>NC_139459.1:360880000-363380000 GCF_057233095.1 Heloderma suspectum | reverse complement strand
GGATGAGATGGCTAGATAGCATCACCGATGCAATGAATATGAACTTGAGCACCCTCCGGGAGAGAGCGCAGGACAGGAAGGCCTGGCGTGCTATGGTCCATGGGGTCACGAAGAGTCGGACACGACTGAACGACTGAACAACAACAACAAATTACTACTACATCATGCTTCCTTAAAACATTGGCTATTTGCTTTTCAAAAGTTTCATCCTTGTCTTCTCCTTGATTGGGTGGCCGGTAGTAGACTCCGACCACCAGGTTCCTTTTATTCTTTGCTCCATTTATTTCAACCCAGATGCTCTCGATGGGGCTACCAAGCTCCTCCTCCTGTATTTCTGTGCAGAGATAAGTATTTTTCACATACAGTGCAACCCCACCTCCCTTTCTGTTCCTCCTGTTCTTTTTGAACAAGTTATATCCTTCAATTGCTGTATTCCAGTCATGAAAGTCATCCCACCAAGTCTCAGTTATACCTTGTTGTTGTTGTTCAGTCGTTCAGTCGTGTCCGACTCTTCGTGACCCCATGGACCATAGCACGCCAGGCCTTCCTGTCCTGCACAATCTCCCGGAGCGTGCTCAAGTTCATATTCATTACATCGGTGATGCTATCTAGCCATCTCATCCTCTGCCGTCCCCTTCTCCTTTTGCCTTCAGTCTTTCCCAGCATCAGGGTCTTTTCCAGAGAGTTTTCTGTTCGCATTAGGTGGCCAAAATATTTCAGCTTCAGCTTCAGTATCTGTCCTTCCAATGAGCACTCAGGGTTGATTTCCTTTAGGATTGACTGATTTGACCTCCTTGCAGTCCAGAGGACTCGTAAGAGTCTTCTCCAGCACCACAGTTCAAAAGCATCGATTCTTCGGCGCTCAGCCTTCCTTATAGTCCAGCTCTCACAGCCATACATTACTACTGGGAAAACCATAGCTTTGATTAGACGGACCTTTGTCAGCAAGGTGATGTCTCTGCTTCTTACTATGCTGTCTAGGTTTGCCATAGCTTTCCTCCCAAGGAGCAGCGTCTTTTAATTTCATGGCTACAGTCACCGTCTGCGGTGATCTTGGAGCCCAAGAAAGTAAAATCTGTCACTGCTTCCATTTCTTCCCCTTCTATATGCCAGGAAGTCATAGGGCCAGATGCCATGATCTTAGTTTTTTTAATGTTGAGTTTCAAACCAGCTTTTGCACTCTCCTCTTTCACCCTCAACAAGAGGCTCTTGAGATCCTCTTCGCTTTCTGCCATTAGGGTGGTATCGTCTGCATATCGGAGGTTGATAATTCTCCCAGCAATCTTAATTCCGACCTCTGATTCATCCAACCCGGCATTTCTCATGATGTACTCTGCATATAAGTTCAATAAGCAGGGTGACAATATGCAGCCTTGTCGTACTCCTTTCCCAATTTTGAACCAATCGGTTGTTCCATGTCTGGTTCTTACTGTTGCTTCTTGACCCTCGTACAGGTTTCTCAGGAGACAGGTAAGGTGGTCTGGTACTCCCATCACTTTCAGAATTTGCCACAGTTTGTTGTGATCCACACAATCAAAGGCTTTAGCGTAGTCAATGAAGCAGAAATAGACGTTTTTCTGGAATTCTCTTGCTTTCTCCATGATGCAGCGAATGTTGGCGATTTGATCTCTAGTTCCTCTGCCTCTTCGAAACCCAGCTTGTACTTCTGGTAGTTCTCGGTTCGCATACTGCTGAAGCCTAGCTTGTAGGATTTTGAGCATCACCTTGCTGGCATGTGAAATGAGCGCAATTGTGTGGTAGTTTGAACACTCTTTGGCATTGCCCTTCTTTGGAATTGGAATGTAAACTGATCTTTTCCAGTCTTGTGGCCATTGTTGAGTGTTCCAAATTTGTTGGCATATTGAATGCAGCACTTTAACAGCATCATCTTTTAGGATTTTAAATAGCTCAGCTGGAATACTGTCATCTCCGCTAGTTTTGCTGTCAGTAATGCTTGCTAAGGCCCACTTGACTTCACTCTCGAGGATGTCCGGCTCACGTTCAGTGACCGCACTATCATGGCTATCAGGGACATTAAGATCTTTCCTGTATAGTTCCTCTGTGTATTCTTTCCACCTCTTCTTAATCTCATCTGCATCTGTTAGGTCCCTGCCTTCTTTGTCCTTTATCATGCCCGTCTTTGCACAAAACGTTCCCTTGAGATCTCCAATTTTCTTGAAGAGATCTCTAGTCTTTCCCATTCTGTTGTTTTCCTCGATTTCTTTGCATTGTTCATTTAAGAAGACCTTCTTGTCTCTCCTTGCTATTCTCTGGAACTCTGCATTCAGTTGGATATATCTTGCCCTTTCTCCCTTGCTTTTCGCTTCCCTTCTTTCCTCGGCTACTTGTAAAGCCTCATCAGACAGCCACTTGGCTTTCTTGCACTTCTTTTTCTTTGGGATGAATTTCGTTGCCGCCTCCTGAACAATGTAACGGACCTCCGTCCATAGTTCCTCAGGCACTCTGTCTATCAGGTCTAATCCCTGAAATCTATTCCTCACCTCCACTGTATATTCATCAGGGATATGATTTAGGTCATACCTGAATGGTTTAGTGGTTTTCCCTACATTCTTCAATTTAAGCCGAAATGTTGCAACAAGAAGCTCATGATCTGAGCCACAGTCAGCTCCAGGTCTTGTTTTTACTGACTGTATAGAGCTTCTCCATCTTTGGCTGCAAAGGACATAATCAATCTGATTTCGATATTGACCATCTGGTGATGTCCATGTGTACAGTCGTCTCTTGTGCTGTTGGAAAAGAGTGTTTGCTATGATCAGCGTGTTCTCTTGGCAAAACTCTATTAGCTTTTGTCCTGCTTCATTTTGTACACCAAGGCCATGCTTGCCTGTTATCCTGGTGATTTCTTGACTTCCTACTTTAGCATTCCAATCCCCTATGATGAAGAGGACATCTTTTTTTGGTGTTAGTTCTAGAAGGTGTTGTAGGTCTTCATAGAACCCATCAACCTCAGCTTCTTTGGCCTCAGTGGGGCATAGACTTGAATTACTGTGATGTTGAATGGTTTGCCTTGGATTCGTACTGAGATCATTCTATTGTTTTTAAGATTGTACCCCAGTACTGCTTTTCCCACCCTTTTGTTGACTATGAGTGCTACTCCATTTCTTCTAAGGGATTCTTGCCCACAATTGTAGATATGATGGCCACCTGAATTAAATTCGCCCATGCTTGTCCATTTTAGTTCACTGATTCCCAAGATGTCGATGTTCAATCTTGCCATCTCATGTTTGGCCACCTCCAGCTTACCTTGATTCATTGATCTGACATTCCAGGTTCCTAAACAATATTGTTCTTTACAGCATCGGATTTTCTTTTCACCACCAGACACATCCACAACTGAGTGTCCTTTCGGCTTTGGCCCAGCCGCTTCACTCTTTCTGGCGCTACTTGGAAAGACCCTCTGCTCTTCCCCAGTAGTATATTGGACACCTTCTGACCTGAGGGGCTCATCTTCTGGCGTCATATCTTTTAGCCTTGTGATACGTTCCATGGGGTTTTCTTGGCAAGAATACTGGAGTGGGTTGCCATTTCCTTCTCCAGTGGACCACATTTTGTCAGAACTCTCTGCCATGACCTGTCCATCTTGGGTGGCCCTGCACGGCATAGCTTATGGCTTCACTGAGTTACGCAAGCCCCTTCGCCACAACAAGGCAGTGATCCATGAAGGGGCTCAGTTATACCTATCAGGTCATAATTTCCCTCTTGTATTAAGAGTTCAAGTTAGTTCTGTTTGTTTCCCATACTCTGGGCATTAGTATATAGACATCGAAGACCATGTGCTTCATAGTCTGGCTTTCTTCCTACATGTGGCTGAAGACTATTATTGGGCGCTATCAGAGCTGTTCTCTCTGTTGCAGCGCATGCACCTACGTCCATTGTTACCCCCAACATTACATCTCCCTTCCCCGTAGGATTCAGTTTAAAGCCCTCCTGATGAAGTTCTTCATGCTGTGGCCAAACACATTCTTCCCATCCTTTGTGAGGTGCAACCTGTCCCTAGCCAACAGCCCATCTTCCAGGAAGTATAGCCCATGGTCCCAGAATCCAAATCTCTCTCGTCGGCACCACCTTCATAGCCAGTCATTCACCCGGAGTATTTTTCGTTCCCTTTCTATCCCTCTTCTAACTACTGGAAGGATGGATGAGAAAACTATCTGGGCCCCAAAGTTCTTGAGTTTCCTTCCCAAAGCTTCAAAGTCTGACGTGATCTCTTCGTAGCTCCGCTTGGCAGTATCATTTGTTCCCACATGGATGAGAAGAAAGGGATACCTGTCAGTGGGCTTTATGAGTGCAGGCAACCTTTCAGTCACGTCTCTAATCTGTCCTCCCGGGAGACAACATAACTGGCGAGTCCACGGGTCTTCGCAACATACTTGGGTCTCGATCCCACGCAGCAAGGAGTCTCCCACTACTACCACTCTTCTCTTCTTCTTGTAGGCCTGGGTTTCATCACCTCTCTTTGACTGACCTTCAGCCTCTTGCTCACTCTCATGTAGGTTCCCCTGTGGTTCTTCCTCTGCAGGCTGTCCTCCAGTCTCATCCGCAAGTACCTGGAATCGGTTCCACAGCTCCACTGCTTCCACTGGTGCAGAGTGGCGTCTAGTTCTTCTTCTCCTGTCACCCTTTTCCAAGGAGTATCCTCTACTCCATTTTTCTTCACCTCAGCATTTCCCACTGCCTCATCTTGCTGTTGCTCTTCAAGCTTCTGGTCTTCCCTTTGCTGCTGTAGTTCCCCCATTCTGTCCAAGAACTCTTTGTGTTCTCTTACCCGGAGGGTTGACAGTCGCCGCTCCAGTCCACTTACTTTTTCTTCCAGCAGCGTGATCAACTTGCACTTGTTGCAGGTGTAGGCCATGTTGTTCTCAGGCAAGAAAACAAACATTGCACGCACCTTGCAGGTCACCACCACTGGAGAGTCTTGTCCTTCCATAGCCTCTTTTCCCTTTTTGTGTCTAGCTTTGTGATTGTTCTAGACTAGCCTGTGCCTGCTGCTCTACTCAGTAGAGGTTAAAAGCAGAGTCCCACTGCTGTGAAAGTGTGTGTTACAAGACAAATAAATGGAAAAAAGTTAGTTAAAAAAAAATAAAAAAAAATAAAAAAAATTTAGGGGCCTCCCCCTTGACCTCCCCTGCCGAACTCCCCTGGCCAACTCCTGTTTGCTCCCCCTGTTCGCTCACTCTCTGGGAGCTTGCCTGCTTCTGTAGTCCCTAGACCAGCTGGAGCAACTTGCTCTGCTCTGCTCTGCTCTGCTCAGCTGGGAGGCAGGAAACAGACTGAAGCTTCCCGCCCAGTCAGCTGCTGGGAGTACTCAGGCCACACCCCTCCAATTCAGTTGGAGCTCTCAGAAGCACCTGGTGAGCTCACAGCCAGTCAGAAGGATAAAGGGCAGTGCCCTGGGCTTCCTGCAACCCACTTACCTCTTAGTCTCTGTCTCCTTTGTCTCCTTTGTCTCTTCAACCACTGCAACTCCCCTGGCCAACTCCTGTTTGCTCCCCCTGTTTGCTCGCTCTGTTCGCTCGCTCTCTGGGAGCTTGCCTGCTTCTGTAGTCCCTGGACCAGCTGGAGCAGCTTGCTCTGCTCTGCTCTGCTTTGCTCAGCTGGGAGGCGGGAAACAGACTTCACAGGTTCTAAACAGGTTCTTTACCTCTGAAAGTTGTGTGAAAAAAGGTGAAGTTTTTTCCTGGAATGGCTTCACCTGTTGAATGTCTGCCTGGCATGTGTCTGTTAAAGGTTCAAGGGGCCCTAGAGGCAAGGGGTAGGGGAGTAGCACCCTTACCTACCTCCCATCCCCATTGGGTATGAAGTCTGGACTCCCAGGGTTCTGAGTGCCTATGCAGCCGGTAGTGGTGATGGTGCAACTGCTGCTACTGGTGAGGAGCCTCCAAGAGTCAGAAGGACCAATGGTGCCATCGTGGTAGGACTTTGGGGCAGAGGTCCAGGGCCCCACTCCGCAAAATGAGCAGGAGGGTCCCCAAAGGCAGCACAGCTGGATTACCACAGCATGAAGGAAGTGAATCGCCATTGAACGAGTGGGATCCCATAAGACCATTTAGTCCAGAGTTGAATATTATCTAACTCAGGGGGAGGTAACATGGTGCTCGTGGGCACCAGTGGACACCTTTCCTGGCACCCGCCAAGGGCCCTACTCCTCCCACTTAAAAAAAAAAATTAGCACATTTTCTTATCTGCAGCTGAGATTGCTGTAAAATAGGTTTCTGTTGGTGCTGAAAACTGTGGGTTCAAAGGATTTGTGCAGTTTGTTGGGGCTCAGACCCTACTTCTGCCTTGTACTCAGTCTTTAGGGCAGGGTACTTGTCCTTTGCCACACCTCCCATGGTAGCCATTTTGTGGTGGTGCCCAGGACACTTTCTCAAATTGCTGATGTGCCCACAGGCCAAGAAGGTTGTTCATCCGTGATCTAACTGAGGAGGACTCTTGACTAAGTTTTCTGCTTCCTGCAGGTCCTGAAGCAATTTCATGTGCTGGCTATGCAGAACACCTCTTGCCAAACCCTCGGGTTAGAGGTGACAGTGAGTGGTTCCATTCAACGTGAACGTAAGTCAGGGCCGGGAGTGGACACCTCTTTGAAACACTGGCAGAAGGAGAGGGACGCCAATTCCACCGATCTCCCATTCTCTTGCAGTCCCCCGGAAAGTTCTGGAAGGTCTACCAACCCTTCAGGGGGAAAGGGGGAATCAGCAAAAATCTCCTCCACACCCCCTCCTTTCTGACAGAGCAGCCTGTGAGCAAAGTTCTGCCTGCAAGACTTTAGGATCCAAGCCTATGGGAAGAGGTCCCTGGAAAGGGATGTTAAGGGGACTAGCAGCTGACACAAACAGCATTACATTCCAATCTGTTTCTGTCCAGGTCTTGCATTTCACCTGGGGTGGGCACCTCCAGGAGATCTACAGGCCATTCTTTGGCCCCTACACCCCCCACACCAGTGGGCCATATCCTCTCCCCCACATGCACACAAAATTAAAAATGGCAGTTTGCCACCAAAATTTGGCAGCAACATGCTTTTTTGTTTTTAGTACTCTGTAGTACGAAATCCATTATTTTTTTTGTAAAAAAACACACACCGACCCCCAAAAACATTACTGCTGCCAAATTCCGACCATATAGGACCTGTGGCTGGATGTTGCTCACTCCGAATTTAACTGCACAAAATCTCCTCAAGCCTCCTCATTCCATCCCAGGTTGCCCCCAACACAGCCAGAACCTGTAAAATATATTCAGCGCTCTGCTCCATTGCAAGAGCCCCTGCCACTTTGTTTTATCTTCTCTCCCCACAATAGATGACGCGTATGAGTACTACTACGAATACGAAGGTGAAGAGGAATCTGGACCACCAGCACAGCCCGCAGATCAGCCGTTATCGCCCATCGGCTTGTTTGATGCCCGGCAACGCCGCCGGAGGGAAGCCAAAGACCCTGGACAGCTGCAACGGGATGTCTCCTACAATGTCTGCTTCTGGTGAGTGAGAGGGGAGCAAAACTCTGGTTCTAATATCAGATGGGCCATTTTGGGCAGGCAGAACTTCATGTCTGGGATCATTTCACAGGCGGGACTTTCTTTAATATCTTATTACCAGATTGGTGCTTCCTTTCAACTGTCAAAAGTTGTTTCCTTGGGGGGAGGGGGAGAGAAAGGATTGCCCTGACTTGCTCTCTCTCCCATTTTGTGTGAGAGGTTACAGATGTTCATTGTGATCTCTCCTCTGACCCACTTCATTACGTGTTTATCCCTCCCTGAGGAGCACAGGGGCATGAACCCTTTTATCCTCAGAACAACCCTGTAAGGTAGACTAGGCAGACAAAGAGTGCCTGGCCCATGGCCATCCAGTAAGCTTTGTGGCCAACTGGGCATTTGAACCCAGGTCTCTCCACTTTGACATGGAGCAGGCAACTTGTGGCACTCCAGACTCCCAACTTCCATCTGTCCCAGCCAGCATGGCATGATGTGAACTGTAGTCCAACAATTATGTGAAGGGCCACAGTTTCCCCACACCTGCTCTAACCACTACACTACCCTTTCCCTCACCTCTCTCTTCCACATCTTCCTTTCTTCCACCCCCTACAGGAGGCAACCTGGGGCGCACATCACGGGCATGGTCATCGTTGACATCACCCTGCTGAGCGGCTTCCAGGCTGATGAGGGTGACCTGAACCAGGTGACTGTTGGGGAGGAGTGGGTGGAGGGACTCTGCTGAAGCAACACTTGCCGACACTTGCTGGGGCTGAAGCTGGTCTCACTGACATCATACCCCCTGGCTTGGAAATTCCCCCGCCCCATTTATCTGAGGGCTAAACTAGATCCTATGTTAAATGCATAGTGTCTAGGTCAGGGATGGGCATACTGGTGCCCTCCAAATGTTTTGGAGTACAACTCCCAGATGACCAAGCCAGCGGGGCCAGTGGTCAGGATTTATAGGAGTTGTAGTCCCAAACAAGGGCACCGGCTACCCCTGATCTAGGTGATCCCAACTTTTTAAATTACTCTAGTGTAAGTGAGTGGGGATCTGATCAGGATCAGGACCACTGCATGTGATGGGGGCGTTCTGCCTTCCCACCCAGCTGATTTTGTCCCCTAAATCCCCCCCCCCTAAAGTTAAAGAAAGGGGGAAACTCTACAGGTGCCAACTGAGTTTTCCCCCTTTCTGTAGCCTCCACATAGCCGTGTGGGGGGTGAATTTAGGGTGCAAAATCCACTGGGTGAGTAGGTATACCCCCCCTTTATTGGTACACAGTGGTCCCAATCCAGATTGGGGGTCCCATGCATTTACATGACAGTGATAAAAAAGTTAGGATCACCTAGACGCTACAAATTTAACGTAGCATCTAGTTTAGCCCTGAGATATGTGAAGCGGAGAGTAGACGGGGTTTACCCAGCACAGGCTGAAAGATTCCATGTACATTTACATTACAGACTCCTTTCTTGTGTTTATTAGACTGGAACTTTGCAGGTATGAAAGCAGCTGGAGTTGGGGGGGTGGGAAGCTTCCCTGGCAGGAGTTAACCAATTTTTACTGGCCTTGCAAGCCAACCAAGGGGCAGGGTCTTGTCCCTGAACTCATGCTACATCCTCTGAAACACAGCATAAGTTCACAGGAAAATCTCCTGTTCCTGTCTCCTGTTTTAAGCATGGAGCTCTGTGTGTATGTGTCTGGGGAGCAGAAAATAACCCCCCCCCCCCGGTTCTGAGCTGGAGCAGAGCAGAGGCTTGCTCTGTCTCTGCACCCAAGGGGCACTCCAAGCTCGGAGTAAATGGCAGGCACAAAGGTAAGCCCACATGCCTCTCCACCGGGCGCTGGCAGAGAGAGGCGGAGGTGCTTTGGCTTGCCTCTGCCCGTGACCAAGGCCTCTGCACTCTGCCAAGTGTGTGTTGGGCTCAGAGGCAAGGCCACATGCCTCCAGCTCGGAACTGGAGACTAGAGGCGAAGGCTTGTTATCAGGGCCAGCCCTACCATTAGGCTGTGTGAGGCAGCCACCTCAGGTGGCAGATACCGGGGGCGGGGGGAGCAGGTGCAAGATGTTGGTGGACAGAGCGGTGTGAGTCACGTGGCCTGTCCTGCACCCCCTAAGCTAAATTCAGCAAGCCCCAAAACAGGCAACTGAAAGTAGGAAAAACAACGGCGGCAGAGAGGAGAAAATGTTTATTTTATTCCAACACGTTTTGCGCCTGAATGGTCCTTTATCAGGGAAATTCAGAACAAAGAAGCTTTTGAATATGCTGGCCCTTCAGCCTCCTGTGCTGTGAAGGGTCATTTTTTAAATATTTTTGTCCCTTCTGCCTTTGATAAGCTCAGTCTCCACACACACACACACACACACACACACGCACGCGAGCGCGCGGCGCACACGCAGTCTGTCCCATCTGTCACTCATTCACTACCAAACAGTTAACCCTAATTTACCTGGGCTGTATTTAACACTGCAGACACATATAAACATTAATATAGACTCCACGTGGCAAACATTGTGATTTTGTCACATGGAGCATATCATCTCAGTGGCAGAGCCCTGCTTTGCATGCATAAGGTCCCAGGTTCAATCCTTGGCATCGATCTTCTAGAGAGCTGCTGCCAGTCAGTGCTGACAATGCTGGGCTGGATGGACCAATGACCTTACGCAGTATAAGGCAGCTTCCAACGTTCCTGTCTTGTCATTGGCCTCTGGCAGGAAAACGTCTTGGGCCGGGCCTGCACCAGGCAAGCACAGAGCCAAACAAAACCCCACATCGCCTCCCCACCTGCCACGGCGAGGGTGGCAACGAGCAAGACGATCGAACCCTGTTCATTGGGGAAGTGACTGGCAGGAGAAAAGCTAAGCGCGCCCCCTTTGCTTCCATCCCTCCTCCAAAGCAAATCTCCTCCTCCTGGGGGAGCGTTGCAAGGGCAAAGAGGCTGTCAAGGCTGTGTTGGAATTTATATGCAGCTGCACCCTAAGGTGTTGTTTCACCCTTAGACTCCTCACTCAGATCGAATAGTTGGATCTAAATTCATACATTCAATTATTTACTCTAAGCAATGGAGGCTGGTGGCTCTGATGTCAGTGGGGCAGTGAATCTGCTCCGCACCTTGGATAGCACCCTTAAGAGTTCCGACTGGTTCTGACTGAAACCTGGAGCGGATTCATCACCCCACTAGCATCGGAGCCACCAGTCTCCACTGAATCCAAGTATTAATTGCTTAGTGGATTTAGACCAGAGGTGCAGAACCTCAAGCCCAAGGGCTAAATCTGACCCTTCAGGGTTCCCCAGGTGGCCCCACCCCCTGGCCCCACCCCCTTTCTCCCAATAGTTTGGTGGATTCCCAGCTTCGTGGAGTTCTTTCCCCATTCTAAAAGGTCGAAATGCCTCTCCTAAAGAGGCATTGTTACTGGCAGGAAGAGCTTTAAGCTAAAATAAGCTAGAGTTCTTGCTATTTTGGCCCTGCCCCTTTTGCCTTTGGCCCCGCCTGCCACCAGAACACAGCCACCGAGAGCCCTGATTTAGACAGCTAGTGCATTGGTTGTGGCCTCATCCTGGGAAGGACCGAGGCAAAGGCATGATGTCTAGAGCTGAGCTGAGATTGCTCTGAAGACATTTTTCTGAGAAAATTTCTGAGACTTTTTTTTCTCAGCCCCTTAGAAAAAGAAAGCCATTTTGTAAAATTTTCTCTGAATATTTTCCATTTTTTGTTGGCAACTGACAGTCTGTCCCCCACCCCCGCGTGTGCGCGCACACACACACATGCACACACACACACACACACACAGTGCCTTGGAACGTTGCTAGGTCTGGGGCATTGTGGAAGATACAAAACGGTGGCCAAGCTGCCCACACAGTTGCTTGCTGCTGCTGTCCCTTGCAGTGGCAGCCCGCCTCTCTCCCCTCAAAAAACCTTAGGAAAAAGGAACAAAGCTGTTCTCCTGCTGCTGTTCATGGCAAGCCTCACCTCCGAGAAACTGCTGGAGAATTTCTCCACCCCTTGGAGAAATTCATTGAAATTGTTCCTTCAACTTCACCACCCCTAAAGATGGTGGGAAATTTCGAGAGGCCACTTGCGCACTTCTTCTTGGGGAACCTGCTTGTTTTGTCACCTTCTCATTCCTTTCTGTCTCTTGCCCACCTCCGCAGCTGCGAGATGTCCCCGATCAATACATCAGCTACTGGGAGGTTCAAGGACGACGGCTGCTGCTCTATGTGGAATCGGTGAGAGGATCTTGGAGGAGGATGTGAGGAGCAGAGAGCCAAGAGGACAGCCTTCCCCAACCTGGCTCCGTCCAGATATGTCAGGCTACAGCTCTCAGCATCCTCAATGGCCATTCTGGCTAGGGATGATGGGAGTTGTAGTCCAACATCTAGGGGGCGCCAGATTGAGAAAGGCTGCTTTATAGGCAGGAGGGCCCATATTCAGAGCCTTTCTTCATAAGGCTTTTATGATGACATTGACACAGTAGTTTGTGGGTCCTTTACACGACGTTGTCATTCTCCAGGGCCTCTCCCATGCTTTGCAACCATTATTGCGGGGGGGGGGGGTAGAATGAGGAAAGTGCAGTATTTTTCTGAATGCTGTTATATTTATAGCAGTGAAATTGTACAATTCTGCTATAGCACAACGCCATCTAGTGGCTATATCAAGAAGCACATAGAAAGGCAGAGAAAGGATCCCCACCCCATCCCACCCTGGGAAAAAGCACATGTAAAGGAGCCAAGCTTAATCCTGCAAAGAATCCAGAAGCCCCGATAAAGGTGAGGGATAAAAGCCTCAAGTAGAAATGCTCTCAGTCCCTGAAAAGGAATAATCTAGTGGCGCGTCTCAGTTTGAAGGGGCCCTGGGCATGGTGCCCTCTGGACCCCTCCCACCGCTGCATTGCTTTCTCTCTTCCTACACATGCTGCTTACCAGGTGGTGGGAAGGAATGGGTATGGGTCCCTTTTTCTTTCTTTTTTTGGGGGAGAAAGAAAGAAAAAGACTCCTTCCTTTCCCTCCACCACATCAATCAGGGGTGGGGGTTTGATAAAACAGTTCCAACTCTCTATCTCTCTTCCTTTCTTAAAAACTGTTTACAGTTTGTAAACATCTGTAAAAATCTTTTAAGAAACTAAGAAAAAGGGACCTACTTCCCCCACGCTGCCCATGGTTGGCCTTACCTGTTACTAGGTACTGGCAGTGGTGGCAGGGGTCGCAATATATTTGCTCCCCCCCCATACTTTTTACAGAGTGGGCGCATGTAACAAAGCTCCAGTCAGTCACATCCGCCATCATCCCTTCCCAGAGTGGCTCTGGGCCCTACATGGTGCCAAAATGAAGGTCTCAGGCACAACTGACTGTGGCTTTGCTTCACACATACACACTCAGTAAAAACTAAGGGGGGGGAAAGGAAAGAGGGTGCTGTCATTTTGGTGGCGGGGTGGGGGTGGGGGCTGCAGGGCCCTGGGCCTGTGTCCCATAGTCCTGACCACTGAGAATATCAGATACCTGGGCTAAGCAATCCTCTTTGCCTTTGGAGAGCCAGTTCGGAGCAAACAACACTTAGTGAGATTGACCAGTGAACGGTCAATCCAAGAAATCCAAGAAAACGGGATCCCCAAAATAGGTCTCCAGGAGCAAAACAACAACGGGGTAACAAAATAAATTATTGGTCTTTCATCAGGGAAAATGTGAAGGGCAAAGGCTTCTGATTCAATTGTGCTTGCTCCTTATTCTCCTGTGTTATGGGAGACTGAGGAACAAGCACCTGCACAATCTTTGATGGCTCGAAACACATTGGACCAGTAGATAATTTTTTTTGCTACTCCATTCTTGGTTTTCTCTGGGTAGATCGACCAGTGGCTGACTCAGTATAAGAGAGTGTCACAGGCATCATCTATATTGCTTTTCGAGAGGGGTGTGTGTGTGTGTGTGTGTGTGTGTATTCCTGCTGCTTCCTTTGTTCTTTTTTCTTGGTTTTGTTGTTATTGTCTGGATGTTAGCCAATTTGAAGATTCCAAAAAGAAAAGAAGGCTGTAAAGTTGTTGTGGTATATATATATATATATATATATTTGTGTATAGGTGCCAGAAATAGGACGTGAATGTGTAGTATTTAGAGCCAAACAGACTGTGCCTGTGGGAAAGCTCCAGCCATCCAGTGCCACCATCTACGACTTCTATGAACCTGGTAAGCAAGGGCAGGTCATGGGGAAAAGAGAATTCCTCACTGGGAGGATGGTGAATCTTTTTGGTGGGGGCCAGGATTTTGTCATCAGGGCATGCCTATGTTGGTTGCAATGGACAAATCAAGGAAATCTTTTGTTCATTAAATCATCACTTCCTTCTCTATCCCCAAAAGACAACTATACTGAGGTTTTGGCAATATGCAGATGTATTTAAATTTAAATGGTGCATTAATCGCATAAGAGGCAGGTGATCAGTCAGCTAAAATGTCTGACAGCAGACTAAGCTCAGACTTTAATATGTTGGAAGCCCTAATATGTGTACATGTTATATCAATGGCTAAGGATTGTGGGAGTTGTAGTCCAAAACATCTGGAGAGCACCAGGTTACCCATTAAAACCAAGTATAAACAATAAAGTGTTTCCAAGTACAATATATAAATGTCAACAAATTTTAATATTCCAACCTGACTAGCAAAAAACATAGGAAAAAGTAGAGTTCAGTCAGCCACAAAGATGTTAATAATCTTTCAGGATACTCTTCCAAATCTTCTTTGCTGCAACACCAAAAAGAGCTACATTATATGAACCTCCTTTTTTGTCATGAAATGTTATTCCAAAATAAAGTTAACAAATAAAGGCAACAGAAAGAAGAATGTCCTGTACATAATAAATCAAAATCACTAAAGAAACAAAGGAATTCACTAATTAGAAATCTTAGTCTATAACACCCCTTCATGGATCACTGCCTTGTTGTGGCGATAACAGTCTATAACAGATATGCTAATGGAACGTCTACAGTAAAACGGCCTAAGTCAGAGCTCTGTACCTAATGAAAGTAAAAATACAAGTTATAGAACATATAAAAGGAGTGTATGTGTGAGTGTATGCCACTTTGTGTGTATGTGTGTGTTAATCAGAAAAAATATGGGCAATTGTACTTGGTTGGAATTTTATCAAAAGTTTGAAGAGCTTCAACATAGGAAACAAATGGAAACCATGGTGCCACAGTAGCATTCTTCGACTTAGGATTCCTTGCTAGCTGCACTTGCTGAGTAAGTCTATACATACTCATGGTCTCCCAAATTGTATCAATCCACTGCATATACCGCCAAACCCCCCCATCATATTCTGTACTGAACTATCTGCCAACTTTGACAGATAACGGGACAGAGATCTCCCTCTGGAGATCTACGCAATGGGCCAAATGGAAGATCTTCCCCATTATCTTCTTTTTGCCCAACGCTGCACACGCATTTTCTGTGCACCTTAGGAATTCTTAAGTACCTACCAGTGAATGCTTTCCTTTTCTTACAAGGCTGAGTAACCAAATTTAACAACCATGTCTGTCATACATTCTGTATATATACAACATGCACACATTCACTCCCTCTTTCTCAAATTGTTCTCTTCCCATTACAGACCAGCGCTGCAACATCTTTTACGGTGCTCCCAATAAGCCTGAGTTTGTGTCTGCGTTGTGCTCGGATGATGTTTGCCAGTGTGCGGAAGGTAAGCTTGCCTGGGCCGGCTTTATGTTTCCAAGCGACTCGGATCATGATTGTCAGTGGGGGAGACCCTGGGCAAGAGGCCTGCCCCACCCACAGAACAAACATGCCACTTCCGGAGTTCCATACAACAAGCCAGGAGGGTGAATTAAGGCTCGCTAAAGCAGTGCAACTGGAGCACTCATGCTCACTGTATTCTGGCAGCTGGCCCCAGAGGAGGCTGTGTGCATCCGTTTGCAATCAAGAACGCTGTCTTCCCTCCAATCTCCCACATCCTAGGAGAGCAGCTGGTGAAAGTGCATTAGAGATGATGCTAGGCCCATGCAGCGCCTATAGCAGGGGTGGGGAACTCTTTCAGCCTGAGGGCCGAATTCTGTTTCTCTTGGAAGCCACATTCCAGTAGTGGGAGGGACTGAAAGCAGAGGGGGCGGGGCCGAAGTCCAAAGGGGAGAGGACCAAATATTCCTGCATATTTTAGCTTGAAGTTCTTACTGCCAGTAACGAGGCCTTAGGAGAGGCATTTTAGAATGGGGAAAATACTGCACAAAAGCCGGGAAGCCACCAAAGAATCAGTGGTTGGGGGGAAGGGAGTGGGGCCTGGGGAAGGGGGCGTGGCCATTTGGGGACTCCAGGCAGACTGGATTTGGCCCCTAGATCTGGAGTTCTGCACCCCAGATCTATGGGATGTCACAGCACCTGCCCAACATTGCAGTGACAGCACCAGTCATGCTCCAATAAATGTGACTGTACCATATTAGAATTCACAAGGAAGGGATGGTTCCTTAAGGGTCCAATCCACACATTCACGCACCTGGCAGTGGCGTTACGGGCACTGTCCACTATGTGCTCGTGCTGTTAGCACGATTGCCCACTAAAATACCCATGACAGTTGCACTTGCTGGGCAGCACTCAGGAAAATTACTGTGTCTGGAAAGGCCCTGTGAGAATCCAGCAGCCTCAGGTGTCTGCATGCTCTCCCTATTCAGAGCACCTATAGACACCCCCGTGTCCCTCCTTGAGAAGTCAGTTGTGTCTCACATGCATCTTGTGCTAATGCATTGGAAGCAACCCCCAGGGAACCCAGGAAATCTAAGAACATAAGAAGAGCCCTGCGGGATCAGACCAAGGGTCCATCTAGTCCAGCATTCTGTTCCCACAGTGGCCAACCAGCTGCCCCCATGGGAAGCCCACAAGCAGGACATGAGTGCAAAAGCACCTCCTGCCCATGCTTCCCAGAAATCTGACCTTTCTCTTCCCTCCCCTATGCAGGTGCCTGCCCACGTTTGAAGCGCACCCTTGAGGACAGTCTTACAGAAGATGCTCGCAGGGATTTTGCATGTTACAGTCCCATTGTACATTATGGTAAGAGGGTTTGATCCTAGGAATGGAGGCCCCACTCTTTCCAGCCTGGCTAATTTTGGCTCTTCCATCATGTATTTCCTGCTAGTGCAACCCACTAAGCCTGTTTAATTTCGCCTACCCATCTTAGTTCAGTTTGTTGGCATCTTTTCCGCTCCTTCACATAGCCTACTTTCAGCTCTGCATTTGTTATGATTTAACTTAGAGCTTTTTTACACGAGGCATTTG
Organism: Heloderma suspectum; assembly: GCF_057233095.1. Classification (NCBI taxonomy): domain Eukaryota; kingdom Metazoa; phylum Chordata; class Lepidosauria; order Squamata; family Helodermatidae; genus Heloderma; species Heloderma suspectum. The sequence continues at coordinate 363,363,248 of NC_139459.1, read as the reverse complement.
TTGTACGTTCATCATTTCCGAGTTATGATTGTTTACAGGTTCTTTAGATGATGTCGTGACCGTCCAGTTTCATTTCGGTTTGTAAACTCCACTTTCTGTGTATTTTTTAGAGCATTGAAATTGCAGTATTATTTCTGATGGTGAAGAAAGCGCGATTTCCCCTTGTGTAGTGCTGCTATTCTGCTATACGACAGTGCCACCTAAGGTTATGTAGTGAAAACCAGGAAAGGAAATGCTCCTCATCTAGTGCTCGGATCTCAATTCTTCAAGGAAACCAAAAAAGTAGATGCAGCAGATTGTTGTCGCATATAGAACTGTTGTTACATGTAGAAAAGCTCATGAAGTCCAAAATGAAGTTAAAGTTACCAAATCTAGCTCAGTTAACAGCCTCAGCCACTAGATCTAGGTGGATTCTCTTCTTATCTGTGCACATTTTATTTCTTCACAGGATGTATGCACTTCTTTTCTGGCAAATAGCACACCAAGCAGTGTGCATTATAAAATTAATTCCTTTTTTACCCAGTTCTCTCAAGTAGTTTCCTAACTTATTGCAATCTTTCTCTTTTACCCACAGCGTTCCGAGTTCGAGTGGAGCGTGAGAGCCAAGAAAGCGCCTTCCGCGTCTATGAAGTTAAGATCCTAGAGGCCCTGCAGTTCAGTAAGTGATACTTTAGGAGGGGCTGTTAAGCAGCAGGTTAGATCCAGTGCTTTCTTGTAGGAACAAAATCACAAACAAAGAGAAGGATAATTCCCAGCAGAATCCTCAGCCTAATGTAATGCTCTCCTAGGCTTAATTTCAAAATTTAATTTCAAAAAGTACAAAGGTCTAAAAATGCACTAATGCAGTTTTAAAATTGAAGGACTAAAAACAGTGGAGGCTGGTGGCTCTGATGTCAGCAGGGTGGTGAATCCGCTCCAGGTTTTAGTCAGAACCACTCAGGCCTCTAAACAAGAAGAGATCAAGATCCAGCAACTGGTCCTAGCTGAGTAGGGCAGAGAAGTAAAACAAGAAGAGAGAGTGAGAGAAAGAAGCAAGCCAGCCAGCAGACTGTTCCTGCTTCCTTCTACAGGGCTTCAGAATCTCTCTCTCTCTCTCTCTCTCTCTCTCTCTCACACACACACACACACACACACACACACACCCTGCAATCTGCATTGGGAGGAAAGCTCCCATTGGCACTTGTGGGAATGTTCCTCCTATTGTGAATCACAGGTGTGTGGGGGAGAGGGACCGATTCTGTTTGGGACCCAAGCAGGATAAGGGCTCAGTCCCCCTCCCCCATGCCATGGCCCCAACCCAGCTCAGCCCCCACCCACAAACTATGTGACAACTATAATGTCTTTGTTTGCTTGCTTTGTTTCTATACCTCCCAATTGACAAAGCTCTCTGGGTAGTTTACAAAACAAAACTTAAAAACATAAAATACAAAAACATAATATAACAACCTAAAAAGTTTAAAACAAGAGAATAGAACCAAAGTTAAAAGCAAAGTAAATGCCATCAGCAATGCAAAGGTCTTCAAATGCACTAATGCAGTTTTTAAAACCGAAGGACTAAAAGCAGTGGAGGCTGGTGTCTCTGATGTCAGTGGGGCAGTTAATCTGCTCCAGATTTCAGTCAGAACCACTCAGAACTCTAAAGGAGCTATCCAAGGTGCTTTGCTTTGCACCTTGGATAGCTCCTTTAGAGTTCTGACTGAAACCTGGAGCAGATTCACTGCCCCACTGACATCAGAGACACCAGCCTCTACTGTCTAAAAAGCAAGGGAGAATAAAAAAGTCTTCACTTAGCACTGAAAATATGACAGTGTAGATGCCAGGCGAGCCTCTTTGGGGATGGGCATTCCATAACTGGAGTACCACCACTGAAAAGGCCTCCCTTTGGTAGCCACCAGCTTCACCTCATTTGGTGGGAGCATCTGGAGAAGGGTCTCTGAAGATGATCTCAGGGTCCTTCAGTTTGACCCTAACAGCCATGACAACTCTCCCAAAACAGGTATAGCAGAGCAAGGCTGAGTGTGAATCCTGACAGGGATCATGAGGGCAAAACCTGGGCACCCCAATAATGAGAGGGAACAGAAGAGGATGAGTGGGAAAGGATACGAATTCATACAAGGACAAGGAGCTAAACCACTCTTTTAAAAATGTTTCCACTTGCTTCACACTGTTACGTGAAACCCCTGGAACCTCCTATCCAGGGGAGTTATCAGGTCTGCTCCTTCTCAGCTTCACCAACACTCCCCCATCAGCTGCTTCGAGACCACTCCCTGCCCCCTTGCCTTAACTTTTTAATTCTCTCTTCCTCTCTAGATCAGGATGTCGGAATCTCCAGCAACCAGACCCGACGCTTTGTGGTGCGTGCAGCGTGTCGGACACGCATGGCCACGGGTAGCGAGTATCTGCTGATGGGACGTGACGGGGAGACTCGGGACCCTCAAGGCCGGTAGGTTAAGGATAGGGAGGGTGAAATCAAGTGTGTAGTGGATAGGGATGTCAGAGGAATCTGTCCAAGGGGTGAAGCTCGCTGAGCTTTCATCAGCTCAGCCCCTCAGACTTTGATTTGCTTTCCCACCAGCTGGCCCAACTCAATCTGCATCGAGTCAGGCCAGCTGGCAGATTTTCTGGGGGGTTTTCTAACTAGAAATGTGTGCAAATTGTAGCTGCAATTTGCACAAATTACCAAATTGGCAGCTGCAATTTGCACAAATTCCTAGTTACAGAAAAAAACCTGCAGAAAAGTTCCCGGATTTCAGGAATAACCCGTGGATTGGCTTGTGAATGCAAGGCAAGCCAGGCAGGCAGTGTGGATCCATTGGGCCCCCAAGGGGCTGGATTTGGACATCCCTAGTAGTGGATTGGTGGAAGGGCCAGAGGAATGACGACTGGCGTCTAGGAATTACTGAGTTAGATTTCAGTGACATGCGAGGCCTTTGTGGGAAGGAAGTCATGCCTACCAGCAACTGTTAGGGGGATGAGCATGAGACACCATAATGCAAACGAGAACAGCAGGGCTCCTGTATCCTTGGTTCGAAGAGGGAATTTCAGCCAGTGCAGCTTTTCTCTGCCCTGCATGACAAGCTGCACCTTCCAAAATTCTCCCTTCTACGCAAACATTAAGGATCAGACAGCATGCTCCTGGTGGTTCTGCATGGACCTGTGGCCTGATTGGAGTCCACCCAGAGAAGAGCCTTCAGTGTGGTGGCCCCCTTTCTGTGGAATGCCCTGCCTCTGGAGGTCAGGCAGGCACCAACATTGTGTTGTTTTTGGCACCAAACATCTTTATTTCAAGAAGACTTCCTTGATTGACCAGCCACGGTTTTATTGGTGTTCTGTTTTTTAAAACATTTTTTTAAATTGTGTTTTATTCTTTTTATCTTCTATAGTTCACCACTCTGGAATCTGTTTAAATGTGGAGCAGTATATAAATGTTGTAAATAAATAAATACGGGAGCCCCCCATTGCTGCCCCCCATTGCCCCTGGGAGAATCAGCAACCAGGGGGCACATGCTTAAGTGTTCCCCCTGCAAATGCTGCCCTGCCTCTTTCCCTCCCAGATCTAAGCCCCAAATCCAAATGTAAACACCACTTGGGAGGTGGGGGTGGAAGGGCCCAGGAGAAGGGCATTTGTAGGGGAGAATCAGCAGGCAAGGGGTGGGTGAAGCATCCTTTCTTCACTCCCACCAGTAGTCCTTTTGTCTCCTCTGCCCCTCATGTTTATCTTATCTCCATAAATGCAGATTTGAGAACAGTTATTTGCCAAGGTACTTCCACCTTAACTTTCCGGCATGCATATATATATATGGGGGTGGGGGGCAGGGGGTAAGCCATAGCTCAGTGGTACAGCACCTGCTTTGCATGCAGAAGCTCCCTAGTTGAATCCCCAGCGTCTCCAGGTAAGGGTAGAAAATAATCCTTCTCAAAACCCTGGAGAGCTGCTGCCAGTCAGTGTCGACAATACTGGGGTAAATGGCCCAAGGGTCTGATTCCGTCTAAGGCAGCTTCCCGTATTGCTTCCTAAGCTGGGCTTGTCTACATTCTGATCCTGCAGCCCCCAGTACCTGCTGGAGAAGAACTCTTGGGTGGAGGAGCTACCAGATCCCCGGCGCTGTCGGGCCACCCAGTACCGCAACACCTGCGCTCAGCTCCAGGCATTCACCACTTCCTATGCTGGGAGTGGCTGCCGCATCTGAATCAGAGAACCCAGACCAGCATCTCCTGTGCTTTCGTCCATCTTGATGCACCAGAAGCTTTGCCTCTTCAGTGGAAACAGAGATGCCAAAAAAAACCACCATCTTCCCCGCACCCCCCTGATCACTAGATTATGTGTCACAAGATGCTTTGTGCTTGGAGGATTTAAGGACGAAAGAAGAGCCTTCTTGCAACAGGGCCAAAAGTCCACCTAGTCCATTGGCCAGCCAGATCTTTGGGAAGTTGAGAAGCAGGGAGTTGCCCTCCTTGTTTGCTGTCCTTAGCATCTGGTACTCAGAAGTAGAGCATTTCTGAATCCTGGAGGCTCTCTTTAGCTCGGGGGCTGGCTCAATATGGCCAAGGCCATTTCAAAGCCCTTTCACTTGCCATCAAAACAGGTTGTTTCAATTCATCCATTTTTTGACAACATAAAAGTATTAAGAAAGCCTTGGGAAAACCCAAAGATGCTCTATTTGAAATCCTGGGGTCCCAATCTGGCCCTCTAGAGTTTCCCAGCTAGACACCCCCCCTCCCCTTTTCCTCCCAAATGTCGGTTGTCCACTGATTGTTTGGTCGTTTCTTGGCTTTTGCACATTCTCTTCCATTCTAAAAGGTTGAAATGCTTCTCCAAAGGCTTAGTTACTGCCAGTAACAGCTTTAAGCTAAAATATGCTGTTATTTTAGCCCCACCCCATTTGCCTTTGGCCCTGGCCACCACTGGAATGCGGCCCCGGAAAGCTTCTCTGAAATGGAATGCCTCGTCTACTTTTATTCTGAGGCCAAAATGGCAAGCAGCTACTAATAATGTGGATATCTCTGTGCATTCATAGGAACAGGGAAATGCATGCCCACAGCTCATTTGGGTGAAATAGCCCTCTTTCTAGGCACTGTTGCCTGCATTAAAAAGGACCATTTCTTGCACTGCTGCCCGACATCAACCACATTCATAAGTTCAAACAAAAACTTCTGTCTGTGCATGAAAAGAGTTCAGAGATGGGTGATAATCTTTGATCAAATGAAGAGCATTGACCTAGTCCTATTCGTTTTTAAAAAACATTTTTGCCTCTAGTACTAGTGATTATGCCTTCCTACATATTTACGGTTTTAAACTGCTATTTTATTCAATAAAAAGTATTGTGCCCTAATTTTGTTTCACACACTAGTAGTAACATACCTTTTTGTTTCAACTAGTAACATACCTAATAGCATATAGCAGAGGTTGGCAACTTGTAGGCCAAAACATCTGGAAGGCCACAACTCCCATCATCCCTCACCATTTGCAATCTCATTTAAAGGTAGAATTGAAGAGCAACATAAGAACAGCCCTGCTGGATCAGAGCCAGGGTCAATCTAGTCCAGCATTCTGTTCACACAGTGGCCAACCAGGTGTCGACCAGGAACCCACAAGGAGGGCATGAGCATAACAGCGCCCTCCTGAATGAAGGGGCAAGGCATAAAACAATAGGAAGGGGGGTGTCTTGCTTCACACTCACAATTGGAGATGGAGGGATGAATCTATTTCTGGTCTCTGTCACTTTCACATGCGCTCACTCATACATTGGTTCAATTTCCAAATCAATTTTTTAACCATCTGCATGAAAATTTAGCAGAGAGGAAAGTGTGATCTGTAACAGGATTGCTGGGAAGGGAATTTGGTGGCAGTGGAGCAATCAGGGCAGTCATGGAGGCCACAATTAAGGCTTTGGAGGGCCAAGTGGAGCTCCTGGGCTGTGGGTTGTGCGCCCTGCTTTAAAACAACAAACATGGCATTTGCCTATTGTCTTATCCTTGATCAGGAGAGGGACAGAGACAAGAGCTACCTCAGTCAGTGGTGGATTTAGAGAACGTAAGCCTTTCTATACGAGGATTTTATTGTGCACTCGTGATTGCTCACTCATGGTAGTCTGCGGGTCCTTTACATGACATCATGCAACCGCTAACACAGTTTTTTTTCATGGTGCCATGAAACCCTCCATGTAATTGTGCAATTCTGCTATACCTCAGTGCCATCTAGTGGCTGTAAACACATAGAAAGGCAGAGAAAGAAAACCCCCAGAAAAAAGCATGTGTAATAGCAGCCGAACTTAATCCCGCAAAGAATCCAGAAGCAGAAGCCTCAGTAAATGTGCGGGATAAAAGCCTGATGTAGAAATGCCCTGTGTGTGTCAGACTACTGTTATTACCTCTGCAATACATAAAGGAATGATAGCCGATGCTCCTGGTTGTGCATAAAGCACAACCGCCACTATATAACTACAGGCCATTCTTAGATATAAGGCAGGGGTGAGGAACCTGTAGCCCTCTAGATTTATTAGACTACACTTCCCATCACCCTGGATTACAGGTCATGCTGGCTGGTGCTTATGGGAGGCTGAACCCAACACCATCTGCAGGTGCAGAGGTTCCTCTCCCCTGAGGTAAGGGAAGAACCAGATTCTCTCTTTTTAGGGATTATCCATGACATTTCTCCAGCACTCTCACTCTCTCACACACACTTCCCCCACGTCTGCTGCTGGGAGGAAGTGGCACTACTGTTCTGCAGAGTTTCCACTTCTACAACACGTAGCAATTCCTAAGTGGCTGTAGGGTCAGAGCAGATCACAACCCTGGTTTCACTTCTTTTATAATTGTTCTGACTTTTGGGGTATTGATAAACAGCCTCTCTACTGCAGTTCCAGAGAAGCAGAGAATATGGTACTCGTGGCACTGGAATATACCTTACCAAGTACAGCAGCTTTCATATTTGAAAAACAAGTTTCTAGCCCTTATGATTCAATAGATATACAAGTAGCAATCTGTGGACAGTGCCTGCAAAAAGTAACTAGACAGGGAGATTAATAAGGTTGGCAGTGGACAAGACTGGAGTTCACTGCCCTGTACAGTTCCTCTTCCCTTGGCTCTTAAATAAAAATGAAGTGGGCTATAGTCCATGAAACCTTCCCAGATAGATACACAGGCCAGAATAAATGGGTTAATTTTAAGGTGGCACCCCAAGACTCGTTGTAAGTTTTGCTGCAATTACCCATCTGGAAATTGTTACAATAAAAGCTGTAACATTGATGAAGTTTTTTTTTAAGTCTGCAAAATATAAAAAGAATTCTAGTTGCTGACTATTATTTTTGTAGCACAAAGTACACACCGCCTCAATAAGAACCTCATAAAGGCCAGTTCAATTTTTATACGTTAATAAAAGATAAATGTAAAAAAAAAAAAAAGGTAACTATAACTTTGCTAAAAGGAAGAAAAATGAGATCTTTAACAAAATCTCTTAGAGCACAATCCTATGCATGTTTAAACAGAGAAAAGTCCTACAACTCCCAGCATTCCCTAGCCAGCCAACATATCCTCTAGATAAGTTCTCCTGTGACAATTTCTACCAGATAAAGCAAAAGGGTTCCCTTACTCAAGAGACATCCTGTAATTTGCCAGCATTATGTCCTTGTAGAAAGATCGTTGCTGTGGATCCAAGCCAGCCCACTCCGCTTCTGTAAAATACACAGCCATATCTTCGAAAGTCACAGCTCCCTGAGAGAGAAGAAATTCAGTAAAGGGTGTCCAGAAAATTTAAAAAGTAGTTAATTACAACATTTCGGAGGTTGGGAGCTGGGAGAACCAAACTTCTATATCAAAAACATAATGGGAGTCTCAAATCCTTCATGTCTAGATTTTCCTCCTCCATCAGAGTTCCCCAGTCTTTTTGGACCTGTGGGCACATTTGGGAATTTGAGAAACTGCTGTGGGCACCACCACAACATACATAATCAGTGGATCGCTGCTTTGGTGTCTACCTGTCGCATCTATGGATCTTAGGCTGTGTCTTATATTATTCAGCAAAAACTTTTGTGTCTACTGGACAATGCAACATTTCTTTAATAAAAGATTGTCTAATTCAGGTAGCTACTGATGGTGCAATACAGCTAATGCTTCCTTTAAACATATGTTTTGGCAGTGTCCAGTAGTTGCTTCTTTTTGGGAGGAGGTTATTACACAGATGCATTTTGTACTGGAACTGTCTGTAATATTTACTGATGTACATGCTCTTTTAAATTATTTACCTACTTAATGGAAATCAACAAATAGCATAAATGGATTCTCTGCACAGCTAAAAGACTGAAATTACAGCTTTAGAAGGATAAACCCTCACCTCCTATAATACAAAGGAATTAAGAATTTACAATGTTTTCAGTATTTGAATGGGTAGCATATAGATGGTTGGATACTTATTTGGATACTGGTCTGCTTCTGTTGAAGCCTATGTATAATTGCTAGAAAGTTGTATGCATTTCATACAAATCCATGTACGTATATTTTAAAAATGGGAAAATATTTTAATCTTTTGAAAGGATGCCCATGGGCATCACATTGGAGACCCCTTTGCTGGTGCCCACAGGAGCTGCGTTGGGGACCCCTGCCCTACATGCTATTATTGAAGTACAGGACCCCCACCCCCACGAGAGAGCAACCATACACTCAATTCCCTTCTGTCCAACTTGCATTATAAAGTGGCACATTCCAAGAAAAGCTTGACCACTTTATGTTGGCTGTTTCAACTCCCTGCAAATAGATGAAGAAGAAATGGGGGTGGGGGAAACAACAACATCCTCTTCCCATTTTTGTTGAGAATGTCAGAATCTGAGCCTCCCCCTGAAGGTAATAGCGCTCATTCATCTTTCGATATTCAACCCAACTTTAGACAAAAAAGCAGAATTAACTAGCGCTCTCTTTTTCACCTCACCCCTGGCTTGGTTATAACTTCTGAGCATCACCTCTTTCCTCAGCAGTTTAGATGTTTATGAACATTTCACAACCTCCAAGCAGCTTTGAGTACATGACTATTCACAAACAACAGGTATATTTGCAAATAAAGCAAGATGTTACAAGAAAAACAGCACAAGCTATGTATGTGTATCTTGCCCTTACTTCAAAGAGCTCCATGGGGCCTCTCTTTGCGTATAGGTGAGGCTGAGAGAATGGGAGGCCACCCAGGGGCCTTCAAGGCTGAAAAGGGATTTGGAATCTTAAGTTTTCTATGTTCAAACCCAGCCCACTGTCTGAAAGATACACAACTTTTGCCTAGGCCTTATGGTGCCCTTCTGCCTTTCCCCAAGCAGTCTTCCCTCAGGCACAAAGCCAGGTCAACACATGCAGCGATAGCGGACCAGGTAAACCTCCGTTGGTTGAGTGGGTTGTACCACTTTAGATAGTAGGTGGAGCATACCATTTTAAGGCTCTTTGTAAGCAAAAAGCTAACATCAGGGAGAATGGTTCTATCCCCAGCCCACGTTACTGAGCTAGATTTCTAGTTGTGGGGGGATTTTTTTTTCTGTAATCCCCCCCAAATATGACTACCGCCACCACCACCACACTGGCACTCTGAAGTGGGCCAGTCTGTTTACCCTTTCTCTCCTCCCCCATGATCAATTCTTAGACTCTTCCCACATGGACAGACAATGGGAAATATTCCCAAGAGGTCAACAGTTGGGAGGTGCCACTACTTGGGGGGGGGGGGTCATTTGCCCATCAGTATAGTGCAGTCACCCCGGTACTGTAGTTGCTGCTACCAGGTCTCCCCATCTGGCCTGTGAAGGCCTTTAGTGTATCCTCTCCGAAGACCCCATTCCCTCAGAGAAGGGAGAGTGGCTGTCAAGTGAGCCTCCTCCTCAAAGAGCGCTCCTCAGGGTGGTGGCTCCATTGGCTTCACTTGCCCCAGCTGGGAAAGGTGAGGGGAGAGTGAATCCAGCTCAGAGAGAGCATGTGTCTGTGTGTGAATGGGGTCTGGGCAAGCAAGACAGGGGCCATATGCCAGGAACACAGGACTTTGGGCTGTGGCCCTGACCACTGCTGGCATGTGACCCCTGACTTGCTTGCCGGGAGCCAGTTTGGGTCCAGATTTATTTGTAGGCCCAACACTTTTTAGAATTTCTTCCTCAGGGCACGTTTGCAATAGGAGCCTTTCAACACAAGGCATGTATTGTGTGCTTGTGATTCCTCATTTACATTTGTTTGCGGGTGCTTTACACGATGTCACCCTCCTCTGGGGCCTCTCCCGTCCTTTGCAACCATTTTAGCAGGGTTTTTTTTTCTAAGGAGGAAAGCCTGGTATATCCTGGAACAGCAGCATAAAACCCTGGTGTATTTGTGCAATTCTGCTATATCACAGTGGTTGTTTAGTAGAACCTATAGCAAGACAGAGAAAGAAACTTCTCTGGAAAAAGACACGTGTAAAGGAGCCAATCTTAATCCCACAATGAATCCAGAAGCCTAAGCCTTGGTAAAGTGAAAGGTTAAAAGCCTCATGTAGAAAAGCACTAGGAGTTACTGGGGTATTCCTTTCATTGGTGGATCATTGTTCAAAATGTGCCTGAGGAAGAAATTTCAAAACGGCTGGGCCTACACATAATTCTTCTTTTGGCACCTGGAGTTCCTCCCCATTTGTTTTCCTATTCAGGCATTCAGCCTAAACATGAGGGCACAAAGAGTGTAGGGGGAGATGCATGTGCCCCTCCCCAACCCCAACATCCCTGTCTGTACCAGCTGTGGCCCCTCCTAAGCTTCACCTTGAGGGTTCCCAATCATGGTGAAGCTTCTAAGTGCATTCAGCTGAACATGCATAGAATCTCCCTTCCGACCTTCACGCTCAACATGCAAAGGTCAGGAGTGTGGGGGGGGGGAGCTGGCATGAATGGGAATATTGGGGGCCCTACACACTTTGTGTCGCCGTGTATTCAGACTGAACACATGATTAGGACTAGTATTTCACAAGCCTTTAGTATTTTAGACTTTTTTCTGACTAAACATGCATAGGATTGTGCCCTAAGACAAATTTTAAAGCTGAAAGATTAGAAAGTCTCAGAAAATAAAAAAGTCTTCACCTGGCGCCAGAGAGACAACAACATAGGTGCTAGGTGAGAAGGGCACTGCACAACCAGGGCTTGCTGTCCCCACTGAGAAGGGCCCCTTTTTTCAACAGTTTTCAAAAGGTCCTCAATCTATTTATTACATTTATATCCCACCTTTTTTTCCTCTTTAAGGAACCCAAAGCGGCATACATAATCCTCCTCCTCCCCATTTTATCCTCACAACAACAACCCTGTGTGGTAGGTTGAGTTGGGAGTCTGTGATTGGCCAAAGTCGCCCAGTGAGCTTCCATGGCGGAGTCGGGACTAGAACCCAGATCTCCTGACTCCCAGTCCAACACTCTAGCTACTACATCACACTGGCTCCTCTTCTCACAGAACCCTTAACTGCGTATGTAAGGACACACTGCAGGTGCTTACTACTGGGAAAGGCACTCTGTACATGCTCAGAGGCACCCTATTAGTAAGTTTGCTTCTGTAACGAAGGCAGCTGGCCAAAGATGGGTTGGATGTTGCTAAACAGGGACAACTAGAAAAGGACACAGGGCTACAAGACCAACAATGCCTGCAAGGAATTTTCTCCCACATAAAGTAGCACAGACTGAGAGACATGAAGGATTAGCTTTTGTTTATACGGTTTTTAAGTATGAAAAAAATACTCAGCAGTAATAGCAATCAGAACAATGGAACATGTAAAAGGAGCCAGTCTAAATAAGTGCCATAGGAAGGAGGTTGTTTAATTTGTATGCATACATATATTATATATTAGTGTGTATATATGCATATTATATACAGATAGATAGGTGATAGATAGATAGATAGATAGATAGATGATATATCAGGGCTGGCCCAAGCCATTTTGCTGCCTGAGGCGAAGAACAAGATGATGCCCACTCCCATTCTATGTACCAAAGCCAACTAGACTAGGAGATGAATCTTACTTCCATACTGGGGATGCAACATCTTTCTTCACTGCATCTGAAAGCAGCTGGATAGCTTAGGGGGTGCAGGACAAGCCAGGTGGCCCAGAGTTCTCTCCCCAGACATTTTCCTGCCACCTCCCAGCATCTGCTGCCTGAAGCAACTGCCTCACTCTGACTAATGGTAGGGCTGTCCCGATACATATAATAGAGAGGAGGAGGGCTATGTAAGCCGCCTTGGGTTCCTTACAAGGGGAAAAACGGTGGGATATAAATAACATCTTGATCAGACAAAGGTATGTCCTTATCCTGCTTCCTCCAAACCTGTGCAGCAGACACAGAAAGGGGAGCTAACATGTTGTATCCAAAGCGACTCAGCTAGTCTGTCTCCATTCCCATCTAATTCCTACCGAAATCCAGCCCACACATAATCCAGCCCATACACGTGTGATCTACTTGCACGCAAGGAACACCTGAGCCAGGAGGGCCAACCTCCAACTAATTCAGACAAAAAGAGAAGCGGATAGAGAGACAAGCATTACACACAGCCCACACTTCTGGCTCCCATTGGAACCAGGGGCAGGATCAATAGGGAAGCCTCTCTCCTTTCTGAGTAGCCGTCCATGGTACCTTGTTCTATGTCTTTGCATTCTTTGCCTCAGAATTCGTAACCATTCGGTTAGAAACCGGAGGTGTCACTATAGCTCCCTTGAGTTTCCTGATTCCCTTGAATGCACCTATGAGCACAGAGATAGAAAAAGGTACGAGGTATATACAGCCTTTACATCTCTGTTAAGCCACGTCAGTTCATAAAGCAGGTCACGAGCCAATATTGTGGGTGGATGCGGGCCAGCTTTTGAACCGTTCCGATGGCCTCTCTCATAACAGAATCGCCTCACATCTATAACTTATTCCCAGGCAAGTGTGCATAGTATTTCAACCTTAAAAGTGACACAAAAGCAATGGCAGCCCTGTTGGCCATAAGAACCGCCCCCACTCCCGATTCAAGGCAAGCCATGTGCCCTCTTTTACAGTGCTGCCCACTCCAAAGCCTGTTTAAAAGCCAGGCACCCTGAGACGGGAGGGAGCACAGGCCTGGCCCTCAAAGTTGCCTTCAACACCTAGCACCTGGACAGCAGACTGAGCAAAGCACACAGATTTTCCTACTATAGTGAGTTATACTGTATCTCTATTTAAATTCTAATAGTAATTATTTCTAAATGTGCACTTAGCATATGCACATTTATGCAAACCCATGCCCTCTTTTTGGAGGAATGCATTTCTTCTTTTGGGGAGTGGGGTGGAGGGAATTCTTATGTGGCCCCCCTACTATATTGTTTGGCTTGCTTTTTCCTCTTCCTCCACAAAACTGCAGCAGTGTTTTCGCAAAATCTATCCAAAGACCCAAGTTTTATTTTTTCATTTTAAAAAGCAAGTTTCTCGTCCTCATCATTCTGTATAAAATTTTTAAAACCCTGGTTAAAAAAAGAAAGAAAAGAATTAGGTCAGCACAAGACAGCTTGCGTTTGGACTCCAGACCTAGGCATTTTGGGAACTGTAGTTTTTTCTTTCTTTACCACGTTGGACTACTATTTCCTCCCTCTTCGTGTCTATTTATACACTGGCCAATCAGAGTATGCAAAAAAATACCAGGGTGGGAAGGGGGTTTCCTTTTACTCCCATTGGCTACTACGGTGCACGGGGGGGGGGGGGAGCAGGAAGAAGAGTCTTCAACCTTCCCGCGAAGTGTATCTAGGCCTTTGCATCCTGCACCCGGAGGAGGGAGAGGAAAAGATCCAGATCTACTCAAGCCTCCTTGCATCGGAACCGCCGCTGCGCTGGATTTGGGTTCCAGGCCGGCTCTCCTTAAGGGGAGGGGATCTGCTGTCGCCGAAATCCGTTTTACTCGGAGCAGCCCAACTCCCGAGTTCCTTCGGCTCCGGGTAAGAGTGGCTCTTTGTCCAATCTAGTGTCTTTTCCTTGTCCCTCCGTAGTGCTACTCACACTTGGATGTTTTGGCGGCTGCTGCTGTTGTATTTCTAACTTAATATTGGGTGCATGAATACGATCACTTTGCCACGCATTGTATCACGCGTCGGCAGCCCCTTTCTGGGTGGCACAAACTCCTGCTTAAGAATTGGCAGGATGATGCAGGAGACCAAGCTGCTTTTGCGTAAGAGTTCTCAGCCTGAATAGTATAGTTCCGCCTTCCCCAGCCTGGTGCCCTACAGAGGCATTGGGACTACAACTCCCAGCATCCCTCAGCCAGCATGGCTGGCTGAGGGACGCTGGGAGTTGTAGTCCCAACGCCCCTGGAGCAGCGAAGGCTGGTATAGTTTGATCATCAGTATTTACTCAAACACCCTTTCCCTACCTGATGTATTGGACTGGGAATGATGGGTGCTGCAGTCCCAACACATCTGGGGGCACAAAGTTGGGGGAAGCCTGGCTCAAATGCTGCAGCATATTGTTGCTAGTCCTATGGCATGTATGAATGCATGGTTGCATGTATATAACAGTATACGTCTGAATTACCAGTCATGGGGGAACACATTGTGCTTATGCCCTGCTTTGGGGCTTCCAGAGTCATGTGGTTGGCTATTGTGGGAAAGAGAATGCAGGATTAAACAGTCCTTTGACAGGTCTGATCCAGCAGGGCTCTTTCTCAGTTCTTAATCTTAATGATTTCTATCCCAACTTCCATTTTGAAAAAAAGTGTGCAGGGGGGCTTATATCATCTTTAAAAGAACAGTATTTAAATCAGTTTTTAAATTTAAATTAGTATTTAATTATTGTGAACCGCCCAGAGAGCTTCAGCTATTGGGTGGTATAGAAATGTAATAAATACATCTAATAATCATCTTAAAAGTGGATAGGTATTACCAGATCTTTGCAAAAGAAGAGCCCATCTGAATCTGCATACTGCAATCCTAAACATGCGTCCTATGGAGTACACCCCATTGGAAACAGTGGGACTGACTTCTGAGTAAACATGCCTAGGATTGCACTGCCAGGGTCTGGTCATGAGAGCAATCTTCTCCAACCTGTCCGTCTTTAGAGGTGCTGGCCTACAACTTCCATCATCCCCTGCTGGCTGGGGGATGACAGGAGCTGTAGTCCAACAGCTTTCACCTTTGGGGAAGGCTGAATCAGAGATTCACTGCTTCTGACCATGTCAGTTCCATTTAAGCTATTGTGGCTAAGAGGTGTTGTTAGATCTATCCTCAATATATTTGCTTATTATGTTCTTAAAGCCCCAGTCACTCTCTCACTTTTGAATCAAAGTCCACCTGCGTTGCTAGTATGATCTCACTTTCTGACTTTTCAGCAACTGCAGGTATGGTTTTTCTATGAAGCTGTAAGGTCTGTAGTCACTGAAAGTACAATTTCCTGACCTAGATAATGGGGGAAGGAAGCACTTGAAAACAACACAAATTAAAGACTACCTCTTTTTTCCATGGTCAGGGAGACATATATGCTCAATGCTGTGATTATAGGCTTGGGGGGGGGAGCATAATCTATTTCTCCACTCCCCCTTGCATATTTGGGTGCAGATGGGATTATTCCTCAGGTGCTCAACAAAAAGTCTGGAAATATAGAACCTTTTGGGTTGGGGGCAATTTAATCATGAATATTATTTTAGGGTGAACATTTAAAACAGGACTGGGCACCTGTGGCCCTCTTGATGTTTTGGCCTGCAATTCTCACCATCCTTCACCACTGGCTGGGCTGACTACGGCTGATGGGAGTTTGTAGGCCAAACCACCTGGAGGCCCACAAGTTGCCCACCCCTGCTTTAAAGCCTTGCTAAGAATTTCCTCTCTGTGCTGTGATCCACTGAAAGATCCATGTGAATGACTGGATCCCATGGAAGGCGTAAACAGATTAACTTGTGTCTGTGTATTGCAGACCAAGTGAAAACAATTGTTTCTGCTCTTCATTAATGATGCATGCTGGAATGTTGTAAAAGGAATTCATGCTTATTAATTTAAATGCTCAGGTGGCGTACATGGTCACTCCCATCCTTACAACCCATCCAGTGGTGCCGTCAGGACTGGACTCTGGGCGGACATCCAGGGCCCCACTCAGCAGAATGAGCAGGAAGGGCCCCAAACGCAGCAGGGCTGGCTTGCCCCATTTTGAAGTAAGTGAAGTCATACACGTTGCTATCTAAAGAGGGGGGTCTATAAAGCCATTAGTCCAGAGTCTAAAATTGTCTGACTGCAGTGATTTGAACTGAGACCAAAGGCCAACGCCTCTATCCTATTACGTGCCAAGCCAGACTTCAACAACCTGGTGCCCACCAGATGTTTTGGACCATGACTTCCATCATCCCTGACTACTGCCCATGCTGGCTGGGGCTGATGGGAATTGCGGTCCAAAACATCTGGAGGGTACCATGTCGTGGAAGGCTGTGCTAAGCTATGTAGTGTGATTCACTCCTAGGGCTATTTGGGTCACTCTGGCAGGTAGATGGCATGTAAGGGAGGAAGAAAATCTTGCCATGTTTCTTATCGGTGAGAATGAAGGGATGCATTTTCTGGATGCAAAACAATCATGGCAGACTTGGAAAATGCACCTTGTTGTTCCAGCGTTCAACAACTCTATTGTCCAGAGTACAACAACCCAGAGTTCACAACCCAACAACAAACCATGGGTTTTCTTCCAGGGTTCTTCATGGTTAACAACCCATATTTAAACCATAGTGAATGGTTTGCATGTAAAGACAACCCGTATTCAACCCATATTCTGTGTTGCTGTTACATGCAAACCAGGCCAGTGTCTCTGCCATGGAACCCCTTTGTGTTGCAGAGGATTCTGGGAAGTTGCCTAAGCAGCATGCTCAGTTCATGCAGGCCTCTGGCTAGTACCTCTGTTGCTCTGCGTAGACTGACAGTATTCCCTGAGCTCATCCAGCTCTTCCCCATGGCTCTGTGTTTGTATCTTAGTTTAGGAGACGATCTCTAACAGTGGGCAAGCTGGCTTGACGGTATTGTTTGTCCACCGTTATACCGAGCTTCTTACTGAAGAATTCAGATGAACTTCCAAGGAACCTCTGGGTTCTTCAGATTGTCATTTAAAAGTGTAAAAGTAAAGCTGAAAAGTAAAAGCAAGCTTGAAAAAAAGTATAAATTATTACATGTTCATATCTGGATAGTTCCTTTGCTTTAAGATGAGTACCGTCATCCCTTGCAGACAGTCCCATGCTTTTAGCCCTTTCCTCCTGTGGTATGGTCAACTGCCCCAGATGTAGTGAGAGTAGATGCAGCACAGTTTTAAGGCCTCATCCAAAATGACTCCCATGTCTGTCTCTCTCTCCTTTCATCCCCCACAGGCTGCGGCATGACCTCCCTGTTCGTTTCCAGGTCGTTACAGAGTTGTGGAGGAAAAGAACAGAAGACAAATCCGGTAAGGGGTTTGCATCCAGAGGTTGTGGGTGGGTTTGGGCTGAAGGGAGGAGGAAATGTGTGTGAAGCAGGGGGGTTGAATCTCTTTCCTCCCAAGGGCCGAATTGCATTTCAGAGAAGTTCTCAGGGGCCACATTCTAGTGGTGGGCGGGGCTGAAGGCAAAAGGGGCGGGGCCAAAATTAGCTTAAAGGTCTGACCACCAGTAGCTGAGCCTTAGGAGAGACACTTCAACCTTTTAGAATGGAGAAAAGACTGCAAAAGCCAGGAAACCCTGAAATGATTGGTGATCATAGTGAAAGGGTTGGGGCCATATAGGGAACCCCAGGAGGGCAGGATCTGACCCCCAGGAGGACTGGATTTGGTCCCGGGGCCTGAGGCCCTGCACCCACTTTGAAGAAATGGTTCGAGGTGGGACAGCAGCCATGTAAAGAAGCCCACAAAAATTGCTAGTCTTCAAAACAAAATTATTAGCTTTCTGGCAGCTGGTAGAGGAGGGACAGGATGTTCCGGCCATCCTCCGGCAGGCCTCTACATTTCTATGTGAGGCACGAAGGACAGGGCTTTCCTCCTTTGGTCACCTGCTTGGCTTCTCTGCTGGGTACGCTCAGCCCTTCTCCACCAGCTAACTTGCTCTCTGGCACAGGGTTCCTTGTTGCCTGAGGCAACCAAGTGAGTAATTGAACATGGGAGACATGAGCCCTTTTGACACGTTCTTCCTCCCATGTTGAAAGAACATGTGAGGAGAGGACCCCTTCCCCCTCCGTTGTCGCCCCCATTGCTCTGTATGCCAGGAGGGCGACATTCTGAAGAGGAACGGCTCCTGCATTCATGGAGGCCATCCACCCGACTGAGAACCCACATGAAAAGGGCTAAAGTCTGTCCCTTGGCTGCTGATGGTTGGACATAATGGAGCTCTCTGGGCAGTATCCAATAGTAGTGTAGGCCCATTCACTTCAGTGCATTCATTCTGTCTCGTTTCTAGAGCATGGCGCAGTTCACCCATGCAAGCCGGCTCCTTTGTTTTCCTCCCCCTGGATCTCGCCTCGTGTGCAGCTGGGTGGCTGTCCTAGCAGTTCAGGAGGGAGTGTCAGGAGCACAGAGGAGGGAGCAAGTGAAAAAGCAGGTGCTTGAAGGCAGGGCTGAAGGGAGAAAAGGGCCCAGAAAGCAGAGGGCATCTGGGATGGAAGAGAGCATGCAGTAGACCCATCCACACATACATTTTAACGTCTCAAGAAGGTAATATAGGAGTATACGTGGTGAACATATTTATGATGATTTTTGTCTGGTATATTAATTGTTGGATTCTTAATTGTATTGTCTGTTGTATTCTGGATATTACATTTAACAAATTATAAATTTAAAAAAGACTTTGCGTTGGGAAGAAAGGTGGAGATGGAAGAGGTGCATGCGTTGGAGATCTAAAACATAATGGAATTTCACTTGCGGATTCCAGATAACCAGCCCTAAAGCTTTCACTTGTTTTAATGTTGGGGTTGACAGCAGATTTAAGGCACAGTCCTATGTATGTTTAGACAGAAACATACTGGCTGGGGCATGGTGGGAGTTATAGGCCTTTTTTCTGTCTAAACATGCATACGATTGCGCCCTTACAGAATTTGTGGAGCCTAATCCCGTGCTTGTTTCCTCTGAACTAAATCCTGTTGTGTGAGGCTATTGAAACCTGGTGTCTTCTTTGTATACATTTAGATGCCAGGTTAAGGACTTCCTCTTTAAGCAAGCTCGTATTCTTTAATCTGTTGCTTGCTTCTTATTTTACTGCTGGCTCTTCAATGTTTTTAATATTTTAAAAATGTTCTAAATGTTTAATGATGTATTATTTTGATACTTTTATTGTTTTAATTTTTTGTTGTTGTTACTTTGTTGTTTTTGGTTTTATGATTGTAAACCACCCCAAGGGCATTTGCGAGTTGGGCAGTGTTGTTGTTGTTGTCGTTAAGTCGTGTCCGACTCTTCGTGACCCCATGGACCATAGCATGCCAGGCCTTCCTGTCCTGTGCTCTCTCCTGGAGTGCGCTCAAGTTCATATTCATTGCATCGGTGACGCTATCTAGCCATCTTATCCTCTGCCGTCCCCTTCTCCATTTGCCTTCAATCTTTCCCAGCATCAGGGGCTTTTCCAGTGAGTTTTCTCTTTGCGTTAGGTGGCCAAAATATCTGAGCTTCAGCTTCAGTATCTGGGCAGTATACAAATCTAATAAATAAATAATCCCAAACAGACAGGCCTACAAGTAAGTACTGCAGGAGGCCTTGCTCCCACGTCAGGGTGCATAGAATTGCAGTCTTTATAGATTAATTTATTAACTTTTAACTGATTCTCAAAATATCCATATAGGCACCTCTTTAAGACATTGTGTGAAGCAGCTTTCAACAACCTGGTGCCCTCCAGATGTTTTGGACTTCCATGAGCCCCAGTCAGTATGACCAATGGTCAGGAAAGCTCGGAGTTGTGATCCAAAACATCTGGAGGGCACCAGGGTGGAGAAGGCTGAAGCGTCATCTTTTGCCTTTGCTATTATAGTAATGCAGCAGAAGGAAAGTTACCCCTGGCCCAGGTAAACATACGTGTCTTTAATTCACTGCCTTGCCAATTCAAAATTGAGCCTTGCTGCTTAATCAACTGAACCTCGAGTTAGTTAATCTGCAGATGAAATCGACGGAATATTTCAGCTCTGCTTTTTATTCATTTCATAGCACAAGGGCTGGGAATTCCAAGGACTCTAGAAACCTGTGGAGGAAGACATAGAATCATAGAATAGTAGGGTTGGAAGGAGCCTACAAGGCCATTGAGTCCAACCCCCTGCTCAATGCAGGAATCCAAGTCAGAGCATCCCCCACAGATGGCTGTCCAGCCTTGTCTTGAATGCCTCCAGTGTGGGAGAGCCCACCACCTCCCTAGGTAATTGGTTCCATCGTCGTATTGCTCTAACAGTCAGGAGGTTTTTCCTGATGCTCAGCCGGAATCTGGCTTCCTGTCACTTGAGCCCATGATTCTGTGTCCTGCACTCTGGGATGATCAAGAAGAGATCCTGGCCTTCCTCTCTGTGACAGCCTTTCAAGTAGAGTGCTATCATATCTCCCCTCAGTCTTCTCTTCTCAAGGCTAAACATGCCAAGTTCTTTCAGTCTCTCTTCATAGGGCTTTGTTTCCAGTCCCCTGATCATCTTTGTTGCCCTCCTCTGAACCCTCTTCAGCTTGACTGCATCCTTCTTAAAGTGCAGTGCCCAGAACTGGACACAGTACTCCAGATGAGGCCTAACCAGTGCTGAGTAGAGGCGGACTAGTACTTCCCGGGATTTGGAAGCTACGCTTCTATCAATGCAGCCCAAAAGAGCATTTGCCTTTTTTGCAGCCATATCACATTGTTGGCTCAAATTCAGCTTGTGATCTACAACACTTCCAAGATCCTTCTCGCTTGTAGTGTTGTTGAGCCACGTATCCCCCATCTTGTAACTGTGCATTTGGTTTCTTTTTCCTAGGTGCAGAACTTGGCATTTGTCCCTATTAAATATCATTCTGTTGTTTTCTGCCCAGCGCTCCAGTCTATCCAGATCACCTTGAATTTTGTTTCTGTCTTCCAAAGTATTAGCTATCCCGCCCAATTTTGTGTCATCTGCAAATTTGATCAGCATTCCCTGCACCTCCTCCTCCAAGTCATTAAAACAAATGTTGAAGAGCACTGGGCCCAGGACTGAGCTCTGCGGCACCCTGCTCATTTCCTCTCCCCAGTTTCAGAAGATCCCATTGATAAGCACTCTTTGGGTCGGATTCTGTAGCCAACTGTGGATCCACCTGATCGTTGTTTCATCTAGCCCACGTCATAGACCCTCTTTTGGGAGAAGACTGAGTCAAAGTAGGAATTGAGCACTTCTGCCTTTTTTTGTCATTTTGCCATCCTTATTTAATAGCTGAACCACCATTTCTTTCCTCTGTCTTTTACTATGCACGTAGCTGAAGAAAGCCTTTTTGTTGCTTTTTGCCTCCCTCCCTAACCTCAGCTCATTCTCAGCTTTAGCCTTCCTGACGCCATCCCCGCCATTCTGTGCTGCTGGCCTGTACTATTCCTTTGTTGCTTGGCCTTCCTTCCACTTTCTATATGTGTCCTTTTTTGTTTTCAGGTCATCTCTTAGCTTTTTGTGAAGCCACACTGGCTTCTTCTGTTGTCTTCCACCTTTTCTTCTTGTTGGAATTGTTTGTAATTGTGCCTTGAGAATTTCCTTTTTTAAAAACTCCCACCCATCTTGGGAGTTTTGAGTATGACTGAGATGTGCCTTGCCCCACGATGACAGGTCCTGAGTCGTTGGTTCTTTTTCCTCTTCCAGGGCCCTGTGACATTTGAGGATGTGGTCATCTATTTCTCAGAAGCGGAGTGGGCTCTGCTGAACTGGGCACAAAGAGCCCTATACAAGGAGGTCATGCAGGAGAATTACCAGAATGTGATGTCGCTGGGTAAGGAATAGCACTTTCCTCTCAAAGGGCTCTTGCTCGCGTTGCTCTGGGAGTGTGGAAGCCACTGTCACGCTGTTCCCCCCTGTGCATCAGAGCCAGGGCTGTGTGGGAGGAGGCTTTGCTTGGGCTCCTCCTATATCAGCATTTGCCCAGTTGGGTGGGGAAGTGATGCTTCCTGTGGGAGGAGCCTTGGCAGTGGCCCTTCTCACACTACCCTGGTGTGGGGGTGCAGAACCTCTTTCAGCCGAAGGGCCAGATTCCATTTTGGAGAAGCTTTCAAGGGCCCTGGTCCAGAGGTGTGCGGGGCTAAAGGGGTGGGGCTGCAATACTAAAAAGACCACCCTATTGCAGCTTAAAGTTCTAAGCTCACAGAGAGGCATTTCAACCTTATAGAATGGGGGGGAAACTGCACTAAAGCCAGGTAACTACCAAACGATCAGTGTTTGGGGGAAAGGGGGTCATGCCAGGGGAAGGGGACATGGCTATCTGGTGAGCCCCAGGAGGGCTGGATTTGGCCCCTGGGCCTGAGATTCTGTACTCCTGCCCTAGTAGGCCAGGAGGGACCCAAACTTCTACAGTGGCTCCCACCCCACTGGCGTAATGTGAGAAAGGGGTCTGAGCTCCATTCCCCGCGGCCTGCCTGCTTTGGAACCTGCTTGTCTTTAGTGCAGCAGCCCTGACACTCCTGACCACGTCTGTTTTTACCCAATCTCAAAAGCGATGGATGTGCTATCTGAAGGAAGTATTTGCACTGCATTGCTTTGTATTTCAATTCATTTTCATTTTGTTTCTATATTCCTCCCTCCCCCCGCCCCCATTTTCCCACATGAACCTGCCCAGGCTTTAAAATCAAGAGACTGAGGCCGTGTGTTGGGTACCACCATCCTCTGAAGTGAAGTGGGTGGTGACAGAAGACAGGATCTTCTCTGTGGTGGCACGACATCTTTAGAATTCCCTCCTTCTCCCCTTCTCCCAGGCATTTCAGTTGTTCGATGTAGTTTTGTGATGTTATGCTGCCATTTTATTTTATTACTATGCTGTATTCTTTTTTGTCGCGTGAACTATTTATGATTGTGCCGTGTTTTAGTAATGAGTTTACTATTTTATTGTCGATGTTTGCAAGCTAGTTTGAGAGCTTTTGCTAAAGGGCAGCTAAATAAGTATTCTTAATAGCTAGCTAGTGTGTTGTAGTGGTTAGAGCGTTGGACTGGGACCCAGGAGATCTGGGTTCTAGTCCCCTCTAGGCCATGAAGCTCCCTGGGTGTCTTTGGGCCGTTCACTGACTTTCAATGTAACCTACCTCACAGGGTTGTTGTGAGGATAAAATGGAGAGGAGGAGGACCATGTAAGCTGCCTTGGGTTCCTCGCAAGAGGAAAAAGGGCAGGATATAAATGTAATAAATAAAGAAATAAAAAAAATTCCCAAGGAAAACCCAAAGCTACTATCAGTAGCGACAAAAATATTCAGGAGGGCAATATCAAAATAACATGCCATGTCACCAAAATAATTGCAGTTAACAGTAAATAAGAACAATTCAGGTCCTATTAACTTATCAGAACATTTCAATAGCACCCATAGGAACAGAGTAATAACATTTCAAAAACATAATGGCTGCACTTGGATGTAATGTTAAACCAGGGGTTTAAAACCATCAGCCCTAGCCAGCATAGCCAATGTTAAGGGCAGATGGGAGTTGTAAGCCAAAACATCTGGAGAGCCACAAATTGCCCATCCCTGTACTAAACCATGGTTTATTTAGCTTACCTGTGGTTTGTACATCTGAACTGACCCTGGCAAACTAACCATGACCTGAAACCATGGTTTGAAGTTGGCTTGTGAAGCTTGACTTAAATTAACCATGGTTTGTTGATATGTTCAATCCTGCTATCCTCACTTAATCCCAGTTTATTTGGGTGCTCTGCCCCAGCTGCCCACCTGACATGAGGCAAGGGCGGTTAGAAAACAAATCGGCCCATGCAGCTAAGCAAGTCCCTCTAGTAGTTTTCCAGAGCTCACCCTCCCTCCGCACTCTGCTTGGCAACAGGCTCCCATCCCTGCCCACCTCCTCGCTGAGAAGACTTCCCTAAGAACATAAGAAGAGTCCATCTAGTCCAGCATTCTGTTCACACGGTGGCCAAGCAAGTGCCCTACTGGGAAGCCCACAAGTGGGACATGAGTGCAATAGAACTTCCCCATCGTGTTCCCCAGCAACTGGTGCACCTAGGCATACTGCCTCCGATACTGGAGGTAGCATATAGCCATCAGGGCTAGTAGCCATTGTTAGCCTTCCCCATGAATTTGTCCAATCCCCTTTTAAAGCCATCCAAATGGGTGGCCATCACTATATCTTGTGGAAGTGAATTCCATAGCTTAACTTGTTGTTCAGTCGTTAAGTCGTGTCCAACTCTTCGTGACCCTATGGACCATAGCACGCCAGGCCTTCCTGTCCTGCGCTCTCTCCCGGAGTGTTCATATTCATTGCACCGGTGATGCTATCTAGCCATCTCATCCTCTGCCATCCCCTTCTCCTTTTGCCTTCAGTCTTTCCCAGCATCAGGGTCTTTTCCAGTGGGTTTTCTCTTCGCATTAGGTGGCCAAAATATTTGAGCGTCAGCTTCAGGATCTGTCCTTCCAATGAGCACTCAGGGTTGATTTCCTTTAGGATGGACTGATTTGACCTTCTTGCAGTCCAGGGGGTTCGTAAGAGTCTTTTCCAGCACCACAGTTCGAAGGCATCAATTCTTCGGCGCTCAGCCTTCCTTATAGTCCAGCTCTCACAGCCATACGTTGCTACTGGGAAAGCCATAGCTTTGATTATGCGAACCTTTGTCAGCAAGGTGATGTCTCTGCTTCTTACTATGCTGTCTAGGTTTGCCATAGCTTTCCTCCCAAGGAGCAAGCGTCTTTAAATTTCATGGCTACAGTCACAGTCTGCAGTGATCTTGGAGCCCAAGAAAATAAAATCCGTCACTGCTTCCATTTCTTCCCCTTCTATAAGCCAGGAAGTGATGGGGCCAGATGCCATGATCTGAGTTTTTTTAATGTTGAGTTTCAAACCAGCTTTTGCACTCTCCACTTTCACCCTCAGCAAGAGGCTCTTGAGATCCTCTTCGCTTTCTGCCATTGGGGTGGTATCGTCTGCATATCTGAGGTTGTTGATAATTCTCCCGGCAATCTTAATTTCGACCTCTGATTCATCCAACCCGGCGTTTCTCATGATGTACTCTGCATATAAGTTAAATAAGCAGGGCGACAATATGCAGCCTTGTCATACTCCTTTCCCAATTTTGAACCACTCGGTTGTTCCATGTCCGGTTCTTACTGTTGCTTCTTGACCCTCGTACAGGTTTCTCAGGAGACAGGTAAGGTGGTCTGGTACTCCCATCTCTTTCAGAATTTGCCACAGTTTGTTGTGATCCACACTATCAAAGGCTTTAGCGCAGTCAATCAAGTAGAAATAGACGTTTTTCTGGAATTCTCTTGCTTTCTCCATGATCCAGCAAATGTTGGCAAATTTGATCTCTAGTTCCTCTGCCGCTTAGGAACCCAGCTTGTACTTCCGGTAGTTCTCGGTTCACATACTGCTGAAGCCCAGCTTGTAGGATTTTGAGCATAACCTTGCTGGCATGTGAAATGAGCGCAATTGTACGGTAGTTTGAACACTCTTTGGCATTGCCCTTCTTTGGAATTGGAATGTGAACTGACCAATTCCAGTCTTGTGGCCACTGTTGAGTGTTCCAAATTTGTTGGCATATTGAGTGCAGCACTTTAACAGCATCATCTTTTAGGATTTTAAATAGCTCAGCTGGAATACTGTCATCTCCACTAGCTTTGTTGTTAGTAATGCTTGCTAAGGCCCACTTGACTTCACTCTCTAGGATGTCCGGCTCAAGTTCAGTGACCGCCTATCATGGCTATCAGGGACATTAAGATCTTTCCTGTATAGTTCTTCTGTGTATTCTTTCCACCGCTTCTGTTAGGTCCCTGCCTTCTTTGTCCTTTATCATGCCCGTCTTTGCACAAAACGTTCCCTTGAGATCTCCAATTTTCTTGAAGAGATCTCTAGTCTTTCCCATTCTATTGTTTTCCTCAATTTCTTTGCATTGTTCATTTAAGAAGGCCTTCTTGTCTCTCCTTGCTGTTCTCTGGAAGTCCGCATTCAGTTGGATATATCTTGCCCTTTCTCCCTTGCTTTTCGCTTCTCTTCTTTCCTCAGCTACTTGTTAAGCCTCATCAGACAGCCACTTGGCTTTCTTGCATTTCTTTTTCTTTGGGATGGATTTCGTTGCTGCCTCCTGAACAATGTTATGGACCTCCGTCCAGTTCCTCAGGCACTCTGTCTATCAGGTCTAATCCCTTAAATCTGTTCATCACCTCCACTGTATATTCATGAGGGATATGATTTAGATCATACCTGAATGGTTTAGTGGTTTTCCCTACGTTCTTCAATTTGAGCCGAAATGTTGCAACAAGAAGCTCATGATCTGAGCCACAGTCAGCTCCAGGTCTTGTTTTTACTGACTGTATAGAGCTTCTCCATCTTTGGCTGCAAAGGACATAATCACTCTGATTTCGATATTGACCATCTGGTGATGTCCATGTCTAGAGTCACCTCTTGTGCTGTTGGAAAAGCGTGTTTGCTATGATCAGCGTGTTCTCTTGGCAAAACTCTATTAGCCTTTGTCCTGCTTCATTTTGTACACCAAGGCCATGCTTGCCTGTTATCTCAGTGTTTTCTTGACTTCCTACCTTAGCATTCCAATCCCCTATGATGAAGAGGACATCTTTTTTTGGTGTTAGTTCTAGAAGGTGTTGTAGGTCTTCATAAAACCGATCAACCTCAGCTTCTTCGGCCTCAGTGGTTGGGGCATAGACTTGAATTACTGTGATGTTGAATGGTTTGCCTTGGATTCGTACTGAGATCATTCTATCATTTTTGAGATTGTACTCCAGTACTGCTTTTCCCACCCTTTTGTTGACTATGAGGTCTACTCCATTTCTTCGAAGGGATTCTTGCCCACAGTAGTACATATGATGGTCACCTGAATTAAATTCGCCCATGCTTATCCATTTTAGTTTGCTGATTCCCAAGATGTCGATGTTCAACCTTGCCATCTCATGTTTGACCACCTCGAGCTTAGCTTACATTCCAGGTTCCTGAACAACATTGTTCTTTACAGCATTGGATTTTCTTTTCACCACCAGACACCTCCACAGCTGAGTGTCCTTTTGGCTTTGGCCCAGCCGCTTCACTCTTTCTGGCGCTACTTGGAAATTCCCTCTGCTCTTCCCCAGTAATATATTGGACACCTTCCGACCTGAGGGTCTCATCTTCCGGCATCATATCTTTTAGCCTTGTGATACGTTCCATGTGGTTTTCTTGGCAGGAAAACTGGAGTGGGTTGCCATTTCCTTCTCCAGTAGACCACATTTTGTCAGAACTCTCCATGACCTGTCTGTCTTGGGTGGCCCTGCACGGCATAGCTTATGGCTTCACTGAGTTACGCATGCCCCTTTGCCACAACAAGGCAGTGATCCATGAAGGGGGTAGCTTAATTATGCATTGTTTAAAGAAGTCCTTCCTTTTGTTGGTCTTGAATTTCCCACCGATCAGCTTCATGGCATGACCAATTGGGTTTTAGTATTATACCCTCTGCAGCCTGCCTGTGTAGCTCTGCAGTGCAGCAGGATACTGACCTTGGACTACGCTGCAGTGCTTTTTGCAGGTGGAAGAGTCATGCTCAGGCAGACCAAGTGTCATTGTTCCCTGAGGGTCCTCATGCTATAAGACTAAAGTTTGTAAACGGGGGTGTGATAACAATTGTATGGGAGGGTGCAAAACTGAAATATTTCTCATGTGCGCCCTGTGCACTTTTGTTTACCCTTGGCAGGCCGGACCCCTTTCTTGCCATCTCCTGCTGCTTCTGCGAAGGACACCCAAGAGTCCCAGAGGCAGAGGGCCAAATATTGGAGCAAGGAGGAGATTGGGGTCTTTGTCGACCTATGGGTCAGCCCAGAGGTGCAAAATGAGCTCCGGAACATGTACCACAACGAGGCAGTCTTTAACTGGCTTTCCAACGAAATGGGCCTGCGGGGCTTCAACCGTTCCGCTCGCCAGTGCCGCGAGAAGATGAATGCCCTTAAGAAGAAGTTTAAGGAGGTCACCACTCAGAATAAATGCCCCGGGGCAGAACTGAGCACCATGCCGTTCTACGATAAGCTAGCCACAATCCTTCTGCACAGAAGAGATGGCACCCCCAGGTATGCTGCAGGCAGTGGGGCTCCAGACAAGGGTTCGTGGCCAAGGCAGACGGCACTGACGCTGGCCAGGCAGACCTCCTCACTCACGCCTGGAATGTCTGGGCAGGCCAGGCCCCCTTTAACAACAGCAGCCCAAGCGAAGCCGCCTCCTCAAAAGCAGGCCCGCCTTCTCCAGGGGAAGCTTGGTCTTGCTCAGGCCGGTTGGGTGTCCGCCCTTCATCACCCTGAGCTTGTCTCGCAGCCCAATGGAAGCGTGGCGACGCAAGGGGATCATAAGCCCCTTGGACTGAGCTCACCTGGGCAGTTTGCCATGCTCACGCCCAAGATTGAGGAGGAGGAGGAACCCCAGGACGAGCAACCTGGCTCAAGCCACTCCGAGCTCCGAGGAGCCCTTCCGCCAGTGGAGGTGCGTGTGGTGGATGAACATGGAGCCACTGTCGCAACAGCCATGTACAAGCAGTGCAAGGAGGAGCAGGAGGAGGAGAACGACACAGGCCTGGATCTGGAGCTTGACTTTGACACAAAGCTCATAAGAGAGATTGTGGCTGACGGGCACCCTCCGGAGGTGGCGGAAGTCCTCGTCGACCCAAACACGCTGTCGGAGCTCTCGGAAGAACCATACAGCGGAGGTGAGGGAGATGATGACTTTCCCGTGGATTTGCTCCCGTCTTTTGAGGACCGATTCTCCACCATCCACGGGCTCAGGGACGGCAACCCAGAGCGGGAAAGACCGGAACAAAAGCGTCCGCCATCCAGGGCTCCGTCTCTATGTAAGGAAGCTTGACTCGGTCTCAGAAACATTGGCCCCATTGTGCAGTATCCTGACTGACCCCATCATTTGGTACCCTATCATTTGGTACCCCATGGCGCAATACACTAACCTACCTGTCATTTGGTTGGTTTCACAGACGTTAGCCCCATTGTGTAGTACCCTGACTGACCTGTCGTTTAGAACAGGGGTACACAACCCACAGGCCACATGTGGCCCCTGGACACGGTTGCACAGCCTCCATGCTCCCCCCCAAACTCCCCTTCTCTCGTCAATCAGCACTGCTGCTTTCCCACTGCTGATGGTGGCATGGGAGCAACAAAATTTGTTAGGGTTGCTGGAAGGGGGTTAAAGCCTCCTCCTTCCCGCAGTGACCCAGAAGCAGCCAGCATAGCAGCTTCTGAGCCACTAATGGCAATGCCAATGCAGCAATGGCTAGTGGGAGCACAGTGGGAGGAGGAAGAGGCATTAGCCTCCCCCTTCCTCAGCAGCCCCAATGCAGATTCCCCCTTGTCCCAGTGATATCGCACAGGATTGCTGGGATTGGGGTGGGGTTAAAGCCTCCTTCCCACTCTAGAGTCCTTGCATGCCTGTGAGTGTGTACACATGTCTAAGCCCCCTGCCAACATCGGATGGAGCCCTGAGGGCAAAAAAAGGTTATGTGTCTCCGATTTAGAATTATTCTTGCTTTGTTTTTAACTGCTCTCTTTCTTCTCCTCTGCAGCTGAAAGTCTCCTACAGGAGCAAGAGGGCAAAGGGCTTGAAAACACGGATCCCACCTCTTTTCTCCTGGGCAACATGGGACGTACGGATCCCCACACAGGCAGTGATGGGGCTGTAGGCATGGCTGACGAGCAACCATTAGATTACGTTCCGCCTGCTGTAGAGCTAGATGAAAAGGCACCGTTGACCAACGCACAAAGGGCTGCCAGATTCAGGAACAAGAGGAAAGCCGAGAGAGCGCAGATGGCCAGGGATCTCATCAAGGCCACCAGGGAAACCGGGGAGCAAATCCGCGAGGCCCTTTATGAACTCGATAGTAAGGAATCAGAGAGGCGGGTCGACGACCGCAGAGTGGCTGTTTGGTGCGCGAGGCACATCGCAAGAAGCATAAGGGAGTCTAGCCAGACAATGGCTACAGCCATGCGCAGCTCTGACACTGCGCTCCATAGGTGCATGGAGAAGTACACCGCTGCCCTAGAGAGGCAAACGACTCTGTTGGAGCGCATTGCAGACTCATTAAACGCACAAGCGGAGGCTCCCCAAACTTCCCCCGTTATTCCCACCGATAGGATACATGCAGCATCCCTGCATTCAAGTACCATACCAGCCCCTTCCCTCCCACAGCCCACTTGTGTCGAGCAAGACCCTCCCCTTGCTGAGAAGTCAGCCGGCGAACGAGGAAGAGCCACTTAGGGGGAGGGTGGCGGTTAAACCAAAGTAGCAGTAGGCAACAATGCTCTCAGCAGATCGTTAAATTGCTGCATTGTTCCTCTTGTAAACAAAAGAAGGTTCGCAAAGCATTTTTGAACGTTGATAAAATGATGGTGATACTTCTGTTTACTGTCTACTGCAGGGGTGGGCAGAAAGTAGATCTCTAGATGCTTAGGACTTCAATTGCCACTATTCTTGACCATTAGCCATACTGGCAAGGGCTTCTGGGAGTTGAAGCCCAAAGCCTCTGGAGATCTACTTTCAGCCCCCTCCTGGTCTACTGTACCATGCTGTATGATCAGTGTTTAGGCTTCCCTCTGTTACATTACTTGAGAACATGGTGCTGTTTTCTGCACCTTATCGTAATGCCTTTAAGCAGGTTGATGGTCTTTGTGGTTCACAAAGCTCTGATTCGACCTGGCATTTTTTTATAGCACTCCACAGTGCCCAATATTTACCAGCCAGGGCTGCCCACAATGGCTACTTTGCGACCTTTTTGCAGTTGTATGGAAAATAAATGTTAAAATCCTCTTTTTTGAGACAAGCAGCTGTGAGAAATCATTCACCACTGTTTCTCCACAGAAATAGAAAACAGCAAAGTGTTATCCCATTTTGAGGTCAATATTATTTGCTGAGAAAATGCTTGTTGCGGTTATTTTTTTTTAAAGTATTTATCTATTAGCATCTGGTCCCTTTGGCATCTTCTGTGGGGATTGTTAGAAACACCCAGACTTGGATTTGGAGAAGACTTGAGAATAACATGCTTGTCTCTTTTAAAATAATTCCTGTCGATCTGGCACAACCATCAATTCTCCATTACAGAGGACCCTTCCTGTCATGTACCCCGTGATACAGTGGTGAATTTGGTGAGGATGTGAGGTGACGATGGCAGTGTGTACACAGCTCCCCTCCAAAGAGCACGAGCACATAGCATAATACCTAGCAGGAGCAGCAAGGCTGCAATCCTACATCTGGTTACCTATGAGTGGGCTCCATTCTGCTCAAGTGGCGCTGAATTCTGACTGCAGAGGTTCAACTTGTAAAATACGTTGAGCTTTAACAAAAGACTTTCCTCAGCCAACTGAAAATGCAACTTTTAGCTTTTAATTAGAAATGCAAACACTCTTGGAAAGAAGAGTTGCCATTGAAATGGCTAGAGTGAAGTAGAAACCTATTCAAAGCAAAGCAAAAAAAGTATCCAGTCTCTGATTGAGTATTTTCCTCATTTTTGTATTCTAGCTCCGGCGTGCAAACAGTGCTCCCTCCCCCTGCACCCAATCTGGTGGCTTCCCAAGACCTCCGGCCTGTCAAAAAAAGGACAAAAAGAACAATGCTCTAGGAACGGGCTCTATGGTTCCTGCCATAGAAGCCTCATTCCTAGAACCTTCTAAAAGGAAGTGCTCAAATGCTCCTGACTGCATCCTAGGATGCTCTAGAAATGAGGCGTCTATGGCAGGAACCATACAGCCTGTTCCGTTTTTTTCCCCCCTTCGGCAGCAGAGGGAATGAAAGGGTTATAACTGAGTGAGTAGTGGGCAAAGCGAGTTGATGTGTATGTGAGGAGGGGCATAAGGGGTCCTCCAGCCCCCAACAGATAACACCCAGGGGAAAGCAGCACAAGTTGCCTACCCCTGTCTTAAACTAAAGGTTTTTTTTTTTAATATTAGAATGTATACAAAGACAAGCATAGTGTGAGTAAGTGGTGTAAGTGTGAGGGAGAGAGGGTTGTTTCTGAATGTACATGTGTGTGCACACACCTGTGGGTCCTGACACCCCAGGAGACACCTGATACGGCCTTTGGGGCCAAAAAGGCTGTGTTGGCCTGCTCTCGCTAATCTTGTCACAAACCATAGTAAAACTTCCAACGCCTCATTATCGCCTCATTTGCATGCCCAAGCAAGCAGAGCCTGTAATTTATCCTGGCACTCTGGCAGATGTTGCTCATACTCAGAAAAAAAGTCTTGGAGCTGCGCAACCTTGCTCTCCCCCTCCATGTACCCAGGCTAGAATGTCCCCCAATGCATTCTGCCCACCAGGCTTAATTTTAACCCATTTCCCACCTTTTCCTTCTGTTCACCTGAGCTGGAAAAGCAGTAATAATCCATCTTTCCCCGCTGTTCCCTGCCTACGTACTGATTCTGCAGGGATAAAACTGGAAGAAGGAACAATTACCTTTTTCTCTGCAGGCCATTTTTATGATTAAGATCACGTATATACACACCCACTTAATTACTTCCTCATCCACTGGGGGCAACATTCCTCTCCCATTGCCACAATCACCCCTCCCGCCCCAGACTGCATTTCCCAAATGCAATACAATAAAATCCTGTTGTTATATGCTACTCTTGGCCACCCACATATGGGTATAATAAGACTGGAACACATTGCAGGGCTGGCATAAATCCAGCAAGAGAGCCCACCACTCCCCAGTGTAATTAGCACCATTGTCAAACTGCTCTTGCCATTAAGATGTTTCTCCTAATGTTGAGTCAAAATCTATTTTGTAACTTAAGCTCATTAGATCTAGTCCTGCTCTCTGGGGCAGCAGAGCAAAAGTCTTTGCCCTCTTCTGTGTGACAGGCCTTCAGGTACTGGTAGAGAGCTCTCATGTCCTCCTTCAGTCTTCTCCAGGCTAAACATACCCAGTTCCTTCAAACTTTCCTCAGGACTTGTCTGAACCCATTCCAATTTTTCTACATTCTTGCAATTCCTATCAACTGTGGCCAGCATGGCCAATGGCCAGGAATACTGGGAGTTGTCCAAAATATCTGGAGGGCACCAGGCTGGCATATACCAATGGTTGGCAACATGTGGCTCTCCAGATTTTGTTGGACTGCAACTCCCATCATCCCTCACCACTGGCTATGCTGGCTAGGGCTGATGGGAATTGCGGTCCAACATCTGGGAGGGCCACAAGTTGCTATATACATTTAACTCGGAGTAAATCCCATTGAACTCAATAGGACTTACTGCTGGGTAGACTTGTACAGGAGTGCATCATGCAGAACCGTGCGTAGAAGGCGTGTGGGTGGGCTGTACGAGGCTTTGCACGTCAACCAAAATCCAACCCCCGCTACAGAGGACAAGCGCGCTAATTTTCTCAGAACTTCTTAGCATCTTTTCAACGCAGAGCCACCCCATCCATGCGCTCCGCGAGCAGATTGGTCAGGCTTGCCTTGCCAGTCACCTGGCTTGGCTTCAGTCACGTGACGGGAAGCGGAAAACAAAGGAAAAGCTGTCCGCATAAGCAACAAGGAGAGCATGAACGACGTCTAGTGCAGCCCCCCCACCCCAATCCCTTTCCTTCCAGAAGAAGCGTAACCCGGATCTTTTAGTAAAGCCGTTTTGCATGTTCAAGATCACGTGTAACGCCGTCCCAGGCATGTCTACTCTAGTAAAGTCCCATTGAGTTCAATGAGCATTGCTCCCAGGTAAGGAAGCGTGCAGGGAGCTTGCATCCTTAATGCGGATCAGTCGCTCCTTTAACGCAGCATGATTCTGTCGTGTGCTTGATGAGAATGGTAAATTAAAGGATTGATTTTAAAAAATATATTTTTATTGAATGTATGCTGCTGGGCGAAGGTGGGATCCCAATCTGCTTTGGGGGTGGTGACTAAGGACCCCTTGGGGTCTGTCTGCTCTTTCGGGTTTAGTTGGCACAGAGGAAAGCAAAGCGACAACCTTGTCAAGGTTTTGACATTGGGAGCGAGGCAAGGAAGCACCTTGAAAGCTGCTGGAGGACAGGAAGGAAAGCAGAGGAACAGAAGCTACTGGTGGAGCAGCAAAGGAAGGATCAACTGAGCAGGGGAGTGTCCAGCTGTGAAACTGGTAAGAGGCACTGAGGATTTATCCTTTCCCCTGCAGGTCCTGCAAAGAACATCCCGGCTGATGTGATTTTTTCTTCCTTTGGTGCAACCGCTGTAATTTTGTTGGTATCACTACACTCCTATCTCTCCTGTCCCAGAATCTACATAGAAAGGGGCAGGAGGGAGGGAAGATGTTTTATTATTTATTATTATTATTTCTTTATGAAAAGTATTTATATATTGTTTTTCTGCCCACTGAGGCTCTTAAAGCGAGGTTCAATTTAGATCACAGAATCCTAGAATAGTAGGGTTGGAAGGGGCCTACAAGACCATCAAGTCCAACCCTCTGCTCAGTACAGGAATCCAAGGCAAAGCATCCCTGACAAGTGGCTGCCCAGCTTCATCTTGAATGCCTCCAGTGTGGGAGAGCCCACTAGATAATGGGTTCCATTGTTGTATTGCTCTAACAGTCAGGATATTTTTCCTGATGTTCAGCCAGAATCCGGCTTCCTGTAACTTGAGCCCATTATTCTGTGTCCTGCACTCTGGGGTGATTGAGAAGAGATCCTGGCCTTCCTCTCTGGGACAACCTTTCAACTACTTGAAGAGCGCTATCCTATCTCCCCTCAATCTTCTCTTCTCAGGCTAAACATGCCCAGTTCTTTCAGTCTCTCTTCATAGGGCTTTGTTTCCAGTCCCCTGATCATCTTTGTTGCCCTCCTCTGAACCCTCTCCAGTTTGTCTGCATCCTTCTTAAATTGCAGTGCCCAGAACTGGACACAGTACTTCAGCTGAGGCCTAACTAGTGCGGAGTAGGGATGTCGGAGAATTTCTCCACGAATCTCCAGGAGGCCGAATGCCAACACATTCGGCCCCCCCGAAATTGGTGGAGAAACGGTCCGCCCCCCGCCCCCCCCCCTGGATGGGACTTACCTTGGTCGAATGTCCCTGGCGGCGGCGGGTCCCAGCGGGTCCCGCCATTTCCAAGTGTAAAAAAACAACAACAACAAACGTGATAGGCTACGTAAAGATTTAAGTAGCCTATCACGGCTAGATTTTCAAAAAACACTGTGGTAGGCTATGTAAATCTTTACGTAGCCTATCACGGCTGACTTTGGGGGGGGGGAAGCGCGTACGCAAATGGCGGCACCCGTGGGCGCCGCCATTTGCGTACTTGCTTCCCCCCCGGCCCAAGTCAGCCGTGATAGGCTACGTAAAGATTTACATAGCCTATCACGGCTGACTGCAGGGACGCAAATGGCGGCGGCTATGGCCGCCGCCATTTGCGACCCGGCAGGAGCAGAGGATTCGCAGCCAGAGGGACGGGGAGCCTCCCCCCCGGCCAGAATTTCGGCCGGAGGGACGGGGCGCCTCCCCCCGGCCAGAATTTTGGCGGGGAGGGATGGGGCGCCTCCCCCCCGCCCAGAATTTCGGGGGGAGGAACGGAGCGCCTCCCCCCCACCGCGAAGCAAGCTGTGGGACCAGGTAAGGGACTTTCGTCCATCCCTAGTGCTGAGTAGAGGGGAACTAGTACTTCACATGATTTGGAAGCTATACTTCTATTAATTCAGCCCCAAATACCATTTGCCTTTTTGTATCGCCCAATAGCCAAAGCTGTCTGGGTGGTTCACATGAATTAAAATCCTAAAATACAACATGAGAAAACATAATATACAGCCATTAAAAATTTAACATGGGATAAAACCAGAAGAAATGCGCTAAAACTGAAACAAATGAAAAACCGACATAATTCTTTAAGACAAGCCCAAACACTATTAAAATCCACCAAAGGCCTGGCGTAACAGTACAGCTTTTACTGCATGTCTAAACTTAGCAGCGATGGAGCTGGCCTGGCCACTCTTGGGAGAATGTTCCACAGTCAGGGTGCTGCTACACAAAAGGCCCTGTTTCATGCTAGCCTGTCTTGGTGGTGAGACATACAAGGCCTTTGCTGAAGATCATAAATTACAGGCAAGCTCATACAGGAGGAGGTGTTCTTTCAGATATCTTGGTCCCAAGCCGTGTAGGGCTTTATAAGTCAAAACCAGCACCTTGAATTGGGTTCAGAATTGGAAACCAATGGGAACCCATTGATGTAATGGCTACTGATAGAGGTGGAATGACCAGTGATGCGGGGTGGTTCTGGAAGGGGAGGAGCCAAATAACATTTGGTC
Organism: Heloderma suspectum; assembly: GCF_057233095.1. Classification (NCBI taxonomy): domain Eukaryota; kingdom Metazoa; phylum Chordata; class Lepidosauria; order Squamata; family Helodermatidae; genus Heloderma; species Heloderma suspectum. The sequence continues at coordinate 363,326,962 of NC_139459.1, read as the reverse complement.
TCAGCCAGGCTGATGGCAAGAGCCTTGCAATCGCATCTCCTTTCTCCCTAGCTAGTCCCCATTATGATTGACAAAAAACAACACATTGTTATCCTGCTCCTTGGCCAAAAAGGATCCCAGAATGCTTATTTACAATAAGCAAGACAGTCCCTGCTCACAGGTTCACAATCTTAAAAAAAAAAAGAAAGACACGACACACAAGGAAGAAAGGGTTGGGGAGGAAAGAGGAAAAAAGCCATCTTTCAGCAGGGCTGCTGCAATGTCCCTGCTTCTCCTCTTGTCTCCCTCTGTTACAGCCTGCTGCAGTGGTGGCTGCTGGTGACAGCTGAGGGAGGATTCAGTGTGGGTTCTGCCTAGAAAACTGTACAGTCCTGGATTCTTCTCAGAAACATAAATTAGGTTTGTTTTACAAGCAAATAGGGTCAGAATATTTTATGAGTTACCTGAGAGACTGTCTTCTCCCCTAAAGACACCTGTGATTTTTGAGGTCATCTGGTGGGGCCTTCCTGGTGGGGCCATGCGCTTCTGGATTCCGCTCTGCTGTTGTTCAGAGCAGGGCATTTAGGGCGAGCGGTGCCTGCCATCTGGAGTAATCTTCCCCCAAGGAGATTGCCTGCACCAACACTTCTTATCTTTTCTTGTTGTTCAGTCATTCAGTCGTGTCCGACTCTTCGTGACCTCATGGACCAGAGCACGCCAGGCCTTCCTGTCCTCTGCTCTCTCCCAGAGTGTCCTCAAGTTCATATTCATTGCATCGGTGATGCTATCTAGCCATCTCATCCTCTGCCATCCCCTTCTCCTTTTGCCTTCAATCTTTCCCAGCTTCAGGGTCTTTTCCAGTGAGTTGTCTCTTCGCATTAGGTGGCCAAAATATTTGAGCTTCAGTATCTGTCCTTCCAATGAGCAGTCAGGGTTGATTTCCTTTAGGATTAACTGATTTGACCTCCTTGTAGTCCAGGGGACTCGTAAGAGTCTTCTCCAGCACCACAGTTCGAAAGCATCAATTCTTCGGCGCTCAGCCTTCCTTATAGTCCAGCTCTCACAGCCATACGTTACTACTGGGAAAACCATAGCTCTGATTATACGAACCTTTGTCGGCAAGGTGATGTCTCTGCTTCTTACTATGCTGTCTAGGTTTGCCATAGCTTTCTTCCCAAGGAGCAAGCATCTTTTAATTTCATGGCTACAATCACATGTTAAAGACACATCTGTTTATTCAAGCCTTCCTTGTATAAGTTAGCCTGCCATCTTATTTATTATTATTTATTATTTATTTAAGAAATGTCTTGCCCATTTTTCATTATCAAATAATCCCAAAGCAGGGTACAAACAATAATACACAGTAAGATAATATAGCATTGACCAAATGCGCCCCGCCCCTGCCCCAATCATACAGATACAACATGTTCTATGTATTGCTTTTATATGGGTTTTTTGGTGATTTGTGTACACTGCTTTGAAATCTATAGAGATTGGTGGTTTATAAATACTTGTAAACAAATAATAAATTAAGAACAGCAGCATAAATAACTCAGGTGCAATCCTATGCATGTTTAGGTAGAAAAAAAGTCCTACAATTCCCAGCATGCCCCAGCCAGCATTGCTGGCTGGGGCATGCTGGGAATTGTAAAACTTTTTTCTGTCTAAACATGCATAGGTTTGCACCCTCAGAAGCTCAAAGAGAAACTACCTTGGGGTAGTATCCAATATCAGTCCTACCTACAGTAGGCCCACTGAAATGAATTAGTGGTTAGGTTAGTCATGAGTTAAGTCCCATTCATTTCAGTGGGTCAACTCTACGTAGGACTAACATTGCATACGACCCCAGCTCCCCAGAGCCTCTCATCACTTCCCCCGCCCAACTGCCCACCCTCACTGACCTACCTGTCCCTCCGCTCCGTTGCCTCCCATCTCCCTGGGCCATACTCACTCCCATTCTACCCCTTCCCAACTGGCCACTCCCCTCTAGGGCTCACTACACCAGGGACAAGCTGCGAGTTCAAGCCAAGGGGGCTGCTCTGTAAGCAGCAGGGAAGGGAGAGTGAGAGGTGGAAGTCCCAGTGGTGGAGACCAACGAGGACCAAGGCAAGCTTTCTCTTCCTGGGGACTGGTGGAGGTGATAGTGCTAGGAAATAGATTTATTGAGCTGAGGAGGAGGTTTAGTAAAGCGGTGAACCCTGCGATGGATGAGTCCTCCAGAGAGCCAAGGTTGAGTCTGGGAGATAGTTAGCTCTCTCAAGGATCACAGCGATGCCAAATTGGCTCTTATCAGGAAGGGAGTTTTTCGTAATTTGTAAAACCGGCATAATAGTGCTGAGCATCATGGGGTTGTTGTGAGGTGAAACGCACAGTATTGAGAGCTTTGCAGGCTTCGATGGATTTTCCGTAGCCAAAGTGGGCAAGTGCTTTCTTTTGTCTCAAGACCACCTAGTGACTTCTGGGGATGTGGCTGCATGTGTTTCCAGAAGGAGCGACGGAGATCCGCTGAATCCAAGCTAATGAAACTGAGCCCTGGGTGGTTATGCAGGAGAATCGCAGGGACATGGCCTCATTGGGTAAGGATCCCTGTCCTATACTGGGATTAGAAACTGGGGTGCTCAGAAGATTGGTGGTGTTGGGTGTTTGTTTTATGATTCCAAAGATCAAGGAAGACTTTTACCTGAAGTCGTGGCTTTGATTTTACTTCCACCCCTGTGGAAGAGTGAAATGCCCTTTGAGTAACACCCGTTAATTAAACTTTCAGAAAACAAGGGGGATGTCTCCTGAAATCAGTTTTTTCCCCCCTTACATATATTTTGAACTAATAGATGTCCCTCCAGGCCAAATTGCTGGTGGCACACCTGTGTCTTTAAAGCAGTGGTGTTGAACCTTATTCAGCCTGAGGGCCAAATTCAAGGTCCAAGAAGCTCTCGGGGGCTGTGTTCCAGTCGTGGGCAGGGCCAAAATATCAAAAGTGCCAACATACTTTAGCTTGGAGCTGTTGCTGCCAGTAACTAAGTCCTCAGAAGGGCATTTCAGCCTTTTAGAATGGGGGAAAAACTGCACAAAAGCCAGGAAACTACCAAACAATTGGTGGTTGGGGGAAAGGGGGTAGGACTGGGGTGTGTGGCCTTCACAGAGGAAGGGGCCTGGCATTCGGAGAACCTGAAAGGGCCAGATTTGGTCCCCAGGCCTGAGGTTTTGCATCCCTGCTCTAAAGGCTAGTCTGACCCAATCATATGTAAAAGTGTGTGTGTGTGTGTGTGTGTGTGTGTGTGTGTGTGTGTGTGTGATTTAAAGTGGAAAAGAATTATGTGGGCAGCAATATCCTGTCACCTGCCACTGTTATAGGCCCCTTTCCCATGTCTGGACTCCAATATTGAGGTGAGTCCAGCTGGGGAGAATATGCTGTCAGGGAACAGACTATGGGTTGGGGATAGTTCAGCACACCTTTGCTGTGCCCCCCTTTTGCACTTTAAATTGTGCCACCCACTTCCCCTTTTTTATATATATATATATATATATATATATATATAGTTAAGCTTTTAAAATACTGAAGTATCAGTGCTAAAGTACTATTAAAGAATATTAAAGTACTAAATAAAATGTTTTATTTGACCAGACTTGTTAGATTGGATGAACTTTGGACTGCTGAATTTGAAAACTAATGCTTCTAAATTGGGTTACATCTAGAATTTTTCTATTGATTTGTTAGCTTTAGCTTGGATTTAATTGTTAACTGCATGTTTCTGTATGTAAGGATTACTATTAAATTGTTGACTACATCTCCTCCAAGATTTAGTAAAACATCAGTAGTGTCTTCTTAAAAATCTTTTTTTCTTTTGGTTAGAATTTCCTAATGTGACAATAAAGCTAGAAGACGAAGAAGAGGTGCCATGGCTCCCGAATAAACAGGAATCGGAGGAAAGTGAAAATTTTCCAGGTGACCGCTCAGGTGAGGGATGGGTACTGCGGATGCATGCATAACCATTAAAAATTATCTGTTTCTGTTCACCCACCTGTCACTTCAACACTTTCCGCTGACTCTGAATGTTTTCAGGGTCAGGATGATGGTTTTAGAAAAATTAAGGCTCTGTCTTTAATCAGGGCTAGTGGAGCATAATAGCTAGGGGACTGAGCTCTGAGCCAGGTTGCCCATGACTCAAATCTCATCTTGCCTATCTGTTAACGAGATAGCCTTCAGTCTCTGTGCTTCCATCCCACCCTCTGTGATACGTGCATAATACTAGTGACTTAGCTTCCAGGGTGGTTCTTGTGGGGGCTACTGGGCTAATCTTTCTGAAATGCTCTGAACGCTCTAAAGCCGAGGTGGGCAACTTGTGGCCCTCCAGATGTTGTTGGACTGCAGCTCCCATCAGCCTTTGCCAGCACAGTCAATCATGATGATATTATTATTCTCATCATTATTATTATACTTAATAGATTTATATACCACTTACCATATTAAAAATATATCTACGTGGTTTATAGTTGATGGGAGTTGCAGACCAACAACAACTGGAGGGCCGCAAGTTGCCCACCACTGCTCTAAAATACCTATAATGTGACGCGCAGATGGATGTTGTCGTATTGTTATATTGGCTGGTTCAGGTGTCTGTTGCTTTTCATGCAGAACTGAGCACTTCTAACTGCATCTGTCAGCCCATGCTAGAGCTACAGTGCCTTTACGTATGCTGGAGCACGAGTGTGGAGGGTGTGTATATGTATGGAGGGTTTACGTTTAGGGGGGGAAAAGACAAGAAATGGGGGGTATGATAGCGGTGTACGAAATTAAGCATGGTGTGGAGAATCTGGATAGGGAGACGTTTTTCTTCCTCTCTCATAATGCTAGTAGTTTCATCCCATGAAGCTGATTGGTAGACAGATTCAGGACAGCTCTCATAATACTAGAGCTCAGTGCGGTCATCTGATGAGCCTGAACGGTGGGAGGTTCAGGGCAGACAAAAGGAAGGACTTCTTCCCACAGCGCAGAGTTAAACTGTGGAATTGTCTGCCACAAGGTGTGGGGATGGCGGTCCCATTCCATTGCGCATCAGCCAGCAGATTATACTCTTGGGGCGCAATCCTATGCATGTTTAGACAGAGAAAAGTCCTACAACTCCCAGCATTCCCCAGCCAGCATAGCTGGCTGGGGAATGCTGGGAGTTGCAGGACTTTTCTCTGTCTAAACATGCATAGGATTGCAGCTTTAATGCGTGTCAGAAATTTAAGGGGCATCTCCCCGGTGTGAGGTCAGCGCTCTGTTCTCTAGGCCACACTGGCTCTTCACAAACCCATCCGTGTGAAAGGTATCCCCAATGTCAGCAGGATCTTGGCTAACGCCTAATATTTTTATTTTTATTATTTAATTATTTTTACCCCACTTTAAAAAATAATATTTTCCAAAGTGGCTTGCAAAAAAAAAAAAAACACCTCACAAGAATAACAACAGTAAAACACAGATTTCTTTCCCACGTAACAGAAATACAAAACTGCAGCATTAAAAGCAAAAGGGATTACACAAAAACAGTAGCTGTTCATAACGTTGGAATGAAAAGGGTTGCAGCATTCATAGGGTAGAATCCAACTAAAGGCCTCCTTCAAGAAGACCCACTGAAATTAATGGTTTTTAAGTTAGTCACGGTTAACTTAAGTCCCATTCATTTCAGTGGGTCTACTCTACACAGTGGAGGCTGGTGGCTCTGCTGTCAGTGGGGTGGTGAATCCGTTCAAAGTTTCAGTCAGAACTCTGAAGGCTCCTTGCACCTTGGGTAGCTCCTTTAGAGTTCTGACTGGCTCTGACTGAAACCTGGAGCGGATTCACCAGCCCACTGACATCGGAGCCACCAGCCTCCACTGACTCTAAGTAGGACTTTATTTGGATTCCACCCATAGCTGAGAAGTGCCAGGGTTGGACCCCGACCTTCCCTCCCATTAACGGAAGCGCTCCTTCTATTTGCGGAAGGGGCTGCGATCCAGCAGAGACTTCCACTGGAGGAACGGGGTGACTTTCACTGATCCTTCTTTCCTCCTGCAGCCCCCTCCCCTGAGTCACCGTCCCGCAGCGTTCCAGCGGGTCCCCCAGCCCTCTGGAGCAGCTTTTCAAGGGTGTGGGGTGCTTTTTTTGTGGCAAAAATGACCTCCCTATTTCCACCCACGATTGGTATGGATCCAGCCCCCAGTTACCAAATTCTTTCTGCTGACATCTGTTTCTTTCCCTCCTAAGCAGGATTTCCTGTCCCCAAATCGGAAGTGATCCATGGTGGAGATCCATGGATTCCAGAGCCTGTTTCAGAGGAAAGGGAGATCCCAACAGACTACGGCTCAGGTAAACAGGAAAATCTGAGCAAAGTCTTAGAGCTGATCCAGGCTTCCCATGTTAAAAGCCGCCCAGCTCTGCCCGTTGGTCACTCTGAGAGCCAGCATGGTGTTCTGGTTAAAGCGACACTACAGCTTGGAATGCCCAGGTTCAAATCTGCATTCAGCCAGTGGGTGACCTTGTTGGGAGGGTAAAATATTGGGGGTTGTGGGGAGGCAGGCGCTGTGTATTCCACCCTGAACCTTTGGACAAAGGAATCATAGAATCATAGAATAGTAGGGTTGGAAGGGGCCTACAAGGCCATCGAGTCCAACCCCCTGCTCAATGCAGGAATCCAAGTCAGAGCATCCCTGACAAATGGCTGTCCAGCCTCGTCTTGAAGGCCTCCAGTGTGGGAGAGCCCACCACCTCCCCAGGTAATTGGTTCCATTGCCGTATTGCTCTGACACTCAGGAAGTTTTTCCTGATGTTCAGTCGGAATCTGGCTTCCTGTAACTTGAGCCCATTATTCCGTGTCCTGCACTCTGGGATGATCAAGAAGAGATCCTGGCCTTCTTCTCTGTGACAACCTTTCAAGTACTTGAAGAGCGCTATCATATCTCCCCTCAGTCTTCTCTTCTCAAGGCTAAACATGCCCAGTTCTTTCAGTCTCTCTTCATAGGGCTTTGTTTCCAGTCCCCTGATCATCTTTGTTGCCCTCCTTTGAACCCTCTCCAGCTTGTCTGCATCCTTCTTAAAGTGTGGTGCCCAGAACTGGACACAGTACTCCAGATGAGGCCTAACCAGTGCTGAGTAGAGGGGAACTAGTACTTCCCGGGATTTGGAAGCGATGCTTCTATGAATGCAGCCCAAAATAGCATTTGCCTTTTTTGCAGCCACATCACATTGTTGGCTCATATTCAGCTTGTGATCGACGACAATTCCAAGATCCTTCTCGCTCGTAGTGTGGTTGAGCCACGTATCCCCCATCTTGTAACTGTGCATTTGGTTTCTTTTTCCTAGGTGCAGAACTTGGCATTTGTCCCTATTAAATGCCATTCTGTTGTTTTCTGCCCAGCACTCCAGTCTATCCAGATCACTTTGAATTTTGTTTCTGTCTTCCAAAGTATTAGCTATCCCTCCCAATTTTGTGTCATCTGCAAATTTGATCAGCATTCCCTGCACCTCCTCCTCCAAGTCATTAATAAAAATATTGAAGAGCACTGGGCCCAGGACTGAGCCCTGCGGTACCCCACTCGTTACCTCTCCCCAGCTTGAGAAGGTCCCATTGATAAGCACTCTTTGGGTCCGATTCTGTAGCCAACTGTGGATCCACATGATCGTTGTTTCATCTAGCCCACTTCGAGCTAGTTTGCTCATCAGGATATCATGGGGCACTTTGTCGAAAGCTTTGCTGAAGTCGAGGTATATGATGTCTACAGCATTCCCACGGTCTACAAGGGAGGTGACTTGATCAAAAACTGAGATCAGATTTGTCTGGCAGGACTTGTTTTTGACAAATCCATGTTGGCTTCGAGTAATCACTGCATTGTTGTCAAGGTGCTTCCAGATGGATTGCTTTATGATCTGCTCCAGAATTTTCCCAGGGATTGATGTCAGACTGACTGGTCTGTAGTTCCCAGGTTCCTCCTTTTTACCCTTTTTGAAGATAGGGACAACGTTAGCCCTCCTCCAGTCATCTGGCACTTCCCCGGTCCTCCATGATTTCTCAAAGAGAATAGACAGCGGTTCTGAGAGCTCTTCTGCCAGTTCCTTTATGACTCTAGGATGCAGTTCATCTGGCCCTGGAGATTTGAACTCATTCAAAGTAATGAGGTGTTCCTTGACCATATGCCTGTCGATCTCAAGCTGCAATCCTGCCCCTTCAGCCTGTACTTCGCCTTTGCCAGGGGGGTCATAGACCCTCTTTTGGGAGAAGACTGAGCCAAAGTAGGAATTGAGCACCTCTGCCTTTTCTTTGTCCTCTGTTATCATTTTGCCATCCTTATTTAATAGCTGAACAACCATTTCTTTCCTCTGCCTTTTACTATGCACGTAGCTGAAGAAAGCCTTTTTGTTGTTTTTAGCATCCCTCGCTAACCTCACCTCGTTCTCCGCGTTAGCCTTCCTGACGCCATCCCTGCAATTCTGTGCTACCTGCCTGTACTCTTCCTTTGTTACTTGGCCTTCTTTCCACTTCCTATATGTGTCCTTCTTTGTTTTCAGGTCATCCCTAAGCTTTTTGTGAAGCCACATTGGCTTCTTCTGTTGTCTTCCACCTTTTCTTCTTGTTGGAATTGTTTGTGATTGTGCCTTGAGAATTTCCTTTTTTAAAAGTTCCCACCCATCTTGGACTCCTTTTCTCGCTAGCATTGCTTGCCATGGGACCTTACTGATCATTGTTCTGAGTTTATTAAAATCAGCTTTCCTAAAATCCAGGGTACGCGTTTGAGTACACTCGGCTTTTGCTTCCCTTAGAACCAAGAACTCAAGTACAACATGGTCGCTTTCCCCCAGAGTTCCTGTAACTGCTACTTTATCCACTAAGTCATCTCTGTTGGTTAGGATCAAGTCAAGGATAGCCGATCCTCTAGTTCCTTCCTCTACTTTCTGTAGGAGGAAGTTATCCGCCACACAAGTCAGGAATTTCCTGGAGGGGCCATGTTTTGCAGAATTTGTCTCCCAACAAATATCGGGGAAATTGAAGTCCCCCATTACTACTACATCATGCTTCCTTAAAACATTGGCTATTTGCTTTTCAAAAGTTTCATCCTTGTCTTCTCCTTGATTGGGTGGCCGGTAGTAGACTCCGACCACCAGGTTCCTTTTATTCTTTGCTCCATTTATTTCAACCCAGATGCTCTCGATGGGGCTACCAAGCTCCTCCTCCTGTATTTCTGTGCAGAGATATGTATTTTTCACATACAGTGCAACCCCGCCTCCCTTTCTGTTCCTCCTGTTCTTTTTGAACAAGTTATATCCTTCAACTGCTGTATTCCAGTCATGAGAGTCATCCCACCAAGTCTCAGTTATACCTATCAAGTCATAATTTCCCTCCTGTATTAAGAGTTCAAGTTCGTTCTGTTTGTTTCCCATACTCTGGGCATTAGTATATAGACATCGAAGACCATGTGCTTCATAGTCTGGCTTTCTTCCTACATGTGTCTGAAGACTATTATTGGGCGCTATCAGCGCTGTTCTCTCCATTGCAGTGCATGCGCCTACGTCCATTGTTACCCCCAACATTACATCTCCCTTCCCCGTAGGATTCAGTTTAAAGCCCTCCTGATGAAGTTCTTCATGCTGTGGCCAAACACATTCTTCCCAGCCTTTGTGAGGTGCAACCCATCCCTAGCCAACAGCCCATCTTCCAGGAAGTATAGCCCGTGGTCCCAGAATCCAAATCTCTCTCGTCGGCACCACCTTCGTAGCCAGTCATTCACCCGGAGTATTTTTCGTTCCCTTTCTATCCCTCTTCTAACTACTGGAAGGATGGATGAGAAAACTATCTGGGCCCCAAAGTTCTTGAGTTTCCTTCCCAAAGCTTCAAAGTCTGACGTGATCTCTTCGTAGCTCCGCTTGGCGGTATCATTTGTTCCCACATGGATGAGAAGAAAGGGATACCTGTCAGTGGGCTTTATGAGTGCAGGCAACCTTTCAGTCACGTCTCTAATCTGTCCTCCCAGGAGACAACATACCTGGCGAGTCCACGGGTCTTCGCGACATACTTGGGTCTCGATCCCACGCAGCAAGGAGTCTCCTACTACTACCACTCTTCTCTTCTTCTTCTTGTAGGCCTGGGTTTCATCGCCTCTGTTTGACTGACCTTTAGCCTCTTGCTCACTCTCATGCAGGTTCCCCTGTGATTCTTCCTCTGCAGGCTGTCCTCCAGTCTCATCTGCAAGTACCTGGAATCGGTTCCACAGCTCCACCGCTTCCACTGGTGCAGAGTGGCGTCTAGTTCTTCTTCTCCTAACTGTCACCGTTTTCCAAGGAGTATCCTCTACTCCATTTTTCTTCACCTCAGCATTTCCCACTGCCTCATCTTGCTGTTGCTCTTCAAGCTTCTGGTCTGCCCTTTGCTGCTGTAGTTCCCCCATTCTGTCCAAGAACTCTTCGTGTTCTCTTATTCCCCGGAGGGTTGACAGTCGCCGCTCCAGTCCACTTACTTTTTCCTCCAGCAGCGTGATCAACTTGCACTTGTTGCAGGTGTAGGCCATGTTGTTCTCAGGCAAGAAAACAAACATTGCACACACCTTGCAGGTCACCACCACTGGAGAGTCTTGTCCTTCCATAGCCTCTTTTCCCTTTTTGTGTCTAGCTTTGTGATTGTTCTAGACTAGCCTGTGCCTGCTCCTCTACTCAGTAGAGGTTAAAAGCAGAGTCCCACTGGTGTGGAAGTGTGTGTTACAAGACAAATAAATGAAAAAAAAGTTAGTAAAAAAAAATTAAAAAAAATGTTAGGGGCCTCCCCCTTGACCTCCCCTGCCGAACTCCCCTGGCCAACTCCTGTTTGCTCCCCCTGTCCGCTCGCTCTGTTCGCTCGCTCTCTGGGATCTTGCTTGCTTCTGTAGTCCCTGGACCAGCTGGAGCAGCTTGCTCTGCTCTGCTCTGCTCAGCTGGGAGGCAGGAAACAGACTGAAGCTTCCCGCCCAGTCAGCTGCTGGGAGTACTCAGGCCACACCCCTCCAATTCAGTTGGAGCTCTCAGAAGCTCCTGGTGAGCTCACAGCCAGTCAGAAGGATAAAGGGCAGCGCCCTGGGCTTCCTGCAACCCACTTACCTCTTAGCCTCTGTCTCCTTTGTCTCTTCAACCACTGCAACTCCCCTGGCCAACTCCTGTTTGCTCCCCCTGTTCGCTCGCTCTGTTCGCTCGCTCTCTGGGAGCTTGCCTGCTTCTGTAGTCCCTGGACCAGCTGGAGCAGCTTGCTCTGCTCTGCTCTGCTCAGCTGGGAGGCGGGAAACAGACTGAAGCTTCCCGCCCAGTCAGCTGCTGGGAGTACTCAGGCCACACCCCTCCAATTCAGTTGGAGCTCTCAGAAGCTCCTGGTGAGCTCACAGCCAGTCAGAAGGATAAAGGGCAGCGCCCTGGGCTTCCTGCAACTCACTTACCTCTTAGCCTCTGTCTCCTTTGTCTCCTTTGTCTCTTCAACCACTGCAACTCCCCTGGCCAACTCCTGTTCGCTCGCTGTGTTCGCTCGCTATGTTCGCTCGCTCTCTGGGAGCTTGCCTGCTTCTGTAGTCCCTGGACCAGCTGGAGCAGCTTGCTCTGCTCTGCTCTGCTCAGCTGGGAGGCGGGAAACAGACTGAAGCTTCCCGCCCAGTCAGCTGCTGGGAGTACTCAGGCCACACCCCTCCAATTCAGTTGGAGCTCTCAGAAGCTCCTGGTGAGCTCACAGCCAGTCAGAAGGATAAAGGGCAGCGCCCTGGGCTTCCTGCAACCCACTTACCTCTTAGCCTCTGTCTCCTTTGTCTCTTCAACCACTGCAACTCCCCTGGCCAACTCCTGTTTGCTCCCCCTGTTCGCTCGCTCTGTTCGCTCGCTCTCTGGGAGCTTGCCTGCTTCTGTAGTCCCTGGACCAGCTGGAGCAGCTTGCTCTGGAGTAACAATGCAATAAATAAATGAGGTGCTCTTCCAGCGGACAAAGAAAACTGAAGTCTTGAAGTTCTCTTCTTAGGAGAGGAGGTGCTCTCAGCTGAACTTTTTCTTTCTGCTGTTTCCACGGTGGTCTTCCTCTTCAGCAGCTCATATTCCCTGCTCCTCCCCCTCCCATCTGGAAGGGAAGATCAGCTCCGATGAGAGCAAGACATAACTGGAGATACACAGCTGAAGGAAAAGGCCTAGTCAGTTGCTCCTCCTCCCCTGTCTGAGTGACCAAGCCCCTTTGGCTTTTCTTTGCCCGTCAGGAGAGAGACTTTCAGGTTCCGAACAGGCAGAACCAAATGTCTTTCCGTGGAGGAAGTGTAAAGCGTAACCTGGCTCTTAAATTATTGGGTAAATTATTAGATTTGCGCAGAAAGCAGTTGGCATCCCCTGCTGCCTGTCAACAAAATAGCACTTCTGTCCCCCTCATCTTACCTCTTTTTCCCCCCGATCAGAACTTCCAGATGTGATCATAAAGCTGGAACAGGAAGAGGAGCCGTACATTCCCTATCACCCGGTTTCGGAAGTAAGCGTGACCTTCAAAGGAGACCCCTCAGGTGGGTGAGATCCAGCTTCTCTCACTGAGTGTGATCAGCACTTTCGCTAACATACGAACTGCCGGATCGAAGCAAGGGGTCCGTCCGGTCCAGCGTTCTGTCTCTCTGCAGCGGTCAGCCCACATGCTTCCTGCACACAGAAGGTCCTGTGTTCAGTGTCCAGTTAAAGCAGCCTTCTTCAACCTGCTGCCCTCCAGATGTGTTGGACTGCAACTCCCACAATTCCCAGCCAGTACAGCCATCTGAGTGGTGGGCGGGGCCTAGGCAAAAGGGGTGGGGCCAAATATGCCAGCATATTTTAGCTTTAAGCTCTTCCTGTCAGTCACTAAGCCTTAAGAGAGGCATTTCGACCTTTCCGAATGGGGAAAGAGCTCCAGGAAAGCCGAGAAAGCACAAAATGATTGGCAGTCGGGGGAGGGGAGGGTGTGTAGCCATCTCGGGAACCCAGGAGGGCTGGATTTGGGTGTTGAGCCTGAGGTACCACACTCCTGCGGTAAAGCCTGACATTATGGCTGCCTGTTTACTCTGACAGGAGCTGGAGATGGAAGAATCTTTGTGGGAGAAATGCCGTATTACTCAGGCTGTGGGAGAAGCTTCAGTGACAAACCGGACCTTATCAAACGCGAGAGCCAAAACACAGCGGAGAAGCCACACAAGTGTTCGCGCTGCGCCAAAAGCTTCATGAAAAGATCCAACCTTCGTACACACGAGAGAATTCATACTGGAGAAAAGCCATTCCGGTGCTCCGAGTGTGGGAACAGCTTCAGCGATGGATCCAGCCTCATTAGACATAAGCGGAAACACACGGGAGAGAAGCCATACAGCTGCTCGTCGTGTGGGAAAAGGTTCAACCAGAGCTCTAGCCTTATCAGACATGAGAGGAGCCACACGGAGCAGAGACCATACAAATGCTTGGAATGTGGCAAAAGGTTCAACCAGAGCTCAACTCTGGTTAGACACGAGCGAATCCACAGAGAACAGAGACCATACAAATGCTCAGGCTGTGACAAAAGATTTATTCAGAGCTCCAGCCTCCTTGCACATGAGAGAATCCACAGGGGAGAGAAACCGTATGGCTGCGCTGTGTGTGGAAAAGGCTTCTGTCAGAGATCCAACCTTCTTATTCACGAGATGAAACACACTGGTCTGAAACCATTTAAATGTTCAGACTGCGGGAAAGGATTTAATCAGAATTCAAGCCTCGTCATACACAGGAGAATTCATACGGGAGAAAAACCATATAATTGTTCCCACTGCAGGAGACCTTTCAGCGACAAATCAAGCCTTAATAAACATGAGAGGGCCCACAGAGGAGACAAACCGTATAAATGTTCAAACTGTGGGAAAAGCTTTGTCCGGAGGTCACATCTTCTCACCCATGAAAGGATCCACACAGGAGTGAAGCCGTTTAAATGCTCAGACTGCGGGAAAAGCTTCAGTAGCCGGTCACATCTTATAAGGCACGAGGGAACCCACACCGGGGAGAAACCCTATGATTGTTCTTTTTGTGGGAAAAGCTTCAACAGGAAATCCAACCTGACGAATCACGAGAGGACCCACACGGGAGAGAAGCCTTACAAATGCTCTGACTGTGGGAAAAGCTTCAGCGATAGGTCGAGCCTGATCAAGCATGAGAGAATCCACACAGGGGAGAAGCCGTACAGCTGCGCAGCCTGCGAGAAGAGCTTCAGCGACAAGTCGAGCCTCATCCGGCATGAGAGAATCCACACCGAAGAAAAGCCTTACAAATGCTCGGATTGCGGGAAAGGATTCAACCAGAGCTCGAGCCTCGTTGTGCATGAGAGAACCCACACGGGGGAGAAGCCGTTCAAGTGCTCGGACTGCGGCAAAGGCTTCATTCGGAGGACGATTCTCAACAAGCACGAGAGAACCCACGCTGGAGAGAAACAGTGAAGGCTGGGACTGTGGAGAAGACCAGCCGTAGCGATGGTTTAGGCCAGGGGTGGGCAAGGTGTGGCCCTCAAGATGGTGGGCTGCAACTCCCATCGGCCCAAACCAGCTTAGCCAGTGGTGAGGGATGATGGGAGTTGTAATCCCACAACAGTTGGAGGGCCACAAGTTGCTCACCCTGTGGTTTAGGCCCTCTTAGATATGAAGGAATTTTTCTGGAAGAAAAGCATTAAAGCTAATGTAGCGTAGTGAACCAAGCAGCCCCTGGTTGAGCGTTCGCCTGTACCATGATCTAAGTTGCCTTAGGCGAGCCATTCTCCAACACGCACCCAATCCTGTGGGAAGCGAATTCACACATGGGTCCCAGTCCAGTGCAGAGTTAGGTGTACTTCAGTGCACCGATTTCAGTGAGCTCAGCATGCTCAACTCCGGTGTTGCATTGTGATCCTGATACCTTTCCTACCTGGACATGATGTCCGTGTAAGGCAGCAGGACGGGGGTTGGATATACAAGGTGGTCTGCTGGTGTGGGCAGACTTCAGGCTTGTGGGATCTACATTTAAAAAACAACAACTTTATTATATGTTTTTCCCACCCCTCCCTCCAGAATAAGGTACGAGATTATAGTGGGGAAGAAAAACACGCAGTTAAAAATATAAGCCTTAGCTACAGAAAAATAGCAAACACCAAAAGAATGGATGCATCATAAGAAAAAATACTTTTTGCATTGAAGTATTATCAAGTAAGTGAGGGTGGCAGGGCGAGGAACATAGAAAAGCATAGGCAGAATTACATTAACAGCAAAATTCCTATGCATGTTTACCCAGAAGAAAGCCCAATTGTGTTTACTCCTAGGTAAGTTAGCCCAGGATGGCAACCTAAAAAACAGATTAAAGATGACATCCAGCATCTCATGAATAGACTTCAGCTCATGCAACAGGACTTTCCCTCCCTCTTCTCCCCACCGTGCCCCAAATCTGCTCTGGAGGGCCCCCCAACCCTCTCGAGCAGATTTGGGGGGCATGAGGCTAAAAATCCACACCAGCCTTCCCCAACTTGGCGCCCTCCAGATGTGTTGGACTACAACTCCCAGCATCCCCAGCCAGCATGGCTGGCTGGCGGATGCTGGGAGTTGTAGTCCAACACATCTGGAGGGCGCCAAGTTGGAGAAGGCTGATTTACACAGTTTTGTTTAGGAACGGCGCACTTGTTGGGGTCGGGGAAGCGGCAAAATAAGATAACAAAAGAAAACCAACTTGCCACTGTATTGGTTTTCAGAGCTGAGCTCCTCACTGGCCTCCTGTTGAGTTAACTTCTGCATAACCCTACTTCCTTTCTTTTAATAGAATCCTGACATCCACCAGCTGGAGCCAGGCACAAAACAGTGTTCTAGTCTTCTTTGGTTAAGGAGTGGAGAGGGAGACCTCCAGGACAGTCACCCAGAATCTTTCCCTTGATAAAGAGTTGTCACAGAGGTGGTCACAGAGAGGAAGGCCGGGATCTCGTCTCGATCATCCCGGAGTGCGGGACACGGAATCATCGGCTCAAGTGACAGGAAGCCAGATTCCGGCTGAGCATCAGGAAAAACTTCCTGACTGTTAGAGCAAGATGACAATGGAGCCAATTCCCTAGGGAGGCGGTGGGCTCTCCCACGCTGGAGGCATTCAAGATGAGGCTGGACAGCCACCTGTCGGGGATGCTCTGACTTGGATTCCTGCACTGAGCAGGGGGTTGGGCTCGATGGCCTTGTAGGCCCCTTCCAACCCTACTGTTCTACGATTCTGTGATTCTAAGACTTCCATCAAAACGCACTGGGAACATAACCAGTGCAGCGGTCTTCTTTTTTGATTGTGGTCTGTAGTCTTACAGCTGTTTCTTCAATCTCTACTGATACTAGAGTGCATTCAGTTACCTGTTTCTCCCCACACGCTAGGATGACCTGCATAGTAAACAATTTCAAATGTGTATTTGAGTGACTGCCAATCAGGGATTCAGCTGGGCGTCTTTTTCCTGCCGCTGCTGTTCACAGGGAGTCACTGACATTTACCCATCTACTGCAGATCACCCGCTGATCTGCCGGCATGGCCTGTTCTACTGTCTGCCCACCCTGGCCCAGGCAGTCTCCCTGCAATATTAAAAAAAGGTCAGAACAAAAGCTACAAACATTGCTGGAAAAGTGGAAACATTTATAAACAGCATAATATGATAAATATATAAAATTTCATAACAAAATACAACTACAGGATGACTGTTCTGACCGTTTTTATATTGCGGCTTGACTTTTGAGTGGTCAGGATATTACTCCTCTTTGTTTGGCTCCAAGGACTTGTGCAACCATAATTAGCTTCCCACACCGTGGAGGCCGGTGGCTCCGATGTCAGTGGGGCAGTGATTCCACTCCGGGTTTCAGTCAGAACTCTAAAGGAGCTCTCCAAGGAGCACCTTGGAGAGCTCCTTTAGAATTCTGAATGAAACCTGGAGCGGATTCACTGCCCCACTGACATCGGAGCCACCAGCCCCCTCTAGCCACACCATAACTTTATTCTGTCGTTTTGCAACTGGGGCTACTAAACACCCGAGGAGAGGGAGCATGCTAGCCCCTCCCCCGCTCTTCATGTTCATCTCCCTCTGTGGGGGACAGCTTTCTGAAGAGGAGAGCCTCCTGTAGCCATGGAGGTTCTCCACGTGATTGAGAATGCTGATTTTCCACGGTCTAGTGCGCTCCCTCTCGCAGGTTTCGTCTCCCCGTTGTAGAACACCTGAATGGGGCTCATGTCTGCATCTGGCAGCACTGATGCATGTTCACACGTGACGCAGTACAATTTCTGTGCCCTGACTCCCGCCCCCCCATACATACACACACACACACACACACACACACACACCTCCATCCTGCATGCCAATGATCTCCATGGTGTAAAAATTTCAGCTGGGATTTAGCCCAGGATGTTCCGAAGCCAGAGAAGGACCTTTTGTATGAGCAGGGCTGTGATGTGTCAGTAGAAAGGCTCGATTCGACTTACTAATAAATAGCCTCTTTAATCTTTGCCTTCTGTTGGTGTTTGGGCAGGTTCCAAGGCATTGTGTGAAAATAATTCCTTTAGGGTGCAATTCTATGCATGTTTAGACAGAGAAAAGGCCTACCACTCCCAGCATGCCCCAGCCAGCCTTTTCTCTGTCTAAACATGCATAGGATTGTGCCCTTAATGTAATTTTCTACCGTAAGAGGTGGTGATGGCCGTTGGATTAGACAGCTTTAAATGGGAAATCGATACATTCATGGAGCAAAAGTCTTATCAGTGGCTATTGGCCATGCTAGCCAAAAGGGATCCTCCATGTTCAAAGGCAGTGCAACTCTGAATACCAGTTGCTGAAGGGTGACCAGGAAGGAGAAACTTGTCTTTCTGCCCTTTGTGAGCTTCCTGGAAGCATCTGTTTGCTCCCTGCAAACCGTGCCAGCAGATGCCTCCCTCTTGTGAGTGGTTGGTGCAGCTTTGGCTGAATATGCAACGGCACTCACTGTCTGGACATGGGAAATAGAGGGGATGTCTTCATCTTAGTTCTGCACATCCTGGGGGATGTTTCAATGTATGTTTTCTTCAAACAGCTGCCTCCTACCCCCTCTGCCTGTGCTGCACGGCCCATCGCTTTTGAGGTCCAGGGGAGTTTCAAAAAGGCTTTGCGGTTGATTGCTGTGGCCTGTCCGTTCAAAGGCAAAAATCAAGAACCGTGCTTGGGGGAAGCTTGAGTAACGCCTTGAATCTTGGCTATACAGAGACCAAGCCAAAGGAAGTCCAAGCTCCCCAGAAAGAACAAACTTCTGCCACATGGTTGAATATATTATTATGAGGGGCCACCAAGGGCACCCTCTTAATCAGGGGTGTTGGCCCTCAGGCTTGTGGGCCCAATCCAACCCTCCAGTGTTCCCCAGATGGGGACGGCCCCTCTCCCCTGACTGCTGGTCCTTTGGTGGGTTCTTTGCTTTCATGCAGCTTTTCCCACATTCTAGGAGGTGGAAATGCCTCTCCTAAGGCTTTGTTGTTGTTGTTCAGTCGTGTCCGACTCTTCGTGACCCCATGGACCATAGCACGCCAGGCCTTCCTGTCCTGCGCTCTCTCCCGGAGTGTGCTCAAGTTCATATTCATTGCATCGGTGATACTATCTAGCCATCTCATCCTCTGCCGTCCCCTTCTCCTTTTGCCTTCAGTCTTTCCCAGCATCAGGGTCTTTTCCAGTGAGTTGTCTCTTCGCATTAGGTGGCCAAAATATTTGAGCTTCAGCTTCAGTATCTGTCCTTCCAATGAGCACTCAGGGTTGATTTCCTTTAGGATTGACTGATTTGACCTCCTTGCAGTCCAGGGGCCTCGTAAGAGTCTTCTCCAGCACCACAGTTCGAAAGCATCAATTCTTCGGCGCTCAGCCTTCCTTATAGTCCAGCTCTCACAGCCATACATTACTACTGGGAAAACCATAGCTTTGATTATACGAATCTTTGTCGGCAAGGTGATGTCTCTGCTTCTTACTATGCTGTCTACGTTTGCCATAGCTTTCCTCCCAAGGAGCAAGCGTCTTTTAATTTCATGGCTACAGTCACCATCTGTGGTGATTTTGGAGCCCAAGAAAGTAAAATCTGTCACTGCTTCCATTTCTTCCCCTTTTATATGCCAGGAAGTGATGGGGCCAGATGCCATGATCTTAGTTTTTTTAATGTTGAGTTTCAAACCAGCTTTTGCACTCTCCACTTTCACCCTCAACAAGAGGCTCTTGAGATCCTCTTCGCTTTCTGCCATTAGGGTGGTATCGTCTGCATATCGGAGGTTGTTGATAATTCTCCCAGCAATCTTAATTCCGACCTGCGATTCATCCAACCCGGTGTTTCTCATGATGTACTCTGCATATAAGTTAAATAAGCAGGGTGACAATATGCAGCCTTGTCGTACACCTTTCCCAATTTTGAACCACTCGGTTGTTCCATGTCTGGTTCTTACTGTTGCTTCTTGACCCTCGTACAAGTTTCTCAGGAGACAGGTAAGGTGGTCTGGTACTCCCATCACTTTCAGAATTTGCCACAGTTTGTTGTGATCCACACAATCAAAGGCTTTAGCGTAGTCAATGAAGCAGAAATAGACGTTTTTCTGGAATTCTCTTGCTTTCTCCATGATCCAGCAAAAGTTGGCGATTTGATCTCTAGTTCCTCTGCCTCTTCGAAACCCAGCTTATACTTCCGGTAGTTCTCGGTTCGCATACTGCTGAAGCCTAGCTTGTAGGATTTTGAGCATCACCTTGCTGGCATGTGAAATGAGCGCAATTGTGCAGTAGTTTGAACACTCTTTGGCGTTGCCCTTCTTTGGAATTGGAATGTAAACTGACCTTTTCCAGTCTTGCGGCTATTGTTGAGTGTTCCAAATTTGTTGGCATATTGAATGCAGCACTTTAACAGCATCATCTTTTAGGATTTTAAATAGCTAAGCTGGAATACTGTCATCTCCGCTAGCTTTGTTGTTACTAATGCTTCCTAAAGCCCACTTGACTTCACTCTCTAGGATGTCTGGCTCAAGTTCAGTGACCGCACTCTCATGGCTATCAGGGACATTAAGATCTTTCCTGTATAGTTCTTCTGTGTATTCTTTCCACCTCTTAATCTCATCTGCTTTTGTTAGGTCCCTGCCTTCATTGTCCTTTATCATGCCCGTCTTTGCACAAAACGTTCCCTTGAGATCTCCAATTTTCTTGAAGAGATCTCTAGTCTTTCCCATTCTGTTGTTTTCCTCAATTTCTTTGCATTGTTCATTTAAGAAGGCCTTCTTGTCTCTCCTTGCTATTCTCTGGAACTCTGCATTCAGTTGGATATATCTTGCCCTTTCTCCCTTGCTTTTCGCTTCCCTTCTTTCCTCAGCTCCTTGTAAAGCCTCATCAGACAGCCACTTGGCTTTCTTGCACTTCTTTTTCTTTGGGATGGATTTCATTGCTGCCTCCTGAATAATGTTACGGACCTCCGTCCATAGTTCCTCAGGCACTCTGTCTATCAGGTCTAATCCCTGAAATCTATTCCTCACCTCCACTGTATATTCATAAGGGATATGCTTTAGGTCATACCTGAATGGTTTAGTGGTTTTCCCTACGTTCTTCAATTTAAGCCGAAATGTTGCAACAAGAAGCTCATGATATGAGCCACAGTCAGCTCTAGGTCTTGTTTTTACTGACTGTATAGAGCTTCTCCATCTTTGGCTGCAAAGGACATAATCTGATTTCGATATTGTCCGTCTGGTGATGTCCATGTGTAGAGTCGTCTCTTGTGCTGTTGGAAAAGAGTGTTTGCGATGATCAACGTGTTCTCTTGGCAAAACTCTATTTGCCTTTGTCCTGCTTCATTTTGTACAGCAAGGCCATGCCTGCCTGTTATCCCAGTGATTTCTTGACTTCCTACTTTAGCATTCCAATCCCCTATGATGAAGAGGACATCGTTTTTTGGTGTTAGTTCTAGAAGGTGTTGTAGGTCTTCATAGAACCGATCAACCTCAGCTTCTTCGGCATCAGTGGTTGGAGCATAGACTTGAATTACTGTGATGTTGATTGGTTTGCCTTGGATTCGTACTGAGATCATTCTATCGTTTTTAAGATTGTACCCCAGTACTGCTTTTCCCACGCTTTTGTTGACTATGAGTGCTACTCCATTTCTTCTAAGGGATTCTTGCCCACAGTAGTAGATATGATGTCACCTGAATTAAATTCGCCCATGCCTGTCCATTTTAGTTCGCTGATTCCCAAGATGTTGATGTTCAATCTTGCCATCTCAGGTTTGACCACCTCCAGCTTAGCTTGATTCATTGATCTGACATTCCAGGTTCCTAAACAATATTGTTCTTTACAGCATCGGATTTTCTTTTCACCACCAGACACATCCACAGCTGAGTGTCCTTTCGGCTTTGGCCCAGCCGCTTCACTCTTTCTGGCGCTACTTGGAAATACCCTCTGCTCTTCCCCAGTAGTATATTGGACACCTTCCGACCTGAGGGTCTCATCTTCCGGCGTCATATCTTTTAGCCTTGTGATACGTTCCATGGGGTTTTCTTGGCAAGGATACTGGAGTGGGTTGCCATTTCCTTCTGCAGTGGACCACATTTTGTCAGAACTCTCCACCATGACCTGTCCGTCTTGGGTGGCCCTGCACGGCATAGCTTATGGCTTCACTGAGTTACACAAGCCCCTTCGCCACAACAAGGCAGTGATCCATGAAGGGGCTCCTAAGGCTTAGCTACTGGCAGAAAGAGCTTTAAGCTAAAATATGCTGGTATCTTTTGCATGTTGGCCCCTCCCCTTTTGTCTTTGTCCCCTGCCCACCACTGAAATGCTGCCCCAGGAGCTCCTCTGACATTGAACTTGCCTCTCAGGGTGAAAGAGGTTGTTGCCCCTACTTTGGACAATACGGGTCAGAAAGCAGGGAGGAGGCTATGTGAGCACATGAGGTAAGCCATCTTGCTCAACCTAACCAGGTCCAGGACAGGTGAGTGCTTGGATGAGAGACTACTGGGGCGGGGCGGGGGGACCCTGGGAGGAGACATCTTAAAAAAAATGAAGTTCTCAGTGGGTTCCCACAACTTTGGAGGTGTATCCAGGCTTGCAAAATCCCAAACGTGGCCACGTTCTGTAAACTTAATAATTATTTTTGGGGGAGGGGTTCAGTGTTACATTGGCAAAGGGTTGTGTGTGTGGTGGGAATGCGCTGCCTTGTGCCATTCTTTGTGTGTCTCCTCAGAAGTAAGCCACACATTGAATTCACTGGGGCTTATGTCCAGGCAAATGTGTGTAATCTGAAATCTTGTACACACTTACCTGGGAATAAGTACCATTGGGAGCACAGGATTGGGCTGTAAATTGGGTAAATGTTTATTCGGTTTTTCTGGAAGGAATGTCACCGGCTTTGGGAGAGAGGGAAAAGGAGCATATGAAGGGAGGGTGTATGTGGTCAGGAAGGCTGGGGTGGTGGCCCCAAACATCTGGAGGGCAGCAAATTGTGGAAGGCTGCCCTAGAGGCCCTTAGCCACCTGTGCCTGACATCTTAAAAGGTCTGATTATACATGTTAAGAGAATCCCACCACAACTCCCAAGTCTTGCATTTCATGCCAATTATAGAGGGTTGTACAGATTTTCTGGCATTGCCCCTTTATTAATTGGGGCTATTAGAGAATAGGGTTTTGCCTTAACTGTGACCTCATTTAAAAATAGTTCAGTTCAGTCAATGGTGCGCACATTCCTCACTCAGAAAAAACACGTTCACAAAGAGCAATGCAAATAAGCGGAGGAAACCCAACGCCTTTCCAAATTCCTGTTCACTCAAAGGAGAGGAAAATGAAGACTGTGGGTGGTATTGCTGCTACCGTGCTCCCACCGTTTCTCTTGCGCCAGTGGGCCCCACCCCGAGCGCCACAGGAGCCCCGGGCTTCCTAAAACTGCTTTGGGAACCCTTGCATCTGGAACCGGACAGGGCAGCGGAGCCCCCTTCTGCAAGCGCCGCTGACCTGCCCTGTTCTGGAAGCGAGCGCTCCAGGATCTGCCGGCATCCTGTTGTGCCAGCCTTGGGCCCCCCTAGCGCTGGAGCGGCACTGGGTGCTGCCACAGATCAGGAATTCTGGAGTGAAGCAAATCAAGATTCCTTGTAACATTCACCTGGAAATTGGGGCTCAGTCCAGAGAGCATGACCAGCGATCGCAAACCCTTCTGGATCAACTCCCCTTAGCTCTGGTGCATATAGGCCACATTCACACGTCGCGGTAAGGCACCCTGCGAATAAGCTACACAGGGTGCGCCCGACAGGCGATCAGGCTCACTGAGGCTTGTTCTCCTTCCACCTCATCCTCCAGCGGGTATCCCAGTGACCTTGTAACAGCACCGGTCTTGTCTTCCCGTCCTCACTCTGATCACTATCCCTTTTTGGTCGCCTTTTTTCCCCAGAGCCTCAAAAATGTTCGCCTGGAGTTGTATTTTTTTCTTTTCTTTTTGGCCCCAGAAAATTGTGCGATTGTGTTCATAATTTGGGGTGGGTGGTCTGTTGCAAGCACGCTCTTACAGTTGTCCAATACGTGAGGCCTTTTCTGGTCTATTTCCTTGTATGTTTCAGCTGTGGAAGGGACTGGGGAAGTGGAGAAGGTAACAGACATGGAAACTGACAAGGCAAGACTGCATATAGGCGAATTTGCCTACAGTTGCCAGGGTCCAAATGCCAAGTTGTCAACTGGAACGCACTGAAAAGCGGGGGGAAACAGCAAAAGCAGATGCACCAAAGCGGGGGGGGGGGCGTGCGCGCACGCGCACACACACACACACACACACACCATCCCCCCCTCGGCAATGTGATCCTGTTGCTTCTAAGTGTCGCACTGACATTTCTCAGTGCCTCCCACCTTTCCAGCACTTCCCTGAAGCTCTGGTTACTCCAGAAGGAGGAGAGGTTGGCTCCCCACTCTCTTTTAGCGGCTCCTTTTCAGAGTGCTCACTGCTGCGGTTACTGCAGTTCCCCGACAGCTGTAAAACAACCAACCAACCAGAAATGTGCACAAGTGTAATGGCTGGGAAGTAAATGAAGGGGAAATCTGTGCACCTGCATTAACCACTCCATTACTGTAGGTGTGCAAATTTCCCCTCCATTTACTTCCCAGACATTAAATTTGTGCAAAATTCCCTCCCTTTACTTAGCCATTAAATTTGCGTATATTTCCCAGTCCAAAGAATTGCACAAATATTCCTGACAGGTGTTGGTGTTATTTTTTAAACCTTATAGAGGTGGCACAAGGGGACAGAGCAAATGGGTTGGCAGCACCAGCAGTGCTTACACCTGCCCCCCCCCATGGGTCGCCATTCACTCTGTCCCATTCAGCCTTCTCCTCAGGGTTTTTTCTAGAACTCATAATGAATAAACAAATAAGTTTCCTTTTGAAATTAAATGCAACCATGTTGGACTTAGCTGGACAATTTGCCTCGAAGGCAGGCGCCGGTGTGATCACATCACCCCGGTGCTGAAGGAGTTGCACTAGTTACCAGTTGTTTTCCGGGCCAAATTCAAGGTGTTGGGTTTGACCTTTAAATCCCTATGCTGTTCCGGCCCAGCCTATCTCAAGGAGAGCCTCCAGCAACACCAGACAGGCCGCTTAACAAGATCAGCCTCGGATGGCCTTCTCTCTGTCCCATCAGCCAGGACAGCTAGGCTGGTGAGGACGAGGGAGAGGGCCTTCTCTGTGGTGGCCCCCATTCTGTGGAACTCCCTTCCTAGGGAACTCCGCCATGCTTTTATGAGCTTCCACCGCGCACTGAAAACTTGGTTATTCAGGCAGGCATTTGGGGTGGGTTAGGGTATTTTTAAATGTTTTAATGTATAATTTTACTGTTTTAAATTGTACCATTGTACATTGCCCAGAGTGGCCAGGTGACTGGCCAGATGGGCGATTAAGAAATTTAATAAATAAATAAATAAATAAATAAAATTGAGTCTTTTGGACAGAGTGGACTACAAATCCAATAAATAAAAATGTCAAGTGGCTTTTATTAGAAGTTGCATAAATGTTCAGAACTACTATAATTAACCAGTACACTTCAGAGGTGGTTCCCAGTGGCTGCTCTTAGCCTCTCTCTTTCTCACACCTTACAAACATGGGGGGCGGGGGGTGAGGTACTCCGGCGATTATAATTACAGTATTAACAAAGTATGAACAAAACACTTTCAGGAGGCATACTATAGAAAATGCACTGACATAGACCTATGAGGTGATAAACCTGTTTCTGGACTGAACTATTTCAACCATGGGGTGGGCGGGGGGCTCACATGATTTTCCATTAAAAAAAACCAACTTCCTGCAGGCAGAAAACTGGCATGTCAGGGAGTATGGCCCTAGCTTAGCTCTCTTCCTGACATGCTAGTTCTCCATGTGCAGGGGATTTTTTTTTCTCATAAAGAGGAACGTTCAGTCGTGTGAGTCCCCACCTCTGAAATGGTACAGTCAATTAACAGGTTTACCTCCCCTGTTGTTCATGAGAACAAGGCCATAAAGAACACATTTCTAGCATGGCATCCAGACAGACCATAATGATGATAACGGAGCACAGGACAGACCAATATTACAGACGGACAGACAAACAGCTTTCATCTTTAGCATAAGGTAAGAGTACTGGTTCCAGCGAACATATTCAGACTTCTTATGCCTACTGCTATTTGAGTTTAGAAATACGTTTTTTAGGCATAGAACTGTTAAGAGGGTTGTCTGTAGCCCATTCTTAAAAAAAAAAAATCTTGACCAACGCAATCCAAATTCCATGCCTGATATAAATCATAAATATTAGACAATTTGCATAATATTTGATTTTGCATAATTTATTCTTGTTTTGTTAGTCATGGGGAAGGGCAGGGAATTTTGTGTGGAACTGGAGATTTGCTGCCAACCAATGGAAATAAACCTTGCTCCGGCAATCGCAGCTGGCATTCCCCAAACACTTTCAAGCCCGTGTGTTGACAGCCATAAGAAACTTGGTTCTTTTAATTTCTTTACAAAATTATAGCAGTACTTAAAGGCCACCCAATAACAAAGTTCTTTGGACAGCTTACAATAGCGAAACAATAAAATACAACTATAAACAATAACTTAAAAGGCAGAGAATAAAATCAATGCAACAAACATCCTCTCAGCAATACACAAACACGAGCGCCAAGGGGGGGGGGGCTGTTCTTCTGCTACACTTCCCTGATTCTGTGGCACACACCAAACACTGGGTTGTAGCCAATGTTAGTCCTACTTAGGGCAGACCCACTGAGATGAATGGGACTTAAGTTAGACTAACCGTGAGCACAGCCTTCTGGGCGGCATCCTATGCTGCCTGCGCACCAGCAGGACCCACCGCTTGCGCAACAGGAGCTAGCAGTTGTTAAAGCGACCCCCAACGAGCAGAGCGCTGGTATTGAGAACGGGGCCACGGAGCTCGCAGAAGGGATCGCTGCTGATCTACCCCGATCCAGAAACAAGCTTTTCTGCTCATTTACGGGGTTCCTTTATGAAGTGCCAACTCCCTGTTGCCAACGGGTGGTCCCACTGGCACAACGCGATCAGTGAGACGGCAATGACCTTGTCAGATACTGCCCTCCGAGTATTAAATTAATGCCAAACCCAGGTATTAACAACATATTCCTTTCTGTATCCTTGAAAGCCAGGGAAATCTCTGGATGCAGATGGCTGATGAATCAAACATTTCAGAGGTCATTTTTTTCAAGGCCCCCCGTCGTCTGCCCCAACGGACCAGCGTGAGACTTCCGAAGGTGGGTCTGCTCTGGAGCATTTGCACATGGGCTTCATGCCACCGTACAACTGGCACATCAAGTGGGGCATCGCACCAGGGTTTTGCTGCATCCCAGGGTGCAGGATCCAAGCCTGAGGAAATCACTGTAACGACATTGGGAAGTGGTCATGAGATGTGACGCTCTGACGAGTTGAGAGGCAGATGCCAGCCCCCGTTGATTTACTTCAGGGTGGTTGGACAGCCTTGGCTTAACTGCCCTCCCCTCCCGGGGGGTGATGTAAACTGCTTCAGGATGATCTGAAGAGAAGGAGCCCGATGGCAAAAGAACAGCAACTGCAACGCCAAGCATGGGGCGGAGTGGGGGAGAACAGAAAACATCTAATTTCAGATTTGCACAAAAAGAGAGACTCAAGTTCCCCACCCCACTTCCTACTGTTTCCCCTCATACCTATACCTATATAGCCAGCCCAATCAAACGTTATTGCCTGTGAGCATTCCCTTGTATTTAATTTCTTACCTTTATTTATTTTCTGTAGTTCACATTTTATCTATACAATTAACTGACATGTGGGTAATTAAACGTCTAGCTGTGTTAGAAGTTTTCATTCTGAAATACTGTAATTAAGTTATATGGGGAAAACAATAACAGAGGTAACAGAACATACATTTTTTTCTAGGTGAAGGGAGATTTGTTTCTCTGTCTCTCCCCACCCCCCAGGTGAGGGAGCATTCAAATATGCAAACTCCACCCCCACCCCTCGGCAGGCTAACATGGTATACTTCAGGAAAAGTGTCACCATACAACAGAAAGTGCAAACAGCCTGTAGTGTTGTCTTCTGTGCATTTCTTATGATGCCTAGCAAGAACTATCTGTCTCAGGGGTTTTCCCCATCTCACCAACCCTTTCTAGAACAGCTCTCCTGTGTGACTTTTTTGGTGTCTAATGAGGTTGGATCTGTCGCTGAAACTTTTCCCACAGTCTGAGCATTTAAACGGCTTCTCTCCCGTGTGAGTTCTCTCATGCGCAAACAAATTGGCACTCTGGTTGAATCCTTTCCCGCAACTGGCACATGTGTACGGCTTCTCCCCTGTGTGGGTTCTCTTGTGTTTGATCAGGCTCGACTTGTAAGGAAAACTTTTCCCGCAGGATGAGCAGTTGTACGGTTTCTCTCCTGTGTGAGTCCTCTTGTGGACCACGAGGGTTGTTTTGTTGGTGAACGTTTTCCCACAGTGGGTGCACTTGTAGGGTCTCTCCCCTGTGTGGGTTCGCTCATGCACAACCAGGTTGCGTCTTTCGTTGAAGCCCTTCCCACACTCGATGCATTTGTGTGGTTTCTCCCCCATGTGGGCTCCCGTGCACCTAACTAAGGTCGGGTTACACCTGGAAGTCTCCCCACAAACTGAGAATGGAGGCACACTCTCTCCTTTGTGGGTCCTCTCATGCCTGAGAAGGTTCGATTTCTGGATGAAGCTTTTCCCGCATTCTGAGCATGCATGCGGTTTCTCGCCCGTGTGGGTCCGCTCGTGCTTGATCAGGCTTGATTTGCTGGTGAAGCCTTTCCCGCAGCCAGTGCACTTGTATGGCTTTTCCCCCGTGTGGGTCCTCTTGTGCACGACAAGGGTTGACTTGTTCGTGAAGCTTTTCCCGCAGTCACCGCAGCGATAAGGCTTTTCTCCCGTGTGGGTCTTCTTGTGCTTCAGGAGGTTGCGCCAGTCGTTGAAGGGCCTCCCGCAGTCAGAGCATTGATGGGGTTTCTCCCCTGTATGGGTCCTCTCGTGCACAATGAAGTTGGATCTCTGGCTGAAGCTTTTCCCACACTCCGAACATTTGTACGGTTTCTTTTTTGTGTGGGCTCGCTCATGTATGAGAAGCTTGTACTTCAGAGTGTAGCCTCTTCCACAGTAAGAGCAATTGTACAGGTTGTCTCCATTACGGGGCCTCTCATGCGCAAGGAGCTTTAATTTCTGAATGATGCTTTTCCCACAGGCTGAGAACCAATATGGTTTCCCTCCCGCTTGGGTTTTCTCATGCCTGATGAGAGCCGACCTATAACTGAAGCTTTTTCCACAGTCTGAGCAGGTATATGGCCTCTCTCCTCGATGCGCCCTCTCATGTCTGATAAGGCTTGATTTGTCAATGAAGCTTTTCCCGCAGGCAGCACACTGATATGGTTTCTCTCCCGTGTGGCTCCTTTCGTGGATAACCAGGCTTAAGCTGTGATTGAACTTTTTCCCGCACTTTGGGCACTGATAGGACTCCTCTGGCTTATGTGTCATCTCATGGACGAGAAGGTGCGACCTTTGAACAAAGCGTTTCCCACAGTCGGAGCACTGATACGGTTTCTCGCCAGTATGGATTCTCTCATGGATGAGGAAGTTTGACCTCTGAATGAAGCCCTTTCCACACTGTAAGCATTTATAGGGTCTCTCCCCTGCTTCCATCTTCTTGTGCCTGAGAAGCGCCGACTTGTGGCGGAAGCTTTTTCCACACTCCGAGCATTTGTAAGGTTTCTCTCCTGTGTGGGTTCTCTCGTGTCTGGTCAGGACAGACCTCTGACTGAAGCTTCTCCCACACTCGGAGCATTTATACGGCTTCTCTCCCGTGTGCGTTTTCTCATGTCGGACAAGGCTAGACCGCTGAGTGAAGCTTTTCCCACAATCCGAGCACTGATACACTTTCTCTCCCATGTGGCTTCTTTCGTGAATGAGAAGGCTTAAGCTGTGACTGAACCTCTTCCCACACTTTGAGCACTCATGGAGCTCCTCTTGCTTATGTGTCATCTCGTGGATGAGAAGGTGCCACCTTTGCACAAAGCTTTTCCCACAGTCTGAGCACAGGTATGGTTTCTCGCCTGTATGGATTCTCTCGTGGATGAGGAAGTTTGACCTTTGAATGAAGCCCTTTCCACAGTGGGAGCATTCGTAGGGCCTCTCCCCTGCTTCCATCTTCTCATGCCTGAGAAGCGCTGATTTGTGGCGGAAGCTTTTGCCACACTCTGAGCATTTGTAGGGTTTCTCTCCCGTATGGGTTCTCTCGTGTCTGGTCAGGATAGACCTCTGACTGAAGCTCCTCCCACACTCGTTGCACTGATATGGCTTCTCTCCCGTATGTGTTTTCTCATGTCGGACCAGGCTAGACCTCTGAGTGAAGCTTTTCCCACAGTCAGAACATTTATTCTCTTTCTCTCCCATGTAGCTTCTAATGTGCCCCTCTTCTGCGGGAATAAAAAGAGAACCACAATGTGAACAAGCAAAATCAGCTGCCAGAAACCTTAGTTGAAAAGGATCTGGCGTGTACCACACTCTGTGGTACCGTCTGTGAGGAAGAGAAAACTGCACAGTGGTATTCTTTTAACAATAACATGTCCGACATTCTCCAGTTCAGGGCCGATTCGCACACTTGTTAACAGTATTCATCTCTGGATACAAAACCTGCATATGTGCCATCAAGTGGGAAGGATGCACGTGTATAGAGGTCGGTGCTTGTCTTTTAAACTTCAGAAACAGAGCCTAGGGAAGGAGGTTCCTGGTTTGTTTCCAATCTCATAAAGCCATTCACAGCTTGGGGCCACAGTAGGGAAAGGAACACCTCTTCCCTGTGCTCTGAGATTGTCACCTGAGGCCCTGCTCCAAGTGCCCTTGCACACTGAGATTCAATGGGTGGCTACTCGTGAGCAGGCTTCTTTGGAGGTGGCTCCCAAATTGTGAATACCCTTTCTAGAGAGGTCCACCTGGCACCTACTTTGTTGAGTTTTTGACACCAGGCAAACACCTTTGTATTCTCCTAGGCCTTTTAAAAGAATTTTGGATTGCTGCTTGCTCTATTTGTAATGATATGTTCAATGCCGCATTTTAAAATCATCTTTCTCCATGTTTCTCCACTGCTTTTAAATTTATGTTTTTAAAATTATGCTGAATTATTGTTGCTGCTTTTAACACAATTCTTTAAATGTGCTTTATCATTGGTTTTATTGCATTTGCCTTTATTGTGAATGTTGCCCTGAGCGCTTTGGCTAATTACAAGATGGCCACCAATTTGGATGGCTTTAAAAGACAATGGAGGAGATGGCTATCAATGGCTACTCGTCCTGATGGCTCTGTGCTACCGCCAGTATCAGAGGCAGTATGCCAGTTGCTGGGGAACATGGGCGGGAGGGTGTTCTTGCACTCATGCCCTACTTTTGGGTTTCCCACAGGCAGCTGGTTGGCCACTGTGTGAACAGAATGCTGGGTGAATGAAATAAAGAATAAAAAATGTGACTATCTGAGGGCCAGATCATGCATTGTCCATTATAAAGCCTCCCTCTACTGTAGTAGTCCCTGGTTCTGAGAGCCACTACTATTTAGTATTACTATTATTAAAGAGCACCCCTCCAGTCCTGACCTTGCTCTGCACTTCTGGGGTGCACAGAGCCACTAATAAAAATCCCTGCACAAACATGATTTTGAATCCAGAAAGTAGAATTCAGTAAAAACGGCTGACCTGTTTCTCTGAACAGTTATATTACTTACAACATTGGAAGAGCGTAATTCCCCCGCCGCCAACTGCGAGGACACAAATGATGTCGTATTTAGGGATAAAAGACATAGCTACGCAAACCTCTCACCTGAACGGGCAGGTGGGAAGGCTTCATTTTCCTCAGAGCTCTGGCGATACAGCGCCCACAGGTCTTCATCTTCTTCCTTCTTTATTATCACAGCAGGAAACCCTGGCCCAAGGAAAAACATCGTAATACGTAACATTTTTACAGCACTTTTTGGTGTTGAAAGTACTTCCCATCCAACATCTAGCTGTGAGCCTTACAACAGCTCTGCAAGGTAAGCCAGTGTTATCATTCCCCATATTGTGGATGTGGGCTGGGTGGGTGGTGGGGGCCGAGGCTGAGGCAAGAACGGCCTACATGAGGCTGCCTTGTGATTTCATGAAAAGGTCAGATTCAACCCGAGAACTTCCTGATTCATGGCTCAATCTCTCCAGCCACTACTTCAGGGGTGGGGAACCTTAGCCGTGGGGTCCAAATCTATCCCTCCAGGCTTCCCCAAAAGGACGTCCCACCCTTCCCTGGCCCCACCCCCTTTCCCCTGACCACCAATCAGTGGTGGTTTCCCAGCTTTTGTGCAAAGTTCTCCCTGTTCTAAAGGGTCGAAATGCTTCTCCTCAGGCTTAGTTTACTGGCAGGAAGAGCTTTAAGCTGCAATATGCTATGATTTTGTTTTAATTTGGGGCCCCACCCTTTTGCCTCTGGCCCCGTCCACCCTGGGAATGTGGCCCCCGAGGGCTTCTCCAAAATTGGATTTGGCCCTCAGGTTGAGAGAGGTTCCCCAACCACAGTGTACCTTTGCTCATATGACAAAGTGGTCTGGAATGAGATCTTGACCTCGAACAACTCATTTCTGAGAAGAGTCCATCATCCCTCCCGAGATCTAATGGTTTCTCTTGAGTTGGATGATCACATTCCTCACTCCAGATATGACCAGAGGGAATCTCCCTTTTGTGCAACTTTAGGGATTTGAGTCCCAGACAAGCCCAGAATCCCAGTGTTGGTGGGTGCCTTGTCAGCCAGCTAGTCAATTCCCTGCTTGACATAGGAAAGCTATAGACCAACCCAAAGTACCTTTGCTTCAAGACCTCAGGCACAGGAAAGCCCAACATTCCTCTAGATCATAGCTTTCACTGCCCCAAAGTATGGTGAAACACAAGCAACCCAAACAAATTTGGTACTGGTAACACTTGTTATGGTTCCCAGCTACAGAAGGTCTCAAATAAGGGATCTTCTGAGAGGGGCTCCCAGAACTCTTGTTCTTTGGGCCCCCATGGGCTGGTGAAGGTAAAGGTACCCCTTTATATTAGGGGTACGGAACCTCAGGCCAATCTGAAGGAAAGCCTGTGTGAAAGGTGTGTTTCCAGGAGGTGTTTAAAAGACGTTACATTTTTTGCCTCTGAACAGCACGTGGGATTTCCTGGAAGGCTACACCCCTTCTGCTAGCTATACCCCTTTCCCTTTAACATGGATTGATTGTTGGTTTCCTGGTTTTTGCAGTTTTCCCTGGTTCTAAAAGGCTGAAAATGCTTCTCCTGAGGCAGTAAGAGCTTTTAAGCTAAAATACACAGGTCTTTTTGGTATTTTGGTTCTGCCCCTTTGACTACTCCCCCTTTTGTTTTCATCCCCACCCACCACTGGAATGCAGCCCCCAAAAGTTTCTCTGAAGTGGAATTTGGCCCTCGGGCATAAAGAGGTTCTGCATCCCTGCTTGACATTCATTCACTGCATTTTTATACTGCCCGTTAGATGAGGCTCTCTGGCCAATTCACCATTAAAACCATAAAATACAACTTAACAAGGCATAAGATAATCCCTGCCTCTGGAGGTCAGGCAGGCGCCAACGTTGTGTTGCTTTTGGGGCCTCCTGAAGACGTGGTCATTCTGAGAGGCGTTCCCTGAGTGACCAGCCGCAGTTTATTATGTTCATCCTGCGTGAAAAGGTGTTTTCAGGAGGCGTTTAAAAGATGCCACCTCTTCTTCCTCCCAAACTGCATGGGGGAGGGTGTGGGTGCCTTCGGGGTTCTTCATGGCGACATTCCGTTCATTTTGGAATGACCAGCAAGGCCGCCTCTGATCTTAGATGTCAGCTGGGTATGTATAAGGGAAAGGCGGTCTGCCAGGTATCCTGGTCCCAAGTTGTTTAGGGCTTTATATGATAATAATGTAACCTTGCATATATATACATACAGATATATATGAGAGAGAGAGAGATGGGGGTGGGTCCAGTCATACAAACCCCACTGGCTGGGTAGTACAGCCGAGACACAAATTTGTTACCTCAGTGAAAAGTAAACCCCATATGGCTTGTTCTTTTTTTTCGCATACACAAACGGGGCTTAGCTGGACCAATGAAAAAGGAATCCATCAGAACCTGTTGTGCGGAGGATCTGGATTTTTCAGGAGTGGGTCCTGGTGACCAGACAGACCGTTCAACAATAATGCCCTGCATGGATTCTGAGAGAGCGAGGCAGGAGTGTTTGATCGAGAGGTGAGACAGAGGCAAGCCAATTCCTCACCTGAGGGGGTACCTGGTAAGGTTTCTCTTTCCTGGACAGGCAGGTTCAAGGGCTTCTCTTCTTGTTCCGATTTTACTGGCAGCCACAGCTCATCTTCTTGTTCCACCTTTATTATCACATCAGGAAACTCTGATCGGAAAAAGCAAACGTGATGAAAAGGGTCAAGGGTGCTATCCTTCCCTGGGGTGGAGGAGAGATGGTTGACAGTTTTCTGTGGCAATCTCAGAGCTTTGTCCCAAAACAAATTGCTCTCTCTGTGTTAGCTTATTTGATCTCTCACCTAATCCACTGTCCAATGGCATCTCTTTCTCCTTCTTGGCTGGAAGATCTGAAATCCATGGATGTTCTCCATGGTCACGTCGGGAGTTCATGTCAGGTTCGGGAAGAGGAAAACCTGAGGACAAAGGAAAGAAACAGACACAATCAGAAGAACTTCCAGAGGAGTAACAGTGTTAGTTTGTTGCAGCAATAACAACTAACAGTCTTGTGTTATTTTAAAGCAGGTGTGGCTGGGGGCTGGGGGCACACCAGCCCACCCTGGAACCCACGGGGGCCACACCCGACCTCCACCAAAATTTGCCCCACTGCTGCCAAAATTGCTGCGGTGACCCCCCTTCTAAAACAGCAGCAGTTTTAGAAGGAAACAATGTGCATGAGGAGGGTGCACCATGTTTAAAAGCAGAATCATGCTTCCAAGAGTGCTGTCTGTGCACCTTGTTTTCTTTTTTAAAAGCTGCTTTTTTCACTGCAGCCGTGGCAAATCTGGCAGCAGCAGCAGCAGAAACAGTCGGGGGAAGGGGCCCATGTGGCCTGCCTGTTGCCCACCCCAGTCTTAAAGGCTTTAGGGTGGCACAAGTCTCTTTTGTCATTTTTACAATCAGAATTGGAGAGCAAGTTCTTCACAGCCACAAGCGGGCTGGTGTGGCAGGTGCACCTGGAGACGGAGAAGAAGGGCCAGGAGAGAGCACAGAGGAGGAGGAGAGAGGTGTGAAGCTGGTGAAAGAAAGGGGGAACGCCACTGTGGCTGGGCCTGGGATCCTTTAAGGTCTATTTGTTGAGATAGGAGCTGCAATCCCATGACAGAAGCTGGCAGCAGAGTTTAGTCTAGCCTGTAGCCTAACACCTGGTTCGCACGTAATGACAACCCAACGTACGAGTTGAGTATGGGTTGTTATTGAATTATGGGTTGTTGTTACATGCAGAGTTCACAACCCAACAACAAACCACAGGTTCTCTTCCAGGGTTGTTGGTGGTTAATAACCCACAGTTAAACCATAGTGCAGGGTTTGCATGTAATGACAACCTACGATTCAACAACAAGCCATAGTCTGGGTTGCCATTATGTGTGAACCAGGAAACCAGGACAGGAATATCAAACCATTGTGGCAGCTGGGCAACACTGAGCAGGACTCAGTTAACACAGAAGATGAAAGTGTCCGCATATTGTATAGGAAGAGTAACAGCAGCCTTCCCCAACCACAGTGCCCCTCATCCCCAGCCAGTAGGCCCACTGCCCATGTTGGCTGGGGATGCCAGGTATTGCAGCCCAACACATCTGGAGGGCACTGGGCTGGGGAAGGCTTGATTCTGAAGTGATCTGATATCAAAAGGAAATAATTTACTTTTATGAGGTTGGATCCAGACTTAGTCAAACTTAGGGTGCTTCCTAATGAGGCTTTTATTGTACAAAAGCCCAGACACTGGTTGGGAACAGTACACTAGGAGCTGTCTGTCTGGAAGCTCCCTTGGAGCATATCCATTGGAATCGTTAATGATGGCTAACTTAAGTCGCATTGATTTCAATAGGCCAACTCTAAGTACGACTAAGGCCTAGTTCACATGTAATGACAACCCAGAGTATGGGCTGTCATTGAATCGTGGGTTGTCAATTGTGGGTTGACAATTGACAACCCACAAACCCAAAAGTGGGTTGTTACATGTGAATCCTGCAGTATGGTTTAACTATGGATTGTTAACCACGAAACAACCCAGGAAGAGAATCCACGGTTTGTTGTTGAATTGTGAACTACGGGGTTGCTTGTGGTTAACACCCACAACCATAGTGCAGGGTTTGCACATAATGACAATTCAAGATTCAACAGCAATCCACGATTCAATGACAACCTATACCCAACTGGTACTCTGAGTTGTCGTTACATGTGGACCAGTTCTAAGTGTGGATCCAACCCATGCAGTTGTTTAAACCTTAAGCGTTTGTTTGGGTTTCAAACACTCATCCCAGACTGCGACACCATCTGACCGTGGCTTGCACTGGCCGCACTTCCTCTTCTGTCCTTCTCCACGGTTTAACTGCCACTCTCCTTCCTCCCAACATTCCAGTCTCTCTGGCAACAGGTGCCAGGAGTGATGTGCACTTTCTTCACTCCTTCCAGGTACGTCTCCCACACAGCCGTTTACACGCCCAATAGCAGTTTTCTGGGCTCCAAACATGTCACATGCATTAGTTCTTGCAACAACCCTGTAAGGTAGGTCAGTATTATTATCATATTTATTTACCCAGATCATAATGCCCCCCCCCCGCCTTTCCACTGCAACAGAGCGCTCAAGGGAGCTTTAAAAAAAAAAGCTAAAAGCAATACAAAAAATAATTTAAAGCAGAATAATACCGTATCAGACTAAACCACAGCAGAGCAACAAAAACAAAGATCCAAAAAACATCACATCGAAGGCAACTCGAACGCTTGCCTAAACAAAAAAAATCTCTGCCTAGCCAGCAAAAGGACAAAGCAGGGACAGGGCGAGGTGAAATCTCTTGAGGAAGATAGTTCCATGAGCCTCGTGCTGCCACGGAAATGCTGTCTGTAGGGGACAGACAGGATTTACTTATTTATTTAAAATATTTTTATACCGCCCTCCAGGGTGAAGCCTTTTTGAGGTGCTTTAGAAAAGCAGAAAGCCCAACACAATAAAAATATGAACACAATGCACTAAAACAGCAAAAACCTTTCATGCCGATACAATTGGCATGACCTCTCAGGTCATATTCTCACTGCTCCTCTTGTAAGAAAGGGCAAAAGAATGGGGAACTGGTGGAATCACGAATTGGGCAAGAGGGTGTTGTTGCACTCATGACCTGCTTGTGGGAAGCTGGTCGGCCACTGTGTGAACAGAATGCTGGACTAGATGGACCCTTGGCCTGATCCCACATGGCCTTTCTTATGTTCTTATGACTGGAGCAAAGCAGAAATCAGATGGCACATCCTTCCAGCAAGATAATTGCTTTGGTTCATCCTGACGCTATTGCACCCTTCTTGTATTCAAATGCTATTTTGGAACAGTGATTTTTTGAGCGCTGGAGATGCCTTCCATCTAGAGAAATGTACAGCTGGAAAACGCTACATAACAAACAGGCACACAGCATCCACGGCCAACTGCGGACGGGTATGCAAGTTAAGTCCTGTAAGAATAACAAGAGAGTCTTGTGGCACCTCCAAAGATTTACTGCAGCAAATCTGTTCGTCTTCAAATGTGCCACTGGACTCTTGTTGTTCTGCATACAATGGCCCGTATACAAGATATACAATAACTGCATACAATATATGCAATAACTGCGCATCGTTATGCTATGGAATTTGCTGCCACCAGATTTGGTGATGGCCATCAGCCTAGACAGTTTTAAAAGGGGATCAAACACATTCATGGAAAATGAATTTGCGGCTACCGTCAGTGTCGGCTCCAGGTTCTTGAGGGCCCTTGGCAGGCCCTGCTCAATGGCCCCCTCCCCCAGTGTCTTCTCACTGAGCCCCTTCTCACCCCCACTGTCACCAGCTGTTCCTGGACCTCTTTCCCATCACTGCCACCAGTTGCTTGCTTGACGGGCAGAGAAGCGGCGAGCAAGCAGGCCGCGGCATCTCCTCTTCCTCCTTCGCACCCCCGCCGTTGTCTGGGCCAGGGGCAAGGGCAGGGGGGCAAGCAGGTCGCAACAGTGAAGAGGAGAGCGAGCCCAGGGCGCTGCAGGGGTGCGGGCCCTCAGCAAGTGCCCGGCCGTGCCTATCCTCGAACACCGGCCCTGGCTGCTGCTGCTGCTGCTCGTTGCAGTCCCTAAATAAACCCTTCACGTGCAGGGGCAGAATATGCCTGAATGGCAGCTGCGGGGGCACAACGGCGAGACGGCGCTCCTGCGCCCGTACCCTGCTTGGGGGCTCCCCGCTGGGGTGTCTGGCTGGCCACGGTGGGGAAGCGGAGGCTGAATGAGGCAGGCCTTTGCTCTGATCAAGCGGGGCTCTTCTCGTGCGCCCACTGGACAAACCTTTGTTCGCTGCATCTTGCTGGGAGGCGGCCCCCTTCCACCCCCGCATCCTGATCTCTTCGTGCGATCACTCGCTGCCCTCCGGATCTCAATGGAACAGCGCGGGGCGGCAGCGAGGCGCCTTCGCTAGGACGCGCTGCGCGGGGGGGCCCTTGGTCTGGGGAGCGGCTCAGTGCCTCTCGCTCCGGCTGTCTGCTGATCTCCTCCCGCCGCCCACGCCCCTCCCTCGAACCCAGGTCTCTCCTCTAACTCACCCGCTCCTTGCAACCTTTGCATTGCAAGTTCTGGCAATCTGCACAACCCAAATTTCCGCCAGATCGTGCAAAAATCCAAAATCTCAGGAGGGAGGGGGCGGGACAGGAAGGGGGGGGTCAACTACTTCTTTTTTTGGCATTTCCCCACCTCTCACATCTGATCCTCTCTAGGAACGAGCGCTCTCTCCGTTTAACCCCTTGAGCATTTCTGCGAGGGGGAAACGCCAGACGAGGAGACGCTGCCTGCAAAGAGAGAGAGAGACGGCGGAAAGGCAACAGGACGCAAAAGCTACATCTCTGACCTCCGCGGGTTTGTGAATAAT
Source organism: Heloderma suspectum (assembly GCF_057233095.1). NCBI lineage: Eukaryota > Metazoa > Chordata > Lepidosauria > Squamata > Helodermatidae > Heloderma > Heloderma suspectum. The sequence continues at coordinate 363,288,389 of NC_139459.1, read as the reverse complement.
TGCATCTCCGCCAGGCGGTGGGTTCGAATTCCACACGACCCAAGTCCTCTGGAAATGGAGTCCAGCTGCCTCATCAAGTGCTTCTTATATTCCATTGATTCTCACCCCCCTCATCCGAGGGAATGTCGATGCCCAGTGAGCGAGGCCATCCCACTAAACGCATCCATGCGCTCAGTTCTCCCATTGGTAGGGGTTTGGCTTCACTGGTAGAAGAGTTCTATCCGTAACCGTTCCCAAACAATGAAACAAAATAGGTTAAAGGGAAATTATTTATATCAAAATATATAGCAAATATACTACAGGAACTGATATTTCATACAAAGTTTAATACAACAGATTAGCTATCCAACAGCTTATCATACGTACATAATAGCAATACTGATTTCCAAAAACGGCTATACAAATATACAATGCCTCTGTCCCAAATGCATTTCAACCAAACTGGTCTTCATCAGTGGGGAAAATATATAAACAATAATTACATTCCTTATTACGGGAGCAATCCTATGGCTGCTCGTCAGCAGCTAGATGATCATAGGATATCTGGTTTTCCAGGTACCAACCTCAGAGCCTGCACACCGAGGTTGGTTCCTGGAGAACCAAGTTTTCCCCCTTTCCGCACTGCCTTGCAGGCAGCCCCGCACTCCTCACTCCGAAGAAGAGCGTGAAGTGGCCAAAATGGGGTGTTCTGGGAGGTGGTCCGGGGCGGGGAAGGGGGAAATGCCAATGCAACATATCCTATGTGTTGTCTGGCAGCCTCCTCCCCCGCTCCACCTTCCCATGGCTAGATAGCCGAAATCGGCTATCTAGCCGCAAATGCAGGGCAGGAGAAGTGTGGAGGGAATGATCCCCTCCGTGCTTCTCCTGCCCTGCATCAGATAGGTGGTCGCCTCTGAGTTCGGAGGTGGCCGCCTATCCCCATAGGATTGCGCCCTACAGCAATTATTTCATGGTGTTAAATTTTCTACATGGAGCCTGTAAAGCAAGATGCACAAATTTAGAAATACCTAGGATAATATTGCTTACTCAAATAATCAAACTTATTAAAAAAAAAAAACACTTTACCAGTACATATTATCACCTTCCCCTTCATGGATCACTGCCTTGTAGTGGCGAAGGGGCTTGCGTAACTCAGTGAAGCCAGAAGCTATGCCATGCAGGGCCGCCCAAGACGGACAGGTCATGGTGAAGAGTTCTGACAAAATGTGGTCCACTGGAGAAGGAAATGGCAACCCACTCCAGTATTCTTGCTAAGAAAACCCCATGGAACGTATCACAAGGCTAAAAGAGATGATGCCGGAAGATGAGCCCCTCAGGTCGGAAGGTGTCCAATATACTACTGGGGAAGAGCAGAGGGAATTTCCAAGTAGCACCAGAAAGAGTGAAGCGGCTGGGCCAAAGCCGAAAGGACACTCAGCTGTGGATGTGTCTGGTGGTGAAAAGAAATTCCGATGCTGCAAAGAACAATATTGTTTAGGAACCTGGAATGTCAGATCAATGAATCAAGGTAAGCTGGAGGTGGTCAAACATGAGATGGCAAGACTGAACGTCGACATCTTGGGAATCAGCGAACTAAAATGGACAAGCATGGGTGAATTTAATTCAGGTGACCATCATATCTACTACTGCGGGCAAGAATCCCTGAGAAGAAATGGAGTAGCACTCATCGTCAACAAAAGGGTGGGAAAAGCAGTACTGGGGTACAATCTCAAAAACGATAGAATGATCTCAGTACGAATCCAAGGCAAACCATTCAACATTACAGTAATTCAAGTCTATGCCCCAACCACTGAGGCCGAAGAAGCTGAGGTTGATTGGTTCTATGAAGACCTACAACGCCTTCTAGAACTAACACCAAAAAAAGATGTCCTCTTCATCATAGGAGATTGGAATGCTAAAGTAGGAAGTCAAGAAATCACCGGGATAACAGGCAAGCATAGCCTTGGTGTACAAAATGAAGCAGGACAAAGGCAAATAGAGTTTTGCCAAGAGAACATGATGATCATAGCAAACACTCTTTTCCAACAGCACAAGAGGCGACTCTACACATGGACATCACTAGATGGTCAAAACTGAAATCAGATTGATTATGTACTTTGCAGCCAAAAATGGAGAAGCTCAATACAGTCAGTAAAAACAAGACCTGGAGCTGACTGTGGCTCAGATCATGAGCTTCTTGTTGCAACATTTTGGCTTAAATTGAAGAACGTAGGGAAAACCACTAAACCATTCAGGTATGACCTAAAGCATATCCCTTATGAATATACAGTGGAGGTCAGGAATAGATTTCAGGGATTAGACCTGATAGACAGAGTGCCCGAGGAACTGTGGACAGAGGTCCGTCACATTGTTCAGGAGGCTGCAACTCAATCCATCCCAAAGAAAAAGAAATGCAAGAAAGCAAAGTGGCTGTCTGATGAGGCTTTACAAGTAACTGAAGAAAGAAGGGAAGCGAAAAGCAAGGGAGAAAGGGGAAGATATACCCAACTGAATGCAGATTTCCAGAGAATAGCAAGGAGAGACAAGAAGGCCTTCTTAAATGAACAATGCAAAGAAATCGAGGAAAACAACTAGGGGTGCACAAAAGCCACTTACCTGGTCTCGCAGCTTGCTTCGCAGTGGGGGGGAGGCGCTTCGCTGCTCCCTCCGAAGTTCAGGCCGGGGGGAGGGAGGCTTCCCTCCTCACCCGGCCGAAATTCAGGCTGGGGGGGAGGCTTCCCGCCTCGCCCGGCCAAAATTCAGGCCGGGAAGGAGGCGCCTCGCCTCGCCCGGCCGCGAAATAAAAAGTTAAAAAAAAAAAAACGCCCCCGTGATAGGCTACGTGACGATTAACGTAGCCTATCACGGCTAGATCTGCAAAGTCAGCCGTGATAGGCTACGTGACAATTAACGTAGCCTATCACGGGTGACTAAAAAAAAAAAAAAAGCGCGTACGCAAATGGCGGCCCCCATAGGGAGCCGCCATTCGCGTTCCTTATTTGGTTGCTGTAGTCTACATAAATCTTTACGTAGACTACGGTGAAAATAAGGGCAACGCAAATAGCATTGCCCTTATTTTCGCCGTAGGCTACGTAAAGATTTATGTAGACTACAGCAACCAAATAAGGAACGCGAATGGCGGCTCCCTATGGGGGCCGCCATTTGCGTACGCGCTTTTTTTTTTTTAGTCACCCGTGATAGGCTACGTTAATCGTCACGTAGCCTATCACGGCTGACTTTGCAGATCTAGCCGTGATAGGCTACGTTAATCGTCACGTAGCCTATCATGGGGGCGTGTTTTTTTTTTTACTTTTATTGGAATGGCGGTGGCGGCAGCTGGTCGAAAGACCGGCTTCCGCCTCTGCCCCTGTTGAAGACCTGCCGAACTGCCGCCGGGACCCACCACCGGAGGGACACCGGGAGGGACAAAGGTAAGTCCCATCCCGGGGGGGGCGGGGGGCGGAGAATTTCTCCCCGAAACTACTTCGGGGGGCCGAATACGTTGGCACTCGGCCCCCCGAGGTTTCGGGGAGAAATTCTCCCCCATCCCTAAAAACAACAGAATGGGAAAGACTAGAGATCTCTTCAAGAAAATCGGAGTTATCAAGGGAACTTTTTGTGAAAGACGGGCATGATAAAGGACAAAGAAGGCAGGGACCTAACAGAAGCAGATGAGCTTAAGAAGAGGTGGAAAGAATACACAGAAGAACTATACAGGAAAGATCTTAATGTCCCTGATAGCCATGATACTGAGGTCAACGAACTTGAGCCGGACATCCTCGAGAGTGAAGTCAAGTGGGCCTTAGGGAGCACCACTAACAACAAAGCTAGCGGAGATGACAGTATTCCAGCTGAGCTATTTAAGATCCTAAAAGATGATGCTGTTAAAGAGCTGCACTCAATATGCCAACAAATTTGGAACACTCAACAGTGGCCACAAGACTGGAAAAGGTCAGTTTACATTCCAATTCCAAAAAAGGGCAATGCCAAAGAGTGTTCAAACTACCGCACAATTGCGCTCATTTCACATGCCAGCAAGGTGATGCTCAAAATCCTAAAAGCTAGGCTTCAGCAGCATGTGAACCGAGAACTACCGGAAGTACAAGCTGGGTTTCGAAGAGGCAGAGGAACTAGAGATCAAATCGCCAACATTCGCTGGATCATGGAGAAAGCAAGAGAATTCCAGAAAAACGTCTATTGCTGCTTCATTGCCTACACTAAAGCCTTTGTGTGGATCACAACAAACTGTGGCAAATTCTGAAAGAGATTGGTGGGTGGGCTGCATAGCTTGAGTACAGATGCTTTGCCACTCTTACTTTGCTGAGGAGTGGGAGGCAAGCCAGGTCCTCCCCAGGACAGCTTGCCTGGCACCACATGAGGGGTTTAAAATTTCTTAATATTTATATACTGCCCTTCAGTACCAAATCATAGAGTGTCGTACAACATTAATTAAAACAACAATTAAAATAAAATACAACTATCAAAACAGAAAAATCTACTAAGCTGGGTATTAAAATCTGTACCTGATTTTGGCACCTGGTGAATATCTTTTTCTTTTCCTGAGCCTTTTAGATTTGTTTACTTTTTAATTCTGATTTTATGCTGGGATACTGTCTGCTCTCTCGTTTGATGTATTGTTCTCTTGTTTGTGTGTGTTTTTCATGTAAGCCACTCTAACAGGGCAATCCTATGCATGTCTACTCAAACGTAAGTCCCACTGAACATATAGGGTTGCAGCCAGTAGAGGCTGGTGGCTGCAATTTTGGTGGGGCTGTAGATCCATTTTGGGTTTTGGTCAGTACCAGCCAGAACTCTAAGGAGCTAGCCAAGGTGCTGAACCCTATCCCCCCAAATAAGTTCAGAACCTTGGACAGCTCCTTTAGAGTTCTGGCTGGTTTTGACTAAAACCCAGAATGGATTCACAGCCCCACTGAAATCAGAGCCACCAGCTTCCATTGGCTGCAGCCTAAGAATCCTTTAGGACATGAGCAAATACACTCGCTAAATAAAAATAATAACACTGACCTATCTCAGAGGGTTGCTATAATGATTGCAACCAGATTATGTGACTGTGAAGCATTTTGAATACTCAGGAACAGCTAAGTGGCACCCCAGTTATGGAATAAAGTCCCCAAAGACGTTCATATGGCACCTATGTTGCTCTCTTTTTGGCACCAGGCAACTTTTCTTTTCTCCCAGGCATTTTAGAGACCTAGTGATAGGTTATTATGGCTGCTTTATCAACTCCTGTGGTGTTTATTGTTTGCATTATATTGTATGTTAGCCTTTTAAATACAGTGTATTTTACATTTTTAACTGTTATATGGCATTTTTGTTTTTTAACTGTTTGTAATCCACCCAGAGAACATTAGTTATTGGGCAGAGTAGAAATAAATAAATAATATAAACTAGGTAAACACTAAATATTATTTGTCATCACTTTGGAGTGAGGCGTATCATCATGTGTGTTTGTTTTGCCCCAAATAGCTGTTGTGCTGATCAGCAAGGAAGGGAAAGTTCAGCTTCAAAGTTCTGAACTAGGAAGAATAAATGAGACATCACTATGAAAAGTTAAGTTGATTGTTTCTAAATGCCTTGAGACAGGCAAGCGATCTGAGTGTCAGGTTGAAGGAGAGAAACACCAGAGAATCCACCCAAGCGAGATAGGAGATGACATATCTCCTTGCAGGGAAGAGAACCTGGATCCCAATCAAAGCAGTGCACATAAGATAATTCTCAAGTGCTGAAATAACTTCATGTGAGATGCAAACCTTCTAGGATGTCTCAGTGAGAAACCACACATGTGCCCAGCTTGTGGGAAAAACTTTAGTGAGAAGTTGAGCCTTTTGGTGTGGGGCTTTTCCCACAAAGAAGAGAAAGTGTATGAATGTCCATAGTGTTGCAAAGGGCTTGGGCAGTGCTCAGACTTCATGGCCCATGAGATTACTCACAGTGAGAAACCATACAAATGGGGAAAAGCTGCTATTGGAGATCAAGCCTCACTAGACATCAGAAAAAGTATTCCGGGGAGAAACCATCAAAAGCTCCACATTATGGTGGAAACTCCAATCAGAGTTCAGACATTATGGTACCAAGGAGAAGCCCAAAGAGAAAGGAACCGTAGAAATGTTCAGAGTGTGAGAAGAACTTCAGGAACATGCACCTTACTGTGCATGAAAGAAGTCACATGGGACAGAACCCACATGGGAGAGAAACCGTGCCAGTGCTCTGACCATGGGAAAAGCTTCAACCAGAGCTGAAACCTCATCAGGCACAAGAGGATACAGAGGGGAGAGAAACCGTGCCAGTGCTCTGACCGTGGGACAAGCTTCAACCAGGCTTCAAGCCTCATGGCGCGTCAGAGGAGCCACACCGGCCAAAAGCCATTCAGATGCTCTTGCTGAGATCAGAGCTCAGAGCCGGAGGCCCGCAGGAGCCACATGGGAGAACAATTGTACCTGTGTTCTGATTGCGGGAAAAGTGTCAGAAACATCCTACCTCCTTATCCACAAGAGAACCCACCCAAGAGAGAAACCATACAGCTGCTCAGACTGCGGGAAAAGGTTCAATAGGAAGTCCACCCTCATTATACACAGGCGAACCCACACCAGAGAGAGCCCGTATCGATGCCCACATTGTGGGGAAACCGTCAGTCAGAAGTCAAACCTCCTTATGCATGCAAGAACCTACATGGGTGAGAAACCGTGCCACTGCTCAACTTGCACAAAGAGCTTTAGTAATAAGGTCTGCCTTACTAGACGTAAGAGAATCTGCACAGAGGAGAAGCCATGCCACTTCCAGTGCAGAGTGCACCTCATTAAACATGACAGAACCCACACAGGAAAGTGCCCCTATAAATGCTCAAGCCATGGGCTGAGCTTCAAGCAGAGATACAACCTCATTGCTCATGAGAGAATCCACACTGGAGAGAAGCCATACATACGCTCAGACTGTGGGGAAGGCTAGAATCGGCACTCTAACCTCATTAGGAGCAGGGGAAGTCATCTGGAGCTAAGGTCACTTAAATCCTCACAGTGCAAGGAAATCAAAAGGTTTCTTGCACATCTGGAAAATCAAGCAGAAGAAGCAAGTGTTTATTACCATGCAAAGGGGTAACACTCCTTCACAACAATTTGCAAATCCATACCAGAGAAAGAATTTTTCAGTGCCCCTTTTAGTATTCATACTTCCCCCCACTACTGATCTACATCAGAAGGTATCCCCCATAACTGTAATATTTATTTTCTTATGGCATTTAAAATGTGTTATTTTCATATGGCCAGTTTGATTTTGCCAAAGTTAAGATCTTTTTTTATGGGAGAGAGTTAGCCTCATATTTCATTCTGCTGAAATCAGTGGGACTTTAAAAGTGCTTAACTGTGGCTGGATTGTGCTCTTGCATTTTATTGTTATATTTGAATTTTACATCTTATCTATGTACGATTTTATCTTAACATAGCCAGAATACTTTTATTAAATTGCATTCCTAGGGTTGCTGAAATTCCTTTCTGGGCCTTGTATAAACTGCCAAACCAGTTACTTACAGGTGTCCAGGGATAGAGACCAGCAGGGCCAATTGTCAGCCCAGTCAGATGGATATCTCCATCACTTTCATGTCTGCTTCATCAAGGTATAAATGGTTTTATAAAGGAATCTGACGACATGCGACCTGCAACGAAATGTTGCAGTGTTGAATGTTTTTGTTCTGCTTTGAAATGCAACCTGCAGCTTTCAGCCTTTGTTTCCAAAGCCCTCTGCAAGCAATCAGACCTCTGTCAAGGCCAATCTGTTCCTTCCATGACAGCCTGCAAGGCAGAGGGAAAGAGAAAAGGGGGTGGCATGCGCCCCCCTAACAGGTTACCCCAGAGGAAATTCGGCCAACAGAAAATGGGTTGCCCACTCCTGATATACAAGAATAACCACCCCCTTGAGTTCTTACTTTTTCACACTCTGAAAGTAAATCTTCACAGGTTTGAGAGTGAAATATGCCTCCAGTTTTAATTTCCAGGGGGTCAGGGGAAGGAAGTTGTGTCTCTTATCTAACAGAAGTTTGGGAAACATTGTGTTAAAAGAGTAAGGTCTGAAGTCCCCACTTTTGAATTTCCTCTCAACCATGAACGGGTTGGCGTTGTCCTATGCAGGATTTCATGCCCTACATCAATTTTACTAATAGAGGAGTGATAATACTGGCTTGCCTTGCAAGGATGTTGTGAGGATTACTGAGATAAAGTGCCAAATATATTATAAGGGTGCAATCCTGAAGGCCAGTACTAGGGAGTAAGTCTGTTTGAACCCAATGGGCTTACTTCTGTCTAAACGTGCTTGGGATTGTGCTACACCTCTGATAATAGGGCTGTGCAGTATCTGTTGTGCTATAAGGTTTATAATACACCTTGCTGGAACTTGTCTCATGCTGTGCCTGCCTGAACCGACCCTAGGTTTTGGAGTGTTTCTGTTTACTGTGCTATGCCCTGTTTGCAGCCACAAATTCCTAAGAATCTTGTGGCATCTTAAAGACCATCAGAACAACCTGCCCATAGAAGAGCCATGCTGCCACAACAGTGACCTGTACGGAAAGACGCAGAATGGATAAGAACATAAGAAGACCCATGCTGTATCAGACCATGGCCTATCTAGTCCAGCATTCTGTTCTCACAGTGGCCAACCAGCTTCTTGTGAAAAACCCACAAGGAGGACATGAGTGCAACAGCATCTTCCCATTCCTGTTCCCTAGCAATTGGTGTACATAGGCCTATTGTCTCTGATACTGCAGGTAGCATATAGACAGCAGGACTAGTAGCCATTCATTCTACAAATTAGATGGACCCTTTTAAAACCATCCAAATCGGTGGCCATCACTACATCTTGTGGAAGTGAATTCCATTGCTTAACTACATGCTGTGTGGAGAAGTACATCCTTTCCTCTGTCCTGAAGCTCCCACCAGTCAGCTTCATGAAATGATCTCACTGGGCTCTAGTATTATGAGAGAGGGAGAAAAATGTCTCCCTATCCACTTTTTCCATACCATGATTAGTTTTATACAGCTCTATCTTGCCCCCCCTTACTTGCCTTTTTTTCTAAGCTAAACAGTCCCAGACGTTGTAACCTTTCCTCACAGGGGAGTTGCTCCAACCCCTTGATTGTTTTAGTTGCCCTTTTCTGCACTTTTTCCAACTCTACCATATCCTCTTGATTTTACTCAGCGGCTTCCCTACCTTCCTCACCCCACCCCACTTTTCTGGAGAATCTGTAGACAATACCCTCTCCCTCAAAATCCTGGGAAAACCAGTAAGATTACCTCTCCTATCCCCTCTTACTGGGCCGTATTCTTTACCCATATCTTTGCTCAGCCCTTCTCTAGGCAAGAGAGCTCCAGCCATTTAAGGCAGGAGTAGGCAACTTGTGGCCTCCCAAGAGGTTTTGGCCTACAACTCTCATCCCTCACCATTGGCTATGCTGGATAAAGCTGATGAGAGTTGTAGGCCAAAACATCTGGAGAGCCACAAGTTGCCCTGCCCTTGGTTTAGGGGGAGAGGTGCAGTGACTCCAGCAGAGAAGAAACCAAATCTGCCCATTGGCTTCTGACATACCCAGCAGAGCTTGATTCCTGCCTAAAAATCTGCTAAAGGGGGCGGTAGGTAAAAGTTTTGCATGAAATTAATAGAACAGTTTTATTCCAAAGAGATACAGTCAGGGCCAGAAATATTGGAACAAGGATAACTGTTTTGGCAGTTGGCCTCTGTACACCACCACATTGAAGTTGAAAGGAAACACACCCAGATGGGAGCGAAGTCAGGACTTTCAGCTGTAATTCAAGGGGTTTGACAAAAGTGGGGCACCAACCATTCAGGAAGTACAGCCAGTGGCATACACACACCCATCGTTGGTGGCTCATAAGTAATGGAACGAATGGCTGACAAGCAGCTGCATGGCCAGGTGTGGCCTGTTTCCTGGGTATCCCATGACCATTCAAGCAGATAAAAGGCCTGGAGGTGGTTCTGAGTGTTAACATTTGCATTTGGTAACTGTTCACTGGAACTTCCAACATGAGGTCCAAAGGGGTGTCCATGAGAGTGAAGGAGGCCATCATTAGGCTGAGGGAACAAAGTAAACCCATCAGAGAGATAGCAAAAACAGTGGGAGTGGCCAAGACAACAGTTTGGAACATCCTGAAAAAGAAGGAATTAACTGGCAAGCTCAGCAACAGCAAAAGGCCTGGAAGTCCACAGAAGTCAACTAAAGTGGATGACTGCAGAATTCTGCTCATGGTGAAGAGGAACCCTTTCACAACATCTAGCCAGGTCAAGAACGTTCTTGAGGAGGTAGGCATGTCATTGTCAACATCTACAGTCAAGAGACGGATCTATGAATGTAAATACAGAGGCTTCACAACAAGGTGCAAACCACTGGTAACGCTCAAGAACAGACAGGCCAGATTAGCCTTTGCCAGCAAACACCTAAAAAAGCCTGCCCAGTTCTGGAATATGATTCTTTGGACTGATGAAACCAAGATTAACTTGTACCAGAATGATGGGAAGAGAAAAGTATGGAGAAGGAAAGGAACAGCTCATGAACCAAAGCATATCACATCATCTGTCAAACATGGTGTAGGCAGCGTTATGACATGGGCACGTATGACTGCCAATGGAACAGGTCACTGGTGTTTATTGATGACCTGACTGCTGATAAAAGCAGCAGGATGAATTCTGAAGTGTATAGGGCTATACTTTCTGCTCAGATTCAGCCGAATTCTAACAAACTGATAGGACGCTGCCTCATATTGCAGATGGATAATGACCCACAACATACAGCAAAAGCTACCCAAGAGTTTCTGAAGGCAAAGAAGTGGGATGTTCTGCAATGGCCAAGTCAGTCACCTGATCTCAGCCCAATAGAGCATGCTTTTCACTTAGTGAAGACAAGACTGAAGGCAGAAAGACCCACAAACAAGCAGCAGCTGAAGGCAGCTGCAGTGAAGGCCTGGCAAAGCATCTTGAGGGAGGAAACTCAGCATTTGGTCATGTCTATGGGACCATAAGGAAGGCTGAGTGAAGGAAGATAGATGCTTTTGAACTGTGGTGCTGGAGGAAAATTCTGAGAGTGCCTTGGACTGCAAGATCAAACCAGTCCATACTCCAGAAATAAAGCCAGACTGCTCACTTGAGGGAAGGATATTAAAGGCAAAACTGAAGTACTTCGCCCACATCATGAGAAGACAGGACACCCTGGAGAAGATGCTGATGCTGGGCAAGGTGGAGGGCAAAAGGAAGAGGGGCCGACCAAGGGCAAGATGGATGGATGATATTCTGGAGGAATACCTTGGGGGAGCTGGAGGTGGCGACGGCCAACAGGAAGCTCTGGCGTGGGCTGGTCCATGGAGTCACGAAGAGTCGGAAGCGACTGACCGAATAAGCAACAACATGGGTTCCAGACTTCAGGCAGTCATTGACGGCAAAGGATTTTCATCCAGGTATTAAAGGCGATCCTTAAGTTTGAAATGATGTTGATTTGTTCCATTACTTATGAGCCACCAATGATGGGTGTGTGCGCATGCCACTGGCTGTCCTTCCTGAATGGTTAGTGCTGCACTTTTGTCAAACCCCTTGAATTACAGCTGAAAGTCCTGACTTCGCTCCCATCTGGGTGTGCTTCCTTTCAACTTCAATGTGGTGGTGTACAGAGGCCAACTGCGAAAACAGTTATCCTCGTTCCAGTATTTCTGGCCCTGACTGTAAATTCTTCCACTGTGTTTCAGGCCACATATACTGTATGTCCTTGTTCATGGAAATGTATAGAACAATATACATAATTTATGTTACAGGATTTAAACCTGCCCATATATACACTCTTTCTCTCTCTCTCTCTCTCTCTCTCTCTCTCTCTATCTATACTAATACAACTATTTATACAAACTGAAAATCTAATGAAAGGGAGCATTAGGGCACAATCCTATGGCTGCTAGTCAGTGGCTAGATGGCCATAGGATAGGTCAGTTCCCGGGAACCTACTTTGGAGCCTGCACTCTGAGGTCGGCTCCTGGAGAACCAACCCCCACCCCCTCCCGTGCCACATCGTTGGCAGCGCGGATCAGCCCCGTGCTCCACACTCATAAGAGCAGTGTGGAGTGGCAAAAATGGGGCATTTCTGGGGGCGGGTTGGGGCGGGGTAGTTGGAAATCCAGTACGACGCATCCTATGTGTCGTCTGGCCACCACTTCCCATGCTCCAAGGACCCGCGGCTAGACAGCCAAAATCGGGTGTCTAGCCACGAAAGCAGGGCTGGGGGCGCGAGGAGGAGATCCTCTCCTCACCACTCCTCCTGCCTTGCACTGGATAGGCAGTTGCCCCTGGGGACGGAGGCAACCATTGATCTTCATAAGATTGCTCCCTTAGGGCGCAATCCTGTGGCCGCTACTCAGCAGCTAGATGGCCATCGGATAGGCCGGTTCCCAGGAACTGACCTCAGAGCCTGCGCTCCGAGGTCCTTCGGCCCCTCCTGCGCTGCCTTGGAAGCAGCGCGGAATGGCCCTGCGCTCCGCATTTGGAAGAGGAGTGCAGAGCAGCGGAAATGGGGCGTTCCTGTGGGTGTGCAGGGCGGGAAACTTGGCAATGCCGGCACAACATATCCAACGTGTCATCCAGCCACTACTTCCCCCACTCCAACTTCCTGCGGCTAGACAGCCAAAATCAGCTGCAAATGCAGGGCAGCTGAAGCACAGAGGGGACGATCGCCTCCGTGCCCCTCCTGCCCTGCATTGGATAGGTGGTTGCCTCCGAGTTCGGAGGCAGCTGCCTATCCCAGTAAGATTGCTCCCTCGAAGTTTCAAACATAATTTCCTTGTAACCTATACAAGAAATCTTAAAATCAGAATAGGAGAACATAACAGTAGTATTAGACATCAAAATATGGGAGCACATTGGTATAAATATTGGGAAGACAAATCCCATTGAGGCAAAGATCTTTCTTTCCGGGCAATAGAGACAAGTTATAAACAGGTAGATATGGGTTTTTTGGAGAAAGAAGCCAAGTGCATTTTGAGCCTAATTACAATTACTCCCTTTGGCCTTAATGAGTCAACCTGGAATGCTACTCTAAATACAGCTGTCTCTAATCAGCCTTTGAACATATATTAGCTACACCTTGGTCCACCATAGCACAGGAGAGTGGAGACTGAAGAGCAAGCGTTATGGAATGAGATTACAGAAAGTAGATTTATTCTTGGGGAATGCTATGAAGTATATGTTATGGTCATGTATAGTTTATAGGAAATTATGTTTGGAGCGTTGAGCTTCCCTTTTATTAGATTTATAGTTTTGATAAGATGTTGAATTGTTTTAACCATGTTGGGTTATAATAAATATGCATGAGTGTGTTTTAATCCTCTTAACATAAATTATGTATATTGTTCTATAGACCTCCTTGAAGAAGGCCCTATATGTGGTCTCACGCGTGTTGGAAGTGTTTATCTTTTTGGAATAAAACTCTTTGCTTACCCTATTCCTTTTTGCTCTTTTGCTTACTCTACTTGGGGGTTCCCCATTTTGCTGGACTCCTCATGAAATGAATAAGAGAAGGGTGCCTTTGAGGAATCCATTTCCCTTTGATCTGATATTAGGGTGGGGAGGGGGAAATGAAAGAAGAGGTGGATGTGGTTCTTCAGCGGCATGGGGAAAGGCACTCCACACATGGCCAGGGCGCTTCCTTCAATCCGCATTATTTTATTATCATCATCATTACTACGAATATCATCCTCCTGTCTTGACAGCAAGTTCCGGTGCGGTCAGGGGCCGAGTCCCGTTGCGAGTTAAACGCTGCACTAACCACGGCAGGGTCAATCCCCCGCCCCATCCATCCGCTCTCCGTCCCTCCCGTTCGCCTTTCTCCACCCGCCCATGCAAAATGTGCAGCCATGGGTCGCCTCACCGATGATCTAGTTCTGCTTCAGTCATGTGATGGGAAGCGGAAGAAGAAGCCAGCCCTAAAATTAAGCCGCCAGAAGTTCTGCAGACCCCAAGGCCAAGTTCCTGCTTCTCCTGGGCTTAAAAGCACCTCTTTCATCCCCGCCCCGCCCGACTTTGGGTGGCTGTTAGAGAGAGGAATAGAGGCGTGCACAAGATTGCGAGGAAGCTCGGGGGAAGAAGCGGCAGCCCCGGCGGAAAGGGCTGAGCGTCTCGGCTGGTAAGGAAGGGGGGCGGGCGGCTCGGCGGGGTGGGGTGGGGTGGGGTGGGGCTCGAGTTGGATATCCCATCTTCCTCTCCCAGGAGCTGAGGGTACGTCAGTGATCCCACTGTATTTCTTTGATTTCCCCCCCCCCCCATTTTTGTGGCTTTGTTATTATTACATATGCAGCGGCAATGACATTATTCTTCAGCACGTTTCATATCGGAGATAACAAAGACAACAAGGGTGAACATTATTGTGGAATTTATCATACCAAAAAGGGACCGTAACACTCCATCATTCAATGAACTGGTTTTCAAACTTTAGCTTCTTTCTTTCTTTTATTTATTTTTATTTATTTATTGCATTTATACCCCACCTTTCTCCCTCTCGCAAGGAACTCGAGGCGGCTTACGTTATCCTCCTCCTCACCGTTGTATCCTCACAACAACAACCCTGTGAGGTGGGTTGGGCTGGGAGTCTGTGACTGGTCCAAAGTCACCCAGGGAGCTTCCATGGCCAAGTGGGGACTAGAACCCGGATCTCCCGGCTCCCAGTCCGTCACTCCCACCGCTACACTACACTGGCTCTAGCCTTTATAAAACAGGCTATCTTCATCATTATTACTATATCCCATTTCCTTTTTTTTTTTTTTAATCAGAAATAGGGGGAGCAATATTTTATTTTACTTTTACTTATTTAAAATCTTTATATACTGCCCTTCAGCAACAAATTCCAGCGTGGTGCACTAAATTTGTTATAGCCATTATTAAAATTGTGGGTTTCTCTTTCAAAGAATCTCACTAAGCTAACATTAAAATCAGCAAATGCTTGGTTAAACAAGCATGTTTTTGTTGTTCAGTCGTTCAGTCGTGTCCGACTCTTCGTGACCCCATGGACCATAGCACGCCAGGCCTTCCTGTCCTGCGCTCTCTCCCGGAGCGTGCTCAAGTTCATATTCATTGCATCCGTGATGCTATCTAGCCATCTCATCCTCTGCCGTCCCCTTCTCCTTTTGCCTTCAGTCTTTCCCAGCATCAGGGTCTTTTCCAGGGAGTTTTCTCTTCGCATTAGGTGGCCAAAATATTGGAGCTTCAGCTTCATTATCTGTCCTTCCAATGAGCACTCAGGGTTGATTTCCTTTAGGATGGACTGATTTGACCTCCTTGCAGTCCAGGGGACTCGTAAGAGTCTTCTCCAGCACCACAGTTCGAAAGCATCAATTCTTCGGCGCTCAGCCTTCCTTATAGTCCAGCTCTCACAGCCATACATTACTACTGGGAAAACCATAGCTTTGATTAGACGAACCTTTGTCGGCAAGGTGATGTCTCTGCTTCTGACTATGCTGTCTAGGTGTGCCATAGCTTTCCTCCCCAGGAGCAAGCGTCTTTTAATTTCATGGCTACAGTCACCGTCTGCGGTGATCTTGGAGCCCAAGAAAGTAAAATCTGTCACTGCTTCCATTTCTTCCCCTTCTATATGCCAGGAAGTGATGGGGCCAGATGCCATGATCTTAGTTTTTTTAATGTTGAGTTTCAAACCAGCTTTTGCACTCTCCTCTTTCACTCTCAACAAGAGGCTCTTGAGATCCTCTTCGCTTTCTGCCATTAGGGTGGTATCGTCTGCATATCAGAGGTTGTTGATAATTCTCCCAGCAATCTTAATTCCGACCTCTGATTCATCCAACCCGGCATTTCTCATGATGTACTCTGCATATAAGTTAAATAAGCAGGGTGACAATATGCAGCCTTGTCGTACTCCTTTCCCAATTTTGAACCAATCGGTTGTTCCATGTCTGGTTCTTACTGTTGCTTCTTGACCCTCGTACAGGTTTCTCAGGAGACAGGTAAGGTGGTCTGGTACTCCCATCACTTTAAGAATTTGCCACAGTTTGTTGTGATCCACACAATCAAAGGCTTTAGCGTAGTCAATGAAGCAGAAATAGACGTTTTTCTGGAATTCTCTTGCTTTCTCCATGATCCAGCGAATGTTGGCGATTTGATCTCTAGTTCCTCTGCCTCTTCTAAACCCAGCTTGTACGTCCGGTAGTTCTCGGTTCGCATACTGCTGAAGCCTAGCTTGTAGGATTTTGAGCATCACCTTGCTGGCATGTGAAATGAGCGCAATTGTGCGGTAGTTTGAACACTCTTTGCCGTTGCCCTTCTTTGGAATTGGAATGTAAACTGACCTTTTCCAGTCTTGTGGCCACTGTTGAGTGTTCCAGATTTGTTGGCATATTGAATGCAGCACTTTAACAGCATCATCTTTTAGGATTTTAAATAGTTCGGCTGGAATACTGTCATCTCCGCTAGCTTTGTTGTTACTAATGCTTCCTAAGGCCCACTTGACTTCACTCTCTAGGATGTCCGGCTCAAGTTCAATGACCGCACTATCATGGCTATCAGGGACATTCAGATCTTTCCTGTATAGTTCTTCTGTGTATTCTTGCCACCTCTTCTTAATCTCATCTGCTTCTGTTAGGTCCCTGCCTTCTTTGTCCTTTATCATATCCGTCTTTGCACAAAACGTTCCCTTGAGATCTCCAATTTTCTTGAAGAGATCTCTAGTCTTTCCCATTCTGTTGTTTTCCTCGATTTCTTTGCATTGTTCATTTAAGAAGGCCTTCTTGTCTCTCCTTGCTATTCTCTGGAACTCTGCATTCAGTTGGATATATCTTCCCCTTTCCCCCTTGCTTTTCGCTCCCCTTCTTTCCTCAGCTACTTGTAAAGCCTCAAAAAAAAAACAAAGGCAGAGCATCACAACCGAAAAGGGCCTTCCCCTGGTTGCCCTCAGATTTACAGGTGACAGAACAAACAGGCAGCCCTGACCTATAGATCTCAATGGATGGGCGGATTGATATGGAAGAAGACCCTCCTTTCTCTTCCCAATAACCCTGTGAAGCAGGTGCGGCTGAGAACCAGTGTCAACACTGTGGTAGATCAGGGGTGGGCAACTTGTGACCTTCCAAAGGTTGTTGGACTGCAACTCCCATGATTCCTCACCATTGGTGATGCTAGCTAGGGCTGATGGGAGTTGCAGTCCAACAACCTCAGGTGGGACTCAAGTTGCCCACCTGCAGGCTAGATGGACCAATGGTCTGAGTCCAGACTAGATAAGCTCGGAAGCCCCTGCCCAGCCGGATCTTCATCTGCAAGACAAAAGCCGCTCCACCCTTCCCCCAAATTCATTTCCTCCTACCTCCTCAGGCCTTGTAGGACAAAGGTTACCAGTTCAAGAGTCTTGGGGGGAAATCCTCAGTTTCGTTGTACTCAGGAACCCCTGGATGTAGTTTAGACTGACCCCCCAACACATAACACTGTCTATATGTGTAAGTCCCTTTCACCACAGCATAATTATTATAAACCTCTGACTCATCCCCTCACCCCAGTTTGATCTGCCCCCATTACCCTCACCCAGAGTTTGAGATGGTGACTTACTGCATGACCTGGTAGGAATTTGCAGCCTATTTATTTATTTAAAATATTTCTTGACCATCTTTCAGGGTGGGAGCCTTCCCAAGGTGGCATATAACAATAAAACACACAGTAAAAACCAATGCAGTAATAAAAACAGTAAAAACAACAGCAGCAAACATTCTAAAAAACAAACACCAGCATATAATAAAATTTACAGTAGACAACTGCAGCTATAACCCAGTCCAATGAAACATAATCAGGGGAAGGCCAGAGTAAAGTAGTAAGTTTTCAGGGCCTTCTTAAAAGCCTGCACTGATGGGGTCTGGCAGACCCTTGATAGCAACTTATTCTGGAGGTGTGGGGCCACTGCAGAAAAGGCCCTCTCTGCTATAGTCACTTCTATTCCTAGGAACATTGGAACACTAGCAGCGATGAGACCCTTGGTCTGTCTCTAGCTCATTATTCTCTACTTTGATTGGTTTGCCAGAGTTTCAGGCAAGGGCTTTCCCAGCCTCACCAGGGATTAAACTAGAGTCAGTGTGGTGTTGAGGACAAAATGTAGGGAAGGGGTACATATGCCACCTTGGTCTCCTTGGAGGAAAATATAAATGTAACAAATACATACATGAAAACTTGAGTTTCCCTTAACTTCTCTACTTCCTATGACATCTTCCTGGCCTATCCAACTTAGCTATAGAATGTTTTAATTTATTTATTTTGAAATATTTCTATTGCACCTTTCCATGGAAGAGTCCGAAGCAGTTGGCAAAAAATATTTTCTAAAAGTATTTAAACAATTAAAAAATCACTATGCACATATAATTTAAAAATCCCAAGAAGACAATATAAAGCATATTTACAGGTCTGATCTTCCCTATTGCTCTGGGCTGCAGTTGGTCAGAGGGGAGAGAAAAGTATTTTGTACAAGCTTGGGAGAAGGTACCTTAAAAAAAAAAAATTGCTACTTTATATCTTCCTTAAACTAAGTGCGTAGCCAAAGATGGAAAGAGGCTGGTTATGTTTTAAATCTGTTATTGTATTTTAAATCTGTACTGCTGCTAGGTTTTATTGTAGTTTGTACTTTTATACTGTAGTTTTAAACTTTTACATTTTATATTGTACTTTATGATGTATTTTATGGTTTTAATTGTTGTGAACCGCCCAGAGAGCTTTGGCTAATGGGTTGTATAGAAACGTAATAAATAATAATTTATTATCTGCTGTGGCTGCCTAATGTGAGATTGGCAGCCACATGCAAGAGGACCTTTTCCTTTGCCGCCCCTCAGTTGTGGAACAACAAAATGCGCATGCTGACCTCGTTGAAGGTCTTTAAGCAGGCCTTTTTAGAACTCCTGTTCCTTTTGTATACTCTTGTATACTGTTTTTAAGCTGTGTTGTTTTATTGTTGGTTTTTAAAAATTGTTTTTGATTCAAAGTTCTTTTTAGTTATATGTTGTTTGTATATACTGTCCATATGCATTTATGTAAATAGTTTTTAAACTTTGTATATTGTATTTTAATGTTTTAACTTCTGTAAATCACCCAGAGAGCTTCAGCTATGGGGTGGTATAGAAATGTTAATAATAATAATAATAATAATAATAATAATAATAATAATAATAATAATAATAATAATTCTACAAGACTAATAGCACCTCCCAGGGATTTCCCCCCCTTATTTGCATTGCTGCTAGTGTGTGACTTAGCAAATGCTACTTTCTTTTCTAGTGTACAAAGATAATGAGCAGCCAGAAATAAAGATGGAGGCGCCACACACACCAAGATGTGTTCCAGGGGAGAGACTGGAAGGAAGAGGAGGAGAAAGAGGAGACCCTCATGTCCTCAAGGTTGGGACCGTGAGGGAGTTTCTCTCTCAGCCAGCTCTGCTACCAGTTAAACAGGAACCAGAGGAAGGCCTGCAACAGTGTTGGGAAACCCAGTGGCAGTTGCTTCTCAAGGCAGTGGAGTCTTCTCACTCTGGAGGGGGAAACCCACATCTGCCCGAGTCCTCAGATCGTCGTAGTGCTAAGGATGATGTTCAGCCTCATTTCAGTGGAGCAACTGATGCCGACCGGTGGCCTAGAGGGCAGTGTGTTCGCCAAAGCCTGCTAGGCCTCAGTGGAGAAACCCAAGAGGCCTGTGGAAAACTGAACCCCTTGTCTGAGAAAGTGAAGGAAGAGATTCTGGAGGAGGACTATGTTGCCTTGGACATTTGGCGTCAGCGCTTCAGACGACTCTGCTATGAGGAAGCCGAGGGGCCCCGGCATGCTTTCAGCCTTCTCCAGAAACTTTGCCATCGGTGGCTGAAGCCAGAGAGGCACAGCAAGGAGCAGATCCTGCAGCTGGTGATCCTGGAGCAGTTCCTGGCCATCCTGCCGCAGGAAATGCAACGCTGGGTGCAGGACCATGAGCCTCAGAGCTGTACCCAGGCGGTTGGCCTGGCTGAGGATTACCTGAGGAGGCCCCAAGAGATGGAAGCATGGGAACAGCGGGTGAGATCAGGCGCATAATTTGAAGAGGCCCCAAACTAAAGCAGGATCTCCTAGTAATGTTGTCAAGGTTTTTTGTTTTTTAAGAATCATGAGCTGTATAAATAAATAAAAATATCTGGGAACCCTGAGTATATCATAGCAGTTACCTGCTGCTCCTAGCACCTTCCTGGCCAGAGGGGGTGTGTATATTTTCCAGATCCTGAGGCTGGGTATGAGGCAGATCTACCACCAAGCATTCCTCAGGATGGGCAAACTGTCACCTCTTTATCATTATTTTCTCACATTTGTATATTTTTAATGTGGTTTTGAAAATTGTTTGTTGTGGTGGTTCCGGCTTCTTAAGTCTGTTTTTAAAGTTTTACTTTCGGCCGCATCCGATCCTACCCGTGCCTACGAGGACCCACTGCTGGCACAACACGGACCTAGTGGAAGCAACCCAAAATGATGGGAAAACACTCATTTCTGGAACAGGGCAGGTCAGCAGAGCTCGCAGAAGGGAGCTGACCTGTCCCAGTCCAGAAACTAGCGTTTCCCCTCATTTTGAGGTTCCTTTATGAAGTGCTAACTCCCCATTGAGTCAGCAGTGGGTCCTGCTGACATAACAATCCCTGGGAGTGCAGTGGCCCCATTGGACACTACCCCATTATTTTTTTTATTATGGATTTTATTTTCTGAAATCATTGTAAACCACCTTGGTAAGCTTCAGAAAGGTGGAGTAGAAATAAAATAAATAAATAAATAAATGTATCCTCTTCTTACTCCAGGGAGTGCAGGGCAGTTCACATTGCCAGGTGGTAATGGTAGGTCCCATTTTACCTTGCATGATCAACCCTCAGAACTTAGGTTTCTAATCTTGTTTCTTGATCTTGTTTCTAAGTTAGGCTGCAATTCTGTGCACACTTTCCTGGGAGTAACCCCCACTGAACATTGTGGGTCTTACTTCTGAGTAAATAAGCGTATAGTTGAGCTGCACCTCAGCTGATGATGTTTCAGCTGCTATTGTATAAAATCATAGAAATATGAATCCCAAATCATAAAAAATACCTTTTTAACTATTCTGCCTCAGTTTTACATATGTTGCCAATCTCTCCAGTTTAGTAACGCTCCATATATTTATTTTATTCAAGGGTTTCTTTGCTTTTTGTGTTACTTTCCAGTTGGCTGGAAAAGTGAACCTTGTTTGCCTGTCTATTCTAGGTACAGGTACCATTTGAGGAAGTGGTGGTGAATTCCTTCAAGACAGCCCCTGTAAAGGTGGAACCCTCCATGGAGACCAGGCAGGAGGGTGATGGGGAAGCCAGTGTACTAGGTAACAATCAATTTGATTAATTATTGGATGTCGCACAGCTACTGAGGCAACTCCAGTGTATTGAGGGAGACCAAGGTAGAAACCTCTGACTCCAATTGATGGAGTGTGATGGAAAGTTGTTGTTCAGGAACTGTCCGTACTCCTCCAGGAACAAAGAATGTTTGCAGTCCAGCCTCTGTGAGAACAAAAAAAGTTGTCCATTTATCTGGGATTAAATCTCTCACAGGCCCTAGGAGCAGGTATAGCTTTGTGGAGAAGGCTGGGAAGAAGTCCTAGGAGGTAGAGAAGCTAAGGTAAAGGGAGGGAGAGGAAAGCAAGGCCCACTTGATTGTCTTGGCTGAGAAACCAGGAGCCCTTTGGCTACATCCCCCTCCCTCAACCATCATCTACTTGCAACCATTCCACTTATTTATTTATATATTACATTTCTATACTGCCTCATAGCTGAAGCTGTCTGGACAGTTTACAAAAGTTAAAACATTAAAATACAATATACAAAGTTTAAAAGCCGTTTACATAAACACACACAGACAATATACACAAACAACATCTAACTAAACACATCTTTGAACTAAAAACAGTTTAACAAAAATCAACAATAAAAACAACACAGCTTAAAAACAGTATACAAGAGTCAGCAAAAGGAACAAGAGTTCTAAAAAGGGAAGGGCTGCTGGGATAATAGAGTCTTTAATGCCTGCTTCAAAGAGAACAGCAGGTGCATTTCAACCAGCAGGTCATTCCACAACTGAGAGGTGGCAGAGGAAAAGGTCCGCTTGGCTGCAGAGGAGCGAGAGAGATGGGACATTCGTCGTTCCTTTTGATCGGCTCTGCTCAGAGGCCAGCCGCATTTGGCTCTGCCTCCTTCAGCTGTCATAGTATCATAGAATGTTAGAGTTGGAACAAATGTAATGTTTCAAGTAACTAGGATGAGGAGGGTCAGATTGCAATCACTCCAGAGACAAAATAGATATTTAACAGTATTTCCTTAACTTGAGAATGTTTGGTAAATAACAATATTAAGGGAACGATTAATAGAACTATAACCCAACTATGAAGAACTCTAACTGTAGGTGCAGTATAACTGTAAAGCGCAGTCTTACACTTGCTAGATCAACAACAGTTGTTTGTCCCAGTTCCTTTGGTCTTTTTTGGCCAGTCTCTCTTGTGGAGGTTCACTCTTCTTCTAGCTGAAGGCTGCTTTATCTCTTTCTTTCTCTTCTTCATCACCCTGCTGGTTTTCCTGAATTTCCTTCTCAGCTGTCCTCCTTTACTCTTCTGCTGCCTCCAAACTGGCTCTCCAGGGTTCCCCAGAAGGCCGCACAGCCTCCCCCAGCCACCGATCGTTTGGTGCTTTCCCGGGTTTTGTACAGTTTTACCCCATTCTAAAAGGTTGGAAACCCTCTCCTAAAGCTTAGTTAATGGGCTGTAAGAGCTTTAAGCTAAAATATGCTGGTATTTTTGGTATTCTGGCTGTCGGTCCCATCCACCACTTTAATGTGAGCCCCAAGAGCTTCTCATAAATGGACGTTCTTGGGGCCCAACGGAAGCTCTGCCCCTTGGGCTGAAAGAGGTTCTGGACTCTTGCAATATGTCTACATCCTACTTAAAAGAGCAGTGCCCAGAAGGAGGGACAGTACTCCAGATGAGGTCTGTCTGGTGCAAAATAAAGGGGAAGTAAACATTCAGTTGAAGCACGTTTCAGGTTGTGATTCTCCATTTTGTTCCAACAGAACAGCCTGAGGCAGGAAAGAGAGAGTATAAATGTTCTCAATGTGGGAAAGTCTTCCTGTGGAGATCCCACCTTACCAGGCACGAGAGGACACATACAGGAGAAAAACTGTATAACTGTGCGATATGCGAGAAGAACTTTGGTCAAGCTTCACACCTCGCCATCCATGAGAGAACCCACACAGGAGAGAAACCGTATAAATGTACAGTGTGTGGGAAAATCTTCAACCAGAGCTCGGTTCTTCTGAGGCACATGATGAATCACACAGGAGAGAGAGGGTATAAATGCTCACAATGTGGGAAAAGCTTCAGGTGGAAGTCACATCTTATCAGGCACATGCCCACCCACACTGGAGAGAAACTTTATAAATGTTCATGGTGTGACAAGACCTTCAAGCAACTGTCTCACCTTCCTAAACATGAGAGAATCCACACTGGAGAGAAACCGTTTTCATGCTCTACTTGTGGGAAAAGGTTCATTGCTCGATCTGACCTTGTAGTACATGAGAGAATCCACACAGGAAAGAAACCGTATGCATGTTCTTACTGTGGGAGAAGCTTCAGTGATACATCAGCCCTTTCTAAGCATAAAAGAACCCACACAGGAGAGAGACCGTATAAATGCTCTCACTGCGGGAAGTCCTTTAGTGATGCATCAACGCTTATTAAACATAGGAGAATCCACACAGGAGAGAAGCCATATAAATGCCCAGACTGTGGGAAAAACTTCAGCGACAGCTCAAAGCTCTCTAAACACAAGAGAATCCATGCAGAGAGGAGGCCGTATAAGTGCTCGATCTGTGGGAAAGGTTTCAGCGAGACCTATCACCTCCTTAGGCACGAAAGAAACCACACAGGAGATAAACCGTACTCGTGCTCAACCTGTGGGAAAAACTTCATCGACAAATCAAGCTGCAATAAACACGAAAGGACCCACACAGGTGAGAAACCATATAAATGTTCCATCTGTGGAAGAAGCTTCAGCGAGCGGTCAAATCTTCAAAATCATCACAAGATCCACACTGAAGTGAAACCATATAAATGCCGCATCTGTGGGAAAACCTTGAGTCGACGATCTCACCTTCTGAATCATTACAGAATCCATACTGGCGAAACCCTACGAGTGTGTGGACTGCGACAGGAATTTCATCCAACGGACTCAGCTTCTTGTTCATGAGAGAACCCACACTGAAGAGACTGAATAACAGGTCAAACATCTCCCTACTTTTAGAGGGTCCAGTGAATGAGCTGGGAGCATCTGACGCTGTCGTAGAGATGTTTTTTCTTGAAAATTTTGAATTGGGAAATTTTCCGGGAATATACTTCATGCAAATTAATTTGTGTAGGATAATTTGCATTAGAAAATTTTCAGTTTGTCTCAGAAAATGTTGTGATGGCCTAGAGAGTAATCTACTTTGACATGTTTATTTTACTTGTATTTAGCAAACAACAAAGCTCAAAAAAGTACCTCATGTTATTTTTTTTGTCCCAATACTGCACAAGTATTTGATCTGAAATATTCAAGCGAGAAAATTAAAGGACAGTTAATGTGATTATGTAGGCATTTTTATTGGAACACTTGGAAAATTTTTAAGACAATAGCATTACTTCTCTTACATTGTTTAAATTTAAGAAAAAAACAAAGGTGTTGAGACTTGTTGACACACTAATAAACTTTAGTAACCCAAAGAACTATATGTGATATGCTGACAACCACTTATTTGTTTTAACAGAGTTCAGTTCTCTTCCAGAAGAGTTGTTGGGGCACTTGCCGTTTCGCTGTCTCTACCTATTAGCTCTATTTCACCAGTACATATAGGTATTTCCATTATATATCTGTACACCTCTCACATACTTCCTCGGGATAATCATTAACACAATTGACATGAAAACATTAATTACAACTTTGAAACTACCAAGCTTGCCTAATATTGTATTTGCAATTCATTGTTACTAATGGACTTAGGAAATGGAAAATTTTCTGCAGAGACTTGAAAATGTTTCACCCCACATTACTGTACTGTAGCATGGCTGAAAGTAAGAAATATCACGCTCTCTGTGGGTTGTAGTCTTTTATATCTAGTTTTACATCCTGGCTTAGGACTTCCCTGTGAACCAATCTGAGCTTTATGAACAGCCTCAGAATCTTTACTTTCTCTCCTAGCTTCATGGAAGTTAAGACAGCAAGATATAGATAAGACAGGAAGATAGAGACAGGGCCTTTTTGGCTGTAGTAACAAAACTTTTACAGCCTTCCTGGTGGGCTTCCTCTTCCTTTTTTTGTTTTTAGAACGGCTTTGAACACTCGTTTGTTTGACCAAATCGTTTTAATATTCAATGGCCTACTGCTTTTAAATTGTTTTTTGCTGTAAGAGCTTCCCTGGCTTAATGAGAGCCAGTGTAGCGTAGTGGTGAGAGTGACGGACTGGGAGCTGGGAGATCCGGGTTCTAGTCCCCACTCGGCCATGGATGCTCACTGGGTGACTTTGGGCCAGTCACAGACTCTCAGCCCAACCTACTTCACAGGGTTGTTGTTGTGAGGATAAAATGGAGAGAAGGAGGATAATGTAAGCCGCCTTGGGTTCCTTGCAAGAGGAAAAAAGGCGGGGTATAAATGCAATAAATAAATAAATAAATAAAGCTGTCATTTTATTGCTATCACTGTTGTTTCTGTATTTTTCTCATGTGTGCATTGTTTTATTGATTCAAGATTTTATGATAGTAAAATGTTACAGAAAAACAGATTATTTAACAACAACAACAACCATGCATTTTCATATAAACCAGAGGGAGCAACTGTATTCAAAGTAAATATCTAGGAAAATTATTTTTCTTTGAATTAGATTTATGCAGCAACCCTATACTCACTTACCTGGGAGTAAGTCCCATTGAACTCAGAGAGGCTTGCTTCTGAGGTTGCACTGTAAAAAGATTAGAACCACAGAAAGCATTATATGAGATTTTTTGCCACCGAATATGTTTATAAAAATGAGTACAATAGACTGGAGTTGGATCTATAGCTATTACAAGAGAGAATCTTTTTGGATATTTACATGGAACACAGTTGCTTGTTTTTGTTTAAATGAAAACATGGTATTTAAGACTACACACAGAGGGTGTATTATGTGATTATTATTAGTTGCTACTGAGCCTGCAATCCTATACCCACTAACCGGTGCAAATCTCATTGAACTGAATGGGACTAATTTCTAAATAGGCATGGATGGAATTGTACTGTGAATGTCCATGTGTAAGTATTATTGAATCTCACCTGCTGCAGACTTGATCACTCATAGAATCATAGAAACATAGAATAGTAGGGTTGGAAGGGGCCTACAAGACCATCAAGTCCAACCCCCTGCTCAATGCAGGAATCCAAGGCAAAGCATCCCTGGCTGTCCAGCCTCATCTTGAATGCCTCCAGTGTGGGAGAGCCCACAACCTCCCTAGGTAATTGGTTCCATTGTCATTGAAATGGACTGGAATGGGCCACTTCACATCAAATGACCACCAGATCTACTACTGTGGACAGTACACAGTACCACAGAAGAAATGGAGTAGCCTTCATAATTAATGGCTAAAAGTGGCTAAAGCAGTGCTTGGATACAATCCAAAAAATGACAGAATTATCTCAATTCGAATTCAGGGTAAGCCATTTAACATCACAGTGATCCAAATATACGCCCCAACCACAGATGCTGAAGAAGCAGAAGTAGATCAGTTCTATGAGGATCTGCAGCACCTGCTGGATAGTACGCCAAAAAAAGATGTTATTTTCATTACAGGAGACTGGAATGCTAAGGTGGGTAGTCAAACGACACCTGGAATTACAGGCAAGCATGGTCTGGGAGAACAAAATGAAGCAGGACATAGGCTGATAGAATTTTGCCAAGACAACTCACTGTGCATAACAAACACTCTCTTCCAACAACCTAAGAGACAACTTCATACATGGACTTCACCAGACGGTCGGCACCGAAATCAGATTGACTACATCCTTTGTAGCCAAAGGTGGCGGACATCTATGCAGTTGGTAAAAACAAGACCTGGAGCTGATTGTAGTTCAGATCACGAACTTCTTATTGCACAATTTAGAATCAGACTAAAGAGAATAGGGAAGATCCACAGATCAGTTAGATATGAGCTCACTAATATTCCTCATGAATATGCAGTGGAGGTGAAGAATAGATTTAAGGGACTAGATTTAGTAGATAGGGTCCCGGAAGAACTATGGACAGAAGTTTGCAACATTGTTCAGGAGGCGGCAACAAAAACGTCCCCAAGAAAAAGAAAACCAAGAAGGCAAGATGGCTGTCTGCTGAGACACTGGAAGCAGCCCAAGAAAGAAGGAAAGTAAAAGGCAACAGTGATGGGGGAGATATGCAATTAAATGCAAAATTCCAGAGGTTAGCCAGAAGAGATAAGCAATTATTTTTAAACAAGCAATGCGCGTAAGTGGAAGAAGATAATAGAATAGGAAGGACAAGAGACCTCTTCCAGAAAATTAGAAACATCGGAGGTAAATTCCAGGCAAAAATGGGTATGATCAAAAACAAAGATGGTAAGGACCTAACAGAAGCAGAAGAGATCAAGAAAAGGTGGCAAGAATATACAGAAGATCTGTATAGGAAGGATAATAATATTGGGGATAGATTTGACAGTGTGGTCAGTGAGCTAGAGCCAGACATCCTGAAGAGTGAGGTTGAATGGGCCATAGGAAGCATTGCTAATAACAAGGCAGCAGGAGATGACGGTATCCCAGCTGAACTGTTTAAAATCATGCAAGATGATGCTGTCAAGGTGATGCATGCCATATGCCAGCAAATTTGGAAAACACAAGAATGGCCAACAGATTGGAAAAAATCAACTTATATCCCCATACCAAAATAGGGAAGCACCAAAGAATGTTCAAACTATCGAACAGTGACACTTATTTCACATGCCAGTAAGGTAATGCTCAAGATATTGCAAGGTAGACTCCAGCAATTCATGGAACGAGAATTGCCAGATGTACAAGCTGGGTTTAGAAACGGCAGAGAACTAGAGACCAAATTGCCAATATCCGCTGGATAATGGAGAAAGCCAGGGAGTTTCAGAAAAATATCTATTTCTGTTTTATTGACTATTCTAAAGCCTTTGACTGTGTGGATCATAACAAATTGTGGCAAGTTTGTGGTGGTATGGGGATACCAAGTCATCTTGTCTGCCTCCTGAGGAATCTGTATAATGACCAAGTAGCAACGGTAAGAACAGACAATGGATCAACGGACTGGTTTAAGATTGGGAAAGGAGTACGGCAGGGCTGTATACTCTCACCTGTATACTCTACCTGTGTACTCTATACTCACCTGTATACTCTATTCAACCTGTATGCAGAACACATCATGTGACGTGCTGGGCTTGATGAAGCCAAGGCTGGAGTTAAAATTTCTGGAAGAAACATTAACAATCTCCAATATGCAGATGATACCACTTTGATGGCTGAAAGCAAGGAGGAGCTGAGGAACCTCATGACGAAAGTGAAAGAAGAAAGTACAAAAGCTGGGTTGCAGTTAAACCTAAAAAAACCCCAAGATTATGGCAACCAGCTTGATTGATAACTGGCAAATAGAGGGAGAAAACGTGAAGGCAGTGACAGACTTTGTCTTTCTAGGCGCAAAGATTACTGCAGATGCTGACTGCAGCCAGGAAATCAGAAGTTTACTTCTTGGGAGGACAGCAATGACAAATCTTGATAAAATAGTGAAGAGCAGAGACATCACACTGACAACAAAGGTCCGCATAGTTCAAGCAATGGTCTTCCCCGTAGTAACCTATGGCTGCGAGAGCTGGACCATAAGGAAGCTGAGCGAGGGAAGATAGATGCTTTTGAACTGTGGTCCTGGAGGAAAATTCTGAGTGTGCCTTGGACTGCAAGAAGATCAAACCAGTCCATACTCCAGGAAATCAAGCCAGACTGCTCACTTGAGGGAAGGATCTTAAAGGCAAAACTGAAGTACTTTGGCCACATAATGAGAAGACAGGATACCCTGGAGAAGATGCTGATGCTAGGGGAAGTGGAAGGCAAAAGGAAGGGGGGGCCGACCAAGGGCAAGATGGATGGATGATATTCTGGAGGTGACGGGCTCGACCTTGGGGGAGCTGGGGGTGGCGACGGCTGACAGGAAGCTCTGGCGTGGGCTGGTCCATGAAGTCATGAAGAGTTGGAAGCGACTGACCGAATAAACAACAATATATTAACACGGAGCATGAATTTTTGTTCACTCCATTTCAACCCTAAATATTGTCCGATTGAGTTAAGAATGGTCTCAAATCAAAGCTGCCGATGCCTAGATTTGCGGGAAAATTAACGCACCCCTGAAAATAAATTGACAGCTTTGCAATTAATTGTTTCAGTTTATAATAATTTGTATCGCGGAGCTGAATGGGTGCACAACATGATCGCATGCATTTGCTACTGATGTCTAGAACTGCAGAAAAACATTTCCGTTTTTAAAAATTAGTTGAAGTGTCGATAATTAAATGTTACCGTTTTTAATTTAGGCACACTCTCACGCCTCAATATATTGTGACACGATTACCTTGCGTTGCTGATCTACATGTGCTTCCCACCGTTGCTAATGTTCCTCACCATTGTGATCGCAGGTCATGCTCTGTATGAACAGGGATATTCCCAAGAAAGGCTGGAGGTCTGTACACAGAGTACATAGCCTGGTACCTCCCAGTTCCAACACTGTACTTACTGTACAGGTGGGGTGCGAGGCCTTTTTCCTGTTACCTCAGCCAAGACCTATCCGGGGCTTTCCCCCCACCACATTCCAGCAGGGGGTAGGGCCAGAGCCAAAGTAGGTGGGGCCAGAGCAGAAATCGGTGGAACTACAGAAGTGGCTCCTCATTTTGTCCAGCACGCAACAAAGGGGGAAAGACATTTGCATCCAGGCATTCTCCTTCTCCAGTGTGGATGAGCCCCCCTATGTAGTTGGAAGGAATCATAGTTGTAGTTGGAGTAAATAATATCAATAACCTGGAGTGCAGCCAAGGAAGGGGTGTGGCATCAGAACAGCTTGGAGGTTTGCATTTGGCCCGCGGACCAGAGGTTCCACATCTTTAACTCTACTGCATGCTATAGGATGTATGCCAGGGGTGATGAATTCAATTTAAAGCCATCAGGAGGGCTTTAAACTGAATCCTACAGGGAAGGGAGATGTAATGTTGGGGGTAACAATGGACGTAGGCGCATGCACTCCAACGGAGAGAACAGCTCTGATAGTGCCCAATAATAGTCTTCAGACACATGTAGGAAGAAAGCCAGACTATGAAGCACGTGGTCTTCAATGTTTATATACTAATGCCCAGAGTATGGGAAACAAACAGAACGAACTTGAACTCTTAATACAGGAGGGAAATTATGACTTGATAGGTATAACTGAGACTTGGTGGAATGACTCTCATGACTGGAATACAGCAATTGAAGGATATAACTTGTTCAAAAAGAAGAGGAGGAACAGAAAGGGAGGTGGGGTTGCACTGTATGTGAAAAATACATATCTCTGCACAGAAATACAGGAGGATGAGCTTGGTAGCCCCATCGAGAGCATCTGGATCAAAATAAATGGAGCAAAGAATAAGAGGGACCTGGTGGTCGGAGTCTACTACTGGCCACCCAACCAAGGAGAAGACGAGGATGAAACTTTTGAAAAGCAAATAGCCAATGTTTTAAGGAAGCATGATGTAGTAGTAATGGGGGACTTCAATTTCCCCGATATTTGTTGGGAGACAAATTCTGCAAAACATGGCCCCTCCAGGAAATTCCTGACTTGTGTGGCGGATAACTTCCTCCTACAGAAAGTAGAGGAAGGAACTAGAGGATCGGCTATCCTTGACTTGATCCTAACCAACAGAGATGACTTAGTGGATCAAGTAGCAGTTACAGGAACTCTGGGGGAAAGCGACCATGTTGTACTTGGGTTCTTGGTTCTAAGGGAAGCAAAAGCTGAGTGTAGTCAAACACGTACCCTGGATTTTAGGAAAGCTGATTTTAATAAACTCAGAACAATGATCAGTAAGTTCCCATGGCAAGCGACGCTAACGAGAAAAGGAGTCCAAGATGGGTGGGAGCTTTTAAAAAAAGGAAATTCTCAAGGCACAATTACAAACAGTTCCAACAAGAAGAAAAGGTGGAAGACAACAGAAGAAGCCAATGTGGCTTCACAAAAAGCTTCGGGATGACCTGAAAAAAAAAAAGGACACATATTGGAAGTGGAAAGAAGGCCAAGTAACAAAGGAAGAGTACAGGCAGGTAGCACAGAATTGCAGGGATGGCATCAGGAAGTCTAAAGCTGAGAACGAGCTGAGGTTAGTGAGGGATGCTAAAAACAACAAAAAGGCTTTCTTCAGCTACGTGCATAGTAAAAGGCAGAGGATAGAAATGGTGGTTCAGCTATTCAATAAGGATGGCAAAATGATAATAGATGACAAAGAAAAGGCAGAGGTGCTCAATTCTTACTTTGGCTCAGTCTTCTCCCAAAAGAGGGTCTATGACCCCCCTGGCAAAGGCGAAGTACAGGCTGAAGGGGCAAGATTGCAGCTCGAGATCGATAGGCATATGGTCAAGGAACACCTAATTCCTTTGAATGGGTTCAAATCTCCAGGGCCAGATGAATTGCAATCTAGAGTAATAAAGGAACTGGCAGAAGAACTCTCAGAACTGCTGTCTGTTCTCTTTGAGAAATCATGGAGGATGTGGGAAGTGCCAGATGACTGGAGGAGGGCTAACGTTGTCCCTATCTTCAAAAAAGGGTAAAAAAGAGGAACCTGGGAACTACAGACCAGTCAGTCTGACATCAATCCCTCGGAAAATTCTGGAGCAGATGATAAAGCAATCCATCTGAAAGCACCTTGAAAACAATGCAGTGATGACTCGATGCCAACATGGATTTGTCAAAAACAAGTCCTGCCAGATGAATGTGATCTCATTTTTTGATCAAGTCACCTCCCTTGTGGACCGTGGGAATGCTGTAGACATCATATACCTCGACTTCAGCAAAGCTTTCAACAAAGTGCCCCATGATATCCTGATGAGCAAACTAGCTCAAAGTGGGCTAGATGAAACAACGATCCTGTGGATCCATAATTGGCTACAGAATCGGACTCAGAGTGCTTATCAGTGGGACCTTCTCAAGCTGGGGAGAGGTAACGAGTGAGGTACCGCAGGGCTCAGTCCTGGGCCCAGTGCTCTTCAACATTTTTATTAATGACTTGGAGGAGGAGGTGAAGGGAATGCTGATCAAATTTGCAGATGATACAAAATGGGGCGGGATAGCTAATACTTTGGAAGACAGAAACAAAATTCAAAGTGATCTGGATAGACTGGAGCGCTGGGCAGAAAACAACAGAATGACATTTAATAGGGATAAATGCCAAGTTCTGCACCTAGGGAAAAGAAACCAAATGCACAGTTACAATTTGGGGGATATGTGGCTCAACAACACTACAAGCGAGAAGGATCTTGGAATTGTTGTCGATCACAAGCTAAATATGAGCCAACAATGTGATGTGGCTTCAAAAAAGGCAAATGCTATTTTGGGCTGCATTCATAGAAGCATAGCTTCCAAATCCCGGGAAGTACTAGTTCCCTTCTCCTCAGCACTGGTTAGGCCTCATCTGGAGTACTGTGTCCAGTTCTGGGCACCACACTTTAAGAAGGATGCAGTCAAACTGGAGAGGGTTCAGAGGAGGGCAACAAAGATGATCAGGGGACTGGAAACAAAGCCCTATGAAGAGAGACTGAAAGAACTGGGCATGTTTAGCCTTGAGAAGAGAAGACTGAGGGGAGATATGATAGTGCTCTTCAAGTACTT
Source organism: Heloderma suspectum (assembly GCF_057233095.1). Lineage (NCBI taxonomy): Eukaryota > Metazoa > Chordata > Lepidosauria > Squamata > Helodermatidae > Heloderma > Heloderma suspectum. The sequence goes on along the minus strand of NC_139459.1, from coordinate 363,255,441 downwards.
GAAAGGTTGTCACAGAGAGGAAGGCCAGGATCTCTTCTCGATCATCCCACAGTGCAAGACACAGAATGGGCTCAAGTGACAGGAAGCCAGATTCCGGCTGAACATCAGGAAAAACTTCCTGGCTGTTAGAGCAATACGACAATGGAACCAATTACCTGGGGAGGTGGTGGGCTCTCCCACACTGGAGGCCTTCAAGACGAGGCTGGACAGCCATCTGTCAGGGCTGCTCTGCCTTGGATTCCTGCACTGAGCAGGGGGTTGGACTCGATGGCCTTGTAGGCCCCTTCCAACCCTACCATTCTATGATTCTATGATTCTATGAAGCTCTCAGGGGCTGTATTCCAGCAGTGGGCAGAGCAAAAGACAAAGGGGAGGGACCAAAGACTAAAGCTACGAGCCTATTGTATCTTCAAGCTCAACTGCCAGTCACTAAGCCTGAGGAGAAGCATTTCAACCTTTTAGAATGGGGAGAAAACTGCACAAAAGCTGGGAAACCACCAAACAAATGGTGTTCAGGGGAAAGGTTATATGGCCATCTGCGGAACCCTGAATGGCCGGATTGGGACTCCAAGTGGGCTGGACAGGAAATCAACCCTGACTGCTCATTGGAAGGACAGATACTGAAGTGAAGCTCAAATATTTTGGCCACCTAATGCGAAGAGAAAACTCTCTGGAAAAGACCCTGATGCTGGGAAAGACTGAAGGCAAAAGGAGAAGGGGACGGCAGAGGATGAGATGGCTAGATAGCATCACCGATGCAATGAATATGAACTTGAGCACGCTCCGGGAGAGAGCGCAGGACAGGAAGGCCTGGCGTGCTCTGGTCCATGGGGTCACGAAGAGTCGGACACGACTGAACGACTGAACAACAACAACAACTGAGATCCTGCATCCCTGATGTATGCATCCCCCAGTGCCTTGGGCTATCCCTGTCTAGGGAGAATATCTGGTGCATCACCTTCAAATACAGAAAGATATTTTCTTAGATTCCTATTACTACATGTTGGTGCCACCAGTTATGAAGATATCAGAACATATAATGGGATAGTATATGATACATTTAAAGAAGCAGCTCAAGCACGTAATTTCCTAATAGGAGATATCGAATGGCAAAGATGTTTAGAGATAAATAATGATAAAATCGACAGTTAACAGTGCTTTGAATTTTTTACATGCACTTCCGTTATGAAATCTTTCACCGCATGAGATATATTAAAACATGAAGCGATTTCTTTAGCATTGAATATCTCGAGTCCCAGTCTACTGATTTACACATACACACACACACACACACACACACATATTTAATTAAAGCATTTACCACACAGACTTGGCAAAAAATACCGAAAATGACTTTGGGGGCTACTTTCATCAAAATAATTGGAAAATACGTTTTTCCCAATATGTATAACTCCAAAACTGTGGGTCATAGAGATTCTCGGTTTTTAAAATTTTGAACAAGCTTTCAAAACTGAACAACTTTCTTGCTTACTGTACCAGTCTATCTCTAACAGTTTTAATACGAATTTAATACGAAGTTGTGAAATCTCAAGACTGAGTAAACAGTTGATTAACGAAGTTGCTAAATCTTAAGGTTATATACAAGGCTGCGAAATTTAAATGGTACAGCTAGTTTTATCTTTAAACGTTTAAGGGAGCGGCAGTCCTATGCATGCCTGCCTGGGTGTAATCTATTATTTTTTTTATTATTGTTATTAAATTTATTAATCGCCCATCTGGCTGGTCACCCAGCCACTCTGGGCGATGTACAACATACAATAAAAACAGTTTAAAACAATAAAATTCTCCAATAAAAACATTTTCTAAAATACCCTAACCCACCCCAAATGCCTGCCTGAACAACCACGTTTTTAATGCACGACGGAAGCTCATTAAAGAGGGGGCATGACGGAGTTCCCTAGGGAGGGAGTTCCACAGAGTGGGGGCCACCACAGAAAAGGCCCTCTCCCTCGTCCCCACCAGTCTAGCTGTCCTGGCTGATGGGACAGAGAGAAGGCCATCCGAGGCTGATCTTGTTAAGCGGCCTGTCTGGTGCTGCTGGAGGCGCTCCTTAAGATAGGCTGGGCCGGAACCATATAGGGTTTTAAAGGTCAAAACCAACACCTTGAATTTGGCCCGGAAAACAACTGGTAACCAGTGCAACTCCTTCAGCACTGGAGTGATGTGATCTCGCCGGCAGCTGCCTTTAATCAGGCGAGCCGCTGCATTCTGTACCAGCTGCAGTTTCCAAACCGTCTTCAAGGGTAACCCCACATAGAGCGCATTACAGTAGTCTAAACGAGAGGAGACCAGGGCATGTACTACTGATGGGAGCAGATGGTCGGGAAGGAAGGGGCGCAGCCGCCGTATCAGATGGAGGTGATACAGCGCTGTCCGGCTCACAGCTGACACCTGAGCCTCCATGGACAGCTGGGAGTCCAAAATGACCCCCAGGCTGCGGACCTGGTCTTTCAAGGGTAGCCGTACCCCATTCAACACCAGGTCAACATCCCCCAGCCTCCTCTTGTCTCCCACCAAAAGTACCTCGGTCTTGTCAGGGTTCAGCTTCAGCCTATTCCTCCCCATCCAGCCACTCACCGTCTCCAGACATTTGGACAGGGATTCTACGGCCAACCTTGGTGAAGATTTAAACGAGAGGTAGAGCTAGTTTGTAGAATCTAGGCTTCCCCCAAACTGGTACCCTCCCGATGCTTTGGTCTACAATTTCTCACCATTGGCCATGCTGGCCGGGGCTGATGGGGGTTGAAGTCCAAAACACCTGGACAGTGCAAAGCTGGGGAAAGCTCGTGTAATCCATTCTGCACTGAACATAGTGGGACTTACTTCTGAGTAAACATACAAAGGATTGTACTGTAAACCAGTTTATCTGTTTGACAACAGTTGCACACATAATACAAGAATGTTGTGGAATGATTTTGTGTAATTTTCTTTTAAACGGGGGGTGGGGTGGAGTGTGCTAAAAATCCGCCCCCCGGTTGGGGGGTTCTGGATACGTGTGAGCAAGATCAACAAAAGGCAACTGTGGGCAAAAGAAGGGCACAAGAGGAACTTCGGCGGCTGCGACTGAGCATGCTCCTGCCAAGAGCGTGGTGCGCGACGCTGTATCATAATAGAAGTCCCAGTTTCTCTCTTTCCTCGCTCTCTCCCCCCCGTTGCTGTTTATTCACTCAGTCTGGCCTATCGTCGTTCGTCATCTCGCGCAAGGGAACCCGCTTGGCTGGAGCCGCGCTGCGAAGGTAGGCTACGTAACAATAAGCAAGGTAGGACTTTCTCCAGAAGTAAAGAAACATTTTTGCACGCAGCTTATAGGCGGCCAGGAAACTCTTTTTAGGAGCGCATCAATTAAAGCAGGCTGGGACGCGACTGCTCCTTTCTCTCTCCGTGCCCCAGCACCTATTACCCAATACGCATCGCTCCTTCCCAGCAGGGCCGGTGTTGGTGGTGGGTAAATCCCTCCAGGGTTTTTTTTTTCCCCCATTGCAAAGGATCAGGATCAAATGGTTTAGGAGCCAGATCTGCAACAGCAGCAGCAAAAACGGTTTAAATTCCTAGGGACCAGCTGCTTAGTTTTAAGGATCTTGGCATCCTCTCGGTTCTGCGCAAGACTGTTCTGTTCCTTCTCTCCCGTTTCGTCTTTCCTCACTTTCTTTCTTCCCTTGTTTGTTTCTTTCCTGTTTCCCTCATGGATTTGGAGCAAAGGAAACAAAGTCTCCTCTAATGCTCCAACCTAACGGCGCAATTTTTACCTCCCCTTTCATTCCTTCCCCGTCTACAGCACTTTTGGCTCATGGACAATGTGGCCCTGCCTTTCCCAGCCTGGTGCCTTCCAGATGTATTTAACTACAACTCCCAGCATCCCCAGTCAGTATATGGTGGACCACAATGCCCAACAACTCCCAGAATGGGGAAAGCTGATGTAGTCTTGTAGTCAGGTGACTTTGTTCCTAAAGGGGAATTGAACTGCATATCCCATCAACTGCATATCCCACCATCCCTCTCGCCACTCTCCCTTGCCCTGATAGTTTGTGTGTTGTTATCGTGATTTGCAAGCCATCTTTCTGAGCATCCATCTAGGTCAGGGATGGGCAGAAAGTAGATCTCCAGCTGTGTTGGACATCACCTCCCAGCATTCTTGACCATTGGCCTTGCTAGCAGGAGTTAAAGTCCCAAAGTCCGGAGATCTCCTTTCTTCCCATTCCTGTTCTAAGGTGCACAACTTGGCAACATTTTAAAATCATGGTGTGTGTGTGGGTTTTAAGGGCACAATCCTATGCATGTTTAGACAGAAAAAAGTTCTACAACTCCATGGCTGGCTGGGGAATGCTGGGAATTGTAGGACTTATTTCTGTCTAAACATGTGTAGGATTGTGTTCTAAAAGAACAAGAATCTTGTGGCATCTTAATAACAAATTTATTCTAGAATCAGCTTTCGAGGACACTGTCCACTTCATCAAATGCATGACTTACAAGTTACACTTGTTGAGGTGGTGATTGTAAACAGTGAGGTCAGAAGTGAAATACACAAAGTACAGACCTTATTAGCAGTCGCCATTCACAAAACAGTTGTTGGGTGATATCACAGGTATTCCTGCATTCGTGAGCTGATCAACACATGTGTGATTTTTTTTTTTAAGCCTTTGTCCCTTTTCAAGATGCAGGAGATGGAGTTGAACCTCTTGATGAATTCTAGTTTCAAGTTGGGATTTATTTTGAAGTGCCTTTGTTTAAGTGTGGCCACCTTAAGGTCAATGACAGAGTGTCCCAGGAGGCTGAAGTGTTCCCCCACTGACTTTTGAATATTGCCATTTCTGATTTCACAGTTATTTTTATGTATTATTTCCTTTGCATAGAGACTGGCCTGTTGGTCCTATGTAGAATGCAGTAGGATATTGCTTGCAGGTGATGGCATAAGTCACCAGATCCAAAATAATGCCAAATTCTGTGTTGAGGAGAGTCCAGGGACTTACCATATTGGTAGAGTAAAATGCCCCTTCATGGATCACTGCCTTGTTGTGGCGACGGGGCTTGCGTAACTCAGTGAAGCCATAAGCTATGCCATGCAGGGCCACCCAAGATGGACAGGTCATGGCGGAGAGTTCTGACAAAATGTGGTCCATTGGAGAAGGAAATGGCAACCCACTCCAGCATTCTTGCCAAGAAAACCCCATAGAACGTATTGCAAGGCTAAAAGAGATGATGCCGGAAGATGAGCCCCTCAGGTCGGAAGGTGTCCAATATACTACTGGGGAAGAGTAGAGGGTATTTCCAAGTAGCGCCAGAAAGAGTGAAGCGGCTGGGCCAAAGCCAAAAGGGCACTCAGCTGTGGATGTGTCTGGTGGTGAAAAGAAAATCTGATGCTGTAAAGAACAATGTTGTTTAGGAACCTGGAATGTCAGATCAATGAATCAAGGTAAGCTGGATGTGGTCAAACATGAGATGGCAAGATTGAACATTGACCTCTTGGGAGTCAGTGAACTAAAATGGACAAGCATGGGCGAATTTAATTCAGGTGACCATTATATCTACTACTAGGGGCAAGAATCCCTTAGAAGAAATGGAGTAGCACTCATAGTCAATAAAAGGGTGGGAAAAGCAGTACTGGGGTACAATCTCAAAAAAGACAGAATGATCTCAGTACGAATCCAAAGCAAACCATTCAACATCACAGTAATTCAAGTCTATGCCCCAACCACTGAGGCCGAAGAAGCTGAGGTTGATCGGTTCTATGAAGACCTACAACACCTTCTAGAACTAACACCAAAAAGAGATGTCCTTTTCATCATAGGGGATTGGAATGCTAAAGTAGGAAGTCAAGAAATAACCGGGATAACAGGCAAGCATGGCCTTGGTGTATAAAATGAAGCAGGACAAAGGCTAATAGAGTTTTGCCAAGAGAACACACTGATCATAGCAAACACTCTTTTCCAACAGCACAAGAGGCGACTCTACATATAGACATCACCAGATGGTCAATATTGAAATCAGATTATGTCCTTTGCAGGCAAAGATGGAGAAGCTCTATACAGTCAGTGAAAACAAGACCTGGAGCTGACTGTGGCTCAGATCATGAGCTTCTTGTTGCAACATTTCGGCTCAAATTGAAGAACGTAGGGAAAACCACTAAAACATTCAGGTATGACTTCCATCATATCCCTTATGAATATTCAGTGGAGGTGAGGAATAGATTTCAGGGATTAGACCTGATAGACAGAGTGCCTGAGGAACTATGGATGGAGGTCCATAACATTGTTCAGGAGGCAGCAACGAAATCCATCCCAAAGAAAAAGAAATGCAAGAAAGCCAAGTGGCTGTCTGATGAGGCTTTACAAGTAGCTGAGGAAAGAACGGAAGCGAAAAGCAATGGAGAAAGGGGAAGATATATCCAACTGAATGCAGAGTTCCAGAGAATAGCAAGGAGAGACAAGAAGGCCTTAAATGAACAATGCAAAGAAATCAAGGAAAACAATAGAATGGGAAAGACTAGATAGAAATCTTTTCAAGAAAATCAAAGATATCAAGGGAACATTTTGTGCAAAGATGAGCATGATAAAGGACAAAGAAGGCAGGGACCTAACAGAAGCAGATGAGATTAAGAAGAGGTGGAAAGAATACACAGATGAACTATACAGGAAAGATCTGAATGTCCCTGATAGCCATGATAGTGCGGTCACTGAACTTGAGCCGGACATCCTCGAGAGTGAAGTCAAGTGGGCCTTAGGAAGCATTACTAACAACAAAGCTAGCGGAGATGACAGTATTCCAGCTGAGCTATTTAAGATCCTAAAAGATGATGCTGTTAAAGTGCTGCACTCAATATGCTAACAAATTGGAACACTCAACAGTGGCCACAAGACTGGAAAAGGTCAGTTTACATTCCAATTCCAAAAAAGAGCAATGCCAAAGAGTGTTCAAACTACCGCACAATTGCGCTCATTTCACATGCCAGCAAGGTGATGCTCAAAATCCTACAAGCTAGGCTTCAGCAGCATGTGAACCGAGAACTACCGGAAGTACAAGCTGGGTTTCGAAGAGGCAGAGGAACTAGAGATCAAATCGCCAACATTCGCTGGATCATGGAGAAAGCAAGAGAATTCCAGAAAAAACTCTATTTCTGCTTCATTGACTACGTTAAAGCCTTTGATTATGTGGATCACAACAAACTGTGGCAAATTCTGAAAGAGATTGGAGTACCATACCACCTTACCTGTCTCCTGAGAAACCTATACGAGGGTCAAGAAGTAACAGTAAGAACCAGACATGGAACAACTGATTGGTTCAAAATTGGGAAAGGAGTATGACAAGGCTGCATATTGTCACCCTGCTTATTTAACTTATATGCAGAGTACATCATGAGAAACGCCGGGTTGGATGAATCAGAGGTTGGAATTAAGATTGCCGGGAGAATTATCAACAACCTCCGATATGCAGACGATACCACCCTAATGGCAGAAAGCAAAGACGATCTAAAGAGCCTCTTGTTGAGAGTGAAAGTGGAGAGTGCAAAAGCTGGTTTGAAACTCAACATTAAAAAAACTCAGATCATGGCATCTGGCCCCATCACTTCCTGGCATATGGAAGGGGAAGAAATGGAAGCAGTGACAGATTTTATTTTCTTGGGCTCCAAGATCACCACAGACGGTGACTGTAGCCATGAAATTAAAAGACGCTTGCTCCTTGGGAGGAAAGCTATGGCAAACGTAGACAGCATAGTAAGAAGCAGAGACATCACCTTGCCAACAAAGGTCCGTATAATCAAAGCTATGGTTTTCCCAGTAGTAATGCATGGCAATGAGAGCTGGACTATAAGGAAGGCTGAGCGCCAAAGAATCGATGCTTTCGAACTGTGGTGCTGGAGAAGACTCTTACGAGTCCCCTGGACTGCAAGGAGGTCAAATCAGTCAATCCTAAAGGAAATCAACCCTGAGTGCTCATTGGAAGGACAGATACTGAAGCTGAAGCTCAAATATTTTGGCCACCTAATGTGAAGAGAAAACTCGCTGGGAATGACCCTGATGCTGAGAAAGATTGAAGGCAAAAGGAGAAGGGAATGGCAGAGGATGAGATGGCTAGATAGCATCACTGATGCAATGAATATGGACTTGAGCACACTCTGGGAGAGAGCGGAGGACAGGAAGGCCTGGCGTTCTCTGGTCCATGGGGTCACAAAGAGTCGGACACGACTTAATGACTGAACAACATGAGTAAAATGATCAGGATATCAAAGTGCTCATTGCATCTGTCATCTTTATTTTCCTGGGTGCAGCACACTAGGACCCTATTTATTTATTTACAGCATTTTTATCCCACTTTTCAGATAACTATTGTCTCCTAAAGCAGCTCCCATCCGTCAAAAAGTAAGACAGGCTGGTGTCAGGCTTACAAATTGCAGGCGCAATCCAATGTGTGTTTAGATAGAAAAAAAAGTCTAAATATGCATACAACTCCCAGCATTCCCCAGCCAAATGTCTCTATCTGTCATCTCAATGACCTGAAATCAGTGATGCTGGAAATTGCTATATATTAGGGGTGGGCAAGGTCAAGCAGTCTGCATGTCAAATTCCCCCACCCTTTCCCTGTGGGGGCTGCACTGTTGTTGCGATGGTGGTGGCAGCGGCAAAGAAAGGATCAGTTGAAAAAACAGTTAAATTTGCCCTTAGCAAGCCTCCATAGTGGTTTTTGCCCCCACCCCAATTTGGGGGGGCCAAGGGGGAGCCACATGTTGCCCCCCCCCCGGTGGTATATTGACAGAAAGCTCGGTACTTGAGTTCAGTCTGTCAAAGTGGGAAGTACGTCATCTGTGTCGGGCACCCAGCATAGTGCCCTCCAGATGTGTTGGATTGTAACACCCATCATTCCCAGCCCATTTCAGCAGCAATTCAGCACTGGTGATTTCAGCAGGGGTTGCAGCCCTTGATGGGTTCCAGGGTTGCAAAATCAGCCTCCAGACCCTCTGAAGTTGCCCACTCCTGAGCTAGATGGACATGGGATATAGTAATAATGATGAAGATAGCCTGTTTTATAAAGGCTAGAGCCAGTGTAGTGTAGTGGTGAGAGTGACGGACTGGGAGCCGGGAGATCCGGGTTCTAGTCCCCACTTGGCCATGGAAGCTCCCTGGGTGACTTTGGGCCAGTCACAGACTCCCAGCCCAACCCACCTCACAGGGTTGTTGTTGTAAGGATAAAACGGAGAGGAGGATAATGTAAGCCGCCTTGGGTTCCTTGCAAGAGGAAAAAAGGCGGGATATAAATGCAATAAATAAATAAAAATAAATACCTATAGCTCAGTGTCAGAGTTTTGCATGCAGCAGGTCCCAGATGTACACCCCCAGTGTCTCTAGCTAAAAGGGTCAGGCAGGGGGTGGTTGATGAGGAAGATCTTTCTCTGTCTGTGAGCCAGTGTGGAATAGTGGTTAGAGTGTTGGACCGGGACTCGAGAGATCATGGTTCTAGTCCCCACTTGGCTATGACGCTCACTTGGTAAATTTGGGCCAGTCACTGACTCTCAGCCTGACCTACCTCACAGGGTTGTTGTGAGGATAAAAATGGGGGGGGGCATGTAAGCCACCTTGGGTTCCTTGCAAGAGGCAAAAAAGCAGGATATAAATGCAATAAATAAATAAACACTGGAGAACTGGTGTCATTCAAGTACACAACACTGGGCTGGATGGATAATCTGACCTGGTATAAGGCAGTTTCCTCTTTTCAAGCTGATTTTTTCTTTTCCTAAATGAGACTCAGAGATGAAGACTGGAAGCAGGTTGCTAGTCAATTGGGAAGGGGAACAAAAAAAAGAAGAGATCTCTGGTGCAGTTATATCGATCGCAGTGTGGCTAACCAGATTGTTTGTCTAGCTGTTGCTTTGGGAGCGGAAAGGGGAGGAGTTTGCCCTCCTGATTCCTTTCTGCTCAGCCAAGCCTGGGTGAGCTTCCTCTAGAGAAGCATCTACGAGGGGCAACGCATCCCTGAAATAGTCTTCAATCCCTCACTCCCCCCCTAAAAAAACTTATTTTGCATCCAAAGGGAAGCTATTTCAAGCAAGGAGTGGGTGGAACCAGGATTTAATTAAAGGTGGGATCAGTGCTCACTTTGGGGTGAGGAAGAAAAAGGAAGAGAACGAAAGCTGATCCTTCCTTCCTTCCTTTCTTTCTTTCTTTCTTTCTTTCTTTCTTTCTTTCTTTCTTTCTTAATATGGGAGGAGTGCCTTTGTTTGGCTGCCCTAGAATAGCTGCCAGCAACTGGCACCCTTGGGGCCCCAAACCCCGGGGGCAGATTTAGGGTGAGGTTTTTGGTAAACTGGAAAACATTTTGCCTCTATTTTCCATGCAGTGAAGAGGCAACCCCCGCCCTGCATCTTCGGAAGCAGAAATATTATCGTTTATAATAAAATATGCCCCAAATGTTTTTTTCCCCCTCTTTTTACTAAGCACTGTATCAGCACAGGGATCTGATAAAAACAACAACGGAGATGAGCACAGCCCTGGAAGAAGAAGGGTCCTGGCTGCGTCCTTGGGGCGACCTGGCCACCAGGGCGCCACCAGCCTCTAGGCTCAGACCTTGGAGAGCAAAGGAAGCGGCTGCTCTCGCGGGAGCCTCTCCCTGCCTCCAACTGGGAGCAGCAGCGGAACAGGGGGATATCCTGCCTCACCTGAGGGATGACCAGGTCCAAAAGGCGGCCTGACTTAGCCCCACCATCCCCGGTCAGTCCCTTGCTCTCCACCTCAGCCTATTCCCTCTGTACACGTACAGGAACTGAACTAATGACATCTTCATTATTTAATTTTTTTTAATTTGTATTTGTATTTTTTTCCCTTGAATTTGGCACCCCACATAATGTGGCGCTCTAGGTGACCACCTGGTTCACCTATATGGACAGGCCACCCCTGCCTGAGGTCCTCCGGTGACAGGGACTTGTGGAGGGTGCACAGCTAAATTGAGGAGCCTCAGCTAGCATATCCAGAGAATATGTTATGCTGAAGCGAGAGAAAAATCTCTCTCTCTTTCTCTTTCCAGCACTGGGTAAGATTCCAAAAGACACCATGTGTAAGCAACCAGCCATGGGGTGGATTGGGGGGAACAGATGAATAGGCAGATGCTGCCTCTGTATTTCTTTATGGGTCAAGGAGGAAGAACTGCAGAGGGAGGGATGGTTGGCAGTTTGGGTCTCCCTGTGGATTTTTTGGAACTGTATGGACAGGGTTATGCGGGAGTGAGTGAAAGAAGCAGTTAACTGTCACTTGAGTTTTTTTATTTCCATCCATCCTGAATGTGATGGTAAAAATCCCTGTTGATTTTTTAAAATGGTGTAGTGGGGTTTAAAAATCTCTGTTGATTTTCATAGAATCATAGAATAGTAGGGTTGGAAGGGGCCTATAAGACCATCGAGTCCAACGCCCTGCTCAGTGCAGGAATCCAAGGCAGAGCATCCCTGACAGATGGCTGCCCAGCCTCATCTTGAATGCCTCCAGTGTGGGAGAGCCCACCACCTCCCTAGGGCATTGGTTCCATTGCCGTATTACTCTAACAGTCAAGAAGTTTTTCCTGATGTTCCACCGGAATCTGGCTTCCTGTAGCTTGAGCCCATTATTCCGTGTCCTGCATTCCGGGATGATCGAGAAGAGATCCTGGCCTTCCTCTCTGTGACAACCTTTCAGTTACTTGAGGAGTGCTATCATATCACCCCTCAGTCTTCTATTCTCCAGGCTAAACATGCCCAGTTCTTTCAGTCTCCTCATAGGGCTTTGTTTCCAGTCCCCTGATCATCTTTGTTGCCCTCCTCTGAACCCTCTCCAGCTTGTCTTCATCCTTCTTTAAGTGTGGTGCCCAGAACTGGACACAGTACTCCAGATGAGGCCTAACCAGTGCTGAGTAGAGGGGAACTAGTACTTCCCGAGATTTGGAAGCTATACTTCTCTTAATGCAGCCCAAAATAGCATTTGCCTTTTTTTGCAGCCACATCACATTGTTGGCTCATATTCAGCCTGTGATCTGTAACAATTCCAAGATCCTTTTCTCTTGTAGTGTTGTTGAGCCAAGTATCCTCCATCTTGTAACTGTGCATTTGTTTTCTTTTTCCTAGGTGCAGAACTTGGTATTTATCCCTATTAAATTTCATTCTGTTGTTTTCTGCCCAGCACTCCAGTCTATCCAGATCACTTTGAATTTTGTTTCTGTCTTCCAAGGTATTAGCTATCCCGCCCAATTTTGTGTCATCTGCAAATTTGATCAGCATCCCCTGCACCTCCTCCTCCAAGTCATTAATACAAATATTGAAGAGCACTGGGCCCAGGACTGAGCCCTGCGGGACCCCGCTTGTTACCTCTCCCCAGTTTGAGAAGATCCCACTGATAAGCACTCTTTGAGTCCAATTCTGTAGCCAACTGTGGATCCACCAGATCGTTGTTTCATCTAGCCCACTTTGAGCTAGTTTGCTCATCAGGATATCATGGGGCACTTTGTCGAAAACTTTGCTCAAGTCGAGGTATATGATGTCCTCAGCATTCCCACAGTCCACAAAGGAGGTTACCTGATAAAAAAATGAGATTAGATTAGTCTGGCAGGACTTGTTTTTGACAAATCACTGCATTGTTTTCAAGGTGCTTCCAGATGGATTGCTTTATCATCTGCTCCAGAATTTTCCCAGGGATTGATGTCAGACTGACTGGTCTGTAGTTCCCAGGTTCCTCCTTTTTACCCTTTTTGAAGATAGGGACAACATTAGCCCTCCTCCAGTCATCTGGCATATCCCCCGTCCTCCATGATTTCTCAAAGAGAATAGACAGTGGTTCTGAGAGCTCTTCTGCCAGTTCCTTTATTACTCTAGGGTGCTGTTCATCTGGCCCTGGAGATTTGAACTCATTCAAAGGAATTAGGTGTTCCTTGACCATATGCCTATCGATCTCAAGCTGCAATCCTGCCCCTTCAGCCTGTACTTCGCCTTTGCCAGGGTGCTCATAGACTCTCTTTGGGGAGAAGACTGAGTCAAAGTAGGAATTGAGCATTTCTGCCTTTTCTTTGTCATCTGTTATCATTTTGCCATCCTTATTTAATAGTTGAACCACCATTTCTTTCCTCTGTCTTTTACTATGCACGTATCTGAAGAAAGCCTTTTTGTTGCTTTTAGCCTCCCTCGCTAACCTCAGCTCGTTCTCAGCGTTAGCCTTCCTGATGCCATCCCTGCTTTCTGTGCTCCCTGCCTGTACTCTTCCTTTGTTGCTTGTCCTTTCTTCCACTTCCTATATGTGTCCTGTTTTGTTTTCAGGTCATCCCTAAGCTTTTTGTGAAGCTACATTGGCTTCTTCTGTTGTCTTCCACCTTTTTTTTCTTGTTGGAATTGTTTGTAATTGTGCCTTTAGAATTTCCTTTTTTAAAAACTCCCACCCGTCTTGGACTCCTTTTCTCATTAGAGTCGCTTGCCATGGGACCTTACTTATCATTGTTCTGAATTTATTAAAATCGGCTTTCCTAAAATCCAGGGTATGGGTTTGGCTACACTCAGCTTGTGCTTCCTTTAGAACCAAGAACTCAAGTATAACATGGTTGCTTTCCCCCAGAGTTCCTGTTACTGCTACTTTACCCACTGTCAGCTCTGTTGGTTACGATTAAGTCAAGGATAGCCGATACTTTAGTTACTTCCTCTACTTTCTGTAGGAGGAAGTTATCTGCAACACGTCAGGAATTTCTTGGAGAGGCCGTGTTTTGCAGAATTTGTCTCCAACAAATATCGGGGAAATTGAAGTCCCCCATTACTACTACATCATGCTTCCTTGAAACATTGGCTATTTGCTTTTCAAAAGTTTCATCCCCATCTTCTCCTTAATTGGGTGGCTGGTAGTTGATTCCAACCACCATGTTCCTTTTTTTCTTTGCTCCATTTATTTTAACCCAGATGTTCTCGATAGGGCTACCAAGCAATATTAAAAATCGGTGTTGATTTTTTAAAATGGTGTAGTGGGGTTTAAAAATCCCTGTTGATTTTTAAAATCCCTGCTGATTTTTTAAAATGGTGTAGTGGGGTTTATTCCCATGTTACCAAATTCCTTCTGTATAGCAGCTGGTGTGAAATCCATGTGTTGGGGCTATCACACATGATGGGACAAGCGTGGTTTTCCCTGCATCTGTATGCTGTGGAAAGTCACGATTGCTTGCTGCAGTTACTACATACAGTGAAAATAGGACTTAATTGGTACCAGAACATCTGGGTTCAATGGCAGAGATCAAGCTGGAACTGTCTATCTCAGGGGTAGACAACCTGGTGCCCTCCAGATGTTTGGATGATAACTTGAGTCAGTCCCAGGTAGCATGGCCAATGATCAGGGATTATGGGAGCTGTAGTCCAAAAGATCTGCGGGGCATAGGTTGCCTATTCCTGATTTCTTCTATCTTTTCTTCTGTCCCTTTTGCTTCACTGTTGTATTCTGCCTTTTCTCTAAAAAGCTTGAGGCACAGTACCTGGAGCCATTGCATTTTATCCTTACAACAAACCTGCGAGGTAGGTCAGCCTATGGATATCGGAGAAATCTGCAATGGATTAAAATGAGATCAGATTTCTCTGAATCCAACCCACACATTGTGTAGCGAACCGGCGTTTTGTGAATCGTGTGGATTCCCTGGACATGTGGACAGTTATTCTTAATTTAGTTAAAAATTTAGTTGTACAAAAATATGAAGAACAGAAAAAAATTTAAAAAGACGGACTGAAAGTGTGCATTTCCCCCCACAGTCTAAAGCGTGAAAATGTGCAGGGGGGGTTGCTTATTTTCTGGAGATTTGCGCGTTTTGGAAGTGCACTTTTGCACAAGTGCGCCCTTTCCAATGCAAATACAAGTGCAGAGAATTGAGAAAAATCTGATTCAATCAATGAGGAGGACAATGGAATGAAAGAACCTGACAATTTGTGAAAGACAGATGGAACAGATTTAACAACATCTGTACATTTCCAGGTCAAACTGAGAAATAATGAGCTTCATGGATGAGTAGCAGTACTTGAATTACCAAGGGGCCAGAGGGGGACTGGCCCCCTTTACCGTTTTTGGTTCTCCCCTGCCCCCCCCCCCCCCGTCCCATTACTGTTTTTAGAAGGCTGTATGGGAACATGATTTAGCCCACAGATGAAAAGCTTCTCGATTCCCCATCTCAAGCTTCTTTTTGCTCTTATCCCAGATCACTGATGGGAGATAAGAGGGTATTTAAAGGCTACTATATTTTGAAGTGTGCATTTTGCAGGCAGGAGAGCTGCTCACTTGTGAGTAGACATGCATTGGCTTGGTATTTGGAATGCTATTTTAAAGTGTTGCTGAGTGATTCAGCCCTACTTACTTCATAGTAGACATGCTGAAGCCTTGTCCTGCTTATTTCTGAGTAGGCTTTAGCCCTTGGCCTAATTCCAAAAACCCTTTGTAAACAATCAGTTCAGACCTCTGGCGAGAGCAGTCTATCCTTCCCCTGGGAGTCTGATGGATGGGGAGGAAGAAAGGGAAGGGAGATGAGGAGAGAGAGAAGGGAGGTGGCTGCCTCACTCTGCCTAATGGTAGGGCCAATCCTGGCCCTGACCACTTTTGGCTCTGGCCACGACCACATGCTATCGGAGCATGTGGCCTCCAGTAGATTACGCCAGAGGGAATGCAGCCCTTGACAGGAGGGAAAAAAAAGGCTCCCCTTTCTCAAGGCAAAGCTCATTCAGACTATTTCCAGCGGCACACTGCCTCCCTTGCACCAACAAAGCCTGGTGGGAGTGGAGTTGCAGAACCGGCGTCAAGGATAGGCATGGTTGGGCACCTGCTGAGGGCCCACACCCCAGCAGGGGCCCACTGCCAAGAGCCCCCTGGAGTTGCTCCTCCCCTTCACCATGGCAACTTGGTTATTCCCCTGCCTCCTGCTCTGGTCCCGACAACGCTGGTGATGAGAAGGAAGAGCAGCAGATGCCACGGCCTCCTGGCTTGCTGGCTCTCAGCCTGTCATGCAAGCAAGTGTCTCACAAGCAGTGATGATGAGAAAGAGAGTGAGAAGCGGTAGCAACTGGCAAGAAGCTCAACTCATTCCCATTGAGGGTGTCTTGCCTAACGGCCCTCAGAAACCCGGAGCTGGCACCGGACTCATTTCAACAAATGAAGACAGAACTCTTTTAACCAATAGCTACAGAGATTTCAAGGTTTGCAGCCTGTGTTCACTTCGTTGCTGTTGCTGGTTTTTGTTGGATTTATCTGATTTGGAGAGCATAAATTGAAAAAGAAGTGCCTGCTACTGCTGCATCTAAAGCATTATCCTATATACTAATAGCAAACTCACTCTCTGAGTGTGGATCCATATGTAGATCTGATCTTAAGCCCTTTTGTCTAGGTCCCACTGAATATGCTAGGCCAGCCATGTGAGTGATGCTTGCTAGCAGACACCCAGACAGATGGGCGCCTCTCTACGTGCTTAGCTACTTCTGCAAAATGATGCTCGTGTGGGCTGGGCCAAGTCTTAACCTTGCAAGTGAAGCTGGCTGAAAATGAAGGGCAGTGACTAAGATTGACTGGATGGTGATTTTCTCTTTCAGATGCCAGTGAACTTCAAGGAGGTTTCTGTGTATTTCCCAGATGATCAAGGGCCATTGCTGGATCCAGATCAGAGAACCCTGTACAAGAGTGTTATGCAGGAGAATGGTGGGAATGTGGCCTTTCTTGGTAAAGAGCCCTTTTCTGTAGAAGTTTTGAGGTTTCAGAACATTGCTTTTTTAACTCATATGTACATGTATCATTCCTTCTATTTCCAGTGTTCAGACTGTGAATGCCGATCCTTTTGTAGCCAACGTGTGAAATGCATGTGTGAAAAAGCCACCAACAAAAATGGGATGGAAAAAAGAGGGAGGAACTCTTATAGGCCCAATGTGTTTCAGAAATCCTTATTTTTTTCCCTAGATGCATGTGCACTAAACTTCACCCTTCTGTATTTCTTTTATATATTTATAAACATGCTCGGGCCCCACTCACTCGTGAGGGCTTCAACATTTTTACGGTACTTCCACAACAAACGAAAAGCTCAAATGTGGTATATACATGGCGCAAGACACTCTGATGGTTAGATAACTCTATCAGTGGCATCTTCTCTTGCTTAAAACGCAGGATATGAAATATGGCTCATTATAGCAGCCAGTTCTCCTTTGGAAAACAAGCCAAGTCACAGGATTGCAAGGTGTTAACGACAGAATGTTGACCAACTTCTGTGAGGGAAGTGAAAAGCTAGTTTGGTTGAGAGGAAAAACAAATGTGCCTAGAGCCATGAGAGGCAAAGTTATATGAGCGTATAAAATGTGATGCTGCCTTATTCTGAATCAGCCCAGTCTTGTTTACTCTGACTGGTAGTGGCCTCAAAATATTGGGAGTAGGGTTGATTGTTCAACATTTTAAAATTAATAAAATAACATTCCAGAACCCCTTCAGGGCCCAAGCCTTTAGATGTTCCTAAACATGAGACAGGGGGGTTCATCCTATCACTACCAAACTGGCCAAATAAGGGAACTATAGGTTAATAAGCCAGGCCAGCAAAGAAGGCTCAAAATCAATAGGCCAGAACAGGTCATGTGATAGGAACCCACCCCTATATAAGCTCCTGATTCAGACTTAACTCTCAGGTCTGAGCAAGGAGGAGACCTGGCTTGCTGCTTTTCTCTGCCTTGCTCCTAGGTCCTGCCCCTGCACGCCGCCCTGGTGCAGCCTCAGTTAATTACATATTTATCCTGCCCTTCCTCCAAGTAGCTCAGGGCAGCTGATATATGGCTCTCCAACCCCACTTTCTCCTCACAGCAATCCTGTGACATAGATTAGGCTAGGAGAGAGAGGGGGGTTCAAAGATCACCCAGTGAGGTTGATGGCAAAGTGGAGATTTTTACAGTTGCCAGAGAATCCATATGGAAAAGGAACTGCAGAATCTTGTGGCAGCTTAAAGATAAACAGGTTTATGGCATAAGCATGAGTGAACTAGAGGGCACGTATGTGTGTGTGTGTGTGTGTGTGTGTGTATAATGTGTGTGTGTGTGTGTGTGTGTGTGTGTCTGTCTGTCTCCTCCTGGCTCATTTCTGGGTAAACATTAAAGTTTTGCAGAAACGGGTCAAGGGAAGAGAGAAACCTACCTACCTAAAGGCGTCCTTTTCTCACCCACCCCATCCTGTAGATGAGATTCCTTATGTCATTATTCTTTGCTTTCTTCCAACAGGTAATGGACAGGCTAACGAGAACAAGGAAGATCTTCAGATGCAAAGATCTGAGCAAGACCAACAAACTGGGATGTCACTGGGATTACCAGGAGAAATTGTTTCCCAAGGTCTTGAGAAAGGAGGAACAGCTCTGAATCACCACAGGCCAGAGAGGAACTTGGAAAACCATCTAGCAAAGAGAATGGGTAACACGGAGAGTCTCCAGGATCTTGGCAAAGGCACAGCCCGAAAGCGGATCCGCAAATCTCAAGGCCCAAGGACATGCAACGAGTGTGGGAAGACTTTCACTCAGGCCTCAAACCTTCTGGCACATAAAAGGATCCACACAGGCGAGAAGCCATACAAATGTGTGCATTGTGGGAAAAGCTTCACCGAAAGGTCAAACCGCAACAGGCATCAGAGGACCCATTCAGGAGAGAAACCGTATAAATGCGTCGATTGCGGGAAAAGCTTTAGCTTTAGATCCGACCTCATTAGGCATGGGATTACCCATACAGGAGAGAGACCTTATAAATGCTCAGACTGTGGGAAAAGCTTCAGCCATGCCTCAACCCTGATTAGACATGAGAATATCCATACAGGAGAGAAACCCTATTCTTGTACAGACTGTGGGAAAAGCTTCACTCAGAGTTCATCCCTTCTCGCGCATAAAAGGCTCCACACAGGAGAAACACCCTTTGTATGCCCCATTTGTGGGGAGAGTTTCAACTGGAAGTCTCACCTCGTTACACATAAAAGGACCCATACGGGGGAGAGACCGTACAAATGCTCAAAGTGTGGGAAAAGCTTCATAGAAAAGTCGAAACTGAATAGGCACCAGAGAACCCACACGGAAAAGGAACTTCATGAATGCGCAGAATGCGGGAGAATCTTTAGCATTAGATCCAACCTGATCCGGCATGAAATAGCCCACCGAGGAGCCAAATCGTATACATGCTTCAGCTGTGGGAAAAGCTTCAACCAGTCATCGAAGCTGATGCGACACGAGAGAATCCACACGGGAGAGAAACCCTACTCCTGTACAGATTGTGGGAAAAGTTTTAGCCAGACCTCAGAACTCCTCAGGCACGAGAGAATCCACACAGGAGAGAAGCCCTATAAGTGCTCTGTCTGTGGAAAGTGCTTCAATCGGAGATCGCACCTCAACACGCACGAGGCGACCCATCTGGGAGGACAGCTGTGCGAATGGACGGATGGCCAAGCCAGCTATAACAACAGCTCACTCCTCATTGCAGGTATGAATCCACCTGAGGGGATCTATGCAGAGGGTCGTCACTATAAATGCTCCAATAGTGAAAAAGCCTACAATCACAGCTCCCTCCTCATTGCAGGCGTGAATCCCCATGAGCAAACACATTTAGGAGGCCAGCTGTACGAATGGCCCAATGGTGAAACAAGCTACAGTCACTGCTCACTCCTGATTACAGGTGTGAATCTGCAAGAAGGGATCCTTGCAGGGGACCAGCCCTTTAACGGTGCTGGCAAAACGAGCTACGGCCATGGCTCGTTCTTTATTGACGGCGTGAACGAGGCAAAGCTTGAGGGAGCACTATCGCACAAGTGCCGAGACAGCAACGAAAGCTGCGATGGCGATGCCTCGCTCCTTCTCACCGACGCAGCAGCCCAGAGAGAAGAGAAAGTCTTTAATTGTTCTGAGTGCGGAAAGAGCTTCAGCTGGAGATCACATTTCATTAGGCACAAAAGGATTCACACAGGAGAAAAGCCGTATTGCTGCCCCGACTGTGGGAAAAGCTTCAATCGAAGGTCGCACCTCGTTCGGCACGGGAGAATCCACGCCGCATTGAGGCCTCATGCTCAGATTGAGGGAGAAGCTTTGATTCAGGATCCAGTGCTCTTAAACCTGAATGAATCTATACCGGAGGGAAATCATATGGACATACAGTCTGTCACAGGAGCTTCTGCAGTAGCTCGTACCATGTTGCAGACTGGAGGATTAGTTCAAGAGGCAAACCTTATGAATGTTCAGCGACATGGTATACAGGATTAGACGTCAAAAGAACTTCTCCAGGAGAAAAACCCTGTGAGGGGAAAACTTTTGGTCGTACATAGAGTTGTGAAGGCCCGGAACCCCCCCCCCCTGAAAAATTCGGGGGGGAAACTGTTTATTCCCAAGGACCATTTTTGGTTGTTTTTTTCCAAAAAATTGGAAACATTGAACAGCTTTAGATTATGAAATATTTTCTTTTAGAATTTAAGGCAAAGTATTTATATATTGTTACCCAGCCTTTACTCCCCCCAAAATGATTTCTAAAAACTATGTAATGAGAATACTTTTATAGAAAGACTAGAGATGTAAAATGTCTGGAAATAATGAAGCCATGGGGGAAACTATTTTTAATCCTCTCTGTAAGATTCCCAGCATAGTTATTTCTTTCATTCCTTATTAAAATTATTGATCTTAAGTATATTTTACTGATAGACATTTATGTTCAGTTTCCCAACATATGAGTAGAGAAACCATTATGCATTCTTGACAGCTTGGGCTTTGTTCTATAGAGTCCTGTGTTTCTGATGCTACATGTAGCAGTCATTTAGAGCGCAATCCTATGGGGATAGTTGGCTGCCTCTGAACTCGGAGGAGACCAACTATCCATTGCAGGGCAGGCTGAGCATGGAGGGGATCCTCTCCTCGGCACTCCAGCTGCCCTGCAGTTGCGGCTAGACAGCCGATTTCAGCTGTCTAGCTGGGGCGCATCGGAGCAGTGTCAGGGAGGCCAGACGGGGCATAGGAAGCGTTGTAACAATGCTTCCATGGTCCCCTCCCTGTCCCTGGGAACGCCCCCTTTTCACCCACTCGGCACTGCTCTTAGGAGTGTGGAGCTGAGGATGAACTGTGCTGACCTCGAGGTGGCAGGGGTGGGGACACCGGATTCTGGGAACTGAGCTCGGAGCCACTGAGCTTGGAGCCCTGGCTCCGAGCTCAGTTCGCAGAAACCAAAAAATTGTATGGCCATCTAGACACTGTCTACCGGCTATAGGATTGCGCCCCTAATGTAGTTCTGATCTCATCAGACAATAATTACAAATTTATTGAGTTTACTTTTAAAAGTTTTAAAATATAATTATAATTTTATGAGCAAATTAAGTCATACATAAAATAACTTCAGGAACAGAAAGGCTGCTCTATGTTCCTAAAGCTGCCCTCCCTAACCTGGTGCCCTCTAGATGTTTTGGACTATAGTGCCCAGCATTCCTGACCATTGGCCATGCAGCCTGAGGCTGATTGGAGCTGAAGTCCAAAATATCTGGAGGGCATCAGGTTGGGAAAGGCTGTCTTAAAGCAACAAAGTGACTTGAGATCTGTAAAGACCACTAAAAAAGTATTCCTTTTTTTCAGTTTTTTCAAAATTTCCCATTTTTCTGAAAAAAATTGGGGGAAATCAGTTTTTTTCCATGGCCTCAAAATTTCCAGAGATTTTACATCTCTAGTCATACATCAGTTCTTGTTAGACGTGTAATACATGTGCAGGAGGAATTATGGCTCTAGTTCACACAAATAACACATGAGGTGGTAAAACTGTTCCTAGACATATTTATTTTATTCCAGATAATTTCTATACCGCTTTTTATTTTGAACAAAATCCCAGAGTGTCTCACAAGATAAGATCATGATAAAATACCATAAAACCAATCAATAAAACAGCAGTGAACCAAAATATCTCATTGAAATAGCTAGGGGTAGCTGGTAATACAAATGGTCAGGGAAACAAAACCAGGCAAAACAATACACTTGCACTACTTAGAATTACCAGAGTGGGGCCATATGGTTGCTCTTCCATTCATAAAACAAAAACTCCCTGCACATAAAGTTCTAGGCCAGCTTTCTCCCTGATATGTTTGTTTTTTATGTGCAGGGATTGTTTTCATGGCTATGCATTCCCCCATCTGCAGTCTGAAGTGGCATTGTCCAGGAACAGTTTTTACACTTCCTCTGCATTTTATATAAACCGGGCCTCCACTATTGCTCAACCTGTGGAAAGGGCTATCAAAAATTTTCCATCCAAGCCCAGGGCCTTATGAAAGAACTCACATTGGTATAATGTACTTGACAGTTTAAGCCTTGGGCCGTGAGAAGCTCTTCACTTGCAGGTCACATTTCACCAGCCAGCAGAGGACCCATATTCGAGGGAGTGGGGGCGGTTATAGCAGCCTTCCCCAGTCTGCTATCCTCATAAGAACATAAGAAGAGCCCTGCTGGATCAGACCTGGGTCCATCTAGTCCAGCTTTCTGTTCACACAGTGGCCAACCAGCTGCTCACAGGAACCCACAAGCAGGACACGAGTGCAGCAGCACCTTCCCACCCATGTTCCCCAGCAACTGGTGTACATAGGCACACTGAGGTAGTACAAAGCCATCAGGACTAGTAGCCATTGACAGTCTGATCCTCCAAGAATGTGTCTAACCCTCCAGATATGTTGGACTATAACTCCCATCATTCTCCAGCCATTACAAAAGCATCTGTTGGGGCTCAGACCTTGCCACTTGCCAGGAAGGTCCATTCTGAGATGCCTAACAACAGCCTTTTCCAACTTGGTGCCCACCAGATGTGTGGGATTACAATTCCCAGCATGCTCCAGCCAGCATGGCTGGCTGGGGCATGCTGGGAGTTGTAGGCCAACACATCTGAAGGGTACCAGGCTGAGGAAGGCTGCCTTAAAAGGTAGCCGCAACCCAACAACATTAAATGCACACAAGTCCACTGATTCCATACCTAACTCTAGCAATTAGAATATTCATATAGGATGAAATGGGATTGCTAAACCTCTAGACTGAACATGTGTGGATAGTTCTCAGCTTATTTCTGGAACTGCATTGTGGGATGCTCTGCCTTCAGAATGAGAGAAGGTGTTAGTGATTATATCTAAATTAATCTAGGTATGTTTAGCTTTAATAAGAAAATGGAGAAAGCATTTTCCTTTCACTCCCTTGCAAATTCTTCCAGGAGATGAGGGATGCGGGAACCTGTGGCCCTCCAAATGTTGTTGATTCCAGCTCCCAGCAGCCCCACCCAGCCTGGCTGGTGGTCAGATAAGGTTGTAGTTGTAGTCCAGCAACATCTGGAGGGGCCACAGGTCTCCAATTGTGGCATTAGATGAAATGGTAACACTGTTCTTGGACTGTAGCAGTTAAGGCCTGTAGATCATGTGGTTAAACGCTATTCCAGATTTAAAAGCTTCCTGTGAACAAAAAACTAGATGTCAGGGAGATAAGAATAATTATGTCCTACCATTTACATGGTATGCTAATTCTGTACATGCAAGGAATTTTTCCTCCGGGAGAGAGCGGAGGACAGGAAGGCCTGGCATGCTATATGGGGTCATGAAGAGTCGGACACGACTTAACGACTGAACAACAAGGAATTTTTCATGGGGGAAACATACGCCCAGGCAATCTTCCTTCTGCCCTCTGAAGAGGTACAGTCCAAGAACACTGTTCCAGATGGTCTCCCAGAGCAGGTTAGGGTGTGTGGGAGACTATCACACCCCACCCTAATCTGTCAGCAAAGGGAATTAGTAGGTTTCCACCCATATTTAGTATCTCAGTGTTAAGTAGCCTTAATACAATATTCAATGGGCAAACAAAGCAATATGCAATCTTCATTTTACAACCATATCCACAAGCATGCTTGCAAATCTTTTACTTTTATTGCTGCAGATTCATTTATATTACATACATACATACTGCGTTCTATCAAACCACAGACACTACAGTAGCTAAACAGTTTATAGAACTGCTAAATGTTTTGGAGGTTGGGGAAATTCTGGGTGTGGCCAATGGCATTTTAATGCATATTTTTCCATATTCTTGCATGACCCTTCTATCCGTACTACAGCACTTCAAGGACATCAGGATGCCTGCTGCATTCATTTCTTTTGTAGTATATGTTCTTTTTGCATTTATTAATTCCTTAATCTAAACCTGTCTAGAGTTGTATTAAAATACATTGTCTTCCAAGATGCAGAGAGCAGCTTTGGTGAAACAATGTAGTCTGGATTCTGTGGGCTGATCTGTAATGTAGAGCATTAAGAGGGTTTTTTTTTCTATTGACGGTTTTTATTAAACTTGGTTTAGACAAACACTGCTAAAGATTTCTCCTGTGTATTTCTATAATTCTAATACCATAGCTTTTATATAGCACTTTAGACAAGCAGTGATTCCCAATGTTGGGTCCCTGGCTGTAGTTGGACTACAACTCCCTGTCATCCCTGATTGTTGGCTGTGCTGGTGGGGGATGATGGGAGTTGGAGTCCAGCGACATCTGGAGACTTGGGAACCATTGCAAGAGTTTTCACAGTGCTTCACATGCATTATCTCAGAAATCCTTACAACAACCCTGTGAGGTTGGCCAGCTGTATTACACCCATAAACTTGTATGTGGCACCATCTCTATCTCTCCCCCTTCTCCAAGCTCCTTTTGCTGGTCATATTCCCCTAATCCTTATTTCACACAGTAACAATATTTTAAGCATACGTCACTGTGTTTTCCCATATCCTCCCCTTATTTCTATGGTATGCTCCATGGCCTCAGGGATCTTCCCTTTTTGCCTAAAAAACATTAAGGTTCCACATATACTGATGGTGCTGTACAAATACTTTATTTGTATTAAAGCCTTCTTATTTAGAATTTGGGGCAGTGTATATGCCCCAGTTACTTTTATCCTCACAACAACCCTGTGAGGTAGGCTAGCCTGAGAGCTAATAACTAGTATAAAATCACCAAGTGAGCTTTGTGGCTGAATTGGGATTTGAACCCTGGTCTTCCTTGTCAAACTCCAACACACTAACCACTACACAACACTTCCTCCCTCCGTTATATCCAGAATTGGGGTGATAATAGGTTAATAAAAGGTTAATTTTTAAATCCATAATAGCTACCACTGCTCCTTTATTCCAGTACTCAAAAGTGAGTTTAAGAACATAAGAAGCGCCATGCTGGATTAGACCAAGAGTCCATCTAGTCCAGCATTCTGTTCACACAGTGGCCAACCAACTGTTGACCGGGAACCCACAAGCAGGACATAAGCACAACAGCACCCTCCCACCCATGTGCCCCAGCAACTGGTGTACAGAGGCTTGCTGCCTTTGGTACTGGAGGTAGCATATAGCCATCATGATAGCATTTTCCTCCAGGAACTTGCCTATCCCCCTTTTAAAGCTATCCAAACTGGTGACCATAGGGGCATTGCCAGGTTCTTAAAAGATCTGGGGCACAGGCTCAGAACACAAATTTGCATGTGCATATATAAGTGCACCTCTAATATCTATATCTTTCACCACTGAACACTTTCCCCCTCCATGCACCATCATAGAATCATAGAAAAGTAGGGTTGGAAGGGGCCTACAAGGCCATCGAGTCCAACCCCCTGCTTAATGCAGGAATCCAAGTCAGAGCATCCCTGACAGATGGCTGTCCAGCCTCATCTTGAATGCCTCCAGTGTGGGAGAGCCCACCACCTCCCTAGGGAATTGGTTCCATTGTCGTATTGCTCTAACAGTCAGGAGGTTTTTCCTGATGTTCAGCCGGAATCTGGCTTCCTGTCACTTGAGCTCATTATT
The DNA here is from genome assembly GCF_057233095.1 of Heloderma suspectum. Classification (NCBI taxonomy): domain Eukaryota; kingdom Metazoa; phylum Chordata; class Lepidosauria; order Squamata; family Helodermatidae; genus Heloderma; species Heloderma suspectum. The sequence continues at coordinate 363,229,647 of NC_139459.1, read as the reverse complement.
CCCTGTCCTGCACTCTGGGATGATTGAGAAGAGATCCTGGCCTTCCTCTCTGTGACAGCCTTTCAAGCACTTGAAGAGCGCTATCATATCTCCCCTCAATCTTCTCAAGGCTAAACATGCCCAGTTCTTTCATCCTTCCTCATCCTACCATCCTCCAGCAACTCTTCATAAAAACAGATGTCTTGTTTTGTGCAACTCTCCTCTACCTCCTCCTTGTTACGCACAAGCTCTCGTATCTTCCTTCCCATAACTTCATTTGTGCCAAGACTTCACCAGGATTCAGCCATTGAGTCTTTTCAAAAGTAGGGCTAAGTTATGGAGAAACCCTGAGCATGTACTAAGTGCCTTTCTCTCACCACTGGAGCTAGAGTTCATGCAAAATGAAAAAAACACAAATGACAAAACATGCATAGGACTTGAGCTGAAAGGGCAGTCAATTCATTAGATGGAATTGGGTAGGCACTGTATTAAGCCTGCAGTCCCATGCTCACAACTCAGGACTTATTTCTGAGTAAACATGCAGAACATCAAGGCGCAAACCTCCCTGCAAAATAACGTGTGCTGGAATCCTATGCACACTTTCCTGAAGGTAAGCCTCATTAAACATAGTAGGGCTTCTGAGTCAATACATAGGCTTGTATAAATGAGCAGTATTTATCTCTCCTCCACTTAAAAAACAAACCCCAAACTCCTATTTTTATTAAAGCTTTCTGTTCAGAGGAACACAGGAAGCTGCCTTGTGCTGAGTCAGACCCTGGGTCCATCTAGCCCAGTACTGTGGACACTGACTGGCAGCAGCAGCTCTCCAGGGTTTCAGGCAGGATTCATTCCTAAGGCTACCTGGAGCTGCCGGGGATTGAACCTGGGACCTTCTGCGTGCCACGCAGCTGCTCTGCCACTGAGCTGCAGCCCTTTCTGTCGCTGGATAATGGCGACTGGCAAACAAAACAGCCTAGATGTGTTTCTCTGCAACCACGTGAACCCACTTTTCTCAAAGGCTTCAGTGAGGATGGGAAAAAACAACCCTCTTGTCTGTTTGTATAAAGTCCAATACAGTTTAGAACTTCTCTTGCCACGGAAGAGAATTCTCTTTAAGAATTCCCTAAGATACACTCTGGGTGGAATAAAGAAGAGAAAGAAAGAAAAGGATAGGGGAGGGAGGAAAGAATAAAAGAAGACTGGTGATTGGAAACGTGTGTGTGTGGGGTGAGGGGTAGAGAGAATTCCCTAAGCCAAGGGGCTCCTTTCCTCCTCCTTCAGAGGAATTTAGGAGGCTGTGGAGGGTTTGTGAAGATTGCACATACTTAAATTCACTTTATGTGAGGTGGCTAAGAGCTTTTTCTAGCTTTTTTAAAACTGTAGAACCTATTTAAAAGCCCCAGCAGTTTCTCGATCATGATGCCACATAGTCCTAACCTTGTCCTTGAAGGGTTATAATTTGAGTCCTACAGCTATGTAGGAGAAATTAAAGTGGAGGGGGAGAAAGAAGTTTGTGGAGGCTGATTGGATCCCTTGCTGTACTGAAGCTACTAAACTTCTGCAGAATCCAAAGTTTCCAGTTTGGGGCAGTGAAATCAGATGCTGTGTGAAATACCAGTATTTCACATGGAGCTTTTTCTTCCCTTCCTTCTCCCTCTTCAAAATTTCATTGCAAGCAAGCTCCCAACAGTGGGCATGTAAGAGCAGAAAAGTAGGGGAGAGATGAAAAAACAATGAGCAGACTGTGGAAGGAAAGGTGGCGGTATCCCCTCTATTTTAAAAGGCTGGTGCATGAATGAATCCTAAGGCCTCCTAGTAACAACAGCAAGGCTACTGAGCTCAGAGGGAAGAAGCAGGCTTGGATTAAGTAGAGCTGTGCACTACTTTGGATCAGGATCCAAATTCCAAACCAAAGCAGGGTGATTCGGAACAAATCGGTCCAGATCCGAAGTGGGTCCGGATTGGTCCAAAGTGGGTCAGATTGGTCTTAATCACTTCAGATCGGATGATTCTGAAGCCCAGACAGCCTGTCTGGGAAATGTAACAATGACCTCAACATTAGGGACATGGAGAGGAGGAGTTGGGAGGAGGGAATTGAGCCTTGACCAGTGAGATCTAGTTGCCAATAGGGCTGAACCTTTAACCTAGCGGTCTCCAATCACAGTGGAGTGATTGAGTGGGGTGCAATCACTACTCTGTAAGGAAAGGCTTCGATGTTTAGGCTATTTAATTTAGAAGAAAGGCAAATAAATAAATAAAAGGCAAATGGGGAAACGTGGCTCAACAACACTACAAGCGAGAAGGATCTTGGAATTATTGTAGATCACAGGCTGAATATGAGCCAACAATGTGATGTGGCTGCGAAAAAGGCAAATGCTATTTTGGGCTGCATTAATAGAAGCATAGCTTCCAAATCCCGGGAATTACTAGTTCCCCTCTACTCAGCACTGGTTAGGCCTCATCTGGAGTACTGTGTCCAGTTCTGGGCACCACACTTTAAGAGGGATGCAGACAAACTGGAGAGGGTTCAGAGGAGGGCAATGAAGATAATCAGGGGACTGGAAACAAAGCCCTATGAGAGACTGAAAGAACTGGGCATGTTTAGCCTTGAGAAGAGAACGCTGAGAGGAGATATGATAGCGCTCTTCAAGTACTTGAAAGGCTGTCACAGGGAGGAAGGCCAGCATCTCTTCTCGATCATCCCAGAGTGCAGGCACGGAATAATGGGCTCAAGTGACAGGAAGCCAGATTCCGGCTGAACATCAGGAAAAACTTCCTGACTGTAAGAGATGCTCTGAACTGGATCCCTGCATTGAGCCGGGGGTTGGCCTCGAAGGCCCCTTCCAACCCCACTGTTCTATGATTCTAGGATTCTACATCACACGTACACAGCCGCACGCATACAAACACGCACCCCTTCTCCACCCATGGCAGCCATACAGGGGTGCGCCGTGTCCCTCCGCACACGTCTTGTCCTCCTGCTCGCCGACCACAGAGGGCGCTCCGTGCCCGCGCCTTGGGAGAGAGGCCGGCGGGAGGGGGAGGCTGGGCTGAGAGCCCGGTTCCGAGCCAGGGCAAGGGGCGGCTTCAGCGGCGCGGCTTGGGCATGCTCCGTCGCCTTTGGCCAGGGCGGGGGAGCCTCGCCGGGCGCCTCCTGGCTCGCGCGCATCCGGAGGAGTCGCAGCGCCCTGCGCCCGGACGGTCTGATCTCGCCTGCCTTCGGGTCGGCTGGCGGGTGGGGCGCTGCGGGCCTAGGAAGCGCTGGGGGCTGGAGGGGGGCCTTTGCTTTGCTGAGGAGGAGGCGGAGCTGCTCGCACCACGTCCCTCCTGCGCTGATGGGCCTTGGCGGCGCGCCTCTCTGAGCCCCCAGCGAAGGCGGGTGGGTGGGATCCTGGCCCGGGCGCCTCTCCCCGGCTCTCCCTGCACCCGCCTCTCCCCCGCCTTCAGTATATACCACTGCATTTCCCCTTGGTCCTGTCCGTAGCGGATCCGTGTCCTTCTGTACCAATCTGGGACTTGGCTTACACATAACTGATTTCGGGTGCAATCCTACGCATGTTTGGAGAGGGGGAAAAAGCCCGACAGCTCCCAGCATTCCCTAGCCAGGCTAACTGGGGGATGCTGGGAGTTGCAGGCCTTTTTTTCCCTGTGCCCCTGGGACTTAGGCATAACTGATTTAGGGTGCAATCCTACGCATGTTTGGAGAGGAAGAAAAAGTCCTGCAACTGCCAGCATTCCCCAGCCAGGCTAGCTGGAGAATGCTGGGAGTTGCAGGCTTTTTTTTCCTGTGCCCCTGGGACTTACGCATAACTGATTTAGGGTGCAATCCTACGCATGTTTGGAGAGGGGAAAAAAGCCCGAGAACTCCCAGCATTCCCCAGCCAGGCTAGCTGGAGAATGCTGGGAGTTGCAGGCTTTTTTTTCCTGTGCCCCTGGGACTTACGCATAACTGATTTAGGGTGCAATCCTACGCATGTTTGGAGAGGGGGAAAAAGCCCGAGAACTCCCAGCATTCCCCAGCCAGGCTAGCTGGGGGATGCTGGGAGTTGCAGGCCTTTTTTTCCTGTGCCCCTGGGAGTTACACATAACTGATTTAGGGTGCAATCCTACGCATGTTTGGAGAGGAAGAAAAAGTCCTGCAACTCCCAGCATTCCCCAGCCAGGCTAGCTGGAGAATGCTGGGAGTTGCAGGCTTTTTTTTCCTGTGCCCCTGGGACTTGCGCATAACTGATTTAGGGTGCAATCCTACGCATGTTTGGAGAGGTGGGAAAAGCCCGAGAACTCCCAGCATTCCCCAGCCAGGCTAGCTGGGGGATGCTGGGAGTTGTAGGACTTTTTTCCCTGGGCCCCTGGGACTTACGCATAACTGATTTAGGGTGCAATCCTACGCATGTTTGGAGAGGAAGAAAAAGTCCACAACTCCCAGCATTCCCCAGCCAGGCTAGCTGGGGAATGCTGGGAGTTGCAGGACCTTTTCCCTGTCCAAACGTGCATAGGATTGCACCCTTCATGAGTTAGAAAAGCCTTACCCAATCTGGTGCCTTCCAAGGTGTGCTGTATTACAACCCCAGTTGGCTGTGGATGATGGGAGTTGTACAACACACCTCAGAAGGCTGGCAGTCTCTTCCGCAGAGGCATCCCAGTTTATTTCAGGGTAGTAAGATCAGGACTCATTTGATTTCTGGGACTCAGCCTTGCAAATTGTTTTCAACAGTGTAGTGTAACCCCAGGTCTTCTGTGATTCCTTTATCCTAACCCAGCACTGCCCTCATTATCTTTGGACTATAAAGGACTTTTTTGGGCAGTGGTGGAGGGGAGGTATGTGCATCTTTTTGAACTGCTTGATTTAGATCTGCTACTGCTTTCAGCATGCTTGTCTTTATGTTGTTTTAATGCAGCCTTCCCCAACTTGGTGCCCCCCAGTTGGACTGCAATTCCAATGCACAGCCTGGGGATGCTGGGAGTAGTAGTCCAACAGATCTGGAGAGCACCAGAATTGGGAAGGCTGTCTTAATGCTGTGTGTGGTTTTTTAAACGATTGATTTGTATGGATCTTCCTGAACTTGTTAAGCCTCTGCAGGAGTCTCTGCTGCATGGTAAACTAAGGTTTGTGGGGTTTAACAAACTCAAAACCAAGCTACCCACCTCATTTGAAAGCAGTTAAGGGCACACTCCTATGCATGTTTAGACAGAAAAGTCCTACGACTCCCAGCATTACCCAGCCAGCCATGCTGGCTCTGGAATGCTGGGAGTTGTAGGATTTTTTTTCTCTATGAACATGCATAGGATTGCACCCTAAGTTGGGAAGGGCTGTAGAGAAGTGGGTAGAGCCCCTGCTTCGCATGCAGGAAATCCCAGGCTCAATCCTGGCGTCTCCAAGTAGGGCTGGGAAAGACCCCTGCTTGAAACCTGGAAGAGCCTTTCCCAGCCATGCTGGCTTAGGCTGATGGGAGTTGTAGACCAATACATCTGGAAGGCACCAAGTTGGGAAACCTGTTACTGAGCTAGCTCTACCGATGGTCTGACACAGTTGGTATAAGGCAGCCTCCTATGTTCCCAAGGCCCACTGTATTCAATGGGGCTTACTCCCACACATGCATAGGATTGTATCCTTCATAGTCAGATCCCATCACCCCCTCAATGCACCTTGGCTAGTTTTGTAAGCAATCTTGGCCAGCACCTGCCTTTTGCTTACGTTAGTCAGTAAAATGTTATGTATACTGATGGAGCTGAAGACATAACTAGTGAATGCACCCAGTTGGAATAGCGCAGGTGTGATAACAGCAAAGCCTTCAAGCAAACTTACAGAAGTGTCAGGGTTGGACACATTGTGCCTGCCCTGTCTGAGGGAAGCTGTGCCCTCTGGCACCCCTAGGTACGGCTCCTGCCGTGGTGCACCCTTAAAGGCCTGAGCAGGGGGCTGCCCCACAGTAGTAGGGAGGGGGCAGGTGTATAACTATGTCCCTCAGAATCTCCTCTGGCTTCAAAATTAATGAATGTATTTGAAAAATGAAATAACCCTGAGCTGCACAACCCTGGGGTCTCCTCAGTATGCACAGTGAGTTTCAGGTGCCTAGATGTCATGGTCTTGGTGCTATGGTGCTGATGGATGGACAGGCAGACATCCTCTTTTATTATTATAGATAATTAATAGCATTAATAAATGAATACAGAAAATAAAGATAAATGGATATGTCCCTGAACTACTTCAGATATGATTTATCCTCATCACCAGATAAGGAGAGAGAATCTCCACGCATCAGCAGCATCTCTATTCCAGCCTAAAATCCCGCGTTTAAAATGGGGCTTTCTGCTTCTGTTTTAAATGCAGGATCACAACGGACTCCCTTCACACATGCTTCCTTCCCCACCACCTCCCTTTCCCCCCTTGAGTCTTCCATATGTTTCATTGATCTTGCTCCTCTTTTTTTGCGGCTTTTCCTTTTTCATGAGGGAACACAAGTGGAACACAAGCGGGGTGATTTGATAGCTCATTATGTCCAATCTGTTTAAAAACTGAATAAAGATCATTTAGTGCAAAAGGCACCCTGAAGGTTCACAGTGTCATCTAAAGGGCCCGCAAACTTCTGTGAGGGAGCAATCTCAATAGCAGGATAAAAGCTCCATGTGAAGAAGCCCCAGGTTTAGAAAAAAAAAGTGTGGGCTAAATTAGGGTGCCAGAATATTCTCATATTTCTTACCCTCACAGGAAGGGCCTTGTCTTCCCTTTTGGTTGCCAGATTGTTCCACAGTATTGGGGGAAGGACTATGTCTGCACCGGAGCCAAATCAGGTAGGAGAATTGTTTTAAGGTGCTGCTAGTGGGACCGGTAACAAGATGGGGAGTGGAAGCAGCACGGCCCATTTATCTCTTGTCTATGCTGCTCAGAGGTCGCAAAACCGCCTGTCTGATCACTAGCCTGTGAGCCAAATCAAACGTTTAGACAGGCACTTGTGAGACTACAGGAAAAGTAACACACCCAAGAACCTAATTACAAGGCAGAGGTGAGGTTCAAGCTCCAGGTCTGAGGGCTGTACTTTGTGGTACAGCCCTCATCATTTCAGTTCTTCAAGAGGACTCTAAGACTCACCTTTTTACCTTGGCCTCTAATTGACAGGGCACAATCCTATGCATGTTTAGACAGAAAAAAGTCATGCTGGCTGTGGAGTGCTGGGAGCTGTAGGACTTTTTTCTGTCTAATCATGCATAGGGTTCCATCCTTAGAATGCTACTGGGGCTGTTGAGTATATGGTCTGTTTTTAACTGATAATTTTACTTTATCGCTGCTCTTATTATGGTGTTATTAAGTTTTAAGGCTGGGGTCTCCAATGTGGTGCCCCTCAGGCTCCCTGCCCTTCCTGATTTTAATTTTATTTCTTAAGATTTTTATTTAATGTAACTGGGAGGTTGGTATGCTGCAAAGCAAAGTGCTGCCCTCCAGTACCATGTTTATTTGGGTTCAAACAAGTGGCTTTATGTTTTGGAGCTCAGACTTCACCTCTGCCTTGTAATTAGGTTCTTGGGTGTGTTACTTTTCCTTTAGTCTCACAAGTTTGCCTTCTGGGAAATGAGTGTTTTGTGATTGGTCATGCCCACCATGGCAGCCATTTTTTGAATGGGCAAGCTCCTCTGTAGCAGCCATTTGTCCAAGACGCATTCTCAAAACTGCAGATGTGTCCAGCGACCCAAAAAGGTTAGGGACCGCTGTTTATGGTTTTAAGTCTTGTGTGCTGCCTTGGGAGGGTATACCCTAAAAGGTGGCTTATAAATCACATAAAATTAATAAATCAGTCAAATAAAATAAATAAGTCCCCCTCCCCCACAACAGCCTACTGTTTGCTCCATGAGGGGGAAAAATACAGGCATGATACAAGCTCCTGTATTTCTCCCCCCCCCCCCCCGCAGAGCAAATAGCTACTTGAGGGGTGTGTGATTTAGACTGGGAGGCCCAAGAGAAGACACATTGCTTCACACCCCTGCAACCCACCCTGCCCCCATCCCATGCCCCCCCCTTACTTTTTCCTTTGCCACTGACCCTGCTGTGTTGACTTCTATGGAGAGCCACGCGGCTGGAAAAAGTGGCAGCGGGGCTCTCGCAGGAGTTCATGCGGGTCTCATGAGACCACTCAGAAGCTCCACAGCCATTTCTTCCTGCTACGTGCAACAAGGGAAGGAGAGGATGGGTGGCTGGTCTAGAGAGCCCCACTGGCCTCTCTCTCGCTACAGCAAATGCCATGTTGGGAGAGCGGCTGGCTGGTTTCTTCAGAGCACTGGGGGAGGCTGCAGCCGTGGGCCCTCCTGGCGGGGGTGAAGTGGAGCAATTCACCACTCCTCTGCCTGATGCAGGCACTTCACCTTGCTTCATGGATGGGCTGGCCCTGTAGACTGGGGGAAACAATGCAGTGTGGGAAAGGTTAAAGGCCTGCAGTCCCCAAACCTCTTCCCTGACCAAATTAGCACACACCCACGCACTTCCGATTGCCCATCTTATAATAGTGTCAAGTTCCAAATTGTGACAAAATGCGGAATAAAGGAAAGTTTACTACTATGCTACTATGTTTCCTACTAGTTTCCCACTATTTGGGAAATGTTAATTATGGATATGATTTTCCATCTCATGGGCAATGGCATGCTCAACTAGATAGACCTGTGGTCTGATCCAGCAGGGCTCTTCGTGTGGCCCTTTTATTTTCACAGGCTTAAAAAAAAATCTTTTAAAGATGTTTGAAAAACCTTTTAGTAATTTTAAAATGTTTTTAAAAAACATTTCCTGAATGTTTAAAGTTCTGTTTAAAAGTCTTTTATGCCATTGAGAGTCTTGCTGTACTGTGTTTATGCTGAATTTAATATTTTCTTATGATTTTAATTTGTACTTTGGTATTTTATTGTTATTGTAAGCCATCCAGAGAACTTTGTTATTGGGTAGTGTATAGAAGATACTGTTAATAAAACAATTAATTAATTAAATCGTAAAAGCTATAGTAATCCCAGGTTTAACAGTGATTTTGTAGAAAAGAATGTTTCCCAGTTCTACATGCAATTGACTTGTCTAATTTGAAATACAATAGATTACTTGGATTCTCTTCAATTGTGCTTCATTTAATATAGGATGTGTGTGTGTATATAATATTTATATTATATTATATTATATATATGAGAGAGAGAGAGAGAGACTGCCCAAACAAATATTTCTTATAACCTCTACTACTTCTGATTATTCCTATTTAATTCCTTGATGTTTATTTGGTAATTTCTATATGCTTGTTATTCTAAATTGTGTCCAGCACGAGTAGTACTGTAAAAAGCAACGGTGGCCATGCTTGCCATAAGGAAAGTTCCAAAATCCATATTAATGCAATGCTGTAGTATCTTGCTTGATGAAGAGATCTGAAGGTCGCAAAAGTTTGCATAATTTTTGAGATCTTTTGGTTGGCCTAGTAAAGTTATTACTACAATATGGAAGAAGTACTGACCCGGTTTGCATGTCACAGTTACCCAGGGTTTAAACAAACCCTGGGTAGCCGTGAACAAGTAGGAGCAAGCTGGCTCACAGATGCCCACCTCATGCTGAGCTAAACTCAGGAATACTCTATCCTTGGGTTGTTGTCCATGATTGAACCCCAGAATTGTGGGTTGTTGCGGGCTCTTGAGTTTAATTCAGCAGGAGCAGATGGGCGGCCAGGAGCAGCACTCTTCCTCACTCCTGCTCGTTCACAACTACTCAGGGTTGCTTTAAAAGTCAGGTCACTATGTTGTTTAATTACAAATGTAATGAAAGTCTTCTAAATCAGAGTTCTAAAAATAATTCTAGTAATAAAACATTAGGAGATCAGTCACTAAGCTCCTGGGAGTTCCGGCATTCACTGTGGTTCTGGATCAGCAACTACTTTTCTTCCTCTTTTAGAAGCCAGTGACCTTTGAGGATGTGGCTGTGTGTTTCACAAAAGCAGAGTGGGTGTTGCTGGACCCAACCCAAAGAGCCATGTACAGGGACGTCATGCTGAAGAGCTATGAGAATGTGGCGTCCCTGGGTAAGCATAACTCTCTTCTTATCTGATAATGGAGATGCTATCTATCTATCTATCTATCTATCTATCTATCTATCTATCTATTTATACATACCTTTCCAGTCATCTCTTGGGGATGCTTTGGATTTCCTGCATCAAGCAAGGGGTTGGACTAGATGGCCTCAAGCCCCCCTCCAAGTATCTGGTTCTGTTCCCCAGTGGCTGCTTCCAAAGGAGGCCACTGCTAGTCCAGGGCTCCTTGGTATCCCATCCTCTGATGCTGAGGTTTCTGGGACCTGGGCCATGCACTCCGTAGCAGACATGGGACCTGAAAAAGCTCCCCCTTTTTCCAAGCCACAGAGAAGAACTTAGACCAGACTTGCCAATTTGTTCTTTCTCCCCTAGCATGTCAAAACCACAATATTCTTCCTCACCCTCTAGAAAGTCCCAGGTTTCCCAGCATCTCCAGGTAGGGCTAGGAAAGAATCCTGCCTGGAGAGCTGCTGCCAGTCAGTGTTGACGCTACTGGGCTAGATGGACCCAGGGCAGGGGTGTGGTGCTCTGGGGTCACCCTGGGGCTTCGCTCCCGCACTTTTATTGGAGCTGGCTCCCAGTCTGCTACTACTGCGGGGGCAGACGCAGCGGGAGGAGGAGGGCGTGGAGGAAGGGAGTGCGGGCGACTGGTGGCTGCCTCTTGCCTGCTATGCAGAGCCGGCCAGACAAAGTGGGCGAGGGAGGGAGCCTGAGGGAGCTCCGCAGCCTCCTCTCATGCCCCCTATTCTCCTCCTCTGCTCTCAGCTTCTCCACCTTCCAGCCTCTGAGCAGCTGCCATGCCTCGCAACTCGACCATCCCCAGCCAGCCCCCCAGCTTCCTGACCCTTTTCCCACCCTGCTGCCCGTCCCTGCTCTGTGCCTGTGCGCCCGGCACTGCTCTCGTAGTTCTGCAGTGCCGGCCACCCGTTCAGGGCTGCTCCTGCTGGCCACAGCAGGAACAGGCGGAGGGTGCTGCTGCTGCTGCCATTGTCTGTTGCTCGTGCCTATGCGTGGGGTTTGCTGTGTGTGGGAGAGGGATTCCAGTGGGCTTGATGTGCAGATGTTAGCCGGGGATCATGTTTTAACACCGTGCAGTGAAACGTTTTCACCTGCTGTTTGTTTGCACATCAAGTTTGTCCTTCAAGGCTTAGGAGGGGGCCTGGGGTTGGATCTCTGGTTGACAGTAGGGTCCTAGGTTTGTTTACTCAGAAGTCCCAATGTGTTCAGTGGAGTTTATGTTGGATGGACTAGGGCCATGAGTCACTTAACCTGAACTTGAAGGGTCAATATGAGTGAGGTGGAAGGGCATCTCTGAGAGGTCGTTCTGCCTTTCCCTTGTCTCCTCCCTCCACTTTCCTATCTTCTTCCTTCCTTCTCCTGCAAGTGATGCAGACCTCAGCCAGCTTACCTTGAGATGGAAGTTTATTATATCTGCAGTAGAAGTCTGTTCCTGACCTACCACTTGAGTGGGTTTTGTCTACATCCGTGGCTACTGACGTGGGGGTGATTCGGACTTTAGTTTACTCCCCTAGTGAGGGTAGTTATGCTTGTAGCCTTGTAGGGCAATCCTACTTGTCTATTAGAAGTAAGTACCATTATGTTCAATGGGATTTACTCCCAAATAAGTGTGTATAGGATTGCAGCTTTAAAAGAGTTGTGGGTCACCACGGACTAAGTTCCATTTATTTTAATGGGGCATTGCTTCGCACCTGGTCGCAATGGCTCTCCGTAATAATAAGTAATAATAAATATATTGTATTATTATTATTATTAGTTTCTTGAATTAAAAAGGACTAACCTTTTTAGTCCACACTGGAGGCATTCAAGACGAGGCTGGACAGCCACTTCTCTGGGATGCTTTGACTTGGATTCCTGCATTGAGTGGGGGGGGGGGGGTTGGACTCGATGGTCTTGTAGGCCCCTCCCAACCCTACTGTTCTATGATTCTATGATTAACCAAATAATATTTTCTAGCAAGTTGCTGGACTTGACTGTGTGTGTGTGTTTTAATGGGGCATTGCTTCGCACCTGGTCGCAATGGCTCTCCGTAATAATAAGTAATAATAAATATATTGTATTATTATTATTATTATTAGTTTCTTGAATTAAAAAGGACTAACCTTTTTAGTCCACACTGGAGGCATTCAAGACGAGGCTGGACAGCCACTTCTCAGGGATGCTTTGACTTGGATTCCTGCATTGGGGGGGTTGGACTCGATGGTCTTGTAGGCCCCTCCCAACCCTACTGTTCTATGATTCTATGATTAACCAAATAATATTTTCTAGCAAGTTGCTGGACATGACTGTGTGTGTGTGTTTTCAAATGGACCTTTTAGTCATTCTGAATTCGGGTGACCAGATCCTCCAAACAAAGTGGCTGAAAGCTCATTTTTATTGTATAATATTGTATTGTACAACCTTAGAAGCGGGCGTGGCTGTGAGGGGGTGTGGCTGTGACGATCACGAAGGGACCCTGCACTTCTGAATTTGCCATGACACTACTGACCGGGGGTCTGACTCAGCAGAAGGTGGCTTCCTACCTTCTCCCCGTTTCCTTCCTTCTCACAACAGGATCCTCCCCTTTAAAACCAGAACTGATCTGCTGCTTGGAGCGGGGGGAAGTGCTATGGGCACCTGACCAGCAAGAATGCAGCGAAACCGCGATCCCGCCAGGTGCGAGTTCAGGTGAGGCGTTCCAACACAGCAGCTTGCAAGGAGCCCTTCATGGCTGGGCAAATCACTGCACCATGCGGGCAAATGCGCGGGTGGGTTGTCTCATCTTGCACAACACAGTCTCCTTCTGCTTGTCACAGAGAGGGTTAAATAGCTTAAGCAGAACATTGAAGCTCCAGCCCCCTTGACATCAGGTGATGAGGATGGTGGTACACTTACACAGCACCGTTTCACCCAAGCCAATTTTTAACACCCCTGGTTCTTGGGCAACGTGAGTGGTGTCTAGGAGCAGCCAATGCTGTAGCAGTGGTGAAGCTAAGCAGGTGTGGACCTACTCAGCCCCTTGGACGAGGCAGTGTTGCAAATCCCATGTAAGAGCAGATAGAATCATAGAACAGTAGGGTTGGAAGGGGCCTACAAGGCCATCGAGCCCAACCCCCTGCTCAATGCAGGAATCCAAGGCAGAGCATCCCTGACAAGGCGATCCCAGCCCAGCCTCATCTTGAACGCCTCCATTGTGGGAGAGCCCACCACCTCTCTCGGTAATTGGTTCCATTGTCGTATTACTCTAACAGTCAGGAAGTTTTTCCTGATGTTCACCTGGAATCTGGCTTCCTGTCACTTGAGCCCATTATTCCATGTCCTGCACTCTGGGATGATCAAGAAGAGATCCTGGCCTTCCTCTCTGTGACAGCCTTTCAAGTACTTGAAGAGCGCTATCATATCTCCCCTCAGTCTTCTCTTCTCAAGGCTAAACATGCCCAGTTCTTTCAGTCTCTCTTCATAGGGCTTTGTTTCCATTCCCCTGATCATCTTTGTTGCCCTCCTCTGAACCCTCTCCAGTTTGTCTGCATCCTTCTTTAAGTGTGGTGCCCAGAACTGGACACAGTACTCCAGATGAGGCCTAACCAGTGCTGAGTAGAGGGGAACTAGTACTTCCCGGGATTTGGAAGCGATGCTTCTATGAATGCAGCCCAAAACAGCATTTGCCTTTTTTGCAGCCACATCACATTGTTGGCTCATATTCAGCTTGTGATCGACAACAATTCCAAGAGCCTTCTTGCTTGTAGTGTTGTTGAGCCACGTATCCCCCATCTTGTAACTGCATTTCGTTTCTTTTTCCTAGGTGCAGAACTTGGCATTTATCCCTATTAAATGTCATTGTGTTGTTTTCTGCCCAGCGCTCCAGTCTATCCAGATCACTTTGAATTTGTTTCTGTCTTCCAAAGTATTAGCTATCCTGCCCAATTTTGTGTCATCTGCAAATCTGATCAACATTCCCTGCACCTCCTCCTCCAAGTCATTAATACAAATGTTGAAGAGCACTGGGCCCAGGACTGAGCCCTGCGGTACCCCACTCGTTACCTCTCCCCAGTTTGAGAAGGTCCCATTGAGAAGCACTCTTTGAGTCTAATTCTGTAGCCAACTGTGGATCCACCAGATCGTTGTTTCATCTAGCCCACTTTGAGCTAGTTTGCTCATCAGGATATCATGGGGCACTTTGTCGAAAGCTTTGCTGAAGTCGAGGTATATGATGTCTACAGCATTCCCACGGTCTACAAGGGAGGTGACTTGATCAAAAAATGAGATCAGATTTGTCTGGCAGGACTTGTTTTTGACAAAACCATGTTGGCTTCGAGTAATCACGGCATTGTTGTCAAGATGAAATTTGCAGATGACACAAAATTGGGAGGGATAGCTAATACTTTGGAAGAGAGAAACAAAATTCAAAGTGATCTGGATAGACTGGAGCGCTGGGCAGAAAACAACAGAATGACATTTAATAGGGACAAATGCCAAGTTCTGCACCTAGGAAAAAGAAACCAAATGCACATCCATGTTGGCTTCGGTTAATCACAGCATTGTTTTCAAGGTGCTTATAGATGGATTGCTTTATCATCTGCTCCAGAATTTTCCCAGGGATTGATGTCAGACTGACTGGTCTGTAGTTCCCAGGTTCCTCTTTTTTACCCTTTTTTGAAGATAGGGACAACATTAGCCCTCCTCCAGTCATCTGGCACTTCCCCCATCCTCCATGATTTCTCAAAGAGAATAGACAGCGGTTTTGAGAGTTCTTCTGCCAGTTCTTTTATTACTCTAGGATGCAGTTCAGCTGGCCCTGGAGATTTGAACTCATTCAAAGGAATTAGGTGTTCCTTGACCATATGCCTATTGATCTCAAGCTGCAATCCTGCCCCTTCAGCCTGTACTTTGCCTTTGCCAGGGGGTTCATAGACCCTCTTTTGGGAGAAGACTGAGCCAAAGTAGGAATTGAGTACCTCTGCCTTTTCTTTGTCATCTGTTATCATTTTGCCATCCTTATTGAATAGCTGAACAACCATTTCTTTCCTCTGCCTTTTACTATGCATGTAGCTGAAGAAAGCCTTTTTGTTGTTTTTAGCATCCGTCACTAACCTCAGCTCGTTCTCAGCTTTAGCCTTCCTGACACCATCCCTGCAATTCTGTGCTACCTGCCTGTACTCTTCCTTTGTTACTTGGCCTTCTTTCCACTTCCTATATGTGTCCTTTTTTGTTTTCAGGTCATCCCTAAGCTTTCTGTGAAGCCACATTGGCTTCTTCTGTTGTCTTCCACCTTTTCTTCTTGTTGGAATTGTTTGTAATTGTGCCTTGAGAATTTCCTTTTTTAAAAGCTCTCACCCATCTTGGACTCCTTTTCTCGTTAGCATCGCTTGCCATGGGACCTTACTGATCATTGTTCTCAGTTTATGAAAATCAGCTTTCCTAAAATCCAAGGTACGTGTTTGACTACACTCAGCTTTTGCTTCCCTTAGAACCAAGAACCCAAGTACAACATGGTCGCTTTCCCCCAGAGTTCCTGTAACTGCTACTTGATCCACTAAGTCATCTCTGTTGGTTAGGATCAAGTCAAGGATAGCCTATCCTCTAGTTCCTTCCTCTACTTTCTGTAGGAGGAAGTTATCCACCACACAAGTCAGGAATTTCCTGGAGGGGCCATGTTTTGCAGAATTTGTCTCCCAACAAATATTGGGGAAATTGAAGTCCCCCATTACTACTACATCATGCTTCCTTAAAACATTGGCTATTTGCTTTTCAAAAGTTTCATCCTCGTCTTCTCCTTGATTGGGTGGCCGGTAGTAGACTCCGACCACCAGGTTCCTTTTATTCTTTGCTCCATTTATTTTGATCCAGATGCTCTCGATGGGGCTACCAAGCTCCTCCTCCTGTATTTCTGTGCAGATATGTATTTTTCACATACAGTGCAACCCCACCTCCCTTTCTGTTCCTCCTGTTCTTTTTGAACAAGTTGTATCCTTCAATTGCTGTATTCCAGTCATGAGAGTCATCCCACCAAGTCTCAGTTATACCTATCAAGTCATAATTTCCCTCCTGTATTAAGAGTTCAAGTTTGTTCTGTTTGTTTTCCATACTCTGGACATTAGTATATAGACATCGAAGACCATGTGCTTCATAGTCTGGCTTTCTTCCTACATGTGTCTGAAGACTACTATTGGGCGCTATCAGAGCTGTTCTCTCCGTTGGAGTGCATGCGCCTACGTCCATTGTTACCCCCAACATTACATCTCCCTTCCCCGTAGGATTCAGTTTAAAGCTCTCCTGATGAAGTTCTTCATGCTGTGGCCAAACACATTTTTCCCAGCCTTTGTGAGGTGCAACCCGTCCCTTGCCAACAGCCCATCTTCCAGGAAGTATAGCCCGTGGTCCCAGAATCCAAATCTCTCTCGTCGGCACCACCTTCGTAGCCAGTCATTCACCCAGAGTATTTTTCGTTCCCTTTCTATCCCTCTTCTAACTACTGGAAGGATGGATGAGAAAACTATCTGGGCCCCAAAGTTCTTGAGTTTCCTTCCCAAAGCTTCAAAGTCTGACGTGATTTCTTCGTAGCTCCGCTTGGCAGTATCATTTGTTCCCACGTGGATGAGAAGAAAGGGATACCTGTCAGTGGGCTTTATGAGTGCAGGCAACCTTTCAGTCATGTCTCTAATCCATCCTCCCGGGAGACAACATACCTGGCGAGTCCACGGGTCTTCGCGACATACTTGGGTCTCGATCCCACGCAGCAAGGAGTCTCCCACTACTACCACTCTTCTTCTTGTTGTAGGCCTGGGTTTCATCGCCTCTGTTTGACTGCCCTTCAGCCTCTTGCTCACTCTCATGCAGGTTCCCCTGTGATTCTTCCTCTGCAGGCTGTCCTCCAGTCTCATCCGCAAGTACCTGGAATCGGTTCCACAGCTCCACTGCTTCCACTGGTGCAGAGTGGTGTCTAGTTCTTCTTCTCCTGACTGTCACCCTTTTCCAAGGAGTATCCTCTAGTCCATTTTTCTTCACCTCAGCATTTCCCACTGCCTCATCTTGCTGTTGCTCTTCAAGCTTCTGGTCTTCCCTTTGCTGCTGTAGTTCCCCCATTCTGTCCAAGAACTCTTTGTGTTCTCTTATTCCCCGGAGGGTCGACAGTTGCCGCTCCAGTCCACTTACTTTTTCTTCCAGCAGCGTGATCAACTTGCAGTTGTTGTAGGTGTAGGCCATGTTGTTCTCAGGCAAGAAAACAAACATTGCACATACCTTGCAGGTCACCACCACTGGAGAGTCCTGTCCTTCCATTGCCTCTTTTCCCTTTTTCTGTCTAGCTTTGTGATTGTTCTAGACTAGCTTGTGCCTGCTCCTCTACTCAGTAGAGGTTAAAAGCAGAGTCCCACTGGTGTGGAAGTGTGTGTTACAAGACAAATAAATGAAAAAAAGTTAGTTAAAAAATAAAATAAAATGAAAAAAAATGTTAGGGGCCTCCCCCTTGACCTCCCCTGCCGAACTCCCCTGGCCAACTCCTGTTTGCTCCCCCTGTTCGCTCGCTCTCTGGGAGCTTGCTTGCTTGCTTGCTTCTGTAGTCCCTGGACCAGCTGGAGCAGCTTGTTCTGCTCTGCTCAGCTGGGAGGCGGGAAACAGACTGAAGCTTCCCGCCCAGTCAGCTGCTGGGAGTACTCAGGCCACACACCCCCAATTCAGTTGGAGCTCTCAGAAGCACCTGGTGAGCTCACAGCCACTCAGAAGGATAAAGGGCAGCCCCCTGGGCTTCCTGCAGCCCACTTACCACTTAGCCTCTGTCTATTTTGTCTCCTTTGTCTCTTCTACTACTGCAACTCCCCTGGCCAACTCCTGTTTGCTCCCCCTGTTTGCTCGCTCTGGTCGCTCGCTCTCTGGGAGCTTGCTTGCTTCTGTAGTCCCTGGACCAGCTGGAGCAGCTTGCTCTGCTCTGCTCAGCTGGGAGGTGGGAAACAGACTGATACTGATACTGAAACAGATTATAATAATCTTAATGCTTTATCCTTAACTTAACTTGATGGTTAAAATATGGGACTAATTTAATCTCTAATATTTCTCCAGTGACCCTTTTTAGCTTTCATCTCTATCCCATTCACTTGTGAGATAGGGCTTTTTAGTGGTAGCACCAAGAAAATGGAACTCCCTGGCTCTGATGATCTGCCACGCCCCCACTTTATCTGCTTTTAGGTGATCAGTGAAGACCTTTTTGTTCCAGGCAGCCTTCCAGAGTATGATGTAGTTCTTAAACTCACTGCTGCTATTTTTAATGCCTTCATGCTTGACTTTGTAGTTTTGAATGATTTGTTGGTAATCACTGATTGCTTTAATTGTTTTAATTACATTTTTATCCTGCCCTTTCTCCAGGGAACAACATAATTTTCTACCCCCATTTTATCTTCACAAGAACCCTGTGAGGTAGGTTAGGCTGAGATATAGTGACTGTCCCAAGAGTACCCAGTGAACTTCATGGCTGAGTGTGGATTTGAACCCGGGTCTTCCAGTCCAACACCCTTACCACTGCTACACTATGCTGTCTCAGCATTTTTATTTTGTCTTACATTTTATCTACTATTTCTAAGATGCTTTAGATACTTTCTGTAGGAAAGTAAGGTAAAAGTAAAATGAACTGAACCAAATTCTGTAAAAACAGACATAAAACATTCTCTAATAATAATTCTGCAAAAAAAATTAAATGAGCAATTTCCGATGTTTATGAATTAGCTTATCTTTCATCCAGGAGTGCAGGGTGGTGTACAGTATGGGTGGGCAAACTTCAGGCTTGTGGGATCTACTTTGTTTTTTTATTAGAACCATGAGATCCACTAACCATGGGCTGGTTCAAAAGACAAAACACGTAGAATTAAAGAATTCGGAGCCCAGGAATTTGTTTTGAGTACCAGAACTGAATGGAGCTCACACTCCTTCCACATATAAATCCACTCCTGGTTACCCCAAGCTTTCTTCATTTCAGCTGTATAATTTCGGACAGGAGGGTGTGGGGGAATCATGTTGCTGCTGCTATTGTTAAATAATTGTGAGTCAGAAATCCTTGACGAGCTACTGTAAATCACTCAGAGATCTACCTTCTGCCTGCCCCTCATCTGAGTTTGTTTTTTATCTTCACAGCAACCCTGTAAGGTAGACTGGGCTGAGAGATGGTGGCTAGCCCACAACCACACAGTGAACTTTTGAGTTCTCCTTGCTCGTTCTAACCACTGCACCACACTGGCTCTAATAATATGTGGCTCCTTTTAAAATGTACATCAGCATGCTGATTTCTTGATCTTCTCTTTTATTCCCACAGGAGATGAGCAAGTGAGTGAGAATGAAGAGAACCCTCTTCAGTCACAAAGTTCTGCGCTGGTGAACCAAAAGGAGACATGGCTGCTGAAAGACCGAGACAGCATCACCAGTTATCAGGACAATGGTGAGAGCTCTGGGACTTGGCATGGAGCAGAGAGACAGCAAAGAAAGCATCTCGGGAAGCGGGTTCGTAAAGCAATTGCTAGTGGGAAAAGCGTGGTCCAAGAGCGAAGTCACAGAAATAGGAGTCCAAAGAGAAACTCTATTTCTAAAACCCCTAACAGAACCAATGCAGTAGCAAAATCAGAAAAATGCTCAGTCTGTGGCAAAACCTTCTGTAATAACACTTACCTTGTTATACATGAGCGATCCCACACAGGAGAGAAGCCGCATACATGCTCAGACTGTGGGAGAAGTTTCAGTTCACCGTCGAACCTTCTTTCACACAAGAGAATTCACACAGGAGAGAGACCCTATAAATGCTTGGATTGTGGGAGGAGCTTCATACGGAACCGAGACCTTCAAGCTCACAGAACGATCCACACTGGTGAGAAACCACACGCGTGTTCCTATTGCGGGAAGAGGTTCCGGAGCAAAACACACGTTGTTAGGCATGAAAAAATCCACAAAGAAGAGAGGCCGTTCAAATGTTCAGAGTGTGGGAAAGGATTCAGATTGAAAGAGCATCTTGCAGTTCACAAGAGAACGCATACAGGAGAGAAACCCTATGAATGCTCAGATTGTGGGAGGAGCTTCAATTGTGCAGCAAACTTTCACAGGCACAAGAAAACTCATGGGGAGAAACTGCATAAGTGTTCCGATTGTGGGAAAAGCTTCAGAAATAGCTCGGACCTCAAATCGCACAGAAGAATCCACACTGGCGAGAAACCTTACCAGTGCTCATTCTGCAGGAAAAACTTCCGTTGTAGCTCAAGCCTTATAACACATAAGAGAACCCACCAAGGAGAAAAACCATATAAATGTCCAGAGTGTGGCAAGTGTTTAAGTCAAAAATGGTGCCTTATTAATCATTTGAGAATGCATAAATATAAATGCTCAGACTGTGGGAAAAGCTTCAGCCAAAGCTTAGCCCTTCAACTACATAAAAGAAAACACACAGGTGAGAAACCGTTTAGATGCTTGCGTTGTGGGAAAAGCTTTGATCGTAGGTCATTACTGATGATTCATGAAAGAATTCATACAGGAGAGAGACCGTATGCTTGCTCAGAGTGTGAGAAAAGCTTTATACAGAAATCCAAACTTATTCGACATGAGAGAACCCATACAGGAGAGAAACCGTACAATTGCCCCCACTGTGAGAAGAGTTTCAGTGAAAGAGCAAACCTTGTTCAACACGTGAGAGTCCACACTGGAGAGAAACCATACAAATGTTCCCACTGTGGGAAGTGCTTCAGCCAAAGATCACATTTTATTGAGCATGAGAGATCCCATCCGGGAGAGAGATCCTATGACTGTTCGGAATGTGGGAAAAGCTTTAGCCACGTTTCACGCCTCCATAAACATCAGAGAATTCACACAGGGGAGAGCCCATATAAATGCTCAGAATGTGGGAAAAGCTTCACTGGTAATGCACATCTTAAATCACATAAAAGAGTCCACTCTGAAGAGAAGCCATACCAGTGCTCAAATTGTGGGAAAAGTTTCAGGCATAACTCCACCCTTACGGTCCATAAAAGAACACACACAGGAGAGAAACCATTTCAGTGTTTGTCTTGTGGGAAAAGCTTTAACAACAGTTCAGGTCTTACAGCACACAGAAAAATTCACTTGGGAAAGAAACCATTTCAGTGTTCAAATTGTGGGAGATGCTTCATGCAGAGGTCTGCCCTTCTTAAACATAGGAGAATACACAGAAAGGGGAAAAAATTTAAATGTTCTGACTGTAGGAAGACCTTCATTCAGAAAGCACAGCTAATTGTACATCAGAAAAGCCATACTTGAGGTGGAAAGCCCTAAAAGAAGTCAGGTTGAATGGGCAACATATTTGCACAGTTCATACATTACTGGTGGCTATAAAAATCTAGGATGGGTGGAAAGCAAAGATAAGAAGGGTAAGGATTGCTAGCACAGCTTACAGATTTTGCCACAACAGAAAAGGCCTGTTTAGAAGCCCTCTGTTCCCCGTCCCCTAGTCATTGGGGAGTTAAGGTCTCCAGAGCAGGGATGAGGAAACTGTGACCCTTGAGATGTTGTTGGACTCCGACTCCCATCATGCCTGACCATTTGCTATGCTAGCTGGACCTGATGGGTGTGAAGACCAGCAACAACTGGAAGGCCATAGGTACCTGACCCATGCTCTACAGAGTGGGGGTAGCACAGCTTTCTCAGTTCTTTGGAGACTTGTGGGTTTTTAGGGAAAAAAGTGCAAGGTGATCTTATTTCAAGGTAATCTTATTTCATAGACTCTGAGTCAAACTAGATGTGATGTTAACTGCATTAATGAAATTAATATCCACATTTTTAAAAAACATAAATGACAGCTGCAGGGGGCCTGAGTAAAAGGAGGTGGGAAGGGAGAATTTTAACCCTCCCCCACCTGCCAGGGTCCCAGTGACCCCCCCCAAATTGCATTCATGCAATTAGCATCATGTCTAGTTTGGTCCTCAGCGGCAGCACCATTGTTCATTTATTAGTGCAGAACCCACAGGCACTGATGCAAGACAGAGTTAACAACAAATCATGGATTAAGTCTGGGTTGTTTAAGCCTGAAACAACCCAGAGTGTCCGGGTTCGGATGTCACGATAACTTATGAACGGGGCGGATTGTAGTTTGTTAAGTGAAAGTGGAAGTGATGAGCTTACCAGAGGCAGTGCACTCACTTGCTCCTGCTAGATTTTGGCAATTTGTGGGTTAAATAACCCACAGTTGCCCATGTGTACAAACTGGTAAACTCTGTATGATGAAACCTTCTGCAGTACTTCAAGCCTCTATGACACAAAATGTAAAATCTTCAGAGAAACAATATGGGAGATTAAACTAACAGAATGATTCTATAGGTGTTAGATAAGGAAGACACAGCACTCAGAAGACCCAAAGTTTGCAACCTACAAGTTCTAATTTTGACCAACTGAATCTGGTAGCACTCTTGAGACTAACAAATCTTTAGGATAAGCTTTTTGTTGCCTTTAGCCTGAATAGTCTTCTACATAAAAATATCCAGGTAAGGCACATTCAACATGGTGAAGTTGGAATGAGGGGATAGAACGGGCCGCAGCATTTCTGACTGCAGGTTGTGGGACCACATTTCTGAATGCTCCAGAAAATATCAAAGTAAGCTGAAAACTAGCATAGGTGGTGGGTTATTTTAAAACCTACCTGGATATTTTTATGTTAACAAATCTTTGAAAAATGTGTGTGTGAGAGGTGGTCTAGATTAGAACCATTACTTCCCTCCTGAGTTCTTCCCTTTCAAGGAATTTATTTTTGTACATGTAGGAGCACTCAAAAATGGTATCCCCCACGTACAGTCTGAAGTGGTATGGCTCACTCTTTTCGCCTCATTTCTATTTTTAGACCAAGGCTATATCTTCGGATGTGGGGCTCTTCGCAACAAGCAAATACAACACAGCATTTTACCTCCCCACCAAATAATCAACCTCTCCCTTTCCGCTGGCTCCTTCGCTACAGCTTTCAAACATGCCACTGTCTCTCTTACTCTCAAAAACAACAACGCATCTCTCCACCCAGCATCTGTCTCCAGTTCTTGTCCCATCTCCCTTTGCCTCCAAACTCCTGGAGTGTGCTGTTCATGCCTGCTGTCCTCCAGTCCTGCTTTCAGCCCCCCTTCCTTGTGCCTGCTGTCCTCACAATCGCTTGATGACCTCAGTGCAAAATCTAAATTCTGCCCTCATTGTGCTTGACCTCTCCACTGCCTTTGATAGTTGATCACCCTCTCTTACCTGAATCCCTTTCTGTCCTCAGATGGTTCTCTTTTTACACGTCTGCTGACATTTCTATAGGGAGATGCTCTGCCTCTCCTTTCCCTCTCTCTGTGAGGTTCCCTTGGGGATCTGTTCTTGGCCCTTTGGGCTTTTCTGTCTTTATACACTGTCCCTGGGTGATGTCATCAAATCCCATGGCTTTCCGTCCTTCCTGCAGAAGGTCCAGAAGAGACCCAGCTCTGTTTTTCAACCCCAGTACTATCCCACCTCACTCCAGTCCCGCAGCTCCAACAGCTGCCTGATAGTTCTTTACTTGGATACTTTGGCATCATCACATCTGGCCTGCCAACCCCTCCTCTCCCCATACACTTTCCTTATCCACTAAGAATCCACACGGTTGAATGGGCACAGTCTTGGCTTCATCTTTGACTCTTCTCTCTCCTGCCTGATTTATTCATTTTCTTTATTTTTTTAGTTAAATATATATCCTGCCTTTCTACCAAATGGTGCTCAGTTGTATAGGAAAGCAAAGGGTATGTTACATGATGTTGAGGTTCTACTGTTATCAGAAGGAGGAGGCTGTAGCATAGCCTTTCTGAACCTGGCGCCCCCTGGGTGGGCTGGACTACAATTCCCATTATCCCTAGCCAGCATGGTCATCAGGGAAAGCTGCTGTAGCATATGGAGGCTAACTCTCAAAGGTGCTACTGGAATCAGACCAAGTCATCTACCTGACTAATCACACCTATCTTCACCTGCAGTCCTATACCCACCTGGAGCTCCATGGGATTTACTTCTGAGTAGACCTGCATAGGATTGTCCTATTAATCTGTTCTGAGGCAGTGGGGTTTTGGAAACTTCTAAAAGTTTTACGGCTTTATATAATTGTTTTCCTTCACGTTTTTGTCTACCGCCAGCAGTATGTGCGTATTATATGGCTTCCTATGCTGAGAAGCTATCTAGAATTTTCTGGAGTAGGTGGCAGACATGTAAGAGATAAATGGGGGGGGGGAAGCTGTTTCCACTGCTGAAGGGACAAGCCACTTTTAAACCAAACAGCAGATTGCCTCTTTGGCTGTGGAAATAGCTGCAGTGATTAAAGAAATAGGGGGATTCCATGACTGTGGGCATTAGTTGCTTCTGGTTCTCCTTTTTTGGAACCTTGTCTAGGAATTTCATCATTGCTTTTTTAATTGCTTTATAGTGGACAGTGTTGGTATGGCTCAGAACTCTACCTCAGCCCTGTTCACCCCATAAGCCTCTCTCACCTGTTTTCTCCATCCCAACCTCGCATACCTGTAAGGATGCTTTGCAAATAAAACACAAATATCTTTTTTTTTAGCAAGAATATTTAGCTCACTGTATGATTTCTTTAGAACTTACCAAGCACATGAAACTGTAAGTAAATTACTCTTGAATGAATCAAGAGAGACTTAAGAGAGGACCATCTGCTTCAGATTTCAGACGCAGATTGGGACACAGATCAACAACTCCCCCTGAGAAAAAGCGGTGGGGGAGATGTAGAGAAGGGGGTGGGAAGATGGGGAGGACCAATCAAAAACTTCCTGGTATAAAAGGGGTGGGGTGGATGTGTGGTATCAATATGACAGGCAGAGTTGGAGAATCCAACTGTTTTATTGTGTGCTCTTTGGTTTTAATTTTTGTGAACCGCCCGGAGAGCTTCAGCTATTGGGCAGTATAGAAAATAAATAAATAAATATCCCATTGAAATGCATTATGTTACATTTTATTGGCTGAGGGCTTAGTCCCATGCAATGTCTCCCATGACCACTAGGGGCACTGCAGGCAAGTTCCATGCATCGCCAGCAGGGGGCGCTCACAGGCTTAGGTCTGTAACAAAAAATGGCTGATGGCGCACAAAGTGGCCACCATGCTTCAGACTTGCGTATCCAAATTGGTGCACAGGCCTATTTATTTATTACATTTATATCCCACCTTTTTTCCTCCTTAAGGAACGCAAGGTGGCATACATAAACCTGTCTGTTTTTATCCTCAGAACAGCACCCCTGTGAGGTAGCTGAGAGTCTGTGACTGGCCCAAAGTCACGCAGTGAGCTTCCATGATTGAGCAGGGACTAGAACCCGCATCTCCTGACTCCCAATCCAACACTCTAGCCACTAGGGCATGAGTGTTTGCCCTTTTGATACCTGCATGCCATGAGCTATACATTGGGATGAACTTCATGTACCTGCACCCCCAGTTTTCATGGCATTAGCCCTCAAAATTATCCTTCAGTTGTGGGTCATCACTGTAGTGTTCTGATGTACAGATGGGGGAACAGAGTGGCAGGAGTGACTCACCCAAGGCCACATAATGTCAGTAGCGGAGAAGTGGGGAGGGGGCTCTCAAAGGGAAAGCAGGGGGTCAATAGAGATGAGAAAATAAAGGGGAGGGGGGCTGGGAGGACTGTGTACATGGTGTGTGAGAGCAGTACTTTGGAGCAGATGTCCAGGGCTCCCCTTAGCAGAATGAGCAAGAGGGCCTCCAAATGCAACATGGTGGGCCCACCACCTTTTGAAGTAAGTGAAGTAATACACATTACCATCTAAAGCAGGAGAGTGCAAGACCATTAAGTCTAGAGTCTAACATTGCTCGACTACTGCCTGAGCTGGGAGGATATGCTGATTCCTCCTACACCCCTCCATATGGTTTTGTTTTTGTGGCAGCGCTGGTGGCCCTTCCCTCCCCAGGTGCAATCCCCCTTGAAAATCACCCCCCTGTGTGTCAAGCTAAAAGAAAACACCCATTTGTGACAAAGCTCTACTTCTAATACAGTACTCCCTAGAGCATCACCCTGCCAGGCAACCTGAATAGTTTTATCCAGCCTTATCACACTTCTTTGTCCTCCAAAATACGAACAAACCCTTAACCCCTTTTCTTGAATAGGCTGACTGGTTCCAACCACCTTGGGCTTATAAAATGGAAGTTACAGTCGTTAAGAAGGTGGGTCCAACCGCTAGGTAATTTTCGGATTTGCTGGCTAGACCAGAAATGGAGGCTATTGCATTATTGGACAGTCCAACCATCCGTCTCTGCTAAGGGCCACTCACGGAAGTTTGTGGGTCCATCACACGACGTCATCGACATCCAGTGCCCCTCCTGCCCTTTTTCAGATTTATCCCACAGTAAGAAACACCGGACTACATCGGGTCTTTAAAGAAGATGCACAGTATTGGCAGTGTGTAATGCCACCATAGCGCTATATTTCAGCCACAAGATGGTATCCTCTAAAGGAAAACATAGGAAAAGTGCTGAAATGGTCACCTGTGTCTGCCTGTGTAATGGAGCCGATCATAATCCTGCAAAGAATCTGGGAGCAGAAAGCCCCAGAAAGGCAGCAGGATTTTCTGGTAATGAGGAGAAGCCCTAAGGAGCTGGCTTTTACTGAGCAGGCATCCTCTCAGTCCTTCTAGAGCCTTCCTGCATACCATCTAACTGGAAGCCAGACGCTCTCACTCTCGGGATTTCTACACCAGCCTAAAATCCTGCATTTAAAACGGGGCTTTCCACTTCCGTTTTAAATGCAGGATCACAACTGATTCCCTTTACACGCGCTTCCTTCTCTGTAGATGGCCATTCCCATAGCGTTATGTTTCTGTGAAGAGGCATTACATACACTCCAGGTTCAGCGACACTTGCTCCTGGGTTCCTGCCCCTTTCCCATTACTGGTGGATGGGGAATGACACACGGACAGCCCTCCACCCATCTCCCCGGGCCCCGCCTCCCTCTTCCATGCTTTCGGCCAGTCCCTGCCGCTCAGCCTCTGCGGCTCCTCTGCTCTGCCGTCCCCCCTCGCTGCCGCTCTGCCGTTCTGTTTTGAACGGAAAGGCTGAAAATGGTGAGGAGCCAAAATGGTGCAGGAGTGGGAAGGCTGAACGCCCATCGGACCTTCGTCACCACCTTCGACATCATGACCACATCCCCAACAACCACACTCAGCGCTTCATTGACGCTAGGGAAGAAGTACACGGGAAGGACATGGCGCTCCATTTGTGCATATCTGGAAAAATACCCAATTTTTTCTGTTTGAGGAAAACACTGGATAAGTGGGAGGAAATAGTGGAATAATGACTGGACAACGACGACGTCATGTTATGGACCCACACAATTCAGTGAGTGAGCAACCATGAATGTGCAATAAACTTGAGGTGTGTAAATTCGGTCCTGTTTAACCTCAGAACCTGCACCAAATGGGTCCGAAGCACCCCAGTGGGTAACCAAGCAATCCCAACAGGGAAACATCAACCCAAAACACCACTACAGACAAGATTGCAACTTGAAACCATATTTATGGCTTTATTGCTGAAAATTCAGGGGAAATACAAAATAAAAGAAATAGAATGGTGGTTATATGAGTGTTAGAAATTCTCTCTCCAATTACAGGGAAAGAGAATGCAACAAAAACAGAAGATAAATCAAAAGAATTGCAATTGCCAAAGCTGGTACTATGAACTTGGCCAATAAGATAATGGTTTGAGCTTCTAACATTGTTATGACTCCTCTTTCCAACTTACTCCTGTTTACTACTTGCAGTTCAAAGCTAAACAAAAACAATTCGACCTATGTGTTAACCCGCCCGTGGCCTCCTCCTGCTTTCTTGAATACAAAACTTATGCTGAAGCATTACTAAGTTCCTCTAGGCATAGGAAGAGTAGAGGAAGGAGTTGGAGTGAACAGAAAACTCAAGACTTGGGAATAATTCCAGTTCTCACCTTTGAAGACGGGATTCCAAATCCCCTCTTCAGATACAACCTCCTAGTCTCAAGCTTAGGAAACACTCCAAGTCCCAAACCCCAAAATAACTCCAAGTCCCAAACTCAGAAATCATTCTAAGTCCCAGACTCAGAAATTACTCTAAGTCCCAAAATCTAAGAGTCGAAAAAGGTCCATAGTTACCTAAATCTGTGGGTCTGGTGGCATGGCAGAAAGAGGGAAGTGGAGCAGCAGCAGCAGGAACAAAAGACACCAACACCCCGGAGCTCCCATTCCCTGGGCTTTTATACCCCTGCTCTGGTCAAAGGTGGGGCCCAAGGAGCAATGAGACAATCAGCCTCCAATAGGAAATGGGGTGCACGTGGTTAGAGCATTTGCTCACCAATCAGAAACAAGGTGTCCCATCTATCTCCCATGATTTCATGCGTCTGAGGAACGTGTTTGGCACTATTACAAACGGGCTACTTTAAATGTCTCAACATATGACCCAAAGTCTACCATCTGGGCATGCTATCTTGATTGACGCCTTGCTCTTCTTTGAACTCCCGGTCATCTCTGGCCATTTTTGGTCATATCCACCCAAACACCTCCTCCTAGTTGTTGCTCGTGCTCAGGGCTACACTTCCCCGCCCAACTAGCATCAAATAGGGACATTCTCTTATCAGCAGGTGTACACCACGAGAAGTCAAAACAGCACTTTCCCTCCTCTCAGTAGGCATCTGAGCATGCTCAGTTCTGCTGTTCATCTCATTTAGACACTCTGCCAGCACGCCTTGAGCAAGCTCTGTGAAGCTGCTTGTAAAGACTGCTGCATTTTTTTTTTCCTTCTTCAAAAACAGTCCTGAAAAATCTCAGTTAGAGTCTCAGTGAAATAACATCATTTAGTATAGAATCAAACTTCATGGTCTTCTCACCCAGGGGTCAAGAGTCCAGAATACAAAGCTGCTTATGAGTCTGGGGTCTTCTAAGGGCTCTTCTTGTAGGCCTCTCCCAGATTAAATCAGCCATCTTTACTCTTTGTTAACCCTTTTCAGTACCAGATTAACAAGGTGTGGAGATCCCCTCAGACCATCCTCTGAGGAATGTATCCTTTAACCTCACCCCTAATGTATTATGTATACCCCAAAGTGGGAACGCAGTTAGAAGAACGCTTATAAGAGTGCCGTTGGCGTCTGCATAAGGTGTCCAACAGATGCTTGTGCATGTGTTAAGTCTTAACCAGAGTAACTCCATGTTTGTTCGCTAGCTCACCGTTTTGGGTCCGACAGTCTGTAGCAGATTGCAGGCTGTTAGCAGCCTGTTCTGGGAATTGCTGGGGAGTGTAGGTTCCTCCCCATTGAATCGCAATCCACAGCCTGTGCTACTGGCAGATAAGCATTGTACTTCGTGCAGCAGCTCAGTATCAACAGCTGACACATTGACCCTAACCAAGGAGAGAATGTCCAGCTACGTTCCAGGTACCAGGGAGTGTGCACGCCTGCAGGTGATGTGTCTGGTAAAACATGCTAGAGCTCTTCCATGTATGTGATGTATTTCCCTGTATAAAAGTCTGCCCCACTGAACATTCAGGGCTCTCTGCCCCCTTGATTACAGAGTGCCTGCGAGTCTCGTAAATAAAGGCGCTAAATCCAGAAGTCTTACCCATGTCTAGTGGTTTCATTGGACCTCCGGCTAGACATCGACCCAAGGAGCGAGTTCTGCTCTTACCACACCTCTTCGCAATAAACTCGGCATATGCTCTTGAGTACAGGATTGCATTCATGTAGGTAAGGTGACTAGATGTTAGCTGAACTTTTTGATTTTATTTGGAATTCTTGTGTGTGTGTGATTGTTGCCTTCCCTGGTTCCCCCCCCCCTTCTTTCTTCCCCCTCACCCCAAATAAGCTCCTTTTTATATGTGGACATGGCTGTGTTTTTAAAAGAGAGTTCTCACTGAACTCTTCCCTGGTTCCTTGAACCAGACCGCATGGTTACAAAGCTACTGCTTATGTTTTAAGATTTTTTTTAAAGGGTTTTGGGAAGTTTCCTGTTTCTGGGCTTTGGGAAGGAAAGTCCAGCGCACCTTTCTTTTTTCCTAGGTCTGGGCTAAAGGGAGGGATCCTTGACAATAGGGCTTAGAAGCAGCTGGACAGACCAGGGTGCGTCAGGAGGTACGTTTCTGGGGGCCGCCCATCAGAAATTATTTTCATGGGGAACCCACATAAAGAAGGGGCAGTGGAGGCTGGTGGCTCCGACATCAGTGGGGCGGTGGGTCCGCTCCGGGTTTCAGTCAGAACCAGTCAGAACTCTAAAAGAGCGATCCAAGGTGCACCTCCTGGGCTCCTAACAGGCACCGAGGGGCACGCAGGGCTCTGGGGAATAGATCCAGGTCTGGGGCCCCACGTGCCCAGGCCTAGCAGCGCCCCGGAGCTGCAGAGTGGGATAAGGAAGCGAGGACAAGGCCTGACGATGCCCATCCGCTGAGCTGAACAGCCCTTCTCACGGGGAGACCGTGTTGGCCCCGAGCCAGCCCAGTAGCTCCTGCGGGGGTGTCGTTCTCCCAAAGGCGGTTGCAATTGCGGCCGCCTTTGGGAAAACTACATCGCCCGTGATGCAATGGGCCCAGTAGCAGGCGCCGTACTCTGCTCTCCTTCCCCGCCGCTTATTGGCTTGGAGACGAGGAAGTACTGGACGATGCAGCGGTGGAATCCCCCTTGTCCTTTGTTTTACTCCGGCCGCCAGGTGAGAAGTTTCCTTGCAGTCTCCAGACCAGCAGCAAGCAATGGGGAAGGGGAGAGAGAGGGAGAAAGTGTGGGCGTTCGTTTTTCCCTTTGGTTTCCCTCCCCAATCCTGTGCCCCCCCTTTTCACTTCGCCCCCTGTAGGATTGCATCCTTAAAACAGGAGCTCGGCATGGACGGCATGCAGAAACTAAGGAAGTCGAGTTTCCCCCTTCACTTTTTCGCCATGCCAGGGAAAGCGTCACCTGTTGAATTTCTGCACCATAGGATTGCATCCTTAAACAGGAGCTCGGCATGGACGGCATGCAGAAACTAAGGAAGTCGAGTTTCCCCCTTCACTTTTGCTTCATGCCAGGGAAAGCGTCATCTGTTGAATTTCTGCATCATAGAATTGCATCCTTAAACAGGAGCTCGGCATGCAGAAACTAAGGAAGTCGAGTTTCCCCCTTCATTTTTTCGCCATGCCAGGGAAAGCGTCACCTGTTGAATTTCTGCATCATAGGATTGCATCCTTAAACAGGAGCTCAGCATGCAGAAACTAAGGAAGTCAAGTTTCCCCCTTGACTTTTTCTCCATGCCAGGGAAAGCTTCACCTGTTGAATTTCTGCATCGCAGGCTGCTCTTAAAGACACAAGAATCAGGCTAGCCACAGCAACCCCCTATCCTAGAATAAAACAGACAGACATCCTATTCAGACATTTATCCCCTTGACTTCAGTGGGAATTACTTCCAGGAAAGTGTGCATAGGATTGCAGCCTTGCAGTGTGACTCAGAAGTTAGCCCCATTGAGTTCAGTGGGAATTATACCCATATAGGATTGCAGGGTAGACTGCAATACTGTACCTTCTTGCCCAGGAAGTAAACCTCATTGAATTCAGCAACCAGGACCCCTGTTTTCTGTCACCTTCCCTTAATTTAAAGGGGCAGGAGGTGGTACGAGAGTTCTTTACTTGGGGGGGGGGGCAGCTGCAGTGGCAGCTGTACTGCTTAGTCAAAGTAACAAAAGAGGTGGGGTGTGACCTGTATGTTGCTGGATTGTCCCACTGTAGCAGCCATGTCAAAAATCAGAAATGTCCTTGCTGAGCTGGCATAGGATAGCAGAAACAGCAATGTGGAAATTCCCCAAATTATTAACAGGACTGGGTCTCTCTGACACTGGCATATCATGTTCCAGTCCTCTGCTTGGCTTGCATATTGCTTGGATACATATCAAGGTCTCATTCTTTGCTAATCATGCCCTATTACCCATTTTCATAGACCTCGCAGTTAGAAACCGTGAGAGAAGGGGAGGGGGAAACTGCTTGCTGTCATATCTATAAAAGTCATGTATTACTGTGATTCGGGGCTTCTGGCTCTTTGGAAACGATTCCAGCCTCAAGCCCGCGCGTTAAATAAAGAAGAATCTCTTTTTCCTTCACTCCGTGCTCTCTCTGACTCTGATTTCTGCTACATAAATGGTGCCGTGACTCGGATCTGGCAGGCTCTGAGCCAGACAGGTGGCGGTTGCCTGCTCTTGATCGCCGCACCGGGGAGACGGGCTCGGCGCATGCCTCCCTTTCTTGGCGCCACCGACCTTTTTGTTGGATGAACGGGAGACAGCCTGAGCTGGGACCGCCCGAACTGTAGCGAGCGGCAAGAGAACCTTGGGAAGCGGAGGAAGGAACTTGAGCCCTGCCTGTATCGCAGCTTCAATTGAGTTGAAATCCACATTGGAAGCCTTCAGGAGAAAGGCAAGTATATGGGAAAAAGAGGGCCCCACCTTTAGGGAGAAAGGCCACTGGGCAGAAAAAAAGAGGGCCCCGCCTTATGAAAAAGGTCAGTGTTGGTGGTATATGTATACAAAAGAACCTACTCCTTGCGGGTAGAAGGGGGGCCTGATCACACCCCCGAGTGGGTGCCAGTACCTAGCACGCCAGTACTCAGTAGGAAGCTGAGGAAGCTGGGGAAGCCGTTTTCCGCTCTGGTAAAAAAGTGGGAAAAGTGGGTGGCAGGGACATATGGAAGCAGTGGAGAGAATGATGATTGTGTGAGTGGCTACTGCGGTTTCTGAAGCATACCGTTGACCGTCCGGGTGCCCAGGCCAGTAGCAAAGTGCGTGGTGTGTAAAATCCTCTTGTGTCGGCCAGTGAGACCCCTTACTCACTGGCCAATCCCATTCCCTAATTGTGTCTGTCTTCAATTTAGGAGGGAGGCTGTGGGTGGCGGGGGAAGCAAACCTTGCACCCCCTTGGGATGTATGTTAGCAAATTTTAAGAAAGGTTTTAGTGGAGATTATGGGGACCCCCCCATGAATCTTCAATGGTTGCGAACTTTATGTGAAATAGAGTGGCCATCTTTTGTGTAGGATGGCCTACTGGAGGCTCTTTGGAGCCCAGCAAAATCAGTCGTGTATATGCCATCATAGTTGGGAACCCTGGGCACCCTGATCAATTTCCCTACATAGACTCGTGGGATTCCATAGTCCGTGTTTCTCCTTCGTGGCTAAAGAAATGCCTAGAATCCCAAGCAAAAGTTTTGGTGCTCAGAAAAGAAAAATTAGCCAAGAAACTACAGCCAGTGTTAGAAGCCCCGGGTGAAGATCTGGCAGAGCTAACGGCGTTTC
Organism: Heloderma suspectum; assembly: GCF_057233095.1. Lineage (NCBI taxonomy): Eukaryota > Metazoa > Chordata > Lepidosauria > Squamata > Helodermatidae > Heloderma > Heloderma suspectum. Next base: position 363,196,376 of record NC_139459.1, on the reverse strand, counting down.
CACCCGCTTCTGCCCCGCTTCCACCCCGGGCCCATGGTACTGTAAGACCGCCTCGTCGAAATCCTGAGCCCCTGCCATCCTCCCCTTCCGGAGGCACTGCCCCGCGCCTCGACTTGGAATTGACACCATCAGTTTCAAGCCCCACGGGCAGTAATTCGCCGATTTCAGCTACAGTCCTCAACTCTCAGATATTGCCTGCTGAGGCTTCCATCTCTACAGGATCGGGAGATTCCCCTCTTACACCTCAGTCAGCATTAATAAAAGAGGCTGAATAGAAGAAGTAGTAAAATCAGCAGCGGCCCTTACAGAGATGTGCTCACAAAAAGAAGAGGGGTTGAGCCCATCTACGGCTCAGCAGTCAGGGAGTGAAGCCCAGCCTCTGCTTCCTTTGAGGCAGACAACTCAGATGGCGCACAACCCAGATCCCGAGGCGGCAGAGCATTATATCCCCATCCAAGCCTACATTTATGCACCCTTTACAACTTCAGACTTGCTAAATTGGAAGACCCATTATGCTTCATATACCACAAAGCCTAATGAGCTAGTGGAACTATGCTCCAGCATTATGGCCTCGCATATGCCTAACTGGCAAGATTGCCAACAGTTGCTTTTGACATTATTCACCACTGAGGAAAGGCGACGAATCCATCAACAAATGGAACAAATCGCCTTAGAAAGAGCCCCAGAAAATTATGTAAATCCCCAAGGATGGATGAGAGAGAGAGAGTGCCCTTAGAAAATCCTCATTGGGATCCCAACCTACCGGCAGGGTTAGAACGCATCACTCAGTACCAAACCTTGCTGTTACAAGCTATGAGAGCAGGAATGAAAAAGTCTATTAATATGACAAAAGTCTCTGAAGTGTTGCAAGGAGCAACCGAAGCACCTGGAGAATATTTAGAACGTCTCCTGGATGCATATCGCCAGTACACCCCTCTCGACCCAGAAGCCCAAGAAAATATGAAAGTGATTAATATGGCCTTTGTAACTCAGAGTTATAAAGATATTCGAAGAAAGCTACAAAAGTTAAATGGTTTTGCTGGGAAGAATTTGACAGAATTATTAGAAGTCGCTCAGAAGGTGTATGTAAACAGGGACCAAGAAGAAAAGAAAGAGAAGGAGAAGAGAATGGTGAAAAAGGCGGAACTGCTTGCTGCAGCACTAGTAGGTCCGCAAGATGGAGGACCGGGCAGAGAGCAAAGAGGACGCGGACGAGGAAAGGGGAGAGCAGGAAGAAGAGAATTTTTGAGAAGGAATCAGTGCGCCCAATGTGGACAAGATGGGCATTGGTGGTGTGAGTGTCCAAATGGAACCAATCCGATGTACCAGGCGGAAAATCGAGGGGGCTACCACGGACGAGGGAGGGGACAGCTGCCATGCTGGCAACCGAATAACTGGCAAATGCAAAGAGAATCAACTGGGAATTACGAAGTGAATCCCTTTACGGGAATGGCCGCAACCGAAAGTCTTGAATAAGACAGACCGGGCCCCTTTAATCTTGGCCCTGGGGAGCCCATGGTCACTGCCACTGTGGGGGGCCAAAATATTGATTTTATGATTGACACTGGAGCAGCGTCATCAGTGGTGACCTACCCCATTGCTCCCCTCACCCATCAAAAAGTGCGGGTGATTGGGGCAACTGGTGCAGTAAAAGAAAAGCATTTGCTGCAGCAACGGACTTGTCGGTTTGGAAGCCACATAGCAGAACATCAGTTTTTATATTTACCTGAATGCCCTATGCCATTGTTGGGACGTGATTTGTTGTCAAAGCTGAGGGCCCAAATATCCTTTGAAGAAGATGGAACAACGGCTGTCGCCTTCCGCAGGCCCCAGGAAGGGAAGCTCCTGTCACTCACATATCCACAGGAAGAAGAGTGGAGGCTACATTGGACCATGCCAGTACTTGATGAAGAGCCATGGCAGGCTTTCCATGTGCCTGAAGTGTGGGCTGAAGATAATCCACCAGGAATGGCAAGATGTGTGCCCCCTGTTGTAGTTGAATTAAAACCAGGAGCAATACCAGTGCACGTACGTCAGTATCCACTGCCGCGCCGAGCTGTGCTAAGAATTCAGAAGCACCTAAACCATCTGTTACAATATGGTATCCTTCGAGAATGTCAGTCTCCATGGAATACCCCCCTTCTGCCAATCAAGAAACCCGGCAGCACAAAAGATTACCGTCCAGTGCAAGATCTCAGACTGGTCAACCAAGCAACCGTGACGATACATCCGGTGGTCCCGAACCCTTATGTCTTGTTAGGATTGATTCCATCTGAAGCAACTCACTTTACTACCTTAGACTTAAAAGATGCCTTTTTCTGTATCCGACTGGCACCTAAGAGCCAAGCTATTTTCGCCTTTCAATGGGAAGATCACATGACTGAGAGAAAGACCCAACTGACCTGAGGCCGTCTTCCCCAAGGTTTCAAAAACTCCCCCACATTATTCGGGACAGCCCTAAGTCAAGACCTCCAAAATTTTCATTCCGAACCCGGGAAAAGAGTTCTGTTGCAGTACGTTGATGATTTGCTCTTAGCAGCAGCATCAAGACTCGAATGCTGGCAAAGCACCCAAGAACTGTTGCAACTCCTGTGGGAACGAGGATATAAAGTATCTCGGAAAAAGGCACAACTTTGTAAAACCCAGGTACAATATCTAGGGTTCATAGTATCTCAACATCAGTGAGAATTGGGTCCTGAACGGAAAGAGACTGTGTGTGCCCTGCCAGAGCCAACTACTAGGAAGCAGGTGCGGGAGTTCCTTGGGGCTGCAGGGTTTTGTAGAATCTGGATTCCCAACTTTGCTGTAATGAGTAAGCCTATGTATGAAGCTACCAAAGGTTCAGAGGCAGCTCCGTTTCAGTGGGGAGAGCCACAAAAACAAGCTTTCATAGATATTAAGAAAGTATTACTCCAAGCGCCCACTCTAGGACTTCCTGATGTGGCTAAGCCTTTCCTGTTGTATGTCCATGAACGAGACAATGTAGCTGTAGGGGTGCTGACACAGCAACTTGGATCATGGCAGAGACCTGTTGCATATTTATCCAAGCAGTTAGATGTAGTTGCCAAAGGCTGGCTAGCTTGCCTGAGAGCCATTGCCGCAACCGCCCTCCTGGTTAAAGAGGCAGATAAGTTGTCAATGGGACAAGAACTAACCGTCGGGGTTCCACATGCAGTACTCATGCTAATGGAGTATAAAGGAAATTATTGGTTCACCAACGAGCGCATGACCAAGTACCAAGCTATGCTCTGTGAAAATCCACGTATCAAGTTAGAAGTGTCATCCAACTTAAATCCGGCCCCGCTGCTGCCAATAGAACCAGGAGGTCAGCCTGAGCACGATTGCATCAAAACTATGGATGAAGTTTATTCCAGTCATCCAGACTTGCGTGATAGCCCCTGGCCTCACCCAGACGTCACCTACTTTACTGATGGAAGCAGTTTTGTCCGAGATGGGAAAAGATATGCCGGCTATGCAGTAGTAACTAAAGACAAGGTTATCGAGGCCAATCCTCTGTCTGTGGGAACTTCAGCCCAAAAGGCAGAATTAATTGCCCTAATTCGAGCCCTGACGTTGGCTGCTGGACTCATGGTCAATATTTATACGGACTCTAAGTATGCCTTCACCACCCTCCATGCCCATGGAGCGTTGTACCTTGAGAAAAGATTAATAAACTCCACCGGACAAGGTATCAAAAATATAACAGAAATATCAGCTCTATTGGATGTCGTATGGCACCCCAAACGTGTGGCAGTAATACATTGCCGAGGGCCTCAAAAGGGAACAAGTGAGGTGGCAGAAGGCAATCGATGGGCAGATCACGTAGCCAAGCAAGTTGCCCTCAGAGACGAGCACAATAGAGAAAAAATTGAGATGACAATCTCGGAAGCCCCGTTGTTCCAAGTTAACTTAACAGATGTGCGTCCAACCTACACTCCAGAAAAGGATCAAATGGCTGTTGAGACCCTGCAAGCTAAGAAAATAGCCCAGAAGTGGTGGGAACTGCCAGATGGATGAATCTATGTGCCACAACGGCTAGCTTGGAGTATTGTCCAGACTGCACATAAAGCTACCCATCTGGGAAAAAGTGCCCTGGCAGCACTACTACAAAAGCAGGTCTACATCAATGAACTACACAGTTATGCCAATTTAGCATCTATGCGATGCGTAAAATGCTCCAGAAATAACCCCAGACAAGGGAAGAGACCCCCTCCCGGCATTCAGCAACTTGGCACTCTTCCTTTTGAGGCCCTAGTTGTTGACTTTACTGAAATGCCTAGGGTAGGCCATTATTGTTATCTACTAGTTTTTGTGTGCTCTTATACAAGATGGGTAGAAGCCTATCCTACCCGAACTGAGAAAGCACGTGAAGTTATAAAAGCCTTAATGAAAGACATAATTCCGAGACACGGATTACCCCTATTTATTGGATCCGATAACGGCCCTGCATTTGTTGACAAGGTGTTGCAAGGAGTTAACCATTTATTAGGCATTCAGTGGAAGCTCCATTGTGCATACTGTCCGCAAAGTTCTGGACAAGTGGAAAGGATGAATCGGACCCTCAAGACCCACTTAGCCAAGCTGTGTCAGGAAACTCAGCGAAAATGGATAGAGATGCTGCCCTTAGCTCTGTTCAGAATTCGATGCACTCCACATAAAACTACTGGTCTGTCTCCCTTTGAATTAATGTATGGCAGGCCTCCCCAAATTTTAGTAGGATTAAAGGGAGACCTGCAAGAATTGGCCAATGTTAGTTTAACCCAAGAGGTTCAGGCACTGGGCAAAGTTCTTCAAGCCCAGCGTCGGTATATTTTGGAAAATAGACCCCCAATTCCTATTACTGAAATCCATCCTTTCCAGCCGGGAGACGAAGTGTGGGTCAAAGATTGGAAAAATGACCCTTTAACTCCCAGATAGAAAGGACCAAATACTGTTATACTTTCCACCCCTACAGCTATAAAAGTAGCTGGAGTTAAACCTTGGATACATTGGACGCGAGTCAAGAGAGCAAAAGGGGGGGAGTGGATTGCAAACAGAAATCCTGACAATCCTTTAAAAGTTGTATTGAAAAAGAAAAAGCAGTAAAAAAAGACTCAGGCTAGACCTTACTGGGGACATACCAGGAAATTGTTCCCCCTGCGTACGGTCAGACCTGCAGCTGGAGAATTGAAGAGCGGGACTTAGACCCTTACTGCAGCTTGCCGGGTAAATGGCTGCTCTGCGTACGGTCAGATCCCAAAGAAGATTAAACATGTATGTTGCGATGTTAGTAGTGATAAGTTGCACCTCCTCAGTATTGTGCGCTAAAGGGGTGCCTGCTTTAGGAGAGGGGAGTATGCCCTTAAGGTTTGCCGATAATTATTGGCTTCACTTAGCTAATATCACTGGAGTAAAGCATTTTTGTTTGCCAGAAGATATACCAGCCAATAGACTCATTAGTTCCTGTTTAATACCCGTTTGTAGGCATCCCGATGGGATTCAAAATGATACTATGTTGAGCCATTATCATATAAATTTGACTTATTCCCAAAATGCAAACTGGGGCGCAGTTACAAAAACTCTGCCTCCTACTGAATTTACTTTACGCACTGCCATTGTAGCTGGTATAAATGCCACTTGTGCTCGTATGATTAATTGTCAAAAATCTTCTGAAAAATGTAAAGCTATCCCTGGACCCCCCTTCCACTGTAATGAAATTCAAAACATATCCTTTAATTATGCACATATACTTCTGCCTCATGGATGGTTTTGGACCTGTGGTTCCCGTACCTGGTCATTCATCCCTGCCAATTTGTCTGATAACCACCCATGTTGCCTTAGCCGTCTGGTACCAATCCTTCCCCCATGGCCTGAGAAAATTCGCCAACGACAGCCCCGGGCGCTCCAGCTGACTGAGAGCTGTACTAGTCATGTGAGTCTGTACTCTGATTCAGAGAAACTAGCATTAGCAGCATCTCTGGATGGAGTGCCGGGCCTAGCCTTGGCCGATGGTCTGGAGATTAACAGGTTAGCCTGTAGCTTAGCCAAAAGCATAAATGCCACCTCACGAGCTCTGTCATTATTAAATAAAGAATTACGTGACCTAAGAGGTGCCGTCTTAGAAAACAGAGGTGGTATAGATTATCTTTTCCTTCTCCATCATCTGGGCTGTGAGTCACACCAGAAGCTTTGTTGTTTTAATTTAACTGATAACAGCAACGCTGTAAATATGCAGATCAATAATCTGCGTAATATAGTGGCAGATATAACAATAAGAAAACATGATTGGCTCGATTGGTTAACCTCTTGGCTTCCAGACCTCAGATGGCTAAAAGCATTGTTCGTTCTGATATTGCCAGTAATAGTGGTAGGAATGCTGTTGTGCTCCTGCATCCCCTGGTTCATGCGTTGCCTGAAACATCAGTTTACTGCCTCGGCCACTAAAACAGCTGCCCGCTATGCTTTGATAGCTCAGCAAGATATACAGTAAAAGTGCTATAGTAATCCTGTGTTATGCATTGCCAACTTCTTGTGTAATTAAATGCTATAATTGTAATAAAATTATGCATTAAAGGGGGGAATGTAGCAGCCATGTCAAAAATCAGAAATGTCCTTGCTGAGCTGGCATAGGATAGCAGAAACAGCAATGTGGAAATTCCCCAAATTATTAACAGGACTGGGTCTCTCTGACACTGGCATATCATGTTCCAGTCCTCTGCTTGGCTTGCATATTGCTTGGATACATATCAAGGTCTCATTCTTTGCTAATCATGCCCTATTACCCATTTTCATAGACCTCGCAGTTAGAAACCGTGAGAGAAGGGGAGGGGGAAACTGCTTGCTGTCATATCTATAAAAGTCATGTATTACTGTGATTCGGGGCTTCTGGCTCTTTGGAAACGATTCCAACCTCAAGCCTGCACGTTAAATAAAGAATCTCTTTTTCCTTCACTCCGTGGTCTCTCTGACTCTGATTTCTGCTACACCACTAGCCAATTCCAGCTGCCAGTCACTGGTTGGTTTGTTAAACTTCAAGGAGCTAAAGAAGGCAGCATCCAGGATTCATGCACACCCCTGTTATCAAGTAGTGAAGTGAGTGCTGGTGACTGACTGGCTCATGGCCACTGTGGAAGAAAACCAGGCTTCACTCTTACTTTGGTTAGTAAGTAGAGAAGCCTTTATTCAGCAATTCCTGGGAGGGAGACACACTGATAAAGAGGCCCCCCACCCCCGCCAGTATTCTGAGCCTCTCTGAAGCAACATATGCAACTTCCCTATATAGAAAAAGCATACCTGGCAGCAAGTAAGGACACGTCACATTTCCTGAGTTGACAGCAGCCTATACCATATATGGCTATCTTTTGCAAGAGCCGTTTTAGCTTCACGCTGGGTCTGCTGCTCACAAGCCCCATTTTGTTACTCTTCTCAGCACCCAGTGAGTGCCATAGCTTGAGTGAGGACTGTGAACTGGGAGAATGGGCATCCAAATGGTAAATGCGTTTCAACGTAATATAGCCTGATGGGATCTGAGCTAGCGGTGACCAACCAAGAAAGAGGTCTTGGGGTTGTGGTGGACAACTCCATGAAAACGTCAGCCCAGTGTGCAGCCACTGTAAAAAATGGCAAACTCCATGTTAAGCATAATTAGGAAGGGAACTGAGAATAAAACCGCCAATATCATACTGCCTTTATACAAATCTATGGTGCGACCACACTTAGAATACTGTGTGCAGTTTTGGTCACTGCACCTAAAAAAAGATATTGTAGCGTTGCAAAAACGGTAGAAAAGGGCAACCAAAACGATCAAGGGGCTGGATCATCTCCCCCATGAGGAAAGGTTACAACAGCTGGGATTGCTTAGCGTGGAAAAAGGTGAGTAAGGGGAGGCATGCTAGAAGTGTACAAAATTATGCATGATGTGGACCATTGGGATAGGGAGACACTTTTCTCCCTTTCTAATAATAATAGAACCCAGGGTCATCTCATGAAGCTGATTGGTGGGAGATTCAAGGCAGATAAAAGGAAGGGCTTCGTCACACAGCGCAGAGTTAAACTATGGAATTTGCTACCACGGGATGTAGTGATGGCCACCAATTTCAATGGCTTTAAAAGGAGGTTAGACACATTTGTGGAGGAGAAGGCTAACAATGGTTACTAGTCCTGATGGTTTTATGCTAGCTCCAGTATCAGAGGCAGTGTGCCTATGTGCACCAGTTGCTGGGGAACATGGGCGGGAGGGTGCTGATGCACTTATGTCCTGCTTGTGGGTTCCTGGTCGACAGCTGGTTGGCCACTGTGTGAAGAGAATGCTGGACTGGATGGACCCTTGGTCTGATCCGTCGCGGCTCATCTTATGTTCTTAACATGATCAGAAGTTTGACATCTGACAATACCTACACGCACACCACACCGTATCTCCTCCAGGGTTGCAGAATAACTTCCCGCATTGTCACAAGATCCTCTTGTGCTTTCAGTAGGAGACAAATTGCTGCAGAAGACCCAACTGAGGTAACAGTGGGGAGAGGGAGGGAGGGATGGAGGGAAAACGTGACCGCACCTTACACTTGTGCACGGCTGGTTCCAGGTTTAAGGGAGCCCTCAGTAAGCTGGCATATTGATGATGGCGGGCAGTCCAGGAGGGACTTTATTTATTTATTTATTACATTTATTTATTTATTTGTTTATTTATTTATTACATTTCTAAACTGCCCAATAGCCAAAGCTCACTGGGTGGTTCACAGAAATTACAACCCTAAAATACAACACAATTGTAAAGGTCTACAGAGGCAAGCAAAAGAAAAAGGTCAGGCCTAGAGACCTGGGGGTTTTTGTTTGGGGGGGGGGTATCCCTGTGAAGAGTAGTTTCATTTCCCTGGTTAAGTTTCATTTTCCTGAGTTAGGTTTCATTTCTCCAGGTACTTTTGGTTTTGGAGAAGTAGGGGATATATATGGAGAGAGAGCCAGTGAAAGGAAGACCAGAGCAGGAAGAGAGAGCAGGAAGAAGCAGCCTGGAGAAGTCTAAGTGCAGCTAGGATAGAGGAACTTGCATTTTTGTAAACTTTATGGCAGCATTCCAGAACCAGGACTAAGCATTTAGTAGGGCTACTTGCAAGGCTAGGACTGGACAGACCCAGATCTGAATCCTTGTTTACCCATGAAGTTTACCCATGAAGCTTAATGCCTGACCTTGCACCATTTCCCCCCTCTCTTAGCTGAACCTACCCACTCTGGGAAACAGGATGCTGACCTTTAGGGACATTCGGTCCGGCAGGGCTCTTCTTATATTCTCATGCTAGTCAGCCTGGAGTCTCCTGAAGGATGTAGCAAAAAGAGTTGTTAAGAAGCAATGAAGGAGAACCATGCAGCCAACACCCTATAAACCCACTCCTGCCATCTGGCATAGATTGTTTGGACTGCAACTCCCATAATACCCAGCCATCAGTCATGATAGCTGGGACTGATGGGAGTTGTAGTCCAAAACATGGAGGACATCAAGTTGCCTACCCCTGGTCTAATGCCTTAGATTTTTTTCCTCAGGTCTGGATCTAAAAGACATGACTAGCCTAAAATGCCCCTGGGATGGGAGGAGGGGAAACAGACAGCTTCGATCAATTAAACACCCACTTCTCCCTTCCTCATCAGTTACTTGAAACAGAGGGGTGTTTCTAGGCACTTAAACGATTTGAGGCCGAGGTGCATAGGACAAAAATCTGCATAAAATTTGCAGATGTTGATTTATATCTATACATGCAACTGTAGAAGTAATTACTAGGATTTATTCAAATTTCACTGGAAGCAAAGCCAGCAAATTAATTTCTCACCCAAATCATCTGAAATAAAGCAAATTCCTCCCCAACCAGGATCTCTGGCTGCAAAGCCTGAGCTTATCTCCTGGCTGGAAAAAGGGGAAGGGTTATGGGTGCTTGATCAGTGCGAATTAGAACAAAGGAAGACCCAGCTGGGGGGTACTACAGATTCTCCAGCTCTCAAGAAACCACTGACTAGTAGTTAAACCTGCAAACCATCCCTCTCCAGTTCATCATCATCTCACACAAGTAGGGAACTCCAGTTATTATGTCTTTGATGTTGTGTTTTGCCAGCTGTTTTGTCAATAGGCAATAGTTCTTTTTGGATTTTCAGAGGCAATGAACACACCAATGGGTGAAGGAAAGTAGTTTATTTAGCTGAAATAGGCTAATAAAGCAAGAAAAAGCAAGACAATACATTAAAAGCATAAAGCATACGTTCCTTCAGACACCAGGATCCCCGTATTCTTATCTTAAGATCAGCAGCAAACGTGACTCCAGTGGCTGGACCCATAGGACCTGTCTGGCTTGGCCTACGGTGAGGTTCTACCTTGGGAGGGTCCCAGGAAATCATATACTATCCCATTCTAGACATGGTCCAACCCTTCATCCATCCTGCAGGGGAAAAACACTGGTTCTAATAATGGGCAGGCTGCCAGCCCAGAAGATAACATTCTTCTTAAGTCACTCTAAACAAGTAGCTAACCTTAAGGTAGGCTCATGTACAAGCTGTCGGGGAGCACTCTTGCTGCCTTCTGAAATCCTCAAGTAGGCAGAATCAACACACAGACAATAGGGCTCTTTTCCAAGGCTTTATTTCCATTCAGCATAATGACGCTTGCAGATGCTAATTGCCTGAGCCTAAGAGGGAAACTTAAGAGAGCTGCCTATCTGGGGTTTCTAGCCTTAGGGAATCAGTTGGTCTCCATTTGGAGGGAAAGGGCGGGAAACCTCTGAACTTAAGGGCTAGGAGGAGAGAGTCCACCCCTTTCCCATGGGGCATCGGGACACAGCTGTTGACATCGCGCCAAGCAGGCTGAGTGCCTCCTCTCAGCACCCTCCATCTCCCGCTTGTCCTGGCGCCTAGCATCCCGAAGCTCCAGTTGTCCCTCCCCCTGCCTGCCAGGGTCGCTACCACTCTAAGGAATGTGAGCAGGGAGGGGCTTTCCCTCCAGTGGCGCCTCTGAACAGCACGTGGGCTCCTCTCCCACGGTTTCTATCTCTTCCTCAGAATCAGAACTGCTTTGGGGCTCTACGAACTCCGATCCAACCCTGACACAAGCACTGAACGCAGCATGATTCTCTGGAGACCAATGAAAAGGCATCCAACTCCATAAAAAGGCCCAAGCGGCACTCTAGCAAGGAGCAAGAGAACTGGTGCACCACCAACTCCTCGAAATACAATGGTCTTCCACATTTCTCGTGCGTGTTGTAGTGGTGGGAGGAGGTTAGAGCTACATGGTGGGAGTTGCCTTGTGTGTTAAATTTCACCAGACAACATACTGCTGATAGATCGAATTCAGTCCAGACAAGACAATGGTACACTTTTCATTTTCTTAGGCATTTTAGTAAAATGTTGGCTAGTGTTAATCTCCTGTTCTATTTAATTTCTGCTGATTTTAACTTTGATTGCTACTCTCAGCCATCATACTTAAGTATGAATCAGATGATTCATACTTAAGGGTGGGATATAAGATCTTTAAATGCATTAAAAGAAACATTAACAGTTCAGACTTAACTCCTTGATTCTGAGGGGAAGGAAGCAACTGTGATGCATGTCTTGATTTTCCTGGTTTGTATTTTTTCAGCAGGTGAGGAGCAGGTGAAGAAAGAAAAGGGATCTCATCAGATAGAAACTTCTCCGTTGGTAAAAACCAAAAGAGACAATATTGCAAAGGCCCAAAGAGGCTGCTTCTTGGCCTAGAGAGAAAGGAGAAAGGTCGAGAATAAAGTGTGGGCCAGAGAAGAGCCAGAGAAAGCAACCTCGGAAGAAAGGTGCTTGTGAAAAAAGCAACAAGGATCCCAGTGAAATGACCCAAAAAATGAGTTTAGGACAAGCAGGAAGCTCTTCCTCTGAAACTGTCCGTTCAGTAGCACAACCGTGGAAATGCTCCCACTGTGGGAGAATCTGCAATCAAAAAATTAGCCTGATTAGACACTTGAGATCCCACACTGGAAAGAAATTGCATTCCTGTGCCCATTGTGAGAAAAACTTCAGCCGCAAATCAGATCTCATTAAACATGAAAACATCCATTCGGGGGAGAAGCCATATACGTGTTCAGATTGTGGGAAAAAATTTATTTCTAAAGGACATCTTACTAGACATGAGAAAATCCATTCAGGAGAGAGGTTGTTTAGATGCTTATACTGTGGGAAATCCTTCAAACAGAGAGAACACCTTAATGATCACGAGAGAATCCATACAGGAGAGAAACCATATGGATGCCCAGATTGTGGGAGAAGCTTCAGTTGTCAGTCAAACTTGATCAGGCACAAGAAAATTCACAGCAATGAGAAACCACATCAGTGTTCAGATTGTGGGAAAGACTTCAGAACTATTTCAGATCTTAAACTTCATGAGAGACTCCACACTGGTGAGAAACCTTATCAGTGTGCTGACTGTGGGAAAAGCTTCAGGAGTACCTCTGGTCTCACAGCTCATAGGATAAGCCATAAGGAAGAGAAACCATATAAATGCCAGGAGTGCGGCAGATGTTTGAAGCACAAGTCCAGCTTTATTAAACATCAGAGTGTGCATAAATATAAATGCTCAGACTGTGAGAAAAGCTTCAGCCAAAGCTCAGCCCTTGAACGACATACAAGAAAACACACAGGTGAGAAACCGTTTAGGTGCGCACACTGTGGGAAAAGCTTTGATCGTAGATCAGCGTTAGTTATACACGAGAGATGCCATACAGGAGAAAAGCCATACGGTTGCTCAGAATGCGGGAAAGGCTTTATAACCAAACATAAACTTATTCGACACGAGGCAACCCACACAGGAGAAAAGCCCCACACCTGTTCCCAGTGCACACAGAGCTTCAGTGAAAAAGCAAACCTTGTTGCACACGAGAGGCTCCATACTGGAGAGAAACCGTACAAATGCGCTCTCTGTGGGAAGAGTTTCAGACAGAGAGGACGCTGTACTGAGCATGAAAGGTCCCACCTGGGATCCTACGATTGTTCAGAATGTGGGAAACGCTGCAGTTGTCCTTCACACCTTCTGCAGCATCAGAAGATTCACACCGGAGAGAGTCCATATAAATGCTCTGAGTGTAGGAAAAGCTTCATGACACACAGAGACCTTCAGTCCCACCAAAGAATACACACCGGGGAGAGGCCATACCAGTGCTGGGAATGTGGGAAATGTTTCCGACACAGGTCGGCCCTTCCCGTCCATCAGAGACTCCACACAGGAGAGAGACCATTTAAATGCATGGACTGTGGGAAAAGCTTTGTTAATAGTTCCTCTCTTGCAGTGCATCACAGAACCCACACGGGGGAGAGACCGTTTAAATGCTGCGAATGTGGGAAAAGCTTCCGGCAGAGCTCTGCCCTTACAGGACACAAAATAAAAACCCACAAAAGAGAGAGACAATTTAATCTACACGGGAGAGAGACCATTTAAATGCATGGATTGCAGAAAAGGCTTTATTAATCATTCAGGCCTGATACCGCATCAAAGATGCCACACAGAGGAGAGACCACTGAAATGTTCAGTACAAGGAAAAGCTTTCAGCCAGTAGTCAAATGTTACAGTGCAAAAGGGAACCCCATTTCAGCGTGCCGGGTGTGGGAGGAGCCTCAGGAAGAAAGCACACCTGATTGGGCATCAGAAAACCCACACACAACACGGGAAGCACTAGGATAAAGGAGGCTGGGTTTCCGGTAATGTCGCTGGCAGGAATGGTAGCATAGGACTGGTATTCTCAGACCTTCCTTATTTTTTGGACTACGGACCACCACCTGAACCCTATCTACAGATTCTTGTTCAGCCTAGTGATGAGTATTAAAACACCAATGGGCTGGATCCAATAGCATTGTTCTGCCAGATTTCCTGCCCCCCCTGCAGTCCCCTAAATCTGCTCCAGAGGGTTGGGGGATCCCTCAGAGCAGGTTTGTGGGGGCAGGAAAGTATGGAGAAGGCCTGTTGCATGAAGCAGACTTCCATTTTGGGGAGGCTTATCCCAGTGGCGGGGGGCAGCAAAGGACTGGGGGGGCTGAAAATGCCCAAACCGCTTCCCCCAATTTCCATTGGATCCAAGCCAATGTCTGTGCACATTTGCCTTTATTCCTTGTATTCTTAATGATTTTTCACTAACGTTAAAATTCTTAGTGGATACTGTTTTAAGGTTAACTGTAAAAAAAAAAAAAACCTAGGACCTTTGGCAAGGGTGTATGGCTTATGATACTTGCACGCTGACGGCTCCCTGCCAGTATGGTCTTTTCTGGAACAAATCACTCCAATTTAGGACTTCTCTTTTTCAGTAGTCCTCCGAGATGGGCTTTTCTTATGTCATGAATTTGTTATGTTGACAAAGATGTCTTAATTGTTCTGTTTGTTTGAGTCTCTGTGAGGCCAGACACATTATTGCGTACTAACTGTGAGCTGTTAGGTTTTTGCCTTCTCTGTCTGCTGTGACCAAGATTTATATTCCTGATTTGATTTGCATTTCAAACATACACTTAGTAATTTTGACCATGTAATTTCCAAATGTGTGGTTTAGAAAAGAGGTGGGGAGGTTCTTTCGGCATGAGGCCCGAATTCTGGTTTGAAGAAGGGGGGGCTGCATTCCAGTGTGGGTGGGGCAAAAGTGGACAGGGCTGAAAAATCCAAAACCGCCCCCCCCCTTTTTTCTGAGAATAGTTTCAAGCTTGTGATGCAAAAGGATTAGGTATAATTGTCTTAACTGCTCGGAATGACTTGACAAGATCTCTCAAGTTGAATATTACATTGGTGCACAATGTTTTTTTTATTCATAGCTTTTCTCACTGCATTTATTATGCTCTTTATAAAAATCACAGATAAAGTTGAGGTTAAAAGACAACCTTTAAGTGAGCCAGCGTGGTGTAGCGGTTAGAGTGCTGGACTTGCACTTGGGAAATCCAGGTTCTAGTCCCCGCTTGGCCATGAAGATCACTGGGTGACTTTGGGCCAGTCACTGCCTCTCAGCCAAACCTACCTCACAGGTTTGTTGTGAGGATAACATGGAAAGGAGGGGAGACCATGTAAACCGCCTTGGGTTCCTTGCAAGAGGAAAAAAGACGGGATATAAATGTAATAAAAAATAAATGTAATAATAAAAACCTTGTTGAGTACCTCTTTCACCCTGAAACTCACCCAACATTGGCACCTATTGCCTCTTAAACTTTGTTGTATCTATAAAACATGTTACAGGCATGGATGTACAATAAAGGACTCTGTCACATGTAGTGGAGATGTGAGTGAGTTGCTAAGGTTTGGAAAGAAGTCTGCTCTTGTAGAGGAAATGCACGGGAAGACCATTATATTTCGAGGAGATGGGAGAGTGTTGTGCCACAATTGTTCCTTGCATGCCTGAATCTCCTGGCGAACCTTAAAAACTTGGCCCCCTTAAGAGTGCTCAAGCTTCTAGACTGGAGGCTTTGCTTTCCAAGGTCAGTTGTCTGCTTGGGAGCGTACAACCTTGAATCAATTAGGTTGGCCACTCTCCACTTGCTTTAGCTTATCTTTTGGATGGTATAAGGATGAACATCATGAGACCTGGAAATCTGACCATCACCCCAGGTGTGAGTAATAAGGGGGCTCCTCAAACCCGCACATAGCAAAAGGAGAACTCGGGTATAAAAGTTACCAGAAACTTGCCCACAGTGAGCTTTGATGCAGACCTGGACCATGGAGGTGCTGTGTGCCAGCCCTCGGCTGAGGTCTCTCTGTGTCATGCACCTGGAGCTCCTGACAACTGAAAGGGGAAGTAAGCTATCTTGCTCAGTATTGGTATCGTATATTATTCTATATCATTTTGCCTTCTCTTTAATAAAATCATGACTTCTATCCATCTGTGTGCTTATTGCTTCTGAACCCTCTGGGCAAAACAGCTCTAAAAGCACAAATCCAGCTATATCCCCTGACCCTGGACTTGCTCTTTTGCATAGTGTATTTCATGGTGAAAAGAAACTTCTGTCCAGAGAATTTATTGCTTTCCTAATTCTGTTGCCGTTAGTCCCAAAACAGCCCACTTTAAAAAAATACTGGAATCGTGTATGGGGCATTGGTACCAAATCTGTCCAGCAAATTGCTATGCTCATAAAAATAAACCATTCAGGTTGCAACCTTATACCACTTACCTGAGAGTAAGCCCGATTCGGTTTAATTGGATTTACTTCTGAGTAGACTTGTATTGGCTTGCTCTAAGGGCGCAATCCTATGCAGATAGGCGATGCAGATAGGCAGCCGCCTATCCAATGCAGGGAAGGAGAAGCATAGAGGGGTTCACATAATGTGTCCTACAGGCATTTCCGCCCTCCCCGCCCCGGAACATCCCCTGGCACGCCCCGTTTTGGCTGCTCCGCACTGCTCTTGCAAGGGGGGGGGGACCTGGGGCTTTTCCCCACTGTGTGTGTGTGTGTGTGTGTGTGTCGGGGGTGGGTGGGTGGGGGGAGGTCAGTTCCCGGAAAACAAGATATCCTATGGCTGACTAGCCGCTGAGTAGGGCTGGAGGATTGCTCCCTAAATGTGTGTATTTGAGGGTTTGATCATTCCAGACTTCTTGTATTAAAAAGTGTTTTCATTTCTTAATAGAGATTCTAACTCCTATGTAACGACCTCCACAAATAATTTTGAAATGATTTTCTTGATGAGTATGCTTCCTGTGTTTTGAACTCAAGGGCTTTTCTGGAGACAGTTCTGCTGTGATTTCTGGGTCCTGATTGAATACTTTTTCAACAAGACTTCTTGATGTGTTTTTGCTTTGTTTAAGCCACTGGTGGGGAACTTCTTTCAGCCTGAATTCGGGTTTGGAGTAGCTCTTGGGGGCTATATTCCGGGGGGGGGGGTTTAAATCCAAAAAATACCAGTCTACTGTAGGTTATGGCCGCGGTGGCTTAGTGGTTAAGACGCTGAACTGCAGACTGGAAGGTCGGCAGGTCAGCAGTTCGAGACCAGAGTGCTGCCTGACGGAGTGAGCTCCCGTTCAGTCCCAGCTTCTGCCAACCTAGCAGTTCGAAAGCAAGAAATTGCAAGTAGATAAATAGGTACCGCCTTGGCGGGAAAGACAAGAGCACCGCACCCTAGAGTCGGACACGACTGGTTCGGGACACCTTTGAGCACTCTCCGGGAGAGAGTGCAGGACAGGAAGGCGGGGCGTGCTATGGTCCATGAGGTCACGAAGAGTTGGACACGACTCAACAACAACAACAACAAAAGCTCTTCCTGCCAGTAGCTAAGCTTTCGAAGAGACATTTTAACCTTTTAAAAAGGAGGAAAACTGTGCGAAACCATGAAAGATCGTGGTTGGGGGTTTAAGCTATGTTCATAACTACTCTAATGCATGGGAAGGACAATTTTTTCAATTGAAAAAAAGCATAATCAAGAAACCCCATTCATGATGACAGAAACATTTAGAAAGAGCTGGGCTGAATAATTTATTTTATTTATTGCATTTATATCCCGCCTTTTTTCCTCTTGAAAGGAACCCAAGGCGGCTTACATGATCCTCCTCCTCTCCCTTGTATCCTCACAACAACAACCCTGTGAGGTAGGTTGGGCTGAGAAGTCTGTGACTGGCCCAAAGTCACCCAGTGAGCTTCCATGGCCGAGTGGGGACTAGAACCCGGATCTCTGGGCTCCCAGTCCAACACTCTAGCCACTACGCCACACTGGCTCTTCAGCTGGAAATAAAGGAAATTGGTGGCCAGTTGCTACAATCTAACGAGCTGCAGTTAATTGCAATCAATTGCCCTGTTTTTTTAAGTGGAACTTAAGTGCAAATATGTTTACCTGAATCGGGGCCCTTGCCGTAGGTTCCGCCTCCCTCCCCGCCCATGTGCATTTTTACAGAGAACATCTGTTATTGGGTGGGTTAAAAATATAACAAAATTCACAAATTCCTATGTTCTCGGTAGTGTGGATGATTTGATGCGGGGGAGAACCAGAATTAGGACACTAATCCTGCCTTTGCAACCTGGCTTGTTCAGAGGGCTTTGGCTTGCAATCCGATACACACGTGGGAGGGAGGGAGCCCTAACAGAATTCATTAGACCTTGAGTTTTGAGTACAGTTCCAAAGCACTTGGCTGTAATCTTAAATACACCAACTTTAAAGGATGTTGCTAGACATGCTTCCAAGTAGCCAGCTTAGGATCGGGCTATTAATTTGTTTAGAAGTTTTAAAAAATTGACATGTGAACCTTTTCAGACCCCAGTCTTCCTGGGCTGAAAAAGGTTTTCCATTTTTTTGTGGGAAGCAAACACACACTGCATTTTACCGAGGGGGGCGTGTGAGAAAGAGAGACGGAGAGGGAGAGAAATTCCCTGCTGACTGTCCATTGCACTTTCTCACCAGGGGCATCTCTAGAAGTTTTGCTCTCAGACGAAAATCAGGCGGGGGCGGTGAGAGGTTTGGCTTCAAATCAAGCCGCTATCACTCCAGCCTACCTCACAGGGTTGTCAGGAGTATCCCATATGGTAACCGTGAACTCATTCTCCGAGTATGGGTCCTTGCCTAGCGAAAACGGCACCATCTGAAAGAGAGGTATCTATCAGCAGGCTTGTAGGAATCCCAAGATTTTCAGATGTACAAATTATTTGGGGGGGGGACCCCAAAGCAGCCCAAATGGGGGCTGAGCATGGTCAGTGGGCACAGAAAGTTGACGGACTCTTAGGAGGGGAAGGAATGGAGTATCCCCGGATGTCGGCATGACTGGAATTCTGAACAGAAGAACTCCACACTACAACAGTTTGTTGCAGATCCTATTTGTAATCCCGTGTGCGCACCCCTGAAGACACAGTGTGGTATGCAAATATGTTGGAGAAATTAATGCAGACAAGCCGGCTACAGAGAGAGACGCTAAGCATTTTCTCTGCCAAGTCTGTCTCTTTTCCACATTGACCCAGATTATTCAGAATTAAAACAAAACAAAACAAAAGTTAACCCTCCTGCACAACTTTAAAAAAAAACATAACGTCGCTCCGCATATACTGTTGTTGTCCCTCTTTCCCCTGAAACAGCCGCCGGTGTCTTCCCGATTCGGAAGCTGGTTCTGGGAGAGCGGAGGATGCAATCTGATTCCAAATGAGGGCAAGGAGAAGGGCGTGAAGGCTTCACTAGCTGCAACTGAGCATAGCCAAGGCGCGAGGCAGGCATCTTTGAGCATGCGCCGTGATGGTCGAGGGGAACGTTCCATCGGTTACTTGCTTCTGCATTAGGGCCCTTTGCCTCCCCTGAGATAATTAAGGCAGGAATGCAGTGGGATCCGCTGGGAAGGCAAGAGGGGGAAACTTGTAAGAGCGTGGGATGATTCCGAGGCAAAGGATTGCATCCGTCTGGAATTATCTGAATCGGCGTCGCTGGGAGGTTGGGCCACCCTCTGCACAGGTTAGGAGGCCTGAAGTTGCCAGATTTTGCCAAGCATCGGGAATCACTCGCCACCCAGCTCGGATCTTAGTAAGTGTGTTTCCCTTCTTGTCTTTGCACCTTCCTTCTTGTCTTTGCACGCACACGCACACACACGAAGCCACAATTTAATTTAATTTTAGAGAAAGCTCTCTAGGGCCTGGCCATGCGCCTCCCAGCATCTTGGCTAGTTTATTCCTCAGGTACTACACTACACTAGTGATGTGAAGGTCTTGGGGGGAGGAGGGAACAGAAAAATTGGGTTGGGAGGAGGGAGAACCAGAAAAATTCAGAAAACAATGGGTCCCCCCCCCATGATTTTCCAAGGATTTTTTTTTAAATAGTGTGTGTGTGTGGGTGTTTTGGGGTTCCCCCCCCCCAGCTTTCTGTGCGTGTAGAACAGGATCCAGCAGTGACAGGCTTGTGGTCAATATAAGGCTGCAGGGTGGTCTTATGGATAATTCTAAGGGTAAATCAGAAGTCAGATCAGACTTGAGTCTTTCCCAACCCTGCCTGGTGCTGCCAGGGGTTGAACATGGGATCTTTAGCGACATGAAAATCATGTACTCTACCACTGGGCAATAAGTTCCCTTCCCAGATGAAGTAAGGGAAGGGTGGTTAGAAAGTTTGTTTGTTTATTTATTTATTTATGTCTATACCGCCCAATAGTCGAAGCTCTCTGGGCAGTTCACAAAAATTAAAACCAAGGAGCACACAATAAAACAATATATATAAAACATTCAAACCACAGTATAACAATACAACCAGAATAAAACCAGAATAAAACCTAGCAGCAGTGCAGTAATTTAAAATACAGATTTAAAACAGCAAAGCTAAAATGCCTGGGAAAATAAAAAGGTCTTCCCCTGACACTGGAAAGAATACAATGTAGGTGCCAGCCGAACCTCACTAGGGAGTTCATTCCACAGCTGGGGTGCCACAACAGAAAAGGCCCTCCTCCTAGTATCCACCTGCCTCACTTCCTTTGGCAGGGGCTCACGGAGAAGGGCCGCTGAGGATGATCTTAAGGTCCAAGCAGGCACTTATGGGAGGAGGCAATGCTTCAGATAACCTGACCCCAAGCCGTTAAGGGCTTTGAATGTTAACACCAGCACATTGAATCGGGCCCGGAAATGGACTGGCAGCCAGTGCAGCTGGAAAAGTACTGACATAATATGAGCTCGCAGGCCAGTCCCTGTTAACAATCTTGCTGCGATGAGAGATTATCAGAGCATGGATAACTGTAGCTAGGCTATCTCTGTCCGGATAAGGGCGTAGTTGGTATAGCAGACTAAGCTGATAAAAAGTGCTCCGTGCCACTGAGTTCACCTGTGCCTCAAGTGACAGTTCTGGGTCCAGAAGCACCCCAAACTACGGACGTTCCTTTAGGGAGAGTGCAACCCCCTCCAGAACCTAGCCGGGCAGACGAACCACCCACTAACAGTACCTCCGTCTTGTCTGGATTGGGGTTCAGTTTATTGGCCCTCATCCAGTCCATTACCGTGTCCAGGCACTGATTCAGAACAGCCACTGTGTCAGGGGCTTCTTGGAGGCCTCTCTCAGTCTAATCCAGTAGCCAAGTCCAGACACAGACAAAGGAATTCCTTTCCAAGCATTATTCTTCTTTTACAACTTAACAACTCTACAGGTAGCAACTAGATCTGAGCAGCAGAGTACCTATGCCCTAAGTTGAAACAGTTGGTCCCCGTTTGAAAGGGAATTACTGGCAGACCCCTGAACTTAAGGACTAGGGAGAGTCCCTCCCCTTTTCCCTTGGATCCTCTGGGTGCAGCCGTTGTTTGCGCGCCAACCGGGCACTACGCCTCCTTTCTGCGCCCTCCATTTGGCGCCACTCTCTGCGTCGGCATCGTGCGTCCACCAAGTCTGCTATCTCTGCTCGGTCACTGCCTGGACTGCTATCTAATCTAGGAATGCTGGTGGGAGGAATCTCTGTCAGCTGTGGGCCCTGGGAAAGAGGAGCGCGCTCCTCTCCCAGGAGCGACTGCTCTTCCTCAGAATCAGAACTACTCGGGGATTCTATGGGCTCAGTGTCCACCCTGACACACTGCCTCACCTGGGTTTGATGAGAAAGAGAGGTAGAGCTGGGTGTCATCCGCATATTGATGGCACCTCAGCCCACACCTCCGGATAACCTCCCCCAGCAGTTTCACATAGATGTTAAACAGCATGGGGCATAAAACAGAGCCCTGTGGAACCCCATGGCACAATTGCCATGGCACAGAGCAATAATCCCCCAGCACCACCTGGAATCGGCCATCCAAGTAGGAGCAGAACCACTGCAGTGCAGTGCCTCCAACTCCCAGCCCAGACAACCTATCCAGAAGGTCGATGGAATCGAAAGCCGCTGAGAGGTCCAGGAGAATCAACAGGGTCGCACTCCCCCATCCCTCTCCCGGCAGAGGTCATCCCACAGGGCGACCAAGGCAGTTTCCGTTCCAAAACCAGGCCTGAAGCCCGATTGAAATGGATCTAGATAATCAGTTTCATTCCAGAATGCCTGGAGCTGTAGATCTCCAGATGTTTGGGACTTTAACTCCCAGCATTCCTGAGTTAACATGCTGATAGGGACTTGTGGGAGCTGAAGTCCAAAATACTTGGAGATATACTTTCTACCCAACCCTGAATTAAGGTGCATGTGCATAGTTTTCTGGTTGCATTCCTGTCAACTGAGCCAATAAACAAGGGTTAACTGGAGAACCACATCTGTGGTTGCTAGGTAACAATGCTACCTTCTGCTATTGCAGCCTGCCCCAACCTGGGCCCTGGCTGGCTGAGGTTTGCTGGGAGTTGTAGTCCAACATATCTGGAAGGCACCAGGTTGGGGAAGGCTTGTACTATTGCTTCCGAGTTAACAGGAATCACTCTGGGAGATGCTTGAGTGACTGCCAAGGAACCACACATGTGCAACGTTTTATTTATTCCCCCCCCCCTGCTGCCGCCGCCGCCACCTCTTCTCTGGCTTAATCTTTACTAACTCAGCAAGCATGACCCTGCTTGAGAAATCATGCAGCTACTTTGCCACTCTGCTGTAATTTCAAGTGGTGGAGGAAAGGGTACAGTACGACTTCATCTACAAAGTGGAGGATTTGAACCCAGGTTTAGAACCACTCTGGCTGTATGATAGGCTTGAAGTGTCACACACATGTATGTTTTTTCTCCTCACAGGTTGAACGCTGACTTCCCCCACTGTCGCAAGATCCTCTCGCGCTCTCCATAGGAGACAAATGGCTGTAGCAGACCCAGCTCAGGTAGCAATGGGGAATAGGAGGGCGGAAAGGCATGGCTGCTCATTACACTTTTCTGTGGCTGGATCAAGGTTGTGGGGTAGGCTGGAGGCATTGAACAGAAGGCCTAGAAAAGAACCCAGAAAAAATGGTAAGGGTGTGTATGTGAAAAAATTAGGAAACAGCAGTTTTCCCAGGGATTTTTGGAAACTTTGTGGGGAAAAGATTTTGCTGAATTTTCCAGGTTTCCCCCCATTTTTGCTGTGTGTGTGTGTGTGTGTGTGTGTGTGTGTGTGTGTTTTACATATTGGGAATAGGCTGAGCAACGTGTCCTCAGTGGGCCTGCCCATCAGCCTTACCAGGAGGTGGTGGGCAGTCAGCCAAGGCTTCCACAGAAGCATATGCCCACCTGGCTGTACTTACATGCAGTGTGGCATTATGGAGGAATTAAAATGGCAGTGGAGATAAATCCAGCCAGACAAGCACAGCATGCTGGGCAAAATAAGGAAGGACACCAGTCCCAACATCAGCAGCAGCAGGCCTTTCTGTGTATCTGGAATTTGTCCTAAGATGCTGTGTACTGGTGCTGGGCCTGCATTTATCATAAGAACGTAAGAGCCCTGCTGGATCAGACCAAGGGCCCATCTAGTCCAGTATTCTGTTCACACAGTGACCAAGCAGAGTGTTCACATAAGGGCTGGATGAGCCCGATCTCATCTGATCTCGGAAGCTAAGCAGGGTCAGCCCTGGTTAGTATTTGGATGGGACACTGCCTGGGAATCAGTCTTCCTGCACTGAGCAGGAGGTTGGACTCGATGATCTTGTAGGCCCCTTCCAACCCTATGATTCTGTGAAAGGATTCTACATGTAAACCAGGCTCTGACTTTTCAGAATCCTGAAAGCTGCCACAGAGACTGGCAGAGAAAGCTGCAGGTACCATAGAAGCCCCGACCATCTTTCTGCATTTGGCTGTTTATCTGTGCTTATCGTGTCACTCCTTTAGTGAGACTGCTGAATTCAAAGCAAAGAGCTCTCCTGTGTGAATGTGGCTACTGGGATTTTTCTAGATGGGGCTAACTGGGCAATCTTTCCCTCTTCCAGGACCTTGTGACCTTTGACGATGTGGCTGTGTATTTCACAGAAGCTGAGTGGGCTCTGCTGGATCCATATCAAA
Source organism: Heloderma suspectum (assembly GCF_057233095.1). Taxonomy (NCBI): domain Eukaryota; kingdom Metazoa; phylum Chordata; class Lepidosauria; order Squamata; family Helodermatidae; genus Heloderma; species Heloderma suspectum. Next base: position 363,172,579 of record NC_139459.1, on the reverse strand, counting down.
GGACTTTATATGGGGAAGTCATGCAGGAGAATTATGGGAATGTAGCTTCTCTGGGTAAGGAACACTTTCCTCTTCAGGCTCTCTTAGACCTACAGATTGAGTGATGCAATCTAGGAGCTGCTGCCTTTGTCTTCTAAGGGAGAGCAACCGCTTCCAGATTGAGAGATACTGCAGTTTCTGACAAAGCTGGAACTGCCACTGCTCCTGCCAGGGCTATGATCAGTGGTTCTCCTCCTCTGACATTGGAAGAAATTTGGGATATAAATGAAATTAAAAAGGAAAGGCCTTTTATCCACTCACAGAAGCTCCAGCCGTCACATTTTTTTATCAGGGATTGATAAACAAAAACAACCCAGCATTTGGCAGCTATGATGAAGATAAATTCCATGTTGGGGATGATTAGGAAAGGGATCGTAATTAAAACTGCCAGTTCCATAATACTCTTACACAAATCTGTGGCGTGATCACATTAGAATATTCTGTACAGTTCTGGTTACTGCACCTCAAAAAGGTTGGAAAGCTGTAAATGGTGTAGAAAGGGGCAACCAACGCTATCAAAGGGTTGGGGCAACTCCCTTATGAGGAGACGTTACAACATTTGGGGTTATTTGCTTTCAAAAAAGCTAACAGGCATGAGAGAGGTGTATAAACTTATGGTGTGAAGGAAGTGGATAGAGACGTTTTTCTCCCTGTCATAATACTAGTGCCTGGGTTGATTCAGTGAAGTTAAAGGTGGAAGATTCAGGACAGACAAAAGAAAGGACTTCTTCAGACAGCTCATAAGTAGTATGGAATTTGCTACCACAAGAAGTGGTGACAGCTACCCAGCTAGGCAGGTTTTAAAGGGGATTAGACAAATTCATGGAGAATAAGGCCATCCAGGGCTACTAGTCCTGGTGGCTGTGCGCTATCTCCAGTATCAGTACGGTACATCTTTGAATACTAGGTGCTGAGGAACATGAATGGGAGAGTGCTGTTGCGCTCATGTTCTTAGGAGCTTCCCAGAGGCATCTGGTTGGCCTCTGTGGACATAGGATACTGGACTAGACGGGCCTTTGGCTTGGTCCAGCAGCACTTCCTGTATCTTCTTATAACGGTCCCTAGTTTCTGCTTCCTCTTGATATATCTTGGAGAAGCCTTATTAACTGTTTGTTAGTGTGAGTTGCCGTAGTCTCAGTTTTTCGAGATTCAGACTCCCCCCAATCCCCTATCAGGGTCTGTAGATGTTAACGCTCAGAATGTGGACTGGGTGCACCTAGTCTCTAGCGCATGCACATACAGATGCATGCGCATGAGCACTAGGGCGTCATGCAGTGTGCAGCCTGCGATTTCGTGCACTCCAGCTGCTGAGGTATGTATTGAATGTTGGTAAACCTGTTGTTGGAGAGTTACACTTTCCTAAAACAAACAAATCGAAAGAACAAAACCTCCTTGGCTTTTAATTCAAGTGCACAGTACATGAATGCAGCACCCAGCAGATGCCACAGAATTTTCTGCAATAATTTTGATTTTAGCCTGATTTAAGCAAGATGTAAACAAAAGTTTATTCTGTAAATTAAGTTTGTGTAAAGTAAAATAAGGGAGAGTCGTTTTCTTTTGTTTTTGTGTCTATCTTTATGTTTGTGAACCCATTAAGTATACTTATGTAATGTATAATGAAGATGGACAAGAAATGTGCACAATAAATCAATAAATACTGTCTGCCCCTAAGGTCACCTAGTGAGCTTCAGGGCTGAGTGGGAATTTGAACCCAGGTCTCTGCAGTCCTACTCTTGCACTCTAGCCACTACACCATTCTGTCTGTCCTTTAAATACATCCTGATCCTTTCTGTTTCTCTTCTCCTGAAATATGATTTCTAGCTCCAAAGCCAGAGCTGATCTCCAGACTTGAAAATGGGGAAGTGTTGTGGATGCTCGATCAGCAAGAATTGGGACAAAAGAAGATCCAGGTGGGCAGCACTTCTGTTGGGGGACTGGATATGCCAACTCTCAAGAAACTATTAACTTGGGGGCAAACCCCGAAACCATTCCTCTTCTGTTCAACCGCATTTTGCAGAGGTAGGGAACTCCGGCTCTGTCTTGGATCCTGCAGGGGAGGGAAAGGGTGAGAACCGCTCCATCCATGCTGGGAATTACTTTATGAATAAGAGGGACTGTCAGCATACAGCTGAAATGTCGAGTTAAATGCAGGCAAGGTGGCAGTGCTACTGATGTGTTGTTTGACGTGCAGGTGACTCTATGCCTCTTCCACATGGAGTTGCACAATCCCTTAAGGATAGGGCCTACAGTTTGGGGGTACTGGTTGATCTAGCCTTGTCATTGGAGGCCCACATGGCTTGTGTGGCCAGTTGCCTTTTCCATCGGCTGAGGCTGCTGTGCCAGCTGCGACCCCTCCTGGACAGAGATAGCCTAGCCATAATTTTATCCTTGCCTGGCAACATTCGGACTTGATTACTACATGGCGTTACATGTGGGGCAGCCCTTGAACACGTCCCATAAAACGTTAGGTAGTTCAGAATGTTGTTGCTAGAGTGCCAACCAGGACTGGACCTAGGGAGCGTATCTCACCAGTTGTGAGACACCTTTGCTGACTGCTGGTCCATTCCTGAGCACAGTTGAAGGTGCTGGTTTTTAGTTTTGAAGACATATATGTTGTGGGACTTGGGTAAAGTAGAGGTCGCCTCCTCCCACATGCGTTAAGGTCACCATAGAGGCCATTCTCCATGTCTCTCCAACCTTCTGAAGCTAGGTGGGTGGTGACCTGCAAGATGGTCTTCTCAGTTGTGGCAACCCATCTGTGGAATGCTCTCTCCAGCAGGACTATGTTGAACCTACCATTAAGTTCTTTCTGCAAAACATCTTTTGATTTTCACAGGCGTTTAAAACAAGTTTATCATTATGTTATTTATTGCATTTATTTATTTATTTTAAGCTGTCCAATAACCCAAGTTCTCTGAATGGTGTATGATACATTAAAAACATAACATACAAATGAATTAAAAATAGATGAATATGGTTATAATCTACTGTTCTACTTAATCTACTTCTGCTATTTTAACTCAGTTCTGATTTTATTCACTCTCCTTGAGATTATTTGCACTTAAGGGTGGCATAGAATTAGTTTTAATGAATAAAATCAAAGAAAAACCATTCTTTGTTACTTAGTTCTTTCTTTGCTTTCAGAATTTAAGAGCTATCACTCACATCTAGGTTTTCCTGTTGATTGGTTTGTTAACAGGTTATGAGCAGGTGAAGGAGGAAGAGGAAAGCTCTCCACTTGTAAAACCAAAAGAGATGACTTTGCAACGGAACAAAGAGACAGCTTCCCAACACAGAGAGAAAGGAGAAAGCTCTGGAGCAAAGAAGAGCCAAAAAACACACTCTTGGAAGAAAGCCATTATTTGGGAGGAAAGTAACAAGGATCCTAGTGAAACAACAATCCGAGAGAGGAATCACAGGGGTGAGATACAAAAGGCATGTACAGAAGAAGCAGAAAGCTATACCTATTCAACAGCACAACCACTTAAGTGTTTTGCCTGTGGGAGAATTTGCAGTCACAACGCTGCCCTTATTGTACACTTGAGATCTCACACTGGAGAGAAGCCATATGCATGTCCTGATTGCGGGAAAAGGTTCTCTTGCAGGGGAAATCTTAATAGACATGAAAAAGTCCATTCAGGAAAAAAAACATATGTATGTTCAGAGTGTGGGAAAAAGTTCCTTGTCAGAGAACATCTTACTAGTCATGAAAAAATCCATTTAGGAGAGAAGCCATATGCATGTTCAGTGTGTGGGAAAACGTTCAGTTTCAAGGGAAATCTGAACAGACATGAAAAAATCCATTCAGGAGAAAAGCCATATGCATGTTCAGGTTGTGGGAAAAAGTTCATTGACAAGGAACGTCTTACTAGACATGAAAAAATCCATTCAGGAGAAAAACCATATATATGTTCAGACTGTGGAAAAAACTTCAGTTGCAAAGAAACCCTCAACAGACATGAGAAAATACATTCTGGAATGGAGACATATACATGTTCAGATTGTGGGAAAAACTTCAATCAAAGAGGAAATCTTATTAGACATGAAAAAATCCATTCAGGCGAGAAGCTGTTCAAATGCTTATATTGTGGGAAATGCTTCAGAGAGAGAGAGTACCTTCATATTCATGAGAGAATCCATACAGGAGAGAAACCATTTGAATGCCCAGACTGTGGAAGAAGCTTCAAGTGTGCATCAAATTTTAGCAGGCACAAGAAAACTCACGGAGAAGAGAATCTGCATCAATGTTCAGATTGTGGGAAAGACTTCATAACTATTTCAGACCTTAAACTTCATGAGAAAATCCACACTGGTTGAATAACCTTATCAGTGTGCTGACTGTGAGAAATACTGCTATTGCAACTCCAGCCTGACGAGTCATTGGAGAACTCGCTAGTGAGAGAAGCCATATAAATGCCTGGGATGTGGCAAATGTTTCTCTTTGATTAAACATCAGAGAATGAATAAATATAAATGCTCAGACTGTGAGAAAAACGTCAGCCAAAGCTCAGCCCTTGAACGACATAAAAGAAAACACACAGGTGAGAAACCAATTAGGTGCTCACACTGTGGTAAAAGCCTTCATCATCGGCCCACATCGGTTATATATGAGGGATGTCACCGAAGAGAGAAACCATATGGAAGTTTAGCCTGCAGGAAAAGCTTTAAAACAAAATCTAAACTGATTCAACATAAGCAAATTCATGCGAGAGAGAAGGTGGGCAAGATGAGCTTCTGTGAAAGATTAAGCCTCACCCAACATGTGAGGATCTATACAGGAGAGGAGAAACCACACAGGTGGTAATGCTGTGGGAAGAGTTTCACACAGAGATCATGCTATATTGAGCATAAGAACTTCCACCAGGGAGAAAAATCCTATGACTATTCAGCATGTCAGAAAAGCTACAGCAATCATTTTATGCATTCTTCAACATCAGAAGATTCACACAGAAGCATGGCTGGCCCAAGGCATTTTGCTGCCTGAGGCAAATCACAAGATGTCACCTCCCACCCCTCCCCATTCTTACTACAGAAGCTGAAGTGGCAGTTGAGTCTTACTTCAGCACTGGTGATGGAACAGCATCCTCCACCTCACCTGAGGACTACAGCCTAACTTACAGGGTGTAGGGCAAGCTAACTAGAACATACTGCCAGTGGAAGGAAATGGCCACACAACTGAGCATTCACTGCCTGAGACTGCCACCTCACTGTACCTAATGATAGGGCCGGCACTGCACTGGAGAAGGTCCATATAACTGCTGGGAGTGCAGGAGAAGCTTCACTATGAATGGACAACTTACCAAATTCTTACCAAAGAATCTGCACAAGAGAGAAACCGTATCACAGAATTGTGCAATGAGGTTTTGACACAAGTCACCCCATGAGTACCTCAGAGAATTCACATGAGAGAGAGGAGGGGTTGGCCTCTGTAAATATTAATTATTCCATGTAGGGGCAGGGGAATCAATTTCAGTGTTCCAGGTGTGGGAAGAGCTTTATTGAGGAAGCACACCTGACTGTATCAGAAAACCTACATGCAACAAGGGGAAGCATCAGGAGAAGGGAGGCTTGGGTTTCTGGTGATGTCACTGGCAGGAATAGTAGCATAAGACCAAGCGCTCCCAGATTCTTTGCAAGCATGCCGGCTATCAATCTGCCACCAGAAATTGTCACCTAAGAGATCAAATGCTCAGATAAGATAGCTGAAAGGACAGCACACTTTGGGGACCTTTTAGTTCTTTAGAAATCTAATTAAAGGTTTCTGTAGAGCCTGTGTAACTCCTGGCCTTCCAGGGATCTCTTAGTGCAGCCATGGAAAGTGCAGTAGGCCGACTTCCGGTCAGAGCCAATGTCACCCTGGCAGCATTCTGCGGAGGCTCCACGGGACGCTATCTCAAACAGCTTTTAAAAGGTTGAAAAACCTTTTTATCTTCCCTTGGAACTAAAAGGGGAAGCAAGAGTACCATCTGGATGAAATCTTGGAGGAGTAGTGCATTTTGCAGAGCAGCAGAAGGGCTGGGCTCCAAGGTTAGTTTTCCGGAGCAAAGACATCGACTCAAAGCTGTTTTGAAATTCCTATCTAATTAGGAGAACACAGGGCTGACGAACTCCAAATGTAGATTTTTAGTGTTTATGGATTAGAGAATACCAACAATACTTGAGGACCTGCAAAATTTGTTTAAGGAGAAGAATGGCAACATCGAAAGGAAGAAAAAAAAGGAACGGGGCCACCGCCAACCCCCACACACACACACCTCCCTTGGCAAAGTCTTCTAGAAGTGATGGAAATACAGAGGAGCTGCTTGCTTTGATAAAAACTTTGTCTCTTCAACTGTCAGAACAGGCTAAGAGATTGGATACAATCCAAGATTCCATTACCGCCCTTCAGGGGGCTGTGGACTTAATTAATACGTCTCTGCAAAAAACAGAGGCGAAAGTTAATGACCCGCAAGATCGCCTATCAGCCCAAGAGATTACAATGAAAGCTTCGTATAAAATCCTGTCTACTAGAATCTCACAACTGAAAGCATTTACATGAAGAGCAAACCTGTGCATTATTGGCATCAAAGAATTACCCACCGACGTAAGCATGTCTAAATTCTTGGACAAATTCCTGCATGAATTACTTGCTTTGCCATCGGATTATTTACTTGACATTGAACATGCATTCTGTGTTCCAAGTTTGGTGCATGGCGTTAAAGGGACTGCTGTTACTGTTATAGTTCAGTTTGCAAGAGTTTCTACAAAAAAGTATATCTTGCGTGTGGCAAGAGGGAAGGGAGATCTTCTTTGGGGACCAAAACAAGTTAAGATTATGCTATTTCTGGATTACACTAAAGAAATTGCTGATAAAAGAAGGCAATTCGCTAAAGCGAGAAAGCAAGCAAGACAAATGAATCTACAATACCACATAAGATACCCTGCCACATTTTGCATCCTCGTTGAAGGACATATGAAAAAGTTTGAAATGGCGCCAGATGAAATGGCGGAGGCTTGGCTTGTTGGTAAAGCATGGGAGACATCTTTTTCAGTCCCTTGAGCTGGGAATGCACAAACAATTGTCATCTGTTGATTTGTTTGGGTGATAGGCTCAGGGCAGTATGCCAGAGATGATTGTTTACATATATCTGTTTTTTTCTTCCTTTTTCTCTTAACTCCTTTTTTGATAGATAAAGATATATATAATAGACATGAAATACTGTATACAAAATTTTGGTTTGTGGGTGTATAGAAATGTACACACTCATATATATATTTAGAAATAATACTATCTAAAATATAGATGGTATAAAATATACTAGTGATTGTTGTTGATTTTGTTTTTTCTTTTATCCTTAATAATTTTCTTTTTTAATTATTATTATTTTGATACTATGATTAGTAATATTCCTGGTTGGTTGATTTTAGCTTTATCATCATATATTAGCTGAAAAGCATTTTATGGCTAGGGGAAAATTCATAGTATGTTTCTTTGTTATAAATCTGAGGATATGTTACTGAAATAAGATGGATTACCTAGGCTGTACTGAATTGTAATTAAAGGCAAAACTGAAGTACTTTGGCCACATCATGAGAAGACAGGATACCCTGGAGAAGATGCTGATGCTAGGGAAAGTGGAAGGCAAAAGGAAGAGGGGCCAACCAAGGGCAAGATGGATGGATGATATTCTGGAGGTGACGGATTCGACCTTGGGGGAGCTGGGGTGGCGACGGCCAACAGGGAGCTCTGGCGTGGGCTGGTCCATGAAGTCACGAAGAGTCGGAAGCGACTGACCGAATAAACAACAACTGAATTGTAATGTTGGCAACGGTATAATCTTTTAAGTAGAGTGATACTTGAAGTTTATTTGTAATATGTAATCTCCTTTTCTTCTTTTCTCTTAATACTTTTTCTTGTTCCCTTTGTTTTCTTGTTCTTTCATCTTTTGCCTTCTCTTTTCCTTTTACAGTTTCTTTTTTGCTTTTCTGGTTGTTGTGGTGTCCCCAAGAATACTGTAATGTTGGAAACTGTAGATGGTGATTATGTTGTTGGTATTCTTTATTTCATTTATAAAGATAAAAAGTAGAATAAAAATTAAGTTTAAAAAAAAAAGTGCAGTAGGCCCTGCCTGATTAAGATTCCCCCTCGTTTGTATCATTTTGTAGATGAACATAAATGAAAATGTTAGTAAAACCTGTAATGTGTGATTCCTTTAGAAGAGCTCTGACTGTTACCAAAAACATGAAGAAATTAGGGGTGCAATGCTATGCATGTTTAGACAGAAAACTGTCCTACATGCATAGGATTGCGCTGTAGGTATAATACACTGCAGTGATTTCCCAAGCCTTACGCTGCTGGCAAAAGTTCACCGTAGATGGGGGGGCAGGGGAAGTGATGTCACCAAGCTAAGATGGTGTCCTAGCATGAGAGCACCACATGCCATGGTTGAAACATCAACCTTCGCTAATATCCGCACTTGGAATGTTAAAGAATAAAGATGAGAGGCTTGACTCAAAGATCTCCGCTGCAGTGCAAGTACAACTTAGAGTCCTACCCCGATGCATCTGAACACTGTAATGTTTGCCAAATTTGGTACAAGAACTTTTTCAGATACCCTTTCACACTACCCAGACTGGAACAGAGAGAGTGTGTGTGCATGTGAATACACTGAGGAATGTGTAAAAGAAACATTCTTTGTGCATAGTGACTGGTTTTTGAACCCTACGAAGTCTAGAAAACGGTACATTTATTATCATCATTTATTAAATATATGGATTGCCCTATAGCCAAAGCTCTCAGCTGAAACACTTCTAGACTTTTCTCAAAAACTAGAGTTTATTTTACAAAGAACAGGATCAGGATCTTTTGGGACAGCAACAACTGTGAAAACAACGCAGTATAACAAAGGAGGCATTAATAACTCATAGGCTCTAAGTGGAATTAACACTATAGTTCCTGTTTCCCCTAAACCTCTCATCACTTTTCTTGCTTCCCTGCTGTTCATTTTAGCTAATTTTATGCCTAAGATACCCATGGAAACAAACATCAAACTACATGGTAAGCAAGTGTAGGGTTCCAGCTTTCCCCAACCTCATGCCTGCCCATTGTGTTGGAATACAGTTCCCATCACTCCCAGCCAGCATAGCCATGCCGGTTGGGAATGGTGGGTATTGCAGTCCAACATAACTGGAGGGCACCACGTTGGGGAAAATACACACTATTTTTTATATGGAATATAAAATATATATTTACCTTCTCAGAGCATCCTAAATTGTAAACCAGGGCTGGGAAACTGCTTTCCGACCAAGGGCCAAAGCTCTCAGGGTGGGTGGGGCTGAAGATGGGCTGATGCAAAAGGGGTGTGCCCCCAAATAATTAAGCCTTAGGAGAAACATTTCAGCCTTTTAGAATGGGAAAAAAAACTGCACAAAAGCTGGGAAATCAAAACAATTGGAGGAAAGGGGGTGGGGCCAGGAGAAGGGTGTATGGCCATCTGGAGAATGCTGGGGGGCCAGATTTGGCCCCCAGGCCTGTGGTCCCCCCCATGATCTAAACCTATTCCTAACCTACCATCCACATCCTATCTCCACCCTGTCTCAGACCCAACTGAAACTGCTTTTCTTTTCAAGCTGCTAAATCCCAAATGCCCTTTCCCCGACATTCTACCCAATAATAGACCTCCCTACTCCTTAAACAGTGTGGTGTAGTTGTTATAGACATTTCAGTTGTAATATGTTTATTATCCCATGGTTTTATAAACTATGCTACATCTATTCTACCTCTGTGTGAGACTGCCATGCTAACAAAGATACAGTGCCTTATCAGAGGCTCAGGAATGCCAAGAATGTATTTACGTTAGAGTTCATGACTATCTCTCTGTGCATGCCTGAGTATGTGAAAGGCATTCCTGTTTCCTGTCTCCTTTCAGCTAGACAAAGATTAATAGAGCGCAAGCATAAGACAGCCCCCAAAGACTTGTGTATATAAGTTTCTGGATCACAGTATCGGATTGCCATCTTTGTTGGTGCACTAGCCCCAAAGATTGCCTTGTTCTGCAGAATAAAATCATGTTGGACCAGATGTCTGCCTCCTCTCGTTCTTGGTAAACAAATTGGATGAGTCTACCAGGGATAGAATACAATTTTTGTAACAATTTCTTGCAACTGCAGCAGGGCCCCCTGTGTGACCCGGGAGCTGGGCAAATGCGGGATCAACCTAAGCAGAGGGCACCCTGGACCTTGTTTGGTTCACGGAGGTTTGAGGCAGCTGTTGCCTAGCAACCCAGCTAGCAAAGGACTCCTGAAGAGACGAGGCAACTAGAGGTCTTTTTGGAAGACAGGATGCTGTCTGAGGGGTCGTTTGGAGGCTAAGCCATGAGGTAAGTCAGATCCGCACTGTCCGGGCCATTTGGGGAGTGAAAACCTCCCATTTGCCGTTCAGCTGAGCCTTGCTTAAGCAGCAGTTGAATATATATAGGACCGGCAGGGATGCGATCAAGACAGTCCGTGGAAGAGAAGGGCCAAGACCCATTGGGATGCATGCTTTGTAATTTTAAGTTGTTCAAGCTGGATTATGGTGTTGAAATGACAAAAGAAGAGCGCATAAAATTTGTAATAGAGAATGGGTAACTTTTAATGTCAGCTGGCTGACTAAAGGAAGTTAGGAAAATACTGTTATTGCCAAGATTCATGTTAAAGTAATTACTGACAGTCACTGAGACCAATTCCCTTGTATTGATGCTTGGCAAACACAGATGTTGAAACATCCTAACTGGATAAGAAAATGTAAAGGTCAGTATTGTAAAGTCATGATGGTACGCTCCGGGGTGAAGCCCAAAGCCCCTGTTCTCCCTGACTCAAGCCCCACGGAAGAAGCTTGGAGATTGGGAGACCCTGCCCAAGGTGCCCTGAGTCCCCCCCCCCCTCCATCTTATTCAGCCTCTTAGGTTGGGAGGAGAGGTTGTTGGGGAAGGGTGGGGGCCCTCCAGAGACAGTTCATCTACCACCAAATCCAAGCTTGTTAGAAGAAACAAAAGCAGTTGAGAAAGTTGCAAATTTTGAAGAAAGAGACTTGTTTGAAGCCTTAAAGACACTGGCAAAATCAGAGTAATTTTTTTAAAATATCAGAGTCTGTGTGAGCTTATCTCTGTCAGTCTGCTCAGAGCAGAGCTAGCGGGGAGTTACCCAACTCTCTGGCCGCCACTGGTCTAGCCTTGGCATGCAGGGAAGCTGGAAGATGTCTGTGAGAACCTGAGAGAGACGGAGTGAGATTTGCAAAAGAATTGTCCAAGTTGAGGCATCACAGTTGGAAAGCTGAGCCATGCTGTTTAGTTAAGCCTTGCTGAAAGGCTAAAAACCCTTATCTGTTGAAGAATCTAGAAGAGGTGTAAAGTTACACCTTCCCCTTTTGAACTGATGAAGAGACAGAGAGCCTTTCCTGGGAACAGGAAAGGCGTCTTTATTGCCCAACACCTCCTCTGTTTAGATCCATCATCGTTTAGACTTTTGAGAGGCACTCTGCACATGGACTGGAACTTTGGACTTTTAGAGACTTTCCATGAACAGTACTGTGAGGCTTTTCACGGACTTGAACTCTCGTGACTGTGGATTATGTATCTGTGTATGTAGTCAGCTCAGTGTGCGGCAGGCTGAGTTTGATCTATGACTTTTGAACTTCCCTCTGCCAGAACTCATGCAGCGTGGGGTTGCCAATGCAAAAATGGTGACCTAGAACTCTTTGTGTGTGTGGGAATGCCCTTCCCTTGATCTTGATGGGCCCTGACCATGCAGCCAGAGGAGCAGTATGATTGCTAGATCTGCTCCATCATGCCTTACCATGCAAGAAATGTTTTCCAGTCATGGTGTTAGATTTCAATGAAAGTTTGTTGAGTGTATGTGATATTTGCAAAATGTCTTTGCTGTTAGTTGCAGCTCCAAATGACACTGAGAGTAGTTCCCAATGGTTGATGTTAGTGCCACCCAAGACAAAGACAAAAAAAATGTGAAGAGAGTTAGAATAAGTAGCAGACGAGGCAGAAGAAGGAAGCAGATTAAAAGTCTAGACAGAATGCAGCTTTGATTGCAGTGGCAGTCACAGGGCAAGTCCCTGATTGGGCAGATAAAGGCTTGAAGAAGGATTTTGGAACTCAGAGAAAGAACATTTGTAGAGAAAAAGCATGGCTGTGGTTGTCCCCAGGGTGAATTGGAAGCAGCTGATTATGCCTAGAGCCCATTACCTGGCAGTAAAGTAGCCACAATAATGTTAAGAGTTCTTTAAGATGAGAAAATGTGACTAGAAAGAAAAGGGAGCTTATCCCAAATGTGTGTCGTTGAAATAAGTGTAAGACAAGAGGTTTAAGTAAGTGAGTTTCTGTTGAGACAATGGCAAACAGCCTAACTTGCAGAGAAGACAAGTAAAGAGTTAAAGCTGGTGCATAGCACAGAGAGTTTGAAACATAATCTGCAGAACAGGCAAGTCAGAAAGATGAGTGTGCCTATTGCAAAGAGAAAAAGATATTGGCAAAAGGACTGCCCGAAGCTGAAGGGGCAGAAGAGGGGGGCCATGGTAGCCATAAAAAGAGAAGAACCAGACTGACAAAGACCAGGGTCCAGAACCTCCCCCCAGAAGAGCTGCTTGGCTCTGAATAACCCTTTAGTTACAATAAGAGTAAAAAGAAGAGAAATAATGGGACTTATTGATACAAGAGCGACCTACAGCATGAATGTGTTGTGTCTAAAAGATGCCCAGTTGCACTACTCAGTCGAGATTTGTTGACAAAAATTACAAGCAGAGATTTTCTTTCAAGATAACAAGCTAGTTGTCAAGTTGCCAAACTTGCAAAAGAACAATACGAGAGTGTCCTTGTGGCAAGCAAAGCCCCTAAGAGAGTGTAAGCAAAAAGGTGCCTGCCAGGGCAGAGTTTGTTAAGCCTTTACAGACTGACCTTAAGCACAGAGCTCAATCGATAAAGGTTAAACAATACCCTTTGTCATTAGAAGTCAAAAAGAGACTGATTTAATTGACCTGATTATAAAAAGAAGGCGAAGCCCCTGTATAAAGCTTTGACAAAAATATTACCCACTAGAAGTGGACAACTGAAATAGAAAAGGCTTTTCTTAAATTGAAGCAAGCCTTGATATCACCACCTGCTTTAACCTTACCAGACACCAGATCATGAAACTTTTTGATGCCTTGATGAAGCCAAAAGAAGTAGCTGTGATGCATGTGAGGGCACACAGAAAGAGTGCCATTCCTAAAGAAAGAAAAGGCAATGTTTTGGCAGATAAGGCTGCAAAAGAAGCAGCATGGATGAGAGGTGAAGAGGTACATTATGAAGGAGCCCTAATCCCGTATTTGAGTACAGACTTGGTTCCAATTTACTCCCCGGCTGAAAATGAAAAAGCCCTTGAATACAAGGCAAAACAAACTGAAGATAGATGGTGGGTAATCCCAGGAGGCAAAGTGTTCATACCCAAGCCTCTTTTGAGTTTTATAGTAAGAGACTTGCACCAGGCTACACATTTAAGAAGAACTGCAATGGGGGATCTGCCTGTGAGACACATTGTGGCCCCAGGATTATATGTTCTATAATGTTCTATAGAAATGCCACCCAGGCATTTGGGGTGGGTTAGGGTATTTAAAAAAAAAAAAAAAATTATGGTAAAATTTTATTGCTTTAAATTGTTTTATGGTGGGTTGTACATCGCCCAGAGTGGCTGGGTGACCAGTCACCAATTTAATAAATAAATAAATAAATAAATGTTGAAACCCAAAGAGCAGTAGCTAATTGCCCTTTGTGCCTCAAAAACAATCCCAAATTGTCTAAGCCTCCAACCTCAATGGGAGGCCGCCCATGGGCTTACTATCCTTTCCAGAGACTTCAAATTGACTTTCAGAGTTACCCTGGACTCATGGCTATCAGTACCTGCTAATAATAGTAGACCAATTGACTAGATGGGTTGAGGCCTACCCAACTCGTACAGCCACCGCACAGACAGTAGCCAAAATCTTGTTAAAAGAAGTAGTCCCTAGGTTCTTGTTACCTGAAGAGATTGAATCAGATCAAGGGCGCCATTTCGTTAGGTGATGCGAGCAGTGACCCAGGCACTACAAATTAACTGGAAGCTATACTCCCCTTACAGACCTCAATCCTCAGGTCAAGTTGAGACGATGAACCACACCCTAAAGTCAATGCTTACTACAATTTGTTCAGAGACTTAAGTTGAAATGGCCACAGGCCTTGCCATTCGCCTTGACCCGTGTACGATGCACCCCGAAGGGAAGTATTAAATTGACACCTTTTGAAATGTTATATGGGTGCCCACCTCGGATATTACCTATGGCTGATAGCTTAAATGTGAATTTAAAAGTAGGAGCTTTAGAGATCCAAGAATATGTTACTGCCTTGCAGTCTATTTTGTCTTGTCTTCACAGGTTCGCAGCACCTCCTCAGTGATTGAGTGCTGATCCAGTCTGAGAAAGATGAACCGCTTACCAAGAAGTGAAAGGGTCCATTCCAGATCCTACTCACCACTCACCAGAGAGGGTCACACCGGAAGCTGACCCACCTGAAGACAACCACTGGAGTAGCGAACCACTAGAAAAACTCAAAGTATTTGTTCAAGAGAGAGCTTTCTCCTAACGCTTACTCATGCGCATTATCCTTCTTAAGTTTAGTTGTCTTAATATTCTCCACTCAGGTAAAAGGAAATTGGTTTAAGAAGCATGTTGAGCATATGTTTAAGCAGAATAGAGAGGATTATGTTCTTTATTATAAACACCCATCAACTGTCAGAGACTCTACTTTGTTGCCTGCCTTGATTAGAGAACCGCATGGCTAAAGCAACTTACAATTGGCGTAGTTTTATTTATTAATGATAGTTTGTGCGTTTAAATGTGTAGCCCACTGCTGGGCCAAGAGAAGTATAAGATTTGAGAAAAGCCTTTTGAGGGGGGAGTGTTATACAAATTTCAGTTGTAATATGTTTATTATTCCATGATTTTATAAGCTATGCTATATCTATTCTACCTCTGTGTGAGACTGCCATGCTAACAAAGATATGGTGCCTTATCAGAGGCTCAGGAATGCCAAGAATGTATTTACGTTAGAGTACATGACTATCTCTCTGCTACCCCTCTCTGCGCATGCCTCAGTATGTGAAAGGCGTTTCCTGTTTCCTGTCTCCTTCTCAGCTAAACAAAGAGATTAATAGAGTGCAAGCGTAAGACAACACCCAAAGACTTGTGTATATAAGTTTCTGAATCACAGTATCAGATTGCCGGCTTTGTTGGTGCACTAGCCCTAAAGATTGCCTTATTCTGCTGAATAAAATTGTGTTGGACCAGATCTCTGCCTCCTCTCATTCTTGGTAAACAAATTGGATGAGTCTACCAGGGATAGAATACAATCTTTGTAACATAGGGGTTAGAGTGTTGGGACTGGGACTCGGGAGATCCCGGTTGTAGTCCCCACTCAATCATGCAGCTCACTAGGTGATTTTGGGCCAGTCACTTACTCTCAGCCTAGCCTACCTCACAGGGTTGTTTTTGAGGATAAAATGGAGGATGACTGTATAAGCCATCTTGAACTCCAAGCAAGAGGAAAAAAGGCAGGATATAAATGCAAGAATACTTTAAACAAAAAAATTCCAATAAATGTTCCCCTTCCCATCCAGTTCATTTCAGGTAGAGGGGGTGTGAGGGGGAGAGAGAGAGACTACGTAATTACAGTGTAACTGCCCAACTCTCTGTCCATTATATTTTTCTCTCCAACTCCATCCACTATGTGTTCTGTTTTCAGACAAACATCAGGCAGAGGATGAGGAGGTCATACTGAGCCATAAAAGAGATGGCAGGGTGTTATAATTCTGTGAAGGGAATCAGGGATGCTCACTCCCCTGATTCCCTCCTCATACTCCCAACCTGTGATTGATGATTAACAGATGAAGAAGAAAGAGCAATGGCAACAGATGAGCCAACACAGGACAAAGAGAGGGAAGGGGAGGCTACTGCCGGCATTTCTGCTGGAAGTGGGGTGGGAGAATTCTTGGAACAACTGTCCATGATTCGGGGGAATCAAAGGGGACTGGATTACAGTACAGCTGTTCACTCCCACAGTTTAAGCCATTCCTTGAAGTGACCAGTTGCCTCTCTAGAATGAGCCTGTGTAGTGAAATGTCTACTGTTGGTCTTGGGCCAGAGGGGCTTGGGTTCAAATTCCTGCACTGCCATGAAGCCTACTGGCTGGCCCTGGGAAAGCCACAATCAGCCTAGCCTACCTCATAGTGTTGTTATGCATCTCCTAATAGGGAACTCGTTCTCCAAGTGTGGATCCTTATGTAGCCAAGACAGCACCATTCACACACAGGAAGGGGCTATCAGCAGGCATGTGGAACCCCCAAGGTTTGCCAAAGAGCAACAAAATCTTGAGAAAAAAGCTGGAAGAATGGGGGTGGGGGACACCCAAAGCAGCCTGATAAAGACTGTGCTGGCTCAGTAGGCACAAGACTGTTGTGGAGGGAAAAACATGTGTTGCTGCAATATTGAATTTTTTTAATTTTTATTCAATAGGTTTTTGTATTCGAATTTTTCTATGATTTTTTTCTTTCAGATATTGTCTTTTGATAAGGTACTGTTTACTGTACCTTATCAAGGTACAATAAACCTTGGGGCTTTGGGTAGTGTTTACTGTAGAAAAGCAGCATATAAATATAATTTAAAAAAATTAAAGCAGATGGGAATGGAATATCCTGAAAGAACAGCACATCCCACTGCAACATTTTATAGCAGGTCCCACTTGGAACATACCAATTATCCTATGTACGCCCCCACCCCCACATCTTAATGGAGAAGTGTCAATTTTGTTGTTGTTCAGTCATGTCCGACTCTTTGTGACCCCATGGACCATAGCACGCCAGGCCTTCCTGTCCTGCGCTCTCTCCCGGAGCGTGCTCAAGTTCATATTCATTGCATCGGTGATGCTATCTAGCCATCTCATCCTCTGCTGTCCCCTTCTCCTTTTGCCTTCAGTCTTTCCCAGCATACTCTTCCCTAAAGTTGCACACTGTTTTAATTGTTTTAGATTTTTGGTATCAGCTTGTTTAATAGTTTAATATGCACTTAGCTGTTTAAATTAAATTATTTATTGTTTTCTACTGTTTAAGGGCACAATCCTATGCATGTTTAAACAGAGAAAAAGGCATACAACTCCCAGCATGCCCCAGCCATGCTGGGAGTTGTATGCCTTATTTCTGTCTAAACATGTATAGGAGTGCGACCTAATTTGATTTTATCTGTACCCTGCCCTGAGATCTTAATGGCATAGGGCAGGATACAAATGTTTTAAATAAATAATAAATTCCTTGCCTTTTAGCCTCACCAATTTGCTTTGAATTGATAGTCTGTCATAATTACTTTCAAAATAAGCGTATTCATTCTTCAGGACAGGAACCTATGGGAGGGACTATAGCTTACATGAAGTTGATACAGAAGAACCTTTCAAAGGAATCTCAGGTAACAAGTCTGGGGGTGGGGTGCCAGTGGAGGGAAAACCTTAGACAGCTACTACCGGTCTGAGAGCTATGCCAGCCAAGATTCTTTTTAGAATTAAATTGCTGGCACAATTGGGGGGTAATCCAGATTGGGACTCTGTCATGAAGGCTAGTGGGGCTTTAATTCCCACATCTGCTATTTGCATTGTGAGAAATTATCTCTTTGGAGTGCAGAAACCAGCAGACCTTTTAACACCCCTCGTGGATGGAAGAATAAATTGCAGTCATCATCAAATTAAAGTTGTCATCAAATTATTAAACCAACCAAAGTTATATCTAATTCATCACTGAAAAGAATTGCAGCAAGTCACTTTAATCTTGCCCTGTGTGTGTAAGTTGTCTAATAGAAAGTTACATTGTTTGAGAAGCTTTAAACTTGAACATTTCAGGCTATTCCTTTCCATTTGATTCAATACAGTATGTCAGTTTCTTGACAAGGATGCATAGGAGACAGGCGTTCTGACCTCCGAAATTGCCTATTGCCTAGAATACACTTATTTAAACTCATAGACAATTGTCAGTCAGTTCCAATGTATGAATTTGGTTGATTTCGCCATTTGGGAAATTGGCAATCAGTGGGCATCTCTACACCAGCCTAAAATCCTGCATTTAAAACATGGCTACCTGCTTCTGTTTTAAATCTTAAGGAGTGCCTCCAGCAGCACCAGACAAGCCGCTTAACAAGATCAGCCTCGGATGACCTTCTCTCTGTCCCATCAGCCAGGACAGCTAGACTGGTGGGGACGAGGGAGAGAGCCTTTTCTGTGGTGGCCCCCACTCTGTGGAACTCCCTCCCTAGGGAACTCCGTCATGCCCCCTCTTTAATGAGCTTCCGTCGTGCATTAAAAACGCTGTTGTTCAGGCAGGCATTTGGGGTGGGTTAGGGTAGTTTAGAAAATGTTTTTATTGTAGAATTTTATTGTTTTAAACTGTTTTTATTGTATGTTGTACATCGCCCAGAGTGGCTGGGTGACCAGCCAGATGGGCGATTAATAAATTTAATAATAATAATAATAATAATAATACTAATTAAATGCAGGATCCCAACTACTCCCTTTTTCACCCACTTCCTTTCCCCTCTCCTTCTCCTTTAGCTGAGTCTTCCATTATTTTTCATTGATTTCCATTCCTTTTCTTGCCGCTTTTCCTCTTTTCATGGAGGAAACTGAAGTGGTAATTTGACAGCTCATTATCTGCGATCTATTTAAAAATGGAACAAAAGGCATTTAGGGGATCTCTACACTTCAAATTTATTGCACATTCATGGTTGCTCACTCACTGAATTGTGCAGGTTCATTACATGACGTCGTTGTTGTTCAGTCATTATTCCACTATTTCCTCCCACCTATCCAGTGTTTTCGTCAAATGGAAAAAATGGGGTATTTTCCTAGATATGCGCAAATGGAGCGCCATGTCCTCCCCGTGTATTTCTCCCCTAGCGGGAACAAAGCACTGAGTTTGGTTGTTGGTGGTGTGGTCGAGGGTGGTGACAAAGGTCTGTCGGGCGTTCAGCCTTCCCGCTCCTGCACCATTTTGGCTCCTCGCCATTTTCAGCCTGCCTAGTCAAAACAGAGTGGCAGAACGGCAGAGCGGCAGTGAGGGGGGTGGCAGAGTGGAGGAGCAGCAGAGGGACTGAGTGGCAGGGACTGACCAAAAGCATGGAAGAGGGAGGCAGGCAGGAGATCGGTGGGGGGGCTGTCCGTGTGTCAGTCCCCATCCACCAGTAATGTACAAGGGGAGAGAAAGGGGCAGGAACCCAGGAGCAAGTATCGCTGAACCTGGAGTGTGTGTAATGCCTCTTCACGGAAACATAACGCTATGGGGATGGCCATCTACAGAGAAGGAAGCGTGTATAAAGGGAATCAGTTGTGACCCTGCATTTAAAACAGAAGTGAAAAGCCCCGTTTTAAATGCAGGATTTTAGGCTGCTGTAAAAATCCCCTGAGAGTGAGAGCGTCTGGCTTCTATGGTTTTCCCAGTAGTAATGTATGGCTGTGAGAGCTGGACTATAAGGAAGGCTGAGCGCCGAAGAATTGATGCTTTCGAACTGTGGTGCTGGAGAAGACTCTTACGAGTCCCCTGGACTGCAAGGAGGTCAAATCAGTCAGTCCTAAAGGAAATCAACCCTGACTGCTCATTGGAAGGACAGATACTGAAGCTGAAGCTCAAATATTTTGGCCACCTAATGCGAAGAGAAAACTCTCTGGAAAAGACCCTGATGCTGGGAAAGACTGAAGGCAAAAGGAGAAGGGGACGGCAGAGGATGAGATGGCTATCACTTCAGCAGCTATGGAATGGGGGTGTGGGGTGAAATTCCAAATAATCTTTTAAGAAGAAGAGTATTTATTTTGTTATATTTATATCCTGCCTTTTCTTCCAAGGAGCCCAAGGTAGCATCTATGATCCCCCTCCGCTCCATCTCATCCTCACACCAATCCTGTCACGTAATTTAGGCTGAATTTGACTGACCCAAAGTCACTCAGTGAGCTTCATAGCTCAGTGGGGACTTGAACATGGGTCTCCCCTGTTCCAGCACTCTAATCACTACACCACACTGGCTTTCTGGAATAAATACACATGGTTTAAAAAGTGGGGGAACAAGGGTTTCCCCTAAGCACCCCCATCCCCGCTTTAAGGTTTTGTGGTTTTAATGTTCTGTATATTTTAAATTGTTTTATTGTGCGTTGCTTGGATTTAATTTTTGTGAACCACCCAGAGAGCTTTGGCTATTGGGCAGTATAGAAATGAAATAAATAAATAAATAAATAAATAAAGGCTGTTCATACTGGTATGACAGGTGGGACTTGTTGTTGTTCAGTCGTGTCCGACTCTTCGTGACCCCATGGACCACAGCACACCAGGTCATCCTGTCCTGCGCTCTCTCCCAGAGTGCGTTCAGGTTCACATTCATTGCATCGGTGATGCTATCTAGCCATCTCATCCTCTGCCGTCCCCTTCTCCTTTTGCCTTCAGTCTTTCCCAGCATCAGGGTCTTTTCCAGAGAGTTTTCTCTTCGCATTAGGTGGCCAAAATATTTGAGCTTCAGCTTCAGTATCAGAATACTGGCCACTGTGTGAACCGTATGCTGGACTAGATGTATCATTGGTCTGACCCAGTACAGCTCTTCGTATGCTCCTAGGAAACTGTCACCTGCATGCACTATTTCCCCCTTACTTGGTGTCCTCCGGACATTTTGGACTACAGCCCCCAGCACTCCTGCCCATTCTGATTATAATCCAAAACATCTAAGAGCTGCCACCTTAAAAAACCTACCTTCCCCACAAATTTCCCGCCCCTGAATTAGACAAGCGGGCAGCTGCTTATATACGCTTAGAGAGGGAGGGCGGGACGATATCGGTTGGGCATGCGCCCGGGGTGGTCACGTGGAAATCGAATGCGAGGCGTTTTTTAGGCACGAGACTCGGAAGGGGTGGGGCGGCGTCTTTTTCACACGTGCTCTGGCTCGGTCTTTGCAGAATGCCGATTCCCGCAACGTGGGAACCTGCGGCAGCGAGTTGCTGCGGTCTTCGTGTTAGCAACAGCTGATCCCCTGGTACGTGATCGTCCTTCCTTTAAATCTGAAAGTGAAGAACGGGAGCGCCTGTTGCAGCGCGCCTTACTTTGAAGCCAGCTTACTTTGAAACCATAGGGTGGATGGCTGAAAGGGGTGTATTAATTTCCCCGGTATATGCTTTGCGGAGGGGCGGGGGCCGTCGTCTACCAGGCGTTCTCCATTTCAATATCAACCATAATAAGCTCAGTGGGGGTTTTCCCTCTGGGTTTTTTGGGGGTTGTAGTTTATTTTTGCCAGCTATCCTGATTTCTCTTGTAATTTTTTTTTAAAAAACTTTATTATGTATTTTAATGTTTGGGGGTTGTCTCTAATGTTTGTCAAGGTCCCATTCTTTTCAATGGATCTACTCTATGTGGGGCTAACAGTGGATCTAGCACGTTAGTAGGAAAGGTAGGGTAAAAACTCAAATAGTACTAAAAGGGGTGGGGAATAATTGAATTGATGGGTGTTTTGTTGGAAAATGCTGACCATGGGAAAATGCACGTTTTTACTTTGTGTAATTCTAACACGGGGATAATCAAGAGTTTCTTCTGAGGACAAGGCTGGGGAATGTTGTTGGTCTGTAACTCCTGCCATCCCTTATTATTGGCTATGCTGGTTAGTGGTGATGGGAGTTGTAGTACAACATCTGGAGGGCCGCACATTCCCCTCTCCGGTTCCTAGGACCATTTTCTCCTCGTGGAGATACGGGAGGAAGGTGTGGGGAGAGAAAAATATCATTTTAAATGTAGTGGAAGTGGTTTGGCCACAGTCTAAGACATGTTTCAGAATAATGAATATATGTTCAAACCATCTTTACCACGTTTAAACAGTTAGCTTTTTTTCTTCTCTTCAGTTTTGTTTATGGAGATACAGAGCAAATTTGTAGGCAGGATTTTACTCATTTGCAAGTAAATGTGATCCTAGTTTTCAGGTGTTTTGTGTAGTTGGTACAACTGCGATGGGTTGGTTAGCAGTAATTGTATCCTTTTAAAAATGTTTTATTAAATTGAGTAAACAGCTGTAATTTCAATTTACTTACCTAGTATTTAAAGTTTTCTGTTCTACAAGACCTCTGAAATTTTAAGAAAACAGAAAATAACATACCTAATTTTTGTTAAATTGTACTAGGCAAAGGTAGTGGGAAAGCAGAGGGAAACGTAGTATATTATTAAGCAGCAAAATATTATATCCTCTATTCATGATAACTGTGGTGAAATGTATAGACTGCATAAATCAGCTTTAAAAAATATGTTACTCTGTTACATAGCTGTAATTCTTCTGATTTAGGTAATGTTATAGTCTATTTCTGTATAAGATATTTTTTTTAAATCCTGGGTTGAATCAGAATCCTGCTGTTCCTGGGTTATTAAGCATGACATGTGAACTGGGAATTCTGTGTTGTTAGGGGAGAGGCAACCCAGAATTCCATGCTCATACTTCTCTTAACAAGCAAATGTCCTCAAGTTGTTTAGGTCCTCCCAGTTGCTGTGGGTGTGATCAGACGGTGGGAACCAGAACTCTTGGTTGCTCCCACTTCGTTCACAGCAACCCAGTTTAAAAAATGGCTGGTCTGTTGTGACATGTGAACAGTCATAGTGGACACTATCAAATCCATGAAACTGTGGTGCTCTGCTGTTCCTGAAGGATTTCTTGTTGATTGGTATAAGAAGTATATAGAGCTTTTAGCTCTACTCGAGGTTTATAATGAAACCTCCAAAGTTGGGTAAAGATCCTGCTTTATGTTCCAGCCTATTTCTTTGATAAATGTGCTTGCTAAGATTTTGACAGCTACGTTGGTGTGTAGGCTGCAATTTACACTCCCCTCTACTATCTCTCAGATTAGATAAGGAGTTTGCAGTGTGAGAATACATTTCTAGAAGTTTTTTCTTATATTAAGTATTTATGTATTGGATATTAAGTTAGTATTTGGGGGCAGTTCAGATTATTTGGAACTTTATATTTGTAACGTATTGAACTCGGTATGTGCACTCTCGGTTTTCACAAAGAAGAGACCCAGCACAAGTAAAAGGTTAAATATTGACACGGCCTCCTCCACAGAAGGACCAGGAAAGACTGTTCTTGATGGCCTTTTGACTGCCCTCAACAGGAGCTGGGCCTGTTAACATCACTCTCAATGTTCATTCTTGCAGGCTGTAGAATAACACCTGTGATTATCATAGGATCTCCTCATTCCACTCGGCCAAGGAAGATGGCTGGAGCAGATGTGACTCAGGTACAATGTCCAGTCAGGAAACTAAGTGTGTGTAGCTGGGGATGGGACAGGGTCAGGACAGAGTAAAGTGCGTTGGCATCCATTTCCTCTGTTGCCAGAATTGAGAGATAATAAAAGACACATCATCATTATAAGACATAACATGGATTCCATAGTCCTCTCCTTACCCACAGGGGATCGTGGTAACTGTTTTGTGAAGAGGCAGGGCTTTGGAATGTAGGTACATTAATATGCTACCTTTTTACGCACGTTTCCTGGGATCTCTTAACAGAATTCTCTGGGATAGAAGCCATGACAGTTCAATTGGTACAGGGCTGCTGAAAAGTATATAATTCATTTATGGGATTTGCTGCCTTGGGGTGTGATGGCCACCAGCTTAGATGGCTTTAAAAGGTGGTTAGAGAAATTCGTGGAGGATAAGGCTATCACTTACTTACTTATTTTTTATTAACATTTATATGCCACCTTATTTGCTAAAAAGCCATTGTGGTAGTGCACACCACCTTAAAACAATACAAACTTAAAACAATAAAAATAAAGCTATTAAAACTTTATTGGCAGAGCAGAGCAAGCTGCTCCAGCTGGTCCAGGGACTACAGAAGCAGGCAAGCTCCCAGAGAGCAAGTGAACAGAGCGAGCGAACAGGGGGAGCAAACAGGAGTTGGCCAGGGGAGTTCGGCAGGGGAGGTCAAGGGGGAGGCCCCTAACATTTTATTTTTATTTTTTATTTTATAACTAACTTTTTTCCATTTATTTGTCTTGTAACACACACTTCCACACCAGTGGGACTCTGCTTTTAACCTCTACTAAGCAGAGGAGCAGGCACAGGCTAGTCTAGAACAATCACAAAGCTAGACACAAAAAGGGAAAAGAGGCAATGGAAGGACAGGCCTCTCCAGTGGTGGTGACCTGCAAGGTGTGTGCAATGTTTGTTTTCTTGCCTGAGAACAACATGGCCTACACCTGCAACAACTGCAAGTTGATCACACTGCTGGAAGAAAAAGTAAGTGGACTGGAGCGGGGACTGTCAACCCTCCGGGGAATAAGAGAACACAAAGAGTTCTTGGACAGAATGGGGAACTACAGCAGCAAAGGGAAGACCAGAAGCTTGAAGAGCAACAGGAAGATGAGGCAGTGGGAAATGCTGAGGTGAAGAAAAATGGAGTAGAGGATACTCCTTGGAAAAGGGTGACAGTTAGGAGAAGAAGAACTAGACACCACTCTGCACCAGTGGAAGCAGTGGAGCTGTGGAACCGATTCCAGGTACTTGCGGATGAGACTGGAGGACAGCCTGCAGAGGAAGAATCACAGGGGAACCTACATGAGAGTGAGCAAGAGGCTCAAGGGCAGTCAAACAGAGGCGATGAAACCCAGGCCTACAAGAAGAAGAAGAGAAGAGTGGTAGTAGTGGGAGACTCCTTGCTGCGTGGGATCTAGACCCAAGTATGTCGCGAAGACCCGTGGACTCGCCAGGTACGTTGTCTCCCGGGAGGACAGATTAGAGACGTGACTGAAAGGTTGCCTGCACTCATAAAGCCCACTGACAGGTATCCCTTTCTTCTCATCCATGTGGGAACAAATGATACCGCCAAGCGGAGCTACGAAGAGATCACGTCAGACTTTGAAGCTTTGGGAAGGAAACTCAAGAACTTTGGGGCCCAGATAGTTTTCTCATCCATCCTTCCAGTAGTTAGAAGAGGGATAGAAAGGGAACGAAAAATACTCCGGGTGAATGACTGGCTACGAAGGTGGTGCCGACGAGAGAGATTTGGGTTCTGGGACCACGGGCTATACTTCCTGGAAGATGGGCTGTTGGCTAGGGACGGGTTGCACCTTACAAAGGATGGGAAGAATGTGTTTGGCCACAGCATGAAGAACTTCATCAGGAGGGCTTTAAACTGAATCCTACGGGGAAGGGAGATGTAATGTTGGGGGTAACAATGGATGTAGGCGCATGCACTGCAACGGAGAGAACAGCTCTGATTGCGCTCAGTAATAGTCTTCAGCCACATGTAGGAAGAAAGCCAGACTATGAAGCACATGGTCTTCAATGTCTATATACTAATGCCCAGAGTATGGGAAACAAACAGAACAAACTTGAACTCTTAATACAGGAGGGAAATTATGACCTGATAGGTATAACTGAGACTTGGTGGGATGACTCTCATGACTGGAATACAGCAATTGAAGGATATAACTTGTTCAAAAAGAACAGGAGGAACAGAAAGGGAGGTGGGGTTGCACTGTATGTGAAAAAAACATATCTCTGCACAGAAATACAGGAGGAGGAGCTTGGTGGCCCCATCGAGAGCATCTGGGTTGAAATAAATGGAGCAAAGAATAAAAGGAACCTGGTGGTCGGAGTCTACTACTGGCCACCCAATCAAGGAGAAGACAAGGATGAAACTTTTGAAAAGCAAATAGCCAATGTTTTAAGGAAGCATGGTGTAGTAGTAATGGGGGACTTCAATTTCCCCGATATTTGTTGGGAGACAAATTCTGCAAAACATGGCCCCTCCAGGAAATTCCTGACTTGTGTGGCGGATAACTTCCTCCTACAGAAAGTAGAGGAAGGAACTAGAGGATCGGCTATCCTTGACTTGATCCTAACCAACACAGATGACTAGTGGATCAAGTAGCAGTTACAGGAACTCTGGGGGAAAGTGACCATGTTGTACTTGAGTTCTTGGTTCTAAGGGAAGCAAAAGCTGAGTGTAGTCAAACGCGTACCCTGGATTTGAGGAAAGCTGATTTTAATAAACTCAGAACAATGATCAGTAAGGTCCCATGGCAAGCGACGCTAATGAGAAAGGGAGTCCAAGATGGGTGGGAGCTTTTAAAAAAGGAAATTCTCAAGGCACAATCACAAGCAATTCCAACAAGAAGAAAAGGTGGAAGACAACAGAAGAAGCCAATGTGGCTTCACAAAAAGCTTCGGGATGACCTGAAAACAAAAAAGGACACATATAGGAAGTGGAAAGAAGGCCAAGTAACAAAGGAAGAGTACAAGCAGATAGCACAGAATTGCAGGGATGGCATCAGGAAGGCTAAAGCTGAGAATGAGCTGAGGTTAGCAAGGGATGCTAAAAACAACAAAAAGGCTTTCTTCAGCTACGTGCATAGTAAAAGGCAGAGGAAAGAAATGGTGGTTCAGCTATTAAATAAGGATGGCAAAATGATAACAGATGACAAAGAAAAGGCAGAGGTGCTCAATTCTTACTTTGGCTCAGTCTTCTCCCAAAAGAGGGTCTATGACCCCCCTGGCAAAGGCGAGGTACAGGCTGAAGGGGCAGGATTGCAGCTTGAGATTGATAGGCATATGGTCAAGGAACACCTAATTCCATTGAATGAGTTCAAATCTCCAGGGCCAGCTGAACTGCATCCTAGAGTAATAAAGGAACTGGCAGAAGAACTCTCAGAACTGCTGTCTATTCTCTTTGAGAAATCATGGAGGATGGGGGAAGTGCCAGATGACTGGAGGAGGGCTAAAGTTGTTCCTATCTTCAAAAAGGGTAAAAAGGAGGAACCTGGGAACTACAGACCAGTCAGTCTGACATCAATCCCTGGGAAAAGTCTGGAGCAGATGATAAAGCAATCCATCTGGAAGCACCTTGACAACAATTCCATGATTACTCGAAGCCAACATGGATTTGTCAAAAACAAGTCCTGCCAGATGAATGTGATCTCATTTTTTGATCAAGTAACCTCCCTTGTAGACCGTGGGAATGCTGTAGACATCATATACCTCGACTTCAGCAAAGCTTTCGACAAAGTGCCCCATGATATCCTGATGAGCAAACTAGCTCAAAGTGGGCTAGACTAAACAACGATCCGGTGGATCCACAGTTGGCTACAGTGTCGGACTCAAAGAGTGCTTATCAATGGGACCTTCTCAAACTGGGGAGAGGTAACGAGTGGGGTACCGCAGGGCTCAGTCCTGGGCCCAGTGCTCTTCAACATTTTTATGAATGACTTGGAGGAGGAGGTGCAGGGAATGCTGATCAAATTTGCAGATGACACAAAATTGGGCGGGATAGCTAATACTTTGGAAGACGGAAACAAAATTCAAAGTGATCTTGATAGACTGGAGCACTGGGCAGAAAACAACAGAATGACATTTAATAGGGAGAAATGCCAAGTTCTGCACCTAGGAAAAAGAAACCAAATGCACAGTTACAAGATGGGGGATACGTGGCTCAACCACACTACAAGCAAGAAGGATCTTGGAATTGTTGTCGATCACAAGCTGAATATGAGCCAACAATGTGATGTGGCTGCAAAAAAGGCAAATGCTATTTTGGGCTGCATTAATAGAAGCATAGCTTCCAAATCCCGGGAAGTACTAGTTCCCCTCTACTCAGCACTGGTTAGGCCTCATCTGGAGTACTGTGTCCAGTTCTGGGCACTGCACTTGAAGGATGCAGACAAACTGGAGAGGATTCAGAGGAGGGCAGCAAAGATGATCAGAGGACTGGAAACAAAGCCCTATGAAGAGAGACTGAAAGAACTGGGCATGTTTAGCCTTGAGAAGAGAAGACTGAGGGGAGATATGATAGCACTCTTCAAGTACTTGAAAGGTTGTCACAGAGAAGAAGGCCAGGATGTCTTCTTGATCATCCCAGAGTGCAGGACATGGAATAATGGGCTCAAGTGACAGGAAGCCAGATTCCGGCTGAACATCAGGAAAAACTTCCTGACTGTTAGAGCAATACGACAATGGAACCAATTACCTAGGGAGGTGGTGGGCTCTCCCACACTGGAGGCCTTCAAGGCGAGGCTGGACAGCCATTTGTCAGGGATGCTCTGACTTGGATTCCTGCATTGAGCAGGGGATTGGACTCGATGGCCTTGTAGGCCCCTTCCAACCCTACTATTCTATGATTCTATAAAACTGTAAAACTTTATAAAACATAACATTAAATTACCTTTTTAACTGTAAGTTGGCTTGGGGCCCCTATTGGGCAGAAAGGTGACGCATAAATTTATAAACCAATAACTATTAAAACTACAGATGGACCCAGGGACAATTCTCAGTTAAGTTGCTCTTGTTTCTTTTCTTCCCAAACACAATTTTTCTGCTCTGGGTTTTCCCAATGAGTTGTAATAATAAGTAGTTGCATTTTGGAAGTAGTCTGTTGCATGCTGATTTCGCATATATTGTAGCGCCTGTCTGATTCACCTTTGACCTTCAGGGCAGTGGCTAGATGGAGTAAAATAGGAAGCCTATTCCCAGAATCCCTTGCAATGTAGATGGAGTTCTGCAGCGATTCCTTGCCTGAGGACTATAAGTTGGGGCAAGCAACAGCCCTGAATGGGAGGTAGGACGACGGGATGGGACAGGACATGGCTTTGAACTTTTTAGAGGTTAAAACAACAAGCCAGGATATAAATGTAATAACCAGAAATAAAATAAAGTAAGAATGCTCAGTTCCATCCCCTTATTGGATGCTCAGGTGAGCATACTTTTAAAAAACAAATAGGTAATGGATTGCCTAAGATCTACTACACAGCAAGGAAGGCTTAACCAACTTACGGTCTCAAAGCAGGGGTGGGGAACCTGTAGGCTTCAAGATGATGTTGGATTACAGGTCTCATAATCCCTGGCTATTAGCCATGCTGGTTGGGGCTGATGGCGGTTGGAGTTCCACAATATCTGGAGGGCCACAGGTTCCCGCTGCTGTCTCAAAGTAAGCTTGTTAGGTAAATCTCTTTAAGTAACTTAAGTTTGCCAAATTGAAAGCAAGGGAGAAGTTATTCAAGTATTCATTTATTTATTTGATTTCTATTCCTCCTTTCTACCAAGAAAAATGGCACTCAAGGCACTACCTTTTTAAGTATTAGATGATTCATTAATTGTAATATTGAGGTTTTGTTTGAATCATGAAAATATTTGATAATTTCTGCTCTTAATTATTTTAGTAATAATGTTTGCAGATAGGGAAATTGTCGTACTATCTAGTGAATTGGCATTCATGGTTCATTAATGAATTTACCATCATTAAGTATTACATTCTATATATCAGGGGTATATATGGGGCCACGTTCAATTTGAGAAGCTCGGGGGAGGGCATTCTAGTGGTGGGTGGAGCCAAAGGGGAGGAGCCAAAAATACAAACATATTGTAGCTTAAAGTTCTTGCTCTTAGTAACCAACCCTTAGAAAAGACGTTTTAGCTTTTTGGACTGGAGGGAAAACTGCACAGAACTCGGGAAACCACCAAACAATAGGCATAGGGGCATAAAAGGGGGAATCCTGGGAGGGCTGGATTTGGCCCCCGCCCTTGCTATATATAGTGGGTTGGATCCAGAGTTAGGTGCATGTAACTGGGCTGGTGAAAGCAGACGTCTCTGCCCCTCCTCTCTGCCCCTCCTCTCTGCGGTAACCCCTCCACCCCCCTGAAAATGCTACACAGGGCATTGCGGGACCCTGCCAAATGGGGTGAGCTGTGGTGGAGAGGGATCCCCCCCAAACTGGGCAGAAGCACCTTCCATGAGCGAAGCCTTTCCCTCCATGGAAGGCAGTTCCTAGATCCAACCAGGAATATGCCGATATTCCATGTCTTTAAATATGCTGTGTCATCTATTGACAGCATTGGTGGGGGTGGGGGTACAGGAGGAGGGCCCCAGAACTGTCTTGCCCTTTGCCTTGGGTTACTGCTCTGTAGCGCTGGATTTGGCTCAGTGCTCCCTACTCCAGAAAAGGAGAAGTATACACCCCTGGGTGGTGTGTATTTTGCAGATTCTGGGAAGGAAAATGGGTTTAGGAGGACATCCCAAAATATACTGTGGGGATCTTGGTGATTCTTAAGAACATAAATGCTGTGCTGGATCAGATAGAGGGTCCGTCTAGTCCAGCATTCTGTTCACACAGTGGCTGACCAGCTGCCGACAGGAAACCCGCAACAAGCAGGACAGGCGTGCAACAGCACCCCACCCCCACTCATGTTCCCCAGCATGCTGCCTCTGATACTGGAGGTAGCATAGAGCCATCAGGCCTAGTAGCCACTGATAGCGTTCTCCTCCATGAATTTGTCTAATCCCCTTTTAATTTAATTCTTATAACAACTTGATAAGAATTCGTCCCCTGTCCCCTCCAAATTATGTCCTCTGTCCCCTAGTTGCTGGGACTGAAGGATGAAGTTTTCCAGGGGACTGTATTATCTACTTTCAGGAGCTAGTGACGTTCGCGGATACAGCTGTTCATTTCCTGGAGGGCGAATGGGCTCTTCTGGATCCCAGTCAAAAGGCCCTGTACAAAGATGTTATGCAGGAGAATTATAGCAATGTGAGCTCACTGGGTAAGAATTCTTTTCCTCCGTGTTCTTTTTGGAATAAATTGTTGGGTTTGTATGAGCAAGTATTCCAGCTGGCCCCCCACAGTGGTGCTGGCGGGGGGGGGGGGACTGTCCTCCACTGTCCATAAATGAGTAACGAACAGCCTTGGGGGGCAATGTCTTATAGTGGTTAGAGCAGCCTTCCCGAACCTGGTGCCCTCCAGGTCTGTTGGACTGCAATGCCTATCAGTCCCATCCAGCATGGCCTCCATATGTGTTGGGACTGCAACTTCCATGCTGGCTGGGAGCGTTGGGAGTTATAGTTCAACATATCTGGAGGGCACCAGGTATGGGAAGGTTGGATTAGAGTTTTGGACTAGGATTGGGGAGGCCCAGCTTCAAATCATGGCTCAGTCATGAAACTGGCTGTGTGAACTTAGGCCAGTCACACTCTTGCAAGCAGCAAGATTGAGGCTCCACATGTTAGCTTTGAGAAAAAGGCTCCCTTTACGAGCAAGACGACTTGCTTTACATGACACATTGCAGTGGAATTCTGTGCTGTGGGATGGCTTGGAGGGCAATATAATCGGTGGATTTGGGTGCCAGTTTCCTATTCTTTTGTTCTCCTCCTTCCTTGAGCAGGAAATCTGGTTCTGAAACCTGAACTTATTTCCCAGTTGGAACGAGGGGAAGAGCCATGGCTGAGAGACCCCAAGGAATTGGAGGAAAGAGGAGTTCCACCATATGCCAACCCAGGTAAGCAGCTTTATGGCAGACCTTAGATTTTAGAGGATAGGTGACTTCCCTGGGCAGCACTGATTTGAAGGGGACATAACTCAGTGGTAAAGCACATGCTTTGCATGCAAAAAGTCCCAGGTTCCATCCCTGGCATTTCTGCGCTGGGCTGGAAAGTTCCTGCCTGGACCACTGGAGTGCCCCTGCTAGTCAGTGTTGACAATACTGGGCTGGATGAACCAGTGGTCTGTCTCAGTATAAGGCAACTTCCTATGTTACTATGAAAGAGCTACAAGGGTTAAACCTGCCCATAGTTCCTCCCTCTCTTTTTTTGCCCTCATGGGCTGTGGCTAAAATATAGGACTGCTGCCACCCTGATCATGTTGGTGGTTTTAATTTTTACTTGGCTTGGTAGTGTGTGCATACACACCACCAGCAGTCAAGCATCACTTCAGCAGGAATAGCAAATGTATTCCTTCCACCCAGGTGATGGCTGTCCTTCATATGCTTTAGTAACCCGGCTGAGTTTGTTTGCAGTGTTTGCATTTTATGAGATTGGCCCTGATGAAGGAGCCTCTGTCTCCAAAACGGGTTGGGTGTAAATGAACAAGTTTCACTCCAGCATCTCTGAGAACTCATTCTCTCCCTGCTTTCCATTCATCCCGGGTGCCCCCCTTTTGCCCCCCCCCCCCCCCGAAACAGAATGCTCTCCCTAGGCAAGCTTGCCTCCATTGCTTTCTTTTCAGCACCATGCTAAGACTATGTTCTCCCGGGCCTTTTTAAAGGTTTTGTTGGTTTTGTCCCTATGGCGTTGGTAGTGTTTTTTTCTGTTGTATTTACTGGCTGAGTCTAGCTCCTGTGATTTGTGTTGGGAGCTCAGTTTTTGTGCTGGCTGGGCTCTTTAAAAAGATCTAAAAGATCACAGAAAGATCATGGAGTGCTGACTAGCTGTGGGGAAAATGGAAGCATCTTGGGGATGGGGGTGGGAATGGAATAGAGTGTCCTGGAAAAGAGCATTGGCTGGTCATGGAGTGCTGACTGACGGTTGTAAGGGAATGGAATGGAGTATCCCAAAGAAGAACCGTGGCTGGTTGGAAACCTGAATGAGAGCGCTCCACGCCGCAACATTTATTTACAGGTCCCAATTGTTTGAAGATGGATATGAGCAATGCGCCTCTGACTCCCATTACCTCTGATGCATTGCCAGCCGCTACAGCTGTTCAGCAGACCACTGTGGTGAAGACTGTGTATCGCAGAGTGTGGCGTCGAGAGCAGAGGGGCCCAGGATGGCGGCGGGGCTGGCAGCCACTGCGGCAGATGAGCTTTCAGCGGATGAGTGAGTGGATGCCTCTTGCACTGTGTCGAATCCTCCTTTTGCCCCCGCTTGGCTCTCACGGGATGTCTGGCTCCACCATTCAGGCCCTTCCCAGCTCCAAGCGGTTGGGGCAATAGCTTCAAAGTTACACTTTATGACCGCCGCTGCTCCCCATATGTTGCCCTGGGTGACTGATAGGTCCCTGCTCCCAAAGCCTTTACAGTGGAATGAAAACAAAAGGAAGCGAGGGAAGAGCAAAGGATTCCCGTGAGCAAATGGTGTTTGCTTCTTTCAAAACAGCAATTAAAAAACCTAAACCAGCATAAGAAGTGGCAGATGAAAGAGCTAAAGCAGTTGTGTGGAACCTGTGGCCCCCTGGGTGTTGCTGGACTGCAACTCCCATCGGCCCCAGCCATCATGGCTATTGGTCAGGGTTGATGGGAGTATCGGGATGGCTTGGGAGAGAAAGAGACAGACAGGTAGCTGAGGATGGTAGAGTAGAAGGTAGGGAAGTATGAGGCAGATGGAGACAAGTGCCTGTTACTGTGGTGTGGGCTGCTAGAAGGGGCCATTGCTTTCCCCCACCCTCCATTTCTCACCAGCCTGTTTGTTTTCACCCCCACCAGTGTTCTCCATAAGAGACAAGATTCTGGAGGCAGCCCAGTCTCTCGAGGCGTCCCACCGTCGGCTGGAAGAGAAGCTGCTGCAGTGCCTGAACAGGCAGAGCCACTTCCTCGAGCACATGGAAGGCCTGCTTGGCTTGATGGCGCCGAATGAGGAGGGGGAGGAGGAGAACAGCGAGCACCTGGCTGGCCAGCGCCTGGACCACCTGGAGCTGCGACTGGACAGGCTGCACGCGAGCGTGCTTGCTGTCTTGTCAGCAGCTGGGCTGGAATGTTCTGCCCCAGCCCCCCTAAGCTGATCTTGGACTAGCCCTGGCTGTGTCCCATGCTGTTGACCTCCATGCCTTTGCGATGCCTTGCCTGGTTACCCCCACCCCCGTTCCGGCACACTTCCTTGCATGTAGTGTTTGCTTGGGCCCAGCCCTTCCATTTCTCTTTCTCCCACTCATAGCTCCAGCCACTCAATTCCATTGCCATCTCTGTCAAGTGGCGGGGGGTGGGGGGGAGTTGGTGGCCATTTTCCCTCTTCTCTATCCCATCCAAGCCATAAGGTTCCTGACTTCAACTGAAGTTATATTTCTCCTTCTGTCATGTTAAAAAAGTAAATAAAGTTTGATGTTCAGCAAATAAATAGTACAGCAGCCTGATGTGTCATTATATATCCGAAGTCTAACCTGACAACCTCCCACTCAGAACTTGTTACACACTCAGAGTGTGTGTGTGTGTGTGCGCATGTGCGCGCGAGCATATATGCATAAAGATCAACAGGAGCAACCTCTGCCTCTTGTGGTGTGAGGCATGTTCCTCATCAAGCACTTAACACAGGGTCTCCATGCCTCACAGTGCTCAGAGGTGGAATGTTTGGAGGATGGTCTGAACTGCAGACCGGAAGGTCAGCAGGACAGCAGTTCGAGACCCGAGTGCTGCGCAACGGAGTGAGCTACCGTCTTCAGTCCCAGCTCCTGCCAACCTAGCAGTTCAAAAGCAAGAAATTGCAAGTAGATAAATAAGTACTGCTTCGGCAGGAAAGGTAACAGCATTCTGTGTACCTCGGTGTTCAGTCAAGCTGGCCACATGACCACAGAAGCGTCTTCGGACAGCGCTGGCTCTTCGGCTTAGAAATGGAGATGAGCACCACACCCTAGAGTCGGACAGGACTGGTTGGGGACACCTTTACCTTTACCTTTTACCTAAATGTCTCTGCTGGCTCTAGATCAGGGGTGCAGAACCTTTAGGGGGGCCTAATTCTATTTCAGAGACTCTCGGATGGGAACATGGGAAGCTGCCTTATACTGGGTCAAACCATTGGTCCATTTAGCCCAGTATTGTCAACACTGACTGGCATTGGCTGTGCAGGGTTTCAGACAGGATTTTTTTGCCTAGCCGTGCCTAGCTGGGGATCCTAGACCAAATCTGCATGTGGCAGTATCTCAGTAATTGCAATCTGTCCAGAGGTTTTATAACCCCCCCTATTGCTGTGTCTTTGGAGTGGGTGTTCAGGGGCCCCATATTAGTTAATTCTATACCGCCAAAGCTCTCTGGGCAGTTTACAAAGATAAAAAATTATTAAAAGTACATTGAACAAAGTGTAAAAGCAGCTGTTCCGTGCGAGGAGAAGATCCTGATGGGCTCAACATCTCCCCTTCTGTGGAGGATCTCCATGTATGTACCATCCCCTCCTCGCTCACCACATGTGTGGCCAGTGAGGGGTGAAACAGGCAGGAGCAGCTCCTTTCCCAAAGTATGCAGGGTGTACTTCTGAACTGTCACCGTCCCTTCTGCGAAGTCTGAGGTAAAATTCTACCATAACCTCTGCTTGTAACGGGGAGACATACGTGAGGCAGAGAGCTTAGAAACGTGAGCGCTGATAGCATTACATGTATAAACAAATCAATACATAATTTCAGCTTTTATTTTTTGCAAGCTCCGTCAGCCTCTGCACTGAGAGTTGGCAGTGCATCGTCTATCTTCTGTCATACTTCACATCACCGTGTACCAGAGGAAGCAGAGGGCCCAGAGGATGAAAAGAACAAAACTACAATCCCCAGAATCCTCTGCGACAAAAGGAATGAGCAGGAAAGACTACAAGTCTCAGTCCCTTCAGCAGCTTCCTGGTTGCCCTTCTGTCGGGCCAGGGGAGGGGGTGTTGCTGAGCGGTGCCATGCTTGGCTTTTTAAGAACAAAATCTGTCTTGGGAAGCAGGAAGAAGGAGAAAGGTGGGAGGCTGCGCTTGCCAGGGTGAGAGGGGGGCAACGGGAGGAGCTGCAAAGGAGAGGAAGCAGCCTCCTTGCAGCTCTAAAAAGTGGGGAGCGGGTGCTGGGTGGTGGGGACGTGATTCTTCCCTCTTCTTGCCACTTTTAGTTTTGTATATTTCATTGTGGTTCTGAAGTGAGGGGGGTATCAATGCCCTCCCTTTGCTTTTCCAGCAGGGTCAGTGGGAGAAAGAATTAAAACAGCTGGAAAAGGGGGCTTAAAGCTGAGACCCCTTGAAAGAAGTAATAGGCTGCGGCAGGCGGGGGCGGAGATACCAGCTGGTGGCAGCTACTCTTCAGGGTCTCCTTCAGGGGTCTTTCCCAGATGCCTGGCTCTTGCTACATGCAAAGCATGAGTTCTATGGCCAACTAAGGCCAGCCCCACACACTGTTTCTTGTTCTATTTAAAAATGACAATAAGTAACTTCAGTCTATGGTGGGGATGTGTGCAATTTTGACAAGTTGTTTGAGGTACAAACAACTTATTGGCCAACAGTGGGTGGTTTAAGGGGAGGGGGAGGAAATGATAGTTTGCTTCTAGACAGAGGGCTCCTAGCACTACGAACAAAAGGCATTATGCAACGATTCTGTCTTTTCCTCCTTAACTGATTTGGTGTTTTTTTTTTCTGGTAAGAAAAAAGACGAAGCAGTGGGTTACAAATGAAAGACAACGTTATCTGGTCCCCCTGTAAAATTATGTGAATGAGGCAGGGTGAGTGCGTAAAGCCTCATCTGGAAGCACCGATGGTTTGGGAGAAGGGTTTTGTTTGCTTATTGAAGATCTTAAGATGCAATCCTGTGGACTGCGCCCTCAGGGATTGGCAGCCCTCGAACACGGAGGCATCCAGTCATCCAATGAAGGGTGGGAGGAGTGGCGGAGGCGATCTTCACCTCCCTGTCCTCCCACCCTGCAGCTTTCACTAGATGGGCTTGGGAATCCTAACAGTCCTATGGTCCCTGAGATGCTCATCCAGGGTCCATAGGTTTTCTCTCTTACTTAGTTTTGGCTCACTTTCCAGTCCTGTCAGAAACCCCAAACAGGGTACAATTAAAAGATTCTGACAGTGCAAATAAATTAATATTTTTATTAGATTCCTGCATTGAGCAGGGGGTTGGACTCCATGGTCTTATAGGCCCCTGCCAACCCTACTATTCTATGATTCTATGGGATGTTTGAAGTTGCAAGCCAAAGATAAGCAGTGAAGCAGCTTATATCATTCCCTAAAATGCAGGTGCATGCATAGGAGGGTTTGGTGTGCAACAATAACACTTGTATATAATAGGGCAGGCTTCCCCAACCTGGCGCCCCCTGGATGTGTTGGACTACAGGTCCTATAATATCTTAGCCGGCTGTGGGAGTTGTAGTCCAACACATCTGGAGGGCACCAGATGGAGGAAGGCTGTAACATGACATGAAAGTCCTTTCCAGTGCAAGGGAGTGACAGCTCTAAATATCCACATCAGGACATTGATAGGGTGTTCAGATGATCACAGAAGTAAATGAAACCATCGTGGCATCTTTCCTCTGCCCTCACGCATGCGGCCACCATTTGCATAATTACCCGTAATGCAGCAAGGGTTGCTGTGTCATCTGAACCTGACATGTGGCAGGGGTGGATTCTTACCCACCCTACAAGCCCTATTGCAAGTCGTGGGTTGTAGGGTAGGTAAGAAGATATCCCTGTCATGCCACACACCAGGTTCACACAACACGGAAATTATGCGCATGGGGGGAGGAGCCACAATGGTTTATTTTATCCTCGTGATCATCAAACCAGACTTGAGTGTTGAAAGTTTGCTTGAGGGTGGAGCAAGTCCAGTCTCAGCTTGCGTGTGGCCGTTGGGGCCAGGCCAGACCTCCTTCACTGATCGCAGCCTTGATTGTGGGTCCTCAATGGCAGGAATACTTCCAGGAGGTCCTCTGAGAATGCGCCTCAGAAGACCTGAGGTTGTGCCCTGAGGTTGTTGCTGGCATCTCTGGCCACTCCGTTGGCATGGTGGAGTTAGGCATGCAAGCATGCTACACCTAATGGTTCCCAGAGTGCAAGGTTACATACTGAGTAGAAATGGGAGGAGTACAGTATGGATAAGTAGAAGGGGTAAGATGTTTTGGGAGCATCCTATGTCACCAATATGGGGCGGAGGGACTGGAACCTTCATCCAATCTCTACCAGCTGGCCCCTTCGTTTTGGAGTTGGCTTCTTGATTTAGGAATCCTCTCAATCCAGAAGAGCCTCTTGGTTCTTAAGACATGACCTGATGTTCAAAAAGTGTTTTATTAAAATGCTTTTCATTTTGCTTTGCTCTCCTTGCCATTCCGCCCCCCGGACCCCGACTGTAGAATGACAGTGATTCACTCTGGGTTATCTCCTGCTTCCAGGACAAACAAAAGGACTTCCGTGGAGCCAGTTCAGGTAGGAAATTATCATGAAGCAACTGGAGGGTCTGTGGTGGATGGGAAAGGAAAGAGCAGGATATGCCCAATGGGGTGAAACACAAATGGGGGAAGTAGCGTCTTCTCCCCTATCAAACTGCCTGGTCACTGAGGTCATCAGAGCGTATGCTCCTGGTGGTTCTGCATGGACCTATAGCCCGACTAGAGCCCACCCAGAGAAGAGCCTTCAGTGTGATGGCTGCCTTTCTGTGGAACTCCCTGCCTCTGGAGGTCAGGCAGGCATCAACGCTATGTTGTTTCTGGCACCTCCTGAAAACATCTTTATTCCAGGAAGCCTTCCTTGACTGACTAGCCAGGGTGTTTTTTCGGTACTCTCTTTTTTAAAATAACAATGTTAATATGGTGTCTTATTTCTTTTATGTATTTATCATATTATCTTTTATTGTTCACTGCTCCAGAATCTGTTTAGATGTGGAGCAGTATATAAATGCTGTAAATAAATACATAACAATAAACCATCTGATTCTGGTGGTGCTTCACGGCCTGCCCATCTCATCTCCCTCTCTGGAAAACATGAGATGCCCGTTCAAAATCTCCTTCCTGCACAAAATGGTTGTGGGGAGGGTGTTGAAAGGGGCTGCATTTTCTGACTCCAGAAAATGGTCCCTCTGGGAAAGGGTGATTCTCGCTCCCTATTCATCACTAAGCTACTTGGAGTATTTTTGCAGTAATGGAGACTGAGGGAAGGACTCTAATCCTTGCAGAGACCACTGTCCTTTGAAGATGTGGCCGTGTATTTCACAGAGGGCCAGGGGGCTCTGCTGGATCGAGAGCAAAGATCCTTGTACAAGGAAGTCATGATGGAGAACTACAAGAATGTAGCCTCGTTGGGTAAGAAACTTCCACCCTCAACTGGAGCTGGAACCTTTTGCAGTACCAAAGTCTGTAGTTTCCCACAGTCATTTAGGTTTTTAGAAATATTCTATTTCTATATATTAATGCAGCATATGTTGCTCTCTCTTGCCCATTTTATCTCCACAACAATCCTGTGAGGCAGGTTAAGGTGAAAGATGGTGACTAGCTCAGGGTCACCCAGCAGGCTTCATAGCTGAGCAGGCCTCTAAACTTGGGTCACCCCTGGTCCTAGTCCAGTACTCAAACCACCACACCACACTAGTTGTTGAAATATTTCAGATATTTCATTCTCACGGTATCAGAAAGGCTCAGGTCACGTTACATGTTCCAGCCTTGCCACCTGCCTCATGACGTAATATGGTGATCGACTTCATTGTTCCTCTAATGGAGCCGTGGGGTCAGGGTATGGCCATTTACTCCACAGCTGACTGAGGGCGCAATCCTATACATGTTTAGATAGAAAAAAGTCCTACAATTCCCAGCATGCCCCAGGACGATGCATTTTCATGTCTTCATTCATTTCGAGTGCCAGCAATGCCAGCTGCCTGTTTTTTCTTCTTTCTTTACTTAGGAGGATTCCCAGTCTCCAAGCCTGAGCTCATCATCCAACTGGAGCAAGGGGAAGAGCCGTGGGTGTCAGACCATCTGGCCTTGTGTGAAATGCAGATCTCTGGACCCATATCAGGTGAGGGAAAACCAGCAGACACAAAGGTCCATTAAGGCTGCCATCCTATGCATGTTTAGACAGAAAAAAGCCCTTCAACTCCAAGCATTACCCAGTCAGCTTTTTTCTGTCTAAACATGCATAAGATTGCACGCTTAATTAGTTATATAGCACCATCACTACACAGGTCACTTCAGGGTAACAACAAGATAAAAGGGTTCTTCCTTGTTTATAGTTGCCTCCCTCTTCCTCTCTTCCTATTGTAGTCCTCCCTGCCATATTGAATTTTAGATTGTAAGTTCCTCGGGGCAGGGACCTGTTATCTTGTTGTTACCCTGAAGTGACCTGCATAGTGACAGTGCTATATAACTAATAAAGGGTGCAATCCTATGCATGTTTAGACAGAAAAAAGTCCTACAACTCCCAACATTCTCCCAGCCAGCATGGCTGGCTGGGGAATGCTGGGAAATCTGGGAGTTTTTCTGTTTAAACCTGCATAGGACTGCACCCTTATGGTATTTCTTCCAGATATCTGGCAATCTCCAGCCCAGCTTGTTTCATTGAAAAGGACAGGATATATCACCCACAAAGTTTTGTAGAGATATTTCTTATCTCTTCCTGCCAATTCAACTATTCCACTGCCCCACAGCTGCCTCTTCTCGGTATTGGGTCTTGAAGAGCAATGTGAGGCCCACCCGTCCTGCAACAATATGGAGTGAGTTACTGTATGGAGATACTAGAATGACATGTGAGAGAGAGAGTATGTATTGGGGTGCTGGGCACCTTTTTTCTTTCTCTTTCTAGTCTTCCAGGGTCTTTAAAGCTTTTGTACCACCACACCCTCTTTTTTCTATCTATCTACTCACAGGGATTTCTTCACTTCTGTGTTCACTGGATTGTATCCTTTCCTCATTGAATCCAAATAGGTGACCCCAGGAAAAAGATGCAGTGCTCAGAATGTGGGAAATATTTTACACAGAAAACAAATCTTACTCGACACCAAAGTATTCATACAGGAGAGAAGAACCTCTTTAAATGTCTGGACTGCAGCAAACATTATGCTTCAATATCATGCTTAATCAACCACCAAAGAATCCACAGTGGAGAGAACAATGATAAATGCTTGGAATCTGGGAAGTGTTTTTCTCATCAGTCAAACTTTCTTAATCATCAAAGATCTCACAGAGGAGAAAAGCCCTTTAAATGCCTTGAGTGTGGAAAATATTTTGCTCACAAATCAAGACTTATGTATCACCAGAGAGTCCACACAGGAGAGAAACCATTTCAGTGCCTGGAGTGTGGGACATGTTTTGCTCAGAAGTCAAAACTTGTGGATCACCAGAGAGTCCACACAGGAGAAACTCCCTTTAGATGCCCGGAATGTGGGAAATGTTTTGCTCAGAGGCGAAGACTTCTGTATCACCAGAAAGTCCACACAGGAGAGAAACCCCATAAATGCTTGGAGTGTGGAAAATGTTTTACTGATCGAGCAGACCTTTTGAGACACCAAAGAGTCCACACAGGAGAAAAACCTTTTAAATGCCAGGAGTGTGGGACATTTTTTTCTCGGAAATCAAATCTCATGGCTCACCAAAGAGTCCATATAAGAGAGAAATCCTTTAAATGCCTGGAGTGTGGGAAGTGCTTTGCTCACAATCCAGCCCTTATTAGCCACCAGAGACTCCACACAGGTGAGAAACCCTATAAATACCTAAATTGTGGGAAATATTTCACTCAACAGTCACAGCTTCTGAATCACCAGACTGTCCAGACAGGAGAGAAACCTTTTAAATGCTTCCAGTGTGGGAAATGTTTTACTCAAAAAGCAAACCTTGTGGCACACCAGAGAATCCACACAGGAGAGAAACCCTTTGAATGCTTGGAGTGTGGGAAACCATTTGCCGATCGATCAGACCTCGTGAGACACCGAAGAGTCCACACAGGAGAGAGGCCCTATAAATGCATGGAGTGTGGGAAAAGTTTTACTCGGAAATCGAGCCTTCTGGATCACCAGAGAATTCACACAGGAGAGAAACCCTTTAAATGCCTGGGCTGTGGGAAATGTTTTGCTCAGAGGCAAAGCCTTCTGTATCACCAAAAAGTCTACACAGGAGAGAAATCCTTTAAGTGCCTGAAGTGTGGCAAATGCTTCGCTCAGAACACAGATCTTGTTAGCCATCATAGGCTACACACAGGAGAAAAACCCTATAAATGCTTGGAGTGTGGGAAATGTTTTGCTGATCGATCGAACCTTGTGAGACACCAAAGAGTCCACACAGGAGAGAAGCCCTATAAATGCATGAAGTGTGGGAACTGTTTCACTCGGAAATCAAGCCTTCTGGATCACGAGAGAGTCCATACAGGAGAGAAACCTTTTCAGTGCTTTGAGTGTGGGAAACATTTCACTCAGCGATCGAACCTTCTGAGCCACCAGCGTGTCCACACTGGTGAGAAGCCTTAGAAATGCTCAGAATGTAAGTAGTGTCTTATGGCGTACCCAAAGCTTACTTAACAGTGAAATACATATGCGGGAGAAAAACCTGTGATTGGCTTGAGATAGATGGATGGACCATCACCAGGGGTTGTGGCACCCCCAGGCACAAGATTGGTGAGCCAAGCACCCAACCCTGGACCTTCTCATTACATGCGAACCTGGCAAGGGTGGCTTGTGGTGGTGGTTGACAAGCCACACGATACCCTAAAACAGCCTATGGGTTCTGGGTGGCTTGTCGACCACCCCAACAACTCACCCTTGCCGGGTTCGCACGTAGTGAGAAGCTATGGCATGCGCCTGAATATTCAGAATGGCCACAACCACTGTGATGAGAAGCCCTGCAGGAAAATTCACCCACGGTGGATTCTCTTTCATGTGAACTGAGCCACTGAGGTGGTCTGCGAGGACTGCAAGGTGTTATCTTTTCATTGGTACATCCCCTTTTCACCCTTCCAGACTGGATATGTTATAGAAATTTCAGTTGTAGTATGTCTGTTATCCCATGATTTTATAAGCTAGGCTATGTCTATTTTACCTCAGTGTGAGACTGCCATGCTAAACAAAGACACAGCGTCTTATCAGAGACTCAGGAATGCCAAGAATGTGTTTACTAGAGTACAAGGCTACCTCTCTGCGCATGCCTAGATATGTAAAAGGTGCTGCCTGTTTTTTGTTTCCCTCTCAGCTAGACAAAGAGATTAGTACAGCGCAAGCGTAAGACAGCCCCCAAAGGTCTTGCCTATATAAACTTTTGGATCACATCACTTGATTGTGACCTTTGTTGGAGCGTTAGCCCCAAGGGTTGCCTTATTCTGCAGAATAAAATCGTGTTGGACCAGATCTCTGCCTCCTCTCATTCTTAGTAAACAAACTGGAAAGTCTACCAGGGAAAAGAACATAGTTTGTGTAACAGATAGGGTAGCATGAAAACACTCTCTTGTGATGCCTTCCCAACAGTTTCAGTTTGGCAGTTGGACATGATGATGATGATGATGATGATGATGATGATGATAAGAACAGGATTCTGCTGTGCATCTGTGGCAGAGGTTTCCTTTCAGTCTCTTGCATTTGATTTTGGCGCCATTGTTTCCCTTTGTCATTCTCTTCTCCCCTTCCCCATCAGTCCCAGTTAGTAATTCTCTCTTTTTCATCTCAGCCTCTGAGTCGAGAAAGAACCACTCCAGTCCTGAGCGTGGAAAGCAATGTGTTCAGGAACTCAGGGAAACCATCCAGGAAAGAGAACTGTGTGACTGACTTGGAAGTGTGAAAAGGCCTGGCCATATTCATAAAGAGAGAATCCACATGACAGGGAAGTCCTGAAAATGCCTTGAGTGCTGCAGAAGATCACAGCTGCAATAACCGTTGTGAGATTCCAAAGTCTGATTTTGAGAAGAGGTGTTTTTAAATTAATATAGTATGGAACTCATGGAGCACCTTGTCTGAAATGTGTGAAAAGATCCAAATAATTTGGAAGCTGAACCAAGAGACATCACACACACACACACACACACACACACACACAAAGAGCAATGTGGTGTGTCATCTGGCATTCAAAATAGCACGCCAGCCACTTTGAGTGCCATTTTTTGGTAGAAAGGCGGGGTACAAATCAAATCAATCAATAAATTTGTAATCTTTAAAAAATCAGATAAGTTTGTTTGATCATGGCCAGCAACTGGGGGGGTGTTCCCACGCTATCAGCTTCACCTGGCTTGCAACTTTGTTCGATGTTTCCCCAATCGCATCTTCTCCTTTTCCAGTTTCCGCAGCCCTTAAAGATCCAGTTTATCATCGCTGTAGCCTGGAGCTCTAATCAAAACATTTTCTTGATGGCTGGGTGGAGTCTGGTTTGGATCTGATTACCTCATCTGTGTTCCCGCCTCCTCCCCTTGCTGAGTCCCCCCTCTCTCTCCCCCTTCGCTGACAGAAACATACTTCCGGGGGGGGGGGGGTGTTAGTGAATGTCACCAGACTGGCAGGGTCTGCTGAACCAATCAGAGAGGTTCCCCCCTCTAGGCTCTACTCCCCTTAATGTCAATCTCAGGAACAAGCCTCATTGGCCACAATGGGAGTTACTTCTAAGTAGACTTCCTGTATGTATGCCCGATTCCACCCATTTTTTCCTTTCCCTCTAAATAGCAGGCTACCACATTAGCAGGCACATGCTAAGTTGCTATCTCATTATCACACTATTGCACAAGTCTGCCATCAATACGCCTACCCACCATATCAGTATGTTGCTAGGACTCTATCACTTAATTGTGAAATAGCACTAACATGCATTTGCACTATCAGGCGATAGCACATTACTCCAGGGGGGCCTACTGACTCCTGTTGAGGTCAAGGGGGGCTTGTTCCAGAAAATGCGCTATTGTGAAATAGTGGTATCGTGCGATAGCACAAATATGTGTTAGTGTTATTTCGCGATTGAGTGATAGAGTCATAGGAAGATACTGACATAGAGGGTACGCATATTGATCGAAGACCTGTGCAATAGTGTGATAATGAGAGAGCGACTTAGTGTGTAATATGAAAAGTAGACTATGATGCTTGTGGCATTGTTTCCCTGGTCCAAACAACACAAAGGAATATTAGCCATGGATCCTCCCCATGTGTAGTGCTGGGGAAGCAACCTGGGATAAACCTGATTTGTAGGCTCTAATGGGAGTACTTGCTTGCCTGCGACAGCAGGCTTATACACGCTAGTGTTCTAGTGCTTATTTTCAATGATGTTTTAAAAGTTG
Source organism: Heloderma suspectum (assembly GCF_057233095.1). NCBI lineage: Eukaryota > Metazoa > Chordata > Lepidosauria > Squamata > Helodermatidae > Heloderma > Heloderma suspectum. The sequence goes on along the minus strand of NC_139459.1, from coordinate 363,127,812 downwards.
GTCCCTTGGCACCCTGCTTCAAGACGGCGATGAAACTTCCAGAATACAGGGAGGGAAAGGGTTGGGTCACTGAGGTCAGAGCAACACACCCACAAAGGCCAGGTTACACGCCCCATGGGCAGGACTGTGATACCAAACGCAGTGCAATTGTGGAAACAGGTCAATAATGGAGCCAAAGTAAGCTGGGAAAGTCGGACAATAACCAGTCTCAGAAGTAGCGGTTTTTCCGTGATAAAATGCACGGCTGGTGCTGAATGGCCATGATGTCATGAAACACAGAGACCTCACTGCACAGACAGGTTGGAGTAAATCGCTGGTGGCAACACAGCCAGGGAAGATGCTGGATTGGATTCCAGTGTTTCCTGTTGTAGTAGGAGAGGCATTTGTTTTGCTTTCGTATCTAAATAAAGTTGCTGGCCTTTTGACATGACAGAGCAATTGTTTATTTGAAAGTTTGGTCTTATTTTCTATCGTTGTTCTAAATAAAACTTTATTTTGTTAATATTAGTCATTTTTTCTGGAGTTGCTGAGCTGGCATGAATATCAATATTTGGTTCCATGCTCCTTGGATAATATTTAGGCATGCAGGTGACGTTTGGAATGGGCTGCGTAGACTGTAACCATGCTTGCTTCAGATACAGATCTCTGTGGAAATCTGAGTCTATTTCCAGAAGCCTCTCAGAAACGGCAGATGACTGGGGGAATTTAGACTCCTGCTAGTGGAACCTTTATCTCCTGGGTCTATTTGTGCTGGAAGACAGGCTTCTCTCAGTCAGGTAGAGCTGGCTCAAAAACTGGCAATATTTGCAGGTTAACCTGCAATATCATATTAAATATCCAGCTACATTTTGCATTCTTTTTGAAGGCCAGATGAAAAGGTTTTTAAATCCTGATGCTGCAGAGTCATTCCTCACTGATATTAAAATTAAAACAAGGGAATCAACTCTCTCAGTCTCCTGAGTTGGAATTTAGCAATTTTTACTGTTCTTTTGAGGTGCTGTTTGGGTTATAGCTGATAAGATGTTGAGGCAGTTGTTGTTTATTTGCTCAGTCGCTTCTGACTCTTCGTGTCTTCATGGACCAGCTAATCTTTGTGCCTAGAAATACAAAGACTGTCACTGCCTCCATGTTTTCTCCCTCTGTTTGCCAGTTATCAATCAAGCTGGTTGCCATAATCTTGTTTTTTTTTGAGGTTTAACTGCAACCCAGCTTTTGAACTTTCTTCTTTCACCTTCGTCATGAGGTTCCTCAGCTTCTCCTCGCTTTCAGCCATCAAAGTGGTATCATCTGCATACCTGAGATTGTTCATGTTTCTTCCAGCGATTTGAACTCCAGCCTTGGCTTCATCAAGCCCAGAACATCACATGATGTGTTCTGCGTACAGGTTGAATAGGTAGGGTGGGAGTATACAACCCTGCCATACTCCTTTCCCAAACTTAAACCAGTCCGTTGTTCTGTGGTCTGTTCTTACCGTTGCTACTTGGTCGTTATACAGATTCCTCAGGAGGCAGACAAGATGACTTGGTATCCCCATACCACCAAGAACTTGCCACAATTTGTTATGATCCACACAGTCAAAGGCTTTAGAATAGTCAATAAAACAGAAATAGATGTTTTTCTGAAACTCCCTGGCTTTCTCCATTATGCAGCGGATATTGGCAATTTGGTCTCTAGTTCCTCTGCCTTTTCTAAACCCAGTTTGTACATCTGGCAGTTCTCATTCCATGAATTTCTGGAGTCTACCTTGCAAGATCTTGAGCATTACCTTGCAGGCATGTGAAATAAGTGCCACTGTTTGATAGTTTGAACATTCTTTGGTGCTTCCCTTTTTTGGTATGGGGATATAGGTTGATTTTTTTCCAATCTGTTGGCCATTCTTATGTTTTCCAAATTTGCTGGCATATGGCGTGCATCACCTTGACAGCATCATCTTGCAAGATTTTAAACAGTTCAGCTGGGATACCGTCATCTCCTGCTGCCTTGTTATTAGCAATGCTTCTTAAGGCCCATTCCACCTCACTCTTCAGGATGTCTTGCTCTAGCTCACTGACCACACCGTCAAATCTATCCTCGATATTATTATCCTTCCTATACAGATCTTATGCCAGAGTAATTGTTTGCATATTTCTGTTTTCTTTCTCCTTTTTTATGTTATATTGTAATACAATTCCTGTTTGTGTGTGTATGTGTGTGTACACATATAAATATATATTTTAGATATGATATTACTTAAAATATAGAAATGGTTTGCTTTTTTAATTTTTTATCTTTTTCTTAAATTTCTTCTTATCATCATCATCATCAACATTATGGGATTATGATTATTACTATTCCCTGCTGGTTAAACCTTTAATGTTTACTAATATGCGTTAATTGAAAGGTAATATATGGCCAATGGAAATTGATTGTTTGCTCCTGTTCCTTTGCTATAAGACTGAGGTTATGACACTGAAAGATAAAGTTCACTGTTTATGGTGCAGCGGATTGAAGATTTAATAATACCTGCAATATCTGGAAGAGTGCTGTATAGGTATAATCTGCAAGTAGATTTATATTTGGATATTTGGTTGGCTTTTATTGAAGTTTAGATATAATCCTTTTTTTTTCTTTCTTTCCTTCTTTTGCTATCCTCCCTTTTTCTTCCTCAGATTACTGTAATGTTGGAAACGGAAGATTTTGATTATGTTGTTGGTATTGTTTATTTCATTTATAAAAATAAAATAAAAATAAATTTTAAAAAACTGGCAATATTTGCAAAATAAACAGGAGCAGCCTTGCCTTAGAGTCTTTGGTGTAGATCATGGATGGGCAACCCTGAGACCACCGAAATTTGGTGGCGGTGGCAAGAAAACAATCAGGGGAGAAACCCTATAAATATATAGAGTGTGGGAAGTGTTTTACTAATCGAGTAGGCCTTGCAAGTCACCAAAGAGTCAGCACAGGATAAAAACCCTTCAAATGCCAGGAGTCTGGGAAATGTTTTGCTCACAACTCAGTCCTTTTTACTGATCAGATACTCCACACAGGTGAGAAACTTTATAAATCCTTAAACTATATAAAACATTTCACTCAATCATCGCACATTCTGAATAACTGGAGAGTTCACATGAGGGGGAACACTTATAAATGCTCAAAATGTCAGAAATGTCGTTGCTAAACACGTGGGTCGGGGGGAAACTATGATTAGCTTGAGACGGGTAAAAAATCTCAGCACCTGTTATTAAAATAGTTGCTCTGTGGGAAAATATTACTTAGTGAATCTATGTGCCTAAAACACTCCATAGTACCTTAGTCTGAAGCTGGTCTGAACAACTGAATGATCCCATATGAACTTATGAGGCTGACTTACAATGAGTCAGAATCTTGGTCCAGCTAGCCCAGAACTGTCAACACTGACTGGCAGTGGCTTTCCAGGGTTTCAGGCAGGAGTCTTACCCAGACCTACTTAGAGATGCTCGGAGTTGAACTTGGGACTTGAAAAGCTCCAGCTCCAGCTCCACCATTCAACTAGGGCCACTCCTCCCTTTTTGGTTTTGTAGGTTCAGACAACACGATAACCCACACTTAAGGGTTGAGTGTGGGTTGCTGCTGAACTGTGGGTTATCATGTTGTTTGAACCCAGCCACGATAAGAAACCATGGTTTGTTAACCACGAAGAACCCACAGTTCACAACCCAACAACAAACTATAGGTTCTCTTCATGTGTTGTTCGTGGTTAACAAACTATGGTTTCTTAGCATGGCTGGGTTCTGACAACAACCCACGGTTCAACAACAACCCATGGTTGAATTACAATCCATACTCAGTCTTTGAGTGTGGGTTATCGTGTTGTCTGAACTCAAAATAAGGAAAGGCCAAGTTAGCCCTGAGCTGCTTTTGGGTGTTTCTTTTCTTGAGAGCCTTGTAGAAAGAAAGAAAGAGAAGATCCAGGCAATGTGCTTTCATGCTGCATTCTCCTCCCTGCTCCCGAGCAGCCAAATATTGGCACTCCACTGTGTGTGTATGCCTCTGTACCAGCAATGATCGGGGGAAGACAGAAAGAGGTGAGAGACCTAAGGTGGAGTCAAGGACAGAAAGCGGCCATGTTGGATTTCTCTCATTCTTATCTGAGAATGATTTGCACCCCACTATGAATTGGGGAAGTCATCCACGAAGTGACTTTGGGAGGGGATCTATCCAAGGTCACAGGAATGCCCTTGGGAAGGACGAGGAGGCTGGAGGTCCTGAGCAGGTCTTTGGGAACTGCTGGCCATTCCCTCTGCTACATCCTCCTTTCACCCTCCTAGACTGGATAGGACAACAAAAAACACTCTCTTGTGATACCTTCATAACAGTTCGGGTTAGGCTGGTGGACATGATGAGGGTCTGCTGTGCATCTGGGGCAGAAGTTTCCTTTCAGTCTCCTGCATTTGATTTTATTTCTGATGTTTCCCTTTATCATTCTCCCTTTTCCCCATCAACCCAAGTTAGTAATTCTCTCCTTTTTTTCATCCCAGCGTATAACTTGAGGAAGAAGCACTCCAGTCCTGAGCCTGGGAAACAATTTGTTAGGGAACTGAAACACGCAAGACCTCAGGGGAGCCATGCAGGAAAGAAAATGGTCTGAATGATTTGTATGTGTGAAAAGGCTTTATTCATACAGAATCCATGTGACGGGGAGGCCCTGCAGGTGCCTTGAACACTGCAGAAGGTTACACCTGAAGAATTCATCCTCAGATTCCAAAGCCTGATTTTGTGAAGAAGTGTTTTTACACGAATATAATATGGAACTCATGGAGCGATGTGTTAAAATATCGAAATAATCTGGAAATGGAACCAAGAGCCTTCAAGAGCTTTGCCATTATTTCTGTGAACGTTTGGTTTTATTTTCTATCCTCTTTCTCCAAAATAAATCTGTCTTTGTTAATATCAGTACTTTGTTCCTGAGTTCTTGAGCAGGCCGTGAATGATTAGTTATCTGGTTCCATGCCCCTTGGATAATATGTAGGTGTCTGGTTGGTGAGGTTGGATGGGTCTGATAGAACCAAAGAGGCACCATCTTAAAGTATTGGCAGCCATCCGAGGCAGCCTCCTACAGCGGAAAGTCCCAGAGGAAGATAGTCTTATCAACTGCCTTGTTGAAACCAACAGTAATGGTCTGTTTCATATTAGGTACAACCAGAAGAGCCCCCCCCCTCCCCCCAGTAGCCCTGCAGCTGGTTAGAATCAGTTCCAGCTAGATCGCTTTCTGCCCAGCTTGCAAGGACAGGTCAGCCGTAGAGACATGTCAACTATGCATGCTTAATGAAGTTCATGAATATTATGCGGCCCACCCCGCATAGCTAATGAGGTCATTATACTGAATGTATATAAGCTGTACCAAAAATATCTAGGGTGTGGTTCTCCTTTGTGGCATTAGCTGCGAGAATCCACCCGAACAGTGCTGTTTGTCTCCTACCAAATAAAACTGTGTTGGACTGAATCTCAGAGTTCTGTGTGTCTCTAAGGGGATATTGGCATACCCCTCCTAGAGGGAACGAACTTAAGCATAATTTGTGCAACAGGTCCTATTCTATATATAAAAAAAGGCTGCATGAACTGGAACCATGCTTGCTTGGGACACATATCAGTTTCACAGGAGGCAAAGCCAATCAATTTATTTCTCATCTAAATCACTCAAATAAAAGAAATTCTTCAATTAATTTGTACCCTGCTACAGATGATCCCAAACCAATGGAATGTTTCCCCCCTAAGCATAATTGCCATGCAGGAAGGGTGTGTGTGCGCAACATGTGAGGAGGGGGGAGTTGACCCTTCCCTTCCCGATGGGCACTCAGGACTCTGGGGAATAGATTCAGTGCCATGGGGAATATATTTGGGGGAGGACCCCATGGACCCAGGCGTAGCAATGTTCCTGGAGCCTTATCTCTCCTGGCTCTATATCTCTGGATGACAAGCTTCTGTCAGTCAGGTAGAACTGTCTCAGAAACAGGCCTGGTTCACACGTAGCAGCAACCCAGAGTACGGGGTGACGGTGAATCATGGGTTGTCGTCACTTGTAAACCCTGCACTATGGTTTTAACTATGGGTCATTAACTATGAACAACCTAGGAAAAGAACCCATGATTTGTTGTTGGGTTGTGAATTCTGGGTTGTTTATGGTTAACAACCCATAGTTAAATCATTGTGCAGGGCTCGCATGTAACAACAACCCTTGATTCAACAACAACCCACAATGCAGCAACAACCCATACTCAGCCTGTACCCTGGGTTGTCATTAGGTGTGAAGCAGGTCAATACCTGCAAAATTAACAGGAGCAGAGGATGCAGAACTTAGTAGAGAGTGGAGCATCTCTGTAAGAAAAGCAGAGTCAAGATTTTGGGACTCGGCTCAGTGAAGAGTTTTATTAAAAGTTAATAAGCTACCAAACCACTGGCAAATTACTGAAGGCAATCCTAGAAGGGAAGGAGCAGTGGGACCTGGAAAGCACTGAACTCAGAGATCAGGAAAGGAGGATAAGTAGAGAAAAAATCGAGGTTTTACCAATCCTTAATTTGCTGTAAAGAGGAGGAGAATCCTCAGCAGCAGAACAAATACAAACAGCAGGGAGATCAGGCATCTCCAGGTCACATCAGAGCATCCACCAGGGGAGAACACATGGAATCTAGAGAGATCTGGCGATTTCAAGCCACAGTAGACATTTTACTGGGCCTACTTCCACCTCCAACCCTGCAGACTGCCAGTATACAGATCCCAACCACTTTCCCCTGAGGAATGTTTCCCTCTGCCTTAGCGAGTTTGTTGTTGTTCAGTCGTTCAGTTGTGTCCGACTCTTTGTGACCCCATGGACCAGAGCACGCCAGGCCTTCCTGTCCTGCGCTCTCTCCTGGAGTGTGCTCAAGTCCATATTCATTGCATCCGTGATGCTATCTAGCCATCTCATCCTCTGCCGTCCCCTTCTCCTTTTGCCTTCAGTCTTTCCCAACATCAGGGTCTTTTCCAGAGAGTTTTCTCTTCGCATTAGGTGGCCAAAATATTTGAGCTTCAGCTTCAGTATCTGTCCTTCCAATGAGCAGTCAGGGTTGATTTCCTTTAGGATTGACTGATCTGACCTCCTTGCAGTCCAGGGGACTCGTAAGAGTCTTCTCCAGCACCACAGTTCGAAAGCATTAATTCTTCGGCGTTCAGCCTTCCTTATAGTCCAGCTCTCACAGCTATACGTTACTACTGGGAAAACCATAGCTTTGATTAGACGGACCTTCGTTGGCAAGGTGATGTCTCTGCTTCTTACTATGCTGTCTAGGTTTGCCATAGCTTTCCTCCCAAGGAGCAAGCATCTTTTAATTTCATGGCTACAGTCACCATCTGCGGTGATCTTGGAGCCCAAAAAAATAAAATCTGTCACTGCTTCCATTTCTTCCCCTTCTATATGCCAGGAAGTGATGGGGCCAGATGCCATGATCTTTGTTTTTTTAATGTTGAGTTTCAAACCAGCTTTTGCACTCTCCTCTTTCACCCTCAAAGAGGCTCTTTAGATCCTCTTTGCTTTCTGCCATTAGGGTGGTATCGTCTGCGTATCGGAGGTTGTTGATAATTCTCCTGGCAATCTTAATTCCGACCTCTGATTCATCCAACCCGGCGTTTCTCATGATGTACTCTGCATATAAGTAACGAGTTAGCACCATTGTTTTCTGGTAGGGTTTCAATGCTGCAAAGAGAGGAAACCCTGGCCCAGTTCACTTGTAATGGAAAATTGTGGGTTGCCCCTACAACAAACCATGGGTTCACTGCTGGGTTCACACATCATGCTCACACACCCCAATCGGGAGTTATTTACAGAAAAAAGAAGTGAGAATAGCAGCGGAGGCAGCACACACACTCACTCCCACTCATGCACTGCAAATCATGGGTTAATTTTAGATAATGGTGGTGGTGGGAAGGAGAAGCAGAAGATGCTACTGCTGACTTCCTCAGTGACTCTGCCTGGCAAGCAGTTATGGAATGATCTCCCTGACGAGGCCCACCTGGTGCCAACACTGCTACCTTTTCGCATTTGGCAGCAGATAATGAGTTTTCGATCAGGTCCTGATTGTCTTTGGTTGTTTAAAAACTGTTTGTTGTCTGTGCGTGCGTGCTATCTGTTTATATGTAAATGGTTTGTATTTTTAATGTGTGTTTTTTTAATTTTTGTGAACTGCCTAGACAGCTTTGGCTATGAGGTGCTATAGAAATATAATAAATAAAATGATGTGGGAGCAATGATGAGAAAGAGATGAGGAGTAAAAGCTGCTGGTGACAATGTTAGTGAGATGGTAGATTCAGTGAGGGAGGGGGCCCATTGAGGGTGTTTTGCCCAAGGGTCCCCCAAAACATGGAACTTGTCTAGTATGCTTAGAGAGTAGTTTTCTTCTTCCTCTCAATCTAGCCACCTTCTCCAGACCATGCATCACTTGATAAACTTCTGTATTTTTCAGGGATGCTGGGCAAATTCCATTTCTTGTTTTGCACAGGGGAGAATCAATGGTTTGATTGATTTTCTGCCAAGGGCAGGCGCTGTATGTTTAAATATTCTCAGGCCAAGTCCCCCTCCTGCCTCTCCCTCATCCATGTGCTCCAACAGCAGATTGGTAGGGGCTTGGCTTGCCAGTTCTTTGGCTTGGCTTCCATCACATGATGGGAAGCGGAAAACAAAGGAAAAGCCGCCTTTAAAAAAAGAAAAGAAGGGGAAAAAAACACAACAATAAGGAGAAACTGAGCAAGATCGATTTAACTGCTATTTTCTCCCAAGGGGGTGGAGGACCCATTCCTGTTTTAGATCTTTTCATGTAAAAAGCTGCTTTGTCGGGTGCGCACGCGCGTGTGCATCCAGGTCCCTTAATTCGGATTAGTGGCACCTGGATGCTTCTTAACTAACTATTACGACCTCTGGAACTTGCGTTCTGCTTGCACCCGCGGTATTTTTAAATCAACGCATGTTCTTTCTGGATTGTCGCCCACTTTAGTCACTGGGGGGATGGAACTAGCGTTTGCTGGATAATCTAGTTAACTGATTAACGCGGGATAGAAACAGAAGGGTGGGTTTTGTTTGTAAAGTGTGTTTGATACTGAAGAAGACAGAAAGAGGTCTACTGAGAGAGGAAAAGAAGCAACAAAAGAGAAATCGACCAGAGATCGCAGGATTGCTAAACAAGTAAGCAAAGGCAGTATAAGGTAATGATGTCTAGAAAAGTTCACAGTACTATATGCTTTTTTCCCCCGCAGGATAAAATGTGTAAGATAAAACGTCAAGGTGCAACAAAAAGATGGGGTGGTGGGTTCAATGTATTTGATGCCTAAGTTGTTCTGTGGTCTCTGGCAGTTTGCCCTCCAGCCCCACATTATAAGCAGTGCTGGATCAGACTAAAGGCCTATTTAGTCCAAGTTTCCCACTGTGCCAACCAGATGCCCCAGCAGGAAACCCAGAAGTGGGACTTGAGGGCAAGAAGCTCCCTCTCTTGCAGCAACTGGTATTCAGAGGCCTCCTGCCTCTGATCCTGGAGATAGTGTAAGCAGGACTACTAGCCATCGTTCACTCTAGGGCTCCTCTGGCTTCAGCAGCAGAACAGGCAGAAATTCATTAGGTGAAGCTTAAGTGAAGTCAGAATGAAGAGGCAGCTTCATGTGTTCACCACAGCCTTGCTACCAAACTGAACAGCATGTGTATTCTTCCCTTGTTTACAGTTGCCTCCATTCTCCTCTCTTTCTGCTGTCCTCCTCCCTGCCATATTGAATTTTAGATTCCAAGTTCCTCAGGGCAGGGACCTGTTACCTTGTTGGTACCCTGAAGTGACCTGCGTAGTGATGCTGCTATATAACTAATTTAGGGAACAATCCTGTGGCCCCTAGACAGCATCTGAGGGGCCATAGGATACTTTGGATTTCCAGATCTGAGGTCAGAGACTGCACTCCAACCTCAGAGTAGGGAATGAAACCACCCTCCCGCCCCACCCCCTTGCATGCTAGCTGGGGAATGTTGGGAGTTGTAGGACTTCCTCCTGCCTAAACATGCATAGGATTGCACCCCTAATTACATGTTTGAAAGTTTGGGGGCAGGCTGTTGGAGCAGGACTGCTTCATCTGGGAGCCCACTCGTTTCCTGTGCTAGCTGCATAGCAAAGTAAGCCTTTTCCTCCACAATAAGCACAGCAACAGAGTAGGGTGGCAGAAGGCACTTTTTTTTTTTGATTGACCTGCTAAGGGGCTAGTGGCTCATGTTTTCATGCTGGCCACAGACAAGGGGGCTTCCTGTCCTCCATGGCCAGCATGGGAACACTGGCTACTAGCCTCTTGCTGTTCAGTCGTTCAGTCGTGTCCGACTCTTCGTGACCCCATGGACCATAGCACGCCAGGCCTTCCTGTCCTGCGCTCTCTCCCGGAGCGTGCTCAAGTTCATATTCATTGCATCCGTGATGCTATCTAGCCATCTCATCCTCTGCCGTCCCCTTCTCCTTTTGCCTTCAGTCTTTCCCAGCATCAGGGTCTTTTCCAGGGAGTTTTCTCTTCGCATTAGGTGGCCAAAATATTGGAGCTTCAGCTTCATTATCTGTCCTTCCAATGAGCACTCAGGGTTGATTTCCTTTAGGATGGACTGATTGGACCTCCTTGCAGTCCAGGGGACTCATAAGAGTCTTCTCCAGCACCACAGTTCGAAAGCATCAATTCTTCGGCGCTCAGCCTTCCTTATCGTCCAGCTCTCACAGCCATACATTACTACTGGGAAAACCATAGCTTTGATTAGACGGACCTTTGTCGGCAAGGTGATGTCTCTGCTTCTTACTATGCTGTGTAGGTTGGCCATAGCTTTCCTCCCAAGGAGCAAGCGTCTTTTAATTTCATGGCTACAGTCACCGTCTGCGGTGATCTTGGAGCCCAAGAAAGTAAAATCTGTCACTGCTTCCATTTCTTCCCCTTCTATATGCCAGGAAGTGATGGGGCCAGATGCCATGATCTTCGTTTTTTTAATGTTGAGTTTCAAACCAGCTTTTGCACTCTCCTCTTTCACCCTCAACAAGAGGCTCTTGAGATCCTCTTCGCTTTCTGCCATTAGGGTGGTATCGTCTGCATATCGGAGGTTGTTGATAATTCTCCCAGCAATCTTAATTCCGACCTCTGATTCATCCAACCCGGCATTTCTCATGATGTACTCTGCATATAAGTTAAATAAGCAGGGTGACAATATGCAGCCTTGTCGTACTCCTTTCCCAATTTTGAACCAATCGGTTGTTCCATGTCTGGTTCTGACTGTTGCTTCTTGACCCTCATACAGGTTTCTCAGGAGACAGGTAAGGTGGTCTGGTACTCCCATCACTTTAAGAATTTGCCACAGTTTGTTGTGATCCACACAATCAAAGGCTTTAGCGTAGTCAATGAAGCAGAAATAGACGTTTTTCTGGAATTCTCTTGCTTTCTCCATGATGCAGCGAATGTTGGCGATTTGATCTCTAGTTCCTCTGCCTCTTCGAAACCCAGCTTGTACTTCCGGTAGTTCTCGGTTCACATACTGCTGAAGCCTAGCTTGTAGGATTTTGAGCATCACCTTGCTGGCATGTGAAATGAGCGCAATTGTGCGGTAGTTTGAACACTCTTTGGCGTTGCCCTTCTTTGGAATTGGAATGTAAACTGACCTTTTCCAGTCTTGTGGCCACTGTTGAGTGTTCCAGATTTGTTGGCATATTGAATGCAGCACTTTAACAGCATCATCTTTTAGGATTTTAAATAGCTCGGCTGGAATACTGTCATCTCCACTAGCTTTGTTGTTACTAATGCTTCCTAAGGCCCACTTGACTTCACTCTCTAGGATGTCCGGCTCAAGTTCAGTGACCGCACTATCATGGTTATCAGGGACATTCAGATCTTTCCTGTATAGTTCTTCTGTGTATTCTTGCCACCTCTTCTTAATCTCATCTGCTTCTGTTAGGTCCCTGCCTTCTTTGTCCTTTATCATGCCCGTCTTTGCACAAAACGTTCCCTTGAGATCTCCAATTTTCTTGAAGAGATCTCTAAAACTAGCCTCTTAGAAGGGCCATAAAAAAAAATCTAGGCCAGTAACAGTAAGTGACCCTTGACTTCTATTATTATTATTATTATTATTATTATTATTATTATTATTATTGGAGAGGGAAAAAAATGTTGTATCCACTTTCTCCACACCTGTTGAATGTCTGTTAAAAACACTGCCAGGAACAAAAGGGGCAATGTTTTGTCAGAGAAGGCTATTTACTCTTTCTTCTTAGGGCTTATTGTTACACCCTGATAATGGAAGAGGTATGGTGTTGAGAATGAAGATTAAGTGCATTTAGAGGGGCAGGGGGGAGGAAGGAGCAGGATATGTGATTTGTAAAGGCTGAGGGGGCTGGTTTGAGGAGGATGTATTCCAAATTCTGCAGGAGGGCTGATATTTCCCAAAGCAGTTATAAACATAAGAAGTGGCTACTTAATGGGAATTGCTTTTGAATGGGCACCAGGAAACTCTCTGCACCCCCTGAGGGGAGGTAGAAATAAGTGTTTTCTGTGCGAGCAGGGCCCCCTGCTAATACCTAAACTGCTCCCCACCCCCCAAATTCTTGTTTGTAGCTTGTCACTCCCAGCAGCATGAGGGAGGCTGCGTTGAGCCTCTCTTTTCATTTCCCACAATTCCCCTGATGAAGCATCGCTTTGGAGCATTCTGGGAAGTGTAAAGAATGGCTCTACCCAGCTGCCCAATGCTGTTCAGAGCACTGCTACTGCAGCCATATAAGCCCACCAGGGTCCAGTGACAGAAGAGGGGCCCCACCAGAGAACACTTCGCTCAGGACCACCTCAAGATCGGGAGCTGGCCCTGGGCGCTCTTAAGACCTTCCATGCCTGGGAGATCGAAAGCAATGTGGCAGTAGGAAGGCAGTCCTGAAAGCAATCAAGAGCAGCCTTTTCCAACCTGGTGCCCTCCAGATGTGTAGGACAATATCTGCTATTATCCCCAGCTAGCATGGAGGGCATCAATTAGTGAAGGCTGACCAAGAGTTTTGCATGCTTCCCCCCACCCCCTCTTCCTCCAAGGAGTTCAGGGTAGCTTACATGGTTCTCCTTCCACCCACATGTTATCTCCACTATGACCCTATGAAGTAGATCAGGCTCAAAGTCAACCAGTGAGGTTCCTGGCCAGACAGGATATTTGCCCCCAGGTTTCCCCAGATGATGGTGGTAATGATTCCTTTCCCTCCTCCCCCACCCTCCATCCCCAGGAGCTCAAGGTGGTATCCGTGCTTCTTTCCCCCTCTAGTTATTCTCACAACAACCCTGTGAGGTAGGTTAGGCTGAAAGAAAGTGACAAGCTCAGAGTCACCCAGTAAGTCTCATGGCAGGTTTTGAACCTGGCTCTCCCCAGTCCTAGTCCCACACTCTAACCATTTCACCACACTGGCTCTCAGTGTCCTGTGGCTGGTAAGGTGTCTTGCAGCACCATAAAAGACAAACAGGTTTATTGTGGCATAAGCTTTCATGGGACAGCCCACTTCATCAAATACACAATGTGCTCCCATTAGCGGGAAGGTCAGTGGGCATAGCCTGAATACACAGAGAAGAAGAAGAGAGAACTGTTTGAGAATGTATCAATATTTAACTCTCATTGATTACCTGAGGCATCTGTGGGGCTAAAGGGTCAACTCAGTAGCCCTGGCTGACCGAGTGGGAGAAAAAATTCCCAGACTACTTGTTGAAACCTGTTCAGAGTAATTCCACAAACTGGTTCATACAGATTTTAAAAAAATTATCTTTTCTCCACACATACGGTTCTGTACTTTCCATAGGATCAAGTGGCTTTCCTGGATTCCAGTCCAAGAGCTACAGAGGGAGACATCATGCAGGAAGACCATGGCAGTGTCATCTCATTGGGTAAGGATGCTTTTCTCCTGTCTTGGATTTGGTCAGTGAGGTCCTCAGAGGATGGGTTTCTTTTCCCAGGAGGATTTTGTTTGAATTCATTATGTTTGTATTCCTCCCCCTTTCTTCAGTGTACGCCATGTAGAGCACATGGGGGTTGTCATCTGCTACCAGGTTTCTCTGGTGGCCATTTCCATGGGGGCGGGCAATTTATATTGGGTCTGCTGTGGGAGCTTGAAGAACCAGGAGCAGAAACTGCGACGCCTGGGCTGAAGAGTGTTATCTCATCCCTCCAACTCAGTCTCCTGCTTGGGAAACAGCAGAGAGGAAGACACAAAAGCTCGGGGCCGCGCCTTTGTCCGTCAGAAGCAGAGAGGCCCTGTCCCCCTGTAAGTGTTATCTGATGCTAGATTTTCCTGGCAGCCATTTTGGCAGGTGGTGTGGCAGCCTTGACCTGGTGCCCTCCAGATGTTTTGGACTACAACTCCCAGCATTCCTGTCCATTGGCCCTGCCAAAACATCTGGAGGGCATCAGGTTTAGGAAGGCTGATGTAAAGGGTACCAGATAAGAACTGGTAGTCATGTTAGGTGAAGCTTTCAGTGAGAGGCAGTAAACATTAGTTTACTGATCTCTTAATGATATGTGAACTGCTTTGTGAGGTTTTATAATGCCTAGCAAATTCAGTTGGTGGTTCCTGCAGATCAAGCTGCTATTCAAAGTGTGAGAATAGGACTATTACTACCAGTATTCCTAGTATTACTACTAGTATTACTATTATTACTACTACTACTATTACTACAACTATTATTTAAATTACTTCGAGTGCAATCCTGTGCATGTTTAGGCAGAAAAAGTCCTACAATTCCCAGCATTCCCTAGCCAGCATGACAATATTGGCACCAGGCGGATCTTCTTGGGAAGAGCATTCCACAGTCTGCCAGTTCGTGAGTGTGTTGTCTGTTGGCAATAGGCCCAAGACATTTTGCTGCCTGAGCTGGGGCAGCATATGGCACCCCTTCCCAGTTATTTCAGCACCTGAGGCAGAAATCTCCTCAAGAGCATTGCTCCCTTCCTGTCAGTAAAAAGACAATCATAACAAATTGAATAACTAGAAATTTGCTGCACTTTCTTTATACCAATGGTCATCTGATCGGCTGCTGTGGAAACAATGCTAGACTAGTCAAGCCTTTGGTCTGACGCAGCACAGCTGTTCTTAGGGTCTTATGATTAAAGAGCTGCATGGGGTGACTTATCTGTGTTAAGTGCTTTGTTTTGTATCATCTACTGGATTTTTTCCCCCTGCTTTGCCCACTCTCTGGCTCTCCTTTGCCTGGACAGATCCACTTGGCCCCATCTCTAATGGCATTCCACCATCACCCAGAAAGTGTTTGTTTGGCAGGCCTTTGGCCTGGATATTGGTTAATTTTTAAAAAATGTTTTTGTTGGCTCTCTTCCTTTTGTTATAGCCCTTGGTTTTCTGTATTTTGTCATATCCTGCTTGTGTGCTCGTATGTTCATTACATTTTTGTGCTTTTATCTGAAAACAAAAAAAACAAAAAGCCCCATACAACTCAAGGATCATAGAATGGTAGGGTTGGAAGGGGCCTACAAGACCGTCGAGTCCAACCCCCTGCTCAATGCAGGAAGCCCAAGTACATTCAGACGCTGCCCAGAGAGCTTTAGCTATTGGGCATTTTAGAAATGTAATAAATTAAATGAATTCGGTCAAGACTGTCAGTCCGTTGGTGTAAAGAAGGAGGTTGACACTCTTTCCATTGCTGTAATATAAGCATTTTGGCCAGTAAAAGGGTCCGAAAGAGCCATTTTTTATGCCTGTCTGACATTCCTGGCAATGTAGGGATCTCATTCAGTAATACATAGACATCAGCAAAATGAAATGATTCCAGAATGTCAGAACCCGGCTTCCTGATGCAAAGGCACACGTCTCAGTAAAACTTTTTATTGCAGTACTTCCAGTAATTAGCTGTAAGCCTTTACAGTCCAAAAAAAGAGCCCCAGATATCCGATTACAATGCAGTTCCTTGACCAGAATCAGTTCATGAGCATCACAACAAAAGACCCAATCAGCCCTGGATTCAGCGCACAACTGTCAAGGGCTCCTTGGAGGCCTCTCTCAGTCTAATCCAGTAGCCAAGTCCAGACACAGACAAAGGGATTCTTTTCAAAGCTTTATTCCTCTTTTACTACTTAACAACTCTACTGTTAGCAACTAGATATGAGCAGCAGAGTACCTATGCCCTAAGTTGGAACATTTGGTCCCCGTTTGAAAGGGAATCGCTGGCAGACCCTGAACTTAAGGGCTAGGGAGAGTCCCTCCCCTTTTCCCTTGGATCCTCTGGATCCGTTGTTTGCGCGCCAACCGGGCACTACGCCTCCTTTCCGCACCCTCCATTTGGCGCCGCTCTCTGCATCGGCGTCCATCAAGTCTGCTTCCTGCGCTCTGTCACTCCCAGGACTGCTATCTAAGCTAGGAATGCCGGTGGGAGGAATCTCCGTCAGCTGTTGGCCCTGGGAAAGAGGAGTGCGCTCCTCTCCCAGGAGCGACTCCTCTTTCTCAGAATCAGAACTACTCTGGGATTCTATGGGCTCAGTGTCCACCCCGACAACAACATAAGTTCAGACTGTAAAACCAGGAAGCTTTCTGAGTTTCTGAGCAAGGACAACCACCCATGGCTCTAGTTTAAATACAGGGGAGTGGCCGTTAAAGATCACTTTTGGAGATCTGATCCTGTCAGGGAAACCTAGCTCGTAGATAGTTGCTGCGTCTCACTGGATATCTCTGCACTGCCCTCTTTAGTTGCTGACGCACCTTAAGACCCCCCCCCGCCCCACCTCCCACAAACCTCTCCTGCAGAATCCACTTCCTTCCCATGGAAGACATCCCTGGTCGAGAGGCAGGGGCCTCCATCAAGGTCAGGTCTCCCAGCTGTGGAAGATGGGCCATATCAGAGCTTTGCATCTCCCTCCATCCTGGCTCATAAGCCAGTGGGAGGCCTGGTAGAACTGAGTTCTCAGGCGCCTGGCTTCCCATGGCTGGGCCTGGCCCTACAGCTTCTCGCTCTGACTCAGAATCGGTGTCACAGGCTTTAGCTCCCCCTAGATTGGTTCTTGTTCACACAGAACAAGCTTAAGGCGGTGTTACATATTCTAGAATTTGTTTTATTTACTTACTGCAAGAAACAAACATGGCGACTTTCACAAAGAGATCCTACAGGAATTTGGTGAGCCGAGTCCATATGAGAGATAACAGAAATGTGACATCTAACAGGGTAATCAGTGTTCTCCATCATTCCAGCATCTCTTTCCACATTTGTCTGTGAGTCTGCAGGGCCCTTTGTCTTGAACTGGAGTCTCCAACGTGGTGCCTGTGGGCACCAGTGTGCCAATGGGCACTGTTCTTTGCACCCGCCAGGCTCCGTGCCCCTCTTGTTTTTTTTAGCTGGGAGACTGGCATGCTGCAAAATGGAAGTGTTGCCTTCTATGCCATCTTTGTTTGGTTTGAAAAGAGTGGGTTTGTATTTTGAAGCTCAGCCCCCATCTGTGCCTTGTACTTACACAGTTCTTGGACAAGTTATTTTTCTTTTAGTCTTACCAGTTTGCTTTCTGGGAAATGAGGGTTTTGTGCCTGGCCATGCCCATTATGATAGCCATTTTGTGAAAGGGCAAGTGCCCCTTCCACAATGGCAACCATTTTGTCAGCACTCACTCAAAATTCCAAATGTGCCCACTGACCCAAAGAGGTTGGGGACACTTGGTCTAGAAGTACTTTTTGCAGGGCACCATCCTATGCATGTTTAGACAGAAAAAAGTCCTACAACTCCTAACATGCTGGGAATTGTAGGACTTTTTTCTGTCTAAACATGTATAGGATTGTGCTTTTGATAAAATAGCTTTACAAGCTATTTCGCTCCTGTCCTCCTTACGGGCTTCTCACAGGCAGCTAATTGGCCACTGTGTGAACAGAATACTGGACTACCTAGGCTTTTGGTCTCATCCAGCAGGGCTCTTATTTTCTTTGATCCTATGCCTGTGTAAAGACTGACATTCCGATTCTCTGTCCCAGGAGGCAACGAGCATGAAAGAATCTACACACAAGAGGATCCCCGTTACTGCTCCATCTACAGCAAAACCTTTGGCAGCAAATCAACTCTTGTGAACCACGAGAGGCCCAGCGCAGCTGAGAAACGTTACAAGTGTTCCGACTGCGGGAAATGCTTCAAGAAAAGATCGGCCCTCCTCACCCATGACCGGACCCACACTGGAGAAAAACCATATAAATGCTCAGACTGTGGGAACAGCTTCAGTAATAAATCCAGCCTTACCAGGCATAAGAGGAAACACACCGGAGAGAAGCCCTTCTGTTGCTTAAACTGTGGGAAAAGGTTCAGCCAGAGCTCCAGCCTTATCCGGCACATGAGAAACCACACGGGCCTGAGACCGTACATCTGCTCAGACTGTGGAAAAAGCTTCAAGCAGAGCTCCAGCCTTCTTGTCCACGGGAGGACCCACACGGGAGAGACTCCGTATAGCTGCTCGATCTGCGGGAAACGCTTCTCTCAGAGCTCCAACCTTGTGAAGCACGAGAGAATCCACACCGGAGAAAAGCCCTACAGGTGTCCGGATTGTGGGAACACCTTCAGTAACAAGTCCAGCCTTACGAGGCATAAGAGGAACCACACGGGGCAGAAGCCGTATAAATGCGTGCTGTGCGGCAAGAGGTTCAAGCAGAGCTCTGGCCTTCTCAAGCATGAGAGGATCCACGCGCGGCAGGGCCTCTCAAAATACTCTGATCCTGGCAAGCGCTTCGACCTGAATCCTGGCCTGACGGCACATGAGAAAGCCCATATGGGAGAGGCCGTATAAATGGTGTGCTCGTGAACAAAAGCTTTATTCCAAGATCAAGCCTTTTCTCAAACGGGGTAAAGCTTTTTTGGGAAGAAGCCAGGAAATTGCCTGGTTTGTGGGTGAAAGTGGCCTGCCCAACTTAGGAACAGAGGAAGCTGCCTTATACCGAATCAGACCATGGGTCCATCTAGCCAGTATTGTCGACACTGACTGGCATCTGCTCTCCAGGTTTCTGGGCAGGAGCTTTTCCAGCCCTACCTGGAGATGCTGGGGATTGAATGTGGGACCTTCTGCATGAAAAGCAGGGGCTCTTACCACTGAGCAGCAGCCCCTCCCATTTATTCCTGGCCCTGTAGTCTCCCAGCTACTTGGCAAAACCATTTGTCTTTGCTGTCCCACACAGACAGCAAGAATGAGATTTTCCTGAGCTGCTGGTGGGTTGTGTTTGGTTTGGTGGGCAATGCAGGCTTGGCGGTGAAGGATTTCAGAGTTCAGCTCTCTTCGTACATGAGAGAACCCCCTCAGGAGGGAGTGGAAACCTTAAAACTGATCATTCCAGATAACCCAGCTTCATTAAACAGAGAATTCACACCAAGGTTGTGAAGGAGGAAGAGACTGGAACCTGTCTCAGGGTTGGCACCAGCATTAAGCAAAGTGAGGTACCCACCTCAGGTGACAAATGCCGGGGGGGGGGGCAGCGAGGTTCTGGAGGGCAGAGCTGTATGCAGTGCTGCCTCCAGGTTTTTGAGGGCCCTTGGAAAGACACCTTCAATGGCCCTCCTCCCTCAGTGAGTCTACGTTCTCACCACCATTATCACCAGCTGCCGTTGCTCCTCATCCTCTTTGTCATCGTTGCTCCAACTTGCTTGCTTGACAGGCAGGGAGCCAGTGAGCAAGCCAGCCATGGCATCTGCTGCTCCTCCTCCTAACCTCCACCATCATTGTCTGGGCCAGAGCGAGGGGTAGGTAAACAAGCTGGTTGCCATGGTGAAGCAACTCCAGGGTCTCTTGTCAGTGGGCCCCTACTGGGGTGTGGGCCCTTGGCAGGTGCCCAACCGTGCCTACTCTTGACACTAATGTGCCACACAGCCTGCCCTGCACCCCCACGCTAGCTTGCTGCCCTCAGGTGTGGTGGAGGATGCTGTCCTATCACTGTTGTGGAAAAAGATTTATCTAGCTGGCTTCTATACATGGAATTGTGGGGGTGAAGTGGGCACCATTTTGACTTTGTCTCAGGCAACAAAATGTCTTGGGCCAGCCCTGTTTTGTCATCCACATTCTCAAGATCACTTATACCAGAAAAGGGGTTCTTGGTCCAAGAAAGTGTGAGTGAGTGAGTGTGTGTGTGTGTGTGTGTGATTAGAGCAGCTTTATAAATAAGCCCACAAAATTTACTAGCCTGCTAAGCTAGTAGTAGCTTGCATTTCTGTGCTGGCTGTGAAGGAGGAAATCCACCTCCTTTGCAGTCAGCATAGAAATACAGGCACCTAGTTTCTTCAAAAACAAAAACCCTGACTTCCACCAACCAGGCTGGTGCAGGAGGTATCAGTCACTCCATCCCCACTCCACCTGCCTCCTTCATTTCCATGGAAGATGTGAGACTCGTTCCTCTGTAGCCAGCACAGAAACCAAGTGGGCTGGTGGAGAAGGGACAGAGCCATCGATCCGTCCCCTGCCAGTCCTGTCACTCGCCTGCATGGAATTCCAGGTCGCCCATGGCAGCCAGAAGAACTGTTAAGTACAAGGCTGCATTAGAGAGAGTTGATCAAGGCTCTAGTTAAATATTCTTAGTTTTGCCTCAGTTAGGAATACTAGCAGGCATTGTCTGTGTTCATCAATTGTAAGACTATAATTGGCTACCGAAGGGGCCTTCCCCACTGATAGCAGATGAAGGTCCTTAATCAGGGGTGCAAAACCTCAGGGCCAGGGTCCAAATCCAGCCCTGAGAGCTTCTGGAAATGGAATTTGGACCACCGGCTGAAAGAGGTTCTGCAGCCCTGACCTAAATTAATGCACACAGGTAGGTATTTCCTTAATATTTCTTTAAATGCATTTGACAGCAATCCTATGCAGGCTTACTTCCTGCCAGGTGGAATTCAGTGCAGCTTTCTTCCGAAGTAAACATATGTAGGATCGGGCTGCACAAATCTATTTCTTAATCGCTGTATCATGTCCTATTCTAATTCTAACCTTATTTTTAAGCTTAAATGTCAATATTTCTGAGTACAATTTATCACTTTTCTTGTGTCGGGTGCCCCAGTGGCTAGAGACTTGTACTTTGGTGTGGGAGTTCTGGGTTCCAATCCTGCTCCAGTATGGCCTTGCTATGTGAGTCAGCCAATGTTACACATCTGTAAAATGGGAATGCCCCTGGCCTACCTCACAGGGTTGTTGTGAGGTTGAACATAAATAAAGCTCGTACTTGTTTTACTCTTGCAAAGTTACCACTGCTGTCCATCTGTCCAAAGCTCCCATTCTCTGTTCTCCTTTGCTGCCCCTTATGCCTGGACCTCTTTCCCAGAAGTTGACCGAAAGTATGATTTGGCTCCTACTCTGCCAGAACTGTCCCCCTCAGCAGCTATTCCACCTGTTCATGAAATGTTTAATTCCCATTCCCTCCGTATCCCTTTTTCCTTATGCGTTGTGTCTGTTAAATCACAAGTCTGTAGGCAAGGACTGTCTTGCTTCCTGAGGCTGCAATCCCGTCCCCAGCCTTCTTCATTGCAAGGCCCCAAGCATGCCTCCGCTTGTCAGTGAGCAGCTGAAGGGGGCCACCATGTTGCAAGTCCTGCTCCCGATGCTGCTCTCCCTTTCTCTGCCATTCTCTCTCACAAGAGCTTCCCACCCCACCACAGCCTGGGTGTGAGAGCCAGCACTTGCTGCTGATGTCCTGTGCAGACACCGCGTGCTCGTCCAAAGGCGATGAGGAGACAATGCGTAAACGGGAGGAGGACACGAGAGAGGAACAGCAAAGTGGCAGGGAAATCATCTGAAAGCGGTGAGGCAAGGACCAGGACTGCCTTCTAAAACTGGATGCTATGCAGCTCTGAAGGTTTATATATTTTGGCTCTGTTTATTAATTCATTATTACATTTTTCCTTCTTGCAAGGAACCCAAGGCAGAGATCCTCCTCCTCTCCATTTTATCCTCACAACAACTCTGTGAGACTCTGTGACTGGCCCAAAGTCACCCAGTGGGGACTAGAAGCAGATCTCACAAGCCTCATTCCATTTACAACGATGTCACTAGATACACATGATTACATAGTAGTAGATGGCTATCAGGGACATTAAGATCTTTCCTGTATAGTTCTTCTGTGTATTCTTTCCACCTCTTCTTAATCTCATCTGCTTCTGTGAGGTCCCTGCCTTCTTTGTCCTTTATCATGCCCGTCTTTGCACAAAACGTTCCCTTGAGATCTCCAATTTTCTTGAAGAGATCTCTAGTCTTTCCCATTCTGTTGTTTTCCTCGATTTCTTTGCATTGTTCATTTAAGAAGGCCTTCTTGTCTCTCCTTGCTATTCTCTGGAACTCTGCATTCAGTTGGATTATATCTTCCCCTTTCTCCCTTGCTTTTCGCTTCCCTTCTTTCCTCAGCTACTTGTAAAGCCTCATCAGACAGCCACTTTGCTTTCTTGCATTTCTTTTTCTTTGGGATGGATTTCGTTGCTGCCTCCTGAAAAATGTTACGGACCTCCGTCCATAGTTCCTCAGGCACTCTGTCTATCAGGTCTAATCCCTGAAATCTATTCCTCACCTCCATTGTATATTCATCAGGGATATGATTTAGGTCATACCTGAACGGTTTAGTGGTTTTCCCGACGTTCTTCAATTTAAGCCGAAATTTTGCAACAAGAAGCTCATGATCTGAGCCACAGTCAGCTCCAGGTCTTGTTTTTACTGACTGTATAGAGCTTCTCCATCTTTGGCTGCAAAGGACATATTCAATCTGATTTCGATATTGACCATCTGGTGATGCCCATGTGTAGAGTCATCTCTTGTGCTGTTGGAAAAGAGTGTTTGCTATGATCAGCGTGTTCTCTTGGCAAAACTCTATTAGCCTTTGTCCTGCTTCATTTTGTACACCCAGGTCATGCCTGCCTGTTATCCCGGTGATTTCTTGATTTCCTACTTTAGCATTCCAATCCCCTATGATGAAGAGGACATCTTTTTTTGGTGTTAGTTCTAGAAGGTGTTGTAGGTCTTCACAGAACCGATCAACCTCAGCTTCTTCAGCCTCAGTGGTTGGGGCATAGACTTGAATTACTGTGATGTTGAATGGTTTGCCTTGGATTCGTACTGAGATCATTCTATCGTTTTTGAGATTGTACCCCAGTACTTTTCCCACCCTTTT
This sequence comes from Heloderma suspectum, assembly GCF_057233095.1. NCBI lineage: Eukaryota > Metazoa > Chordata > Lepidosauria > Squamata > Helodermatidae > Heloderma > Heloderma suspectum. The sequence continues at coordinate 363,104,715 of NC_139459.1, read as the reverse complement.
GTTGACTATGAGTGCTACTCCATTTCTTCTAAGGGATTCTTGCCCACAGTAGTAGATATGATGGTCACCTGAATTAAATTCGCCCATGCCTGTCGATTTTAGTTCGCTGATTCCCAAGATGTCGATATTCAATCTTGCCATCTCATGTTTGACCACCTCCAGCTTACCTTGATTCATTGATGTGTTGTGGCGAAGGGGCTTGCGTAAATCAGTGAAGCCATAAGCTATGCCGTGCAGGGCCACCCAAGATGGACAGGTCATGGTGGAGAGTTCTGACAAAATGTGGTCCACTGGAGAAGGAAATGGCAACCCACTCCAGTATTCTTGCCAAGAAAACCCCATGGAACGTATCAGCTGGACAGTCCCATAATTTGCCACAATCTGTGGCATCCGGATCACTTAACTCCTTTTGACCCACCACGAGTGCCTCCACTGGAAGACACATTTCTTGATCAGGGGTGGTCAAACGCACAGCACATAGTTAAATGATGGAATCGTTTCAATTTAAGTTTAATTGCACCAAGATGTTGGTTCTGTTTGATGGTTCTTCTGATCAGTGAGGTGGTGTTAAACTCATTCTGGATGGGGTTGCGCTTGCTCTAAAAAAAAAATCTGGTTTGCAGCTCGGAGTTGTTGGTGATCCTGTAGATGCCTTCATGGTCAAGTCTCTTTCCTGGTTGAAGCTGGTGCGCCAACTGGAGGCCTATTCCAGCCTCTCCGAACGTGGTGCCCTCCAGATGTTTTTGATCACAGCACCCAGATTTCCTGAGCATCGACCAGCCAGCTGAGACTGGTGTTTAAAACATCTGGAGGACACCAGGTGAAGGAAGATTGGCCTGTTTAAACAAGCACCTTTTCCCAACATGGCTTCCTTCCCAGGGCTAATATAACAGTGGTGTGGGGGAGGTTTTCATCAGAAACATGGTGGGGCAGGAAGGGTTAAACCACTTGCTATGTAGTGCAGTCCTGATGAAAAGCACCCTCCATTGTGACTAGAGATGCAGGGATTTTGTTCATTCCATCTGTTTCGAGGATTGTCAAGAGTCTTTCACTCCATCGTCTGCTCAGTGATGGAACTGGATTTTTTTAACCAAAATTTCATTCTATTTGTGCTAATTTGCATTAACAAATGCGGATTAGCGCACTAGTACTAATGCACTCATTCCTGTTTCATTTAACATCTTGCTTGATGAAGAGTTCTGCAGAACGCTTTCTCCCTATTTTGTGATGCTTGAGTTATTCCTAATAAAGGTGTTTCCCTACTGTGTATTTTGGATCTTATTTTTCTCTAAAAGGGAAGCTTCTGTTGCTGTAGCTTTTGGTCCCCCCCTCCCCCCAAATGCAGCTGCCTATAATGCTATCCTCTTTTCTCTTACCTCTGGCCTAGCAGCTGAGAGATTTGGGTAAGGGAGGAGGGGGAAGATCCAAAGATACTGTGGGAGGCAAAACAGTCCAAAGTCCGTTTCTGTTCCCTCTCCCACTGGGGAGAGGTTGCAATGGCACCAGAGGAGATCTCTCTCTCTGTGGAAACTGAGATTCTGAAGTGCTTCTGTAGTCTGATCCTAAACATACTTACTCAGGACATAGAAAGGAAGGCCTGCTTCCCACAGCACATGGTTAAACTATGGAACTCACTGCTGTAAGATGCAGTGATGGCCACCAATTTGTCTGGCTTTATAAGGGGATTACACAATTCCCCTTTTAAATTCCTAGAGGAGAACGCTATTGACAAGAATGGGATAGTAGAAGTGGGAGCCATGAGGGCAGCTTGGGTAGTCATGTACGAAGTAGCCACCTGGAGGTTGATTGTTTTTTGGCCGTTTCTCAGCCCAGCAGCTCAAGGCCACTCTCTCCTCTGGCTAATTGGGAAAATGATAACAGCTGTGCCTGGTGGAAAGATTCAGCCTCCTTATGGGTGGAGTGGGATGTCCTGGGACTGGGCTTTGACTGGGTGTTTCAAATCTGCCTTGAGTTGCTAGGGCTGGGCAATAAAAAGAGGGCTAAAGAAGGGGTGGGTGTCTCTTCTTGGCTCTGACAGTACTAGGGTGCGTTGCTGCTCGATGGCTGTCCTGAGAGACCCATATGTATAGGATAGATTAGCTAGCTTTATTATTTTGCTCTTGGGAATGTGTGCCTTGGTGACTGGCATTTCTGGCTTTGCTTTTGAGTATCGTAACTTGCTTGTAATTTCCTGTACAACCTACCACCTCTCCCCTTTCCTCCGTCTTTGTTCCTTTCCCCTAATAAACTTATCCAACTTCCAGTTGGTGTGGTGTGTCCTGTATCACTTCAGTGCTAAATACAGTGCCTACTCGCCTGGGAAGGGAGCTACTGGGTCAACTTTGGGGAACTTGTGGCCAAGTTGGGCCTGGCTTACCTTGCAGGATCGTTGGGGCGAGAGAAACAATCCTTTACAGCTATCAATACCTACTAGTCCTGATGGCTATGTGCTACCAGCAGTATCAGGCAGTATGCCTATGTGCACCAGTTGCTGGGGAACATGGGTGGGAAAGTGCTGTTGCACTCATGCCCTGCTTGTGGGTTTCCCATGGGCAGCTGGTTGGGCACTGTGTGAACAGAATGCTGGACTGGATGGACCTTGGTCTGATCCAGCACAACTCTTATATTCTTAACAAAGGTAAAGGTGTCCCCAGCCAGTCGTGTCCGACTCTAGGGTGCGGTGCTCATCTCCGTTTCTAAGCCGAAGAGCCAGCGCTGTCCGAAGACGCTTCCGTGGTCATGTGGCCGGCATGACTGAACAAAGCGGTACCTATTTATCTACTTGCAATTTCTTGCTTTTGAACTGCTAGGTTGGCAGGAGCTGGGACTGAAGACGGGAGCTCACTCCGTCACGCGACACTCGGGTCTCCAACTGCTGTCCTGCCGACCTTCCGGTCTGCAGTTCAGCGTCTCAACCACTACTAAATCACATTGATTTCAATTCATGTTACCCCCAAATGAGTGGAAGTAAGCGCACTGGGGCCCTAAGTGCTATCCAGCTGTTTAGGGTAACTCCTGCTCAGTCTCATGGCTGCATAGACGAGAGGGGATTTCCGCAACTGCAGCTTTTCTCTTACCACCCCACAAAGATAAATGAGCATTTTCAAGGGGCCGGAGGGGCTGTCCTGGGAAGAAGGGGCAGAGAAGCCCACATCCGCCAGTGGAATTGATCCAGCTCAAATCTGGATCCAACCCTTGGGATGGAAGAAGCTGCCTTCTACCGAGTCAGACCTTTGGTCTATTGAGCTCAGTATCCTGTACACCAGCAGTGGGAAATGTGTTGCCCTCCAGATGTTGGACTTGAACTCCCACCAGCCCCAGCCAGTATGGCCCAGAGTGAGAGAGGATTCGCAATTCGACAACAGCTGGAGGGCCACATGTCCCTGTTCCATAGCAACAATCATGGAAATAACTCCTTTTCAATAAAGCACAGGGAGAAAAAATGCTGCATTTATGGGGATGGCTTTTATTTTAGACTGGAGGTGGGTGGGAATTCTATGAATACACCTAGGGCTGGCCACAGAGGTGGGTGAGCTGGGCAGTTGCCTGGGACAGTGAGCTGAGGGGGGTGACAACATCACACCTGAACCAGGCCCCATAAGCCTTCTGGGCAGCCCTGCAAAAGTGACGGGGGTAGGCGGGGGAGGGCACCAAAGTCACTCCTCGCCCAGGGCGCTATTTATCCTAAAGCCGGCCCTGAATACACCCATGGGCCCTGAATACCAGTTTTTTCTCTCTCTGGTCTGGATATGCAAATATTTTCTGGCAAGTGATAACAGCAACCCCTCTTTCAATATCCCTAATCTGACAGTTGACGCGTTACTACTTCTTTGCAGCTTTCTTGATGCATGGTAAACCTCTAGCTTTTCCCATAGGAAGGGAAGGTGTGGGGTTTGTCTTCTGAGTGGCTTCTCTCGTGTCAGGCAAGGTTTGCTCTCCGGTTGAAGCTTTTCCCGCAGCTGGAGCAAGTGTACAGCTTCTCTCCTACGCGAGTCTCTTCATGCCTGAGAAGGTGTGATTTCCGGTTGAAGCTTCTGTTGCAGCTGGAACACCGGTAGGGTTTCTCCCCCGTGTGGGTCCTCTCATGCCGGATGAGGTTTGAAGTCTGATTGAAGCTTTTCCCACAGTCGGCACACCTATAAGGTCTCTCTCCCACATGGGTCCCTTCGTGACGCGTAAGGTGCGACCGTCGACTGAATGTTTTCCCACAAGCCCGGCATTTACAGCTCTCTGCTTCTACATGCATTCCCTGGTCCTTAATGAGGTGTGAGACATTTCCTGAGCCTTCCCAGAAATCTGTCTTCCCTCTGGTGTGATGGCTTTGCTGGTGCACCCGAAGATCTGAGCTTTGGTGGAACCTTTTACTGCAGTCGAGGCACTGGTAGGGTTTCTCCCCTGTATGGATCCTTTTATGTCTTATGAAGCTTGAGTAGTTGTTGAAACATTTCCCACAGTCCAAACACTTGTATGGTTTCTCTCCTGTGTGGATTCTCTCGTGTATCTGTAGCTCGGGTCCCCAGCTGAAGCTTTTCCCGCAGACCGAACACGGATATGGCTTCTCCCCCGTGTGAGTCCTCTCGTGCCTGATGAGGTTTGAGCTCTGGTTGAAGCTTTTCCCACAAACGGGGCACTTGTACGGCCTTTCGCCTGTGTGGGTTCTCTTGTGCAGAATCAGGTGGGAGGTGTTTCTGAAGCTTTTTCCGCAGACGAGGCACTGGAACGGTTTCTCTCCAGTGTGGGTCCTCTCGTGTATAATGAAGTGGGCCTTATTTCTGAAGCTCTTCCCACAGGTGTAACATGTGTATGGCTCCTTCTCCGTATGGATTCCTCCCTGTACCCTACATTCAGAGTTCTGACTTCTTCTAGCCCTCTCGTCTGGAGGCTGGCCTCCTCCTTCCCTTGCGTGGCTTCTGTGGTGTTTCGTGAGGCTGGATTTGAGGCCGAAGCTTTTCCCACAGTCTGTGCATATGTACAGCGTCTTCTTCTCTGTATGGGTTCTTTTGTGTCTATCAAGGCTTGCACTTCCGTTACAGCTTTCCCCACAGTCTGTGCACGCCTGCACCTTCTCCCTCACAGGTCCTAGAAGATTTGAATCCCAGATGAAGATTTTTCTGCACTTGAGGATCCTCTCGCTTGCTTGAGTTTCATCGCAAGCCACCTCATCTTCTCCCAAAAGAGGGATGTTTCCTACTGACATCCCTGGGCTGATGCCCCGCTGCCTCTCCGCTCCAGCTGGACCCCTCCAAGTTCTCCCTTTCTCATGACAGCAAGCAAGCAGTCCTTTGACTCTTTCCAGTAATGTCTCATTTGGACCTTCTTCCTCAGGAGCGGGTAGGTTACGGTTCTTGCTCACGAGCTCATCGCCTGTTGGAACAAAGCATCACCGAGAAGTACAAAAATCCAGATCACAACGTTCCATCCCATTCTCCCTAGCATAAACAAGAAGCAAGACTGTACAATTATGCCATAGCTCAGTGGAAGAGCTGGGCGGCAGGGAAAAGTGGGCAGAGCATCCTGGGGTTCTGCGGGCTGCACATATCAGATCCCCCCCCCACACACACCTGCAACCTGAAGTGTGCAGTCCCAGAAAGTTTGCACCATGTGCTGAACTTGTTCCTTACTTCTGGCGTCCCCAATGCAGTGCCCACGGGTGCTGTGGCACCCACGGGCAACTCCAATGAGGCCCGTGAATGGGTCCTCAACATGGCACCCCACGGGCACCCGCAAAACTTTATTTTTTAAAGAATCCCCCATTTAATATACATACATGGATTTGTATATATCCATAGTAATGAATCCATATGAAATGCATACAACTTTCTAGCAATTATACAAGGCTTCAGCAAAAGTGGACCAAATATCCAAATAGGTTTCCATTGAAAGTAACGTCTATATGCCACCTGTTCAAATATTGATGGCATTGTAACATCCTCAATCCATTGCATTATAGGAGGTGAGTGTTTATCCTTCCAATGTTGTAATATCAGTCTTTTAGCTGTCAGAAGAAGGCAGAGAATCCATTTATGCTGACCATTTGTTAATTTCCATGAAGCAGATAAATAATTTAGTAGAGCATGGACACCAGTGCATATTAAAGAAAGTTCCAGCACAAAATGTCATCCGTGCAATAACCTCTTCCCCAAAAGAAGCAACTACTGGCCATTGCCAAAACATTTTATTTATTTATTTCATTTCTATACCGCCCAATAGCCGAAGCTCTCTGTGTTTAAACATGTGTTTAAAAGAAGCATTAGCTGTATTGCACTGCTAGCAATCAGCTGAATTAGACAACCCCTTATTAAAGAGATGTTGTGGTGTCCAACAGACATGAAACAAACATTTTTCCTGAATAAGATGCAGCCTAAGATCCACAGAGGTGACAGGTACACACCAAAGCGGAAATCCACTGATTAGACATTTTGTGGTGGTGCCCACAGCAGTTTCTCAATGTGCCTGCGGGTCCAAAAAGATTGGGGACCCCTGCCTTACCTGAACGAACACCTAGGATGGACTCATTTCCTTTGGATTCTGGGGGATCTGGGGTATTTGCATCTTCTTCTCCTTCTTCTTCCTTTATGATCACATCTGGAAAACCTGATCAGGAGCAAAGTATAAACAGGAGCATCAGAAGCTGCCTTATACTGAGTTAGACCATGGGTCCATCAAGCCCTGTATTGTCAACTGGCGGCGGGTCTCCAGGCTTTCAGGCCGGGGTCTTTCTCAGCCCCAACTGGAGATGCCAGGGATTGAACCTGGGACCATCTGCATGCAAAGCAGGGGCTCCACCACTCAGCTACAGCCCCTCCCCCAAGAGGAAGAAAAGGTTCGGAGCAATTGTCTGAATTCCCGGGTGGCATTTTCAACTGGCTTTTGTAGGAAAGCTGGCATTTCCCCCAAGAAGTCCTTGTTAGCTGCAACACCCAATTCCCTCACCTGTGCTGCTCTCTGATGCAGTCTCATTTTCCTCCAAGGCTGGACGATCTGGAATCCAGAGTGCTTACCCTCGTTCAAGCCAGGACGTGACATCAGCTTTGGGAATAAGAAATCCTGCTCAGAAAAGAAGAGAATATTCTTACAGTCTTATCCTATGGGGGCTTTCTTTTAAAAATGGTATCTGTTCCACTTTTCAAACAATGTTACAAAGCAGCTCATGGAAAAATAATCTACAATAAAAAAACACACATTCAAAATAATCAAGAAAACAAGACAACATTAAATGATGAGCCCTGAACAATTTAAAACAGCAGAAATCAATAATAAAAATGCCTTCCAGAATGTTTAAAAAACATTTTCAACACCATCTGAAAATGGGAAGGAAGGGAACTTGTCAGACCTCCCTCAGAATAGAATTCTACAGCTGTAGGGCCACCACAAAAAAGGCTCTGTTGCTGGTGCCCACCAACTGGAACGCTTGCCGTTGACGGGCCAGACAGCAGGGCCTGTGGTCTTAAGTTTGGACAGGCTCATACCAAATCTGTGCTGAATTCAATGGAATATACTCCTTGGTGCCCTCCAGATGTTTTGGACTACAACTCCAAGCATCCATGACCACTGGGCATCCAGGCTGGGGCTGATGCATGTACAGAATCCCTGCATGCACTGGTCAGCTGACTTCATATGAAAGACAGAGAGAGGGAAGCACTCAATGGTGAGCCCGCACTTGCAGGTTGAAGTGATACATCCCAGATGCAAGTTTCTCATTTCAGTAAGACTGAAACCGCAAGATAGATATATCTCTGAAGGCCAAACGGAGATCAACTCAGCTACTTAAAATGAAGTGTCAACAGAATAATACCTCGCGGCATGCCTCTCCCAAAACAAACCTACCCGAACACTACGTTCAGCATCCAAGGCCCTCCTCAAGTGCCTCCCCCAAGGGAAGCTCAGAAGGCAGCAACGAGGGAGAGGGCCTTCTCAGTGGTGGCCCCTATGTGTGGAACAAGCTCCCTGATGAGGTCCACCTGACGCCGACATTATTATCTTATCGGTGCCAGGTTAAGACCTTTCTCTTTTCCCAGGCATTTGGCAGCACATGATGAGTTTTAATTGGTCCTGGATGTGTCTTTAGTTATGACTGATAGATCAATGTTGTTTTTAGTTATATGTTGTTTGTGTATATAGTCTGTGTGCTTTTTTGTAAATGGCTTTTAAACTGTATGATTTATTATTATTTTTATACTGTATTTAATGTTTTAACTTCTGTAAACCGCCCAGAAATCTTCAGCTTTGGGGCAGTATAGAAATAAATAAAATAAATACAGAAAATAATGTCACCATGTCAAATTACAAAACAAGCCATCTGTCTAGTCCATCTTCTTGTTTCTGGGAATGTTTGGCCCTGGATCCTTCAGAACAAAGCGTACGAGCAAGAAGCTGCTGAGCAGTTTTGCAAAGAGAACACCTGCATCATTCTGAATAAATGTATTTTTAGACTCCATGCCAGTTGAACCCAAAACTCACCAGGGTGAGCAGCTTGAAGGACCTCATCTTCTGGAGAGCACTGAGCATCCAGGACCCAACGCTCTTCGCCGTCTTCCTTCTTTATGCGCACATCAGGAACCCCTATAAACATGAGAGAGACTGTGAGATCCGAATCCACATTTAGGCACCAGCATAAAAACTCCTCCTTCAAGAAGGATTTTAATTTATTGTTGTGCTCCAAACCTGTAGGCAGGGAGGTGTTGTTTTTTTTTAAGTGTATAGGTCTATTGCGTATTGGGTGCTTTTATAAATAACATTTCGAGATTATTTATTCATTTACTTATTTATTTCATTTCTATACCACCCAATAGCCGAAGGTCTCTGGGCGGGTCACAAATATTAAAATCAAAAAGTACACAGTAAAACAATATCAAATATAAAAGCATTAAAACCACAATATAACAATACAACCAGAATAACACCTAGCAGCAATGCAGAAATACAGATTTAAAACAGCAAAGCTAAAAGACTAGAAAGCTAAAATGCTAAAATGCCTGGGAGAATAAAAAGATCTTCACCTAGACCAGAAGGAATACAACGTAGGTACCTGGCGAACCTCACTCGGGAGCTCATTCCACAGCCGGGGTGCCACAGCAGAAAAGGCCCTCTTCCTAGTAGCCACCCACCTCACTTCCTTTGGCAGGGGCTCACAGAGAAGGGCAGCTGAGGATGATCTTAAGGTCCGGGCAAGCACATATGGGAGGAGGAGATCCTTCAGATAACCTGGCCCCAAGCCGTTAAGGGCTTTGAATGTTTATACCAGCACTTTGAATCAGGCCCGGAAATGGACTGGCAGCCAGAGATTAGGGCTGCAGAACCTCAGGCCTGTTAGCCACATCCAACCTGCCTGGTCCCAATCCAGCTATCTGGGTTCCCCAGATGGCCATGCCCCCTTCCCATGGCCCCACCCCATTTCCCCCCAACCACCAATTGTCTTTTGTGCAGTTTTCCCCATCCAGAAAGGCGGAAATGCCTAAGGCTTATTTATGGGCAGTAGGGACTTCAAGCGAAAACATACTGGCATTTTTGGCCCCACCCCTTTTGCCTTGAGCCCCACCCACCACTGGAATGCAGCCCCCAAGAGCTTGTCTGCAATTGAATTCGGCCCTTGCACTGAGAGAGGTTCCCCACCTCTGATTTATATTAACGTTTACAAATATTTGAACTGTTTTACACCCACTTGCAAGGGAGACCAATACTGATGGGAGATCGAATGACAGTACCATAATCATATAGTTGGAAGGGACCTCAAAGGTCAGCTAGTCCAACCCCCTTGCTCACCATGTGAAGGAGGATGGGGGGTGTCCTAACTCCCAGCAGTGTAGGCAGGGACAAAAGGTTGCTTGGGCTGAACACCAACCCAGCAAGGTAGGCTGCCACCACCCCTCACGTCTAACTCAGCTTGAGCCAGGGGACTCTCAGACCTTACAGGACGCTCCTAAGACTATTGAAACAAGGGCCCTAGCCAGCACCCTCTATTTCAAAGCCCTAGACCTGAAACTTTGAGCAGTAGCAATAACCAAGCAGACAGCTCTGGGCTTAGTACTAAGGCTCAATCTTGCAGTAACACCATCCCTGGGAGGTGGCTCTCCAGCCTCTGATTCAAGCAAGGGAGAGCCCACCACCTTTCGAGGCTGTCTGTTCCACTGTCAAACAGCTTACACTCTCAGAAAGTTTTGCGTCATGCTTAGTCAAAAGCCCCTTGCAGTTTGAACCTGCTGGTAGAGGCCCATGCCCTTCGGCACAACAGAAAACAATTTAGCTCCATATGACCGTACTTCAAATCAAATATTTTTATATTTTAAGAAGGGTATCATATTGCTTCTCAAACACCTCTTCTCCAGGCTAAACAGACCCAGCTCCCTTGACTTTTCCTTCTAGGACATGTTCTCCAGGCTCCTCAAGATCTTTGGTGAGAAAGTGGATAGGGAGTAATTTTTCACAGAATCATAAACCAGTAGGGTGGGAAGGGGCCTATAAGACCATCAAGTCCAAACCCCTGCTCAATGCAGGAATCTAAGTCAAAGCATCCCCGACAGATGGCTGTCCAGCCTTGTCTTGAACGCCTCCAGTGTGGGAGAGCCCACCGCCTCCCTAGGTAATTGATTCCATTGTCATATTGCTCTAACAGTCAGGAAGTTTTTCCTGATGTTCAGCCGGAATTTGGCTTCCTGTGAGTTGAGCCCGTTATTCTGTGTCTTGCACTGTGGGATGATCGAGAAGAGATCCTGGCCTTCCTCTCTGTGACAACCTTTCAAGTACTTGAAGAGCGCTATCATATCTCCCCTCAGTCTTCTCCAGGCTAAACATGCCTAGTTCTTTCAGCAACTCCTCATAGGGGTTTGTTTCCAGTCCCCTGATCATCTTCACTGCCCTCCTCTGAATGGAGGAGGCTCCAGCTTGTCTGCATCCTTCTGAAAGGGTGGCACCCAGAACTGGACACAGTACCCAAGATGAGGCCTAACCAGTGCTGAGTAGAAGGGAACTAGTACTTCATGGGATTTGGAAGCTATACTATTAATGCAGCCCCAAATAGCATTTGCCTTTTTTTCCTCCCTTCTCATAATACTAGAACCCAAAAGGGTTGTCCCACGAAGCTGATTGGTGGGAGATTCAGGACAAATAAAAGGAAGGGCTTCTTCACACAGTGCAATTAAACTATGGCATTTGCTTCTACAAGACATAGTGATGGCCACCAATTTGGATGGCTTTAAAAAAGGGATTGGACAAATTATTGGAGGAAAAGGCTATCAGTGGCTACTAGGCTTGAGGGCTATTTTCTCCCTCCAGTATGCCTATGTACACGAGTTGCTGGAGAATATAAACAGGGGTGTGCTGCTATTGCACTTATGTCCTACTTGTGGGTTTCCCACGGACAAGTGCGTTGGCCACTGTGTGAGCAGAACACTGGACTAGATGGACCCTTGGTCTGATCAAGCACGGTCTTATGTTTGTCGCCCTCCTCTGGACACACTTCAGTTTGTCCTTCTTATAGGGCAGTGCCCAGAACTGGGCCCGAGGCCTTCTAATGATCTCATGCCAAAAGCAAGATCTGAAGCAGCGACTTCTTGATTAACGGCTCAGGGGCTTAGCCCCTACACTGCTGCAGACAAAGCCACCCCTTACCGGAGGATACCCCTGGGAAGGCCTCACTCCCCTCAGAGCGCTGCAGAGCTGGGCCCCATGGTTCCTCTTCTTCCTTCTTCATTATGATATTGAGAAACCCTGATAAGGAAAAGTATATAAGAGGAGGAGGTCAGGCTGATATCTGGATCATTTTAAGGAGGTGGATGTCAGGGTGTTTTGACCCTAAGATGGTTTTATTAACACCAAAGTTTTTATTAAGCACCAGTGTTTTGAATTGTGCCCAGAGAACTCAGGAGCCAGGACAGCTGTCTAATCACCAGTGAGAGATCTGTCCTCATTGCGAAGTCCCTGTTAGCAGCCTAGCAGCACGGTTTTGAGGCAAGTGCTGTTTCCAAACAGGCTTCGGGTGCAGCTCCATACTATTCTGAAAGTTACCAGAGTGTGAATAACTGTGGCCAAGGATCTCTGATCTGCTGAGGGAGGGCAGGAGCTTGGCTGTCTAGTTGGACTAGGCCTGGGGAGGAGACCCAGGTTCAAACCCCCACTCAACTCCCTGGGTGACTTTGGGGTAGCCACTATTTCTCAGCTTAACCTACCTCACAAGGTTATTGTGAGAATAAAAATGGGGGAGGCCCATGTACATCATATTGAGCTCCTTACGGGAAAAGTAGGGCATAAAACAGAAAACAAGAGCAACAACAACATTATTATTTATTAACATGGCATTTTAGTGGATAATTGCTTTGCTGTTTTGACTTTTGTATGTTTAATTTCTCTCTCTCTCTCTCTCTCTTATTCAGTTTAAAAACGAAACTAAATCAGTGTCGGTTCCATAACATCATAAGGCAGCAACAACAAAAACATAAGCAGTAATTTAAAAACGAACAAAAACAAGCAACAACTCCCAAACAATCACATCTCAACCTGTGTTTCGCCCTGTTTGCCCTGTTTCCACTACACACATAATTTTAAAGATGCAGGCCAAATTGTCCATGTGTTTGTCGGGACAGAGCTGTGGGTGATAGTTATGTTTTTTCACAAGTTGCCAGAGTCGTGAGACTTTCTTGTATGTTTAAATTTTGTTATCGCCGCCTTGGGTCTTTCCTGAGAAAAGCGTCTAGGAAATAATACTGAAATCCTATTTTATGCGTGGGTGCCCCTCCCACGCCCTTTAAAAGTCTCTCCCCCGCTCCAGGTACCCCAAACGTTCCCACCTGCTGCGTAATTCAGTTGCTTCCCTGCCCAGCCGCTCCGGCTCCGGCTCTGGGCGACGATCTCCTTCCGATCGCCTAAACGCCGGGGCCTTTTTGCGCCGGCTTACAAACGCAGCTGGTTTCTTCGCTGCTCTTCCGTCGCCCGTCCTGTTCCGCTCCCCATCACTCGACTGAAGCCACAGCCAGGCCGCGGGCAGCCCGCGCCAAGCCCGGCCAGTCGGAGAGCGGAGCGCACGGATGGCGGCGTCCTTTACGATGCGCCCGAAACCAGGGCGAAAGCGATCCAGCGGACCTGGAGGGTGTGCGACCTTTCAGCCCCGCTGACATCCATGGGATTTGCAGTGCAATCAGGTGAGCAGCCTGGCTGCTACTGCAATACGCCGCTCAAGTGGCGGATTTGGTCCGTCCTCCTCTACTTGCAGCGTTTCCCCAATTCTTTCCCTGAAGCGCCTCTTCCTCCAGTTGCTTTTCTATTGGAAGTGATGTTCAAAGAGCTAAAGGGAGAGAGTGCCCTCGTTCCTAGACGGGGCCAGATAGAGAGAGGCGCAACCCCCCCCCCACCCCCAAACCCGAATTTTCTTCCTGCCCTTTTTTTCTTCCTGCCCCCTCCTGGGAAACTGTGGGGACAGATTTCGGGGACTGCAGGTTTCCCGAAGGTGTGACGGAAAGACTGCAAGGAGCCCCTAAGCTAAAGCACCCCTTTCCCCCTCCGGTGCCCTCCAGATGTGTTGGACTAATACTCCCTTCATCCTCAGCCAGCATGGGTGGAAATTGCAGGGACCCTGCAGATTATAGCTAAACATTAGGACACATATGGACAACCAAAGGTCTGATTCAGTCTAAGTCAGCTTCTTAGGTTCTTATGTGAGTGATGGGAAATTCAGGACAGATGGAAGGAAGGACAACTTCACACAGCGCTTGGTTAAACTATGAAATTCACAACCACAAGATGATGGCCACCAATTTGGATGGCTTTAGAAGGAGTTTAGACAAATTCATAGAGAATAAGGCTATCAACAGCGACCAGTCATGCTGGTGATATATTACCTCCAGTTTTGGAGGCAGTAGGCCTCTGTGCACCAGTTGCTGGGGAACACGGGCGGGAGGGTGCTGTTGCACTCATGTCCTGCTTGTGGGTTTCCTTTCCTGTGGCTAGCTGGTTGGCTATTGCATGAACAGAATGCTGGACTGGATGGACCTTGGTGTGATACAACACGGCTCTTCTTATGTTCTCAGGAGAAACTTCCTAATGGCACTCGGTGTTCAACAGGGGCACTCCTTGGCTTGGGAGGCGGTGGGCTCCAGTGGTGCGGCTAGGTATTTTTTTAGACCCTGGGCATAATGGTCTTATAGAGCCTGCCTCCTCCAGCTGAAGAAAAAATTCTAACTAAGTTGTGCAGTTTTAAACCAGTGATCAGCAGGCTATATAAAAAGACAGCATGGACTAGTGGTTTGTGTAATGCCTTGACTGGACAGGCTTGGGCTTTTAAAATCCCAGTAATGTTTTAAATAATTTTAATAATAATAATAATAATAATGCTTTAAATTATTTTAATATGGTGTTTTAATCTTATCTTTTTTACTATTGTACTTCCGTACACTGCTCTGAAATCTGTTTGGATGGGGAGCAGTAAACAAATGTTGTAAATAAAAATAAAATTAAGGGTGCAATCCTATGCATGTTTAGACAAAGAAAAGGCCTACAACTTCCGGCATTCCCCACCCAGCATAGCTGGGAGTGCTGGGAGCTGTAGGCCTTTTCTCTATCTAAACATGCATAGGATTGTGCCCTAAATTAAACTCCCCCACCCATGAAGCTCAACATGTGGCTGTGCCTGGGTTATAGATGCCTTCAAGACTGTCACTCTTCCCTCAACTGGGCAGTTCCACCTTCCCCAGCCTGATACGTTTATACAGATAAAAGTGTGATTGGGGAGGGAAAGGAAGACATGGCTCAAAGAGGCTTTAAAACAAAACATAACAGGGGGGTTGGATCTGGAGTAAGACAGCTATCCTACACAGACCTACCTGGGAGTAAGCCCCATTGAGCATAGTGGGACTTACTTCTGAATAAATGTGCACAGGTTTGTTTTGCTGTGAATTTGTCATGCATCCTGCACTGCAGATTGCGCACTGAGCAGGAGGTTGGACTAGATCAGCCTTCCCCAACCTAACACCCTCCAGATGTTTTGGACATCAACTCCCATCCACCCCAGCCACTCTAGGCAATGGTCAGGAATGTTGTAGTCCAAAATATCTGGAGGGGGCCAGGTTGAGGAAGGCTGGACTAGATGACCTCCAACTCTATAGATGTTAAGTACTTACATTGAAAAGAATGAAAAGAATGAATGAAAAGAATGAAAAGAATGAACAAAGAATGAAAGAATGAATGAAAAGAATGAAATGAATGAGGAGGATAATGTAAGCCGCCTTGAGTTCCTTGCGAGAGGGAGAAAGGCGGGGTATAAATGCAATAAATAAATAAATAAATAAACCCCAAATTTCACTACCTGATTGATCAGAGGGACTTTTGCAATCATCAAAAGATGTGTAATCAATTCATCTAGCTCAGCCTCCTCCAACCTGGTGCCCTCCGGATGTGTTGGACTACAACTCTCATTATCCCCAGCCAACATCTGGAGGGCACCAGGTTGGAGAAGGTTGATCTAGTTAATCTGTTCATTCATTCACTCATTGATTCATTCATTATATTTTTAGTTCGCCCAATAACCAATGTTCTCTGGGCAGATTACAAATAGTTAAAGACTAAAATGCCATACAAACAGTAAAAAATGTAAAATACAAATATTTAAAAGAATAAAAGACAATATGATACAAAAACAACAAACAGCGCAGGAATCAATAAAACAGCCATAAAAATCTAGAAGTAGGTCTCTAAAATGCCTGAGAGAAAAGAAAGGTCTTTACTTGGCACTGAAAAGATAACAATGTAGGCGCCAGGTGAACCTCTTTGGGGAGGGCATTGCATAAGTGGGGTGCCACAACTGAGAAGGCCCTCTCTCTTGTAGCCATCTCCCTACCTTCCTTTGGCTGGGGCACCCAGAGGAGGGCTTCTGAGGATGACCTAAGGATCCAAGCAGGTACATACAGGAGGAGACATTCCTTCAGATATTCTGGTCCCAAGCCTTTTAGGACTAATCCATTGACTAAATGTCATTGTTGTTTTTGTTGTTCAGTCGTGTCCGACTCTTCGTGACCCCATGGACCATAGCACGCCAGGCCTTCCTGTCCTGCGCTCTCTCCCGGAGCGTGCTCAAGTTCATATTCATTGCATCCGTGATGCTATCTAGCCATCTCATCCTCTGCCGTCCCCTTCTCCTTTTGCCTTCAGTCTTTCCCAGCATCAGGGTCTTTTCCAGGGAGTTTTCTCTTCGCATTAGGTGGCCAAAATATTGGAGCTTCAGCTTCATTATCTGTCCTTCCAATGAGCACTCAGGGTTGATTTCCTTTAGGATGGACTGATTGGACCTCCTTGCAGTCCAGGGGACTCGTAAGAGTCTTCTCCAGCACCACAGTTCGAAAGCATCAATTCTTCGGCGCTCAGCCTTCCTTATCGTCCAGCTCTCACAGCCATACATTACTACTGGGAAAACCATAGCTTTGATTAGACGGACCTTTGTCGGCAAGGTGATGTCTCTGCTTCTGACTATGCTGTCTAGGTTGGCCATAGCTTTCCTCCCAAGGAGCAAGCATCTTTTAATTTCATGGCTACAGTCACCGTCTGCGGTGATCTTGGAGCCCAACAAAGTAAAATTTGTCACTGCTTCCATTTCTTCCCCTTCTATATGCCAGGAAGTGATGGGGCCAGATGCCATGACCTTAGTTTTTTTAATGTTGAGTTTCAAACCAGCTTTTGCACTCTCCTCTTTCACCCTCAACAAGAGGCTCTTGAGATCCTCTTCGCTTTCTGCCATTAGGGTGGTATCGTCTGCATATCGGAGGTTGTTAATAATTCTCCCAGCAATCTTAATTCCGACCTCTGATTCATCCAACCCGGCATTTCTCATGATGTACTCTGCATATAAGTTAAATAAGCAGGGTGACAATATGCAGCCTTGTCGTACTCCTTTCCCAATTTGGAACCAATCGGTTGTTCCATGTCTGGTTCTTACTGTTGCTTCTTGACCCTCGTACAGGTTTCTCAGGAGACAGGTAACGTGGTCTGGTACTCCCATCACTTTAAGAATTTGCCACAGTTTGTTGTGATCCACACAATCAAAGGCTTTAGCGTAGTCAATGAAGCAGAAATAGACGTTTTTCTGGAACTCTCTTGCTTTCTCCATGATGCAGCGAATGTTGGCGATTTGATCTCTAGTTCCTCTGCCTCTTCGAAACCCAGCTTGTAATTTCGGTAGTTCTCGGTTCGCATACTGCTGAAGCCTAGCTTGTAGGATTTTGAGCATCACCTTGCTGGCATGTGAAATGAGTGCAATTGTGCGGTAGTTTGAACACTCTTTGGCGTTGCCCTTCTTTGGAATTGGAATGTAAACTGATCTTTTCCAGTCTTGTGGCCACTGTTGAGTGTTCCAAATTTGTTGGCATATTGAATGCAGCACTTTAACAGCATCATCTTTTAGGATTTTAAATAGCTCGGCTGGAATACTGTCATCTCCGCTAGCTTTGTTGTTACTAATGCTTCCTAAGGCCCACTTGACTTCACTCTCTAGGAT
Source organism: Heloderma suspectum (assembly GCF_057233095.1). Taxonomy (NCBI): domain Eukaryota; kingdom Metazoa; phylum Chordata; class Lepidosauria; order Squamata; family Helodermatidae; genus Heloderma; species Heloderma suspectum. The sequence continues at coordinate 363,087,242 of NC_139459.1, read as the reverse complement.
GTCCGGCTCAAGTTCAGTGACCGCACTATCATGGCTATCAGGGACATTCAGATCTTTCCTGTATAGTTCTTCTGTGTATTCTTGCCACCTCTTCTTAATCTCATCTGCTTCTGTTAGGTCCCTGCCTTCTTTGTCCTTTATCATGCCCGTCTTTGCACAAAACGTTCCCTTGAGATCTCCAATTTTCTTGAAGAGATCTCTAGTCTTTCCCATTCTGTTGTTTTCTTCGATTTCTTTGCATTGTTCATTTAAGAAGGCCTTCTTGTCTCTCCTTGCTATTCTCTGGAACTCTGCATTCAGTTGGGTATATCTTCCCCTTTCTCCCTTGCTTTTCGCTTCCCTTCTTTCGTGAGCTACTTGTAAAGCCTCATCAGACAGCCACTTTGCTTTCTTGCATTTCTTTTTCTTTGGGATGGATTTCGTTGCTGCCTCCTGAACAATGTTACGGACCTCCGTCCATAGTTCCTCAGGCACTCTGTCTATCAGGTCTAATCCCTGAAATCTATTCCTCACCTCCACTGTATATTCATCAGGGATATGATTTAGGTCATACCTGAACGGTTTAGTGGTTTTCCCGACGTTCTTCAATTTAAGCCGAAATTTTGCAAGAAGCAGCTCATGATCTGAGCCACAGTCAGCTCCAGGTCTTGTTTTTACTGACTGTATGGAGCTTCTCCATCTTTGGCTGCAAAGGACATAATCAATCTGATTTCGATATTGACCATCTGGTGATGTCCATGTGTAGAGTCGCCTCTTGTGCTGTTGGAAAAGAGTGTTTGCTATGATCAGCGTGTTCTCTTGGCAAAACTCTATTAGCTTTTGTCCTGCTTCATTTTGTACACCCAGGTCATGCCTGCCTGTTATCCCGGTGATTTCTTGATTTCCTACTTTAGCATTCCAATCCCCTATGATGAAGAGGACATCTTTTTTTGGTGTTAGTTCTAGAAGGTGTTGTAGGTCTTCATAGAACCGATCAACCTCAGCTTCTTCGGCCTCAGTGGTTGGGGCATAGACTTGAATTACTGTGATGTTGAATGGTTTGCCTTGGATTCGTACTGAGATCATTCTATCATTTTTAAGATTGTACCCCAGTACTGCTTTTCCCACCCTTTTGTTGACTATGAGTGCTACTCCATTTCTTCTAAGAGATTCTTGCCCACAATAGTAGATATGATGGTCACCTGAATTAAATTCGCCCATGCCTGTCCATTTTAGTTTGCTGATTCCCAAGATGTCGATGTTCAATCTTGCCATCTCATGTCTGACCACCTCCAGCTTACCTTGATTCATTGATCTGACATTCCAGGTTCCTAAACAATATTGTTCTTTACAGCATCGGATTTTCTTTTCACCACCAGACACATCCACAGCTGAGTGTCCTTTCGGGTTTGGCCCAGCCGCTTCACTCTTTCTGGCGCTACTTGGAAATACCCTCTGCTCTTCCCCAGTAGCATATTGGACACCTTCCGACCTGAGGGGCTCATCTTCCGGCGTCATCTCTTTTAGCCTTGTGATACGTTCCATGGGGTTTTCTTGGCAAGAATACTGGAGTGGGTTGCCATTTCCTTCTCCAGTGGACCACATTTTGTCAGAACTCTCTGCAATGACCTGTCCGTCTTGGGTGGCCCTGCACGGCATAGCTTATGGCTTCACTGAGTTACGCAAGCCCCTTCACCACAACAAGGCAGTGATCCATGACTAAATGTCATAGCCCTATATATATTAAGCATGAAGTTAATAGCTTTTGTGAACCCTAATGTTACATGCTAAAAAAATAATAATCGCCAAACTTGCTATCAAAACTAAGGTCGCCACCTTCTTTTTCACAGTCAAGTCCCCTGGGTCTTTAATGGTTGCCACAGTAGAGAGAAATTAAACAGGTTTCCTTTTCCCAATCATCTGAAAAATCTGCACCTGTGTAATTTGTCTCTGGGGTGGGGGCCTGGGGTGTGTGTGTGGAAAGAGTGGCACTCCAAAACTGGGATGTTTTGTACCAATGATCTCTTTCATAGAATCATAGAATAGTAGTAGGGTTGGAAGGGGCCTTCAAGGCCATCGAGTCCAACCCCCTGCTCAGTGCAGGAATCCAAGTCAGAGCATCCCTGACAAATGGCTGTCCAGCCTCGTCTTGAAGGCCTCCATTGTGGGAGAGCCCACCACCTCCCCAGGTAATTGGTTCCATTGTCGTACTGCTCTTACAGTCAGGAAGTTTTTCCTGATGTTCAGCCGGAATCTGGCTTCCTGTAACTCGAGCCCATTATTCCGTGTCCTGCACTCTGGGATGATGGAGAAGAGATCCTGGCCTTCTTCTCTGTGACAACCTTTCAAGTACTTGAAGAGCGCTATCATATCTCCCCTCAGTCTTCTCTTCTCAAGGCTAAACATGCCCAGTTCTTTCAGTGTCTCTTGATAGGGCTTTGTTTCCAGTCCCCTGATCATCTTTGTTGCCCTCCTCTGAACCCCCTCCAGTTTGTCTGCATCCTTCTTAAAGTGTGGTGCCCAGAACTGGACACAGTACTCCAGATGAGGCCTTACCAGTGCTGAGTAGAGGGGAACTAGTACTTCCTGGGATTTGGAAGCTATGCTTCTATGAATGCAGCCCAAAATAGCATTTGCCTTTTTTGCAGCCACATCACATTGTTGGCTCATATTCAGCTTGTGATCAACAACCATTCCAAGATCCTTCTCGCTTGTAGTGTGGTTGAGCCACATATCCCCCATCTTGTAACTGTGCATTTGGTTTCTTTTTCCTAGGTGCAGAACTTGGCATTTATCCCTATTAAATGTCATTCTGTTGTTTTCTGCCCAGCGCTCCAGTCTATCCAGATCACTTTGAATTTTGTTTCTGTCTTCCAAAGTATTAGCTATCCCACCCAATTTTGTGTCATCTGCAAATGTGATCAGCATTCCCTGCACCTCCTCCTTCAAGTCATTCATAAAAATGTGGAAGAGCACTGGGCCCAGAACTGAGCCCTGCGGTACCCCACTCGTTACCTCTCCCCAGTTTGAGAAGGTCCCATTGATAAGCACTCTTTGAGTCCGATTCTGTAGCCAACTGTGGATCCATTGGATCGTTGTTTCATCTAGCCCACTTCGAGCTAGTTTGCTCATCAGGATATCATGGGGCACTTTGTCGAAAGCTTTGCTGAAGTCGAGGTATATGATGTCTACAGCATTCCCACGGTCTACAAGGGAGGTTACTTGATCAAAAAATGAGATCAGATTTGTCTGGCAGGACTTGTTTTTGACAAATCCATGTTGGCTTCGAGTAATCACGGCATTGTTGTCAAGGTGCTTCCAGATGGATTGCTTTATGATCTGCTCCAGAATTTTCCCAGGGATTGATGTCAGACTGACTGGTAGTTCCCAGGTTCCTCCTTTTTACCCTTTTTGAAGATAGGGACAACGTTAGCCCTCCTCCAGTCATCTGGCACTTCCCCCGTCCTCCATGATTTCTCAAAGAGAATAGACAGCGGTTCTGAGAGTTCTTCTGCCAGTTCCTTTATTACTCTAGGATGCAGTTCTTCTGGCCCTGGAGATTTGAACTCATTCAAAGGAATTAGGTGTTCCTTCACCATATGCCTATTGATCTCAAGCTGCAATCCTGCCCCTTCAGCCTGTACTTCGCCTTTGCCAGGGGGGTCATAGACCCTCTTTTGGGAGAAGACTGAGCCAAAGTAGGAATTGAGCACCTCTGCCTTTTCTTTGTCATCTGTTATCGTTTTGACATCCTTATTTAATAGCTGAACCACCATTTCTTTCCTCTGCCTTTTACTATGCACGTAGCTGAAGAAAGCCTTTTTGTTGTTTTTAGCATCCCTTGCTAGCCTCAGCTCATTCTCAGCTTTAGCCTTCCTGACACCATCCCTGCAATTCTGTGCTACCTGCCTGTACTCTTCCTTTGTTACTTGGCCTTCTTTCCACTTCCTATATGTGTCCTTTTTTGTTTTCAGGTCATCCCGAAGCTTTTTGTGAAGCCACATTGGCTTCTTCTGTTGTCTTCCACCTTTTCTTCTTGTTGGAATTGCTTGTGATTGTGCCTTGAGAATTTCCTTTTTTAAAAGCTCCCACCCATCTTGGACTCCTTTTCTCGTTAGCGTCGCTTGCCATGGGAACTTACTGATCATTGTTCTGAGTTTATTAAAATCAGCTTTCTTCAAATCCAGGGTACGCGTTTGACTACACTCAGCTTTTGCTTCCCTTAGAACCAAGAACTCAAGTACAACATGGTCGTTTTCCCCCAGAGTTCCTGTAACTGCTACTTGATCCACTAAGTCATCTCTGTTGGTTAGGATCAAGTCAAGGATAGCCGATCCTCTAGTTCCTTCCTCTACTTTCTGTAGGAGGAAGTTATCTGCCACACAAATCAGGAATTTCCTGGAGGGGCCATGTTTTGCAGAATTTGTCTCCCAAAAAATATCGGGGAAATTGAAGCCCCCCATTACTACTACATCATGCTTCCTTAAAACATTGGCTATTTGCTTTTCAAAAGTTTCATCCTCGTCTTCTCCTTGATTGGGTGGCCGGTAGTAGACTCCGACCACCAGGTTCCTTTTATTCTTTGCTCCATTTATTTCAACCCAGATGCTCTCGATGGGGCTACCAAGCTCACCCTCCTGTATTTCTGTGCAGAGATATGTATTTTTCACATACAGTGCAACCCCACCTCCCTTTCTGTTCCTCCTGTTCTTTTTGAACAAGTTGTATCCTTCAATTGCTGTATTCTAGTCATGAGAGTCATCCCACCAAGTCTCAGTTATACCTATCAGGTCATAATTTCCCTCTTGTATTAAGAGTTCAAGTTTGTTCTGTTTGTTTCCCATACTCTGGGCATTAGTATATAGACATCGAAGACCATGTGCTTCATAGTCTGGCTTTCTTCCTACATGTGGCTGAAGACTATTATTGGGCGCTATCAGAGCTGTTCTCTCCGTTGCTACCCCTAACATTACATCTCCCTTCCCCGTAGGATTCAGTTTAAAGCCCTCCTGATGAAGTTCTTCATGCTGTGGCCAAACACATTCTTCCCATCCTTTGTGAGGTGCAACCCGTCCCTAGCCAACAGCCCATCTTCCAGGAAGTATAGCCCGTGGTCCCAGAATCCAAATCTCTCTCGTCGGCACCACCTTCGTAGCCAGTCATTCACCCGGAGTATTTTTCGTTCCCTTTCTATCCCTCTTCTAACTACTGGAAGGATGGATGAGAAAACTATCTGGGCCGCAAAGTTCTTGAGTTTCCTTCCCAAAGCTTCAAAGTCTGACGTGATCTCTTCGTAGCTCCGCTTGGCGGTATCATTTGTTCCCACATGGATGAGAAGAAAGGGATACCTGTCAGTGGGCTTTATGAGTGCAGGCAACCTTTCAGTCACGTCTCTAATCTGTCCTCCCGGGAGACAACATACCTGGCGAGTCCACGGGTCTTTGCGACATACTTGGGTCTCAATCCCACGCAGCAAGGAGTCTCCCACTACTACCACTCTTCTCTTCTTGTTCTTGTAGGCCTGGGTTTCATCGCCTCTGTTTGACTGACCTTCAGCCTCTTGCTCACTCTCATGCAGGTTCCCCTGTGATTCTTCCTCTGCAGGCTGTCCTCCAGTCTCATCCGCAAGTACCTGGAATCGGTTCCACAGCTCCACTGCTTCTACTGGTGCAGAGTGGCGTCTAGTTCTTCTTCTCCTGTCACCCTTTTCCAAGGAGTATCCTCTACTCCATTTTTCTTCACCTCAGCATTTCCCACTGCCTCATCTTGCTGTTGCTCTTCAAGCTTCTGGTTTTCCCTTTGCTGCTGTAGTTCCCCCATTCTGTCCAAGAACTCTTCGTGTTCTCTTATTCCCCGGAGGGTCGACAGTCGCCGCTCCAGTCCACTTACTTTTTCTTCCAGCAGTGTGATCAACTTGCAGTTGTTGCAGGTGTAGGCCATGTTGTTCTCAGGCAAGAAAACAAACATTGCACGCACCTTGCAGGTCACCACCACTGGAGAGTCTTGTCCTTCCATAGCCTCTTTTCCCTTTTTGTGTCTAGCTTTGTGATTGTTCTAGACTAGCCTGTGCCTGCTGCTCTTTTCAGTAGAGGTTAAAAGCAGAGTCCCACTGGTGTGAAAGTGTGTGTTACAAGACAAATAAATGGAAAAAAGTTAGTTAAAAAAATAAAAAATGTTAGGGGCCTCCTCCTTGACCTCCCCTGCCGAACTCCCCTGGCCAACTCCTGTTTGCTCGCCCTGTTTGCTCCCCCTGTTCGCTCGCTCTCTGGGAGCTTGCCTGCTTCTGTAGTCCCTGGACCAGCTGGAGCAGCTTCCTCTGCTCTGCTCTGCTCAGCTGGGAGGCGGGAAACAGACTAAAGCTTCCCGCCCAGTCAGCTGCTGGGAGTACTCAGGCCACACCCCTCCAATTCAGTTGGAGCTCTCAGAAGCACCTGGTGAGCTCACAGCCAATCAGAAGGATAAAGGGCAGCCCCCTGGGCTTCCTGCAGCCCACTTACCTCTTAGCCTCTGTCTCCTTTGTCTCCTTTGTCTCTTCAACCCCTGTAACTCCCCTGGCCAACTCCTGTTTGCTCCCCCTGTTTGCTCGCTCTGTTCGCTCGCTCTCTGGGAGCTTGCCTGCTTCTGTAGTCCCTGGACCAGCTGGAGCAGCTTGCTCTGCTCTGCTCTGCTCAGCTGGGAGGCGGGAAACAGCACTAGTAAATGGCCAAATTCAATTCTTTCTATATTGACATAATTTGTTCCCCACATTATTAATATTAACAAGATATTTGGTTCCCCACAAACACAGTTCGCAGAGAAAAATCAAATCTAACAAAAGGTTTCACTTAACTGTGTTTAATGAAACATTCAACATGCAGGTGTCTCTTAATCCCTTCATGATTTGTTTACAGGCCGTATGTTAATGGCATAGCATTGTACTTTGGCCTGCACCTGTGTTTATAAAGGTGTACAGATACTTTTTGTGTGTGTTCATATTTAATTTTGCTCCAACTTGCAATTAATTATGTTTGCTTAATTATACTTTACTTTTTTGATATTAAAAATAAAATTGTATAGTACATTGTTATTGAAGGTAGTCAATTTTTTTAAAAGAAGATTTATGGACATAAATAAACTCCCTACTTTGAATTATAGTGAAAAGCGTTGTTATTTGTGGAATCCGCGTGTCAAGAGCTTTCCAATGAAGTGTGTTTAATGAGAATCGGTCAACAGGAAGGCAGTCAAAAAGGGATGACCAACTAACTCTCGAGTTTGAATTATATATACAAGATATTAATATTAATAACACATATCTGTATACTGTTTTCTAATAAAATTAGCAATGCAGTTAACATAATATAATAAAATAAAAGAACCAGTGCTGAACAATAAAACAGTAACCTTAATTCCCACAGTCTTCTGTTTCTCTTTTCTTCTGCTGTTAAAAGGTATTGCCTTGCTCTGCTTCTTCACGATCCTGGGAGAAATACATTAAAACAGCCTTCCCCAAGCTAGTGCCCTCCAGATATTTTGACTTCAACTCCTATCTGCTCCAGCCACCATGGCCCATGGTCAGGAATGCTGGGAATTGTAGTCCAAAACATCTGCTGGGTGCCCGCTTGGGGAAGGCTCCATTAGTAGGATCCAGACTCCCCCCGGGATCTGGAAATGAGCCTTTGAGGAGGGCTTCTGTTTGCAACCCTGACCCGGACACAGTTCCTCCTGCCTCTTCTGGATCTAGGACTCCTCTCCTACTGTTGACTTACCAGCTTCCCCCTTGCATCCTCTGTGTTGCACCCTGGGCCCTGGGGAACCGGCACCTCCCCAAATTTCTCTAAACCTGTGAAATCTGAAAGGCACCTTCTCACAATGGGTGGAGGAGGAAGAGAGGAAAGAGAGAGACCAGATACCTCTCTGCACCTCTGGCCACATCTCTCTCCCCTTCTCTAGGAGGCAAGCTCTATCCAGGTAACCCCTTCTGCCTCTAACAGAAATGTAGAAAGGGCCTGGTCGTCACCCTTACGGGGGGCCGTATAGCATCACCGCTTATCACACTGGCCACATTTCAGCGTGGGTTAAGAGAGTTCCCTGCACCCCTGGCTCTGAATGTGGAAGGAATGTGGTTGTCTTAGGAAAAGATAGTGTGTGTGTAGTGGGAGGAGGCAGACAGGGTCAGGCAGACAGGATCAAGCTCAACAGTTCTTTCTACCTAGTGCTGGCTCCAGCTTTTGGAGGGCCCTTGGCAAAGACACCTTCAGTGGGCCCCCTCCCTCAGTGAGTCAACCTTTTCATGAGCTGCTTGCTAGCTATTAATTAATTAAAGTTCTATACCGCCCAATAGCCGAATAACCGCTCTGGGCGGTTCACTACTGCTCCTCTTCCTCATCATAGCTCTCGCTTGCTACCTTCATAGGCAAAGAGCCAGTGAGCAAGTACCACTCCTCCTTCTCACCACCACCACCGTCTGTGCCAGAGTGAGAGGCAGGTGAACAAGCAGGTTGCAATGGTGAGGAGGAGGAGGAAGTCCAGGGGCCTGGTGCCAGTGGGCCCTTGCTGGAGTCTGGTCTCTTCGCAGGTGCCCTACCACACCTACCCCTTGCTAGTGCCCCACCTTCTGGAAATCTCCAGCTTCTCTTTACTTCTGGTCTCCAGCTAACAAGGAGCCTCCCCTGCCCCCTCGGCTGGAGACAGGTCTGGCTAACTGCTGGATTTCATATCTTCCAAAACAGGGGATATGTCCTTCTTTGCCCAGCAGTCCAAGGTGCAACTTGAAACCTGCATAACCCCTAGAATTTAGTTTGGGGAATGCATGATCCTCCAGATGTTGTATGACTGCAACTCCCATCTTCCCTCTTTATTGGCTATGCTGGCTAGTGCTGATGGGAATTGCAGCCCAACATCTGGAGGGCCACACGTTCTGTGCCTGACTTAATCCAATTAACACTGTAATTGAACACATCTATTAAGAAGTAAATCTCATTGTTTCCAATACAGCTTTCCCCCCGGGTAAATTGTAGCCCAGGTCTGCCATCTCCTCTTACTAGAGATGTGAAGGCCTGAAAAAAAAAAAAACCCAGAAAAACTGGGGGGCGGGGGGACAGTTTTGCCCTATTTTTTTTCCCAAGGACCGTTCCCCCCCCCCGAAAAATCAAACAGCTTTGAATTATGAAATATTTTCTTTTTGAATTTAAGACATGATTTCTAAAAACTATGTAGTAAGACTTTATAGAAAGACTAGAGATGTAAAATGTCTGGAAATAATGAAGCCATGGGGGAAAATGTTTTTTAATCCTCTCTGTAAGATTCTCAGCATAGTTATTTCTTCCTTTTGTTATTAAAATGATTGATCCAATATATCTATTACTAATAAACATTTTGGTATGCTCCAAGTCATGCTCAGTTTCCCAACACGTGAACAGAGTCATCATATCATAATATGGAAAAAATGTACGTTCTTGACAGTCTGGATTTCCTTCTACAGAGTCTTGTGTTTCTGGACTTATCTTCCTCTGCCTCCAGTTCTTCCTACTTCTGGCTTCTAGGATGATTCAGATGTTTCAGGGACTATTTGCTGAAGTTCCCTCTGGTCAGACATAAGCTAGGAACCTAAAATACGTATAACTTGGTTTGCTCGTAAGATTAATCATTATCATATATTAAATATTGAAAGTATAGTTTATGCAGACAATAATTACAAATTTGCTGAGTTCACTTTTTAAAGTTTTCAAATACAATGATAATTTTATGAGCCAACCAAGGTGTACATAATATAACTTTAGGAACATAAAGGCTACTCTATGTTCCTAAAGCAGCCTTCCTCAACCTGGTGCCCTACGGATGTTTTGGAACTACAGTGGCCAGCATTCCTGACCATTGCCCATCCTGAGGCTGATAGGACCTGGGCCCAAAATATCTGGAGGGCACAAGGTTGAGGAAGGCTGTCCTAAAGGAACAAAGGGACTTTAGATCTGTAAGAAGTGCTAAAAAAAATAAGTATTGCTTATTTTTCAAGTTTCCCCCAAATGCCCATTTTGTCTTGAAAGCCCCTGGAAAAAAACATTTTTCCCTGTGGCTTCAAAGTTTCCAGAAATTTTACATCTCTACCTCTTACCCCCCATCTTAAGATGGTGACTAAAGGCAGACGTTATGGCTTAACATCAAGCCAATGTTTTTCCTCTCCTCACACTTTGCTTTGCTCAACATGTAAAGGCAGCCACTGGCGTGATCACATCACTCCGGTGCTGAAGGAGTTGCACTGGCTACCAGTTGTTTTCTGGGCCAAATTCAAGGTGTTGATTTTGACCGTTAAGACCCCATACGGTTCCAGCCCAGCCTATCTCAAGGAGAGCCTCCAGCAACACCAGACAGGCCGCTTAACAAGATCAGCCTCGGATGGCCTTCTCTCTGGCCCATCAGCCAGGACAGCTAGGCCAGTGAGGACGAGGGAGAGGGCCTTCTCTGTGGTGGCCCACTACTCTGTGGAAGTCCCTCCCTAGGGAACTCTGCTGTGCCCCCTCTTTAATGAGCTTCGACCGCGCACTGAAAACTTGGTTATTCAGGCAGGCATTTGGGGTGGATTAGGGTATTTTTAAATAATGTTTTAATGTATAATTTCACTGTTTTAAATTGTACCGTCCAGGTGACCAGCCAGATGGGCAATTAAGAAATTTAATAAATAAATAAATAAAACATGTATGTGTGTATGTATGCATTACATTTATATCCCGCCTTTCAACTACAATTAATATTCGACATCCAGCCTATTGGAAGAGTTCTAGACAACTTGAACAGTCACTTGATGATTTGTGACATTTTGGTTAGTTCTAACAAAATATTATTGCCCAACTGTGGATTTTGGATATTTTTCTTTTGGTCCAACACATCTTCCTTTGCTTCTCACAAAGTCTAGTGGTTTTCCAAGAAATGTCCCACTTCCTCCAAGTGATTTCACCCCCTATTGCCAGGATAACCCCAAAAGATAATTCTCTTCAGCAAAATTGAGCTTCCAATTTAAAGCAAACATAGATTATAAGAGACAATAGATGTATTTGTTTTAGATCCCACCATTCTTCCCCAATGGAACTCGAACCAAGACACATTCCCAGGCTGTCTTTCATCTAGGCACTGATTAGAACAGGGATAGGCAACCTGGAGCACTCCCGATGTCTTGGACTACAATTCTTTATACCCCAGCCAGCATGGCCAGTAGTCAGGGATTATGGGAGTTGTAGTCCAAAACATCTAAAACCATGCAGTCTGCTCACACCTGCTTTCTTGTTGTATGTTGCCTTGGAAGGGCTCCTGCCCAAAAAGGTGGCCAAGAAATATTTCAAATAAATAAATTTATAATATAGCAAATGTGGGTTGGAATGTACGTGTATGGGGGGTTGAGGATGGTTTAAATTACTGTAGTGGTCTTTATGGTTTTGACAAATTGCTACTTACTCTAAGCTTTTGGAATAGCATGAGCTATAAATTGAACCAGTAGAACCAGTCCTTGCTTGAATTAACTTTGGGCGTGTTCTTTCTGGAACGCTGAGAACCTGAGTAAAAAGATTTCACTGGGAGAAACTAGCTAGCATCTACTTTTACTGGATGACCAGTTTGAGGAAGGTGAGAATCAAACTGCCCCCTAATTGCGTTGCTCTGCTCTGGAGTCTCTTTATGGTCTTGCTGGAATGTGACCAAAAGATGTGAGAGGAAACTTTCCTTCCTAAAGTGCAAGTTTTAAACATGCAATACAAACTTAAAAACAATGAAACTGCAAAATACAAATTTGTGACCAAATCAACCATTTGGTGTTGTGCATCTAAATGCTACTGAGGAAGAAATGTTCAAAAGTGTTGGGCTATTACATCTTTATTCTTCTGCACCTTTGAGATCTTGTGGCTCTTTTCGTTTCTTCCAGTGGTGGCTTCCCTCCTTTTTTCCTTTCTCTATAAAATATGGACAGAATTTAAGCCGCATATCTTTGTTAATTTTAGAGCTGTCAGCCACTTAAGAGGATGTGTAGTTGATCATTTTAGCTGATGACATTTGGTAATAAACACACATTTTATATGAAAGCTCAAAAATATTTGTCTTTTTGAAATGCAAAGAAATGTACAACTTAATAAACCAAAGCTAACGTTCATTAATGTTACTTTTTTCATTTTAATATTTTCTTTTCTGTTCCCTGTTACAGTAATGCAGCAGAATCGAAATTGCTTCCTAGAAAATTGAATGTGTGTCTTTAACTAGCAGCCTACTGATTAAAATTTGCCCTTAACCAATTAACACTGGCTCCTAGTCATAAACTAACTAAAGTTTTATTTGATTTATTATGGACTGAACCCAATTAAAGCTTGCAAACCATTGCTATTCTGCATGATTTATTCCACTTCTACTAGTTCAGGGGAGAGGCAAATAGCTACTGAAATCCCACCCCCGAATACTGAAAATCCGCCTCCCCTGAACTTTCACCCAACATAACCAACTTACACAATTTCAAACCCCCCAAGGGCTAGAAACTTGCTTATTTTTAAATGCAAGCTTAGTGTCTCTAGATTTTGAATTCTATACCCTGAACACTCTGCACTTGAGTGGCATAGTCAGAGCCCAGCCTATAATGGTGTAGCGCTCAGTTGTTTTAGGTTTCAAAATGCTTCATGTTACTGTGTGTTTCCCTCAATAACTTTAATACGTAGAATTGGGCCACTGCACTCTTGATTCTTTTGCTTTGCATACAGGATCAACTGGAAGGGGGCTGAAGTGAAAGAAAGAGGTTACCCCTGAAGCCACTCTAAATAGAAAACATTTCAGAATTGCTTTCATGCTGTGCTTTAGCATTCAAAGACCTTCACATACATTATCTCAATCATCTTTACAACCCTGCAAGGTAGGTCAGTATTATTTCGGGGGGGGGGGGCGGATGAGAGACTAAAGCCACTTAGGGCACAAGCCTATGAATGTTCAGACAGAAAATCCTATGTATGTTTTTTCTGTCTAAACATGCATGGGATTGTGCCCATAGTGAGTCAGTGGCAGAAGTGAAATTTAAACCAAGGATTTCCTCACCCATTTTTCACATCGAGCTCATGGGGTGACCTGGACTAGGTGCTCTGCTTCTCAGCCTAATCTGCCTCCCAGGGTTGTTATGGGGATAATATGGGAGGGCTGTGAAAGAGAGCCATGTACCCCACCCTGGAAGAACAACAGGATAAAAATATAATTAAATAAAAACGCTACGTCCACAATTCTGCACACTGGACACAAAAGAAGGCAGGTTGTGTGTGGTGTGGCTCCTATAAGGCCCCAATATCAACCCCCTTCTCTTCTGCCAGCCGCACGAGCCCACCACAGTTTAGCTTGCCCGTTCACATCTAGCCAAGGCCTGCTTTGCCTGAGAAAAGCCTGTGTGCAGAGCGGCTGGGGAAGGGCCAGGGCCAGGAAGCTTAAAAAATAAGTTGATGGATGGTCTTGGCTAGACGTGAAAGGCCAGGCCAAGGATGTGGAACCTCCAGCCCGCAGAGGTTCTACATGCGGCCTGCACAGTCTCCTTGGGCTCCTCCCTGGAGGAATCCCCAGTGTTATTTCTGATCTGCAGCTGCTCCTCCCAGCGCTGGCCAAGTCCCTTTCCCCATGCTGAGAGGCACATGGAGCTCTGAGCCCCTCCCAGCACAGAGAAAGGCTAAATGGGTGGGGGATGGCAATGACGTCAGTGGCCATGGTGACACCCATCGACATCATATGGGCTGCAGAAGGCCTGGCGGGGCCCAGGCACCCAATTCTGTTTCTGCACCCCTGAGCCAGCCCAACTCACCACATTGTCTCAAGAGCAGCACTACATGCGGAGGCAGCTGGTAGGGGAGGGAAAGCTTCTACTGGGGCTTTACAGAAAACACTCCACACCTGGCTCTCCACACTCGACGGGTGCAGAATTGCTGCTGTAGCTGCTGCATTACGTTAGCTACTGGACACTTCTTGTGGTGATAGCAGCAACAGTTTAGTAACAGTTTCAGGCCAAAGATCTGTAAGGGCCTGTGTGATGTGGATTGCATGTAACAATCCCACCAGTACAGAGATTAGGGAGGGAGAAGGAACTGTGAACATTGGGCCTGAAGTTGGCATGCTGGGCACTTCAGAAGATTTGAAAGGCAACTGAGTAATTTCAAAGAAAACTAGTCAGAGCGGCAACAAAATGTTGCAGCGTGGAGTGCACCTCTTCAGTGTTCTAGTCAGTTATGCCCTCTTCCAGGGCACTCCATTCCATCTCTCCTCCCACCTGGTTTTCCATTTTTCTCCCACCAGTCAGTGGCCACTGAGCACAGTCAGTCCTATCCGGCTGTTTGGGAATTTTCCCCCCTTAGTATTTTGTTCTAAAGGTTTTTTTGTACTTCTGCAAACCTTGGGGTTTCCAAGTCTGCAGATGCCTCCCTCTTTTGCTTGGGTGGTGCTATTTTGGCTACGTAAGCAACGGCACTCACACCTGAACATCAGAAACGGAATGATAAGGGGAAGTGTGGCCTATAACTGATGCATTCTCCTACTCCGCACAGTTGTCTGGGTTCTCTTCCTTATAGCTTCTTTCAGGTTGAACAAGGGGCTGGCCTCAAACTGAAGCAGTTCTCACAATCTGTTATTTCTCTCCTGTGCGTGGATTTTCCACTAGTCAGGAATACTTGAGGGAAACACTTCCCCACAGATATGGTTTCATCTCCTATGTGTGTTCTACATCTGTCACATGCAAGGTAGCTTGTACGGCAGAATCCTTTCCCATTTTTGAACCGTGTACATGGTTTCTCTCATGTTTAAGGAGGGATGCTTTATGACTGAATCTTTTCCCACAGTCTGAGCATTCAAATGGTTTCTCTCCTGTGTGGCTTCTCTGATGATTAATAAGGTTCGATCTCTGGCTGAAGCTTTTCCCACATTCTGTGCACTCATATGGTTTCTCCCCTGTGTGAGTCCTCTGATGACCGATGAGGAATTCTCTCCGGCTGAAGCTTTTCCCACACTCTAAGCATTCGTATGGCTTCTCGCCTGTGTGAATTCTTTCATGGATTCTAAGAACTGAATTGCAACTGAAGTTCTTCCCACAGCTGGAGCACTTATAAGGTTTCTCTCCTCTGTGGGTTCTCTCATGCGATGTAAGACTCGAGCTGTTACTGAAGGATTTTCCACAGTCCGAGCAGCTGTATGGTTTCTCTCCTGTGTGGATTCTCTGGTGATTAAGTAGGTTTGAACTCTGACTGAAATTCTTTCCACAGTCTAAACATTTATATGGTTTCTCTCCAGTGTGGAGTCTCTGATGACGAACAAGGCTTGACCTAAAGCTGAAGTTTTTCCCACAGTCTGTACACGTATATGGTTTCTCTCCCGTTTGAAGATCAGAGGGCTGCAGGGACCCTTTCTCACTTTCGGAGCATTTAGGCAGTTTCTCTCCCATGTGTGTTCTCTCTTGTTTTCCAAGGACTGAGCTGGAGATAAAGCTTTTTCCACAGTTGGAACATATATAGAGACTGTCTCCAGTAACATCCGAGCTCTGACTAAAGCTGTGTCCACATTCAGAGCATTTGTATGGTTTCTCTCCTGCAGGGATTCTGTGACTTAGTGGTGCTTTCTGACTCAAGCTCGTTCCACAATCCATATATGGCTCCTCTCCTATTTGGATGCTCTCCTGCTGAGGGACTGATTTCCAACTTGCCCTACCATCTGTATGTTGGTGTGGCTTTTTTTCACTTTGAGTTTTCTGGCACTTAAGAAGGTCATAAGTTTGGGTGAAGCTTTTGGGGCTATCAGAGCTCATCCTAGTATCCTTATCCTTCTGCGTTCTGTCCTGGAAGGTGCTTTTGTTTAGGAGTTTGCTGCCATCCTTCTCCCAAATACGCTTCCCTCCTCTCTGCCTTGGGTGGCTTCCCTCATTTCTCTCTGTTTCCTCCTGACATTTTGGCACATTTTCAAGTTGAGGAAACTGGGAAAGATCCCATTTGGCTTTGTCAAATGAAACATCAGCAAGTTTCATCTGCTTAGACACTTCTGGCTCAAGAGGCTTCTTCTTTTTCTCAGCCACTTGCCCACCACCTGATGGAAAGAACAGAATCGCTCAAGTTCTGAAGTGGTCAAGCAACATCAGACGATTGTTATGAGAGTTGGCAGCCAGTTATTGAATCAGCAAATACGAATACAGCTTCCCTACACCCGCCAGCTTCCCATGGTCAACTCTGGAAAGACCTTTTAGGCTGAAATAGCTTGGAATGCATGACACAACATGAACTGGACAACATGTCCCCCCCCCCCCCCGTTGGATCACTCAATATGGGACCAATAATCAAATGAAGTATGTTAAAATTATAGGTGTCTAATGTATTTACCTGTTTATTGTTTATTACAAATTTAAAAAATAATAATAAGGGAAGAACAGAATCATGAAATGAGCAATACGTTGCAGTAGAGACACAAACTAAGGAGATGTGACAAGAGGATCGAGGGCTGCTCACATCCAACCTACCACCCTCCTCACTCCAGCATCCAGGGGTTGAGTGTTATGTTTGCAGAGGAGCCAATGCACACAGCTCAACCGGCATCAGCCATAATCACATGATCTGCACGCTACAAAGCCAGAATGTTCAGGCCGCACCATTGGGGCCCGCACAGGTTGGGCACGATGTGCATAGGCCCCTAGGTGATGTAACGGTCCAACACATGGAGATTGTGGTGGTGTGCTGGAGAAGGGGCAGGGGAGCACAATCCCTAGCAAATCCAGTCCTTTGCTCGATGCAGCAAACCCAGTACTACAGCATCTCTAGCAGATGGCTGCAGTCACTGGGCTGGTTCGCAGGATCAAAATAAGCCAGCGGTGGCTTCTTGAAATTGCGGTGCATGGCAGGCGCAGTTGGATTGCTGGGAGTGTGGGTGTCAACATTACAGGTTGCTGCCAAGCCCCTGACCCTCTGCTGACGAGAAGCACCAAGAGCAGCCACCTCTCCCCCCGGCACTGCACTGCCACCTGTAGCTGCTCCTTCTACCTGTCCGCCTTACAGCAGGACAGGTAGAGAACAGTGGCAGCAAGGCTCCTCCTGGCCGCCACCGCTGATCACCCAGTCGGCAGCAAGGAAAAACAGGTGCAGCCGCAGCCACTGTCACCATCCGAGGGCCCCCCTCCAAAATCCAGATCCATCCCGGCTGGCAATCAATTCACTCTTTCATTATTTAGTTATTTATTTCTTACATTTATATCCTGCATTCCTCTCCATGGAGCCCAAGGCGGCGTCCCTGATCCTCCTCCGCTCCGTTTTATCATCCTAACAAACCCTGTGAAGTAGGTTAGCTTGAGATTCAGTGAGTGGCCCAAACTTACTCAGTGAGCTTCATGGCCGAGCAGGGACTAGAACCTGGGTCTCCCGAGTCCCGGTTCGACACTTGAGCCACTACACCACACTGGCTCTCAACTACATTTGATCTAGTATCGTACAATGGATTGAATTTGCAGCCAATAAAGCAGACAGCGCAACTACGTAGAAGTCAGCTTTGAGAACTTTGCAAAATCCAAGCTAATGGAACATTACCTAGCAAGTGGGGCTTCCCGGCACCTTTCTGCTCGGCCTCCATATAGGGCTGCACCTTCACAGGATCCAACTGAGCCTGCTCAGCTTTGGGGGGACCCGTCCCCTTCTCAAAAGGCTCTGACATCTGAAACACACGTTCAAAGACTTCAGAAGAGTTGGATGATTGAAGAACATAAGAATTGCCTTGTGGGATCAAGGCCAAAGTCCATCTCGTTCAGAATCTGGTTTTCAACAGCACTCAGCCGGATGGGGAGATCTCAAGAAAGGCATGAAGATTAGTTTTCAGAGGTTACAGTGCCTCTGTCTGTGGGGGGATCACTTAACTCTTAGAAAGGGTGTTGTTAATGTTGCGCCTTCTCACTGGAGCGCACCTCTTCAGGCTCCCAGCCAGCCTTGCTCTACTCTGAGATACCCCGTTCCACCATCACCCTTCTGGTTTTCCGTTTTCCTTTTCCACTCAGTGTTCTGTGGCTACTGAGCTCAGTCCTCACCAGGCTGTTTGGGGTTTGCACCCCTGTTAGGTTTTGAGGTGTGTGTATGTATATTCATGTATTTATTTATTTGTACTTCTGCAAACCATAGGGCAGTATCCAACGGGGTCCTCAGACTCAAACAGTGCTAGCAGAGCTCTGCTGAATCTTCCTGTTGCGCAAGCGGTTGCCCATTACGCTTGTGCAACCAGCAGCAAAACAGGCTGCAGGAGCAGAATGCGCAACCAGTTGCAAGACAGGCTGCAGAAGAGTTATACGCAACTAGTTGTGCAATGGCTTGCACAAACATAATGCACAACTTTAATTGGATTCTTTCTTGCACATAGTTCAGAATCTAGTTACAATATAGGGCCCTAGCTCAGTGGTATACATGCTTTGCATTTGCAAGCTCCCAGGTTCACTTCCTTTCCAAGTTCAAATGTCCATTTTGATCGGCAAATTCATGGAGGGCAGGTTTATCCATCGCTGGCTATTAGCCACGAGAGCTGCATGGAATCCCTATGTTCAGAGGCAGCGTGCCTTCAAATACCAGCTGCTGGAGACAAACAACAGAGGAGAACCATTGCTTTCATGCTTTGCTTGTGGACTTCCAGAGGCACCTGGCCAGTCCCTACTGGAAACATAATACTGGGATTAGGTGGACTTTGATCTGATCCAGAAGGGCTCTTATATGCAACAACAACAACAACGATGATGAGGTGGTGTGAGGTACTGCTACTATCACCTTACTGTTCACAATTTTATCAGCCTTTCTCATGCTGCCCCTTCCCTTGCAGTCATCTCCCCCCCACCGCCAAAATAAAGGCTGGTACTCCAGCTTTTAATAATTTTAGGGAGCAATCCTATGGCTGCTAGACAGCGGCTAGACGGCCATAGGATATCTTGTTTTCCATGAACTGACCTTGGAGCCCGCACTCTGAGGTTGGTTCCTGGAGAACCGACCTCCCGCGACGTCCATGCTGCCTCCGAGGCAGAGTGGAGAAGTCCCATCCTCCGTGCTCGCAAAAGGAGTGCAGAGCGGCCAAAAAGGGGCGTGTCTGGGGGTGGAAATACCTGTATAACACATTAGATGTGTCGAACAGGAGCCTCCTCCCCCGCTCTGCCCCCCCCCCCCGGCACAGCTAGACAGCTGGAGGGAACAATCCCCTCTGTGCTTCTCCTGCCCTGCATTGAATAGGCAGTCACCTCCGAGTTCAAAGGCAGCTGCCTATCTGAACAGGATCGTGCCCTTAGTAGCTCTTTGGTTACCACTGCTAGCTCTGCGACATCCTTCTGGGTCAAATTAGACACAGCAGGGGTGGGCAACTGTGGAAGGCTGGGAGGTGACAGCGGCCACACCTCCTCGCCACCGGACACAGCCGCCACTGATGGACCTGGCTACGCCACAGGAATCCCAGTGACCCTGCTGGGAAACCAGGTGCATGGGGAGTGCAGAGTCTGTTTCTCTGCAGAATCCCGGGGAGATGGGGGGTGTCGGTGGCCAGGGCTGGCGTCAAGGGTAGGCATGGTTGGGCGCCTGCGGGGAGGGGGGGGCACAGCACAGCTGAGCCCCTGGAGTTGCAACGGATGCCCTACTGCTGAGCCCCTCCTCACCATGGCAACCTCTTGCTCCCCTGACTCTCGGTCTGCCCCAGACAATGCTGGAGGTGAGCAGGAGGTGCCATGGCCTACTGGCCCTTGCCTCTTGAGCAAGCAAATTGGGAGCAACGATGAGAAAGAGGAGGAGGAACAAGAGCAGCTAGTGACAACGGCGGTGAGAAGGTCGCCTCACACCAAGGGCGTCTTGCCCGAGGGCCCTCCACAGCCCGGAGGCTGCGCTGATGGTGGCAATGGCAAGAACGGTGCGGCACAAACAGCCACGGCAGGCCGCATGCAGGCCGTGGGCCGCATGCTGCCCACCCCTGGGATACTGGCAGAGCAATCCTATGGGGCAAGGGAGGGAGAATCCGTGGCAGAAGAACAGCCACATCGAAAAACCTGCTGGGCCTACACTGGCCATGGTAGAACTTTTTGTTTTACATTTCTGTCAGCTGTGGCTGATTTTTAAAAAAATTCTCCCTCCCGTTGGAGGCAGTAGAAAGAAAAATAACCACACCAGCTCCAGGGTGGCATTGTTTTTCCCACCGGTCAGGGGCATATTAGGGGAATGGGAGTGCTTTGGTTCCAGTCGATCCAAGCCCTCCTGTGATCCATCCCCAATCCATCCCTGTTCAGACTCTAAGCTATTGGAGCCCCAACAGCAAAATGATGGAGTTTTCTGTCGCCTGAATGAAGAGGCTTCCGATGGCGGACCTCTTCTGACAATGGACTTCCTCCGACGGCGGAGAGGGACATCCACAACATCCTGTGGCCCCTGGGCCACCCTCTCAGGGACTGCAGGACTGTGCCCTAGGCAGAAGACTTGCATTGCAATAAATGAGGCTCGAGCTACAGAGCAGTCCTTACTGAGAAGTCAGTCCCTCTAAGTTCAATGGAGCTTGCTCTCTGAGAAACATGTTTAAGATCGTAGCCTTAACACTGGGATCTCCTCAAGCTTAAAAGGCGGAAAGAGACAGGAACAGTGATAGGGGCAGAAAATGTTCTGAAATGGAAAACTTCCCTGATGGTTAGAAATGCACTGTTTCATTTTTAAAAAAGTGTAATGAACTGATGGAATACCAGTCAAACTGGGCAACTGAAATGGTTACAATACCAGCCAAATCTGAAATGTTGTAATTAACTTTTTACAGGTGACTATCCCTAGGAAGCACATATGTGTACACACACATGCGTGTACAGCTCAGTTTATGCATATAGCTCATTAGTATATACTAAAGTTAGAATGTTTACAAAGGGAAACGTACGTGCTTGAATTGTTTTGTCTGAAAATACTGGCAAGTATTCCAATAAGAAATAATTTCCAATTAAAGTTTGGAATATATTTGAACATAATATTTAAACTACTCTAACAGCACAATCTGTGCACATCTACTCAGACATAAGTCCCATTAAGTTCAACAGGATTTAGTCCCAGGAAAGTGTGTACCTGGGAACAAGTTCCATTGAACTTAATGGGGCTTACTTCTGAGTAGACATGTGCAAAATTGTACTGTGTCTTCTGACCCCACCTCCATCAAATATTTCAGTTCAACTACTCTTGGCTTCTGTGGGGTGGGGAGGATTGAGATATATATCTATATCTAGATAGGTAGAAAGAGCATATAAAATTAACATGACATCCTCTTAAAGTTCTGTTCTAAATATGAGTCAAACAGACATGTTAGATCTCAGTCAATTTAGGGGAGTGGCTAAAATTACCAGAAAAGATTTCTAGATTTTTTTAAAATTCAAAACTTCCCAGCACACACACATCACTAGATAGGAAACGGACCAACCAACAAGAGGCCAACAAGAGGCCAACAGCACTCCCATTCCATGTCAAGAGGGCAGAGCTGCTGGTGCTTCCTCCGAGTCACCTGGGATGGCCAAAGTGACATTGGCTCACCTGCTGTTCCTGTACTTCAGCTTCCTCCTTCCAAAGCAAAAAGTCCTCTGCGAGGGCCACCGCTTGTGCGCAGGTCTCCGGGTTGTCCTCCCTAACCCAGTTCTGCATCTCTGGCGGCAGGATGGCCAAGAACTGCTCCAAGACCACCAGCTCCAAGATCTGCTCCTTGGTGTGACTCTCTGGCTTGAGCCACTGATGGCAAAGATCCTGGAGGTGTCCAAACACCTCTCGGGGTCCCTCGGCCTCCTGGTAGCAGAACTGCCTGAACCGCTGGCGCAGCATCTCCAAGTGGATCATATCCTTATGCAGAACCGCTTCTCTCTCTTTCATAGAAGAATCCAGATTTTCAGAGGCCTCGTGGGTTTTTCCACTGAGGCCTAGCAGGGTTTCAGACACGGACTTTCCCCTAGGCCCTTGGTTGGCATTAGCAACAGCCTTCAACGATGCAGAAAAAAATGTAATATCATCCCAGTCTTCAGATCCAGGCAGTTGCGGTTTGCCTCCTTCTGAGCAAGTTCCCTCCTGGAAATTCTGCCAGTGGGCATCCTCATCTAGCTCTGCTTTAATTTGTTGGGGATCAGCAACAGACAGAAACTTTCCAAGAGTCCCAATTTGAGAGCCTCCTTCCTCCATTTTCTCCCCTGGAACTTGACCAGCTCTTCTCTGGTCCTCCGTTTTTATTCCTGGCTACACATCCTGTCCTAGAAGCAGAAGTGAGAACAGCATAAGAAGAGTCACAGGTGGAATTCAGAGTAGGCCCAGACAAGCCTGGCCAACCAAGTTATTTTCAAAGAATGGGCCCCAGACCATCTAGTTATTATCATCTTGGGGTCTCAGTATTTAACCTTTTTACTTGTGTAAAAAGAAAACAATAGAAATAGTTAGAAAAATCAGAAAATCACTTTATTTTAACTGAAAGAATTCACACACACAAACACACCGTCAAATAGACAACAGCAGGCATCAGAACGCCTCAGACTTTTTGTCATATGTTTGGTTGGCATAGCCAGTGGTGCAGCAAGGTAATTTTTAGGCCCTGGTCTTATAGCCCCCCGCCCCCCTTAGACAGCCATATGTATTATTTCAGTCGTGAAACACACAACTAACCTTTCTCTTCTCCCATCAGAACTGCCATTTCATGCTTTACAACTAAACACTCCTGACTTGTTAGAACAACACACAATTTGCCAACCCTGATTTAAGAAAATAACAATACTCTGAGCGTATGCATGTTTGCATTTTAAACTCACTTAAATCATAGGGCCATCATTCATGATTACAGGAACTAGCATTTGCTTCTGCTGCCCTCGTCACCTGCTGCTCTTGGGGTGGACATTTGGGGACCCCCTGGGCTGCGTGGGCCTGGCCTTTTATTTTTTTTCATTTCTATACCACCCAATAGCTGGAGCCCCAAGGCCCAACCTGAGCTGCACCACTGGGCTTAATGCTGAACGGCGGCCTGCAAGGAGCTATGACTGGACGTAATGTGTGGGGTTACATTTCTGAATTGGTGATCCGCTCACTTGGCTGAAGAGAAGGCATCATCTCACCTTCTTCCTGAGTTAGAATTCCATCCAAGAAGAAGAGGTCTTCTGGATCAGGGCAATGGGTCCACCTCGTCAAATATTGTTTCCAACAATACTCAGATGTTTCTAGACAGCCACAAGTAGGGCATGAGGGCAACGTCCCCCCTGCCCCACACCCATTCCTAGCCCCCAGCAACTAGTACTCAAGAGGACCACCGCCTCTTAACATTATTTCAGTGAGCCACCATGGCTAATAGCCCGTGACAGATCTCCATAAATTTGCCTAACCCAGCCTTCCCCAACCTGGTGCCTTCCAGTCATGTTGGACTTCAATTCCCATCAGTCGCAGCCAACATGTCCAGTGGTCAGAAATGCTGGGAGTTGTAGTCAGGGCCGGTTTCAAAGGTAGGCATGGCTGGGTATCTGCCAAGGGCCCATACCCAGCAGGGACCCATTGAGAAAGGGCCCCTGGACTTGCTCCTTCTCTTCCCTGTTGCAACCTGCTTATTCCCCTGCCTCTTGCTCTGGCCCAGACAGCACTGGAGGTGAGAAGGAGAAGTAGATGCCACAGCCGACTGGCTCACTGTCTCTCAAGCAAGCAAGTGGGAGCAATGATGAGAGAGAAAAGGAGGAGCAGGAGAAGGTAGAGTCACTGAGGGAGAGAGCCCATTGAGAGTGCCTTGACCAAGGGCCTGCAAAAAAACGAGCTGACACTGGTTGTAGTCCAAACAATCTGGAGGACACCAGGTTGGGGAAGGCAGGCCTAACTCCTTTGAGTAAACCTGAGGCTATCGCGCCCACCAACCTGGAGTCAGTCCTGCTTAACCATTAGCACTATGACTTGCCAGCATTTTAATGTGCTTTTAGGGGCAATTCCAAGGAGAAGTCAGAGGTAACTTCAACCAGGTAATAATACACACATAATACAGGCACACATATCTGGAAGTAAGCCCCACTAGGCACAGCAAGGTTTTATTTTGAGTAAACATGCAACGGACTGGGATAGAAGGCTTCCCTACTGAATTCAATAACACTCTCAAAATAAAAATAAAATTGGTACCTGGGAAGGGAAGGGCAAGCCCAGGGATACAACCCAGTGCAAAAGCTACCTATACGCCTGATGCATTCAGTTAAAAAAAAAGAAAAGCCAGCTAGCAGGAAAAATACCAGCCGTGCCCCTTAGCTTTTATGGCAAGTAGCCTGAAAGCAAAATAACCAGCCGGGCCAGTTTTTCCCTTGGTTGGCTGGCAACCTTACTTGCCTCTGCTTGTTCCATAACCATGCGGTAAAGAGTTGCGTGGCTGGAAAATTAGCTAGTCCAGCTTCATGCACTGTGAAATTGGGTGTGTGAGATGGAGGAGGGGTCTCCCTTGGCGAGAGGGAGGGGCTGCTGGGGTTTTATACGGAGCTGTTGGTGCACTTTTACATTTCAAATTGCGAACCCTACCTTCTCCTTTTTGGGGAAGTATTATTATTATTATTGTATTTATACCCCGCCTTTTTCCCAGTACTGGGACACAAGGCAGCTTACAAACATTAAAACATATACAATTAAAACATATGAAAATATACAAAAGTTAAAATATAAATTAAACAACAATACAATTAAAATTATATTAAAACATTAAACAGCATTTTAAAACAGCATTTTAGCAGCGTACCCCCAGGTTCCAACTATGTCCCAAAGGCCTGCTGGAACAAGAATGTTTTAGTCTGCCTCCGGAAACACATCAAGGAGGGAGCCATCCTAGCCTCCCTGGGAAGGGTGTTCCACAGCCATGGGGCAGCCACCGAGAAGGCCTTCTCCCGGGTTCCCATCAAATGTGCCAGACTGAGAGAAGGGCCTCCCCAGAAGATCTCAGGACACGGGCAAGTTCATAGGGAGGATATGGTCTTTCAGATAACCTGGACCGGAGCTGTATAGGGCTTTATAGGTCATAGCCAGCACTTTGAATTGTGCCCGGAAACAGACTGGAAGCCAGTGAAGCTGTTTTAACAAGGGAGTTGTATGTTCCCTGTAGCCAGCCCCAGTCAACAGTCTGGCAGCAGCTCTTTGAACCAACTGCAGTTTCCAAACACTCTGCATAGGCAGCCCCACGTAGAGCACATTGCAGTAATCCAAACGGGATGTAACTAAGGTATGTGTCACCGTGGCCAGTACGCATATCCCCACATATACCCAAGAGATTTTTATATATATAAATGGGCTATGAATCTAAATAAATATACGTAAATAAGTCTAAACTTCTGTGACATCCTTTTTCCTTTGGTCAGAACAAGACAGCTGGGATTGGAAGCAAACAGAAGATTTGGTTCTGATCCCAGCTCTCCAGCTGTTAAGAATGGCAGGATCTTACACATCCAAATGTGCCTAAGACTGCCATCTTATACACCCTTACCTGACAGTAACTCCCACTGAAGTCTATGGGACGTACTTCTGAGTAGGCATGCGTAGGATTCCCCTTTAAAATGCATTTATACACAGTCAGTGTTTTGCCTTACCTTTTTATCCTGCCCACCCTCCAAAGAGTTTAGGGCAGCACATGTGAAGACCAAAAGGGGGGCCGGGGAAGTACAACAACCCTCTGAGGTAGGTGAGGCTGAGAGACTGCAGCTGGCTCAAGGTGACCCAGTCAGCTTCATGGCTGACAGCAGGGATTTGAACCTGGATCTTCCATGACAGGCTGCGTGGGTGCAGCTGTGTCCAATGCTCAGTCTACCTAACCAATAAACCCCACTAACTCCTTTATTTCATACTGTAGTTTTTAAACCTTTATATTGTATCTTATGTTGTATTTTATGGTTTTAATTGTTGTGGACCACCCAGAGAGCTTCGGCTATTAGGTGGTATGGAAATATAATTAATAAAAAAATCTCTAACAACATAATCTTACTCCAGCAGCACAATCCTATATACATGTCTAACTCAGAAGTAAGTCCCACTGAGTCCAATGGAGCTTACCGCCAGGTAAATATGCACAGGATTGCAGCGGAAGGCTGCAATCCTAAAACATATGCACACACTTACCTGGGAGCAAGTCTGCTAGAACTCAGTGGGGCTTCCTTCTAAGCAGACATGCATAAGACTGCGCTAGAAGGCTGCAGTCCTCGGGACTTGCCCGGCCACCCTGGGACTTACTTGCGAGTAAAGATGCCCAGCACTGGGCTACCGGCTTAGCAAAATCAATATCCGCACTCCGTTCCAAGCCCTGTTGATTCCCATCCAAGAGGCTTCTCTCTTCTCCTGATCCACGCGCGACACAAGGAGAAACTCGCTGCGATCCGCCCAGCGGGCTCCCCGCCCTCAAATGCGGAGGATCGGGGCCAGGAAAAGCTGGGGCAGGACGAGGCTGCGTCTCCAGTCCTGGTTGGCGGCGCGGCTCCGTCCCCGCCACGGATTTCCTGCCTCTCTGCTCTTTTCCTCCTTCCCCTGCAGCTGGGTCCCACCTCCCCGGCCGGCGCCTCCGCTCACCTTGTTGCAACCTTTACCTGGCCGGTCCGCAGAACCCTTTCGCCCCCCCGCCCTCCTGCATCGATCGCACAGCCTCCGCCTCGGGTCATCCGGCGCGCGCAGCTCCCCGCCCCCCCAGTCGGGGCTGGGGAATCGCTCCGTCTGTCTCTCCCTCCCCCGCCGCTGGTATTTTGGGGAGGTGGGTGGGGTCGGTAGGCAGCGAGCGCAGCTTCCTAGAGAGACTGAGAAGCTGGACGAGAGGGGGGTCGGAACGTGGGAGGCCGACCCCGCCTTCTCCCTTTTGCTCCTTCCCCATCACCGTGGGAAAGCGCCTTTCGGATTTCCCAGGCTTGCAGGGCTCTCCGCGGGTTGCTTCTGCACGATCCCAAAGGGAATGGCGACAAATACGGAGTTATTTTGGAAGAAGCTGGGCCTGGCCTACCTCTAGGTGCTATCAACTTGGGAGCCTCAGTATCTAAGCCAGCCAACCTGCTGCCTTCCAGATGTGGATGGAGTCATCTCATGAAATTGATTGGTGGGAGACCCAGGACAGATAAAAGGAAGCACTTCTCCCAGTGCATAAACTATGGAACGCACTTCCACAAGACGTGGTGAAGGCTCCACTTTGGATGGCTTTAAACAGGGATTGGACAAATTCCTGGAGGAGAAGGCTATCCATAGCTCCTAGTCTTGATGGCTATATGCAACCTCTGGTATCAGAGGCAGTATGCTCCCAGTTGTTGGGAACATGGGCGGGAGGGTGCTGTTGCACTCATGTCCTGTCTGGGTTTCCTGTGGGCAGCTGGTTGGCCACTGTGAACAGAATGCTGGGCTAGATGAACTCTTGGTCTGATCCATCATGGCTCTTCTTATCTTCTTATGTTTTGGCCTTCAGGTCCCATCAGCCCCAGCCAGCATGGTCAATGGCCAGGAAGGCTGGGAGTTGTAGTCCCAAACATTTGGAGGGCGCCAAGTTGAGGAAGGCTGGCCTAACCTTTTTTATTACGCCTAATGGGCATGCTGGCTGGGGATGATGGGTATTGTAGCCCAGCCCATCTGGAGGGCACCTGCTTGGGGAAGGCTGTGTTAGGTTAACAGAAAGCAAAGGTAAGGGTTATAGCTCAGTGGTAGAGCATTTGCTTTGCGTGCAGAAGGTCCCAGGTTCAATCCCAGGCATCTTCAGGTAGGGCTGGAAAAAGCTGTCTGAGACCCTGGTGACCTGCTGACAGTCAATGTTGATGATTCTGGGATAGATGAGCCAATTGTCTGACTTAGTTTAAGGCAGCTTCCTACATTCCTTGTTTTTAGTTGGTTAAATGGTTTTAAATTTTATATATTGAAATTTTATGCTGTATTTTATTATCTTGTGAATTGTTGTGAACTGCCCAGAGTGTTTTGGCTAGTGGGTGGTATAGAAATGAAATTACTAAAAATGTATTTTAATATATATATTAACACATACACACACACCATTTCATACACTGCAGCAGGCTCCAGAATGCCTCAGATTTATGGTCATATATTTATTTGGCGCGCCTCTTGAGCTGGTGTTTACCACTGAATGATGGCCTGTGAGGAGCCACAATTTGACATACTGGCCTGGTTCAGATGATCAGCAAGGGAAACAATGCAGCGTTGGTTGTTGCATGCCAGTAGCATGACTGGGATTACCCTAATTATCTGTGCTGTGTCCCGGTATGCTGTCTGGGAATGCTGGGAGTTGCGTTCCAACAGATCTGGATGACACCATTTTGGGGAAAGCTGCACCAGACCAGCTCCATCCAAGCCCAATTCAACAGGTTAAAACAAAGGGAACCAAAGGATCACCATAAAAAGGTATTGTAATTTGGGTGCCCACCTGCAATGGAGATGACATGCAACCCCACTCAAATAATCCTGTGCTCCACACTTACAACATACAACAGATTGCTTCCACACACTGGGAACCCTGGATGGTTGTGATTCCTGATTGTGCAGAGGTCTATCACACAGGTTTCCCCTACGTAGATGCCCCCATGCTCAGCCAAAGGATGTCAGGGGGAGGGACCCACCCCTTTACACAAATAACATATGATATGAAGGGGACTTATGAGTCATGTACATCATATACAGTAACCTTTCTGGTGATGTTTTTGAGTCTCATCAGGTTTGTATTTATTATTTCCTGCCTTTCTACATATAGCACCCAAGGGGGCTAATAACCACGATGGTCATACAGATACAATAAAACGAGTTTTAAAATTTTGTTTCATTGCTCATCATCTTCCCTTTCTCTTTCACATATTGTCAGTCTGGAGAGCTTGTCTGTGGCTCAAGAGAGTCAGACTTGGATCTGACAGGTTAGCAGAGTTCCAGTCAATAAAGGCAGAAAGAAAACATGTCTATAGGATGGCCGCCTTTCTGGCAGGGCTCCAGTGTGTTTTAACAACTGCACCACAGGCAGAAATGGAACAAGGGATGCTTTCCTCCATTATTGCATCTCTGTGCTGGGAAAGCAGTTGTTGTTGTTGTTCAGTCGTTCAGTCGTGTCCGACTCTTCGTGACCCCATGGACCATAGCACGCCAGGCCTTCCTGTCCTGCGCACTCTCCCGGAGCGTGCTCAAGTTCATATTCATTGCATCGGTGATGCTATCTAGCCATCTCATCCTCTGCCGTCCCCTTCTCCTTTTGCCTTCAGTCTTTCCCAGCATCAGGGTCTTTTCCAGGGAGTTTTCTCTTCGCATTAGGTGGCCAAAATATTTGAGCTTCAGCTTCAGTATCTGTCCTTCCAATGAGCAGTCAGGGTTGATTTCCTTTAGGATTGACTGATTGGACCTCCTTGCAGTCCAGGGGACTCGTAAGAGTCTTCTCCAGCACCACAGTTCGAAAGCATCAATTCTTCGGCGCTCAGCCTTCCTTATAGTCCAGCTCTCACAGCCATACATTACTACTGGGAAAACCATAGCTTTGATTAGACGGACCTTTGTTGGCAAGGTGATGTCTCTGCTTCTTACTATGCTGTCTAGGTTTGCCATAGCTTTCCTCCCAAGGAGCAAGCGTCTTTTAATTTCATGGCTACAGTCACCGCCTGCGGTGATCTTGGAGCCCAAGAAAATAAAATCTGTCACTGCTTCCGTTTCTTCCCCTTCTATATGCCAGGAAGTGATGGGGCCAGATGCCATGATCTTCGTTTTTTTAATGTTGAGTTTCGAACCAGCTTTTGCACTCTCCACTTTCACCCTCAACAAGAGGCTCTTTAGATCCTCTTCTCTTTCTGCCATTAGGGTGGTATCATCTGCGTATCTGAGGTTGTTGATAATTCTCCCGGCAATCTTAATTCCGACCTGTGATTCATCCAACCCGGCATTTCTCATGATGTACTCTGCATATAAGTTAAATAAGCAGGGCGACAGTATGCAGCCTTGTCATACTCCTTTCCCAATTTTGAACAATCGGTTGTTCCATGTGTGGTTCTTACTGTTGCTTCTTGACCCTCGTATAGGTTTCTCAGGAGACAGGTAAGGTGGTCTGGTACTCCCATCTCTTTAAGAATCTTAAATTCTTTTTAAGAAAGCAGTACCTGTTGAATTTCTGTTTGTTACTCAGCTCATTTAAAAGTGGTGGATTACCCTATCTGTAAACTGGGAATAATACTTCAATCTAGCTAATGGCAAATTAAAAGTGTGATTAAAGACAAGTAGTACTAGTAATAAACCTGCAGCCCTATGCATATTAACCTTTGAGTAATGGAAGCAGTGACAGGTTTTATTTTCTTGGGCTCCAAGATCACCGCAGATGGTGACTGTAGCCATGAAATTAAAAGACGCTTGCTCCTTGGGAGGAACACTATGGCAAACCTAGACAGCATAGTAAGAAGCAGAGACATCACTTTGCCGACAAAGGTCCGTATAATCAAAGCTATGGTTTTCCCAGTAGCAACGTATGGCTGTGAGAGCTGGACTATAAGGAAGGCTGAGCGCCGAAGAATCGACGCCTTCGAACTGTGGTGCTGGAGAAGACTCTTGCGAGTCCCCTGGACTGCAAAGAGGTCCAATCAGTCAATCCTAAAGGAAATCAACCCTGAGTGCTCATTGGAAGGACAGATACTGAAGCTGAAGCTCAGATATTTTGGCCACTTAATGTGAAGAGAAAACTCACTGGAAAAGACCCTGATGCTGGGAAAGATTGAAGGCAAAAGGAGAAGGGGATGGCAGAGGATGAGATGGTTAGATAGCATCACCGATGCAATGGATATGAACTTGAGCACACTCCGGGAGAGAGCGGAGGACAGGAAGGCCTGGCGTGCTCTGGTCTATGGGGTCACAAAGAGTAGGAGACGACTTAAGGACTGAACAACAATGCCCCATTCAATACAATGGTAATTCTGCATAAACTTGCAGAGAATGGGGAGGCATGAAACTGGACACCCTTGAAATTCAGGTCAGTATCTTGCACAATCTCTGCTCTTGCCCCACTTACATTGGAGGTAGGCTGGGCTGTTAACTCTGTCCTAGTCAGCGGTACAATTAAGGGTTGCTAACTTTCAAATCAGCTCCTGTGCCTCTCACAGCATTTTGATGTGCTTTTGTTGTTGTTGTTGTTGTTGTTGAGTCGTTCATGATGTGCAGCCATGTGCAATTGATCGTCTTTAGTTCCATGCCATGAAAAGCTTATCCAGCCTGCTGGTGTCTGCAGATCAAGCCTCCATTAAAGTCATAGGAGCAGGTCAGCCTGAGCTTTAATTTCCAGGTCAGTTGGCAACCCTATTTACAGTTGGTAACCCCATTTATCTTATTGCCTTCTCAGGTAATTTTACTAGGGTAGCTCTGTGCCCTACTTTTCAGAGGACAGTCTTCTGTTTGAAGGATTGTCTAGTCCAAGTCTGAATTAAAGACCAAGAAACATCAGAAGGGAGGGAGATCAGGGGCCTTGACGTTGCCCACCAACATTAAGTACCTGGACTTTTAGGAGCTGGAAAAAGTACAGAAAAAGGCAACTAAGGGCGCAATCCCATGCATGTTTAGACAGAGAAAAGGCCTACAACTCCCAGCATTCCCCAGCCAGCCAAATATGCATAGGATTGCACCCTAAAATGATCAAGGGGCTGGAGCAACACCCCTATGAGGGAAGGCTACAACAGCTGGGCTTGTGTAGCTTGGAAAAAAGGCGAGTGAGGGGAGACATGATAGAGGTGTACAAAATCATGCATGGTGCAGAGGAAGTGGTTAGGGAGACATTTTTCTCCCTCTCTCAAAATGCTACAACACAAGGGGGTCATCCCATGAAGCTGATTGGTGGGATATTCAGGACAGAAAAAAGGAAGGACTTCTTCACACAGTGCAGAGTTGAACTATGGAATTCACTACCACAAGGTGTAGTGATGGCCGCCACTTTGGATGGCTTTAAAAGGGGGTTAGACAAATTCCTGCAGGAGAAGGCTATCAATGGCTACTAGTCCTGATGTTGTTGTTTATTTGTTCAGTCGCTTCCGACTCTTCGTGACTTCATGGACCAGCCCATGCCAGAGCTTCCTGTTGGCCATCGCCACCCCCAGCTCCCCCAAGGTCGAGTCCGTCACCTCCAGAATATCATCCATCCAACTTGCCCTTGGCCGGCCCCTCTTCCCTTTGCCTTCCACTTCCCCTAGCATCAGCATCTTTTCCAGGGTATCCTGTCTTCTCATTATGTGACCAAAGTACTTCAGTTTTGCCTTTAATATCCTTCCCTCAAGTGAGCAGTCTGGCTTTATTTCCTGGAGTATGGACTGGTTTGATCTTCTTGCAGTCCAAAGCACTCTCAGAATTTTCCTCCAGCACCACAGTTCAAAAGCATCGATTTTCCTTCGCTCAGCCTTCCTTATGGTCCAGCTCTCGCAGCCATAGCTTACTACGGGGAATACCATTGCTTGAACTATGCGGATCGTTGTTGTCAGTGTGATGTCTCTGCTCTTCACTATTTTATCAAGATTTGTCATTGCTCTCCTCCCAAGAAGTCAACGTCTTCTGATTTCCTGGCTGCAGTCAGTGTCTGCAGTAATCTTTGCGCCTAGAAAGACAAAGTCTGTCACTGCCTCCATGTTTTCTCCCTCTATTTGCCAGTTATCAATCAAGCTGGTTGCCATAATCTTGGTTTTTTTTAGGTTTAACTGCAACCCAGCTTTTGCACTTCCTTCTTTCACCTTTGTCATGAAGTTCCTCAGCTCCTCCTCGCTTTCAGCCATCAAAGTGGTATCATCTGCATATCGGAGATTGTTCATGTTTCTTCCAGGCATTTGAACTCCAGCCTTGGCTTCATCAAGCCCAGCATGTCGCATGATGTGTTCTGCATACAGGTTGAATAGGTAGGGTGAGAGTATACAACCCTGCCGTACTCCTTTCCCAATCTTAAACCAGTCCGTTGATCCGTGGTCTGTTCTTACCGTTGCTACTTGGTCGTTATACAGATTCCTCAGGAGGCAGACAAGATGACTTGGTATCCCCATACCACCAGGAACATGCCACAATTTGTTATGATCCACACAGTCAAAGGCTTTAGAATAGTCAATAAAACAGAAATAG
This sequence comes from Heloderma suspectum, assembly GCF_057233095.1. Lineage (NCBI taxonomy): Eukaryota > Metazoa > Chordata > Lepidosauria > Squamata > Helodermatidae > Heloderma > Heloderma suspectum. Next base: position 363,054,249 of record NC_139459.1, on the reverse strand, counting down.
ATGTTTTTCTGAAACTCCCTGGCTTTCTCCATTATCCAGCGGATATTGGCAATTTGGTCTCTAGTTCCTCTGCCTTTTCTAAACCCAGCTTGTACATCTGGCAATTCTTGTTCCATGAATTTCTGGAGTCTACCTTGCAAGATCTTGAGCCTTACCTTACTGGCATGTGAAATAAGTGCCACTGTTCGGTAGTTTGAACATTCTTTGATGCTTCCCTTTTTTGGTATGGGGATATAAGTTGATTTTTTCCAATCTGTTGGCCATTCTTGTGTTTTCCAAATTTGCTGGCATATGGCATGCATCACCTTGACAGCATCATCTTGCAAGATTTTAAACAGTTCAACTGGGATACTGTCATCTCCTGCTGCCTTGTTATTAGCAATGCTTCTTAAGGCCCATTCCACCTCACTCTTCAGGATGTCTGCTCTAGCTCACTGACCACCGTCAAATCTATCCCCGATATTATTATCTTTCCTATACAGATCTTCCGTATATTCTTGCCACCTTTTCTTGATCTCTTCTGCTTCTGTTAGGTCCTTGCCATCTTTGTTTTTGATCATACCCATTTTTGCCTGGAATTTACCTCTGATGTTTCTAATTTTCTGGAAGAGGTCTCTTGTCCTTCCTTTTCTGTTATCTTCTTCCGCTTCCGTGCATTGCTTAAAAATAATTCCTTATCTCCTCTGGCTAACCTCTGGAATTTTGCATTTAATTGGGAATATCTCCCCCTATCACTGTTGCCTTTTGCTTTCCTTCTTTCTTAGGCTGCTTCCAGTGTCTCAGCAGACAGCCATCTTGCCTTCTTGGTTTTCTTTTTCTTTAGGACGTTTTTTGTTGCCGCCTCCTGAACAATGTTGCGAACTTCTGTCCATAGTTCTTCAGGGACCCTATCTACTAAATCTAGTCCCTTAAATCTATTCTTCACCTCCACTGCATATTCATGAGGAATATTCATGAGCTCATATCTAACTGATCTGTGGGTCTTCCCTATTCTCTTTAGTCTGATTCTAAATTGTGCAATAAAGTCCTGATGGCTATATGCTATCTCCAGTACCAGAGGCAGTGTGCCTAGTTGTACACCAGTTGCTGGGGATCATGGGCAGGAGGGTGCTGCTATTGCACTCATGTCCTGCTCGTGGGTTTCCCGTGGGTAGCTGTTTGGCCACTGTGTTAACAGAATGCTGGACTAGATGAACTCTTGGTCTGATCCAGCGTGGGTCTTCTTACAGCAGCTGAGCATGCACGCTCGTCACAGTCTTCCCCACTATGGTGAGATATTTCTGTTTAAATTACAGTACTTATGTCTAAATCTGAATCTCTACATACAGATGAGCATATGCAATTTTTATGCAAATCGGCGCCCTCTTTTTTGGTGACGCATTTTGTATTTTTTGGCAATGCGTAACTAGCTACCCCAACCTAAAAGATTCTCAAACGGTTAAACGAGCAGAGTTGAAATTCCTAGAGAGAGAAAACAGGAAATGTGTGACGGGTAGTTGTGATTAAACACACACACACACACACACACACACACACACACCAGAAGGCTTCTTCCTGTCCCGCCCTTTCCACCCCCACCGCCTTTTGGGTGTTGCAACAATTGTGGACTGCAGATTCCAGTATAGTGGATGCTGTGCAGAGGCTGCAGAGAGCGGGTGAGTGAACGGCAGCAAGGGGAGATTTGGAAGGGGAGGGTTTGCCAGAAGCAGGGAAAGGAGCCGGTTGGGTTACAAATAAAGATAATCTTCAGCAGGGGATGTCAGTCACTGGACAGGTGATACAGGCTCCTCCTGGTCCACCGCAAATCGGGAAGGAAGCAATGCCCCAATCCCTTGCCGATAAGAGCATTGGGAGGGGAGGGGAGGCGGCAGCAAATGTACAACCTAAACATCAGAACATAGGAAACTGCCTTATACTGAGTTAGACCATCAATCCTTCTATCTCGATATCGTCTGTCTATGAACAACACTGATATACCACCTTAGGGCGCAATACTATGCATGTTTAGACAAAACGGCCCTACAGCTCCCAGCATTCACCAGCCAGCACGACTGGTGGCCAGAGGCTAAATTAGGTTGCTGTTTTTACTCAGATGCCACAGTCACCTCCATCTGTTTTACACATTCATCTCCTTGTAATTCAGCACTGTAGCCGGTGTAGCATATTGACTAATAGTGCATCTTCACTCAGCAAGCCCCGCGGAATACAATAGGACTTACTCCAGTAACTGCATTTAGGATTGCAGCCTTTGACTATGAACAAGAAAGCTCTTGATTCAATTTTCACTTTATGTATGAACGCTCTAAGTGGTCTTAGGCAAATCTACATATAGGGGGTTTTCTCTCCCAGCACTGCCATCATCTATGGAGAAACTGCTCCTTCACTGGGCAATCCCACCTATGGGGTTTCTTATTTTTAGCAAATGCTGATATTTCTGGGTCTAAGGAACTACCTGCTACTATAATTCAGAGTTCCACAACCTGACCCTTTTCTACTGCCACCAATTCTGTTAGAATACTTAGTAGCTGGTATAAGAGGCTTAGGTGTGAAATGGGCATCACCACTAGAGACAAGATGAACTACTAAACAAGCTGGTTTGTTAAAGGGACATTTTGTATATGAGGGAATACTAATATTTACTTTGGGGTTGTCAAAAGACTGCTTACTGACACTTCTTAAGGACTTAAGAGATACTGTTGCTATTACAAGCCTCTAATGACTTCTTTTACTTCAGACCAAATTTCTTCAGACCTCCACCCCAGCCAAATACACTCACAAGCAGGTCCAGCTTCTGGGTACTGTCTTCCTCTGACTCCCAAAGCTCCTCCTATTGTATTTCTGGCTGCTTGTACTGTTTATCTGGATTTTACTGCCTGCTTGTATAACTTTCTTCTGGCAAGATCTTAGGGCAGCCTCCTGGCATAACACAACCACCTGTTCCCTACTCCTGATCTTCACCAGCCATGTATGGTTATCCCACAGAAAAGGAATAGCTTAATATTCAGGCCCTAGCTACTTACTTTCTCTTCAGCTTTCTCCTAGTCTGTGATTAATGTATGAGACATCCTTTGAATACTAGAAGCGTGCTCTGTAAATGCAGATCACTCCTTTTAATAGCAGACTCAGCTGTTAAGTGCCAACAGAGTTGTTGTAACTAAAATGGGGGCTGCTGAGAAACAAGAGGGAGGTATCGGCATACTCAGGGGAACCTCAAGGTTTGCAGAAGTACAATACACACACACACACACACACACACACACACACACACCAGGGGGTGGGGGGCTAAGTATACTACTTTATGTCTTTTTTTAAAAACTTTTCCCTAAGAACAAGTTTGCCTTTATAATGTAGCAACATATATTTGCTGTTATTTCAGGGGAATCCTGTACAATTAATCTAGTATCATGGCTGAGGCTTATTTTTACGCAGACACATCAACACTGAATTTCATTTCCAGTGCAGGATGCGCAGCCTGAAATAAATATGGAAGAGCAGGATGTTGCTGTGATTACACCAGCAGAGAAGTCAAAGGCAGGAGAAAGAGTCCCTCGAGTTGTCCAGGTTGAGACCATCAGCGAGTTTCTAACTGGGACAGTCCCACAGCAAGAGCAACAAGAACCAGACAAATGCTGGGAACCACAGTGGCAGGCGTTCCTGACGTCAATAGAGTCCCGTCGTTCTAGGTGGAGAAACTTACCAGTGGCTCCTCGCCCACAGTGTGAAAATACTGAAAGTTTGCAGGCCACTTTCAAGAGCAGGTCTGATGTCAGCCAGCGGCCTAAACAGGAGAGGGTGACCCAAACCTTGCCAGGAGGGCTCAGCAGAGAATCCCAGCTGGATGTCTGCAACTTGGAAAACTCTAGGAAAATGAAGGAGGAGGGTGTCGCTGGAGATGCTGCCAACATGGAGACGCAGTCTGAGTGTTGTGGGGTATTTGGCTGTCAGAATGCTGAGGAGCACCAGAAGGTTTGTAGCTAGAATTTTGATAATCCTTTCTGAGTTGTGCTCGTATTTATGTCCATGCTGCTTTTGGGCCAAAGGCCCCCAAAGCAACATACAAGAGAGATATTGTTATTTATTTATATCATGCCATCGGTGTGCCTGGGGCTTACAGAGTACAAGATGACAGGTCACTGCCCCTGAGGGGCTCACCAAGGCTCATGTCAAGGGTAGGCAAGGTCGGGCATCTGCCGAGGGCCCAAACCCCAGTAGGGGCACACTGAAAAGAGCCCTGGAGTTGCTTCACCATAGCTGCCTGCTTGTTCACCTGCCTCTCGCTCTGGCCCAGACAACAGTGGTGGTGAGGAGGAGGAGGAGCAGATGCCACGGCCAACTTGCTCCCTGGCTCTCTGCCCGTCAAGCAACCTGGCTCTCCCGAGTCCCAGTCCAACACTCTCACCACTACACCGCACTGGCTCTCAACAGTTGATGGTTGATTGTGACGATGTCTCTGCTGCTGCAGTTTTACCGCTGCTGCATTACCATGTTGTTTTACTGTGTACGGCTTACCGCTGCTTGCTTCTGTACAGTTTCGTGATGTTAGCTGCTTTGAGCTCTTGGGTTGGATCCAGGATCTGCCTTCTGCAGAAGGAAGGAAACACCTGCGAGAGGAAGGGCTCCACTCACGGAAGGTCCCTCCACCCGAGTTTTGGGGATCCCTCTCCCCCTCCCCCCACACCACAGCTCACCCCGTTCAGCAGGGTCTCCTGACTCTGTGTAACATTTTCAGGGGTCTGGAGGGGCTACCGTGAGAAGGAGGGGCCAGGGAAGTCCAGTTCCCCCAGCACAGTGCAGTTAAGTTTGGATCCAACCCCTTGAATGGAGGAAAAGTGAGAAAATTAAACATAAACAAAGAAATAAAAATGGATCTGCAAAGCACTAGTGAGCAAAACCCAACTCCAGTCCCTGCCATGTTGATTACAACAAAGCTCTTGCTTGAAGTCCCCAAAGGTGGAATAGGCACTACTCAACCCAAACCTGTCATGGTGTCCTCGCTTTTGTTTCAGGTACCCAGGCCGTTGGAGGAGGAAGCTGTTGCTTCCCCCAAGGCAGAACAGCCTCCAGCAGACACTGTAAAGATCCAGCTCAACCAGGAGGCCCTGAAGAAGGGTGATGGAGATGCCAGCTTGCTGGGTAAGATAATCCATGTGCCTAAACTACTATAGCAAAGCCCCTGACCATTAATTGTTTGGTGGCTTCCATGCAGTTTTTTCCCCATTGTAAAAAGGTTGAGATGCCTCTCCTAAGGCTTAGCTACTGGCAGTAAGAGTGTTAAGCTAAAACATGCTGGTATTTTTGGCCCCACCCCTTTTGTCTTCAGCTCCACCCACTACTGGAATGCAGCCCTCGAGAGCTTCTCCAGAATGGAATTCGGCCCTCGGGCAGAAAGAGGTTCTGCACCCCTGGTGCAGACAGTGCTGTGCTAAATGGACCAATGGTCCGACCCGGTATAAGGCAGGTTCCTATGTTCCCATGACCAATTTGATGATTCTTTGTTTATTCCAACAGGCAGTGGGCAAGTAAGAGACAATGAGGAGAAGAATCCTCAAGCGGAGAGACCCGACCATCTGGGATTCAACGGGGCATCGCTGGAAGGGAAAATATACCAGCTTTCTGGGATGCCTGTGTCCCATCCTGGAGAGATAGCAAATGACGCACTTCTTTGTGCAAAAGGCACTAACTGTGCAAGAAGCATCTGCGAGACATTTGATCACCCAGATGATCCGAAAGTGAACACAGGTGACAAGACCTATCAATGCTCTTTTTGTGAGGAAAGCTTCAAGCAGCGATCCTACCTCGTCAGGCATGAGAGGACCCACACAGGGGAAAAACCATACAAGTGCTCAGTGTGTGGGAAGAGCTTCAGCCAGAGGTCCCACATCATTACTCATGAGAGGACCCACACGGGAGAGAAGCCTTACAGGTGCTCCGACTGCGGGAAGAGCTTCAACCGCCGAGCAAACCTCATGGCGCATGAGCGAACCCACACGGGGGAGAAGCCGTACGCCTGCTCGGACTGCGGCAAATGCTTCAGCCAGAGCTCGTGGCTGATGGCGCACACGATCATCCACACCGGCGAGAAGCCATACAAGTGTCCGGACTGTGGGAAGTGCTTCAATCATCGGTCGAGCCTCATTAAGCATGAGCGCTCCCATTCGGAAGAGAAGCCGTACGCTTGTTCAGACTGCGGGAAGTCCTTCAACGAGAGCTCCAAGCTGATCAAACACCAAAGAATCCACACAGGGGAGAAGCCGTACAAGTGCCCCCAGTGCGGGAAAACCTTCTGCTTCCGGTCCAGCCTGAGCCAGCACGAGAGGACACATACGGGAGAGAAGCCCTACGCATGCTGCGAGTGCGGGAAAAGCTTCCGGCAGAAGTCGCACTTGATCCGACACGAGCGGATGCATACCGGGGAGAAACCTTACCATTGTTCAGACTGCCGGAAAAGCTTCAGCCGGAGCTCGGCCCTTGTTGAGCACAAGAGGATCCACACAGGGGAGAAGCCGTACCGATGCTCGCACTGCGGGAAGAGTTTCAACCAGCGTTCATACAGCATCATCCATGAGAGAAGCCACACAGGGGAAAAGCCATACAAGTGCTTAGAATGTGGGAAGAGCTTCAACCAGCGGTCGCATCTTGCCATGCACGAGAGAAGCCACACAGGCGAGAAACCTTGAAACAGCCCCTTCACTATGGAGACTTGTTCAATGGGTGCGCTGAACTGAATAGAATTCGCAGTGTTGACACAAGAGTCACAAACAATATAAATGCACATTGCAAGAAAAAAGAAATATTTCAGAGAGCTTTCTGTTGGAGCTGGACAGACGTTTCTAGGTCTGCTTCTAGGCCTCTGCTCAGCAACACAACAGTGACCATACGTTGAACTGAGCTGAAATAACTGAAAGACCAGCAGCATTAGCTCCATCCACTGACCCACAGACCCAGTTCACACAACACAACAAGCCAGAGTATGGGTTGAGTGTGGATTGTCCATTGAGCCATGGGTTGTTCTTGAATCGTGTGTTGTTGTGTTGAACCCAACTGTACTATCAAACCATGGTTTAACATGGTTTGTTAACCACGAAAAACCCACACTTCACAATCCAACAACAAATCATAGTTTGTTAGTGAACCCAGTACCTTAGAGTTGGAAGGTTCCTCAAAGATAATCTAATCCAACCCCGTCGATGCAGGAAATCACCCCTTCTATCCTGATATTAGAACCCAAGGGCCATCCAATTTAAATCAGTTGGTAGTCGATTCAGAATAGACCCAAAAGAGCACTACTTAACACAGCACATAGTTAATGCCACATGAGGCAGTAATGGCCACTGGCTTAGGTAAAACCCCCTTTAAAAGGGGATTAGACAAATTAATGGAGGATGAGGCTATCAATACCTGTAACCAAATGGGGCTGGATGGAACCTACCAAGCTGAAATGCAGGGCATCTCTGCGTACCAGTTCCTGGGGCAAATAATAGGGGCAGGTGATTGCCTTCTTGCCCCGCTTCTGGGCTTCATAGAGGCATCTGTTTTCCCACTCAAGGAAACAGGATAGTTGATTAGCTGGACCTTTGACATGGGTTTCCTGCATTGGCAGGGGGTTGAACTAGTTCAGATGGTGGCAAATATTGTTTAAAGCAGGGCTGCAGAATCTCAGGCCTGGGGCCAAATCTGGCCCCCCAGGGTTCCCCAAATGGCCACACCCATTTCCCCCAGCCACCAATCGTTTGGTGGTTTCCTGGCTTTTGTGCAGTTTTCCCCCCATTATAAAAGGTTGAAATGCCTCACCCAAGGCATTACTGGCAGTGAGAGCTTTAAGCTGAAGTATGCCGATTTGGGGGGGTATTTTTGGCCCCACTCCTTTTGCCTTTGACCCTACCCAGAATTGGGATGCAGCCCCTGAGAGCTTCTCTGAAATGGAATCCAGACCTTGGGCTGAAAGAGCTTCAACACCCCTGGACTAGATCACCTTTTGAGGTCCCTTCCAATTCTGTGATTCCCTTAGGCTCTAAGAGCGTCTGTGGCCATTCACCCTGGGAAGGGAGCAGATGTTAAAGAGCTTTTGGTGGACATTTTGGAATAAGCGCTTACAAGCTGTACAATGAGGAGAGTCAAAACGTCTGTCGCTGGTGGTAACACTGGCACAAAAGGAGCGGAAGAGCCCATTCCACAGCAAATCTGTTGTCGAATTTCCCTCCTCTCTCCCCGCTTCACTGTGGAGTGATGGAAACTTGTGGTGTGATGTCATTCTGTGCATCTCCCTGCCCCCATCCCCAGCTCAAAATGATTGGCTGCTGTGGAGGAAGAAGAGCATGGAACATGATGATGTCATGCCACACATTTGCATATGTACGTGTCAGTGAGGAGAGGAGGGGGAACATGCCACAAGGTTGCCATTACAGTGGCAACCCCATGTTTGTTATCCAGGCTACTTCTTGCCTCAACAGGAAGAAGCAGCTGAGGAGTATAAGTGTGTGTGTGTGTGTGTGTGTATAGGCATTATGCTGCCAATCTGATGGGAAGCTACTGTGGCAGATTGTGTTTTACCTTTGCTGGACTGAAGTGTAATAAATGTAATAATGTAATAAATAAATCAGTGGGATGTCTTTCTATGCTGCATTTTTAGGTTTAATGTATTTCATGAATGTTTGATATTTTACATCTGTTTATGTGTTTCCCACTTTTCTAGACAATTAGCTTCCACAAAGCAGCTTGCATATAACCAAATTAATATACACTTTGAATCATATCACAGAAATAATGTAAAATGTCATTTGTTCATGAAATACATTAAACTAAATCCACAGCATTGAGGGACATCCCACTTCAGACCAGCACAGATAAAACACGCCACCTTGAGTCCCTGAGTGGCCAGTGGCTGGTCTGTATTCTAGGCAGCCAGTTGGCACACGACTGTATTGACATGGCCAAGCTGGCACGATTCTGTACATCCTGAAAGAGCAGGCTGCCTTCTCTTTGTACAGGGCCCTATGGGTGTAACTGAGTGTAAATGATCACAGAGGAATACATTCTCATTTTTTCCTTCACAAGGGTCATCCTATTTAAATAAAGTTATCTGAATCTATCCCACAATCCTCTGCTCCAGTTCTTTACTATCCAATGCAGACAGAGACCCAGGGAAGAAAAGGTGGCTCTGCTTGTTTTATTTGGACACAGTGGGGCTTATGTCTGAGTAAACCTGCACCAGATTGCACTGCAGAGTTCTTTCTTGGAGGTTATTGTATTTCATACCTTCCACTCTACAGGTGTTGTATTTTCACACTTGCTTGCAGCCTGGAAAGGCAAAAATTGGGGTGCGGAACCTCTAACCCATGGCTCAAACACAGACCTCTCCGTCTGGACCTTGGCAGGTCACGCCCCCTCACTGGCCTTACTCCTGGTTATAGACATTATTTACTCTGTCCTGCCTGGTCCCCAACAACAAAGCTGAGAGAACCTTGCACAAATTGGGGAAGGAGAATACTTGGATGCAAACATCCCCACCTTGCTGCTTACTGAACAAAGGTAAGAATCACATCTATAACTCCTCCCACCTTTGGCTCTGGCCACTCCCACTGGTGGAATGCAGACCCTGACTGGTTTTGATGGAGTTAATGGAGACCTTGACAGGACCCCCCCCCCATTTAAATGAAAAGGGGAAAAAGTTCAAGAAAGAGAGAGGGATGTCTTAAAAAGACCACCAGAAGTTCTCCAAAATGGAGAAGGAAGGAGAGCTTGAAGTGGCTGGCCTAGCATAAGCATGGGAATGTACATTTCATAACTATATCAGCCTTCTCCAAACTCTTGAAGGCCCCGTGAAATCCTGCAGGCAGATGGATCAACATCAGTAGCAGCATTGCCCAGTGAGTGGTGCCGAACGGATGGGGGGAACCTGGACACCGCCTCATTTTTAGTAGGGTCTCAGCACCTGCAAGCGCTCCACGGAAGAGTTGCTCAGCGCATGCCTGTGACAGCTGCTTGCTTGTACAGTGATATGGGGTTCTTTGGAAACTTATGATGAGGTTCGTTGGTAAGTTCTGAAAAGACAGATGAGCTTCCCTGAAGAAAGAAACAGACCTAGCCAGTGCTTGGTGTGAGCTGCCAGTGTGTGCCGCCACCATCTTCCCCAACATGGGAGATCAGTGGATGGCGTGAAAGGGTTCCCTGAATGTATAAAGCAGCCTTCCCCAACTGGGTGCTCTGACTCAGATTCCTGCACTGAGCCGGGGGTTGGACTCGATGGCCTTGTAGGCCCCTTCCAACCCTACTATGATTCTATGAACATTGGCCATGCTGGTTGGGGCTGATGGGAGTTGGTAGTCCAAAACATCTGGAGGGCACCATGTTGCCTACACCTGGAGAGTGGGATGATCCTTTCATGTTGTTGTCGTTCAGTCGTTAAGTCGTGTCCGACTCTTCGTGACCCCACGGACCAGAGCACGCCAGGCCTTCCTGTCCTGCGCTCTCTCCCGGAGTGTGCTCAAGTCCATATTCATTGCATCGGTGATGCTATCTAGCCATCTCATCCTCTGCCGTCCCCTTCTCCTTTTGCCTTCAGTCTTTCCCAGCATCAGGATCTTTACCAGAGAGTTTTCTTCCTTTCATGTACAAGAAAGTAAATACAACTTGACTGGTCTAACAAATTAGAGCTGTGACAAGATGTTACAGTATGGAGTGCTCCTGTTCAGGGTTCCAGTCAGCCAGTCCTGCCCTGTTCCAGGATATTCCATTCCATTCCCTCCTCCCTGCTTCCCCTCCCCCCAACAATCAGCATTCTTGCCAGCCGAGTATCACAATACTATCTTCTCTTCTCCCAGAGTGTAGCGAGACAAAGATATGCAACAGCATCACATCTGCACACAACGGAAGGATCACTCCTCATTTCAGAAAGAAGGAAGCTTGTGGCACCTCGAAGACTAAACAGACTTATTGTGGCAGAAAATTTCTTAGAGCAGCTTTCCCCACAACTCAGTGCCCTCCAGGTGTACTGGACTACCATTCAAAGTCCTGCTTTTGCCCAACGGTACGTGCGTGTGCCCCACTTCTGAGCAGATTGAAATTTCGGGGGTACACCGCCCACCCGAGGTTAAGTTTCCTTAGAAGTAGATCACTGGAGACTTATGGCATTTGTGTGATAAAACGTTTATTTACACAGATATACAGGCTGAGCATGAACAGGAGGTACAAAGCATTAGCAGTACAACAGATTCGTGTCTCCTATCAGATTTCTAGAGGGAACCCATTGTTGGGTAAAAGGAGCAAGTCCGCATGCTTCCAGACACTAGGGGGTGATATAGAATGTGTGGCATCAACAGCCACTTCTCTTGTTCATCCCCCTTGTTTTCCTGTAGTTTCTTTTCCCTGCTCCCTCCCCTTCCTTCTTCCTCCTCTTCCCTCTGCAACAAGTGCCATGTAGCTCCCTCCATGAGGGGAAGCAAGTAACCATATTTCATGCCTCAGACACCCAGCTTGTGGTTAAAACAGTGTGAAATAGTGTTAGATAAGGGGTGCTTGTAGTTAAACAGCGTTAGGTAGCCTTCTCTGATGATGTCTACAAAAGCACTAATAAAGTAAGTTGATTTGAACTTCTTCTAAACTGGCTCTAGCCTGCGCGTGTTGCCTCTAATACTAAATGCTGTGTTGCCACACTTTCTCTATATAAGGCAACTCTGGTGTAAGTCACACCAGACTTTCCAACATCCATGGTGCCATAGGATTCTCTGTAGAGAGTAAAGTCAGTTCTCAGCCACCTTTTCCAGTCTGAGGGTGCTTCCAGATGAGGTTTGATTGTATAATTACTGGCCTCATTCACCAAATTTTATGCTGGGGGGTGGGTGGTCCAGACATTGTTGGCGTTTTCCACTTGTAACCCTCCCACTGAAGGTGTCTTGCTCTGAAAAACGTGGAGTTCATAGAATCATAGAATAGTGGGGTTGGAAGGGGCCTACAAGGCCATCGAGTCCAATCCCCTGCTCAGTGCAGGAATCCAAGGCAGAGCATCCCTGACAGATGGCTGTCCAGCCTCGTCTTGAATGCCTCCAGTGTGGGAGAGCCCACCACCTCCCTAGGTAATTGGTTCCATTGTCATATTGCTCTAACAGTCAGAACGTTTTTCCTGATGTTCAGCCGGAATCTGGCATCCTGTCACTTGAGCCCATTATTCCGTGTCCTGCCCTCTGGGGTAATCGAGAAGAGATCCTGGCTTTCTTCTCTGTGACAGCCTTTCAAGTACTTGAAGAGCGCTATCCTATCTCCCCTCAGTCTTCTCTTCTCCAGGCTAAACATGCCCAGTTCTTTCAGTCTCTCCTCACAGGGCTTTGTTTCCAGTCCCCTGATCATCTTCGTTGCCCTCCTCTGAACCCTCTCCAGCTTGTCTGCATCCTTCTTAAAGTGTGGTGTCCATACTCCAGATGATGCCTAACCAGTGCTGAGTAGAGGGGAACTAGTACTTCATGCCCCTTCATGGATCACTGCCTTGTTGTGGCGAAGGGGCTTGCGTAACTCAGTGAAGCCATAAGCTATGCCGTGCAGGGCCACCCAAGACGGACAGGTCATGGCAGAGGGTTCTGACAAAATGTGGTCCACTGGAGAAGGAAATGGCAACCCACTCCAGTATTCTTGCCAAGAAAACCCCATGGAACGTATCACAAGGCTAAAAGATATGACGCCGGAAGATGAGCCCCTCAGGTCGGAAGGTGTCCAATATGCTACTGGGGAAGAGCAGAGGGTATTTCCAAGTAGCGCCAGAAAGAGTGAAGCGGCTGGGCCAAACCCGAAAGGACACTCAGCTGTGGATGTGTCTGGCGGTGAAAAGAAAATCCGATGCTGTAAAGAACAATATTGCTTAGGAACCTGGAATGTCAGATCAATGAATCAAGGTAAGCTGGAGGTGGTCAAACATGAGATGGCAAGATTGAACATCGACATCTTGGGAATCAGCGAACTAAAATGGACAGGCATGGGCGAATTTAATTCAGGTGACCATCATATCTACTACTGTGGGCAAGAATCCCTTAGAAGAAATGGAGTAGCACTCATAGTCAACAAAAGGGTGGGAAAAGCAGTACTGGGGTACAATCTTAAAAATGATAGAATGATCTCAGTACGAATCCAAGGCAAACCATTCAACATCACAGTAATTCAAGTCTATGCCCCAACCACTGAGGCCGAAGAAGCTGAGGTTGATCGGTTCTATGAAGACCTACAACACCTTTTAGAACTAACACCAAAAAAAGATGTCCTCTTCATCATAGGGGATTGGAATGCTAAAGTAGGAAGTCAAGAAATCACCGGGATAACAGGCAGGCATGGCCTTGGTGTACAAAATGAAGCAGGACAAAAGCTAATAGAGTTTTGCCAAGAGAACATGCTGATCATAGCAAACACTCTTTTCCAACAGCACAAGAGGCGACTCTACACATGGACGTCACCAGATGGTCAATATAGAAATCAGATTGATTATGTCCTTTGCAGCCAAAGATGGAGAAGCTCCATACAGTCAGTAAAAACAAGACCTGGAGCTGACTGTGGCTCAGATCATGAGCTGCTTCTTGCAAAATTTCGGCTTAAATTGAAGAACGTCGGGAAAACCACTAAACCATTCAGGTATGACCTCAGTCATATCCCTTCTGAATATACAGTGGAGGTGAGGAATAGATTTCAGGGATTAGACCTGACAGACAGAGTGCCTGAGGAACTATGGACGGAGGTCCGTAACATTGTTCAGGAGGCAGCAACAAAATCCGTCCCAAAGAAAAAGAAATGCAAGAAAGCCAAGTGGCTGTCTGAGGAGGCTTTACAAGTAGCTGAGGAAAGAAGGGAAGCGAAAAGCAAGGGAGAAAGGGGAAGATATACCCAACTGAATGCAGAGTTCCAGAGAATAGCAAGGAGAGACAAGAAGGCCTTCTTAAATGAACAATGCAAAGAAATCGAGGAAAACAACAGAATGGGAAAGACTAGAGATCTCTTCAAGAAAATTGGAGATCTCAAGGGAACGTTTTGTGCAAAGACGGGCATGATAAAGGACAAAGAAGGCAGGGACCTAACAGAAGCAGATGAGATTAAGAAGAGGTGGCAAGAATACACAGAAGAACTATACAGGAAAGATCTGAATGTCCCTGATAGCCATGATAGTGCGGTCACTGAACTTGAGCCAGACATCCTAGAGAGTGAAGTCAAGTGGGCCTTAGGAAGCATTAGTAACAACAAAGCTAGCGGAGATGACGGTATTTCAGCCGAGCTATTTAAAATCCTAAAAGATGATGCTGTTAAAGTGCTGCATTCAATATGCCAACAAATCTGGAACACTCAACAGTGGCCACAAGACTGGAAAAGGTCAGTTTACATTCCAATTCCAAAGAAGGGCAACGCCAAAGAGTGTTCAAACTACCGCACAATTGCGCTCATTTCACATGCCAGCAAGGTGATGCTCAAAATCCTACAAGCTAGGCTTCAGCAGTATGCGAACCGAGAACTACCGGAAGTACAAGCTGGGTTTCGAAGAGGCAGAGGAACTAGAGATCAAATCGCCAACATTCGCTGCATCATGGAGAAAGCAAGAGAATTCCAGAAAAACGTCTATTTCTGCTTCATTGACTACGCTAAAGCCTTTGATTGTGTGGATCACAACAAACTGTGGCAAATTCTGAAAGTGATGGGAGTACCAGACCACCTTACCCGTCTCCTGAGAAACCTGTACGAGGGTCAAGAAGCAACAGTAAAAACCAGACATGGAACAACCGAGTGGTTCAAAATTGGGAAAGGAGTACGACAAGGCTGCATATTGTCACCCTGCTTATTTAACTTATATGCAGAGTACATCATGAGAAATGCCGGGTTGGATGAATCACAGGTCGGAATTAAGATTGCCGGGAGAATTATCAACAACCTCCGATATGCAGACGATACCACCCTAATGGCAGAAAGCGAAGAGGATCTCAAGAGCCTCTTGTTGAGGGTGAAAGAGGAGAGTGCAAAAGCTGGTTTGAAACTCAACATTAAAAAAACTAAGATCATGTCATCTGGCCCTATCACTTCCTGGCATATAGAAGGGGAAGAAATGGAAGCAGTGACAGATTTTACTTTCTTGGGCTCCAAGATCACCGCAGACGGTGACTGTAGCCATGAAATTAAAAGACGCTTGCTCCTTGGGAGGAAAGCTATGGCCAACCTAGACAGCATAGTAAGAAGCAGAGACATCACCTTGCCGACAAAGGTCCGTCTAATCAAAGCTATGGTTTTCCCAGTAGTAATGTATGGCTGTGAGAGCTGGACTATAAGGAAGGCTGAGCGCCGAAGAATTGATGCTTTCGAACTGTGGTGCTGGAGAAGACTCTTACGAGTCCCCTGGACTGCAAGGAGGTCAAATCAGTCCATCCTAAAGGAAATCAACCCTGAGTGCTCATTGGAAGGACAGATAATGAAGCTGAAGCTCCAATATTTTGGCCACCTAATGCGAAGAGAAAACTCCCTGGAAAAGACCCTGATGCTGGGAAAGACTGAAGGCAAAAGGAGAAGGGGACGGCAGAGGATGAGATGGCTAGATAGCATCACTGATGCAATGAATATGAACTTGAGCACGCTCCGGGAGAGAGCGCAGGACAGGAAGGCCTGGCGTGCTATGGTCCATGGGGTCACGAAGAGTCGGACACGACTGAACGACTGAACAACAACAACAACAAGTACTTCATGGGATTTGGAAGCTATACTTCTATTAATGCAGTCCCAAATAGCATTTGCCTTTTTTGCAGCTACATCGCATTGTTGGCTCATATTCAGCTTGTGATCTACAACAATTTCAAGATTGTTCTCACTTGTAGCACTTTTGAGCCAAGTATTCCCCATCTTGTAACTGCACATTAATTAATTACATTTATATCCCGCCTTTTTTTTCCACCTTAAGGAACCCAAGGCGGCATACATAGTCCTCCTCCTCCTCCAGTTTATCCTCACAACAACAACCCTGTGAGGTGGGTTGGGCTGAGAGTCTGTGACTGGCCCAAAGTCACCCAGTGAGCTTCCATGGCTGAGTGGTGACTAGAACCTGGATCTCCCGACTCCCAGTCCAACACTCTAGCCACTACACCACACTGGTTTCTTTTTCCTAGGTGCAGAACTTGGCATTTATCCCTATTAAATGTCATTCTGTTGTTTTCTGCCCAGCACTCCAGCCTATCAAGATCACTTTCAATTTTGTTTCTGTCTTCCAAAGTATTAGCTATCCCTCCCAATTTTGTGTCATCTGCAAATTTGATCAGCATTCCCTGCACCTCCTCCTCCAAGTCATTCATAAAAATGTTGAAGAGCACTGGGCCCAGGACTGAGCCCTGCGGTACCCCACTCGTTACCTCTCCCCAGTTTGAGAAGATCCCATTGATAAGCACTCTTTGAGTCCGATTCTGTAGCCAACTGTGGATCCACCAGATCGTTGTTTCATCTAGCCCACTTTGAGCTAGTTTGCTCATCAGGATATCATGGGGCACTTTGTCGAAAGCTTTGCTGAAGTCGAGGTATATGATGTCTACAGCATTCCCACAGTCCACAAGGGAGGTTACCTGATCAAAAAATGAGATCAGATTCATCTGGCAGGATTTGTTCTTGACAAATGTTGGCTTCGAGTAATCACTGCATTGTTTTCAAGATGCTTACAGATGGATTGCTTTATCATCTGCTCCAGAATTTTCCCAGAGATTGATGTCAGACTGTCTGTAGTTCCCAAGTTCCTCCTTTTTACCCTTTTTGAAGATAGGGACGTTAGCCCTCTTCCAGTCATCTGGCACTTCACCCGCCCTCCATGATTTCTCAGAGATAACAGACAGCGGTTCTGAGAGCTCTTCTGCCAGTTCCTTTATTACTCTAGGATGCAGTTCATCTGGCCCTGGAGATGTGAACTCATTCAAAGTAATTCGGTGTTCCTTGACCATATGCCTATCGATCTCAAGCTGCAATCCTGCCCCTTCAGCCTGTACTTTGCCTTCGCCAGGGGGCTCATAGACCCTCTTTTGGGAGAAGACTGAGCCAAAGTAGGAACTGAGCACTTCTGCCTTTTCCTTGTCATCTGTTATCATTTTGCCATCCTTATTTAATAACTGAACCACCATTTCTTTCCTCTGTCTTTTACTATGCATGTAGCTGAAGAAAACCTTTTTGTTGCTTTTTGCATCCCTTGCTAACCTCTGGTCGTTCTCAGCTTTAGCCTTCCTGATGCCATCCCTGCCATTCTGTGGTATCTGCGTGTACTCTTCCTTTGTTGCTTGGCTTTCCTTCCACTTCCTATATGTGTGTGTTTTTTTTTTTTCAGGTCATCTATAAGCTTTTTGTGAAGCCACATTGGCTTCTTCTGTTGTCTTCCACCTTTTTTTCTTGTTGGAATTGTTTGTAATTGTGCCTTTAGAATTTCCTTTTTTAAAAACTCCCACCCATCTTGGGCTCCTTTTCTCGTTAGGGTCGCTTGCCATGGGACCTTACTGATCATTGTTCTGAGTTTATAAAATTGGCTTTCCTAAAATCCAGGGTACGCATTTGGCTACACTCAGCTTTTGCTTCCTTTAGAACCAAGAACTCAACTATAACATGGTCACTTTCCCCCAGAGTTCCTGTAACTGCTACTTTATCCACTAAGTCATCTCTGTTGGCACTGTTAAGGGGGTCGGCCCTTTGTTGTTGACATTTTCAAAGGGGCAGGGGGGGAGAGGGAGATAGAGATGGATGGCTTCCTGCCTGGCTCAGGAACTAGCCAATTAATGCTGTGTACAGACCTACTCTGAGGGGCAATTGCTTCAAGAGTGACACAAGGGCCAGCAAATCACTGTTCTGCAAATACAGCTTCTCTTCAAAGACAGAAAGTAACCTCCTCTGATCCTAAGGCTGTACCTGTGTCACAGCTGCAGGGAGATTATGCATGTAGGTCTCTCCACCCTTAGGGAGAAAGAGTCAGGCGGCCTTTGTGGAATACATAAAAGATGGGCAGAAGGGTCTCTCCTGAAAATGAGACTGCTGAGTAGGTGAAGATCAGGTCTCCTGTATCAGCATCGACAAAGGCCATCTGCCCCCCTTCATAGTTCAGAGAGACTTGGATCCTCTTGAGCTCCCCTTTCAGGGACAGATGAGAGGAATGAGAGAGTCCCCAAGCTCTGTACTCACCTTTCAACTTCCCCACAGTCCATAAGTCATCCCTGGAAGAAAATAAAACAGCGCCCTTTCTCCTGACATACTTTCTGGCAACCCCCACGGCCCAAGCTCCCTCACTTCCCACAGTGACCTCCCAAAAGTGTCTGCCTGCTGCAAATCCATTGCATCCCAACACAAAAGGACAGAAATCGAATCTCTCGGGATTGTCAGGCAGATCTTGATATTTGTCTCTCCATGTCACGCATTTATGATCCTCAGACAAGATGAGATTAGGATGGGCTGTGTCTGGATCCAGACTTATATTTGCTGTTGGGGTTGGAGGCCAATGAGGAAAGAGAAGAAAATCAGCATCAGCCAGGAGATTGGCTTACCTAGTGAGTCTGGCAAGCCCGAATGCAGTACATGGAAGCCATATTGACTTGAGGATGCTCCTCTCCTTCTTCACAATTAAATGTAACATTTGCACAGCGCTTTCATAACCCATGCTTCAGTTGTTGCTCCCAGGATTGTTAAAAGAATGGTAAATCTAGCATGCCTGTGTTTGCTGACACTGGGTGGGGTGATTACCCTCCCTGCTCTGTTTCTAGAACCAGCTATTGACACACGCTCAGTAAGTGCTCTTCTGGGTGGGCTGGCTTCTTTGAGAAGATACCAGCAGTCCAGCCTTGCTCAAGAAGAGAACGCTGCTCCAGAGGGAAGGCCCGCAGACTCTGTTATTCACAGGCCTGCTTTGCTTGTTTTTAGGATACAAGCAACTAATAATGAAGATTTAGATTCCTGCACAAGAAAACTACAACAACTATAAAAGGATTGTGAGCTCATTTTTTTTTTCTTCTGTGCACCCTGTTAATAGCTGAAAGAAACTGTGACTTCTTTGCTGCTATGAAACAACAGCAACCAGACTGTCAATAATATCAAGACTATTACTGTCATTTGACTGTGTATTACTGTTCTGTGTATCAATGAGAATTATTTCTTTTATTTCAATATACATTTAAATTTGATCTTTGTGGTTGTTTCTTTTCTTTGTTATTGCAAATATGGATGGGACTTGCACTGTCAAAAAAGACTGAATCCGCCCACTTCTCCTGCCTAATGCAGAGATACTGTGGGTTACACTTCCAAGGGTTCAAAGTGCTTCACAGGTATTATCTAGCTGTAATCGTTACAGTGACCTTATAATGGGTGGGGAACCTCAGGCCCAGAGGGTTCTGAGGGCCAAATCTGGATGGCCATGCCCTTCCCCATGCCGCACCCCCTTTCCCCTGACCACTGATTGTTTGATGGTTTCCTGGATTTTGTGTGTTTTCCCATTTTAAAAGGTGGAAATACCTCTCCCAAGGCATTGGTCACTGGCAGTTAGAGCGGTAAGCTACAATAGGTGGGTATTTTTGGCTCCACCCCTTTTGCCTTAAGCCCTGCCCACCACGGGAATGCGGCCCCTGAACGCTTTTCTGAAATTTAATTCGGCGCTCGGGTTGAAAGAGGTTCAACACCCCTGCCCAATAAGGTAAATCATTAGTATTGTCTCCCATATTTTAGATGAGAGGGCTGAGGGAGAGTGGCTTGCCTGAAGCCACCTCATGAGTTCATGGCAGAAGCAAGACTTCCTGATTTGTAACTCAGTCTCTGGACCAGTTCGGACAATTGCCAGTACCCACCGCCACGGTGGGTTGTGGTTGCGTGCTGGCTGGCCGCCCTTGTGCATATTCAAGCTGCAGCCACCCCAGAATCCTAATGTGGCCCATGGGTCTCGTAGTCAACATTTCAACAAATCCCATGCTTGAAAACTCAGGAAAAGCTGGCAGCAGGCTTGTCCAGGGCTGAGAACATACCCTCTTTGTAACCATGACCCACATTTTTGCAATTTCATCCCCCCGCCCCCCCGACAAGTCTCAGCTGTTAATTTTTTTTAAAGTATATCCTGCCCTTTGGGGCAGTTTACAAAAAGCAAAAAAGAAAGACACCCATAAAAGCATTACTTTGTTCTGCTGCTTATGAAATGGAGGAGGCAGACAGGAGATAATAGGATTTAGGGTCATTTGACACTTCCCGTATATTGTCCATTTGGGAATCCCAGAGAGCATCAGGTGACTCCATTTTGGTGGGCAGCCACCTAGTGATGTGGTCTGGATTGGATATACTATCAGTGAAGACCCGTTATCCAGTTCTGCAACATCCAGAGACAGTGTTTTGGAAGTGATGAAAACCCTGCGAAATTCTGCTTTGTGCTGCCCATTCTGCACTTTTAACAGCTCTATGCTATCCTCTTAGTCATGTCCAACAACAGGCCAGGCTGACCTTCACATCTAACAGCTTCTCTTGGTTTTTCTCATTTTTCTCCCTGGTACAAATGATTATTCCTTAAAAACTGAGAAGAACCTTTAAGGCAGACATGGAGGTGCTATCCAGGGAAAATCAATGTAGACCAAAGAGCCACAACCCCACCAGTGGCGTGGTCTTTGCCTTACAATTCTCGTGTCTCCCTGCCTCAAGAAAAGACTGTGTGGAAAGGCCCTCAGTGTTGATGTCCAGCACCAGTTTCACTGTTAGAAGTCCAGGCAGGGAAGCAAAAGCAGATGGTTCATCAGAGGTCTTCTTGGCCCTCAGGTCAAGCAGTTACAGGTCACCTCACACCAAAGCATTTAGAAAGTGGGTGGGGCAGGAAGGTAGGTGAATGAATGGAAGAACCAAACATGAACGCATCCAAATAATCATAACTAGAAAAATGCTCAGATATCATCAATCAATTTGGGGCTTTTTAGTTTAGGTCAGCCTTCCCCACCCAGTGCCCTCCAGATGTTTGGACTACAACTCCCATTATCCCTGACCATTGGTCATGCTGGCTGGGGCTAATAATTAACCCCTTGATGGTTCCAGAAGTTCACCAAGGCAGTGCTGGTGAACGCCAATGAAACACAAGCAGACAACATTCAGAGAAGTCCTCATTTTTGCTGTGAATTGGATCCCCCATGAGACCCCAAAATTTACCTTTTTGAACCTGAAATCCAGATACCAGAATGTCTAGAGAAATAAAGGGATGGTATCACACATTTGTGTTTATAACATATCTGGTAAGAACAATATAGCATGCATTATTCAGGACTGGGAGGAGGTTTCCCCAAACTTTCAGCGCCCACTGATTGAATTACCTTCGCTGCCATTGGTGGTGGGGGTTACCCCTACCAGTGGTGGTGAGATGGTTTCTCTGCCCTCAGCAGTCTAGCCACCATTTTCTTAATCTGAAAATGATCCAGATACCATGTTGTTCTGGGGCATTTAGTGGAGCGGGGGACTGGACAGGACATGGCAGCTTTCATAAAAACATGGCTAACATTACCTGAATTGGGGCATGAGTCAAAGCACTCAAGTCTGGGGATTTCAGGTACAATTTTCAAAGCTATTAAGACAGCAATCCTATGGCCCTTAGACAGCATCGGGGGGGCTATGGGATATTCCAGATTCCTCCTCTCCCCCACCCCTGCCCCCTTGAACCCAGCATTTAGAGAACCGCACCAGTAATGCTCGTCTGGCTAAAATGTAGAGCGGGGGAAATGCACAGATGAAGATTGCCTCCCCACTGTTCCTGCTCTGCATAGGATTCCCATTGGCCTCCGAGTTCAGACGCAGATGGGAATCACGATAGGATTGTGCCCTAAATACAGCTTTGGTGAGAAAGACTGTAGACTGACTGAGGGCTAAACTACATGGTACGTTAAATACATAGTGTGCAGCTGGTCTTCATTATTTTTTTAACCTCAGGGTAAGCACACAGGGCCCAATCCAGACTGGGACCACTTCACATGGGTAGGGGAGGTTTAATCCTTCCCACCCAGCCACTTTCTCCTCTAAATTTGGCCCCCTCGTGGAGGCTAAACCCCTCCTCCAGTGGCACCAATGGGGTTTCTGTTTGTTTGTTTTTAGCTTGTTTTGTTTGTTTGTGAGTGGCTAGGTGAGAACATTTAAACCTTCCTTACCTGTGCACTGTGGTCCCAATCTGGATCGAGGTCCCATATACTTACACTGAGGTAAAATAAAGCTGAGGATCAACGGCATGCTACATATTTAATACAGCATGTAGTTTAGCCCTGAATGGAAAAGGGCAAAGGAGAGTGGAGTAACTGAATAGAAGAGGACCAATTGTATGCTGTTCATTGTAGAATCAGACGAAGGAAGGATGGAAGCCATTTCTGCCAATATCACCTGTAGGTTTATCTCACAACACCAGTAGCATTTGCTCCGATGACTTGAGTGCTGTTATTACTTGAGATGAGAGTAATAAGCATCCCTGTCAGACCCTTTAGGAGCTTTTGTGCATTTGGTAGTGGGGGGGGGGTAGCAGCCACAGGAAGCAATTTAAGATTGGTCTGAGTGCCTGCCTCAATTTGGCTTGCTGTAATTCAAGCAGGAGTGCTTGTATAACTGAGCACCCCATTTTGAATTCTTACTCTATCCCTCCTTATTACCAGAGGTTAATTATTTGTTATGTTTGTTTCCTAAATACTGTGGGAGAAAAAAGAGTGTGAGAACATAGACTCCCCATGGCCTCCCATCCAGGTACTAGTTGCCAGGCCCAGACATGCTTAGCTTCAGAGATGGAAGTACATCAGTCACCTTCAGACGATTTTCTAGGCCCAACTACGACAGTCCAGCAACAGGAGTTATTCACACTGGCCACTTTCGATTGATCTATTTTCACCACAGTCAAATACAAAGTGTATACAAGCTGTGGCAAAGACAGGGGGTTTGCCCGAGAGAGACCATGAGGGACATTTCCACCAAGAAAGGCTGCCTCGAAGAATCAAGTTCCCCACTCCCTGTGCCAAAGACACACATGCACACTCCTAATTTTGAACGCTTGTTCAATCACTCTGCCTGCCCCATTAAACAATGCAGGCTCTTAAAGCATAAACAGGCAGGAATTAGTCACTGGAGATAAAAAATGAAGACCAATTTAAACAAACAAAATACAGAATGCAAATCTGAGTTAAGTCTGCAGGAATCAGTTTGACAAGAGCCCTGTAACAGTTAAAATAAAATTGCCTTTTCAATTTTCCAGGCCTGAGAACATTGCAAAAAGGGTGGCCAGATGCAAAAGAGGGTAGGGCTCCTGCACCTTTAATTTGTTATGCAAGCTACACCGGCTGAAAAATTACCCTTAAGGGAAGGGCCATAGCTTAGTGGCAGAATACATGTTTTGCATGCAGAAGGTCCCAGGTTCGATCCCCAGCATCTCCAGGTAGGGCTGGAAAAACTCCTGCCTGAAACCCTGGAGAGCCGCTGCTGCCAGTCAGTGTTGGCAATACTGGGCACGATGGAGCAGGGGCCTGACTCAGTATAAGGCAGCTTCATGTGTTCCTGCACCACTGCTACACCACTGTGAAAGGTGCAGTAGCCCCTGTCCTCTTTTACACCTGCCTACCCTACTTATCAATGACTTTCACATAGCCTTTTGGACCAATGCAATGTCCTCTAGAAAATCCTTGCAGCCAATCTGTTACCTTTGAACTGATTCACGATGCCATCCAGAAAGGGATTTATACAGCAGAAGTCCCAGATCCTCAATTTCAGCGCAGGAGAAAAAATCACAGGATTCTCAATGTTCTCCTTCTTCTCACACCTGGTGGGGAAAGACAATGTCAACTCACCAGTCTAAGCAACTTTCCGAAAAGCCCCGTGTCTCCTCCTGGTGTCAGTTCTCCACATCATGGATATATCATAGAGAACTGAGGTCAAGGTTTTTACTATGGTGAAAAGCAGCATTCAAGCAACTTGTGGATCTATAGAGTATTTAACAAGTATAAGAAAAACAATGAAGATGTGTTTCAGGGCAAAAGAAGGAGATATATGCAATTAGCAGTGCAATCGTATACCTGTCTACTTAGAAGTAACTGTGCTAGGTGGGTATAAGCACATTTACCTGGGAGTAAGTCCTACTGAACTCAGTTGGGCTTACTTCTGAATAGACATGTACAGGATCCTCTGATAACTTGTTAAGGATAAATGAAAAGTCAGGTCCTGAGAGAGAGAGATTTTAGGATTATACCAACTTTAACTGAACCATTGTAAAAGAGAGAAGAACTGAAAAAAATAACTACAGTATGTGGTAAAATAAAAGGAAGTGCAGAATAATAATGTATGGAGTGTCTTCCCAGAGAAATGAATAAGATAACTTTAAAAAGAGATAATAAATACTATTATTTACTATTTACTATTAAAAATTTACTATTTACTATTATCTCTTTAAAAAGAGATAATAAATACTATTATTTACTATTTACTATTATTTATTTATTTAATAAATAATATTTATTTATTAAATAAATAAATTCTTTATTTATTTAATAAATAAATAAATAAAGAATGAATATAATATTTTATATAATATGGAATATTTTAATAATTCGTATAGGTTACTGGGTTCTACATATTAAAATGTATTTTTAATATTCATATTAAAATGAATATTAAAATTATTTTATACGTTTCGTAATTGTCTGAGGAAGAGCCTGTAGATACATTTTGAATATTAAAAGATAAATTATATTAAATACAGTGATCTTTGGTGGCAGAATGAGGGTATTATAACTACAATACAGTGTCCCTGTTTTGATCTGTGATACGTTGGAGGGAACAGAGCCCTAAATTCTCTCCCCCTGAGACTGGAGGGCCACGTTCTTTGCACTCCTAACACAGCTTTCTTGGCATCACAAAAGATTTCACTTACCTCTGCAACAAGCTTTGAATATCCTAGAGGGAAAGAGGGAAAGTTTATTGTGCTGTTTATTGTTTTGCATTATACTGTATTTTATTCTTTTAAATATTTGTATTGTATTTTATATTTTAACTGTGTTTTAAAATGGCATTTTAATTTTTTAACTGGTTGTAATCCACCCAGGGAACATTAGTTATTGGGCGGATTAGAAATGTACTAAATAAATAAATAATAAAATAAATAAGAACTCAGTGGAGCCATTTCTGTGCAGACCACTGCAGCCTACTTTGCATGTCCTTCAGTGGAAGCAGACATAGGTGGATCCCGCAGTAGAAAAGAAGGTACCACTTCAGTCTGCAGTTGAGGGTACCACATTTATGAATACTTTCGCTTTCTTTCTTTTTTAAGACCCTGCAACTTAAAAACTAGAATAGCAGAGACGGGGTTGTCTTCTTCCCATCAATTCCTTATGGGGGGAGGATTCAAACATGGTACCCCCTGCCTGCAGTGGAACACTCTACTCTGTCACCTCAGGATCAGGCCTTACCTGCAGGAGTTCACTTGCTGGCTGCTGACGCTTCTCCTCCATCTCCTGGATGATACTGTCAAGAGAGGAGAATTCCTCCGAGAGTTTGGCCAGCTGCTCATCCCTTTTCCTAGCAATCTCCTTTTCCAGGTCTTCCATTTGTGAGAGCAGATGCTTCTCTTGTTCATCTAGAAACCGGTGCAATTGTCTGAACACAGCTGCTGTCTTTTCCCTCTCTGCTTTTGTTTGCTTCTGCAACAAGAAGATGGGAAGAGGAATAAACCCAGTCTTCGGAGCATGAAGTGGTCAATGGTGAGAATTCCCTAGCAAGGGCACCTACGTCTTTTCACAGAGATCATGTCAATATTCAGCAGGGAAAGAGCTTCCTAAAACTTACAAGAGCCCACCTTAAGAATGGCCTTATGTGGACATTTTCTGTATGATATTAGGCCATTCCAAATATAATATTTTTAAAATAAACTCTTCTGCATTCCGTTTTTTCAGAGATTTATTCTAGACTACAGTACTTCTTCACTTCCTAGTAATAGCAGCACTTACAAGCAAGGCTTGGCTTTCCTTTCCTGCATCTGCTTTGTATGCCAGAATTTTCTCTCTCTCCTCCCTCAGAGTCTCCAGGCGTGTATGAATCAGATCCTGAAGGGAAAATAAAAGTTCAGGTTTGGTTCAGAGAGAGAGAAGGAGGAGTTAAAACACATTGTTTGTTCTCTGCAATCCATCCAGATCTGATCCTGAGGAGAAAACAAAAGTTCATGTTAATCCTGTTAGAAAGCCAGTGTGGTGTTGTGGCTGGAGTGTTGGACTGGGAGCCAGGAGATCTGGGTTCTAGACCCCACTCAGCCATGGAAGCTCACTGGGTGACTTTGGGCCAGTCACAGACTCTCAGCCTGACCTACCTCACAGGGTTGTTGTGAGGATAAAATGGAGAGGAGGATTATGTATGCCACCTTGCGTTCCTTCTGGAGGAAAAAAGGTGAGATATAAATGGAATAAATAAATAAATACATTCCTTTTTTAAGTGTGTGTGTGTGTGTGTGTGTGTATCTCAAAATTGAGAGAGGCAGGCAGGCAGGCAAGTTGAATGCCATTCTTGCTCTCTGCATTGCACTCCAGTGGTTTTTATAGGGATCCTCCTGGCGCCTTCCTTATCCCATTGTAGCACACAAGTAGATTGGCTAGATGGGTTAGGTTAGTAGATCCAGTTGAAATATGGAGTTAACACTTCTTGACATGGGGAAAGGGAAAGATCTTTTCCACTACTTCCATGTCCAAATTGGTTCTGGCAAGCTGTCATATTTGAGTGCATGGAAGCATTTCGTTTCCCTGCAATGGAGTTCAAGGTCCTCCCTAGCGTTACAGAGAAGCTCAGCCACAATAACCTGTGTTTCATATTTTGGGGTGGCATCTCCCATCTCCCATCACCTTGGCTAAAGAATCCATTTTGCTCTGAGAAAGGCAGCCAGAACAAGAGGCTTGAAGGCTGCCAGGAATGAGGGGGCCCTGGATGGTAGCTAGTATCTACGTACCTATTGATGTTCTCTATTGATTAAATTCTGAGAGGTTGCCCCCATGGAACTCTGGATACATGCAAATGCCTACCAGGGCCGGCCCAATATATTTTGCTGCCTGAAGGGAAAGGACAAGATGGCGCCTCTCCCCATCCCACATACAGAGTCTAGTGGCACCATAAAGACTAACTAATTTATTCTGGCATAAGCTTTTGTGGACTATTGACCCCTTCATCAGATGCTACAAGACTCTTTGTTGTTTTGTCTGCATACAAAATTTACACTAAACAAATGCAAGCAGACAGTAAAGGATGCAAAACTCTGGCCCGGTTCACATGATCACAAGGTAGTTAACAAGCCACGGTGGCATGTTAACTACCCTGCGTGTTTCAGTCGCATGCCGGCATATTTGCATAATTACCCTTGCTGGGTGCAGCTTCTCATGTCATCCGAACCCATCGAAGGTGGCTTGTTGGGGTGGTTAACAAACCACCCAGAACCCAGGGCCTGCTGTAGGGTTGTGGGGTGGTTTGTGGGGTTCGACTGACACAAGAAGCCACGGCCTGCGGCTCAGATTGTCAACATGATGCCCATGGGTGCTGCAGCCCACTGTGGGCATCTCTACACCAGCCTAAAATCCTGCATTTAAAATGGGGCTTTCCGCTTCCATTTTAAATGCAGGATCACAACTGACTCCCTTTCCCCCCTCCCCTTCCCCCTTCCTCCCTGTATTTGAGTCTTCCATTATCTTTCATTGATCTCACTCCTCTTCTTGCTGCTTTTACTCTTTTCACCGGGGAAACTGAAGCCGAACACAACGGGGTAATTTGATAGCTCATTATCTGCAATCTATTTAAAAACGGAACAAAGGGGACGCAGGATAAAAGCTCTGTGTGAAGGAGCCCTGTGTCTAATAAGCCACTGTGGGCTTTGGTGATTGTGCAAACCAGATCTCTTTGTTGTTTTTCCTGATCTGTGATATTTATTCTAGCTGTTGTTGTTGTTCAGTCGTTCAGTCGTGTCCGACTCTTCGTGACCCCATGGACCAGAGCACGCCAGGCCTTCCTGTCCTCCGCTCTCTCCTGGAGTGTGCTCAAGTTCATATTCATTGCATCGGTGATGCTATCTAGCCATCTCATCCCCTTCTCCTTTTGCCTTCAATCTTTCCCAGCATCAGGATGGTCAATATCGAAATCAGATTGATTATGTACTTTGCAGCAAAGATGGAGAAGCTCTATACAGTCAGTAAAAACAAGACCTGGAGCTGACTGTAGCTCAGATCATGAGCTTCTTGTTGCAAAATTTTGGCTTAAATTGAAGAATGTAGGGAAAACCACTAAACCATTCAGGTATGACCTAAATCATATCCCTTATGAATATACAGTGGAGGTGACGAATAGATTTAAGGGATTAGACCTGATAGACAGAGTGCCTAAGGTCCGTAACATTGTTCAGGAGGCAGCAACTCAATCCATCCCAAAGAAAAAGTAATGCAAGAAAGCCAAGTGGCTGTCTGATGAGGCTTTACAAGTAGCTGAGGAAAGAAGGGAAGCGAAAAGCAAGGGAGAAAGGGGAAGATATATCCAACTGAATGCGGATTTCCAGAGAATAGCAAGGAGAGACAAGAAGGCCTTCTTAAAGGAACAATGCAAAGAAATCGAGGAAAACAACAGAATGGGAAAGACTAGAGATCTCTTCAAGAAAATTGGAGATCTCAAGGGAACGTTTTGTGCAAAGACGGGCATGATAAAGGCCAAAGAAGGCAGGGACCTAACAAAAGCAGATGAGATTCTAGCTGAGCTTCTAGTAAATATCTTGGAGGGTGGATTAGGGCTGGAGGGGTGTGTGCCTTGAGACTGAAGATGTCCTTTTTATTGATTGATTGATTGATTTTATTACATTTCCATACCACCCAATTGCCGAAGCTCTTTGGGTGGTTCACAAAAATTTTCCTTCCCCCCTCCTGAAACTCCCCCCAGCCCCAAACTGGCAGGAGCACTCTTTTTAGGGGATGGGGATACATTGCAACTTTTTGTTTCGGGTCCCACTTGTCTGTACCTGTTTTTCCACCCTATCAAGATCTACAGCGACTCCCTACCTTGTACTCCTGGGAAGCCTCCTCCAGAGGAACCGCCTTGTGGTTTTCGTGCTCCTTGGATCTGTCGCACACCAGGCAGATGGGGGCTTCGTGCTCCTTACAGAAGAGTTTCAGGGGTTCCTGGTGTTTCTCGCAGAGTCTCCCCTTCCCTCCTGCTCTCTTTCTCTCCTGAAGAATGAGGCTTTTCGCTATTTCAGCAACATTAGCCATTTGTCGGTTTGGTCTGACGTTCCTTTGCTGAACAGTTTCTCCACACTGAGGGCAGGAAGCCTCTATGCTTGACTGCCCCCAGTACTGGGTCAGGCAGACTCCGCAGAAATTGTGCCCACACTCTGTTAGGATCACTGGGTCCTTGAAATACTCCAGGCAGATGAAACAAGTGGCTTCCCCACAGAGATCCTTGACGGGGCTCCCAGCAACAGCCATGGCTGCCTTACGCAAAAGAGAAAGGAGCAAAGTTTGGTTTCGCTTTCTCCATCAGCAACTAGGTGCTTCACTTCCTGGAAATGAGATTATTCAAGATCTGGCTTTAAACTATGTTAAAAAAAATGCAAAGAAAAAAAAGCAAAATAATTAATACAATTACTAATCCATCACAAACTGGCAGTACGAGAGCATCCAGCCTCAAATCTGGGGAGAGTTCCTTATGGATTCTGATTACTTTAGCTTGTGGACCCCGTAAAATCTACTTTCTAGACTCTTTGAATGTATCTTGCAGCTCTCCCTAACTAACCATTACGCCTTTGCAGGAAAATTGCTATTACAACAGGATTCATGGAAATCATAATGCCACCAAATCTATACAAAACAGAAGCATTTTAACAACCGCTCATTCTGGAGCGTGCCAAAGGCTTCAGCAGGTCTGCAAGTCCAAATTCAGGGCCTTTCCATGCCATCAAAAGATCAGTGCTCCTACCAATGTTAATAGTTTTGCAAGATCTATCTCCACTTAATAGATGGGTGCAGTGGGGGCTGGTGGCTCCGAAGTCAGTGGGGTGGTAAATCCACCCCAGGTTTCAGTCAGAACCAGTCACAACTCTAAAGGAGCTATCCAAGGTGCAGGGCCCACTGATATCAGAGCCACCAGCCTCCACTAGATGGGTGGACGGGTGCGGCAGCTTTGCAGCCATCACAAGCTAGGCCAATAGACTTGGGAGACAAACTACAGAGGATGGCTGTTGCCCTCATGGCCTGCTTGTGGGTTTCCCACCAGCATCAGGTGGCTGGCCATGGTGGGCTAAGAGCTTTTCTACACAAGCCTGTTAATCTGCTGTATCTACTTTTTGTCTCAGAACTGAGATCAGAGCATTGCACATGGAGCATTTCCTTTCTTGCCTTTTCACTATATAACCTCTGGGTGACACTGTTGTACAGCAGAATAGCGCAAATACACAAGGGCAAATCGCGCTTTCTGTTGCTTTCACAATTAAATGTCACATTTTCCATCCTCTACAAAAACTTGCCGAAAGTGCTGGCTAGACATAGAAGCAAAACCGGAGGGTCAAGACGTCATCTAAAGAACCCATAAACAACCATGAGTAAGGAATGACGAGCACATGGTAAATGCCTTGTGTAGAAAGATCCCTAAGTGGATCATTGTGGATGATCCCAATGATCCCAATGATAAGTGGATCATTGTGGATCCTAAGTGGATCCCTAAGTAGATCCCTAAGTGGATCATTGGTCTGATTGAGCAGGGCTTTTCTCATGTGCTTCTTAGGGGAGGAAATAGGAATATAGTCCAGGTGCATGCTGCTTTTGCTGCAACAGATGAACAGACTCTTCTGTTCTTGTGTACAGACCATGTCAGAGAATGAATGGCAACAGGAGTGTTTTTTCATCATCACAGATACACAGAACACAGACCAAGAATTCGTTTCAGGTGGATTCAGAGAAGGGCGGAAATGTGTTGAGCATGGAGGGGCACCATGCAAACCTCCCAAATTCAGCTCGCTTTTCAAGATTTGAATTCCTATTTTCCTAACTATAATTTTTGTAACATTTCCCAGTTATGAATGCTATTTTGAATTTAGGGGTATAATGATAAAATTATATGAAAAAATATGATATGCAATATTCAATTTAGTTAATATTTAACCATTATATTATGAAGACTTCGGTTTTACATTGTATGTGTGTTGTTGTTTTAAAAGGGCCTTGAAGTCATACTTTAAAAATTGAAAACATTAATTCAAATTTTCTCCAAACTGACATTCCCTTTCAGTCTGATGCCTTACAGCAGCAAATAGTTCCTGGCGGCTACAGTTATTGCTCAAAATGCCTTCTCAGAGGAACTGCCACAGTGTGGCCAGTGAAGGTAACGACTGGGATTTATTGTGGAATAGCAGTTGTCACAGAGATGGGGGTACCAGACCACCTTACCTGTCTCCTGAGAAACCTGTACGAGGGTCAAGAAGCAACAGTAAGAACCAGACATGGAACAACCGATTGGTTCAAAATTGGGAAAGGAGTATGACAAGGCTGCATATTGTCGCCCTGCTTATTTAACTTATATGCAGAGTACATCATGAGAAACGCCGGGTTGGATGAATCACAGGTCGGAATTAAGATTGCCGGGAGAATTATCAACAACCACAGATACGCAGACGATACCACCCTAATGGCAGAAAGTGAAGAGGATCTAAAGAGCCTCTTGTTGAGGGTGAAAGTGGAGAGTGCAAAAGCTGGTTCGAAACTCAACATTAAAAAAACGAAGATCACGGCATCTGGCCCCATCACTTCCTGGCATATGGAAGGGGAAGAAACGGAAGCAGTGACAGATTTTATTTTCTTGGGCTCCAAGATCACCGCAGACGGTGACTGTAGCCATGAAATTAAAAGACGCTTGCTCCTTGGGAGGAAAGCTATGGCACACCTAGACAGCATAGTAAGAAGCAGAGACATCACTTTGCCGACAAAGGTCCGTCTAATCAAAGCTATGGTTTTCCCAGTAGTAACGTATGGCTGTGAGAGCTGGACTGTAAGGAAGGCTGAGTGCCGAAGAATTGATGCTTTCGAACTGTGGTGCTGGGGAAGACTCTTACAAGTTCCCTGGACTGCAAGGAGGTCAGATCAATCCATCCTAAAGGAAATCAACCCTGAGTGCTCATTGGAAGGACAGATACTGAAGCTGAAGCTCCAATATTTTGGCCACCTAATGCGAAGAGAAAACTCTCTGGAAAAGACCCTGATGCTGGGAAAGACTGAAGGCAAAAGGAGAAGGGGACGGCAGAGGATGAGATGGCTAGATAGTATCACCGATGCAATGAATATGAACTTGAGCACACTCCGGGAGAGAGCGCAGGACAGGAAGGCCTGGCGTGCTATGGTCCATGGGGTCACGAAGAGTCGGACACGACTGAACGACTGAACAACAACAACAACAACAACAAGCAGTTGTCACAACTGGTGTCAGTTAAGAGCATCTCTACACCAGCCTAAAATCCTGCATTTAAAATGGGGCTTTCTGCTTCCGTTTTAAATGCAGGATCATGATGGTCACAGGCTTCCTTCCCCCCCGCTTCCCCCCTCCTTTCTCCCCTTATCTGAGTCTTCGATATGTTTCATTATACAGCTGCTAGATGGCGCTGTGGTCTAGCTCCTCTCATTGCGGCTTTTCCCTTTGCGCAAGGGAACTCAGGCGCTCTAATTTGATAGCTCATTATCTCTGATCTTTTTAAAAAAATGGAATAAAGGTCATTTAGTGCAGAAGATGCCCTGGAGGTTGACAACGTCATCTAAAGGACCCACAAACTTCCATGAATAACCAATTTCAATAGCAAGATAAAAGCTCCAAGTGAAGAAGCCCTAAGGGATACAGTAGATATTCCAACCACTAGATAAGACCACCATGTTGGATGTGAGACGACTTTTAAAGCAGGGTTCCTTCCAAATCCATCTCCATCCTTGCTAATACATTGACTGGTCAATTTTTCACCATCCTCTATTGCATTCTTCTCTACCTTATGGGTCTGGAGATGGAATGTTGCCTTGCAATCCTGACATCTTTCTTTAGATCTCCTTAACCAGCCTCCCCGAATCCAGCACCCTCCAGATGTGCTGGACTACAACTCCCATCAGCCCCAGCAACCATCGCCATGCTGATGAGAGTTATAGTCCAGAACATCTGGAGTGCACCAGGTGAGGGAAGGCTGTAATTTAGTTTTTCTACACAAGGCTGTTAAATCACTGCTATCTTTTTTTTGGTTTTGTCGCAGAACTGAGAGCTGAGCTCTACGCAAAGAGCTTTTCCTTTCCTGCCTGAGGGGGGAAGCTTTGGAAAGAGGAAGAAAGCAGATGGTTGGGCACTGCTTCTGGAGGGTGTCCTGAGCACCTTCCAATGCTGGCACTTATCACCTCCTGTCCCAGAGAGAGAAAGGAGCGGAGGAGTGGCAGAGTGAGAGAGACAGGGGGTGGGGTGGGCAGGGAAAGGATGGGGTTAGGCTGTGAATTGGATGAAGTGTCTGTGTGTGAGCTGCTACCCTGAGAGGCCTTGGCAGGGGCTGTAGCAAAAGGGGTGGGGAGCACAGAGGAAGGCTGACTAGGAGCATGACATATACGTCACCAGAGCTCCCCCAAGATGGCGGCAGAAAACTCCACCCATGGAGCCGTTTTGCTGGCAAAGAGATGCTGGGCGGGGGCAGACACTGACACCAAATCCTGCACCCCTTCAATTCACATCTACATGAATGGTTCACCTTTACTCAAGCCCAAGATTTGGTAACTTCAGTGTGTGTGTGTGTGTGTGTGTGTGTGTAGAAATAGCTGCCCATCATGACCTCCCACCCACACTGGCAAGACAGAACATGGGATATAATATAGCTCAATCCCCAATCACACCACCACCAGTATATAAACCCTACCCAGGGGGGCCACAAGTCAGGTGACAGGATGTGTGGCATGGAGCTATACCTCTCTGGCCTTAGAACAGTAGCATGGGGCATTGTGGGAAATTAAAATGGCGGCCCTCAGCCACCTAATACTGCTGCTGCTGCTGCTGGCCACCACTGCTGCCAGGTAAACCAGCCAGGGCACAACAACAGAGGAGGGGGCTCTGCCCAGGACCCCCTCAAACCTGGAGCCAGCCCTGCCCCCAGAAAACAGTGTTACACTGTCTCCTGGCTTGGACTGTCTAAGTTTACTCGCATGTTCTTGTGCGGTAAAAGCAAGGGTGGAGAACCTGTGGCCCTCCAGATGTCGTTGGACTGCACCTCCCATTATCCTGACCATTGGCCATACTGGCTGGGACTGATGGGAGTTGTAGTCCAACAACTGGAGGGCCACATGTTCCCCACTCCTGTATTAAAAAGATGTTGACTGCAAAAGATATTTGACTGTAGTCAGGAGTTTTTTCATCCATCACCCATTGGAATGCAAAATGATTACAAAAAATACTCTGGAGAGCTGAATTGGGAAAAAGATGCTTCAAAATAAAATCCAAAAATGTCTAGGGGTTATCCTTAATAAATTATTTGTTAAGAGATTTTTACCCTGCCTTTTGGTCCTAAAACATACAAGGGGGCTTACAAGCAATTTAAATATCCCCCAAAAAGTATCATAACAAAAAGGCTTTTTTTTTTAATAGAAATCATTTATTAGATATTAGGCAGGTAAAATTTAAAATCCTTGAATTTATGTAGCTTGCCAGTACATCTTAGTAAGGCCAGCCCACAGCTATGTAGGAAGCTGTCTCATACCAGGTTTAATTTGAACAGTCTGGATCCTTATTGAGCCAAAATGGCACCACCACATTCATGAGGAAGGTATCTGCAGGCTGGGAAAAAAACTGAGGTTTGCAGAAGTACAAAAAATATTTAGGGGAAAACTAACCTCTAGGGAGGATCCCGCTCCGCCCTCCCCCAAAGACCAGCCCAATGAGGGCTGAGCCTGCTCAGTGGCTACGGAATGCTGCCTGGCTGCTAGAGGGGAAAAACTGAAAAATGGGGAGGGAAAACAGAACGGAGTATCCTGGAAAAGGGCGTGTCTGTCTGGCAACCTGAACAGGAGCACTCTATGCTACATTTTATTGCAAGCTCCACTTGTAGGGTCTCAGTAACAGGGAAATCAACACCATTGCATACCAACGTAAGCCTTGGGCCACCCCAAATCATACACCAATGCAACTGGCAGGCTCTTCCCTATGAAGTGAAACGGTAGTGTGTTTAGCCCACAGTATCATTTGGGTGCACATCATTCTCAAAACCTGTTGTCCCCCCACCCCCGGGTATTCTGACACTGCTTTGCACTAGGAATGCACAAAGCACAGGCCTAGATCTCTCCTGCACTGTTTGAGCCAAGGAGATCCTACTTCCAGACACCAGACAACTTTGTCTGAGATAGTTGCTCTTATTTAGGCCTTCGGTGTCAGTATGGGGCCACCAGAGAGCTAGTGTGGGATGTCGTACATACAAGCCTGGACTTTTGTTTGATTCTCACTGAGGTGACAGGTCTGGGCTGCACCACTTCAGATGGCAGACGGGCTGTGTGTGTCACGTGATGGGGATTTCTAAGTTCCATCCCAAAACACACACACTTCCATTTCGAAAACTAGCATGTCAGGGGATGAGGGTTCTAGCATAGCTTTCTAGCTGCAGGGATCTTTGTTTGTATGGAGGAGCAAGCCCTCACCTGCAGTCTGAAGTGATAACAGCTCAGCCACAGGTTTGCCATCTCAGAGAAAACTAGGCCTGAGTTCAAATCTCTGCTCATGTAGGAAGATGAGTGACCTTAGGCCAATCATATTCTCTCAGTCTAACCTACCTCACAAGTTTGTGATGGGAGGAGCACAATGCTTAGTGCTACCTTAAGCCCCTCAGAGGATGGGTGGGATAACAATAAATTGTCTAGATTTTTCCATTAGTGTCATGCCCCCACCGGAGGAATCCTCTTTAGAAGAGGAGCTAGAGCTGCCAGAAATCAACAGCACCCTACAGCAGCCCATGTCAGAAGGCCAGGAG
The DNA here is from genome assembly GCF_057233095.1 of Heloderma suspectum. NCBI lineage: Eukaryota > Metazoa > Chordata > Lepidosauria > Squamata > Helodermatidae > Heloderma > Heloderma suspectum. The sequence goes on along the minus strand of NC_139459.1, from coordinate 363,018,296 downwards.
GAGCCTGGGGCCTCAGGAAAGATGGACACAGGTCCATCCCTGCAAGGGGCTGGGGACTCTGCCTCTGAGGCAGGGGCTAAGCAACTCCCTGGCCCTCAGCTTAGAGACTCACCCAGCCAAAGCAGGACAGTTAGTTTGGTGGTGGGGAATCTTTATGTTTGCTGTCAGAAAACCGCTATACCAAAAAAGTTTAAGGTGATATAACCAACGAACCTGGAAGCTTTACAGTGCAATCCTACACATCTTTACTTGGAGATGGGAGTTGTAGTCCATGGAGAGCACCAGGTTGGGGAAGGTCGCTCTAGATAATGTGTTCTCTTGTCAATCAGCTATTACCATCAAGAGGTTTCTCTTAACGTTCAGCCGAAATCTCCCCTCCTATAACTGAAGCCCCGTTAGATCTATTCTTGCCCTCTGGGGCACCAAAGAACAAATCTTTCCATCCTTCTATGTGATAGTCTCTCAGGTATTTGAAGAGTGCTCTTATGGAGTCTTCAAATCAGTCTTTTCAGTCAGTCTGAACCCTCAGACTGACAGAAAAGACCCTCAGTCTTTTCTTCTCCAGGCTAAACTTACCCAGTTCCTGTAAACTTTCCTCATAAGGCTTGTTTTCCACTCAGCTAACCATTTTCATTGCGCTTCTCTGAATCTGTTTCAAGTTGCTGTTTTCCTGCCTATGTAACAACTGTAACTCCCAGTGTAATAAACAAAAGCTGCAACTGCATTCTAGAAAGGGGAGGAAAATTATCTTTAATATTTTCTTCTTCATTATGTCAGGGAATATATTATATTCCCTGCTATTGCAATACATCAAAACAAATCTTTAAAAAATAGGCAATTTTTGGAGTCAGAATAGCAATCAGGATCTCGTAATTCAGCAAGCAGATTGGTTGTTAAGAACTCACCCGAAACAGACTGAGGGGTGCAACACAGTATTCCGTGTCAAATTAAAAACAAAAAAACAAGTTCAAGATCCATCAAGTAATGTGGTAAATCTAGATTTAAAGGCTTATTCACGTGAGCTGCTTGAAAGCCTGTGGTTCTTACTGACAGAAGTCAAATTTGACTGAAAATGTGAAATTTGTCTGTGGAGAAGAAACTGGTGTTGTTCTGAAGTGGTAACATTAAGCGGATTACCAAAAACATTGCTCGCTTTGGCAACCTCAGCAGTGCAAGTTCATCATATTTTTTAAAAAACCAAAGTTGTTTGCTGTAAAGGGAATAATTTTGGATAATGTTTGGCCTTATAAATCATTAATGTAAAATCCTTTCTTAAAAATATTGATGTAATTCTTTTATACTTTATCAGTAACACTACTCCATTTTTCCCTGATCTATTTTATACACATTTTATATATTTATTATGGGCATTGGCTAAACAATAAAACTACTACCTTTGTAAGAAGTACCAATACTTTTAATCCTAAAAAAAAAAATTAAAAGCCTGTTTTGGACACACACAAAAAGGAACAGGAATATTTTACAGCGCAATTTTATACAGGTCTACTCAGAAATAAGTCCCACTGAGTTTACTCCCAGGTACGTGGGCATAGGATTGCAGCCTAAGTTTCCTTTTCACCATGTTTCAGAGGGGTAGCTGTGTTGGTCTATTACAGAAAAAACAACCAAATGTCTTCTGTCCTCTTAAAGCAGCCTTCCCCAATCTGGCGCCTCCCAGATGTGCTGGACTACAACTCCCATCAGCCACAACCAATATTCCCAGTGGTCAGGAATGCTGGAAGTTGTAGTCCAAAACATCTGGAGGGCACCAGACTGGGGAAAGTTGTGCTGAGCCAAAGGTAGGCAACCCGGTGGTGCCTCCAAATGTTTTGGACTACAAATCCCATCAGCCCCAACCAGCATGGTCAGTGGCCAGGGGTTATTGGCGTTGTAGTCAAAAAATATCTGGCAGGAACCTGGTTGGGGAGGGCTGTCTTAAAAGGTAACAGATTTACTGTGGCATTGATTTTAATGGATTAGTGCAACCTATGGCCCTCCAGATGTTTTGGACAACTCCCATCATCCCAGCTCATTGGCAATGCTGGCTAGCATTGATGGGAATTAGAATCCAACAACATCTGGAGGGCCACAGCTTTCCCACTCCAATGGAACCCATTTTGTCAAACTGTAGGGCTGTTTGTCTCTAGTACTTGATACCCTGAGGTACAGTGCCCCTGAACGTGGAGGTTCTGTTTAGATCTCCTGGCGAATAGCCATTACCTATCCTCCGTGAATGTCTCTTACCCCTTTGATGACATCCAAGCCAGTGGCCACTGCCACCCGATCACGTAACAGCTCATGTATTATTTCTTTACGGATTTCAGCATCACCAATTACGAATTCATAGACCAGCCATGCAGGGTCAAATTGAAGACTTATCTATTCCAGTATTTTGTTCCGATCGTGGCCAACCAGCTGCCCCAACGGGAAGCCCACAAACAAGTCATGAATGCAACAGCACCCTCCCGCTCACGTTCCCCAGCAACTGGTATACAGAGGCATACTACCTCCAATTCATGCCTCCCTTACCCTGAGAAGTTTCATGCGAGGCTTCCTAATACCAAGTCAGCCCACTGGTCTATCTAACCCAGTACCAGCTTTAGGCAAGGACCTTTCCTAGTTCTGTTACCTCTATTAAATGGAGATTGAATCTGGTAAGCAAAACATGCGCTCTACCACTGAGCTATAGCACTTTTCCTTGACAGGTACTCTTTTTCCATTTTAAACCATGCTGTGTTAATTCCTCTCCTGAACTGAGATTGAGGCAAGCATTTAAAACCAAACACTTTCCTAGACAAATCCTCTATTTGTAGAAAGACTGGGGTGTCAGACTGGAAACACTGACAAGCCCCCATCACATTTTTACCTCAATTTCCTCCTAACATTTATTTAAAATATTTTTTAAAGTCACCCTCTTTGCCTAAAAGTGCATGAGGGGATGGATGAAGTTTTAAAAGCACAATACATGCAATCAATTCATCACCTCTAGGGCTTAACAAGTTCCGAAAAACAGAAGTGATTTCCCCCCAAAATCAGCAGTTACTGGGTTTGTCTCCCGTGTGGGTTCTCTCGTGAGCAACGAGGGTAGAGCTCTGATTGAAACTTTTTGTGCAGTGCGAGCATTTGTATGGTTTTTCCCCAGTGTGGATTCTCTCATGTCTAATCAGGTGCGCTTTGTGACTGAAGCTCCTGCTGCAGACCAAGCATGTGTAGGGTTTCTCGCCCGTGTGGCTTCTCTTGTGTCTATTAAGGTTAGATTTCCCGCTGAAGCTTTTCCCACAGGCCGTGCAAGTGTACTGCTTGACTCCTGAATGGCCCCTCTCATGGCCGATGAGGTCTGTCCTGTGCTTGAAACTCTCGCCGCAATCCACGCACTTGTACGGCTTCTCGCCCGTGTGAATCTTCTCATGGCGAAGGAGGTGCGCTTTATGGCAGAAGCCTTTGCCACAAACGGAGCAGAGGTACGGTTTCTCCCCCGTGTGGCTTCTCTCATGCCTGGTAAGGTTGGATCTCCCACTGAAGCCTTTCCCACAGATGGAACATGCATAGGGTTTATCCCCTGTGTGGGTTCTCTCGTGGATGATATAATCTGACCGATGATTGAAGCCTTTCCCACATGCCGGGCATTCGTAGGGTTTCTCGCCCGTGTGGGTTCTTTCGTGAGTTGCTAGCTTGGCGCTTTGGCTGAAGCTTTTCTCACAGTGCGAGCATTTATATGGTTTCTCCGTGTGGGTTCTCTCGTGTGAAATGAGGGTCGAACTCTGGCTGAAGCTCTTCAGGCACTGCGAACATTTGTAGGGTTTCTCTCCCGTATGGATTCTCTCATGTCTGATCATGTGCGCTTTGTGACTAAAGCTTCTCCCGCACACCGCGCAGGTGTATGGCTTCTCCCCCGTGTGGCTTCTTTGGTGCCTGTTGAGGTTTGACCTGCCGCTGAAACTTTTCCCACAAAACGAGCAGATGTGTGGCTTCTCTCCCGTGTGGGTTCTCCAATGGGCAATAAGGTAGGAACGCACATTGAAGCCTTTCCCACAAAGTGAGCATTTGTGTGGCTTCTCTCCTGTGTGGGTTCTCTCATGGGCAAGCAGGTACGATCTCACGTTGAAGGTCTTCCCACAGTATGAACATGTGTACGGTTTCTCCCCCATATGAATTCTCTCCTGGGCAAGAAAATATTTTCTCCAAATGAAGATTTTCCCATAATTAGAGCATTTGTATGGTTTCTTGCTAACTCTTTTCCCCGTGTGGCTTCCTGGTTGCCTTTCTGCTCTGTACTGATTGGCCCTGCCCAGGTAGCGGAAAACACTCCCTCTCGTCATTGCCCTGTTGGTTTCTACATGCTTCATGCTTCCAGGCAGAAAATCCTGCTCTTCTTTCACAGAACCATTGCCTGTTGGAAACAACAGAGAATCATGACGCCAAGGGTAATTCTCTGCAAGAAGGAGGCATTTGAAAGACACCAGGATGCCACCTGTACATGAACAGCTGAATGGATTCTGCAAGGATGGGCAACCTTACATAACTCACAAAGTGCCAAAGGGAGCATGGAAGGAACCAAACTTTCCTTCATTTGTTAATCAGTAAGCAGAGCTACATTGTGTCTGGGGACCCATTTCTCAGGGGACTTGCATATATCTGATTCCAACATGCATGTGTTACTTCAGGGACCACCTTCTCCCACGTCAACCTACCCAAGCTTTTACAGAGGCTGCAGTAAGTCCTCCTCTCTGTCCCAACAACACTAGAAGTATGATGGGCAGGTATGAAGGACAGGGACTTTTCAATGGTATTGCCAAAACTGAGGAATTGGACTATTCCACCTAAAACTAGTCTCCTTTCAGCTAAAGTTTTCCATTATACCCTTATTTATTTTTATTACATTTATATCCCACCCGTCTTCCTCTTGCAAGGAGGCTTACATGGTCCTCCTCCTCTCCATTTTATTTTCACAACAACCCTGTGAGGTAGGCTAGGCTGAGAGTCAGTGACTGGCCCAAAGTCCCCCAGTGAGCTTCATGGCTGAATGGGGACTAGAACCTGGGTCTCCTGAGTACCAGTCTAAAACTCCAACCACTAAACCAGACTGGCTCTCAACTTCTCCCTTGAGTTAATAAGCAAAGGTGAAGGTAAACAGAAAGTACTGGGCTGGACTGGACTGGGCAACACTACACCCTCCCAGTGGAGGAGGGAAGCAAGAATGCACCTGCCCTCAGTCAGTGGAGGCTGGTGGCTCTGATGCCAGTGGGGCGGTGAATCCGCTCCGGGTTTCAATCAGAACCAGTCGGAACTCCAAAGGGGCTATCCAAGGTGCTCTTTGGATAGCTCCTTTAGAGTTCTGGCTGAAGCCCGGAATGGATTCACTGCCCCACTGACACTGCAGCCACCAGCTTCTACTGCCCTCACTCTATGTTAACCTCTAAGCCTGGCCAGGACTACAGCATAGGGCTGAATATAGGGATGGAGGGGCCGCAAATTAGCCCAACCCATCACTCACCTGACTGAATGCCCGAGACAGTCGCACTTCCGTCGGATGCCCGGAGATCAGAGACCCAGGGCTCCTCTTCTGGTTCCACCTTTATTATCACACCAGGAAATCCTGAGTGGAAGAGAGACGAGAGACAAGGAGGTGTGATGGTCAAACTCCCAGGGTCAGAGGGAATGCTGACTGTGTGGATGTCGCCCAACAGGGTTGACGCCGGGCTTGTTCTAGCACTTCAGCCTGCCCCCGCCCGCACAATCTCCTCCTGGCAGGACGCTTGCACTCTCACTGGCTGGCTGGGACTAACTTACAGCCCTCCTGGGAAATCCAGGAAGGTTTTGCAACTGGTCAGCCACTGTATGAACAGAATGCTGGACTAGATGGGCCTTGGTCTGATCCAGCAGGGCTCTTCTCATGTTCACAGTGGCCATCCAGGTGCCTCAACGGGAAGCCCACAATATGACATGAGTGCAAGAGCAGCACCCCCCCGCCCCGCTCATGTTCCCCAGCTACTGGTGCACATAGGCATATGTGCACCATAAGCACTGAAGCCCTACACACTGAGACATTTGATCTCGTCTGATCTCGGAAGCTAAGCAGGGTCAGCCCTGGTTAGTACTTGGATGGGAGACTGCCTGGGAATCAGTCTTCCTGCATTAAGCAGGGGGTTGGACTCAATGGTCTTGTAGGCCCCTTCCAACCCTATGATTCTATGATTTCTATGATTACCGCCTCCGATATGGGAGGTAGAATACAGCCATCAGGACTAGTAGCCACTGATAGCCATCTCCTCCAGGAATTTGTCTAACCCCCTTTTAAAGCCAACCAAATTGGTGGCCATCGCTACACCTTGTGGTAGCAAATTCCATTAACTCTGCGCTGTGAGAAGAAGTCCTTCCTTTTATCTGTCCTGAATATCCCACCAATCAGCTTCATGGGATGATCCCACATTCTAGTATGATGAGAGAGGGAGAAAAATGTATCCTATCCAATTTCTCTGCACCATGCATAATTTTGCATGCCTCTATCATCTCTCCCCTCACTCACCTTTTTTTTTTTTTTTTTTACATTAAACAGTACCAGACATTGTAACCTTTCCTCCTTGGGGAGTTGCTCCTTGGGGAGTTGCCCCCCCCCATAGCCTTCTAAAAACAGTAGCTGGGGGGGGGGATCACAAAAGGTAAAGAGGCTGGGCCCCCACCCCCTTTAATTTATGCACCGCCTTGGACCAAGGCGGTGCATAAATTCAACAAGCCGATACCACCACAGCCTCTTTCAACAAGCTGACACCACCACCGTCAGCCTTCCAGAAAGGCCTTACCTTGCTCATAGCCCTGAGGATCTGACACCCATGGCTCCTCTTCTTCTTCCACTTTTATCATCACAGCATTAAAACCTGGTAAGGATCAGAGATATGAGAAGAGGAATAAAAAGGATTGATAATCCGAATGACCTCATCTTACTGCATCTTATTTTAAGCATTACTTGGATGGAGATGGGATCACAGGCAGAAAGAACATTAAGGAACATCCCAATGTTATAGAGCAGGTGTAAGCAATGTCCCCCCTTCATGGATCACTGCCTTGTTGTGGCGAAGGGGCTTGCGTAACTCAGTGAAGCCATAAGCTATGCCGTGCAGGGCCACCCAAGACGGACAGGTCATGGCAAAGAGTTCTGACAAAATGTGGTCCACTGGAGAAGGAAATGGCAACCCACTCCAGTATTCTTGCCAAGAAAACCCCATGGAACGTATCACAAGGCTAAAAGAGATGACGCCGGAAGATGAGCCCCTCAGGTCGGAAGGTGTCCAATATGCTACTGGGGAAGAGCAGAGGGTATTTCCAAGTAGCGCCAGAAAGAGTGAAGCGGCTGGGCCAAAGCCGAAAGGACACTCAGCTCTGGATGTGTCTGGTGGTGAAAAGAAAATCCGATGCTGTAAAGAACAATATTGTTTAGGAACCTGGAATGTCAGATCAATGAATCAAGGTAAGCTGGAGGTGGTCAAACATGAGATGGCAAGATTGAACATCGACATCTTGGGAATCAGCGAACTAAAATGGACAGGCATGGGCGAATTTAATTCAGGTGACCATCATATCTGCTATTGTGGGCAAGAATCCCTTAGAAGAAATGGAGTAGCACTCATAGTCAACAAAAGGGTGGGAAAAGCAGTACTGGGGTACAATCTTAAAAATGATAGAATGATCTCAGTACGAATCCAAGGCAAACCATTCAACATCACAGTAATTCAAGTCTATGCCCCAACCACTGAGGCCGAAGAAGCTGAGGTTCATCGGTTCTATGAAGACCTACAACACCTTCTAGAACTAACACCAAAAAAAGATGTCCTCTTCATCATAGGGGATTGGAATGCTAAAGTAGGAAGTCAAGAAATCACCGGGATAACAGGCAGGCATGGCCTTGGTGTACAAAATGAAGCAGGACAAAAGCTAATAGAGTTTTGCCAAGAGAACACGCTGATCATAGCAAACACTCTTTTCCAACAGCACAAGAGGCGACTCTACACATGGACGTCACCAGATGGTCAATATCGAAATCAGATTGATTATGTCCTTTGCAGCCAAAGATGGAGAAGCTCCATACAGTCAGTAAAAACAAGACCTGGAGCTGACTGTGGCTCAGATCATGAGCTGCTTCTTGCAAAATTTCGGCTTAAATTGAAGAACGTCGGGAAAACCACTAAACCGTTCAGGTATGACCTAAATCATATCCCTGATGAATATACAGTGGAGGTGAGGAATAGATTTCAGGGATTAGACCTGATAGACAGAGTGCCTGAGGAACTATGGATGGAGGTCCGTAACATTGTTCAGGAGGCAGCAACGAAATCCATCCCAAAGAAAAAGAAATGCAAGAAAGCAAAGTGGCTGTCTGATGAGGCTTTACAAGTAGCTGACGAAAGAAGGGAAGCGAAAAGCAAGGGAGAAAGGGGAAGATATACCCAACTGAATGCAGAGTTCCAGAGAATAGCAAGGAGAGACAAGAAGGCCTTCTTAAATGAACAATGCAAAGAAATCGAGGAAAACAACAGAATGGGAAAGACTAGAGATCTCTTCAAGAAAATTGGAGATCTCAAGGGAACGTTTTGTGCAAAGACGGGCATGATAAAGGACAAAGAAGGCAGGGACCTAACAGAAGCAGATGAGATTAAGAAGAGGTGGCAAGAATACACAGAAGAACTATACAGGAAAGATCTGAATGTCCCCGATAGCCATGATAGTGCGGTCACTGAACTTGAGCCGGACATCCTCGAGAGTGAAGTCAAGTGGGCCTTAGGAAGCATTAGTAACAACAAAGCTAGCGGAGATGACAGTATTCCAGCCGAGCTATTTAAAATCCTAAAAGATGATGCTGTTAAAGTGCTGCATTCAATATGCCAACAAATCTGGAACACTCAACAGTGGCCACAAGACTGGAAAAGGTCAGTTTACATTCCAATTCCAAAGAAGGGCAACGCCAAAGAGTGTTCAAAATACCGCACCATTGCACTCATTTCACATGCCAGCAAGGTGATGCTCAAAATCCTACAAGCTAGGCTTCAGCAGTATGCGAACCGAGAACTACCAGAAGTACAAGCTGGATTTAGAAGAGGCAGAGGAACTAGAGATCAAATCGCCAACATTCGCTGGATCATGGAGAAAGCAAGAGAATTCCAGAAAAACATCTACTTCTGCTTCATTGACTACGCTAAAGCCTTTGATTGTGTGGATCACAACAAACTGTGGCAAATTCTGAAAGTGATGGGAGTACCAGACCACCTTACCTGTCTCCTGAGAAACCTGTACGAGGGTCAAGAAGCAACAGTAAGAACCAGACATGGAACAACCGATTGGTTCAAAATTGGGAAAGGAGTACGACAAGGCTGCATATTATCACCCTGCTTATTTAACTTATATGCAGAGTACATCATGAGAAATGCTGGGTTGGATGAATCAGAGGTCGGAATTAAGATTGCTGGGAGAATTATCAACAACCTCCGATATGCAGATGATACCACCCTAATGGCAGAAAGCGAAGAGGATCTAAAGAGCCTCTTGTTGAGGGTGAAAGAGGAGAGTGCAAAAGCTGGTTTGAAACTCAACATTAAAAAAACGAAGATCATGGCATCTGGCCCCATCACTTCCTGGCATATAGAAGGGGAAGAAATGGAAGCAGTGACAGATTTTACTTTCTTGGGCTCCAAGATCACCGCAGACGGTGACTGTAGCCATGAAATTAAAAGACGCTTGCTCCTTGGGAGGAAAGCTATGGCCAACCTAGACAGCATAGTCAGAAGCAGAGACATCACCTTGCCGACAAAGGTCCGTCTAATCAAAGCTATGGTTTTCCCAGTAGTAATGTATGGCTGTGAGAGCTGGACTCTAAGGAAGGCTGAGCGCCGAAGAATTGATGCTTTCGAACTGTGGTGCTGGAGAAGACTCTTACGAGTCCCCTGGACTGCAAGGAGGTCCAATCAGTCCATCCTAAAGGAAATCAACCCTGAGTGCTCATTGGAAGGACAGATACTGAAGCTGAAGCTCCAATATTTTGGCCACCTAATGCGAAGAGAAAACTCCCTGGAAAAGACCCTGATGCTGGGAAAGACTGAAGGCAAAAGGAGAAGGGGACGGCAGAGGATGAGATGGCTAGATAGCATCACGGATGCAATGAATATGAACTTGAGCACGCTCCGGGAGAGAGCGCAGGACAGGAAGGCCTGGCGTGCTATGGTCCATGGGGTCACGAAGAGTCGGACACGACTGAACGACTGAACAACAACAAAGCAATGTCCAGGGATCCAGGGGGAGGTGTAATTTCCCCTCCCCTCCAGAACCCACTGGTGGGTGCACCCATATTGCTGCACCGCCAAATTTATTTATTTATTTATTTACAATATTTACAATATTTATATACCACTCCACATCAGAAGATTTCGGAGCAGTGAACAACATGGCAAAAGAATAAACAACAGTTTAAAAGAGTTAAAACATTTTTTTAAAAGACAAACCCCAACAAACTGGAATTTAACAAACCGTGGCTGGTCATGCAAGGAAGGCCTCTTGAAATAACAATGTCTTCAGGAGGCGTCGGAAGGAACACAATGTTGGCGCCTGCCTGACCTCTAAAGGCAGGGAATTCCACAGGAAGGGAACCACCACACTGAAGGCTCCTTTCCTGGTGGACTCCAACCGGGCCATGGGTCCATGTGGAACCACCAGGGATGTGCCTTCAGATGACCTCAGGGACTGGGCAGATTGGTAAGGAAGGAGGCGCTCTCTCAGGTATCCTGGTCCCACGTTGTTTAGGGCTTGGTACACTAGTACTGATACCTTAAACCTGGCCGGGTAGCGAATAGGCAGCCAGTGCAGTTCTCTCAGCAGAGGAGTTACACGCTGAAAAGGGGCAGTTCCAGACAACAGCTGAGCTGCTGCATTCTGCACTAGCTCCAGCTTCCAGACCAGCCGTAAGAGCAGCCCCACATAGAGTGCATTGGAGTAATCCAGGCTTGAAGTTACTAATGCCTGTACCATCATGGTCAAGCTATCCTTGTGCAGGACAGGCCGTAGCTGGTGAACCAGCCAAAGCTGGTAAAAGGCACTCCGAGCCACCTCGACCGCTTGGGCCTCCAACAACAATGATGGATCTAGGAGTACCCCCAGACTACAGACCTGATCTTTCAGAGGGTGTGCAAGCCCACCCAGAACAGGCAATGAGCCTATCTCCCGGGAACCACTCACCCACAGGGCTTTCATCTTGCCAGAATTCAGCTTCAGTTTATTGGCCCTCATCTAGCCCATTACTGTGTCTAGGCACTGATCCAGGACTTGCACAGTCTCTCCTGATTCAGATGTCATAGGGAGATAGAGCTGCATATCATCAGCATACTGATGGCATTTAGCTCCAAATCCCCTAATGACCACTGCCAGCGACTTCATATAGACGTTAAACTACATTGGGGACAAGATGGTGCCCTGCGGCACCCCACAGCTCAATTGCCAAGGGGCCAAGGAATAGTCACCCAATGTTACTGTCTGAAATCGGCCTCACAGGTAGGACTGGAACCACTGTAACACAGTGCCTCCAATACCCATCCCACGGAGTCGATCCAGGAGGATACCATGGTCAATGGTATCAAAAGTCGATGAGAGATCGAGCACGATTAACAGGGTTGCACTCCCCCTGTCCCTCTCTTGATAAAGATCATCCATCAGGGTGACCAAGGCTGATTCAGTCCCACAGGACAAAACCCAGACTGAAATGGGTCTAGATAATCAGTATCCTCCAAGAGTGCCTGCAATTGGTTCGCCACAACCCTCTCAAGTACCTTCCCTAGAAAAGAGATATTTGTGACTGGGCGGTAGTTGTTTAATACCGTTGCGTCCAGGGTGGGCTTCTTCAGGAGTGGCTGCACCACTGCTTCCTTAAGGACAGCAGGGACCACCCCTTCCCTTAGGGAAGCAGTTATCACTCCCTGGACCCACCAAGTCCTACCCCCTTGGCTAGCTTTTATTAGCCAGGAGAGACAGGGATCAAGAGGGCACGTGGTTGGTCGCATTATTGCAAGCATCTTGTCCACATCATCAGGCTGAAACAACTGGAACTGATCCCACAAAATTGGGCAGATGGTGGCATCAGACACCTCGACTGGTACTGCACTAACAACAGCATCAAGGTTGCTGCGGAGACAAGCGATTTTGTCCTCAAAGTCCAATGCAAAAAGGTCACAGCGGGTCCTCGATGGGGCCATGGCCCCATTTACTGGGGAAGATGTTAACAACTGCCAGACCACCTGGAAGAGCTCCGCTGGACAGCTACTTGAGGACACAATGGAGGCAGCAAAATAAACCTTCTTTGCTGCCCACACTGCCATGCAGTAGGCACAATTATGCTCTCTAGGGTGTGCTCGGTCATCTTCACTTCGAGTCTTGTGCCATTTGCACTCTAGCTGACGTCCAGCCTGTTTCATTGTCCGCAGCTCCCCAGTATAACAGGGAGCAGAATGGGCTCCATAGCGCCGGAGAGGGCACTAAGGCTCAATCAAGTTGATGGCCCGCCTCATCTCACTGTTCTACAGTGAGGTTAGGGCCTTGGTTGGATCACCAGCTCTCTCCACTGGAAAATCCCCAAGAGCATTCAGAAATCCATTGGATTCCATCAGTCTCCTGGGGCGTACCATCCAAATAGGTCCCCCACCCCTGCAGGAAGAGAGTAACGCCATAAGTTCAAATCTCACCAGGAAATGGTCTGACCATGACAATGGGGTTACTTGGAGCCCCCAATCTTCAGACTACCCATCTCACAAGTTGGAGCAAAAACCAAATCAAGGATGTGCCCTGCTTCATGTGTTGGGCTGATGACATACTGAGACAGCCCCATGGTTGTCATGGAGACCATGAAGTCCTGAGCTGGAACTCCGGAGTCAGCCTCAGCATAGAAGTTGGAGGAACCCAGAACCACCGTCCTGGGTTCCTCCAACACCACGCTTGCGGCTGCCTCCGTCAGCTCAGTCAGGGAGGATGCTGGGCAGCAGGGCGGGCGGTACACCAGCAGTGCACCGTTGAAATTCAGCAGAACAGCACAGAAGCGGCAACCTGCCCCCCACAATTTTGCTTCAAAATAGGGGTCGGCAACTTGGGGACCTCCAGATGTTTTGGCCTACAACTCCCCTTAGCCTAGCCACCACAGAGATTTTTGGGGGTCATGGGAGTTGTAGGCCAAAACATCTGGAGGGCCAAATGTTGCCTACCCCTGCTCTAAAACAAAGTATGTGATTCCCACACACCTTCTTCCACATAAAAATTGCCATTTTTTTTGCTGCTGCTGCAAATTCTGGGGGTGAGGGGACCATTGGCTGCAAAAAAGGCCTGGGGGGCATATATGAGCTGTGGGTTGTCCACCTGTGCTATAGAATTTTGGGGGAAATGTATCTATATATTAGGATTAATTTACTATAGTAATACTCTCCCGCAGATCTAGGCATTCTCAGCTTCACAGAATCATAGAATAGTAGAGTTGGAAGGGGCCTACAAAGCCATCGAGTCCAACCCCCTGCTCAATGCAGGAATCCATGAAACTTCATCATGAAACAGGAATAAAGTGCTTGTCAGAAATTAATAAGCGCCTGAGAATTAAAAAAAAACCCTCCTCCCCTGAAATATATGGAGAGTTTTCAGGAGGAAGAAAAGGAAAAATGGACACCTTACATCATGGGTGGAGATAAGGTACATCAACATCTACTGGCAGATCTCCTTGTGATTTGCAGTGGATCAGCAACGGTTTCTGAATCTCAACTGTTTAACAGTAACAACAAAATGAAAAAGACTGCTCCACCCCAACTGAGGCTGGTAGAATTAAGAGTTGGGGGAAATCAAGATGATTTGTGTGCAAAACGGGCTGTGAGCTCATCCTGGGCTAAGCATGTGCTCAGAGGTATGCTGTTCTTTAATTCTAAGTGTCTGTCTGACTCCTAAGCCAATATTTTTCACCTGGGTCTGGTTGGTGGACCTGGGGGTTCTAGCAAAAAAACAAAGTAGATCCTGTAAGCTGAGATCCTGCCCACCCCGCCTTATACAACAATCCTGGAAGGGAGATTAGGGGGTGCTATCTGGGGAGATTTCGGGAGCAGGGGAAGAAAAAAACCCTTTTCCCTTTCTCACTCTCCAGGAATCTCCAATAAGGCACTCAGATACAGTACTGGCAGTTAGCCCTGAGCTTTTTAGTGCTTTATGGCACAGCTGGGAATATTTTAGGGCAGGAAAGAAAAAGAAAAACCAAAATGCCCTTTGCCCTTTCCCCCACTCCTGAAGCCACCTCCCTACTACGAGTCCTGAACAAGGCTCCCCTTCCAGGCTGACCAGGGCCTGGGCAGGCACTGCAACGTTTTGCTGTGGGTCCCGACTTTTGCTGCTCTGCTCTCCTTTTCCATCAGATACCAAAGCAAATATTTTTCAAGCCTGTCCTGCTACTTCCCAGAATGTCCAAATCCCAGATGTTTCCAAGGGGGGAAGTGTGAAAAAGTAACCTGTGAATGATTTATATACAGAAGCATGCCACAGATTCAGAACAAATCGATTTGTGCACCCTGAATTAAAAGCTGAACCCATCTCTCACCCGAGCAGGAAGCTCCGACAGCTTCACCTGTCTCTGAGGCTTCATGAGCAGGGTGGACCTCTGGTGTGTCTTCTTCCGTCTTTACTGTCACATCAGGAAACCCTGATCAACAGAGAGGGGTAAGAGAAAGTAATGGTTGGCAGCTTAGGTTTGGTGGAAATCCCAGAGTCTCCCTCAAGACCTAACAGTTTTCATATGAGGTGGATTCTCCGTTGCCTCACCAGAACTGTGGTCCAGAGCCTCATTTTCTTCCATGAACTTTTGCTCCAGAATCAAAGCCTCTTCCCTTTCCCCACTCCGGGGGCTAAACTCGGGCTTGAGATTGGAAAATCCTGCTGGGTGCAAAAGATGCTGATGAAAGCGGCTTGAATTGGCACTTGAAATGCACTAGAGAGGTGCTCACTCAACCCCGTCCATGTGTATATCGAACACGCGGAGGGGGTATCGGGACTGCACGGAGTAACTGTGCTGAGGGCCACCATCAAGGGCAGGTATAGTTGGGCACTTGCCAGTTTTTGTGAACTGCCCAGAGAGCTTCGGCTATTGGGCAGTATAGAAATAAAATAAATAAATAAATAAATAAATAAAGGCCCACATCCCAGCCAGGCCCAGTGACAAGAGCCTTCTATAGTTGCTCCTATAGTTGCACATCCTATAGTTGCACAGTTATTAAGTTATTAATAATAGCTCCACATAGTTATTGTGCACACACAGATGCACATATAATTATTGTGCATTGTTACTGTGCACATAGCTATTGTGTACAATAGCTGCACATATAGTTGCACATGGTTATAGCTGCGCATATAGTTGCACATCCCATAGTTGCACACAGCTATTATTAGTTATTATTTAGAACTCTTGTAGTTGCACATCCCAGCAGGGCCCACTGACAAAAGCCTTCTATAGCTGCTCCTCCCCTTCGTAATGTAACCTGCTTCTCACTCTGGCCCAGACAACAGTGGTGGTGACGAGGAGCAGCAGCCGATGCCACGGCCTGCTTGCTCCCTGACTCTCTGCTTGACAAGCAAGCAAGTGGGAGCAAGGATGAGCAAGAGGGTGAGGAGCAACAGCAGCTGGTGACAATGGTGGTGAGAAGGCAGACTCATACTAGGGAGAGGGACCACTGAGGGGGTCCTTGCTCAACACAGCCATAAAAAACCTGGAACCGGCACTGGCTGTGCCCCCTTCATGATGCTCGTGCTGGCCACGCCCCCTGGCGGCTGTGCATTCGGCAGCAGTGTGAAGGGGGCCTATGCAGATATATCTGTATGCACATCATTCCCCTTCAGATCAACACTGCACACGCAGCCACCGGTGGATGCGGCCAGCACACACATCAGTATGGGGGAGAGATGGCTGCCCTGCACGATCCCACTACTCCCTTCCCCACTTACTGAATGGGTATGTGTGCGTTGGGGTGTCCCTCTAAATATCCCATGGAAGCTTCTGCCACAACAGTTGAGCTCACACAGCATGCTAACCCACACTCAGCAGTCGAGTATGAGTTGTACCATGAGTTATCGTGTTGTCTGAACGCAGCATGTTTTCCACATGGTGGCTTATTAACCATGCTTATTTTTCTCAAACAAGCCACCTTGAGAAACCATAGTTTGCTGTTGGGTTGTTCAGGGCGGTTAACAAGCCACCCTGCGGAAAATGCACTGCATTCAGACAACACGATAACCCACGGTTGAGCAACAACCCACGGTTCAAGAACAACTCTCACTGAACCACTGAGTGTGGGTTAGCATGTTGTGTGAATTCAAATCTGTTAACCTTCAAAGGGCCACAAAACTCTTTGTTAACACAGCCATCTCTCTGGAATCCTCAGAAATTGTGAAAAAGTCTGCAACCCATTCTAAATAAATTATCTATGCATCTGGATTTCTTGAATAGATCCTTCACCTGAATGGTCAGTTGGTGAGGTCTTGTCTTCCCCAGAAACCTGATGATCCTTTGACCACGTTTCTTCCTCTTCTTTCACCTTTATCCTTATGTCAGAGAGCCCTGATGAAGAGAAAGATGTCACAAGGTGAAGTATGAATGGATACTCCAGTCTCAAGTGGCTGGCTGTGAAGTGGTTTCTATGCAAATCTTAATGTGGTTTTGACCAGTTCTCCCTAATGTTTTGCCCAAGCTGGCTTTCTGTCTCCACTGGGAGAAGAAGGTAAAATCTGGGGGGCGGGGAGGCCCCCATATTCCAGAAATAGAAAAAACAGTTGTCCCTGTACAGTTTCAATGATCATGTGAACTAATTAAAGACACTTTCAAATTAAGGGTGAGCACCGTATTAGAAAATTATGTTGGATATGAACTATAGGAACAATGCTAAATGGCCAAAACTAAATACAGCTGTTAAAAATGTATACGCACTGCCCCTAAACGGCCTAGTCCCTGAATATTTCAAGGACCGCCTTCTCCCATATGAACCAACATACACATTACAATCTTTCTTAGAGGCCCTGCTCCGCAAGCCCAGTTGGTTTGAAATTAATTTAATTAGATTTATACAGAGTTGGAGGGGGTCTTTGAGGCCAACTAGTGTGATCCCCTGCTCCATGCAGGAAATCCAGAGCTAGAGTTCGAGGATCCTCAAGAGATGGCTGTCCAGCCTTTGTTGGAAGACCTCCAGTGAGGGAAAACCCGCTGCTCCCCAAAGCAACTGGTTCCACTGTCAAACTGCTCTGAGAGACCCTGCCTCAATCTGGGGGAAGCTATAGTGTGTGACACCCATTCTAAGCGGGACGCTGTAGAGTCAGGGCTCACTCATGGGAAGCCAGATGCCGGAGAATTCAGTTTTACCAGGCTTCTTACTGGCTTACGAGCCAGGAGGGGGCGAGACATAGGACGCTGATACAGCTTATATTCTACAGGGAGACCTGACCTTGACGGAGGCCTCTGCTTCTCAACCAGGGATGTCTTTTATGGGAACCGGGCCGCAGGGGGAGGAATCTGAAGGAGAGGGGGCTTCTGGGGTGTGTCCTAAGATGCTAAGAGGGCAGAACAGAGGCATCCACTGAGGCACAGCATGTGTTTGAGAGCTAGGTTTCTTTGCTAGGATTGAATGTCCGGTAGTGATTTTTAGTGGCCACTCTCCTGTATTAAAACTAGAGCAACAGGCAGTGCGGTTTGCTAGAAGCAATGTCTTTGTTACCTGTAAAGCTTCCTGGCTTTCCTGGAATTATAAACCCATCTGGATTTATTCTGTGTTCTGAACCCAAGCCTGATTGGGTCTTTTGCTGAAATGCTTATAAGCTGATCATGGTTGAGGAACTACATTATAGTCCGTTATCTGCAGATCTTTACTGGGACTGTAAAGGCTTACAGCTAATTACTAGAATTACTGCAATAAAAGTTTCACCGGGACTTGTGCCTCTGTCAGGTTTTGACATGCTCTTCCCATCAAGCTGTTTCTCCGAAGGTTCAATGGAAATCTACCCTCCCGCTTCTCATTCAACAGGTCCCCAAAGCAGCTGACAACACTGGCTGTGTTTTGATGGAGCGATAAACTATGGAGGAGACTGAACACTTTCCCTTCTGTTTTTGACAGTTCGTTGTTTTTGGCTGCTCTTGGACCAACTGTGGCTAGTCTTAACTATGGCTTAATGAAAGAAGTCATTTTCAAATGCCCCGTTGCTGGGTTGTTTCGTGAACCCAGAACTCTGGGTTGTTTATAGGTTAAAGGACCAGGCCCCCAGGTACCGAGCCAGCTGTGATGCTCCACCTGCCCCTCTCTGGAGGGGCTACATAAGCTGGCTGGCTGAGGTGGCCTGAGAGAGCCAGGGCCTGCAGGAGAAGCCACCACCACCACCACCGGGGAAGAGGCGTGCTTGCTGCTGCTGCCGCCGCCGCCGCCGCCACCACCACCAGGCCTTCCCTGTGGACTCCTGCCTGGCATTTTTAAGGGGATTTTAATCGTTTTTTTGTTTGTTTTATTTTGTTGGGGGGGATTTTGTTGTGTTTTTAGGGGTGGGTAGCCTGCCTGATAGGCGGGAGCGAGGGGGCATGTGTCCACCTGATGGAGGCAGTGGGGGGAGTGTTGGGGGCCAGAACATACTGAGGCTGGGCGGCAGGCGCTGGCGGAGCGCTAGGGGCAGGCCGCGCCAGGTAAGGGGAACAAGGGAGAGATGTGTAGTATCTGTCCCCTGCTCCGGGCCTGTCCAGAGCCAAAGGATGGCTGGGGGAGGCGTGACCCCATCTTCTGGCCTTCGTTTGCTGCTCTGCAATGCCAGGTCTGTTACCCAGAAAACCTCCCTCATCCATGACATGATCCTGGATGAGGGCGCAGACCTGGCATGTATTATGGAGACCTGGCTGGCCGAGGCTGCTGCTCCAACCCTTGCAGCCATGTGTCCAGCCGGATTTTCGTATGCACAGCAGCCGAGGGCTGGGGATCGGGGAGGGGGAGTGGCTGTTATTTAC
Source organism: Heloderma suspectum (assembly GCF_057233095.1). Lineage (NCBI taxonomy): Eukaryota > Metazoa > Chordata > Lepidosauria > Squamata > Helodermatidae > Heloderma > Heloderma suspectum. The sequence goes on along the minus strand of NC_139459.1, from coordinate 362,999,281 downwards.
CGAGAGTCCTTGGTCTTCACCAGACCCCCTCTCCGGGAGACCAAGGTTGCTGAGTACATGTACTGGAGGTTGGGCCCGAACGGCAGTCTGGGGATTCTGCTCGTGTACCATCCACCCCGCTGCACGACTGACTCCCTGGCTGAGGTGGTCTCTGATGTGCGTGTACAGTCCCCTAACTTACTGGTGTTGGGGGACTTCAACGTACATTCGGAGGCCATCCTCACAGGAGCACCTCGGGACTTCATGGAGACCATGGCCTCCTGGGAGCTGCACCATATTCTAACTGGGCCCACCCATGTAGCCGGTCATGCACTAGACCTTGTGTTTGTTTCTGGAGAAGCGGGGAGTGATCTGGAAGTCGGGGGTATATCCACCACCCTCTTGTCATGGTCAGATCACTATCTGGTGACGTTGGACTTCTCGGTTCCACAACCCCTCCGCAGGGGTGGAGGACCCATTAAAATGGTCTGCCCCAGGCGTCTTATGGATCCAAATGGATTCCTGAACGCACTTGGGGATTCTCTGGGGCATGCCAACGGCCACTCGGTCGAGACCCTGGTGGGTGGCTGGAATGCCGCAATCACTGGGGCATTAGATCGGGTGGCTCCGAAATGCCCTCTCCCCCTGAACAGGGCTCGGACTGCACCATGGTTCAATCCGCGGTTACGAGCTCTGAAACAGGAGGTGAGACAGCTAGAGCGCCGGTGGCGGAAGTCTTGCTCCAAAGACGATCAGACACGGGCTAGAGCTGTATCTTCAGCCTATCACGTGGCGGTGAAGGCAGCAAAAAAGGAATATTATGCTGCCTCCATCACGTCTGCAGAGTGCTGTCTGAGGAGGCTGTTCCAAGTGGTCCGGAGCCTGGTCGGTCCTGTGGCTCCGGAACCACTGGAGCATTCTAAGGCCTCCTGTGAGGCTTTGGCAAGGCACTTTGCAGATAAAATTGATCAGATTAGGTGTGTTACTCTGCACGCTGTGGATACAGTTAGTGAGCGAGAGGCGGCCTGTGGCAAACCGGTTTTGTGGGATCGGTTCCAGCTTCTTCCTCCTGATGAAGTGGACAAGGTGCTTTCATCTGTAAGGCCGACCACCTGCTTACTTGATCCTTGCCCATCTTGGCTCTTTATGAGCTGCAGAGAGAGACTGGGTGAGGGGATCAAGGCGGTGGTGAACGCCTCCCTTGAGGAGGGAGTGATGCCATCAGCCCTCAAGGAGGCAGTGATAAGACCACTCTTAAAGAAGCCCTCCTTGGATCCTCAAGTTCTGAACAACTTTCGCCCAGTCTCAAATCTGCCATTTTTGGGCAAGGTGATTGAGCGGGTGGTGGCGGTGCAGTTGAAGGCACACTTGGAAGAAACTGATTATCTAGACCCATTTCAATCAGGCTTCAGGCCTGGGCATGGGACAGAAATGGCCTTGGTCGCCTTGGTGGATGATATGAGGAGGGCTCTGGATAGGGGTGAATGCTCCTTCCTTGTTCTCCTCGACCTCTCAGCGGCTTTTGATACTGTTGACCACGGTATCCTCCTGGACCGCCTGGAGGCGTTGGGCATTGGAGACACTGTATTGCGGTGGTTCCGGTCCTTCCTCTCCGGCAGGTACCAGAGGGTAGCACTGGGAGAGGAGGTTTCGGACCCGTGGCTACTTACTTGTGGGGTGCCACAGGGTTCCATCCTCTCCCCAATGCTATTTAACATCTATGTGAAGCCGCTGGGGGCTATCATCAGGAGGTTTGGGGTGCAGTGTCATCAATATGCGGATGACACGCAGCTCTACCTCTCATTCAAATCTTCACCAAGGTTGGCCGTAGAATTCCTGTCCAAATGTCTGGAGACGGTGAGTGGCTGGATGGGGAGGAATAAGCTGAAGCTGAACCCTGACAAGACCGAGGTACTTTTGGTGGGAGACAAGAGGAGGCTGGGGGATGTTGACCTGGTGTTGAATGGGGTACGGCTACCCTTGAAAGACCAGGTCCGCAGCCTGGGGGTCATTTTGGACTCCCAGCTGTCCATGGAGGCTCAGGTGTCAGCTGTGAGCCGGACAGCGCTGTACCAACTCCATCTGATACGGCGGCTGCGCCCCTTCCTTCCTGACCATCTGCTCCCATCGGTAGTACATGCCCTGGTCTCCTCTCGTTTAGACTACTGTAATGCGCTCTACGTGGGGTTACCCTTGAAGACGGTTTGGAAGCTGCAGCTGGTACAGAACGCGGCGGCTCGCCTGATTAAAGGCAGCTGCCGGCGAGATCACATCACTCCAGTGCTGAAGGAGTTGCACTGGTTACCAGTTGTTTTCCGGGCCAAATTCAAGGTGTTGGTTTTGACCTTTAAAACCCTATATGGTTCCGGCCCAGCCTATCTTAAGGAGCGCCTCCAGCAACACCAGACAGGCCGCTTAACAAGATCAGCCTCGGATGGCCTTCTCTCTGTCCCATCAGCCAGGACAGCTAGACTGGTGGGGACGAGGGAGAGGGCCTTTTCTGTGGTGGCCCCCACTCTGTGGAACTCCCTCCCTAGGGAACTCTGTCATGCCCCCTCTTTAATGAGCTTCCATTGTGCATTAAAAACGTGGTTGTTCAGGCAGGCATTTGGGGTAGGTTAGGGTATTTAAAAAAAAATTATGGTAGAATTTTATTGTTTTAAATTGTTTTATGGTATGTTGTACATCGCCCAGAGCGGCTGGGTGACCAGCCAGATGGGCGATTAATACATTTAATAATAAATAAATAAATAAATAAATAAAATCCATAGTTTACTTTTGGGTTAACTCTGGGTTGTTTAACCCAGACACAACCAAGAGTTGCTGGGTTTGGACATCATGAAACAACCCAGGTTGTTAACTGAAAATGGAAGTGATTCGCTCACTTGTGTGCACCACTGCCAATTCCTTGGTTAAAAAACGCAGGAATTGGTCATGATTTGCGAACTGTGTCATTGCCTTACAAAGCTGGCTTAGTTTAATAAAACATAGTTAAAATTAACCACAGTTTAGTGTTATGTCCAAACCCTAAACTGTGGTTAATCAAAAATGGAGGCAGAAGCTTCTCATCTCCTTGCAGCTGTACCGGAGAAGGAGAGGTGATGAGGGAAGTGCACAAGCCCAAGGCTTCGCTAGGCTTGGTCCTGTAACAATAAACCAGAGTTTATCATTATGTCCAAATAAGGCTGTCGTTAGGGAAACGGTTCTCTGGAAAGCAGGAAAAGAAATTTTGTGCAACTCTCACAGAAGCCGTCTCCTTCTCCTTGTCTTTCTTTTCCTGATTTTTCTCAGCCTTGTCCCATTTCCTGTGGATGACAACGCAGAGCAAGGCCTCATCAGTGGTGGCACCAACACAGCTGAACTCCTGCCTTAAGGATATGCACCTTGCTTCATCCCTATTGTCTTTTAGGTAGCTGGCCAAGGCCACGTTGTTCTGGCATTTTGGATTTCTGAAATGATCTGGCGGGGATTTATGTTAAACACTGCCATTTCTGGTTTCTTACTGTTTTGCTCAATTGCGCTCGGCTTTTAATTTTCACTTTCCATTACGTTGTGGGTTTTATATATTCTGTATTGGATTTTATTTTTTTATTGCTGGCTTTTTAGCTGCTTCATAATTTTTTTTAAAAATGGGATACAAATATTTTAATAAATAAAACAAAGAAAGACAGAAAACAGACGGTGCTTGCTCACCACTAGCGATTTCCCCCTGCAGCCCTGTAATGCATAGCCATAGGAAGTGTTGAACGTTTCCAAGAGGGCATTCTCAATTGACACCAATAGCACAGAGGACTGGTAGGTCTGGCCAGCACTCTGCACCCTGGAACATGCCCCCAAATTGTCTATGATACACGAGGGTTCTTTGGACAGACATACCAGGCGTTCCTCTGATGTGGGAATGGGTTACCATTTCTCTAATCATGGAAGATGACTTTTGCTCTCCTCCAACATTATGCTGCTTACATTGGTTTACTGTATTTTTATCTGCCCAGTGACAAATGTTCTCTGGGCAAATTACAAATGATTAAAAGAACACAATACAATGCAAAAAACAAACAGTGTGGGCTACATAAAAATAGCCATAGAAATTAAAAACTAAAGCCTGGGGAAAAAAGGTTTTCGCCTCCCACTGAAAAGTTAACAATGTAGGCACCAGGCGAGCCTCCTTAGGGAGTTAAACTTGCTTGTGTGAACAGTACTTTGCAAGAGTTTAGCCTGCTGGATCATCTTCTCAGCTGGCACTCAGCAGGTTCATTCCTGGATACTGCGTTGTGTTTGTGATTTTGTAAACAGGAGTTGGCAACAGATTCTGTATATATTCTCTATGCACCAAAAATGAGCTGACCCCAGCCCATACCTGAGCAAGCACCGGGGAAGATTTCGCTTTCCTCAGAGCCCTGGTGATTTGGGACCCACGGTTCTTCCTCCTCCTCTTTCACATTTATTGTCATATTAGGATACCCTAAGCAAGAGAAAGGCATAAGAGAGGAGGTAAGGCTTGACAGGGGTGGTAGAGGAATGTTGACTAGCTTCTGTTCAAATGACAGAGGTTGCCCAATATCTGTCTAATGGTTTTGAGCGACCTGGCTTCTGAACCATAGAATCCAGGAGCAGGCACTTGACCCTGCCTTGGTTAGAATTTGGGCACATGTATCCATCCTCCTTCTCTATAAGGAGTGGCTACTTATGAATAGGTAGTGATGGCAAAGCGATGATTTCTTTTGCCTACTGGTCTTCACTGGTGGGTTGCAACCCACAAATGGGTTGCATCCTGAACTTAAGGTAGGAGGGCACATCTCCACTGCGTTCATTTTTGTGTTGTTAAACTTTGTTTTTTAAGAAAGAGAAGGAGAAAAAATAGAGAAAGATGGATGTATATGGTAGAAAACTTGAAGGGTGCAATCCTACGTATGTTTGGATAGAAAAGAGTCCTACAACTCCTAGCATGCTGACTGGTGAATGCTGGGAGTTGTGGGACTTTTTTCTGCCTAAATATGCATTCTGTCTAAATGACTCTGATATAGGGTTGCCACCTCTTTTACTAGGCCCTTAACCTGTGCCTTTAACAGCAGCTCAACAGGCAGAAGCTGAGCAGGTAGCACGATGTAACTCATATCTCCTCTTCCTCAGTCCCCTCCCCTCCCTGCCCATGGAAACGCCCCCTTTCTGTCCTCTCCGAGGTCGCCTTTGCAATGTCAGAGAGGCAGCCAGCATGGTTTTCTCCACACTGGCTGTGAGGGGGCGAGGGATGGAGCAGGGAGCTCAGACTCCTGGGTCCAAGGTCGCCATGCTGTCTCCGACCGTGGATCCAGGAATCCAAAGTATCCTGTGGCCCCCCAGTCTCTGTCTAGGGGCTATAGGATTGCTCTCCCCATGTGTGCAAACCATTAGGATTAAAGGGGGTCTGCATCTCACAGGGCTGAAGGCTCTTTAGCCCATAATCTTGTCCCCGAGTCTTCAATCCCAAACATGCCTACTAGGGAATAAGCCCTATTGAACTCATAGGAAGCTGTCATATAAGGCGTCAGGTCCTTGGCCCATCTAGCTCAATATTGTCAACGCTGACTGGCAACAGCTCTCCAGAGTTTCAGGTAGGGGTCTTTTCCCAGCTCAGTGTGGAAATCTCAGGAATCTGGGACCTTCTGCATGCAAAGGATGTGCTCTACTACCAAGGAAGCATGCATGGAACTGTTCTGCATGAATAGCCACAGGTAAACTACTTTAAAGCAAACAACAGATACTGTATAAACTATGTATTTACCTGTAATCATGAATTCTCTATACACCTATCCCTCACCTGAGTGGGCATCTGGGGAAGACTCAATGTTCTCTGATCCCTGGAGATCTTGAACTCGTTGTTCCGTCTCTTGTTCCATCACATCCAGAGCCTCTGAACAGGAGAAAGATGCAACAAACAGCGCTCGGGAGATTCTGGCCTCCTGGGGTGGCAAGAAGCAACATAGATTGATTCTATACAAATCCCAGAGTTTTGCCACCCCAAACAGAGCGATTTTTGTATTTAGCTTTTTTGTTCTCTCACCCAAACTACACTTCCATGGACTTTCTCTTTCCCCCAATAGTGGTTGATCAGGGGCTTATACATCTTTCCCCTGATAAAGCTGGAAAATCAAGTCTGCTCTGGGAATGCTTGAGGGCAAGAGGAATGGATGTAATTTTATAAAATTGATTATCTGAAGTACACTGGGTGCTAATGAAGACAACGGAATTCAATCCAGAACCATGAAAATGCGGAAGCGCATGCCTTTTGCCCAGATTTTGCTGGTGCAAACTGTTGAACTATACAGAGCTATTTTCTAGGCCACCCTTTCCCAGCTGTGTGTCCCCAGTTTTTGTTGGACTACAGATCCCATCAGCCCCTGCCAGCATGAGGATTCTCAAAGAGGTGCCTTACATGGTTCCTCCCACCCACCCAATTTTCTCCTCACAACCCTGCAATCCTTACCTTAGGCTGAGAGAGAGAATGAAAGGGTCACTGTCACCCTTGTGAGAATCTGAACCTGGGTCTTCCCTGGGTCTTATTCCAAAACTGGAGCCACTACACTACTCTGGCTCAGGATTGGCTAGGATGGTGACTGCACGTATGCATTCAGTTGCAGTCCTAGCACAGGGTGGGTGAACCTCAGGCTTGTGGGGTCTACTCTGTTTTTCACTAGAACCCCAACTGGAGGCAGAAGCAAAAGACATACATTTTGAATTGAATAATTCTGAGCCCAGGACTTTGTATTGAATACCAGAACTGACTGGAGCTCACAGTCCTTCAAAAATGTACTTTTGATCACTACCACCAATATTCCAACAGAACAATTTGGGGTGGGAGTGGGGAGAGATTATTTTGTTGTTGCCAACTGTTAAACAATGGGCAGTCAGAAATCTTTCCTGATCCACTGCAAATCACCCAGAGATCTACCAATCGATCCCGACCCATCTTCTTCCCAACCCCTGCTCTGAAAGGATCCTTTGGGTGAGTCTCTGCTGACCACACATCTCCTTCCCTGCCCAGCCTGCAAGCCGCTCTCACCAGGATGCCTTCAAGCAGGATCCTCAGCGGCTTCCCGGCTCAGCCGATCCCTCCGATCTTTCGTCTCCGTTTGGCTGCACCAGCAATTCTCACCGGCTCTCCGCCATCGCCATCGCCATCGCTTTTTCCAGGAGGGCATGTGTGCACATTCTTGACCAAACTGAGATTTTTCTCTCCCTGCTGCCCCCTTCCCTTCTCCACAATTTCTCCTATAGCGTTCAATGGGGAGGGCTTTGCGGCGTCTTCTTTGTTTTCCGCTTCCCACCATGTGATCGGAGCAAAGCCAAAAACTCTCTGGCAACGCAACCCTAAAACCCTCCCATTCGGCCGCCTGAGCGCATGGATGGAGCAAGCGCGGACACGCTTGGCCATCGATTGCTTCGGCCTGGTAATTTAGGACCTGCCGGGGCGGAATTCTAACGGGGGCGGGAAGAGAATCTTCGTAGCTTTTTCCCGTAGCCTCGCCCCTATGCAGGTTTATTCTGAAATAAGTCCCGTGGAGCTCAATAGGGTTTCCTCCCACGTACATACGTAGGAGAGAGTTGCACGGCTGCATTCCGAATCTTAGAGCTTCGGCTGAAATAACAAATTATGCACCGTTACATGGGAGCAAGTCCACTGAACTCTACGAGGCTTACTTCTGAGTAAAGCAACACAGGATCAGGCTGTGGGTCTTTTTGCCCCACCCCCTTCATGGATCACTGCCTTGTTGTGGCGAAGGGGCTTGCGTAACTCAGTGCAGCCATAAGCTATGCCGTGCAGGGCCACCCAAGATGGACAGGTCATGGCAGAGAGTTCTGACAAAATGTGGTCCACTGGAGAAGGAAATGGCAACCCACTCCAGGATTCTTGCCAAGAAAACCCCATGGAACGTATCACAAGGCTAAAAGAGATGACGCCGGAAGATGAGCCCCTCGGGTCGGAAGGTGTCCAATATGCTACTGGGGAAGAGCAGAGGGTATTTCCAAGTAGCGCCAGAAAGAGTGAAGCGGCTGGGCCAAAGCCGAAAGGACACGCAGCTGTGGATGTGTCTGGTGGTGAAAAGAAAATCCGATGCTGTAAAGAACAATATTGTTTAGGAACCTGGAATGTCAGATCAATGAATCAAGGTAAGTTGGAGGTGGTCAAACATGAGATGGCAAGATTGAACATCGACATCTTGGGAATCGGCGAACTACAATGGACAGGCATGGGCGAATTTAATTCAGGTGACCATCATATCTACTACTGTGGGCAAGAACCCCTGAGAAGAAATGGAGTAGCACTCATAGTCAACAAAAGGGTGGGAAAAGCAGTACTGGGGTACAATCTTAAAAATGATAGAATGATCTCAGTACGAATCCAAGGCAAACCATTCAACATCACAGTAATTCAAGTCTATGCCCCAACCACTGATGCCAAAGAAGCTGAGGTTGATCGGTTCTATGAAGACCTCCAACACCTTCTAGAACTAACACCAAAAAAAGATGTCCTCTTCATCATAGGGGACTGGAATGCTAAAGTAGGAAGTCAAGAAATCTTGACTTGGGGGGCAAGGGCTGTTCTGACATTTGCTGCTCTGCCTCAAAATAGCATGCTGGGAAAGACTGAAGGCAAAAGGAGAAGGGGATAGCAGAGGATGAGATGGCTAGATAGCATCACCGATGCAATGAATATGGACTTGAGCACACTCCAGGAGAGAGCGGAGGACAGGAAGGCCTGGCGTGCTATGGTCCATGGGGTCACGAAGAGTCGGACATGACTGAACGACTGAACAACAACTCAAAACAGCAAATGTCTTGGGACAACCCAGGCTGTGTTAGTCTGTTGCAGAAAAAAGGAATATGAGTCTTGTGGAGCCTCAAAACTGAGAGATTTAAAGTTTATAAGATTATGGTTTTATTGTTATAAATCAGGGGTCAGCTACAGAGTGACCATGGGCACCAAAGTGGTCCTGGACACCTTTCTTGGTGCCCTCCAAGGTGTTCTATACCCTTCTGAGCTTTTTTTCAATCAAAAAAATTTTCTTACTGGCAGCTGGGATCGTTTCAAAGCAAAGTGAGCACGTCCAGCTGCTGCCATCCTAATTTCCCATGAAGGCATCTGGGCTACACAGTGGGGCTCACAAACATTTTTAGGAAATGAAGATGGTGGGCGCCCATGGCAGCCATTTTGTGGTGGTGTCCAAAACAGGTTCTTAAATTGCCAGATGTGCCCACAGGTCCAAAAAGGGCTGCCTACTCATTTTAAATTGCTGTTCATCCCCTTGATGGCTTTTTAGCAAATAAGGTGGTATATAAATGTTAGTAATAAATACATAAATAAAATGTCATAAGACTTAGTTATATTTCTGTGAGAGCTGCATGTTTTTAATTGATAAATTAATCAACCAACAAGTTTCAGAGAAGGAACCAGAACTGAGTGGTAGAGTGTGCAGAAAGACCCGTAGCCAATTTCCAGTTAAATAAAAGGATCAGGTGGTAAGCAATATGTAAGACCCTCTGTTTGGGACCCTGGACAGCCACTGACTGTCCAGCCACCCTGGACAGTCAGAGCAAACTACAGCTGAATAAATAGCATGGAAACAGCCTTGGTTGCACTGTATGGTGACTTATGCCAGGAGGAATGCGACTCTGTTGATTCTCTTAGCAGCTTTTTTTTTTTGATTAACCCTGGTATCCTTCTCGGGTGTCTGTCTTGAGATGGGACTGGGAAGCACTAGGTACCCTCAGTGCTGATTATTTAATTTTTTTCCCACCTGAGTAATGATCTCTAGAGCAACTATCACTGTACTATGGTTTCTTGGTTGACTGCAACAATCAAATGACATTAATTTCTTGAAGAAAAGGAAGAAGCTTTTTTCTTTATTTCATTCATAGATCTGGTTCACACATAATGGCAATCTTGGGTTAGTTAACCCACAAATTGCCAAAATCTAGAGGGGGTGAGCGACCACACTGCCTCCAGTGCACTCGTCACTTCTGCTTTCAATTAACAGCCTATGATCACTCCATTCATAGGTTGCAAGTGTGATGTCTGAACTCGGACACTCTAGGTTGTTTAGGGTTTAAACAACTCAGAGTTAACCCAACAACAAACAGTGTGCCCACAAAGTTGAGAAATTTCAAGAAAATCCACTAAAAATGATCAGCCCAAGACACCTCATGTTGGCACAACATATGGTTGTACTGGAGTATATTTTATTTATTTATTTACAATATTTGTACACTGCTCCATATCTAAGACAGATTTCAGAGCAGTGAACATAGTAAAAGGATAAAAAGATTAAAACACTGTATTAAAATTATGTTTTTAAAAAACAGAATGCCAATACAACCATGGCTGGTCAGTTATGGAATGCCTCCTGGAGCAGTGCTGTTTTCGGGAGGCGCCAGAAGCAACAGTGTTGGTGCCTGCCTGACTTCCAGGGGCAGAGAGTTCCAAAGAAAGAGGGCCACCACACTGAAGTCTCTTCTCCTGGTGGACTTCACAGGCCAAAGGTCCATGTGGAACCACCAGGAGCATGCCGTCTGTTAACCTCACTGACCTGGCAGGTTGGTATGGGAGAAGGCGCTCTCTCGGGTATCCTGGTCCCAAATTGTTTAGGGCTTGCTACACTAGTACTAGAACTTTAAACTTGGCCAGCAATTAGGCAGCCAGGGCAGTTCCCTCAGCAAAGGCATTGCATGCTGGAAAGGGGCAGCTCCCAACAACAGCCAAGCCACTGTGTTCTGCACTAGCTCCAGCTTCCAGAGCAGCCTTAAGGGCAGCCCCACCTAGAGCACATTGCAGTAATCCAGTCCTGAGGCTACTAGCACCTGTACCACTGTGGCCAAGCTATCCCTGTCCGGAAGAGGCCGTAGTTGGCAAGCCAGCTGAAGCTGGTACAAGGAACTCCGAGCTGCCATGGCCACTTGGGCCTCCTGCACCAGTGATGTATCTAGGAGTACCCCCAAACTACAGACCTGATCTTTCAGAGGGAGTGCAACCCCATCCAGAACAGGCAATGAGCTACAGTCAGGGCCAGAAATACTGGAACAAGGATAACTGTTTTGGCAGTTGGCCTCTGTACACCACCACATTGAAGATGAAAGGAAATACACCCAGATGGGAGCGAAGTCAGGACTTCCAGCTGTAATTCAAGGGGTTCGACAAACTACCGGAAGTACAAGCTGGGTTTAGAAGAGGCAGAGGAACTAGAGATCAAATCGCCAACATTCGCTGCATCATGGAGAAAGCAAGAGAATTCCAGAAAAACATCTATTTCTGCTTCATTGACTACGCTAAAGCCTTTGATTGTGTGGATCACAACAAACTGTGGCAAATTCTGAAAGTGATGGGAGTACCAGACCACCTTACCTGTCTCCTGAGAAACCTGTACGAGGGTCAAGAAGCAACAGTAAGAACCAGACATGGAACAACCGATTGGTTCAAAATTGGGAAAGGAGTACGACAAGGCTGCATATTGTCACCCTGCTTATTTAACTTATATGCAGAGTACATCATGAGAAATGCCGGGTTGGATGAATCAGAGGTCGGAATTAAGATTGCCGGGAGAATTATCAACAACCTCCGATATGCAGATGATACCACCCTAATGGCAGAAAGCAAAGAGGATCTAAAGGGCCTCTTGTTGAGGGTGAAAGAGGAGAGTGCAAAAGCTGGTTTGAAACTCAACATTACAAAAACTAAGATCATGGCATCTGGCCCCATCACTTCCTGGCATATAGAAGGGGAAGAAATGGAAGCAGTGACAGATTTTACTTTCTTGGGCTCCAAGATCACTGCAGACGGTGACCGTAGCCATGAAATTAAAAGACGCTTGCTCCTTGGGAGGAAAGCTATGGCAAACCTAGACAGCATAGTAAGAAGCAGAGACATCACCTTGCCGACAAAGGTCTGTCTAATCAAAGCTATGGTTTTCCCAGTAGTAATGTATGGCTGTGAGAGCTGGACTATAAGGAAGGCTGAGCGCCGAAGAATTGATGCTTTCGAACTGTGGTGCTGGAGAAGACTCTTACGAGTCCCCTGGACTGCAAGGAGGTCCAATCAGTCCATCCTAAAGGAAATCAACCCTGAGTGCTCATTGGAAGGACAGATACTGAAGCTGAAGCTCCAATATTTTGGCCACCTAATGCGAAGAGAAAACTCCCTGGAAAAGACCCTGATACTGGGAAAGACTGAAGGCAAAAGGAGAAGGGGATGGCAGAGGATGAGATGGCTAGATAGCATCACTGATGCAATGAATATGAACTTGAGCACGCTCCGGGAGAGAGCACAGGACAGGAAGGCCTGGCGTGCTCTGGTCCATGGGGTCATGAAGAGTCGGACACGACTGAACAACAACAACAACAACAAAACCATTCAGGAAGTACAGCCAGTGGCATACACACACACCCATCATTGGTGGCTCAGAAGTAATGGAACAAATAGCTGACAAGCAGCTGCATGGCCAGGGGTGGCCTGTTTCCTGGGTACACCATGACCAATCAAGCAGATAAAAGGCCTGGAAGTGGTTCTGAGTGCTACATTTGCATTTGGTAGCTGTTCACTGGAACTCCCAACATGAGGTCCAAAGAGGTGTCCATGCGAGTGAAGGACGCCATCATTAGGCTGAGGAAACAATATAAACCCATCAGAGAGATGGCAAAAACAGTGGGAGTGGCCAATACAACAGTTTGGAACATCCTGAAAAAGAAGGAATTAACTGGCAAGCTCAGCAACAGCAAAAGGCCTGGGAGACCACGGAAGACAACTAAAGTGGATGACGGCAGAATTCTGCTCATGGTGAAGAGGAACCCTTTCACAACATCTAGACAGGTCAAGAACACTCTTGCGGAGGTAGGCATGTCATTGTCAACATCTACAGTCAAGAGACGGATTTATGAATGTAAATACAGAGGCTTCACAACAAGGTGCAAACCACTGGTAACACTCAAGAACAGACAGGCCAGATTAGCCTTTGCCAGCAAACACCTAAAAAAGCCTGCCCAGTTCTGGAATAAGAGTCTTTGGACTGATGAAACCAAGATTAACTTGTACCAGAATGATGGGAAAAGTATGGAGAAGGAAAGGAACAGCTCATGATCCAAAGCATACCACATCATCTGTCAAACATGGTGGAGGCAGTGTTATGGCATGGGCATGTATGGCTGCCAATGGAACCGGGTCACTGGTGTTTATTGATGACCTGACTGCTGATAAAAGCAGCAGGATGAATTCTGAAGTATATAGGACTATAGTTTCTGCTCAGATTCATCCGAATGCCACCAAACTGATAGGACGCTGCTTCATATTGTGGGTGGATAATGACCCAAAACATACAGCAAAGTTACCCAAGAGTTTCTCAAGGCAAAGAAGTGGGATGTTCTTCAATGGCCAAGTCAGTCACCTGATCTCAACCAAGTACAGCACTTCTCACTTACTGAAGACAGGACTGAAGGCAGAAAGACCCACAAACAAGCAGCAGCTAAAGGCCTGGCAAAGCATCTCCAGGGAGGAAACTCAGCATTTGGTCATGTCTATGGGTTTCAGACTTCAGGCAGTCATTGACTGCCAAGAATTTTCATCCAGGTATTAAAGGCGATCCTTAAGTTTGAAATGATGTTGGCTTGTTCCATTACTTATGAGCCACCAACGATGGGTGTGTGTGTATGCCACTGGCTGTACTTCCTGAATGGTTGGTGCCCCACTTTTGTCAAACCCCTTGAATTACAGCTGAAAGTCCTGACTTTGCTCCCATCTGGGTGTGTTTCCTTTCAACTTCAATGTGGTGGTGTACAGAGGCCAACTGCCAAAACAGTTATCCTTGTTCCGATATTTCTGGCCCTGACTGTATCTCCCAGATTTGGGAACCACTCACCTATAGGGCTTCTGTCTTGCCAGGATTCAGTTTCCCTTTATAGGCCCTCATCCAGCCCATTACTGAGTTCAGGCACTGATCCAGGACTTGCACAGTCTCTCCCAATTCAGATGTCACAGGGAGATAGCATCAGCATCCTGATGGTACTTGGCTCCAAACTCCCTAATGACCACTCCCAACAGCTTCATATAGATGTTAAATAACACTTGGGACAAGATGGTACCCTGCAGAACCCCACAGCTCAATTGCCAAGGGGCTGAGGAATGGTCACCCAATGGTACTTTCTGATATCAGCCCCATAGGTAGGACCAGAACCACTGTAACACAGTGCCTCTGATACCCATCTCATGGAGTCGATCCAGGAGGGTACCATGGTCGATGGTGTCAAAAGCCGACGAGAGATCAAGCAGGATTAACCGGGCTGCACTCCCCCTGTCCCTCGATCGATAAAGGTCATCCACTAGGGCAACCAAAGCTGGTTCAGTGCCATAACCAGGACAAAACCCAGATTGGAATGGGTCCAAATAATCAGTATCAAGAGGTTAATTGTGCCAGACCTCCCGCTCCCCTCAGAAACAGAAGGGGCAGCATAGTTAACCTATGTTTTGTTGTTGGCTTAACTCTGGTTTGTTTAACCCCTATACAACCCAAAGTGTCTGGGCTCGGACGTCACACTAACAATCTCTGAACAGAGCAATCATATGCTGTTAATTGAAAGCAGAAGTGATGAGGATGCTGGAGGTAGCATGCTCACTTGCCCCTGCAAGGTATCGACGATTCGTGATTAATTAACCCACAATTGCCATTACGTGTGAACCAGCTCATAGGGAAGATGCTGATTTTTCCATGTCCCCATTTCCTTGTTACTTACAAGTAGTAAGGGTAGCCTAAAGCTCTTCCTGTTCACTCTTTGCCTGCCTCTGCTTTGGGGTTATGCGAGGGTTGTTTAACCCTCAAATAATTCCTGCTGCCTAGAATTGCCAACATAACAAGCCACGCCAACCCCTGGCTGGGGGTTACATATTTATAATGGCAGGCGGCACGTGCCACAGCCCCTCACTGGTAAATTAACCCATGATGGGTTGTCGTGTCATCTGAACCAGGTTAATGAGATTGCTTACTAGGGGCGGCATGTTGTGGCAGACAAAGAGGCAGAGACTCTCAGTGTCTTAACTATAGGCTTGACCTGCCCAAAGACTTTAAAATATTATTAGTGCTGATGAGACACTGCACATCTGTGGATCACAGCTTTACTTTACTTTGAGATGACATTACCAAGCACTATAACAGGGGTGGAAATTTGTGCCCCTCCAGGTGTTGCTGGACCAACTCCCATCAGCTTCAGCAAGCATGGCTAATGGTCAGGGATTATGGGGTTGTAGTCAAACTTTGCAGGGCCAAAAACATCCCATCCCTGCACTGTAAGTACTACAAAACCTACAAGCACTGTAAAATAATTTAAAAAGAAAGTTGCAAAAGGTCAATTTCTAAATTAGATTTTTAGAAAACCTAACTTTTCTATTATTTTTAGAGACAGAAATCCTGTTAAAGAGAAAAAGAATATTATAAAATCCAAAATATCCTGCTGAACAAATAAGGAATGATATCTCTCGTTCCAGCAATTAATAACACTGTTGCATTCCAAAGCAACTTGGTCAAAGCTGTCAGTCTATGTCTAGAATGAGAAATAGGAGTTAGCTTATACATCAATATAATATAACCTTGTTAACCAGTATAACCTTGCAGGAAAACTGGTTAACAATATTTTCATCTACTTTTAAAAATATATTTCTGTTAATGGGTATTATAAAATAAAGAATGCTTGCCAAAAGACAATTGCAGGAACACAAAAAATGTTTAAAAAAGTAAAGCCTGTGATAGTTTTGTTGTCTTGTCACCATGCGAGGTTTGACTTGTGCAAACTGTAGCACAGTGGGCGAGAGACCCAGGTTTAGAGCCTGTCATTCTCAATGGATATGATAAGAAGTGCTATGAGCCTCTCATCCACCATGATAGATCACAAATATGTTTCGATGAGTTTCAGCTTTGAGAAGCTGTGCTCACCACTGGCAATGGTAACTGGAAACATCAGGAGAATTCGTAGCGCTCCCCAGACCTTCTCATTATCAGTACATGAAGACCCCATTGGTCCAACAGGCTCAAGGAACTTCTTCATACTATCGGCACTGGGTCTCTTGCTCTGCTTTGCATGTTCTATTCTGAGCCCCAAACACCTTTTGGAAGCTATTTTCATAACACACTATTGGAGACACTTGCATGCACCACTGGGTTACGTGGTGTTGGCCTCGCTTGAACTACAAAACTGGTTGGCATGCAATACGGCTGCTGGGCTTGCCATGTGGTTACTAAAGCTCTAATATTTCAGGGGAATTGTAATTTTCAAAGTTAAAAAGAAACAGCAAAATTGAATGGGTATTCAATGAAATCCCTGAGTGAGGAAATAAATAGATCAGATGTAACCCACATGGCTCAACAATGGAATGCTTACCAGGCCAACTAAAAGTGTGGGGCTACAGCTCTGTGGATAAGGGAATATACAAGAGGAAAGAGAACTTTGGGGCCTGTGAAAAGAACACCCTACAATATCCAGCTTCTAAGCTCTGGGATCTTGCTGATTCTTCTACTGTAATTAGACTATTAGGCCTAAATCTTTCAAGAGCCACTGCTTCCTCAGCCTGACCTAGAAAAGGAAGTGTTCTTTCTCTGGGAAGAGAGGAGCTATGTTAGAAAACAGGTGGTGTGAAAGACCTGGAGAGAGGAGAGAAGAAGAAGCCACAGCCTGTGAGACTTCCGAACTGGAGCAGGAGAGCACTGGCAGTAAACGTACTCAAAGATAGCTCTGGACCCTTTTCATGGACATGGCTGGGAACACCTGGGAACAGTTGGACCTGTTACATTGTGGGGTTTTGTGAATCTGCACAAGTTACCAAACTTGACAACATGGCAAGACTGACTGGCGGGGGAGGACGGGTGTTGGGGACAGACACCTAAGGTGCTCCTCACACATCTATCTTAAGCCTGGCCTTGGTGTCTTACCTCAGTTCAGAAGGACTCTGTGCAATCGCACGTGGGTCCTTGCTGGGTGGACGTGTGTGCGACCTCCACCACCCCACTCCCACCTGAACAAGGAGTTTGGCCCCAGCTCTTTGAAACGTAGTTTGTCAGAAAAACTGACAAAACTGAATAAAATGGGAGCACTGCCTCTTTTTCTCATTGTTTGCACAGAAAGCTGGAGTGACGTTCTGTCTGTCTTGCAAACAGTTCAATTGTCCTGTGATTAAAGTCTGGAATTTGCTTAATCATCTCTTTCTCAACAGACAGCATTGCCAAGGCGCTGAGCTTGTCCTCTGACATCACGTTCCGCAGGAAAGTGTTGACCCTCTTCAAAGCAGGGGACTTCGGCTCTGCTTCTGCTGTCATTGCTGGAGTGGTGATCAGGATCCTCAGCAATGTCACAGTTTGCTCCAAAGTTGTCTCCAGATTGTTCTCCAAAAGCATGCGCAGGAGTGTGGAAGCATTCTCGCAACTGTAGAATTCATGGCTCTTGTACAAGATGGTGAGCTCCGTCTTCAGTCTATCCTTCTGCAGCATGGGGTACGCTTCTACAGTCTTTTTAAGTGCCTCTTGTGGAAATTTATGTTTATGTGCTGGAAACAAATGCCCCTGCACCAGTATTGCACTTGCAAGATGACTGGTAAAGGCAAAACATTCTTTTGCATGTGCAACGATGATGGTGCAGACTTGTGATGCGATTAGATCCAGGGTCCCCTTTGTTTTGCCCCTGGGCAGCAGAGATTCTGGAGGCAACTCAGAAAGCAAGGTTGGAATAGAATCTCTGACTGAATTGATGGCCCTCACAAAGTCCAGGGTCGCTTTCTTGATTGCTACAGAATCAGAGTCTGGTCTCTGGAGCTGCATGTCAAAGGTATCCACGTGAGGCATGATTCTGTGGAACAGGGACAAGAGGTACAGGAACTCACCGTCGTCTTCCACCAGCCGAAGGAGCATATAGGCTTCATGGACCGCACTCAGATCAAACCTCCCATCTCTGATTTCATGAAAACATTCAATTAGCTCCAGTCTCTTCTCAAACACCACAGTCACCACATTAACTCTTTGGATGTTCAAGTTCCAGTCTGCCTGAGATGATTTGGGGAGCTGTCTTCTCACCACTGCCTCCAGAACTGCTTTCCTTTCTGGTCTGTGAGCAAAGAACTCGGGGAATGCAAAAAGCTGTGCAAAGAAAAGGCGCACTTCCTGGATATGGGATGCTGCTTGTTGCATCACCAAGTTCAACTGATGGGCATAGCAGTGGACATAATGAGCATTAGGAAATATGTCCTTAATCCTCTTATGCACTCCTGTGTGCTCACCACGTGTCATGTTCACCCCATCGTAGCTCTGAGCAATGAGTTTCTGCTTGTCCGTCGCCTCTGGAAACACGTCTCCCAGCTGCTGAAGCAAAACTGTAGCAATGGTTTCAGGCCGAGAGTCTTCCACCCGGGTGAATCCGTAGAAGCGTTCCACTGGTGAGCAATCGTCATCGATGTACCGGAAAATCAGCGCAGTTTGGCAGTCAGTCATCAAATGTGTTATGTAATCGGCTTCGATGGCTACAAAATGAGAGCTTTTCAACTGCTCTTTAATGTGATCCTTTGCCACCGCCAACATGCAGTCAAGCAGTTCATTTTGAACCGTCTTTGGCAGACCTCTCAGCACTGTGGCACTCTGCAGGTGAAGTTCCATGGCAGAGTCGATGGACGCCACAAGATTAACCAGTCCTTTGAACACTCCCGGATTTTCTGAATCATCCGTCTTGCTGTGACTGGAAAGCGCCAGCTCAAAAGCACCACAGAACCGCAGACAGTCAATGATTTTCGAAAGGATGTACCTGTTGTTCTCAACTTCTTGATTATGCTTTCTTACACGGCTGCCTTCGTCCAGTTGAGCTGCAACGTTTGTACCCAACATGGTTAGCTGCACGCAGTTTTCCATGTGGCTTTTGGATTCCTCGTGCTTCCGGGTCTTTTCAGTGAGATGTCCTAAATCTTTGACTCCTGTCTGTGTCCATGGCTTGTCACCTCCAAACAGCAGACAGGGAAAGCAGAACAGGGCATCTTTCGTAGCACTTCCACAGAGCCATTTCTTTCTCTCGTACCACAATGTGCTGAACGTCCGTGTGTACTCTTTCCCCCGGTCACATCCAGATTGGTGGAGCGTCAGAGGAGGCCTTTCTGGACCCAGCTCTTTGATTCGTAGCTTGTCACCTGGAGGCAACTTGAAGAAAGGCGTTTGCTGAAGCGCTTCTACAGAATTCATCATGACGCCTGCTTGTGGTGCTGGAAGCAGAGTGGAAGTGTGCTGCTGCCCTGCAGATAAATAAAGACATGTGTCCAAATACTAACAGCGAACTCATCATTCTCTAAAACTGGATTCTTGTGTAGACAAAACCACACCATCCACACACAAGAGGAAAGAATCAGCAGGCTTTGGGGAACCCCAAGGTTGTCTGAGGTACAAAAAAAAGGAACTTTTGAAAGAAAAAGCCTAAGAGGGGGGACCCCAAAAATAGTCCAAAGGGGACTGAGCATGTTCAGTGAGCATGGAAATTTGGCTGACTGTTGGAGGAGGAGAATGGAAAATGGGGGCTGGTGAGGGGGAATGTTATGGAACAGAGTATCCTGGAAAAGGACATGGCTGGCAACCTGAAGAAAACTGTTCTACACTGCAACATTTTGTTACAGGGCCCACATATCTACAATTACATTGGGGGAGGGTGGAAAGCGGCCTGAATCCAATGCACAATCTGTGTTGGGTTATTCTAATCCTTGTTCGTTGTGGCAATAGCTGTTTCACAACTCATGATAATAAGGAGCCTGCGGAAGAGGCTCCTTTACAGGGCAAAGGAGGGCGGAGCACAGCCAGCCAGTCCATCAAACGCTCTCTCTCTCTCTTTCTCTCTCTATCTATCTCTCATAATTCCTTCTACCTTTTTTCTCATCCAGTTCCCTGATCCTGCCCGTCGTTACTGCTTTATTTGGATTTAGCTGTGCTGCTGCTCTGCTGCTGGCTTCTCTCTCTCTTCCTCCTGCAGCCTGCTAGCTGCATTTGGATGAACTGGGCCTGTGCAGTTGCCACTCATGGGGCAAATTGCCTGTGGGAATCGATCCCCTATAAAAGCTTGAAAATATTTTAAAAAATCAACAACACAGAAAAGCGCTCCTAGTCCCTTGTGGAGGAGCGGGTCCATCCCATCTGCTTGCTTGACTAATCAGGCATGTCAGTAAGAAAACACACATACACACACACACACACACACTACATGGCTGCTTATCAGCCAGAAGCACTGTCTGTAGGTTGCCTGGTCGTAGTCTGCAGCAGAGAATGTGGCTTTTGGTGAGGTGAGCCAAGGCAAGGCAAGCAAACCAAAACAAAGCAAAATCATTTCTCCTGCAATGGGAACAGGGATGGGTGGGGGATAGTAAAAACTACTTTCTTGTAGTTTCCAGCACAAGAAAAATTGCTGCTCTTTCCCTTGCGATGGAAAGGGCGGCGGGCAGAGGTAATTAAACTATATGCCCTGCTCTCTTCTATTTTCCAATGCAACCAAAATCACTGCTTTTTTCCCTGCACTGGAAATGTTGAGGGAGTGGGGAAGCTAAAGTGTCCTCTCCTCATATCGTGCACAACGTAAGCAAAACTGCTGTGAATGTGTGTGCACTAGGAACTCTGGGAAGGCGGGAGTGTAGGATAAGGTGTTGTGTGAGAGAGAGGGGGGTGGGAGGGTGTTTGTGTATCTTGGGTGGCTGTGAGTGTGTTGGGGGAGAAGGTATCCTTTCTGGGGCCACTCTACAAATCTGAGTCATTTTGTCTTTTCAGGCTGCAATTCTATAGTCACTTTCCCAGGAGTAAGCCCCATTAAACTCAACGTAACTTACTTCTGAGTAAACATATATAGGATTCCCTGTTAATTTTTAAAATAAAGCATATGAACAGTGGAAAGCCTTCAGCACATGTCCGGAGACAATTGGTCCTCAGGTCCATTTTTCAAAACAGAAGCTAGATCCTTGCTCAGAGGAAAGGCACTCTGCAGGGACCGTTTGTTTTATTCAGTTATTGCTATTATTATACAGTTTCACTATTACTACTAGTAACAGCTAGTATCTGCAAAGCACTTATCCTATACTGGCTCAGTAATCCTGATAGCAATCCTGTAAGTATGAACAGTTCCATTTTGCTGAAGGAATTTGGGCATGAAGCTGAGCACTGGTGCAGTTAGCTAATTTTAGACTCTGGACTGAATGGTCTTGGGGGCACTATAGATGACAACATGCATTACTTTATTCACTTCAAAATATTTTTGCCGTTCTTTTTTGGTTCACTTGTTTGTACAGTCTCTGACCTGGTTCACACCTAATGACAACCCATGGCTTAATTAACCCATGCATTGTTGCCTTACCCAGAGTTAAACAATGATTTGACTGCTGGACAATCAAGCAAACAGCAGGTTGTTTTTCAATTCCTGGATTGTTTGGTTCCCGCCCTTTTCGCCCACTCCCTCCTGCTGTCCTACATGCATTTGCAGTACTGGCATGTAGAGTGGCTGGTGTTTTGTTTTGTTTTTTACCATTGTTGCCCACTACCTCTGTAGCCTGGTGAAACAACCCATGAACAACCCACAGCTCTGGCTTCACACATAGCGACAACCCATGGTTTAAACAACCCTCAGTTCACAACCTAACAACAAGCCATGGGTTTTCTTTGTGGGTTGTTCATGGTTAACAATGCATAGTTATCCCATTGTTCCAGGTTCACACATAACAACAATCCACGATTCAACAAACAATGGTTAATTAAATAATAGTTTTTCATTACATGCAAACCAGGTCTCTGTGTGCCTTGGGTCTAACAACTGTCCCTGGTTTGTTAACAATGAACAACCCAAAGTTCATAACCCAACAACAAGCCACAGTTTCTCTTCAAGGGTTGTTTATGGTTAACAAACCATGGTTTGTTAGCATGGCTGGG
The DNA here is from genome assembly GCF_057233095.1 of Heloderma suspectum. Classification (NCBI taxonomy): domain Eukaryota; kingdom Metazoa; phylum Chordata; class Lepidosauria; order Squamata; family Helodermatidae; genus Heloderma; species Heloderma suspectum. The sequence goes on along the minus strand of NC_139459.1, from coordinate 362,977,373 downwards.
TTCAGACAACAAGATAACCCACGTTTCAACAACAACCCAGGCTGGGTGTGGGTTATCGTGTTGTCTGAACCCAGTCTGTGAGAGCACTAAATTCAGTCTTGGTTCATTCGTTTGGATTTTCACAACTGAGTCTCCTTCCATTTTCCTTTCTTCACAGCTTTTTGGCAAAAAACACTCTATAGAAATATTAATAAGAGCAAAATACTGAATGTCACTTTACCTTTAGGTTTTGAGACTCTGCGCTTTTTCTGTGGCTTTTCTACTGTTTGTACAGTACCTAGGAAGCAGAAATGTTTATTAATAACTACAACCTCCACTAACTTCAGCACTTAGAAATTAGAGATATATCATTAGGTCTGGAATGTTTAATCTAGTTAACGTCATTTAGAGCTTTTCTACATGAGGCTGTTAATCCACTCTATCTACTTTTGGTTTTGTTGCAGAATTAAGATCTGAGCTCTACACAAACAGTGTTTCCTTTCCTGCTTTTCCTCTGGGTGGCACTGTGGTATAGCAAATAGCACAAATACACAAGAAGAAAAAGCATTTTCTTTTGCTTTTATAAACAATACCGCAGTTTCCCTGCTCTAAAAAAAAACTCACTGAAAGCGCTCTTTAAAATCAGAAGCAAAACTTGAGGGTCACAATGTTGTTTAAAAAACCGATAAACAACCAAATGTAGGGAATGATGAGTGCACAATCTGGGATAGCAAACCTCTAGACTGGAAGCAAAATCCAGCCTGCGGTTTGCTCATACTACCTGCCTAGGCTTGGGCCCTCTCCATGGACCCTGCCCAAGGGGTGTGGGGAGCAGGAGCGGAGAGGGATCCCCACTGTTATCTCTGATCAGAGTAAAAGTGGGGATCGCCCCCTGGAATGCTTCTCTCTTACACATATATTATTATATAGATAAAATATAGATTGGTCTTCACCAAACTGGTGCCCTTCAGATGTGTGGTGGACAGCAACTCCAATCATCCCCCAGCCAGCACAGCCATGCACACTGGGGGATGATGGGAGTTCAACACCACACTTGGAGGGCACCAGAGTGGGGAAGGATGATATTGTAAGAGCACCGAATTCAGTAAATTTATCTGAATTTTCCCAACTGATCCTCCTTCCCCTTTCCTTTCAGGGGGCTTTTTGGCAAAAAGGGCAGTACAGAAATATTCATAACAAAAAACTTAAACAACACTTTACCTTTAGCTTGTGAGCCTCTGCATATGGCCAGTGGTTTTTGTACTTTTTGTACAGTACCTAGGAAGTGTAGATTTTTATTAATAATAACAACTCCAACCCCCACCAACTTCAGCACTAAGAAGTGCAAGATCTGTCATTAGGTTTGGGATATTTAATCTAGTTAACATGTCATTTAGATCAGGGATGGCAAACCTCCAGACCACAGGCCAAATCCAGCCTCCAGTTTCCCCATACTACCTGCAGAGGCTTGGGCAATCTCCATGGGCCCAAGGCGTGTGGATGGAGGGGGAGTGGGATCCCCGCTGCTATGTCTGATCAGAGTTAAAGTAGAGATCCCCCACCCCCATCCCACCCTGAGTGCTGCTCTCCCTCCCAGCTGGGGGGTGGGGAGCATTATGGCAATTCCTCTTATTTAGCACAGAATTCATCCTCCCACCTGGACCACTTCACCCCGCCCGGCCTTTCTCTGGTATGGAAAGCCTGGACAGAGCCAAGCCAAGCCTGCTCAGTCCCCTTCACTCAGGGCTCTGCTTTGTCTGCATCGCATCCACCCGAATGGTTGGCTTTGCTGGCTGCAGGCCTTCCCCAGAGTGTGCAGCGAAGCTAAGTCCCTGGCTGGATCAGCACCTGGAGGAACTCCAGGACCAAATGGTGTCAAGGGATGGAGCCTTGCGCCTTACATAATTCAACACTTGGAGGCCTGGGTGGGTGACTCATCCACCTCCCCACAAACGTAGTTTATACTGGATACAGAATTATACCAGAGCCCATGAAAACACCAGCGAAAGCAGCGTCCCTCTAGGAGTCAGCAATGGCTCGGTACTTGCACAGGAGGAACCTTTCCTTTTTCCAGTTGTTTAGCTTTCTTCTTACATCTTTCACCCCTCAACCTCCAACACTTACCTTGGTTAACTGGGACAGTAAAGGTGAGGAATACACAGCTGATTGGCTGTGTGGACACAAAGACACCTGTAACCAAACATGGATGTATGTTATTGTCTATAACAGGGATGGGGAACTGTGACAAACCCAGTCTTTTTCTTTACTCCCTGCTAGAACATGTCCCTGAACAAAGGATATGCCCAGACTTACATAGGTACCAAACTTTGCATTACTCCACATCTGGGGTTTGACATCCACGTACAGGCAGGAGTCAGCTGGAGGACGCATGATCTCAGGCTACTGATTGGTCAGTCTGAATTTCCAGTCCCTCTCTGGGAGTCGCCTATTCCCCACAGAAATACCTTTGTTTGCAAAATCTTCCTCTGTGAGGAGTCAAGACTAAGCCATGCTGTCAAATCACAAGCAGGCCTTCCCCACTTCCATGCTGCCTTCCTCCCCCACCTACAATGAGCTCTGGCAAGTTATTCTTAGGACGTAGGCTCCTGATAATTAAGTTTTGGTTAGCGAATTTTAGGTTTCATTTCGTTTTAAAAGCAACTGGCCATTTCTGAACTCCTCTCTGCTTGGTTCTTGAAGAAATGTACTCAACTGGAAAATGGAAGTGATTTTAGTTCTGCCACTTTTAAGCAAGGAGAAAAAGTAGCTGCTTATACATTCTCAACCAGACTCTTGCCTGGCGAGGTAAGTCAGAGAGAATTCAAAGAAAAGGGGAGGAGGAAATCAGCCATGCAAGCATCTCACAGAGTGATGCCAGTTAACTCAAAAGCAATAATATATAGCTACACAGTTGCCTAGGGACTACAGGTCATGATGCCTCTCTATTTCCCACTTTCCAGCTTAGGTTTTATTGGCCTAGCTAAGAGCAGAAGACAACCCATGCTGGACTGGCCAAAGGTCTGTCTAGTCCCGCATTCTGTTCATACAGTGGCCAACCAGATGCCCCAGTGGGAAGCCCACAAAAAGGACATCAGCACAACAGCACCCTCCTGCTTGTGTTCCCAGCAACTGGGATGAAAAGGCAAACTGCCTCTGATACTGGCATTAATATATAGCCATGAACCTATCAAATTCCCTTTTAAAGCCATCCAAGTTGGTAACCATCACTACATCTTGTGGTAGCAAATTATGTAGTTTAATTTCCCTCTTTTTATGTCTCTTGAATCTCCCACCATTCAACTTCATGGGCGCTATTATTGTGAGAGATACTAGACACTTTTACCACAACATGGATAATCCTATATACCTCTGTCATGTCCGTGCTTACTTGCCTTTTTTTCTAAGCTAAATCCCCCCAAAGTTGTAAGCTTTCCTCATTAGGGGAGTTGCTCCAACATCTTAATCATTTTGGCTGCCCTCTTCTCCTCCTTTCCCACATCTACAATATATTTTTTCAGATGAAGTGACCAGAATTGTACACAGTATTCCAAGTGTGGTCACACCACAGATTTGTTTAAGGGTAGTATGATATTGGCAGTTCTATTTTTGAATCCTTTCCTAATGATCGCCAACATGGAATATGCTTTTTTTCATGAGAGCTGAACACTGGATCAATATTTTCATCAAACTATCCACCACAGTCTCAGAACCCATCAGTCTTTATGAGAAGCTGGGATTTTTTTGCCCCACTTTACACTTGCTCACATTGAACTGCATTTGCCATTTTAATGCTATTTCCTCCATTTTGAAGAGATCCTTTTGGATCTCTTCACTGTGCCTCTGTCAGTCTCCACAAATTTCCGCCCAGGTCCATAGCAATTAAGCACTCTGGTACAGGAAAAGAAAAAATCACCAAGGTGGCCTCCTGGAGCTACCTCTCTTTATTGTTATTATTATTACATTTCTATACCACCCAATAGCCGAAACTCTCTGGGCAGTTCACAAAAATTAAAACCACAAAGTACACTATAAAATATAAAAGCTTAAAACTACAGTATAACAATACAACCAGAATAAAACCTAACAGCAGTGCAGAGATTTAAAATACAGTAACAGATTTAACACAGCAAAATTAAAAGACTATAACACTAAAATGTTGGGGAAATAAAAAGGTCTTCACTTGGCGCTTGAAAGAGTACAATGTAGGCACCAGGCAAACCTCTCTAGGGAGCTCATTCCACAGCCAGGGTGCCAAAGCAGAAAAAGCCCTCTACCTGGTAGCCACCTGCCTCATTTTCTTTGGCAGGGGCTCCTGAAGAAGGATTCCTGAAGTTGATCTAAGGGTCCGGCCAGGTACTTATGGGAGGAGACAATCCTTCAGATAACCTCTCTTCTGTGAGGCCTGAACAGGGCTCCTATTTCAGGCTGGCTGGAACCATGAGCTGGATCATCTGTCTTAGGGCCTGGGCAGACACTGCAACATTTTGCTGCAGGTTTCCACTTCTGCTGCTCCGATCTCCTCCTCCTGGGCCTCACGCACACCACCCAGAGAATTCATAAAAATTGCTCTACTCCCCCAGATTCCAAAGCAAACATTTCTCAACCCCATCAGAGAATGTTCAAATCTTATATGTTTTCGGAGGAAAGTGTGAAAAACTAAGCTGTGAATGATGTATATACTGAAGTCCGCCTCAAATTCAGAACGCCCACCTGTGCGCTAAAAGTCAAACCCATCTCTTACCTGAGCAGGGAGCTCCGACAACCTGTCTTGTCCCAGAGACCTCAGGAGCAGGCAGAATCGCTGGTTCGCCATCTTCCATCCTCACCGTTGCATCTGGAAACCCTGTTCAATACAAAGGGCAAGAGGAGGTAATGGTTGGCAGTTTAGTTTTGGTGGAAATCCCAGAGTTTTCTCCAAGACCTAATGAGTTTCAAGTGAGATGACTCACCAGAGCTGTGGGGCTGAGGCTCATTTTCTTCTATGATCTTTTGTTCTGGAATCAAAATCTCTTCCCCTCCCTTAGTCTTGGGGCGCAACTCGGGCTTGAGATCGGAAAATCCTGCTAAGCACAACACACACCCCCAACTCAATCACATTGAATGTAGCATCTGATATACACAGGAGAGGTATTCGCTTGACCCCCTCCATGTGACAGAATAGCGGGATTGTAACTCATGTGCGCACTGGCTAAACCCCCTGGTTGCTGCGCATTCAGCATTTAACATGTGCATCCAGCACGTGTGAGGCGAAGGAGTGGTGCTGCAGAGAGAAGATACGCCTCCTCTGTGTGGCGCATGTGCTGGCCACAGCTCTGTTACGTGTGTGTTGGTCATCAGTGAGAAGAGGCCTACACACGTGCATCTGTACACATATACGGATTCATCCCGATACCAAACGGGAAGCCAAGATGTCCTCTTCCCTTTCCCTCCACTCCGGGATCCACCTCCCTTCTCTGACCCCTGAACACAATTCCTGTTCCGGGCTGGCTGGAACCCTGAGCTGAAGCACCCCTCACAGGGCCTGGGAAGACACTGCAACATTTTGCAACACCCTCCACCTCCACCCCTTTTGGCCACTCTTGGCTCTTTTCCTCCTCTATCAAATGCCAAAGCAAACATTTCTCAAGCCCGCCACCTTATCTCCAAGAACGTTCAAATGCTGGATGTTTCTGAGATAAAAGAGTGAAAGATGTATGTACAGAAGTATGCCACAGATTTGGAATGAATCCACCTGTGCACTCCGATTTAGAGACAAACCCATCTGTCACCTGAGCAGGAAGCTCCGACAGTCTCACTGATCTCTGAGACTTCATGAGCAGGGGGGACCCCTGGTTTATCTTCTTCCATCTTTACTGTCACATCAGGAAGACCTGGTCAATAAAGGGTGGTAAGAGGAAGTAATGGTTTTCCCCAAGACATAATAGTTTTGAAATGAGATGGCTTCGTTGCCTCACCAGAGCCATGGTCTGGAGCCTCATTTTCTTTCACAAGTTTTTGCTCCAAAATCAAAGCTTCTTCCCCTTGCTCAGTCTGAGGATTCAACATGGGCTTGAGATCAGAAAAGCCTGCTAAGCACAAAAAAAAGTGACTTAGGGTGCAATCCTATGTATGTTTAGACAGAGAGAAGGCCTACAACAATGCTGGCTAGGGAATACTGGGAGTTATAGACCTTTTCCCTGTCTAAACATGCATAGGATTGTGCCCTTAATCTGCTTGAAAGTAGCATCAGAAATACACTAAAAGACTGCTCACTCAACCCAACCCCCTTATGTCCATCCAACATGAGTGATTGGGATAATGGGATTGCTTGGAGAACCAGGACGGTAAACCCAGATGAATCCCTAGCTTGTACTCCCAGTTTGGAAGCCTCCCACAAACTATAGTTTGCTGGTGTGTATGGAACAGCAAACCATGGTTTTCAGAAAAGTCAGCAATCTACTCATTAAGCTGACTGCGCGAGGAGAGAGAAGGAGAGACAGAAGGAAGGGTCGCACAAGCAAAGGGCACACTCCCAATCCTCCAAATTCTTATTTGGGGAATTGAAAGCTTTACATCTGAGCTCAGGCACAATCTTTTCTGCTATGCTAATATTGGGACCAGACCAAAACCACCCTGACCAGACCTTGTTTTTATTTGTATCCTGCATAGCTTGAATTTTCTTGGCCTTTCAGGCCCACTATGCCAATTTTTCCCACTACAGATATATAAATCCAGTAACCTAGAGGAAACTACATCATGTATGTGACAAACTGAGCTCTAGTTCATGGAAACTTGTGTCACAGTAAATCTGTTTGCCTTCAAGAAAATCTAGCCTAGGGTAAATCCAATCCATGGAAACTTGTGTCACAGTAAAAAGAGATGAACATAAATCTAGTCCATGGAAACTTGTGTCACAGTAAATCTGTTTGCCTTCAAGAAAAAAATTGTTGTTTTTCCTGCAATAAAGCCACCACTCCGGATTCCTGGGAATTGTGAAGGAGACTGCAACCCATTCTAAATAAATTATCTATGCACCCTGATTTCTTGTACAAATCCTTCACCTGAGTTGGCAAGGTCTTGTCCTTAACTGAGGACAAGACTCAGTCAACTCATTCCTTCAACTGAGTTCATCAGTTGGCGAGGTCTTGTCTTCCTCAGAAACCTGATGATCCTTTGCCCACGATTCCTCCTCCTCTTTGACCTTTATGTTTATGTCAGGGGACCCTGATCAAGAGAAGATGTCACAAGATGAGGTATTTATTTATTTATTTATTTATTTATTTATTTCATTTCTATACCGCCCAATAGCCGACGCTCTCTGGGCGGTTCACAAATTTATTTTTTTTTTAAATCCCTGTATTTGGAAAGTAAAGTGTACAAAAATTAAAAAGGACAATGATTGTAGCAGAAGAGTGACGGAAAGATCTTTTGTGATGATGGGATTTGTCCTCCCATGCTTTTGTATTTTTGTAATTATTCGGCATGTTTGGTTTTCATCGAATATTGTTGGGTTTTAAAATTTCACTGTCAATTATGTTGTGGGTTTTTTACGATCTGGATTGAATTTTTCAAATCCTGGATGTTTCGGGGGTGGGGGGGGGGAGCGTGAACAAAAAATAACTTGTGGGTGCTTTATAGAAAGAAGTGTGCCACAGGTTCAGAATAAATCCATCTGTGCATCCTGACTTAAAGATGAGCTCATCTGTCACCTGAGCAGGAACCTCTGACAATCTCACCTGTCTCTGAGCCTTCATGAGCAGGGGGGACCCCTGGTTTGTCTTCTTCCATCTTTATCATCACATCAGGAAAACCTGATCAATGAAGAGGGGTAAGAGGACGGAATATTTGGCAGCTTCGGTGTAGTGGAAATCCCAGAATTTCCCCCAAGATTTCATGGTTTTCAAATGAGGTGGATTCCCTATCGCTTCACCAGAGTTGTGGTCTGGAACCTCATTTTCTTCCAGTAACATCTGAAATACACTAAAAGGCTAATCACTTGACCCATATGCACATCCAACATCTGTGAATGGGATAATGGGATTGCATGGAGAACCAGGACAGCAAAACCAGTTGAATCCCTCTCCCTAGTGCTTCCAGTTTGGAAGCCTCCCACAAACCATATAGTTTGCTGGTTTGTATGGAACAGCAAACCATGGTTTTCTAAAAAGCCAGCAATCTACTAATTAAGCTGACCGTGTGAGCAGAGGAAGGGAAGGAAGAAAGGAGGGCCCACTCCCAAATCCTCCTCCTGTTTGTGGAATTGGAAGCTTTACATCTGAACCAAGGCCACAATCTTTTCTGTATTGCTAATATTGGGACTGGGTCACTGCCACCCTAACCAACGCTTGTTTTCATGTGTGTGTGTGATGCATAGCATATATTGCTTTCTTGCATTTTCTTGGGCTTTTAGCCCCTCCATTCAGATCCCCACCCCTTTAAACGTATATCAACCCAGTAACTTAGAGGAAGCCACATCATACATGTGACAAACTGAGCTCTAGTCCATGGAAGCTTCTATCTCAATAACTCTGTTCACCTAAAAGACCCCACATTGTTGCTGGAACAAATTAATACAGGCACCTCTCCACAACCCTGGGAAATTGCGAAAAAGTCTGCAACACATTCTGAATAAATTATCTATACACCCCAATTTCTTGAATAGATCTTTCACCTGAATGGGCAGCTGGGAGGATATTGTTTTCCTCAGGAACCTGATGATCCATTACGCACAGTTCCTCCTCTTCTTTCACTTTTATCTTCATGTCAAGGAGCCCTGATGAAAAGAAAGATGCCAGAAGATGAAGTAAAAACCATAGCTAAGGCTAGCGCCAGCTTGTCTAGCTTGAAAAGAAATGACAAACTCCACAAGAAATTACAACCATCCATAGAGTTTCGGCTATTGGGCAGTATAGAAATGTAATAAATAATAACAACGGAAGCAAAAGCTTTCAATCTTCCTGCAGTTCCACTGGAGGAGGAGGGGCAGTGCACAAGCCCAAGGCTTGCTTGCTTGCTTGCTTATTTATTTATTTATGTATTGGATTTCTATCCCACCTTTTTCCCTCTTGCAAGGAACCCAAGGTGGCTTACGTAATCCTCCTCCTCTCCATCTTATCCTCACAACAACCCTGTGAGGTAGGTTGGGCTGAGAGTCTCTGACTGGCCCAAAGTCACCCAGTGAGCTTCCATGGCCAAGTGGGGACTAGAACCCGGATCTCCCAGCTCCCAGTCCAACACTTTCACCACTATACCACACTGGCTCTCGTGTGGGTCCTTTCCAGTAATGACAAAATATAGTTTATCGTTATGCCCAGATGAGACCATTGTTAGGGAAACTTCTCTGAAAAAGCAGAAAAATAACTTTTGTGCAGCTCTCAAGGGAGCTGCTCCCTCCATCTCTTTTCCTGATTTTCCCCCAAAGCATTGTTCCTCCCTGTGGCGAGTCAGGCAAAGTATGGCCTTTCCGGTGGTGGCTCCAACACTGGAATTTCACCTGAGTGATGTGCCCCCCCGCCACCTCCGCGTCTTCCCCATTCTCTTTTAGGTGGCTGGCCAGTGTGGTGTAGTGGCAAGAGTGTTGGACTAGGAGCTGGGAGATCCGGGTTCTAGTCCCCGCTCGGCCATGGAAGCTCACTGGGTGACTTTGGGCCAGTCACAGACTCTCAGCCCAACCCACCTCACAGGGTTGTTGTTGTGAGGATAAAATGGAGAGGAGGAGGATAATGTAAGCCGCCTTGGGTTCCTTGCAAGAGGAAAAAAGGCGGCGTATAAATGCAATAAATAAATAAATAAGACTGTGTGTCTTCTGGCATTCTTTTAGATTTTCAGAATTATTTGGCATATATTAAATATTAATTTATGTTGTTCATATTTTATTTTGATAAATTGCTGTTGGTTTTTAAGATTTCACTGTCAGTTATGTTGTAGGGTTTTTTTTACATTCTACATTAGATTCGTTTCTTTGCCTGTTAGCTGCTCTGTGAAATATTTTAAATGGAAAGGTGGGATACAAATATTATGATAAACAAAAAGCTAAAAATCCAAACACAGCTCGCCCACCACGACTGAGCTTTCCCTGAAATGCATAGTTATGGGAAGCGTTGATTTCTAGGCTGCACTAGATGACACAAACAGCTGCCCTGTTGAGCACTAGGACATGCCATGGAATTGTCTACAATGCCCAGGGGTTCTGGGGCGGACATACAGGGATTTCTTTGCTCTCTGTTATAGAATGGGTTTCCTTAAAAGCAGAAAGCTTGCAAACTTCTGCTTTAGCCCATCATCCTACCTCTAGGAGCCAACTGAGATGGTATTTAGCCAGCTAAATTTACAGTTTCCCTAATCGTGGAAGATGACGTGTAGTCTGTTCTGACGTTATGCCGCTCACATGAGTTAGACCACTTGTGTGAACAGTTATTTGCAAGAGTTCATCTTGCTAGATCATCGTCTCATCTGGCATTCAGCATATTCAATTGTGCATGAGATTGTTGAAAACATGGTTGGCGGCAAATTCTGAATTCATTCTTTAAGCACCCTGAGTTCGCCCAGTGAGCATTTGTGAAGTGAGCATACCTGAGTGAGCATCTACAACGGTCTCGTTTTTCTCAGAGTCCTGATTATTCAGTACCCACGGATTTTCCTTCTCCTCTTTCACTTTTATTGTCATAATAGGATACACTAATCACAAGAAGGACATAAGGAGAGGAGGTAAGGTTTGATAGCAGTGGTGGATGTCGACTGGTTCTCGTCAACTACCAGAGGTTGCCCAATATCTATATAATGGTTTTGAATGAGCTGGGTTCTGTCACCCAAACTTATCGCTTCGTGAAACATCCCGCTGATCTGTCACCTATAGCTATCCCTCTTCTTCAGACCATGCAGCGTTCCTTCTCAAACCCATAAACTGGCTTCCCAGCCCACCATGAGCACAGCACTAATTTCTTTTAAGTCCTCCAAACTTTAGAACTTACAAGCCGTGAGGGGAGAATGACTAAATAGGGCTCACATATTCTACAGGAGTATTTTAAAAGACCACAGCCATGTTTAAAAATAAAATCACACTCCAACATTTCATTACAAGTCCCACTTCCTTACCTGAGTTTGCCTCTGGGGAAGTCTTGTTCTCCACATCCTGGAGGACTATAGTTTGGCATTCCTTCTCTTGCTCCATCATATCTGCAGCCTCTGATCAGAAGAGAAAAAACAGAAACCATGTTCAGGAAAGAGATTTTGTCCATCTGGGGTGCCAGAAGGAACACAGTTGGTTTGCATACAAATCCAAGAATTTTGCTTCCAAACAGTTTTTGGATTTTTCTGTTCTCATCCCCAAACTATGTTTTGATGTGATCTCTCTTTCCTCCAGTACTAATCAGGGATGCAGTATTGTTAAGGCTAGAAAATCACACCTAGTCTATGAATTAGAAATCTTGCTTAAGGGCAAGAAAAACCAACCCAGTCCTATGAAATATAGGGTCTGAGGTACATTGTGTACTAATGAAGATAACTGAATTCAACCCAGAATGAATGTGAAAATGGGGAACTGGAGTATCTTTTGCCCAGACTGTATTGGTTCAAGCTGTTCAAATGTACAGATCTATTTTTCGTGCAATAGGAATGTACACCTAAAAAAAGACAAGGTACAGTGAAATGACTCTTCATCCCAAAGTTGTATTTATATATTTCTTACATTTTGTTCAGAAATTCCTAGTCTGATCTCTGGTTTTGCTCAGAGGTTAACCGAAACCAGAAAAAAAACAAAAACCCAATGATTAAAAAAAAGCTGTAAAAAGCCAAAACAGAAGACAACTGCGACAGTGCTATAATCCCAGATACATTTTGAGATTCTTCTCTTTGTCAAGGGCAACTGAAATATATAATACAAAAGTATCTTTTAAAAGTTACATATCTTAAGAAAATAACAACGATGGTACAGATTACATTACTTTTTTGAATTAGATTCCAGTGAACATCTATTTACCCCCGCTTGTAGGGATTTTCATGATATGGGACACCAGTAACATCTTGGAATATGAATTCTCACAGTATACTGGTTATAGTTTGATTTTTTTTATTGATTGTTTTGGTTTCACTATATATATATTCACTAGATAGATAGATAGATAGATAGATAGATAGATAGATAGATAGATAGATAGATAGATAGATAGGACCTTCTTCCATTAAAACACAGGGAGAGCAATCCCATTGCCCCTAGACAGCGTCTGAGGGGACTATAGTTTTTTGGATTCCTGGATCCAAGGCTGGAGACGGCGCTCCGACCTCAGCCCTACAAGTCCAAGTTCCTTTCTTCCTTCCACGCCCCCTCACAGCCAGTGTGCGGAGAACCACACCGGCTGCCTCTATGAGCTCACAAATATGAGCTCAGAGAGGTGGGAAAGGGGGTGTGCCAGTAGGCAGGAGGGGAAGGGAGGGGACTGGGGATACGAGCGATCCCCAGCCTCCTCCCCTCCCCCTCTCCGACATCTTTGCTAGATGGGTGAAAACGCCTGTCTAGCTCAAACACAGAGTGGACGGCACAGTGTGTCTCCTGCTCTCAGTTGGGTGGTCGCAAGCCTCCAAGTGTGGACACTGAATAGTACCCAGGGTGTAAACGATAGGATTGTGCTCTAAGCAAAGCAGGATCAGCTTAAGAAATTGTTTCTCTAAGAGCTGAGACTGAGTCATGTAATTCACTTAGTAAGGAACAGCTGGATAAAAGAAATCCTTTATACATACTTTGCGAAGTCAGCTGTGTATATTCTATCAGTGAGTTAGAAGCCAGAAGTTCTGAGCACTATTTGGAAGGTATTTATTTATTACATTTTTGAAGAACTCAGGTAAGGTTTGAGTTAGGAATTGTTTTGTGACAGCTGAAACATTGGTGTCTTATATATTAGTTTGTAAGAGTAATATTTTATGATTGTTTATAATTGTTGGTATTTTCTTACGATATATAACTTCGTTTTTAAAGATTCCTTTGTATTATATGTTTCAGTTGCCCCTGATAGAGAAGAATCTTGAACTGTTTTTGGAATTCTAAAATTGGTGCAGCTGTCTTTTCTTTGTTAATCTAAACCAGCCTTTCCAGGTAGGACTACTGCTGTGAAATTAGCTGGCTAAGATAAATACCTATGCATACCCAGATTTTCCCCAACCTAGCGACATTCAGTGACTCTGCCTGGCGGAGTCACTAGGAAGGAAGATCTAGGAAGTGCCAGTCACTGAACTTCCTAAACTTCCTTTCAAATCACTGAATTTTTAGAAAGAAAAGGGGAGGGGACTGGTAAAAAGGCATATTGAGAGGGCAATTCCTGTATGGGAAGATTGGTGGAATCTTGGCCTGCAGTGAGGTGGACATGGTCCATCATAGGGACACCTCAAAATCCAGCCCAGGGACGGTAATTATTAAAAAGGTTTTAAAATCTGTTTGGGAAAGTAAAGAACAAGGAAAAGATTACATTCATTTAACTTTTGCTCCAATCAATATAAATCTATCTCATGCTTTTTTTTTGGTGGCGAGTTATTTCCACATGCTAAGTTCATACTTTGAGAAGTTCAAATCTGTTTGGCTGTATTTTTTTCCTGCTAACCTGAAAATGTCTTCCTTGACCCACACTTACCAGTGGAAATCCCTTTAGGGAAATTTTTACAAAGCCCCAATGGATTCCCAGGTGCTTGACTGTGTCCAAGATACTGGGGGGTGGGGAGGAGAAGGTGAGGGGAGTGTTTAAAGGGCTACTGTGAAGTTACAAGTAGTTCTAAGTGGAAATTAGGATGGGGGGGAATCAGCGGCAGAGAGGAAAGTGAGCCAAAGAACAGGAGAACAATTCTCCTCGCTGAGGGTCTAGTCTGGGCTGGCCCAGGACATTTTGCTCCCTCAGGCGGAGCAATGTCAAAGTTCACAGTACCGAAGGCTGGTCAAATTATTGACTTGGTTTGCATGTAACACTGGGCAGTTCCTGGGTTGTTTAACCCAGGAATTGCAGGGGGAGCTGAACACGAGAGCCATTTCCACTGCGCCACAGCCCTTCCCCTACATGAAGTCATTTCCAGTTTCGATTAACAACCCATGAACGTTGTTTTGTAATGTCAGAACCCGGAAACTCTGGGCTGGTTATCGTTGAACCAAAGTTAGCCCAACAATTACCTGCTTCTCTCACCATTTAAATAACCCAGGAATTGCCTTGCATTACATCCGAACCAACTCATTTTATCTCCTGAGGCAGGAAGTCCCACAAGCACGTTTCCCCATCCCTACCACTAAGCACACAATATAGTAAATAAGTAACAATTTGCTGCCCTTTTATGATTAGCTGCTGAGGCGACTGGCTCGCTCCAACAAACAGGATCAGACAAAGTGACGGAGGACTGTTCCATCATCAACAGCAGTTAGCCATGATGGCTCAATAGGAGCTCCACATTCGGACGTAGTAGGCCAGTTCACACAGCACGACAGCCCATGGTCTAATTAAGCCACGGTGGGTTGTTTTGCCCATAGCTAACCCACAGTACAGCCACAGATGATACGACTGCTGTGCAGCTTGTTTTCCCAGGTCATGGGTTGTTTCGCTCAGCCCTTCTTGCCCACTCCCAGCATGTATTCCTGGAGCCTTTGCAACAATGAAGGGTAGGCAACTACTGGCAAGACTTCACTACGTCAGCAGCCTCTTTGCCATTGGTCCACTCTGTGTGTTCTGGCTGTGTATTAAACTCCAGCTGCTCTTGGAAATGCTCACACTGTCCCGATGAAACCCTTCCCCTTGAAGCCTTGGGTTGGCAGTAAAACGTTCCCCACCCCCAGGCCACCTGCTTCCCACTGCAACCTTGTGTTAGCAGTAAAACATCCTTGCCACCCTTGGTCAGTGCTGAAAGGAGCTGCGGGACTTGACTGCCCTTTGCAGTGCCATGCTGGCTGGAGATGCCCCTTTTGTGTACCTGCACTCCCGCCTGCTGCTGCGAAGCTTCCCTCCTCCCTCGACTCATCGCCTACCCCCCCCTTTGGTGAGGTGCTTTGAGCACATCAAAGCGCCCACCACTCTATTAGTTCCCGGCTTTCCAGCACCCCTCCCCGCTCGAGCCCAGTGGCTCACTTTCTCATGTAAAGCCTTTCAGAAGGTGGACTCCTGGCATATTGCTAGAAATGCAGTACTGTTCCTCCTCGGAGACTAGTCAGTGGGGGAAATGAGCAGTTGGAGCCAAAGGTGCAACCTTTTCTGTCCTCCACCCCCCCCCCGCCCCCGTCTGTCCAATGCCTTTCCCTTCCAAAGAGGGAGGCAGGCTCCCCTCACATATTTTTTGACAAAAAACACTCTGACGTGGATTACACAATACATTTTACTAGATGTGTTGTTCGGGTTATACAGGAGGCAGACAAGCACTTCGCTGGGGTGAGCGGAGGAAGAAAAGCGCCTAGTGGCCATGCACAATAACACACAGTACTTAGCTACGGACAACGTGTGGATAATGGTCCCAGATGAAGTCAGCTATAGCTGCTCGTATTGCTCGCGTTTCACGACGCAATGCTATTTCTGAGTGGGGACTCAGAGGACGTGGAGCAGGCTGCTGTCTCTGGGGATCGGTGGAAACGGCGTCGTTCTCTGCCTCGGGTCCGGGAAGCTGGGGGTTCTCCTCCAGGAGCACATCCCCCCTCGATTCGCAGATGTTGTGAAGGATGCAGCACACGATGATAACATCCGCTACTAGGTCTTCCTCAACATCCAGAACCGTGTAAAGAGAGCACCACCGCGCCTTCAGTCGCTTAAACGCTCTCTCCACTGGTAGCCTTGCCCTGTTGTGGTAGTAGTTAAAGTTCTTTTCTTTGGGTGTTCTCGGCGTGTGGTATGGTGCCATGAGCCCAGGTTGAAGTGCAAATGCCTGGTCGCCCAGGATGAGAGGACGCACCGGGACTCCGTTAACTGTTACAGCAGGGGCAGTGAAGAATGTGCCCGCGGCTAGCTTATCTGCCACAGGTGAATTCCAAAAGATAGCTGTGTCATGGTTTCGTCCAGAAACAAAAGCGTGTACATCCATGAACCTGCCCTTTGCGTCCACAACTGCCTGCAACACCATGCTGTAGAAACACTTCCGGTTATAGTACTCTGGCCCCCTCCCCTCTGGAGCGAGAATTCTTACGTGGGATGAATCAAGGGCTCCCCCTGCCCGAGGAAAGCCAAGCTCATAGAAGCCTTGGATGTTTTTCTTCTCGTCTCCCACCTTGATGACATCAGCCAGGTACAGCTTGTTCAGGGCTCGCACCGTTTCTCTGAAAATTTCACAGGCTGTTGATTTCCCGACCCCGAAGGTGGTACTGAGCGGAAGGTAGCCCAGGTTGAAGGCCAGTTTGTACAGTGTCAGCGCCAACCTTTTTTTTACGGGGACAGCCCGGCGCATTACCGTATTTTGCTTCTGGATGATTGGGCCGATTTCGTCAGCGATGGTGTCAAATGTCTTCCGCGACATCCGGAAGCTGCCCCGGAAGCGTGCATCGTCCCAGTTGTCCAGCTCGAGCATTGAAGCCCACACCGCTTCCGTGCGTGGAAGAGACCAGCGGCGCGTCAAGCACAGGTCTGTGTTCAGGTGCTCAGCCATAACAATGGCTGCAACAGCTTCTCGTGCCTGCTTGACTGCAGCGGACATCCTCCGGCGCATCCGGGTCAGGCTTCGCATGTGGCCACGGAGCCGGTCTCTTTCGAAGCGCAGGACTGCCTTCTCCGCTGCTCCAACTGCGTGGAGGTGCTGCTCCAAGGCTTCAACGGCCGCTGTGCGGCACCTCAAACGCCACTGGAACAGCTCCTCCGCAGAGTCACGATACTCGATGATGCACTGCAGGCTTGTGCACATGGCGGCCACGATTGCAGCAGTGTCGCCCATACTTGCTTCACAGACTTTGGTGTTTGAGACGTGAGATGCGGCCCTCCGCAGGGCAGGTGTACTGACAGCTTTGGGTGGGAATGGAGCAAATGGACGCCAGCTGTGGGTGGGGGAAAAGGTGTGGAGGAACAGGGAGAGGAGGGGGGAAGGATGCTAAAGAACCGGATGGTAGATAGGTTTCCTCTGCCTACTCAGCCCCACTGAAGCCCCTGGCATTAACGGCCATTAGGAAATCGTTACCCTTAATCTATGGCACTGCATCCCCCTGACTTCCTAAGACAGTTCCTGTTTCGGTGGTGCTGTGTGCTGTCAGCTGCAAACAGAGCAGCTAGGAAATGACAAAGGCCCTCTAGACTCCCTTGTGCCTACGCTTTGAAGTCTGCACCGATGGGGCCTGAGTCCCGTGTGCTCTAGTCTAAGCAGACTACACTTTGCAGCAAGCAAATCTTGGCACATCCCACGGACTTTACGTTCATTTTGATATAGGTATCTGCAAAGCAGTCCGTACTGACTCTTGAAGAATTGCACTGAGGAGGGTGGATGACAAGGGTGGGGTGGGTGGGGGGAGGCAGGGGGACAGAAGAAAAATCACAGTTATTTCTACACTAACAGCATGATTCACATAAGCACACACCACTACCGTGCCTGATTAACACCTCGAGACACACCTTTCCGCCTCATATGTTGGGCTTTTCTACGGAGGGAGGCAAAGATTTGTATGGGATGTGTGCTTGTTAGCCCCACGTCCCTTCTAGCCTCTATGGAAGTGAAAATATAACTGATCCACCCCCTCCCCCGTTCACCTGACCTAGGGGGGCTGCACCAGCAACGGTGTTGCTCTGTACTGGCTAGAAACGTCCTTGAGATGAAACCTCACCCATTTCTTTCACTTCTGTTTCTGCACTCTAGTGCTGCTATGTAATTGTTAGGAGGAGGACGGGGGAAAGAAAGCAGAAGAAAGGGCAGACTTTGGTCATTCATCACATGGAGGAGGGGAGGGGGACTGCTCGGAGCCAGCCTCTGGGGGTCTCTTCTTCCATCCAAATGTGGGCCTGCTGGAAATCCTGGCCTGCTTGCTGACCCACTGCAATATCCTGGCCATGCAGGTGCTGCATTCCCCACTATGGTTTCGGCTGGACACGGTCTGGTACCACTATAAACTCTGGGAAGCGCACACCCAGAACCACAGGCTGAAGCAGCGCATCATGTGCCTGTGGGTCATAGGGTTGCAGGCTGACTAGGGACACCTGAACATGTTGCTGAAATTGAACCTGAGCGGGAAGAGGCAGAAGCTGCTGTGGGGGGCATCCAGGTAGGGATGACAAGTGGCTGGGGCCTGCTGCCCTGGAACAGCTGCTGTCAAGGCTGCTGCCAACTCATGTAGAACGTTGGTCTGCCTTTCCATCGCGGCAGTTTGTTTCACCACGGCCCTCTTGAATGTCCGATCTGAGGCATGCACGCATGCTTTCACACAGAGCAGTAGCTACTGACTCTCCAGAAACTCATGTGCTCTGTGAGATGTGGTCCACACAGACAGGAGACATTAATTCACTCTACAGCTAAGCTCCCGAGCGTCCAGCTCCAGGAAAAGTTCATAGGTGTACTCCCCAGGGGCACAAACCAAGTCCCTACAAAGCTACATATGGTCAGTTGTGTTTTTTCCTCAAACATGCTGTTCTCTGTGCATCAGTCAGTGGCGCATATCCTTCTGCACCCTCCTCCTGCGCTTTGGCAGCCCCTCACAGAGCAATTCTCTGCTCCTCCGCTTGTAGCTGCTGTTGCCCCTGCATATTCAGCCAATCCCTGCTCTCCTGCCCTGGGCAGGAAACTGGTAAACGTGGGGTCACTCTGTTCAGCAAACCAACCAACCAAGTCCTGTTCCAGCACCCACCCCCTTCAGACAATTCTGACTGAACGGTACTTTCCAGTATGAACCCCTGCTTGGGTGAAGGGGAGTCCGTATGGCCAACAGAGCACATCACAAGCTCATCAAGGTCCGCTATTATGTAGTGTGAGAGCTCCTCTGCCTGGGAGAGTTGCCACGTCGGTACTCTCGGGAGATCCTGATGAGCTTGATACCGGCTCTGTTGACCATACCGGCTTCCCTCCAGCTGAGGAAGGGCTCGTACTGAAAAGTACAGTTTTACCAAAGTTGGCTGAAGGGGGGAGGGGTGGCGAAACACCACCTCTAGAACAGGACTTGGTTGGTCTATTTCCTGAACAGAGGAACCCCACATTTATCTGTTTCCCACCTGCAGGAAAGCAGGAATTGGCTGAATACACAGGGAAAACTGTTGAAGATGTACAAACTGATCCAACACAACAAGCCATTAAAAAAAACCCTACATCTTGACCGAACCCAGTATGATGGGTTAAGTGTCAGTTGTTAACCACAAAATCCATGACGAGAACCCATGACCTGGTTCACATGATTACTGCAGCACAATTTAAGTAATAACCACCAGGGCTATTGCTGTTGGGTTATTTGAGGGTTAACTCTCCAACAAGCCATGCCACCTAACATGATGCCCAGACAGTAATTATTCTTAAGCCACCCTGGTGACAGTGCAAACTAGCCCCATGGCTTGTTGTTGGGTTGTGGGCTGTTTAAACCATAGGTTGTCGTTACATGTAAACCCAGAACTATGGCTTGTTTATGGGTTGTTTTGCCAGGCAACAGAAGCAGTGGCAAGAGGAGTAAAAAACAACAACCCAGCCACTCTTCATGCTAGTACTACAGTGCCACAAAGGCATGTGTGATAAAGGGAGGGAGTGGGTGAAGGAACCAAACAACCCAGGAATTGAAAAAACCACCCATGATTTGCTTGATCATCTGGCAGCCAAATCATGGGTTAACTCTGGGTAAGGCAACAACCCATGGGTTAATTAAACCATGGGCTGTCATTACCAAGGGCAATATGCAGGGGAGGGCTGTTGCATTCATGTCCTGGTTGCAGGCTTCCCGTTGGGGTACCTGGTTTGCCACCGTGGGAAACAAATTGCTGGGCCAGATAGGCTTTTGATCTGATCTGGCAGGGCTCTTCTTATGTTCTTAAGAGGGAAGTATCAGGAGACCTGCAAGAAGCCCAAGGTTTGCAGTAGTCCAAAAACACTGAGGGGGCAACCCCCCCCCCCCCCCGCACCAATTGTCCGTACTCAGTGTACTCCAAGAGCCTGGAATGGCAAGTGTGGGATTTCCTGCTCGAGCCCCCACAGATGCCTCCCCCTTGGACTACAACTCCCAACATCCCCAGTAAAGCTTACACAATCCTGGAGGAGAGCATGGCTGGCTCAAGTCCTGAAAAGGAGCACTCTTGTTAGGAAGGTACACTGCAACATTTTGTTGCGGGTCCTAATAATAATAAACAATAAATAATTATGATATTATTATGATACAGTGGAGGTGAGGAATAGATTTCAGGGATTAGACCTGATAGACAGAGTGCCTGAGGAACTATGGACGGAGGTCCGTAACATTGTTCAGGAGGCAGCAACGAAATCCGTCCCAAAGAAAAAGAAATGCAAGAAAGCCAAGTGGCTGTCTGATGAGGCTTTACAAGTAGCTGAGGAAAGAAGGGAAGCGAAAAGCAAGGGAGAAAGGGGAAGATATACCCAACTGAATGCAGAGTTCCAGAGAATAGCAAGGAGAGACAAGAAGGCCTTCTTAAATGAACAATGCAAAGAAATTGAGGAAAACAACAGAATGGGAAAGACTAGAGATCTCTTCAAGAAAATTGGAGATCTCAAGGGAACGTTTTGTGCAAAGATGGGCATGATAAAGGACAAAGAAGGCAGGGACCTAACAGAAGCAGATGAGATTAAGAAGAGGTGGCAAGAATACACAGAAGAACTATACAGGAAAGATCTGAATGTCCCTGATAGCCATGATAGTGCGGTCACTGAACTTGAGCCGGACATCCTAGAGAGTGAAGTCAAGTGGGCCTTAGGAAGCATTAGTAACAACAAAGCTAGCGGAGATGACAGTATTCCAGCTGAGCTATTTAAAATCCTAAAAGATGATGCTGTTAAAGTGCTGCATTCAATATGCCAACAAATCTGGAACACTCAACAGTGGCCACAAGACTGGAAAAGGTCAGTTTACATTCCAATTCCAAAGAAGGGCAACGCCAAAGAGTGTTCAAACTACCGCACAATTGCACTCATTTCACATGCCAGCAAGGTGATGCTCAAAATCCTACAAGCTAGGCTTCAGCAGTATGCGAACCGAGAACTACCAGAAGTACAAGCTGGGTTTCGAAGAGGCAGAGGAACTAGAGATCAAATCGCCAACATTCGCTGCATCATGGAGAAAGCAAGAGAATTCCAGAAAAACGTCTATTTCTGCTTCATTGACTACGCTAAAGCCTTTGATTGTGTGGATCACAACAAACTGTGGCAAATTCTGAAAGAGATGGGAGTACCAGACCACCTTACCTGTCTCCTGAGAAACCTGTACGAGGATCAAGAAGCAGCAGTAAGAACCAGAGATGGGATAACCGATTGGTTCAAAATTGGGAAAGGAGTACGACAAGGCTGCATATTGTCACCCTGCTTATTTAACTTATATGCAGAGTACATCATGAGAAATGCCGGGTTGGATGAATCAGAGGTCGGAATTAAGATTGCCGGGAGAATTATCAACAACCTCCGATATGCAGACGATACCACCCTAATGGCAGAAAGCAAAGAGGATCTCAAGAGCCTCTTGTTGAGGGTGAAAGAGGAGAGTGCAAAAGCTGGTTTGAAACTCAACATTAAAAAAACGAAGATCATGTCATCTGGCCCTATCACCTCCTGGCATATAGAAGGGGAAGAAATGGAAGCAGTGACAGATTTTACTTTCTTGGGCTCCAAGATCACCGCAGACGGTGACTGTAGCCATGAAATTAAAAGACGCTTGCTCCTTGGGAGGAAAGCTATGGCCAACCTAGACAGCATAGTAAGAAGCAGAGACATCACCTTGCCGACAAAGGTCCGTCTAATCAAAGCTATGGTTTTCCCAGTAGTAATGTATGGCTGTGAGAGCTGGACTATAAGGAAGGCTGAGCGCCGAAGAATTGATGCTTTCGAACTGTGGTGCTGGAGAAGACTCTTACGAGTGCCCTGGACTGCAAGGAGGTCAAATCAGTCCATCCTAAAGGAAATCAACCCTGAGTGCTCATTGGAAGGACAGATAATGAAGCTGAAGCTCCAATATTTTGGCCACCTAATGCGAAGAGAAAACTCCCTGGAAAAGACCTTGATGCTGGGAAAGACTGAAGGCAAAAGGAGAAGGGGACGGCAGAGGATGAGATGGCTAGATAGCATCACGGATGCAATGAATATGAACTTGAGCACGCTCCGGGAGAGAGCGCAGGACAGGAAGGCCTGGCGTGCTATGGTCCATGGGGTCACGAAGAGTCGGACACGACTGAACGACTGAACAACAACAACAACAATTATGATACCAGATAAAATCTGTTTTATTTATTGAAGGCCTTGGAGTTTTTTTAACTGTGGACAGCTGATGTGTGTTTTTCCAAAAAAAGAAAATGAAAATCGATTTAGTACTGCTGTCTTTAGTACTACTGGAATTGTAATTTCCATGTTTGTTGCATTTTGATTTAGTTTAGTTTGGTAAATTGCCTTGAACTTCAATCTGATGGAAAGGATGAACCATTAAAAAAAAAAAGCATCAAAGGGAATTAGTGTTTGAAAGTTTGTGTGTGTCTTAACCAGAAGAAGGAGCGAAGACAGCAAACTCCTCAGGAGAACAGAGAAAATGCAAAATGAGACAGAAAGAGAGAAAAATTCAATGGATCTAAACAGCTGCAATCCTAAACACAGGTGCCAAGGTTTAAACCCAACTAAACTGAGTGAGACTTACTTCTGAGTTAGTAAGTAATGTTATTTATCACACTTCTATCTCACTTCTCCTTCAAGGAGCTCAAAGCTTACATGGGCCTTTCCCCACACCCCCAATTTTCTCCTTGCAACAGCCCTGCCAGGTAGGCTAGGTTCAGAGAGAGAGAGAGAGAGAGGAAGGATGCACGTATGTGATTGGTGTGCTTCGTAGATGTGTTGGATTTGAACCTTGCTCTCCCCTGTTTTAGTCCAACAGTCTAACCCAGCTTGGCTGGGGAAGATAGGAGTGCTAGTTCTGTACATGTGAAAGGCCCCAGGTGGGGAAAGGCTGCTCTAACCACTACTCCACGCTGGCTTAGGCTTACACCGTACCTCTGCTTACCAGCGGTCAGCCAAGGGCTTCGCATGTTCTTAGAGCTGCTGCCCTGGAAGAATCCTTTCGGTGGGGCTCTGCTGCCCCCACATCTCCCGCGCCCCCTGGAAGCCAGACTCACCAGGAATCCTTCCACAAGCGGGATCCTCAAGGGCTTCTTCACTCGGCCGATCCCTCCGACCCTCTCTCCGTTTGGCTTCGCCAGAAATCCTCACTGCCTCTCCCCGCGCACAACTACGCCTTCCAAGATGGAGGGAGGGAGGGAGGGGGAGGGCGATAAAGTTTTTAAACAAATCGAGACACACCCACCCCCTTTCCTCCCTTCCCATCGATACATCGCTCAACGGGAAAAGCTCTGCGGCTTCTTTGTTTTCCCGCTTACCACCATGTGATCCGGGCAAAGCCGGAAAATCTCTTGCGATGCGATCCTCTAAAGCTACAGCCCTCCCACTCAGCTACCGGAGCGCATGGATGGAGCGAGGGTGGATGTGTTTGGCCATCGATTGCTTCGGGCTGGAAATTTGGAAATTCAGTGCCTTCCGGGGCGGAATCCTTGAGAGAGGTCAGGGGAAACCCCTGTTCCGCTTTTTTTTTAGCCCCGATTCCTTGCAGGGTTACTCTGAAATAATTCCCATGGATTTCAAATGGTTTTCTCCCCGCCAGGTAAACGCACAGACTGCCATCCGAATCTTACGCACCATTACTTGGGAATAAATCCATTGATCTCTACCAGGCTTACTTCTGAGTAAAGCAACACAGGATCAGGCTACAAGGTCTTTTTGCCCCTCCCTGCCCTGTTTTCTGTTAGTGCAGAAAACTTCTCCAGGAAGTTGAAACCTTGAGCCCTCCTACGTCCTGATAGCATAGTGTCATCCTGCTAGAAAAATTGTGAAGTTCCTATAATGCCTGCACTTAAACTGCTTCTTAAAGAGACATAATGAACTAGTAAAGTGCTTGGAAGGCTTCTCATCTATTCTATTACAATAACGTCTTCAAAGACTCTCCAGGAGTACAGGCCAAAGATTAGGAGTAAAAACAAATCCACCTCAGACTTGAAATATATATATTATCACCTGTACATTAACTCTGATCGTATGTGCTGCCAGAGCACAGGCAGAAAAATGTATAGGGACTAATCTTGTATCTCTCATCAAGGGGAAGAAGCTCACCTAAACCGAACAGAGAATTAAGTTCTGCTGAGGTGCACATACATGCATCTGGCCCCATCACTTCCTGGCATATAGAAGGGGAAAAAATGGAAGCAGTGACAGATTTTATTTTCTTGGGCTCCAAGATCACCGCAGACGGTGACTGTAGCCATGAAATTAAAAGACGCTTGCTCCTTGGGAGGAAAGCTATGGCCAACCTAGACAGCATAGTCAGAAGCAGAGACATCACCTTGCCGACAAAGGTCCGCATAATCAGAGCTATGGTTTTCCCAGTAGCAACGTATGGCTGTGAGAGCTGGACTATAAGGAAGGCTGAGCACCGAAGAATTGATGCCTTCAAACTGTGGTGCTGGAGAAGACTCTTACGAGTCCCCTGGGACTGCAAGGAGGTCAGATCAGTCAATCCTACAGGAAATCAACCCTGACTGCTCATTGGAAGGACAGATACTGAAGCTGAAATATTTTGGCCACCTAATGCGAAGAGAAAACTCCCTGGAAAAGACCCAGATGCTGGGAAAGACTGAAGGCAAAAGGAGAAGGGGACGGCAGAGGATGAGATGGCTAGATAGCATCACTGATGCAATGAATATGAACTTGAGCATGCTCCGGGAGAGAGCGGAGGACAGGAAGGCCTGGCGTGCTCTGGTCCGTGGGGTCACGAAGAGTCAGACATGACTTAACGACTGAACAAAAGACAAAAAAGAGGTGCACATTCGAGGAGTTTCTTAGGCCAAAGGCTTGAAGCCCTGGTAGAAGGAAAGGCGACCATGCCATCTTAATGGCTAATGCTGAGGTTTTGGGACTAGAATGCTAGCAACGAGTGTGTAGCTACAGGGCCATGAGGGGAACACTTGAATTCCTCATACAATCATAGGTCATTCTTACTTATTTATAAAGAAAAATGTAGCCTTCTAGAGCAGCTAACAGGGTATTCTGCTGTTGGCGACGTTCCCCCCTCCCCGCTTGGGCAGGGCAGGCAGCTCTTTAAACAGAAACCAGAAAAACGGTGAGAAAGTCCTCAGCTGTGGGGAGCTCCCAGAGATGCTTCCCCTTCTGCTTTTGTGGGGGAGGTTTGTTTGTTTGTTTATTAATCAATCGCCCATCTGATTGATTAGCCACTCTGGCTAATCAATCAACCAGCCACTCTGAGCAATGTACAACAAAATAACAGTTTCAAACAATAAAATACTACATTAAAAACATATTTCTAAAAATACCCTAACCCATGCCAAATGCCTGCCTGAACAACCATGTTTTTAATGTGTGGCGGAAGCTCATTAAAGAGGGGGCATGGCGGAGTTCCCTAGGGAGGGAGTGCCACAGAGTAGGGGCCACCACAGAGAAGGCCCTCTCCCTCGTCCTCACCGGCCTAGCTGTCCTGGCTGATGGGACAGAGAGAAGGCCATCTGAGGTTGATCTTGTTGAGCGGCCTGTCTGGTGTTGCTGGAGGCGCTCCTTGAGGTAGGCTGGGCCGGAACTGTATAGGGTTTTAAAGGTCAAAACCAACACCTTGAATTTGGCCCGGAAAACAACTGGTAACCAGTGCAACTCCTTCAGCACTATATAAAACTCTCCAGAGAAAAAAAAGGTTTAGGGTGCAATCCTATGGGGATAGGTGGCCGCCTCCGAACTCGGAGGCGACCACCTATCCAATGCAGGGCAGGAGAAGCATGGAGGGTATTGTCCCCTCTGTGCTTCAGCCACCTTGCATTTGCAGTTAGACAGCAGATTTCAGCTGTCGAGCTGTGGGAAGGTGGAGCGGGGGAAGCGGCTGCCAGATGACACATAGGATGTGTCGTACTGGCATTTCTGCCTTCCCCGCCCTGGAACACCCCGTTTTCACCGCTCCGCGCTCCTCTTCTGAGCACGGGGCCGTTCTGAGCTGCCTGCAAGGCAGCGGAGGGGTAGGGGGACGTTGGTTCTCCAGGAATTGACCTCAGAGCACAGGCTCCGAGATCAGTTCCTGGAAACTGACATATCCTATGGCCGTCTAGCCGCTGACTAGCGGCCATAGGATTGCTCCCTCCGAAACCTTTAGTTTCTTCACCAGATAGCTACCTCTCCTCTCCAATCTCCATAAAAATAAAATACTAGAATTCACAGGATTTCTCACCAGAGAATTTGCTGCCCTTTAGGTTCTGTGTGCATGACCTATTTCAGATGACATGACAACCCATCATGGGTTAATTAACCCTCAAGGGGCTCTACACACTCCATCTGCCATTGCTAAACAACCCCCGCATAGCCCTACAACAGTATTTACTCTCTTCGGAGCAGTGGACATCTGCTCCGCTTCTGCTGTCACCTTTGGACTGGGGCTCAGCATCCTCAGCAGTGTCATGGGTTGCCTCAAAATTATCTCCAGATTATTCTCCAAAAACATGCGCAGGAGTTTGGAAGCGTTCTCACGGTTGGAGGAATCCTCTTCTGAGGAAATGCTAGAGCTCCCAGAGACAGACAATGCCAAGGAGCCACCCA
The DNA here is from genome assembly GCF_057233095.1 of Heloderma suspectum. Classification (NCBI taxonomy): domain Eukaryota; kingdom Metazoa; phylum Chordata; class Lepidosauria; order Squamata; family Helodermatidae; genus Heloderma; species Heloderma suspectum. The sequence continues at coordinate 362,950,682 of NC_139459.1, read as the reverse complement.
TGTCAGGAGATCTGGGGGAACCTGGGCCCTCAGGGGAGATCACTGCTAGTCCGTCCCTAGAGGAGGAGGAGAGTTCAGCCTCAGTGGCAGAGGCTGGGCAATCACCTAGCCCCCAAGAACCTCGTTGTCTCAAGAGGCAGGCCAAGAGAGGTTCTTTGAGATGAAGTGCTCAATGATAAAGGAGGACTCCTCAAGAAGAAAGGACTCCTTCAGAGCAAGACCCTCCTCCCGCGTAGGACTTTTGCCAGAGGGCATGTGACACGCTGCAGCTGAGCCCTGGGTGAGGTTCGGGAAGCTAGGGCTATATAAGCCTTCAGTGTTAGCCTAGCCAGTGCTTGAACATTGTTTTTCTGGACCCAGTCTCATGTATCTTGTTTTGCTGATCTTGCCTTGTGATTGAATCTCCATGCTACTGACCCTTAGACTCCTGCTTGACTCTGCTTCTGGACTGTGTATTGTATCTGGCTGCTTAACTGTGCTTTGGTCTGTGCCTGTATCTTGACCATTCCTGCCTTAGCCTGATCATATATTGGACTGAAACCTTTGTGCTTGATACTTGCCTGTCTTCTTGCCTTGCCGTTTCAGTTGCTCCATAATTTGCCCTAACACAGTCTGATTCAGCCATAGCAAGACACTCGCATCTGTAGAATTCTTCCTTCTTGTACGAGATGGAAAGCTCTCTACCCTTCTGCCGCACTGGATAGGCCTCTACAGGTTTTTAAAGTGCCTCTTGTGGGAATATCTGGTTATGTGCTGGAAACAAACATGCCTGCACCCGTGTTACACTTGCGAGATGACTGGTAAAGGCAAAACATTTTTTTCCATTTGCAATGATAATGGTGCAGACTTGTGATGCAATTTGATCCAGGGACTCCTTGTTCTGCTATGGCTGGGTAGCAGAGATTATGAAAGTAACTCAGAGAACAAGCTTCCAATGGAATATCTGACTTAAAAAAATATATATTCACATTCCTTTATTTAATTTCTACATTTCCAAATATGAGCAAACTCTCTCACAAGAAATAAATACATAAAGAAAACAAATAAAGACAACTATGAATACATATAGAAATATACATATGCAAGAAAAAATATATCCAATACAAAATCCAAATCCATGTAAAATTACTGCTGGTCCAAGTTACTCATAAAGGCTGATGTATGCTTACCATGGAATGTTTGTCAGGGCATCACGGTTATTGGTAATATACTTTCTCAAAGGAGACAAGAGCTGCGAGATCCTCAGACCATTGTATGGTTCAGGGGGGAGGGTACCTTGTCCTTCCACCACTGCACGATGAGTCTCTTGCCCACCATGACAGCCTGGATGGTCCACTGCCACAGGCCGTTGTAGAAGTTCCACACCGTAGGAATATAACAGAGTAACACAGAGATAACTTTGAACTGTAATAAAGTAGCCAAGACAAAGTAGATGCACCTAATGTCTGTCCAGAAGGGAACCACCACTATACATGCCCACATCATATGCACCAATGGTGTATCTGCTATCCCACAGCACCAGCATCTATTGGTGATGGTTTTTCCCAAGCCAGGCACTGCAGCATCCAATACACCCTAAAAGAGCAATTTCTTTTGTATTCGATGCAATTTCAGGTCAGGAGAACTATTCCGTATCAAAGTCACAGCCACCTTCTTGCATGGCTGGATGTGACATTCCAGTTCTCCATTCCACTCCTCTGAATGCTTTAATGCCAAGCTTACCGTATGTCAAGAGCTTTCTATAAATAGCAATTATTGGTTTGGCTGCTTGCATAGAGCTAATCAGGTCCTCCAGTAATTCTGGGGCCTCTGAGGCACTGAATGCCGCTGGCCTATATAGGGAGCACAACATATGCTTTATTTGAAGGTGCGGCCAATGTGCCCTTCGATGCAACTGATATTTTCTCTTTAGGTCTGCAGAGGGGAGAAATTCACAGTCTCCACCTGATAGTTGATCCAAAGCGAGGATAACCCTCTCAGCCCGCTGCCTTCAAAGAAAAAGGTGGCCTACAATTTTCAGGCCAGGGTTGCGCCATATTGTTAGTTCGGCATGCGAGAAGGGTCAAAGCACAGCTGGTGAGTTAGCTTGTGCTATGTCTCTCTAGCTACCTAAATGGGTGGTGGGGTAAGGTCTTCTCTACCCAACACCATCCATTTGGCAGTTGGTGTCGGATATGTGGATTCTAAACCTACCCAGGGAGGCTGATGTGATGAGGGGGTGGCAGTCCACTAATTGGCACACGAGAGAAGAAACATTTCGTGATAAAGATTTAGATCAGGGAAGTTAAACCTTCTCCTTCCACAGCTAGCTGTAATTTTTTGAGAAGCATTGGGGGAAACTTCCCCAAATACATTTCCTAAATAATGTGTTAAATCTTTGGAAAAATTATTTGGGTATAGACCATGGAATCCCTCTGAGGATGTATACTATTCAAGGCAGCACATTCATTTTTAGTATATTGATTTTTTCCCCACACACAGAGTGAAGTTCACTTTTCTAGATCTAAGGCAATCTCATGTATAAGGGGTAACAGATTTAGTTTGACCATCCGTGAAACATCTTTGGGGGACCGCAAATGATGGCTTTTGGACATTGTTTAAATAGCCATCTAGAAAAAAGGGTACTGGGGGTGTTTGCCCCCAGAGGCATGAGTTCTGATTTGGTCCAACTGATCGTGCATCCCGATAGTGCCCCCAAAGTATCTATTAACTTTATTAATGCCAGTAAAGAGTTATCAGTATCATCAATAAATAATAGCACATCATCCACATGAAGAATAGCCTTATATTCTGTGGCGAGATGCTCAAAACCCTGAATTTGCCTGTTTTGCCAGATGGCAAAGGCCAATGGCTCCAGACAGATGTTAAATATCAGTGCAGAGAGTGGACAGCTTTGTCGTGTGCCTCTTTCAAGTGGGAATGATGGGGAGAAGACTTCATTGGTTCAGAGCTGTGACCTTGAGTTCACATACACTGTCACATCCAGACTGGTGGAGCATCAGAGGAGGCCTCTCCGGACCCATCTCTTTGAGTCGTAGCTTGTCGCTGGAGGCAACTTGAAGAAAGGCGTTTGCCGAAGTGCTTCTACAGAATTCATCTTGACACTTCTTTGTGGTGCTGGAAGCAAAGAGGAAGTGCGCTGTTGCCCTGCAAATAAATAAATACTAACAGTGAACTCATCGTTCTCTGAAACTGGATTCTTATGTAGGCAAAGCTGTACTAGCTACACACCGGAGGGATGCATCAGCATGCCTGGAGGAACCCCAAGGTTGGCTGAACCCGCCCTTGTGTAAAAAAAAAAAATGGGGGGGGGCAGAGATCCCCAAAACAGTCCCATGAGGACTGAGCATGAGAGCACGGAAAGCTAGCTGAGTGTTGGAGGGGAAGAACATGGAAAATGGGTGCTGGGAGAGGGGAAGAGAATGGATTATGCCTGGCTGAACAGGCTGGCAACCTGAAGAAAAGTCTGCATGCAGAGCATGACCTCTGCCACTGAGCTATGGCCCTTGTCCTATCTTATCGATCCAAGACAAAACAGGCACACCTCCTTTTGAGAAAAACGGGGAAAAAATGGACACACACACATTTTTGTCCCTCTCCAGTAACACTTGAGCTCGGGCTCCCCCAGTGAAATTGATGGGCAGTAGAGTCAGGACAGAGGGAAAGGCCATCTATGCCCAGCAAACAATTAATTTATGGAAGTGCTCTGCCACAAGATGTGGTGTAGGCTACTGTGTAGGCAACCCCCTTGCCTTTAAAGGGGGATTAGTCAAATTCATAGAGGTTCTTTGGAGAAACCATACATAATTCTATTTAGTTAATCTATATCCCACCCTTCCTTGCATGGAGCCCAGGGCATCTATGCAGTCTTCAGCGTGATGCTCATGTGCACCAATGTGCCCACCAAGTTCCCTGTCCCTCCTGATTATTATTTTTTCACCTGGAAGGCTGGCACGCTGCAAAGGGAAGTGCCGCTCTGGAGAACGATCATCTTTATTTCCCAAGGAAGTCCCTGGGCCTCATATAGGTTCCCGAGGCACTCTTGGAAACTAAAAATGGTGGTTGGCTGCAGTTCAGCACTTAGTTTTGAAGTGCACTGAGCCACCCAGAAAAAGGTAAGCTGGGGATGGTAGGGAGAATCCTGGTGACAAGGGGGGTGGGGAGCAAGGGAAGTGTTTTCCCTGTGTTCTTTGCATGTGTGTTGCCTGTGTGTGCGTGTGTGTGTGATCTTTCTTTGAGCATCACCAGTTCGCCTTTGGTAAAATGGGTATTTTGTTGTGCTTTGTGAGCCGAACACGTAATTTGGCATTCAGGGCTCAGACCCCCATATTACAGGTTTGGCCCACCTCTGCCTTGCACTTTATTTCTTGGCCAAGTTACTTGTCTCTATGCCCCACTGGTTTGCCTTCAGGGAAATGGGTGTTGAGTAGAAAACTGTGGATCCAAAGAGGGTGCAGAACTCGGAGCCCACCTCTGCCTTGTCTCAGGTTCTTGGGAAAGTTACTTTTCTTTTAGACTTACCAGTTGGCCTTCGGGGAAATGAATGCTTTGTGATGGGCCATGCCCACCATGGCAGTCATTTTGTGAGAGCACCCATGGCGCTCACCCCAAAAGGCTGGACACCCCGCTATATACACTGACCTGGTTTGTACATAATGACAACCCATGGTGTAATTTACTCATGGATTGTTGCCTTACCCAGCATAAGCCCTTGATTTGTCTGCCAGACGATCAAACCAGGGGTTGTTTCTTTCAGTTCTTTGGTTGTTTGCTTCTTGTCCCCTTCCTCCTCATATCCCAAAAGCATTTGCCGCACCAAAGTACTGGCAAGCCTTCAGTTTATCAGCTGCCTCTTTGTCATTAGTCCACTCCCCATTCTGGATGTGTGATACTCTTTGGCTACTCCTGGAACCTTCATATAGTCCCAATGAAAAGTTCCCCCCTCTCTTCCCGCTTGCTGTCCCTGTGGGAGTGCTTGAAACATGGCATTTAATGAAAAGTAATCCATTCGCATTCTGTTGTTTCTGCAAAATGAGGGAAGAACTACAGGAACAATGTACCACTCACCAATACTCTATCAATGCCACCCCACTCCATTTAGCTTCCCAGTCACCCCCCCATGTTTGTTCCCCAAAAATGAGTTTGGTTCCCCCCCCCCACCTGTATTCCCAAACACAGTCTTCTATTTGCAATGCAGTTCAGATTGCAGTCCCCTTCACATGTGCTGGTAGCTTGGACGAAGAGAGCAGCACACGTGGATTTACTTAATAATTTTAATGTTTGCTTATTTCTAACCTAGAAGGCAGGTGATTCTAATAAGCTACTTAATATGGTGCAAGTACTATGCTCTGCGTGGGCATACGTCTGCCTCCGATAAACCAACTAAGGACAGGGTGGGAGTGTAAGTGGCCAGAGTGAAAGGGGCTCCCGACATCAGTAAGGACTGTCAGTTGGCAGAGCAACATGCAGTCCTTAACCACAGAAACATCTGGATAATGCTCCTAGAGGAACTCTGCTATTGCTGCATGTATGTCTCTCACCTCCCAATGTAACACTGTCCCAGATTGGGGGTTCAGTGGACATGGAGGTGCCTGCAGGCACTATGATGCTATGGGGATGGTATCCTCCTCTGCCAGGGGTCCTGGAAGCTGAGTTATCCTCCAGGAGTACATCCCCCCTCGACTCGCAGATGTTGCGGAGGATGTAATTATTGCAGATCACAAGCTGAATATGAGCCAACAATGTGATGTGGCTGCAAAAAAAGCAAATGCTATGTTGGGCTGCATTAATAGAAGCCTAGCTTCCAAATCCCGGGAAGTACTAGTTCCCCTCTACTCAGCACTGGTTAGGCCTCATCTGGAGTACTGTGTCCAGTTCTGAGCACCACACTTTAAAACGGATGCAGACAAGCTGGAGAGGGTTCAGAGGAGGGCAACAAAGATGATCAGAGGAATGGAAACAAAGCCCTATGAGGAGAGACTGAAAGAACTGGGCATATTTAGCCTTGAGAAGAGAATGCTGAGAGGAGATATGATAGCGCTCTTCAAGTACTTGAAAGGCTGTCACAGGGAGGAAGGCCAGGATCTCTTCTCGATCATCCCAGAGGACAGGACACGGAATAATGGGCTCAAGTTACAGGAAGCCAGATTCCAGCTGAACATCAGGAGAAACTTCCTGACTCTTAGAGCAGTACGACAATGGAACCCGTGACCTAGGGAGGTGGTGGGCTCTCCCACACTGGAGGCATTCAATATGAGGCTGGACAGCCACCTGTCAGGGCTGCTCTGACTTGGATTCCTGCATTGAGCAGGGGGTTGGACTCAATGGTCTTATAGGCCCCTTCCATTCTCTGGAGCAGATGACAATGATATCCACAACAAGGTCTTCCTCAACATCCAGAAGTGGATAAAGCTACCACCATCTCGACTTTAGCCATCCAAATGTTCTCTGTTTGGCCCTGCTGTGGTAGTAGTAGATGTTCCTCCCCCTCAGGTGTTCTCGGCGAGTGGTGTAGTGCCATAAGCTAGGGCCGAAGCACAGAAACCTGGTCAGAGAATGAATGGACATGCTTAGCAGCCTGTCCACTGAAATGGGGGGCCAGTGAAGAACATGCCCACTGAAAGCTTATCTGCCTCAGGGGAATTCCAAAAGATTGTAGCGTCATGACTTCTCCTGGAAACACCTGTGCAAACGCCCATGAACCTGCCCTTTGTGTCTACCGCCACCTGCAGAACCATGCTGTAGTACTCTGGATTGCGCCCCTTAAGAGCAAAGATCCTGGTGCGGGAAGGGCCAAGCACACCACACCTGAGGAAAGCCCAGCTCTCTGAAACCTTGAAGGACTTTTCTCTCATCACCCAACTTTATCATGTCCACCAGGTACAGCTCATTCAGGACTCACACCACCTCCCTGAATATTTCACAGGCTGTGTCGATTTGCCAACACTGAAGGTGATGCTGAGCCAGACATAGCCCAGGTCGAGTGCCAGTTTGTACAGTGTAATTGCTATGTGTCTTCTTATGGGGATTGCTGCATGTGTTTCAGTATCCTGTCTTTGGATTATCTATAATTACAGTGCTATCCTGCCTTTTTTCCTCTTACAAGGAACCCAAGGCAGCTTATGTCCTCCTCCTCTTCATTTTATCCTTGCAACACTGAGACATGGTTAGGCTGAGAGACAGTGACTGGGCCAAAGTAACCCAGTGAGCTTGATGGCTGAGTGCGGAGTACAACCCGGATCACCCAATCCCAGCCCAACACTTTAACCATTATAACGCACATCGGCAAAGTATCAAAGGTCACCTGGGACATCCTGAACTGTCAGAGAACCTTGCATCATCCCATTCCTTGACCCTGAGCCTTGACAGCCAGCCTGCTTCTGTTCTTGGCAGACACCATCGAACAAATAAAGATGGAGAGCTCAGTGTTCAGCTATTCTGCCGTTACAGTGGCAGCAACAGTTGCACAGGCCCTTTCCACAGCAGCAGCAATTCTCCAATACATGCTCGACAGATGGCTCCTGTGCACGCTGAGCAGTTGGCATTCCCAGCACAGGGGAGAAGCCTCATCTGTAGAACTGGCAGTGCTATGATGCTCTAAGGTTTCAACTGCAGCTGCCCGAGTTCTCCAAAATGCACTGCAGAATGGCATAAACGGTGGCCACTTGTTTGCCATAGTCCCCCGTACTTTCTTTCAACGCTTTACTAGCTGGGAAAGAGCACAGGACAGGAGGGCGAAATCACAGTATTAGCAGGAGGCGGTAACTGCTTTGATGGCGCACCTTATGCGTGCTTGCTGTATGTGGAGGAGGAGGAACAGGGGAGGGAAGAGGGAGAGGAATGCATGGCATGGTAAGTTACCCCCTTATCCTGTAACAGCAGACTGAAAGCGTGAAACATACTGCATCTAGGGTCTTCCTTGTGTGTTCTACTCTCCCCAGTCCTTTGATATTCTGTAGTTATGTGCTACAACAGTGAGGAGGAGCCTATAGCAGCACTACCCTGATGTAAGATCATTCACCTCCCTCACCCACACAGCATCAACCCACTTGGGTGCAGGGCCTGAAAACTGGACTCTCTAGTCTGTGGAGTCTATGGGCTATGTCAAGCACAGACTGCTCCACTCCAGCTGTTCTTGGCACATTTTGTAGAAGGAATCTGCAGAGAACCATGTACTACCTCTTGTATACTCTTGCTGATGTACATGGTAGGGTGAGGGAGGAGGGAAAGTCAGGAGAAGACAGAGAAAAGTTAACTGTTAATCCCTCTGTCCTGACAGAATGATGAACGCAACCCATCACCGGCTCCCTGGTGGAGCATTCCTGAGGAACACACTGTTCCATTTCAAGCTCCTGACTATCCTATGGAAGGAATAAATCCTGCACTGCCTGTGTCTTGCCCACCCTTCTTCTAACCTCTATACCTCCTCTCAGACAGACTGTTGGAATGTACACGCTTCACAAAGACATACTAAGCTTGCTCTCCTTTTCTTCCAGCTTCGTTTCACTGGTTACATGTTCTCTCATAAAGAGACGCTTCCTTGAGAAGCTTCCTCTCCTATCTTGCTGTGCTGAAAGAATGGGGCACTGCTCTTTCTACTGTAACATGTCAACTTTATTAGCGTTTCTAGATAGCAATGAACTTTCAAAGAATAGGTCTGAAAAGGTTACACTGAGTGTCAGTGACCCCATCCTCTCGTACTCACAGGCACCCTCCGCCCCTTGCTAGGCAGATCAAGGTCTGCATATGCAGCACTGGCTGCTGAGTCTTAGGTAAGGTTTTCTGGGGTGTGGATCTGGGGTTGAACTGGGCTCTGTGCTAGTGCTGGAGGATCTGCAATGATTTCGGGGGGTTGGTACTGCATTTGCACCGGTGCCTCAACCTGTTGCTGCTCAACTTGCTGATGGAGACATGGTTCTGGGGGCAAGGCAGGCACAACTGGTTGATGCTCTATGTGGTGCGGTTGGTGTTCCCTGACTGGGGACCCAATTTGGGGTACCTGAGCCTGTGGGTGATGGTGAGCGGTGGGTGATGAGGCATGCAGGAAGGGCTGTGGGCCATATGGGAATTGCTGAAAGGGGGCATGCGGCTGTGGTCCAGGCAACGTTGCCATCATGGCAGCTGCTAGCTTGTCTAACACATGAGTCTGCCTTTCGATGGCGGCTGTCCTCTCTGCCATAGCCCTTTCAAACGCCTGGTCAGAGGCCCGCATGGACTCCCGCAGAGTAGTAGACATCAACTCTCCACAGTCCCGTATGCTTCGAGCAGTGTGGCGTGTTGCCCAAACTGACAGCAGGTGGTCCCTCGCCCTCCGCTGAGACTCCTTTGCATCCAGCTCCTGGAGAACCTCACACGTGTGTTCCCCTGTCATTTCTATGGCCCGCACCAAGTCCTTTGCAAGCTGAACACGGTCAGTCTTGCGCCTGTTCCTCAGCCGTGCAGCTCTCTGTGCATTTGTCAGCGGCCCCTCAGGCTCCACTCTCTCCTGTGGCGTTTCTTCCAGGGGTTTGCACCGGGCCTTCAGAGGACCACTTTCCCGGTCCTCTGCTTTGAGAGGTTGCTCCTCCTCTGCAGGGGTTTCAAAGGGAGGGGATTGGACAATGGTTTCAGGTCATATATTGCTTAGCTGATATAGTGATACCTGTTTTTTATCGCAATTATTTTATCATGCCTGTTTTAGGTGTTTTTAATTAACAAGCAAGATACCATAAATGCCATGCTTTCGCTGCTTTTTAAATCTACTTTTAACGAATAGCTTGCTCAGCGTAGGCTGCCAAAACACTTTTAAAATGTCAATGCATGATAAGTTACATTTACACTGGCTATAACTAGGACTCTTATCAACCCCCAATGGCTTTCACCCTCTCAGAACAGCATTTCCAAGCCAACCCCCCACCTCCGAGAAGCAGGATCGTAACTCACCAGTGGCATCTGTGTACTGTGAATGGTCCTGCTCTCTTGACCCAGCTGGGAATCCTAGAAAGGTTGTGCTGCTCCGGTCCTCAAACAGCCGAGACAAGGTAGTTTCAATCAGGGGGGTTTCATCCGCACTGCGTCCTTCCCGCTCTTCAGTTTCAGGTAGAATAATACTGTCATTCAGTAATTCCTCTTCAGCTGGCGGTTCCCCCGTTCGGGCCAAAGAGCGCATAATGACATCGTCAACATCGGTGAGGAAATGTGACAGCTCCTGCTCTTTGCCCTGGGACAGTGGTGGCGGGACCCTCTCGAGCACGGAGCTGTCAGGAAGGAGAGCGGTGCTCACCTCCATGATTGCCTCTGTGGCCAAATCTACTTCTGATAGCATCGCCTGGGGAAAAGTGTTCCAAGTCACACCTCGAGATTCTTGCTCTGTCTCCTGCGCTGGGGAGGGAGTGGGGGAGGAACGACAGCTAGTAACCAGGGCCCGTGAACGCACACCAAGGTGCTTCTGCATAGTCTGAAACACCGTTGGACTACCTGTTCTAGAGGGCAGAGTTGGGCTGCTAGTCCTCGACGCAGGCTGAGTCCCTTGCACTGCCAAAAGTGATGGGCTCCCTGAGCAGGCAGTGTGTTCTCTCTTGGCCCGAACAAGGTCCTGAGAAGGTGTGGGTTGCCCTTCTCTCTCCGGCTCCATACGTGGTAGTTTGGTGGGAGGTGCAGCGCTAGGCACACATGGACCTGTTGCTGAGGGTGCAGAACACTGGACAGCGGTGTTTGCGGTGGGCGGCATTGAGAGCGAGGGGGCTCTACGCCGACACGCTGCCCCACCAAGTGGTTGGTGGGGCTGCGGTGGAGGCGACTGGCTTGCATATGCTCTCCGTGATGGGTCCTGAGTAGGCAAGAAGTCCCTCTGAGGCAAAAGGCTCACCTGCTTGGCGTGATGCCTAACTTTCAGCTGATGTGCCACTGGGATGCCACTGCCAGCAATATATCCTGGCGCCACATCCTTCCTCTTAAGCAGTATTGTAGCCAACTTGTCATAGAATGGCATGGTGCGTGGTTCAACACCCAACTGTTTGTTGTGGGTAGTTACCTCTTTAAACTTCTTTTTAAGTCCATTTATCTTCTCCCTGCACTGGGCAGGGCTGCGTGTAAAGCCCTGGGCTGCCATTTCTTCAGAAATCCAGGTGTACACACTTTCGTTTCTGTAGTTTCTTTGCAAGGTCTGCTGTGCCTCTGGACTGATCCATAGATCGATGAACAGACCCAGCTCACGATGAGACCAGAACTTCGCACGTATTCTCTGCGAGTCTTGGATACCGTTGACCCGGGAATGCATCTGCGACTGCTGTGTCCCTGTCCGCTGAGAGGGTTGTGAGGTGGGCTCATCTGTGGTGGAGAATAGTGAGGAAGAATAAGGACAAAACGCATCTCGTGAATCCTCCTCACCCATTCTTGGCTCTGTGGAGTGTAGAGATTTTCCAACCATCATATGTTCCAGATAAGTCCAGTCAGGTCTATTAGTTCACTATGAGAACTAGTAATGGATGACCAGCGAGAAGTCAGCCACCATTCCTCCCTGTGATTTTCACCCAACCTTTAATACCCACCCCTACACAGAAAGAAGGAGCTGGGAACATCCTTGGGTAAGTTCTTTTAAAAGAGGCACGTCTACTGTAGATTGCCAAGGGCAGTGTAAAGGTCTGGTATACAGGAAACTGGCTATTTGGGGGTGTTCTTTGCAAGGACTTTGCTAAAGGCAGGTAGTGGATGAATGGGCACGCTGTGAGCAAGAGTGATACTTAATTTGGGGTGAGGGATGGAACTCACTAGGAGCTGTTTTGGGGATGACTGGAGGCTGCCTCTTTGGGGGTAATTTGTGGGCACTTTTCTGAAGGCTGATGGTGGGTAAGTGGGCACTGGGTGAGGGGGAGAGATGCTTAATTTGGGGTGAGTGGTGGGCACTGTGTACGCAGGACAAATGCTTTCTTTGGGGTGAGAAATGGGACTCGCTAGTAGTTTTAAGGATGGTACACAATGGACTTTGAGCACAGCACGTGTTAAAGGCAATTCAGGATGGCATAGCAACGGAGGGATATATCTCAAAGGACAGGAAGTGGAGACAAGTGCCAGGTGCTTAATGCAACCCAAACCATCACGGGATCGGCATCACCAGCAGGCCAATTATCTGCACCTGGGTGTGCACGGGGGAGGGGGGAATTCCAAGCTACCACATAATCATCGAGGCATCGCTTAGTATGTGCAAGGCAATGAGGCTGCCCCAGCATCCCAACCCTATCAGGGGCAGTGCCAAGCTGCAGGAGGGAGACGGCGGAACCGTCAGCCTCGCTGCTGTTGCCAGGCAAACTCTGCCATTTCTCCCAGTAAGGGAAAAGGGCTAATGAGATCGTGGCAGCATGCAGAGCAGCCTTTTTTCTTCACCTTGCTTGCCCACTGATTCTGTAGCCTGGAACCCCATGGTTTGGCTTTGCACACAATGACACCAAGGGATCCAGAGTTCACAACCCAACAACAAACCATAGGATTGCTTCCTGGGTTGCTTGTGGTTAACAACCCAGAGCTGGTTAGGGCTAGGGCATGGTTCACACCGAACGACAACCAAGAATTCAACATATTATGAGTTGTCATTATATGCGAAGCACCTCACTGTATTACTGTATATAAGCAGTATATACAAACACTCGCCTATCTGTATAAGTACATAACACAGACTGGTCTTCGCCATAGTGGTGCCCTTCAGATGTGTTGTGCAGGGCAACTCCCATCATCCCCCAGCCAGCACAGCCATGCAGGCTGGGGGATGATGGGAATTACAGTTCAACCTCACATTTGGAGGGCACCAGAGTGGGGAAGGATGATATTGTTAGAGCACCGAATTCAGTCCTAGTTAATTCATCTGACTTTTCTCAACTGACCCTCTTTCCCTCTTGCTTTCCTTGGGGCTTTTTGGCAAAAAAGGCAGTACAGAAATATTAATCGCAAAAAAATAAAAAATAAACGTAATTTTACCTTTAGCTTGTGAGCCTCTGCATATCGCCAGTGGTTTTTCTACTTTTTGTACAGTACCTAGGAAGTGTACATTTTTATTAATAATAATAACTCCAACCACCACCACCTTCAGCAATTAGACATTCAAGATCTATAATTAGGTTTGGGATATTTAATCTAGTTAACATGTCATTTTGATCAGGAATGGAGAATCACCAGACCACAGGCCAAATCCGGCCTGCAGTTTCCCCTACCTGCAGAGGCGTGGGCAATCTCCATGGGGCCAGGGGGTGTGGGGAGGAGGGGGGAGGAGGAGGGGGATCCCCGCTGCTATCTCTGATCTAAGTTAAAGTAGAGATTCCCCTACCCCACCCTGAGTGCCACTCTCCTGTCCAATTGTGAGATAGGGAGCATTATGGCGATTCCCCTTATTTAGCATGGAATTCATCCTCCCACCTGGACGGCTTCACTCCGCCCAGCCTTTCTCTGGCCACGGAAAGCCTGGACAGAGCAAAGCCAAGCCTGCCCAGTCGCCTTTGCTCAGGGGGGGCGGTGCTTTGTCTGTTCTGCATCCACTCGAACGGATGGTTTTGCTGGCTACAGGTCTTCCCCAAGCTGGGGGAGCCTTCCCCAGGCTTAATGGTTTTCCTTGAACTAAATGTTGAAGATGAACCTCCAACTAATCAACTGGATTTTTGGTGTAGTAGATTCTAATCTGGCATAGAAACCGACCAATTAACAATATATACAATATTTTAATTGTATAATTTACAGGTGTATTGTAAATTATTGTGTATTTAACTGTATTTGACATATTGTGTAATTATTTGTTAGTTTTGGGGATTGGGAGGGAGGGATTGATGTTCTTGTTACCGTTGGAAAATGCAAATGAATTTTAAAAAATTTAAGGCTGGGGAAGGCCTGTGCACAGCAATGCCAGGTCCCTGGCTGAAGTGGTGGCTGGAGGAGCTCCAGGACCAAATGATGTCAGGGAATGGTGCCCAGCCCCATGATGTCATTCAGCCCATGGAGGACTGGGTGAGGGTCATCTCCCCGCCCCCCTTCCAAATACAGTTCCCCATCCTTGATTTAGAATGGATACAGAATTAAACCGCATCAGAGTCGTTTATATTTCTTCTCCCTCTCCTATCTGCCCACCACCCTCAACACTTACCTTGGTTGTTACCTGGGGCAGATAAGGAGAGGAGTACATAGTTGATTGGCTGTGCGGACATTAGGACACCTGTAACCAAACACGAAATGGGGCACTGTGACAAACCCAACTTTCCCCCACTCCCTGCTAGGTCATGTTTCTGAACAAAGGACATGCCCAGACATTCATAGGTAGCAGACTTTGCATTACTCCACATCTGAGGCTTGACTTGTTGCTATCCTGTGACTTTATGCCTTAGGTCAAATAAACACAGGCAAGAATCAGCTGGAGGATGCACGATCTCAGGCTATTGATTGATTAGTTTCAATATGCAAGACTAAGCCATGCTGTTAAGTCCCAGGCAGGCCTCCCCCACTGACACACTGCCTTCCTCCCCCACCTACAAGATGCTCTGGCTAGTTATTCTTAGGACGTAGGTTCCTAGTAATGAAGTTTTAATTAGCTAATTTTAGGATGAATTTCATTTTAAAAGCAACTATTTCTGAACTTCTCCCTTTTTGGTTCTTGAGTACTCAGCTGGAAACTAGGGGTGATTTTAGTTTTTTAGTTCTTAACTTTAATGCAAGGAGAAAAAGCAGATGCATATAACTTCTTAACCAGGCTCTTGCCTGTCATGGTAAGTCAGAGAAAAGGCAGAGAAAAGGGGAGAAGGAAATCATCCACATAAGTGTCTCATAGAGTGATGCCAGTTAACTCAGAAACAATAATATATAGTCAGACATTGTGCAAGAACTACAGGACAAGATGCCCCTGTATTTCCCCCCTTCCAGCATATGCTTTATTGGCCCAGTTAAGAACATTAGAAATGCCCTTCACAGTCAGATCAAGGGTCCATCTCGTCCAGCATTTTTTTTTCACACAGTGGTCACCAGATGCCCCAGTGGGAAGCTCACAAGCAGGACATCAGCGCAGAAGCACACTCCTGCTTGTGTTTTGTGAAGAACTCCTTCCTTTTAACTTTCCCAAATTTCCCACAATTCAGCTTCATGGGATGCATAATCCTATATTTGCATAATACACTATGATATTGGCAGTTCTATTTTCAAATTCTTTCCTAATGATCCCCAACATGCATTTTTACAGCAACTGCACACTGGATCTATGTTTTCATCAGACTATCTTACCACAACCTCAACATCTCTTTCTCATGGCTGGCTCAGTCCCTACCAGTGAATATGTGAAGTTGGGATGATTTGCCCCAAGGGTCCATCCCCTTTACACTTGCTTATGTTGAACTGCATTTGCCACTTTAATGCCCATTCCCCCAGCATGGAGAGATCCTGGTGGAGTTCTTTGCTGCCTCTCTCTCACTCTCCAGAAATCTCCCCCCAGCTCCACACCAATTAAGCACTCCAGTACAGGAAAAGAAAAACCAAGCTGTCCTTTTCCTTTCGCCCTGGAGCCACCTGGCTTCTGTGAGGCCTGAACAAGGCTCCTCTTCCAGGCTGGCTGGAACCCTGGGCTGCAGCATCCCTCTTGGGGCCTGGGCAGACACTGCAACGTTTTGCTGCGGGTCCCCACTTTTGCTGCTGCTCTATCCTCCTCTTCCATCAGATGCCAAGGCAAATATTTCTCAAGCCAGTCACCCGATTTACGAGAACGTTCAAATCCTGGATGTTGCTGGGGTAAAGGTATGAAAAGGGAACCTATGACCCATTTATGGGTGTCACAGATTCGGAATGAGTCACCTGTGCACGCTGACTTAGATGAACCCATCTCTTACCTGAGCACGGAGCTCCGACAGCCTGGCTCATCCCAGATCCTTCATGCGCAGGGGGGACGGCTGCTTCCCATTCTTCCATCTTTACCATCACATCAGCAAACCCTGGTAAACAGAGAGGGGTAAGAGGAGGTAATGGTCGGCAGCTAAGTTTCAGTGGAAATTCCAGAGTTTCCCCCAAGACCTCATGGTTTTCAAGTGAGATGTCTTTTTTGTTGCCTCACCTGAGTTGTGGTCTGCAGCGTCATTTTCTTCTACTATCTTTTGCTCCAGAATCAGAGCTTCTTCACCTTGCTTAGCATTGGGGCTCAACTTGGACTTGAGATCAGAAAATCCTGTTATGCGCAAAAAAAGGTGACTTAATCAGCTTGAAACAAGCATTTGAAATACACTAAAATGTTGCTCATTCAAAACCTTCCACACGTACATCCAATGTGTGTGACGGGGTTGGTGGGATCGCACAGAAAACTAGGACTGCAAACCACGTTGAATCCCTGGTTGTGCTCCTGGTCTGGAAGCCTCTCACAAATCACAGTTTGTTAGTTTGTATGGAACAGTAAACTATGGTTATCTACTCATTGAGCTGACTGCATGAGGAGAGGGAGGGAGGGAGGGAGGGAGGGAGGGAAGGAAGGCGAGGCAGAAGGTGGGATTGCGCAAGTACAGGGCTCACTCCCAATCCTCCAAACTCTTGTCTGGGCCACTGGCAGCTTTACATCTGAACCAATTCACTGGGCCAGTTCGTATGTCATGGTGGTAACAACAAATCACAGTTTAATTCTGGGTTGTCCAACTCATCAACAAGCCAAAGGGTCCAGGTTTGGATGTCACAATAACAACCTACAAACAGGGTGTTCATAGGTTGCTTATGCAAACCAGAAACAGCTTGAACATGGTGTGCATCCTTAAAAATCATGGCTTAATTAACCCATGATTTGCAGTCATGACATACTAACTGGGTTCACACATCACAATAAGCCGTGATGGTTTATTTTTCTGAATGAGCCTTAGTGGTTTACATGTTGTCTGCATGTGGTTTTCCTGTACCACAATAGCTTATTTCCCCAAAATAAGCCACTCTGATAAGTCATGGTCTGCAGCAAGGTTTATTTAAGCCACCATGGCTTATCATGTCATCTGGTGCTCACCGTGGCTTATTCTAATTGCCTATGGAGTTGGCTGGCAAGAGCAACCAAAACCGCTGCAGCTGCTCTACTCCAGCCTGCAGACTTTTTCCAAGAACTGACAGTCAGCCCAGGGACAACCGCAGCCAAACAAGCACAGCTTTCCCTAATACCACACCACAGTTACAAAATGACAGCTTCCGCCGAGCACAATGACAGCCTCGCACTATCACACTACCCTGCTACAGCAAAGTTACACAACGACAGGCTTCTCTGACGGCTACTTTGAAACTGTGCAACTTGGGAAATAGGGGAAGAACTGCTCAATTTTTCATGAAGAACTGCAGTTCTGCCATTATCTACTACAGCTTCTGGAGGCTCCCCATGAAGGCACCCACTTGTGCAATTTTGCCCCATTCCAGCAAACTGTCAAGGACCTAGAGCTCCCACTCCCTTCTTCCTTTTCTGGCCATCCTTCCCAGATCGTGCAATCCCACTCCAGCAAAGTGACACAGTCACAGACTTCCCTGATCACTACTGTGAAAATGTACCAATGTGCATTTGTGAATCTCTGTAACAGAAAAGTAAAGAGGAAAAGATCCCTGTTCGCAACTCTGAAAATGTGCACATTCGGAAATACACAAAAGTGCAAAGGAAAAATAAAAAAATAAAGAGGAACAGAGGCACTTGTGGAATAGGGGAAAATGGGGGAGTAGGGGAAAAACATGCTCACTTTTCCATGAAAACGTAAAACTGTGTTGTTT
This sequence comes from Heloderma suspectum, assembly GCF_057233095.1. Lineage (NCBI taxonomy): Eukaryota > Metazoa > Chordata > Lepidosauria > Squamata > Helodermatidae > Heloderma > Heloderma suspectum. Next base: position 362,932,973 of record NC_139459.1, on the reverse strand, counting down.
CGTTTCGTTTCATTTCTTATATTTCTATACCGCCCCATAGCCAAAGCTCTCTGGGTGGTTCACAAAAATAAAAAACCATTAAAATACATTATATAAAATATAAAAACCATTCACATAATGACATAAAACAAATAACACACACCATCGGCCAGAGACAATCAGAGACTCATTATACGCTGCCAAATGCCTGAGAGAAGAGGGCAGTTTTAACCTGACGCCAAAAAGATGATGATGTTGGAGCCAGGTGGGCCTCACCAGGGAGTTTATTCCATAAATGGGGAGCCACCATGAAAAAGTGGTGCAGCATTTGGAGGCTCCATAAAAGGGGTCCCCACTTGTGCAATTTCGTCTTATTCCAGAAAACTGCCAAGGAGTTATAACTCCCACCCCGTTTTTCCTTTTCTGCACACTTTTCCCCGAGGAAGCAAAATTGCAGTTATGCACTACAGCTTTTGGAGGCTCCCCCTGAGGGCTCCACACTTGTGCAATTTCACCCCATTTTAGCAAACTGCCAAGAAGTTATAACTGCCACCCCATTTTCCCTTTTCTGGCCACTTCTCCGTGAAAAAAGCAAAATCGGGCTATACAGCACAACTTCCCTTGATCGCATGTTTCCCCTATTGCAAAGTATCACATTTACAGCCCTCTGTGATAAGACTGACACTACTCACTTTTCCATGACAACTGCAACCCAAGTGAAGCTGGGATACCATCCAACAGAGTGGGAGGACTGGAGAGGGAGGAGGGGCAAGGGCAGGGAAAATAAGCTACTCACAGTAGCTTATTTGGCTGATCGTGTGGGGGATAACAGTAGCTTATTTTCAGAATAAGCTATTGTGAGTAGCTTATTAAGCCACCATGGCTTAAAGTGATGTGTGAACCTGGCCACTAATTAGGTCAGTATCTTACTTGCTATGCTAACATTGGGATGGGGTCACTGCCACCCTGACTGGCTCGTTTTCACTGGTGTCATGCACAGCATATACTGCTTTCTTGGCTTTTATCCTCACCATGTAGGTTTTTCCCCATATACAAACCCAGTAAATGGGAGGAGACCACATTATGTATGTGAGAAACTGGAGTCTAACCTACAGAAGCTTCTGTCGCAATACAATTGTTCACCTTCAAGGGCCTACAAGAAATCAATTTTGCTGCAACAAGTTAACACAGCTACCCCCCTGGAATCCTGGGAAATAGTGAGGAAGTATGCTTCAGATTCTGAATAAATTACCTATGCATCAGATTGCTTGAACAGATCTTTTACCTGAATGGGCAGTTGGGGGAATATTGTTTTCCTCAGGAATCTGATGATCCACTGCCCACAATTCCTCCTCTTCTTTCACCTTTATCTTTATGTCAGGGAGCCCTAATCAAGAGAAAGATGTCACAAGATGAAGTAGGGATGGATCCTCCAATCTCAAGCAGCAGGCAGTGAATGTCTACTAGTTTCTTTGCAAATCTCAACATTGTTTTGGCCAATATACTAATGATTTCTTTGAGTTGGCTATCTGTCTCCAATGGTACAAGAAGGCAAAAAGTGGGGAAGACAAACATACCCCAGATTAAAGAAGCAAATTCAGATGGTATTCAGCCAGCTAAACTTATCATTTGCCTAATCATTTTCCTACTTCTGATTTCTTCTGACATTATGCCACTCTCATGAGTTAGACCACTTGTGTGACCAGTTATTTGCAAGCATTCAGTTGGTTAGATCATCATCTCAACTGGCACTCAGCCTATTCAATCCTGTATACCGTGTGTGATTTTTTAAAAACATGGCTGGCAACAGATTCTGAATTCATTCTTTAGGCTCCCTGAGTTAGCTGAGTGAGAATCTAGAAAGGTCCCATACCTAAGTTAGCGTATAGGAAGGTCTCGATTTCCTCTGAGTCCTGATTATTTGGTACCCACGGTTTTTCCTCCTCCACCTCCTCCTCCTCTTTCACTTTTATTGTCATAGTAGCATACCCTATTCAAGAGAAGGACATAATAAGGAGAGGAGGTAAAGTTTGATAGTAGTGTTGGATGTTGACTAGGTTCTCTTCAAATACCAGGGGTTGCCCTATATCTATATAAAGGTCTTGAATTAGCTAGGTTCTTGGTTCCCTCACCCAAATTATGGCCCTGTGGCACCACCTGCTGATCCATAATCCATGGCTATCTATCCCTCTTCTTCAGACCACATGATGTTCCTTCTCAAACCCATATGCTGGTGTCCCATCATACTATGAGCCCAACACTAATTCCTTGTCAGTTCTCAAATTTTTTAGAATTTCCAAGCTGTGAGAGGAGAACGACTGAGTAGGGCTCACATGTTCTTCAGGAGTGTTTTAAAAGAAAACAAGTGTGTTTAAAAATAAAACCACACTCCAACATTTTGTTGCAAGTCTCACTTCCTTATCTATAATGACAAATTCTCTGGGCATCCATCCCTTACCTGAGTGGGCATCTGGTGAAGTCTTGTTCTCCAATCTCTGAAGGTCTAGAGTTTGGCATTCCTTCCCTTGTTCCATCATATCTGGAGCCTCTGATCAGGAGAGTAATACCAGAAGCAGTGCCCAGGAAAGAGATTTTGACCATCTAGGGTGACAGAAAGAACACAGTTTGTTTGCATACAAATCCAAGAATGTTGCGTCCTAAAATTTTCGATTAATTTTTCTGTTCTCTCACCCAAACTATGTTTTGATGTGATCTCTCTTTCCTCCAATCCTCAGTGATCAGGGATCCAGTATTATTAAAGCTGGAAAATAAAGCCTGCCTTGCGAATTAGAAAGCCTGTTTGAGGACAAAAACAACAACACAATCCTATGAGACGTGGGGTCTGAGATACATTGTGTACTAATGAAGATAACTGAACTCAATCCAGAATGAATGTGAAAATGGGGGACTGGTATAGACAAGGTATAGGGAAAGGACTCTTCACCCCAAAAGTGATCGTTGTATGCTCCTTCATTTTGCTGAGAAATTCCTAGTCTGTACTCTGTTTATGCTCAGTGCTTAACATAAATCAGCATTTCCAGGTAGGACTACTGCTGTGCAATTAGCTGGCTCAGATAAATACCTATGCATACCCAGATTCCCCCTACATATTGACATTCAGTGACTCTGTCTGGTGGAGAAAGAGGGAGAGTCACTAGGAAGTAAGATCTAGGAAGTGCCAGTCACTGAACTTCCTAAACTTCCTTTCAAATCATTGAATTTTTAGAAAGAAAAGGGGAAGGGACTGGTAAAAAGATATATCGAGAAAGCAATCCCTATGCAGGAAGAGGACAGCCAGCTTGGTGGGATCTTGGCCTATGAGGTGTGGTGGACAGAGTCCATCGTGGAGACACCCCAAAATCCAGCCCAAGATCAGTAATGATAGAGAAAGGCCTCTAACTGTAGAATCGGTTTGTGGAAAGTAAAGAACAAGGAATCAAGGATGCATTTATTTCTCCTTTGCTTCGCTATCAATATAAATCTCTCTCATACTTATCTTTTTGATGGTTCCACACGCTAAGTAAAAGTCTGTACTTTGAGAAGTTTAAATCTGTTGTACTTTTTCTGCTACCTTGAAATTCCCTTCCTTGATCCATGCTTACCAATCCCTTTGGGGAAATTTTTATAAAGCCCCATTGGATTCCCAGAAACATGGCTGTGTCCAGGATATTTTGGGGGAGAGGGGAGAGAGAAGGTGAGGGGAGTGTCTAAAGGGCTATTGTGAATTTACAAGCAATTCTAAATGGGAAGTTGGGGCTGGGGGTGCGGGGGGACTGATCAGTGGCGGAGAAGCAAAGGAAATTGAAGACTGGGTTTAGACCACACAATAACCCACGATGGGTTAAATAAACCATGGTGGCATATTTAACCCATTGTTGGTTATCGTGTCATCTGTCAGTAATTTTTTAATTCACAATGGCTTATTTGGCAGAAATAACCCACTCTGATAACCCATGGTCTGCAGTAAGGGTTATTCAACCCACCGTGGGTTATCGTGTCATCTGGCGCTCACCGTGGCTTATTCTGGTCACCTACAGAGTTGGCTGGCAAGAGCCACCAAAACTGCTGTGGCTGCTCTGCTCCAGCCTGCAGAGCCCTTTTTCCGAGATCTGACAAGCAGCCCAGGGACAACTACAGCCAACCAAGTATAGCCTTCCCTGATACCACACTACAATTACAAAATGTCAGCTTTCCCCAAGTACAATGACAGCCCTGTGCTATCACGCTACTCCACTACAGCGAAGTTATACAATGACAGGCTTCTCTGATCTCTACTTTGAAACTTTGCAACTTGGGAAATAGGGGAAGAACTGCTCACTTTTCCATGAAGAAGCGGAGTTCTGCAATTATCCACTACAGCAACTGAAGGCTCCCCAAGAGAGCACCTCACTTGTGCAATTCCGCCCCAATCCAGCAAATTGTCAGGGAATTATAGCTCCAATCGCCCTGTTCCTTCTCTGGTCACTTTTCCAATGAGCAGTAAAATGGCAGCTGGGGGGGGGGTGATGCGCAATTGCGCTTTTGTGAAATTTCACTGTAGCGCAATAGCAAACAGAAGGAGCTCTGCCAGCAATGTGTGTGTGTGGGGGGATGAAATGCACAACTCCCCTGATTGCTACAGTGCTTTAGTGATTTTAGACAATAAAAGCTTTATGCCAGCAATGAGTATGGGGGGCTTTCTTGCACAATTTCACTATAGCGAACAGAAGTGGCTCTGCCAGCAATGTCTGGGAGGGGGAGTGAAGTGCACAACTCCACTTTATTGTCATCGATTTTGACAACAATAAAGGTGTCTATGTCAGGAATGACTATGGGGGGAAATGTGCAATTGGTTTTATCTTGATCCTGCAACCACCCAAAGGTCTATTTGTTCCACCTCCTTTTTGTTGCACCCAGGGTTTTCCCTCCTCTAGGGTAATTGCAGAGGGGTTTATGCCAGCAATGGGTAGGGGGGGCTTTTTTGCACAATTTCGCTATAGCGAACAGAAGTGGCTCTGCCAGCAATGTCTGGGAGGGGGAGTGCATGATGGTGCATGAGCTTCATGTGGCGCAGTGTGGTAGGTGGCAACCAAAACTCTCCCCACGACCTGAGTTCGATCCCAGCGGAAGCCGGGTCTCAGGTAGCCGGCTCAGGTCGACTCAGCCTTCCATCCTTCTGAGGTCGGTAAAATGAGTACTCAGCTTGCTGGGGGGATGGTAGTCACGACTGGGGAAGGCAATGGCAAACCACCCCACTATAGTCTGCCATGAAAACACCAGGGTAAGCGGCGTCCCTCTAGGGGTCAGTAATGACCCGGTGCTTGGACAGGAGGAACCTTTCCTTTCCTTTGATGGTGCATTCAGTGTCTCCTGTTTAGGAGAGGTTTTATAGCCACCACCCTCTTTTTGGTGCACTCGGGATTTTCACTCCTCAGTGAGTAATTGCGCAGGGTTTTGTTGTTGGATCAGGTGCTCCCGACTGGGGGAAGCTGTGTATTTAGTGTTGTCCCCATCCTGCAAAGCCCCAAAGTTTTATAGTCACCTAGTCACCCCCCTTTTTTGGTGCACTCAGGATTTTCACTCCTCGGTGAGTAGTAATGCGGAGTTTTGATATTGGATTGAGTGCCTCCCAACTGCAAACTTCCAGTGCTTTAGAGGTGAAACAGCACCACTGCTGGGGGGGGGGGGGGGAGTCAAATTACACACAGTAGCTTAATAAGCTATTCACAGTAGTTTATTAGCCCATTCATGTGGTGGGGGATCATGGACTATTTCAAAAATAAGCCACTGTGAGTAACTTATTAACCTATTATGGGTTATCATGAAGTCCAAACGTAGCCATTATTTTATTTAATTCTGGCAAGCAAAAAGACAGGAGGAGAGCAATTCTCACTGAAGGTGTAGGCAGGGCTGGGCCCAAACAATTTTGCTTCTTCAGATGGAATGGCAAATTACATCCCTCCTCCATTAAATGGCTGGTCAAGTTATTTTGTCTTCTGAGGCAGGAGGTCCCAGGAGCTTCTGTCCACCTCCCTACCACTAAAGATGCTGAGCTGGTTTGCATGACATGCTGTGGTTCACCGTGGGTTATTTAACCCATGATGAGCTGCGGTGTTCGTGGGCACCATTTTACATATGTAACCCCGAATTGGCGGGTGTCATCAGAACTCAGCCATCAGGGGTTAACCCTTGGCTTATTGTAAGGTTATGTGAAGGTTGTTTAACCCATAAACTGTTTAACCCTCGCATAACCCCTGATGGGTGGGTTCGGACAACACATCTAATTGGGTTAAACACAACCCAATTAGGGATTGTATATTCAAAATGGTGGCTAGCACACATCACATCTCCTTGAGAGTTAATTAATCGATGATGGGTTGTTGTATCGTGCGAACCGTCACACGGTGCCATGGTTTGTGGGTAATGGCAATTCATGGGTTGTTTAACCCATGAATTGCCTGGGGACTATGGGGGAGAGCAAGCTGCCCCCCATGCGTTTGTCGCTTCTGCTTTGCATCTGGTTTTGTAAACAACCCAGGAACAGCGCATTCCTGTGTTGTTGCTGTGATGTGCGGCCCTAGCACTCTGTGATATTTAGGGTTAAACAGTGCAGAGTTTTTAGCCCACCAACAAACCACAGGCGAAGGACCATGGAATAGCAAGTGTTAGCTAAAAAAGAAAAATTAAACGGGGGCGGGGGGGGGTAATAGAAGGTGTGGAATGCCCCACTGAAGTCCCTTACAACTTACAGGATCGTGGAGGAGAACATGGCTGGGTCCAATCCCAAAAAGGAACACTTCTTTCAGGAGGGTGCACTGCAACATTTTGTGGCAGGTCCCACTTATTATCATTATTATTAGTATAAAAATGCAGGTAAAATCTGTTTTATTTACTAATGAGTTTGGGAGGTTTTAACCGTGGAAATTTGTTCAATGTTGTTGATTTTAAAAATCTATTTGGTGCTTCTGTCTTCTGAACTTGTATTGTAATTTCAGTCTGCATTAGATTTTAATTTGGTTTTGTTTGGAAAAACTGCCTTGAACTTCAGTTTGATGGAAAGGTGGAAGAATTTAAAAATAAATAATCAAGGTAAATTGGGACTTGACAGTTTGTGTGTATGGGTGTGTGTTTAACCACAAAAAGGAGCAAAGACAGAAAGCTTCTGGGAGAGATATTATCAGAAGATTAGAGATTATGCAAAATGAGATAAAGAGCCAACTGCAATGGCTCCAAATGGCTGCAACCCTAAACACGGTTGCTAAAGTGTAATCCCAACTGAACTGAGTAGGACTTACATCAGAGTAAATATGCTACATATTTATCACACTTTTCTCCTCCTCTTCCTCCATGGAGCTCAAAGTTGCTTACATGGTTCTTCCCCCACCCACATTTTCTCCTCAAAACAACCCTGCCAGGTAGGCTAGGCTGAGAGAGAGTATGCGTGTATGTGACTGGCCCAAGGTCGCATAGCAGTGAGCTTCGTAGATGTTTTGCGATTTGAACCTCGGTCCCTTCTAGTCCAACCGTTTAACCCAGCCTGGCTGGGCATGAAAAGACTTCAAATCCGGCACAGCTGAAAGGCCTCAGGTGGGGGAAGGATGGTCTAACCTCTACTCCACAGTGGCTTAGGCTCGCATTGCACCTCTGTTTAGGATCGGCCCGGGGCAACCCTGGAAGAATCCGTCTCCTCCCCCACACCCTGAAAGCCACACTCACCAGTTAATCTTTCAAGATCCTCAACGGCTTCTTTGCTTAGCCGACCCCTCCGATCGTGTTTCTCTGTTCGGCCGCTCCAGAAATCCTCACCGCATCTCCCCAACCACAACTACGACTTCCAAGATGGAGAGAGGGAGAGCGAGTTTGGAAATAAATCGAGACACCCCCCTCCCCTTTCCTCCTTCCTCGTCTATATATTGTTCAATGGGGAGGGCTTAGCGGCTTGTTCTTTGTTTTCCCCCTTCCCACCGTGCGATCCGTGCAAGACAAAAACTCTTTTGCAATGCAATCCTCCAAAGCCAAACCCTCCCATTCGGCCACCTGAGCGCATGGATGGAACGAGGGTGGATGCGCTCAGCCATCGGTTGCTTCGGGCTGGACATTCAATGTCTGCCGAGGCGGAATTCTTCAGAGCGGGCGAGAGGGGGGGCGGGGCCCTCGGCAGCTTTGTTTTTCTCCCACGTAAATGCACGGGGGCGCGTTGCACGGCTGCCATCCGGATCTTGTGCACGCTTACGTGGGAGTCCATTGGACTAAGTGAAGCTTGGTTCCGAGTAAAGCAACACAGGATCAGGCTGCAAGTCTTTCTGCTCCTTCCTGCTCCTTCTTTGACTCCTCCGCGAGGGTGACCTTGGGCCAACTACTGTCTTTCCTCCCTTTCCTGGTGGAGAAGGAGCATAAAATAAGGGCCGGGAGGCGGCGGCGGAGGGGAGAAATGCACGCATCCTTTTGCTACTGGGAGGAGAAAAGCGATAGAAATTTAATAAAGCAGATTCTACCCTCTTTTTGTTGTGGTGTCTCAATATTCAGAAAGCGATATACTTAAAAAATAATTAAAAGAAGCTTCACATATATAAGAAATGTATCTACACTAAATTACAGAGGAATAGCTAATGGATATGAACCTGACCACGCTCCGGGAGAGTGCACAGGACAGGAAGGCCTGGCGTGCTATGGTCCATGGGGTCACGAAGAGTCGGACACGACTGAACAACAACAACAAGCTATTTTACTCTGTTGCAGCAAAAGCAAAGTGTCTTGTAGAACCTCGAAAAACCTGCAATCCTACACATTTACTTGAGAGTAAGTTCCATTGAATCGCAATGGCACTTCTGAGTATACTTGATTGTCGTTCAGTCGTTCAGTCGTGTCCGACTCTTCGTGACCCCATGGACCATAGCACGCCAGGCCTTCCTGTCCTGCGCTCTCTCCTGGAGTGTGCTCAAGTTCATATTCATTGCATCCGTGATGCTATCTAGCCATCTCATCCTCTGCCATCCCCTTCTCCTTTTGCCTTCAAACTTTCCCAGCATCAGGGTCTTTTCCAGCGAGTTTTCTCTTGGCATTAGGATTGCACTATTAACCATTTAAGATGCCTCAAGAGTTGTTTATACAGCACTGGCATATTTTTAATTTGTAGATTAATCAACCAACTGTGCAATCCTGTGCAGACAAAGTTCAGAGGAGGGACCAAAGCGTAATAGTAGAGCATGCATAAGTTGTTGGGTTCCACCCCAGCATCTCCACTTAAATAAAAGGTGATAGGAATGGAATGTTTAACAAAATAAGTTCATTTTCTTCAAGATGGTGTAAAACCCAGAACAGGGTGGAATTGCCCTTTTAGATTAAAAGGCATGCCAAAAATGGTGTGTGTTAGAAACGAATGAGAACAATATTTTAACATCGTGGGTTATTGTGTAGTCTGGTGGTCACCATCGCCTGTTTTGCGGAATACAGACTACGGCCTGGAACCACTATTGAAACGTGATTTCTGGGAACGTTTTGGAACTTATTATATCTGTCCCATGTAGCAATGTGTGACTGGTGAGTTTGGTTGATTTGGCTGACTTGCAACTTGCTGTTCCAGGCCATTTTTCTTCAATACGGACTGTTGCCTGGAATGGGTATTGGAACATGGTTTCTGCGGACATCTTGTGGCTTATTGCATCCCTGCCATGGAGTTGTATGTGACTGGTGAGTTTGGTTGATTTCACTCATTCAGAAGTGGCCGTTCCAGGTTATTCCATTCTGTTCTGAATGTGTTCTGGGCATAATATATTACAAGGGTTTTAGTCCTAAAATACTGTTCTCAAGCGTTTCTAACATGCCACTGTTTTTGGCATTTTAAAAAATATAAATGGGCCATTCTGGCCTGTTCCATTCCGGCTTTCACGCCATCCCATTTTCTTCAGGATGGAAGGTGCCCTCAAATGGGTTGCTCCCCCCGCTCCCCCCGAAGGCAGGGGTAATGCTAATCAGACTTGCCTGGATGGGAGAGAGCTCCTTCCCAGTTTCAGGATGTAACATAGTGTCAACAGGACAGAAATAACTATAAACTTAATTCTAAAGGCCTGCACAATAAACCCATTCAGATTCATGAAAATTTCCATGTCCCTTTAACATACCCTCTCAAAGTCCTGCTCCTATTCTATCATCTCCCAAGACTCTCCAAAAGGAGTACCTGCCTAAAATAGGAGTAAAAACAAAGAAGTAAAAACAAATCAACAGACTTGTAGAGTACATTCCATATATTACTAGATGTTCAAACATTTAGTGAACTTATCTGCTGGCAGAAAAATGTATAGGGACTAATCTCGTATCTCTCATCAAGGGGAAGAAGCTCGCCTAAACCGAACAGAGAATTTAAGTTCTGTTGAGGTGCGCATTCGAGGAGTTTCTTAGGCCAAAGGCTTGAGGCCCTGGTAGAAAGAAAGGCGACCACGCCATCTTAATGGCCCTGTGGGGAAGAAGAAGGAACAAGGGAGACAGGAGCAGGCAAAGGGAACATCATTTATTTATTTATTAAATTTATTAATCGCCCATCTGACTGGTCACCCAGCCACTCTGGGCGATGTACAACCCACCATAAAACAATTTAAAACAATAAAATTTTACCATAATTTTTTTTTTTTAAAATACCCTAACCCACCCCAAATGCCTGCCTGAACAACCACGTTTTTAATGCACATCAGGGCCTGCTCCAGTTGGGCTGCCCCTCCTTTGGGAGATGAGAGGGGGGAACAGGGCCATCCCACCAGCCCTGCTGACAGTCTACGTAATTTTTCCCCCTCTTCCCTCCCCATCACCTTTTCCTTGTGTGTGTTGCCTTCTTTAGGTTGTCAGCCTGAGGGCAGGGACTGTCTTCTTTGTTCATTGATTGTAAGCCGCTCAGGGATCCTTTTTTGGCTGAGGAGCGGGATAAAAATACTATAAATAAATACAATGGCTAATGCTGAGGCTTTGGAACCAGGATGCTAGCAACAAGTGTAGCTACAGGACCATGCACTAGGGGAACGCTTCCTCATACAACCTTGAGGCAATTTTTATTTATTTTTAAAAAGTTGTAGCCATCTTGACCAGCTAATAGGCTCTTTTGCGGTTGCCCTTAGAAACCTCCCCTTGGCCTCCTAGGGCTTGGGGGAGACAGATGCCTCCCTAAACAAAAATGGCTCCTCCCAGTCTAGTTGCTTCAGAGAAAAAGGGCAGGAAGGCCCTGTTGGGATGGAGCTCCCTAGTCTTTGCCTAGACAGAGTGCACCTTCTGCTTCTGAGGGGGAGGATGTATAAAACTCACTAGATGGTGGGGAAAGGGTTTTGGAAACCTTTAATTTCTTCACCAGACGGCTCACCCCTTCCTGTTTCTGGGGGAAAAGAAGGTCTAATAATCTCCTCAGAAATAAAGTGGAGAGAAAAGCTGGAACTCCATGATTTTTCACCGGAGAATGCACTGCCTTTTTGTTTCTAAGTGTGTGTGTGTGTGTGAAGGGGAGGTCTGGTACAGTCAACCTGTTGATATACTGAGGTACAGCCCCCACATCGAGTTGTGCCAACATGAGGCAACTTGGACTGGTTGACAAGTTCCTCTAACTCCCCAACTTTGTGGGAATACTGTGATCTGATGGGCCAGATTGAGGAGAGGATTTGGGGCCGGGGGGGGGGGTGTTCATTACATAGAGGAGGTTGGGGCTTCCCTCCCTTTCCTAGGCTGAACCTCAGGAGCAGTGGCAGGAGAGCTGCTCCAGAGTAGAAATAGACAATACTGGGCAAAATGGATAAATAGCAGCTCCAAGCTGCTCAGGCAGGTGGGCAAGCAAGCAGCAGTAAGAAGTTGCCCCTGCAGCAGCCACTTGCCCCCCCCCCCTGTGCCGCAGACCTAGTGTGGGGGTCCATCTTGCCAAAGGCCCTGTAAAAGCTGGACCTGAGATTTGTTCATATTTGGCAGGGGGCTCCGTAAATAGAAAACATGACAAAGTTGACCCCATTTTATCAAAATCCATCTTAGGACAATAACTTTATATGTTATTAGGACAATAACATCTTAGGACAATAACAATAAAGATCACAAAATAGTGTGCAGGCTTTGAGTTGGCCTAATAAAAGGATTGCCCTAATAAAGATTTTGGAATTCTTCTTATGTCCAGCGTAATTAGCCTTTGCTTTTTGTGTCCTTATTTTTTGGTAAACTAGGCAGAGCTTGTCTGAACAAGTTTCAATCATGGGATAATTTTAGATGTAAGACAGAAAATAAACATCGAAATGCATTGACATTGAGGCCTCACCTGTAGCAGGATATGGATTATTTCACTCTGAGAAGTGTATGAAGCTGCCTTATATATTATGTAGGAAGATAGTTGATACCAGCCTTTCGCAACCTAATGCCTTCCAGATGTTCTGGACCTCTACTCCTATCAACCCCAGCCCAGCATGGCCAATGGTCAAGAATGCTGAATGTTGTAGTTCAAACAACCTGGCACCTGGTTGGGGAAGGGCTGCTCTACTGGATCAAAAGGTAAAGAGCAGCCATATTTCCATGCTATGCTGCCTTCCCTGAAGTTAATTATAAAAGTAAATTTTTAGGATTTGAACTTCAGAGTTCCTGGGATGAGGCCAGCAGGAATTCCAACCCTGAACGGATGTCAGAGATTACAATAGGTTGAGGAACAAAAAGAACCAATGATGTACGTTGCAACATGTTTGCTGAATTCAACAAAGTTCTATTTTCTTCATTTGGCTACGGATTCAGAACTGCACAAAATTCTCATTATAACTTTGCAAATCTGTCTTACAACTAAAGATGTAAAATTTCTGGGAAGTTTAAAGCCATGGAAAAACCCTTACTTTTCCTAGGTTTTTAAGGAAAAAACAAATTTGGGGGGAAATGGAAAAATATGTAATATGTTTTTTAGCCCTCTTTACAGATCAAAACTCATTCTGATTAAGAACATAAATTATATTATTTACATCTTGGTTTGCTCATAACATTATAATTAAAATTAAAACCTTTACAAGTAAGCTCAGTAAATTTGTAATTATTGTGTGAATAAACTATACTCTTAAATTTAATATACCAAACATAAATTTATGAGCAGAGCAAGTTATACGTAATACATTTTAGGTTCCTATTTTATGTTTGACCACAGTTCAGCAAGAAGTCCCTGAAACATATGAATCATCCTAGAAGCCACAAGAAGCAGGAAGAACTGGTGTACTGCATCTTGTTCCTGTTTGTAAGGACGTTTAGGGAAATTCCTAAACCTGTTCCTGTTTGTAGGGTGTCGTTTAGGAAAATCTGAAGGAAAAGCTGTTGAGATCTTATTTAGCTAGGAAAGATTCTCTCACTTGGTAAGAAACCATATTTAATTTAAGAACCTTTAAGCAATCTCAACCTATTATCTGAAGAGTGACATTTTATTCATGTTTTTAAATAATGTCAGTTAATCAACATCTTATTTTTTTGTTCATTTTGAAAGTTTTCCCTAGTGGTGATGTGAGTTCCACGCCTACACTATAGGAACCAGGCTACAGAGTTTCTTTCAGGTAGAGAGGGTTTATTCCAGTGGCAGCAGTTCAAAAGGTTTTATACCTGTGGCAACATTCCCTAGTGGTGAAATATAAATGAGAACTTTATTAAAAACTGTGGCAGTGAATTCTATAGACCAAGCCTCAAAGTTAATTAAAAAAGGAAGAAAAGAAATATAGGTTGGATAACACATATGCTATTCTGTCATATCTGGTGGCAGTGTTGGGATAACCTACAGTGTTTTTTTCACTTGTGGGTTTTTGATCAGAACTTCATTAATTGACTGCTATAGCATCTAAACAGAACAAGCCCAGAAACACAAGGTTCTATAGAATAAAACCCCAAAATGCACATTTCCCTCCATATTATGATATAGTGACTCATATGTTGGGAAACTGAGCGTGACTTGGTGCATCCCTATATGTCTATCAGTAAAAGAAACATTAGATCAATAATTTTAACAAGGAATGGAAGAAATAACTATGCTGGGAACCTTATAGAGGAGTGAAAAAAACTTTTCATGAACCCCATGGCTTCATTATTTCCAGAATTTTTCTATAAAAGTGATCTTATTACATAGTTTTTAGAAATCATTTGGGGGGATTAAAGGCTGGATAACTATGTCTTAAATATTTTATTCATCATTCTAAAAGAAAATATTTCATAATCCAAATCTGTTCAATTTTTCAGGAAAAAATGAGAACAGACCTTGGAAAAAAAATGGGGGGGACAAATCCCCCCCCTTTCCTTTTTTTCCTGGGCCTTCACATCTCTACTTAGAACTGAACATTTTGTATAGAAGTGCCCATTAGAAAGAGCACCTGAGATGAAGCTGGTATAATTATCAGATTAAGATGCCCCATGTGGTGTGTACCAGAGGAAGGTAAAAGAGTAGACTGCAAAATATCAATAGAGTCAGAACATGGAGGGGAAATTTAGGAGAAGGAACAGCCTTGGATCAGAAGGGAAGGTAGACTCCTCAAAAGGGGAAATGTTGCCTATACATCCTTATCGGGGATTATGTCCCCCTGAAGTCACTGGGGCTTCTTTCTAAGTAGATATGCATAGGATTGCCCCGTAAGACAATAATTTTCAAGAACTGACCACATCATATGCATGTCTGCTCAAAATGAATTCTCTGAGTTCAATGGGATTTACTCCGAGTTAAGTGCGTTTCAGGCCTGCAGCCTGTGTTGTTGCATTTGTTATACAGATCTCTCATGCTCCGTTGTTTGTTGCCCTTGAACAAACAGGTTTATGTTGTTGTTGTTGTTTTAAATGATACAAAGATGTGTTTACCAGAGGCAAAAGGGGAATGCATCACACCTTAAATTCGGGAGGGAGATACACAAAAACAACATCTTGTCTCTAGCCTCAAAGGGAAGAAATAAATTTATTTATTTATTTATTGCATTTATATCCCGCCTTTTTTCCTCTTGCAAGGAACCCAAGGCGGCTTACATTATCCTCCTCCTCTCCATTTTATCCTCACAACAACAACCCTGTGAGGTAGGTTGGGCTGAGAGTCTGTGACTGGCCCAAAGTCCCCCAATGAGTTTCCATGGCCAAGTGGGGACTAGAACCCGGATCTCCCAGCTACCAGTCCAACACTCTAGCCACGGAAAAACACGAAAAACATGAAAAACCTTTCTCCTTTGGTCCAGTTCCAAGTTCAGCTTTGAGCCAAAAAGGCTCAGGAAATTATTCTTTGAATGCACAAATACGTACGCTTGGGGGATTATTGGACCTGATCACTCTGTTCAGTTGGTTCCCTGACCAGCCAATCCCTTTATTCTTTTACTCCCCTGTTCTGTCGCCAATGCATCTTTTATTTCTCATTCCTGCATCTGCAGTTACACAGACAAGACAGTTTGCTTACTTAAAACTGTAGTTTTTTCAGTGATCCGTGCATTCACACATATGGGCTCTGCGCCTGTGTGGACTCCCATTTTGGGAAACTTTTATTGCTAAGGAATTTTCAGTGGGAATCCTGCTCACTATCCCAGTACACATGTCCCTGGTGGTTTCCCACCTATTCCCTCAGTTCCTTGAGACCAACCACTGTAGCCTCGAAACAGAGAGAAACCCTTGGTGTCAACCTTGAGATCAACATTGACAATCATTCAATCAACATTGACAATTGCATTCATACAATCCAGTGGATGGATTGTATGAATGCACAGATGACCACTCTAAGAACTACAGTTACAGGTAAGCAAAGTACTTTCTTCTTCATGGTCTCTGTGCATCACACATATGAGTGAGTAGCAAGCTCACTTACTGGACACGGGTCCATGTGTACTGCAATACAGCAGACAGAATAGGACGTCCGAACTGGCCTGTACATCCAGTCGGTAGTGGTGAATGAACGTTTAAGGTTTGGACCAGGTCTCAGGTCTATAGAGTTCTGGAATGGCAACTCCCTTGTTGAAAGCTACCAATGTAGCCATTGCACGAGTCAAGTGAGCTCAAACTGGGGCAGACAGTTCAAGGCCTGTCAGCTCATACACATCATATGGATGGTCCATGAGGCAAAACACTGTGAGGAGATGGTAAAAGCTTTGTTCTTGCCACCATAATAGACAAACAGATGGGGAGACTGTCTGAAAGACTCCGTCCACCATGTATAAAAGGCTAGTGCTCGGTGAACATCAAGGATGTGAAGTGTCAACTCAAGTGGAGTGCAAGATAAAGAAAAGAAGGCAGGAAAAATCACATTCTGATTGAGGTGAAACTCCGACACCGCTTTAGGCATTAAAATGACATCTGGACGAAGGATCACGTTATCCCAGTGAAAGGTAAGATACGGTGGGTTCACATGCAGCGCACACAATTCACTGGTGCACTTGGCCGAAGTAATGGCTACTAGAAATGTCATTTTGAAGGACAGGAGGCAGAGATCCACCATTGAGAGTGGTACGAAGGGCTTGTTTGTCAATGCCTGTAACACGATGGACAGACTCCAACTCAGCACTGTATGTCGGACTGGAGGTATAAGTTGTCGAATGCACAAGTGGATGAGAGAACACAGAAATACCTTCGACAGGAAAATGAGAGTCCAAGATGGCTGCAAGGTATACTCAAATTGAACAAAGCTTCACACCTTTTTTGAACAGAGAAAGGTAGAACTGCAGAACTTGGTACAGGGGGCACCTCATTGGGTCAAAGCCACCGACAGTGGTGAAAGAATAGAAAACTGCCTACTTACGGGTATAAGAATGTCTCATGGAAGGCTTATTGGTGGCATCAAGGATCTTCTGTACTGCAGCTGGGATGGAGGGGACTGTACTGATCACCAGATCCTCCATGAAGTCATTCAGAGGGTATGAATGTCCGGGTGTTGGACTTTCCTTCAATCCCAAATGAGTAGATTTGGCAATGCTGGCAGTCAAATGTGCTAGATGGAGAAGGGGGCAAACCAGGATTGCTTCAGTCACTACGGCATGATCAGAGTACAGTTCGTTCCATCTGTTCCAACTTTTGCCAGAATCTTGGTAATCAGGGGTAATGGAGGGAACAGATAGAACAGGATGCCTTCCCAAGTGAAGACAAAGGCATGTCCTATGGATCTCAGATTCAGACCCACTCTGCTGCAGAACACTGGGCAAACAGCATTCTCACTTCATGTGAATAAATCCACCGTTGGCGTGTCCCAATGTAGGAAGAGTTCTGTCAACACCCCTCTGTCCAGCTCCCACTCATGGGAGGCAAGGAATGTCCAACTGAGCTGATCTGCAAGAATGCTGCTTGTACTGATGGAGGACACACCGATCTGATGGTGGACATACCAATGGAAAATCTGAAGGGTGAGATTGATAAGGGGATGAGATTGCATTCCTCCCTGCTTGTTCAGGAAAGCAATGATGGTTGTATTGTCCAAGACCACGCAAACAAGTCAGCCAGCTGCCCAGCTTGAAAACCCTAAGTAACCATCAACTCCAGCAGACTGATGTGGTCCACCAGTCCAGTGAGTCCTTCACTGGATCAGGAATCTGAAGGCAAGTACATCATGCATCCTCCATGGAACTGAAAGCTCAGATAAATCCATTTTTTAGTATCCTCATGTGAAGACAAGCATACTGTACAAATTATGTCATCACAGCCATCAATCTCAGGTGTTGGATGTTCAATGCCATTGTATCATCGCTGTCGATCAGTTCCTTTGCTAGAGAAATTAAGGAGCCAAACCAGTCCTGTGGAAGGAATGCTTGGCTGACCTCAGTCTGACTGCGCTCTGACAAACTGGAGCTTCTGTGTCGGCATCAATTTCAGCTTCTCTACATTTATGTAGAACCTCAGAGCAGTGACCAGGCCACAGATAATGTTGATTGACTGAAGCAGCTCCCGCCTGGTAGAAGCGACCAGCAGCCAATTGTAGAGTTAAGTGTAGAACTGTATCCCTTGGACCCTCAAGAAAGCAGTCACTACTGCCATGCATTTTGTGAAGATACCTGGTGCTGTGGCCAGCCCGAAGGGCAACACACAGAACTGGTAAGAGTTGGTAGTAATGGCAAAGCAGAAGAAGCACTGGTAGGTCCTCTTGACAATGATGTCAAAGTATGCATCTTTTAGATCGACCGTGAACCAATCTCTGTTGCAAAGCAGCAGAAGGATCGAGGGTAGCAAGAACATACAGAACTTCTTGGGTGTGACAAAGGAATTCATATCCCAGAGATCCAGGATTGGACAAAGTCCTCCATCCTTCTTCAGTACCATGAAGTACCATGAACAGAAGCCATTATGAAGCTGATGGAATGATACACATACTATCACCCCTTTTGCCAAGAGCAGCTCTACCTCAGTGCACAGTGCTGGCAAGGGGGCCATTGGCTGGACAACACTGAAAGGAAGGAGAATGTTGAACTTGATTCTGTAGCCCTTCTGGATGGTGGAGAGGACCCAAGAGTCTGATGGTATGCTGGTCCAGGATGGCAGTAAAGAAGACAGACAAGTTCCAAATATGGGGAAAAAAGCAGAGGGGCAAAGATAGAAGAGGGAAGTGAAAAGCGATGTTTGTTACCCCCATCACCCCTCCCATGAGGGCCACAATACTTGGGTCCTGAATATTGTTTTTTCAGTGTGCCAGTCGGACGTCTAAGTTTGCCCAGCTCTAGACTGTTGCTGGTAAGGATAAGAGGATGTACGAGACCACTGGCATTGTTTGTACTGAGCAAGTAGCTGACCCAGCCCCATACTGCATGTAGTGTTTTTCACCTTCTGTACAGACTCCATGGCCTCGTTGGTCATCACATTGAATGACCTGAAGAGACACTGCTCAGGTAGAGAGACTTTCTGGGGCCAGTAAACGCTGCCTCTTTGCAGGACCGAACCCCTGACTTTGCACTCTCTCCAAGAGACCTTCTACAAGCTGCAAGGGATTGCATTAGCTCCTGTGGGTGGGTGCATACAAACCTGGGCAGCCTGGGGATGGGCCTACCACCGGCAGGGGCTGCCACCACAGGGACGGCACCAAAGGGGGCAGCCCCTCTGGGGGAATCACTTTGGGGGGGGGGAACAGGGGCAAGGGCCACCCTGTTTGACAGAGTGGAGGAGGGAAGGGATTATACATCTGCCTTCTTGGATATATATATATAGTGGTATTATATCCTTCTTGGGTATATATACAGTGGTACAATTATTGCTTGTTGGTGGGGAAAATGTGTTTTTAAAAGGAACAGAAAGGTGGAGGGGTACAGGGAGTGGGCACTGGAACAGTAGAGGGCAGAGGGAGATATGGTGGTGGAGGAAGTGGGGTCATAATGGGGGGCACAACAGGGTGTTGGTTGCTCACCATCTGTTTCCCATATCAGAGAGCCTGAATAGCCCTGGTGACAGTCCTCCTGGGTTGAAGGTACTGCTGCTGTGTGCCAGATCAATGAATAGGAAAACAACAGCGATCTAGGACTTGATCCTGGGTGAGCATGCTGACCTGGCCTGTATCACGGAGATCTGGCTGGATGAGTAAAGCTCTCCCAGCTTTGTCCTCCTGGGTTCTCTATGTTGCAGCAGGCAAGACCTGGGGGGCTGGGAAGCAGAGCCGCATGGGTCTATTGTGATTCTATCCCGCTGTCCAGGTGCCCCATCCCACCTGGATGGGATGTCTTCCAGTTTCGAGTGTGTGTATATGAAGGTGGGTGTTCGGGACAGAATAAGGATTCTGTTGGTGTACCGCCTGACCTGCTGCTCAAAGGTCCCCTTTCCTGAGCTAGCTAGGATGGTCTTGGGTTTGACGCTGGAGTCTCCATGGCCTGTTGTGCTGGGAGACGTCAATACAGATACTGAGGCCACCTTTTCAGGAGTGGCTCAGGACTTTATGACCTCCATGGCAACCATGGGCCTGTCCCAATTAGCATATGGCCCCACTCACTCAGCAGGGCACACTTTGGATCTGGTTTTCTGTGTAGGGTGGAGTGATGGTAATCTGGGAGTGGAGGAACTTTCTATAGTTCCATTGTCATGGACAGATCACTACCTGGTGGGGTTTAGATTTGCAGGGACTTGGAGCCTCTGCAAGGGCAGAGGGCTGATTAAGATGATCTGCCCTAGCAGACTGATGGATCTGGATGGTTTTCTGATGGCTCTTGTCACCTCAGGAGGCGATTCCGTCAGTCTTGGTTGGTCTCGGGAATGGAGAAATTCCAACCTGGGTGGCTGAGGTGATGGCCAAACAAGCTGCCTGGTTTTCCAGGGTGCTGCAGGCAATGAAATGAGTGGGACATTGACTAGAGTGACATTGGCATAAAACTCAGAAGGAGTCCATTCAAACGGGGGCTAGAGCTCCTTTGAAAACCTACTCCATGGCAATGAGGGTGGTGAAGAAATTGTACTTCTCTAGTACTACTGCATCTGCTCAGTGTCACTCAGCGGAGCTTTTTCGTGTGATCAGAGGCCTGTTATGCTCTGCCCACAAGAACAGGTGGACCACTTGATAGCCTGCTGTGACCCATTTGCATGACACTTTGCCGATAAAATGGATCATATCCATTCTAACTTGGGTGCCCATAGTTGATAACAGGTCCAGTGGATGTAACTTTTGGCTCCTGCTTATCCAGTTATGATGGATACTTTTCAATTTGCACAGGCCGAGGATGTGGACAGAATCCTTGGAGAGGTGAAAGCTACCATTTGTGTGCTAGACCTTTGTCCTTCCTGGCTTATAAAAGCAGCTAGGGGGACTAAGTGGGTAAGAGCAGTGGCGAATGCCTCTTTATGCAAGGTGTGATTCTGTCTTGCCTGAAAAAGGCAGTGGTAAGACCTTCATTAAAAAAAACCCCTCTTTGAACCCCAATGTATTGGATAATTTCTGGCCAGTCTCCAATATTCCACTCTTGGGCAAGGCACTGGAACATATGATGGCTTTGCAGCTTCAGGGATTTCTGGATGAGATGGATTATCTAGAACCATTTCAGTCTGGCTTCAGGCCTGGTTATGGGATGGTGACTACTTTGGTCACCTTGAGAACTATGCCAGGAACTGGACAGGGGAGTGTGCCCCTCTTAGTTCTGCTGCACCTTTCAGTAGCTTTCATTACCATTAACCATGGCATCCTTCTGAGGCATCTGTCCAAGATGGGATTGGAAGGCAGTGTTATTGTCAGGGTGGAAACTGAGCCCATAGAGCCCCAGAGCACTTCTGATTCTGAGGAGGAACAGCAATCTGTGGGAGAGGAGCTCGCTCATTTCTCACAAGCACAGCAGCTGGCAGAGATTCCTCCTGCCAGCATACCTGGGATAGATAGTGACCCTGGCAGTGAGAGAGCGCTGGAGGGGGGCTTGCTGGACGCTCGGCGCAGACGCAGGGAGCGATGACAGATGGAGGGCGCCGAAAGGAGGCGCTCCACTCGTTTGGCGCTAAAACAATGGTCGCGTCCCGAGGACCCAAGGGAAAGAGGGAGGATTTTTCCATAGCCCATAAGTTCAGAGTTTTCCCGTGGTTCTCCTTCAAACGGGGACCAACTGCCTTACCTGGAGCTTAGGCTACTCTGCTATCTATCCCCAGTGCAATTTCTTGCTTAGTCGCTAGTGATTAGTATCTGTAAGAGTCATAAAGGAATAAAGGAATAAAGCCTTGGAAAGAATCCTCGTCGTCTGTGTCCTGAGTTGGCTACTGGAGGGGATTGCAAGAGGCAGCTAGTGCGCTCCTGACAGTTATATGGTAGCTCCAGTCCTTCACGGAGGGGCGATCTCAGAAGGTGGTGCTGGGGGATTCGTACTTGACACCTTCGGTCATCCCTGAGAGGAACTTCCCAGACACGAGGTCTCTTGTGAGGAGCCCAATCATAGCCCAGTCAGACAGTTCATTTCATTCAGAAAATGGCAACTGGGATCAATACCTGCTCTGCTCATAGAATCTAGAGGCATGTCCCTTCCGTACTGAGGAGCCGGAGAACATCAAGGCTGGAAAGCCAGCACATCATGGAGATGGCTGCCTGAATGAAGAGAAGCTCCCAAACAAGGGTACCACAATGGCAGTCAACAGAGAACAGGGAATAGGCAGGAACCCTCCAGGGACGGTAGGAGGGTTACCAACGAAAATTCCTCAGTTATCAGTTTCTTGAAATGGAGCTCTTCACAGGCACAGAGTCTACAGGTGTGAAGCTCAGAGACTAGGAACAAGAACTTGGAGGGCAGCTGCCTGTCAGTATTTAGTGCAGCCTTCGCCAACCTGATTGACTATGTGGCTGGGATGACAGGAGCTGAAGTTCTCATCTCATGGGTACCAGATTGGAGAAAGATAATAGAGCACCTAGAGGTTCCCTAGTTTTGTTATAATAATGAAACATATGTTAATCGGTCCACTATTGCAATGATGTCTGTGTTATCACCAAACAACCTTTTGTGAATGGAAGCTATAAGAACAACCGTAAGAGGTCAATTTCAAAACTGGATAATTTATAACTATTCATTTATTATTTTCAAAGAAAAAATACAAACATCTTCTTGGTGTTAAAGAGAAAAAGAATATTATAATAAATCCAAAATATCCTGCTGAAGAGATGAGGAATGATATCTCTGGATCCAATAATGGTTCCAAAAATAGATAGCATTTGTTGCATTCCAAAGCAAAGTTGGTCAAGGTGTCAGTCTACCTTGTCTAAAATGAATTTACACCCAACCTGGTAGGATAGGATGGGAGGAAATCTGGTTCAACATTTAAGAATATTTTAGAGGTATAGAAGGAGGTATAGAATCATAGGGTTGGAAGGGGCCATCAAGTCCAACCCCCTGCTCAATGCAGGAAGCCTGATTCCTAGGCAGTCTCCCATCCAAGTACTAACCAGGACTGACCCTGCTTAGCTTCCGAGATCAGACGAGATTGGAGGAGACCGGGGCAGCTAATTTTTTTTAACATGTATTATAAAATAAAGAATGCTTGCCACACATTTTGCTGTCTTGTCATAGTGTGCTGGGGCCACTCAGAATGTGGCTTTGTGAGGTTAGGCTTGTGCAAACTGTAGTACGGTAGCTGAGAGATCAAGGTTTCAAGTGATGTAATTTTCAATGGAAACGAAAGAGCTACCATGAACCTACCATGGCGGATGAGAGGCTCACAAGTACATTTTGATGAGCTTGAGCTTTGAGAAGCTATGCTCACCACGGGCAACTGTAACTGGACACGTCGAAAGAATTCACAGTGCTACGCAAACATTCACACTATCACTGCATGAAGAACCCATTGTTCCAACAGGCTGAAGGAAATTCATGCTACCGGCATCTTTCTGACACTGGGTCTATTGCTCTGCTTTGCATTCTCTAGTCTGAGCCCAAGACAGCATTTCCGAAGCCATTTCTACAATACACCAGTCGCGACTCTTGCGTATACCACCTTGATATGTGGTATTGGCCTTTCTTGCACTACAACCCTGGTTGGCATGCAAAGTGGTTGTTTGGATTGGTCACGTAGTTACAACGGCTCTAACGTTTCAGGGAAATGGTAATATTCAAAGTTCAAAACCCCCCACAGTCAATCTTTCACGAGTATTTAATGAAATCTCTGAGCAACGCAATAGATCAGATGTAACCCACACCAACTCACCAGTGGGATGGTTAAGAGGCCAAGTAGAGGTGAAGAGCCTGTGTAAGAGGAAAGAGAGCTTTGGGGCCTGTGAAGAGAAAAACCCACAAGATCCAGCTCCTGCACTGAGGGATCTTCAAGGACTACTTTTCTCATTGCCCAATGCTGTTGATTTTCTGCTTTATTTAGACTATTGGGCCTAAATCAATCAAGAGCCCCTGTTCACTCAGCCTGACCTAGATAAGGAAGTGCTCTTTCTCTGGAAAGACAGGAACTAGTCTGGAAAAAGGATGATGGGGAAGACCTGCAGAGAGAAAAGGCAGCTACAGCCTGTGAGACATCAATGGGATCCCAGAATTGGAGCAAAATAACTGGCAGCAAAGCAGTAAAATTACTGAGAGGCAGCTCTGGGCCCTCTTTATGGACAATGCTAGGAAAGCCTGGGAGAGGTTGGGCCTGTTGCACTGATGTGTCCTGTGATTCTGCACAAGCTACAAAAATGGCAAGACTGACTTGGGGGTGGGGGACCTAAGGCACTCCTCATGCAGAATGCTATCTACCTTAGGGCTGGCCTGGTGTCTTACGTTGATTCAGAAGGGCTATCACACTTGGTTCTGTACTGGGAGAAAGTGTGTGGCCTCCACCACCCCTTGCAGCCACCCTGATCCCCCCCAGTTAGATGCCCTGCTCCTGCCTGAACAAGGAGTTTGGCCCCAGCTCTTTGAAATGTAGCTTTCCAGTAAAACACAAGCCTTGAAAAAAGTGGAGGACTGCATCTTATTCTCATTGATTGCAAAGAAAACTGGCATGACGTTCTGTCTGTCTTGCAAACAGTTCAATTGTCTTGTGATTAAAATCTGGAATTTGCTTAATCATCTCTTTCTCAATGGACAGCATTGCCAAGGCACTGAGCCTGTCCTCTGACATGATGTTCCGCAAGAAAGCATTGACCCTCTTCAGAGCAGAGGACGTCTGCTCCGCTTTAGCCGTCATTGCTGGAGTGGTGATCAGGATCCTCAGCAATGTCACAGTTTGCTCCAAAGTTGTCTCCAGATTGTTCTCCAAAAGCATGCGCAGGAGTGTGGAAGCATTCTCGCAACTGTAGAATTCGTGGCTCTTGTACAAGATGGTGAGCTCCGTCTTCAGTCTATCTTTCTGCAGCATGGGGTAGGCCTCTACAGTGTTTTTAAGTGCCTCTTGTAGGAATTTCTGTTTATGCGCTGGAAACAAACACCCCTGTACCAGTGTTGAACTTGCAAGATGACTAGTAAAGGCAAAACGTTCTTTTGCATGTGCAATGATGATGGTGCAGACCTGTGATGCAATTTGATCCAGGGTCCCTTTTGTTTTGCCTCTGGGCAGCAGAGATTCTGGAGGCAACTTGGAGAACAAGGTTGGAATAGAATCTCTGACTGAACTGATGGCCCTCACAAAGTCCCAGGTAGCTTTCCTGACTGCTACAGAATCAGAGTTTGGTCTCTGGAGTTGCCTGTCGAAGGTATCCACATGAGGCATTATTCTGTGGAACAGGGACAAGAGGTACAGGAACTCGCCATCATCTTCCAGCAGTTGAAGAAGTAAATAGGCTTCATGGACTGCGCTCAGATCAAACCTCCCATCTCTTATTTCATGAAAACATTCAATTAGTTCCAGTCTCTTCTCAGACACCACATTCACCACATTAACTCTTTGGATGTTCAGGTTCCAGTCTGTCTGAGATGATTTGGGGTGTTGTCTTCTCACAACTGCCTCCAGAACTGCTTTCCTTTCTGATCTGTGGGCAAAGAACTCGGGGAATGCAAAAAGCTGTGCAAAGAAAATGCGCACTCCCTGGATTTGGTACGCTGCTTCTGGCATCACCAAGTTCAACTGATGGGCATAGCAGTGGACATAGTGGGCATTGGGAAATATTTCCCGAATCCTGTTCAGCAGTTCTGTGTGCTCACCACGCGTTGCGCTCACCCCACTGTAGCTCTGAGCAATGAGTTTCTGCTTGTCTGTCGCCTCCGGAAGCACGTCTCCCAGCTGCTGAAGCAAAACTGTAGCAATGGTTTCAGGCCGAGAGTCTTCCACCCGGGTGAATCCGTAGAAGCGTTCCACTGGTGAGCAATCGTCATCGATGTACCGGAAAATCAGCGCAGTTTGGCAGTCAGTCATCAAATGTGTTATGTAATCGGCTTCGATGGCTACAAAATGAGAGCTTTTCAACTGCTCTTTAATGTGATCCTTTGCCACCGCCAACATGCAGTCAAGCAGTTCATTTTGAACTGTCTTTGGCAGACCTCTCAGCACTGTGGCACTCTGCAGGTGAAGTTCCATGGCAGAGTCGATGGATGCCACGAGATTAACCAGTCCTTTGAACACTCCTGGATTTTCTGAATCACCCGTCTTGCTGTGACTGGAAAGTGCTAGCTCGAAAGCACCACAGAACTGTAGACAGTCAATGATTTTCGAAAGGATGTACTTGTTGTTCTCAACTTCTTGATTGTGCTTTCTTACATGATCGCCCTCATCCATTTGTGCATCAGCATCTGTACCCAACATGGTTAGCTGCACGCAGTTCTCTATGTGGCTTTGGGATTCCTCGTGCTTCTTGGTCTTCTCGGCAAGATGTTTTAAGTCTTGGACTCCTGTCTGTGTCCATGACTTATCACTCCCAAACAGCAAACAGGGAAAGCAGAACAGGGCATCTTTGGTAGCACTTCCACAGAGCCATTTCTTTTTGTTGTACCATGATGTGCTGAAACCCCAGTGTTGGCTGAAATACAAACACAATCCTTTTAGAAGAAAAATCCCAAGGTGGGGGACCCCAAAAACAGTCCAATGAGTAGAAGTCCAATGGCTGGAGGGAGAGAAATGGAAAATGGGATTGAGGGAGGGGGAATGGAATGGAATGTCCTGGAAAAGGGAATGGCTGACAGCCTCTTACCCTGAAGTAAAGTACTCCACACTGCAACATTTTGTTACAGGACCCACCTGTTTTAAGATTTAAATGTGTGCGTGTGTGTGGGGAGGTGGGGGAGTGGCCAGAATCCAATGCAAAACCTATGTTAGATTTTTCTAATCCATGTTTGTTGTGGTGACAGCTGTTTTATAGCTCATGATAGCTAAAGCGACGTTGAACACAGGAAGCTGCTTTACACAGAGTCAAGCCATTGGTCCCGCTAGTCTACTTTGGGTGGCACTGGCTCTCCGAGGTCTCAGGCGCAGATCCTTTCCCAGCCCAGCAACCTGGAGATCTGTGAATTTGACTTGGGCCTTCTGCATGCAAAGCATGAGCTCTGCCACTGAGCTCTGGCCCTTGTCCTGCCTTATCAATCCAAGACAAAATAGGCACACTTCCTTTTAAGCCAAAAGGAAAAAAAAATGGACACACACATTTTTGTCCCTCTCCCATAACACTTGACCTCAGGCTCCCCCAGTGAAATTGATGGGCAGTAGATTCAGGACAGAGGGAAAAGGCGTCCGTACTCAGGGCACGAATAAATTGTGGAATGTGCTGCCACAAGATGTGGCGTGGGCTACCGGCTTGCCTTTAAAAGAGGATTAGACAAATTCATGAAGGAGGGGAGGTTCTTTGGAGAGATCCTAATATATTTTATTTCATTTATATTGCGCCCTTCCTTACACGGAGCGCAGGGTGGCTATGCTGAGTGTACATAGTATGTACTGTTTGTAAGCTACACACACATCCTATCTGTACATGTGCATAGCATATTGGTCTTCATTAGCTTGATGCCCCCCAGATGTGTTGCTGGATTGCAACTCCAATCATCCCACAGCTAGCCTGGCCATGCTGGCAGGGAGACATTGGAAGTTGTATTCCAACACCACATCTGAAGGGCACAAGCCTGGGGAAGGACAATGCCGATAGACTATGAGAGCATTGAATTCAGTCCTAGTTAATTCATCAATTACCTAGGGAGGTGGCAATTACCTAGGGAGGTGGTGGGCTCTCCCACACTGGAGGCATTCAAGATGAGGCTGGACAGCCATCTGTCAGCGATGCTCTGACTTGGATTCCTGCATTGAGCAGGGGATTGGACTCGATGGCCTTGTAGGCCCCTTCCAACCCTACTATTCTATGATTCTATGATGTGGCTTTTCACAATTTACTCCCTTCTCTTTTCCTTTCCTTGGGGCTTTTTTTGGCAAAAAGATTGGGAGCTGGATACATTGTCTGGGTTGGGAGTCAGAGGCATTGCGCTGCAGTGGTTCTGCTCCTACTTGGATGGCCAATGCCAGAAGGTGGTGCTGAGGGAGTACTGCTCTGTGCCTTGGCAGCTATGCTACAGGGCTCCACAAGGCTCTATTCTATTCCCCATGCTGTTCAACATCTACATGAAGCTGGTGGGGGAGGTGTCCTCCCCTTCCCACCTCTGGGACCTCCCCTTTCGCCCTCTCCACATTCTGTTTATGAGCAGCAGGGGATGGGGAGCGCAGTTTCTGGAAACCGAGATCAGACCACCTCGGTTTCCAGAAACCAAAAAATCCTATGGCCATCTAGACAGTGTCCAGTGACCATAGGATTGCTCTCTTACTGTATTTTAAAACTTTGCATTGCTGCTAGGTTTTATTTTGGTTTTTACTTCTATTTTATACTGTACTTTTAAACTTTCACATTGTATCTTATGTTGAGGTATAGAAATCTAATGAAAATAAATAAACGGCAGCATAGAAATATTACAGGCAATGAAATATTAAATGTGACTTTACCTTTAGCTTTTGAGACTCTGCGCTTTTTCTGTGGCTTTATTACCTTTTGTACAGTACCTAGGAAATGTAGATGTTTTATTAACAACAACAACAACCTTCAGCACTTAGAAGTACAAAATCTATCATTAGGTTTGGGATGTTTAATCCAGTTCACATGTCATTTAGATCAGGGATGGCAAACCTCTGGCCTGCAGGTCAAATCTGGCCTGCAAAGGTTCCCCATACTCCCCAGATCACAGTTGTATCCTTCTCCCACTCCTATCTTCCCCTCACCTCCACCACTTACCTTGGTTGTTAACTGGGACAGAAAAGGTGAGGACTAAATAGCTGATTGGCTGTGGACATAATGCGGACATAAGGACACCTGTAATCAAACATGAAATGGGAAACTGTGACAAATCCAACTTTCCCCCCAGCTCACTGATAGACTGTATCTCTGAACAAAGGACATGGCCAGACTTTGCATTACTCCACATCTGAGGCTTGCCTCCCCACACTCCTCTAAACTAATGCCTTACACTAAATAAACACAGGCAGGAATCAGCTGGAGGACACATGATCTCAGCCTACTGATTGGTCAGTTTGTTTCCAATCCCCCACAGAAATACCTTTGTTTGCAAAATCTTCCTCTGTCTAGAGTCAAGACTAAGCCATGCTGCCAAATCCCAGGTGGGCCTCCCGCACTTGCACGCTCCCCAATTTTAGGTTTCATTTCATTTTATGTTAGCTAATTTTAGGTTACATTTCATTTCAAAAGCAATTGACCATTTCTGAACTTCTCTCTGGTTGGTTCTTGAATAAATATACTCAACTGGAAACTGGAAGTGGTTTTAATTCTTTAGTACTGCCAATTTAATGCAAGGAGGCAAAATAGATGCATATACCTTCTCGAACAGGCTCTGAGGTAAGTCAGAGAGAAGCTGGAGAAAAGGGGAGGAGAAATCAGCCACACAAGCATCTCACAGAGTGATTCCAGTTAACTCGGATGCTATATAGTTAACTATATAGTTAGACAGTTGCCTCGGAACTACAGGACATGTTGCCCCTTTCCAGCTTAGGTTTTATTGGCCCAGTTAAGAACATCAAAAGAGCCCAGCTGGATCAGACACGGGTCCAGCTAGTCCAGCATTCTGTTCATACAGTGGCCTACCAGATGCCCCAATGGGAAACCCACAAGCAGGACATGAGTGCAACAGCACCCTCCCACCCATGTTCCCCAGCAACTGGTGTACATAGGCATACTGCCTCTGATACTGGCAGTAATATACAGTCATGAATTATTCAAATTCCCTTTTAAAGCCATCCAAGTTGGTGGCCATCACTACATCTTGTAGTAGCAAATTCCATAGTTTGACTATGCACTGTGTAAAGAACTCCTTCCTTTTATCTTTCCCAAATCTTCTACCATTCAGATTCACAGGATGACCCCCACTGAGTTCTAGCGTTGAGAGATACTAGACAATTTCTCCACACCATGCATAGTCCTATATACCTCTATCATGTTCCTGCTTACTTGCCTTCTAAGCTACCCCACCCCCTAAATTTTGTAACCTTTCTTCATAGGGGAGTTGCTCCACCCCTCTGATCACTTTGGCATCCCTCTTCTACACTTTTCCTAGCACTATAATATACTTTTTCAGGCACAGTGACCAGAACTGTACACAGTATTCCAAGTGTGGTTACACCATAGGTTTCTATAAGGGAAGTATGATATTTGCAGTTCCATTTTCAAATATTTTCCTAATGATCCCCAACATGGGATTTGACTTTTTCACAGCAGCTCCACACTCCTGGAAAATGTTCCTGGAAAATAGTTAGATGTTCATCAAACTATCTAGCACAACCTCAAGACCTCTTTCTCACCTCCAGCTCAGACCCTATCAGCCTATATAAGAAGTTGGGATGTTTTACCCATGTGCATCCCTTTACACTTACTTACACTGAATTGCATTCACAATTCTAATTCTGATTCCAACAGGTTGGAGAGATCCTTTTAGAGGTCTCTGCTGTCCCTTGCTCACTCTCCAGAAATCTCTCTCAGCTTCATAGCAAGAAAGCACTCAAGTATAGGAGAAGAAGAAACAAGATGTCTCCCCCCGGCCTCGAGCCACCTCCCTTCTGTGAGGCATGAATAAGGCTCCTCTTCCAGGCTGGCTGGGACCCTGAGTGGAAGCATCCCTGTTAGGGCCTGGGGAGACACTGCAGTATTTTGCTGTGGGTCCCCACTTTTTCTGCTCTGCTCTCTCTTTGGCATCAGATGCCAAAATAAACGTTTCTCAAGTCCATGACCCTATTTCTGAGAATGTTCAAATCCTGGATGTTTCTGGGGGTAACTGTATAAAAAAGGAACCTGTGAACGATTATAAAACAAAAGGGTGTCACAGATTCAGAATGAATCCGCTGTGCACCTTGACATAGATGAACCTATCTCTTACCTGAGCAGGGAGCTCTGACAGCCTGGCTTGTCGTGGAGACTTCATGAGGAGGAGGGACCGCTAATTCGCCCTCTTCCATCCTTACCGCTGCATCAGGAATCCCGGTTCAATAGAAAGAGTAAGGGGAGGTAATGGTTATCAACTTAATTTCAGTGGAAACAAGACCTAATGATTTTGCTGCGGCTAGATACGTGAAAATGTGCATCTAACCACAAATGCTGGGCGGCTGGAGCACAGAGGAGAGAATCCCCTCTGTGCTCTGCCCACCCTTAATTAGATAGGTGTCAGCCTCTGAGGCCAGGGCTGACATCTGTCTCAGCAGGATTGCGCCCTAAATAAAGTTTGTGTGTTTTACTTATAAAGTGACTGTGCTATTCAATTCAAAAAGGAGGGCAGAAAACCAAGAACTATGGTTTCCCCTCTGGGGTGAGGTTTATAGGGACTCACCTAAAGCAGGACCTAGGTAAAGTGTTCCTGGCTGCGAAATAAAACCAGAGTTAAAATTAAACTCCTGACGAAGGATTTATTCTGAAACTTGTTGGGCCTAAATAAATCTTTTCCTGAGAAGTCAGTTAGTGCCTCAGGAGGAAGGTGAGGGAAACGCATGTCATGAGGTTAAAGACCCCTCCCCCCTTTCCTGCAATATACGGGGAGTTTTCAGGAGGAAGGAAAGAAAAAGGACACCTTCTATAGCAATTCTGGAAGGGGGATTAGGGGGTGCTATTTGGGGAGATTTCAGGAGTGGGGGAGGACAGAAAACCTTTTCCTTCTGTCACTTTCCAGAAATCTCACCCCAGCTCCATAGCAATAAAGCACTCAGGTACAAGACTGGCAGCTAGACCTGAACCTGAGCCTTTTAGTGCTTTACAGCTAGGCCTGAACCTGAGCCTTCTAATGCTTTATAGCACACTGGGGAACATTTCCAGGTCTGTTTCTAGGGGGGGAAGTGTGAAAAAGTAACTTGTAAATGGTTTATATACAGAAACATCCAGAGATTCAGAACAAATCCACCTGTGGAGCCCAAATTAAAAATCACATCCTTCTCTCACCTGAGCAGGAAGCTCCAACAGCCTCTCTTGACTCTGAGCCTTCATGAGCAGGGGGGATCACAGGTTTCTCTTCTTCCTTCTTTACTGTCTCATCAGGAAAACCTAATCAATGCAGAGGGGCAACTCTTTCTCAACATCTCTTTCTCATGGCTGACTCAGACCCTACCAGCGAATATGCGAAGTTGGGATGATTTGCCCCAAGGGTCCATCCCCTTTACACTTCCTTACTTGAACTGCATTTGCCACTTTAATGCCCATTCCCCCAGCATGGAGAGATCCTGGTGGAGCTCTTTGCTGCCTCTCTCTCACTCTCCAGAAATCTCCCCCCAGCTCCACACCAATTAAGCACTCCAGTATAGGAAAAGATAAACCAAGCTGTCCTTTTCCGTTCCCCCTGGAGCCACCTGGCTTCTGTGAGGCCTGAACAAGGCTTCTCTTCCAGGCTGGCTGGAACCCTGAGCTGCAGAACCCTGAGCCTGGGCAGACATTGCAACATTTTGCTGTGGGTCCCCACCTTTGCTGCTCTGCCCTCCTCTTCCATCAAATGCCAAAGTAAATATTTCTCAAGCCCATCACCCACTTTACGAGAACGTTCAAATCCTGGATGTTGCTGGGGTAAAGGTATGAAAAGGGAACCTGTGAATGATTTATAAAACAAAAGGGTGTCACAGATTTGGAATGAGTCACCTGTGTACCCTGACTTAGATGAACCCATCTCTTACCTGAGCACGGAGCTCCGACAGCCTGGCTCATCCCAGATCCTTCATGCGCAGGGGGGAAGGCTGCTTCCCATTCTTCCATCTTTACCATCACATCAGCAACCCCTGGTAAACAGAGAGGGGTAAGAGGAGGTAATGGTTGGCAGCTAAGTTGCAGTGGAAATTCCAGAGTTTCCCCCAAGACCTCATGGTTTTCAAGTGAGATGTGTTCTCTGTTGCCCCACCAGAGCTATGGTCTGGAGCCTCATTTTCTTCTATGAACTCTTGCTCCAGCATCAAACCCTCTTCCTCCGCCTCAGTCTTAGGACTCAATTTGGGTTTGAGATCAGAAAATCCTGTTAGACGCAAAAGAAGGTGACTTAATCAGCTTGAAAGGAGCACCTGAAATACATCAGAAGTCTGTTCTCTCAACCCCTTCCACAGGTACATCCAATGTGTGCAAGGCGGTTAGTGGGATCGCACACAGAACCAGGACTGCAAATCAGACTGAATGCCTGGTTTGTGATCCTAGTCTGGAAGCCTCCCACAAACCACCGTTCGCTGTTTGTATGGTACAGCAAATCATGGTTTTCTCAAAAGCCAGTGATCTACTAGTTAAGCTGACTACATGAGGAGGAGGAGGGATCACACAAGCACAGGGCCCACTCCCAATCCAAACCATTCTTTGGGGGACTGGAACCTTTACATCTGAACTAAGCCGCTACCTTTCTTGCTAAGAAAGTCATGGGCATCCTGACCAGCTCTCGGTTTCATTGGTTTCCTGTATAGCATATACTGCTTTCTTGGCCTTTTAGCCCGATCGTGTAGATTTTTCCCCCTACAGATATATAAACCCAGTAAATTAGAGGACTGAGCTCTAGTCTATGGAAGCTTCAGTCACAATAAATCTCTTCATCTTCAAGGGCCCACAAAAATTCATTTTTGCTACAACAAATCAATGCAGCTGCCCCTCTGGAAACCTGGGAAATTGTGAGGAAGTCTGCAACAATGTCTGAATAAATGATCTATGTACCCGATTTCTTGTACAGATCCTTCACCTGAATGGTCAGTTGGAGATGTCTCATCGTCCTCAGAAACCAGATGATCCTTTGCCCACAGTTCCTCCTCCTCTTTCACCTTTATGTTTATGTCAGGGGGCCCTGATCAAGAGACAGACGTCACAAGATGAAGTAGGGATTGATCCTCCAATCTCAAGTAGCTGCCAGTGAATGTCTGCTCGTTTCTATGCAGATCCCAATTATGTTTTGGCCAATGATTTCTCAGAGTTGGCTATCTGTCTCTAATGGCACAAGAAGGCAAAAAGTGGGGGATGGGGACAAACACACCCCAGACTCAAGAATCAGAAAAGGGGAAAGTTCCCTTATAACTTCAATGATAATGTGAAATTATTTCTGATTTTCCCCATAAAGCCTGGTCCCATTCCTTATGGATGGCCAGGTAAAGTGGGGCCTTTTCAGTGGTGGCACCAACACTGTGGAATTTCAGCCTAGGGATGTGCACCTCTGCCTCTTCTCTGTTCTCTTTTAGGTGGCTGAACAAGGCTGCATTATTTTGACAAGCTTTGGGATTTTTTATTTGGCATGGATTAAATATTAATTAATCCTCTTTATATTTGGCTTACTTGTTGTTGGTTTTTAAAATTTCATAGTCAATTATGTTAGGCTTTTTATGTTCTGTACTAGATTTTTTTTCTTCTGCTTGTTAGTTCCATTGTGAATTCTTTTAAATGGAAAGGTGGGATAGAAATATCATAATTAAACGGAAAGCAAACCCCGCTCCCTGAACACAGTTTGCCCACCACTACCGATTTTGCCCTACAATGTGTAGTCATACGAAGAGTTGCTTCCTAGGCTGCACCCAGTGACAGTGAGGACTGCCCTGGGCAGCACTAGAACATGACCCAGAATTGTCTATAATGCATAGGGGTTCTGGGGCAGACATGAAGGGGTTCCTCTGTTGCAGAAAGGATGCCCTTAAAAATAGAAAGCTTGCAAACTCTTGGTTTAGATAAGAGGTGCACAATATTTTCAGCCCAAAAGGTCATAACAGCTATCTGTTGGGTTGGTGGGGACTGCCCAATGTGTGCATTCACACAGACACCCCCACCCTACGCACTCGCTCCCCCCACAACAGCAACAGGTCTTGGTCTCGCAGCAATAGAATCTGTTCCAATTGGCAAAAGAAAAAGTGCTCTAGGAACAGACTCCGTGGTTCCTGGAGCATCCCCAGAGCATCTTAGGAAGTAGGCAGGAACTCCAGAGAGGCTCTAGGAACAAGGCTTCTATGGCAGGCACCACAGAGTCTGTTCCTAAAGTGTTTTTTTCCTCTCCTCCCACCTCCTTTCAGCAGTGACAGATCCTGAGAGTCTCGAGGCTGTCAGATAGGGCTCCAGGGGCCACCGGAGGCCTGCACTTTTTGCTACCCACCTTTAGCCTACTTTTGGGAGCCAACTCAGATGACATTCAGTCAGCTATACTTACTATTTCCCTCGTCATGAACGATGACTTGTAGTCTCTTCTGATGTTATTCTGCTCACGTATGTTAGGCCACTTGTGTGAACAGTTGGCGATATCATCATCTCAACAGGCATTCACCATGTTCAATCCTGGATGCTTTGCGTGCATGCGTGTGGTGTTCTACAATATGTCTGGCAACAGAGTCACACTGAATTCATTCTTTCGACACCCTGAGTTAGCCGTGCGAGAATCTGGGAAGGTCCCATACCTGACTGAGCATCTGGGAAGGTCTCACTTTCCTCAGTGTCCTGATTATTCAGTACCCATGGATTTTCCTCTTCTTTTACTTTTATTGTCAAAATACCATACCCTAATCAAGAGAAGGACATAAGGAGCAGAGATAAGGTTTGACAGTAGTGGTGGATGTTCCCTTCAAACACCAGAGGTTGCTCAATATCTGTATTTTTGAAGGAGCTGGGTTTTCAGTTCTCTCACCCAAACTTGTGGAACTGCCCACAGATCTGTAATCCATGGCTATCCATCACTCTTCTTCAGACCAACGTTCCTTTTCAAACCCATAAACTGGCTTCCCAGCCCACTATGAGCTCAGCACTAATTCCTTTTAAGTCCTCCAAACTTTTAGAACTTACAAGCTGTGACGGGAGAACAACTGGATATGGCATATAAGTTCTACAGGACTGTTTTAAAAAACAACTAGCATGTTTCACAATAAAATCACCCTCCAATATTTTGTTCCAAGTCCCACTTCCTTACCTATAATGACAAATTCTCTGGGCATCCATCCCTTACCTGAGTGGGCATCTGGGGAAGTCTTGTTCTCCACATCCTGGAGAACTATAGTTCGGCATTCCTTCTCTTGTTCCATCATATCTGGAGCCTCTGATCAGCAGAGAAAAAAAATGAATGAATGTGAAAATGTGGGACTGGTGCAGACAAGGTATAGTGAAAGGACTCTTCACCCCAAATATGGTTTTTGTATACTTCTTAGTTTTGTGGAGGAATTTCTAGTCTGCAGTCTGGTTATGCTCAGAGGTTAATCTAAACCAGACTTTCCAGGTAGGACTACTGCTGTGCAATTAGCTGGCTCAGATAAATACCTATGCATACCCAGATTCCCCCTACCTACTGACATTCAGTGACTCTGCCTGGTGGAGAAAGAGGGAGGGTCACTAGCAAGGAAGATCCAGGAAGTGCCAGTCACTGAACTTTCTAAACTTTCTTTCAAATCATTTACTTTTTAGAAACAAAAGGGGAGGGGTCTAGTAAAAAGGCATATTGAGAGGGCAATCCCTGTGTGGGAAGAAGATAGCCAGCTTGGTGGGATCTTGGCCTGCAAAGTGAGGTGGACATGGTCCGTCATGGAGACACCCTAAAATCCAGCCCAGGGGCAGTAATTATAAAGAAAAGCCTCCAACTTTACAATCATAGAATCATAGAACAGTAGGGTTGGAAGGGGCCTACAAGGCCATCGAGGCCCAATCTGTTTGGGAAAGTAAAGAACAAGGAATCAAGGATGCATTAACTTCTCCTTTGCTTCGATATCAATATAAATCTCTCTCACACTTATCTTTTTGATGGTTCCATGTTCTAAGTAAAAGTTTGTATTTTGAGAAGTTCAAACCTGTTATACTTTTGCTGTTAACTTGAAATTCCCTTCCTTGATCCATGCTTACCAGTGAAAACCCCTTTGGGGAAATTTTTTATAAAGCCCTGTTTGATTCCCAGAAACATGATTGTGTCCACAATATTGGGGGCTGATAAAAATGTGAGGGGAGCATTTAAAGGCCTATTGTGACATTACAAGTATTTCTAAATGGGAGATTAGGCTGGGGGGGGGTGGAAATCAGTGGCAGAGAAGAAAAGGAAATTCTGTTAATTTTGGCAAGCAAAAAAGATAGAACAAGTTTCTTCACTGAGGGTCTAGTCAGGGCTGTCCCGGGACACTTGGCTCCCTCAAGTAGAGCAATATCAAAGTGCACAGTACTGAATGCTGGTCAAGTTATTGACCTGGTTTGCATGTAACACTGTGCAATTCCAGGGTTGTTTAACCCAGGAATTACAGGGGGAGACAAATGTGAGAACCACGTCCAATTTCAATTAACAGCCCAGGGACATTGTTTTGTGACATCTGAATCCAGAAACTCTGGGCTGTTTATGGTTAAACAACCCATAGTTAACCCAACAACTATCCACTCCTCCCACAATTCCCAGGTTAAACAACTGAGGAATTGCTTTGCATTACATCCAATCTGGCTCATTTTGTGTCCTGAAGCAGGAAGTCTCACAAGCTCTTCTCCACCTCCCTACCATTAAAGACCCACTATAGTAAATAACTAACAAGTTGCTGCTCTTTCATGATACCCCAAACTAGCTGGCTGAGGCAACCACCTAACTCTACCAAGGTAGGTTTTAAAAGGGGATTAGACAAATTGATGGAGGACGGTTCCATTATGAACAGCAGTTAGCCATGATAGCTCAGTAGGAGCTCCACGTTCGGACGTAGGATCTTACAGACTGCTACAAGCCAAGGACAAAATGGAGGGGTGGGCTGTTGCGTTTATGTCCTGCTTGCCGACTTCCCACTGGGGCAGCTGGCTGGCTTCTGTGAGAAACAGGATGCTGGGCTAGAGAGGCTTTTGGTCTGATCCAGCAGGGATCTTCTTATGTTCTTAAGGGGAACATCAGCATGTTTGCAAGAAGACCAAGGTTTGCAGCAGTCCAAACAACAAACAAAGGGGGCAAACCTACCCACCCCAAATTGTTCATACTCAGTGGACTCCAAGAGACATGGAATGGCAAGCATTAGTTGGGGGAAAATGGACTGGGGATGAGGAATACAAAGAGTGTGGAATTCCCTGCTGGAGCCCCTTTTTGAACTGTCTGCCCCAACCTGGTGCCCTCCAGATGTGTTGGGATTGCAACTCCCAAATTCCCAGCCAGGTTTACAGGATCCTGGAGGGCAGCATGGCTGGGTCGAATCCTGAAAAGAAGCACTCCTGTTTGGAGGGCACACTGCAACATTTTGTTGCAGGTTCTACAAATATTATTATTATTATTATTATTATTATTAATAATAATAATAATAAATGCCACATACAGTCTGTTTTATATACTAAATACTTTGGTGGAGTCTAAATGTGGACAGCCGTTGAGTGATGGGTTTAAAAAAAAATCCATTTAGTGCTGCTGTGTTTTGAAATGGTATTGTAATCTCAATCTGTGTTGAATTTTAATTTAGTTTAGTTTGGTAAATAAAGAATGAAGGGAATTCAGAGACTACAATTCTGTGTGTGTTTTAACCACAAGAACGAGTAAAGATGGCAAACCTCCATGGAGAAATTATCAAAAGGAAAGAGAAAATGCAAAATGGGTCAGGAAAATAGAGATTTCAAAAACAGCTGCAATCCTAAACACAATTGCTAAAGTATAAACCCAACTACACTGAGTGAGGCTTATTTCCAAGTATGTTATGTAGTTATCACACCTCTTTTCCACTTTCCTCCATGCAACCCAAAGTAGCTTATTGAAACGTAATAAATAAATAATAACATAAGTTACATGGTCCTCCCCACTCCCATTGTCTCCTTGCAACATCTTTGCCAGGTGGGCTACACTCAGACAAACAGAGAGAGAGCATGTATGTATGTGGCTGGCCCAAGGCTGCATAGCGAGTGTTGGGATCTAAATCTTGGTCTCCCTTGTTCTAGTCTAACTAATTTTTGTGAACCGCGCAGCTATGGGGCAGTATAGAAATATAACAAATGAAATGAATTAACCTGGCATGGCATGACATGAGTTCTAGTCCAGAACATCTGAAGGGCCCGGGGGTGGGGAAAAGGATTGCCTAACCACTACTCCACAGTGGTTTGTTGTTGTTGTTCAGTCGTGTCCGACTCTTCGTGACCCCATGGACCATAACATGCCAGGCCTTCCTGTCCTGCGCTCTCTCCCGGATTGTGCTCAAGTTCATATTCATTGCATCGGTGATGCTATCTAGCCATCTCATCCTCTGTCGTCCCCTTCTCCTTTTGCCTTCAGTCTTTCCCAGCATCAGGGTCTTTTCCAGAGAGTTTTCTCTTCGCATTAGGTGGCCAAAATATTGGAGCTTCAGCTTCAGTATCTGTCCTTCCAATGAGCACTCAGGGTTGATTTCCTTTAGGATTGACTGATTGGACCTCCTTGCAGTCCAGGGGACTCGTAAGAGTCTTCTCCAGCACCACAGTTCGAAAGCATCAATTCTTCGGCGCTCAGCCTTCCTTATAGTCCAGCTCTCACAGCCATACATTACTACTGGGAAAACCATAGCTTTGATTAGACGGACCTTTGTCGGCAAGGTGATGTCTCTGCTTCTTACTATGCTGTCTAGGTTTGCCATAGCTTTCCTCCCAAGGAGCAAGCTTCTTTTAATTTCATGGCTACAGTCACCGTCTGTGGTGATCTTGGAGCCCAAGAAAGTAAAATCTGTCACTGCTTCCATTTCTTCCCCTTCTATATGCCAGGAAGTGATGGGGCCAGATGCCATGACCTTAGTTTTTTTAATGTTGAGTTTCAAACCAGCTTTTGCACTCTCCTCTTTCACCATCAACCAGAGGCTCTTCAGATCCTCTTCGCTTTCTGCCATTAGGGTGGTATCGTCTGCATATCAGAGGTTGTTGATAATTCTCCCAGCAATCTTAATTCCGACCTCTGATTCATCCAACCCGGCGTTTCTCATGATGTACTCTGCATATAAGTTAAATAAGTAGGGTGACAATATGCAGCCTTGTCGTACTCCTTTCCCAATTTTGAACCACTCGGTTGTTCCATGTCTGGTTCTTACTGTTGCTTCTTGACCCTCGTACAGGTTTCTCAGGAGACAGGTAAGGTGGTCTGGTACTCCCATCACTTTAAGAATTTGCCACAGTTTGTTGTGATCCACACAATCAAAGGCTTTAGCATAGTCAATGAAGCAGAAATAGACGTTTTTCTGGAATTCTCTTGCTTTCTCCATGATGCAGCGAATGTTGGCGATTTGATCTCTAGTTCCTCTGCCTCTTCGAAACCCTGCTTGTACTTCCGGTAGTTCTCGGTTCGCATACTGCTGAAGCCTAGCTTGTAGGATTTTAAGCATCACCTTGCTGGCATGTGAAATGAGCGCAATTGTGCGGTAGTTTGAACACTCTTTGGCGTTGCCCTTCTTTGGAATTGGAATGTAAACTGATCTTTTCCAGTCTTGCGGCCATTGTTGAGCGTTCCAAATTTGTTGGCATATTGAGTGCAGCACTTTAACAGCATCATCTTTTAGGATTTTAAATAGCTCAGCTGGAATACTGTCATCTCCGCTAGCTTTGTTGTTACTAATGCTTCCTAAGGCCCACTTGACTTCACTCTCGAGGATGTCCGGCTCAAGTTCAGTGAGCACACTATCATGGCTATCAGGGACATTCAGATCTTTCCTGTAGAGTTCTTCTGTGTATTCTTGCCACCTCTTCTTAATCTCATCTGCTTCTGTTAGGTCCCTGCCTTCTTTGTCCTTTATCATGCCCGTCTTTGCACAAAACGTTCCCTTGAGATCTCCGATTTTCTTGAAGAGATCTCTAGTCTTTCCCATTCTGTTGTTTTCCTCGATTTCTTTGCATTGTTCATTTAAGAAGGCCTTCTTGTCTCTCCTTGCTATTCTCTGGAACTCTGCATTCAGTTGGATATCTCTTCCCCTTTCTCCCTTGCTTTTCGCTTCCCTTCTTTCCTCAGCTACTTGTAAAGCTGCATCAGAAAGCCACTTGGCTTTCTTGCATTTCTTTTTCTTTGGGATGGATTGAGTTGCTACCTCCTGAACAATGTTACGGAGCTCCGTCCATAGTTCCTCAGGCACTCTGTCTATCAGGTCTAATCCCTGAAATCTATTCCTCACCTCCACTGTATATTCATCAGGGATATGATTTAGGTCATACCTGAATGGTTTAGTGGTTTTCCCTATGTTCTTCAATTTAAGCCGAAATTTTGCAACAAGAAGCTCATGATCTGAGCCAGTCAGCTCCAGGTTTTGTTTTTACTGACTGTATGGAGCTTCTCCATCTTTGGCTGCAAAGGACATAATCAATCTGATTTCGATATTGACCATCTGGTTATGTCCATGTGTAGAGTCGCCTCTTGTGCTGTTGGAAAAGAGTGTTTGCTATGATCAGCGTGTTCTCTTGGCAAAACTCTATTAGCTTTTGTCCTGCTTCATTTTGTACACCAAGGCCATGCCTGCCTGTTATCCCGGTGATTTCTTGACTTCCTACTTTAGCATTCCAATCCCCTATGCTGAAGAGGACATCTTTTTTTGGTGTTAGTTCTAGAAGGTGTTGTAGGTCTTCATAGAACCGATCAACCTCCGCTTCTTCGGCATCAGTGGTTGGTGCATAGACTTGAATTACTGTGATGTTGAATGGTTTGCCTTCGATTCGTACTGAGATCATTCTATCGTTTTTAAGATTGTACCCCAGTACTGCTTTTCCCACCCTTTTGTTGACTATGAGTGCTACTCCATTTCTTCTCAGGGATTCTTGCCCACAGTAGTAGATATGATGGTCACCTGAATTAAATTCGCCATGCCTGTCCATTCGCTGATAGTTCGCTGATTCCCAAGATGTCGATGTTCAATCTTGGCATCTCATGTTTGACCACCTCTAGCTTACCTTGATTCATTGATCTTACATTCCAGGTTCCTAAACAATATTGTTCTTTACAGCATCGGATTTTCTTTTCACCACCAGACACATCCACAGCTGAGTGTCCTTTCGGCTTTGGCCCAGCCGCTTCACTCTTTCTGGTGCTACTTGGAAATACCCTCTGCTCTTCCCCAGTAGTATATTGGACACCTTCCGATCTGAGGGGCTCATCTTCCGGCATAATATCTTTTAGCCCTGTGATCCGTTCCATGGGGTTTTCTTGGCAAGAATACTGGAGTGGGTTGCCATTTCCTTCTGCAGTGGACCACATTTTGTCAGAACTCTCTGCCATCACCTGTCTGTCTTGGGTGGCCCTGCATGGCATAGCTTATGGCTTCACTGAGTTACGCAAGCCCCTTCGCCACAACAAGGCAGTGATCCATGAAGGGGCCACAGTGGTTTAGCCTCTAGCTAGTACTGGCCTGGAAGCAGTGACAGATTTTACTTTCTTGGGCTCCAAGATCACCGCAGACGGTGACTGTAGCCATGAAATGACGCTTGCTCCTTGGGAGGAAAGCTATGGCAAACCTAGACAGCATAGTAAGAAGCAGAGACATCACCTTGCCGACAAAGGTCCGTCTAATCAAAGCTATGGTTTTCCCAGTACCAACGTCTGGCTGTGAGAGCTGGACTATAAGGAAGGCTGAGCACCGAAGAATTGATGCTTTTGAACTGTGGTGCTGGAGAAGACTCTTACGAGTCCCCTGGACTGCAAGGAGGTCAAATCAGTCAGTCCTAAAGGAAATCAACCCTGAGTGCTCATTGGAAGGACAGATACTGAAGCTGAAGCTCCAATATTTTGGCCACCTAATGCGAAGAGAAAACTCCCTGGAAAAGACCCTGACGCTGGGAAAGACTGAAGGCAAAAGGAGAAGGGGACGGCAGAGGATGAGACGGCTAGATAGCATCACCGATGCAATGAATATGGACTTGAGCACGCTCCGGGAGAGAGCGCAGGACAGGAAGGCCTGGCGTGCTCTGGTCCGTGGGGTCACGAAGAGTCGGACACGACTGAACAACAACAGTACCGCCCGGTGCTTCGGGTTGCAGCCCTGGAAGAATCCTTTCCGTGGGGCGCTGCTATCCCCACATCTCCCCGCTTGCGCCATCTCCCCCGCCCCCTGAAAGCCACACTCACTACGAATCCTGCAAGAAGCGGGATCCTCAAGGGCTTCTTTACTCGGCAGATCCCTCTGACCCTCTTTGGCTGCTTCAGCAATCCTCGCCGCATCTCCAACTTCCAAGATGGAGAGAGGACGTGCGAGCTGCGTGTCCGTGTGTCTTTATTTATTATTAAATTTATTTATTAATTAAATTTATTAATCGCCCATCTGGCTGGTCACCCAGCCACCCTTAATCGAGACCCCCGACACGCACCCTCCCCTCCCTCCTTCTTTTCTATACGCCGTCCAGTGGGGAGTGGTTTGCGGCTGGCTCCTTGTTCGCCCCCTCCCCACCCTGTGATCTGCATGCAAGGCCAAAAACTCTCTTGCCGCGAACCCCCCAAAGCTACCCCGCTCCCATCCGGCTCCCTCAGCACATGGATGGAGCGAGGGTGGATGTGTTCCTCCATCGGTTCTTCAGGGCTGGAAATTCAGTGCCTGCCGGGGCGGAAACCTTTCGGGGCGGCGGGGGGGGGGGGAGCCCTTTGCGGCTTTATTTGTTAGCCCGGATTCTGTGCGGCTTTACTCTGGAAGAAGTCCGGAGGCGTTCAATGGTTTTTTCTCCCCGCCAGGTAAATGCGCGGGAGCGGGTTGCACGGCTGCCATCTCAAGCGTATGCACCAATACTTGGGAGAAAGTCCACTGAACTCGGTGAGCCTTTTCTTCTGACTCAAGCAACGTAGGATAAGGCTGCGGGTCTGTTTGCCCTTCCCTGCTCCCTCTCTGACAGCTCTGCGAGGGGGCCCTCGGCCTCAACTGCTGCCTTTCCTCCCCTTCCTGGTGAGCTCCAGGAGAAAGGGGGCGGGGGCATGCTGCCTTGAGCTTTGGGGAGGGTAAAAATCCATACGAATGTAATAAAACAGAATCTGCACCTTTTTTGTTTCTGTTGGTGTGTCTCAGTATTCAGAGAATAATCCCATTTTTTTTAAATGTTTTTAAAAAGTGGTGGGAAGACGCACAACTTGTATGGCAAATACATCTACACTAAAGTCCGGAGGGGTGGCCGTGTTAGTCCGTGTCAGGAGCGCCCTTGCTGCCTTCTGAAATCCTCAAGTAGCCAGAATCAACACGCAGACGCTAGGGCTCTTTTCCAAGGCTTTATTTCCATTCAACCTAATGACGCTTACAGACGCTGATTGCAGAAACTTAAGAGAAACTGCCTACTTGAGGTTTCTAGCCTTAGTGAATCAGTTGATCTCCGTTTGGGGGTAAAGGCGGGAAGCCTCTGAACTGAACGGCTAGGAGGCGAAAGTCCACCCCTTTCCCGTGG
The DNA here is from genome assembly GCF_057233095.1 of Heloderma suspectum. Classification (NCBI taxonomy): domain Eukaryota; kingdom Metazoa; phylum Chordata; class Lepidosauria; order Squamata; family Helodermatidae; genus Heloderma; species Heloderma suspectum. The sequence continues at coordinate 362,888,965 of NC_139459.1, read as the reverse complement.
GGCATCCGGGCACAGCTGTTGACGTCACGCCTCCTCTCGGCGCCCTCTGTCTCCCGCTTGTCCCTACGCCGGCGCCTAGCATCCCGAAGCTCCAGTTGTCCCTCCCCCTGCCTGCCAGGGTTGCTACCGCTCTCAGGAATGTGAACAGCATGTGGGTTCCTCTCCCACGGTTTCTATCTCTTCCTCAGAATCAGAACTGCTTTGGGGCTCTATGGGCTCCAATCCAACCCTGAGAGTCTGCTGCACCAAAACCAAAGAGAGTCTGTCAGTATCTAAAAAACTGATAGATTTAGGCCACGATCCTATGGATGTTTAGGGAGAATAAAGTCCTACAACTCCCAGCTATGCTGGCTGGGGAAGGCTGGGAGTTGTAGAACTGAGGTGTGTTTTTTTTTTTGTCTAAACATGCATAGGATTGCACCTTGAGGTTGCAATCCTATACACTTGCTTTCCTCCAACCCCACTGAACCCAATAGCGCTTACATCTGAGAACATTTTATTTATTTATTTCATTTCATTTCTATACTGCCTGATAGTGGAAGCTCTCTGGGCGGTTCACAAAAATTAAGGGGTTTAGGATGTTTAGGTTTGCACTGTTAAGTATTTAAGATACCGCAAGACTTGGTTATATATACACAAGAGCTGCACATTGTTAATTTGCAGATTAATCAATAGCACAGTCCTACGCGGGTGAGGTGCAGAGCTGAGGCCAAACTGAGTGGTACAACGTGCAGAAGGTCCCAGGAGAGACTCCACAGACACAGGAGGGTCTACAGTTGCCTTCCATGACTAAGGGGAGCAGATGTGACAACAGGGGGTGGGGTTGGAGTGCTCCCTTTCCTTGTGCATTTGTACCAGGGCTGGGCCAAGACATATTGCTGCCTGAGGCAAAGAACAAGATGGCGCTCCTCCCATTCCACCTACAAAAGCCAACTGGACTGGCAGATTAATCTGTCTTCAGCACTGATGGTGGGGCAGCATCTGCCACTGAATCTGAAAGCAGCAGTTATGTCGGGGGCACAGAACAGACTACATGGCACACAGGTCTCCCAACACCTTGCTGCTGCCTCCCAACATTTGCTGCTTGCATTCTTCCTAATGGTAGGGCCGGCCCTGGTTTGTACCGAGAGAATGCCTGAACAGGGCTACAGGCTGTGCTGGATGACACGTGGCCTTGGAAGTGCCTTTCCTGTCTTAAAATGCACTCTGGAGGGTTTTGCAAACAGTGAGAATGAAATGAGTTCCAGAAAACAGGCTATGCAGGCTTATACATTTTCATGTCCTTGTATCAACTGTAGAAGATCCACCCTTTTGCAAGCAATGTGGATCCCTTTGTGACAAACAGTTGCCCCAGAAGCCTTTGCATCTTGCAAGACTTCTGCACCAGCCTCCACACTAGGCTACCTTGCAAATATTTATTAAAAATAAGAGTTATTGGTCTTCCACATCTTCCTCATAAATTTATTGAAATGTAATAAATAATAATGTAAGTTACATGGTCCTCTCATGAGAGCCAGTGTGGTGTAGTAGCTAGAGTGTTGGGCTGGGACTCGGAAGATCCGGTTTCTAGTCCCCACTCAGCCATGAAGCTCACTGGGTGACTTTGAGCCAGTCACTGACTCTCAGCCCAACCTACCTCACAGGGCTGTTGTGAGAATAAAATGGAGAGGAGGATTATGTACACCGCCTTGGGTTCCATAAGGAGGAAAAAAGGTGGGATATAAATGTAATAAATAAATAAATAAAATTGCTACATTCTCCTAAGCTATAATTTGTATAAAGAAACAACTGAAATATTGATATATTCCTGTATTAAGTTTGATTCTACAAGAGGCATTGCAACAGAAGCATACATGCTGTAACTTTTACAGACCCAGGAGCCTGCTATGAGAAAGATTAAATTTTCCCTGAACTCAGGAAAGGCCAGCAGATATTTCAGACAAGGAAGCTGAGGGAAGATAACTGCTAAGGTAACTGCTTAGTGGACTATTGTCCACATGTCCTGCTTATGACGCAAATGACATAAAATATTGTGAGGAGCAAACAGTACCTACAAAAGAGAAGCAAGTGGTATCCTGTTTTGAAGGGAAGTGTGGTTCTGAGAAGCTGACAAGATATAAAGCAAATTTAACACCCCAAATCATAGCTGGGAGGTTTAGAAAAATAATATCACATTGTTAAGAAGTTCTGTTCTAAATGTCCATTTGGAGAAGTATCACGTAAGCAGCGCTAATAAGAAAACATTTAAATATGAGAGCCAGATCACAGAGACTCTAGGACATCCCACCCGTCCTCAGAGAACCAGACATCACTTCTCGCAGGATGCAGCTTCTCACAGGCTAGGGGTCAGATTGAGGAGGGTTTTTTTCTCCAACTTTTCTCCTGTTGAACCTGAACTTAGGGCCCTTCTTTTCCTCACTGCACAGAGGGATGGCCATAATTAGGACAGGCATCCAAAATAAAACTGTCAATATCATACTGCCCTTATACAAATCTATGGCATGGCCACACCTGGAATTATTATTATTATTATTATTATTAAATTTATTAATCGCCCATCTGGCTGGCCACCCAGCCACTCTGGGTGATGTACAACATACAATAAAACAGTTTAAAACAGTAAAATTCTACAGTAAAAACATTTTCTAAAATACCCTAACCCACCCCAAATGCCTGCCTGGAATATCGTGTACAGTTTTGGTCCCTGTTTTCCTTCATTTCCTGTGCTGACTGGTGGGAGATTCAGGACTGATAGAAGGAAGTACTTCTTCAAACAACACATAATAAAACTATGGAATTTGCTACCACAAGATGTAGTGATGGCTACCAATTTGGATAGCTTTAGAAGGGGATTAGACAAAGTCATGGAGGAGAAGGCTATCATGGACTACTAGTCCTGATGCCTGTACGCTGCCTCCAGTATCAGGGGGGTATGCCTATGTATGCTGGGGAACACGAGCATGAGGGTGCTGTTGCGCTCATGTCCTGCTTGTGGGTTTCCCACAGGCAGCTGGTTAGCCACTGTGCGAACACAATGCTGGGCTAGACGGACCCTTGGTCAGATTCAGCATGTCTCTTCTTATGCCTTTATGTGATGGGGCTTCCCTTTTCCTGTGCTGCACCTCAGGAACAATGGCAGGAGAGCTGCTCCAGAGTAGAAATAGACAATACCGGGCAAGATGGATAAATAGCAGCTCCAACCTGCTGAGGCAGGTGGGCAAGCAAGCAGCAGTAAGGAGAAGTTGCCCCTGCAGCAGCCACTTGCCCCCTCTCTCTCTGTGCCGCAGACCTAGCATGGGGGTCCATCTTGTCAAGGGCCCTGCAAAAGCTGGACCTGAGCCTTATAGTTGATCCCCATTTTTTCAAAATCCATATTAGGACAATACTTTTCTTAGGCCAAGCCAAGGGTCACAAAATACTGTGAAAGCTGTGTTAGCCTAATAAAGGGATTGCCCTAATATAGCTTTTGAATTTTTGTATCCCTATTTTTTGTGTGAAGGAGGCAGAGCTGTGTGTCTGAACAGGCTTCAGTCATGGGACATATTAAAATGAAAGATAGAGAATAGTCATTGGAATGCATGGATTCCAAACACAGGAATATCCAGAATTTCCAAACAGTCACTAGCTGTATTAACAGCCATTAGAATAGCTTCTGGAAGCAGCAAAGGGAACAGGAAGTTCATTTTGAAATTATGAAATATGACATTATGAATTATGAAGAGGAATTCATAAAAGACAGACTTCAGCCCTGTGTACGCTTTCTTGGGAGTAAAGTCCCATTCAGCTCACAAGGACTAACTCCTCTAAGTATAAGGGCTTTCTCCTTTGGTCCAGTTTTTACTACAGCTTTGAGCTAGAAGCCTCAGGAAACTATTCTTCAAATGCACAAACATGTAATCTTGAGAGATTGCTAGCAAATCACTAGCAAATCACTTTGGTCAGTTGCTTCCCTGACCAGCTGATTCCTTTATTCTTTTACTTATTCTTTTACTCTTGCTGAGTGGATTTTTCTTTCTCAATCCTACATCTGCGATTAGACAGAAACCTTGGAGAACAACTGCCTATCAGTACCTAGCACAGCCTTCCCCCAACCTGATCGGTCATGTGGCTGGGGATGATGGGAGCTGAAGTTCACATCCAGAGGGCATTGCCAATGTGTTTTTAAAAATCATGCTACATATTTTATTTATTTATTTAATTTCTACACCGCCCAATAGCTGAAGCTCTCTAGGCGGTTCACAAAAATCAAAACCAAGCAGCGCAAGATAAAACAATATAAAATATGAAAGCATTAAAACCACAATATAACAATACACCCAGAATAAAACCTAGCAGCAATGTAGATATTGAAAATACAGATTTAGGGAGCAATCCTATGGCCGCTAGTCATAGGCAGCGTGGAACGGCCTCGTGCTTGGAAAAGAAGTGTGGAGTGGCAAAAATCGGGCATTCCTGGGGGCGTGTCGGGCAGGAAGTTGGAAATGCCGGCATGACACATCCTACGTGTCATCCGGCTGCCGCTTCCCACACTTCGAGGTCCCATGGCTAGACAGCTGAAATCAGCTGTCTAGCCATAAATGCAGGGCAGCTGAAATGCAGAGGGGATGATCCCCTCCATGCTTCTCCTGCCCTGCATTGGATAGGTGGTCACCTCCAAGTTCAGAGGTGGCCACCTACCACGGTAGGATTGCGCCCTTAAAACACTTAAGGCGCAATCCTATCAAGATAGGCAGCCGCCTCTGAACTTGGAGGGGACCGCCTATCCAAAGCAAGGCAGGACAGGCATGGCGGGGGGCTTCACGCCTCTCCTGCCCTGCTATTTTCCACTAGACAGCCGTTTTCGGCTGTCTAGCCACGGGGGGCCGACCGGGAGAGGAGGCTGCATGTACGACACATAGGATGTGTCGTAAGCACAGCTCCACTGTCCCCGCCCCAGAATGCCCCCAGCCCTGCCCCTTTTCAGTCACTCTGCATTCCTCTTCCGAGTGCGGAGGATGGGGCTTCTCCGCACCGCCTCTGAGGCAAAGCGGATGTGGGGGGAGGTTGGTTTTCTGGGAACCGACCTCGGCACGTGGGCTCCAAGGTCAGTTCCCAGAAAAGAGCATATCCTATGGCCCCTAGACAGTGTCTAGTGGCCATAGGATTTCTCCCCAAAGCTGAAAGACTAGGAAGCTAAAATGCTAAAATACGGGGAGAATAAAAAAAAATCTTCACCTGGTGCCAGAAGGAGTACAACATAGGTGCCAGGTGAATCTCTCTAGGGAGCTCATTGCACATACGTTAATCAGCTCACCACTGTTAAGATATCTCTGTTATCATCAAACAATTTGTGAATGGCAACTGTAAGAAAAACTGCAAGAGATCAATTTCAAAACCGGATATTTTATTTATAACTATTCATTATTTTCAAAAACAAAAATACAAACATCTTGCCCATATTAAAAAGACTATTATAACAAATCCAAAATGTCCTGGTGTACAGATAAGGAATGGTATCTCTGGTTACAAGAAGTAATAACGCTGCTCCATCCCAAAGCAAGCTTGCTCAAGGCTGTTGGTCAACCTTGTCTAAAATGGAAAACACCAGTTAGGTTATACGTCAACATGACCTTGCAGGCCGAAAAACTAATCAATATTTAATAATATTTTATCTACTTTTTTTTTTTTTAAGGTTGAACAGACATTTTGAAATAAAGAATGCTTGCCGAAAGTTTTGCTGTCTTGTTATAGTGTGCTGCCGCTGCTCAGAATGTGGCTTTGAGAGGTTTGGGTTGCGCAAACTGTAGCACAGAGGCTGAGAGATCATGGTGTAGAGTGATGTTGCTCTCAGTGGATAGCATAGCCACTGTGATGTGATCTATCATGGAGGATGAGAGGTTCACAAGTCCATTTGGATGAGCTTCAGTTTTAAGACGCTACGCTCAGCATCTGTAACCGGAAACATCAAGAGAATTTGTAGCACTGCCCAGACACTGGCATTATCAGAGCATGAAAACCCTGTTGCTCTGACAGGCTCAAGGAACTTCCTCATGCTACCAGCACTGGGCCTGCCGCTCTGCTTTGTGCTTTTCTATTCTGAGCCCCAGACAGCTTTTTTGAGGCCATTTTCATAACACACTAGTCAAGACTCTTGCATATACCACCATGATATGTAGTATTGGCCTCATTTGTACTAGGAAACTGGTTGGTGTGAAAAGCGGTTACTATGCTTGATCATGTGGTTACTACAGTTCTAATATTCCAGGGCAATGGTAATTTTTGAAGTTCAAAACTTAAAAATCAGCAAAATTTAATGGGGGTTTAATGACAGCCTCTGACCAACCAAATGAATTGATCAGATGTAACCCACACAGCTCAGCAATGGAATGGTTAAGAGGCCAAGTAAAAGCATGGGGCTAGAGCTCTGAGCTGAAAAGCCTGTGAGAGAAGAAAGATTTCAGGTCTGTGAAGGAAAAAACCTCACAAAATCCAGCTCCTAAGTGATCTTCACGGCCGACATTCCTCAATGCTGCTGATTTTTCTGCAGTAACTAGACTGTTAGGCTTACATCCCCCAATAGCCCCTGCTTCCTCACCCTGAACCAGAAAAGGAAGTGTTCTTCCTCTGGGAAGCAAGGATGTAGGTCGGAAAAAGGATGGAGAAAAATTCCTGGAGAGAGAGAGGAAAGAAGACGAATCGGCAACCTGCAGGACTTCACGTGGGATCCCAGGACCTGGGGCAGAAGAGCACTTGATGCACTGGCATCAAGTCCTCTGACTTGATGTTCTACAGGAAAGTGTTTATCCTCTTCAGAGCGGAGCATGTTTGCTCCGCTTCTGCTGTCATCACTGGAGTGGTGATCAGGAGCCTCAGCATTGTCACAGTTTGCTCCAAAGTTGTCTCCAGATTGTTCTCCAAAAGCACGTGCAGGAGTGTGAAAGCATTCTCGCAACTGTAGAATGCTTGTCTCTTGTACAAGATGGAAAGCTCCGACTTCAGCCTGTCTTTCTGCAGCATTGGGTAGGCCTCTAGAGCTTGGTTAAGTGCCTCTTGTGGGAAACTGTATTTATGCGCTGGAAACAAACATCCCTGCAACAGTATTGCACTTGCAAGATGACTGGTAAAGGCAAAATGCTCTTTTACATGTGCAACGATGATGGTGCAGACTTGTGATGCAGTTAGATCCAGTGTCTCCTTTTTGTCCCTGGGCAGCAAAGATTCAGAAGGTAATTCAGAGAATAAGGTTGGAATAGAATCTCTGACTGAATTGATGGCACTCACAAAATCCAAGGCAGCTTTCCTGACTGCTACAGAATCAGTGACTGTTCTCTGGAGTTGCCTGTCGAAGGTATCCACATGAGGCATGATTCTGTGGAACAATGACAAAAGGTACAGGAACTCACCATCGTCTTCCAGCATATGGAGAAATCGCCCAGCATCACAGACTGTACTCATATCAAACCTCCCATCTCTGATTTCATGAAAACATTCAATTAGCTTCAGTCTCTTCTCAAACACCACAATCACAACATTAACTCTTTGAATGTTCAAGTTCCAGTCTGCCTGAGATGATTTGGGAGTCGTCTTCTCACCACAGCCTCCAGAACTGCTTTCCTTTCTGGTCTGCGAGCGAAGAACTTGGGGAATGCAAAAAGCTGTGCAAAGAAAAGGCGCACTTCCTGGATTTGGGATGCTGCTTGTTGCATCACCAAGTTCAACTGATGGGCATAGTAGTGGACATAATGAGTATTAGGGAATATGTCCTTAATCCTCTTATGCACTCCTGTGTGCTCACCATACGTTACGCTCACCCCATCATCACCCTGAGCAATGAGTTTCTGTTTGTCAATTGCCTCTGGAAATACATCTGCCAGCTGCTGAACTAAAACTGTAGCAATGGTTTCAGGCCGAGAGTCTTCCACCCGGGTGAATCCGTAGAAGCGTTCCACCGGTGAGCAATCTTCAACAAGGTACCGGAAAATCAGCGCAGTTTGGCATTTGGTCAATGGATATGTTATGTGATTGGCTTCGATGGCTACAAAATGAGAGCTTTTCAACTGCTCTTTAATGTGATCCTTTGCCACCGCCAACATGCAGTCAAGCAGTTCGTTTTGAACCGTCTTTGGCAGACCTCTCAGCACTGTGGCACTCTGCAGGTGAAGTTCCATGGCAGAGTCAATGGACACCACAAGATTAACCAGTCCTTTGAACACTCCCGGATTTTCTGAATCATCCGTCTTGCTGTGACTGGAAAGCGCCAGCTCAAAAGCACCACAGAACCGCAGACAGTCAATGATTTTCGAAAGGATGTACCTGTTGTTCTCAACTTCTTGATTATGCTTTCTTACACGGCTGCCTTCGTCCAGTTGAGCTGCAACGTTTGTACCCAACATGGTTAGCTGCACGCAGTTTTCCATGTGGCTTTTGGATTCCTCGTGCTTCCGGGTCTTTTCGGTGAGATGTCCTAAATCTTTGACTCCTGTCTGTGTCCATGGCTTGTCACCTCCAAACAGCAGACAGGGAAAGCAGAACAGGGCATCTTTCGTAGCACTTCCACAGAGCCATTTCTTTCTCTCGAACCACGATGTGCTGAACGTCCGTGTGTACTCTTTCCCCCGGTCACATCCAGATTGGTGGAGCATCAGAGGAGGCCTTTCTGGACCCAGCTCTTTGATTCGTAGCTTGTCACCTGGAGGCAACTTGAAGAAAGGCGTTTGCTGAAGCGCTTCTACAGAATTCATCATGACGCCTGCTTGTGGTGCTGGAAGCAGAGTGGAAGTGTGCTGCTGCCCTGCAGATAAATAAAGACATGTGTCCAAATACTAACAGCGAACTCATCATTCTCTAAAACTGGATTTTTGTGTAGCCAAAGCCACACCATCCACACACAAGAATCTAATTCAGCAGGCTTTGGGAACCCCAAGGTTGACGGAGGTGCAACAAAAAAACAATATCTGGCAGAAAACTCTTAACGGGGGGAACCCCAAAAACAGTCCAATGATGACTGAGCGTGTTCAGTGAGCATGGAAATTTGGCTGGGGGTGGGGAGGAGAAATGGAAAATGGGGGTTGGGGTGGGGGAATGGAATGGAATGGGACAGAGTATCCTGGAAAAGAACATGGCTGGCACCCTGAAGAGAGGTACTCCACACAACAACGTTTTGTTACAGGGTTCATATGTCCAAAATTAAATGAGGGGGTGGTCTGGCCAGAATCCAATGCACAATGGCCATTCTGTCTGGGGGACAATTGGAGTTACAGTCCAACACCCCAACTGGAGGGCAGCAGGTTCGAGAAGGAAGATACTGATAAACTGTAAGAGCACTGAATTCAGTCCTACTTAATTTCTCTGGATTTTAACGACTGACCCTCCTTCCTTTTTCTTTTCCTTGTGGCTTCTCAGCAAAAAAGGCAGTACAGAAATATTAATAACAAAATAATGAACATGTATTTGCCTTTAGCTTCTAAGCCTCCCTGTTTTTTCTGTGCTTTGTCTATATTGTGTACAGTATCTAGGAAGTGTAGATGCAATAATAATAATGATGATGATGCATCTACTACAACAATCTTCAAAATTTAGTAGTATGAGATGAAATCTATCATTAGGTTTGGGATGTTTAATCCAGCTCACATGTCATTTAGATCGGGGATGGCAAACCTCCAGCCCAGGCCAAATCTGGCCTGCAATGATTCCCCATACTACCTGTGGAAGCTTGGGGATCCATCCCCCCACCTCCAAGTGTTGCTCCCACGTCCAATCGGGGAGGGGGAGCAATGTGGTGTTTCCTCTTATTTAGTGTGTTCCTCATCCTCATAACTGGACTGCTTCACTCTGCCTGGGTCTTCTCTTGCTAGGGAAAATCCAGGCAGACCAAAGTCAAGTCTGCTCAGTCCTGTTTGCTCTCAGGACATGACACTGCCTGCCCCACATCTTTCCCAACAGGGGAAGGTGCATGACAGGCATGCTGGGTTGATGATTCACACGGTGCCCCAACCAGGGCGGCTTTGGTGACCAGAGGTTTTCTCCAGCTGAAGAAGCCAAGTCCCCAACTGATTTGTCATCTGGAGGAGCTCCAGGACCAAATGATGTCACAGGATGGAGCCCTGCCCCTATATGCCATTCACACATGGAGAGCTGGGCGGGTGGGTCATCGGCCTCCCTCCAAATGTAGTCTCCCACCCCTAATTTAGACTGGATACAGAATTATACCATATCACACTTGTATCTCTTTCTTCTCCCTGCCCTATTTCATCCTTCAACCCCCAACACTTACCTTGGTTGTTAACTGGGCCAGAAAAGGTGAGGAATACACAGCTGATTGGCTGCATGGGCACAAAGACACCTGTATCCAAACATGGAAGTATATTATTGTCTCTTATAACAAGGATGGGGAACTGTGACAAACACAATTTTTCCTTGCTTCCTGCTAGAATGTATATCTGAACAAAGGACATGCCCAGACATATGTAGATACCAAACTTTGCATTACTCCACATCTGAGGCTGGAGTCCCTGTGACCTTATGTCTTATGTTAAATAAGTACCAGCAGGGATCAGCTGGAGGAGTCACGTTCTCAGCCTAATGACTGGTCCATTTGAATTTCTATTCCCTCTCTGGGAGTTGCCTATCCCTCACAGAAATACACTCCCTCACAGAAATACACTCGTCAGAAACAATAGTATACAGTCACACAGTTGCCTGGGAACTGCAGGGCATTACACCCCCTGTCTCCCTTTCCAGCTTAGGTTCTATTGGCCCAGTTAAGAACTGAAGATGAGCCATGCTGGATCAGGCCAAATGTCCATCTAGTCCTGCATTCTGTTCAAACACTAGCCAAGCAGATGCCCCAATGGGAAACCCACAAGAAGGACATCAGCACAACAGCACCCTTCTGCTTGTGTTCCCCAGCAACTGGTATTGAATGGCATAATGCCTCGGATACTGGCAGTAATATACAGTCATGAATTGGTCAAATTCCCTTTTAAAGCCATCCAAGTTGGTGGCCATCACTACATCTTGCGGTAGCAAATTATGTGGCTTTACTTCCTTTTATTTCTCGCAAATCTCCCATCATTCAGCTTCAGGGGATGATCCCTACTGGGCTCCAGAGTTGTGAGAAATACTCAGCTCTTTATCCACACTGTGCATAATCCTATATACTCATCTTGGGCTTGAGATCAGAAAATCCTGTTAGGCGCAAAAGAAGGTGATTTAATCAGCTTGAAAGTGGCATTTGAAATACACTAAAAGGCTGCTCAATCCACCCCTTCCACATGTATGTCCAACATGTGTGTCATGGATAATGGGATCGCAAGGAGAACCGGGACTGCAAACCCGGTTGAAACCTTGGCTTGTACTCCTCGTTCGGAAGCGTCCCACAAACCATATAGTTTGCTGGTTTGTATGAAACAGCAAGCCATGTTTTTCCCAAAAGCCAGCAATCTACTCATTAAGCTGACTGTGTGAGGAGAGGGAGGGAAGGAAGGAAGGAGGGATTGCACAAGCAAAGGGCTCACTCCCCATTCTCCAAACCATTATTTGAGGGATCGGGGGTTTTACATCTGAACCAAGCCACAATCTTTTCTGCTATGCTAATATTGGGACTGGGTCACTGCCACCCTGACCAACTCTTGTTTTCATGTGTGTGTAATGCATAGCATATATTGCTTTCTTGCATTTTCTTGGGCTTTTAGCACCTCCATGCAGATCCCCACCCCTTTAAAGGTATTGTTGTTATTTATTCGGTCAGTCGCTTCCGACTCTTCGTGACTTCATGGACCAGCCCACGCCAGAACTTCCTGTCGGCTGTCGCCACCCCCAGCTCCCCCAAGGTCGAGTCCGTCACCTCCAGAATATCATCCATCCATCTTGCCCTTGGTCGGCCCCTCTTCCTTTTGCCTTCCACTTCCCCTAGCATCAGCATCTTCTCCAGGGTATCCTGTCTTGTGGCCAAAGTACTTCAGTTTTGCCCTTAATATCATTCCCTCAAGTGAGCAGTCTGCCTTTATTTCCTGGAGTATGGACTGGTTTGATCTTCTTTTAGTCCAAGGCACTCTCAGAATTTTCCTCCAGCACCACAGTTCAAAAGCATCGATCTTCCTTCGCTCAGCCTTCCTTATGGTCCAGCTCAAGCAGCCATAGCTTACTACGGGGAATACCATTGCTTTAACTATGCAGACCTTTGTTGTCAGTGTGATGTCTCTGCTCTTCACTATTTTATCAAGATTTGTCATTGCTGTCCTCCCAAGAAGTAAATGTCTTCTGATTTCCTGGCTGCAGTCAGCGTCTGCAGTAATCTTTGCGCCTAGAAAGACAAAGTCTGTCACTGCCTCCACGTTTTCTCCCTATTTGCCAGTTATCAATCAAGCTGGTTGCCATAATCCTAGTTCTTTTGAGGTTGAACTGCAACCCAGCTTTTGCACTGTCTTCTTTCACCTTCATCATGAGGTTCCTCAGCTCCTCCTCACTTTCAGCCATCAAAGTGGTATCATCTGCATATCAGAGATTGTTAATGTTTCTTCCAGCAATTTTAACTCCAGCCTTGGCTTCATCAAGCCCAGCACATCGCATGATATGTTCTGCGTACAGGTTGAATAGGTAGGGTAAGAGTATACAACCCTGCCGTACTCCTTTCCCAATCTTAAACCAGTCTGTTGATCTGTGGTCTGTTCTTACCATTGCTACTTGGTCGTTATACAGATTCCTCAGGAGGCAGACAAGATGACTTGGTATCCCCATCCCACCAAGAACTTGCCACAATTTGTTATGATCCACACAGTCAAAGGCTTTAGAAGAGTCAATAAAACAGAAATAGATGTTTTTCTGAAACTCCCTGGCTTTCTCCATTATCCAGCGGATATTGGCAATTTGGTCTCTAGTTCCTCTGCCTTTTCTAAACCCAGCTTGTACATCTGGCAATTCTCGTTCCATGAATTGCTGGAGTCTACCTTGCAAGATCTTGAGCTTATTAATTTAATCTTGACCTCTCCCCAATAACCACATCCAATTTGCCCTGGCTCATAGATCTTACATTCCAGGTTCCTATGGTGTGTTGATCTTTAGAACATCGGATTCGTCGTTCACCACCAGCACCATCAGCTGCTAGCTGTCCTTTCAGCTTTGAGCTAGCTGCGTCATCACATCTGGGGCTAGTTGAACTTACCCTCTGTTCCTCCCCAGTAGCATTTTGACCATTGTCCGACCTGGGAGTCCCATCTTCCGATGGTATACCGACATATCTCTGGTTGTACTGATCTATTTAGTTTTCATGGCAAGAATACTGGGGTGGGTTGCCGTTTCCATCCCCAGGGATCGTATTTAGTCTGACCTCTCTGCCATGACCTTCCCGTCTTGGGTGTCCCTTCACGGTTTAGCTCATGACGTCATTGAGGTGCTCAAGCTCCAGCACCACGACAACGTAATAATCTCCTTTGCTGAAGCTTTAAAGGTATATCAACCCAGTAACTTAGAGGAAGCCACATCATACATGTGACAAACTGAGCTATAGTCCATGAAAGCTTCTGTCTCAATAACTTTGTTCACCACACAACTCTGTTGTTTTTGCTGGAACAAATTAATACAGCCACCTCTCCACATTTCTGGGAAATTGTGAAAAAGTCTGCAACACATTCTGAATAAATTATCTATGCACCCCCATTTCTTGAATAGAACCTTCACCTGAATGGGCAGCTGGGAGGATATTGTTTTCCTCAGGAACCTGATGATCCATTACCCACAGTTCTTCCTTTTCTTTTACCTTTGTCTTCATGTCAAGGAGCCCTGATCAAGAGAAAGACATCACAAGACGAAGTAGGGATTGATCCTCCAGTCACAAGTGGCTACTTGTGAATGCCTGCTTGTTTGTATAACAAAGTTAAAAGCAGGGAAGTGTGACAAGCATGCACACACACAGATTCAAGAATCAGAAAAAAGGAGCGTCCCATACAATTTCAAAGAAAATGTGATCTGTTTCAGATTGTTCCCAGAGAACCTTGTTTCATTCCCTGTGGACGGCTAAGTAAAGTAAGGGCTTTTTAGCACCAGCACTGCGGAATTTCAGCCTATGGATGTGCACCTCTGCCTCCTCCCTGTTCTTCTTTGGGTGGCTAGACAAAGTCTGCATTATTTTGGGATTTTCATAATTATTTGGCAGGTTTTGATCAAGTATTGCTGGTTTTAAAAAAATCACTGTCGATTATGTTGTGGTTTTTTTTAATGATCTCTATTGGATTTATTTCTTTTGCTTGTTAGCTTCCCTGTGATTATTTTTTTAAATAGAAAAAGAGGGGTAAAATATTTTAATTTAAACAAAAAACAATGCATAGAGATAGGAAGTCTTGCTGCCTAGGCTAATCAGCATTACAACACATCTCAGAATTGTCAGAAATGCACAGGGGTTCTGGGGCAGACATGTATGGGTTCCTCTGCTGCAGAAAGAGTTCTGTTATGTATAACAAGTTTCAAACTGCTGCTTTAGCTCATCATCCTACCGCTAGGAGGAGATTCAGATGACTTTCAGCCAGCTATGTTTACCATTTCGCTAATCACAGAAGATGACTTGTAGTCTCTTCTGACATTACGTTGCTCGCATGAATTAGACCACTTATGCTTTTGCAAGAGTTTAGCTGGCTAGATCATCATCTCCACTGGCACTCAGCATGTTCAACTGTGTGATTTTTAAAAACACGATTGGCAACAGTTTCTGAACTCATTCTCTAGGTACCCTGAGTTAGCCGAGCGAGCATCTGGGAAGGTCCCATACCTGAGTGAGCATCTGGGAAGGTCTCACTTTCCTCAGAGTCTTGGTTATTTGGTACCCATGGTTTTTCCTCCTCCTCTCTCACTTTTATTGTCATAATAGGATACCCTAATCTAGAGAAAGGCAGAAGGAGAGGAGGGAAGGTTAAATAGTACTGATGGATAATGACTTATTTCTCTTCAAAATACCAGAGGTTGCCCAATGTGTATATATGAGCTGGAGGGGGTTGCACTCCCCCTAAAGGATCAGGTTCGTAGTTTGGGGGTGCTTTTGGACCCAGAACTGTCACTTGAGGCACAGGTGAACTCAGTGGCACAGAGCACTTTTATCAGCTTAGGCTGGTATACCAACTACGCCCTTATCTGGACAGAGATAGCCTAGCTACAGTTATCCATGCTCTGATAACTTCTCATCTGGATTACTGCAATGCGTTATACGTGGGGCTGCCTTTGAAAACGGTCCGGAAACTTCATCTAGTTCAAAATAGGGCAGCGATATTGCTAACAGGGACTGGCCAACAAGCTCATATTACGCCGGTACTTTTCCAGTTGCACTGGCTGCCAGTCCATTTCCAGGCCCAATTCAAAGTGCTGATATTAACATTCAAAGCCCTTAACAGCATGGGGCCAGGTTATCTGAAGGATCGCCTCCTCTCATATGTGCATGCCCGGACCTTAACATCATCCTCAGCGGTCCTTCTCCATGAGCCCTTGCCAAAGGAAGTGAGGTGGGTAGCTACTAGGAAGAGGGCCTTTTCTGCTGTGGCACCCCAGCTGTGGAATGAGCTCCCTAGTGAGGTTTGCCTGGCACCTACATTGTATTCCTTCCAGTGCCAGGTGAAGACCTTTTAATTTTCCCAGGCATTTTCCTGTGTATATCAATGATTAGTCATCTATAATATAATGACCAAGTATTTACTATCATTAATTCAAGCCTCACCTGAAGAGTACCATGGCAAAAATTGGCTCAACCACATGCAGTAAAGTGCAAAAGCTCTTTGCTATCAGAAATTGAGTACAACAATTGGTAGGAGCAAATATTACCCTAGTCATGGCCAAGTTGAGGACAGCAAGCTTGTCTTAACAATGATTACTGCCTTTCAGCCTCAGCAATCCAAGCACATCACAGGATGATGAATGACCTACCTAACAGGGCAATTGTAAAGATTGCTGAGAATAATATATGTGAAGGGGTTTGAATGTCCAGTGCATAAATGGTAAGTCCACCCTGAATCCATACAGTCCAGCAGCATCCTTTTTCCCAGAGGCAGGACTTGAAGGCAACAGCCCTCTCCTGCATTTTGTCCCCTGCTTGTAGCAGTCTGAGATATACTGCAGGAGGTAAAGAAAGTGGAATGCCCTGCTGGAGCCCCCTATAGCTTTCAGTATCCTAGAGGTGGGCACATCTGCATAGAACCTTGAACCAGAAGCACTTGTTAGAAGGTATACTGCAACATTTTGTTGCAGGTCCCAATAGTAGTAATAATAATTGAAATGCCAGGCAAAATCTGTTTTTAAAGACTTTGGTGGATTTTAACTGTGGATGGTTGTTGGGTGTGGAAAAATTGGTAAATTTTTGAATTCGTATAGTAATTTCAATCTGTGTTGTATTGTAATTTTGCTTAGTTAAGCTTGGTAAACTTCAGTTTGATGGAAAGGTGGAGTAAAAAAAAATGTTTTAAACAAATAGATAATCAAGAGAAATGAGGTTTTGAAAGTGTGCATTTTTAAAATCAGAATAAGGAGTCAAGATTGCAAACCTCCAAGGGAGAAGTTATCAGAGGAACAGAAAAAATACAAAATGAGATGCAAAGGTATTATTATTATTATTACATTTATTAATACCCCGCCTTTTTCCCAGTACTGGGACACAAGGCAGCTTACAAACATTAAAACATATATAATTAAAACATATGAAAATATACAAGAGTTAAAATATGGTTAAACAATACAATTAAAATTATATGAAAACATTGAAACAGCATTTTAAAACAGCATTTTAGCAGCTTACCCCCAGGTTCCAACTATGTCCCAAAGGCCTGCTGGAACAGGAATGTTTTAGCCTGCCTCCAGAAACACATCAAGGAGGGAGCCATCCTAGCCTCCCTGGGAAGGGTGTTCCACAGCCATGGGGCAGCCACCGAGAAGGCCTTCTCCTGGGTTCCCACCAAATGTGCCAGACTGAGAGAAGGGCCTCCCCAGAAGATCTCAGGACACGGGCAAGTTCATAGGGAGGATATGGGCTTTCAGATAACCTGGACCGGAGCTGTATAGGGCTTTATAGGTCATAGCCAGCACTTTGAATTGTGCCCGGAAACAGACTGGAAGCCAGTGAAGCTGTTTTAACAAGGGAGTTGTATGCTCCCTGTAGCCAGCCCCAGTCAACAGTCTGGCAGTAGCTCTTTGGACCAACTGCAGTTTCTGAACACTCTTCATAGGCAGCCGCACGTAGAGCGTGTTGCAGTAATCCAAATGGGATGTAACTAAGGCATGTGTCACCGTGGCCAGATCAGACATCTCCAGGAATGGACGAGGTTGGCACACGAGTTTTAACTGTGCAAAGGCACTCCTGGCCACCGCTGAAACCTGAGCATCTAGGCTTAGGGCTGAATCCAGGAGCACCCCCAAACTGCGAACCTGAGTCTTCAGGGGGAGTGCAACCCCATCCAACACAGGCTGAATCCCTATACCCTGATCTGCCTTTTGACTGACCAGGAGCACTTCTGTCTTGTCTGGATTAAGTTTCAATTTGTTCTCCCTCATCCAGTCCATTACTGATGCCAAAAACTGGAATCTGTTCCTCTACCCAGTAGAGCTGGGTGTCATCAGCATATTGGTGGCACCGAACTCCAAAACTCCGGACAACCTCTCCCAGCGGTTTCATGTAGATATTAAATAGTACAGGGGACAGAACAGAACCCTGAGGGGCCCCACAAGGTAACGGCCACGGAGTTGAACAGGCATCCCCCAACACCACCTTCTGAGTTCGCCCCCCTAGGAAGGAATGGAGCCACTGTAAAACAGTACCTCCAAATCCCATCCCAGTGAGGCGTTTCAGAAGAATACCATGGTTGATGGTATTGAACGCTGCTGAGAGGTCCAGCAGAACTAACTGGGACACACTCCCCCTGTCCAGTTCCCGGTGTAGGTCATCCACCAAGGAGACCAAAGCTGTCTCTGTCCCATACCCAGGCCTCAAACCAGACTGAAATGGATCAAGATAATCCACTTCATCCAGGAACCCCTGGAGCTGGGAGGTCACCACACACTCTAATACCTTGCCCAAAAATGGTACGTTAGAGACTGGACGACAGTTATCTAGAATGGTGAGATTCAGGAAGGCTTCTTCAACAGAGGTCTCACAACTGCCTCTTTTAAGCATAATGGAACAATGCATTGTTCCAGAGAGGCATTAACCACTCCAGTTGTCCACTCAGCCAGTCCTCCTCTGGCCTCTTTAATAAGCGAGGAGGGGCAAGGATCCAGCATACATGTGGTGGCTCTCACTGCTCCAAGGATCCTGTCCACATCCCCAGGCTGCACAAATTGAAAAGCATCCATCAACACTGAACAAGTAGGAGCCAAAGTGACATCCACAGGATCTGCATCAACTACAGCATCCAAGTCAGAATGGATCTGAGCGATTTTATCAGCAAAGTGCTGAGCAAATTGTTCACAGCGGGCTGTTGAGTGGTCAGGATATTTATCACTTGGGCCAGGACGTAGAAGGCCCCTGGCCACTCGAAACAGGTCTGCTGGCAGGCTCCCTGCAGATGCAATGGTGGCAGAACAGAAAGACTTCTTTGCTGCCCTCACTGCCACGGAGTAGGCTTTCAGATAAGCCTGTGTTCGATTGGGCTCGTTCTGAGTTGTCTCGGTCTCATTTGCTTCATCGCCGCCGGTTCCCTAGAGAACCAGGGTGCTGGTTGGGCTCCACTCGGTGAGAGGGGATGCTCAGGAGCGATTGTGTCCACTGCCCTAGCCATTTCCCTATTCCAGAGATCAGCCAGGGCTTCGACAGAATCGCAGGAAACCATCTGGATCCATCAGCCTCCTGGGGCGGACCAACTTAATTGGTCCCCCACCCCTGCAGTAAAGTTTTTAGTGGGTCTGAAAGACTGCAGTCCTAGATACAGTTGTTAAAGGCATAAACTAAAATGAACTGAACGGGATTTACTTTTGAGCAAATATGTCATTTATCATACTTCTATCCCACTTCTCCTCAAAGGAGTTCAAAGCAGCTTACACGGTTCTTCCCTACTCTCATTTTCTCCTCACGACAACCCTGACAGGTAGGTTAGGCTGAGAGAGACAAAGAAAGAGACTGACCCAAGGTTGCACATCAGTTAGCTTCATGGCTGTGTTGGGATTTGAACCTTGGGCTCCCATGTTCTAGCCCAACCCACCCTTCCCCAACCTGGTGCCTTCCAGAAGTGCTGGAATGGAACGCTCATCATCCCCAGCCCCATTGGCCATGCTGGCTGTGGATGGTGGAATTCTAGTCCAGAGCATCTGGAGGGTACCAGGTAGAGAGATGCTGCTCTAACCACTACTCCACGCTGGCTTAGGCTTGCGCTGTATCTCTGCCTAGCATCGCCCAGGGGCTTCGCGTGTGCTTACGGCTGCAGCCCTGGAAGAATCCTTTCCGTGGGGCTCTGCTATCCCCACAACTCCCCACTTGCGCCATCTCCCCCGCCCCCTGAAAGCCACACTCACCAGGAATCCTTCAAGAAGCGGGATCCTCAAGGGTTTCTTTACTTAGCAGATCCCCCCGGCCCTCTTTCTCCGTTTGGCTGCGCCAGAAATCCTCACCGCATCTCCCCGAGTACAGCTACGACTTCCAAGATGGAGGGAGGGAGGGCGAGTTTTTAAACAAACCGAGACCCCAGCCCACCCCGTTCCTCCCTCCTCATCGATATATCGTTCAGTGGGAAGGGCTTTGTTTTCCCCCTTCCCACTCTGTGATCCGTGCAAAGCCAAAAAGTCCCTTGCAAAGCAGTCCTCCCACTCGGCGACCTGAGCACACTGATGGAGCAAGGGTGGATGTGTTCAGCCATCCATTGCTCTGTGCCTTTAAGGGTGGTCGGCCCTTTGCAGCTTTATTTGTTAAGCCCCGATCCCACGCAGCTTTACTCTGAAGTAAGTTCCACGAAATTCAGTAGTAGTTTGTCCCCGCCAGGTAAATGAATAGGAGTGGGTTGGACGGCTGCCATCTATATCTTATGCACTTGGGAGCAAGTCCATTGAACTCTATGAGGCTTATTGCTGAGTAAAGCAACATACGGCCAGGCTGCAGGTCTTTCTGCTCCTCCCCGACAACAGCAAGGCTGACCTCGGCGTGATTACTGCCTTTTCTCCCTTTCCTGGCAGATAGGAGCATAAAACGGAGGGTGCGGGGAGGATGTATGCTGCTTTGCGGTTCTGGGAGGATAAAAGCCATGCAAATGTAATAAACGGAATTTGGCCTCTCTTTTTTCTTGGTGTGCCTCGATATTCAAACTATGTTTTACTTTTCAAAATTCGGTTTGTTTGTTTTTAAATAAGCACAACATATCTACACCAAATTCCAGAGGGGTAGTGGTGTTAGCCTGTTGCAGCAAAATGCAAAAGGAGTCTTTTGAGATACCTAGAAGACTGATTACTTTAAAACTTTTAAGATGACTCAAGAGCTGCACAAATGCTTGTTCAGATGTGGAAAATTAGCTCAAAAACAATGTTTAGGGTTAATCAACCCGAGTTTTATTTTACCACAAGGTGTTTTTATAGAAGAGAAGAATGCTTCGTTAGCATATCAGCCCCCAGCGCTGTTCCCCAACATGGTGCCCTTCAGATGTTTTGAACTTCAATTCCCATCAGCTCCAGCCAGCATGGCCAATGGTCAGGGCTGTTGGGAATTGTAGTCCAAAACATCTGGAGGGCACCAGTTTGGGAAGGCAGCCCTAACACAGTGATGAAGAATCTGTGGCATTCTGGATATTGTTAGACTGCAATTTCCATCATCCCTCACGATCACCTAGGGCTGGTGGGAGTTGCATTCCAACAACTTCTGGAGAGTTGTTGTCCCCATCCCTGCCCTAGCACTTAGGCCAGCACACTACCTCTAATAGCAATAACAGAGAGATGAAGACCAATTCTCTACGGAGGTAGTGGGCTCTCCCACACTGGAGATTTACGTCTAAATTGGCCAGTCTAGAGGCTTGGCAGGAAACATCTCTTCACCCCAAAATAGATCAGCAGGTTAATGTCTCTCAGATGCATGGCTTTTGTAATGCTCTGTCAGCTAGCTTGAACTCAGTCAAGTAGCCCAGAACCTCCTTAAGTTTGGAAACAATTCTAAGACCCATCTTCAGAAATTAGACTAAGAACCGTCCTCAGAAATGAACTAAAACCCATCTTCAGAAAATATTCTAAGGGTTAAAATTATCTGAGAGCCTAAGGGTCAAAGAGATCCATAGTTACCCAGATCCTTGGGTCTAATGGTCTAGTCCAATGAAGATCCAAAGCTAAAGCAATCAGGAACAAGAGAGCAAAAAGAGCCCTTGCTAGCTAAGCTTTTATACTCTTGTTCTGGTCATAGGTGGGGGCCACAATATGTGGTGTGACAGCCACTGACCAATCAAAGATCAAATGGATGGGTGGTAAGACCACATCAGCGAGGTATCCACCTATGTGTTTTGGAAACATCTCTGGCATATTAATGGGTGAATTTCAACATCTTTAAAATTCCACAAAAAGTCTCCCATCTGGGTGTATTATCTTGATTGGCATGGCCCTCCCTGGTACATCTCGTGGTCACCTTCAGTCATCTCCGCCATCTATGCCTCTTTCCATCCATTTTTGGTGTCTTTGTTAAAGTTTATGACCCAACAGAAATCAAGTAAAGATGTTCTCACTACCCACTTATCTTGGCAGGTTCGCAGCATGAGCTCATTAGCTGAAGGCTCTTTCTCAAAATCAGCATCTGAGTGTATGTCAATGCCAGCCTTCTCTGCTCCTTATCAGCAGCTGGGAGGCCTTGAACCAAAACATAGCTTGCTCTGACTTTGTAAAGAGCATGCCAACTTTTAATTAGCTTTCACCACTTTCAGTTCAGAGATGTTACAGTGCCATCAGATTAATTCCTACAAGATCACAAGTCTGGAGTCTTCTTGCACATGGACCAGGGTTCTGGACCAGAAGCCTGGGGTCCAATCAAATAGGTCTCGTCTTGAGAGGAATCCTCTCAAATAGGACTCCACGATGTACCCATGGACCCTTCTCTTGGCACCTGCCAGGTTCCCTGCCTCTCTTGATAGTGATTTTATTGAAGATTTTGTTTAATTAAACACAACAAATTAACTGGGAGCTGGCATGCTGCAAAATGAAGTACTGCCCTGTGCCAACTTTATCTGGGTTCAAAAGAGTGGCTTTGTGTTATGGAGTTCAGACCCCACCTCTGCCTTATACTTTGGTTCTTGGGCACGTTACTTTTTTTTAGCCTCCCCAGTTTTCTTTCTGGGAAACGGATGTTTTATGACTGACCATGCCCACCATGGTAGCCATTTTATGAACTGGCAACCCTCCCCCATGGCAGCCATTTTGTGACAGTGTACACCACACTCTCTCAAAATTCCAAATATGCCCACTGACTCAAAAAGGATCCCTGATCTAGGATCTTTTAGGGGGTCTTCTTGTAGGTTTCCACTAGGGCCTCCTTTATTCAACCATTTCAAGACCGAGTCAACCATTTGAGGTAGCTTGCGGTAGCTTCTCCAGTCTTCTGTCGGCCATGTTATTTAACCTCTCCAGGGCCAGACTAACGATGGTGGCCAAAGCACCCAAGTGTCACAGGTAGCAAGCAGGTTCCCCACCCTCACAATATTGTACCCATCTGCAGTCCTTTGCTTTTCCCCATATGAGTGAATGGCAGTCATTCATTTATGCAAGAGAAAGTAAAGGGGTACCCTTGGAAGCTAAACTGACTCCTTGCCCAGGTGACCCAGCTCCTATCTACATAGGATACTGACAGCAACAATGACGCTGAAAAGCCACCAGAGTTTGCTCGCCTGCCCTCTCTCTGTCCGC
Organism: Heloderma suspectum; assembly: GCF_057233095.1. NCBI lineage: Eukaryota > Metazoa > Chordata > Lepidosauria > Squamata > Helodermatidae > Heloderma > Heloderma suspectum. The sequence goes on along the minus strand of NC_139459.1, from coordinate 362,866,165 downwards.
AGCTGCCCCTAGCTGCTCAGGCAGGTGGGCAAGTGAGCAGCAGCACAGAGAAGCCATCTCCGCAGCAGCCACATCCCTCTGTGCTGCAGACCTAGCCAGGAGCCCCATCTTCCAAGCCCCCTTCCCCAAAACATGGTGGTAGACCTGAGACTTGTTCACCTTTTGGGAGCCTCCTGTCCATAAGTAAAAAAATATTTTTTTCAGTTTTTAAAATGTGCATACATGGATTTGTATAGATCATAGAATCATAGTAACAATGAATATGTATGAAATGCATATATATGAAGATACAACTTTCTAGCAATTATACATAAACTTCAACAAAAGCGCACCAGATATCCAAATGTATCCATTTGTAAAAGAGGCAGAACTGTGTATCTGAAGAAGCTTCAGTCATGGGCTATGCTAAAACCAAAGAGAAGAGAATGGCCATTGGAAGGCTTGGCTCATTCCGAAGGGCCATAGGAGTACCTTGAATTTCTAGACAGCCGTTATTAAAATGTATTAAATTCCTCCTTTGTATTAAATTCTGTTTCAATTTTTTTTGGGGGGTGGCTTTTAGAAGCTGTAAATGGCAAGAACAGGCTTGTTTTGAAATTATGAAGAAGGGGGATTAATAAAAGTCAAGGTCCAATCCTGTGTACACTTTCTTGGGAATGAAGTCCCATTGAACTCACAAGTACTTACTTCCAAGTAAACATGCACACAGTCAAGCTGCACCCCCATAATGCTTAGTATTCTTCTGCCTATCCCACCCATACCCACTCTGAAAACTGAAATTGCTATGTAGGCTAGTCAAGGGGCTTTGACTATCATTAGGCATTTGTGGTTTGTGTCCCAAATCTGTAGGGATGTACGAAAGTTCCAACAAGGATCTCGGGGAGGCCGAATGCCAGCGCATTCGGCCCCCCAAAATCGGTGGCGGAGCAGCCCCCCACCCCCCATCCCCCCCCGGGATGGGACTTACCTTAAGCGGATCTTCCTGGCGGCTCCGGCGGTGGCTCCGGCGGCGGCGGCAGTGGCAGCCGGTCTTCCAACCGGCTGCCACCACCGCCGTTTCCAGGTAAAAAAACCAACAAAAACAAAAAAACGGGATAGGCTACAAAAAGATTTACATAGCCTATCACGGCTAGATTTAAAAAAAACACCGTGATAGGCTACGTAAATGTTTACGTAGCCTATCACGGCTGATTAAAACAAAAGAACGCATGTACACAAATGGCGGCGCCCATTGGCGCCGCCATTTGCGTTCCTTATTTTGGCACGTCTTAGTCTACGTAAACATTTACGTAGACTAAGACGGCAAAAATAAGGGGAATGCAAATACCGTAGACGTAAATGTTTACGTAGACTAAGACGTACCAAAATAAGGAACGCAAATGGCGGCGCCCATGGGCGCCGCCATTTGCGTATGCGCGGGTTTTTTTGTTGTTTTTTTTAAAAAATCAGCCGTGATAGGCTACGTAAACATTTACGTAGCCTATCACGGCTGACTGCAGGGACGCAAACGGCGGCGGCTATGGCCGCCGCCATTTGCGTCCCTGCTAGCCAGCGGCCGGATGTCCGGCTGCTGGCAGAGCCGGCCGGCGGCTCCGCAGAATCCCTGCGGAGCAGAGCCGGCTGGCCAGGATTCCGGGGGGAGGGATGGAGCGCCTCCCCCCCCGGCCAGGATTCCGGGAGGAGGGACGGAACGCCTCCCCCCCAGCATCAGCATAATCCACGGAAAGGTAAGTACCTTTCGTACATCCCTACAAATCTGTATTTAATCATTAAACCAATGTGACTCAGTAGCTGTGATTGCATTTGTCCCTTGTTCTCCTACCAGTTTTGTCTCACTGATGTGATAGTTGCTTGATTCGTTCATACTTTGCTAGGTTAAGAAAGTGGTAGGTTAGCCTCCCAGCCAAAGAGAAAACGACATTGAAGCCTAACCGGTAGCAGGGTGTGGATTATATTTCACACTGTTTTAAGATGCCTTATATCAACAGTCCCCAACATTTTTGGCACCAGGGACAGGTTTCATGGACTACCCCCCCCCCCGCCACCCTCCGAAATCCCTCCGGGACGAAACCTACCTGGCGGCGGCTGGTCCAGGTCTGTCCCGGGGGGATTTTGGGGGGTGGCGGGGGGGGGTGGCTGCACCCGGACTGCAGATGCCGCGCCCAGACTGCGGATGCAAATGGTGTCCGGCATAGCCGACGCCATTTGCGTCCCTGTTCTTCCAGGTAATAGGCTACGTAAATCTTTACATAGCCTATTACTGCAAAGAACACGGATGTAAATGGCGCCCGCTACACGGGACTGGACCATAAGGAAGGCTGAGCGAAGGAAGATAGATGCTTTTGAACTGTGGTGCTGGAAGAAAATTCTGAGAGTGCCTTGGACTGCAAGAAGATCAAACCAGTCCATACTCCAGGAAATCAAGCCAGACTGCTCACTTGAGGGAAGGATATTAAAGGCAAAACTGAAGTACTTTGGCCACATCATGAGAAGACAGGAGACCCTGGAGAAGATGCTGATGCTAGGGAAAGTGGAAGGCAAAAGGAAGAGGGTCCGACCAGGGGCAAGATGGATGGATGATATTCTGGAGATGATGGACTCGACCTTGGGGGAGCTGGGGGTGGCGATGGCTGACAGGAAGCTCTGGCGTGAGCTGGTCGATGAAGTCACGAAGAGTCGGAAGCGACTGACTGAATAAACAACAACAAAGATTTACGTAGCCTATTACTTGAAGAACAGGGATGCAAATGGCATCTGCTATGCGGACGCCATTTGTGTCCCAACGGCCGGAGCCGGCTGGCAGCTCTGCGGACTCGCTGTGGAGCGGAGCCGGCCAGGGCCAGCGAGGATTCTGGGGGGGAGGGACGGATGGCCTCCCCCCCCCACGGACCCCCGCGGACTGGTTCCTAAGAGGCCCTGGACCGGTACTTGTCCGTGGCCCTGGGGGTTGGGGACCCCTGCCTTATATAATATATAGGAAGATAATTTCTGTAGAGTTTTTAAATGTTCAGAGTGCTTCACACACGTTATCTTGTCATCGTTACAACGGCCCTGTAAGGTAGGCAAAGCATGCCATCTACTACGGAGTTTCAACACAGATGAATAGCCCCCGCTCAGGCTAAAGCAGCAAAGGATTTGAGCCATGGATGGGAGAGGCATTGCATTTAAGCAAGGGCTCTACAATTCCCCTCCCTCAGCTCCAGGATCACCGGAATAGGTGGATTTGTTGTACTGCCAGAGATCTGCCTTGGCTTCAGTCACATGATGGGAAGCGGAAAACGGGGCACACAGCTCAAAATAAGCAGGCAGAGGAAGAAACGGTGCAACGTTGAAAGGGACACTTCCAAAACAAGCCCTCCTGGAAGGCATAAAGGCGGCGGCGGCGGCGGCGGCGGAGGAGGAGGAGGAGGAGGAGGAGGAGGAGGAGGAGGGGTGAGAATCGCAGATGTAGGATTGAGAAAGATCCACCAGCAACAGGAAAGCGGGGAGGGGGGGGAGGATCAGAGGAATCAGCTATTCAGGGAAGCAACTGAGCAGAGTAATCTGCTGGTGAGAAATGGGAAAGTGGGGAGCTACAGCAAGGGTGGGTGGCCGGTAGATCTGGATTTACTGGTAGATCTCTGAGTGATTTGCAGGAGATCGGCGAGGATTTCTGACTCGCAATTGTTGAACAATAGCAGCAACAAAATGACCTACCCGCTGCCTTCCTGCCATTAACAATACTGCTAAAATGAGGGTAAATCAGGAGTGGATTTTGTGCATGCGAGGAATGTGAACTCCGTTCCATTTTGGGTCTCCACTCAAAACAAATTCCTCAGTTCAAAATTCTTTGTAGTTATGGTTGGGAACACCATTTTGAGCATTTTTCCCATAGGGGCAAAAAGTCAGTTTTGGAAGCATAGCTAAGCCCTTGTCCAATCTGCCCCAAATTTTGCACATAGATAGCTACGTAATTTTCTAGCGGATTAGCTAGATTTAGTGCATAACAAAGCTTATTATGGGACGATATAGGGGGAAAGGATTCACCCCTCATGTAGGGTCTCCTGGATGCAAGTTAGCGTTGCCCTTTGAGATATAGGTCCGTGGGGAGTTCTTCTAGTGCACAGGCTGTGGTAGAAAAAAAAATTGAGTGTGAAAATTTGAGGGGGGGAAAAGTGAAAAGGTGCAACCACCTGTTGTGTGAAAGCCGCCAAATTTGCCAGGCTGGAGAGGATGGGCTAACTAGCAGCGAGGTCAAAATCCAGCAAGATTGGTTAAGGATTGGGGGAGATATGAGCTCCCCCCCCCCCAAAAAAAAACCCATTTGGTTGCATTGAGAGAAGTCAGTTTGAGGCTTCTGAATGCTGAGCTGTGGCATGCAGCGTGTGGGGGGGGAGAGATTTAAAGGGGCCCTCTGGAACCCCATGACTTGGCATGCATAATATCTCACAGGTCTGAGTATTCAGGCTGTTGACTGATAGGTCCCAGAGCCCTTTGGTTCAACTGTCACGTGTGCATCGCAGTGGGCTGCTGCCCTTTGTCACTTGGCACTCATGTACTGGTCCCTTTGCCCAAGGTGTGTTGTGGTTTGAAAGGGGGCTGATGTTATGGTTGGAAAAATGATTTCCTAGCTTTTGTGTGTTCAACCACAACTCATGAACTACCGTAGGTTTTGCTACTGATTTGTCTTTTGTACCATGCTCTACAAGGTTGGTGGTTCTTGGGGGCACCAGTAAAAAACAAAGTAGTTCACGCAAGCCTGAAGTCTGCCCATTCCTGAGCTTTAGGTCCAGTAATCCCCCCAAGAGTACATATTTGTGCATTGGAAGAATAATTTAAAGTTGAACTCAGAACTGAAGCAAATGAGAAAGGGTTTTAATTTGATGATTTCCCTCTTCGGCCAGCCAGCTGACTCCAGGGCCCCCACAAGCACGAAATGAGTGTAATAGCCCTCTCCCGCTCTTTTCCCCAAGGAATTGGAGGTTGGACTCTATAGTCTTATAGGCGCTTTCAAACCCTACTATTCTATGATTCTGTGAATTGGTATTAAGAATTATACTGGCTCTGCACATGGAGGGTCTATTTACTCACCATGACTACTAGCCGCTATTAGAACCTCTGTGTTGGTTTACTGTTTTTATCATGTTATGTTATGTAAGCCACCTTGTGGATCATTTTGGTGGAATGGTGGCATATATTTTTAAAGAGTAGAAATTTAAAAAATAATATATAAAGGGGAAAAATGTATGACCTTATTCGAAGCATTATGCTCAGAAGGCCAAAGGAAGCTGCTGTAGATCCTGGAGCATTAGTGCAAAGTACTCTTTGCGCTTAAGGCACTGTTTTGCGTACTGAACCACTTTGTAGGTTGCTTCAGGATTACTGAGATAATGTATATGCAGTTAGCTGAACACTTAAAAAGAACTATGGAAGTGAAAAGTATTATTATGATTTCTAATAATTCTTTATCTACATGGGAAAATTATTTCAACTTAAAATAGTTTGCCTCCATTCAAACATGCCAACAGACTGACCAAGACACAGGTCACAGTCTTCTACCCTATGGTGAGATGTACTGTATTTCTACTGAAATTGTAATAAAGATTTCCAAATGTGTCTGTCCCTTTGCCACCTGTTGTGGGAACTGCTCTGTCTGTTTTGCCAGCAGATGGTTAAAGGCATCAAGTTCAAAGGACTCGAGTTCAAAAGGTGACCAAATCCATGAGAATGGTTTTGCAGTCGTACAAGGCCTCATCCTAAACTGATGCTCAGTTTCTGAAGTAGGAGATCCGTGCTTACTCAGGAAAGAGGGGGAGAGAAAGAAGGCAGTCTGCACATATATAGAGCACATGCATCATAATAATTTCATATATCCTAGGCCTGAGCCCCTGCATTGAAGAAAGCGTGCTGGGTCTAAGTCCTGATAAGCCCAGGTTCAAACTAAGCTCCAAAATCTCTTCTTTAACTGTTTCCAACTGCCAAAGAATTCAACAGCCTAACTGCCCCATCTTCCTTGGAATGGAATCTAGGTAAACATCAGCCTGCTAATGGGCTTTGCATCTGCCCTCCTGGTGCTACGACCCAGGATTCTTCTCTGCTCATGAAAGCAAACTCTGCTGTTTTTTACAACAACCCAGCAAAATTACAAATTTACTTTCCCTTCATCCATTTCAGACCACAGACCATCTCATCTTGGCTGACATCATAGGGCACAGCATTAGCTGCTGCCCCATGTAATGTAACTTTGACACCGTCACTTTTCTGGCCCTCACAGGCTGCGGAACAACATCCCCAGATCGCCATCCTCCGTGGAAAATGGAATTGTTGGCAGCACCAGCAGAGCTGTCTCAGGTATGGGGCCAGGTGTGGGTTCCTGAGAGGGTGGTGGAGTTTGCAAAATGGAGCTTGGGGAAGGGGTAGGCAACCTGGTACCCTCCAGCTCTTTTGGAGTACAACTCCCATAGGCCCAAGACAGCATAGATAATGATCAGGGATTGTGGGAGTTGTAGTCCAAAACATCTGGAGGATATCAGGTTGCCAACCTCTGGCTTAGGGCATCCATTTTTATCTTTAACTACAATCCAGAGGACAAGTTTATCAGCATGGGCAACTCAGCGACCTGGTTTGCACGTAATGGCAGTAAATCATGGGTTATTTAACCCACAGTTCACAGGGTTGCACCCCACCTGCAAACTGCTTCCGGTTTCTGTAAATAACCTCCCATCATAATGGTTTGTTGTTGGGTTAACTGCTGGGTTGTTTATCCCCTAAACAACCCATTGGTCTGGGTTCACACATCACAACCTCTGATTGGAGGTTGTTTACAGAAACCAGAAGTGGCTCATGCCCAGCATGCGTCCCTGCATATCATGGGTCAATTATTTAACCCATGATATGCTGCCATGACGTGCAAACAGCCCCACTGCCAAAGCTGCAAATACCAAGTAGTGCCTCAGTTATCTGTTCACGGGAACAAAGTGACTATTCACCCACCCAGATGCACAGAATTACTTGCCCATTTGTGATCTGGTGATCTTTGAGGAAGCAGCACACATGCACCACCTGCCAATTATCATCTCCCGGACCAAGAAGTGACCTTGGGCAGATCGTTGCTATGTGCGCTTCTCATTTACCCTCCACTTAGCAGAAGGGCCCCATTCCCGATATCTGCTATCTGTGCCGCCACAGCTGTAGTGGGGATTGGTTAGAGTTCTCTGCAAGCAAGGCTTCTGGCACTTTGCCTAGGGATGGCCGAAGGGAGCCTGTCTTGACTCAGCTACGAGTGGTGACAGGAACAGCTGAGGAGCCTTCCACGCCCTTTTTGTAGAAAAGCCCATGGTAAGCAGGCAGCTGACGCAGTGAAATATTGCGAACATAGCAGTTCCACAAAGGCATTCAGGATACAGGGACAGAGTGGATGAAAGAGGAGGGGAAGAAACAACTCAGAAATTAGGAAAACAAACCGTGGTTATTCCAATCATTTGCCAAACAATCCATGGTAGGACGATAAACTATGGTTTATTTAACAATCCATGATAGGACAATAAACTATGGTTTATTTGGCCATGGGTTAAATAAACATAGGTTAAATGAACCATGGGTTAGCATTATGTGCAAAGGTGACCAGTGTCTACTAGTTGAGTACTCAGTTCAGCCATAACTTCACTTGGTAGCCTAACACAAGCCACTTTCACTTAGTAAGAGAGATGTACCAAAAAACTCAGAGTCATAGAGCTTTTCTACACAAGGCTGTTAATTGATGTATCTACTTTCAACACAGAATTGAGATCTGAGCTCTGTACGGAGTGCTTTTCCTTTCCTGCTTTTCTGCTACATAACCTATAGGTGGAGCTGTGCTATAGCAGAATAGCACAAATACACAAGCAGAAACAGCGCTATGGGAAATAATACCCCATTTTCCACGTTCTAAAAAAAAAACACGGGCAAGTGCTCTGAAAAAACAGAAGCGAAACTGGAGGATCATGATGTCGATCAAACAACCATGAGTAAGGAATCACGAGCACACAATAAATGCCTTGTGTAGAAAACCTCACAGGAGCCACAGCATCAGAGTACCTAGTGGGTTTTGCATCACACTTTCCCTTAAATGTTCCTTTTCTTTCCAGGGCTGTGTGGCTTTTGAGGATGTGGCCGTGTATTTCACAGAGAGTCAGTGGGCTCTGCTAGGTTCATGTGAAAAGGCTTTATACCGGGACGTCATGCAGGAAAATTATGAAAACTTAGCCTCTTTAGGTAAGGGCCTTCTTTCCATCAATGGATAGAAAATGTCATGCTTCCCCCACACCATTGAAATTGGGTCTTCTGAAGATATAGACCGTGTCCTAGGAGAGTGGTTTTCAAACCTGCTTTCTTCAAAGTCTTCAGGGAACAATTCCACTTCAGCCTGTCTATTAAGGAACATAAGAACCTAAGAAGAGCCATGCTGGATCAGGCCTTTCCAGACCAGCATCCTGCACTGAGCAACCATTTGACTCTGGGAAGCCCACAAGTAGGAAGCACAGGAGGGCAATAGCTCTCTCCTGCTGTTGTTCCCCAGAGACTGGCATCCTGAGGCACGCTGCCTCTGTTGCTGGAAATAAGTGATAGAACGTGCGTGTTAGTTTATTGTTTTTCATCGTTTTATGTCCTGTAAGCTGCCTTGTGGATCACTTTGATGGAGAGGCGGCAGTCAAATATTTTAAGCAAATGAAATGAAATAAAAATGCATAAGGGAAGAAATGATATTTATTTATTTAATTAATTAATTAGATTTATTAGCCACCCATCTGGCTGGCCACCCAGCCACTCTAGGCGGCGTACAATACTAATAACAAATGTACATAATCAACTGAACAAAACAACATAACAAAACGACACTGCTCTAAAAAAAACCTAACCCACCCCAAATGCTTCCCTGAACAGCCAGGCTTTTAAAGCCCAGAGGAAGCCTGCTGTAAAGTGCTCTTTCCACTCAACACAGCTATTTGTGAGTTGCACCACTGTGCAGGAGGGATTCAGAATTACTGAGATGATGCATGTAGCGTTATCTCAACACTGAAAAAGGGCTACATCAGTTCTCTTTGCACCCAGTACGTGTAGTCTGTAGCAGCATCCTGTTTTCTACTGCACCAGCCAAATGCCTCCGGGAAGCCTGCAAGCAGGTTGATAAGGGAACAGCCCTTCCTCTACTGTAGCTCCCCGCCCCCAATAAATGGTATTCAGTGACACATAGGGTGGCCAGTGGCACATTGCCAGAATAGAGGACAAAAGAGGACACAGATTTGCACAACACTTGCATGTGCTGATCTATATGTTGAGATGGAGATTTAGAAATAATTACTGCAATTTAAATAGAAATGAAATATCTCTCACCATGGTGGGGAAGTGTGCCTGTTCCATCTGCTGTCCAAACTATGACTGAGGGACAACTTCAAGGCCCCCGCTGTTCTCCCTTCTCATGTTTCTTTTATCTTTAAACCAGACTTGGATTGAACAGCCTTTTAAATAGAGGACTCCTTCAAACAGAGAACTGTCCTCTGAAAAATAGGACACCCCCCGACATATTTCCTCTGAACATATCGTTTGTCAGCTGGTATTGCAGGCATTTAGAGTTTTTCTTGCTCTGAATAAAGAGAGTAGATTGGATTTTGGCTTATGAGTGATCTTCTATTTCAGGGCTATTCTGTCTGTTTAGGAAAAGCCTCCATAGTGGGCAAAATAAGTATATTGAGGGTTGGGGGTGTGGGGAGAGATTATATAGGGTGGCCAGGAGTCCTGCATTGTTCACAATTCAGAACCTAAATTTTACTTGGATCCTAAATTCCACCCAATTACCTGTATTTCTTTTACCCCTGAACAGGATTTTCAGTTGTGAAACCCAGTTTGATCTCCCAGCTTGAGCAAGAGGAAGACCCATGGATTTCAGAAGATCAGCCAGTTGAGCCTGACACAGGTGGGAGAAGAGAAACCCAGCCCCTATGAAGCCAGTGCACGCTGCGCTAGACCAGCCTTCTGCAACTAAGTGACCTCCAGATGTGTTGGACTGCAACTCCCATCATTCCCAGCCAGCATGGTCAATGGGAGTTGAAGTGCAACACAAATGCAGGACATCTGGTTGGGGAAGGCTCCACTAAACTCTGGGTGTTCGTAAAATCCAGTTTGGTTCTTCCTCTGCCTGCAGTGATCAAATGTTCCTCCTAACCATATTCGTCTTACACCTTTCCTGTGAACAGAGTTTCCCGATGTGATAATAAAGCTAGAAGAAGAAGAGGAGGAGTTGTGGGTCCAGGACCACCAGAGGTGTGAGGACAATAAGGCCTACCCAGGTACCAGCTGAAATAAGGGGTAGAATTGGGGCCCAGAGGATGGTCATAAAATAAAAGAAAGACCCAGAGTAAAAAACAAAAACAAACAGGAGGGTTACAAATAATTATGCCAGGCAAGCAATAATAAAATAAACACAGTAAGAGATGTAATAATTTTTTTAAAATAAAGAACCAGGGTAAAAACAAACGAACCAGGAGGGTAACAAATCATTATGGCAGGCAAGCAATAATAAAATAAAATAAAAACCCCCACAGTGGGGCTGTTCGTACAAAACGATAGCCCACCATTGGTTATTTTAACCCATGGTGAGGCTGCGGTGCGTGCAGGGTGTATGTGGCCACCATGTAGCATATCCAACCCCCATATGGTGGTTGTCCTGTCATGCAAACCTGGCAAGCGCGGGTTATGTGAGGGTTAAACAATCCTCGCATAACCCTAAAACAGACCATGGTGATGAGTGTCACAGCCCTTTCCCCTCATGACCCTACCATTTTATGAGCCTTTTAATTCTTCTTTTGAAGGTTCTGTATTCTCTTGCTTGTGGCAAATGGCAGTAAGACTTCCCTCACAGAGGGCTCCTTCACAGATCATTCAAGGCGTCTCCTGCACTAAATGCCCTCTGTTCCGTTTTTAAACGGATTGCAGATAATGAGCTACCAAATTACCCCATTGTGTTCCGCTTGAGTTCCCTCCATGAAAAGAGGAAAAGCGGCAAGAAGAAGAGCGAGATGAATGAAAGATAATGGAAGACTCAGATACGGGAAGAAGGAGGGAGAAGGTGGTGTGGGAAAAGGAAGCACATGAAAAAGGGAGAGTCGTTGTGATCCTGCATTTAAAATGGAAGCGGAAAGCCCTGTTTTAAATGCAGGATTTTAGGCTGGTGTAGAGATGCCCAGAGAGAGACAGAGAGAGTGCAGGAGAGAATGCCATGTGCCTTGCTTTGTTCTGAAGCTTTGGCCAAGACGTTTTGCTTCTTCCTTCTTTCTTTGCCATTTGGAGGCTGTGCACTCTCCTTGACCAGGGCTTTCCCCATTTCACTCCCACCCACCAAAGCTAGGCTGCCCCTTCCACAACAAACTATTCTTTCCACTGGGTGCACTTCAAAAACCCATGGGATTCTCTTCTTACTAAGCAGAATCTCCTAATCTGGGTGCGATCTCCCATCTGGAAAAGCCATGGGATTCTACATCATGTGGGCTTGGAGAAAAGGGATATTTCTCCCCCTCCACCCATTTTTTATTCCCCCCCAACATGCTCAGCCTTCATTGGGCTGTTTTGGGTGTGCCTGCCCCCCACTGCATGTTTTCCCCCTAAAGATATTTTGTACTTCTGCAAACCTTGGGATTTTGTTCATACCTTTCTCTTGTGTGTAGATGGTGGTGACATAAGGATCCACGCTTGGCAAATGAGTTTTAGTTTATGTATACATTTTTGAGTGGCCTTTTGGCCTAAATAGGGCCCCCAAGGTGACCTACAATTAAAACTTTAAAGCACTTCAGAAACTTTCTTCCCTGAGCAGAGTCTCCCATTCCTAATTCTGGTGTGATCTCCCACTTAGAAAAGCTGGAGGAGACAACGTTTCTGGGTCAGCTGGGCGTGGTGGAGGAATGGGATATTCCACCGGACCGGCACTCGAGTGAGGGACCCGATAAGTCAAATTATAAGTCACTCTTATAGTTCTTGAATAAAACCCTTGCCAACTAGCGGTGCACTACCTCCGGCACAAGATGTTACAATATCTTATCTGACCACCTCATTTGACTTCTTTTTTCTTGATCCAGGATTTCCTGACATTGTAATAAAGCAAGAGCAGGAAGAGGAGCCATGGAGCCTAGATCACCCAGGATCCGAGGAAAATGCAAATGTTCCCGTTGATCAGACAGGTGAGGGACCAGTTCATCTAATTTTTGGTTCAAAAATTTGGGTCTTGATCCAGAATTTTAAAGTTATGCAGACACATCTCCCCACACCCCAATTTTTGCTCTTGCTGTCTCTCTCTCTGGGTGCCTGGGACAGTCAGAGTAACATAGGAAGTGACTTTCTACCACGTCAGTCTGTTGGTCCATCTTGCTCATTATTGTCTGCTGCTGAGGTAGGCAGCATGATGACCGCAGGTACCAACGTATCCCCAGACACCTTTCTTAGCACCCACCAAACCGCCCTATCTCTCCCATTTTTTTTAATTAACACATTTTCTTGCTGGCAGGTGAGATTTCTGTGAAATGGCTTTCTGTGGGTGGCAAAATGTTGAGTTCAAAGGAGTTGTTTAGTGTGTTGGAGCTCCGACCCCACCTCTGCCTTGTACTCAGTACTTCGGGGCAGGTTACTTGCCCTTTGCCCCACCTCCTGTGGCAGCCATTTTGTGGTGGTGCCCAGGACGGTTTCTCAAATTGCTCAATATGTCTTTGATCCAAAAAGGTTGCCAACCCCTGGTCTACCCTGACTATTAGCTTCTCTCCAGGGTCTCAAGGCTATACTAGTACTCAAAATAAGGCAAAATGTCATTCCCCACACTCCAGATCTTTCACATGTTAGAATCTCTATGGGTCTGAATGTATGTCAGTTTAGCTGCAGGTGTCAGCTAGTTTTTGCTGAACTTTAAGTCCCCAGTCTCTTTCCATAAGAAAAGATTCCCAGGTAATGTGCACAAAATAAGAACACCTCTCTCTTCAGAGTTGTTAATACACTCTGCGAAGGTTCTCTCGCTTCACAGCAAGTCTCTGGCAAATTCAAAGCTAGCAGGCCAATTCACTTGATCAATGAACCCATTGTGGCTTATTTAAGCGACGGTGGGCTGTGGTGTGTGCGGCTGGCCATTGTGAATATTCAGCATCTGGCCATGGCTTATTGTGTCGTACGAATCTGGGGACCATGGCTTATGCGAGGGTTAAACAACCCTCGCATAACCCATGGTCTGTTGTTGGATTATGAGAAGATTGTTTAACCCTTGCATAACCCACAGTTCCCGGGTTCGGACGACATGACAAACCACAGCCGGGCGTTGAACATGCAAATCCTGCCCGGCATGCGCCACAGCCCACCATGGCTTAAAGAACCCGTGGTGGGCTGTTTTGATCGTGCAGACTAGTTCAGCGTGAGAGGGACTTGTACTACTTCTGACTCTCCCAGGCAATCTATGTAAAACCGAGCACAGCTGGGTGCTCAGCATCTTGGTCTCAGAAAGGCACAGCCTTGCAAAACAAGAGGCCTCCAGTTGCTTTGGAGCAGGTGACAGAATAAGCCAGCAGAGCAAAATGAGTATAAGTGTGTTTGATTGAGGATCAGCTGAGTCACTTCCGGAGGTGATTGGTTGTTCATACAGAAGAGGGGATTATAAGAGAAATTAGGAGGTGACAGATCCCTCCTGCTCACCTGACTCCCTGGGTAGAAGTGTCTATATTCTCTCTCTACACACACACACACTTCACTGAGTAAGGAAGTGGACATAGTTGGAACCCAGAAGTATCAACCAAAGTGACTCTTAGGGCTCCTGGTTTCGGGCCTACAGCACTCACCAGCAGGTATCTTATGGGCCTCTAAGGCTCAGTGCTTGCCCGAAACTGCTGACAACTAGCGCTAGCCATCTGCACAATCCGTTTACTCAGCAACTATTGCAGATGGCTAGTTTCAGAGTCTCTCTTCTGGACACTGGTCTAGCAGCAGCACCCCAAAATGATAAAGTTATTAAAGTTAGGAGATTATCCCTGACCTTTTCTTCTACATATCTTTTTTCTTCTAAACAGGGTTTCCTGGTATAATAATAAAACTGGAACTAAAAGAGGAGACATGGGTCCCAGATTTCCAGGTATCTGAGGAAAGTGCAACAGTCTCTGGCATCCAGTCAGGTGAGGGACTGGCTCCATATATCATGGACCTCTCTGAATCTATTCAGCATCTATTGCTCACTGCTGCTTTCCGAGTCACTTGTGTATACACTGGCCTAATAAGAGCCAAAAATACCAGTCCTCTAAGAAAGAGTTCACGATTTCTGGTTTCAGCTATTGCCATTACTCCCAAGATGCCTCCCCCAAAACTCCTCCCACCCAGTCCTTGAATTATGGGGGGAAAGATAACAAAATTCACAAACCCTTCTGCCTAATTCCCCTAAATTTTAGCCAAATCACACTAAGAGATACAGCACAAAAGGTTTGTGTGCAGGGGCAAGTCCCCTCCACTGTAATTCAAGCACTGCTCCCACCAACCTTCACACCTTTCAGTTGTTCCTCTCCTCTCCTCTCCTTACTCAGTAAGTTAGGTAAAAACCCACTTGCAATTAATCTTCTTAGAGACGTACAAATGTTAACAAGTCCTAAGTACAGATGTTCCAGGTGTCTACATTTTCTCAGTAACTTGAGAGACATCTGCCAAATTTTGGATAGGTGAATTAATTATTCATCAATCCCATTTTTACCACATTGTTTACGAGATTGTTAAACCATCACCAGTAGCTGACGGTTGTTTTTATTATAGGTGGTTGTTTATTATTGAACCAGCATCTTCCATCACTTGCAAAGAATATCATGAGGATGCTTCTGAACCTCATGGTACAACAATTCCAGTCTAACCACTTTACCACGAGGTGGTAGAAGGATGAACCCTCGTAGGAAGCTAGTCAGCACGTGCAAAAGAATAGAGAGCGTGTCTGGAACAAAGCTAAGAAAAGACTGAAGTGACACACAGCCTTTATGTCCTTTTCCCATTTGGTCCGTAATGCAGATGGGGGTGATGCCGACCCTTGCACTTTCTATGGGGCAAACCCGGGTTGCCTTCCATTGCCAGGGCTGGGTCCAGGCTCTTGAAGGCCCTTGGGCAAGACTGAACAGTCCCTCTGCCTCAGTGAGTCTGCCCTTTCACTGCCATTGTCATGAGCTGCTGTTGTTCCTCATCCTCTTTCTCATGATTGCTACCACTTGTTTGCTTGACAGGCAGAGAGCCAGGGAGCAAGTAGTGTCACAACACCCCTTGGGCCCTTCTTTCCTTAAGCACTCATACACACACAATGAGAGACTTCAGTCCTACGCCTTTAATTCATTGTTCACAGGTTCATTACAGATGCAAATCCTCCCAGATTCTCTGGCTGCAAAGGAATGCCTGCAGGGGATTCAAATGGGATCACCGAAAGTTGCCTGCAGTTTGAAAGGGAGGCTATCTGGCTAGGCTAACTTAAGGAGGGAGGTCCCGCCCCTCGCGCGATGCTTCCCTGCATAGCCTCTCACACATTGCTAACCGGGCCGACCGTCTGCGCTCCGCCCCTGACGATTCCCTCTTAGCTCTGCGCCGCCACCTCGCATCTCTTAGGTCACAGTCTTAGCCCCTCCTCCTCCTGCTCGCTGCTTCTAACAGAGGACTTAAGGAGGGAGCTTCATGCCCGGCCATCTGGGAGTTGGTAACCTGAGAAGCACGCCTACCCATCCCTGAACTGGCTTGTGAAAATGCCTTCCCCGGTTCTGGCTGCTCCTCTTCTGAATCTGAGCTGCTAACTATCTCCCTGTGCTCAGAATCAATCCTGACAGGTAGGCAGTGGCATCTACTGCTCCTCCTTCTCACCACCACGGGTGTCTGGGCCAGAGTGGGAGGCAGGTGAACAAGAAGGTTGCAATGGTGAAGAGGAAGCACATGTCCAGGGGGCTCTTGTCAGTGGGCTCCTGCTGGGGTGTTGGCCCTCGGCAGGTGCCCAACCATGCTGACCCCGTTGCGTCCTCAAGTAGCTGTCCAGCAGAGCTTTTTTGAGTGGTACGAGGCTTAATGTCATCTGCCCCAACAAATAGTATGTTGATACCCTCAAAGGTAACTTGAGCACGCTCCGGGAGAGAGCGCAGGACAGGAAGGCCTGGCGTGCTATGGTCCATGGGGTCACGAAGAGTCGGACACGACTGAACGACTGAACAACAACAACAACAACCCTCAAAGGCCTGCTGTGACAAATTTGCTAGGTACTTTAAGGGCACAATCACTTGTCTTCATAGCGAACTCAACTCCAGTGTTGAGACATGTCCTTTTGAGGTGTCCAGTGCACCAATTTCCCCAGTTTTGTAGGACGAGTTTCAGCTAATGAGGCCTGATGATGCAGACAAGACACTTGCAGCGATGTGGCCGATCACGTGCCCCCTTGCTCCTTGCCTATCGTGGTTCATCAGGGCTAGCCAGCGAGGTCTGACCAGGTGGATCCAGGGAATGGTGAATGCATCTTTACTTGAGAGAGTGGTGCCAGCAGCCTTTAAAGAGGTGATTGTGCGATTGCTCCTGAAAAACCCTTCCTCGACCCAGAGGTCTATGATAACTACTGCCTGGTTACAAATACCCCTGTTTGGGGCAAGGTGCTTGAGAGGGTGGTGGCAGCACAGCCGCAGAGGCTCTTGGAGGATATGGAGTATTTGGACTCACTTCAGTCTTGGTTCAGGGATGATTTTGGGACAGAATCAGTCTTGGTCACCCTGATGAATGACCTTTATCAGGAGAGGGACAGAGGGAGTAAATCCCTGTTGTTTCTCCTTGTTCTCTTAGCAGCTTTTGATACCATCGACCATGGTATTCTCCTGGACTGACTCTGTGAGGTTGGACTACGGGGCTCTGTATTGCAGTGGTTCTGTTCCTACCTGCGGGGACAATTCCAGAAAGTGGCATTGGGGAATTCTGTCTTGGCCCACTGGCAGTTGTGCTGTGGGGTGCCACAGGGCACAATCCTGTCATCCTGTCAATCCTGTCATCATTAACATCTACATGAAGCCATGGGGTGGGTTCATTAGGGGATTTGGGGCAAGGTGTCATCGATATGCAGATGACATCCAGCTCCATTTCTCTATTACATCTGAGTCAGGTGTGGCCATGCAGGACCTGCACCAGTGCTTGGATGCAGTAGGGGGCTGGATGAGGGCCAACAAACTGAAATTGAATCTTGGTAAGACGGAGGCTCTGTGGGTGGGCGATTCCCAGGTCCAGGAGTTGGGTCGCACTCCCTGGGTTGCACTCCCTGTCCTGTCCTGGATGGGGTTGCACTCCCCCTACAGGGACAAGTACATAGTCTGGGTGTGCTTTTGGGTTCATCTCGTGTCTCTTGAAGCCAAAGTGGCCTTGGTGGCAAAGAGTGCCTTTTACCAGCATAGGCTGGTATGACAGGGATGCTCTGACTTGGATTCCTGCATTGAGCAGGGGGTTGGACTCATGGCCTTGTAGGCCCCTTCCAACCCTACTGTTCTATGATTCTGTGACAGCTACGGCCATTCCTGGACAGGGATAACCTTGCCACAGTGATCCATGCATTGGGAACCTCCAGATTAGACTACTGTAATGCGCTTTATGTGGGACTGCCCTTGAGATTGGTTCAGAAGCTGCAGCTAGTGCAGAATGTGCTGGCTGGAGCTTCTTACCACACACATGTGATTTTTGTGCTGAAAGCTCTGCACTGGCTGCCAGTTAGCAACCAAGCCATGTTCAAGGCATTATTCTTGGTTTATAAAGCCCTTAGACAGCTCAAGACCAGGTTATCTGAGAGACTGCATTCTTCTGTATGGGTCACCCTGGTCTTTACATTCTGAGGGGGGAGGGTTTGTTGACCGTACTGTGGCCTACTGAAGCTCATTTGGTCATGCTGTGAAGGAGGGCCTTCTCAATCGTGGCACACACGATTGCCCACAACTGAAGACACACTTGTTCGCCCAGGCATTTCCCCTGTCAGCTACCCCTAGTTATTTTGAGACTTTAATTGTTTTATTGTATTTTGTCATGATTTATATTGTAAACTACTTTGGGATTTTTTAAAAAATGAAAAGCGGTATAGATTTTTTAAAGAATAAATAAACTAAATAAATACTCTTGATGCTGGCCCATTCACCATCCAACTTCATGTGGAAACAGGAAGTGCCAATCAAGCTGCATTGGGACTGGGATCTTTTGGTCTGAAGTTCCCACTGGTTCCCTCTAAATATCTGCAGTTTAGGTGAGGGGTGTCATAGAGACATACAGTTGGGGTGACCATAACATTCATTAGCATTTGGTTAGAGTATTCCTTGTGTTTATAATTCTCTGTTTATTCAAACAGGCAACGGGTATATGAAAGAGGAAGACTACCTCCCACCAGAAAGCACTAATCAAGTGATAGCAGATAAGACTTCATTAGGAATTATGAAAGGAAGAGTCTCCCAGTATCCAAAGAAGGCAGATGTCTCTGTGAGTGAAGGTGGAACAGAGAGGCACCAAGGAAATGCCTTAGGGAAGAGAGTGAGAAAGACTTTATCTTGTGTGGGAGATGATATCAATGAAACCAAACTTCAAAAGAGAATCCATAAGTCTGGAAGAATACTTCAGAAAGGGGAGGAACCTTATAAACATTTAGATGGTGAGAAGAGATCTGGTTGGAGATATTACCTGATGACCCATGGAAAAAGCCACGCAGGAGAAAAACTATATACATGCTCAGTCTGTGGGAAAAAATTCTTTCGAAGATCACATCTTATTAGACACAAAATAAACCATACAGGGGAGAAACCATATATGTGTGTAGTCTGCAGGAAAAGCTTCAGTCAAAGATCCCATCTTATTAGCCATGAAAGAACCCATACAGGGGAAAAACCATATCAGTGCTCTGTCTGTGGTAAAAATTTGAGTCGCAAAGCACTCCTTATCAGACATGAGAGAATTCATACAGGAGAGAAACCATATAAGTGCTCTGTATGTGGTAAAAGCTTCAGTCAGAGCTCTGGCCTTATTGCACACAAGATCACCCACACAGGAGAAAAACCACATGTATGTTCAGTCTGCGGGAAAAGGTTTAGTCGCAAAGCAAGCCTTCTCAGACATGAAAGAATTCATATGGGAGAGAAACCATATAAATGTCCAGTCTGTGGCAAAAACTTCAGTCAGTGCTCTGGCCTTCTTCAGCATGAAAGAATTCATACAGGTGAGATCCCATATAAATGCTCAATCTGTGGGAAAAGCTTCAGTCGTAAAGATTGCCTTCTGGGGCATAAGGGAATCCATACAGGAGAAAAACCATATACGTGTTCAGTCTGTGGGAAAAGCTTCAACTGGAAAAGTTACCTGGCTGTCCATGAGAGAAGCCATAATGAAGAAAAATCATACATGTGCTCAATCTGTGGGAAAAGCTTCAACCAAAGATCAAATCTTCTTAGCCATGAAAAAACCCATACACAAGAAAAGACTTACATATGCTCCATTTGTGGTAAAAACTTCATTCACAAAGTAAGCCTTATTAGACATGAACGAGTCCATACTGGAGAGACACCCTATAAATGCTCTGTCTGTGGGAAAGGTTGCAGTGGGAGAACTAACCTTATTTCACATGAAAGAACCCACACAGAAGAAAGACCTTATACCTGCTCTTTCTGTGGTAAAAGCTTCAAGCAAAGATCCAACCTCACCAGCCATGAAAGAATTCATACTGGAGAAACTCCTTATAGTTGCTCAGTCTGTGGTAAAAGCTTCAGCTGTAAAGCACACCTTCTCGGACATGAGAGAACCCATACTGGGGAGAAACCATATTCATGCTCAGTTTGTGGGAAAAGCTTTGGTAACAAATCACAGGTGGTTATTCATGAGAGAATTCATACAGGTGAAAAACCATATACTTGTTCAATATGTGGGAAAAGATTCAAACACAGAACAAGCTATACTGAGCACCACAAAATACACACACAGGAAAAACCATTCACATGCTCAGTGTGTGGTAGAAGCTTCAGTCGTAAGGAGCACCTGATTATCCATGGGAGAATCCACACAGGAGAGAAACCATATTCATGCTCAGTGTGTGGGAAAAGCTTCAAGCAAAAATCAAGCCTTACTTCACATGAGAGAAGCCACACAGGAGAGAAACCACATACATGCTCTGTCTGTGGTAAAAGTTTCAATCGAAAATCAAACCTTATTCATCATGAGAGAATTCATACAGGAGAAAAACCACATCCATGTGGAGTCTGTGGGAAAAGTTTCAGGAGCAAAGCATACCTGAGGAGACATGAAAAAATCCATGCGAGATAGAGAATTCACATAGAAAGAGATTATGTAGTTTCTCCATCTGCAATGAAAACCACAGTTGATAAAGAATAATTAAATAAAGAAAATTCTTCCAAGAAAGAAAGTATATAATGTTTGCATTTGAATGTAACACTAAACCACAGTGTAGAACTATGGGAATGAGTTTCAGCAAGCCTCAGGCGCACATGCGCCTCCTCCCCTCTCCTCTTCCAGTGTTGCTGAAAGGAGGAGATCAGAAGCGTTTACTTCAATTTTCCACCAAAACCAGGTTGTTAGTTCTTTCTGAACCAAGTAACTGTGGTTAGTGTTAACTATGGTTTAGGGCAAAGGTAGGCAATCTTCTTCCCTAGATGTTTTGGACTACAACTCCTATAGGCTCCAGCCAGTATGGTCAATGGTCAGGGATTATGGGAGTTGTAGTCCAAAACATCTAGGAAAGAGGGTACCAGGTTGCCTACCCCTGGTTTAGGGAAATAAGCCAGAAGTGTAAACCATGGTCTGAAATTAGCATGTTTCCTTAAACCATAGTTAAGGCTAACTATACTTCGTCAAGGTTCAAACATAGCCAGGGTTAGCTGAAAGCAGTGCCAGAGGGAAAGTGGGAGTGCATGAGCCCTGAGGCCTATGCGTGTAGCACTGAGCCATAGTTTAGCATTAATGTGCAAACTAGGCCAATGAGTGAAAAACCCTGGGTAAAGAGCTCATTAATACCTTGTATAAAGATGAACTAGAAGATTCATCCTTATATAAGATATAAGAGAAGGCTCAGGCTCTGATTTAAAAATGTTTAGTAACAACCTGACCCTGGAGGATTGACTCTGGATTAAATGCTAAAATCGTCAAGGTTTGTAACAAATTCTTCGGTCAACACTTCCTCTAATATTCCAGAGATAAAAGGCACATATTATGATACAAGCTTCCTTTACAGAACTTATTTAAACTTCAGAGGGGGAAAATACAGGATACTGAAGAGGTAAAGGCATAAGTTTTAAGTGACCCAGAAATCCCAAATCTAGACAGAAATTATACATGCCATATTAAATAACAGCATTTTCTTCACAGTGGTCTATGGTAGCATACCTACAATGTTGTTGAACATACATTTCACTACTACAAACGTTTGTGGGCCATAAACAGCCGTGTTCCACTTTGTGACAGTTATCCTTCTAATTTCAAATCCTACTTCTGACACTTTTTATTAATACTAAATTCCAGATTTTTTTAAAAAATTAACTATATTCTGTTCCTATGTAATGTATATAAAAATACTCGCTTGTTTTACTTTGGCTACAGCTATCTTGGAGTCTCTTATGTAACTTATTAAATAAAGTGTTTGATACTTATATTTTCTTTGATCTAGCCACTGTGGAACGTGTACAGTTATACAGTTTTTCCATAGGTGATGAGGAATGCACGCACTGAGATGGCATTTTTGTTTTTGTTCCCAACCGCTGGCCATCCTAACCTACCAACTGCCTCCTTGGGGACCAAAGATGCGACATCGCAGAGCTATGATTGAGAGACCCAGTCTTTTGGGTATTTGGCACTTGATTCTGCTGATTATTGTATAAGTGGGTTTAGACTCTTCCATCTGCAAGGGTTTGCTTTAATACATGGTAGTTCATTCACGACACTGGCTTTTATTTTATTGTTAATTTAGGGAGCAACCGTATGGCATGCAGCACGGAGAAGCCTCATCCTCTATGCTCTGAAGAGGAGCGCGGAGTGGCTGAAAAGGGGCAGGGCTGGGGGCATTCCGGGGTGGGAAGAGAGGATCTGCCTATGCTACACATCCTATGTGTAGTACAGCAGCCTCCTTTCCTGCTCAGCCCCCCAGTGGTTAGACAGCCAAAAACGGCTGTCTAGCCGAAAAAGCAGGGCAGGAGAAGTGTGGCGGGAACGATCCCCCCCGTGCTTCTCCTACCTTGCTTTGGATAGGTGGTCACCTCTGAGTTCAGAGGTGGCCACCTATCTAAATAGGATTGCACCCTTAATTGCTAAATTTATTAAATGCCTCAGAAAATACATTTCTCTAGGCATTTTACAATAACGATAACGATAATACCCCCCAATAAAATCAACAATATAAAACTAATAAACATGCCAGCACAGCATAAAATACAGTATCACATTGCAAGGACTAGGATAAATAACATTGCAGGGACTAAGATAAAAATAATACTGGTTGCACCCCCGATGATCAGAAGCCCATGCACTTGGAGGCTTCCAATCAGCCAACGCAAAGCAGGAGGAGCAGTGGAGGCACTCTTCGCCCTGCATTTTTCACTAGATGGGTTTTTTTTGCCCATCTAGCAATGGTGCTTCAGGGAAGGAGGAAAGGTGGCTGGAGTGGCCTCAGAATAGCTCGAATCCTGGCCTCGCCAGTCCCCTCCCCACCCATCAAAACGTTTTTGCTTTTCCAACCTCAGAAGGCAGCCAGCAAAGTTCTATCTGTGCCGGCTGCAGGGGAGAGGGGGCAGATCTCCAACTCCCCCTTCAGAGGGGGGAATTCCCAGTATCCTGTGGCCCCTCGGACAATGTCTAGGGGCCATAGGATTGCTCCCTAAAATATTTTAAAATACTTTAAAAGGCTTTGTTTTTTTAAAGCCTGGGAGAACAGGAAAGTTTTCGCCTGGCATAGGAAATACAGCAGTGTGGGTGCCAGGCAAGCTTCCCTTGGGAGAGCATTCTAGAGCCACTAATAAAAAGCCCCCTTTTTAGCCTTTCTCCCTCCCAGAAACCCTTCCTGCACCAACTCATCAGCTGATAAACAAGTGTCACCTTCCATGGTCAACACTGCATCTTAATTATGCTGACGGCACTGGGAAGTTTGTGTGTGTGGCCCAGTCCTCTGATCAGCACTGCTGCCCAATAACGGTCCCAGTGCCTTGCTGCTGGCAGGCAGTCTACCTTGCGGGGACGACTGGAAGGGCAGCAGTGATGCTGGTCAGAGCATGGCCATGCACCCAAACTCCCTGGATTAATTATGCTGCTTGCACCCCCAAGCTCAGCATGTCAGGGGCAGGGCTGATGAGTCTAGGTGCACGGCCCGCAGCTCCAGTTGACACTGTGCTCCTGTCCCCACCAGCTGCCGCCGTATGAAAGCAGCCAGCCGCGGCGGGGATGATGATGCAGTGGGGCCTGGCACTTGATCCAACATGCTGTGTTCTGGTGCTGCCTCCCAGAGCACCTGCATGATGCTCTTGCACCTCTCTTACTTCCTTGAAGGTCCTGTTCAAAATCTGCCTTTCCAAGGAAGAATTTTGCACAACCCATTAGTCACAACACCCTGCCATAACTAAGCTACATATGTGGAATGGTTACTGAAATAAATGCGTATCCATTCCATTTACTCCTGCCTCCATTCCCCTTGCCCACCCTCTAGGAGCCTAGGAAGCTGCCTTAAGTTATACCATGTCAAACATTGACCTGATTTGCCTGATCCAGGGGCTGCTGTTACATTCTTTGAGGGTTGCTGCCCTCTCCCCAACAAGTCATGTTGCCCGGGTTTGGATGATATGACAAGCTGTGCCAGCGAGGGTAATTAGGGAAGTCCGGCAGGCATGTGTGGCGGGGTTAACAAGCCACCATGGCTTCTTTCCCTTGCTGCAATTGTGCGGACCAGCCCTGTTTGGTTATCTAGCCCAATATGGGCTACCCTTAAGCAGCTGCCTGCTCTAGGGCAGCTTTTCCCAACCTGTTGTCCTCCAGGTGTTTTGCACTACAACTCCATCATTGCTAACTGCTGGCCATGCTGGCAGGGTCGATAGGACTTAAGAACATAACATATGAAGGGCCCTGCTGGATCAGACCAAGGGTCCATCTAATCCAGCATTCTGTTCACGCCAACCAGATGCTCCTATAGGAAGCCCACAAGCAGGACATGAGTGCAACAGCATCCTCCCCCCGCCCCAGCAACTGGTGTACATAGGCAGTAGTGTAGTGGCAAATTCCGAAGTGCAGGGTCCCTTCATGCCAGTCACAGCCACGCTCCCTTCTAAGACTGTACAACCTTGGAAGATATACTGCCTTCAACTGGGATCCAAAAACAGTGCAACTGAGAGTAAGGCACTGGTCTTTCAATTGGACGTCTGAGAAAAAATGCAGGGGGGGAAATAAAACCTTTTTCACTCACACACAAACATTTTAGGTTTTCAAAATATGATACTCTATGGAAGCTTCATCCTCTCAACTCAACCCTCGTGGACAGATCCCTTCTCATTTAAACAGCCCCTTTGCACACTCCCTTAGCGCCCCAACATTACCCATTAGCCTTCCCTAAGCTCCTTCATTATATCTCCCCCCTCCCCCTCCCAACAGAAACATCCACACACCCAGCTGGACTGAACTACACACACACACACGCACACTGGTGTAGTGGTAAATTTGGAAATGCAGGAGCTCATTGTGACAGTCGCCAAGGGCAGTCCAAAAATTTCAGACTGCTGTGTCGATCCA
Source organism: Heloderma suspectum (assembly GCF_057233095.1). NCBI lineage: Eukaryota > Metazoa > Chordata > Lepidosauria > Squamata > Helodermatidae > Heloderma > Heloderma suspectum. Next base: position 362,841,412 of record NC_139459.1, on the reverse strand, counting down.
TATCAACAAACCAGTTCTAGGAGTTTTCATCTCCACCAGGAGCACATCTTTGGTAAAGCGAATACGTCTTAATTGCCTGTTCCAGACCAAGTCATCCCAAATACTTTGCATTTCAACATGGAACAATATATTGTTGCTTGGAAAATTCATTCCCCCCACAGCTACAGTGAGGATCGCAGCTAAGCTCAGAGGGAACAGGGAATTCTGAGGGGGGTGGCAAATGACATCAGAGTCCCTGCTAATGAAAAAGTGCCAGGGCTGCGTCCCTGCAAGTCCTGCCTCCACTACACCACTGTACATAGGTAGTCCAAAACATCTGGAGGGCGCCAGGCGGGGACTTCTGCTCTGGGTTCACAGGCAGAGAAGTATCTGCCCCATCTTCTGCAAACTGACCTTTCTGACAAGAGATGCTAGTGCTTAACCCTGGACCTTCTGCATGTGATGTGGCTGGTCTGCAACTGAGCCATGGTCTGTGGTCACCCCCATCAAATTTTAGTTGTAAACTCTTTGGGGCAGGGACCTGACCTTTTGCACTTTGTCAAGCACACTGATGGCACTATCTATATAAATCCACGTTCCCCAATTTAGCACCCTCCAAAAATGTCAGACTACAGCCCCCATAATCCACAGGGCAGCGGCTGGCTGAGGGTGATGGGGTTTGTAGTCCAACACACCTGGAGGGCGCCGGGCTGGGGAACGCTGCTGTAAATGAACAACAGATTGTTTTATTGGTGTTTTATTAATATAGCAAGCCACTCTGTCCTCTTTCTGGAGGAAGGGCGGGGCATAACCATTTTAAATAAATAGCAACAATAGTCCAGTGCCTGGGACAGCCTCCTCCCTTAAGAGAAGAACTCGAAGTCTGCCCAGTATGAGGACATGGGATTATTTCGGTCTGGGAAACAGGAAAAGCCAGTGACACCAGCGAAGGAAAAGCTGCAGAGGGCCCGCTGAGGCCTTCTCTCCTTAGCAGATCATGGCTTTAAAGAGCCTCCCCCGCCAAACACGCACGACTCACCCATGTGCTCAGGCACATTTGGCATGATTGGATGGGTTTGTGTTTGTCTTGCCAGGAGTCTGGGTTGGCTTCAGTCACATGACGGGAAGTGGAAAACTGGCTTGCCATACCCAGGAAGAAAAGCGGTGCAACGTTAAAAGGGGACAGTTCCAAAACATCAACATGAACCTGATCAAAACAAAAACAAAGCGCCACTGGACATTGTGAAGGTAAATGAGGAGGCCGGGTGAGAATTACTGGTGCAGGATAGGGGTGGGAAAGAAAGGTCCAGCACGAACGGGAGGGGTGGGGTGGGAGGACAGAGTACAGCGTTTGCTGGGCAGAGAAGCAACTGAGCAGGGTGTCCTGCTGGTGGGAATGGGGGGAGAGAGGAGGGGCAGGCTGGGGCTACACCCACTGGTCGCCTCTAATTCAACAGGTGCTGCAGGTTCAAAAGCCTGCAAGATCCATTCAGCAGAGGGGAAAGAGTGGCGTGAATTGAGATGAGCGTACACGCTATGACCAATAGCCGCCTCCTTCAAACTACCTTTACCTCTCTTGCAGGGCCAGTAATCCCACAGATAGGATTTTGGCACGCATCACAAAGCTGGGATCAAGAGCTGGGCTTAGAAGGAAGGGGTTTGATGTTCTCCCTCTTGCGTTGTATCTCACCCCCACCCACCCCCGTTTTACAGTTTTGAGGACTGTTGAGCATCAGTTTGGAGCGCTGGAGGGAAACTGTGTGTGTGTGTGTGTAATTCACCTGATCGCCTTCTGGATGTTTTGGACTACAACTGCCACAGTCCCTGATCATTGGCCATGCTGATGGGAGTTGTAGCCCAAAACAACTAGTGGGCAACGTGTGGCCCTACAACTCCCATCAGCCCTAGCAAGCATAGCCAATAGTGAAGGACAATGAGAGTTGTAGGCCAAAAATTCTGGAGGGCCGTAAGTTGCCCAACCTGACCTAAAGGCCCTGGGGTCTCCAATATGTCTCTGGGCACCAATATGCCCTCAGAGCCTTTCTTGGAGCTCTCCACGCTCTCTGCCCCTCCTGATTCTTATTCTTATTCTATTTAATTGTTATTTAATTTTTTAAGAAGTGGGCGGCTGCCATCCTGCAGAGCAAAGGGGTGCCCTCCAGGGCCATCTTCATTTGGGTTTAAAACAATGTTTTTGTGTTTTAGGCCTCAGACCCCGCCTCTGTCTTGTACTTAAAATCTTGGGCAAGTTACTTTTCTTTTAGCCTCACCAGTTTGCTTTCTGGAAAATGAGTGTTTTGTGCCCACCATGGTAGTCATTTTATAAATGGGCAGCCCCTCCCATGGCAGCCATTTTGCGTGAGTGCCCATGACACAAAAACTGGCCTAAAATGGTTGAGGACCCTTGCATCTAATTCCTTTGAAATGTAGGGAGTCTTGCGGTGGTGGGGGAAGATTGATTAGGGTCAGAGAAAAGGTGCTTCCTTTGATCCTAATTTTCCCTCCTTCTGATTCTTTCAGCTGAAAATGAGGCATATCCCCTAACAGCTTTAACAGGGCCAGCTCCAACTTTGAGGGGGCCTGGGCAAAGTCCATTCTGTTGGGCCCTGGCAGGCTTACTTGGCAGCGTTGGTGGCTAGCAACAGCGCTCTGAACACTGTTGGGTTTCCCATAATACCCCAGAGTGATGCTATCTCAGGGGCTTTGCGGGAAATTAAAATGGCAGCTAGAAGAAGAAGAAAAAGTAAAGGGAGGCACAGGGCAGCCATCGGGGGTGGGCCCAGGCAGGGTGCTGCAGCCCTGGCAGCTGCCCGAGGACAGCAGGCAGTGTCATGAGCCTTGCGCTTAGAGCAGCCCCTCCCATGGCAAACCTTTGGGGCCGGTAGTATGGACACATTTGGAATTCCGAGTGTTGTGAGTGCTCTCATAAAATGGCTATTATGAAGGGGGCTTGCCCATTTGCAAAATGGCTGCCATTGTGGGCATCACCAGTTGTAAAACGCCAATTTCAAAGAAGGCAAACTGGTGAGGCTAAACGAGTAGTCATTTGCCCAAAAAACTAAGTGCCGCAACACAGAACCACTCATTTGAACCCACCGTTTTCTGCTTAAACACCCATTTCAGAGAAGGCAAACAGGCTGTTTCCCGCCTCCCAGCTGAGCAGAGCAGAGCAAGCTGCTCCAGCTGGTCCAGGGACTACAGAAGCAAGCAAGCTCCGAGAGAGCGAGCGACCAGAGCGAGCAAACAGGGGGAGCAAACAGGAATTGGCCAGGGGAGTTGCAGTGGTAGAGGAGACAAAGGAGACAGAGGCTAAGAGGTAAGTGGGCTGCAGGAAGCCCAGGGGGCTGCCCTTTATCCTTCTGAGTGGCTGTGAGCTCACCAGGTGCTTCTGAGAGCTCCAACTGAATTGGGGGTGTGTAGCCTGAGTACTCCCAGCAGCTGAGTGGGTGGGAAGCTTCAGTCTGTTTCCCGCCCCCCAGCTGAGCAGAGCAGAGCAAGCTGCTCCAGCTGGTCCAGGGACTACAGAAGCAAGCAAGCAAGCTCCCAGAGAGCGAGTGACCAGAGCGAGCGGACAGGGGGAGCAAACAGGAGTTGGCCAGGGGAGTTCGGCAGGGGAGGTCAAGGGGGAGGCCCCTAACTTTTTTTTAATTTTTAAAATTATTTTATTTTTAACTAACTTTTTTCATTTATTTGTCTTGTAACACACACTTCCACACCAGTGGGACTCTGCTTTTAACCCCTACTGAGTAGAGGAGCAGGAACAGGCTAATCTAGAACAATCACAAAGCTAGACATAAAAAGGGAAAAGAGGCAATGGAAGGACAGGACTCTCCAGTGGTGGTGACCTGCAAGATGTGTGCAATGTTTGTTTTCTTGCCTGAGAACAACATGGCCTACACCTGCAACAACTGCAAGTTGATCACGCTGCTGGAAGAAAAAGTGAGTGGACTGGAGCAGCAACTGTCGACCCTCCGGGGAATAAGAGAACACAAAGAGTTCTTGGACAGAATGGGGGAACTACAGCAGCAAAGGGAAGACCAGAAGCTTGAAGAGCAACAGCAAGATGAGGCAGTGGGAAATGCAGAGGTGAAGAAAAATGGAGTAGAGGATACTCCTTGGAAAACGGTGACAGTTAGGAGAAGAATAACTAGACACCACTCTGCACCAGTGGAAGCAGTGGAGCTGTGGAACCGATTCCAGGTACTTGCGGATGAGACTGGAGGACAGCCTGCAGAGGAAGAATCACAGGGGAACCTACATGAGAGTGAGCAAGAGGCTGAAGGTCAGTCAAACAGAGGCGATGAAAGCCAGGCCTACAAGAAGAAGAAGAGAAGAGTGGTAGTAGTGGGAGACTCCTTGTTGCATGGGATCGAGACCCAAGTATGTCGCGAAGACCCGTGGACTCGCCAGGTATGTTGTCTCCTGGGAGGACGAATTAGAGACGTGACTGAAAGGATGCCTGCACTCATAAAGCCCACTGACAGGTATCCCTTTCTTCCCATCCATGTGGGAACAAATGATACCGCCAAGCGGAGTTATGAAGAAATCACGTCAGACTTTGAAGCTTTGGGAAGGAAACTCAAGAACTTTGGGGCCCAGATAGTTTTCTCATCCATCCTTCCAGTAGTTAGAAGAGGGATAGAAAGGGAACGAAAAATACTCCGGGTGAATGACTGGCTACGAAGGTGGTGCCGATGAGAGAGATTTGGATTCTGGGACCATGGGCTATACTTCCAGGAAGATGAGCTGTTGGCAAGGGACAGGTTGCACCTCACAAAGGCTGGGAAGAATGTGTTTGGCCACAGCATGAAGAACTTCATCAGGAGGGCTTTAAACTGAATCCTACGGGGAAGGGAGATGTAATGTTGGGGGTAACAATGGACGTAGGCGCATGCACTGCAACGGAGAGAACAGCTCTGATAGCGCCCGATAATAGTCTTCAGACACATGTAGGAAGAAAGCCAGACTATGAAGCACATGGTCTTCGATGCCTATATACTAATGCCCAGAGTATGGGAAACAAACAGAACGAACTTGAACTCTTAATACAGGAGGGAAATTATTACTTGATAGGTATAACTGAGACTTGGTGGGATGACTCTCATGACTGGAATACAGCAATTGAAAGATATAACTTGTTCAAAAAGAACAGGAGGAACAGAAAGGGAGGTGGGGTTGCACTGTATGTGAAAAATACATATCTCTGCACAGAAATACAGGAGGATGAGCTTGGTAGCCCCATCAAGAGCATCTGGGTTGAAATAAATGGAGCAAAGAATAAAAGGAACCTGGTGGTCGGAGTCTACTACCGGCCACCCAATCAAGGAGAAGACGAGGATGAAACTTTTGAAAAGCAAATAGCCAATGTTTTAAGGAAGCATGATGTAGTAGTAATGGGGGACTTCAATTTCCCCAATATTTTTTGGGAGACAAATTCTGCAAAACATGGCCTCTCCAGGAAATTCCTGACTTGTGCGGCGGATAACTTCCTCCTACAGAAAGTGATCCCCTTCATGGATCACTGTTCCCCTTCATGGATAACTGCCTTGTTGTGGCGAAGGGGCTTGCGTAACTCAGTGAAGCCATAAGCTATGCCGTGCAGGGCCACCCAAGATGGACAGGTCATGGCAGAGAGTTCTGACAAAATGTGGTCCACTGGAGAAGGAAATGGCAACCCACTCCAGTATTCTTGCCAAGAAAACCCCATGGAACGTATCACAAGACTAAAAGAGATGACGCCGGAAGATGAGCCCCTCGGGTCGGAAGGTGTCCAATATACTACTGGGGAAGAGCAGAGGGTATTCCCAAGTAGCGCCAGAAAGAGTGAAGCGGCTGGGCCAAAGCCGAAAGGACACTCAGCTGTGGATGTGTCTGGTGGTGAAAAGAAACGATGCTGTAAAGAACAATATTGTTTAGGAACCTGGATGAATATGAACTTGAGCACACTCTGGGAGAGAGCGCAGGACAGGAAGGCCTGGCGTGCTATGGTCCATGGGGTCACGAAGAGTCGGACACGACTGAATGACTGAACAACAACAACAACAGAAAGTAGAGGAAAGAACTAGCGGATTGGCTATCCTTGACTTGATCCTAACCAACAGAGATGACTTAGTGGATAAAGTAGCAGTTACAGGAACTCTGGGGGAAAGCGACCATGTTGTACTTGAGTTCTTGGTTCTAAGGGAAGCAAAAGCTGGGTGTAGTCAAACGCGTACCCTGGATTTTAGGAAAGCTGATTTTAATAAACTCAGAACAATTATCATTAAGGTCCCATGGCAAGTGAAGCTAACGGGAAAAGGTGTTCAAGATGGGTGGGAGCTTTTAAAAAAGGAAATTCTCAAGGCACAATTACAAACAATTCCAACAAGAAGAAAAGGTGAAAGACAACAGAAGAAGCCAATGTGGCTTCGCAAAAAGCTTAGGGATGACCTGAAAACAAAAAAGGACACATATAGGAAGTGGAAAGAAGGCCAAGTAACAAAGGAAGAGTACAGGCAGGTAGCACAGAATTGCAGGGATGGCCTCAGGAAGGCTAAAGTTGAGAATGAGCTGAGGTTAGCGAGGGATGCTAAAAACAACAAAAAGGCTTTCTTCAGCTACGTGCATAGTAAAAGGCAGAGGAAATAAATGGTTGTTCAGCTATTAAATAAGGATGACAAAATGATAACAGATGACAAAGAAAAGGCAGAGGTGCTCAATTCCTACTTTGGCTCAGTCTTCTCCCAAAAGAGGGTCTATGAGCCCCCTGGCCAAGGCGAAGTACAGGCTGAAGGGGCAGGATTGCAGCTTGAGATTGATAGGCATATGGTCAAGGAACACCTAATTCCTTTGAATGAGTTCAGATCTCCAGGGCCAGATGAACTGCACCCTAGAGTAATAAAGGAACTGGCAGAAGAACTCTCAGAACCGCTGTCTATTCTCTTTGAGAAATCATGGAGGACGGGGGAAGTGCCATATGACTGGAGGAGGGCTAATGTTGTCCCTATCATCAAAAAGGGTAAAAAGGAGGAACCTGGGAACTACAGACCAGTCAGTCTGACATCAATCCCAGGGAAAATTCTGGAGCAGATGATAAAGCAATCCACCTGGAAGCACCTTGAAAACAATGCAGTGATTACTTGAAGCCAACATGGATTTGTCAAAAACAAGTCCTGCTAGTCGAATCTGATCTCATTTTTTGATCAAGTCACCTCCCTTGTGGACCGTGGGAATGCTGTAGACATCATATACCTCGACTTCAGCAAAGCTTTCGACAAAGTGCCCCATGATATCCTGATGAGCAAACTAGCTCAAAGTGGGCTAGATGAAACAACGATCCGGTGGATCCACAGTTGGCTACAGAATCGGACTCAAAGAGTGCTTATCAATGTGACCTTCTCAAACTGGGGAGTGGTAACGAGTGGGGCACCGCAGGGCTCAGTCCTGGGCCCAGTGCTCTTCAACATTTGTATTAATGACTTGGAGGAGGAGGTGCAGGGAATGCTGATTACATTTGCAGATGACACCAAATTAGGTGGGATAGCTAATACTTTGGAAGACAGAAACAAAATTCAAAGTGATCTGGATAGACTGGAGCGCTGGGCAGAAAACAACAGAATGACATTTAGTAGGGATAAATGCCAAGTTCTGCACCTAGGAAAAAGAAACCAAATGCACAGTTACACGATGGGGGATACATGGCTCAACAACACTACAAGTGAGAAGGATCTTGGAATTGTTGTCGATCACAAGCTGAATATGAGCCAACAATGTGATGTGGCTGCAAAAAAGGCAAATGCTCTTTTGGGCTGCATTAATAGAAGCCTAGCTTCCAAATCCCAGGAAGTACTAGTTCTCCTGTAACAACAAGAAAACTGCCCTGGAATCAGTTTTGATGAAGGGTGGTATGAAAATTGATTGAGTGAATGACTGATCAATAGATACATGGATTATATTTATTATGGACAGAGCTCACAAAATATGAGCAGTGAGTCCACAGGCGTTATGAACAAGTGATGGCTGTACTAGTCAGAAAGCTAGCAGACGAGGGTTGGATCTAAAGGGAGAAATGTGGGAGAAGGATCCCAAAATGTATAATCACAGCTTAATTTCTGAAGTGAAAGGTACTAGGCCTCAGGCATATATGGAAGCTATATCCCCCTGATCCAGAAGCCCTCATCACTAATCCTGGATTTATTGGGGTTTTCCATACTTATTCAATGACAAAAGAAGATGCTCTGCACGTGCTTAGGAGCACTCCAGTCATGTTTATTACTTCATATGATTCAAAGTGCTGGTCTTAGCATTTAACTTTGGAATGTTCTCCACTCAGAAGGCCACTTCTTCACCCCTCCGCTCAGTTTCAGCTGGCCTGAAGACATAGTTTTTAAAAAACCGTTTAGGATGTACCACATGACCAGCTCTTCTTATAAATTTAATGCACATTTCGTGTTGGCAGTTTTATGGGTTTTATTGTTGTTCTATGGATCGATGTGTTTATTAACTTTTTTAATTCTTGCTTTTAATATTGGATGTTCTTAGCCACCTTGAGAGAAAGGCAGGGTATCCAGATTTTAATAAACAGTGCCTGGGCCTGGGGGCTGGTGCTGGAAACAAAGATGGTGGACCTAAGGCCTAGAGAGCCCAGTCTCCAATTAAACCCCACACTCCCCTCAGCCACCAACACAGTTTAAACTGCTTGCTTCTAACTGTAGGACAACCGCTTTTGAATGGAATTTGTACAATTTAAGCCTTCGAAATAGGCTTGCTTCTGTTCTGAGTACCGCCTTCTCCTCATACGATTCTCTCCTCCCAGAGGACAAACCTTGTCATTTTACCCACAAGCCTCAGTCTTGCTTTGCCATTGCCCATCTCAAATCACAAAAGCTCTCTCTCTCTCTCTCTCTTTTTGTAAAGGACACAGCCTTGACTGAAGCCCTGCGTAACATCACCCCAGTCTTTTTCCAGTCTTCAACACTTACAGCACAACATTCAAGGTTGTCACCGGATGGCCAGTTCCTTGGAAAATGGAAATGGCTGCAGCCGAGTTGCCTCAGGTATAGGGATGGAGGCAGGGCCAGCCCAAGATATTTGGAGTCTGAGGTGGAGTAGCAGTCAGAGCTCACCCCCTCCCAACTCACAATCAAGGTGCATAGCACCTAAGCCCAGCCAGAGGCATAAAAACCCACAAGCGCCGCTGTCCCTCACTGGCAGTAAAAATCCAATAATAATAATACATTAAATAACAATTTGTTGCTGTTTCATGACATGCAAAATCAGCTGCCTGTGAGGGTAGCTGCTCACTCTGCATAAGGATAGGGCCAGCCCTGGGTGGAGGGTTTCTTTTGAGCGGATATATTTATCATATGGCATATTCACATCGCGTTACAATAAAAACATAGAGCATAATAAATATGAAATATAAAATATAGACGGGAAGATCACAAACATATGCCTATGTTACAGATACAGTTTTTTGCTTCAGTTGTCACAGCCAGGAAATCAGCAAAGTCTCCCTTGTAGGCTCGGTTTTGACACTCTGTCACTATGTGTTGGATAGTTTGTTTTTCAGCCCCACAATCACAATGTGATGATGTTATTTTGCCCCATTTATAAAGGCCATCTGTACATCTACCATGACCCATGCGAATTCAGTTCAAGGTTGTCCATATTGCACGGGTTTGGTCAAATCCAGGTGGTTTTTCCAAGATGCAGGGCAAGCTTCAGCATTGTGGAGGACAGTTTCCTAGCCAATGTTGTTTCCATGTGTTGTGGATATTAAAATCATCTTCTAGAAGAGCTTTAGCGGTAGAAATGGCTGGATGTCTCGATCTTAGCCTGTTTCGCTCCAAGTAGGTTATATAATTTAATATTGGTAGCTGGAGATTGTCAATAATCTTCTGATATTCTTGAAGAAGGGCACTCTTTCGTCTTATATCCGGAGGTGGTATGTGGCTCAAAACAGGCAGCCAGTATGTGGGAGTAGGTTGTATCGTCCCACTAACGATGCGCATTGACTAATGCAGTTGTGTATCAGTCTTTCTCGTGTACGGACTATTAAGCCACACTGGGGCACAGTACTCTGCTGCTGAGTAAACCAGACTGAGTGTGGTCGTTCTCACCATATCCGCTGTCGAGCCCCAGCTAGTGCTGCACAATTTGTGTAGAATGTTATTTCTACTTCTCAGTTTGGCAGCAGTCTTAATCAGGTGTTCTTTATAAGAAAGTGTCCTATCCAGTGTGACCTCAAGATATTTGGGATGCATGTTATGATTGAGCCAGTTTCCCTTAAATTGAACATTGAGCTCCCTGCCTGCTGATCTGTTACAAAGGTGGAAGCATGTTACTTCCGTCTTTGTTGGATTGGGCTGTAACCTCCACTTGTTGTTGTTCAGTCATGTCCGACTCTTCGTGACCCCATGGACCATAGCACGCCAGGCCTTCCTGTCCTGCGCTCTCTCCCGGAGCGTGCTCAAGTCCATATTCATTGCATCAGTGATGCTATCTAGCCATCTCATCCTCTGCCATCCCCTTCTCCTTTTGCCTTCAGTCTTTCCCAACATCAGGGTCTTTTCCAGGGAGTTTTCTCTTCGCATTAGGTGGCCAAAATATTTGAGCTTCAGCTTCAGTATCTTCCAGTGAGCAGTCAGGGTTGATTTCCTTTAGGATGGACTGATTTGACCTCCTTGCAGTCCAGGGGACTCGTAAGAGTCTTCTCCAGCACCACAGTTCGAAAGCATCAATTCTTCGGCGCTCAGCCTTCCTTAGAGTCCAGCTCTCACAGCCATACATTGCTACTGGGAAAACCATAGCTTTGATTAGACGGACCTTTGTCGGCAAGGTGATGTCTCTGCTTCTTACTATGCTGTCTAGGTGTGCCATAGCTTTCCTCCCAAGGAGCAAGTGTCTTTTAATTTCATGGCTACAATCACTGTCTGCGGTGATCTTGGAGCCCAAGAAAATAAAATCTGTCACTGCTTCCATTTCTTCCCCTTCCATATGCCAGGAAGTGATGGGGCCAGATGCCATGATCTTTGTTTTTTTAATGTTGAGTTTCAAACCAGCTTTTGCACTTTCCTCTTTCACCCTCAACAAGAGGCTCTTTAGATCCTCTTCGCTTTCTGCCACTAGGGTGGTATCATCTGCATATCTGAGGTTGTTGACAATTCTCCTGGCAATCTTAATTGCGACCTGTGATTCATCCAACCCAGCGTTTCTCATGATGTACTCTGCATATAAGTTAAATAAGCAGGGCGAGAATATGCAGCCTTGTCATACTCCTTTCCCAATTTTGAACCAATCGGTTGTTCCATGTCTGGTTCTTACTGTTGCTTCTTGACCCTCGTACAGGTTTCTCAGGAGACAAGTAAGGTGGTCTGGTACTCCCATCTCTTTAAGAATTTGCCACAGTTTGTTGTGATCCACACAATCAAAGGCTTTAGCGTAGTCAGTGAAGATACTCCTTGGAAAAGGGTGACAGGAGAAGAAGAACTAGAAGTCACTCTGCACCAGTGGAGGCAGTGGAACTAGGGAACCGTTTCCAGGTACTTGAGGATGAGACTGGAGAACAGCCTGCAGAGGAAGAATCACAGGGGAACCTACATGAGAGTGAGCAAGAGGCTGAAGGTCAGTCAAACAGAGGCGATGAAAAACTCAATGCAAAACTCTATTAGCCTTTGTCCTGCTTCATTTTGTCAACAAAAGGGTGGGAAAAGCAGTACTGGGGTACAATCTTAAAAAAACCTCCAATTACGAAAATATCCTGTATGTCTAGATCGGAAGTGAGGACATCTTCAGTTGTCTCAAAGGATTTATGTTGTGGGGCTATAGCCCAATCATCCGCGTAGCCAAACTTCCTAGACTTTGTGTGTGGTTGAAAAGGAGAGGTGCAAGAACCAAGCCTTGTGGTAGTCCATTGTTTAAAATTTTAGGGACGCTGGTATCCTCTCCTATAGTCACAGAGAAAGTTCTTCCAGCAAGTATATTATCAATAAGTTGGATAATTTTTCGGCATGAGATTACTTGTATTAATTTATAAAGTAGTCCGTGTCTCCACACTGTATCATATGCTGCACTTAAATCTATAAAGGCAACTGACGTTTTTTGCTTCGTCTGGTATCCTGCTTCTATATAGGTTGTTAGTGAGAGCACTTGATCACCGCAACTTCGTGCGGAGCGAAATCCAGCTTGTTCCACTGGAATTGTCTGGAGTATCTTCTGGCTGATTCTACTATGCAGAAGCTTTTCGAGAAGCTTATAGACAGTGCTTAGCAGTGCGATTGGTCGATGGTTCTTTGGCTGGTCATTTATTTTTCCCGGTTTGAGTATTGCGATGATTTTTGCTTGCTTCATCTTGTGTGGGATTGTACCTGTTTCCATAATATCCGAAAAGAATTCTGCCAACCATCTTTTTGCATATTTTCCACAGTGCAGGAGAAATTCAGGATGTATACCATCATGTCCAGGTGCCTTGCCAGCTTTTATGTCCTTGAGTGCATTTGTAATTTCAAAGGGAGAAAAAGCGCGTGAATATTCAGATTGTTCAGAACAAGTAGTTTTGAGAGCGCTAAGTTTTTGTCTAATTTGTCTTGTATGGACTTTGTCCCTTGTAGTTCTAGATGCAGACAATATATGTGCCGCAATCTTATTGGCTGAGATGTGTCTTATCGTTTATTTTCTTCTTGCTTTCCCCTAATTTCTGTAGCAATGACCATGCTTCTCTACTAGACGTTTTAAAATTGAGCGATTCAACAGTCTCCATCCATTTCTCTCGGCGTGCTGTATCGAGGCTATGTAACAAATCATCTGCAATATCGTGGTCTCCATTTTTAAAAAATTCTTGATACAGATTCGATAGCTTATGATAAGGTGAAATAAGAGTGCAAGGCATCCATTTCTGTCAGATGTTCTGTTAGAGGTGCTATTGATGGATCAGGTGAGCTACCTTCAGCTCTAAGATGGATCACATCAGGGGCATCACCATGTTCTTTTTGGAGGAATGTGGAGATATAGTATGGAGGAGAGTGTAGGTGAAAGAGAAGGAAAAGGAGGTCTATATACAGACCTATATGTGGTCAGCTTGTTGTGGGTTATTTACAATTTCGAAGTTAAGAGCAGAAACAATGAGCCAGGAAGTCACTGGAACATAGTATGAACCTGTTTTATACTAGCTCAAACCGATCATCCATCTAGTCCAGTATTGTCTACTCTGAGTGGCAGCTACCAGATCCTTTTAACTAGAGATGCCATGGACTGAACCTGTGACCATCTGCATGCAAAGCTTGTGCTTTGCCAGTCATCTTTGGCCCCTCACTTAAAAGTCCTCAGTTCACATCTCTGCTTAGGCCACTGTCCTTCTGCTATAGTTAATTCTGGCTTAGGATTGGTATAAGGTTTACTGACATAATGGGCCAGTTCCCATGATCACCGCAGCTGAATGTGGCTTATTTAAGCTACGGTGAGTTGTGGTGCATGCTGGCGGCCATTCCAGACGACACAACAAGCTGTGGCCGGGGTTTAATAAGCATTATAGCGCCTCTGGGCACCGCAGCTTGCACCACAGCTTGTCGTGGCTTAAATAAGCCACATTATGTTGCGGTGATTGTGTGAACCAGTTCAATGTATGCAAAGAACTTTGAGGGTTTGGAACAAATTTTATTTCTTTTTTTCAGGACTTTGTGACTTTTGAGGACGTGGCCCTGTATTTCACGGAGGGGCAGTGGGCTCTGTTGGATCTGAATCAAAGAGCTTTATACCGGGAAGTCATGCAGGAGAATTATAACAATGTGGCCTCCTTGGGTAAGGATCCCTTTTCCCAGTATTTTGACAGAAATGGTGATCGTCTGTCCTGACTCCCTTGGTGTGTAAAATTTGCTGCAAAGGAGTCTTCAGGAGTCATGGGGCTTGTTCTGTAGGAAAGGGATGTTTTTGAAATAAGGAGCCTGTCTCCCCCAAACATCCCTAATTTATGCTTCCCACCCCAGCATTCAGAGTCCTATGTTTCTCTGATGTCAGATGGTGATTTGTATTTATTTTTTGTTTAGGTCTAAGAACATGAGAAGAGCCCTGCACGTTCAGAGCAAGGTTCCATCTAATCTGGCATCTTGTTTGTTTGTTTGTTTACTAAATGTACATATTTTTTGTAGTGGCCAGCTAGTTGTCTGCAGAAAGCCCACAAGCAGTGTTTGAAGGCGATAGTTGTCCCTTAATGTTGCTCTACAGTTGCCTTCCCTCCAGCTGTGTTGGACTGCAAATCCCATCAGCCATAGGCCATGCTGGGTGAGGGTGATGGGAGTTGTAGTCCAACACATCTGGAGGATCCCAGGTTGGGGAAGGCAGCCCTATAGCAACTGGTTTTCAGACTTATACTGCCTCTGAACCTGGAGGTTCCAAATAGCCATCATGACTTGGGGCCATTGATAGATTAATGCCCGATAAAGTTGTCTGATCTCCTTTTAAAGCCATCTGTGCTAGTCATCATCACCACATCGTGTGGTGCTGAATTCCACAAGTTAAGTTAAGTCTTGTGTGAAGAAGTACTTTCTTTTGTCTGTCCTAAAGCTCCTGCCAATATGTTTAATTAGATGACCCTGAGGTCTAGTCTTCAGAAAGAGGGAGAAAACCTAAACGTCCTTTATGTTTTCCACTCTATGCATAATTTGATAAAGCTCAATCATGTCCCCCATTACATTTTCTAAACTAAAAACAGTCCCAAATGTTGTAAGGTTTCCTCATAGGGGCGTTGCTCCAGCCTCTTGATCATTTTGGTTGCCTTTTTCTGCATCTTTTCCAACTCTACGGTTTCCTTTTTGAGCTGTTGTGACCAAAACTGTACGCAGTATTCCAAGTGTGATTGAACCATAGATTTGTATAAGGGCAGTTTGAATGGCACACAGCACCATACTTCAAAACCTACATTCTACCTGAATACTACTTTTTTAAATTCTTGAGCAGGATTTCCACTTATCAAGCCTGATTTGATCTCCTGGCTTGAGCAAGATCCATGGCTCCCAAATCAGCTAATCTTGGATCACAACACAGGTGAGGGAACAAAAAAGCAACTTGTAAGAATTGCATATTTGCGCTCAATCCCAGATACATGTACAAAATTCTAGTTCTCCTCCTTTCTGGGCCAGTAAATTAATCTGTCCCTCTTAACCCTGTTTTCTCCTGATCAGGGTTTCCTGATGTGATTATAAAGCTGGAAAAAGAAGAAGAGCTATGGGGCCTCCATCAGGAGGAGTCTGAGATCTTCCCAGGTACCATGTCAGGTGAGGTATAGGCTACTAAGGGCCTTTCCCTACAAGTGGATTTCCGCACAATAAATATACAGCTGTTAGTCATTCGTTTGTTGCTGTTAATAATATTATTATGGCAGTCATCAGTGTTACTAATGTCTTATCAATGCCAATATCACAAGCACTGCTTTGTAAATGATAACTCTATTTTACATATATTAAGCTGTTATGTGATGTAAATATCAGTCTGCACTTTTGCATTTCAGTTCCTTTGAGCTCACTACATGTATATTGCATGCACGCACACACTCTTTCTCTGTCCACCAGGGATGGGCAACCTGTGGCTCTCTAAATGTTTTGGCCTACAACTTCCATCAACCCTCACCAGCTAAGCTGGCTAGGGCTGACAGGAGTTGTGGGCCAAAACATCTGGAGGGCTGCAAGCTGCCCCCCTGCTCTAGACCTGTGTATATATATACCGGCCAACTGTTTGTTGTCTTTGGTGCAACAGACTAAGAGTTCTGTGGCAGCTTAAAGGCTAATGTATTTATTATGGCTTAAGCTTTCGTGGATGAGAGTCCACTTCATCAGTTGCATGAAGCATTATCTGAAATGTTACCCTAACTACCACTTCAGGTATCTGATGAAGTGGACTCCAGTCCACGAAAGCTTAAGCCATAATAAGTTAGTCTTTAAGCTGCCACAAGCCTTAGACCTGGTGTGCACATAACAAGCCATCGTTTTAAAAACTGATGGGTTGTCGTGCACAAGCGGGCGTGCTGCTTCCCGTGTGCCTGTCTCTTCCGCTTTTACTCTGCAACTCACAATTGGCTCCTTTGTAGCTTGTGGAGCGTGATGTCTGAACCTGGACCACTGGGCTGTTTAGGGGCTAAACAACCCAGCAGTTAACCCATCCTTCATGGAACCCAGTTGAAAGGAGCATCCATGCTTTTATCATACCCTACATGCCTCCATGTTTTTGATATGGTCTTTGGACTAATTCAGTAAACTCTATTCACTTCCAAAGCATGGAATTCACTTTCTGTTCACTCATTCTGTTCACTTCTTTGCTTTCTTGTGGTATCTCTTGCATACCATCCTCAAGGCTTCATGGTCAGCTTTTCTCGGTCTCTCCTTGTTTCCAGCAAAGCAGAGGAAAGCCATCATGGCATTTGTGAGCCAGTGTTTTAGCTCATAGGAAGTCCATGCTTTGTGGGCCTTCTCCTTGTCCATAGCACCCCAGAACAAAGAAAATGAGTCCAAAAATAGAAGTTCAACAAACTGGAGGGGGGTGGGTGGGACTTCTTTTGTCTTTAGATGGTGTGTCACAGCTGGATACTTTTCCTATAATTTAGACAAGTTGAGGAATTGTCATTCTGTAACCTAGCCAAAGAGCCACTTCAGAAACAGAGGCTGTGCCTATATCATAGAAAGAGCATTTCACAGATGGCATCCTCTTCTAATATGGGATTTGTGGACTGCAGGTTTTACAAGAACTTGCATTCAAAACAATTCAGCATTTTCAAAAAATGGCTCAATGATTAAATCAGGGAAACCTTTTTTTGACAATCCAAATGTTCTAGGATTGATTGCTCCAACCAATTAGTTGATAGAACTGACCACCTCACCTTGCCTCTTTTTGTTGATTAAGGATTTCCTGACATTGTAATAAAGCAAGAGCAGGAAGAGGAATCATGGGTCCTAGATCACCAAGGATCTGAGGACAGTGCAAACATTGCTGGTGACCAGTCAGGTGAGGGAGTGAGTCATCTAATTTGTGGTTCACAATCAAGGTCAGTTCATAGGGACCTGCCATACCAGGTCAGACTATTTGTCCATCTCACCCTAGTATCATCTGTTCTGACCACTTGCAGCTTTCTGTAGAGGTTGAACCTGGGGCTTTCTGTATGTGAAGCAAGTGCTTGACCACCGAGCTATGATGGCCTCTCCCCTAAAATTAACTCTAATTTTAGGCACTTGTCACAGTTAAGGAATATATATGAACCTGCTCCTCTGGGGAAGCATGAGCTCTTACTGTGCACAGGAGTGTCAAGGGCCACACAGCTTCTGACTTGGCTAAAGTTTAGTCCAGAAAACTCTAGCTTGAAAAGTGCCTGACAGTGGAGCTATTATTGTCCTTTGAGGCTCAACATATTCTCACATTCTAGAGTTCTATGGCTGTCCCGCTTTCATCTTCCTAAGATTTCTACCCAATGAAAGGAGATGGATGGATGGATAGATAGATAGATAGATAGATAGGCACTTGAGATGGTACACAGAGATACCTGTTTAATTTCTTTTCAAAGGACACATCTTGGAGAATGAAGATGAATAAATATTAGCCATTTTGTACAAACTTGAGTATCCCACAACATCACAGGTTCTGACCAATCAGCTTTCCAAAGTTACACAACCTTTGGGTTCTTCGGTAACAAAACATGTTAACACCTGTTCACCTAAGGCAAACTTGTGATGACCCAAGCAGACCCAGTGACTCAATAGTTGCTAATTAAACCGAGTAGTCTAAAACTTTCTAGACAACTGTATATAAAGCTTTTTTTAGTGTTTATACCTTATTAAAAATGCTCACTGGTAAGCAAAAACTTAAGTACACTTTTTACTTTGAATATGACAGTCCCACACCTCTTCACCCCCCCCCAAATAACTCTTTGACCCAAGTGATAAGGCTTTAATTCAGTATTCCCATTAGGGATATCATTCAGGCCACCTTGCCAATTAGTTTTTGATGCCAGTTGCCCAGAATTCATTGTCAACCTGCTTGTGTCTGTGTGTTTTCTCTTTAATGCGGTCACTATTTTTAATTATTCATATCTCAAAATTCTTTTAAAATTTTCCAGGAGCTTTTTTTGGCTGACGAGCAAGATAACAATACTTTAGATAAATATAAATAAATAAACTTTCAGTGGCTTGTCACTGGGCATTTCATAGCAAAACATTGCTATGAAACATATTGCTTTGAGAGATGTGGGTTAGCAATTTCTCAGTAGTTGTCCTAGCAGTTCCAATGAAGCTAAATCAACTATTCTCGTAAAATCCATGACAAGCTGACCTCCTCCTCTTACCCTTTTCTCCTAATCAGAGTTTCCTGCTGTTATAATAAAGGTGGAACCTAAAGAGGAGCCATTGGTCCCAAATTTCCAAGCACTTGAGGAAATCACAACTGCCTTGGGTATCCAATCAGGTAAGGGTTTGGGTAGCTCATGGTCCACAATCAGTATATTTTGAATTAATTTGATTGCTGTGTACAACAATTATAGCAACAAGGAGACTCCATGTTATCTTGATGCAGCTATTGTTAAGTACATAAGATTCCATGGAGACTAGTTTAATTCTCCAGCACTTAGAATATGGGTGAAGCCTCACATCAACTCAGCCAACCTGTACTAGAAGCTTCATTGCTGCTGCAGCCACCACTACAAAATCACTTCATGCATTACAGTATAGATTTCTATGAAAGCATTGATTCTAGCCTCTTTACCACTCAAAGCAAGAAGGAAATCAATCCCTCTATAAAACAGAGGAGGTGTTCCCTCAAACCCTTCTTGAATGTTGTAAAATCAACTTATTCTCCCTGTATTCTTTTATCTTCCCTTCTCCTTTATAAAAACACCAAGAGAGCCAATATGGGATAGTGGAAGAGTGTAGCATAGGGGTTAGGGTGTCAGACTAGGGAGACCCAGGTCCAAATCCACATTCAGTTACAACCCTCACTGGGTGATTTTGGGCCAGTCACTATCACTAGGCCTAATCTACCTCACAGGGTTTTTGTGAGGATAAAATGGATTGGGGGAGAAGTGTGTATGCTGTTATGAAGGCCTTGGAGGAAGGGCACAATAAAAATATAATAAAAACACAACAAACAGTCTAGGAATATAGGAAGCTGCCTTATACTGAGTCGGACCCTTGGTCCATCTTGCTCAGTATTGTTGACACGGACTGGCAGCGGCTGTCCAGGGTTTCAGGCAGGAATTTTTCCATTCCTACCTGGAGATGCAGAGAATTGAACCAGGGACCTTCTGCCTGCAAAGGAGGGGCTCTACCACTGAGCCACGGCCCCTTCCCCAAAGTCTGAGTCAGCTTTCCCCAACCTGGTGCCTTCTAGCTGTGATGGACTACAACTCCCATCATCTCCAGCTAGCATGGAGGGTGCCATGTTGGGGAAGTCTGGCCTAAAAGAAGCAAATGTGGAAATGACAACAAAATAAAATGTAAAGAAATCCGTCTAAGAACTCCGAAAACACCACCTGCAAACTTAGCATCAGGTACCTTACTCTGGCAATTATTTGTAGGGCTAATCAGAATGATTAGCCCGTAGGAATGAGCGCGAGGCTGGGTCACTCCCACAGACCAAGGTGATGCAGACCCACGCTGAGTGAAAGCTAGTTCACTTGTCCAGAAGTAGTGTTGGAGGCCTTGCTGGTTCCCTCAAAATGTCTCCAGATTAGATGAAAGGTCTGAAAGAGAAGTACAAATGTGGGGACCATGAAACCTATTCCTTTTTGACTAAGAGTTTCCTTTTGTCATAATTAATTCTTTCTTTGAATAGAGAAAGGGCGTGTAGAAGAGGAAGAGAGTCTTCTGCCAGAAAGCACTAAACAAGTGGCAGTGAAGAAGATATCCTTAGGAATTAACCAAACGGGCATCTCCCAGTATTCAAACATCTCCAGGAATCAAGATGAAGCAGAGAGGCACCAAAGAAATGTCCCTGGGGAGAGAACAGGAAAGTATTTAACTTGTGGAGGAGGGGACATCAATGAAACCAAAATCCAAAAGAAAATTCACAGTTTTGGGAGAGCTTATCATAAAGAAGGGAAACATCATAAACAGTTAGACTGTGAAAACAGCTTGAATTGGAGATACTGTCTGATTTCTTGTAGCAAAGGCCATAAAGGAGAAAAACCACATACTTGCTCAACCTGTGGTAAAAGCTTCACATGGAAAAGTAACCTGATTATTCATGAAAGGATCCACACGGGAGAGAGGCCATATACGTGCTCCATCTGTGGTAAAAGCTTCAGTAAAAGATCATACTGTGCTGTACATGAGCGGATGCATACACAAGAAAAAACATATACTTGTTCGGTCTGTAATAAAAACTTCATACATAAAGTCAGCCTTATTAGACATGAACAAGTCCACACAGGAGAGACACCATATAAATGCTCAGCCTGTGGTAAGGGTTTCAGTCAGAGGAGTAATCTTATTTCACACGAAAGAATTCACACAGAAGAAAGGCCGTACCCATGCTCATTCTGTGGCAAAAGTTTCAAACGAAGATCAAACCTCAACAGTCACAAAATAAGCCACACACAAATAAAAACAAATATGTGCTCAGTCTGTGGTAAAAGCTTCAGTCACAAATCAAACCTCATTAGCCACGAAAGAACCCATACAGGAGAAAAACCATTTCCATGCACAGTCTGTGGTAAAAGCTTCACTGACAGAACACATCTTATTAAACATGAAAGAACACATACAGGAGAGAAACCATATATGTGTTCAATCTGTGGGAATAGCTTCAGCCACAGATCAAACCTTATTAGTCACGAAAGAACCCACACAGGAGAAAAACCATACCCATGCTCAGTCTGTGATAAAAGTTTCACAGATAGAGCATACCTTCTTAAACATCAGAGAACCCATACAGGAGAGAAACCATACAAATGCTCTGTCTGCGGGAAGAGCTTTAGTCGTAAGGATTACCTTATTAGACACAAAATAATTCATACAGGTGAGAAACCGTACATGTGCTCAGTCTGTGGTAAAAGTTTCATGTGGAAAAGTTATCTGTCTATCCATGAAAGGATCCACACAGGAGAGAAACCGTATACATGCGCAATCTGTGGTAAAAGCTTCAGTGAAAAATCCTACCTTATTGTACATGAACAAATGCACACACAAGAAAAAACATATACTTGTTTGGTCTGTAGCAAAAGTTTTGTTCATAAAGTAAGCCTTATTAGACATCAACAAGTCCATTCAGGAGAGACACCACATAAATGCTCAGTCTGTGGGAAAGGCTTCAGTCAAAAATGTAGCCTTATTTCACACGAAAGAATTCACACAGAAGAAAGACCTCACACATGCTCATTCTGTGGTAAAAGCTTCAAACGAAGATCAAACCTCACCAGTCACGAAAGAATCCATACAGGAGAAACTCCATATACGTGCTCAGTTTGTGGTAAAAGTTTCATTTGTAAAGCACACCTTCTTGGACATGAGAGAACCCATACTGGGGAGAAACCATATTCATGCTCAGTTTGTGGAAAAAGCTTTGGTAATAAATCACAGGTGGTTATTCATGAGAGAATTCATACAGGAGAAAAACCATATACTTGTTCTGTCTGTGGGAAAAGATTCAAACACAGAACAAGCTATACTGAGCACCAAAAAATCCACACAGAGGAAAAACCATATATATGCTCAGTCTGTGATCGAAGTTTCAGCCGTAAGGAATACCTGATTATCCATGAGAGAATCCACACAGGTGAGAAACCATATTCATGCTCAGTCTGTGAGAAAAGCTTCAAGCAGAAATCAAGCCTTACTTCACACGAGAGAAGCCACTCAGACGAAATGCAACAACCATGTGCTGAATGTGGGAAAAAATTTAGAAGTAAAGCGTACCTGAGGAGACATGAGAAAATTCATGCAAGATAAAGAATCCACATGGTGGAATGTACATGCTCTTTCTTAGGTAAAAACTTGAGTGGATAGAAAGATGATTAAATGGGAGAAAATCCATTCAGGAGATAAAACACATAAATAATATGTTTGTGAAGCTCAAGCCTAAGACCTTATAAAATATCCCTTTATTAAGACAAACTGGAATATAAGTGCTCAGGCTGAGAAGAATGTCAGTCACAGCCTGACCATTTGACAATATTGGAGCACTTGCCTGAGGGAAATTAACAAATCAGCAAGGCTTGTAACAGAGTCATCAGGCAGAGTTCATTATCTCATGATATATTTCAGAAGGGGCATCTTTCACTTATCAAATCTTACTTAAGCACCAGAATGGAGGAAGAAATCACAGGACAAGGAAGAAATGAAGGCATCATTTTTAGTGATCCAGAAATCCATACCAGCAACAGAAATAATACACACCATATTTAATAATGTATCAATCAGGCTTTTTTCCCCAGTGATACAATATTACACATACAATGCTATTTTGCATATATTTCAAGATTTTAAACTTCTTGTTTAATTTGCCTAGTTCCATTTCATTCAAACAATCCAAACATTAATTGACATATTACCTTCTAATTTGAAATCTACTTTTGAATACTTTCATCACTAGTAAATCCCTAAGTGTGTATGTGTGTGTGTGTGAGAGAAAGAGAGAGATCATACTGCATTCCAGTGTGAGGTGTATGAAAGAACACTTGCTTGATTTTACTTTAGCTGCAGATGTCTAGGAATATCATATGTAGCTTATTAAATAAAACATCTGAGAAACTTACGTACTGTTGTCCAGGCAATCAGGCAACGTGGGGGCTACATAATGTGAGTTTAATGTTTTCCAGTCTATGGCAATGATTGCATGGAATTGGATTATAATTCTGCATCCTCAGCCTTGCATTCTATAGCAGACTGGTCACCTCCTCAGTCGCCGATTTGCACACAAGTAGCCATTTGAGCTGCACTGAAAACAAGAAGCCATGGTGTTTCCTCCACAAGGGGAGGAGAATGGAGCTGAGAAGACTGGGTAAAGAGTGAGAAAGAAGAGGCGGGGAGGTCAAAACTACATATTGCATACAGCATGGTGATGCTGCCAGAACTGGCATCCCAATTTAAGTTCCCCCTTTCACTTCCATAGTCTGTATGAGCATTAATTTCCCCACCTTTGCTCATCATTTGCGACTGATGGGTAAACTCAAAGGAATCAGGTCAGAGGTAAAAGAATGTTTCACATACTTGCGTTCCTTTCTACACATTACAGGGAACTGAAAGAGAACTTGCTCTGGGAATGCCATTTTTGGCAGTATCCCTGAATTGCCCATAAGAAAGTGTTCTCAAATGTTTTTTGAGCTTGGGGCCCTATTCTGAACCTTTTATCTTCTGGGTGCCCCAACCCAGCACCAACCACAGCAGAGCCTGCAGGGATCCTTGTACATAGCGGCTTGCATACATTCTGCTGCCAAATGCAAGGTTTTATGGGTTGGGGTACTAATCCAGCCACATTGCTAAAAGAGGGATATAAAGGATTTGTCCAACGATACAGAGGGAAACCGCTGAAAACAGCATTTTAAAAGGAAAGGGACAACACGTTTGTGCTGGCTATGCAAGGGGCCAAGAAGCCAATTGCTGCTGGGGATGGACTACACATACAGGTGAGTGTAGTAATATACACGGAAATATTTGGAAATACTCAAGTGAGATATTTAACACAGTATAAAGCATTTGGGGCATAGGGGCAGTCCTGGAGCCTTGAAAAGACTGCAGCAACTAGAGAGTGGGTAAGGTCACTAGTAGTGTGGCAGTGATGAGTTAAATTGGAAATCATTATTATGGGATGGAAAAAAGGAGAAATCCCCCCCCCCGCCTCTGTTGTGTTTGCATTCTTCAAAAAACAAAAACACAGGCTGCTGTTTGGGGTTTACAGAAGAGTTAACTCTGTATTCTGACAGAGTAGGGGATGTAAAATCACTGTCCTTAGTTTTTCAGTGATCATCACTTCCCTTAGAGAACTGGCTGTGCTGTTTTAGAAGATCTGGAGATCCCAGCTGGCTCCCTCTCAACCTGTGTTTGTTCCCAGCCGGGGCAATGTCTTTATGGCATCATGGCCTACTTCTTCTGGAGCCTTTAAAACAGTGACCGGAGAAAAAGGTCTGCTCTACACACACAGCTGAAAGGGAATCCTGAAGTGATAGAGTGTGCTGTATCCAACAATGAGGATACAGTTTTTTAAATTCTCTCCCACTTAAAATTATTCAAGCAAAAAGCTAGTACATCAAGAGAAAAAGTTCTCCAGTCTCTTTGCTGCTGTGCTACATTTCACGGGGGGGGGGGGGGATTCAAGAATATAATCTACCGCTTGCCATTTGAAATGGTACATTTATTTATTTATTACATTTCTATACCACCCAATAGCTGAAGTGCCCTGGGTGGTTCACAAAAATTAAAACCACAGCATAAAAGCAATATAAAATATAAACGCATTAAAATTACAGTATAGAAGTACAACCAGCATAAAACCTAGCAGCACTCCAGAGATTTAAAATACAGTAACAAATTTAAAGAAGCAAAGCTGAAAACTAGAATGTTAACATGCTAAAATAAAAAGGTGTTCACCTTGCGCCGATGTCTTCAGAAAGGTCTACCACTTCCGCATTCTACCACCTAATTCTGCGGCTTCTGTAAACTAGTACAAAAACAAGGCAGGGGTGCACCCAGCTAGCCATCTGACCTACTGAAAGACCCTTATTTGAGCTGTTTTCTGTAACCCTAGAGGTTAGCTTTATTTTCATTCTGTGAGTACTTAGAGCCAGACTAATTTCTAAATGACACCATAGGCAAAGAATTATGGTCAGATTATGCTAGAGTTTGCACATTCTCCAGCATTTCTTGAAGACTATGAACACTGCCCAGAGAATGTACAAAATACTATCAAGATATGCACAATCCCCAAGGCCTGTTGGATATTGTGCACATTGACTGGAGAACGTGCATATTGACCAGTGAGAAGTGCAAAGAAGCTCCTTCCCCATTTCCTTGTATAATCTCGACAGAGTTCAGAGCCTTGGCCATAAGGTTAGAACCGTTGTAATTAGTTTGACCAGAGTGATTCCATCTTTGTTCGTTATATAACCTTAGCTAAGGCTGATGGGATTGTTATGCTGTTTATGCACTTTTAGCTGTCACAGTAGCAAGAAATGTTCCAAGAAATGAACTGCTTGAGCGAGAACATGTAACCACAACCCCCCCCCCCCGAGTGTGCATCAGATAACCACATGTTTTGGGCTTATGGTCAAGTTGAGAAAAGTCTGCCTAACAGTTTGTAATACCTGTTAAGTGCTAAAGTAACAGTTTCGTTTACTGCACAGTACATCAACTGTAGTCCATGCAGCAGTGTGGAAAATTACTGACGCGTGCGTGCTTTTGCCTATGTAATGTCAACTTGCTATAAAAAGATCAGCCTGAGGTCTCCTCGGGCCTGGAGTATATTTTCTTGTACTCAGCCTTGCTGCAGCAATAAAACAGCATTGGATCCTTACCCGGTGTCTATGGCTTTCTTGGACCCACACTAGACACGACATATAGGGGCCATTTTGCCCTCTTACCACACCAGGCAGTGTACTCATTTCTGCCAACATATGAAGATTCTCCTATATCTCTTGGAAATTCTGCATATTACCCAGAGAATGTACAAAACCTTGTTGAGATATGAACATTTCCCAAGGCCTGCTGGAGATGATGTTTATTGACTGGAAAATGTACCCCATTTCCTTTTCATGAGATTATGTGCTTGAGTGGTGAAAGTTATGCATATTAGCCATTCAGCTCACATTATCTTTTAACATATTGTTATATGCCCCCCATTACCAATTCTCCGAGCAGTGAGAACTTCCAGGAGCACAGTCCTGTTTGGTTTCCTTTTGGATGAGATCATTAGAAGTTTACTGGCATTTTGTAAAATTTATGTTTGTTTACAAATATATAGCATAAGTATAAGTTCAGCATAAACACTCTGACAGATGTCCCTGAAGTTCACTGCTCCCTCACTAGATTTCTAGGGGGCAGCCTGCACCCTAAAGATGCTTCCAGAGCTCAAGCTCAATTCTGACTCTCTCCTTTCCCTTTATCTAACATCAGAAGAGATTACTGCCTGGAGAGATGTGCCAGGGCCAGATCTGGTTGACAATATTCAGGCCTGCCTCTCTCTTAAAACCAAGAGCTACTAAGTAGGAAGGAACCCTAGGCAATCATGCAGTTCAGCCCCCCCAAACCCCATAACTCTGTCGGTCCGCACCATCTTTCATCTGAGATGAGATTATCATCAACAAAGGTGAGTGTCTTTTAAGCAGTGGCACCCCAGTTATGAAATGCTCTCCCTGACAAAGTTCACCTGGCACCAATACCTGCTCTCATTTAGGCACTGGGTGTGTTTGGACAATCATGCAGAGGGAAGAAGCCATTGTGGTTTCTCCTGCCACTCCTGTGTGTGCCATGCACATGGCTGCCATTTGCATAAATCCCTGCAATGCAGCGCTGGCTGCTGGGTTGTCTGAACCCAGCGCATGGTGTGGCAGGGGTACCTTTGTACCCACTTTGCAACTTCTACTGTATGTCATGGGTTGTAGGTGGGTATGAAGCCTCTGCCCCCCCCCCCACTGCACCCCATGCCGGCTTTGGACGACATGCCAACCTGCACTGCATCTCATGGGATTATGAAAACAGTGGCTGCACACATGGGGGGCGAAGCCATGATGGCTTCTTCCCCCTGCACTATCATCCAAACCCAGTCACTGGGTTAACAAGACATCCTTGTTTACCCAGATCTTTTAACTGCTCAAGGAATTATTTGTTATTATTAAGATTTTGTCTTTTGCTTTTATCTTTGCTTTTCTGCTTTGTTGCATTTTTTATGCTTGTAGTGTCCTGAAATAAAAATGATTAAGGGTGGCATATCCATTTTATAAATATAGACTGAAGCCTACTCATGCATTTCATGAAGGAGGCGAAAGCTCATGCCACAGTATATTTCTTACAGTGCATTCTTCTACATGAATACTCAGACGTAAACCCCAGAATTCGACGGGATTTACTCCCAGGTAAGCTTGCACAGGATTGCAGCCTTTAAGGCGCTATATAGGATTCTTGAGTTTTGCTGCAACAGGCCAAGACAGCTAGTCTTTGTATGATCCATAAATATTTCCAGATCTTTCCTTCTTGCCCAGGGGATCAGACCTCTTTGAGGGTTGACTTGTACGTCAAAGAGGGAATAGTGTCAAGCAGACTAGAACACCTAAAAGGGGTAGGCTCTTCCACAGAAGCGCTGTGGGTGACAATATTAGGCTCAAAAACTAATTTAGTGCTAGGAACGTGCTACCATCCCCCTAACCAGAATGCTCAGAGTGACCTTGAGATGGAAAACGAACTCAGGGAGACCTCCAAACAAGGAAGTGTTGTAATAATGGGCGATTTCAATTACCCCCACGTTGACTGGATAAATGCATGTTCCAGCCATGACAAAGAGGTTAAATTTTTCGATGTCCTAAACAATTGTGCCCTAGAACAGTTGGTCATGGAACTGACCAGAGGGGAAGCAATCTTGGATTTAATCCTAAATGGTGTCGCCCAGGACCTAGTACAAGATGTAAACGTTGTTGAACCAACCGGAAACAGTGATCACAGTGCTGTCATATTTAATATATATTTAAGTAGAAAATTTCCCAGGAAGTCAAACACAGTCACATTTGACTTCAAAAGAGGAAACTTCTCTAAAATGAGGGAACTGGTGAAAAAAAAGTTAAAAAGGGGAGTAAAGAGGATTAAATCCCTTCAAAATGCTTGGAGATTACTCAAAATCACAATAATAGAAACCCAGCTAAAATGTACACCACAGGTTAGGAAAGGTAGCACTAAGTCCAAGAGGTCACCAGCATGGTTAACAAGCAGTGTTAAGGGAGCCATTAGAGAAAAGAGGGCTTCCTTCAGAAAATGGAAGTCTTGCCCAAGTGAGGAAAACAAAAGGCAGCACAAGCTCACACAAAGGCGATGCAAGCAGACAATGGGAGATGCAAAAGAGCAGTTTGAAGAACATATCGCTAACATCAAGGCCAACAATAAAGAATTCTTTAAATATATCAGAAGCAGAAAACCAGCTAGGGAGACAGCTGGACCATTGAATGACAATGGAGTTAAAGGAGTATTGAAGGAGGAGATCACAGAGCAGCTGAATTAATTCTTTTCATCCGTCTTCACTGGAGAAGATATAGGACAGATACCTGTGCCTGAACTGATGCTTTCAGGGAGTCTGAGGAACAGAGGCAAATAGTGGTGACAAAAGATGAAGTTCTCAACCTTATTGATAAATTGAAAGCAAATAAATCACCAGGCCCAGATAGTATCCACCCTAGAGTTCTCAAAGAACTCAAATATGAAATGGCTGATCTTTTAAATATGCAACATGCCCCTAAGATCAGCCTGTATACCAGAGGACTGGAAGATGGCCAATGTAACACCAATTTTCAAAAAGGATCCAGGCAGGTTGTGGGAAATTACAGGCCAGTTAGCTTAGTGTCTGTTCCGGGTAAATTGGTTAAGGCTTTATTAAAGATAAAATTAGTAAGCATATAGAAGATCAAGCCCTGCTAAAAAAGAATCAACAAGGCTTCTGCAAAGGAACCAATTCCCTAGGGAGGTGGTGGGCTCTCCCACACTGGAGGCATTCAAGACGAGGCTGGACAGCCATCTGTCAGGGATGCTCTGACTTGGATTCCTGCACTGAGCAGGGGGTTGGACTCGATGGCCTTGTAGGCCCCTTCCAACCCTACTATTCTATGATTCTATGATTCAATTCTAAGGTAAGTCCTGTCTCACTAACCTTTTAGAGTTCTTTGAGAGTGTCAATAAACATGTAGACAGGGGTGATCTGGTAGAGTGTTTACTTGGATTTCCAAAAGGTTTTGACAAAGTCCCTCACCAAAGGCTCCTGAGCAAACTTCGCAGTCATGGAATGAGAGGCGGGGTCCTCTTATGGATCAGTAACTGGTTAAAGAACAGAAAGCAGAGAGCAGGAATAAATGGTAAATTCTCCCAATGGAGGGAAGTAAATAGTGGGGTCCCACAGGGATCTGTAGGGCCAATGTTTTCAATCTGTTCATAAATGATCTGGAATTAGGAGTGAGCAGTGAAGTGGCCAAGTTTGCCGATGACACCAATTATTTAGGGTGGTTAAAACAAAAAGGGATTGTGAAGAGCTCTAGAAGGATCTCTCTGAACTGGGAGAATGGGCATCTAAATGGCCAATGTGGTTCAATGGAAGTAAGTGAAAAGTGATACACGTTGGGGAAAAAAATCCCAACTTCAAGTATAACCTGATGGGATCTGAGCTAGCGGTGACCGACCAGGAAAAAGAGCTTGGGGTTGTGGTGGACAAATGTCAACCCAATATGTGGCCGCTGTAAAAAAGGCAAACTCCATGTTAGGCATAATTAGAAAAGGAATTACGAATAAAACTACCAATAGCACACTGCCCCCATACAAATCTATGGTGCGACCACACTTAGAATACTGTGTACAGTTCTGGTCACCACACAAAAAGAAAGATATTGTAGAACTGGAAAAAGGGCAGAAAAGGGCAACTAAAACAATCAAGGGGCTGGAGCAACTCCCCTATGAGGAAATGTTACAACATCTGGGATTGTTTAGCTTAGAAAAAAGGTGAGTAAGGGGAGACATGATAGAGGTGTACAAAATTATGCATTTTTCTCCCTCTCTCACAATACTAGAATCAGGGGTCATCCCATAAAGCTGACTGGTGGGAGATTCAGGACAGATAAAAGGAAGGACTTCTTCACACAGCGCAGAGTTAAAACTATGGAATTCGCTACCACAGGATATAGTGATGGCCACCAATTTGGATGGCTTTAAAAGAGGGTTAGACAAATGCCTGGAGGACAAGGCTATCACTGGCTTTTAGTCCTGATGGTTATGTGCTACCTCCAGTACCAGAGGCAGTGAGCCTATGTACACCAGTTGCTGGGGAACACAGGCGGGAGGGTGCTGTTGCACTCATGCCCGGCTTGTGGGTTCCTGGTTGACAGCTGATTGGCCACTGTGTGAACAGAATGCTGGACTAGATAGATCCTTGGCCTGATCCAGCATGGCTCTTATGTTCTTAATCCTCACTATTCTCACCGAACTACAAAATCCTATGTACTTTGGAGTAATCATAACATGCCAAGTGGTTTTAAATTGATGTACATTTATGGTGTACTTATACCAGCCTTTCCCAACCTGGTGACCTCCGGATGTTTTGGACTTCAACTCCCATCTGTCCCACCAACATGGCCAATGATAAAGAATGCTGGGAGTTGTAGAACAAAGTATCCAGAAGGTACCAGGTGGGGAAGACTGATCTATACACAGAATGCAGCTCCTTGGCGAAAAAAGGCAGTCAATGGCCCAAGATCAAATGTGGCATATAGAAACAAAACTGACCTTCCTTCTTATCCGTAGCTATCTGTCAGTGAGTATATCACACTTATACTCAAGGAGACCTAACTCATTCAAGGTGCTGTTTTTGAGCATTTAAGCCATTTATGGTCTAGGACCAGCATATCTGAAGGGCTGCCTGGTGATAAGTAAGCCTGCTTGGTAGGTGAGATTATTACCTTCACCTGCAAAGATTTGTCCAGTAGCTTGTAGGGCCTTTTCTGTGGTTGCACCAATTATGGGACTCCATCTGCCTGCCATCTTTGTTATCTTTCAGGTGTCAGTCAAAGGCTTTCCTTTCTACCTGGACATTTGATGCTTAGTAAAAGTTTATTCTGTTTGGGGAGGGGGGGTTAATTGCTGCCTATATTGGCTTGGCAAATAGGCTGCTGGAACAGTTGTAATGACTTCTTGTTAGCTGCCTTAGGGTGCCATTCATAGGAGAAAGGCAACATTGCAAATACTTAATATGGATTAAAAAAAACACACACACAACACAATATTCTTCCTTTAACCAACATTTATGTATTAAATTTATATCCTGCCTTTCTACCAAAAATAGGGTGGGAGCAGGGGAGAATCTATACTCATTTGTGGTTTCTATTTTTTCTCCCAAGTCTTCACAATTCTGAAGGATCCTAGATCTGCGTAGGGCTCTTGGCTCCTTCCTCATTTACTTCGTGGCCTGAAACATCTAAGTCAAGAATTAACTGGCAAAGGCCAGAACTATTTGTGACTGGCCAAACTAAACACAGCCCACTAGCCAATTATCATGGCTTGCCAGGTACTGGCCATCCCCTGTGGTTTTTGCAGTCCAGACAGGCCACAGAAATAGAAGGAGCCTGTGGAGGGCCATTGCATAGTCTCTTTTATATGGACTCTCTGGTTTTCATAAAAGGAAACAGTTGGCATTTTGTTTATGCAGCTCATAAGAGTCACAATGGTTAGCTGAAATCACCAGTCATCCCCAACCTGGTGCCCTCCAGGCTGCTAGACTACAATTCCTATAATCCCCCAGCCAGCTGTTGGGGCTTCCACATTAATTTGTGGTTTCCATAATCCCCCATGCTGCCTGGGGCATTATGGGAGTTTTAGTCCAACACTGCTGGAGGGCACCAGGTTGGAGACTCCAGTCCTAAGCAGTATACCTCATGGTGCAGGAAGCTGCAGGCAAGTATTTTTGGGGTGTGGGGGGAGGGCTGTTGCTTTGATGTGGTTTTCTCCACAGGCATCTGTCTGGCCAGTGTTGGAAACAGAATGCTGACGTATCTGGACCTTGAGTGGATCCATCAGGGCTCTTCTTATAAAAGGCCATTATTGTTTCTCAATAAGGAGTTTCTCAATAAGGAATTCACAGATGTTGGTGAAAAAAGTCCTTCTCCCAGGGAACATTACTTAGTAAAGACAGTTCCCCACCGTAGTGTGTTGTTTGATGGCGAACTAAGCTTCTCTTCTCGCTATACCTTCTCCCGCACTCCAAGCACTTATAAGGTTTTTCTCCCGTGTGGGTCCTTTTGTGATATGTAAGGGAGGAGCTCTGCACAAAGCCTTTCCCACAATCCTGGCATTTGTATGGTTTCTCCCCAGTATGAATTCTGTGGTGGCTTACAAACGCTGACTGTGTAGCAAAACATTTCCCACACTCAAAACACTTATGGGGTTTCTCCCCCGTATGAATTTGCAGGTGGTCTGCTAAATGTGAGCTAAAAGTAAAACAGTTCCCACATTCCAAACACTTATATGGCTTCACTCTCATGTGGATGTTCTGATGAGACACAAGGTGTGGGTTTCGGGCAAAACATTTCCCACACTCACCACATTCAAAGGGTTTCTTTCCTATGTGGACTCTGTGGTGTTTTCTTAGACATGATTGGTCAAGAAAACGTTTCCCACACTGAGAACACCGATATGGTTTTTCTCCGGAGTGTACAGGCTGGTGGCTTGTCAAATGTGAGTGGCAAACAAAACGTTTCCCACATTCTGAGCATTCATAGGGCATCTCCTCCATATGACTTCTCTGATGGATCTTAAGATGCGGGCGTTGAGCAAAACGTTTCCCACGCTCCAAGTATTCATACGGTTTTTCCCCTGAATGGACCCTCACGTGAATCACAAGATGTGCGTTTCTGGCAAAACATTTCCCACATTTGGAGCATTTGTAGGGCTTCTCTCCCCTGTGTAAACTCAAGTGCTTCACAAATTACTTTTCCCACATTTCATGCATTTATAAGGTCTCTCCCCTGTATGAATCTTCTTGTGGCACACAAGCTCAGAATCTTGAGCAAAACATCTTCTGCAATCAAAGCATTGATAAGGTTTCTCTCCTGTGTGGACTCTCTGATCGATCATTAGACCTGAATTAAGAACAAAACACTGCCCACACTCTGCGCATTTAAAGGGTTTCTGATTCGTGTGGAGTTTTTGGTGGGTATGAAAGTTTGAGGAATAAGCAAACTGTTTCCCACACTCCATGCATTTATAGGGTTTTGCTCCTGTGTGAAAATTCTGGTGGGTTTTAAATGCTGGTGGGGGCCCTGATCCACACCAGGACCACAGCACATGGGGAGGTGAGGTTTGGTCACTAACAAAAAAGTTCTGTGGAAACATGCATCAGATTGTGCCCTCAGCTCACTTTCCACTGATCCCACCTCACTTATATGCCTGGTTCCAGTATCTACTGATAGACTACAGCAGGGAATCAGGGGTTCCCATCCTTGAATATATTCCACGCTATGGATAGCCTGTGGCCCTCCAGATCCTCCCACTACATTTCCCATAAGCCCCACCCAGCATGACCCAGCATGGACAATGGTCAGGGATTATGGGAGCTGTAGTCCAAAACACACACACACGCGAAAGCATTCTCTAAGGGAGAATCCCTTCCCAGTCACTGCTCCTCCTTTCCCGCCAGATCCTCCTGCCTTCCAAGCGCTATTGATTGGATGCAGCAGGAAGTCACGGGTCCTCCCACCCCAATATATACTGATGGGCGAGAAACGGACCCACCTGTCTTCTCTATTTTCCCCGCAGTACCGGGCTGCTTATGGGAGCTGCCGAGTGCCGGTAACCAGAAACTCCAGTCCCTTTGGTGAGGGTTGTTATCAGATTTTCTGCCTTCTGCTTGTGCACTGGCTGTTTCCCTCTTCTCGGTGCTGGCTGCTCGTTCCAGGTGTCTGCGTTGCAGGTGGTCCTCGGTCAGATTCTTTAAGGCGCAACCGGTTTGGTTTGGCCGGCACTGAAAGAGGACGGAGGGGGTGTAATAGCAACTAGGTTTCGGTGCCTGATTGTGTGAGATTTTAAAAAAGAGGGCGCGGGAGACTTCCCGCTGCTTTCACAGCTGTAGTTGTTATTGGGCTTTTCCTCCCTTCATCCCTATCGCAGAATCCCCTGGAAATGATGTGTATTTCTTACACAGAAAGAAGCTGGGGCTGCTTTCATAGTTGTATTTTTTTATTGGCCTTTTCCTCATTTAATCCTTGTCTCAGAATCCCCTGGAAATGGTGTGTTCTAATTCTTACACAGAGAAGCGGAGGTTGCGATCCTATGCACGCTTGGCTGAGAGCAAGCCCTATTGAGTTCAATAGGAATTGCTTCTGAAGAGGCATGTATAAGATTATGCTCTACGTCTCAAATCTGCCTGGAAGCTCTGCTGGATACAAAAGTCTTTAATCTGAACACATTGCAGTTACTTGGTGTGAGAAAGACCTTAAGTAGTTCTTAAGTAGTCACAGATTTTGGGACTCTGTTACGTTGAAAACAAATTCTAGGGATGGGACAACTTTAAACTGTGACTAGAGGCATGTATTTCTCTCTCATATTTTGTTGCTTGTGATTGGCTTAGAACATATGAGGAACTATGCTGGATCAGAACCGAAGCAGTTGGGGTCGGGGTGTGCACCCATAAAGGCTGGCTAAAATAGTTAAAAATGCAGAAAATAGTATTCGGAAGCCTACTGCTTGCTTCTCAATCTGGAGGCTTTACATAGCCTTTGGTGGATCTGTCTGTTACGATAGATGCAAGTGTAACACTTTTTCTTCAGGGTCTCTAAGGGACTCATAGCAGGCTTTGTACAGGGATGATTAACACATACCATTTTAATTTCTTAATTAAAAACAATAATACACATGTAATAATTTTATGTGTGTAACAATACACTTATCACCAAAAACAATAAAACAGAGCACAGCCCTTCCAAAGTTCTGTCTTCTAGTTTGAGTCCACAACAAAAATATAAATAAAACTTCTCTCCCAAGCTTGATTTTTCTGCTGGCTGAAGAAGGAAAACAGTCTGTACTCGGTTCACACTAGCTCCGCCTGCAGCAATCTTCTCAAAAATAGATCAGGATCCAGCAACACAGGAACAACTTTGTAAACAGCCCTTTATATAATATAAAAACATAAATGACAAGGAACTTATAGTATTTGTAAAAATAATAATAATGACTATTTAAATTGTTTTCAAAAGGAAACCTCCCTGCTAAGCTGTCTCAAAGGTTCTGGGTCTCACAGAGAGGAGAAAGCAAGCTTCTTCCACACTGCATTTTGGTAACTTCCTAAAATGGTCGCCACTCCCTATCTCACTCCTTAACTGATCACGTGCAGGAATATTCCCACTCAGAATTCTTAAAGAAAAATATACCAGTGGGTTACACAAACTTTCTGTATGTATTTGGGGAGTGGTGGGAGTGAGAGGTCAGGTGTAAGTCTAGACTCTTTTGGGTGAACATAGAATTGCAGCCTCTAGACTCTAGAAGCAAAGGTTGAAAACCTATGTTCACATACCTGAAAGTAAGTGCTATTGAATTTCACAGGACTTACCTCTGAGTAGACATGGATAGGGTTGTGCTTCCTGTAATATAGGAAGTCTCCATTTAAAATCTCGCATCTGCCCTGACTTGAACTTGGTAGGTGCCCATAGGAAGTCTCTCTCAGCCTTTCCTCTGCAATAGGGGGGCAATAATGTTGCACTCACCACAATTCTCGAAGCAGGTGTTCCAGAAGTTGCAAAACTTACCCATGCTTTGTTTCCTTCCGAAGTGCCATCAGTGGAGCCTTATTGATGTGTTTTTATTTACAATAAATATTTTATTTACAAGTATTCAGGCTTATTTGTGGATATGCAGGTTGAACATGTGGAGGCAAAGCTTTAAAGGATACACACACAGTTAAATGTGTTGACAGCCCCTGACCTGGGCCTCCCTGTAGTGGGGAAAGATTTTAGAAGGATGACTCTTCCTTCCCTGACAAGCCCCAAACAGCACTCCTATCCCAAGGCCCCTATTCCAAACTGATTGGAACAGGACTGGAATACACTGCAATATTTTGTGTATCTTTGCTTTGAGTGTGCACACACTTGCATACACTGCTAAGTAAAAAGAGGGTGAATCCCAGAGGTTTCAGCAAAGCATGATGTACCCTTTCTATCTCTTTTGTAGCTGTGTTTAGGGCAGCAGATTCTATAGCTCCTTAAGCTCTGACAACTCTCCTGTTCAAACTATGGCTGCTGAGAGCTCCAGGGACAGGCTTTGGGCTGAAGCAATTTGCCCCCTCTGTGTGAAGTATTTCACAGATCCAGTGACTCTCGACTGCGGGCACAATTTCTGCCGAGCCTGCATTGCCCGCTGCTGGGAAGAGTTGGTTGCAGACATTGCTTGTCCTCTGTGTGGTATTAGTAGGCCAAGGAACTTGAGGCCAAACAGGCCACTGGTGAGCGTTGTGGAAGTAACTAAACAACTAGTTGAACAAGCCAAAGAAGAAATAGCAAGACGGCCGGTTTGTGAGGCACATCAGAAACCCATGAGCAGCTTCTGCGAGAACGATCAAGCACCGTTCTGTGCTAAGTGTGAAGTATTCCAAACTCACAGAAATCACACTGTGGTTCCTGTCGAAAAGTACAAGGTAGGAAAACATACTTTATGAGACTGGGGAATAATGGCTTTGTGATCCTGCAAGACGAGAAGTGCCGGGTTTCAAGCCTCTGAAATGCGCGCTTTGGGATAGAGCAATCTTTACCCTTAATTTCAGATGTGTCGCCTCTGTGTGGAGTGCACCTTCCATTCTCAAAAGCATTTTCCTTGTTACTTCACTTGTTGAAAGGCTGAGCCCTGGCACCTCTACATTTGCCACGTGTTCTTATGATATTTTGTGTGCCTGCACAAATGTAAGAGCTGCCTTCCTGGACTGAACCAAAGGTTCATTTGATCCGGTTCTTTTTCTACCCACAGCCGGTCACCTGCATAGAAGCAGGGCACGAAGGCAACAGGCTCCCCTGTTTATCCCCAAAATTAGGAACTGAGCCTCTGATTATGCAACTTCCATTTACCTGTCAAGGCTAAATTGTTGATAGAGAAATTAATGGAAAGTAAGGGAGCAATTCTATGCATGTTTAGACAGAAAAAAGTCCTAAACTTCCCAGCATGCCCCAGCCACCATGGCTGGGGCATGCTGGGAGTGGTAAGACTTGTTTCTGTCTAAACATGCATAGGATTGCTCCCTAAGTCTAATCTAGGGCTAAACTCCTATGGGGGCAAATGTTTTCAGTTAGGTTTCTGGAGGGTATAATATATTTCCCTAAAAATACCCCAAACCTCTCTCATTCTGGGTCGTTGCCCCATTTCCTGCTTTCTTGCTGTTTTTTGAGTTTGTTTAAAAATCAGTCTCATCCCATCTAGTAACAGTGACAGCAGCCAAATTTGTTTGACTTACTAGGATGAAGGCCAATTTAATTAAAAAGAAAAAAATGTATTTATCTAAATGCTGTGGTGGAAGGTGTCACATATGCTTGACTAGGTCAGGGTGTCATGAGGAAACTTGCTTGAATGTGCTCTGAGGGTGTTCTCATGCCTCATGAATACCATCTTGTGCCATGAAAAATAGTCACTGGAACCACATCAGCCCGGATTACAGTACCAATGCTTAAGTTTGTATATAGGTGGCATCTCATCCCAGTTGTACCACATAAACTGAGAGCTAACACCGTTATGCTGGAGAGGATGCTGTTCCAGGTGAACACTGTTTCATATGTGGTAGGAATGTTTTAATGTGCAAGCCTTTTGGTTAAAGATTGTTAAAGTAATCTCAGACATGATACAACAACAAAAAGCACCAAACCCTTTATTAACATTTCTATCCATTTGTGATGATGTAATGATCCCTGTAAGCCATAAAGAGTTAGGGCACAATCCTGTGCATGTTTAGACAGAGAAAAGGCCTACAACTCCCAGCATGCCCCAGCCAGCTGTTGGCTGGGGAATGCTGGGAGTTGTAGGCCTTTTCTCTGTCTAAACATGCACAGATTTCACCCTTGGTCTTTTTCTATTATTGACAGCAGCATGTACGGAGGTAGCAAATGGGTGGAAAACCAAGTCAGGCTATACAGTCCACGGGTGGCATAGCAGGATTGACACACGGCACTAGCCGAAAAGCTCACTCATCACAGTAGATGGATTTTGAGGCTGACAAGCAAGGTAGTTTCATAAAGATATGGGTTCCATTTTTGACTTTTTGTTAACAAAAAAAGAAAATGACTTCAGACCTCCAGTCACACAGAGATAATTTTGGAGAGACATAATGTCTTCAGATTTGAATATATACCTTGTGCAACTCTTTCTGTCTGGTGTAACTCTGGCACTACAAAACCGAATGTGGGTGTTCATGCAGTATAATAAGCTCCTGTACTCTAAGGGTGCAATCCCATGGGTTGCAACCTGGGTACTTGTAAGCCCCTGAATTTGGAGGCTTACGAGTATCCTATGCAGAGAAGGAGGTGCCTTGCACCTCTTGCACTGCATTTTAGCTAGAGGGGCAATTTCACATGTCTAGCAGGGAAGCTTCAGGGAGGAGGAGGAGGGAAGGATGCTGGGGTGGCGATAGGAAAAGGCATAAGCCAGCTGCCCTGGTCTCCTCCCCTCTCCACCCCCAGGAGTGCCTCCTTTCCCCTGTCTCCATGCTCCGTTTACTGAGCACAGAGGCAGCCAGTGCAGTTCTCTCTGCACTAGCTACGAGGGGGCGGGGGCGGGGAGCACAGTTCCTGGCTCGGAGCCCTGTCTTCAAGTGCAGAGCCAAGAAACCAAAAAATCCTATGTCCCCCAGATGCCGTCTAGCGAACATAGGACTGCTCCCTAAATTATTGTTAAAAGTTTTGTTTATCTATTTAATGGAAAAATCATTTAAAAACTTTAAAAAATAGTCACGGGGGATTTTTTATACTTATAGAAAATATATATCCTGTCCTTCTGTGCTTACATACCACTCAGGGCAGCTAACAATTCAAACCAATAATAAAATACAATAAATTTCCAAACGGGAGAATGCATTTTGCCGTGAGAGAAAAGGTTTGTGAAATGCACTCTCCCATTTTGGGCTCTGCCCAAATCTTCTGTTTAATGCCTCATTTGTGGTCATACATTCAACCAGCTAATTATGCATTCATATAGATGTTGAATAGCATTGGGGACAGCATAGGACTTTATGGCAGGGTTGGGCAGAAGGTAGTGTCAGGAGCGCCCTAGTGGCCTCTTTCAGTAGACTCCAATAGCCAACTCAAGACACAGGCGAAAGGATTCTTTTCAAGGCTCTAATCCTTTTACAACTTAATGACTCTTTCAGATGCTAATCATCAGCGACTAAGCAGGGAAACAGCAGAGTGGCCTTTGCGCCGAGTAGGCAGATGATCCCCGTTTGAAGGAGAGTCACTTGAAAACCCTGAACTTATGGGCTAGGGAGAGATCCTCCCTCTTTCACTTGGGTCCACAGGAGGCGGCCGTTGCTTGCACGCCAAACGGCGCCATGCCTCCTTTCCGTGCCCTCCATCGCTCGTCGCTCCCTGCGTCTGTGTCGAGCATCTAGCAAGCCTCCTTCCCGCACTTTCTCACTGCTAGGATCACTATCTCAGGAATGCTGGCAGGAGGAATCTCTGCCAGCTGCTGTGCCTGTGAGGGATGAGCTGGCTCCTCTCCCACGGATTGCTGATCCTCCTCAGAATCAGAACTGCTCGGGGGTTCTATCGGCTCATTTTCCACCCTGACAGGTAGATCTCCAGATGTTCAATTTCCAGAAGCTGCTGCCAGCATGGCCAATAGTCAGCAATTCTGGGAGTTTTAGTCCAAAACATCTGGAGCTCTACTTACTGCTCACCCTTGCTTTATGGCACTCCCTGGCACAAGTGCCATGGACTGAAAAATAATTAGCCAATACTACTCACACCAACTCGCCCCACAAGTAAGAGCAGAACCACTGTAAAATAGTGCCTCCTATGCCCTGCTCATGGAGACAGTCCAATAGGATACCATGGTGAATGGTATCAAAAGCTGCTGAGAAATCAAGCAAGAGTAATAGTGTTGCACTCCCAATATCCCTTTCCCAATCAAGGTAATCCGTCAGAGTGACCAAGACATGATTCAGTACTGAAACCAGGTCTGAATTCTCTCCAAGTACCTTCCCCAAGAAGGGTTATTAGCAACCAGGTGATAGTTGTCGGATACTTCTGGGTCCAGAGTAGGCTTCTTCAGGATTGGTAACACAACTGCCTCTTTAATTCACCACACTTTGGACCCTTGCCCCTCACCCCAAATCTGGCTAGCTTTAATTAGCCATGATGGACAAGGGTCAAGAGAACAAGTGGTCAGCCTTACAGCTAAGAGCACCTTCTCCACATCCTTGGGCCGCACAACTGAAATGGATCTCACAAAACCAGTACAGTGGTCACCCCATTCGAGTCTGTCTGAAATATGGTGTCTAGGGCAGCACCAAGGCAAGTGGTTTTGTTGTCATTGAAGAATGTGGCCCTTAGTTTCATACTGAGGCTCCGATGATGGAAGACATGGGGGCGGGGGAGTTATTGTGCTGTGGCTTGAGACAGAATTAATTTGTAGGGTGGGTGGGATCTTGGTGTATGTGGCCTGATTTAACATCCTTGCTATTTTTGATCCCTGATTAACCAGTATTTCTCTCCTCAGCACCAAATTGAGGGCTACTTGGAGATAATGAGGGAAATGGAAGAAGATGTCCTGAACTTTACATGGAGTGGTAATTTAAGAAGCCAGGAGTTCCTAGTAGGTGACTTTTGAAGAAAACAGTCAGAGAGAGAGTAAAACTCCACATTTCTGAGTATCTGACTTCATGGGCAATTTAACAAAGTAGGGGTGCACAATCTTATGCATGTTTAGACAGACAAA
This sequence comes from Heloderma suspectum, assembly GCF_057233095.1. NCBI lineage: Eukaryota > Metazoa > Chordata > Lepidosauria > Squamata > Helodermatidae > Heloderma > Heloderma suspectum. Next base: position 362,800,856 of record NC_139459.1, on the reverse strand, counting down.
AGTCCTACAAGTCCCAGAATGCTGGGAGTTCTGGGACTTTTTTCTGTCCAGACATGCATAGGATTGTGCCTTAACGCTACTGTGTTAGATTTCCAAGAGGACTTTGATAATCAGATGCCTTAAAGTTTCTTAATGGGAGAAGATCATGTGTGAGCAATGTGTTCATTGGGTGGAATCTCTGATATGTGGTTTTAATTTTTGTGAAATGTCCAGAGAGCTTTGGCTATTGGGTGGTATAGAAATGAAAATAAATAAATGTCAGAACCTGCCCTTTGCCCCTTTTTTTTCCCTATTCTTTGCAGAAACAGACTGAAATTGAGAGGAAAAAGACGTTGGCTGAGTTTAAGCATCTACAGCAGATTCTGGAGGAACAAAAGTGCCTCCGTCTGGCCTCTCTAGTAGAGCTGGAGAAGGAGATCATGAAGAAGGAACATGACTATACTGAGAAAATCTCTGATCAGGTCTCTGTTCTAGATAACATGGTCATAAGGATGGAGGAGAAGTACTTGAGCAATGAAAGTGAATTCCTGCAGGTGAGTACATGGAAGAAACAACTCAGACTCTTGGCCAAGGAGGAGGGGTCCTTAATCTTTTGTAGGATCCTCTTGGGAACTGGCTCAAACCTTCAATCTTGAAGGTTTATCTTGAAGGCATTGGATTATTGGGGGTGGGGTGGGGAGGTTGGGGTTCATACTTGTTACTGAAGTCCCATACAGGAGTTCATGGAGCTTCATACTATTCGTGGCGGGGGGGGGGGGTGCCAGTTTTATTGCTTCCTGGAGCCCGTCTTCTGCTTGGGGGTGGAGTACATTAAATTGCTCGGTTTGGAAATGCTGTATATGACAATGAAAAAATATTTGACTATTGTGAACAAAAAACTTTTGAGACTCATTTAAATCAGTTGGTGGTTCAGCGAATCTCCCCACCCCAAAGTATAAAAAGTATTTCTCTTCCCCCCACCCGCTTCTTCTCCCTCCTTCCCCAAAAGTCTGATAATGTCTTTTTCTGTCTTGCCCATGTAGGACTTTGGTAGCAGCTTGTGCAGGTATGTGGCTCCCACTTTTTCCACGAGGCTGGGGAGGGTCTGGGTCACAAACGAAGGAAACACCACTTCAGGGCCTTGCGGGGAAACTGTAAGAGCGCAATCCAATGCATGCTTAGACAGAAAGAATCTGCTTGCTGGGTAATGTTGGGAGTCGTAGGACTTTTTTTTTTTTTTTTTTGCCTAAACGGGCATAGGACCGTGCCCTTGCCCTTTAGTCATTGTTATAAGTGATTCTATACTTGGTATATGACTATAGATTTAGAATAGAAAAGATGGATCCTGAGTAACGTACATGTGTGTGTGTGTGTGTGTGTGTTGGCGGCTTCCCCCTCCCCTTTTCAGATTGGAGGAGAACAGGTTTGAAAATCCACCGGCTTTTCTTTCTGAACTGAAAGAGAAAATTCAGACATCTTGTGACCGACAGCTGTTCCTAGAAGGTGTCAGGAAGAAATTCAATGGTAGGCATTGCCCAAGACTCTTATAAGGGTTCCTAGTGCTTTTGTGACTATGGGGGGAAAGAGCTGCATAGGGCAAGCCAAGGCCAAAGATGCCAAGAGTTCCTGTGGTGAGCCCTGCTATGGAGGACCAAATATCTGTGTCCTTTGCAGCTGAAATCTAGTGGAACTGTATGTGACCATGGGAGATAATGGTACCCATAGCTTGCCGATTTCTGACTTTTTCCTCTGTAGCCATTTGTGCTGCTTAGGAGGCAGGCTGCTTTTTAACTAAAAGTTGTTGCCCCTTGGATCATATTTTGGAAATGTATGACTCTTGAGTATTTTCCTCTGCGTCCCTGGTGCTTCCTGCAAAAACCCATTAACATAAGAACACAAGAAGAGCCATGCTGGATCAAACCAAGGGTCCATCTAGTTCAGCATTCTGTTCACAGTGACCAGCCAGCTGTCAACCAGGAAACCATCAGCAGGACATGAGTGTATCGGCACCCTCCCACCCATGTTCCCCAGCAGTAGTGTACATAGGCTCATTGCCTCTGGTACTGGAGGTAGCACATAGCCATCAAGACTAGTGGCCATTGTGAGATGAGAAATCATCCTGAGGGTAGGGGACAGTGACAGTCGCAAATAATGCCACTGTAGTGTAGTGGTGAGAGTGATGGACTGGGAGCCGGGAGATCCGGGTTCTAGTTCTCACTCGGCCATGGAAGCTCACTGGGTGACTTTGGGCCAGTCACAGACTCTCAGCCCAACCTACCTCACAGGGTTGTTGTTGTGAGGATAAAACAGAGAGGAGGAGGATAATGTAAGCCACTTTGGGTTCCTTGCAAGAGGAAATAAAGCAGGATATAAATGCAATAAAGAAAGAAAGGCTTGCTAGTTCAGCCAAGCCAAAATGCATGGATTCCTGACTGAGGCTGTTGAGCTGTGCCCGACCCTTTTTCTTCTACCTTCCCCATTCATATTTCAAAGGATTTCAGTATATGTGTCGGTAGTGGCTGATTGGCAAAATATTTCAGTTCTAATGTTCTTCTGACGACTTTTGTTTCTTCTTCATGGTCTCTGTGCATCCTGCATAGGGGTTCTGTGCCTGCACAGAGCCTCACTTAGAACGATTCTAGAGCTTAATGATTTTAGGTGGGAAGCCCCACCCTCGGCATGTGCGCCCTGATGTCGTTGTACCACCAGCTTCTCATGTTCTCCTACACCCAGTCCATGAGAAATGTCTAATGGTAGAGGGCTATTGTCCAGTGAATATAGTATTGCATGCAAACCTGTCTGAACCCAGGACATTTTCCACACAGTGGCTTGTTAACCATGCAGTGTGGCTTATTTTTCTCAAATAAGAGGTGTATACAATTATGCATGGTGTGGAGAATGTGGATAGGGAGACATTTTTCTCCCTCTCTCAAAACGCTAGAACCCAAACGGGTCATCTGATGAAGCTGAATGGTGGGAGACTGAGGCAGCGCTTCTTCACTCAGCGTAGAGTTAAACTATGGAATTTACTATCTCAAGATGTAGTGATGGCCACCAATTTGGATGGCTTTAAAAGGGGGTTAAATACCTGGAGGAGAAGGCTATGTGCTACCTCCAGTACCAGAGGCAGTAAGCTTATATACAGCAGTTGCTGGTAAACATGGGCGGGAGGGTGCTGTTGCGCTCATGCCCTGCTTGTGAGTTCCTGGTTGACAGCTGGTTGGCCACTGTGTGAACAGAATGCTGGACCTGATGGACCCTTGGTATGATCTAGCAGGGCTCTTATGTTCTTAACAAGCCACTTTGAGAACCCATGGTTTGTTGTTGGTTTGCTCAGTTTAGTTAACAAGCCACCCTTGCTGCATTCAGATGACATGCTAACCCACCCTGAGAAAAATGTGCTGCATTCATACAACACGCTAACCCATGGTTCAAAACAAGGTGTTGTGTGAACAGCCCCACAGAGTAAAATGTTTCCCATTTTTTGACGTGTCACATAAACTATCTACAGAAGGAAGGCTTGTCAACTGAACCTGTGCTATATGCCAGCAGACAATGAAATTTTGAAAAATGCAGCCTTGATACAGTACATAGTGAGCCTCCATCCATACAAATAAGTATATTAGGAAACAGAACTCCTGTCTTTCATTGTCTGATTGCTTGTGGGGCTCTCCAGTGTTAGTCACACACAAGTACTAGTCTTGTCTGTGTTTTTTCCTTTCAGATGAAATGGCTCTCATTTTGAAAGGAAGAGGGAGAAAAAAATCAAGAAAAGATATAGCGGTAGAAGACAGAGGCAGTAGAGGTAAGAAGACAACTTCTACATCAGTACCTGTGATTTTGTGACATACAAGTTAAAAGATTCCCAAAAGCTGCATTGGGGTGTTCAAAACATAATTTGTTTCAAAGACATTTATTATATTTCTATACTGCCCAATAGCTGAAGCTTTCTGGACAGTTCACAAAAATTAAAACCACAGAATAAAGCATAAAATACAGTTTAAAATGGAAAACTACAGTATAAGAGTACAACCAGAATAAAACCTAGCAGCAATGCAGAGATTTAAAATACAATTGCAGATTTAAACCAACAGAACTGAAAGACTAAATATTAAAATGCCTGGGAAAATAAAAAGGTCTTCACTTGGTGCCAGAAAGAGCACAACGTAGGTGCCAGGCAAGCCTCTCTAGGGAGCTCGTTCCATAACTGGGGTGCCACAGCAGAAATGGCCCTCTTCCTGGTAGCCACCCACCTTGCTTCCTTTGGCAGGGACTCTCTAAGAAGGACTGCTGAAGATGATCTTAGGCTCTGGGCAGGTACATATGGGAGGGGACGATCCTTCAGATAACCTGGCCCCAAGCTGTTTAGGGCTCTGAATGTTAATACCAGCACTTTGAATTGGGCCTAGAAATGGACTGGCAGCCAGTGCAGCTGGAAAAGTACTGCCCATTCCCTGTTAAGTCTTGCTGCCCTGTTTTGGACCAGCTGAAGCTTCTGGACCGTTTTCAAGGCAGCCCCACATATAAGGTATTGCAGTAATCCACTTGAGAGGTTACAGAGCATGGAGAACTGTAGCTAGGCTATCTCTGTCCAGATAAGAGCATAGTTGGTAGACCAGCCTAAGCTGATAAAAAGTGCTCCGTGCCACTGAGTTCACCTGTGCCTCAAGTGACAGTTCTGGGTGCAAGAGCACCCCCAAACTACGAACCTGATCCTTTGGGTGAGTGCAACCCCCTCCAGAACAGGTAGAACATCACTTAGCTGGGCAGATGAACCACCCACTAACAGTACCTTCATCTTGTCTGGATTGAGTCTCACTTTATTGGCCCTCACCTGGTCCATTACTGCATCCAGGCACCGGCTCAGAACGCCCACTGCTCCACCTGGGTTTGACGAAAAGGAGAGAGAGAGCTGGGTGTCATCTGCACTTTGATTTGCATTTTGATAGGTTTCACGTTTATGTAACTTGAACATAGTGCTACTGTGTTAGCGGCCTGCAAACTGGGAAGTCAATATTACGATAAAGATACTATTATGGGAGGGGGCGTAGTTCTGTGGTAGAGCACATGCTTTGCATGCAGAAGGTTCCAGGTTCCATCCCTGGCTTCTCCAGGTAGGGCTGAAAAAAAATGTGCCTTGAACCCTAGAAAGCTGCTGCCAGTCAGTGTTGACAATACTGGGTTAAATGGGCCAGTGGTCTCACTTAGTACAAGGCAGCTTCCAAAGCTCCTATGTATTATGGTGTCTGTTACATTTTCCATTTCTTTGGCCCTCCTTCACTGCTTTTCCTCAGGCAAAACATCTGCAGGATTTCAAGGGGAGCTGCACAACTTTTATCTACGCTGCAAAGGATTCTGGGGTTTATGTCTCCATTATGTGGCATAGCTGTATGAAGCAGCAAAATGGCTTGAGTCAGACTTACAAAACATATTGATCAGCCAGTATCTTTTTTTGTCAGTGACTGATACCTCCCAAGGGAGCAATGTTGTCCCAGCAGTTTCCTGAATTGCTGAAATATAAGTCGAGTATAAGATTTCTCACCTTGGTACTCCTTTCACTGTTTTTTAAGCACTGATGCTTAAGCACAATTGCTGTAAGCATCAGTCAGTGCTTTCCTTTCTGTTTTTGACTGTCTCTGCTGGAAAAGCTGTAATTCTTTTCTTTTTAGCTCTGTTAAGACACTTGACCTTCCATTTCCCTCAGTATCTCCCCCCCCCCCACACACACACACTGGCCCAGATGTAGGTACATGCATTTTAAATATATATTTTACTTTTTTTCATTGCAAATGAAAATTCATTGTTAATTGCAAAAATATAAACTAGTACATTCATTGAAAAAGTATAAACATGTTTTAAAAAGAAAAGAATAAAGAATAGTGCAGGTTTTCAGTAGTCTACTTCATTTACCAATATTTTGAATTTGTTCTGTATTAGGTGAGTAGGTTCTATTAAGAGGTCTGAGTCAATTGATGCTACCTCTTTACAGTGATACAGGGCAGGCATAATGCCTGGCAGCTGCATGAGTTTTCTTGAGGGCTTCGCTCTATCACACTAAGGGCCCATGCGAGGCCAGGTCCATTTGCTAGTACATAATAAAACAGAACCCATTTCTATAAGATCTAGGTAAATTCTGAAGACCCAAGATTCACTCTCCAAATAAGGCCCATCTGGATTCTTACAGTGTGATATCTAACATACTGTTCATTCTCTGTCTTTTTCTCTCCCCCCACATCCCCGGCAGCGAATGTGACCTTGGATCCAAACACGGCATCTCCCTATCTCCTCCTCTCTGAGGACCTGAAGAGTGTGCAGCGGTCCCATCTATGCCAGAACTTTTCTGGCAGTTTTGAGAGAGATGACAAGCTGAATGTAGTGTTGGGACAAGAAAGATTCACCTCTGGGCGACATTGGTGGGAGGTGAGAGTGGAGGGAGGAGGTCGTGGGTGGGTCATTGGTGTCATCAAAGAGTCTGTGAAGTACTGCCACAGTGAGAACTTCAATCCTGATGAAGGGATTTGGGCTGTAGGGAAGCTGTCAAGAAGACCAATCTCTCCTCGTCGACTCCTGGCTTTTACCCAACCAGAACATACCCTTTTGATCCTGAGCTGTAAGCCTGAAATGATCGGCGTGTGCCTGGACTATGAAGAGGGGAGGGTGGCATTTTTCAGTGCTGATACAGATGAGTCCATCTTCGTTTTCCATCAAGCCACCTTCTCGGGTGACAGGATCCGACCCTTTTTTGCTGTGTGGGGGTCTGTCACATTGAAGTGCTAAGTGTTCAGAAGAGCACTTCTCCTGCTCCTCTGGTCTGAACACCCTGCAAAAGAAGTCAACCCACTAAACACCTCACACAAAAGAACTCAACCAAGTCCCACTGTCTTGCTCCTAGGGTCCATCTTCCCTCTGTCTCTACACAGGCTATGATCTGCTGGGAGCCCTCTGGGAGTGCAAGGTCCCATGACAGGAGGGGCAAAAGGGGTGGGGATGGGGCAGAACCTGTCTCATGAATGAGAGGGAGGCCAAAATAAGATTGATCTGGCAAATACAAAGGAAATAATTTCATAATGCCTAGGGAGAAATTCCTGATTTCGGTTGTGATCATAGGGAAATAGGCAGATGAGACCCACCTACTCCATCCTTGCAAAAATGAAAAACAAAATATTTTCCTGTCTGGGGAAAAGTGTGAAGAATAGTTCTTGGGTTCCTCTGCTTTCTCTCTCCTCTCAACTCTCCTCAGTGTGGGAATAAATTAATTAGCAAGTCCACAGATATTTGAATGTGGAATTGGCCTACTTGATTTCTTCTCCCTGCCATGTGAGGGATGGGGAAAGAAATACATCAGCCCCAGCCTTTTTCCCACTCTTCCCCACCCTTTCCCAGGAAATCGCAGCCAAATAGATATAATGTTTGGCTTGGAATACCTTTTTTCCTTTCATCTCAATGGAGAAGCCCCTTTTTATAAGAATCCAGCCTTCATATGGAAAATAATTTTCTGTCGAAGGAGCATGAAGGTGGGGGGTCTGCCTCTCACCTCTGCAATTCCCCTCCCCAATTTGGAGATGTTCCAAAATGAGGAGAATCTCTCTTTCTGAAAGACATACTAATGCTTTAGTGACTGGGGCAATTACTGTTTATAACTTTTATTTGTACTTGTAGGTAGTTATTAAGATAGAAACATACATCTATCCCTTGTCGGGGGTCAGCCCTGAGCAGAATTCTGTTGATTCAAACTTAATAGCAAACTGCCTATAAGGAGGAGACTACGAAAGGGACCTTGTAATTAAGAGTCTCCTGCCCTGAGGCGTGAATGGAGCATATGATAAGTGGGTAGGCAAGAAGATGCCTGGAGCTTCCGTACTACATCAGATTGGCTCACAGATATGCCACAAACATTGCCTTTTGTTAAATTGGAAACATACAACCGGTTTTCTACTAGGAATGCCTCTCAAAGGTTAAGTAGAAGCGAAATGTCAAATATTTTGTACCAGATGTGTTTTCATTCTGTGCTGTTAATGCTTTGTCTTAATAGTTTTCTTTTTACAATTTTGTGCAGTGTTTTACTCTTCATTCTGAATAAAAGACGTTTACCTGTTCCTCATGTTCCTTGCAGGTTTTGGAGGGTGTAACTTCAGGTTCTAAAGAAAAGGTACTGATTATTCTATGGTCTCCCTTTTTTCCTCTTCCTCCTGGATCTGGTGTATTCTTGTAGTCATTCTGTGTGTTGTGTGCGATCTCTCTGTCAGTAGAGAAAAACATTATTTGTTGGCCCTGTTCCCTGAAGAAGGGTACATATAAGGCATCTAGCATGTAGTGAGACTGTCTCTTGCATGTGCTGAGTACTTGGGGCTGGAGAGTGATGGGCTCTTGTTTAAAGGTCAACGAAGGGTGTAATTCTGTACCCTTTTCTGAAGGGTACAGAAAAAAGCTGTATAATTCCCAGCATTCCCCAGCCAGCCATGCTGGCTGGGGAATGCTGGAAGATGTAGGACATTTTTCTGTCTAAACATGCATAGGATTGCACCATGAAAGGTCACAAAGAAGCGGGCAAGCTTCTTTGACCTTTTAGTTGGTCCTAAAAGGCCCTAAATTGTTTCTTTGGAGTTTTCCCCCTGCAACTCTTTGTCCAGTTCGAATATACCAGGGATCTCTTCCACTCACTTTGAATTCTCTCTGTTCCCAATTAAACATAGTGGAAGTTATAGCCACAGACTTTTAAATCAAAGGAGCAACATCAGTTTGGGGCTGTTATTGTGTAGCAGCCATATCGGGGGTCAGACTAAGTAGCCTCATGCAGTCTCATGCTTCATGTTCTTGCTGAGCTCTTTCTCCCTTGAATATATTGTTGTAAGCTGACGAGACACAGGAATTCCTTATCTTGTCAAAGGTCATACAATTGTATATCTTGTTCTCTGCTGTTCTCTTCTGTTCTCTCCTTATCATGGCTACCCTATAACCCAGTTCTTGTATTATAAACAATGGTGCTAGGAGAAAATGTTGAGGACTGCAACCCCACGCGGGAAGGGGAGGAGGAGCCGTTTCATATGTGTCACAATGTCTATAAAAACAATGTGCTAATGTATTTCGGGGCTTCTGGTTCTTTGGAAATGATTCCAGCCTTATGCCCGCGCGTTAATAAAGAATCTCTTTTTCCTTCACTCCGTGGTCTCTCTGACTCTGGGTTCTGCAACATAAATGGTGCCGTGACTCGGATGTGGCAGGCTCTGAGCCAGACAGGTGGCATTTGCCTGCTCTTGATCGCCGCACCGGGAGGACGAGCTCGGCGCATGCCTCCCTTTCTTGGCGCCACCGACCTTTTTGTCGAGTGAATAGGAGAAAGCCTGCACCGGGATCGCCCAAACGGCGGCGAGCAGCAAGAGAACCTTGGGAAGCGGAGGAAGGAACTTGAGCCCTGCCTGTATCGCAGCTGCAATTGAGTTGAAACCCACATTGGAAGCCTTCAGGAGAAAGGCAAGTATATGGGAAAAAGAGGGCCCCACCTTTAGGGAGAAAGGCCACTGGGCAGAAAAAATGAGGGCCCCGCCTTATGAAGAAGGTCAGTGTTGGTGGTATACGTATACAAAAAGAACCTACTCCTTGCGGGTAGAAGGGGGGCCTGATCACACCCCCGAGTGGGCGCCAGTACCCAGCACGCCAGTACTCAGTAGGAAGCTGGGGAAGCCGTTTTCCGCTCTGGTAAAAAGTGGGAAAAGTGGGTGGCAGGGACATATGGATGCAGTGGAGAGATTGATGATTGTGTGAGTGGCTACTGCGGTTTCTGACGCATACCGTTGACCGTCCGGGTGCCCAGGCCAGTAGCAAAGTGCGTGGTGTGAAAAATCCTCTTGTGTCAGCCAGTGAGACCCCTTACTCACTGACCAATTCCCATTCCCTAATTGTGTCTGTCTTCAATTTAGGAGGGAGGCTATAGGTGGTGGGGGAAGCAAACCTTGCACCCCCTTGGGATGTATGTCAAACAAAACAAAAAAGGTTTTTTCAAAAAGATTCAGAATAGAGAGAGAAAATAGCAAAAAGCTCAAGGTCGAGCTGAGAAAAAAAAAAGATCTGAGGCTGTTAATTAGAAAAATGTTGCAGGACAGTCTGGCTTTTAACAAAGCGTGGGAGCGTGGGAGTGTAAGGCCGAAGAAGGAGCTGTTAGCCTAGCGTGCCGAGGGGGGGGGGGCAGGAAAATTGCCCACAGCGTTCTGAGTTGTGCAACATCATCACCTCGCCTAATTGAGATGAAATCCCTAAGAAATAGAAACTGAAAATGAAGACCCAGAAGATGAAGGCAAAATAGAAAATAAAGGTGAAGAATCAGCCCCCAGAGCACAGGCTAGACCCCTCTTCGAGTGAAAAGTGTGCCATAACTGTCCCAAAGCAGAATGAAGCAGAGAGACCACGTTGAAGATCTCTGTCAAGGTAACCGTGTTTAGCTTTGAACTGTGTTAAAATTGCATAGAGCCTGTAGCTACTGACCATCGGCTATATGATTTCTGAAGAGCGTAACCATTAAGCTTTTGCCGTGGGATTCCCTGCAATGAAGAAATCTCACTGATTTAAGTGTCCAGTGTTACACTGCCTAAGTGTGTGTGCTGAAGAGACCGAGAAACCAGACAGCATGTTCCTGGCCAAGCCAAAATCACGCTACTACCATGCTCCTGAAAGCTGCAATAAACTGTGTAAGCTGGGAGACCCAACCTGATTGAGAAGAAAAAAAGATATTGGAGCAACTGTCTTGAAAAACAATGAGATCTGTGTAGCTGGCTGGCTGACGCTGTCAGTGATGTTACAACTTTAAATTAAGACTGTTTTCCTGTTTGAGACCCCAGCAAAGAAAGCTGACCCGCCCGTGCCAAAGCAAAGAGTTATTTGTTGCCCTGTACCTCATCATGTCCTGTTTTGAGCTTGGGATTTACAAATACAAACAAACTGGGAAGCTTGCCTTTGAAGTCCTGCAAATCACCCCACCGCCTCCCCGAAGATTAATGGCTGCCTGAAAAATGCAAGTATAAGGCGATGCCCATCACCCCCCAGCGTCCTGAGTTTCAGCACTCAGTGTTTCAGTGCTTTCGTGTACCAGGTTAGAAGAGAAAAAAAAAGAGTAAGTTTTTAAAATGTCTGTGAGAACCTGACAGAAGTAAAATAAAATTTACAGAGGAGTTGCCCAAGTTAAAGTGTCACGGCTAGAGATCTGAGCTGTGCTGCTCTGTTTAGACAGAGGCCTTGCTAAAAAGTTAAAAGCCCTTGTCTGTCAGAAGGGGTGTAGGTCCACACTTTCCCTTTTTAAACTGATGCAAAAGTGGAGAGCCTTTGCTGGAAACATCGCATCTTCATTGCCCAGAGCCTTCTCTGTTTGCCTCCATCATTGTCTGGGCTTTTTAGAGACACTCTGCACATGGACTAAAATTTTAAATTGTTAAAGACTTGCCATGGACAGTGCTGTGAAGCTTTAGATAAACTTGAACTCTCATCGCTGTAGACCGTGTGTCTGTGTTTGTAGTCAGCTCAGTGTACAGCAGGCTGAGTTTGATCTATAACTTTTAGATTTCCTTCTGCCAGAACTCATGCAGCATAGAGTTGCCGAGGCAAAAATGGTGACCTAGAACTCTTTGCGTGTGTGGGTATGCCCATCCCTTGATTTTAATGGGCCCTGAGCTTTCAGCCAGAAGAGCAGTATGATTGCTGGATCTGCTCCATCATGCCTTACCATGCAAAAAGTGTTTTCCATTCATTGTGTTAAATTGCAGGAAAAAGTTTGTTGTGTATATTTTATGATTTCTTAGATATCATAAAATATATGTGACATTTGCAAATTAGTGTTAGTTGCAACTCCAAATAATACTAAGTGTGGTTCCCAATGGATGACAAGGAGAAAAGACAAAGTCAAGTAGAGAAAAGACAAAAGCAAGTAGAAAAGAAAGAATAGAGAAAGTAGCAGACAGATAGAGAAGGGAGAAAAAAAAAAGAAAGAAAAGGCAAGAGGCAAAAAAAAAAAAAAACATTTGTAGAAAAGAAGCGTGGCCATAGTTGCCCCCAGGGTAAATTAAAAGCAGCTGATTGTGCCTGGAGCTTATTACCTGGGGTAAAGTAGCCACAATAATGTAATAGTTCTTTAAGATAAAGAAAATGTAACTAGAAGGAGAAAAAGAGCCTATCCCAAATGTGTGTCATTGGGACTAGTGTAAGGCAGAAAGTTTTAAGTAAGTGAGTTTAACTTGAAAAAGACAAATAAAGAGACAAGGCTTGTGCATGGAGCAGAAAGTTTTATGTAAAAAGTTTGAAACATGATCTGCAATACAGGCAGATCAGCAAAGAAAAAGAAAGCAAAAAAAAGAGAAAAAATTTCTCTTCCCATACTAATGAATAAAAGTGTTATCAAGCACTTTGAGAAGCGAAGTTGTTTACAAGAAGCTGTGCCTGAGAATCAAACACTTCTAGCCTAAAAATGCTTGCTAGTGTTGTGTTGCCTCATAGGTAACATGTATGGTATAAAACCCATTTAGCCCAATAGCTCGTGGTTCAGAGAAGCTGTCTGATCCAACCATTAAGTACGCCTGTGTGCTGTAAGTTACCCAATAAAGTCTCCTTGTAAGTAAACCCCCCCCCCGCTAGAATCCCAAAACACAAGTGGGGCTAGAGCGCCTCACCCAGTATCAAACCCTGCTGTTAGAAGCCATGAAGGCAGGTATGAAGAAGTCATTTAATATGACCAAGGTGTCTAAAGTGCTGCAAGGTGCCACCGAGGCCCCAGAGCGTACTTGGAGCATCTTTTAGATGCCTATCGCCAGTATACCACCCTCAACCCAGAGGCCCAAGAAGACGTGGACGAAAGAAAAAAGAAGACCCGGCAGAGGCAGAAGATTCTTAAAAAAAGAGCCAGTGTGCCCAGTGTAGACAAGATGGACATTAGTGGCATGAATGCCCAAATAAAATAAATCAAATACACAAAAGAGAAAACCAAAGGGGCCAGAATGGGCGAAGAGGGAGACAGCTTAAGAGGGGCCGTGACATTGACTTCATAATTGACACTGGAGCAGCATCAAAAGCAAGCAAACGTTAGCCTTAAACAAGAAGTCCAAACACTGAACAAAGTTCTTCAAGCCCAGCGTCGCTTTGTCTTAGAAAATAAGCCCCCAATTCCCATCACAGAAGTTCATCCTTTCCAACCAAGAGTTAAAGTATGAGTTAAAGAGGGAAAAATAACCCTTTGACTCCCAGATGAAGAAGACTGAAAACTGTCATACTTTCCACCCCCGCAGCTATGAAAGCAGCTAGAGTTAAACCCTGGATACATTAGACACGAGTCAAGAGAGCGAGAGGGGGAGAGTAGACTGTAAACAGAAATCCTGAAAATCCTTTAAAAATCATTCTGAAAAAGCAGTAAGAAGACTCAGGCTAGACCTTACTGTGGACACACCGGGAGACTGTCCCCCTGCGTACGGTCAGACCTGCAACTGGAAAATTGAAGTAGGGGACTAGACCTACTGCAGCTTGCCAGGTGAATAGCTGCCCAGCGTATGGTCAGATCCCAAAGAAGATCAAACATGCGTGTTGTAGTGTTAGTAGTGTTGCATTGTGTTTCCTTAATAAGGTGCAAAAAGGGGGGTCTGCCCCTGGAAAGAGAAGTTTGTCCCAGTGATTTGCTAATAATTACTGGCTTCACCTGGCTAACATCACGAAAGTAAAACATTTTTGTTTGCCAAGAGGTATACCTGCAAACAGGCTTATTAGCTCTTGCCTGATACCTGTCTGTAGACATCCTAGAAAAATTCAAAAAGATACCATGTTAAGAGTTTATGGTGTAAGTTTAACTTATTCCCAAAATGCTAATTGGGGCATGGTTGCAAAGATCCTACCCCCTACAGAGTTCACTCTACGCACCCCCATCATTGCTGAAACAAATGCTACGTGTACACGAATGCTTAATTGTCAAAATTTTTTCCAGAAAATATAAAGCTATCCCTGGCCCCCTTCCACTGTAATAAAATTCAAAACATATCTTTTAATAATGCCCACATACTTTTGCCTCATAGATGGTTTTAGACATGTAGTTCCCGCACTTGGTCATTCATTCCTGCCAACTTGTCTAATAACCACCCATGTTGCCTTAGCCGCCAATTGAACTGGTGCCAATTCTTCCCCTGTGGCCCAAGAAAATCCGTCGACGGCAGCCTCGAGCACTCCAACTAACTAAAAATTGTAATAGTCATATGCAGTTATATTCTGACTCAGAAAAATTGGCCTTAGCAATGTCACTGGTTGGGGTTCCAGGTTTAGCCTTGGCTGATGGTCTAAAGATCAACTGGTTAGCTTGCAGCTTAGCCAAAAGCATAAATGCCACCTCACGAGCATTGTCATTGTTAAATAAAGAGTTGCGTGATCTAAGAGGTGCAGTTCTAGAAAATAGAGCTGGTATAGATTACCTCTTCCTTCTTCATCATCTGGGTTGTGAGACGCACCAAAAGCTTTGCTGTTTTAATTTAACTGATAATAGTAATGCTGTAGATGAACAGATCAACAAGCTGCACAATATAGTAGCTAACAAAACAATAAGACAAAACCATTAGCTCAATTAGTTAACCCCTTGGCTTCCAGATCTTAGCTGGTTTAAAGCATTGTTCATCCTAATTCTACCAGTGTTGTTCATAGAGATACTGTTATGTCTCTGCGTTCCTTGTCTTATGAGCTGTTTAACCAATCTGTTTTATGTCTCAGCTAATAAAACTGCTGCCCTCTACGCTCTAATAGCCCAACAAGAGGCTAAGTAATATGTATGTCACAAAAAGCTTTGTATAGTTATCAAAAATGCTATAATTGTAATGAAATTATGCATTTAAGGGGGGAATGTAGCAGCCATATCGGGGGTCAGACTAAGTAGCCTCATGCAGTCTCATGCTTCATGTTCTTGCTGAGCTCTTTCTCCCTTGAATATATTGTTGTAAGCTGACGAGACACAGGAATTCCTTATCTTGTCAAAGGTCATACAATTGTATATCTTGTTCTCTGCTGTTCTCTTCTGTTCTCTCCTTATCATGTTGTTGTTGTTCAGTCGTTCAGTCGTGTCCGACTCTTCGTGACCCCATGGACCATAGCACGCCAGGCCTTCCTGTCCTGCGCTCTCTCCCGGAGCGTGCTCAAGTTCATATTCATTGCATCCGTGATGCTATCTAGCCATCTCATCCTCTGCCGTCCCCTTCTCCTTTTGCCTTCAGTCTTTCCCAGCATCAGGGTCTTTTCCAGGGAGTTTTCTCTTCGCATTAGGTGGCCAAAATATTGGAGCTTCAGCTTCATTATCTGTCCTTCCAATGAGCAGTCAGGGTTGATTTCCTTTAGGATGGACTGATTGGACCTCCTTGCAGTCCAGGGGACTCGTAAGAGTCTTCTCCAGCACCACAGTTCGAAAGCATCAATTCTTCGGCGCTCAGCCTTCCTTATAGTCCAGCTCTCACAGCCATACATTACTACTGGGAAAACCATAGCTTTGATTAGACGGACCTTTGTCGGCAAGGTGATGTCTCTGCTTCTTACTATGCTGTCTAGGTTGGCCATAGCTTTCCTCCCAAGGAGCAAGCGTCTTTTAATTTCATGGCTACAGTCACCGTCTGCGGTGATCTTGGAGCCCAAGAAAGTAAAATCTGTCACTGCTTCCATTTCTTCCCCTTCTATATGCCAGGAAGTGATAGGGCCAGATGACATGATCTTCGTTTTTTTAATGTTGAGTTTCAAACCAGCTTTTGCACTCTCCTCTTTCACCCTCAACAAGAGGCTCTTGAGATCCTCTTCGCTTTCTGCCATTAGGGTGGTATCGTCTGCATATCGGAGGTTGTTGATAATTCTCCCGGCAATCTTAATTCCGACCTCTGATTCATCCAACCCGGCATTTTTCATGATGTACTCTGCATATAAGTTAAATAAGCAGGGTGACAATATGCAGCCTTGTCGTACTCCTTTCCCAATTTTGAACCAATCGGTTGTTCCATGTCTGGTTCTTACTGTTGCTTCTTGACCCTCGTACAGGTTTCTCAGGAGACAGGTAAGGTGGTCTGGTACTCCCATCACTTTAAGAATTTGCCACAGTTTGTTGTGATCCACACAATCAAAGGCTTTAGCGTAGTCAATGAAGCAGAAATAGACGTTTTTCTGGAATTCTCTTGCTTTCTCCATGATGCAGCGAATGTTGGCGATTTGATCTCTAGTTCCTCTGCCTCTTCGAAACCCAGCTTGTACTTCCGGTAGTTCTCGGTTCGCATACTGCTGAAGCCTAGCTTGTAGGATTTTGAGCATCACCTTGCTGGCATGTGAAATGAGCGCAATTGTGCGGTAGTTTGAACACTCTTTGGCGTTGCCCTTCTTTGGAATTGGAATGTAAACTGACCTTTTCCGGTCTTGTGGCCACTGTTGAGTGTTCCAGATTTGTTGGCATATTGAATGCAGCACTTTAACAGCATCATCTTTTAGGATTTTAAATAGCTCGGCTGGAATACTGTCATCTCCGCTAGCTTTGTTGTTAGTAATGCTTCCTAAGGCCCACTTGACTTCACTCTCGAGGATGTCCGGCTCAAGTTCAGTGACCGCACTATCATGGCTATCAGGGACATTAAGATCTTTCCTGTATAGTTCTTCTGTGTATTCTTGCCACCTCTTCTTAATCTCATCTGCTTCTGTTAGGTCCCTGCCTTCTTTGTCCTTTATCATGCCCGTCTTTGCACAAAACGTTCCCTTGAGATCTCCAATTTTCTTGAAGAGATCTCTAGTCTTTCCCATTCTGTTGTTTTCCTCAATTTCTTTGCATTGTTCATTTAAGAAGGCCTTCTTGTCTCTCCTTGCTATTTTCTGGAACTCTGCATTCAGTTGGGTATATCTTCCCCTTTCTCCTTTGCTTTTCGCTTCCCTTCTTTCGTGAGCTACTTGTAAAGCCTCATCAGACAGCCACTTTGCTTCCTTGCATTTCTTTTTCTTTGGGATGGATTTCGTTGCTGCCTCCTGAACAATGTTACGGACCTCCGTCCATAGTTCCTCAGGCACTCTGTCTATCAGGTCTAATCCCTGAAATCTATTCCTCACCTCCACTGTATATTCATCAGGGATATGATTTAGGTCATACCTGAACGGTTTAGTGGTTTTCCCGACGTTCTTCAATTTAAGCCGAAATTTTGCAAGAAGCAGCTCATGATCCAAGCCACAGTCAGCTCCAGGTCTTGTTTTGACTGACTGTATGGAGCTTCTCCATCTTTGGCTGCAAAGGACATAATCAATCTGATTTCGATATTGACCATCTGGTGACGTCCATGTGTAGAGTCGCCTCTTGTGCTGTTGGAAAAGAGTGTTTGCTATGATCAGCATGTTCTCTTGGCAAAACTCTATTAGCTTTTGTCCTGCTTCATTTTGTACACCAAGGCCATGCCTGCCTGCTATCCCGGTGATTTCCTGACTTCCTACTTTAGCATTCCAATCCCCTATGATGAAGAGGACATCTTTTTTTGGTGTTAGTTCTAGAAGGTGTTGTAGGTCTTCATAGAACCGATCAACCTCCGATTCTTCGGCCTCAGTGGTTGGGGCATAGACTTGAATTACTGTGATGTTGAATGGTTTGCCTTGGATTCGTACTGAGATCATTCTATCATTTTTAAGATTGTACCCCAGTACTGCTTTTCCCACCCTTTTGTTGACTATGAGTGCTACTCCATTTCTTCTAAGGGATTCTTGCCCACAATAGTAGATATGATGGTCACCTGAATTAAATTCGCCCATGCCTGTCCATTGTAGTTCGCTGATTCCCAAGATGTTGATGTTCAATCTTGCCATCTCATGTTTGACCACCTCCAGCTTACCTTGATTCATTGATCTTACATTCCAGGTTCCTAAACAATATTGTTCTTTACAGCATCGGATTTTCTTTTCACCACCAGACACATCCACAGCTGAGTGTCCTTTCGGGTTTGGCCCAGCCGCTTCACTCTTTCTGGCGCTACTTGGAAATACCCTCTGCTCTTCCCCAGTAGCATATTGGACACCTTCCGACCTGAGGGGCTCATCTTCCGGTGTCATCTCTTTTAGCCTTGTGATACGTTCCATGGGGTTTTCTTGGCAAGAATACTGGAGTGGGTTGCCATTTCCTTCTCCAGTGGACCACATTTTGTCAGAACTCTCTGCCATGACCTGTCCGTCTTGGGTGGCCCTGCACGGCATAGCTTATGGCTTCACTGAGTTACGCAAGCCCCTTCGCCACAACAAGGCGGTGATCCATGAAGGGGCTCCTTATCATGGCTATCCTATAACCCAGTTCTTGTATTATAAACAATGGTGCTAGGAGAAAATGTTGAGGACTGCAACCCCACGTGCGAAGGGGAGGAGGAGCCGTTTCATATGTGTCACAATGTCTATAAAAACAATGTGCTAATGTATTTCGGGGCTTCTGGCTCTTTGGAAATGATTCCAGCCTTAAGCCCGCACGTTAATGAAGAATCTCTTTTTCCTTCACTCCGTGGTCTCTCTGACTCTGGGTTCTGCAACAATTGTGCATGTGTCGTGCTGACAAAAAAAATGCAGCAAATTGCAAAGAGAATGTTTAACACAATGTTCATGGGCCCATTAATTAAATGAATCCAGAAAGGTTATAATTTCCAGATGATGGAATAAAAATTACTGACCATCTCCTTGTGTCTTTTAACCAAAGGAGAAAACACATTAATTCTGATTCCCACTTCAGCAACAGAGAATATTCCCTTTATTGGACCACCTATACACTCGCATGCAAGCTTTCGAGTCTCAACACATTTTTGGATCCTAAACACACCAGGGAACAAGTCCCATTGAACTCCATGGGACTTACTTCAGACCCATTGAAACCAATAGGACTTGACTTGGAGCTTTTTTTTTTACATGAGGTTGTTAATTGGCTGTTTAATCCACTGTATCTAATTTTGGTTTTGTCACAGAATTGAGATCTGAGTGCTACAGGAGGCATACTTTTGCCACCCAACTGCCCAAGGAAGTGCCTATTTTTTTTAAAAAAATAAGAATAATTGGGCCGGGTGCATTCCTGGGTGCCATGCATTTTTTCTTAAAGTTTGATACCAAATGGGCCACTGTATTCTTTTGGATGGCTATAAGAGCACCCTGAATTTCCAAACTGCTGTTGGAATGCAGTTCAAGAGCGACTGGTTGCTTATGCAATGGTCTTATTTTATTTATTTGTGACATTTATATACCACTAAATATAGTAAAATCCCTCAGTAGTTCATGAATATCACAAAAATTTGACATTCCTATTGTGATTTGGAAAGAGCGGTGCCCAACAATTTCCAGAGGGGCAGCCGTGTTGGTCTGTTGCAGCCAAAACAACGAAGAGTCTTGCGGTACCTTATTTATTAGGCTCTTGGTCATTTGTGCCTGACAACAGGCTGTTGTTACTTTGTAGTCTGAGTTTTGCCCAGAGACACTTCATGAATGCCTCACAGATTTCGCTACTCACTTCCTGTACTGAAAAAGACAATTGTGCAGCTATGTTCTGGAAGAATCGTAAATCCCTCTATGGGTCAGAGCTAATCTGTATTAGCATTCCGTTGTAGCCCAAAGATGGGATATGGAAGTCTTTGCAGCTGGGAGCGGGTGGTGGCAGCAAATTCTTGAGGTGCACCAACTCCAGTCTTCCCTTTTTAAGGTGGAGAGTTAACACATCCCTTTAACAGCTCCTCACAGAAAATGGAAGTCTGTGTGTGGCTGTAGGAAGGCGCTTGCGTGTGAACACAGGAGAAACATTGAAGGTGGCATGATGGATGCAGGGAGCTCCAGGAGCAGGCTCTGGGCTGAAGCAATTTGCCATGCGTGCGGTATTTCACGCACCCAGTGAGTCTGGAATGTGGGCACAGTTTCTGCTGGGCCTGCACTGCTTGCTGCTGGGAAGAGTTAAAGTTAAAGGCAGCCGCCAGCGAGATCACATCACTCCAGTGCTGAAGGAGTTGCACTGGTTACCAGTTGTTTTCCAGGCCAAATTCAAGGTGTTGGTTTTGACCTTTAAAACCCTATGCTGTTCCGCCCCAGCCTATCTTAAGGAGCACCTCCAGCAACACCAGACAGGCCGCTTAACAAGATCAGCCTCGGATGGCCTTTTCTCTGTCCCATCAGCCAGGACAACTAGACTGGTGGGGACAAGGGAGAGGGCCTTTTCTGTGGTGGCCCCCACTCTGTGGAACTCTCTCCCTAGGGAACTCCGCCATGCCCCATCTTTAATGAGCTTCCGCCATGCATTAAAAACGTGGTTGTTCAGGCAGGCATTTGGGATGGGTTAGGATATTTTAGAAAATGTTTTGATTGTAGAATTTTATTGTTTTAAACTGTTTTATTATATACTTTGTACATCGTCCAGAGTGGCTGGGTGACCAGCCAGATGGGCGATTAATAAATTTAATAAGAAAGAAAGAAAAAGAAAGTTGGCTGCAGATGTCACCGGTGGAAGTACCAGCCTGCCACGGAATGTGATGACCACTTGAAGAACCAGTTACAGGTAAACTCTTCCTTCTTCGTGGTCTCTGTGCTTGTGCACATAAAATGTGAAGCCGAACAGGCAGCTGGACAGCTCTGTGGAGGTAACGAAGCAACTGGTTGACCAAGCAAAAGAAGGTAGGGCAGAAAGTTTGTGAGAGACGCCAGAAGCCCCTGAGGCTCTTCTGTGAGGATGAGCACTACATGTGATGCATCTGAGGTGCATGGAGATCACAGTGGTCATCTGTACATTCACACAACCCACCCTCCTCACTTCGGTGTTGATTATTATACTTCGATCTGGCGGTGTGTTTACTATTCTTGGTTCGGAGGCTGCAATGCTACTCTCATTAGAACTGAGGGAAGAGGTGGGAACCCGCCCGAATACGCACGGTGGGATGGTGGGGGACGGTTCCCACCAAAAATCTCTCGGCTTTAGAAGTTTCCCAAATAGAGGCTGCGCACAGGCGCAGAGCCCATAAGTGTGAATGACTACTCGAAGAACCACAGTTAGAGATAAGCAACCTGTCCTTATGGTAAAAAGCCTAGAGAAATTTATTTTCTGAGGCATTTAATACATTTAATAAATCAAATTAATAAATTGCACCACACAATGGTTCTTTCTGTGACCTCTCTCTGTCCTGCAGCAGATGTGACTCTGGATCAAGACACTACGAGTCGCTACCTCATCCACTCTGATGACCTGAAAAGCATGTCCGGGATAGAGCTGCAGCAGGAACCCCAAGAGATTTCATTGTATGCCACGTGTGTTGGTCGTGAGACACTTACCACAGGGAGGCATTAGTGGGAGTGGAGGGGCAGGTATCTGGGCTGCTGGGGTTGCCAGAGAGTCTGTGCTGTGGAAAGATCTGCTCCAAATGAGTCCTCGTCAAAGAATTTGGACTCTGGGGAAGCCCACATATGACCCTGTCTCTCCCCCTCAGCTTGTGGCGGTCACTTTTCCCAAGGCTGAACCTCTGATCCTGAGTCACAAGCCCAGGAAGATTCAGTATGCCTAGACTACGAAGTTGGCTGGGAGGCGTTTTTCAATGCTAATACAGATGAGTCAATCGTTGTCTTCCACACAGCTTCCTTCTCAGGGGAGAGGATCCCTTTTTTATGGAGAAATAAAGGAGAGAAAATCTGACTTGCTGTTGAAATCATGGTGCCTGCATGATCAGACTCTTAGATGAAATGAGGGAGGAGGAAACTAGTTTGTGACCTCCAAGGCTCAGGAGAGATCCTGTGTTCAAATAATTGTGGGTTCCTTTTTCTTGTTGACTTCTCAACAAATAGTCCTTCCCTTGAATGCACATTTTCCCTTCATTTTATTCCCTTCCATTTTTTTCTTGGATGTGTGTTGTACAGGACAAGAGGGTCGCTCTTCCGTAACTGTGTTATTTGCCTGAGAAGATATCTTGTTTGTGTTCTTTTCTAATTTTGCACATAGGCCTGCGGTCAGACAAAATAACTTGGCGTAATAAGCCATGGTTTATAAGATTAGAATCTGTGAGGCTTGGTCATGTGTATATATACACATATATACCTTCTTCCAGCATGGCTGCAAGGAGGAGACTGGATTTTGATTAACCACAGTTTAGGCTTACATCTGAACCCTAAATTGTGATTCATCTTAACTATAGTTTATTGAAACATGCCAGCTTTATAACTCACACAGTTTAAAGTTGGCTTGTTTTGGTAAACCCTACTACTTAAGACTAACAACAGTTTCTCTGGGTTCAGATGTTATGCTTAAGAGTGCAATCTTTAACATGTTTAGACAGAAAAAAAAAGTCCTACGGCTCCCAGCATTCCCCAGACAGCCAAGCCTCACACAGGTTTGTTCTCTGAATGTGCTAAAATTTGGAAAGCCATGGTTTAGCATTTCATGCAAATACAGTGTGCCCCTCCTCACTTCTTTCATATGCCATAATGAGATTAATAGGATTTACTAAACCACAGTTTCCATTATATCTGTAGCGGGAGACTGTCGTTTAATCTCTGTTTATGAAGAAGGATATGAAACAGGAATCTTCTTCCAGCTTGTATATAAAAATTAAACCACAGATTCCCAGTTCAGGTGTAACAATAAACCATGAGAGAAGCATATGAGCTGTGGGGGCCAAGGATGGGACATGTGGGCACAAAGCTTTTGTTTAGTCTAATAAACCACAGCATATTAGACCAAGGTCATTATGTCTGAACTGGGGTAATTTATTAAAAATATCATCTTCACCTGGGGGAGAATATTCTGCTAGGATATGAGGGTAAATGACCAAACAAAAGCTGTTTGAAGTACTTGACATACAGTGTGATCCTATATGTCTCAGAAGTAAGCCCCAGTGAGTTCAATGGGACTTAATCTAGGTAACTCTGTATGGCAGGAGCAGGCAACCTGGTGTCCTCTAGAAGTTTTGCACTAACATCTGGGGGGCACCAGGTTGCTTAACCCTGGTCTATTGGACTGTAGCCATCGCCTAGCATGTGTACCTTTTGGGGTGACTAAATATATCAAGCCCCTTCATGGATCACTGCCTTGTTGTGGCGAAGGGGCTTGCGTAACTCAGTGAAGCCATAAGCTATGCCGTGCAGGGCCACCCAAGACGGACAGGTCATGGCAGAGAGTTCTGACAAAATGTGGTCCACTGGAGAAGGAATCAGCAACCCATTCCAGTGTTCTTGCCAAGAAAACCCCATGGAACGTATCACAAGGCTAAAAGATATGACGCCGGAAGATGAGCCCCTCAGGTCAGAAGGTGTCCAATATACTCCTGGGGAAGAGCAGAGGGAATTTCCAAGTAGTGCCAGAAAGAGTGAAGGGGCTGGGCCAAAGCCGAAAGAACACTTAGCTGTGGATGTGTCTGGTGGTGAAAAGAAAATCCGATGCTGTAAAGAACAATATTGTTTAGGAACCTGGAATGTCAGATCAATGAATCAAGGTAAGCTGGAGGTGGTCAAACATGAGATGGCAAGATTGAACATCGACATCTTGGGAATCAGCGAACTCAAATGGACAGGCATGGGTGAATGTAATTCAGGTGACCATCATATCTACTACTGTGGGCAAGAATCCCTTAGAAGAAATGGAGTAGCACTCATAGTCAACAAAAGGGTGGGAAAAGCAGTACAGGGGTACAATCTCAAAAACGATAGAATGATCTCAGTACGAATCCAAGGCAAACCATTCAACATCACAGTAATTCAAGTCTATGCCCCAACCACTGAGGCTGAAGAAGCGGAGGTTGATCGGTTCTGTGAAGACCTACAACACCTTCTAGAACTAACACCAAAAAAAGATGTCCTCTTCATCATAGGGGATTGGAATGCTAAAGTAGGAAGTCAGGAAATAACCGGGATAACAGGCAAGCATGGCCTTGGTGTACAAAATGAAGCAGGACAAAGGCTAATAGAGTTTTGTCAAGAGAACATGCTGATCATAGCAAACACTCTTTCCAACAGCACAAGAGGCGACTCTACACATGGACGTCACCAGATGGTCAATATCGAAATCAGATTGATTATGTGCTTTGCAGCCAAAGAAGGAGAAGCTCTATACAGTCAGTAAAAACAAGACCTGGAGCTGACTGGCTCAGGTCATGAGCTTCTTGTTGCAAAATTGCAGCTTCAATTGAAGAACGTAGGGAAAACCACTAAACCATTCAGCTATGACCTAAATCATATTCCTTATGAATATACAGTGGAGGTGAGGAATAGATTTCAGGGATTAGACCTGATAGACAGAGTGCCTGAGGAACTATGGACGGAAGTCCGTAACATTGTTCAGGAGGCAGCAACGAAATCCATCCCAAAGAAAAAGAAATGCAAGAAAGCCAAGTGGCTGTCTGAGGAGGCTTTACAAGTAGCTGAGGAAAGAAGGGAAGCGAAAAGCAAGGGAGAAAGGGGAAGATATACCCAACTGAATGCAGAGTTCCAGAGAATAGCAAGGAGAGACAAGAAGACCTTCTTAAATGAACAATGCAAAGAAATCAAGGAAAGCAATAGAATGGGAAAGACTAGAGATCTCTTCAAGAAAATCGGAGATCTCAAGGGAACGTTTTGTGCAAAGACGGGCATGATAAAGGACAAAGAAGGCAGGGACCTAACAGAAGCAGATGCGATTAAGAAGAGGTGGCAAGAATACACAGACGAACTATACAGGAAAGATCTTAATGTCCCTGATAGCCATGATACTGCGGTCACTGAACTTGAGCCGGACATCCTCGAGAGTGAAGTCAAGTGGGCCTTAGGAAGCATTACTAACAACAAAGCTAGCGAAGATGACAGTATTCCAGCTGAGCTATTTTAGATCCTAAAAGATGATGCTGTTAAAGTGCTGCACTCAATATGCCAACAAATTTGGAACACTCAACAATGACCACAAAACTGGAAAAGGTCAGTTTACATTCCAATTCCAAAGAAGGGCAACGCCAAAGAGTGTTCAAACTACTGTACAATTGCGCTCATTTCACATGCCAACAAGGTTATGCTCAAAATCCTACAAGCTGGGCTTCAGCAGTATGTGAACCGAGAACTACCGGAAGTACAAGCGGGGTTTCGTAGAGGCAGAGGAACTAGAGATCAAATCGCCAACATTCTCTGGATCGTGGAGAAAGCAGGAGAATTCCAGAAAAACGTCTATTTCTGTTTCATTGACTACGCTAAAGCCTTTGATTGTGTGGATCACAACAAACTGTGGCAAATTCTTCAAGAGATGGGACTACCAGACCACCTTACTTGTCTCCTGAGAAACCTGTACGAGGGACAGAAGCAACAGTAAGAACCGGACATGGAACAACCGATTGGTTCAAAATTGGGAAAGGAGTACGACAAGGCTGTATATTGTCACCCTGCTTATTTAATTTATATGCAGAGTACATCATGAGAAACGCCAGGTTGGATGAATCACGGGTCGGAATTAAGATTGCCGGGAGAATTATCAACAACCTCCGATATGCAGACGATACCACCCTAATGGCAGAAAGCGAAGAGGATCTAAAGAGCCTCTTATTGTGGGTGAAAGTGGAGGGTGCAAAAGCTGGTTTGAAACTCAACATTAAAAAACTAAGATCATGGCATCTGGCCCCATCACTTCCTGGCATATAGAAGGGGAAGAAATGGAAGCAGTGACAGATTTTACTTTCTTGGGCTCCAAGATCACCGCAGACGGTGATCTTGGCCATGAAATTAAAAGACGCTTGCTCCTTGGGAGGAAAGCTATGGCCAACCTAGACAGCATAGTAAGAAGCAGAGACATCACCTTGCCGACAAAGGTCCGTCTAATCAAAGCTATGGTTTTCCCAGTAGCAACGTATGGCTGTGAGAGCTGGACTATAAGGAAGGCTGAGCACCGAAGAATTGATGCCTTCAAACTGTGGTGCTGGAGAAGACTCTTACGAGTCCCGTGGACTGCAAGGAGGTCAAATCAGACAATCCTAAAGGAAATCAACCCTGAGTGCTCATTGGAAGGACAGGTACTGAAGCTGAAGCTCCAATATTTTGGCCACCTAATGCGAAGAGAAAACTCCCTGGAAAAGATCCTGATGCTGGGAAAGATTGAAGGCAAAAGGAGAAGGGGACAGCAGAGGATGAGATGGCTAGATAGCGTCACCAATGCAATCAATATGGACTTGAGCATGCTCCGGGAGAGAGCGCAGGACAGGAAGGCCTGGCGTGTTATGGTCCATGGGGTCACGAAGAGTCGGACATGACTGAACAACAACAAATATATCAAGAATGGCCAGTATTGTCCATAAGGTTCTCACAGGCTGCTCTCTGTCTCCAGAATTGTCTGCCTTTGGCCATCTGGGAGCCAGCGTGGTTTAGGGGTTAAAGCGCTAGACTGGGACTTGGGAGATCTAGGTTCTAGTCCCCATTTGGCCAGGAAGCTCACTGGGTGACTTTGGGCCAGTCACTAACTCTTAGCCTAACCTGCCTAACCTACCTCACAGGGTTGTTGTGAGGATAAAATGGAAAGGCGGAGAACCGTGTATGCTGCCTTGGGTTCCTTGCAAGACTTTTTTTTTTTCTTTTTTAGAGGACATAATGCAACTTCAATGGCTGAGAATATTCCAGTGATTGATTTCAGTTGTGTATTTGCATTTTAAAGTGTGTTTTCACCCATTGGTAATAGGAATGTGAAAAATGAAGGTGGCATCTACTCAAAGGTTCATGTGCTCTGTTTCTGCCCCAAACTGGATCAGGGTGAGAAGTGCAACATTTCATGGTGTGTTTGTGTGTGTTTTAAAAACCTGTCTATTTGCTATGTACTGAACAGAGCTCCAGCCTCTCATGTTGAAAAAGGAAAGGGGACCACGTATGGACACTGCTGAGACAGGATGGGCCATAAGGAGAACGAGGGTTGATTAACACAGCTGTCTGAATGCATGTGGATGGGACAATCCTCTCTGCCCTGCACACACACAAACTTGCATGCAGTTCCTTGGGAACTTTTTTAAAGGCCTAGGCCAGGTTTCCCCAACCTAGTGTCCTGCAGATGTGTTGGACACCCATAATCCCACAGCCAGCATAAGGTAGTTTAAAAGATGCAGAGCAGGCTGTGTGGTACACATACAGCTCTGTCTCCAGGCGCCTTCCTGCCACTCCCTTCCCCCATGAACTGCCACATGCTGCAGCCGCCTCTCTCAACCTTATAGTAGGGCTGGCCTGGGATGCAAGAAAGCCTGTCTCCAGAGGCAAAGGGGTGGGGGCAATTTGAGGAACCAAGATGGAATGAGAGAAGGGAAAAGAGCAAGTGGATGACTGCATATTTAAAAAGACTCTAGAGGGCACTCTAGTCTAAAAATTGAAGTAAAAGGGCCTCTGTGTGTGGAAAGCATCACTATAAAAATGAAGTTGAAAGTAAAGATAAATTATTATTATTATTTCATTTCTATACTGCTCTCTGGGCTGTTCACAACAATTCATGCAAAAATTTACAAACAACAGTGTTATAAACATTATACAACATTAAAAAAACTGTCTAATTTTTTTTTTCAAATCCTTTGTCGCCTCAGTTGCAAGCCAGTAGGGCGGTTGCTTGCCCATCACCCAAAAAAGAGACAGAGAAGCCCAATTTGCACCTGTGTATTGATGTGTATAGATGCAGATTTGGTAATTTAGACAATTCTAGTAAATTAAGTAAATTTAAGTAAATTTAATAATTACTAGACATACAGTTTCTCCATGGTGGGGAAGACTGTGATGAGGCTATTTATTTATTTATTTATTTTATTGCATTTATACCCCGCCTTTTTTCCTCTTGCAAGGAACCCAAGGCGGCTTACACTATCCTCCTCCTCCTCCATTTTATCCTCACAACAACAACCCTGTGAGGTGGGTTGGGCTGAGAGTCTGTGGCTGGCCCAAAGTCACCCAGTGAGCTTCCATGGCCGAGTGGGGACTAGAACCCGGATCTCCCAGCTCCTAGTCCAACACTCTTGCCACTACACCACACTGGCTACCTCCATAGTGGTGCCTCCTCAGTCTGCCATCTGGCCAGGTGCTCACCATTGGTGGGCAGCTTCAAGGCCCCTGCTGTACTCCCTTCCTTATGGTTCTTTATTTTTAAACAGGGCTTGGTCTGGACAGCCCTTCAGAGGAAGCCTTCACACAGAGCAGCCTGCCCCAGCTTGTGCCTTCCAAAGGTTTTGGACTTCAACTCATATCAGCCCTACCCAGCATGGCCAATGATCAGGAATGCTGGGGTTTGTAGTTCAAAACAGCTGGAGGACACCAGGATTGGCAAGGCTGACATAACAGGACTGTTCTCTGTAAAGAAGAGCCCACGGCCACCTTAGGAGCCAGTCTTCCTGTTCCTGAAATGACATGGGAGATCTACTCCCTCCATGGAAGAGAGCTTGTGCTCTGAGAGCAGTATAAATTCTGGGATTTCACAATTGCCTCCATAAAAAGCTGCGTACTATTTACTTTCTTTCCTTTTTTTTAATGATTACTATTTTATTGTTATTTACACAATTTTTTGTTGTTGTTTATTCGGTCAGTCGCTTCCGACTCTTCGTGACTTCATGGACCAGCCCACGCCAGAGCTTCCTGTTGGCCGTCGCCACACCCAGCTCCCCCAAGGTCGAGTCGGTCACCTCCAGAATATCATCCATCCATCTTGCCCTTGGCCGGCCCCTCTTCCTTTCGCCTTCCACTTTCCCTAGCATCAGCATCTTCTCCAGGGTCTCCTGTCTTCTCATGATGTGGCCAAAGTACTTCAGTTTTGCCTTTAATATCATCCCCTCAAGTGAGCAGTCTGGCTTTATTTCCTGGAGTATGGACTGGTTTGATCTTCTTGCAGTCCAAGGCACTCTCAGAATTTTCCTCCAGCACCGCAGTTCAAAAGCATCTATCTTCCTTCGCTCAGCCTTCCTTATGGTCCAGCTCTCGCAGCCATAGGTTACTACGGGGAATACCATACATAGTGATATAATACCCCAATATGAAATAACACCAATTACTGATCACAATTATCAAATTTTAAAATCGAAGATAATCACAAATTAAAAGCAACCTTTGGATTTTAAACACAATGAATCTTTATGCCAAAACTGATGTTAAATTATCCTGTAATATTTTTTTCTCTTATGAGTTACCCTGTTAGCCTTTGTCTCCATCTCGACTTTGCAACAGGAGAGTCCTCCTTTGTATGTCCCTGTAGGTTTCTTTGGAGCAGCATATAGTCAATATGCACTGCATACCCCATAATTCCTGAAAAATACAAAGTGATTATTATTCTTTTGGATATTGCTGTGTGCCGCTGGTCCCCATCCATGCAGTGATTCAAGTCCTGAAGAGCAAGCATTGACATATATGTTTTAATCTAATGCATTCTGGAAGTGGCTGCTTTCTAAAACAATAAAAAAAAATACCCATGTGGGAGCAAGCCCCGTTCAAAACAATGGGATTTACTTCTGAGTACAGCAAGTCCCATTGCATTCAAGGGGATTTACTCCCAAGTAAGTGTGCATAGATTTCCAACCATACAGTGCAATCCTAGGCATGTTTAGTTGGAAGTAATTCTCATTGAAGCCAGTAGGCTTACTCCAAAGTAAGCCCTAATCTCTCAAAATACTAGAACCCGGGGTCGTCTTATGAAACGGATTGGTGGGAGATTCAGGACAGATGAAAGGAAGCATTTCTTCACACATCGCAGAGTTAAACTATGGAATTCACTACCACAGGGTGTAGCGATGGCCACCAATTTGGATGGCTTTAAAAGAGGGTTGGACAAATTCCTGGAGGAAAAGGCTATCAACGGCCACATAGTCTTGCTGGCTATGAGTTACCTCCAGTACCAGAGGCAGTGAGCCTATCTTCACCAGTTGCTGGGGAAGATGGGTGGGAGGGTGCTGTTGTGCTCGTGCCCTGCTTGTAGGTTCCTGGTCGACAGCTGGTTGGCCACTGTGTGAACAGAATGCTGGACTAGATGGACCCTTGGTCTGCTCCATTACGGCTCTTCTTACGTTCTTAAGCGCGCATGCCATCTAGATTCCTCAAAAGCTAAGGGAGAGTTACCCAAATACATACGTTTAGGATTGCAACTTGACAATCAGAGCCTTCCTAGGCGCGCTGTTTGGAAGTAAGCCTCACTTAGTCCAATGGGGTTTCTACTCCCAAGAAAGCGCGCATCGGGTGTTGCAAAAGTATCCTATTTGGGTGTTAAACAGGTTTCATCAACCTCGACAGCACTTACTCAGTTGGGAAGGGGCAGAAAAGAAACCACACTTTCCTTGCTCCGCCCCTTTATTGTTTTTACCAATGGCTGAGCTCCTTTCCGGGGGGCGTGACCCACCTAATCAGAAACGTGGTCTGCGATTGGCTGCAACGGGGAATCCCGTGCTCCCGTAGGTGTGTCTTCAGTCTTTCCAGGCCGGGCGCGTGCTGCTCTGCGGAGCTTCCCGGCTGGCGGCGCCGGCTCCTCCGTTTGGTGGACGGGGGCTGCCTGGCTGCTCTTTCCCCAGCCCCGAGTCATATCGGGGCATGGCTGGCTGCTTCCAGTGAGCCGCTGAGCTCCGGCGCTTTGGTGAGGCTTCGACAAGGTTGTAATTTCCCCTAGGAAGGTAATGATTTGTATCTGTCGTGATGCCCTGTCCCTAATTTTTGGGATAAATGGCAGAGGAGAAGAATATGAATTGGGGGCGGGATGGTGAGCCAAGGAGCGGATTAGCTGGATCAATTGAAGGGAAGTGATTTCCCCTTTTTCCCTAGGGAGAAATTCCTGTTGAGCAGCTCGTCTATTTAGATTAAATAAGGACTAAGGGCAAATTTGGACCTCTCGTTGCAAATCTAAGAATATAAAGCGGGGGGTGAGTAGAAAGTAGATCTCCAGACGTTTTGGACGTCGGCTCCCAGCATTCCTGACGGTTGGCTATGCTGGCCAGAGGCTTCTGGGAGTTGAAGTCGAAAACATTTTGAGCTCTACTTCCGCCCACCCTTGATATAATGGATCCAATAGTATGTTTTCTCCCCTGGACTGGCCCCAGTGAGAGGTCAACAGTTTACCTTTGCTCTCACACTCCCTCGCCTCACTCCTCATACCACAGGGATGAGGAACTGAATGGCTAAGCCAGAAGACACTAGTTATTTGAACAAGGATTCTTTCCTTACCACGCTCAAGCTCTCTTAAATAAGATTTGAATCTCCGAGGGGAGATTTAATGTTGCAATAATTGGGGATTTCTCCAGTTCAGTTTTTCACTTCTCCGTGGTATAATGGTAATATTTAGTGTGGGTATCAATTCTGCCAGTTGGTAGAACATTGGTAGATCATATACCTCGACTTCAGCAAAGCTTTCAACAAAGTGCCCCATGGTATCCTGATGAGCAAACTAGCTCAAAGTGGGCTAGATGGAACAACGATCCGGTGGATGCACTGTTGGCTACAGAATCGGACTCAAAGAGTGCTTATCAATGGGACCTTCTCTAACTGGGCAGAAGTACCGAGTGGGGTACCACAGGGCTCAGTCCCGGGCCCAGTGCCCTTCAACATTTGTATTAATGACTTGGAGGAGGAGGTGCAGGGAATGCTGATCAGATTTGCAGATGACACAAAATTGGGCGGGATAGCTAATACTTTGGAAGACAGAAACAAAATTCAAAGTGATCTGGATAGACTGGAGCGCTGGGCAGAAAACAACAGAATGACAATAACAATACATATTTGTCCCCCCTATAGTTTTGGAGATGATTACAAGGTGCATCTCTTCATTTCTACCTAAAGAGACCTGTAAGGGCTCATTGGACAAATTCCTGGAGAAGTCTGTCAATGGCTGCTAGTCCTGATGGCTATGTGCTTCTTCCAGTATCACAGGCAGTGTGCCTATGTACACCAGTTGCTGGGGAACATGGGCAGGAGGGTGCTGTTGGACTCATGTCCTGCTTGCGGGCTTCCCATTGGGGCAGCTGGTTGGCCACTATGTGAACAGAATATGATGGAACCTTGGTCCGATCCAGCAGGGCTCTTCGTATGTTCTCAAAGGTCAAGCTGCATATGGACACTTGATCAACTGCGAGAGCTACAGTGGAGGCAGCTGCTGCTCTGTGATGCTCCAACGGTGCAAGCCCACAGCCAAGGAAATAGCCCGACTTTTTCCCAGTTGCTTTCACACTGTGTTAGGCTGTGTAGAACACAAAAGAGCCCCTTGGGATGTCTTCCCTACCATAAGACAAACACCAAGAGAACCTGCAAATCGTTTTGACCAGAAGCACTAATAGCTCTGTCGAGAATCTTTTACTTCCATGAAGGAAGTATCAACCATACGTGGGCAAAAGAGTGCTGCTGTTTTACCATGCTGCAGTTTTGTGACGTGGCTTTTTAGAGTCAGGTCATTCATCCACCTGGCCCAGTGTTCCTTCTGGCTGGCAGTAGCTCTCCAAGTTCTCCAGAGGCCTCTCCCACCATCTCATATCTAATCCTTTTAACTGGGGAGTCCAGGGACAGAAGGTCCCACGTTCAGCATGCAAAGCATCCTCTCTACCCTGAGTTATGGCCCCATTTTGTGTTTTGTCCTTTTTACCCTGGGGTTTTCTACATGAGGCTTTTAACCAGCCACTTTACCAAAGCTTCTGCTTCTGGATTCTTTGTGGGATTATGATCGGTTTAAACACGTTTTTTCCCAAGGTTTCTCTTTCTCTGCCTTTCTATATGTTCCATTACACAACCACTAGGTGGTGATAATACATAGCAGAATTGTGCAAATACGCAAGGATTCCATGCCGCCATTCACAGAAATACCAGACTTTCTTTGTTAGAAAACCCAACCCCACCCCACCCGCTATAATGGTTGCAAAGCACGGGAAAGGCCCTGGAGAATGATGACGTCACGTAAACCACCTACAAACTACCCTGAGTGAGGAACTGCAAGCACACAATAAATGCCTCATGAAGAAACACTCCCTATTACCTTCCCAGGATTTGATCTAGGAATTCTCTGTGTTTATGTTTTGCCCTGCACAAATAATTTGTGGAAGGAAGGAAGGGCTTTGTCTTTGAGAAATGAGCCTTACAAAAATGTCAAAGCTATGCAGGAAAGAGAAACTGTATTAACACTTTCTGTACCAGAAAAGAAGAGGCCAAGAAAGGTGGTTGGCAGCTCCAGGACAGCATCCAACTTTCTCTGCCTGTCTCTGGGGAAGCTTTCAGAAATCTTAACACTTGCTTACACAGGGTCACTTTTCAAGTGATTAAAGTCATGATGCAGGTTTGATAGGATATGTTATTCATTACCCTTCACATGGTATAGTAAAAACACATAACTGCCCATTGGGTTGCCAACTGATCAGAAATGGGACATGCCTGGCCTACTTCTGTGCCTTTAACTGCTGCATATTATTAGCAAGTGAAGTCTGTCATGACACAGAGATAGACATGGCCTGCCAATTGCTGCAGATTGGCTGTTAAAGGCACAGGCTGTTAAAGGCACAGGCACAGTGGCCAGTTCAGGTGTTGGCAACCTTCCTGTTGGCCATTCCTCAAACTGAATTATCTTTCTCTGGAATAACTTTACCTGGACTGGAGCTTTCATGGTTATGAAGCTTTCATGTTTTTTTTATACATGGTTTAAACGAGCCGGGTTTTGTTTTTTTTAAATACCACTGACCTGGTCTGCTACTGTCTATTTACCAGAGGTTTGCTATGCAGAAATCAACAGAAGAAGCCTCTTACAGCATGGCACCAAACATGGTCACCTAATAACTGCAGCAGATCAGACTGCTATAAAGGCATAGATGCAGGGGTTAGCTCAAAACCTGGCAACCCTAAAATTCATCTCCAACAAAATCAACTGGTAAATCCTTTCCTGGACTGCTGCAGATGCACATTTGAATTATGCACCCCCCCCACCCCGCATGTAGATTATCAAAATGTCAAGAGAGATGGTTGCAGCCTTGCCTTTTCCATAATATGCTATTTTCCCTATGTATGGGGCATTTATTTCTTAAAGGAGAATAATTCATATAGGTAACCTCTCCCACAATCTCATCTACACACCACTTTTTCCATTTGATTTTGCTGAGTGAACTAGCCCTTGGTAAGGAAGCCTGATGCAAAGGAAGAGAGGGCTCCTGCCCCTTTAATAGTTCTGTAGGAATGTGAATTGTTATGCATGCTGCACTGGCTAGATTTCCCTCTTCTGCACAACTATTAAAGGGGCAGGAACCCTGTTCACTTCAGCATTGGCCATCTAGCCCTCTCTCATGGGAAGGAACTCATGCACAGAACTGCTCCTTGCTGTCACAGAATCCTATGCATGAACTTACTCTCAAGCCAAACTGCATAGGATTGGGCTGCATTTCACCCTTTTGCTGTGGACATCTAAGGCTACTGATTTATGAACTAGCCTCTGCAACTGCCCCTTTAAGAGGAGCATCTAGCAGGGGATCACATTTGGCTCCACCTGCTGATCTCTGCCCATCAACCCACTCACTGAGCTCTGTACATGGAACCAGCACAGGAGCAGGACAGGCCATATTTCCTCCTGGCCAATTGACAGCCTTACTGACAAGCGCAAGGAGAGCTGCATAGATGGAATCCTCCAGCATGACAGAGTGTGAGTTGCTGGTAGCTAGAGAGGCTGCCAGCATTACTCTGCACTGGGTACTGGCAGCTAGAGAGGCCTTTTGAAAGGGTTGCTGCTCCTGGTATCTCAGAGAGAGATTTTGAGCTGGGAGGCCAGCCCCCCTACCCAGAACCAAGGCCGGATTAGTTCCCCATCAAATGAGGCTCGTGAGAAAACAAAGATGGGGGACTCCGTATCGGGATCAAAAAACGTCACCTGCTCGCTTTTGTAGTTGAGAGTCACCCGAATCCTCCGGAGCTTCCCGTTTAACAGCAGGTGATGCTTTGGAGAGGTTAGGGCTTGGTAGTGACCCCCCCGCAACTGCCCCACAGCCCATATTCCCTCCTCGGGGCTGAAGGTGATTGGGCCTTTCCTTTTAACGGACTCCACAGCGACCCCCACGGCCCAGACGCCCCTCTCCTCCACCTCTACCTCCCACCAATGTGTTCCCGAGATGAATCCTTCATGACCCAGACACAGGTGCAAGTATCGAATCTCTCCGAGCTGCTGTGCAGCTTCTGCTGAGTGCTCCGGAGTCTCACGTTCCTGTGACCTTTGGACAGGCAGAAGTCAGGGTGAGCTGTATCTGGATTGAAGGTCACATTTTCTGCAGGGGGAAGAAAGAGAGAGAGAGAGACAGAAAACAGTTATTCTTGTGTTCTTATGTTCAAGGGCATGCATAAAAAATAATCACCATTAAAACATCACAATCATGAATGAATTTTAATTTTTGAAAGCTTATTTTATACATTTACTAACAAAAGGAGCCGGCTTTGCGTGGGTTGGAATAGCCCTTAAATACAGCAAAATCTTCAAGTGAATTTACGCAGTTGTCAGATTTGGGCACGTTGTGCTGGCCCTGTCTGAATGAAGCCACAGCTGCTGCCAACTCTAGGCACAGTCCCTGCTATGGTGCACTCCTATAGTTCCTGAGAGAGGGATCTATCCATTCCATTCCCCCTCCCCGGGAGGGGGGGCTGCTCCATAGCAGCAGGGAAGGATCAGCTGTATAACTATGCCTCAGATGGCTTCAGCCTGTGTAGCTTCAAACCAAATGGACTGCAAAGCTATGCAGTGGTTGGGGAAGTCTGCCACCTAGTGACTGGAGATGTTGCTGCAGCTTCAAACACATGGAGACAATTAATGCGTTTTTAAAACCAAATAACCCCAAGGTGCACCCCCTTAGGATGCATGCTAAGAGTCAGATGTCTAAATTTCACAGTCTCAGAGCTATGGCACTGATAGACAATCTCTATTATCATAGATATCCGATCCTTCAATGTTGAAAGTCATTTTGATTACTGTCTTTAATTACTGTCTGTAGATTTTATTGTTATAATAAAATAGTGGTCAAAATTATAAATGGATAAAACTGCAGGACTCGAACAGCTGTGTTAAAATGATTTCTTATAAAAGTTTTTAAAAGCCTAAGGAAAAAAAAGATCTTTCGCCTGCCTTCAAAAATACATTAACGTAAGCACAAGGTGAGCCTCCCGTGGGAAGAGAATTTCATCACTGGGGTGCCCCCACCATGAAGGCCCTCTCCCCAGTTTCATTTCAAACAGTGGGGCCACCAGGAGAAGAGCTCCCAAAGATGATCAGAGCATACAGCAAGCAATCCTTCAAAATTCAGAATTGTGGCAATACCTAAATGGTATTATTTGGAACATCAGATCATTCATCTATTAACACAACAAGAGTACTCTTGAGTCATATGCAGGAGAACCTCTCGATGGATCAGTGCAGGGGTAGGGAACATGTGGCCCCCCAGATGTTGTTGGCCTGCAACTCCCATCAGCCCTAACCTGCCTGCCCAATGGTGAAGGATCATGGGAGGTGCAGGCCAACAACACCTGGAGGGCCATATATTCCCCAGCCCTGGACTCATGGGAAGCAGGTGTGAGGGGGGGCAGTTCCTTTGAATTCTCCACCTCATGCTACGGAACAGAACTCATCCCCATCTCCTAGTGCTTTCAGTTCCTTGATCCAAAGTGTAATGGGAAAAGCAAGGGATGAGGTTAAGCCTTTTAATGGCTTGGGTGTGGGTGCTATCCCACCACACCAAATTAATGGAAAAGAGGGTCCTGCAACTCTTTCCTGGCCGCTGCTGCTGTGGTTTGCCTGACCAAATGATACCGCCACTCTCTGTTACTTGCGTGTAATTATGAATGCAACTGTGGCCAGCCAGGCGCTTCCAGGAAGAGGTCAGTGGCCATATCTCATGGCAGTGAATAACATCTGACATATGAAAACTTACCTTTGCAGAGCTCATATTTGGCAAGGAGGGTACCTGCAGAGAGAGAGAGAGAGAGAGAGAGAGAGAGAGAGAGAGAGAGAGAGGAGATGGGGTTTTTAAAATGGGGTTATCAAGAAGGGCACATATAACAGCAGGAAATTATTCTTCTCTTGGCTGTCATCAAGACCATACAACAACCTTCCCCAACCCGGTGCCCTCCAGATGTTTTGGATGATGACTCCAATCATTCCGGTCCACCCTGTACTAAGGGATAGAAATGTTTTTCAGTTTCAGACCACTGAGGAAAACCCCCCAGGAAAGTTACCTCTGAATTGCCTCATAACACGCTGCAGAAACAAGTTTATGTCTGAAAATTCCTCGATCCATCGTTTCAGTTCAGGAGGAAAAGCCACCGACTTCTGCACCGTCCCTGTCTCACATCTGGGGGAGAGACAACAAATGGTAACTCAACTGTGTCAATGACATGGCTGGTGTTGGAAAGTCTTGTGTGACTTATAGCAGAGTTGCATTATATAGACAAAGCATGGTAATGAAGCATTTAGTATTAGAGGCCATAAATGTAGGCTAGAGCCAGTTTAGAACAAGTTCAAATCAAATTGCTTTATTAGTGCCTTTATACACACCATCAGAGAAGGCTATCTAACGCTGTTTGACTACAAGCGCCCGCTAATGCTGGGTGTGGGAGTGTAAGTAAGTGAGGGAATGAGCTATGGTTATTGTTTCCTTCCAGGGGAGAGAGCTTGAGAAAGCAGTGCCCTGGTGGAACCCGGCAGCAAGAGGAGGGGCAGAAAGCAGCAAGGACAGGTGACATCAGGCAGCCTGGCACTCGGAAAAAGCGCCAGGCAAACCAGCTTCAGCCTCTGCCATCTACATTTCCCCAGAATGCATCTGGGCCCTACGTCAGCAGCAGCAAGCTGCACTGAGGGAGATGAGAGGGCAAAGCAGAGTCATTTCACCAGCCCTGCTGAAAGATTGATTTTTTTCCTCTTCCCTCCCCATTCCTTTTTCCTTGTGTATTGTGTCTTTTAGATTGTAAACCTGCAGGGAAAGACTGACTTGTTTAATTGATTATATGTAGGTCGCTCCGGGAGCCTTTTTGGCTGAGGAGAGGCATAAAAATACTTGATAAATATAAATAAATATTCAACATTGATTCAGAACACATTTCTAAGTCACTCCTTTTTGCCCGAGGAGCAGGATAAAAATACTCCAAATAAATAAACAAACAAACAATCAGCCAGACAGCCAGCAGGTGCAGCTCCCTCACCTAGGACTTCTTTTTAGAGCACCAGGACCTTAAAAAAGGGAGGGGGAGGGAAATTTTAAAAAATGAAACAAAACAAAAACAAAGGGAGGCCAGCGTCAGTCCTGGCAGGCCCCAGTACTTGCCACACTATGCCAGGCGCGGACATCAGGCTTACTCAGAAGTAAGTTCAATGGGGCTTCCTCCCATGTAAGTGAGTATAGGATTGCAGCCTAAATGTCTCTGTTGTGGAGTTGCATGAGTTGTCCAGTATACTGTCAAAGTTCAGGACCCAGAAGAAACTAAACTCCTAACATTAAGGGCAGAAAGTTAGAGCCACTTACCTCGGCAAAATGCCCTTGATGTCCTAGAAGCAGGAGAGAACAGAAATGTAAATGAGTTCCATATGGCACTCTACAGAAACTGGCCAGAATTCCAGTGAATTATTGAAGCCAGGGTGAGTTAGTGAGCTGCTGTAGACCCACACGTTTTGCTTGGGTGACTGCTCAAAATGGCTAAGAGACTGAACCATTGGATAAAACTTAGCTAGCTAAGCAGCTGCTCAGCAATCCATCATTGCTTGGAAGGGAAATCAGCTGGGAACTCCTTGGAACAGATTCTGAGCAAGATATAAATGCAATCAATAACACAGAGGCTGTAGTTGAGAGGCCCAGCATAGCGTTAGAGACAGAACACTGGATTCAGTTCAGGGAGACCTCTGCTCAGCCATGGATCTTGCTATATAGCCTTGTGCATGTCATTCACACTGACGTATCTCACAGGATTGTGAAGATAAAGAGGAATCACCCCACTGAGGAAGGAGGGCTGAGCAGGAGTTGCGGAGGGAAAGTGGTCCCTCGCTTCATGTTTAGGTGGCTGCCCAAAATGGCCAAGTACCTAAACAAACGATGGCCTTGTAGGCCCCTTCCAACCCTACTATTCTATGAAATGCATGAAGGGGTTAGGTGTTGTGAGAAGAAAACCATCTCACCTGGAGAAATTCACTTGCTGGCTGTTGACACTTCTCCATCTCCTGGACGAGGTTGTCTAGAGAGGTACATTCCTCAGAGAGCTTGGCGTCGTGCTCATCCCTCCGCTTTAAAATCCTTTTGTCCAGTTCTTCCAACCGTGCCAACAAGACAAGCTTTTTCTCCTCCATCAGTTGGTGCAGCTGCTGAAATTCAGACACCATGTTTTGCCTTTCATTGTCTGTCTGCTTCTGCAGGGAACAGATGGGAACAGGGAGAAGGGCAGGTTAAAGTCTGTAATGGAGTAAGTAGAAGGAATGTTGGGAGACACCAGATACAATCTATAGGGACATTCTGTGCAAAGTCCCACTGAGATGAATGGGAGCTACTTCAGGACACTCTAGTGTTCTTACACAGTTCCTATTCCTATTCAGTGGGGCATAACAGAATGTTCTGGTGGTTTGTGACGTGTGTGTGTGGGGCGGGGGGGGCGGCTTTCCAGTATAAAATTTCGCAGCTTCTGATACGTCAAGGAAGCTACATCTTATGTTCAGTAAAAACTTTCCAGAAAATTCTCAGCAGCTCCCAAAAGTCCTTAACATTTGCCTTTCATTGTGAGCTTTTGGAAAATGAGGTCTTTTTATTAAACTCAGAATTCTGCATTATATATAGCGTTCACTGCCTCACTGGCTCCTGCCTTTTCAAGTTTGATACATTTCATACCTGCCAACTTTTCAAAAGTCCTAAAAAGGGAGATTTAGGATGCAATCCTATATATATTTATCTAGGAGTAAGTGCCATTGAATTCAATGGGGTTTACTTCTGAGTAGACATGTAGAGGTGTAGCTGGACCTGAAATCACCAGATAGATACAGCAGGGAACAGGGGAAAGGAGGAGGTTACCCATACAATCAGAAAAGGGGGTTGGCAGCATATGGGGAGGGCGGGGGAGGGGAGGAGGGGAAGAAGAGCTGGAATCATAGAATCATAGAATAGTAGGGTTGGAAGGGGCTACAAGACCATTGAGTCCGACCCCCTGCTCAGTGCAGGAATCCAATTCAGAGAATCCCCGACAGATGGCTGTCCAGCCTCGTCTTGAATTCCTCCAGCGTGGGAGAGCCCACCACCTCCCTCGGTAATTGGTTCCACTGTCATATTGCTCTAACAGTCAGGACATTTTTCCTGATGTTCAGCCGGAATCTGGCTTCCTGTAACTTGAGCACATTATTCCGTGTCCTGCCTTCTGGGATAATCAAGAAGAGATCCTGGCCTTCCTCTCTATGACAGCTTTTCAAGTACTTGAAGAGCACTATCCTATCTCCCCTCAGTCTTCTCCAGGCTAAACATGCCAGTTCTTTCAGTCTTTCTTCGTAGGGCTTTGTTTCCAATCCCCTGATCATCTTCACTGCCCTCCTCTGAACCCTCTCCAGCTTGTCTGCATCCTTCTTAAAGTGTGGTGCCCAGAACTGGACACAGTACTCCAGATGAGACCTAACCAGTGCTGAGTAGAGGGGAACTAGTACTTCTCAGGATTTGGAAGCTATGCTTCTATGAATGCAGCCCAAAAGAGCATTTGCCTTTTTTGCAGCCACATCGCATTGTTGACTCATATTCAGCTTGTGATCAACAACAATTCCAAGATCCTTCTCGCTTGTAGTGTGGTTGAGCCACATATCCCCCATCTTGTAACTGTGCATTTGGTTTCTTTTTCCTAGGTGCAGAACTTGGCATTTATCCCTATTAAATGTCATTCTATTGTTTTCTGACCAGCACTCCAGTCTATCAAGATCACTTTGAATTTTGTTTCTGTCTTCCAAAGTATTAGCTATACCGCCAGGGGCATTGCTAGGGTCTTAAAAGATCCGGGGCACAGGCCCATAACACAAATTTGCATACACACACACACACAGACGAGTCTAAGCGCACGTCTAGTATATATGTGTGTGGTGTGTGTGTGCGTGCATGCAGTGTGCGTGTGTGTGTGTATAGATTACATACATACATACATACATAAGAAGTGTGCACTGACACCCCCGCCCCCCTTCAACTCAGACCCCGATTCAGCATTTTGGAAAACATCCCGCTTCTGCTCTGGCCAATTTGTAGTCAGACCACTTCAGCTCAGTACCAAACCTGAGTCAAGGTTTGGACAAATTAGTCTTTATGCCTCCTGTTGATTCCCATGGGAAATTAGAAAAAAAACCCTGTAACTTTTTTCTCTTGGTCAGAACTGGATGATAATTTCAGGCACAGTAGCCCCTGAGAAGGGAATTACACCTGCCCAATGTCAGAAATATAAGTGCAGGGTTTATATTTTGATTTTCTTTTAAAGGGAACTG
Source organism: Heloderma suspectum (assembly GCF_057233095.1). Lineage (NCBI taxonomy): Eukaryota > Metazoa > Chordata > Lepidosauria > Squamata > Helodermatidae > Heloderma > Heloderma suspectum. The sequence goes on along the minus strand of NC_139459.1, from coordinate 362,759,524 downwards.
CCAACAACATTTTAATTCTTTGGAAGAATTGGATAAAAATTTCAGGATTCATTACCCCATCAGAGGAGATCCTGTCTGCCAAATTTTAGAATGCTAGCCACAAGGGTTTTACCTTGTGGTAAAATATGTATTGACCTGCCCTTGTATATTATCTGAATTCTGTACTTACCCTTTCCTCTGTTTATAAATATGTGGTAATCTTGCTTTGTTGTTCAGATCTAATTACATTTCTAGGAACCTGGGGTTCATTACATAAGATTGCACTGTCGAAGTGCAATCCTCTATACACTTACTTGGGAGTCAGCTCCAACTCATAAATCTGATTATATAAATGGGTCTTACTTCTGAGTAGGTGTGCATAAGACTGCACTGTTAGGTTCTGCTCCCTGGTCCTGAAATCACTATTCCCATTACTGTACCCATTAAGCCAAGCTGAGAAAACAAACAAATATAGAAAAAATCCTAGTCACTCACAGCTCATATTCCTAAATTAAGCTACAAACAAACGCACTGAGTCGGTCCTATACCGCTTTGCTATAATTATGAGAATAGATTGGTCTTTTACTTCATTTACAAATTCTGAGGCGAGCTTGTCCATTCAGGTTTACTTGCAAGACTTTAGATCTGGGCTATTTTTGTTGAAGCAGCAAAGTATTAGCCTGAAGAATCCAGCTTTACTCAACTAGTTCAGGTTCCGCAAAGATTATTAAGAGCTAGATAAGAATTTTTGCAGAGCTAGATAAGAATGTTTAATTGACAAACTGCATATTTTCTTTTACATATTTGCTTGCCTTACATATACATGCCTTACTGAGATACTGAAGAAAGATGAGAAATAAGTTACTGTTTTAAGCAAAGGCTACCAGTCATTGTTAGAATGAAAGGCCAAAGTTAATATTTCTTTTTTTCTACACTGTATTACACTAACAAACTGAAACCAAAATAACTTCAAATAACATACTACATTCTTAATTCACCATTCAAATTTGATGAAGCTGGATTAAAGCTTCCTTCTGTCAATCAGCTAGAGTTTTAGTTGATTAATCTACCAATTAAAACATGTAGCCATAAAATGTAGCAAAACACTAAATCCATTGGAAAAATTTATTTAATTATTATACTTATAGCACATGTTTCTTCCTTGGAACTCAAGGTGATAGGTTTATATGTGGTCCCCAGGCAGTCTCCCATCCAAACACTGACCGGATCAGATATGCTTAGCTTCAGCGAAACGACTGGAGCCGGCTACCTTTAGACTGTGCCATATACCAAGAACAGCTCTGAGCAAGGCAAAATGCTTTGCAAAGTGTTGTTTACCATGACAGAGGACCTGAGCTTCGTTGTAAACTGTTTTGCTTTGCTCTAGAAACTTTTGCATAGCTTCAGATGCAATTATTATCATAATTATTCAGGAAACTTTAGCAAAGATAAAGCTGGCTGGAATAAAGAGGTCATGATTTCAATATGTGAGGGAGGTTTGCCTGAAAATGGGGGAGCTGACAGATCTGAGATTTAGAGAGTGCCACCGAGGATCATTTACAAGGATACCTCCCAGCAGCTCTTGGCTTTCCATTTTGCCACTTCTTTTAGACCCCACAATCTCATCTTTTTTCTTCTTCAAGGCAGCTATCTGGCTCTGAATCCCATCCTGAGATGAGAAAAAATGGTGTGTTTCATGTTATTTGGATTAGGAGCCTCAGCCTTCCCCCTCTCCTCGCCCACCATTTGCATGGGATAATAACACTGGTTTACCTTACAGGGTTGTTGTAAGGATTACAGCGTGATAGTTGATGTGAGCACTTCAGGGGTTGAGAACCCATGGCCCTCCCAACAGACATTGTTGGACTCAAAGTCCCATCATGCTTCACCATTATCCATGTTAGCTAGGCTGATGGAAGTCACAGTCCAAGAACAGCTGGTGGGCCACAAGTTGCCCACCCCTGAATTAAATAGTTCATCTCAGAACATTTGATTAGATGGTGGGCATTTCTTTATTTGCATATATAATAAATGAATACCATGATGTTACAAATGAGTCGTACTTTTCCAATCCTCTGAACATCACACTATTCTGAGTACATAAGAAGAACTGTGCTGGATCTGACCAAAGGCCTATTTAGTCCAACATTCTTTCTCCACAGTGGCCAACCAGAGGCTCATGGGAAGGCCACAAACAGGACATGAGCACAATAGCACCTTTCCGGTCGTGCTCCCCAGCAACAGACATACAAAAGCATATTGCCTCTGATACTAGAGAAAATATATAGTAATCACTAGTAGCCATATCCTCCATGAGTTTGTCTAATCCCTCTTTAAAGTCATCCAAATTGGTGGTCATCACTACATCTTGTGGAAAAATAAATATTCTGGTAAAATAATAATAATCTATAATAATAAAAGAGGATGTGTGTCTGTCCATCCGCGCTTTAGCACCAAGACTGTGAATCCTAGATACCTGAAACTTGGCATGCCTTCTCAGGGGACCCTAGGGACTGCACACATTAATTTTAATCAATTAACAGTGCGATCCTATGCATGATTCGACAGAGAAAAAAGTCCTGCAACCCCCAGCATGTCAAAGCCAGCCATGCTGGGTTGTAGGACTTCTTTGCTGTCTCCAAAGAGAACCAGTGTGGTGTAGGGGTTAGAGTGCTGGGCTGGGACTTGGGAGACCTGGGTTCTAGTTCCCACTCAGACATGAAGCTCCCCGGATGACTTTGGGCCAGTAACTGACTCTCAGCCTAACCTACCTCACAGGGTTGTGGCGGGGATAAAATGGAGGAGGCGGCCCATATAAGCCACCTTGGGTTCCTTGCAAGAGGAAAAAAGGCGGGATATAAATGTAATAATAAACGTAGGATTGTGCCCTCAGTTAATTAAAATGTGTCCATGTGGCTGAGGCCTGCAGTAACATCTTGGGCGAACTGCCCTAACCAGCACATAGCTTTGCAGTCCGTGCAGCTTGAAGCCAGGGGAGATTAGTAGGCAGAGAAACAGGGTTATATGCCTGCCGCCTGCTGTGGCACAGCCCCTCCCTCAGGGGAACGGGGTGGCCAGGCCCCCTCCCTCAGAGGACTGTGGGGTGCACCATGGCAGGGACGGTGCCTAGGGGTGCCAGTGGGTGCGGCTTCACTCAAGCAGGGCAGGCACAACGTGCCCAACTCTGACACCTGTGTAAGTTTGGGGGGTTCACAGTATCAAATGAAGCACTATTCCAACCCATGCAAAGTCAGGTCTGTTCACTAGTAAATTGTTGTTGTTATTTATACTTCTATACTGCCCCATACATTGGAAGGACAGATATTTTGGTCACCTAATGCGAAGAGAAAAGTCACTGGAAAAGACCCTGATGCTGGGAAAGATCGAAGGCAAAAGGAGAAGGGGATGGCGGAGGATGAGATGGCTAGATAGCATCACCGATGCAATGAATATGGACTTGAGCTCACTCAGGGAGAGAGCGCAGGACAGGAAGGCCTGGCGTGCTCTGGTCCATGGGGTCACGAAGAGTCGGACACGAATGAACGACAGAACACCTGCCCCATAGCCGAAGCTCCCTAGGCAGTTTACAAAAATCAAAAACATCAAAAATACAGTATGAAAAATGTTAAAACATAAAAAACATATACACAGGCAGTATACACAGAGACAATCTACGTCTAAAAACAACTTCAAGCAGCCGGCCAAACCATAAAACGAATCCAGGATCACCAAATGCCTGGGAAATAATTATTTATGTGACGTATACCCCACCTTTCCGCCCCAAAATGGCACTCGAGGCGGCTAATGAAGTCGTGGGCCAGCTTTTCTTTTTTCATGGCATACTTTTTAAAAACACCCGCATGCCGGTTCGGGGGACCGCTGGCCGAGCCCCGGCAGAGGAAAGAAGGGAAGCAAAAAGCAAGGGAGAAAGGGGAAGAGATATCCAACTGAATGCAGAGTTCCAGAGAATAGCAAGGAGAGACAAGAAGGCCTTCTTAAATGAACAATGCAAAGAAATCGAGGAAAACAACAGAATGAGAAAGACTAGAGATCTCTTCAAGAAAATTGGAGATCTCAAGGGAACGTTTTGTGCAAAGATGGGCATGATAAAGGACAAAGAAGGCAGGGACCTAACAGAAGCAGATGAGATTAAGAAGAAGTGGCAAGAATACACAGAAAAAGGGCAACGCCAAAGAGTGTTCAAACTACCGCACTATTGCGCTCATTTCACATGCCAGCAAGGTGATGCTCAAAATCCTACAAGCTAGGCTTCAGCAGTATGCGAACCGAGAACTACCGCAAGTACAAGCTGGGTTTCGAAGAGGCAGAGGAACTAGAGATCAAATCGCCAACATTCGCTGCATCATGGAGAAAGCAAGAGAATTCCAGAAAAAGTCTATTTCTGCTTCATTGACTACGCTAAAGCCTTTGATTGTGTGGATCACAACAAACTGTGGCAAATTCTTAAAGAGATGGGAGTACCAGACCACCTTACCTGTCTCCTGAGAAACCTGTACAAGGGCCAAGAAGCAACAGTAAGAACCAGACATGGAACAACCGAGTGGTTCAAAATTGGGAAAGGAGTACGACAAGGCTGTATATTGTCACCCTGCTTATTTAACTTATATGCAGAGTACATCATGAGAAATGCTGGGGTGGATGAATCAGAGGTTGGAATTAAGATTGCTGGGAGAATTATCAACAACCTCCGATATGCAGACGATACCACCCTAATGGCAGAAAGCGAAGAGGATCTCAAGAGCCTCTTGTTGGGGGTGAAAGAGGAGAGTGCAAAAGCTGGTTTGAAACTCAACATTAAAAAACGAAGATCATGGCATCTGTCTCTATCACTTCCTGGCATATAGAAGGGGAAGAAATGGAAGCAGTGACAGATTTTACTTTCTTGGGCTCCAAGATCACCGCAGACGGTGACTGTAGCCATGAAATTCAAAGACGCTTGCTCCTTGGGAGGAAAGCTATGGCAAACCTAGACAGCATAGTAAGAAGCAGAGACATCACCTTGCTGACAAAGGTCCATCTAATCAAAGCTATGGTTTTCCCAGTAGTAATGTATGGCTGTGAGAGCTGGACTATAAGGAAGGCTGAGCGCCGAAGAATTGATGCCTTCGAACTGTGGTGCTGGAGAAGACTCTTACGAGTCCCCTGGACTGCAAAGAGGTCAAATCAGTCCATCCTAAAGGAAATCAACCCTGACTGCTCACTGGAAGGACAGATACTGAAGCTGAAGCTCCAATATTTTGGCCACCTAATGCGAAGAGAAAACTCTCTGGAAAAGACCCTGATGCTGGGAAAGACTGAAGGCAAAAGGAGAAGGGGACGGCAGAGGATGGGATGGCTAGATAGCATCACCGATGCAATGAATATGAACTTGAGCTCGCTCCAGGAGAGAGCAGAGGACAGGAAGGCCTGGCGTGCTATGGTCCATGGGGTCACGAAGAGTCGGATACGACTGAACGACAACAATATCCATTTCTTGGACTGTCCTCTGTAAAGTAGAACTGGCTACCCTAGCAACCCCTTAGGAGTAATGACTTATGAGGCCTTAAGACTCAAAAAAGAAAAGCAGGACAGGCAGCTCCTTTACCAAGTGTAGGTACAAGCAACTCTCCACTCCCCATCCTGGCCATAGGAAACCCAGTGTGCCTTAACATTGACTGTTCCACAATTACCTAGTGCTCCAGAGGGCAGCATGGCCACCTCCACAGCATTTCTCTGCATCGCACTCAGCTCATGGCAGGAAGAGGGAGAGCAACTCACAGCATGTGACCCAAGGCGCCAACTCAGACAAGGCCCTGGCTCACCACACAGCCTCATCTTGTTCCTCGGTGCAGGGAAAGGTAGCCTGTTTGTAAATAATTCAGTCATTCAACAGGTAAGCCATGATTGCCATTATGGGGACAGGCCCCACCCACAGGAGTCCATCAGGTGGTACTGATCTCTCTCTGCTCAGTACCCCATGGGGGAAATGGGGAGTCTGTCACTCCCTCTCTGGCAGGGGATAGGGACCCCTCATCATGCCGATATCCGGGGTCCTGGTGAACACACTGGTGGCTAATCTAACAGTTGCCAGTCTTGCCGGGGGGGGGGGGGGGATGAGTGTAGGAGTTTCTCCCCATTCCCTTGTTCCTTTCCTTCCCACTCATGCATAGAAAATGGAACAGAAAAAATCTCCGATAGGGAGATTTCCCCTGTAGATCATGCAAACCCTACTGCTGGGGAGTCACTGCTCTGGTCTGCAGGCAGTTGGAAAAGAGAACGGAGAAGCCATGTCCCAACTCCTCTGAAGAAGCAGCACAGAAAGCCAGAGCCCAGCCCAGGAGAGTGGCTGTTTTGGAGCAGCAGCAGAACCATTCAGTCACATTACTGAAGCGTGAAATGGCAGGCGGAGACAAGCGGGAAGTAAATGGGGAGAGCTCCCCCACAAACCAGCCTGCTCTTCTTGTTTCTCTTGGTGGCTGATGTCAAGTCCCTTGACTCATCTTGAGACCTCAGATGATTTTACAGCTTGTAGGAGAATAAGAGTATATATACACACTAGCCACATAAAGGTAGCATAGAGTTAACATCCCCCTTCATGGATCACTGCCTTGTTGTTGGCTTGCGTAACTCAGTGAAGCCATAAACTATGCCGTGCAGGCCCACCCAAGACGGACAGGTCATTGAGAGTTCTGACAAACTGTGATCCACTGGAGAAGGAAGTGGCAACCCACTCCAGTATTCTTGCCAAGAAAACCCCATGGAACGTATCACAAGGCTAACCGATGCAATGAATATGAACTTGAGCACGCTCCGGGAGAGAGCGCAGGACAGGAAGGCCTGGCGTGCTATGGTCCACGGGGTCACGAAGAGTCGGACACGACTGAACAACAACAAATCATTTGTACATGAAAATATACCTTTCCTTTAAATAACCACAGGGGTTCTGCAACAGGGTGAGAGGATATATTTGTTAGATGGATACCTTTCATTATATTTATTGATATACAACTTGTGAGTTTATAATAAAACAGTTGCATTGGGTTAAAATGTTGAGGATAATGTTGAAGGGCACATTACTTGAGTTTTAGAAAAGTTGTTTGTGAATCATTCAACTGTTATATGGTTCAATTTTTTAGTACATGGAGGAACAACAACTTTGGTTATTTAATGGCAACACTTCATGAAGTTTAACAAAACAGGTTATTTACCAGATGCCTATTTACTGTATTTCTATTCACCTTTCTGAAAGGAACCAAGACAGTATAGAAATACAATAAACAGTTCAGAATATAAAAAAATCAGAATAAAAACAAAAATGTTACTATGAGCCAAAGAATATTAAGACCATGTTTTACTTTGTCAATGTCTAACCTTTCTTTGTTAATAAAAAACAAACAGATCAAATTACAGGAACAGTACAAATCAGTGTTCCCATCTTCACAATAAAGTCTCCTGAATTGTCTAGTGTCTTTTCTTTAATTAATATTTAATAGGTTTCTCTCTTTTTACAAAATACAAATAAAATACAAATAAAATAGGGGGAGGGGGTTGGGATGAAGTTGGAACGCATTGAAAGACATATATAAGCTCTCATTTGTACTCAGGCATACATATCAGTGTGTGATGGCAAAATATACAAATGCATGTCTGGGGACTGCTGACTAGTGAGCTGCGCGTTCTAAGGCAGAAAGGGGATGGGGTAGTTTCAACCACACTCCAAATACAATTTCAGATTTGTTTAACCAAGTAGGATGTTTTTTGGGGGCATACACAGCGAGCCAAATTTGAAAAATGGTGCGGGAGAGAGGACCATGTTGTCTTGGAAAGCAGCCATTTTGGCCCCACTGTTTGCTGGGGGAGACCTTCCACATTCACATTCCACGGCCATTCTGGAAAAGTGCTGCAAACTCTCTATGTGGGTAATGTGAGTGTCCCCCCCAAGTTATTTGCAAGCTCCCAGCCCCATACAATTTCTTCCTACTATACGCTGTCCTTTTCTGCAGGTCATGTGATGGTTGTTGTTGTTGTTGTTATAATTGCACTAAGCTCCATCAGTATTTGACAACCTTAGGGAGACAGCGTCAGCTGGCCTGTCCCCCCCAGGAAAAAGAATGGAAGGAGGGGCTCCCCAGAGAATGAAGCACCTGAGACAACATAGACTGGCCTTGCTCTGTCGACATCATAAATGACCACTTTTCGCGCTGGATAGTTCAGAAGCACTCGGATCCTCTTGGGCTCCCCACTCATGGGAGGACTCTGGTCGCTGAGAGCTTCGTACTCCCTTCTCTGCTTTTCCATAGCCCAGACCCCTTCCTCAAGACTAATGTTGAAATAGGCCTTTCTCTGCACAGACTTCCTGGCAACCCCTACAGCCCACAGTTCCGCATCTCCCACGGTGACTTCCCAGCTATGTCTGCCTGCTGTAAATCCCTCGCCTCCCAGCACAGCAGCACGTTCCTTGAACCTCTCTGGATTGTCGGGCAATTCTTGAGGTCTGTCTCCCCATCTCACACTCCGACGATCTCCAGACAGAATGAGCATGGGATGGGCTGTGTCTGGGTTCAGAGTTACTTTCGCTGTAGGGTGGTGGTGGGGAATTGAGGAAAGAGAAGACAAGCGGATTAGGTGGGAGGGTGGCTTACACCGAGCTTCTTAACATCCCAGGCATTGCCTTCCCCTTAAAAATCAATAGGGTTTCCATGTACTGCATTCCGGATTGGGATTATCCTCTTTCTTCCAGACCCTCCCCACATTTTAACAGGGAAAATGCTGGGGGCAGGTTAGTCAATGGCAGAAAATACACCCTTCTGCTAACCCTCATGCAGGATTTAGGGTGCAATCCTATCAAGATGCTCATCAGCCTCTGAAATGATGGGAGGCTGACAGGTATCCTATGCAAAGCAGGAGGAGCATGGTGGTGAATTTCACCTCCACACTCCTGCTCTGCATTTTTGCTAGACATCTAGCTAGCACTCTGCAGAAGAGTATGGAAGGAGGCAGAGGGATTCTCCATACACTGGCCTCCCCAATCCCCTCACTGCCCACAGAACTGCCCCTTTGCAACCTCAAGAGAGGCAGCCAGCGTGGTTTTCTGTGCCGACTGCGAGGGGGCAGGGAGCACAGACTCCCAAGTCCAAGGTAGGAGCACTGTCTCCAACCTCGGATCCAGGAATCCAAAAAATCCTATGGCCCCTCAGGTGCTATCTAGGGTCCATAGGATTGCACCCCTCCATTATTTCTTTAAAATATTTTAAAATCCTGCTGTTCCTGCGATTCAAGGAAGCTTAGGCAAAAACAAAGACCACCCATAAAAAACAGTTCTGTGCTTTACTGTTTAAGACAACTGGAGGAAGAAGGGAGGCCAGAGAGAAGAGATGAGCATTTATGCTGCCTTGACACTCCTTGTGGGAAATGGCTATTTCAGGGAAAACCCATTTGCCTCAGGGCAGCTGAGCAGGCACTAGGTTATGCCCTCTGGCATGTATGCTTCGGATTGGGAACAGCTTCAGCACAGCAAACCTGTTGAGCAGTTCTAATTCAGCTAGTGGCATTTCAAAGAGTCTCCTTTATGCACTTCTATGGCACCAAAGCATACTGAAAACCTGTATTAAGGTCATACCTTTATTAGGCCAACTAACTCAAGTTCACAAAAAATGTGCGAGCTTTGCAGAGCTCTTCATCAGGCAAGATGTTACCAAGATGTCCCGAATCTCCCACCACTCAGCTTCAGCGGATGCAATCCTATGCATATTCACCCAAAATTAATTCCCACTGCATTCAGCAAGGCTGACTCCTAAGTAAATGTGCGTAGGATTACCACCTTAGAAGTATGAGGTTGTTTTTTGTTCTTTTTAGACAACAGGAGCAAGAGCAAGACATCCATCTGCAGCTTCCAAATATATAGGTGCAAAAGCTTTTGTGGCTGCTATAAAGGAAATTACATCTGTCTTCACTCTAGTTTATGGCCACTTCTTTCCTCCTCTTTCTGCCCAGGGACAGGGAAGTGGAAAAGATAGGAAATGGGATGTGGGGGTGGAGTTTTGGTGGCTTTTAGGATTTTTTTTTTTCTTTGTGGGGGACTAGAGGTACATTTTCTGTCCTGCACCTTGGGATCATTCAATGGAAGTGGTTGGCAGCAGGTTCAGGACAGAGGGATGGGACTACGTCTTCCCGCGCTGGGGTCTTGCCCCGCCCACTTATAAGTCCCACCCACCACTGGCATGCAAGTCCTGACCGATTACCCCAGAGGAAATGTAGCCCTTCACAGAAACAAAGCATTTCCCCGCCCTGGACTAAACCTTGGGCTGACTGGGCAGAACAGTTACCATGGCGCTGCTCCATCGAGGGTGAGCTGCTCCCCCTGCTACCCCCCCCCCCCGCCCACACCTGCAGACTTTAAAAGCAAGGCTAGAGCTGCAGCTTGGGAGGCTCTGCTTCAGGGGAAGGTGCTGCTCCAACCAAGGTATTTTTCCCCCCGCATCTGCTTTGCCCATCCTCCTGCCTGGGAAACCGTATACGGAGCCCTGGATTACTCCAGCTCTACTCTGGCATTTTTGCTGATGGGGTTTTACTTTTGGATATGTAGGAGGTATGTTCAGGCTGCAGGGTTTTTAGCTGTTTTAGTTTTAAACAGTGGTTGTGATATTTCTGCTTTAAACTTGTATTTAGAATATTGCTGGAATACTGTATTTGTATATTTTTATGGGCTGCTTTGGGGGCCTTTTGGCCAAAAGGCGGCATAGTCAAATCAGTCAATCCTAAAGCAAATCAACCCTGACTGCTCATTGGAAGGACAGATACTGAAGCTAAAGCTCAAATGTTTTGGCCACCTAATGCGAAGAGAAAACTCGCTGGGAAAGACCCTGATGCTGGGAAAGATGGAAGGCAAAAGGAGAAGGGGACGGCAGAGGATGAGATGGCTAGATAGCATCACCGATGCAATGAGTATGGACTTGAGCATGCTCCGGGAGAGAGCGGAGGACAGGAGGGCCTGGCGTGCTGTGGTCCATGGGGTCACAAAGAGCCAGACATGACTTAACAACTGAACAACAAATAACATAACATGTGCAGGGGCAGCCCTGGATTAGCTGCCAGCAACTGGCACCCCCCACCCCCAAGGGCAGATCTAGTCTGAGGTTTTCCACATAATGTTTCCGTTTTGTGAAGAGGCAACCCTCCCACACACATCTTCGGAAGCAGAAATATCATTTATAATAAAATGTGCCCATTTTTTTTTTGGCTACGCTCTGTATCAGCACAGAGGGTCTGAGAAAAACAACAAAGGAGATGAGCACGGTCATCCACTCTACAAAGGAGTGGAAGTCCCTTCCACAACGTCCAAGGGAGGTCCCTGGAAGAAGGGTCCTGCTTGCGTCCTCGGGGTGACACAGCCAAGAAGACGCTGCCAGCCCCTCGGCTCAGCCCTCTGAGGGCAAAGAAGGTGGCTGCTCCTGAGGGCGGCCTCTCATCCCTGCCTCCAACCGGGAGCAGCAGTGGAGAAGGATATCCCACATTGCCTCACTCACCTCCACACCTTCGGTCACATTCCTTCTGTACGCGCATGTATTTTCCCCCTCAGATTTGGCACCCCGCTTACCTTGGTGCCCTAAGCGACCACCTAGTTCGCCCATACGGATGGGCTGCCCCTGACCATGTCAAAGGCAGATATCCAAAACCAAGGGAAGCAAGTATAGAAATTGGCGGAGAACTGCTCCTTTGTGGACTTTCTGCTACTCATAGTTAACCCATTGATGCTTCCAGAGCCCCCAGCACAGGACTGGAGAACTCCCAACAAAATTCAAGCAGGCAGTTTTCTGATAAGGCCCCCGGGTCCCACCAGGGGATTTGTTATTTCAGCAGTTCCTTCAACTTACCTTCCTGGAGAACACTTTCATTTTCTAAGGTGTCTGTGGAAGGAAAGGGAAAAAGATTAAGCATCACAACATCATTTGATGAACAAACATTGTAACAAAAAAATAGCATCTATATTTTCTGTATTTCAAATAAAAGATTAAGAAAATGCTGAAAAAACCCTGGGAGAGCCTGGTTTTGGGGAGCGGGGGGGGGGGAGGAAGTTATCCCCCTTCCAATTCTAATTTGTTTCCAAATATTCCAATTGATCTTCCACTAATGAGATTTCCACCCCAGCCAATTCAAAGTTGGCAAGCTGATAACACAAGATTATTGCCTTCAGGCTGCAATCTAATGCAGTCTTTCTAACTTGGGAGAAAACCCCATGAAAATAAAGGGACTGATATCCAAGGAAAACATGCTTAGGACCCAGTTGGAAATGTTTAAATATCTGCATTACATAGGATTTGCATCACAGGAAATATGCAGTGGCCTGTAGAACTACATCCCCAACTCAGCCAAATTTAGTTTTTAAGCCCCACTGAAACCAGTAACATCATAATTCAATTCATCCTTACAATAGGGGACGTAGCCATGACTAGCTTTTGCTACATTCCAACAGAACTCTTTACAGGTATCCCTGCATAAAGTTGCATGTGGGTAAGGCAGTCTTTCTGAAGCAAGCAACCTACTTAGTTTTCAAAACATGCAGATGTTTTTTGTAATGGCAGGCATCATCTTAGAAGGGAAAGACCCTCCTGTGTGAAAGCAAAGGAGAGAAACACCTGTTCTGAGATGGTGCTGCCATCTGTAGTTTTATAAAGTAACTAACTGATATACCCGGCGTTGCCCGGGATGCAATTTTGTCATAGGCACTATTTGTTAGAAGCACATTAAGGCTTCTTTACGCTTTACGGAAGGTTTACGCTTCCCGGAAAGGCCCCATAAGAAAGGTGAACAGTTGAATCCACCAGACTTGATTTAAAAAGCACAACAATTATAATCAGCAGATTGACTAAAAAACACTACTAAAAATGCAAGAGACAATCTGTAAGCACTACTACAATATAATCCACACTGAATCTCATACCACTATTAAAATGTTCCAACAGAGGCTTCCTTGCTGGATATTGCAGGAAGAGGGGAGAGAAACTAAATGCTCTGCACATCAGAAAAGAAACCATGAGTAAAGGGGAGGGAACGGTGGCCAGCCAATCCAAGGTGAAGGAAGTCAGAGTGAATGGGAGAGAGACCAATAGAATGAAAGATGGCCAAGAGGATGACTGGTAGCCGAAATCAGAAACCTGGCCTGTACCATGATGGAGAAGGTGTACTTGTTAGTAAGGGAAAGTATAAACAAAGTAATAATGTAACCCAGTGACTCCTGTCATACGCTCCGGCAAGTGAGAATGTGAAGTAAAACGGGAGCAAGTGCAGGGCCCAAATGGCAGGCTAAGTGGGCCCCTGCAGTGTGATTAGGCCCAGGGCAGCTCCCCCTTATTCTCTGCATTACAGACAGCCCTGCAGCCAGCCACAAACACACAAACCCACATACGATGTTACACACACACACACACACACACACACACACACACACGAGATTATAAATCTATATTATAAATCTATATCTCCCTCTGCTGCCCAATTAATCAGATACCTTTTGAGTTAATTAACACAGCAGATTAATCAAATAAACCTCACAGCTATATTATTTCTTTAACACCATTTCAGTCTTCCAAACACGTTTAAATGGAACGGAGATACATCCAACACCACACTTCTTCTCCCCTCTGCAACCCTGCCTATACCCCCAAAGCTGCTCCAGGGAGTTCCCTAGAACAGATATGGGGGGCCTGGAAGGGGAAAGGGAATCCCTTAAGGGGAGGGGCCGTAGTTGAGTGACAGAGCCCCTGCTTTGTATGCAAAAGGTCCCAGACTCAATCCAGGTAGGGCTAGAAAAAAATCCTGCCTAGAACCCTGGAGAGTCAGTGTAGACAGTACTGGGCTAGATGGACCAAGGCAGAAGTAGCCTCCTATGTTTCTAGGAGGAAAGACCCACACCTGGGCCAATGGAACAGCCAGACCAGGAGCTTGGCATCCATTCTTCCTCACCTTTAAACTGCTTTATCACGCTTTTGAAGAACAGGCTTCTGTCAGAGTATTCCCAGAGCTTCCAGTCCAGTGCTACAGGACAAGGCCCAGGCGTCTCCAGTGACTTTTTCTCCTCATACCTGGAGAGGGGGAGAAAAATGTTGCACCTTGGTTAGCTCCTTTAGAGTTCTGACTGAAGTCTGGAGCGGATCCGCCACCCCACTGACATCAGAGCCCCCAGGGTGTCCAACCCAGAATTCCCAAGGGGAGCAGAAGGAAGGAGAGGAAAGACCCCCAAAGTCAAGAACACAGATCAGCAGGGCGCCAGGCTGGGGAAGGTGGCGCTAGTGACGGAATGAAATGGAGCTGCTCCGACCCACAAGTCCAGCGTTCCTCAAACCAGTGCTCTCCAGGTATGCTGGCCTACAACTCCCATTGCCTTCCAGCAGCATCACCCTATGAGAAAGTGAGGGGGGAAGCTGCTCAGAGCCCCAGGTCAAAGCAGCAGGTGAAAGAGCCTCTGCCACTGAAGCAACTCTTTTACCCCCAAGAAAGAGCCTGAGAGAGCAGCGCCAGGGCATGGACCAAGAGCCTTCCCCTCTCTGGTGAGAGGACAGCTGGGGAGAGCAGCAGTTTCAGAACTGAGCATTGGCAGAAAGCCTGGTTACTTGCCATGCTGGCCAGAGTATGTCATGCTCACCATGGTGAGTGTAATCGTTGAAGCCAAATGATAAGGTAGAGAAGAAAAAAGGGGTGTGATGGATCTAGGGCTCCGCTACGAGGCATTGGCCCCTGGATGTAAAAGGAGCCCATGTGCTTCAGCCAGGAGTGAAAACACTTCTGAGAACAGCTGGATTTCATATTTGGGGGATCCAACATTTCCCCCTTTCTGGCTCCAAGAGGCAGCTGTACATCCTTCCTGTAACCATCGCATGACATGCAGAACCTAAAATGAAGGTCTGCAGACCCCCCCTTCCCCCATTCCACCCTGGAACTCTGAACATCCAGACAATAGGGCTGTTCACACAACACGCTAACCCGCATTCAGTTGCATATGGGGAGTTTTGAACCATGGGTTGTTTTTTGAACCATGGGTTATCATGTTGTCTGAATGCAGCCAGCATGGCTCGTTAACCATGCAGTGTGGTTTGTGAACCACCCTGAACAACAACAAACCATGGGTTCTCAAGGCGACTTATTGAGAAAAGTAAGCCACACTGCAAAGTTAATAAGCCACCCCGGCTGTGTTCAGACAACACCATAACCATGGTTCAAAACAATCCACACTGAACCACTGAGCAGGGGTTAGCACGTTGTGTGAACAGCCCCAATCTAACTTCCCCTACACGTCACCTCCCCGCCCCCGCCCTGCCCGCCTTTTATAACATCTTACTTGATTAAGGGAGCAATCCTATGGCCCCTGGACTGCATCTGAGGGGTCAGGATAGTTCAGATTCCCAGCTCAGGGGTCGGAGACAGCACTCCAACCGGAGGGGGGAATCGGAGATCCAGCCCCCATCCCATCCCGCAGCCGGTGCATAAAGAACTGTGCCATCTGCTCCAAGGTTGGGAACATGATCTTGGGGAGGGGGAAAAGGGGGTGTTTCAGTGGGCGGGGAGGAGACTCAAAGGGCCAGGACACAAGCTATCCTGAGGCCTCTCCAGCCTCCTTCCTGCCCCTCCAAAGTGTCCCAGCTAGATGGCAAAACAGCCCATCTAGCGAAAAATGCAGAGTGGGAGGATGGGGAGGTGAAGATTGCCTCCACCACACCTCCTCCTCTGCATTGGGTGATGGTAAGCCTACAAGTTCAGAGGTTTACCATCATCAAGGGGAGAAACTATAGGATTGCTCCATAAGAGATCTGGGGATCTTGAAAGCTTGCACATTTTTTGATGATCTTTTGGTTGTCCTAATCAAGGTATTTCAGTAATATGGAGCTAGGAATGTTCTTCACCAGCTCTCCACATTGCTCCCAGCAACATGAAGCAGGAAGGAAAATGAGGGAGATGCACTTACCTCTGCAAAGTGCTTCTAACATCCTGCAAGGAAAAGAGGAAAAAAATAACAGGGAACTCAGTGCCTGTCGCCAGCTGTGCTATCTAGACTCCCCTCAGGCCCAGAAGGATGCTGTACAACCATTCAACTAGGTAGTTTAACCGCAGAAGACAGCATAACTTCTTTAGAGAAGCAGGATGCATGAAGTGACACATATCCCATCCTTGAGAGAGTATGAAAGAGCAGCCCTGCTGGGTCAGACCAAGTGTCTGTCTAGTCAAGCATCTTGTTGACAATGGGGCTGACCCAAAATACTTTGTTGCCCAAAGCGGAGCAGCAAACGACACTCCCAAGTCAAGCTGCATAATACCCAAGGCCAGTAAGTTATTTTAGCATCCGAGGCAGAAAGTCCCACAAGCACCTCTCCCCCTCCCCAACAGTAAAGATGCAATGACAAAGTTAAGTAACTTAACAATTTGCCACCCTTCCATGACATCCATAGTCAGCTGCCTCACTCTGCCTCCTGGCAGGGCCAGTCCTGGTTGGCCAGAGTGGCCTCTGGGAAATCCACAAGCAGGACATTGAGGCAGCACTAATCAAAAGCCATTAGGAAACAAATCACTTGCAAACAGCTGAGAACAGCAGCCATTCTAGCAAGCTGAGCTGAGGGAGATATGAGAGAGAGAGAGCAGGGCCCTCCTAAAAGAATGATTTTTTTTTCTCCTCTTCCCTCCCCATTCCTTTTTCCTTGTGTGTCATGTCTTTTCCGTAAAGCCTGTAAGCCTGTGGCCAGGGACTGTCTTGTTTAATTTATTACAAGTAAACCACTTTGGGAGACTTTTTGGCTGAGGAATGGCATAAAAGTAAATCAAACAAACAAAACCATCAGATTCCATCAACAAATAGGAATCTCTACTCAGCATCAAGGAGAGTTCTCTCTCCTAGTTCACTTGGACACTCGTAGCTATAACAGAGGCAGCTGATCAGCTCCATAAACAGGGCAACTTCACTATAGATGAAGGAGTCATACAAAGGGTTGGAGCCAGCCTTGCCCTGGAAGAGGGCCTGGGCCGTTTCTGCCCCCTCCTGACCTGCAGGAGTTCATTTGCTGGCTGCCGACACTTCTCCTCCATCTCCCGGATTATTCTTCCAAGAGAGGCAAGCTCCTCTGAGAGCCTAGCCTGGTGAAGATCCCCTTTTCCGATAATATCCTCCTCCAGTAGGTCCATCTCATCCAGCGGGTCATTTTCATCATGCAGAAACTTGCGTAGTTCATTCAATTCACCCTCTAGCACTTTCCTCTGGCATTGCATTTCCTTCTGTGGCAAGCCGATAGAGAGAGAAGAAAAAGAGAGCCGTGTCAGTCTTTGCAGCATTTAAGAGCGAGGCCACCAGAATTCCCTTGGAAGGGCACTTCTGAATTTTCAGTTTCCTAAAGACTTACATAGGCCACCCTAAGGGTGAATTAGCATTGTTTTGGGAGACCAGAACTTTCTAAAGAAACACACCTCCCGAAGCATCATGGCTTTAGGCTCTTCACAATTTCATATTCAATTTTTTTTCAAAATACTATTTAAGAGCTGGGTCATTTCCCAGTAATTGTGACACTTACCATCGCGATTTGTTTTTTATTTTCCGTGTCTACTTTATATGCCGTATTTTTTGCTTTTTCCTTCTGCAGAATCTTCAGGTAGCTGCTGATCTGATCCTGAAAAGCAAAAGTTTCCTGGTTGGCTCCTTGTTTGAGGTCTACTGAATATGCAAATCAAAATTGTCATTGAAAAAAAAAAAAAAGGCGAGGTGGGAGTGCACTGGATAATCTGCTTGCTCCCTGCTTGGCACACCAATGCCAGATCCAAGGTGATGTAGTGGTTAGCAGCATTTCCAAGCTTGGCTCCTTCAATTACAACTCCCATAATCCCTGATAGTTGGGGATGAAGGGGGCTGTGGTCCAGCAACAATCTGGGGAGCCAAGGTTGGGAAAGGCTGGATCAGAGTGTCGCACTAGACAGAATAAAGGAGATGCGGGATCAAATCCCCACTCAGCCATGGAGCGCATTGGGTGACCTTGGACTTATCTCACAGCTTAACCTACCTCGCAGGGTTGTTGTGATAATAAAATGAGGGGGAAGAACCATGTACATGGCCTTGAGCTTGCTGGAGGAAAGGCAACAGGGAAATGTAAATAAATAATGCAACGTTCAGGAGTGGGCCACTCTTTGAAGAACATTTACACTTAAGGCTAGGAAAGGAGACAGTGGTGTCGTGGATCCAGGCTTTGCAGGGACACACAGCCAGCCATTTTTCATTAGCAGGGATGCAGATGTAATCGGCCAGCCCCTTCAGAATTCCCTGTTCCCTCTGAACTTAGCTGTAATCTTCACACTTGCTGGGGAGGAAATGGCTTTTCCCAGCAACAATATATTGTTATGAGCTCTGCCTGTTGCAATGCAAGGTATTCTGGGGTGGCCTGGTCTGGAATAGGCAGTTATAACCCATTCGCTTTACAAAAGACCTGTCCCAGGTGGAGATGAACGCTGCTAGAAGTGGTTTCTTGCTATGGATCCACCCAGCTGCCTGCATTTGGGGGCTCTCCTTGGGGGCGTGGCTATGGGGACTGCCATAATGAGTACATGCACTTCCAAATGTACCACTATGCCACCAAAAGGAGAGCCAAGTTATCATGTGAATACTCTAGGGGGTAAGCAGAGGGCCTTGTAGAAGCTACCATGACTCTCTGGTAGGCTGTGAAGGCTCCAGTCACATTGAGGAGGCATAGGAAGTATCTAAATCAGCCTCTTGCAACCTGGGGCCCTCTATTGAGGGTTTTTGGAGTACAACTCCCATCATCCCCAGCCAGCACAGTCAATGCTGGATGGGGATTGCGAAATGCATAGCCCAACAACTTCTGGAGGGCACCTAGATAAGGAAAGCTGACCTAAGGCACCTACACACACCACAGTCGAGCGAGTCCCCTCAAAGTAACGAGTCATCTAAAGAACCATTAGACAAGAGGGCTCCTGAGCATGTGCAGAGTCCATTTCTGCACAAACAGATAAAGGAAACTATCTCTTGCACTTGGGGTAAAGGATAACGGCTTCCTAGGAGGGGAGAAAATTCCAGGCAGCCTTGAACCCTGGTGGCCGAGGCTTTCCAGAATATGCACTGGGGATTCCCTCTTACCTTGTACTCTCGGGCGGCTTCGTCCACAGGGACCACACGGTGGCCTGCGTGCTCCTGGGAACTGTCGCACTCCACACAGAGGGGGGCGTGATCGTCCTTGCAGAAGAGCTCCAGGGGCCGATGGTGCCTCTCGCATTCAGGCGGCCAGGCCAGTCTCTCTCTCTCTGCAGACACTTCCCAACTGCTGACTATTTCGACAAGGTTTGAGAGAGAATAGCTTGGATGGAAGGAGCTTTTGATCTCTGACCTGCAATAGGGGCACATTTCATACTCCACCCAGCACTGACGGATGCAGCTTTCACAGAAGCTGTGCCCGCACTCTAGTGTCACTGGAAGATTGAAGTAACGGAGGCAGACGGGGCAAGTTGTTTCCTGCCGAACCCTCTTCCTGGCACTCTCTGCATCCATGGCTTCACTCCTGTAGTGAAGGACAAGTTCTCTTTGGAAGCAGCCACAACCTTGTATAGAAATGTCACAGAGTTATGATCACAGTGAACTTTAATTTGAAACAAGAGCATGTACAAAGACCGTGCCTACTGACCAGGATAATCAAAGGGCAAGGAACAGCACCATCAGTCTGTACAGCTCCTCTTTAAAATGGGCAGGTATGGCATATATGGGAATTCCTACTGTACAATCAAACGCAGCTTTCCCCAATATATCTGCTGGACTACAACTCCTATAATCCCAGGACAGTGAAACCAAGCTGACTTGGGATGATAGGAATTATAGTCCCATACCACTGGAGGGCATATATGCTCAGCTCTATAAGACCTGGTTAGTTCACACTCTCTAGGACAGGGGTGGGGAAATCTGTGCCCCCCCAGATGTTGCTGGACTCCACCTCCCATCAGCCCCAGCCACTGAGGCCAATAAGGATGATGGGAAATGCAGTCCAACAACATCTGGAGAGCCCCAGGCTCCCCACACCTGCTATACCTAACCTATTAGGGCAGGCTTTCCCAATCTAGTGCCCTTCAGATGTTGTTGGACTACAACTCCCAGCAGCCCCAGACAGCACACCAATGCTGATTGGGGATGACAGGCATTGTAGTCCACCAACATCAGGAGGGCCCCAGGTTGAGGCAGGGTGCATTAGAGGATGCCTTACTTTTGGAGCTCTGTTGGGTGAGCAACAGAATGAGAAAACAAAATGGAGGAACTTACGAGCCTCAAGCTCATTTTATGTGAAATAAAGGGCTTGTGACTCCCCTTAAACTAACCGAAGGCAGAAGGTGCTAAGAAAAGCCTATAGGATGCTGAAACATTTCTGCTGAAAGAACCAAATCTGTTATTTAACTTAATCTATTATGTAATCGATAATGGAACAGTTATAACTTGCCAGAAGGATTCCATTGTCTGTTGCAGGAAGGATTATTCTAATTATTGCCATTGAACTTGAATGCTTCAGCTGATAAGATTAGCTCAGGTTCTGGGGCAGCATTACAATGGCCAGGCTCTGCCCTCGGGGAGAAGAGATCTCAAAGGAATGGGTCTCCACCCTGGAAAGGAAGAACGGTGGGGTGGGGTGGGGGTGTTGGGTTACCACATTCCCCAGAACCAGGAAAAGCAGATCTCGTTATCTGCCCACCCCACAACACCAAGGGGGGCAATCCCCACCACCACAACAGTCGGGGTAGCAACTCTGTGGTAGAGCACATGCTTTGCATGAAGATGGCCCCAGGGTCAATCTTGTGGTATTTGCAGTCAGAGCAAACCATACATGGCTAGAAAGACCCATGGTCTGGACCCATAGGCTACGCATGCATACGTTCCTATGACAATCAGGACCACATATCTTAATGGCGCAATCCTATGCATGTTTACATGTTTAGACAGAAAATTCTTACAATCCACTGCCTTGGGAGAAAGCTGGAAAGGGGAAGCAGATGATCCTCTCATGCATGCTGCTGGAAGACCTGGAAGTGACCCTCCCACCCCCATATCTCCTCTAAATACAGCATGCAGACACAAATTTATATATGGTTTATTGGGAGTTCCTTTGCGCCCCCCCCCCCCGTTTTCTGTCTGTCTCCTATAGCAATTCCCAAGAAGGGCAGAACTCACTCCAACCCCCAGTTTATAAGGAAAGAGAGCGCACAATACAGATTTTTTAAAAATCCGCTGCAAGGATGTGTCGCCGTCGAGAGGATTGAGCGCAGAAGGAAAGGGAATCAATCATAGTAGGGTTGGAAGGGGCCTACAAGGCCATCGAGTCCAACCCCCAGGTTGACTGCGAGTCCAACTCACAGGGACGCTGTGAGAATTGCCGTAATGCCACCATCGCGTCTGAAGAGGGACCTACGGGCAGCCCTCATGCACGCAGAGGGGCCTGCAATGCTCGGCACCCTTAGAATAAAGCTAAGTGGGCTTCTGCGCACACGTGGAGAAGATCGGGCTGCAAAGCAGGTCCGATGCGGGGATTTCCTTTACCTCCCAAGTCCGGCTAAAGCAGCAGCAGCAGAGCGCAGCTGTCCTACTCCGAGGAACGCGCCAGAAAGAGCACGAAGGCGCGCAGGCAACGAATTCGAAGCAGCCGCAGCAACTCGGGCGCGACGCGTCCTGGAACACGCGGGTCTCCCTCCTCGTGGCTCTGTTGATAAACCAGCGGGTCCTCCTTGTGAATGGCTGCGCCCGGTGGGCGGAGCAACCTGGCTGCGCGCCGGAGCCAATCCGCAGCTGCCGAGCGGAGAGCTCCGGCCGGCAGCGCTGGGGGAAATTCAGCCCGTCGGTATATCAGGCAGCTAAAGGTAACGAGAAGAAATCGCGCTTCGCCAGATTTCCGGTCTCCTTGTGAAATCGCCGCTTGAGGGCTTGGAGACCAGCTTATCTCCTGCATATTAAAGAGCGATAGATGGTTTGCGGTGAAGGCACTTCAAAGACTGATCTCATCAGGAAACATTCAATTCATCAGCAGGTAATTCTTACCTTCTATGGCTTGAACAGGGACAAAAGCTTTTGTTTTAAATCACTCTCCCGTGAGTTAATCAGTTCACCGATGTAAGGATGTCTGTATAATTATCACCTGCCAACTGTTCTGTGAATGGCCACTGTATAAAGGGCAATGATTACTCTCTGTACATTCTGCATTTCAGTTCCATCCTATCTTCAGTGTTTACATCCCTCACCAAACGCGCGCGCGCACACACACATATATATATATTCTTGGAGTTAAGAATAATATTTCATGCATCTGATGAATTGGGCTGAAGTCCACAAAAGCTTATGCCATAATAAATATATTTGTCTTTAAAGACTGCGTCATTTTTGCTGCAACAGAGTAGTAAGCTGCAACCCGCCTATTTCTCTGGAAATTGTATGACACATTGACCCAGTTCACCCAATTAAAATAAGCCACCGTGGCTCGTTTTAATTGGCGGTGCATGTCAACGTGTGCAGGTCGCCATTTCTCTAATTACCCACCTGGTGCAGCTTGTCATGTTGTCTGAACCCAGGCAACATGGCTTGTTTGAGGGGAAACAAATAGGACATAGAAACTAAGATGAATAGTGTGCAAAAACACCGAAAGAGGGACAACTACTTTTTTTTGTGAGCTAACCTGAAGGTATCAAAAATTCCACCTCAACAGCTTCAGTGGGAAACTCTGTAATGTTTTTGTTGAAGGATGGCAACTTTCAATTTTGCAAGGTTGTTCTTCCTCCCCCAGCCACTCACCTGCCCTTTTTCTAAGCAACTCCACCCCAAGCTTCAGCTCATCCTTTCAGTGAAATTCTGTTCATTCTGTTTACCCTTTTCTGCAGTTTTTCCTGCCCTGTGATGTCATACAGCTTTGATAATATTTTTAATTGTTTTATTTATTTATTTATTTAAAAATATGTAGGTTTGAATTAGAGGGGACTGGCAAAGTGCTTCCTAGCCAGGCTTAGAAACTAACTTTGGAGGCTCATTAAAGCTCACATCAAGACTGAGGCAAGCTTTACAAGGCCCACCAAATTCTCCTCTGACTTGGGATCTTGATCTGAGATAGATAAGAATTCCCGGCTTCCTCCTCCACCCCTCTCTGCCACCCTCCTTTACCCCAAAAGCTGTCCCTGCCACTCCCAAGCCCCCAACAGACTCCCTCCCTTCTCTTCCATCAGTGGTGACAGTGACCCCCCCCCCGGAGAAAAAAAGGAGATATTTCCCCTTATTTGCCCCATTAGCAGCCCTATACAGGTGGTGATTTCCCTTCCCTCAAGCAACTGGAATCGTGTGGGAGAAGGAAGGGAAGAGAAGATGGCGCGCCATGCCCATTCCAAGTAGAGGGTTGGCAGTTGAATCTTACTTCAACACTAGCAATGGGATAAGATCGTCCACCACACCTGAGGGCAGCAGTTTAGCCTATGGAGTACAGGCCAGGCAGAGTGGCACATACGGTTCTGTTTTCCAAGAGATAAGAATGCCTGATAAGGCTCAGGAGGAATGGCTAAGGGTTGCCAAGTTGCCCCCAGCAGCTGCAGTCACCTCACTCTGCCTAATAGCAGGGCTGGCCCTGTGGGGCAGAATGGGACAAGCACGCTAACCTTGCCCTCTGTTTCGCCAGGCTCATCACCCTTCACAAATTGGAGGGTGACCTTTTCTGCAGCGGAGGGGCTGCGTTACTTGTGTAAGCTCCCTGTGTGAATTAGAGCCCTGGGAAATTGGGGTTCTCAATTGCACGGGGCACGTAGCCATGGCAAGTGGGCTACTCACTGCAGACATTTGCCCTCCAACTTGTGGAGGGCGATGGAGGGGGTGGAGTTAGCATCCTCATTCTCACACTCCCTCAGTGAATGGGGGATTTAGAAATAGTAGTACCACAAGGTCACTGTAAACCCTGGCTGGACTTCATGGCCTCATTGGGGGGCAGGGGAAGCTTTAGACAGCCAGGTGTATAACTTCAGTTATGTAGCACACAACTAACATTTCTATTCTTCCCCTCCCCACCATTCCATGCACAATTGCGTCTACATTCTTGATATGTTAGTGAGGGGGGGGGGACCTGTTTGCCAACCCTGATAAAAAAAAAAGAAAGAAATCTGAGCATGTGCAGTTTTGCATTTTAAAATCGCTGACTTCATGGCACCATCATGAGCACAGGGATAAAATGGAGTTTGCTTCCGCTGTTCTGATGCTCAACAATTTACATAGGAAAAATCACCATTTTGTTGTATATTCACCCACAGCCCTTTCCTCCATCACCTATCGTTTAGTAGCTTCCTGGCTTTTGCATGGTTTTTCCCCATTCAAAACGGTTGAAATCCCTCTCCTAAGGCTTAGTTACTGGCAATGAAAGCTTTAAGCTATAATAATTTGGTTTTCTTTTGTATTTTTGGCCATGCAACTTTTGCCTTCTGCTTTGCCTCTGTTTGCTTTCAGCCCCACCCATCACTGGAATACAAGCCCTGCAAGCTTCTTCAGAACAGAATTAGGCCCTCAGATTGAAAGAGGTTCCCCACCCCTGAGCTAAACAAAGTAATGGCCAGGGCTAACATGTGCTTGAGATGGAAGGGAGGCACAAAAACCACAAGGACAAATCTTTCCCAGAGGGGCTGGAGCTCGGTGGTTGAGCACCAGCTTTGCATGCGGAATGTCCCCGTCTCAGTCCCCAGCACCTCCAGGTCTCACTGGAAAGATTCCTGCCGGAAACCCTGGAGAGCCGCTGCCAGTCAGTGTCGACAATACTGGGCTAGATGGACCCAGGGTCTGACTCAGGATAAGGCGGCTTCCAATGTTCCTATGTAATGCAGCTCATTAAACATGTTCATACAAGAATACTACTCTGCCTTGTATCTATGAGTGGTGTACAAGAATATGGGACGTGATCAACACAACCAAACTCATACTAGAAATCAGAGAGAGGAAGCAACAGAATGATCGATTTGTAGAAAAATTTAGTCTTTTTATCTGTTATCGAAATGATATATTTCAGGATGCAGTTCAGTCTCACTACGTTAGGAATAATTTTTTGTTGTTTTTTTATTTATTTAAACATATTATCAGCATCATTATTGCTAGCTGTTATTATCTGCTATTTTAATCTTGTTATTTTATTTTTATGGACATTGCAGAATTGATTATTATTGAACAGTAATTTGCAATTTTTCTAAAATAATATTAGAAAAAAGCCTGTTGATACAAAAAGAGTAAACCAAGTTTCTCTTTGGAAATGAATGCATAGATCTGATTACCTGTTAACTACAGCTCAGCTCACAGGATAACTATTCGGGGGGGGGGGGTGTTTGGAACAACATCCCCTCATAGTGGTTGGGTTCCCTCTTACAACACACACATGCTCAATATGACACATTATGAATTTTGACTTTTCTTACAATAAAAACATCAATTTACCTGTTAGCGTGCAGCTGCCTCTTTAAGAAATAGCTGCAGAAGAAAGAGGGACGTATGGTAAATGGAGAGGAAAGGTAGGGTTCCATTTTAGTTTTGGTGACTTTGACCCAAAGTCTGTATAGGCTTTTGCAGAGCTGTAATAAAATATGATCTTTTCGGGCTGCCTTAGGGAAAGTTGGGGATAGATGTCCATAGAAACAGGAGGGGGGGGGGCTTGATGTGGGCAAAATCTTCCCTTTCCCCCACCCCCAGCTGCCATCTCATGTCTTCACTCCTGTACCACACTCCACAGTGAAAGCTGACTGAAGAACAGCAGGGAGGAGCAATGAACAAGCTGTTTGTGGTCCCCCCGCCCCGCCCTGCCCTGCTGCTGCCACATCATCACCAATGATTTATTAATTTGTTATGATTTCCCCCTGGTCTCCTCCTCGCATTTTGAAATTGGCTCAGGTGGGGAAGAGGAAGAGGTGCCTTTCTGACTTGGAAAAGGGCCGGGCGGCTAATCAACTTTGGGCACAGTCCTGCTCTGAGAAGGGGATAGGGTGCATTGTAATTGGCACCGGGGCCAGCGCTCTGCACATCTGGCTTCTCCTCCCCCTGAGACAGGGGTGCAGAACCACTGGAGCACCATTTTGTTGTATATTTGCCCACAGCCCTTTCCTCCATCACCTATCGTGTAGCAGCTTCCTGGCTTGTGCGTGGTTTTTCCCCATTCAAAAAGGTTGAAGCGCCTCGCCCAAGGCTTAATGACTAAAATATGCTGGTACATTTGCCCCCATCCCCCCCTTTTTGCCTAAGCCCCGCCCAGTACTGCAGTGTGGCGCCCGAGAGCTTCTTCGCAACGGAACCCCGGCCTTGGGCTGAAAGAAGCTCTGCACCAGTCCTGGGGGAAAGTGTTTTACCACTGCGGTGTGTGTACGTACGCCTTGCCTCCACCCTTTGACTGCCTCAGGCAGACAGTGTCAGGTGGGCCTCTTCATCCAGATAAAAGCAGGGGAGAAGGGCCTCTTTGACGAACGAGGATTCCAAGTACGTACAGAGCAGGGCTGCTGTATCAGCGTCGTAAAAGGCCGCGCGTCCCCCGTTACGGTTCAGACTCACTCGGATCCTCTTGGGCTCCTGGCTCAGAGACACAGCATGGAGAGCAGGGGGGTGGGTCGCACTGTACACATCTCCACATTTCCCCATATCCCATATCCCCCCCTTGGGCCCAAAGGTGAGCTTCCCCTTTCTTTTCACATTTTTTTCTGGCGACCCCCACAAACCAGTCCCCCTCACTTCCAACAGTGATCTCCCAGAAGTGTCTGCCTGCTGTGAATTCCTCACGTCCCAGCACAAGAGGATATTTGCGGAATCTCTTGCGATGTTTGGGTGGCTCTTGGTCTTCATCTCCTTCTCTCACGCTTTTACAATCCGCTGACAGGATGAGGTCAGGATGAGCTGTGTCTGGATCCAGAGTTACGTCTGCTGTTGGAAGGCGAAAGAGAAGACAGCAGCGTCAGCTGGGAGGCTGACTTCTGTCCTGAGCCTGACACACGTCTCTCCTGACACATGACAGGAATCACATTCCCTTTAAAACCAAGAGGCCTTCTGTTTAGGACTGGGATGCTCCTCTCCTTCTCCTAGACCAAGGATGGAGAACTCTGGCCTGTGCGGCCTCCGGCCCACCTCCCACCACAGCCATTAGTTTGTGTTTTTTAAACCCTCTATTGGCACTGAAGGAAGCTTTTTTTTAAAAGCCTGATTGCTGCACCCAGGGAGGTGGCATAATTTGGGGGGAGATCACAGCTGGGGGGGGGGTTAACCCTCCCCTCCCTTTGCACTGCCACCCCCTCGAAAATTGTCCCTCATGAGGCAGATAGGTTTTGAAAAACAGCCATTGATGCTAATGAAAACTTTTTTAATAGCCTCATTGCTATGTGGGGGAGGGGCACAGGGGGGAGGGGAGAAATTTAGAAAGAAGGAGGGAGTTGAGAAAGAGAGAAAAGGGAAAGAGAGTAGAATAGATGGGTGGATGAAAGGATGCCTATATGAGTGAAGGTATATACGAGTGTGTGCAGTGGTAAATTCAGAAGTGAGGAACTCATCCTGACAGTCCGAATAGCCACACCCACGAGAAGAGTCCATAAATTCAGGTAGCTGTGTTGATCCATATCAACAAACCATCTGTAGCAGTTTTCATCTCTACCAGGAGCAGGTCTTTTGTTACGCGAATGGGTCTTAACTACCTATTCAGGAGTGAGCCACTCCAAAATACTTTGCATTACAACAGGGAACAATCTCTTGTTGCTGGGAAAATTCATCCCCCCCCCCCCAGTTACTGTGAGGATTGCAGCTAAACTAGGAGGGAATACTGAAGCCTGAGGAGGGTGGCAGGTGACATCAGCGTCCCTGATAATAAAGACTTGCTGATGCTGCATCCTCGTGAGCCCTGGTTCCACTACACCATTCATTCTCTCTCTCTCTCTCTCTCTGTGTGTGTATACGGAAAAGAGATAGTATGTAGGGTAGCTCTGGTCCCACCCACTTTTGGCTATGGTTCCACCCCCACCCCCACTAGCACACAGCCCCCCAACAAATTTCCCCAGAGGGAATGTGGCCAGAGGTATGAGGCCTTTGGTCAGATGTGCTAGACTTTCCCACATTTGAACAAAGGCCATACCTGAAACCTGATAGCAAGCTAGTCAAAGACAAACTAAAACTGCGTCCTCATAACCAGGAGGGCTCAGTCATTTATTGACATACTTATATCCTTTTTCTCCTGCCATTCAGGGCAACATACAAAGGGTGAAAAGATACTCATGAAAGCATTTATGTGCTTTGCTGCTTGAGAACGTTGGAGAAGGGAGGGAGGAAGAGGGGTAAGAAAAGGATTCACACTCCCTGGACACTCCCTGCATGAACTAACCACTTGTGACTACTATGGGAGAATTGCGGTACCTCTGTTCTGGTGAGCAGAGAGCAGACACTTGGTTATGCCCTCGCGATGGTCTGGATGGGGAATGGCATGGGTACAGAGCCATTGGGTGCTTCCAGATGGAGGGCTACTAGCGCTACCAAGGGGAAGGGCTGAACCCAGCTGTGCTAACAAACCATGGCTTGTTAATCACAAACAATCCACAGTTCACAACCCAACTGGCTCCGCACTGGCTGCAAGGGTGGGGAGTGCAGTTTCCTGTCTCTGAGCTCGGAGCCAGGAAACCGAAACATCCTGTGTCCCCCCAGACGCTGTCTAGGGGGCATAGCATTGCTCTCTAAATATTAGATGTAGAACATATGGATGGGCCTTGAGCTTTCCCTTCATACTTTATTCCTATGACTTCTAGAGAACCGATGTGTAGTTCCAGAACCCCCAAGACACAAGAGTTGATCTCCAATGAAAGACCCGCTTTCTGATTTCTGAGAAGCCCCAAACAGCTTTTGTGAACATGATCTTACATTGGAACCCTGAAACTGCAGCTGAAGTCCAGTTACCAGAGAGTCTGAGGAAGGAGAGGGAACAGAGATTAAGTATCACACCATATCAGTTGATATTATAGCATCGATGTTTTCATTATTTCAAGTAAATGCAGAAATAAATCTTGGAGAGGCAGCTGATAATCATCAGCCAATTCTAATTTGTTTCCAGATATTCAAATGAGTCTTCCCCTATGCGGAAGCTTTTCAACATTCCCAGTTACAACTGCTCAAATTTATGTCAAACTGATGCTGATCCCAGTTACATCAAACTGATGCTCAAAGGAACACACACACGTAAAACACCCTTCTACTCACCCACCCACAACCACCAGCACCCCGGTCAAAACACGCACATACACAAAACCCATCCAAAACACACACCGCACCAAAATAAACAATGGAAACCTGACGGAATGGAGAGAACCAGTAGGATACAGTGATCTCTGGATATAAATTTATTTATTTATTATTATTTTTATTTATTACATTTATATCCTGCCTTTTTTCCTCCAAGGAACTCAAGGCGGTGTACATACTCCTCCTCCTCTCCATTTTATCCTCACAACAACAACCCTGTGAGGTGGGTTGGGCTGAGAGTCTGTGACTGGCCCAAAGTCACCCAGTGAGCTTCCATGGCCGAGTGGGGACTAGAACCCGGATCTCCCGACTCCCAGTCCAGCACTCTAGCCACTACACCACCGCTCCTACTCCTACTTATTCACTACCAGGCCAGGTTTAAGGTTTTGATGCTAGTGTACAAAGCCCTAAACAACTTGGGACCAGGATACCTGAGAGAATGCCTCCTCCCTTACCAACCTGCCCGGTCACTGAGGTCATCAGAGGGCATACTCTTGGTGGTTCCACGTGGACCTATGGCCCGATTCGAGTCCCCCTGGAGAAGTCTTCAGTGTGGTGGCCCCCTTTCTTTGGAACTCCCTGCCCCTGCAGGTCAGGCAGGCACTAATACTGTGCTGCTTTCAGCGCCTACAGCTCTTATCCAGGAAGCATTCCTTAACTAACCAGCCACGGTTCTTATTGGTATTCTGTTTTCAAAAGAACAATGTTAATAATGGTGTTTAAATTCTTTTTACTTCTTATGTTCACCGCTCTGGAATCTGTTTTAGATATGGAGTGGGATCAAATGCTATAAATAAATACATACATACATAAAATAGATGCTACAGGGAGGGCGTACTGGAGGGGGTGTTGCTCTGTACGTCAGAGGGCATAGTGTCAAGCAGACTAGAACACTTTAAAAGGACAGACTCCTCCACAGAAGCATTGTGGGTCACAATGCCAGGCTCAAAAAGAAATATCCTAATGGGGACAAGCAAATGTCCCCCAGATCAGAACTCTCAGGGTGATCTCAGGAAGGAAAATGAAATCAGAGAGGCATGCAAACGAGACAGTACTGTAATAACATGATTTCACTTCTCTCCACCATGACGGGATAAACTCATGTTTCAGTCACAACAAAGAAGTGAAATTTCTTGATGCCCTTTGTTGCAGGATGCAACTAAAGCATGTGTCACTGCGGCCACACCTGACATTTCTAGAAACAGGTGTAGTAGGTGCACTAGCCTTACTCGGCAAAGATATTCCTTGACAGAGCTAAAACCTGGGCATCCAGGTTCAGGGTTGAATCCAGGAAGACACCCAAGCCGCAAACCTGAATCTTGAAGGGGAGCGTAACTCCATCCGACACAGGCTGACTCCCTGTTCCTGATCTGTCTTTTGACTGACGAAGATCATCACTGTCTTGTCTGGATTAAGCTTCAATTTGTTCGCCCTCATCCAGTCCATTACTGACATCAGACACCAATTTAGAACTTCAATAGCTTCCTTGGATTTAAACAGGAAGGAGAAATAGAATTGGGTGTCAGCACACCGGTGGCACCAAACCCCAAACTTCCAGATGACCGCTCTTAGTGGTTTCATGTATTCGTTAAATAGTATGGAGGACAAGATTTATTTATTTCATTTCTATATTGCCCAATAGCCGAAGCTCTCTGGCCAGTTCACAAAAATTAAAACCACAAGGTACAGCATAAAACAATATAAAATATGAAAGCTTAAAACCACAATATAACAGTGCAACCAGAATAAAACCTAGCAGCAAAGTACAGATTAAAAACAACAGAGCTAAAAGACTAGGAAGCTAAAATGCTAAAATACTGGGAAAATAAAAAGGTGTTCACGTGGTGCTGAAAGGAGTACAACGTAGGTGCCAGGCAAACCTCTCTAGGGAGCTCATTCCACAGCCAGGGTGCCACAGCAGAAAAGGCCCTCTTCCTGGTAGCCACCCGCCTCACTTCCTTTGGCAGGAGCTCACAGAGAAGGACCCCTGAAGATGATCTTAGGATCCAGGCAGGCAGATATGTGAGGAGGCGATCCTTCAGATAACCTGGCCTCAAGCTTTTTAGGGCTTTGAATGTTAATACCAGCACTTTTGAATCGAGCCCAGAAATGGACTGGCAGCCAATGCAGCTGGAAAAGGACTGGCGTGATGTGATCTTGTTGCCCAGTCCCTGTTAACAATCTCGCTTCCCTATT
Source organism: Heloderma suspectum (assembly GCF_057233095.1). Taxonomy (NCBI): domain Eukaryota; kingdom Metazoa; phylum Chordata; class Lepidosauria; order Squamata; family Helodermatidae; genus Heloderma; species Heloderma suspectum. The sequence goes on along the minus strand of NC_139459.1, from coordinate 362,728,083 downwards.
TTGGACCAGATGAAGTTTCTGCACTGCTTTCAAAGGCAGCCCCATGTATAACGCATTTCAGTAATCCAGATGAGAGGTTGTCAGAGCATGGGTAACTGTAGCTAGGTTATCTCTGTCCAGATAAGGGCGTAGTTGGTATAACAGCCTAACCTGATAAAAGGTGCTCCATGCCACTGAGTCTACCTGTGCCTCAAGTGACAATTCTGGGTCCAAGAGCACCCCCAAACTACGAACCTCATCCTTTAGGGGGAGTGCAACCTCCTCCAGAAAAGGTTGAACATCAGTTAGCTGGACAGATGAACCACCCACTAACAGTATCTCCATCTTGTCTGGATTGAGTTTCAGTTTGTTGATCCTCATCCAGTCCATTACCGTGCCTAGCCACTGCCTCACCTGGGTTTGATGAAAAAAAGAGATAGAGCTTGGTGTCATCTGCATATTGAATGACACCTCAGCCCACACCGCTGGATAACCTCCCCCAGCTGTTTCATGTAGATATTGAACAGCACAGGGGATAAAATAGAGCCCAGTGGAACCCTATAGCGTAGCTGCCAAAGCACAGACCAATAATCCCCCAAAACCGTTTCTGGAATCGACCATCCAAGTAGGAGTGGAACCACTTCAGTGCAGTGCCTCCAACTCCCAACCCAGACAACTTATCCAGAAAGATATCATGGTCGATGGCATTGAAAGCTGCTGAGAGGTCCAGATGTCAGGGGTGCCTCTGAGCATAGGCAGTGGCAGAGTAGCTCAGAGTCCGAAGAGGAACCGTAAAACATGGAGGAGAAACTTTCCCAGACTCTTCCAGACAGGGAGGGACAGGTTTCAATAGTCTAGCTGGACAGAAAGAGCCTCTCTTCACACAGCCCCTTGAGAGATAGTGAACAGTGAGTGGTGGGGCTTGGACAGCCTGAATTCTTAGACGTCAGGCCAAGAGAGAGATGGCAGGGGCAGAGCTTAGGCGATCTGCCTGATAGGCCTGGCGGGAACAGCTACGCCTAGATACCTCACGAGACAGAGGGAGATCCCCCCTGCCCTCAAGTTAGGGAAGTGTGCCCGCCTTTTCTCAAACGATAGGCAACTTTCAATATTCCTGGTTTCCCTCTGAACTCCCTGAAGGCATTTCCTTTGTAGACTGTGAGTTACTGACAATTAGCATCTGTATGACCCACTGAAGTAAAGGGATTAAAGAGTCATGGATAGAAGCCTCTTGTCTGTGTATTTAGCTATTGGAGTTCAGTGGGGACAAAAAGGATACCTGAATCCAGGAGAATCAACTGTGTCACACTCCTCCTGTCCCTCTCCTGGCAAAAGTAATTCCACAGGGTGACCAAGGCAGTTTCCGTTCCAAAACCAGTCCTGAAGCCCAACTGAAATGGACCTAGATAATCTGTGGCATTCAAGAGTTGTTCTGCAAGCACCTGCTCAAGCACCTTGCCCAAATCTTCGGGCCTCAATAACTGAAATTCATCCAATAAAACTGGACCAGGCAGTGCTCTGGACACCTCTAATAATGGAACTGCATTAATTGTGGCATCTAATTCATGAAGATGGAATATCAGGCTCCAGAAGTAATTCAGTACTAACAACATGCTATTGTCCCCCAGACCAGAATGCTCAGGGTGAACTTGAGATGGAAAACGAAATTAGCGAGGCATCCAAACAAGGATGCAGCATGCCAGCTGTCAGGGTTGGATCTGAGCCCATAGAGTCCCAAAGCAGCTCTGATTCTGAGGAAGAGATACAATCTGTGGGAGAGGAACTCTCTCAGGTTTCGGAGGTGCAGCTGGAGGGGAGCCCTCCCTGCTCACATTCCTGGGATCAACAATGACCCTGGCATGGAAAGGGGGGGGACAACTTGAGCTTTTAGACGCGAGGTGCAGGCACAAGCGAGAGGTTGTGGGAGCCGAGCTCAGGTGCTCAGCCCAATTGGCTCGACATCAACAGCTGCGCCCCGTGGCCGCACAGGAGAGGGGGAGACTTTCCCCTCCTACTCCTTAAGTTCAAAGAGTTGCCGTGCTTTTCCCCAAATGAAGACCAACTGACGTCCTAACTCTTAGAAACCCCTGGTAGGCTGTTCCTTTGTATTTCCTCTGAGTCTCAGGCAATTAGCATCCGTAAGCTTCATTAGGCTGAATGGAGTTAAAGCCTTGGAAAGCAGCCCTTTTGTCTCAGTGTTGATTCTGGCTACTGGAGGATTCAGAAGGCACCAGGGGCCGTCCTGACACCAGCCTCCCGGGTGATTTTTAAAAAACTAATTAAAACGTCTTTAAAAATAAAAAAATGTAAGGATGGGCAAGAATCCTGGCAGACACCAAGAGAAGTGTCCGTGGACACAGGGTAGTATCCAACGTTAGTCCTACAAAGAGTAGATCCATTGACACGAACGGGACTTGAGTTAGTCGTGATGGTGCGGATCCCAGTGCTCGAGTTATGGAAAAGGAAAAGAGGAAGCCATTTCTGTTTATATCATTCATAGGTTTGTCCAAGTATATTTGTAAGTTAAGACGGATAATTCAAATTTGCACCTCCTCTTAAATCAACTGTCTCACCAGGCTAATTTGCTCAAGTGGACACACCGGTGCTGTTATTACCAGAGCTGAATTATTTGCTATATTTGTCTGCTGCCTTTCCTCCATGTGGCTGAGCACGGCAAACGTGGGTGTCTCAGGTACCAATCTAGGTACTTGGCAGGCTCAGACATATTTTGCTTCATAAATATATGTGCTTCAGACACCTTCAGACCATTCTCTAAAATCAAACTGTGGCACACTCGAGCAAGATGGACTGATCCATTTTGGTTGCAGCCATGTAGAAAGGGCAGCAAACAGGGGGAGAATGCCTCATAAGGCCCTGATGAGTCAGTTCCCACAAGCACACGTACACACACGAGCCCAGTTTGGACCTAACACTCACAGTTCCTGGGTTATTTAACCCAGGTATTGAGGGACGAGCAGAGCATGTGAGTTGTGCACTTGTTGTTTCGATTTTAATCAACAACTCAGGAACGCCCTGTTCCTGTATTGTTTTATGATGTCTGAACCCAGGAACTCTGGGTTGTTTATGGGTTAAACAACCCAGAGTTAACCCAACAACAACCCATGGGCAATTGTTGGGTTAACTCTAGGTTGTTTAAGCCCTAAACAACCAGAGTTCCAGGTTCAGACATCATGAAACAACCCACAAACAGGGTGTTCCTGGGCTGTTAATTGAAAAATGAAGAGGCAAGTGGTTCCCCTCCCCTGCCAATTTGTGGGTTAAACAACCCAGGATGGAAGTATTACATATGAACCAGGTTACAGTCTCCTGGATGCTTCTTCAATCACTGTCCCACTTTTAACAAAGCAGAAACCTGAAGTGCCAACAGGTACAAATTACTGGAGATTAAAAAAGAAGAAGAATTGGGAAAAAAAATTCAAGAGAATGCAGCCCTTAGCCCAGAGTTCTTTTTATGGTGAACAAAAAGTATCTTCACAACAGGCACTCAAATTCCCCATTTTCCTAGACCTGCTAACCTGAAGCTACTATGCCCACATCTCCTCCAATGTAACATCCAATATAAAATCCTTGGAGCCATTCTTTGTTACCTTTGAACAACTTCATGACGCCTTCCAGAAAGGGATTTATATCGCAGAAGTCCCAGATCCTCCACTTCAGTGCAGGAGGAAAAGCCACAAGATCCTTAAATGTCTCTATTTCCTCACATCTGGAGAGAAACAACATTAACCTACTATCTATCCAATCCATAAGGGAGCATAAGGAAGGAATGGGGAGAAAGAAAATTTACTAATTTTTTTTTTACAGAGAATCCAGATGCCATTGCCAACCCTTTGCATACCACTGTTTTCTGTGTTGTCCTCCCAACTTTTTTCAGATTTGATTTCTGGGATTTTTTCCACTTAAAATGCTATTGAGTGGACTGGCAAATCCTATTGCAGCCTTTCAGGGCTATTGTGTGTTTAATCAGAAGCTTCCTCTTTGTGGTTTCTGCTCCTGTCATTTACTGTTAAGCAAGGACAAAGCATTATCAGTTTCCTTTCATTTTTTCCTTCTATTGTGAAATAGTACTGGACTAAAATATATAAAGAAAAAGAAACAAAATATTAAAAAGGGGAAACCTGTAATCAACCCATGGAACAGGAAAAGAAAGGAAAGGAAAGGAAAGGAAAGGAAAGGAAAGATAAGATTCCTCCTGTGCAAGCACCGGGTCATTACTGTCCCCTGGAGGGACGCCGCTTACGCTGGTGTTTTCATGGCAGACTATAGCGGGGTGGTTTGCCATTGCCTTCCCCAGTCATGACTACCATTCCCCCAGCAAGCTGGGTACTCATTTTACCGACCTCGGAAGGATGGAAGGCTGAGTCGACCTGAGCCGGCTACCCGAGACCCAGCCTCCGCTGGGATCGAACTCGTGGGGAGAGTTTCGGTTGCAATACTGCCACTTACCACTCTGCGCCACACGAGGCTCATGGAACAGGAACCAACTAATTAAAGTCCAATTTAGGGGCAATTTCTCAGCCCTACTGAAAGCAATTAGAAGCAGAAGCCATGAGAGAGAAGCTTCTAATTAAAGTTTCAGGGGAGCTTTGCTGAACAGGACTTACTGCAGAGTAAATATTATAGAAGGTTCTTAGCCATGGAGATGGACATTGCCAGATATCATTTTATATGAAGTGACATATGGAACCACTACTTTAATTCTGCTTCCAACTGATCCTGGAAAAGCAATGCTAACAGGCACTCATGTGGAAGCACTGTGGTCTAGATACTCTGTAATAGCTTAGTGACACTATTTCAATTGCAGAGAAAAGGGCTAATGTGGGGGAAAAGACTTGCCGCTCTACCAGTTATTTAACAGACTGTAATAAACATTTTTCTCTTGTGTGATATACAGTAACAAATAAATGAAGATCTCTTTCATCATAAGCAAAACAAAATATACACTTTAAGCTGCTATGGAATGAAAATGTAGAGAGATCGTATTCAGAGCTAGATAGATTTTAAAGGAACAGTTATGAGATAACGATACAAAATAGCTAGGTACAAAATATGTACCAGCATAGATTTTGCGAATTTTTTAAAGTACTTTCTGGGCAAGTGATACTCGCCAAAGGAACATATTGCACTGTTTACGAAGGCCAGACTAACAGCTAAATGTATTATTCTACAAAACTGAAAACAAATAAAATGCAGAATATACACGATTGGGTTAAAGACTGGTTGACACTAGCCACTTATGAAAAAGTACATTATACCAAATTACAAAAAGAGAGTAAATTACAATTATTACAGGGAAATTTTCTCAAATCATATGCAGAGTAGTGTGATCTACCACAAGACTACTGCAGGCCCACAAAGAGATGTGCATGACACTGAACCCTCTTATTTTATTTTTCTTTCTGTGTAAGAATTCATTTATCCAATCTTTGCCTAATTATTGCATTCACGCTCGCAATACCTTTGCTTCCGGGAGTTGTGGGGCTACATTGCTGGGCCCACATCCATGCCCCCCCCCCCCCACACACACAGTTGCCCTGTCAGCAAATGTGCCACCAAAATTTGGTGGTGTGGTGGAAGTAGCAAGAGTTTTAGTTTTTTCAAGCAAAATCATGCTCCTGAGAACATTCCAAGAGAGTGATTTTGCTTGAAAACAAGGGGCGTCCTCTCTGTGCACCTTGGTTTAAAGTAAAATTGCCTCTTTTCTGCCACCCCACCAAATTTTGCTCGCAAAACTGCCATTTTTTTGCCACGGCAAATGCAGAGCAGGCAAAGAAGCATCTTCAACTGTGTGTAATGAAGAGGAGGGGACAGTGATTTTTTTTGTGAGAACAGGCATATTACAAGTTCAAAAGTGTGTCCCCATTTTCATCTGTGGAATGCTGGAGACCGTGGAGTCCAAAATTCTGTCCCTAGGAGTCTTGAGGACCATTTACTTCACCTGCTATCTAGACCCTCCCTTGCATCATGAACGAGGAATGGAAATGAGTGGGATCCACTTACCTCTGCAAGGTGCTTCTAACATCCTAGATGGAAATAAAAGAAAGAAGAGGGAATTCAGTACCTGCCACAGCATGCAGAAAATCTTTATGATATAGCGAAGACAGCTGGCAAAGTGAAATCTTTTTAGTGCAATGTGGGGCATCCTGGTTAAAATCTCAAGAGCTGGAGCAGGTAAGTAGATATATTGACGAAAACAAAGCACTCCTGCAATATGACGTGCATTAAGACAATTTTGATCTTGCTCTAGTTTCCAATTGTCCTGCACATGGGCCGTTTTTTTACTTCCATGGAACTGCAAACTGCTCTTTCATAACCCACATATACTTCAGAGCAGCAGTGTTGAACCTCAGGCCTGCATTCTGTGTCCAACAATTACAGGAGCAAACATTGCATAAAGGAAGCTTCTAACTGAAGGCGGAGTAGCCTTGAAATGCCTCAATAGTGCTTTCTAGCCCATAGTGGAGGGTGACACTGCATTTGTGTTTCTGTGGTTGTGCCTAAATTCTGAAGATTAGAGAGGCTTCTTCTTGTCCTACATTTAGATGGGCACATAAGGCCCATCTGTTTCATCAGGCTTTGGGGTATTGATTGTGGCTTCATTTAAACTTTTAACTGATTTATTGCTGCGGTTTAGGATTTATTTCTGTACATTATCCCATTAATTTTTATTTCTGATATTTTATTACTGATTTTGAAGTTATGTCTTGTGCGGATTTCACCGGATTGTTAGCTGCTTTGACTATAATATATAGAAATACAAATATATTGGATAATATCCTATGGTTCTCTTTGTGAATGGAAGGAGTCCTTTCATTCAAAGATGGGTCTTTGATCCACTGGATGCCTCTAATAACAGAAGGTGAGGGGAGACCATTTTTGCTGATTTTCCTTCCCCTGGACCACCTTCCATGCTGTTCTAGTGATCCCCCAACCCTTTGGAGTAGATTTTCAGGAAGCACAGAGGGCTGCGGGGGGGGGGGGGGGCTGGCAAAAATTGCCTCCCCTCTTCTTCAGTTGGCAGAGGCATCTACGGGATCAAAAACTCTTCTGCAAATGGAAGGGCACAATCAGATTCAACCCACTGCAATAAAAATAAATACTTTTAAAAGTACTCAGCATACAAATCTAGTATGAAAAATGGCAGGTGCTAAAGAAGGACCTAGAAGTCTGGGTGGTTGATCCAGATTAGAAGCAACTCTCCAGAATAGTTCACACTGAGACAAATGCACTGTCCTATTTCTCTTGGATGCTCCTGGACATAACACACCAGGTGTGAGTGCCATGTCTTACCTTCAGGAATTCACTCACTGGCTGCTGATGCTGCTTCTCATTCTCACAGATGATACTTTCAAGAGCAGAGAGTTCTTCAAAGAGTTTGTCCAGGTGCTCGGCACTTTTCCTTGCGATCTCCTTCTCCACCTCATCCATCTGGGCCAGCAGGAGCTTGTTTTTCCAGAAACTGGCGGAGTAGTTTGAACTTGACCACTGTCTTTTTCCTCTCTGCTTTTGTTTGCTTCTGGAAAGAGGGGAAGAAAGGAGGCCACCTTCAGAAACAGAGTCAGGGTTGTATCCAATGGTGACTTTGCCGTAGCCACTTGCGGCCCTCCAGGTGTTTTGGCCTACAACTCTTATCATCCCTCACCTTTGGCTGGGCTGGCTAGGCCTGATGGAAGTTGTAGGCCAAAACATCTGAAGGGCCACAAGGGGGCCATCCCTGCCTTAGCAGAAATCACTTCCACTCGTTTAAATCGGGGCACCCAATTTTTGCTGATCCTTCCAACTTACTTATGCCTCCTGTTGCCCCCCCCCTTAAAAAAAAACAAAAAAACCCTGCTTGTGAGGGTTGGGGGACCCTCTGGAACAGAATGGGATGTGGCACTGAGAGATGCTGTACGTTGGGAGGACTGGTGAAAATTGGGTGTGCCAACTTAAGCAAACAGAAGCACTTTCCACTAAGACTGGAGTGCCCATTGTGGTGCCCGTGGGTACCACTGCACCCCTGGCAATCCCCCTGCTGCCCACCGAGGTCCCCTGCCCATCCTGATTTCATTTTCTTAACTTGGTGGCTGGGCTGAAAAGCAAAGCACCATCTGTAGCTACACTATCTTCTTCCCAGAATACACCTGTGGGCCCAGGGGAATTCTTAGGAAAGGAAGAGGGCAGGATGGCTGGACATGGGTGCTTTGCTTATTGGGTGAGCCCAGCTTCTTGAAGGGATGGGGCGGGGGAGAAGCCCTGTTGGATGGTTTGTTTGGTGGACTAGGAGAGCCCCCCAGGGGAAGCAAGCTGGGATGTTTTGTCTGTGGGTTTTTGTGTGAGCTGTGTACTTGTAGGATTTTTGTATTTCTTTTCATATGCTTGTGTTTTGCCTATGGGTCTCTGTGTTGGTAGTGGTACCCATAGCACTTTCTCAAAATGTGAAATGGGTTCATAGGCCCACAAAGGTTGGCAACCTCTGTGCTAAGGTAAAGCCACTTTGCAGCCCCAAGAGACAGCTGGTGAAAATTCCATTGTAAGGATATAGTCCTGCATTCTTACACAACTCACGTCAACCTAAGCCAGGCTCAAAAGACTCGCAAAGGCCCACCCTTACAACGGCTTTGGATGACCATTTTTCTAGGCCATTCCAAGTAACAGATATTCTGAGGAGCAGGGGGTATCTTGTGGAAAAATGGAATAAAAGATAGAAAGAATCAAGTCATGTCAAGGGTCCAGTATTTGTTCCCTTCCCAGTAATAATGACACTTACAAGCAAGTCTTGGCTTTCCTTTTCTGAATCTGCTTTATATGCCAGAATGTTCTTTCTCAGAGTCTCAACGCGGTCAAAGAGCTGGTCCTGAAAAGAAAACAGAAGTCCCACTTTGCTTCCTTGTTGCAGGTTAAGTAGGCACCAAACTAGACGTGAGATTTGTCACGTGGTTTGCCCTTGTGCAGTGGTAAATTTTGAATTTACCCCCATAGACGCTATAGCCAGGACCCCAAAAGAGAGTCCAAAATGTCAGGCTGCTGTATTGATCCATATCAACAACCCAGTACTAGTAGTTTTCATCTCCACCAGGAACAGGTCTTTTGTAATGCTTAATTGCCCATTGAAAACCAAGCCATCCCAAAATACTTTGCATCACAATGGGGAAGAATATATTGTTCCTGGGAAAATTATTTCCCCCAAGCTATTGTGGGGATTGGAGGTAAGCTCAGAGGGAACAGGGAATTCTGAGGAGGGTGGCAGATGACCGTCAGCGTCCCTGCTAATGAAGACATGCCAGTGCTATGTCTCTGGGAGCCCTGGCTCCACTATGCCACTGCCTTTGTCTGGCTGATTTTTCTTTAACAAATAGCCACCATGCAGCAGGGGTCAGCCCCTTCATGGATCACTGCCTTGTTGTGGCGAAGGGGCTTGCGTAACTCAGTGAAGCCATAAGCTATGCCGTGCAGGGCCACCCAAGACGGACAGGTCATGGCAGAGAGTTCTGACAAAATGTGGTCCACTGCAGAAGGAAATGGCAACCCACTCCAGTATTCTTGCCAAGAAAACCCCATGGAACGTATCACAAGGCTAAAACATATGACGCCGGAAGATGAGACCCTCAGGTCGGAAGGTGTCCAATATACTACTGGGGAAGAGCAGAGGGTATTTCCAAGTAGCGCCAGAAAGAGTGAAGCGGCTGGGCCAAACCCAAAAGGACGCTCAGCTGTGGATGTGTCTGGTGGTGAAAAGAAAATCCGATGCTGTAAAGAACAATATTGTTTAGGAACCTGGATTGTCAGATCAATGAATCAAGGTAAGCTAGAGGTGGTCAAACATGAGATGGCAAGATTGAACATCGACATCTTGGGAATCAGCGAATTAAAATGGACAGGCATGGGCGAATTTAATTCAGGTGACCATCATATCTACTATTGTGGGCAAGAATCCCTTAGAAGAAATGGAGTAGCACTCATAGTCAACAAAAGGGTGGGAAAAGCAGTACTGGGGTACAATCTTAAAAACGATAGAATGATCTCAGTACGAATCCAAGGCAAACCATTCAACATCACAGTAATTCAAGCCTATGCCCCAACCACTGAGGCTGAAGAAGTGGAGGTTGATCGGTTCTGTGAAGACCTACAACACCTTCTAGAACTAACACCAAAAAAAGATGTCCTCTTCATCATAGGGGATTGGAATGCTAAAGTAGGAAGTCAAGAAATCACCGGGATAACAGGCAGGCATGGCCTTGGTGTACAAAATGAAGCAGGACAACGGCTAATAGAGTTTTGTCAAGAGAACATGCTGATCATAGCAAACACTCTTTTCCAACAGCACAAGAGGCGACTCTACACATGGACATCACCAGATGGTCAATATCGAAATCAGATTGATTATGTCCTTTGCAGCCAAAGATGGAGAAGCTCTATACAGTCAGTAAAAACAAGACCTGGAGCTGACTGTGGCTCAGATCATGAACTTCTTGTTGCAAAATTTCAGCTTCAATTGAAGAACGTAGGGAAAACCACTAAACCATTCAGGTATGACCTCAATCATATCCCTTATGAATATACAGTGGAGGTGAGGAATAGATTTCAGGGATTAGACCTGATAGACAGAGTGCCTGAGGAACTATGGACGGAGGTCCGTAACATTGTTCAGGAGGCAGCAACGAAATCCATCCCAAAGAAAAAGAAATGCAAGAAAGCCAAGTGGCTGTCTGATGAGGCTTTACAAGTAGCTGAGGAAAGAAGGGAAGCGAAAAGCAAGGGAGAAAGGGGAAGATATATCCAACTGAATGTAGAGTTCCAGGGAATAGCAAGGAGAGACAAGAAGGCCTTCTAAGACGGGCATGATAAAGGACAAAGAAGGCAGGGACCTAACAGAAGCAGATGAGATTAAGAAGAGGTGGAAAGAATACACAGAAGAACTATACAGGAAAGATCTTAATGTCCCTGATAGCCATGATAGTGCGGTTACTGAACTTGAGCCGGACATCCTCGAGAGTGAAGTCAAGTGGGCCTTAGGAAGCATTAGTAACAACAAAGCTAGCGGAGATGACAGTATTCCAGCTGAGCTATTTAAAATCCTAAAAGATGATGCTGTTAAAGTGCTGCATTCAATATGCCAACAAATTTGGAACACTCAACAGTGGCCGCAAGACTGGAAAAGGTCAGTTTACATTCCAATTCCAAAGATGGGCAATGCCAAAGAGTGTTCAAACTACCGCACAATTGCGCTCATTTCACATGCCAGCAAGGTTATGCTCAAAATCCTACAAGCTAGGCTTCAGCAGTATGCGAACCGAGAACTACCGGAAGTACAAGCTGGGTTTCGAAGAGGCAGAGGAACTAGAGATCAAATCGCCAATGTTCGCTGGATCATGGAGAAAGCAAGAGAATTCCAGAAAAACGTCTATTTCTGCTTCATTGACTACGCTAAAGCCTTTGATTGTGTGGATCACAACAAACTGTGGCAAATTCTGAAAGTGATGGGAGTACCAGTCCACCTTACCTGTCTCCTGAGAAACCTGTACGAGGGTCAAGAAGCAATAGTAAGAACCAGACATGGAACAACCGAGTGGTTCAAAATTGGGAAAGGAGTACGACAAGGCTGCATATAGTCACCCTGCTTATTTAACTGATATGCAGAGTACATCATGAGAAACGCCGGGTTGGATGAATCACAGGTCGGAATTAAGATTGCCGGGAGAATTATCAACACCCTCCGATATGCAGACGATACCACCCTAATGGCAGAAAGCAAAGAGGATCTCAAGAGCCTCTTGTTGAGGGTGAAAGAGGAGAGTGCAAAAGCTGGTTTGAAACTCAACATTAAAAAACGAAGATCATGGCATCTGGCCCCATCACTTCCTGGCATATAGAAGGGGAAGAAATGGAAGCAGTGACAGATTTTACTTTCTTGGGCTCCAAGATCACCACAGACGGTGACTGTAGCCATGAAATTAAAAGAAGCTTGCTCCTTGGGAGGAAAGCTATGGCCAACCTAGACAGCATAGTAAGAAGCAGAGACATCACCTTGCCAACAAAGGTCCATCTAATCAAAGCTATGGTTTTCCCAGTAGTAATATATGGCTGTGAGAGCTGGACTATAAGGAAGACTGAGCGCCGAAGAATTGATGCTTTCGAACTGTGGTGCTGGAGAAGACTCTTACGAGTCCCCTGGACTGCAAGGAGGTCCAATCAGTCAAACCTAAAGGAAATCAACCCTGACTGCTCATTGGAAGGACAGATACTGAAGCTGATGCTGAAATATTTTGGCCACCTAATGCGAAGAGAAAATTCCCTGGAAAAGACCCTGATGCTGGGAAAGACTGAAGGCAAAAGGAGAAGGGGACGACAGAGGATGAGATGGCTAGATAGCATCACCGATGCAATGAATATGGACTTGAGCACACTCCGGGAGAGAGCGGAGGACAGGAAGGTCTGGCGTGCTATGGTCCATGGGGTCATGAAGAGTCGGACATGACTGAACGACTGAACAACAACAACAAAGCAGGGGTCAGGGGAGAGCTGGACTGGGAATGTGGCTGGGGTGGGTGTTTAACCCTTTCCCCCAACCAAGGTCCTTTCTGGAATCCCCCCGCCCCCCGTTATTCATAATGGCTGCTTTCCAATTTCCCCCAATTCGGATTGGGGGCATGGCGGGGCTAGGGCCAGATTCCAATGAGCTTTTGGCATAGTGTTGCCGACAGTCTCCATAGCCTCCTGCTCCCAAGGCTGCCTGTCCAAACCGCTTGCCTGCCACCAAGGTGGACCTGCCCACCCTCCCACGAAGCAGAGCTCCCTGCCTGCCCAAGTCCCTTGCCCATATTCTGCCAAGGCCGCCTGCCCAAGCCACCCACCCCCAAAGCCGCTTGCCCGAGCCACTCACCTCCCTGCCTGTGCCCCCAAAGCTAAAGTCCCCCACCCACCATACACTCTGCCAAAGCCAAAGGCAGCCACGCATCTGCTTGCCCAATCAGACGCTGCCTTTGGAGGGGCGATGGCCACCGAAGGCACAGGAGCAACGAAGGGGCAGTCTCTTTGCCATTCTTGTGTCTGCACTGGTTGCCCCCCCCCACCCCCCCAAGGCAGCATCTGAATGGTTCAGACTGCTGTTACTCAAACATAAGGTTTCAGAAACGTTTCCCTTGGAAATGGAGCAGGACAGGCCCTGCAGGCTTGTCCAGTCAGCTGCCGCAGCACTTCCTTTTGCCAGCAGAGCAGTCTGGGCGAAGAGGAGGAGGAGGAGGAGTTTAACAGAAGGAAGATGAGCCCGTCTACTCAGCAGCACTGGTTAGGCCTCATCTGGAGTACCATGTCCAGTTCTGGGCACGATAAGACGGATGCAGACAAGCTGGAGAGGGTTCAGAGGAGGGCAACAAAGATGATCGGGGACTGGAAACAAAGGCCTGTGAGGAGAGACTGAAAGAACTGGGCATGTTTAGCCTGCAGAAGAGAAGACTGAGGTGAGATAGGATAGCGCTCTTCAAGTACTTGAAAGGCTGTCACAGGGAGGAAGGCCAGGATCTCTTCTCGATCATGCCAGAGTGCAAGACACGGAATCATGGGCTCAAGTTGCAGGAAGCCAGGTTCCGGCTGAACATCAGGAGAAAATTCCTGACTGTTAGAGCAATATGACAATGGAACCGATCACCTAGGGAGGCAGTGGGCTCTCCCACACTGGAGGCCTTCAAGACGAGGCTGGACAGCCATCTGTCAGGGATGCTCTGCCTTGGATTTCTGCACTGAGCAGGGGGTTGGACTGGATGGTCTTATAGGCTCCTTCCAACCCTACTATTCTATGATTTTATGAGCCGCCACAGCAGTAGTCCTGCCCTGACAGCAGCTGTGGCAAGATCAGAGCTGAGCCCTTTTAAACCTCTGGGGCCTTGGGAGATGCCCATCCAGGCTGACCCCTGACGCTGGGCCTGCTGGGGGCAAAATCTTAAAGCCCCCTCCATGCCATGGTCCTAATCCACCCCAGGCTCCACACACGCTGGCTGTTTGTTAAACAAAACTCAACCATGCAGTAGTTGCTTCCAAACAAAGGGTTCTTAGTGCTACCAATGAGACAACATTATGCATCCTTTCCCTCTTTTCTTTCTGAACATATTGCCTGCAGTTAGAAAAAAGACTGAAGAAGTGCTGGGAAAACATGGGAAGGTTATGAGTTGAAGATGACGATTCCTGGAACCCCTGTAAAATTTCTGTGGATGAGGCATGGCAATGGCAGGATAAAAAACTCATCTGGAAGCTCCCAAGATGATATATCAACATCTAGCTGACATACTAAAATAGACACATCAAAATTGTCATACAGAACGAGAAACCGAGCCAGACATGCTAAACTGTCTCTCTGCTCCTGGTCCTTTCGTTGAGGTGTGTGTGTCTCCCAAGCAGACCTTGAGTCTTTAAGGCATTAAAGCCTATTAATAAGTTCCTAGATCCACCTGGAATATATGAGGAAGGGGAGCGATCCACCTCCCTTCATGGCGAAAACGTACTTCAAGTGAACTGCGTCTGAAGCAGTTCATACATGGGGCACAAGGCCAGAAGCATTAATACAGCTACTTCCTTCAAGGACTTTGCTCAGCCTGTCTGCTCCAGGGTGACACTTGAGTCTGGAGCCAGATCAGAGGGCCCTCTGCAATTCTAGCAGCCACTTTCCCCACCTCTCTGCAAATACACAAATTATTCCTCAGTCCATGAAACAGAGAGTCCTCCTGACCTCGTACTCCTGGGCAGCCTCCTGCACGGGAACAACCTTGTGAGTGCATTGCTCCTTAGACCTGTCGCACACCACGCAGATGGAGGCTTTGTTGTCCTTGCAAAAGAGCTTCAGGGGCTCATGGTGCCTCTCGCAGACTTTCCCCCATTCTCCCTTCCCTGGCCCACTCATCTCCTTGGCTATCTCAGCCAAGCTGCCCAGCTGCCCAGCTGCCCATTTGGCTTCAGTTTTTTTCCACTGCACTCTCTCTTTGCACTGAGGACAGGTGGCGGCTGTGGGCGAAGCCCCCCAACACTTGACCACACAGGCTTGGCAGAAATTGTGCCCGCAGTCGAGAGTCACTGGCTCTGTGAAAAAATCCAGGCAAATGGAGCAGGTCGCTTCATCCTGAAGCCTCTTCCTGGAGCTCTCCGCAGTAGCCATAGCTCAAATCAAATACCAGAATGGAAGAGGATGTGTTTCGTTTTCTTCCCTGCCCTACCCCAACCCACCCAGGCAGCTACAGGCAAGACTGGGCGTTCCTCTTCCTTGAAGAGCTAGAAAGGAACCCGTGTCAGTACTGGAGAGGGAGCGGGGAGGGGTGACTGCTTTCTCCAGAAACAAAGGGAGGCCCATCAAAAATGGCTTGGGTTCAAATAGAAACATTTTTCTTTCTTTACGAGATTTTCAGGCTGCATTCTATGACCATTCTCTCAGAAGGCAGCTTCTAGTATATAAAACATAATATGAATCACATACATTTAGGGGGAAACTTGAGGGAGAAATGGGGGCATTTGGGAGGATAAGCCTCTTCTGTGGACAGTGAATGCCACCACAAGGTGATGCTCCTTCCCCCAGCCCTGTTCTAATCCTAAATATGTGCAGTGTAGCATTGGGTACTCAGTTGAAAACTATACACTCTGTACATGCCCAGTAGTACTCTCCATTCTTACTTCCAGGGCTGAACCCTAGTATTGAAAATGGGTTCTAGGACTGTGGCTAGGTTCAAATGAATCTCGTGGAGGTAGACAACATGGTCCCTGTGTGACCATTGTGTCCCCAGACACCTTCCTTGGTGACCACTGAGGCACCTTTACCCTTCCCAATTTTTTTAAATTAAAAATTCATATTAGGGGCTGAGATTTCATCAAAGTGAAACAAGGGCCTCCAGTCATCACCATTTCCCACAAACGCCTTTTAATGGATGGTGTGTGGGAACGAGAAAAAGAGATGGAGAGAGAAAGGGTGTAGGCAGGGCTGGCCCTACCATTAGGCAGCATGAGGTGGCTGCCTCAGTCAGGCAGCAGAGGCCAGGGGAAGAGGAGTGACAGTGAGGTGTTGGAGAACAGAGCTGCATGTGCCTTTTGGCCCCTCTGCACCCCCCAAGCTGGCCTGGCTATGCTCGGGTGTGGTGAAGGACAGTGTCCTGTCGTATGTTTTGAGAAGTAAGATTCAGCTGACTAACAAATTTATTATGGCCTAAGCTTTCGAGGATTACAGTCTGCTTCATGAGATGCATGAAGTGTCATCCTGAGTTACAAGTATATATACACATGGTCGTGGCGTGGGGGATTGTAAACAGTGAGGTCAGAAGGAAATGAAATGCAGAGAGTACAGGCAGTGACAATCATGTTGGGCAGTATCCAATGCTAACCGCCTGTAAGCAGCCAGCCCCACCGATTTGCATAAGGGAGCTCCACCAATTTACCCTGTTCCAGAAACAATGCATTTCCACTCGTTTCAGAGCTTGCCCCCAGAAGCACCAAATCTCTGTTGCGCAAGCGGTGAGCGCCACTTGTACAATTGAATCAGCGGGGCTGGCTGCTTGTGGATGCAGTGATCTCACTCGCAGATGGGCAGTGTTGGAGACTGTCCATTACTGAGAGTGGCCATTCACAAAAACAATGGTTGCTGATATTGCAAATATCCCTGGCCTTGGCTAGGACTTGGGAATTATGTAATCCAGAACACCTGGAGGGCACGAGATTGTCTACCCCTTTATGCCCTCACACATTCAGGCAAATGCCTGAACAGGCTCATGCTGTTTTGATTTATGTCTGCCTATAATTTAATATTATATATTTTATTGTAAAGGGCCGTGGTGGCTTAGTGGTTAAGACGCTGAACTGCAGACTGGAAAGTTGGCAGGTCAGCAGTTCGAGACCCGAGTGCTGCGTGATGGAGTGAGCTCCCGTCTTCAGTCCCAGCTTCTGCCAACCTAACAGTTCGAAAGCAAGAAATTGCAAGTAGATAAATAGGTACCGCCTTGGCGGGAAAGGTGACAGCGTTCCGTGCACCTCGGTGTTCAGTCATGCCGGCCACATGACCACGGAAGCATCTTCGGACAGCGCTGGCTCTTCGGCTTAGAAACGGGGATGAGCACCGCACCCTAGAGTCGGACACGACTGGTTGGGGACACCTTTACCTTTTTTTTTTTATTATTTTATTGTAAGATTGTTCTCCACTCTGGGAGTTTTTTTTAGCTGAAGAGGAGCGCACACTTTTTATTAACTGAATTTTTTAAAGTAACAAATTTAAGTACACCACACGTGACTCAATTTCTTTACAGTCTTTCTGATCACTCAGGATCTCTATTTGGTACAAGCAAGGTTATCTGATAAAGTTATCACTCTTCATCCTAACAGATCATACCACAGAGTTCCATGGGCCTTAGGAGGTTGCCCTGTATTCTCAGTATTAGCAAATTCAATAAATGGATACCATATTCCATAAAAAGTGCCAGTTTCTCCTTGCCCTCTTTGTACCTGAAAATGTTTAGTGAGTTTATTAGTGCAACTTACCAAATTTTCTGTTTCCATATGATAAGAGAAAGTTCATTTGCTGACCTATGGTTAGCAGCTATGACCAACCTGGCCGCTGTCCAGAAAAAAGTCAGGAGCTTTTTAGAGCACACACATTTTGAAAATGGAAAATATAAATAATATTATTTGTGTATTATGTAAAACTACGCGAGTGTGTGTGTGTAACATATAGTATTATATTATGTAAATAATAGAACAGGAAAAATTATGCAACATTATAGCAGTTCCAAAATGCAGTGTTTCATGGGGGAGATTTTGGACAGAGTTTTAACTAAATTATAGCAGCACGCTGGTTTCCTATCAATATGATCTAAAACAGGGGGTCCTTGCATTTGCAGACTGGGAAAGGAAGGGCATGTTTAAGCATAGAAGAACTGGAGAAAATGGTTAGTGCAATATAATCTTCATCTTCCAACATGAATATTGTTGTTTATTTGGTCAGTCGCTTCCGACTCTTCATGACTTCATGGACCAGCCCACGCCAGAGCTTCCTGTCGGCCGTCGCCACCCCCAGCTCCCCCAAGGTCGAGCCGGTCACCTCCAGATTATCATCCATCCACCTTGCCCTTGGTCGGCCCCTCTTCCTTTTGCCTTCCACTTTCCCTAGCATCAGCATCTTCTCCAGGGTGTCCTGTCTTCTCATTATGTGGCCAAAGTACTTCAGTTTTGCCTTTATGAATATATGAGCCCCTTTTCTTTACCTTTGGTGTATCAGCTGTGTTCCACCCCCTTATCCTGTCCTGTCCTAGATGCCCACGTTCCCCAACCTGATGCCTTCCAGGTGTTTTGGACTACAACTCTCAACATTCCTGACCATCGGCCATGCTGGCTGGAGCTGGTGGGAGTCGAAGTCCAAAACATCTGGAGGGCACCAGATTCGGGGAAGGCTGCATGAAGCCCTGGCGTGGCGCTACTTGCGTGAACGGGGCAGCATCCCGGGAAGAACGGGGAGGAATGGGACCCTTCCAGGGCACACTGCCTGGTCCTGCCTGCACGCATCTGCCTGGTCGTGTGCTGCAGAACTTGCACACCTGAATTCCTGCTTCTTCTGCAAGCTTGTTTGGGGAGCGGGAGGACATGCCGGGCCCACTCCCCGCTCAGGGCTGCGCTAAAAATCCTGGATTTCTCCAGTAAGTCCTTCGGCCGAGAGGGGCATTGATAATAGACGACGAAGGCATCAAAAGTGAACCTGGAAGCTGATCAATGTGAGCAGCTCTGAACAGAACAAGAGTCTTCAGCCGCTTCCTCTTCCTGGGTGAAGCTGCTGCTGCTGCTCTTGCTGCTCGAAGCGACGCAGGAGCCTTAAGCGCAGTCTTGGGCCGGTCGTGCTTGCGGGTGAGCGCAGTCTGTCTGCGTTTCTCCCCCGGGGCTCAGTTTCCCCATTTATTATTTATTTTTATTATTGGTTTTCCTTGGCACATATCCCACGATTTTTTTTAAAAACCCATTTTGATGTCTTCTCCTTTTCACAGGGTCTTGGAGGGGTGTGTGTGTGTTTTGTGTTGCTGTTGTTTTTAAAATCTGTGCATGAAATGCATGTTCCATGTTTCTTAGGAATCGTTATTAAAATGCGGCAGATAGACAATGGGGTGCAAAGGGACAAGAAGAACTCTGGAATAAACGTTTTGTAAACGCATATATCTAGATTGCGCGACACGGAATCATGGGCTCAAGTGACAGGAAGCCAGATTCCGGCTGAACATCAGGAAAAACTTCCTGACTGCTAGAGCAATACGGCAATGGAGCCAATTCCCGAGGGAGGTGGTGGGCTCTCCCATGCTGGAGGCGTTCAAGACGAGGCTGGACAGCCATCTGTCAGGGATGCTCTGTCTTGGATTCCTGCATCGAGCAGGGGGTTGGAGTCGATGGTCTTATGGGCCCCTTCCAACCCTTCTATCCTATAGATCAGCCTTCCCCATCTGGGCCCACCTTCCACATGTGTCAGACTACAATTCCTGTTACCCCCAGCCTGCTGGATGGGATGATGGGAGTTGTAGCCTGACACATCTGGAGGGTGCCCAGCTGGGAAAGGCTGATTTCTCTGTCTCTCAAATAGATTTAGAGGGGATGTGGGGATGGGAGGCTCAGCTGTCCCAAACGTCCCGCCTTGTGCGTGTGGGTGCCCATCTGCTGCTTCTCTTTCCTGACTTCCTCACAAGGAACTCCTAGAGGATCTTCCTTAGCTGCTGTAGGGGGTGGGATCAGATCCCTTATGGTTGTGGCTGTTTGCTTTGAGATCGCTTGTCTGAAGTTGTTTTAGATATATGTTCTTTTGTGCATATTGTCTGTTCATGTGTTTTTTATGGAAATGGCTTTTAATCTCTGGAAAAGACTCTTACAAGTCCCCTGGACTGCAAGGAGGTCAAATCAGTCAATCCTAAAGGAAATCAACCCTGAGTGCTCATTGGAAAGACAGATACTGAAGCTGAAGCTGAAATATTTTGGCCACCTAATGCGAAGAGAAAATTCCCTGGAAAAGACCCTGATGCTGGGAAAGACTGAAGGCAAAAGGAGAAGGGGACGACAGAGGATGAGATGGCTAGATAGCATCACGGATGCAATGAATATGAACTTGAGCACACTCCGGGAGAGAGCGGAGGACAGGAAGGCCTGGCGTGCTATGGTCCATGGGGTCACGAAGAGTCGGACACGACTGAACGACTGAACAAAAGACAACAAATACTGTATTTTTTATCTTTGTAAATGGCCCAGAGAGCTTTGGCTATTGGCCAGTATAGAAATGTAATAAATAATAATAATTTGTAATTTGGGGGGCTAGTTAAGCATTTTTTTGATACAAGGCTTCTAGATTTCTGGCTGGAGTAGTAACTTTAATTTACGCATATGCACTAATCTTTAGGGCAGCCTTCCCCAACCAGGTGCCCTCCAGATGCTTTGGACTTCGTATCCCATCTGCCCCAACCAGCATGGCCAATGGTCAAGAACGTTGGGATCTGCAGTCCAAAACATCTGGAGGGCGCCAGATTACAGAAGGCACCTGCTCTGGGGTGATTTCCAGAGGGATAATTTTGCTCTGACGTTACTGGTCTGGGTCTGGTCAGTGCTTGGAGGGGAGACCACCTGGGGACCACATGTAGCCACCTTGAGTTCCACAATGGAAGAAAGGTGGGATATAAATGTAATAAATAAATAAATGTAATAAATAATTCTGCAACCCTCAAACGTGTATAGTCAGAGGTAGGCAACCTGGTGCCCTCCAGATATTTTGGACTACAGCTTCCATCAGCCATAGCCAGTGGTCAGAGATTATGGGAAGTGTAGTCCAAAACATTTGGAGGGCACCAAGTTGCCTACCCCTGGTATATATTGTCAGGATAACATTTCATGAATCTGATGAAGTGGACTCTAGTCCACCGAAGCTTATGCCAGCCTCCCCCAACCTGGTGCCCTCCAGATGTGTTGGACTACCACTCCCATGGCCAATGGCCATGGTCACTGGGGACCATGGGAGTTGTAGTTCAACACATCTAGAGGGGGCCAGATTGAGTTTGGCTGGTTTATGCCATAATGTGTTAAGTTTTTAAGGTGCCACAAGACTCTTTGTTGTTGTTTCTCTCCAGGGTGGAGACACACTCCTTTGAGCTCTTCCCCACAGTGAGGAGAGCCTGGCCTCTGCTGCAGGTGGGGCTGTTTCCGAACTCTGGGAAATGGAAAGGTCCTTTCATGCTGCACGGTGGGGATGAAGTGATGGCTGCTGAGAATCCCAGGAAGAGGCTTCGATATGAAGCGTCTTGCCCTATTTGCCTGGACTACTTTGCAGATCCAGTGACCCTGGAGTGTGGGCACAATTTTTGCCAAACGTGCATCACAACATGTTGGGCAGAGCCCGGTGCAGAGGCCACCTGCCCTCAGTGCCGAAGGGCTACGGAGACCCAAACAGGCCTCTAGCAAATATCGTGGAAATACTCAGAGGCTGGGATTTGTCTGCGAAACGAGGGGCGAGGGCAGAATGCAAGCAACACCAGGAACCCTTTAAACTCTTTTGCAAGGATGATGGAGTCGCTATCTGTGTGGTGTGCAACAGTTCCCGAGAGCACAGGGAACACAATGTGGTCCCCATGGAAGAGGCTGCCCAAGAGTACAAGGTAAGAATGAGCCGTCTCAGGAATAACCAGTGCACATTCTTAAATGTCAGACACCAGGACTGAAGGATGCCCAGAATCCACACTCTTCTCCTGGAAAATCTTTATCCCTAATCCCAGGTATGGGAGAAGGGACCTAGCAGCCCAGCGGTAGAGCAGATGCTTTGAATGCAGAAGGTTCCCGGTTCCATCCCTGGCATCTTCAGGTAGGGCTGGGAAAAGCCCCTTATCTTAAATCCTGGAGAGCCACTGCCAGCCAGTGTGGACAGTACTGGGTGAGATAGGCCATTTAGGGCACAATTCTATCAAGATAGTTGGCAGCCTCCGAACTTGGAAGAGAGGGGATCCTCTCTTCCGTGTTCCAGCTGCCCTGCCTTTGTGGCTAGATGCATGTTTTCGGGGAGGGGGAGGGAAGGGGCTCAGAGACCCAATAGGAAATTGTCTAAACTGGCTTCTGTGGACTCCTCCCCTCCCTGGGACTGCCCCTTTTCACCCTCCCCACGCTCCGTTTATGAGCACAGAGACAACAGCAGCGTGGAAAGAACCGTGCCGGCTACGAGGGGGAGGGATGGGGAGTGTGGTGTCTGGAAACCAAGGTCAGACGACCTCAGTTTCCAGAAACCGAAAAATCCTATGGCCATCTAGACAGTGTCTAGTGGCCATAGGATTGCTCTCCCTGTCTGATTCAATGTAAGGCAACTTCATACATTCATATGAAATGGCTTTGCTTATGTGTGAAAATGTCCCCAAAACTGTATTTGATAACCATCATAATTGATGTCGAAGAGAACAGTCTTCTATTAATATAGTTGCTAAACGCTAATAGAATTTCCTCAGATCCATTCCAGACTATGAAAATGTCATCAGAATATCTCTTATGTATCCCTATGTATTTAAGAAACTCATCCTCATGCAGAATATACATTTGTTCAAACCAATTCATAAATATATTGGCCAACTTGGGAGCAAACTTACAGCTCTGCCCTCTGTGTCTTCCAATAATACTGGTGTTGAAACCGAAAATCATAGAATCATAGAATAGTAGGATTGGAAGGGGCCTACAAGGCCATCGAGTCCAACCCCCTGCTCAAGGCAGGAATCCAAGTCAGAGCATCCCTGACAGATGGCTGTCCAGCCTCGTCTTGAATGCCTCCAGTGTGGGAGAGCCCACTGCCTCCCTAGGTAACTGGTCCCATTGTCGTATTGCTCTAACAGGAAGTTTTTCCTGATGTTCAGCCGGAATCTGGCTTCCTGTCACTTGTGCCCATTATTCCATGTCCTGCCCTCTGGGATGATTGAGAAGAGAGCAATTGGTATTTGTTGCTTTTTAAAAATATGTTGTTTTTTATTTTGGAAATAATTGACTTCTAATCATTCTTATTTAAAAAAAAAAGATTTGTTATGATATTAGGCCACAGATAAAGTTTTTTTGTGTCCTAACATATTTGACTGATCTTGTAATGTATTTTAGAGAACTAGAACTGGAGAACTAGACTTATTGGGTTTTTTAAATTATTGTTTTAGTGTTGTTACACTGTTTTAAACACTGTTTTTGTTAGGGGATGTTTTGTGCCTTTCGTTCTTTGGACTTCAACTCCCATCGCATGCTGGCTGGGAAAGCTGGGACTTGTAGCACTTAGAGAAGCCAGTCTCTCTCTGTCTCAGTTGCCCCACTTGCAACATGGGGGATAATAATTTTGATTTACCTTACAGGGTTGTTGGAAAAATTACAACTTGATAATGCAGGTGAAGTGTTTTAAACACTTGAAAGTGCTGTAAAGATGATGAACATTATTATCATTATCTTCATCATCAATTCCTCAGTGCCATTTTTGCTTTGCACATACTGCAAAATTCTGAAAAGGAACCAAATTGGAACTTTTGTTTTGTCTCCAGGAATAGATCTGTAACTGACTGAAGATTCTGAGAGAGGAGAGAGAAAACATTCTGGCACAGAAAGCAAAAACTGACAAGAAAAGCAAAAATCTGCTGGTGAGTTGTCATTATTACTGGGAAGTGAACAAATACTGGAGCCAATATCTGGGGAAATCATCGCTTCCTGTAATAATGAACCCAAGTGGTGAATGCTAACGGAACCAGAACCATAACAAGCTCACTGAGAAAGATGAGGGACGTATCAGCATCAGCATGTTTGGGAGGTATGCAGAAGTACAAAATATTAAGAAGAAAATCTAAAATGGGAGAACCGTTTCCCCTAAACAGCCCGGTGAGGACTGAGCATGCTCAGTAGCCTCCAAGACCAATAGAATGTTTAGTGGGTGAGGATACACTGCAGCATGTTGTTGCAGGCCCCACTTGTCAAATAGAAAAAGGAAGAGGAGTCAAAACCCATGAGGGAGCCCTGATCCTCCCAGTCTCTGGTCTTTGGAAAGGCCGGACGTTTCATGAAAACATTTCATTCTAGTCCATTCTAAATGAGGGAACTTTTATACCTGTAGGGAACTCTTTCCCAGCTGGAATGTTGATGTGACCCCTGTGAAAAGTCAGAAACACCTTTCCTATCAAATTCTCATAACTTGTGTGTTGAGGTTGTGTGCGTCAGAGACTACATGCCAGCCATTGGCCTGCTTTTCTCCCCTTTCCATCTGCTTGTTGCAGAAACGAACAGTGGCCGAGAGGCAAAAAACAGTGGCCCAGTTCAAGAAACTACACCAGTTCCTGGAAGAGCAAGAGCAGCTTCTGCTGGCTGAGATGGAGGAGGTGGAGAAGGAGATCACAAGGAAAAGGGATGAGCTTATGGCCAAACTCTTAGAGGAGCTCTTCTCTCTTGAAAGTGTCATCCGGGAGATGGAGGAGAAGAGCCAACAGCCCGTGTCTGAAATCCTGCAGGTAAGACGGTGGCAAAAACAGCCCAGGCTCTTTTCCAAGGCAAGGCTGGCTCCAAACCTGTGCGTACCTCCTTTGCTTATACAAGAAGTGGAAGGACTGAGTTTGTGGTGCTGATACCTAGGTCTGTAACTTATAGGAGCATACAAGTTAAATAGGAAAGTATATTCACCTTAGTGTGGATTGTTCTGAACTAGAGGGTTGCCTCCACACTAGCCAGATGCGTACCCTGGATTTTAGGAAAGCCAATTTTAATAAACTCAGAACAATGATCAGTAATGTTCCATGGCAAGTGACTCCAATGAGAAAAGGAGTCCAAGATGGGTGGGAGCTTTTAAAAAAGGAAATTCTCAAGGCACAATCACAAACAATTCCAACAAGAAGAAAAGGTGGAAGACAACAGAAGAAGCCAATGTGTCTTCACAAAAAGCTTAGGGATGACCTGAAAACAAAAAAGGACACATATAGGAAGTGGAAGGAAGGCCAAGCTACAAAGGAAGAGTACAGGCAGGTAGCACAGAATTGCAGGGATGGCGGCAGGAAGGCTAAAGCTGAGAACGAGCTGAGGTTAGCAAGGGAGGCCAAAAGCAACAAAAAGGCTTTCTTCAGATACATGCAAAGTAAAAGACAGAGGAAAGAAATGGTGGTTCAGCTATTAAACAAGGATGGCAAAATGATAACAGATGACAAAGAAAAGGCAGAAGTGCTCAATTCCTACTTTGGTTCTGTCTTCTCCCGAAAGAGGGTCTATGAGCCCCCTGGCAAAGGCAAAGTACAGTCTGAAGGGGCAGGATTTCAGCTTGAGATCGATAGGCATATGATCAAGGAACACCTAATTCCTTTGAATGAATTCAAATCTCCAGGGCCAGGTGAACTGCACCCTAGAGTAATGAAGGAACTGGCAGAAGAACTCTCAGAACCGCTGAATTTTCTCTTTGAGAAATCGTGGAGGATGGGGGAAGTGCCAGATGACTGGAGAAGGGCTAATGTTGTCCCTATCTTCAAAAAGGGTAAAAAGGAGGAACCTGGGAACTACAGACCAGTCAGTCTGACATCAATCCCTGGGAAAATTCTGGAGCAGATGATAAAGCAATCCATCTGGAAGCACCCTGAAAACAACGCAGTGATGACTCAAAGGCAATATGGATTTGTCAAGAACAAATCCTGCCAGACAAATCTCTCATTTTTTTATCAAGTAACCTCCCTTGTGGTCTATGAGAATGCTGTGGAATAATGGGCTCAAGTGATAGGAAGCCAGATTCCAGCTGAACATCAGGAGAAACTTCTTGCCTGTTAGAGCAATACAGCAATGGAACCAATTACGCAGGGAAGTGGTGGGCTGTCCCACACTGGAGGCATTCGAGGCTGGACAGCCATCTGTCAGGGATGCTTTGACTTGGATTCCTGCATTGAGCAGGGGGTTGGACTCAACGGTCTTATAGGCCCCTTCCAACCGTACTAGTCTATGATTCTGTGATTCTATTTATTCTGGAATTGCCATCCTCCGTTCACTCTGTTTTTATAGAGAATCCAGCCAATCTTCTTGCCAACCAGCTGCATTCTAGGGATTTCCTTTTCCTCCTCTTGTCTTCCCCCCACCCCAAAAGGATTTATGGCAATTTTACCACTTAAAAGTATAATTGTAGCACTGCCCAGTCTAGCACAGTCTTGCAAAGTGCTGCTGAGGTTTTTTGGGGGGTACTGTACCTTTAATTAGAAGCTTCCTCTTTGTGGCTTCCAGCGCTGTAATGTTTGGAAACAGAATGCTGAACAAAATGGATGTGTTTCATAGCTGAGGACTTTTTGTCAGGGTTGGCATTCCTCTTATAAGATGCTGATGCAAACGTCTGAGAGTATTTCTTTGACATAACAAAAAATGTTATGTCAAAGAAATACTCTCAGAGAGAGTATTTTAGAGAGAGGCTTATAAATTGTGGGACAGGAATGGGTCATGGGTATCAGTGGGGATCCTCACCTGGTTCCCAAGCCCTCCCCTTATGCACCTTGGTTCCTTTCACTACTGCAGAACCTCAGGCCTGTGGGCCAAATCTGGTCCACGTGGGGTCTGAATCTGGCCCTCCGTGCCCTCTTTCCCCCGACTGCCAATTGTTTGGTGGTTTCCCAGTTTTTGCGTGTTTTCCCTCCATTCTAAAAGGTCCAAATGCCTCTCCTAAGATGAAGTTACTGGGCAGTAAGAGCTCTCAGCTAAACTATGCTGGTATGTTTGCCTGGTCCCTTTGGCCCCGCCCCTTTACCTTTGGCCCCACCCACCGTGGAACGCGGCCCTGACAGCTTCTTTGAAATTGAATTCAACCCTCAGGCTGAAAGAAGTTCGATGTCCCTGATGTAGGGGGTGGCGTCAGGGAAGAACAGTTTGCAGGGCATTGCTAAAAACAAAACCTACGCACGTGCAGTTCTTCAGGACGACTGGAAAGTAAGGCCAGATGCAAGATGTCTCCATGCACATTTTAAAAGAGGTATAATTTTTTATCTGCTTCAACTGCAGAGGCTTTTAAAAGTAGACTGCCCCACACTGCACTGAAATGGTTCTACTTTCCCAGCTGAGTGTTGAAGGCGCATATCGGGGCAACTGTCAGCTGCCCCCATCGGCACTTCAGAAATGTCCTTGCCCTTGCTTTCCAGAAGATGAATTAAATCCAAAAAACAAAGCAAGTAATTTCTAATGAATTACATATGAATGAAGTGTTTCAAAAAGGGAGTATGAAAGTAATTTTATATTTGAAAAATGAGAGTGAGTGCTGAAAATTGTGAGTTCGAAGGTGTTGTTTCATGTGTTGGGGCTCAGACCCCACCTCTCCCTTGTACTCAAATCTCTGGGCAGGTGACTTGTCCTTTGCCATGCCTCCCATGGCAGCCATCTTGTGGTGGTGCCCAGGACAGTTCCTCAAATTGCCAGATGTGCCCACAGCCCCAAAAGGTTGCCTGTTCCATCTGCTGTTCTCTTCCTCCCCATTCGTTTCTTATACTTCCCTCAGAAATTCTGAACTGGAGAGATTTTGTGAGTTCTTTCTCTCCTCCGGATTTGAGAAGGAGAAGTTTGAGAATCCTGTGGCTTTCCCTCCAGATCTGAAGTGGAGGATCTGGGAGTTCTGTGATGAAAATTCCTTTCTAGAGGGCATCATGAAGGAATTCAAAGGTAATAACAAATGGCTGCAAGGATTTTAAATGGGATGTCGCATTGGTTCAGATGTGGGCGTGGCAGGCTCTGATGTTATCTGGCGTCAGGAAAACAGGAAACTCAAATGCCAATTGAGAAGGCCATTTTATTTTACTGTGGAAAGAGCTCTGGTTGGAATTGTTCCTAGAAGACTAACCTAGAATTATAGATAAACAACATTCTTCCCTTTTGATCTACAGTTACTCCTGTGAACTCAGCTGGTACTGTTTAACAGGGGGTGGAGTAGAAAAAGCAATCAAATGGGAAGTGGTGGGTGAAAGGGAGGGAATTTTATTAGCTGTTGACTGACAAATGGCAATTAGTGGCTGGACAAATCTGTGGAGGATATGGGCAGAAATGGTGCTGGGGAAAGGAAGGCATGAAGTTAATCTAAATGCAGTAAGGTTTGCCCCGTTTCATTCAGTCGCTCTTCAGTAGAGGTGTTGAATGTCTTTCAGCCTGAGAGCTAAATTCTATTTTGGAGAAGCTGGGGGGGGGGGGGGATTTCAGTGGTGGGCGGGGCCAAAAACAAAAGGGGCGGGGACAGAATGCCAGCATCGTTTAGCTTCAAGCTCTTCCTGCCAGTAACTGAGCCTTAGGAGAGACATTTCAACCTTTTAGAATGGGGAAGATACTGTAAAAAAAGCCAGGAAACCACGCAACGATTGGTGGTTTGGAGAAAGGGGGTGTGGCCAAAAGAAGGGCATGGCCATCTGGGGAACCCAGAAGGGTCAGATTGGGGCCCCAGGTGGGACAAATTTGTCCCTCGGACCTGAGGTTCAACACCCCTGATCTGCAGGACCCTTTGCTTTTCTTATGAAATGTTCCTATTGACGTTAAAGGCGTTGTGGTCTACCCCCCAACCCCTCATGCTTCAGTTACAAAATACTAGCATACAGTTGTGCATAAATTCACATTCTGCTTTTGGAATTTTGATTTTTAAGGGATACTTTGAAACACTTGGGCCCTAACTCAGCTAATGTTAGCCATGACTCAGTCAAAATAAAACCAATGAAACCAATTAGCTGTGACTAACTTTAGGGTTAAGGTACCGGTTTCCGTGTTCCTTTGTCACAACTGATTTTAGATCGAGTGCCTGTGCCATCTGCTCCAGGTAATTCCAGGGGATTTGCTTCTGAATCACCATGTTTAGCATTGGGCTGTAAGCATTTCAGGCAATAAATAATCCTTAGGAGTCAGCTTGACAAATTTGATACTTTTTATTATTTTCTAAGTCCAACGGTAGCCATAACTGCGAAAATTCACTTTTGGAGCAGAGAAATGTGAATATTTGCAAGCAAATTAGAAATGAGGGAGAATTTCCCAATTTGTTTCAGCATCTACTTAACCCTTCACTTGAAATAAGGAAAAATATAATGTTATCAACTGATTTTTTTTCTTTTTTTTACAAGATTTGTCATCACGATGGTGCGATGCTTAATCTCTGTGCCCTTTCCTTCCCCAGATACTCTGGTACCTGGACTTGTGCTGCAGAAAGGTAATTGTGGGGACTGATTGGGGTCTGAATCCAGAAGAGGGATGAGGGCTTGTAAGAAATTTGCCTGCTTGTGTTTCATTGGAGTGCACCAGTTCTGCCCTGGGGTCTCTGGGTTAGCTTTGGCTAGCAGGAAAGAAGAATGAGGGAGAGGTTCCATGCCTATCTCTATATATTCTTTCATGGATCCATCTACATAGGGACTACCCTGCTGCATTAGACCCAAGTTCCATCAAATCTAATCTTCTGTTGCCAAGAGTGGCCAGCAAGATGCCAATGGCCCTACTGGCCGGGGAAAATGGGAATTGTAGTCCCATGATACGAGAACTTGGGGTTATCCCATGAAGTTGAATGGTGGGATCAGATGTTGTGATGGTCACCAACTTTGATGGCTTTAAAAGGGGATGAGACAAATTCCTGGAGGATAAGGCTGTCGATGACAAATGCTACCTCTAGTATCAGAAGCAGTATGCCTATGTATGCCAGTTGCTGGGGAACATGAGTGGGAGGATGCTATTGCACTCATGTCCTACTTGTGAGCTTCCCATTGGGGCGGCTGGTTGGCCACTGTGCGAAGAGAATGCTGGACTAGATGGATCTTGGTCTGATCCAGCAGGGCTCTTCATATGTCCCTAACACCTCTGGAGGGCACTGGTCTAAATGCAACAGCATTCCTCATGTATTTGTCCTCAACACCTGTTTTCAGAGGCAAGATTGTAAATAGCTGCTTGCCTGTAGCAGGTAAGGATCCTTCTAGATGACCAGGCAAGAGAGGTTTTAGGAACGTGGGCTCATTTTTTCTTCTAGTCAACAAATCACTCACACAGGAATGTGAGGAAAGCTTGGCTTATAAAACAATGGTTTGTGGGCTAGTAATTTTTGTAGACTTTTTTCTTTTCTTCTTCCAAGCCTATTTAGGGTTATATTGCCTTGGAACAGAAAGGTTACATTTAGCTATCATGGGTATCTTGAATTTGTCTAGGCTAGGGTGAGGAAACGCTTTCAAACTGGGGGCTGAATTCAGTTTTAGAGACGCTCTCACGGGCCACATTCCAGTGGTGGGCAGGGCTGAAGGCAAAAGAGGCAGGGCCAAAAATAGCAGCACACTGTAGCTCGAAGCTCTCACTGCCAGTAACCAAGTCTTAGGAGAGGCATTTCTACCTTTTAGAAGGGGGGGGGGGACTGCACAAAAGCCAGGAAGCCACCAAACAATTAGTGGGAACCGGGGTGGGGGGTGGCCTTCTGGGGAAGCCTGGAGAGCTGGATTTGACCCCCCCCCCCCCCAGGCCTGAGTTTCTGCATCTCTGGTCTAGGCCTTCTTAAAGGCAATCTTAGCCTGTGGCATTCACCACTTCCAATGGAAATGAATTCCATACACCATGTGCAATTTGAAAAAGTAACTTAATGCCAATTAGCTGTAGCAGGTGACCCAGCTCTCTCTCTCTCTGTCTCTCTCTCTCAGAGAGAGAGAGCTGGGTCACCTGCTACAGCTAATTGGCATTAGGTTATTTTTTCAAATTGCACATGGTGTATGGAATTTATCAGAGAGAGAGAGACAGAGAAGGGGGGGAGAAGGAGGGAGGAGATATATTTTTCTCTATTCATTAGTGTGTGTGTGTGGGGGGGTCCCTTTAAACTAAGAAGCTTCAAACAGCATTTCTTTATTCCTATCTGAGCATTTTCCACTCAGTAGATAATTGGGCCCATTTTATATTTGGGGGGGGTGTCATACAAAATCTTAATCTGTCTATCAGCCCCAGTCAGTGTCTCAACACTTTGTTCTGAAGGGGCTGTAAGTACTCTGATGGCAGAGAAGAACTGGAGAATGGCTCTGCAATGCTGCTATTCCCAGTCCAAATCATTGTGGTAGCGTAATCCAGTCTCTGCTCACCAGAAACGAGTAGGGCTTATTTGTTCATTTATTTAAGCTGCTTCTCTACTGTTTGACACCCCAGGATCTCCAAAGGGTTAACATAAAATCACATACAATAGAATATAAAAACAGTATTAAATACCTTAAAAATATTACAACAAAAGCAGTAAAACAGAGCAGTGTTATGACTGATTACAAATCAGAGAAAGCCTGAGTGAACAAAGTGTTTTCAAGAAGAGTTTGAAGCTCGCCACAGTTTCCGCCTCTCAAGTCACATGTGGGAGAGCGCTCCAAAGGGTGGGTGCCGCTCCTGAGGCCCGGTTACGTGCCGTTACCTGGAGACACACAGTTGGTTGTGGAAGGACCAGTACGGCCTCCTTGGAAGACCTTGGGCATCGCTTTGGTGTATACAGGGGAAGGTGGTCGGAGTGTAGAAACGGGTTGTTGTTGTTGTTCAGTCGTGTCCAACTCTTCGTGACCCCATGGACCATAGCACGCCAGGCCTTCCTGTCCTGCGCTCTCTCCCGGAGCGTGCTCAAGTCCATATTCATTGCATCGGTGATGCTATCTAGCCATCTCATCCTCTGCCGTCCCCTTCTCCTTTTGCCTTCAGTCTTTCCCAGCATCAGTAGAAACGGGGGGGGGGGGGTGCTAAAAAGGTGGACCCCCTTCTTCCCCTCAAAAAGTTGCCCCTGACTTTGTGTTGGGTGCAGACCCATGCAAGACTGGACCAGGCTCAAAATGTGGCTTGTTTTCGTCCGCTCTCCCTAGCCCTCAGTGGTGTAGTGGTAAACGTTGAAGTGCAGACACTTGCCATAGCAGTCCCTATAGCCACGGCCCCAAGGAGAGTCCAAAAATTCAGGCAGCTGTGTTGATCCATATCAACAAACCAGCTCTAGCAGTTTTATGTTCACCAGGAGCAAATCTTCTGTGAACCTGATCCATCCTAACTGGCTATTCAAGACCAGGCCACCCAACAAATACTTTGCATTACAACAGGGAATGGTCTGTTGTTGCTGGGGAAATTCATTTCCCCCCAGCTATTGTGACCATTGAAGCTAAGCTCAGCAGAAACAGGGAATTCTGGGTGGGGGTGGCAGATGACACCAGCGTCCCTGCTAGTAAAAAAGTGCTGGTGCTGCTTTCCTGCGAGCTCTGGCTCTGTTATGTCACTGCCAGTTACAGACCCCTTCACAAACAACAAAAATATATTTGTGAAGGAGTGAGGTAACTGGAGGCAGTTTACACTCACAGGCCTGACTCCTGAACTTGAAAGGAACTGAGCATGGAAAAGCGGAATTCCCAACACACAAGCACGCATACACACGCGCGCATGCGCAGAATTCAATCTGTCTTCTCAGTTGATTCTGTTATCATTTCTTTCCTCCGATCCCCCTCCCCCCAAAAACAGCAAATGTAATTCTGGATCCAGACACAGCTCATCCCGAACTCATCTTGTCTGAGGATCGTAAAGGTGTGAGAGGTGGAAATGAATGCCAAGATGTGCCTGACAACCCTGAGAGATTTGACCAAAATCATTCTGTGGTGGGAAGTGAGGGATTCACCTCAGGCAGACATTTCTGGGAGGTCAAGGTGACCATTGAGAAGAACTGGGCTGTGGAAGTCACGAGGCAGTCTGTGACGAGAAAGGGCACTATTGCCGGTAGCCCTGAGGAAGGCATCTGGGCCATGGCCCAGTTTTCACAGGTTTACACGGCCTCCAACCATCCTCATTTCCTTCTCCTTTCCTTGAGTAGGAAGCCCCAGCGGATCCGAGTGGTCCTGAACTGTGCCGGGAGGCGTTTGGCCTTTTACGATGCAGATACAGCAGCCCCAATCTTTGCATTCTCAGGAGCCTCCTTTGCTGGAGAGATGCTTCTCCCCTATTTTTATGTGGACAAAAAAGGATATCTCAGGCTTGCTCCTTAAGGTGTGCACAAGTGCACGCACTACAGTTGTGACACACGTATAGCGTTCTCCCCAGGGCCAGGTGCAAGGATACTTTTTTTTTATTATTGTGGAGAAGCCAGATATGAACAGCTGGCCTTTCTTCATTGGCTGACCCGCCTGTCCATCGTGAAGCCGCTCCCCGCCATTTATTGGAGCAGGCTTCTGCAGAGTGTTGAGTAGTTGGCTGTGTCAAGGGCTCCTTGGAGGCCTCTCTCAGTCTAATCCAGTAGCCAAGTCCAGACACAGACAAATGGATTCTTTTCAAAGCTTTATTCCTCTTTTACAACTTAACAACTCTACCGTTAGCAACTAGTTATGAGCAGCAGAGTACCTATGCCCTAAGTTGGAACAGTTGGTCCCCGTTTGAAAGGGAATTATTTATTTTATTTATTTATTTATTTATTTCATTTCTATACCGCCCAATAGCCGAAGCTCTCTGGGCGGTTCACAAAAACTAAAACCAAACAACACACAATAAAACAATTTAAAATATATAGAACATTAAAACCACAATATAACAATACAACCACAATAAAACCTAGCAGCAGTACAGGAGTTTAAAATACAGATTTAAAACAGCAAAGATAAAAATTTAGAAAGCTAAAATGCCTGGGAAAATAAAAAGGTCTTCACCTGGCGCCGAAAAGAGTACAATGTAGGCGCCAGGCGAACCTCACTAGGGAGCTCATTCCAGAGCCGGGGTGCCACAACAGAAAAAGCCCTCCTCCTAGTAGCCACCCGCCTCACTTCCTTTGGCAGGGGCTCACGGAGAAGGGCCGCTGATGATGATCTTAAGGTCCGGGCAGGCACATATGGGAGGAGGCGATCCTTCAGGTAACCTGGCCCCAAGCCGTTAAGGGCTTTGAATGTTAACACCAGCACTTTGAATCGGGCCCGGAAATGGACTGGCAGCCAGTGCAGCTGGAAAAGTACTGGCGTAATATGAGCTCGCAGGCCAGTCCCTGTTAACAATCTTGCTGCCCTATTTTGGACCAGCTGAAGTTTCCGGACCGAATTACTGGCAGACCCCTGAACTTAAGGACTAGGGAGAGTCCTTCCCCTTTTCCCTTGGATCCTCTGGGCGCAGCTGTTGTTTGCGCGCCAACCGGGCACTACGCCTCCTTTCTGCGCCCTCCATTTGGCACTGCTCTCTGTGTCGGCGTCGCGCGTCCAGCAAGTCTGCTTCCTGTCACTCCCTGGATTGCTGTCTAAGCTAGGAATGCTGGTGGGAGGAATCTCTGTCAGCTGTTGGCCCTGGGAAAGAGGAGCGCGCTCCTCTCCCAGGAGCGACTGCTCTTCCTCAGAATCAGAACTACTCTGGGATTCTATGGGCTCAGTGTCTACCCTGACAGGCTAGCCCTTGCAAAAATCAGGAAGCCACTGCCCACCCCCAAGCCAATAATCAACACCTTCTAAGAACAAACTCAGATGATGTATGCCGATGACTATGTAGCCAAAAGACGGGATACTGCGAAACAAGAGGGAAGTTTCAGCCTGCTTGGGAGAATCCTAAGGTTTGTAGAGGTACTTAAACCCCCCGCCCCCATTTAAAGGTGCCCTGACAACAACTACTCCAATGAGGACTGAGCATATTCAATCACCATGAATGTTGAGCGTTGGCTGAAGAAAGGAAAGGGGGGAAATGAAATGGAGTATCCTTGAGCAGGGCATGGCTGGCTGGAAAGAACCCTGACCAGAAGCACTCATTCTCCAAGGGCCTGTCCTTATGTAGGCAAAATGGCACCAAAAGGAAACACAAAAGAAAATATATCTAACCAACAAAAAGGACCAAGGAACTGGGATGTATAATGTCATATGAAATAGACAAAATAAATTTGCATATACAAAAACTAATACTGACTTTATAACCTTAAAAAAAACAACAACACCCAGCTTTTTACATCACTGAAATACGTAACAAAAGTAATGTTGAAATACGTAACAAAAGTAATGTTAAAATACAACCATGCTTCGACCAGGAGGTCTTCAGTAGTCTAATGCAGCCCCTAGATAGATAGACGAGAAATAATAACTAGGATTGCATTATATAAATGTATATACAAAACACAAACGTATATGAGAATTAATAATTGGGACTGCATTAGACTACTGAAGAAGACCTGATTGAAACGTGTTTGTGTTTTAATATGATTACTTCTATGTTGTGTATTTGAGTGATGTCATAAGTTTATTTTTAAAAAAATTGAGGTTATCAAGCTGGTACATGTTTTTGTGCATGTAAATTTATTTTGTCTATTATATATGACATTATACATTGTAATTTGTCAGAGGAGTGTGTGCATTTTTGTGTGTAGTCAAAAGCAACACCATCAACACACAAGAGGGAGGTACCAACAGGCTTGAGGGAATCCCAAGATTTGCACAAATACAAAAAGAGGTTAAAAAAACCACCCTATCCGTGTTGGGAATGCTGGGAGTTGTAGGACTTTTTTTCTGTCTAAACAGGCATAGGATTGCACCCTAAGGAGCCCAATGAATATTGGACATACTCAGCTCAAAGCCGAAAGGACGGCTAGCAGCCGATGGTGCTGGTGGTGAACGACGAATCTGATGTTCTAAAGATCAACACACCATAGGAACCTGGAATGTAAGATCTATGAGCCAAGGCAAATTGGATGTGGTTATTGGGGAGATGTCAAGATTAAATATAGACATTTTGGGTGTCAGTGAACTGAAATGGACTGGAATGGGCCACTTCACATCAAATGACCACCAGATCTACTACTGTGGACAAGAGGACCACAGAAGAAATGGAGTAGCCTTCATAATTAATAATAAAGTGGCTAAAGCAGTGCTTGGATACGATCCAAAAAATGACAGAATGATCTCAATTCAAATTCAGAGTAAGCCATTTAACATCACAGTGATCCAAATATATGCCCCAAACACAGATGTTGAAGAATCAGAAGTAGATCAGTTCTATGAGGATCTGCAGCACCTACTGGATAGTATGTCAAAAAAAGATGTTATTTTCATTACAGGAGACTGGAATGCTAAGGTGGGTAGTCAAACGACACATGGAATTACAGGCAAGCATGGTCTGGGAGAACAAAATGAAGCAGGACATAGGCTGATAGAATTTTGCCAAGACAACTCTCTGTGCATAACAAACACTCTCTTCCAACAACCTAAGAGACGACTTCATACATGGACTTCACTGGACGGTCGACACCGAAATCAGATTGACTACATCCTTTGTAGCCAAAGGTGGCGGACATCTATGCAGTCGGTAAAAACAAGACTTGGAGCTGATTGTAGTTCAGATCACGAACTTCTTATTGCACAATTTAGAATCAGACTCAAGAGAATAGGGAAGACCCACAGATCAGTTAGATATGAGCTCACGAATATTCCTCATGAATATGCAGTGGAGGTGAAGAATAGATTTAAGGGACTAGATTTAGTAGATAGGGTCCCGGAAGAACTATAGACAGAAGTTCGCAACATTGTTCAGGAGGCGGCAACAAAAAACGTCCCCAAGAAAAAGAAAACCAAGAAGGCAAGATGGCTGTCTGCTGAGACACTGGAAGCAGCCCAAGAAAGAAGGAACGCAAAAGGCAACAGTGACAGGGGGAGATATGCAATTAAATGCAAAATTCCAGAGGTTAGCCAGAAGAGATAAGCAATTATTTTTAAACAAGCAATGCAGGGAAGTGGAAGAAGATAATAGAAGAGGAAGGACAAGAGACCTCTTCCAGAAAATTAGAAACATCGGAGGTAAATTCCAGGCAAAAATGGGTATGATCAAAAACAAAGATGGCAAGGACCTAACAGAAGCAGAAGAGATCAAGAAAAGGTGGCAAGAATATATGGAAGATCTGTATAGGAAGGATAATAATATCGGGGATAAATTTGACGGTGTGGTCAGTGAGCTAGAGCCAGACATCCTGAAGAGTGAGGTGGAATGGGCCTTAAGAAGCATTGCTAATAACAAGGCAGCAGGAGATGATGACGGTATCCCAGCTGAACTGTTTAAAATCTTGCAAGATGATGCTGTCAAGGTGCTGCATGCTATATGCCAGCAAATTTGGAAAACACAAGAATGGCCACCAGATTGGAAAAAATCAACCTATATCCCCATACCAAAAAAGGGAAGCACCAAAGAATGTTCAAACTATTGAACAGTGGCACTTATTTCACATGCCAGTAAGGTAATGCTCAAGATCTTGCAAGGTAGACTCCAGCAATTCATGGAACAAGAATTGCCAGATGTACAAGCTGGGTTTAGAAAAGGCAGAGGAACTAGAGACCAAATTGCCAATATCCGCTGGATAATGGAGAAAGCCAGGGAGTTTCAGAAAAACATCTATTTCTGTTTTATTGACTATTCTAAAGCCTTTGACTGTGTGGATCATAACAAATTGTGGCAACTTTGTGGTGGTATGGGGATACCAAGTCATCTTGTCTGCCTCCTGAGGAATCTGTATAACGACCAAGTAGCAACGGTAAGAACAGACCACGGAACAATGGACTGGTTTAAGATTGGGAAAGGAGTATGGCAGGGCTGTATACTCTCACCCTACCTATTCAACCTGTACGCAGAACACATCATGCGATGTGCTGGGCTTGATGAAGCCAAGGCTGGAGTTAAAATCGCTGGAAGAAACACTAACAATCTCCAATATGCAGATGATACCACTTTGATGGCTGAAAGCGAGGAGGAGCTGAGGAACCTCATGACGAAGGTGAAAGAAGGAAGTGCAAAAGCTGGGTTGCAGTTAAACCTAAAAAAACAACAAGATGATGGCAACCAACTTGATTGATAACTGGCAAATAGAGGGAGAAAACGTGGAGGCAGTGACAGACTTTGTCTTTCTAGGCGCAAAGATTACTGCAGATGCTGACTGCAGCCAGGAAATCAGAAGATGTTTACTTCTAGGGAGGACAGCAATGACAAATCTTGATAAAATAGTTAAGAGCAGAGACATCACACTGACAACAAAGGCCCACATAGTTAAAGCAATGGTATTCCCCGTAGTAACCTATGGCTGCGAGAGCTGGACCATAAGGAAGGCTGAGTGAAGGAAGATAGATGCTTTTGAACTGTGGTGCTGGAGGAAAATTCTGAGAGTGCCTTGGACTGCAAGAAGATCAAACCAGTCCATACTCCAGGAAATAAAGCCAGACTGCTCACTTGAGGGAATGATATTAAAGGCAAAACTGAAGTACTTTGGCCACATCATGAGAAGACAGGACACCCTGGAGAAGATGCTGATGGAAAGTGGAAGGCAAAAGGAAGTGGAGCCGACCAAGGGCAAGGTGGATGGATGATATTCTGGAGGTAACGGGCTCGACCTTGGGGGAGCTGGGGGTGGCGACGGCTGACAGGAAGCTCTGGCGTGGGCTGGTCCATGAAGTCACGAAGAGTCGGAACCGACTGACCGAATAA
The DNA here is from genome assembly GCF_057233095.1 of Heloderma suspectum. Classification (NCBI taxonomy): domain Eukaryota; kingdom Metazoa; phylum Chordata; class Lepidosauria; order Squamata; family Helodermatidae; genus Heloderma; species Heloderma suspectum. The sequence goes on along the minus strand of NC_139459.1, from coordinate 362,689,725 downwards.
ACAACAACAAATAAAATAATATTATTAAACAAATAATTATTAAATAATAATCTTAAATAAGCTGTTATTTTTAAGAGGACTTGTGATTCCCCTTTCATGCAATGTACATGAATACACACGTATTTAATGTATTGAGACTTATACTAAACTTACATTAAAGGTTTTGCTTCCTATTTTTGTGTCTTCAGACTTAAACATATATTGGTTTGTTTATTTTTTAATGAATTCATTTTTATTTTTTTATTTTCTAAATTGTTGTAAACCACCTTGGCTAGATTCAGAAAGGCAGTATAGAAATACAATAAAGAAAGACAGAAAATTCTATATTTTTCCCCCCACAATAGAAGTTCCCAAGGTGGCTTATATCTGAATGATCACAATAATCAATTGTAAGAAAAGTTTTTTTTTTACTTTGGTTTTATACTGTAGTTTTAAACGTTTATACTGTGTTTTGTCAGGTTGTTGTATTTTATGGTTTTAACTGTTGTGGACCGCCCAGAGAGCTTATAAAAATGAATTAATAAATAATTCATGTGGTATTTATTAAAAATAATAAATAATTTATTATTTATGTATGCTATTTATTTTAATAAATACCAAAAATCGTGGTATTCATTAAAAATAATTAATAAATACCACAAACCAGACGGAGATAAAACATCAGCACCAATAAAAACAACAATTTAAGATAAAAACAGCAACATAAAATGAATACAAACAAGAGGCTTATGAAAAGCTTGGGTGCTAACTATGAAGTACCAGAGACGGGGTGCCTCCAAAGACAAGGCCCTTTTTTGAGCAGAAACCCACCTTACTGCTGAAGGTGGAGAATTCAGAGAAGGGCCTTAGAAGGTTATCTCAAGTGCCAGGCAAGTTCAAATAGGATGGAGAAAGCAGTGTTTCTCCATAGAACTCAGAAGGCCACAACAAGAGTGCTCTTCCATTATATCTTCTCAACAGCCCTGTGAGGTAAATGGGCCAAGAGCCCAAGGCCACCGAGCAAGGTCCATGGCTGAACAGAAATTTGAACCCAGGCCTCACCAATCCAAGGCTGGCACTGAATTATACATACACCACACTGGCTCTCAGCAACACTCCCCTTCCCCATGATAGCATGACTGGAATCTGAAGAGGTGATATGCATGTGTGAATGGACCATTGTAGGTATAATATCCCAGATAGGAATTTCAATACAGGAGGAGGAGCTTGGTAGCCCCATCGAGAGCATCTGGGTTGAAATAAATGGAGCAAAGAATAAAAGGAACCTGGTGGTCGGAGTCTACTACCGGCCACCCAATCAAGGAGAAGACAAGGATGAAACTTTTGAAAAGCAAATAGCCAATGTTTTAAGGAAGCATGATGTAGTAGTAATGGGGGACTTCAATTTCCCCGATATTTGTTGGGAGACAAATTCTGCAAAACATGGCCCCTCCAGGAAATTCCTGACTTGTGTGGCGGATAACTTCCTCCTACAGAAAGTAGAGGAAGGAACTAGAGGATCGGCTATCCTTGACTTGATCCTAACCAACAGAGATGACTTAGTGGATAAAGTAGCAGTTACAGGAACTCTGGGGGAAAGCGACCATGTTGTACTTGAGTTCTTGGTTCTAAGGGAAGCAAAAGCCGGGTGTAGTCAAATGCGTACCCTGGATTTTAGGAAAGCTGATTTTAATAAACTCAGAACAATGATCAGTAAGGTCCCATGGCAAGCGATGCTAGCGAGAAAAGGAGTCCAAGATGGGTGGGAGCTTTTAAAAAAGGAAATTCTCAAGGCACAATCACAAACCATTCCAACAAGAAGAAAAGGTGGAAGACAACAGAAGAAGCCAATGTGGCTTCACAAAAAGCTTAGGGATGACCTGAAAACAAAAAAGGACACATATAGGAAGTGGAAAGAAGGCCAAGTAACAAAGGAAGAGTATAGGCAGATAGCACAGAATTGCAGGGATGGCGTCAGGAAGGCTAAAGCTGAGAACGAGCGGAGGTTAGCAAGGGATGTTAAAAACAACAAAAAGGCTTTCTTCAGCTACGTGCATAGTAAAAGGCAGAGGAAAGAAATGGTGGTTCAGCTATTAAGTAAGGATGCCAAAACGATAACAGATGACAAAGAAAAGGCAGAGGTGCTCAATTCCTACTTTGGCTCAGTCTTCTCCCAAAAGAGGGTCTATGACCCCCTTGGCAAAGGCGAAGTACAGGCTGAAGGGGCAGGATTGCAGCTTGAGATCGACAGGCATATGGTCAAGGAACACCTCATTACTTTGAATGAGTTCAAATCTCCAGGGCCAGATGAACTTTATCCTAGAGTCATAAAGGAGCTGGCAGAAGAACTCTCAGAACCGCTGTCTATTCTCTTTGAGAAATCATGGAGGACGGGGGAAGTGCCAGATGACTGGAGGAGGGCTAACGTTGTCCCTATCTTCAAAAAGGGTAAAAAGGAGGAACCTGGGAACTACAGACCAGTCAGTCTGACATCAATCCCTGGGAAAATTCTGGAGCAGACCATAAAGCAATCCATCTGGAAGCACCTTGACAACAATGCCATGATTACTCGAAGCCAACATGGATTTGTCAAAAACAAGTCCTGCCAGACAAATCTGATCTCATTTTTTGATCAAGTCACCTCCCTTGTAGACCGTGGGAATGCATCATATACCTCGACTTCAGCAAAGCTTTCGACAAAGTGCCCCATGATATCCTGATGAGCAAACTAGCTCAAATTGGGCTAGATGAAACAATGATCCGGTGGATCCACAGTTGGCTACAGAACCTGACTCAAAGAGTGCTTATCAATGGGACCTTCTCAAACTGGGGAGAGGTAACGAGTGGGGTACCGCAGGGCTCAGTCCTGGGCCCAGTGCTCTTCAACATTTTTATTAATGACTTGGAGGAGGAGGTGCAGGGAATGCTGATCACATTTGCAGATGACACAAAATTGGGAGGGATAGCTAATACTTTGGAAGACAGAAACAAAATTCAAAGTGATCTGGATAGACTGGAGCGCTGGGCAGAAAACAACAGAATGACATTTAGTAGGGACAAATGCCAAGTTCTGCACCTAGGAAAAAGAAACCAAATGCACAGTTACAAGATGGGGGATACGTGGCTCAACCACACTACAAGCGAGAAGGATCTTGGAATTGTTGTCGATCACAAGCTGAATGTTGTGATTCAGCATTGTTGCAGCCAACAATGTGATGTGGCTGCAAAAAAGGCAAATGCTATTTTGGGCTGCATTCATAGAAGCATCGCTTCCAAATCCCAGGAAGTACTAGTTCCCCTCTACTCAGCACTGGTTAGGCCTCATCTGGAGTACTGTGTCCAGTTCTGGGCACCACACTTGAAGAAGGATGCAGACAAACTGGAAAGGGTTCAGAGGAGGGCAACAAAGATGATCAGGGGACTGGAAACAAAGCCCTATGAAGAGAGACTGAAAGAACTGGGCATGTTTAGCCTTGAGAAGAGAAGACTGAGGGGAGATATGATAGCACTCTTCAAGTACTTGAAAGGTTGTCACAGAGAAGAAGGCCAGGATCTCTTCTTGATCATCCCAGAGTGCAGGACACGGAATAATGGGCTCAAGTGACAGGAAGCCAGATTCCGGCTGAACATCAGGAAAAACTTCCTGACTGTAAGAGCAATACGACAATGGAACCAATTACCTGGGGAGGTGGTGGGCTCTCCCACACTGGAGGCCTTCAAGACGAGGCTGGACAGCCATTTGTCAGGGATGCTCTGACTTGGATTCCTGCACTGAGCAGGGGGTTGGACTCGATGGCCTTGTAGGCCCCTTCCAACCCTACTATTCTATGATTCATTTTGCCTGAGCTTGTATTTCCCATAAGGCAATGCTTTCTCATGCTGTGTATCAGCTGTAGAGGAAGTGGGAGATGGATGTGAATGTGCGAATGAAGCCTGTGAGCTGTGACAAGAGTCAGCCTTGGAAAGGAGGAGGCTGATTCAGTGGAGGGTTTTACGGAAATGCTGGTTTGCCACCTCTCAGGGACGCTGTAGTCAGTCATGCAGCACTCAGGTTTTTCTTCCCCCCTCACTCCCAGGAGCCCTTCCCTCCTTTACTCCGGCTTCTGCATTCCTTATCTCAGCCTCCCCCAACTTGGGGCCCTCCAGACGTTTTGGACTACAACTCCAAGCATTCTTAGCCATTGGCCATGCTGGCAGGGGCTGATGGGAGTTGAAATCCAAAACGTCTGAAAAGCACCCAGTTGGGGAAGGCTGCCTTATATGTTAGAATGTTAGAAGCCATTCAGATGTAGCTTCTCTCAGTCTTTTGAATCTGTACCAAGGGATTAATGTAAGAGACTTCAGTGTTGTGGATTCTAAATGCTATACATCAAGAACAATGAGTGGCAAATATGTGTCTTAAGCTCTTTCCCTTGCTCGCCCTGTTTTTTTGACCTCTGAAATGACCAACTCTGCATGCACTTTATTTCTTCTCTTGCTTGTGATGCACTTGTAGCCTGACTGGTGTTGACCCCAATCTTTGTGGGGCACAGGGCACTGTCTCCTACATGCACACAAAAAAGTCCTTGTCTTTCATTTGAGAAATGGTGGAGATGATAAGAACAGAGTGCTTTTAGGCATGTGCAGAGTACATCTTTTTTCACTGGAGTATCCAATGCCAGAATATTTTATTTATTTATTTATTACATTTCTATACCACCCAATAGCTGAAACTCTCTGGGCAGTTCACAAAAATTAAAACCACAAAGTGCAACATAAAACAATGTAAAATATAAAAGCTGAAAACTACAGTATTAAAGTACAGCCAGAATAAAACCTAGCTGCAATGCAGAGTTTTAAAATACAGATTTCAAACAACAGAGCTAAAAGACTAGAATGCTAAAATTCTGAGAAAATAAAAAGGTGTTCACGTGGTGCCGAAAGGAGTAGAATGTAGGTGCCAGGCGAACCTGGCTAGGAAGCTTATTCCACAACCCCGGGTGCCACAGCAGAAAAGGCCCTCTTCCTGGTACCCACCTGCCTCATTTCCTTTGGCAGGGGCTCGCAGAAAAGGATCCCTGAAGATGATGTTAGAGTCTGGGCAACCACATATGGGAGGAGGCGACCTTTCAGATAACCTGGCCCCAAGCTGTTTAGGGCTTTGAATGTTAATACCAGCACTTTGAATCGGGCCCAGAAATGGACTGCCAACCAGTACTGGTATATGATCTTGTTGGCCAGTTCCTGTTAACAATCTCACTGCCCTGTTTTGGACGAGCTGTTTCTGGACCATTTTCAGAGGCAGCCCCACGTATAATGCATTGCAGTAATCCAGGCGAGAGGTTATCAGAGCATGAATAACTGTAGCTAGGCTATCTCTCCAGATAACGATGCAGTTGGTATATCAGCCTAAGCTGATAAAAGATGCTCCATGCCACGGATCTACCTGTGCCTCAAGTGACAGTTCTGGGTGCAAGAGCACCCCCAAACTACGAACCTGATCCTTTGGGGGAGTGCAACCCCCTCCAGAACAGGTTGAACATCACCTAGCTGGGAAGACGAACCACCCACTAATAGTACCTCTGTCTTGTCTGGATTCTCAGTTTATTAAATATACAGAATACACAAACGTAAGATTAGGAGAAGGCAGAGACATGGAATTCTGGTCTTTGCTGGCATTCACTGCTCAGAGAAGCAACTTATCCTTCCAGTCTCTTCCATGGCCCTTCAGAGTCCATGTTCCCTTCCCGTGCCAGTGGTTGGGGCAGTCACTCAGGGGTGGAGCAGATGCTTTGCATGCAGAATGTCCAGGCTCAATCCCTGATCTCTCCAGATCCTGGGAAACGCCCCTTTCGGAGATGCTCCAGACCTGCTGCCCTTTGCTGGCTACATAAACACCAAAAAAGAGAAAATGTCTCAACGATAAGGAGGACAATAGACACATATTTGCATGTACAAATTCATATGTACAGATGCAAATTTAGATATGACAACTATACCTTTAAATAGGAATAGACTACATGTCACCATAGTGGGGAAGGCTGAGACCAGGTGAGCTGTGTGCCTGCTCAGTTTGATGCCCAGGTGCTGGCTGCTGATGGGCGACTTCAAGGCCCAAGCTGCTCTCCCTTCTTAAGGTTCTTTATCTTTAAACCAGACATGGGTGGGACAGCCCTTCAAATACAGGACTCCAAAAAGAGAATGGTTCTTTGGCAGCCCTTCAAACTGAGGAACCTCTGTGAAGTGGCCACCCTAAGAGCTGGATGGACCAATGCTCAGACTCCGCATAATGCAGCTCCCTTTGTGGCTGTGTCTTGAACTGGAGACCTTTTTAAGGGGAGCCTCTGTAGAAGGCACGAGCCCCCAAGTCCCTCCTCCTGTCTCCAGTTTCAGCACTTCCAGAAAGAGGAACGCCCCATCCTGCCTGCAGCCCGGGGGGGGGGGGGAGAGAGAGAGAGAAGGAGGAGCAGGCAGCAAAAACGAAACTCACCCTGCTGGCGTCATTCTGAAGTTTGCCTGGAGCCATGGCTGCCGGAAGCCCCAGGAAGAGGCTTGAAGACGAAGCGACTTGCTCTGTTTGCCTGGATTTTTTCAGGGATCCGGTGACTCTGGACTGCGGGCACAACTTCTGCCAGGCCTGCATCGAGAAGTACTGGAGCAGTTCGCCCTCAGATCCCGCCTGTCCTCAGTGCCGAGAGAGAGTTCAGCTGCGGAGCCTGAAGCCCAACCGGCAGCTGGCCAACGTGGCTGAGATCGCCAAGGAGCTGAGCGAGCAGCCGAAGCCGGAGGGAGCGGGGCGGAGAGTCTGCGAGCGGCACCAGGAGCCGCTGAAGCTCTTCTGCAGGGACGACGAAGCCCCCATCTGCGTGGTGTGCGACAGGGCCAAGGAGCACCGAGCCCACCGCGTGGTTCCCGTGCAGGAGGCTGCCCAGGAGTACAAGGTCAGGAGGGCCCCCTCGCGTGGAAGGGCAGTGTTTTGAGAGGTGCCAGGGCCGGGGAGCAGGGGGGAGCGACTGCTGAGGGTGGGGTGGGGATGTGGGGATTGCGCCCAGCCCCAAAGTGGGAGAGCTGAGAGGTTGTTGTTGTTGTTCAGTCGTGTCCGACTCTTCGTGACCCCATGGCCCATAGCATGCCAGGCCTTCCTGTCCTGCGCTCTCTCCCGGAGCGTGCTCAAGTCCATATTCATTGCATCGGTGATGCTATCCAGCCGTCTCATCCTCTGCCGTCCCCTTCTCCTTTTGCCTTCAATCTTTCCCAGCATCAGGGTCTTTTCCAGGGAGTTTTCTCTTCGCATTAGGTGGCCAAAATATTGGAGCTTCAGCTTCAGTATCTGTCCTTCCAATGAGCACTCAGGGTTGATTTCCTTTAGGACTGACTGATTTGACCTCCTTGCAGTCCAGGGGACTCGTAAGAGTCTTCTCCAGCACCACAGTTCGAAGGCATCGATTCTTCTGCGCTCAGCCTTCCTTATAGTCCAGCTCTCACAGCCATACATTACTACTGGGAAAACCATAGCTCTGATTAGACGGATTGTCGGCAAGGTGATGTCTCTGCTTCTTACTATGCTGTCTAGGTGTGCCATAGCTTTCCTCCCAAGGAGCAAGCGCCTTTTAATTTCATGGCTACAGTCACCATCTGCGGTGATCTTGGAGCGCAAGAAAATAAAATCTGACCCTGCTTCCATTTCTTCCCCTTCCATATGCCAGGAAGTGATGGGGCCAGATGCCGTGATCTTCGTTTTTTTTAATGTTGAGTTTCAAACCAGTCACTCTCCACTTTCACCCTCAACAAGAGGCTCTTTAGATCCTCTTTGCTTTCTGCCATTAGGGTGGTATCGTCTGTGTATCTGAGGCTGTTGATAATTCTCCCAGCAATCTTAATTCCAACCTGTGATTCATCCAACCCGGCGTTTCTCATGATGTACTCTGAATATGAATTAAATAAGCAGGGCGACAATTTACAGCCTTGTTGTACTCCTTTCCCAATTTTGAACCAATTCGTTGTTCCATGTTCAGTTCTTAACTGTTGCTTCTTGACCCTCGTACAGGTTTCTCAGGAGACAGGTAAGGTGGTCTGGTACTCCCATCTCTTTAACAATTTGCCACAGTTTGTTGTGATCCACACAATCAAAGGCTTTAGCGTAGTCAATGAAACAGAAATAGACTTTTTCTGGAATTCTCTTGCTTTCTCCATGATCCAGCAAATGTTGGCGATTTGATCTCTAGTTCCTCTGCTTCTTCGAAACCCAGCTTGTACTTCCGGTAGTTCTCGGTTCACATACTGCTGAAGCCTAGCTTGTAGGATTTTGAGCATCACCCTGCTGGCATGTGAAATGAGCGCAATTGTACTGTAGTTTGAGCACTCTTTGGTATTGCCCTTCTTTGGAATTGGAATGTAAACTGACCTTTTCCAGTCTTGTGGCCATTGTTGAGTGTTCCAAATTTCATAGAATAGAATCATAGAATAGTAGGGTTGGAAGGGGCCTACAAGGCCATCGAGTCCAACCCCCTGCTCAATGCAGGAATCCAAGTCAGAGCATCCCTGACAAATGGCTGTCCAGCCTCGTCTTGAAGGCCTCCAGTGTGGGAGAGCCCACCACCTCCCCAGGTAATTGGTTCCATTGCCGTATTGCTCTGACACTCAGGAAGTTTTTCCTGATGTTCAGTCGGAATCTGGCTTCCTGTCACTTGAGCCCATTATTCCGTGTCCTGCACTCTGGGATGATCAAGAAGAGATCCTGGCCTTCTTCTCTGTGACAACCTTTCAAGTACTTGAAGAGTGCTATCATATCTCCCCTCAGTCTTCTCTTCTCAAGGCTAAACATGCCCAGTTCTTTCAGTCTCTCTTCATAGGGCTTTGTTTCCAGTCCCCTGATCATCTTTGTTGCCCTCCTTTGAACCCTCTCCAGCTTGTCTGCATCCTTCTTAAAGTGTGGTGCCCAGAACTGGACACAGTACTCCAGATGAGGCCTAACCAGTGCTGAGTAGAGGGGAACTAGTACTTCCCGGGATTTGGAAGCGATGCTTCTATGAATGCAGCCCAAAATAGCATTTGCCTTTTTTGCAGCCACATCACATTGTTGGCTCATATTCAGCTTGTGATCGACGACAATTCCAAGATCCTTCTCGCTCGTAGTGTGGTTGAGCCACGTATCCCCCATCTTGTAACTGTGCATTTGGTTTCTTTTTCCTAGGTGCAGAACTTGGCATTTGTCCCTATTAAATGCCATTCTGTTGTTTTCTGCCCAGCACTCCAGTCTATCCAGATCACTTTGAATTTTGTTTCTGTCTTCCAAAGTATTAGCTATCCCTCCCAATTTTGTGTCATCTGCAAATGTGATCAGCATTCCCTGCACCTCCTCCTCCAAGTCATTAATAAAAATATTGAAGAGCACTGGGCCCAGGACTGAGCCCTGCGGTACCCCACTCGTTACCTCTCCCCGGCTTGAGAAGGTCCCATTGATAAGCACTCTTTGAGTCCGATTCTGTAGCCAACTGTGGATCCATCGGATCGTTGTTTCATCTAGCCCACTTCGAGCTAGTTTGCTCATCAGGATATCATGGGGCACTTTGTCGAAAGCTTTGCTGAAGTCGAGGTATATGATGTCTACAGCATTCCCACGGTCTACAAGGGAGGTGACTTGATCAAAAAATGAGATCAGATTTGTCTGGCAGGACTTGTTTTTGACAAATCCATGTTGGCTTCGAGTAATCACGGCATTGTTGTCAAGGTGCTTCCAGATGGATTGCTTTATGATCTGCTCCAGAATTTTCCCAGGGATTGATGTCAGACTGACTGGTCTGTAGTTCCCAGGTTCCTCCTTTTTACCCTTTTTGAAGATAGGGACAACGTTAGCCCTCCTCCAGTCATCTGGCACTTCCCCGGTCCTCCATGATTTCTCAAAGAGAATAGACAGCGGTTCTGAGAGTTCTTCTGCCAGTTCCTTTATGACTCTAGGATGCAGTTCATCTGGCCCTGGAGATTTGAACTCATTCAAAGTAATGAGGTGTTCCTTGACCATATGCCTGTCGATCTCAAGCTGCAATCCTGCCCCTTCAGCCTGTACTTCGCCTTTGCCAGGGGGGTCATAGACCCTCTTTTGGGAGAAGACTGAGCCAAAGTAGGAATTGAGCACCTCTGCCTTTTCTTTGTCCTCTGTTATCATTTTGCCATCCTTATTTAATAGCTGAACAACCATTTCTTTCCTCTGCCTTTTACTATGCACGTAGCTGAAGAAAGCCTTTTTGTTGTTTTTAGCATCCCTCGCTAACCTCACCTCGTTCTCCGCTTTAGCCTTCCTGACGCCATCCCTGCAATTCTGTGCTACCTGCCTGTACTCTTCCTTTGTTACTTGGCCTTCTTTCCACTTCCTATATGTGTCCTTTTTTGTTTTCAGGTCATCCCTAAGCTTTTTGTGAAGCCACATTGGCTTCTTCTGTTGTCTTCCACCTTTTCTTCTTGTTGGAATTGTTTGTGATTGTGCCTTGAGAATTTTCTTGGACTCCTTTTCTCGCTAGCATTGCTTGCCATGGGACCTTACTGATCATTGTTCTGAGTTTATTAAAATCAGCTTTCCTAAAATCCAGGGTACGCGTTTGAGTACACTCGGCTTTTGCTTCCCTTAGAACCAAGAACTCAAGTACAACATGGTCGCTTTCCCCCAGAGTTCCTGTAACTGCTACTTTATCCACTAAGTCATCTCTGTTGGTTAGGATCAAGTCAAGGATAGCCGATCCTCTAGTTCCTTCCTCTACTTTCTGTAGGAGGAAGTTATCCGCCACACAAGTCAGGAATTTCCTGGAGGGGCCATGTTTTGCAGAATTTGTCTCCCAACAAATATCGGGGAAATTGAAGTCCCCCATTACTACTACATCATGCTTCCTTAAAACATTGGCTATTTGCTTTTCAAAAGTTTCATCCTTGTCTTCTCCTTGATTGGGTGGCCGGTAGTAGACTCCGACCACCAGGTTCCTTTTATTCTTTGCTCCATTTATTTCAACCCAGATGCTCTCGATGGGGCTACCAAGCTCCTCCTCCTGTATTTCTGTGCAGAGATATGTATTTTTCACATACAGTGCAACCCCGCCTCCCTTTCTGTTCCTCCTGTTCTTTTTGAACAAGTTATATCCTTCAACTGCTGTATTCCAGTCATGAGAGTCATCCCACCAAGTCTCAGTTATACCTATCAAGTCATAATTTCCCTCCTGTATTAAGAGTTCAAGTTCGTTCTGTTTGTTTCCCATACTCTGGGCATTAGTATATAGACATCGAAGACCATGTGCTTCATAGTCTGGCTTTCTTCCTACCTGTGTCTGAAGACTATTATTGGGCGCTATCAGAGCTGTTCTCTCCATTGCAGTGCATGCGCCTACGTCCATTGTTACCCCCAACATTACATCTCCCTTCCCCGTAGGATTCAGTTTAAAGCCCTCCTGATGAAGTTCTTCATGCTGTGGCCAAACACATTCTTCCCAGCCTTTGTGAGGTGCAACCCATCCCTAGCCAACGGCCCATCTTCCAGGAAGTATAGCCCGTGGTCCCAGAATCCAAATCTCTCTCGTCGGCACCACCTTCGTAGCCAGTCATTCACCCGGAGTATTTTTCGTTCCCTTTCTATCCCTCTTCTAACTACTGGAAGGATGGATGAGAAAACTATCTGGGCCCCAAAGTTCTTGAGTTTCCTTCCCAAAGCTTCAAAGTCTGACGTGATCTCTTCGTAGCTCCCCTTGGCGGTATCATTTGTTCCCACATGGATGAGAAGAAAGGGATACCTGTCAGTGGGCTTTATGAGTGTAGGCAACCTTTCAGTCACGTCTCTAATCTGTCCTCCCGGGAGACAACATACCTGGTGAGTCCACGGGTCTTCGCGACATACTTGGGTCTCGATCCCACGCAGCAAGGAGTCTCCCACTACTACCACTCTTCTCTTCTTCTTCTTGTAGGCCTGGGTTTCATCGCCTCTGTTTGACTGACCTTTAGCCTCTTGCTCACTCTCATGCAGGTTCCCCTGTGATTCTTCCTCTGCAGGCTGTCCTCCAGTCTCATCTGCAAGTACCTGGAATCGGTTCCACAGCTCCACCGCTTCCACTGGTGCAGAGTGGCGTCTAGTTCTTCTTCTCCTAACTGTCACCGTTTTCCAAGGAGTATCCTCTACTCCATTTTTTTTCACCTCAGCATTTCCCACTGCCTCATCTTGCTGTTGCTCTTCAAGCTTCTGGTCTGCCCTTTGCTGCTGTAGTTCCCCCATTCTGTCCAAGAACTCTTCGTGTTCTCTTATTCCCCGGAGGGTTGACAGTCGCCGCTCCAGTCCACTTACTTTTTCCTCCAGCAGCGTGATCATCTTGCAGTTGTTGCAGGTGTAGGCCATGTTGTTCTCAGGCAAGAAAACAAACATTGCACACACCTTGCAGGTCACCACCACTGGAGAGTCTTGTCCTTCCATTGCCTCTTTTCCCTTTTTGTGTCTAGCTTTGTGAGTGTTCTAGACTAGCCTGTGCCTGCTCCTCTACTCAGTAGAGGTTAAAAGCAGAGTCCCACTGGTGTGGAAGTGTGTGTTACAAGACAAATAAATGAAAAAAAGTTAGTAAAAAAAAATAAAAAAAAAAGTTAGGGGCCTCCCCCTTGACCTCCCCTGCCGAACTCCCCTGGCCAACTCCTGTTTGCTCCCCCTGTTCGCTCGCTCTGTTCTCTCACTCTCTGGGACCTTGCCTGCTTCTGTAGTCCCTGGACCAGCTGGAGCAGCTTGCTCTGCTCTGCTCTGCTCAGCTGGGAGGCGGGAAACGGACTGAAGCTTCCCGCCCAGTCAGCTGCTGGGAGTACTCAGGCCACACCCCTCCAATTCAGTTGGAGCTCTCAGAAGCTCCTGGTGAGCTCACAGCCAGTCAGAAGGATAAAGGGCAGCGCCCAGGGCTTCCTGCAACCCACTTACCTCTTAGCCTCTGTCTCCTTTGTCTCCTTTGTCTCTTCAACCACTGCATATTGTTGGCATATTGAGTGCAGCACTTTAATAGAATCCTCTTTTAGGATCTTAAATAGCTCAGCTGGAATACTGTCATCTCCGCTAGCTTTGTTGTTAGTAATGTAATTTTGTTGTTAGTAATGTAATTCAAGTAATTTTCTTGAAGAGATCTCTAGTCTTTCCCATTCTGTTGTTTTCCTCGATTTCTTTGCATTGTTCATTTAAGAAGGCCTTCTTGTCTCTCCTTGCTATTCTCTGGAACTCTTCATTCAGTTGGGTATATCTTCCCCTTTCTCCCTTGCTTTTCACTTCCCTTCTTTCTGCAGCTACTTGTAAAGCCTCATCAGACAGCCACTTGGCTTTCTTGCATTTCTTTTTCTTTGGGATGGATTGAGTTGCTGCCTCCTGAACAATGTTACGGACCTCCGTCCATAGTTCTTCAGGCACTCTGTCTATCAGGTCTAATCCCTGAAATCTATTCCTCACCTCCACTGTATATTCATAAGGAATATGATTTAGGTCATACCTGAATGGTTTAGTGGTTTTCCCTACGTTCTTCAGTTTAAGCCGAAATTTTGCAAGAAGCAGCTCATGATCTGAGCCACAGTCAGCTCCAGGTCTTGTTTTTACTGACTGTATAGAGCTTCTCCATCTTTGGCTGCGAAGGACATAATCAGTCTGATTTCGATATTGACCATCTGGTGATGTCCACGTGTAGAGTCGCCTCTTGTGCTGTTGGAAAAGAGTGTTTGCTATGATCAGCGTGTTCTCTTGGCAAAACTCTAATAGCCTTTGTCCTGCTTCATTTTGCACACCAAGGCCATGCTTGCCTGTTATCCCGGTGATTTCTTGACTTCCTACTTAGCATTCCAATCCCCTATGATGAAGAGGACATCTTTTTTTGGTGTTAGTTCTAGAAGGTGTTGTAGGTCTTCACAGAACCCATCAACCTCAGCTTCTTCGGCCTCAGTGGTTGGGGCATAGGCTTGAATTACTGTGATGTTGAATGGTTTGCCTTGGATTCGTACTGAGATCATTCTATCATTTTTGAGATTGTACCCCAGTACTGCTTTTCCCACCCTTTTGCTGACTATGAGTGCTACTCCATTTCTTCTAAGGGATTCTTGTCCACTGTAGTAGATATGATGGTCACCTGAATTAAATTCACCCATGCTTGTCCATTTTAATTCGCTGATCCCCAAGATGTCGATGTTCAATCTTGCCATCTCATGTTTGACCACCTCCAGCTTACCTTGATTCATTGATCTGACATTCCAAGTTCCTAAACAAGATTGTTCTTTACAGCATCGGACTTTCTTTTCACCACCAGACACATCCACAGCTGAGTGTCCTTTCGGCTTTGGCCCAGCCGCTTCACTCTTTCTGGTGCTACTTGGAAATTCCCTCTGCTCTTCCCCAGTAGTATATTGGACACCTTCCGACCTGAGGGGCTCATCTTCCGGCGTCATCTCTTTTAGCCTTGTGATAAGTTCCATGGGGTTTTCTTGGCAAGAATACTGGAGTGGGTTGCCATTTCCTTCTGCAGTGGACCACATTTTGTCAGAACTCTCCACCATGACCTGTCCATCTTGGGTGGCCCTGCACGGCATAGCTTATGGCTTCACTGAGTTACGCAAGCTCCTTCGCCACAACAAGGCAGTGATCCATGAAGGGGAGCTGGGGGATGGGTCTGGATAAAAGTCGGATCCACATGAATTGGCATCTGTATATGATTGCATTGTTGATCTTTTCTGTGGTGAGGAAGTTTACTGTGTCATTTGCATAGATTTTTCTTTTTTTTATATCTGCATGCTTATTTCTGCAGTACTGTGTCTGCATGCCCCCCCCCACACACCAGTAACATTTTAAGAGATGTTTATGATATAACTCTAATGAACCTGAATCTGTTTCTATGAGTATTCCAAGATTCTTCAACTGCTATTTACCTCTTGCAGGAGAGAAGGAGTTTTACTAACTTTAATTGGATGACTATATGGTATCCCAGAAAAACTGTGTTCATCTACTTTAGCAAGAACAGCAGAGATCATAAACAGAAATGACATACATTGGCAGGGCAACATTCTGGGTCTTAAAGTTTCCCTCCATTCTGCACATATAAATAATAGTAAAGGATTACTGAGGCTTCGATCCTATATTCACTTACCAGGGAATAAGTCCCATTGAACTCAGTGGGGCTTACTTATGAATAGACATATGTAAGATTACACTGTAAAAGAACGTTTCACTATTCTGTAGCAAATGAAAATAAAATTTCCATTGCTTCTTTTGTAATGCTAGTTACAACATTTCCCTTGCCTTCAGCACCATAGAAAACCTATGCATGTTTGCTCACAAGTTAGTCCCACTGTGTTCAATGGAGATTACTCCCAGGAAAGGCTGTGATCCTATGCTTACTTAGAAGCCTCATTGAGCTCAGTGGAGCATGTATAGAAGACATGTGCTGTGAATGATTCACTCTTTTTGTGAATTTTTCTAACCTCTAAGTCAAAAAGTTCTTGCCCTCAAAGCATCCTACTGACAAATCCAGATGGCAAATCACCCAGGGGAGGGGGAGGAGTGACTGCTGAGGGTGGGGTGGGGTGGGGATATGGGGACTGAACTGGCTCCAGCCCCAAAGCAGGAGAGCTGAGAGACGGGTCTGGATAAAAGTTGAATCGTCAGAATTGGAAACCCCCTTGATTTCATATGCTTTTTACAGGGGAAAAGGCTCCCCATGTCATGGACTGAGGCAGATTTTGTGAGGTGTCGGGGCAGGAAAGGAGGGGAGAGCAACTGCTGAGGGCGGGGGACTGAACCGACTTCAGCTCCGCAGCAGGAGAGCTGAGAGACTTCCTTGAAGGAAGTTGCTGGGTTAAAGCTTCCAGTCTTGAGCCCCGTGGCTGGGAAAGGGCTCACCTGCTCTGATGTTTTGACCCCAGTTAAGGTGAACTGTTAAACTACAGAAGGGTTTGGACAATGGAAAGTGGTCTGAGAATGTTCCTCTCTTCATCTTGGAGTGTTAGCCTATTCAGGCTGTACTCCTAAGCATTTTTAGACAGAAAAAAGTCCTACAATTCCCAGCATCCTCCAGCCAGCCAAGCGTGCAGTTATAGGGCCTTTTTCTATCTAAACATGTGCAGGATTTCACCTTAAATCTATTTATATACTTTATGGGATAAAGACTCAAAGGTATTTTCCCCACTGCCCCCCCCCCCAACCACTGGAATGCAGAGAACAAGGGTATTTTTTAATCTTATCTGTCTCTGATTCTTTCTCATTGACATTTTAAATATATTTAGGGTGCAATGCATGTTTAGACAGAAAAAAGTCCTACAACTCTCAGCATTTCCTGAGCAACCATGTTTTCTGCATAGCATTGCACCCTTAATAAACCTCTAGAAT
The DNA here is from genome assembly GCF_057233095.1 of Heloderma suspectum. Lineage (NCBI taxonomy): Eukaryota > Metazoa > Chordata > Lepidosauria > Squamata > Helodermatidae > Heloderma > Heloderma suspectum. The sequence goes on along the minus strand of NC_139459.1, from coordinate 362,673,407 downwards.
GGAATCAAACAGGAGTTGTTTTCTCTCTTTAGGATCAGATCTGTAACTGCCTGGAGACACTGAGGAAAAAGAGAGAGAAAATTCTGGCACACAAAGCAGACACAGAAAAAGAAAGCCAAGACCTGCTTGTAAGAGTCATTACTGCTTGAAACTGAATGACTACAAGAAGAAATATCTGGAAAGAAATGAATGTTACATGCAGAAGAGTCCAATCACAAGGCACCCTTGTTCCTCAGAACTTCTTTGATTTGGAAAGACCCGATCTTCCCATAAAATGCTCGTGAAAGGGCATACTAACCCTTGCAAGTCTTTTGAAAACTCTTTCCCTGACTGATGTTGATAGAATCTCTTTGAAAAGGGCAGAAGTGTCCTTCATATGCGATTCTCATCACCTATCTTTAAACCCTTCAGAAACTCATTATGTTCCTGACTTCTTTCCCTCTGCTTGTTGCAGGAACAAGTGGAAGCAGAGAGAGAAAAGACAGTGATTCACTTCCTAGAACTACACCAGTTTCTGGAAGAACAAGAGAAGCTTTTGCTGGCCCAGATGGAAGAGGTGGAGAAGGAGATTAGAAGGCAAAGGGATGAGCACCACGCCAAAATCTTGGAGGATCTCTCTTCTCTGGAAAGAATAATGCAGGAAATGGAGGAGAAGTGTCAACAGTCAGTGAGTGAACTCCTGCAGGTAAGATGGCAAAAACAGCCAAGGTTTCTCTCATCGTGGGAATACTGCTTCTGAACCTTTTGTATGCTTTCTTTACTTACACAAGACGTGGAGAGGCCCAATTCATAGTGCTGGTAACTGGGTTTGTTATGTCAAGGAGCATCTAAGAACAACAACATAGTGTGTTCACCTTAGTGTGGTCTATTCTGAATTGGGGGATTGCTTCCACACCAGCTGTTTAGTCTGGAATTGTCATCTTTCATCCACTCGGTTTTTAGGGAGAATCCAGACAATGTTGTTGTCAATCTGTTGCATCTCACTGTTTTATATCGTGTCCTTTTGCCTTCTTCATAGTCCTGATTTGTGGAGAATTCTCTCAAAACACAAATGTAACACCACTCTGTCCTGTGTGAACTGGCAAAGTGGTGTTGAGGGGTTTTTTCAAGGCGACATGCCATTAACTAAAAGCTTCCTTGTTGTGATTTTGCCATCATAATAGTTGGAAACTGGATTCTGGACCAGATGGATATTTACCAGTTATTTCTTTATTTTAAGAATTTACATGCCACCCTTCAACATACTTTCCAGGGACACTCACAAGTTAAAAGAATAAGGACACAATCCTATAGAGATAGATGGGCGCCTCCGACCTCCCCTGAAGTCAGAGGCAACTGCCTATCCAATGCAGGGCGGAAGCAGCACAGAGGAGAGGATTCCCTCTGTGCTACAGCCACCCTGCAGTTTGCTTTATACGTGCGGCTTCGGGGAGGGGGAGGGGGTGGGAACGTGGCTGGAGACCATATAGGAAGCTGTCTAAAACAGCTTCTGAGGTCTCCTCCCATTCCCGCCCCCAGGAACGCCCCGTTTTCGCCCCTGCATGTTCCATGTTGGAGGCAGCGGTGCGGTTCTCTCTGCATGAGCTATGCAGGGGTGGGGGTGGGGAGCACAGTTTCTGGCAACCAAGCTTGGAGGGAAATTCCTATGGCCATCTAGACAATGTCTAGTGGCTATAGGATTGCTCTCAAAATGATCTTATCCAGCTGGACTGCTCTTATGTAGAGTTTCATAGCTGAGATCTTTTGCCATGGCTGGCATTCCTCTTATTGTATTCTAGTTTGTGAAAATATTTCCTTGATATAAAAGAGAATGTCACATTTATCTAATTGCTCAGAAGGAAATGTTAAAAAGAGAAATGTATAGAATGTTCGGTTAGTCTAAGACAGAAATAGGAAACTGACACCAAAGGGCTCAGTTCATCTGGCTTCCAAGATTATGCACTTCGACTGCTTTCTCTTGTAAAAACCTGGAGACATAGACCTAGTTTGCACATAATGCTAACACATGGTATAGGTCATTTTCTGCATTGTCATGCTGTGTGAACGCAGCCATGCTAACAAACCATGGTTGGTTAACTGTGAACAAGTCAGAAAGAGAACCCATTGTTTGCTTTTAAATTGTCAACTTAGGTTGTTTAAACCATTAGTTGTCAGTACGTCTGAACCCAGAACCGTGGATTGTTCATGGGTTGTTTGACTAGACTACAGAGGCGGCGGGCAAGAGCAGTAAAAAAAAATCAACCGATCTACATGCTGGTACTACAGTGCCATAAAGGCAGTTGGGATACAGGGAAGGAGCAGGTGAAGGTGGAGGGATTGAGAAAAGAAACCACGGTTTGTTCGACAGTTTGCCAAACAAACCCTTTAGTAGGGCAACAAACCATGGGTTAAATAAACCATGGGTTAGCATTATGTGTGAACCAGGCCATTAAGACCTATTTAACCCCTTCCCTTTCCCAGTGTGAACAGCAATAGATTTTTTCCTTATGCACCTCAGCTACTTAAAGGGAGCCTTAAATAGGTGGCAGGAGAGTTCAGATCCCTTATTTCTTTCGGCACCTGGTCCACCAGGTTCTGGGCAGAGGGAACTGCCAACCTGACACCTGCTGCAGAATGCACTGCAGGACAAGATGGTGGATGTTGGGGTGGGGCTTGAATCTCTGAAGTGTGAGTGTGTGTGTGGACTAGGAGATAACATTTTATGGCTCCATGTAAGAAAAAACAGGCCCATGTGCAGCTTTTCAGGACAGCTGGAGACTCGGTGTGCATGGAAAATGTTCCTGTGCACATCTTGCAGGTAGAATGTTTTGCTGCTTGTCCTTGACCAATACCCATTTATCTGCTACAGTTTTAAAGTCTTTAAAGTAGACTGCTCTGCATTGGGCTGAAATGGCTCCAGTTTGCCTGCTGAAATCATTTTGTCATTTTCTCTACATTGTGGCTGGCGCTCAGTTCCCTTTTCTTTCTCTCCTTTCCCTGTAGGATATTAGAAGCACCTTGAGGAGGTAAGTGGATCCCTCTTGCTTCCCTTCTTACTTCATGATGCTGGGAAGGGTCAGGATAGCATGAAAGGAGTTTGGCCCTACAGGCTCCTGGGGCGGGGGGCAAACTCCTTTCATGCTTTCCTGAATGCTGGAGGATGTGGACTCTGATGTTTCATAGAGGAAAAGTGTGATACAGTTTTGAACTTATAACACCCCTATTCTCACACCAAGGATCATCACTCCCTCCTGTGCTGCTGAAGATTCTTCTCTGCTTGCTATATACCAGGCAAGGACAACCTATTTTGGTCCAGGGGCCGGATTGCTTCCTGGGACCAAGCTGGCAGTCTGGATGATGTCACAGGAGTGGGGGCCCTCCCCAAAGCCCTTCTCCCTCCCGTGATATCATCATGCACCACCCATGCCTTTCTCTGTGCAGAAAGAGGCATGGAGAAAGCGACTTGTCCAGCTCCTGCAAGTCCTGATGGAGTCTTTCTGCCCCACTCGTGTCTGAATCAGGCCCTGCAAGCCTCAAGTGAGTTAGGTGCCTCCTTCCCATGCTGCTTGCATCCCAATTGGGGCATGAACAACGTGGGAAGGGACTCAGCCAGGGTTTGCAGGACTGGGTCCTGCAAGTCCCAGCAGAATTGGGCACCTCCCTCCTGCTCTGCTCACATCCCAATTGGGTCAACGTTTGTTTCTTTTCTCCAGGTGCGAGGAGAATGAGACATTTGAGGATCCAGTGGCTTTCCCTCCAGAGCTGTTGTGGAGGATCTGGGACTTCCCTGATATAAATCCCTTCCTGGAGGGTGTTATGAAGCAGTTCAGAGGTAATAAAGCATGCTTGCAAAGAAGAATGGTTGTATTGGATTGGTCCAGATGTGGGTGGTAAAGATCCCTTATAATGTTGGCAGCGTTGGAAAAATAGGAAACTTAGGGCAAGTTTGGACAATCAGCGGGGGAAACAACACACTATTGGTTGTTCCCCCCACCGGTCACACGACTGGGATTACTCTAATTATCCGCGCTGCGTCACGGGCTGCCATGTTGTTCAAACCTGGTACACAGCACCAGTGTAGTTCATTTTCACCCACTCTACAATCCATACTGCAAAGTATTGTTTTCCTCCCTGATTGTCTGAACCTGGTATTAGTGTTCCAGCTGAGAGGATAAAATGAGTTCATTGTAGAAAGGGCTCTGTTTAAAATTGCTCCTGCAAATGTAGCACAGAATCTTCTAGGGTTTTAAAAAATATTATTCTTCCCTTTTATCTCTACTCACCCATCACCATTCCTTCTAATACCTTTTCAAGTTTTCCTGTGCTTGCGTGAATATGGCCAACATCGTACCAATCATGCACGAGAGGGATATATCAGTAGACGTCAGGTTAATCCTGAGGTTTGCAAGGCTGCAAAAAATATTTTCAAAAACAACAGCACAACCCTAAAAGGTAGGGCAATCCCCTCAACCCCAGTGATAACTTGATAGCATGGAATATTGACAGGCTGGGAGCTTTTCTCCATAAGGCATTTGTTGTGCACTTGTCATTACCTACTTTTGGTTGTTTACAGGTTCTTTAAATGACGTTGTGACCCTCCAGCTTTGCTTCTGTCTGTAAACAGTGCTTTCTGTGAGTTTTTTTTAGGGCAGGGAAAGCAGAGTATTATTTCTGGTGGGAAAAGAAAGCACAATTTCCTCTTGTGTATTTGCACTATCTAGCTATACCACAGTGCCTCCTAGAGGTTATGTAGCAGAAAAGCAGGAAAGGAAACGCTCCTTGAGTAGTGCTTGGTTCTCAATTCAGTGACGAAACTAGAAGTAGATGCAGCAGATTAACTGACTCATGTACAAAAGCCCAGTGAGGAAAAACAAAACAAACCTGACAACTGGCTGGGAGAGTTAATGGAATGGTGTGGCATATAGAGATACATAGAGATAAAAAGTGCGGATGTAACCCTCTCTTTGTCTGGATAGGTCATTTCCTGTTTCACATTGTGAAGCCATTTTAAAATGTCCTCAGGGATGGAACTGAGTACTGCTCATAGAAATCAAAGATTTAAATGTAATTGCGATTGAGCATGACTGTGTCCGCCCCCCCAAAAAAAACAAATAAAGAAAAAGTCTGGAAACAGGCCTATCAGGACTGAATGTTTAGTGGGTGTGTGATGCTGATTGACAGTGGGGGACAGTGAACATAATGGAGTGGTTGAGGTATCAGAAGACTTCCTGAAACCCCAAACATCTTTAGAAAATAAACTTTAAGGGGGGGACCTGAAAAACAGCCCCATAACAGTGCAGTGACATGAAATTTTGACAGCCGGAATGGGAAAAACTGACAGCATAGTCTGTGGGATGAAGAACAGAATGGAGTGTCTGGAACCTTGGACCACAAGCACTCCATACTGCAGTATTTTGTTGCAAAGCTCCAGTTGTTTGTATCTGTTGGTGTTTCAGGTCCCCCATTTTTTAACTGGGAGGAAGAAACTGAAAAAGCATCCAAAAGAAGTTGTTGGAGGCTGTAATTTGATTTTTCAGGGAATCCTCCCTTAGTGCATGTAACTTCACAGCCTGTTTTGAGGCATCTTTCTCAGTGCTGCCCTCTCTATGTGACTGTGACCAAAACGTAGCTATCAAAACTGGCCCCTGTGAATAACTCTTCCTGCTTCAATGTGTTGTAGTTGGGCTTACCTGGAGAATGGTCTCCAGGTGACTGGTGGCTTTCATCTCTGAAGCTAAGCCTGTCTAGGCCTGGCGAGAGAAACCTCTCTCGGAATAGTAAATTAGAATTTACTTAATCCTTTACTTGAAATATGGCAAAGTTAGTTCCAAGAGTTGTTATAAGCATGATGATGTGATCAGTGGTGCATCTAGGGCTGGGCCTTGGGGTCAAAGTCCACAGCCCTGCTGCTCAGGGGTCCCTCAAATGACCACCCAGAGAGTGACAGGTGATGAGGGAATCAGAAGCAAATCCCTTTTCGTACTGGTAGTCACAATGGTGCTATGATTTGAGTGAGTTTTAAATGCAAAACTGCAGAGGCTCAGTGTGTGTGTGTGTGTGTGTGTACACACACACACACACAAATATAAATATAAATTTTAAAAAATCAGGGTTGTCAAGCTCTAACATAACAGGAATGTAGAAGCATGGAATGGTGGGTGGGGTGGGAGGCAAAGAGAAATGTTAGCTGTTGGGCTTCACAACTGAAGTAATACTGATGACCGTCTAAAGGGCCCCCCAATAAGATCATGAAGTCCAGGGTCTAAAGTTATCTAGCTGCACCACTGGATGTGATCCTTAGTCCCTGTTTCCTTTCCTTCCCCAGACACACTGATCTCTGGACTTCAGCTGCAGAAAGGTAAACTGTGGGGTCTGACAGAGCACCAGATTTCAGGGATTTGGGCCTTGTCAGAAATGTATCTGCTTGTATTTCATTGGAGTCCACCATTTCTGACATGGGGGCTCCTGAACTGGAAATAAGGCCACGTTGGGTCGGTTTGCACAACACACTGTGCTCACCGTGGGTTATTTAACCCACAATGAGCCGTGACGTACGCTTGATGTGAGCGGACGGCATTCTGAATGTGCAACCCCTGGGGGGTTGCAGCATGTCATGCCAACCTGGCATTGTGGGTTATTTGGGGGTTAAACAACCCTTGCACATCCCTACTACAAACAGAGGGTTATGCAAGGCTTGTTTAACTCCCAAATAACCTATGATGGCTGGGTTCGCACAAAACACAACCCCTGAGCGGGGATGCATATTCATAATTTACTGTGTGCTTTTTGGTTTTAATTTTTGTGAACTGCCCAGAGAGCTTCGGCTATTCGGTGGTATAGAAATGAAATATAAATAAATAATGGCGGCTGCATGCACCCAACATGCACCACGGCTCATTGTGTGTTAAATAACCCATGGTGAGCCCAGCGTGTAGTGCGAACCAGGTCTATGAGTAATATGAAAGAAGGAGGGAGTAGTTCTGTGCCAATTCCCATATATTTTAAAACATACACACAGCTTCGTCCTTGACATGAGAACTGTGCTGGGTGAAGGCTTTAAAAAAATAAAACCTCCATTGGCACACCTATAGAGGTTTTCTCTCTCTTTTTTAGCCCACCCTGGGGGGGCGGGGTAGGGAGGGAAGCAGCAGGATAGGAAGGGTCAAACCTCTCCTACTCGTGCACAGTGGTTCTGATCTGGATTGGGCCTTTGTGCACTTATATTGAGGTAAGAAAAACTGTGCGGACCAGCTGCGTGCTATGTTTTTAACATAGACCAGCCATTCCCAACTTGGTGACCTCCAGATGTGTTGGACTACAACTCCCACCATCCCTAGCCAGCATGGCCAGGGGAAGGCTGATGGAGACATTCAACTGAATGCATGTAGACTAGGGCCATGCTGCTGCTTTCCCCTACATGAGTTTTTACTATTCCTGGGGAACAGGGCTAGGGATGGGTCTGGGTTGAAATCTGGGGGAGGTCTGAAAGCAGGAGAGGAGCATCTCTCAATCCTGAATGCAGGATGCCAAGGCCCAATTGATTTTGGGAGGGAATGGTATTCCTGGGATGTTTTTAGGCTCAGATGGTCAGCCTCAGCTGATTCTGTTATCTTTTTCCTCCTTTTCCTCCTCCCCCCACCCCGCCCCTCCATCCCTGCAAACAGCAAATGTAATTCTGGATCCAGACACAGCGCATCCTGAACTCATCCTGTCTGAGGATTGTAAAGATGTGAGACATGGAGAAAAATATCAAACTCTGCCTTACAGCCCTGAGAGATTTAAGCAAAATCATTGTGTGGTGGAATGCGAGGGATTCACTGCAGGCAGACACTTCTGGGAAGTCCTGGTGGCCAGTGAGAAGAACTGGGCTGTGGGAGTCACGAGGCAGTCTGTGAAGAGAAAGGCCACTATTGCCTATAGCCCCGAGGAAGGCATCTGGGCCGTGGGCCATTTTGGAAAGTTTTACACGGCCTCCAACCATCCTCATTTCCTTCGCCTTTCCCTGAATACGAATCCCCAGAGGATCCGAGTGGCCCTGAACTGTGCCGGGAGGCGTTTGGCCTTTTATGATGCCGATACAGCAGCCCTGATCTTCACATTCTCAGGAGCCTCCTTTGCTGGAGAGACGCTTCTCCCTGTTTTTTATGTGGACAGAAAAGCCCACCTCAGGCTCGCTCCCTAAAGTGTGCAAAAGGGATTCAGGGCAGGCAGACATTTCTGGGAGGTCATTGTGGGAGAAGAACTGGGCCCTGGGAGTTATGAGAGGGTCTGTGAAGTGAAAGGGTTATATTGCCTATAGCCCTGTGGGCCTCCAACCATCCTCATTTCCTTCACCTTTCCCCAAGTAGGATTGGAGCAGCCCTGAACTATGCCAGGAGGCGCTTGGCCTTTTATGATGCTGATAGAGCAACTGTAATCTTCACATTCTCAGGAGTCTCCTTTGCTTAGAGGCCCTTTCCCCCATTTTTATGTCAGCAAAAAAGCCCACTTCAAGCTCGCTCCCTAAGGAGTGCAAAAGTGCACTCGCTACAGTTGTGACACACACATACAGCATTCTCCCCAGGGCCAGGCTCAGGGAGACATTTTTATTTTGGAGAAGCCAGATTTGGACAGCTGGCCCTTCTTGGTTGGCTGGCTCATCTGTCCATCATGAAACAACTCCCCCCCCCTTCCCCCCTTCTCAGATCAAGATTCTGCACAGTGCTGATTGGTTGGCTGGCCCTTGCAGTAGTCTGGAAGCACTCCCGGAAGCAATGATTACTCCCGCTAATTATGAACTCAGCTGGTGTGTGCCGATGAGTATGGAGCCAAAATTGGCCACTGAGAAGCAAGGGGGAGGTATCAGCCTGCTTGGGAAAATCTCAAGGAAGCTGGAAAAATCTCTAAAAAGTAGATTAAAGGGCCAATACCCCTGCCCCAACACCACAAACCAGTGCAATGAAGACCGAGCACGCTTAGTAGCCATGGGATGTTTGGTGTCTGTTGAGTAATAAGAAAAAGCGAGAGTGGAATGAAGTATGCTGGAGGAAGTCATGCCTATCTGATTGGCTGGAATGAACCCTTTGTGTAGGATAAGAGCGGGCAACTTCTGTGCATCTGGGAGCCAATTTTCCTCCTCTGGGACCCACTATGGACAATATTTGCACTTGTAGCACCATTTTAAAGTGTCAAAAAACTCTCAAATATCCCATTTCTCACATAAAATAAAACCCAAGGAAAAAGAAATATGAACTCCTGTCTTTATTTTTGCCCCTGGGGGAGGAAGGGAAAACAACTTCTGTCAAATCAGGGATACAATATTTCACTTGTATGTATTTATTATTTATGTTCAGCATTCTTACCCCGCTCATTAGCCAAGAAAGGTTCTCGGAGTGGCTTACACAGATTAATAAGAAGACTGTCCCTGCCCTCAGGTTTATAATCTAAAAGACATGACACAAAGACACAAAAGGAAAAAAGGGACTGGGAGGGTGGAGGAACAGAGAAACTGGCAGCAGTTCTTAGTTTCAAAGTTCTTACAGATGTTTGTTCTAGTAGGGAAAGGAAGAGCAAAACAAGTTCCCTGCTGCTGTTTCTTCTTTGGCCAATGTATGGGGGCTCGGTTGGTTTCTCCCTTGCTGTGATGTTTATCCTGGGAGGTAGGGAGTGCAGCTTCCCAGTGGTCCTTGGTTCTCTGGCTGATGGATGAGGCCAGTCCGCAGATCCAGGGGACAGTCAACTGGTAGGAGGGGTGCAGGGCTGGCCTTAGGATTAATTGCGCCCTGGGCGAGGAGTGCCTTTGGTGCCCTCCCCTGTGATCAGCTTGGGCGCTCCCCCTCAGGTCAGCTTAGAGCCCCCTTCACCTCAGCTTTGCACCCCCCTCAGTTCGGTGCCCTCCCAGCTCACCCACCCTAAAGCTGGCCCTGGAGGGGTGAAACAGACTCTCTGCAGCTGCTGTCTCTCTGGCGGATGCATGGGGCCAAGTGGGTCTCCCCTTTGCCATGATGTTCTTTTACCCCTCCAAGGAGAAAAACATAAGGCGTCAAAGGAATCCAGGAAGTTCCATCTGCAAACAAAGGAAATGCAAATTTGGTACTTTTAAAATTTGTAGCTGCTGGTTCTGTTTGGCTTTCCTTTAAGAGCTATCCCCACACAGTGCTTTTGGATGCCGTAGCAAAGGAAAATCATCTGGTTAGTGTTGCACGCAGCATCACCCCCAAACTAACCCAACACTCATTTACATGCACCAGGCTGGATGTCAAGACCTGACATCCTCAGACAGCTGCAGACACCCCTCTGATGTCAACTCTGTGTCCCCTCTGACACCATGTTTTTTTTTTTTTTTCTGGTGCTGGGTCACCATTTTTATTTCCTCTCCTGATATATTGTCAACTCTGGGGGGCTGTGGCAAATTAAAATGGCAGCACCCATTGGGGTTCTAGGAGCTGCCATTTAATTTCCTACAATCCCCAAGATTTTGAACTTATGGGTTCAAACTCTGGGTTGTTTGTCCTCCAACAACCCAGAGTTTCGGATTGAATAGAGCATCCCTCTGTTGTTTATTGCAGCAGAAGCGGGCGGGCACACAGGAACCAGCCCACTCATTCCTGCCTCATTTTCAACAACCCTTGGTTCACTAACTGTGGGTTGTTGATGACATGCAAACTGGGTCATCGTAAGGGAAAGTCTCCACAAAGCTCCTCCAACCTTCTTTATTTCTCTGGACTTGTCTGTGCCTCTAGGATTTCTGATGTTTTTCCCCCTTCTTTCTCCTGTTTTTGTTTTACTTGAGAATTCTGGAATGAAACTTAACATTTGTTTTTCTTCAGGTATAAGGGGAAGGAGAGGCTGCCTATCCCAACAGTAATCTACAGAGGGCGCAATCCTATCAGGCATATGAGGGTCAACCCTATTGAACTGTTTTTTTTGGGGGGGGGGATGCTGAGGGAAGTGGATCCTTCAGTCAGGTATAGCCATGAGGGCCTGGGCACACCTGTGGGGGCAGAGTTTTGACACTTGGGTCATGGCAGAATTGCCACTTTTCAACCCAGGAGGGCAGAAGTAAAAGGTGAGAACTGGGAGAGAATTTCAATCTATCCTTGGAAGATAGTATTCTTGGTATAGAAACTGATTTTAAAGAGGGCTGACAATTTTAATTAGCAAGCATAGTTGTTGCAGACATTATTTTATTTATTTATTGAAAACATTTTTATAGCACCCTTCATAAAAAATGAATCCAGGGCAGTTTGTAAGATTTAAAAAACAAAAGATGAGACCAACAGTTAAAAGAGCAGTCCACAATACTGACAAGTACACAGAAGTACTTTCAAAGCCTGAACAAATAAAAAGGAATTTACCTGGGGCCTAAAAGAAGTCGTTGGCACCAGTGACGGCATTCCATAACTGGGGTGCCCCAGCTGAAAGAGCCAGCTGTCTCGGGTTGCTACCCGCTTCACGTAGGAGAGGGGGCCGTGTAGGCCATCTAGTCCAATGCCCTGCACAATGCAGGAAACCAGAGCGAGAGCATCCCCAACAGGCAGCTGTCCAGCCTCCCCTTGAATTACGACTCCTCTGGGTCATTGGTTCCATTACAAACTGCTATTCCCATTAAGACCTGGGGTCTCCGGCATGGTGTTTGTGGGCAGTAGTGTGCCTGCAGCCACTTCTCTTGGCATCCAACAGGCTCCCTGCCCCTCCCGATTTTTATTTAATTTCCTAAGATTTTTTATTAATACTTTTTTTTTAATGAGAGGCTGGTATGCTGCAAAGTGTAGCACTGCCCTCCAGGATCATCTTTATTTGGGTTTAAAAGAGTGTTTTTGTTTTGGAGCTCACATCCCACCTCTGCCTTGTACTTAGGTTCTTTGACAAATTACTTTTCTTTTAGTCTCACCCATTTATTGGCCTCCTGGGAAATTAGTGTTTTGTGTCCAGTCATACCCGCCATGGCAGCCATTTAAAGAATGGGCAAGCCCTTCCCATGGCAGCTATTTTGTAAGACCAAAATGAATCCATGACACTCTCTCAGAATTCCAAATGTGCCCACTGACCCAAAAAGGTTGGGGACCCTTGATTAAGATGCTTCTCTTTAGTGATGGCCACCAATTTGGATGGCTTTAACAGGGGATTGGACAAATTCATGGAGGAGATGGCCATCAATGGCTATCAGTCCTGATGGCTATATGTTATCTCCAGTATCAGAGGCAGCATGCCTATGTACACCAGCTGCTGGGGAACATGGGCGGGAGGGTGCTGTTGCCCTCATGTCCTGCTTGTGGGTTTCCCATGGGAAGCTGGTTGGCCACTGCATGAACAGAATGCTGGGCTAGATGGACCCTTGGTTTGATCCAGCAGGGCTCTTCTTATGTTCTCCTAATGTTCAGCTAAATTAAATCTGCTCCTGCCCTCTGTGGCAGCAGAGAACAAGTCTTTGCCCTCTTCTATATTAGCCCTTCAGGTATTTGCGGAGTGCCTGGTTCCTTCACACTTTACTCATAGGGCTTGTTTTCCATACTCCTGATTATCTTCATTGCCCTCCTTTGAACTCATTCCAGCTTATCGCTATCCTTTTAAAAGTATGGTTTTAAGAAGGCTGCATTCTGTCTGCCTTAATGTACATCGCTGACTACAAGACTGGGCTAAGGGTGCACTGAACTGCACCCCTCTCCCCAATTTGCCAGGGGTTGGGGGGCGAAATCAGTTTGCCAGTATGGGTGGCTGGAGAGCCAGTTTCCTTTGCAGTGGTGACAGCTCTTTCCCCACCTTTTAAATGCTACTACCTCTCCTTTTACCCCCCTTCTGGAGGTTAGCAACTATATCATGCTGGGAGAGGGGAAACATGGTGGTAGGCAGAGCAAGAGCTCCAACCACTCTGGCTTTTATTTAAAATCCTGGAGAGGATTTTAAATGGGGTAGGGAGAGGAAGCCCCTCACAGGTAGCGGTATTTAAAAGGGGTGGGGCGATTGCCGCCACAACCGCCAAAGTAAGTCTCTCTCTCCCCCATAAACTGGTTCTGTCCCCACCCCTTTGTTTCACTCCAAAACAGTGACATTTTGCCAGCACTAGATTGGATGCTAGTAAATTTCTCCAGCTTACATAAGGACCATTTCAAAGTCGGTCACTATTGCTTCTCTAGGAGCAAAGGTCCCATTGGGACCTTCTAACTTAGATTTCACAGTCCACCCCCACCTTCTAGGAGATGATTGGATAAGCTCCTCTTTTATCCCCTTTGCCCCCTAAAAAATGGCTCTTTCCCATGTGTGCTTGTCAGATGTTTATACCTGGAGGAAACACCACCTCTCATTTATGTGGGTATCTAAGCTAAAAACTCACATAGATTTAAAAATGTATACATGAGATAACATGAGACTTATGATTTCCTCTTAAACCAGGGGTGGGCAAATTGTGGCCCTCCAGAGGTTTTTACCTACAGCTCTCATCATCCCTCATCATTGACTGTGCTAGCTAAGGCTGATGGGAGTTGTAGGCCAAAACATCTGGAGGCCCAAAGTTGCCCACCACGGCCTTAAACTCTTTCTTTGAAGGCTTTCCTACTTGTCTTTGTAAACTAGAATGAATTAATTCATTAGAAACTCTTGCTCTACCTGAATTGGCAACCTAGAAACTCCCCCACATGCTTGACTATTCCCACGTTGTTAGGTTTCAAGGAGGGCGATAGGGAACAGTGTCTTGGCCAGCAGATAATGGGAGGATCCTATTGTCTCACATGAGGACCTCTCCTCCAAAGCATCCTAACCCCTTTCAAAAGCTGCCTCTGGCCTGGGGTGGGTGGGAACCATGAATGTAGGTGGCGGCAGCAAGTGGAGTAGAAATATGTAAGGATAGAAATGACTAAGTGACCCACAAACCTGGAATTTGTAGAACTAGGCCCAAGGCAGAATTTGACTTTTAAAGGTATGAGAGGAAGGGAAGTTCAGGACACTGCAGAAGTGTTTGGTTTGAGTTTTAGAACCATCTTTGACATTGGAATGTGGCTAATGCCAACAAGGAGGCAAGCAAGCCTGGTTGAGGCCCTGGAAGAGACAGAGGGGAATACATTGTAAATTAATGGTGCAATCCACATCCCATGAAGTCAGTGGCAAAGTTCCCATTGACTTTAATGACTTGGGATTGTACACCAGACTTAATAACACAGTCCTGACATGAAATAGTACTGAACAAATGTTTGCTTAATTTCTAATTCTGGTTTTGAATTTTACTTTTGAAGGATACTTGTGGTGACCTAGCCCCCAACATAGATAAGTTTATTTTAAAAGTCCCGTCAAAACCAAAGGAACAAGTTTGTTGTGACTAAATTGATAGTTTAGGTAATGGATTCAAGGGGATGTAGTCCCAACTAATTTTAACTGAATTGAGATCTTAGGCTGCCATTCTTGGCATACTTCCTGTGACATATAAGAACCATGAAACCCGAGGGGATTTCCCCACCCCCAAATAACCAGGTTTAGGATCTGTCTTTAATAACTATTAAGGCAAAAATGTTAAGTGTCAGCCTGCCAAATTTCATAATTTTATTCTTTGTTTTCTAATTCCCACAGCAGCCATAATGAAGAATGTTGAAATATTTACATTAAAACAACTTTGAATATTTGCAAGCACATTTGGAGTGGGTGGTGGGATGGGGAGGATCTTCACCTCTCCTAGATTTGTTTCAGCTTCTACTTAAGAATAGCCATGCTGGATCAGGCCAAAGGCCTACCTAGTCTAGCATTCTGCCTAGTCCAGTGTCCAACCAGGTGCCGGGGGACGGGGGGACACCAACAGGACATGAGTGTTTTATTTAAGAAACTGGTGTGCATAAGCATATTGCTTCTCATAATGGACGTAACATATAGCCATCAGGACTAGTAGCCACTGATACCCTTCTCCTCCATGAATTTGTCTAACCCCATTTTAAAGCCATCCAAATTGGTGGCCATCGCTACATCTTGTGGTAGTGAATTCCATAACTGAACTAAGTGCAGTGTGTACAGGTATTTGCATTGTGTGAAGAATTTATTCTTCACTTGAAATAAAGGAAACAACAGAATCTATAATGACACCAACTTCTTTGTTGTTGTTGTTTTTACAAGATTTATGATAGCACAGAGTATTTAATCTCTGTTCCTTTCTTTCCTCAGGGACCCTGTTATCTGGACTTCAGCTGCACAAAGGTAAATTTTGGGGATCGATAGAGGACCAAATATACAGGAGAGATGTGTGTGGGGTGGGGTGGGAGGGATGCCAGAATGCTGCTTGGGTTGTGTTTCACTGGAATTCAACAGTTCTGGGGACTCTGGGACCGTAAATTACAAAATGACTAAAAGGAGAATGAGGTAGCAGTTCCATGCTGATCTGTATTTCCTTTCTGTGGTTTTAAACACAGTCCTTTTATTTAAAAACATTGGCAGAGCTCTGCTGGATCCATCTACTCCAGCATTATGTTACCTACTGTGGCCAACTAGCTGATTGGGCCAGGATCCCTTCTTGTGTGGAGGAGCTCCATGTGTGTACACTGGTATGAGTGTGAAGCTCTTCTCAGGTACGCTAAAAGCACAGATGGTGGGGGTGTGGCTATGGTCCCCCTGAAACCCTGCTCATGCACTCTTTGAGACTTCCCAATCCAAAAACAGCAGAATAGTGAGGGATCAAGTTGTCTATATTTGGTAGATTATTATTGATTTATGATAGCTCCTCACGTGATACTTCTAGTTTAGAAGAGGTTCTAATGGGCAGTGGTGTAGCCTCCCCTTAATTTCCAACAATTAATTTTTCCTACAAAAATAGTAATTATGACCAATTAACACATGGAATATGAGAGGAATGTAATTTCCTGTTCTCCCCTGACTTCCACCCTTCCCCAGCTTTCTCATGCGGTAGTGAAGAGAAACTGTTTCAGGTCTCTTTGTTTGTTTTTTCTGAACTGCGCTGCCCTAAAGGGGATAAGACACACAAGGTGTGAAGGAAACACCTCAGGTTATCCCACCACTGCCACCAAATGTGGAGAGGACAATGATGGTGTGGGTTATCCCACCTCTAGGCACCTCATTGAGGACTAGTAGCTATAACTATGTGGCGGCTCACTCCATCTGTTCATTATCCCATATCGAGCTCCACTGCCACCATAAAATATTATTTATTTATTACATTTATATCCTGCCTTTTTTCCTCCTTATGGAACCCAAGGCGATGTACATAATCTTCCTCCTCTCCATTTTATTCTCACAACAACAACCCTGTGAGGTAGGTTACGCTTGCTCCTTGGGAGGAAAGCTATGGCAAACCTAGACAGCATAGTAAGAAGCAGAGACATCACCTTGCCGACAAAGATTCGTATAATCAAAGCTATGGTTTTCCCAGTAGCAACGTATGGCTGCGAGAGCCGGACTATAAGGAAGGCTGAGCGCCGAAGAATTGATGCTTTCGAACTGTGGTGCTGGAGAAGACTCTTACGAGTCCCCTGGACTGCAAGGAGGTCAAATCAGTTAATCCTAAAGGAAATCAACCCTGACTGCTCATTGGAAGGATAGATCCTGAAGCTGAAGCTCAAATATTTTGGCCACCTAATGCGAAGAGAAAACTCTCTGTAAAAGGCCCTGATGCTGGGAAAGACTGAAGGCAAAAGGAGAAGGGGACGGCAGAGGATGAGGTGGCTAGATAGCATCACTGATGCAATGAAGATGAACTTGAGCACACTCCGGGAGAGTGCGCAGGACAGGAAGGCCTGGCGTGCTATGGTCCAGGGGGTCACGAAGAGTCGGACACGACTGAACGACTGAACAACAACAACAACAGTGACTGGCCCAAAGTCACCCAGTGAGCTTCATGGCTGAGTGGGGACTAGAACCCAGTTCTTCTGAGTCCCAGTCCAACACTCTGGCCATTACACCACGCTGGATATCAATATGAGCTGTCTGACTTACATGTTAACCTTTCTCCCTACTAAGTAGCTGGGTATAGGCATGGGACAAAACAGACCAGAGGTTCATATACATAAAACAAAGATATTTTAACTGTTATTTACAAATATAAATATAGCAAAATATGTTTTTCTTTTTCACTCATAAACAACAACAACAAAGATGTTGCTGTTGCTGGCTATGTGATAGCTGTACTTCCACCCCCTATCCAGCTTTAAGCCAATTTCTCTAATAAGCTCCACCCCACTTAATTCACAGGCTGGTCCTGTGGGCTTAGTTTGCAGTCTGCCCTCTGGTAGTTGCTCCAGCCTTCTTCACAGTCCACTCAGGACTGCCTGGCTTTTCTTTAGTCTTTCAGGCCCAAATCCAGATGGGGAGGATGGGGTATCTGGGGCCAGCAAAGATGCTTCATGTTGTCCTGGTCCTTTATTGCCTTTTCAAGCATCTGTTGTTGTTGTTCAGTCGTTCAGTCGTGTCCGACTCTTCGTGACCCCATGGACCAGAGCACGCCAGGCCTTCCTGTCCTCCGCTCTCTCCCGGAGCGTGCTCAAGTTCATATTCATTGCATCGGTGATGCTATCTAGCCTTCTCCTTTTGCCTTCAGCCTTTCCCAGCATCAGGGTCTTTTCCAGAGAGTTTTCTCTTTGCATTAGGTGGCCAAAATATTTGAGCTTCAGCTTCAGTATCTGCCCTTCCAACGAGCACTCAGGGTTGATTTCCTTTAGGATGGACTGATTTGACCTCCTTGCAGTCCAGCAAGTCCAAGCATCTGAGCCTTACTGTTTTCCTAGAGAAAACCTCCTGTGAGTTGACCATGCCTGTTTGTTGCTTATATCGGTAGCTGGCAGGATGGGTTAAGCAATGAGAGGGAGCCCTCTTCTAGCAGTGACGCTAGATGCTTCCTAAAGAAATACAGGAGCAGGACAACATGGGGCATCTTTGCTGACCAAGGAAAAGTGTGGGTGCATGGGGGGGGCGGTAAGTTGTAAACAAGCACAATTTATGACATTTAGGGATGGGCAGATTACTCACCATCCGTTCCGCGAAGGTGTCCGCAGGGGGGGGGGGGAGGTGATCCTTTCCTCCCCTCCGGAATCCTCTGGAGCAGCTCTGTGTCCGGAGGATTTCATAGAGCCACACTCCAGCTCTGTGGCACTGGCGATATGGTAATGGTGGCCGCCATTACCGTATTCCTTGGAGAAATACAGCCGCAAATGGCGTAGTGGACACCACTTGCAGCTGTAAAGTGCTGGTTTTTACCTAAATGGAGCCGTAAACGGCTGCAATTAGGGTAAACTCAGGGCTTTATGGCCGTAATGTGCACTACGTCATTTGTGGCTGTATTTCTCCAAGGAATATAGGATTTGGGCCGCCATTATTGTATTGCCAGCGCCGCGGAGCCGGAGCGCCGTTCTGCGGGGAATCTTCCGGATGCGGAGGTAAGTGGAGCTGTTCCACCGTGGATTCTGGAGGCTGGATTCCAAAGAATCTGGCCTCATTTGAGTCCGCGGCAGAATTCTCCAACATCCCTAGTGACATTGCACCAACATCATCACTGATCGGGGTCATGTCAGTTAAGGCATCAGCTTCCAATTTCCTGGCTTTGTGGAACTTGAGCCAACATGAGATAGCCTTAACACCAACTAACCTTAAACCAGCAGGTTTTCTATTAATTGAATGTTATTATTTATTTTAGAACATTTATATACTGCTTCCCAATTTTAAAATCCCAAAGCTGTTCACAACATCTTTCAGGTAACCTGGTCCTAAGTTTAGGACTCTATATGTCAACACAACCTGGCTCAGTAGGTATTTAATAGAGAACTACTAACTAAAACCTGGGTCGTGGTTACAAAGAGGCCATTTTTTCCATCCTTGACTATCCTGATTTCAGCACTCACTAAGGTTACAGACATGCTCCCTGCTGAAATGTGGGAAGTCTAGAAGAAGGAGAGGAGCATCCTAATCCTAGAAATTAGCACATGAAACTCCTATTACACAGAGGGGGATTGTAATTTCTGTGATGTCTCCCAGCTCAAGATATGTTACTTTCCCAAATGAAGTTGCTGATCTTGTCTTTCCTCATTTACTCGGATCCAAACAGCCAATATAACACTGGATCCAGACACAGTTTATCCCCAACTCATCCTGTCTGAAGATTGTAAAAGTATGAAAGTGGGATTCATACCTCAAGATTTGTGCAACAATCCTGGGAGATTTGACCAGTCTTCTGTTGTGCTCGGATGTGAGAAATTTTCTTCAGGCCGACATTTCTGGGAAATCATTGTGGGGCATGAGGAACAATGGGCCGTGGGGGTTGTTGCAAAGTCTGTAAGGAGAAAGGGCAATGTTTACTTTAGTCCTAAGGAAAGATTCTGGGCTGTGGGGAAGTGGAAAGATGTGTACGAGGCTGCTAACAAATCCCATTATCCTCATCTGTCTTTGAGAGGACAGTTCAAGAAGATCCGGGTGAATTTAAACTGTGAAGGGGGGCAGTTGTCTTTTTTTGATGCTGATACAGCAGCCCTGCGCTTCACATTCTCAACAACCGCATTCTCCAGAGAGACCCTTCAACCCTTTTTTTCTGTGCGTGAGAAAGGCCACCTCAGACTTTCTCCCTGAAGCACGTCAAAGCTACCCAACACGCCTTGCTAAAGTTACTCTCTAGATTAGGTATGGGGAATGTGTGGCCCTCCGGATGTCGTTGGACTGCAACTTCCATCATCCCTCACCATTGGCTATGCTGGCTGAGGGCTGATGGGAGTTGCAGTCCACCAGCATCTGGAAGACCACATGTTCCTCATCCCTGTTGTAGATTGGGATGAATCATAAATGCACACTCACACGCTTATTGTTCAGGAGCAGCTTTTACTCTTCTGCCAAAGCCTGCATTTATTACTGTTTGCTGTTCAAGTTCTGATATTGATAAAGCTGAAGACTGATTTATTTGAAGGAGTGGAATGGATGTGAGTTTAACTGCCTGGATGAACACAGAACCCAATATGAGCGAAGGCTAGAACATAAGTCAGGACTTAAGTCCCCTTGATTTCAATGGGTCTGTTCTTAAGTATGACTAAATCTGGATCCAGCCCCTAACCTATCTATCAATACATGAGTCAGGCTTGGTTCATCAACTTGCCTATCAAAGTTAATTTTTTACTACTGAGCAAGCATAAGTGGGCAGGACATATGGGGGAAAGCACTTTGTCAGGTAAGCTGGTCCCAACTTGTTTAGGAGTTTATACATTGATAATAACACCTGCATCTGGTTTGGTAGCATGTTGGCAGCTGGTACAATTCCTTCAATACGAGTATAAAATGCTTATGGTAGGATGCTCCAGTGAGTAGCCTAGTTGCTGGATTCTGCACTAGCTGCAGCTTCCGTACCAGCCTTAAGGGTAGCCCTACAAAGATCACATTGCGGTAATCCAACCTTGACGTTACTAGGTCCTGTACAACTGCAGTCAAGCTATTCCTGAACCGGAATGGCGGTAGCTGGCATACCAGCCAAAGCTGGTAAAAGGCACTCCTAGCTGTCGTGACCACTTGAGCTTCAAGTGACAATGATGGAACGAGGAGTACTCCCACACTACATACCTGCCCTTTTAGAGGGAATGCAGCTCCATCCAGAACAGGCAATTCACCTATTTCCTGGACCCAGGAACCACTCACCCCACAGGGCCTCCAGCTTACTGGGATTCAGTTCCAGTTTACTGGCCCTCATCCCATCCCATGATTGCACCCATGGACTGGCTCAGTGCTCTCTCTCTCTCTCACTCACTCACACACACACACACCCCGATCCAGATACTACAGAGAAATAGAGCTGAGAATCATCAACCTACTGATGACACCATTCTCCAAATCTAATGGCCACTCCCAATGGGTTCATACAGATGTTGAATAGCATTAGGGACAGAATTGTACCCTGTGGCACCCCATACTACAACTGCCAAAGGCTGACAGTCACCCAATGCTACTCTGTGGATGTGGTCCCATAAGTAGGAGTGGAACCAGTGAAGAACAAGTTCGCTGTCATCCAACCCACAGAGATGGTCCAGGCGAGTGCCACGGTTGATGGTATCAAAAGGACATCGAGGAGAAGCAACAAGGTCATACTCCCCCTATCCCTTTCCTAATAAAGGTAAGCCAGGGCGACCAACGATTATTCTTTCTCAAAGCCAGGCTTGATCCCAGATTGAAATTGGTCTAGATCAGGGGTGCAGAACCACTTTCAGCCAAAGAGCCAGATTCAATTTTGGAGAAGCATTCCAGTGGTTGGGGGCGGGGAAGGAATCCAGGGCAAAATACCAGCATGTTTTACTTTATAAAGTTACCAAGAAGTGGTCCTTAGGAGGGTAATTTCAACCTTTTAGAATGGGGGAAAATACGCAAAAGCCAGGAAATTATCAAATCATTGGGGAAGGGAGGAAGGGGGAACCATCTGCCCATGGGAAAGAGGGTGTGGCCATCTGGGAAACCAGGAGGGCCAGATTTGGCTCCTGCGGCTGAGGTTCAACACCCCATTCTAGATAAACAGTGTCCACCAAGAATGCACCGATTAAGGATGAGAACAGGGCTGCTGGGTAAAAAGGCCCAGGCTGTAATGGCTCTCCTCCTCACTGCCCACAAAAGAGGCTTTTCCCCACACTCAGAGTCCACCATTGCTCCTTCAGGGTCCAAATTCACTCTCCCCATGCAGGTGGTCTGGACCCCAAGCCATTTCTGAAGGGCACCTCTTGGGAAGACAGTAAGCTTCCTCCTCCTATTTTGTCTCCAGTACTAAAAACCACCACTTTGAGGAAGAGGAACGCCCAGTCCTGCCTGCAGCTAGGAGCTGCCTGCATGGGCAGGAGACAAAGAAGCAAACCCCTTTTTCCTTAAAAAGTCTCCCTCTTGCTTCACGAGGGAAAGCACCATGCAATATACTCCCATTACTTCCCACGCCCTTTTCTCTCCATGCCTGCTCACTTCTCAGAGTGTTCAGCCCCGCCCTTAAAAGAGGTCTTCGGTCACACATCCGCATTTTAAGGGCATCTCTATA
Source organism: Heloderma suspectum (assembly GCF_057233095.1). Classification (NCBI taxonomy): domain Eukaryota; kingdom Metazoa; phylum Chordata; class Lepidosauria; order Squamata; family Helodermatidae; genus Heloderma; species Heloderma suspectum. The sequence continues at coordinate 362,651,485 of NC_139459.1, read as the reverse complement.
CCAGCCTAAAATCCTGCATTTAAAACAGGGCTTTCTCCTGTTTTAAATGCGGGATCACAACAACTCCCTTTTTCACCCGCTTCCTTTCCCCTCTCTCCTTTCCCCCTCCTTCTCCCTGGATCTGAGTCTTCCATATATTTCATTGATCTTGCTCCTCCTCTTGCTGCAGCTCATTATCTGAGATCTATTTAAAAACTGAAAAAGGGCAGTTAGTGCAGGAGACGCTAGGAGGGATACAGTGTCATGTAAAGAGCCTGCAAACTTCCGTGAAGGAGCAATCTCAATCACAGGTAGGAATGGCAGAGAATTCCAACATGGACCCCAATGAATTCTATTGAATCTGGCCTCTGGAGTCTGTGGCTGAAAGGATCTCTTACCTCCGCCTCCTGCCGGAATCCTCTTCGGCCAGCTCCGTATTGTTGGCGATATGGCTGCCATGCTGGCTGAGGGATCTCCGGACACAAATGGCGTAGTGGATGCCATTTGTGGCTGTAAAGCCCTTAGTTTAACCTAATTGCAGCCATTTATGGAATCGCCGCGGAGCTGAGCTGGCCCAAGAGGATTCTGGGGGGAGGGACTGATCGCCTCCCCCCACGGGTGGATCCCTCCCCCTGGAGCAGCAGGTAGGGAATCCACCCATCCTTAATCGCAGGAGAAAAGCTCTGTGTCAAGAAAGCCTAAGCAGTAATTGAGCGGTAAGGGGCAGAAGGGCAGGCAGAGGATCCAGTCGCCTTGGGTACGTAAGCCTGTTCCGGAGTGTAAATTGGGTGTTCTTGTTGGGGGTTTTTTTTGCTTAGAAGAGTGAGGGGAGCAACTGTTTAAAGGCCTTATGCTGACTCTCTACTTTAGAGGAACTTTTAATTCCCCACTCTCAAATGGTGGGATGGATCTCCTTGGCCTTGGAAAATCCTTCACCCTCAGGGCTTTGGTGAACCCTCTTCCAGTTTCTTTTCTGTTTGCAGGGCATTCTCTCTCTCTCACATACATGCACACAAATGGGGGAAGGGCTGCAGTTTATTTATTTTTATTCTGTGCCCAGCCTCTGCCCCTCCACTCCCATGCCAAGTCCTTTGTAGCCTAATTCTCTGTGTGACTCCTGAGAAGCAAGCCCCCTGGTCCATGGGGTCATGAAGAGTTGGACACCACTTAACGACTGAACAACAAATACCTTTAAATAGCAATACAATTCATGTCCCCAGAGTGGGGAAGGTTGTTACCGGGTGACCTGTGTGCCTGCTCAGTTTGTTGTTCAGATGCAAACTGTTGACGGGAGACTTCAAGGCCCCTGCTGCTCTCCCTCCTTACGGCTCTTTATCTTTCAACTAGACACGGACTGGACAGCCTTTCAAATAGAGGACTCCTTCAAATACAGAATGGTTCTCTGGCAGCCCTTCAGATAGAGGACTTTCCTCTGTAACGCAGGACACCTGGCCCCACTCGTCAGACTCTGTATAAAGCATCTTCCTTTGCTGCTGTGTTTTGAACTCGAGACATTTTTAAGGAAACCCTCTGGAGAAGGCAGTAGCCCCCAAATCCCTCCTCCTATTCTGTCTCCAGTTTCAGCACTTCTAAGAAGAGGAACACAGCTAAGTCTCATCTGGGTGGGGTGGAGGAGCAGGCAGCAAAAACGAAACTTAACTTGATTGCGTCTGATTTGAGCCAGGGCTGCTGAAAGTCGCAGGAAGAGGCTTCAAGATAAAGTGACTTGGAGGCTTCAAGATGAAGCAGTACAATACATGTCCCCAGAGTGGGGAAGGTTACCGGGTGACCTGTGTGCCTGCTCAGTTTGTTGTTCAGATGCAAACTGTTGACGAGAGACTTCAAGGCCCCTGCTGCTCTCCCTCCTTACGGCTCTTTATCTTTCAACCAGACAGGGACCGGACAGCCTTTCAAACAGAGGACTCCTTCAAATACAGAATGGTTCTCTGGCAGCCCTTCAGACAGAGGACTTAGACACATCACCACCCTAAGAGCTGGATGGACCAATGGCCAAGACTCTGTATACGGCATCTGGCTTTGTTGCTGTGTTTTGAGCTCGAGACATTTTAAGGGACTGGCCTGCGAGCTCATATTAAAAAAAAGGTAAAGGTGTCCCCAACCAGTCGTGTCCAACTCTAGGGTACGGTGCTCATCCCCATTTCTAAGCCGAAGAGCCAGCGCTGTCTGAAGAGCCAGCACTGTCTGAAGACGCTTCTGTGGTCATGTGGCCGGCATGACTGAACACCGAGGTGCACGGAACGCTGTTACCTTTCCAGCCGAAGCAGCACCTATTTATCTACTTGCAATTTCTTGCTTTCGAACTGCTAGGTTGGCAGAAGCTGGGACTGAAGACGGGAGCTCACTCCGTCACGCGGCACTCGGGTCTCGAACTGCTGACCTGCCGACCTTCCAGTCTGCAGTTCAGCGTCTTAACCACTAAGCCACCGCGGCCCCCGCAAGCTCATATTACACCAGTACTTTTCCAGCTGCACTGGCTGCCAGTCCATTCCCGGGCCCAATTCAAAGTGCTGGTGTTAACATTCAAAGCCCTTAACGGCTTGGGGCCAGGTTACCTGAAGCATCGCCTCCTCCCATATGTGCCTGCCCGGACCTTAAGATCATCCTCAGCGGCCCTTCTCCGTGAGCCCCTGCCAAAGGAAGTGAGGCGGGTGGCTACTAGGAGGAGGGCTTTTTCTGCTGTGGCACCCCAGCTCTGGAATGAGCTCCCTAGTGAGGTTTGCCTGGCGCCTACATTGTATTCCTTTCGGCGCCAGGTGAAGACCTTTTTATTTTCCCAGGCATTTTAGCATTTTAGCTTTCTAGACTTTTAGCTTTGCTGTTTTAAATCTGTATTTTAAACTCCTGCACTGCTGCTAGGTTTTATTGTGGTTGTATTGTTATACTGTGGTTTTAGTGTTCTATATATTTAAAATTGTTTTATTGTGTGTTGTTTGGCTTTAATTTTTGTGAACCGCCCAGAGAGCTTCGGCTATTGGGCGGTATAGAAATAAATAAATAAATAAATAAATAAATAAGGGAAGCCTAGAGAAAGCAGTAGCCTCCAAATTTCTCCTCCTCTTCTGTCTCCAGTATCAGCACTTCTAGAAAGAACACCCCATCCACACACAGACGCCCGCGCACCCCCCCCCATGAGGAGGAGGGGCAGACAGGAAAACGAAACTCGCCCAGTTGTTCAGTCGTTCAGTCGCGTCCTTATCTGGTTTTCGCTTCCAGCCTTGGCTGCTGGAAGCCCCAGGAAGAAGCTTCAAGATGAAGCTATTTGCTCTGTTTGCCTGGACTTCTTCGCGGATCCGGTGACTCTGGACTGCGGGCACAACTTCTGCCAGGCCTGCATTGAGGAGTACTTGGGCAATTTGCCCAGAAACGCCGCCTGTCCCCAGTGCCGGGCGAGAGTTCAGAAGAGGAGCCTGAAGCCCAACCGGCAGCTGGCCAACTTCGTGGAGATCGCCAAGGAGCTGAGCTTGCAGCCGAAGCCGGAGGGAGCGGGGCGGAGAGTCTGCGAGCGGCACCAGGAGCCGCTGAAGCTCTTCTGCAGGGACGACGAAGCCCCCATCTGCGTGGTGTGCGACAGGGCCAAGGAGCACCGAGCCCACCGCGTGGTTCCCGTGCAGGAGGCTGCCCAGGAGTACAAGGTCAGGAGGGCTCCGCATTTCAGGGACTGCGGAAACTTGAGAGGGGTGCCAGAGGAGGAGAGGAGGGGGGGAGCGACTGCTGAGGGTGGGGTGGGGTGGGGTAGCGCCAAGCCAGACATATTAAAGCTGAAATTTCTATAACACTCCCACCTTGCAGTGTTTTTACCCAATGAATGAAGTCATAGCAATGGTTAATACACCCAGTGTCTGCAGAAGGAACTTCGTTTTTACGCTTCTTTGGCGGATCTTCCTTGGTGGGAAGCGATTGGCCTAAAAAACCATTTCAAAATCCAGGATTTTAGTGTAGCTGAGATTGCGCAGCAGTGTTTCTGATTAAAAAGTAGCACTGCAGCAAAGGGAGTATGTAATGATTCAGTGTCCACATACAAAATACACTTCTAATGCAAAAGCTCTATATTTATTAATGTCCAAATTAAATCGTCGTTTCACGTAAAAAATAAACTTTATTTATTATATTCATATTCCACCTTTTTCCTGCAAAGAACCCAAGCTTACATGATCCTCCTCTGCCTCTCTATTTTATCCTTACAAGAACCCTGTGAGGTAGGTTAGACTGAGAGTCAGTGACTAGTCCAAAGGCTCCCAGTGAGCTTCAGGACCGAGTGGGGACTAGAACCCGGATCTCCTGAGTTCCAGTCCAGCATTCTAACCAATATGCTACATCGGCATCCAAAGTTGTTCAATTTTTTGTTTTCTACCTTCACCCACGCAAACAAATTCTGTTAATTCAACCATTGAAGCAACGTACCATATCTTAAGAATCCATTCCTTTAAAGCCAGTGTGGTGTAGTGGCTGGAGTGTTGGACTGGGAGTTGGGAGATCCGGGTTCTAGTCCCCACTCAGCCATGGAAGCTCACTGGGTGACTTTGGGCCAGTCACAGACTCTCAGCCCAAGCCACCTCACAGAGTTGTTGTGAGGATAAACTGGAGGAGGAGAATTATTTATGCCACCTTGGATTCCTTAAGGAGGAAAAAAGGTGGGATATACATGTAAGAAAGAAAGAAGAAGTGCTGGCTAATCTCCATTTAGCAGCTATGAATAATTTTGCAGCTATTAAAAGATTTTCTACGAATTCCACATCCTCATCTATTACGGCACAATTAACGTATCCAAGGAAGATAAACACAGCGTTCATAGGTATGGGATATCCAATCATGAGTTTGTAAACGTTTTAAAATTTCCCTTACAATGCACATGGAGAAAGTTCATCATTATATCTACATTGCAGGAGTCAGGGCTGTGTGAGAGAGAGTGTGGGTGAGTAGAAAAGGAAACGTTCCTCCTGTGCAAGCACCGGGTCATTACTGACTCCTAGAGGGATGCCGCTTACGCTGGCGTTTTCATGGCAGACTATAGTGGTTTGCCATTGCCTTCCCCAGTCGTGACTGCCTTTCCCCCAGCAAGCTGGGTACTCATTTTACCCACCTCGGAAGGATGGAAGGCTGAGTCGACCTGAGCCGGCTACCTGAGACCCAGCTTCCACTGGGATCGAACTCAGGTCATGGGGAGAGTTTCGATTGCAATATTGCTGCCTACCACTCAGTGTTATTCCTATTTAAATGGTGGGGCGGGGGGGCAGTTTAGCATGGTGTATGACAACACTGCAGTGTAGTCCAGTAGTATTATCCAGTCTCCTGGTGTGTTAGTTTTATTTAGAGAAATGGGGGTGGTGGTGTTTGCGAAATTGATTTTAGCAGCAGTGCAATTTATTAAGGGATGGATGGGGTCGTTGTGGCGAGTGTGTGTGTATATGTCCTCAAGTTTTAGTTCTTGCAGTAGGCCTATGTGGGGCCACTTCCTCCTCCTCTCTTAACAGGCCTTGGAGCTGAGGCCCTGCAGCTCCTCAGTAGTTCGTGTTTTCTCATGTATTGTAGTAATGGAGAATCCTGTCATGAAGATACTAGAGTCTATTGTGTGTTGCTTGGAGAGCAGAGCCAGGAGTGGACTACAAGCCCAGCAGGTCACACACTCCTCCCCCCATATATTAACCATGCCCTTCACGCCTGTAATGGCCCTCGGCCCAAGGACCCTTACAGGGGTGAAGGGCGTCAGGAAAAGAACTGAGAGTTTCAGCTGTGGATGGAAAGACATCCAGTCAGCAGGTCTGCCTACTGAGAAGACCTGGACTCAGTTCAGATGACATATTAAACCACGATGGGTTAAATAAACCATGATGGTTTATTTAACCCATGTTGGCTTAGTGTGTCATCTGTGAGCTTTTTTCCCACCCACAGTGGGTTATTTTCCCCCAAATAAGTCATCCTGGGAACCCAAGGTCTGTGGTAAGGGTTATTTTAGCTATGGTGGGTTAGTGTATCTTTTGTTGTGCCAGCGTGGGTTACGGAGATTGCCTACAGAGCCACTTGGCAAGCACGGCCAAAAACACTGCCATCACTCTGCTCCTCTTGAACGATCTCTGAGCAAACTTGTTTTCCTGCCACATTCAGCTGTGTCTCCAACTTCAAATACCCCCCCAACATGGTTCCCAAATGGTTTCACATGTGGATAAATCCTCATTTTTCCATGAAAATGCAAAGTCCCATATTTATCCGGTAGTGCGTGTTGGTGGCTCACCATAAGGGAAACCTGTATATTAATTTTTGTTCCATTTCTGCAAACTCTAAAGGAGTTAGACCCCCCCCCCTTTTTTTAGTTGCACATAGGCGGAGAAAGGGGACCTGGCAAAAGCTTGAAAATCTACGAAGGAAGCTGCCTGGGTGGGCGGAAGGACTACAGGGAGAGGAGGGGTGAGGGGGGAAAAACCCTATGCTGTGTAGCTTATTTATCTGATTATCCATTGGGGCACAGTATGTTATTTGCAAAATAAGCTTCTGTGCGTAGCTTATGAGCCACCATGGGTTAATGTGACGTGTGAACAGGCTCCTGGTATGCAGATTTCTCCCCCTTCATGGATCACTGCCTTGTTGTGGCGAAGGGGCTTGCATAACTCAGTGAAGCCATAAGCTATGCCATGCAGGGCCACCCAAGACGGACAGATCATGGCAGAGAGTTCTGACAAAATGTGGTCCACTGGAGAAGGAAATGGCAACCCACTCCAGTATTCTTGCCAAGAAAACCCCATGGAACGTATCACAAGGCTAAAAGAGATGACGCCGGAAGATGAGCCCCTCAGGTCGGAAGGTGTCCAATATACTACTGGGGAAGAGCAGAGGGTATTTCCAAGTAGCGCCAGAAAGAGTGAAGTGGCTGGGCCAAAGCCGAAAGGACACTCAGCTGTGGATGTGTCTGGTGGAGAAAAGGAAATCCGATGCTGTAAACAACAATATTGTTTAGGAACCTGGAATGTCAGATCAATGAATCAAGTTAAGCTGGAGGTGGTCAGACATGAGATGGCAAGATTGAACATCGACATCTTGGGAATCAGCGAACTAAAATGGACAGGCATGGGCGAATGTAATTCAGGTGACCATCATATTTACTACTGTGGACAAGAATCCCTGAGAAGAAATGGAGTAGCACTCATAGTCAACAAAAGGGTGGGAAAAGCAGTACTGGGGTACAATCTTAAAAACGACAGAATGATTTCAGTACAAATCCAAGGCAAACCATTCAACATCACAGTAATTCAAGTCTATGCCCCAACCACTGAGGCCGAAGAAGCTGAGGTTGATCGGTTCTATGAAGACCTACAACACCTTCTAGAACTAACACCAAAAAAAAAAAATGTCCTCTTCATCATAGGGGATTGGAATGCTAAAGTAGGAAGTCAAGAAATCACCGGGATAACAGGCAGGCATGGCCTTGGTGTACAAAATGAAGCAGGACAAAAGCTAATAGAGTTTTGCCAAGAGAACACGCTGATCATAGCAAACACTCTTTTCCAGCAGCACAAGAGGTGACTCTGCACATGGACATCACCAGATGGTCAATATCGAAATCAGATTGATTATGTCCTTCGCAGCCAAAGATGTAGAAGCTCTATACAGTCAGTAAAAACAAGACCTGGAGCTGACTGTGGCTCAGATCATGAGCTGCTTGTTGCAAAATTTCGGCTTAAATTGAAGAACGTAGGGAAAACCACTAAACCACTCAGGTATGACCTAAAGCATATTCCTGATGAATATACAGTGGAGGTGAGGAATAGATTTCAGGGATTAGACCTGATAGACAGAGTGCCTGAGGAACTATGGACGGAGGTCCGTAACATTGTTCAGGAGGCAGCAACAAAATCCATCCCAAAGAAAAAGAAATGCAAGAAAGCAAAGTGGCTGTCTGAGGAGGCTTTACAAGTAGCTGAGGAAAGAAGGGAAGCGAAAAGCAAGGGAGAAAGGGAGAAGATATATCCAACTGAATGCAGAGTTCCAGAGAATAGCAGGGAGAGACAAGAAGGCCTTCTTAAATGAACAATGCAAAGAAATCGAGGAAAACAACAGAATGGGAAAGACTAGAGATCTCTTCAAGAAAATTGGAGATCTCAAGGGAACGTTTTGTGCAAAGACGGGCATGATAAAGGACAAAGAAGGCAGGGACCTAACAGAAGCAGATGAGATTAAGAAGAGGTGGCAAGAATACACAGAAGAACTATACAGGAAAGATCTGAATGTCCCTGATAGCCATGATAGTGCGGTCACTGAACTTGAGCCTCGAGAGTGAAGTCAAGTGGGCCTTAGGAAGCATTAGTAACAACAAAGCTAGCAGAGATGACAGTATTCCAGCCGAGCTATTTAAAATCCTAAAAGATGATGCTGTTAAAGTGCTGCACCCAATATGCCAACAAATTTGGAACACTCAACAGTGGCCACAAGACTGGAAAAGGTCAGTTTACATTCCAATTCCAAAGAAGGGCAACGCCAAAGAGTGTTCAAACTACTGCATAATTGCGCTCATTTAACATGGCAGCAAGGTGATGCTCAAAATCCTACAAGCTAGGCTTTAGCAGTATGCGAACCGAGAACTACCGGAAGTACAAGCTGGATTTTGAAGAGGCAGAGGAACTAGAGATCAAATCGCCAACATTCGCTGGATCATGGAGAAAGCAAGAGAATTCCAGAAAAAGTCTATTTCTGCTTCATTGACTACGCTAAAGCCTTTGATTGTGTGGATCACAACAAACTGTGGCAAATTCTTAAAGTGATGGGAGTACCAGACCACCTTACCTGTCTCCTGAGAAACCTGTACGAGGGTCAAGAAGCAACAGTAAGAACCAGACATGGAACAAACGAGTGGTTCAAAATTGGGAAAGGAGTATGACAAGGCTGTATATTGTTGCCCTGCTTATTTAATTTATATGCAGAGTACATCATGAGAAACGCCAGGTTGGATGAATCACAGATCGGAATTAAGATTGCCGGGAGAAATATCAACAACCTCCGATATGCAGACGATACCACCCTAATGACAGAAAGCGAAGAGGATCTCAAGAGCCTCTTGTTGAGGGTGAAAGAGGAGAGTGCAAAAGCTGGTTTGAAGCTCGACATTAAAAAAACGAAGATCATGGCATCTGGCCCCATCACTTCCTGGCATATAGAAGGGGAAGAAATGGAAGCAGTGACAGATTTTACTTTCTTGGGCTCCAAGATCACTGCAGACGGTGACTGTAGCCATGAAATTAAAAGATGCTTGCTCCTTGGGAGGAGAGCTATGGCAAACCTGGACAGCATAGTAAGAAGCAGAGACATCACCTTGCCGACAAAGGCCCGTCTAATCAAAGCTATGGTTTTCCCAGTAGTAATGTATGGCTGTGAGAGCTGGACTATAAGGAAGGCTGAGCACCGAAGAATTGATGCTTTCGAACTGTGGTGCTGGAGAAGACTCTTACGAGTCCCCTGGACTGCAAGGAGGTCAAATCAGTCCATCCTAAAGGAAATCAACCCTGAGTGCTCATTGGAAGGACAGATACTGAAGCTGAAGCTCCAATATTTTGGCCACCTAATGCGAAGAGAAAACTCCCTGGAAAAGACCCTGATGCTGGGAAAGACTGAAGGCAAAAGGAGAAGGGGACGGCAGAGGATGAGATGGCTAGATAGCATCACCGATGCAATGAATATGAACTTGAGCACGCTCCGGGAGAGAGCGCAGGACAGGAAGGCCTGGCGTGCTCTGGTCCATGGGGTCACGAAGAGTCGGACACGACTGAACAACAACAAATGCAGATTTCTCAGAAGCCAGGTCTGCCTATGCCCAGGCCTTGTCACTGTTCAATTCTACCAGAAATCAGTCACCACATCTACTGGACATGAACCTTTGATATTCTCAGGGCTTTGTGTTTTATGTGCTACCATACACAAAATATGTTTTCTGTAATTCCAGCAAAATTTGCAATTCCAAGTCAGGGCATTAAAAAAAAGAAGTGCAGCAATATACAAAAATTTGCAGCTCAAGGAAAAATTCCTGCAGTTCAGAATTCAAGCCATGCAAGTTATCAGTTGATGTAAAAAGTGACCATTAACAATGTGAAAAGTAAAATGTGTAGTCCGGGTTCCTCTAGAACCCTAAGCTCAGACCAAGGATAGAAATCTTTCCTCCCCCTGCCAAACACACTCGCCACAGACTCTGCTGCTATTCTCTAGAGTGTTCTGCAGTGTTTCGAAGATGAAGGAAATAATTCTAGGACAATTATTTGAAGTTGTCAGTGTTAAGGGCTTTCTTCACACAGAGCTTTGATCCTGCAATTGAGATTGCTCCTTCACCAAAGATGTTTGTGGGCTCTCTACATGACATCGTGTCCCTCCAGGGCGTCTCCTGCACTAAATGCCCTTCGTTCCGTTTTTAAATAGATCGCAGATAATGAGCTCTCAAATTACCCCGTTGTGTTCCGCCTGAGTTCCCTCCGTGAAAAAAAGCGGCAAGAAGAGGAGCGAGATCAATGAAAGATATGGAAGACTCAGATCCGGGGAGAAGGAGGGGGAAAGGAGAGGGGGGAAAGAAAGTGGGTGAAAAAGGGAGTCGTCGTGATCTTGCATTTAAAACGGAAGCAGAAAGCCCCGTTTTGAATGCAGGATTTTAGGCTGGTGTAGAGATGCCCCTAAGGACAGTGATGCCTTAACATATCCAATATGACATTTTAAGATCGCTGTTCTGTTTCTGTGCATCATGATTTCCCCTCTTGTTCTTTGGAAATCCCTCACTGCAAATAAAGTTCTGTTGGAGTTCATGATGCTTGTTGTGTGGAGACTGTCTATACCACTCTTCTGCATTAGTGCTGTCAAATTCCCAGGATTTTCTGCCACTCTGTGTCATGGAATTTTACTCTCCGCAACAAAGGATGTGCAGACACACACGGAACAGGCACAGGTGTGTTGAAGACACGCACGCTATGCGTGTGCATTATAGTCACAGCCACTTGCCCCCTTGGAAAAAATCCTGCAGCTTCCCATGGATTGCATGTTCCTCCTTTCACCATCTCAGGGAGTGAGAAAACCAGATTCCAACAAGATGCATTAACCTATTCAGTCTATTATGCTTTTCTGGGATAAAGGTGCAGGAAGCTGGGAGACCCTTGCACAAACACTGAGCACCAGAAGGCAGAGGGAGCAATATTTTTAAACTTGCCTGTCTTTGTTTCTCAGTAACAGTTTAAATATATTTGTATTTCTAAATCTCTACAGGGGAACTGAACTGGCACTTTTGTCTTCTCTCCAGGATCAGATCTGTAGCTGCCTGGAGACTCTGAGGAACGACAGAGAGAAAATTCTGGCACACAAAGCAGGCACAGAAATGGAAAGCCAAGACCTGCTTGTAAGTGTCACTTTTGCTGGAAAGTGAACATGTAGAAGAAAAAATACCTGGGAATATTGAACTGTGCAAAAGAGTGTAAAGCCCCAAGGCAGCCCTGCTCCTCAAAACCTTTATTATTTGGAATGACCTGATCTGATCTCCCATAAAATGTTCATGAAAGACCATGCGAAGGGTAGGCCCTTGTAAATCTTTTGAAAACTCTTTGCCTGACAGATGCAGGAAAGGTGTTTTTGACAGCACCGTAACCCACAGAGGCCCATTTGTCAGCCATGCGTGAAAGGGCTTTCTCCCCCAAATTGCACCCAAATTACGGACTTTGCTCCCTCAAGAACATGATTGGCTTCCATTCTCTTCGCCTTTAGAAAGTGTGTAAAGATGCACCTTTTCAATTTAGCCTTTCAAAGTGTGTAGTTTTAACTGTTTTTGTTTTTATTGTTGCAAGGTTTTATTGTTCTAAATTGTGCACTGCCTTGATGGCTTTTGAGCAGATAAGGTGGTATATAAATGTTACGTATAAATAAATAATGTAGACTGAATCTCTTTGAAAAGTTCGGAAGTGTCCTTCAGATGCAATTCTCTTCACCTGCCTTTTAATGCTGCAGAAACACATTCCATGCTTGACTTCTTTTCATCTGCTTGTTACAGGAGCAAATGAAAGCAGAGAGGGAAAAGATAGTGGCTCAGTTCCAAGAGCTACGCCAGTTTCTGGGAGAACAAGAGAAGCTTTTGCTGGCTAAGATGGAAGAGGTGGAGAAGGAGATTGCAAGGAAAAGGGATGAGCACCTGGCCAAAATCTCAGCGGATCTCTCTTCCCTGGAAAGGATGATGCAGGAAATGGAGGCAAAGTGTCAACAGTCAGGGAGTGAACTCCTGCAGGTAAGACGGCAAAGACAGCCAAAGTTTCTTTTTGTGGGAATACTGGTTCTGAACCCTTTGTGTGCTTTCTTCACTTACACAAGACATGTAGAGGCCCAATTTATGTTACAGGTAACTGGGCTTGTTATGTCAAGGACCATATAAAAGAGGAACAGGATAGTATTCATCTTAGCATGGGCTATTCTGACCTAGAGGGTTGTTTCCACACTAGCCATTTTGTCTGAATTTGCCATCTTTCATTAACTAAGAATTTATGGACAATCCGGAAAACGTCAGTCTCTTCCATTTCAGGGTTTTCTGTCTTGACCTCCTGCCTTCTACTTACATCTGATATACTCAAAACACAATTGTATCGGGCACCCTGCCCTGTGTGGACTGGCAAAGTGGTACTGAGGTTTTTCAGGGCTACTGTGTCTTTATTACTTTTATTTATTTGTTTGTGATTCTTATATACTACTGAATATAATAAATTCCCTCAGCAGTTGACAATAAAATAAAAACCTCCTTGTAGCTCTTGTTGGACTAGATGGATGCTTGGCATTTACTCATTTTCAGAATTCTTGTCCAATATATATTAATCTGCCTCAGGTTCTAAGGGCGCAATCCTATTCAGATAGGCGGCCGCCTATCCAGTGTGAGGGCAGGAGAAGCACAGAGGGGCTCACTCAGTGGGAGGGCTGAGCAGGAGAGGAGGCTGCTGTACGACACATTGGATGTGTTGTACAGGCATTTCCGCTGTCCCCACCGTGGAACACCCCCAGACACGCCCCTTTTGGGCCGCTCCGCACTCCTCTTGCGAGCGCGGAGGACAGGGCTGTTTCGCGCTGCCTCTGAGGCAGCACGGAAGTTAGGGGAGGTCAGTTCTCTGGCCATATGATTGCTCCCTGAGAGTTTTAAATAGATTGTTTTGTTTTGCACTGAAATGACTGCATGCTGCCTGAGGAATTAATGCTGTGAATGATTTCCAGACAAAGTGGTAAGCACTGAGTTCCCTTTTATTTCTCCTTTCTCTCTAGGATATAAGAAGCACCTTAAAAAGGTAAGTGGATCCCACTCATTTTGCTTCATACTTCATGATACTGAGAAGGCTCAGGTTAGCATGAATGGAATTTGGCCCTCCAGGTTTCTTGGGGTGGGGGGCGGGTTGGAATCCAACATATCCCAGATGAAAATAGCATCCTTTTGGACTTGTAATATAACTATTATTTCACAAAGGATCATTACATTACAAAAAGGATTCTTCTCTGCTTGCTGTACTCTGTATTCATTTTAGAAAAAGAAACCCCAAAGGTGCTTGAAAATATCATTAATTCAGTATATCTTTAAATTTCCAGCTTCCCCTGGTCCATCTTCAGCAAACTACAAAAACACACAGGCATTTTACAGCCATGTGAAATCCCATCACTCATAGTAGCGGCAGTAGCATTCTCTGTATTTCTGATGTTCAGGCATGAGTGCTGTTGCTTACGTAGCTAAAACAGCTGGGCGGAAGCCCAAGGTTTGCAGGAATACACACAAATCTGGCGGGCAGGGGGGCTTAAGGGCAAACAAATCCTCCGAATAGCCCAAACATGATTGAGTTCAGGACATAGAATGCTGGCTGAGGGCTTCTGTACATGAGGCTAAAGACTAGACTGAGAGTAGACATGAGGAATGCCTGGTTTTTGGCAAGAGCAGCACCCCAACGTTTTGACTCCACATCTCCCCAGTAATGTCTAAAAAGAAAAGCTGTGTGATTTGATTTCCATGACACCCGCAAGCGACAGGCCAGGAAGTGCTGCAGGGTGAGGAGGCCCCGAGCACAGCGACTCTCACTAGACGTTCCTGGAGAGATGGGGGGAAGAGCCAAGCAGCTGCTCTCTGCTCTGGGCAGCAGTGGAGCAGCTGGGACATTTCGGACCCTGGGCTTCATGGCCTTGCAGGGTTCCCTTTAGACAGCCATTCACATTGCTTCAGTTGTGAAGCACACAGTTAACATTTCTCTTAGCCCCTGCAGCACGCAGTACTTGACAATCATTTCTATATGCTTGATATGTTAGACCATTGAAAATGTTTGCCAACACTAATTAAAAAAATAAAAATACTCTGAGCATGTGTAGTTTTGCATTTTAAATTCACTTAAATCATAGCACCATCACGGGTACAAGAACAATATGGAGTTTGCCAGGTGTTGACATATTCCCCACTTTCCCCACCACCTGTTGCTCTGCATGGTCATTTGGGGACCCCCAGGGCCCTATGCATGTACCCCAAGGTCGAAGCCTAGGTGCCCCACTGCTTGGCAGCAGCCACATGTTCCTCATGGCATGTGGTTGGCTTCCAGAGGCCTGGCTTTGGGGATTTCAGAGCCGTAGTGAAGCAGAGTCTCCACCGTAAAGCACCACCATCCCCCTCTGCCTTTCTGCAGCTCCCTGAGTCCTTTGGCTTTCTGCCACTTCCTTCCTTCCTTCCCTCTTCCTTTCTTTGTCGAATTCAAGTTTCGACAGAGGCTGGGTCAACATTTGTTTCTCTCCTACAGGTTTGAGAAGGAGACGTTTGAGAATTCTATGGCTTTCCCCCCTGCACTGAAATGGAGGATCTGGGACGTCTGTGATATCAATTACTTTTTGGAGGGATTCATGAAGCAGACCAAAGGTACCAAAGAGCGGCTGCAAAGGATTTCATGTTGTGTATTGAAATGGCCCAGATGTTGTATTGCCCCTGCAGTAGGCTTTGAACTATTAATTTAGAGGTGCCAAGACAGTGATAAATCAGATCCAGGTTTACTTACAAGGAGATACTTTATTGTGTACAATCAGCACACAGGCGTGCCCAATGGTTGGATCAGACAACAGCTTCTCTGAACCCAGAACCAAGGAGTAAAATGGGTTTCATACCATACATGTCAGCAGTGAGGCAGCATGACAGCAGCAAGCGTTAATTAGCATTCGTCTACAACTTTCCCATCATAGAATAACAGTGCTTGTTAACTTTCCTAGCACAGCCACCTGCAGCTCGGCATAAACATAGCCTCACTTCTCAGGCACATCTTAGGCCCTGATAAGATACCAGCCTTTGTTAGCATGGAATGTGCCGAGGCCGCGGTATCGACCGTTGACTCATCTCACATGCTCAGAGGCCGACTAGCAAGGAAATTGGGCTTAAAATGAACCTAAACCAAGCATTATGGATTTCTAGGCCCCTCTAACACTACAAGCGACTTGGTTACAGGCCTGGGGCCAATACAGATGTCGGTGGAAAAGTCACTTGTAATGTTGGCATAGTTGGAAAATGGAGGATTTGGTGTTCCAGCTGAGAAGACAAAATCTAGTTTGCACAATACGATAGCCGACTGTGGCTTAATTTACCCGTGGGGGTGTTGCATTGTGAGACAACCCTCAAATAACCCATAAGGGTTTTTTAGGGAAATTTGAGGGTTGTCTGACACTCAGCCTCTACAGCCTGGGGTCACACAACAAACTATGGCAAGCCAGGGGCCATGCTTTGCCCACAGGGCCCACAATGCAACAGCCCCCACTGGTAAATTAGGCCATGGTGGGCTGTAGTGACGTGGGAAGAGGCCCAGTGAGTTCATTGTAGAAATTGCTCTGGCTAAAATTGCTCCTGCAGACTTAACACCTGTATCCTATGTACTTAAACTGCACTAACATGCCTAATTGGGAATGTTAAGAAAATTCCCAATAGGAGAAGACAAGTCTGAGTATTTGTAAACGATGTAGGGTTGGGACAAGGATTCTCTTTACTTCCACCTCTCTCAGACTTGTATCAGAATTCACTGAAAGCTTTACTTGAAATAAGGAAAAAATAGACAAAATAATATCAAATGGGGGGGGCGGGTTGTTGTTCCAAGATTTTTCGTAAGAGTGGTGTGATGTTTTGTCTCTATTCCCTTCCTTTCCCAGACACTCTGATATCTGGACTTCAGCTGAAGAAAGGTAAACTGTGGGATGTAATAGAGCACAAGGAATTAATGAAGCGGGGGTGGGGGTGGGGATTTCGACCCTGTCAGAAAGTTGTCTGCTTCTTTTTCATTGGATTTCCCCAATTCTGCCCTTGGGGCTCTGGAACTATAAATGACGTCAGTAGGAAAGAAGGATTGAGCAGTTGTATGCCTGTCTCCGTGTATCTTACACACATAGAATCATAGAATAGAAGGGTTGGAAGGGGCCTACAAGGCCATCGAGTCCAACCCCTTGCTCAGTGCAGGAATACATGCTTATTCCTTTGACATAAGAACTATCCGCCTGAATCAGGAAAAGGGTCTGTCAAGTTGAACATTACTTTCCATTAGTGGACAGGCCACACACTGGGCATAAAGGCTGTAGCCACTCACCTGGTTGTCTGAGGTGGATAAGGATCTCCTCCAGGTGACCAGACAGTGGTATCTCCTTCCCTTTCTCTTAGTCATTAAATCATTGTAATAAGGTGTCTGTTGGCTGATGGGACCTTTCTGGGCTAGTAACACTTGTGGACATAGTTGCCTGCAAATATGCTGAGATGAATATTGGAGCTTCCAGGTAAGGAGAGACTTGGCTATCGTAGCTCTTGGGCATCCCTACACCAGCCTAAAATCCTGCATTTAAAACGGGGCTTTGTGCTTAGGTTTTAAATGCTGGATCACGACGACTCCCTTTTTCACCCACTTCCTTTCCCACCTCCCCTTCCACCTCCTTCTCCCCGGATCTGAGTCTTCCATTATCTTTCACTGATCTCGCTCCTCTTCTTGCCGCTTTTCCTCTTTTCACGGAGGGAACTCAAGCTGAACACAACAGGGTAATTTGATAGCTCGTTATCTGCTATCTCTTTAAAAATGGAACAAAAGGCATTTAGTGCAGGAGACGCCCTGGAGGGTCATGGTGTCATGTAAAGAGCCCGCAATCGTCCAAGGAGCAATCTGAATTGCAGGATAAAAGCTCAGTGTGACGAAAGCCCTTGTTGGACCTAACCTCTCAATTTGTTTAGTTCTCCTTTACAGCCATCAAGGTTGGGAAGTCATCTGTTCCCTCATTTTTTTTAGGGGAAAGGTAATTCCTGAAATGTGGCTCTAGGCTGAGGACATAACATTCTGGAAAATTTTATTTATTATCTTTTCTTTCCTGGTCTTTCCACCACCACTGCTACCAACAGTAAATGTATCTCTGGATCCGGACACAGCAAATCCCTATCTCATCCTGTCAGAGGATCATAAAAGTGTGAGAAAGGGAGAGAAATGTCAAGACCTGCCCAACAGTCCTGAGAGATTCGACAGGAATACTTTTGTGTTGGGATGTGAGGGATTCACAGCAGGCAGACACTTCTGGGAAGTCGCTGTGGGGAGGGAAGGAGCATGGTCTGTGGGGGTTGCCAGAAAGTCTGTGAGAAGGAAGGGTGACATCACCTGTGCTCCTGAGGAAGGGATCTGGGATATGGGGAAGTGGAATGTTGAGTACTGGCCTTCCAGCCACCTCCGTCCTCCGTCAGTCGCTGGGAAGCTCAAGAGGGTCCGAGTGAGTCTGAACTATGAGGGGGGACGGCTGGCCTTTTATGATGCTTCTACAGGGGCCCAGATCTTCATCTACTCAAAAACCCCATTCTCTGGGGAGACCCTTCTCCCCTTCTTTTGGGTGTGGGGAAAAGCCCGCCTGACGCTTTCCTTCATGCAGTCAGAGGGTGAGGACAGATGTACATAAACCACACACATTCAGCCTCTCCTGCAGGTCTGAGCCCAGGCGTCCCCCACCCCCTGTAATCTATTTGAGGAGAGGTCAGGTTTGGTCGGGAGAGATTGCCTGGCCCTTGTGTCAGCCTACCTATTGCTTATGAGTCAATTTCAAAGTGCATTTAAAAAGGCAAACTAATATTTAAAAAAATTATTAAACCACATGATAAAATGTTTTAAGTAGATAATCATGTCAAATGCATGTGTGTGAATGGGGGGGGGAGCCCAACGCAGTAGACAGCATGCTTCAAGCAGCTTTCACTCATGAGGCAAGTATGGGGTTGGGGAAGCTCACTGAACCCCTACAGCAAAAAGCCTCCATCGCCACCCGTTTCTATGTGCATCACTCGCTCCATCCTTCACTAAGGGCATCTCTACACCAGCCTAAAATTCTGCATTTAAAATGGGGCTTTCTACTTCCGTTTTAAATGCAGGATCACGACGACTCCCTTTTTCTCCCGCTTCCCATCCCCCCTCCTTATCCCCGGATCTGAGTCTTCCATTATCTTTGATTGATCTCGCTCCTCTTCTTGCCACTTTCAGTCTTTTCACAGAGGAAACTGAAGCGGGAGACAACGGGGTAATTTGAGAGCTCATTACCTGCGATCTATTTAGAAACTGAACAAAGGGCATTTAGTGCAGGAGACCCCTTGGAGGTTCACGGCGTCATGTAAAGAGCCCACAAACTTCTGTGAAGGAGCAATCTCAATTGCAGGATAAAAGCTCCATGTGAAAAAAAAACCTAAGGCAGTCCAATGTACCTCACAAACCTTCATGCTGTTACTCTCAAGACCAGGAATAATAATAGAATAAAATTCCGTGTACTCTCCATCTTTCACTATGGCATTCAAATGTACCTGACGAACATTCCTGCTTTTACTCTCTAGACCAGAATGATAATAATAACATTAAATACAGTGTACTGGACCTTTGACAGCTCTGCAAAAGCTTACACAGGCTTCAGGTCACTCACCAAAACTAAATAAAAGGGAACCGGCTTTTCCCCTCCCTCTTCCCACTGTAGCTTTATTAGATGTAATAACCCATTAATCGTCTTAATACCATTGTCTATTCTAAATCAAGGGAGAACTTCAAATGGGTGTTCCACCAATGTCACCCTGAATTCTGGTTTTTTTTTCCTTTGCCCGTTGTCCCACCCAGACTTCCAGAAGCCGTAAATATTCCCAAAAGCCAAATAAGCCCACCAAAAACATCCTTCGTTGTTGCTACTCAGGGAGGCTGCTGCAACATTCTAAACAAAATCTATATGCAAAGAGGCCCAATTTACTTGTTCAACAGATTTCAAATGAGGAACCTCCTAGGCAAGTCTGAATGTGAGCAACGGATCCTGACGTGGGGGAGTAGGCTGGGAAATGCTGTTCTCAAGTGTGAGCACGTGGGGGGGGGGTGCTCCCATTTTACACATAGGCAGATCCAAGGTTTTATTTTTGAACCAAACCTGTTTTTACTCTTTTTGTATCATGCATATGAATATGTTTTGGCAAAGTTTATAATGTTCTTGTATTAAAGATTTCACTTCAGACTTTAAAAAGCACGCTGGTCTCATTGACTCATTTTAAGAATCAAACTTACTTCTGAAGCTGAAGGAATCTTGAGAAAGGTCTGAGAAATTGATTGTTATTGCAGGGCAGGTTGACTTGAGAGAAGATGGTCCTTCAGGTACCCTTTTTCGGAGAAATTCAGAGGGACATACAAGGCTCTTATTCCATTATTCCAAGCTTTTCACACAGTTGCTAACCAGATGCCCATGGGAAGCCTAAAAATAGGGCATGAATGCAACCCTCCTGGTTCTGTTTTCTTCTTTGACAAACAGGACCTCTGGCCAGAATGGCAGAAAGGAGAGGGACTTCTCTGCTCTGAAACCAGCCTTGTCTGGCACTCTGGCTAGTCCATGCTCAATGTGCTCGAATGCCAAACCTGAGGAAATGAGCATCGCTGAGGAGAGAAGAGCGTCTTCTGAGGAGAGATGGCCTTCCCCTCCTTGCTCAGCATCTTGCAGTTGGCTTCTCCTCTGGTGCGTAGCAAGAAAGCTGCTGGCTCCAAAGCAAGAGGCTGGTGGGCATAAGACTACTATTCTGCATATCTTCTTTCACTTTTGGGCAGAGAGCAAGGGAGAGTGGCTGTAGGTTTGAGTCCCCGGAGCTCCCTCTCTTTTGCCCTCAATATGGCTTTTTGTGTGGTTGTGCCAGGTATGCAAAAGGTGAGTGGGGGCATTTCCCCACTTCTTTCTGGTGGGGCTTGAACTACCTTCTTACGCTTCCGATCTATCTGCAGTGAGCCACTGTGGTTGCTGGAGTGGGGGCCTTATGGCATTGTGTATGTGTATGGTGTTATATGGGATTGTGTCGGAGGACTGCCCAGGGAGGTGTAACATCATTGACTGCCTCCGTGTCCACGTGGCAGGTGAGTGTATGTTGTTAACATGTCCCTGCTTGGTGGGCTGTGCCAGAGTTTCTAGCTGTGCCCGGCTTGTCCCTTGCTTTCCTGCCACTTTTTCTTTCTTTAAATCCCCCTTCCTGCTGAGCTGAGTTGGCACAGGATTTGGGACATGTTCCTCCGGTGTATTGGAGGCATAGTTCTGGGCCAATGTGAGGTAAATATAGGATTGCTCAGCCTTTTCTCTCCCATCTCAACTGCCCCCCACCCCCCAATCATAGCATGACTGGAACCTGAAGAGGTGATACTCATGTGTGAATGGACCATTATAGGTATAATATCCCAGGCAAGAGTTTCATTTTGCTGACCTTGTACTTCCCATAAGGCAATGCTTTCCCAACAATGGATGTGTAAATGAAGCCTGTGGTAGAGTCAGCCTTGGAAAGGAGGGGACTCTGATTCAGTGGAGGGCTTTAAGCAAAGGCTGAAAAGCCACCTCTTGGGGTTACTGGAGTCAGTCCTGCAGCTAGATAATTTTAGATCCTGGACTTAATGGCCTTAGCACCTACCCACCCCTGTTTACACAGCCTTGTGCAGTACCTTAGTTGTGAAACACACCACTCACATTTCTCTTCCCCCCTCACTCCCAGAAGCCATTCCCTGCTTTACAACAGCTTCTCCATTCCTTATCTCAGCCTTCCCCTAACCTGGTGCCCTCCGGACATTTTGGACCACAACTCCCAGCATTCCTGACCATGGGCTGGGGCTGACGGGAGTTGAAATCCAAAACGTCTGGAGAACACCTGGTTGAGGAAGCCGGCCTTATATGTTAGAACATTCACCATTCCTGCCAAGGAAAAAAATTACAAGCATGTTTGCATTTCAAGCTCACTGAAGTCGTAGCACCATTACAATTATAGAAATACAATGGGTGTTTGCTGCTTTTCCTCTGCCACTCCCTGGGGGGTCATTTGGGGGCCCCTGGGCTGCAGTGCCCTGGACTGTGGCCCCCAGGTCCACAACTAGCAGCCCCACTGGCTGTCATAGAATTCCTGTATTGGTAGGAAGTCCCTTGAGGTCACTCTAAACACACTCTAATCTTTAGGGCCCAGACAGCCATATTTCATTCCTCTGGGTTGGACCATCTGCTCTGCAGTCATTTCTAATGTGGAGGGACAGGCGTGGAATGGGTTCTGCCAGATGTCCATTGCATTGACCTCTCCTGGAGCAGAAAGGAAAGGACTGCAGGACTTCCGCCTTCTCTGTCTATAACTACTGTACATGCTAGCCACACTGCTGGTGTAGATGCTTGCTTGCACATGCTCAACTTGCATATTTCTAAATAAATATTTCAAAGTTGCTTGTCTAGCTTCTTCCCTGAACCAAGCCAAATCCTTCCTTACATCAAATCTCTTTTTCTTCTCTTCACTCCACCCGCCTTAAGGAAAATCCTCCGTTACTGTGGCTTTACTTCCTGTCACTTATAGGGCCATCATCTGAAGAAGAGCTGAAGATCTTTAACGTTTTATTTTGCATTGTGCAGCACCACTCCCAAAATCTCTTTCAGTTCCTAAGGCAGAGTTCCTGAACGGATGTTTTTGACTTCACCTCCCATCAACCCCATGCAGCATGGCCTACTATCAGGAGTGCTGGGAAGTGTGACCTTGAGTCCAAGAAATCTGGGGGGTACTAGGTTGGGAACAACTTTGCACATCTGTACACTCTTGTGTGTATCCCTGGCTGCCCACCCAGTGTCAGGTATTCCAAGCCTTCCCACTGAGTAGCAAAGCAACAGTAGTGAATCGCTGTGCAATCCACAAACTCTTTATTCAGTTAAGAGCATTTCTTCACACCTGTACCATCCACAAAGCTGGGAGCTGTCCTCTAGGCCTAATTAGCTACAGCCAGGGCCAGAAATATTGGAACAAGGATAACTACAGTTTTGGCAGTTGGCCTCTGTACGCCACCACATTGAAGTTGAAAGGAAACACACCCAGATGGGAGTGAAGTCAGGACTTTCAGCTGTAATTCAAGGGGTTTGACAAAAGTGCGGCACTAACCATTCAGGAAGTACAGCCAGTGGCATACACACACACACCCCATCGGTGGTGGCTCATAAGTAATGGAACAAACCAACATCATTTCAAACTTATCAAGCCTTTAATACCTGGATGAAAATCCTTTGCAGTCAATGACTGCCTGAAGTCTGGAACCCATGGACACGCCCCAATGCTGAGTTTCCTCCCTCGAGATGCTTTGCCAGGCCTTCACTGCAGCTGCCTTCAGCTGCTGCTTGTTTGTGGGTCTTTCTGCCTTCAGTCTTGTCTTCAGTAAGCGAAAACCATGCTCTATTGGGTTGAGATCAGGTGACTGACTTGGCCATTGAAGAACTTCCCACTTCTTTGCCTTCTGAAACTCTTGGGTAGCTTTTGCTGTATGTTTCGGGTCATTATCCATCTGCCATATGAAGTGGCATCCTATCAGTTTGGCAGCATTCAGCAGAAAGTGTAGCCCTATACGCTTCAGAATTCATCCTGCTGCTTTTCTCAGCAGTCAGGTCATCAGTAAACACCAGTGTCCCGGCTTCATTGGCAGCCATACATGCCCATGCCATAACACTGCCTCCACCAGGTTTGACAGATGATGTGGTATGCTTTGGATCATGAGCTGTTCCTTTCCTTCTCCAAACTTTTCTCTTCCCATCATTCTGGTACAAGTTAATCTTGGTTTCATCAGTCTAAAGAATCTTATTCCAGAACTGGGCAGGCTTTTTTATGTGTTTGCTGGCAAAGGCTAATCTGGCCTTTCGGTTCTTGAGCGTCACCAGTGGTTTGCACCTTGTTGTGAAGCCTCTGTATTTACATTCATAAAGCCGTCTCTTGACTGCAGATGTTGACAATGACATGCCTACCTCCACAAGAGTGTTCTTGACCTGGCTAGATGTTGTGAAAGGGTTCCTCTTCACCATGAGCAGAATTCTGTGGTCATCCACTTTAGTTGTCTTCCGTGGTCTTCCAGGCCTTTTGCTGTTGCTGAGCTTGCCAGTTAATTCCTTCTTTTTCAGGATGTTCCAAACTGTTGTATTGGCCACTCCCACTGTTTTTGCTATCTCTCTGATGGGCTTATGTTGTTCCCTCAGCCTAATGATGGCCTCCTTCACTTGCATGGACACCTCTTTGGACCTCATGTTGGGGGTTCCAGTGAACAGCTACCAAATGCAAATGTAACACTCAGAACCACCTCCAGGCCTTTGTCTGCTTGCTTGGTCATGGGGTACCCAGGAAACAGGCCACACCTGGCCACGCAGCTGCTTGTCAGCCATTCCTTCCATTACTCATGAGCTACCAACAGTGGGGGGGGGTGCATGCCACTGGCTGTACTTCCTGAACGGTTAGTGCCCCATTTTTGTCAAACCCCTTGAATTACAGCTGAAAGTCCTGACTTCGCTTCCATCTGGGTGTGTTTCCTTTCAACTTCAATGTGGTGGTGTACAGAGGCCAACTGCCAAAACAGTTATCCTTGTTCCAATATTTCTGGCCCTGACTAAAAAGAGTTTTTGTCAAGAGAGCTGCTAAAAACAAAGCAGTTGC
Source organism: Heloderma suspectum (assembly GCF_057233095.1). Taxonomy (NCBI): domain Eukaryota; kingdom Metazoa; phylum Chordata; class Lepidosauria; order Squamata; family Helodermatidae; genus Heloderma; species Heloderma suspectum. The sequence goes on along the minus strand of NC_139459.1, from coordinate 362,627,571 downwards.
TTCTCAACTAATGGATGGGTTTTCCGCCATGCTGGATGGCTTTTTTTGGGCTCCTCCCTTCAGGGAGAATCCTCCTGACCGAACTTCTGATGGGCAGCCAGTCTGGCAGAACGCTTCCCACCTCCTCTCAGCTCCATCTGCTTAGCTCAGCAGTGGGCTCTGGCATCTGTCAATTCTGGTGCTCCCTCTTCTTCCGACAGAGGGAGCTTTCCGTGCTTTCCACGGAGAGCAGGGAAGATGGACTCTGAGCCTAGTCTTCCTGGTCGATAAACCCCTGGGAAGGTTCTTCGCTGGCTCCTGGAGAGTCTTGGGGAATTTCCTCCCCTGCTCCATCATGGCTGGGTTTCTTCTAGCTCTACCTCCAAATCTGAATCAGAGTCAGAAAACAAACCAGGGAGCCTGGACCCAATCCTGACACCCAGCACTACAAGGGGCTCTCAAAGCCGTACAGGTTTCCCACTTCTGACCGATGTCACCTTGGCCCATTCCAGCTTCTACTGAAACACATCACCAGCACGTTATTGGCTATCAGCCATCCTCTGTCAGTTCTTAGGGGTACTGGGAACTCACCCTAATACATCTACTTGCAGAAATCCTAGATTCAAGGATTGCATACCTGGAAGGGATCCTGAATCTCTTTGTTGTCATAGGCGCTGGGCTGTAAGGGACCCCGAAAGGTCATTCAGACCAACCCCAAACCCATTACAGAATGGATCCTTCAGCTCTGGAGTACATGGGTATGTTTGCTTTTACATCGTTCATTCCCTACATGCTTTAAGAATTTTCTGCCTAAAACATTATTTGGACTTGGGCACATAGCTTCTCTCAGTATTTTGAATGCGTACCAAGGGATTAACATAAGACACATCAGTGTTATGGATTTTGTATCACTCTTCGACAAGTCATTTATCTGCATTTCTCAGTGCTCCCCATCTTTAAATGGGACAAATGCATCCCACAGGTTCTAAACAGTACATATGCTTCAAAAATAGCACAGTACCACAAAGATGTCTTCAGCTCTTTGCCTTATGGCCTGGCTTGTCCTATTTTTTGGTCCTCTGAAATAACCAGCACTGCATGCACCTTATTTCTTCTGTTGATTGTGATGCATTTGTACCCTGATTTGTGTTGGCCCCAGTCTCTGTGCAGGGCACTGTCCCTTACAGGCACACAAGAAAGTCCTTATTTTTCATCTGTGAAATGATGGAGAAGGACAGAGTGCTTTCACGCATGTGTGGAGTACATATTTTTTTTAACTGGCTCAGTCCCTGTCCTCTCCAGATACTGGGGAATGCCCCTTTCTGAGACTCTGCAGAGCTGCTGCCCTTCAATGGCTAATTACACATCTGCAAAAAAAGAGGACAAAAGAAGACTCATATTTGCATGTATGGATCCATATGCACAGATGCAAATTTAGACATCAGAACTATGCTTTTAAATAGCAATTAAATACATGTCATCATAGTGGGGAAGGCTGTGACCAGGTGAGCTGTGCCCCTGCTCAGTTTGCTGTCCAGGTACTCGCTGCTGATGGGCAACTTCAAGGCCCCTGCTGCTCTCCCTCCTTATGATTCTGTATCTTTAAACCAGACATGGACTGGACAGCCTTTCAAATAGAGGACTCCTTCAAAGAGAGAGTGGTTCTCTGGCAGCCCTTCAGATAAAGGACTTTCCTTTATAAAGCTAGACACATCACCACCCTAAGAACTGGATGGACCAATAGCCAGACTCTGTCTAAGGCAGCTTCCTTTGTTGCCGTGTTTTGAACTCATGACAATTTTAAAGGGAAGCCTCTGGTGAAGACAAGTGCCCCCAAGTCCCTCCTCCTCTCCTGTCTCCAGTTTCAGCACTTCTAGAAAGAAGGAACCCCCGATCCCCCGATCCAGCCTACAGCCAAGCGCCACCTGGGTGGGGAGGAGGAGCAGGAAGGAAAAAACAAAAGTCACCCTGTTCATATCATTCTGGAGTTTGCTGGGAGCTACGTCCGCCGAAAGCCCCAGGGAGAGGCTTGAAGACGAAGCGATTTGCTCCATTTGTCTGGATTTTTTCACAGATCCAGTGACCCTGGACTGTGGGCACAACTTTTGCCAGGCCTGAATTGAGAAGTGCTGGAGCACCCACAGATACCGCCTGTCCTCGGTGCCGAGGGAGAGTTCAGCAGCGGAGCCTGAAGCCAACAGGCAGCTGGCCAATATGGTTGAGATTGTCAAAGAGCTGAAGCCAGAGGGAGGAGGGTGGAGAGTCTGCGAGCGGCACCAGGAGCCCCTGAACCTCTTTTGCAAGAACGACGAAGCCCCCATCTGCGTGGTGTGCGACAGATCCAAGGAGCACCGTGCTCCCAATGTGGTTCCCGTGCTGGAGGTTGCCCAGGAGTACAGGGTAAAGAAGGCTCCCCATTTTGTGGACTGAGGCATATTCTGAGAGGTGCCAGGGCAGGGGAGCGGGGGAGTGACTGCTATAGGTGGGGTAGGGTAGGGATGTGGGGACTGAACTGGCCCCAAGGCAGGAGAGCTGAGAGACGGGTCTGGATAAAAGTTGAATCGTCAAAATCGAAAACCCCATTGATTTCATATGCTTTGTACAGGGGAAAAGTCTCCCCATTGCATGGACTGAGGCAGATTCTGAGAGGTGCCAGGGCAGGAGAGGAGGGGGGAGTGACTGCTGAGGGCGGGGGACTGAACCGCCTCCTGCTCCGCAGCAGAAAAGCTGAGAGACTTCCTTGAAGGAAGTTGCTGTGTTAAAGCTTCTGGACTTGAGCCCCTTGGCGGGGAAAGGGCTCGCCTGCTCTCATGTGCAGCAACTCTTCAGACGGAGTTTGGAGTCAGGGTGGTGGGTGGAATCACGGGAGTCCAGGGAGGCAGGAACAGGGCAGATACCCCATATTCTCTGCTTTCATTTTAAAAAGCAAAGCAAGCAAGTCTCTAGCCCTTGTAGGACCACCGATATGAGGCAAACTGTGCCGCCACTACTATTTATGTACATACGTATGTATGTACGTACGTACGTATTTATTACATTTATATCCCATCTTTTTTCTTCTTGCGAAGAACCCAAGGCGGCTGACAGAGTCCCCCTCTTCTCCATTTTTCATCGTTACAACAACGCTGTGAGGTAGGTGAGGCCGAGAATCAGTGACTGGCCCAAAGTCACTCAGTGAGCTTCATGGCCGAGTGAAGACTAGAACCCGGATGTCCCGGGTTCCAGCCCAGCCCGCTAACCAGTATGCCACACCAGCATCCAAAGTTGTTCAAATTTTAGTTTTTGTTGTCTGCCTTCACCCAGGCAAACAAATTCTATTAACACTGAAGGAATGTACCATATCTTACTAATCCATTCCTTTAAAGAAGAAGTGCTGGCTAATCTCCATTTAGCAACTACAACTAATTTTGCAGCTGTTAAAGATTGCCTACCAATTCCACATGCTCATTTATTACAACACAATTAACGTACCCAAGCAAGATATACACAGGGCTCATAGGTATAGGATATTAAGGGCTTCACACAGGGCTTTTATCCTTCTGTTGAGATGGCTCAGCACTAAATCACCCGTGTAGATTGGCCCCTAGCCACTGATGGACACAACCGACACATGAGGTTGTCGCCACTCTGCAGCAACGACACAGCTTCCATCTAAAAAAGGTGCATTTTTGCAAAGTTGTTTTAGTGGACTTCGTTGATTGCAAATCTGCTGAGATGAATATTGGAGCTTCCAGGCAGAGAGAGACTTCGCTATCCTAGCTCTTGTTAGACTTAACCTCTCAACTTGTTTAGTTCTTCTGAACCCTGTTTAGTTTAGAGCTTAGTTCTCTGAACCCTCTCGAGGGTTCAGAGGAGGGCAACAAAGATGATCAGGGGACAGGAAACAAAGCCCTATGAGAAGAGCCTGAAAGAACTGGGCATGTTTAGCCTTGGGAAGAGAAGACTGAGGGGAGATAGGATAGCGCTCTTCAAGTACTTGAAAGGTTGTCACAGAGAGGAAGGCCAGGATCTCTTCTCGATCATCCCAGAGTGCAGGACACGGAATAATGGGCTCAAGTGACAGGAAGCCAGATTCCGGCTGAACATCAGGAAAAACTTCCTGACTGTTAGAGCAATATGACAATGGAACCCATTCCCTAGGGAGGTGGTGGGCTCTCCCACACTGGAGGCGTTCAAGACAGCCATCTGTCAGGGATGCTTTGACTTAGATTCCTGCATTGAGCAGGGGGTTGGATGGCCTTGTAGGCCCCTTCCAACCCTACTATTCTAAGATTCTAAGATTCTTTAAAGCCATAAAATGTTGGGAAGTCATCTCCCCATTTTTTATTTAGGGGAAATGTAATCCCTAGGCTGAGGACTTAACATACTGATAAATCTATTTATTATGTTTTCTTTCCTCATCTTTCTTCACTCCCCCTCCTCCAACAGCAAACATATCTCTGGATCCAGACACTGCGAGCCCCCAGCTCATCCTGTCTGAGGATCATAAACGCGCAAGTCTTCAAAAACATTTGCCCAATAACCCTGAGAGAGTTGACAAATGGAAGTGTGTGTTGGGATGTGAGGGATTCAAAGCAGGGAGACATTTCTGGGAAGTTGTTGTGGGAAGTGAGAGAAGGTGGGCTGTCGGGGTCGCCAGAAAGTCTGTGAGGAGGAAGGGCGTGATAAACTTTGGTCCTGAGGAAGGTATCTGGAATATGGGGGAGTAGTGAGTACAGGGCCACAGACTCCGCTGATAACTGTCCCTGAGTGAGGAGCCCAAGAGGATCCGAGTGAGTCTGAACTATGAGGGGAGCCGAGTGGCCGTTCATGATGCTGATACAGCAGTCCCAATCTTTACATACTCAGCAGGCCCATTCTCTGGGGAGAGCCTTCCTTTATTCTTTTGGGTGTGGGGAAAAGCACACCTGACCCTCTCTCCTTAAGGTGGTCAAAAGTTGGGGGCAGACATACATAAACCCACTGCAGTTCTGACACACTTTTGGCCTCCTTCCCAGGACTGGGCTAAGGCAGACCCCCTTCTCCCCACCCAATCTATTTAAGGAGAGGCCAGTTTTGATCAGGAGAGATTGCCTGGCCCTTGTGTCAGTCAGGAGTCCACCTCCCGCCCATGAGCTATAGCTCAGTGTGACAGGGCACATGCTTGGCATGCGGAAGGTCCCAGGTTCGATCCCCGGCTTCTCCAGGTAGGTAACAAAAGAATCCTGCTTGAAACCCTTGAGGGCCACCTCCAGTCAGTGTGGACAATACTGGGCTAGATGAACCAACGATCTGACTCAGTATAAGGCAGCTTCCTATGTTCCTATGAGCCAATTTCAAAGTGCGTTTTAAAAGGCAAAAATGTTTTTTTAAATTAATAAAGAACCTGATAAAACATTTAAATAGATAATCATGTCAAGTGTGTGTATGGCAGGAACCTAAAGAAGTGGGCAGCATTCCTCTGCTTCAATCTGCTTTTACTCCTATGACAAGTATGGGGGGGGGGGAGGCTTGCTTAACCCCTTAAGCCAAAAGCCTCCATCGCCACCCCTGTTTCTATGTGCATCAGCCTCTCCATCCTTCACTAAGGCAGCCAGATGTACCTTCCTGCTCTCATTCTTCAGACCCGGATGATTAATAACAAGATAAAATACCGTGTATTGGCCATTTGATAGCTCTGCAAAAGCTTACACAAGCTTCAGGTTACTCACCACATCTACCTAAAAGGGAAGCGGTCTTTTGCCCCCTCTTGCAAAGCTCCCTCTTTCCTCTGTAACTTTACTGGGGGCAGTAACCCATTAATTGTCTTAATACCCTTGTCTGTTCTAAGACAATGGAGAACTCCAAATGGAGTTTCCACCAGTGTCACCCTCAGTTCTGTTTTCTGTTTCCCTTCCCCATCTAGTCAGACTTCCACAAGCCATAAATATTTTAAAAAGCCAAATAAACTCACAAAAACATCCTCATTCATTGTTTCCACTCAGGGAGGCTGCTGCAACATTCTAGACAAAATCTGTATGCAAGATGAGCAACTTCCTAAGCAGGTGCCAATGTGAGCAACGGATCCAGATTTGGGGGAGCAGGCTGGGCAAAGGGAACGTTGTTCTAAGGGTGGGGGGGATGCTACCGTTTTGGACTTAAGGAGATCCAGGGCTTAATTGCTGAACTGAACCTGTGTTTACTCTTTTTGTATAGTGTAAACGAATATGTTTTGGTGAAGCTTATAATATTCTTGCATTAAAGATTTCTCTTCAGACTTTAAAAAGCACACTGGTCTCATTAATTTATTTTAAGAAACATGGTGATTTCTGAAGCTGAAAGAATCTTGAGAAGGGTCTCAGAAAGCGATTGTAATTGTAGGGATAGTTGATGTGGGAGCCCATGGTCCATCAGAGAGCTTGGTCCCACACAACCCATTTTCAGAGAAATGCTTTAAAACAGAAGATCCGGTTCAAACAATGTGTGAGGCCTATGCAGATGTATATACAAAGCAACTACCTTGTGGCAGCCAAAGGGAAGCTTTTGCCGCTTGGACATTGTGGTGTGCATGTCTAGATATGCAAAGCTCAGTCAAAGACTGGAAACAGCAAGCAGAAGAGTACACACAAAAGTGTACAAAACTGGAGGAGGAAAATCAACGTTTAGCAAAAAAAATTAGAAAGAATAGAGTGTAATTCAGTAGCAGAAATTTTTAAAGTAGCTGCCCTGATCAAAGATGCCCAAGAAGATACGGATCGATGTCATGCAGCAGCAGAGCAAGCTGAACTTGAGATTGGCAAGATTCAAGCCCAGCTTGACCAAGTGCGAGCTGCCGCCCACTTCCTAGCGGATCAGAATTGGCAAGCCAAAGCAAGCGCTAGTCATGAGTGGAGTGAAAAGCAGATCCAAGAATTAAAGGCAAAGCTGAAGGTGCACCAAGGTATAATTGCCACTGTGCAAACTGAAGAGCTGGAGGATTATGACCTTTTTCTTCCAACCCAGATAGAGAGTACAGCACCCTAGGAGACCTGGCCAGAAAGTCTGGTTAACCCAGAATGGCAGGATCCTCAGCCCATGGCCCCAGTCACAAACAAGGTTGTAGAGAAAACCAATGGCAGGACTTCTAGAGAAACCATCATGGAGGCCAGTCGATGAACTCCTAGTCAGGCAAAAGCCATTGCAGACCAATTAGGCCCTCTCAATGGAGACACAGTTGTAGCATGGCTAGCCAATGTCTGGCAAAGCCATCCCACTATGGCTGCAGTAGACCTGACCCAATTGGCAAGAATCAGTGCCTCCCCCAAAGATGCTGCTGTGTTAGAACACAGCATCAACCATGAACAACCTCAGAAATGCCCATTGTCAAGAGTGGCTGAGAGTAGTTCTTAAAACCCTCCTTCCTTGTCAGGACCTAGACCAAGCCTTCTACTTAAGAGATGCAAGCTCAGGGAGAACTCCTAGAATTGCTAGCTGTCCTTTCTGAAAAAGTGCAGACTATTCAAGTCAATGGAAATGTAGCGTGGAACTATGATGTAGCTCAGTTCAAGTCTCCCCTATATTCTGGACTAAATGGGCAGACAAAAATGACGTCGGTACCATACATCCACCCCTTCATGGATCACTGCCTTGTTGTGGCGAAGGGGCTTGCGTAACTCAGTGAAGCCATAAGCTATGCCGTGCAGGGCCACCCAAGACGGACAGGTCATGGCAGAGAGTTCTGACAAAATGTGGTCCACTGGAGAAGGAAATGGCAACCCACTCCAGTATTCTTGCCAAGAAAACCCCATGGAACGTATCACAAGGCTAAAAGAGATGACGCCGGAAGATGAGCCCCTCAGGTCGGAAGGTGTCCAATATGCTACTGGGGAAGAGCAGAGGGTATTTCCAAGTAGCGCCAGAAAGAGTGAAGCAGCTGGGCCAAAGCCGAAAGGACACTCAGCTGTGGATGTGTCTGGCGGTGAAAAGAAAATCCGATGCTGTAAAGAACAATCTTGTTTAGGAACCTGGAATGTCAGATCAATGAATCAAGGTAAGCTGGAGGTGGTCAAACATGAGATGGCAAGATTGAACATCGACATCTTGGGAATCAGCGAACTCAAATGGACAGGCATGGGCGAATTTAATTCAGGTGACCATCATATCTACTATTGTGGGCAAGAATCCCTGAGAAGAAATGGAGTAGCACTCATAGTCAACAAAAGGGTGGGAAAAGCAGTACTGGGGTACAATCTTAAAAATGATAGAATGATCTCAGTACGAATCCAAGACAAACCATTCAACATCACAGTAATTCAAGTCTATGCCCCAACCACTGAGGCCGAAGAAGCTGAGGTTGATCGGTTCTATGAAGACCTACAACACCTTCTAGAACTAACACCAAAAAAAGATGTCCTCTTCATCATAGGGGATTGGAATGCTAAAGTAGGAAGTCAAGAAATCACCGGGATAACAGGCAGGCATGGCCTTGGTGTACAAAATGAAGCAGGACAAAAGCTAATAGAGTTTTGCCAAGAGAACATGCTGATCATAGCAAACACTCTTTTCCAACAGCACAAGAGGCGACTCTACACATGGACGTCACCAGATGGTCAATATCGAAATCAGATTGATTATGTCCTTTGCAGCCAAAGATGGAAAAGCTCCATATAGTCAGTAAAAACAAGACCTGGAGCTGACTGTGGCTCAGATCATGAGCTGCTTCTTGCAAAATTTCGGCTTAAATTGAAGAACGTCGGGAAAACCACTAAACCTTTCAGGTATGACCTAAATCATATCCCTGATGAATATACAGTGGAGGTGAGGAATAGATTTCAGGGATTAGACCTGATAGACAGAGTGCCTGAGGAACTATGGACGGAGGTCCGTAACATTGTTCAGGAGGCAGCAACGAAATCCGTCCCAAAGAAAAAGAAATGCAAGAAAGCCAAGTGGCTGTCTGATGAGGCTTTACAATTAGCTCACGAAAGAAGGGAAGCGAAAAGCAAAGGAGAAAGGGGAAGATATACCCAACTGAATGCAGAGTTCCAGAGAATAGCAAGGAGAGACAAGAAGGCCTTCTTAAATGAACAATGCAAAGAAATCGAGGAAAGCAACAGAATGGGAAAGACTAGAGATCTCTTCAAGAAAATTGGAGATCTCAAGGGAACGTTTTGTGCAAAGATGGGCATGATAAAGGACAAAGAAGGCAGGGACCTAACAGAAGCAGATGAGATTAAGAAGAGGTGGCAAGAATACACAGAAGAACTATACAGGAAAGATCTGAATGTCCCTGATAGCCATGATAGTGCGGTCACTGAACTTGAGCCGGACATCCTCAAGAGTGAAGTCAAGTGGGCCTTAGGAAGCATTAGTAACAACAAAGCTAGCGGAGATGACAGTATTCCAGCCGAGCTATTTAAAATCCTAAAAGATGATGCTGTTAAATTGCTGCATTCAATATGCCAACAAATCTGGAACACTCAACAATGGCCGCAAGACTGGAAAAGGTCAGTTTACATTCCAATTCCAAAGAAGGGCAACGCCAAAGAGTGTTCAAACTACCGCACAATTGTGCTCATTTCACATGCCAGCAAGGTGATGCTCAAAATCCTACAACCTAGGCTTCAGCAGTATGCGAACCGAGAACTACCGGAAGTACAAGCTGGGTTTCGAAGAGGCAGAGGAACTAGAGATCAAATCGCCAACATTCGCTGCATCATGGAGAAAGCAAGAGAATTCCAGAAAAACGTCTATTTCTGCTTCATTGACTACGCTAAAGCCCTTGATTGTGTGGATCACAACAAACTGTGGCAAATTCTTAAAGTGATGGGAGTACCAGACCACTTTACCTGTCTCCTGAGAAACCTGTACGAGGGTCAAGAAGCAACAGTAAGAACCAGACATGGAACAACCGATTGGCTCAAAATTGGGAAAGGAGTACGACAAGGCTGCATATTGTCACCCTGCTTATTTAACTTATATGCAGAGTACATCATGAGAAATGCCGGGTTGGATGAATCAGAGGTTGGAATTAAGATTGCCGGGAGAATTATCAACAACCTCCGATATGCAGACGATACCACCCTAATGGCAGAAAGCGAAGAGGATCTCAAGAGCCTCTTGTTGAGGGTGAAAGAGGAGAGTGCAAAAGCTGGTTTGAAACTCAACATTAAAAATGTTAAATGAAAAATGTTAAATGAAACTCAACATTGGGAAAGGAGTACTTGTTGTACTCCTTTCCCAATTTTGAACCAATCGGTTGTTCCATGTCTGGTTCTTACTGTTGCTTCTTGACCCTCGTATAGGTTTCTCAGGAGACAGATAAGGTGATCTGGTTCTCCCATCACTTTCAGAATTTGCCACAGTTTGTTGTGATCCACACAATCAAAGGCTTTAGCGTAGTCAATGAAGCAGAAATAGACGTTTTTCTGGAATTCTCTTGCTTTCTCCATGATGCAGCGAATGTTGGCGATTTGATCTCTAGTTCCTCTGCCTCTTTGAAACCCAGCTTGTACTTCCGGTAGTTCTCGGTTCGCATACTGCTGAAGCCTAGCTTGTAGGATTTTGAGCATCACCTTGCTGGCATGTGAAATGAGCGCAATTGTGCGGTAGTTTGAACACTCTTTGGCGTTGCCCTTCTTTGGAATTGGAATGTAAACTGACCTTTTCCAGTCTTGCGGCCATTGTTGAGTGTTCCAGATTTGTTGGCATATTGAATGCAGCAATTTAACAGCATCATCTTTTAGGATTTTAAATAGCTCGGCTGGAATACTGTCATCTCCGCTAGCTTTGTTGTTACTAATGCTTCCTAAGGCCCACTTGACTTCACTCTTGAGGATGTCCGGCTCAAGTTCAGTGACCGCACTATCATGGCTATCAGGGACATTCAGATCTTTCCTGTATAGTTCATCTGTGTATTCTTGCCACCTCTTCTTAATCTCATCTGCTTCTGTTAGGTCCCTGCCTTCTTTGTCCTTTATCATGCCCGTCTTTGCACAAAACGTTCCCTTGAGATCTCCGATTTTCTTGAAGAGATCTCTAGTCTTTCCCATTCTGTTGTTTTCCTCGATTTCTTTGCATTGTTCATTTAAGAAGGCCTTCTTGTCTCTCCTTGCTATTCTCCGAAACTCTGCATTCAGTTGGATATATGTTCCCCTTTCTCCCTTGCTTTTCGCTTCCCTTCTCTCCTCAGCTACTTGTAAAGCCTCACCAGATAGCCACTTGGCTTTCTTGCACTTCTTTTTCTTTGGGATGGATTGAGTTGCTGTCTCCTGAATAATGTTACGGACCTCCGTCCATAGTTCCTCAGGCACTCTGTCTATCAGGTCTAATCCCTTAAAACTATTCCTCACCTCCACTGTATATTCATAAGGGATATGATTGAGGTCATACCTGAATGGTTTAGTGGTTTTCCCTACGTTCTTCAATTTAAGCCGAAATTTTGCAACAAGAAGCTCATGATCTGAGCCACAGTCAGCTCCAGGTCTTGTTTTTACTGACTGTATAGAGCTTCTCCATCTTTGGCTGCAAAGGACATAATCAATCTGATTTCGATATTGTCCGTCTGGTGATGTCCATGTGTAGAGTCGTCTCCTGTGCTGTTGGAAAAGAGTGTTTGCTATGATGAGCGTGTTCTCTTGGCAAAACTCTATTAGCTTTTGTCCTGCTTCATTTTGTACACCAAGGCCATGCCTGCCTGTTATCCCGGTGATTTCTTGACTTCCTACTTTAGCATTCCAATCCCCTATGATGAAGAGGACATCTTTTCTTGGTGTTAGTTTTAGAAGGTGTTGTAGGTCTTCATAGAACCGATCAACCTCAGCTTCTTCGGCATCAGTGGTTGGGGCATAGACTTGAATTACTGTGATGTTGAATGGTTTGTCTTGGATTCGTACTGAGATCATTCTATCGTTTTTAAGATTGTACCCCAGTACTGCTTTTCCCACCCTTTTGTTGACTATGAGTGCTACTCCATTTCTTCTCAGGGATTCTTGCCCACAGTAGTAGATATGATGGTCACCTGAATTAAATTCGCCCATGCCTGTCCATTTTAGTTCGCTGATTCCCAAGATGTCGATGTTCAATCTTGCCATCTCATGTTTGACCACCTCCAGCTTACCTTGATTCATTGATCTGACATTCCAGGTTCCTAGACAATATTGTTCTTTACAGCATCGGATTTTCTTTTCACCACCAGACACATCCACAGCTGAGTGTCCTTTCGGCTTTGGCCCAGCCGCTTCACTCTTTCTGGCGCTACTTGGAAATACCCTCTGCTCTTCCCCAGTAGTATATTGGACACCTTCTGACCTGAGGGGCTCATCTTCCGGCGTCATCTCTTTTAGCCTTGTGATACGTTCCATGGGGTTTTCTTGGCAAGAATACTGGAGTGGGTTGCCATTTCCTTCTCCAGTGGACCACATTTTGTCAGAACTCTCTGCCATGACCTGTCCGTCTTGGGTGGCCCTGCACGGCATAGCTTATGGCTTCACTGAGTTACGCAAGCCCCTTCACCACAACAAGGCAGTGATCCATGAAGGGGACCTCTTGTTGGGTCTGGTGCAAAAATGCACAAGGACAATTTCCTCTCACCTAAAGAATTTGAGGCTTCACTCCCTAAGCTGAGTGAGCCCATGAAAGAACTAGTTTTGAAAGCTCCTCCAGTTCAGTCTCAAGTTCAAGAGGGTGAGCAAACCCAGTCTAATATTTCTGCCATGCCAAGTTGTAAAGAAAATCCTATGGCATGTTCAGAAGCAGGAACTGCAAGTATAAAGCCCGTTGAGGAATGCTGTGTAGAAAGAAATTCCTCTAACTTTAAAAACAGATGAAAACCCTTCCTTGGTTTTCCTCCCAAAATGTTCTGAAACTTCTTCTGAAGATGCTAGCAAAGAAAAGTCTGAAGCTAGCCTCAACCTAAGTACCCCAGAATTACTTGTGAGTAAACCTGAGCAAGAGTTCTGTGAAGCCATGGGTGCATCCATTTCTCAAGAGAGTGAAGCAGAACTTGCTTTGTGTCCCAAAATGGTGGCAAAGTCCTCTAGCGATCAAATGAAAGCCTCATTTCAAGCAGAAGCCTTGGCTGTAAACAAACACCAAGATGCTAAAGAAGAGAAAAACAGCAGTGCTACTAATCAAGAAATCCTTGTGTTTGCTAACCAGCTCTTCCTTCTTAATAAACAGCCTTTTGATAGAAAAACTTTTGTGGTAGAACCTCCAGCTGCAGGACGTGTCTACCTGAAACCTAAATTGAGTTTAAAAATTAACATTGTTTTCTCCCTGAACCAGAAAAGGGTCTCAGATTACAGTCACAAGAGAGTGGACAAGGATCTAGAATCCCAGAATCCTGTGCAATCTGTCTGTGTGAGCCCAAATATTGCTAACTCAGAATTTTACCTTTTAGATGCCAGCACTAAACAGCAAGGTGCTAAACCAAAGTGCACCCGTGACATTGGTGTACAAAGACTAATATTTTTGCCTCCCAACAATACAGGTAAAAAGGAATCCAGAGTAATCAGTTTGCAAGTGGAATGCTCACCTATGGAACTCCCTGCCACTACTAAGCAGGCAGTAAGATGGTTGTTTGAGTTCTGTCTATGTGCATTAATGACCTTCCTTCGTTTAGAGCATGCAATAAAGGAAGCCCATGAAAAGAAAAGGCGGCAGTCACTCCAACTAACAGCTTTTTTCCCCTCAAATGGTTTACCCAAAGGCATCCCCAGTTCAAATTTAAGGGCATCAGAATAAGATGTTCCAGAAGCCAAATTGCAAACAGCAGCTGGCAATAGTCTTATAAACAGATTCAAGACCCAAGAATGGAAAGGTGATTGTAAATCAAGCACCTACAAAGGTTACAGGCATTGGGTAGTCCCTGGTAAGGCACGGTGGGGCGGGGGAGCCCCTTCAAATTACAAAGACAGAGCATGGCCCTTGCTTAACTAAGGCCAAGAGTGTCTATGTCTTGCTGTCCAAAGAGTGGAAAATGAAGCCCCCTGACCATCGATCTTTTTCAAATGTGATTACTCAGTCATGCTTTGCATGCAGGGCATCAGTGCCTTTTAGAGTAATTGCTTTAGTTTTCTTTATTTTGGCCAGCAATGTGGGTGTGTTTGGGGAACAGGAAATGCTGCTGCCCCCAGAGCCTCCCGATTTAAAAGCATTCACTCAGTTTTAATTGGCCCTTGGCAGCCAAGCCAAGAGCATGTGCAGAGTGAGAACTTGATTCCTTAGTTGAAGTCTTTAGAAAAAGAAAGGATGTGTCCAAGTTCTTGCATATAGTTCTTGTATTGTTGTTGCTTTTCTCATCCACTGATGGGGGGAGCCCACACCTCTTTTTAGTTAATTTCCAAAATGCAGGTTTGTGATGCCATCATCCGAACGCTACAAAGATCAAGAGGTCCTCCCAACAAAGTCAGAGTGAGAGATAGAGCCAAGATGAAGTACAGTACAGATGACCAGAATCCAGATGACATCAGTTGCAGCAGTCTTCCGGGATCTAAAGATTGCAGGAGCCCAGAGGCAAGCAGCTCCCATTCCCAAGTAGCTGCAGTTCCTGTTGGAAGCAGCTGCCCAAGTATCCCACATGGACGGTTTGCGCAAGCCTGTGAGAACATCCATAATGGACTATAAGCAGGGCTCCAGATTGTGTAGTTACAGCTGAGCCCAGCAGAAGGACTGCATTTTGAAGAGGCTCCAGTAATTTCAGTCACATCAAGATGTGATCTCAACTGAATAAAGATGAACTTTGAGTGGAATTGTTTTGCTCCAGTGTAGAAACAGATGAGAATTTTGCATGTGCTCTCTTCAAGAGCATTAGTTCTTCGAATACATGATTGTTTTGTCAAAAGTTTATAATACTGATAAGATGTGAGTGCGCAAAGGTTCGAGCCTTAATAATTGTAAGTGCGTTTGACCCATTCCCTCCCCCTTGAGAAGCAGATTTCTGCATCTATCTTGGTTCTTTCAGCCTCCCCTCCATTCTCTCCACCAGCCAACTCCCCACACTGTGCAGGCACATAAGGTACTAGGCAGAAAAAGTGAATCATATAGAGTTTTTTCCCCACAGAAGTGTTGTTTTTAAGTGCCAAAGTTTTATATTACTTTGTTGTTGTTTAAAACAGACTATCACTCTGTTTTCAGCATTAAAATGTTTTTGCAATGCTGCATCCCTTTTAAGGATCAATTCTAACTGGATATAAAGTCTTATTAGAAAGCATAGTTGCCATGATTGGATGTCCAGTGACAGTCTCCTATTCCCAACCTGTATACGTGTTGTGGTAACATCACCAATGGGATTGGCTTGTCATCAATGGGAGGGGAGTGTTACAAAGTAGCTCTCTTTTGAGTGAACAGTACTGACTCCATTTTGAGACAGCCAAAAAGTCAGGCATCTTCATCCCCAGCCTCAGCAAAGGTGGGAGAAAGGAACAGGAATGGGGCTGAGAGCAACATGCAAGACTAGATCAAGCAATTCAGTTTCTAGTGGACTGCTTAAAATGCATCCCCCAAAGGCAAAGCTGAGGGTCACAATTCAGCAAAACATGACTGTGCTGAATAGCAAGAATGATAACTGGTAAGTTATCATTGCAGGGTAAGTTACCAATGCAGGTCAACCACCTGCTATATGCTATTGTTGAACTCCAGCCTTGACACCTGTCTTTAAGACAGTCAGTAAGATGCAAGGTCATCTTTTGTTAAGTGACTAAGAGATAGCAAGTGAGACTTTTGTTTTTGGCAAGTACAGCCATCATCCCCACTGCACCCTCTTTTGTTATACAAGATGGGAGGCCAACTCAGTCTTCCTCCCATAGCAAGCAGCACCATTTCCAGTGCCCGTGAGCAGTGTCTGGCTCATCAGAGTTGTGATGTCACTGCCTTTCTCTGGACAGTAGAAGCCTCAAGTTGGGGCCGTCCGGGTCCCCCTCTTCCCAGAGGTGGGGGGCCATGCTGCTGAAATCACTAGGTGCCTCCCCCCTCCACAGGTATGGTGCCACACTGCTGCTGAAATCACTCAGAGACTCTCCTCCCAGAAGAAAAACTCTATGCTGAAATCACTGAAATTGCTAAGCTCCTCACTTGCCAGAGCAAGGTGCCAACAGTGGGTGCTTTGCCTTCCCTAGTTAAGGCTCTCTGCTTTCCTTCGTCTTCACCTGAGACCAGGAGTTGCAATGCGCACTAGTTCATGTCTGCAGGAAAGGGCTTCAGCCCAAGGAAAGGGATATTGCTTTCAGAGGTTCTTTGTAGAAATTGTAGCCTCCACCCCCTTTCCCTTCTCTCTCTCTCTCTCTCTCTCTCTCTGTGCATGTGCGCTTCAAGCCTTGGGAAGACTCCTTCCCACAGTCTTGAAAACTGCTTTTAGGCCTGGAGCTCAGCTTCACCAAGAATGCAGCTAATTTCTCCACCAAAGCATAACTTGGTGAAGGCTGGAGCATCCCCAACTGGTCTTAAGTATTAGATCCATTTGTTCAGCTAATTCCCCCAAAACTACCTTGTGCATTTGAATCTTTGTAAACCCCAATAAATGTGCCCCTGTGGCGTTATCCTCTCCAACAGTGTCTTGAGTGGGAATCTCTTTGGGTGGGAATCGCCTTCTTAGCTATAGACACTCTATTGCCAATGTCTAAAGATTCCTTATTACCGGGTGTGTGAGTCTTGTTGGAACGTGTGCTAGAGCACAGCACGTAACACCTGTCTTAAAGGAAAATCCCCACTTATTGTGGCTTTTGTTCCTGGCACTCAAACAGCCAACACCTGAGGGTGAAGATTTTTAATTTAAATTTTGCACTGTGCAGCCCCAGTCCCAAAATCTCCTTCAGGGTCTAAGGCAGCCTTCCTGAACTTGGAGGCCTCCCCCCAGATGTTTTAGACTTCAGCTCCCATCAGCCCCAGCCAGCATGGCTAATGGCCAGGAGTGCTGGGAGCAGTGGTCTTCCATCCAAGACATCTGGAGGATACCAGGCTGGGGACAGCTTTGTGTATCCGCCCTGGACTGCAAGGAGGTCAAATCAGTCCATCCTAAAGGAAATCAACCCTGACTGCTCATTGGAAGGACAGATACTGAAGCTGAAGCTCAAATATTTTGGCCACCTAATGCGAAGAGAAAACTCCCTGGAAAAGACCCTGATGCTGGGAAAGATCGAAGGCAAAAGGAGAAGGGGATGGCAGAGGATGAGATGGCTAGATAGCATCACCGATGCAATGAATATGGACTTGAGCACGCTCCGGGAGAGAGCGCAGGACAGGAAGGCCTGGCGTGCTCTGGTCCATGGGGTCACGAAGAGTCGGACACGACTGAACAACAAACACTCTTGAGTGTATTCCTGGCTGCCCATCCAACACCACAAGTGCTTCTCAGAGCCATACAAGTTGCCCCCATTTGACCAATGTCACCTTGGGCCATCCCAGCTTCCACTGAAACACATCACCAGAATATTATGGGCTATCCGCCCTCTTTTGTCAATCTTATATTCAAGGATTACAAAGCTGGAAGGGATCCTGAAACTCTGCAATCATAAGCACTGGGCTGTGAGGGACGCCTGAAAGGTCTTTCAGACCAACCCCACACCCCGTTTCAGAACGGATTCTTCAACTGTGGAGTACGAGGGATTGTTCTCTTGTACATCGTTCATTCCAAGCCTGTGTGCATTAAGAAATGTCTGCCTATAGCATTTGGCCTTGGACATGTAGCTTCGCTCAGTCTTTTGAATCTGTGCCGAGGGACTAACAATGGGGATGTCAGTGTTGTGGATTCTGTATCTCCCTTGGACGAGGAATTTATCTGCATTCCTCAGTGCTCCCCATCTTTAAAATGGGACAAATGCATTCCATAGGTTCCAAACGGTATAATGCTTGATCATTAACAATGTACCGCAACCATGTGTCCTACATTCTTTACCTTATGGTGCGGCTCGTCCTATTTTTTGGTCCTCTGAAATGACCAGCTCTGCATACACTTTATTTCTTCTGTTGCTTGTGATGCACTTGTAGCCTGATTGGTTTGGGACCCAATCTCTGTGGGCCACAGGGCACTTTCCCTTACATGCATACAACAATGCCCTTATTTTTCATATTCTTTTCAGGGGAGTATCCATTGCCAGAATATACATACTTAAGATTCGAATAAGGCAGAGACATGGAGTTCTGCTCAGTCTCTTCCATGGCCTTTCGGAGTCCATGGTCCTCTCCCGTGCCAGTGTTTGGGCTGGTTGTTCAGGGGTGGAGCAGATGCTTTGCATGCAGAAGGTCCCAGGCTCAATCCCTGTCAGCTCCAGATACTGTAACGCCCCTTTGTTGCTATGTTCTGAACTGGAGGCACCTTTGAGGGAATCCTCTGGAGAAGGCAAGTGCCCCCAGGGATGCTCTGACTTGGATTCCTGCACTGAGCAGGGGGTTGGACTCGATGGCCTTGTAGGCCCCTTCCAACCCTACTATTCTATGACTCTATGAAGTCCCTCCTCCGATTCTGTTTCCAGTTTCAGTACTTCTAGAAAGAGAAACGCCCCATCCTGAAGGCAGCTAAGCGCCACCCTGGTGGGGAAGGAGGAGCAGGCAGGGAAAACGAAACTCACCCAGTTTGCATCATTCTGCAGTTTGCCTGGAGCCATGGCTGCTGGAAGCCCCGGGAAGAGGCTTCAAGACGAAGTGACGTGCTCCGTTTGTCTGGATTTTTTCAGGGATCCAGTGATGCTAGACTGCGGGCACAACTTCTGCCAGGCCTGCATCGAGGAGTGCTGGAGCAGTTCGCCCACAGAGGCGGCCTGTCCTCAGTGCCGAGAGAGAGCGGAGCAGCGGAGCCTGAAGCCCAACCGGCAGCTGGCCAACGTGGCTGAGATTGTCAAATTGCTGAAGCCGGAGGGAGGAGGGTGGAGAGTCTGCGAGCGGCACCAGGAGCCGCTGAAGCTCTTCTGCAGGGACGACGAAGCCCCCATCTGCGTGGTGTGCGACAGGGCCAAGGAGCACCGAGCCCACCGCGTGGTTCCCGTGCAGGAGGCTGCCCAGGAGTACAAGGTCAGGAGGGCCCCCTCGCGTGGAAGGGCAGTGTTTTGAGAGGTGCCAGGGCCGGGGAGCAGGGGGGAGCGACTGCTGAGGGTGGGGTGGGGATTGCCCCCAGCCCCAAAGTGGGATTGCTGAGAGATGGGTCTGGATAAAAGTCGGATCCACAAAATCAAAAACGTACCCCGTTGATGTCATATGATTCTTATAGGGGAAAGGCCTCCCCACTCCATGGACTGAGGCAGATTTTGCGAGGTGCTGGGGCAGGAGAGGGGGGCGGGTGACTGCTGAGGGTGGCGTAGGATGGGGGATTGAACTGCCTCCAGCTCCAAAGCAGGAGAGCGGAGAGACTTTCTTGAAGAAAGTGTATTAAGGCTTCTGGGCAGGGCTTGTCTGCCCCAACGCACAACTCTTCAGAAGGAGTTTGGAGACAGGTTGGTGGGTGGAATCATGGGTGCCCAGCAGGGCAGGAAAGGGACAGATTCCCCAGATTCTCTGCTTTCATTAAAAAATAGAAAAGCAAGCAAGTCTCTCGCCCATGTGGGACCAGCAATATGAGGCAAAATGTGCAGCCGCTACTCATGAAGGAGAAGGCTATCAATGGCTACTAGTCCTGATGGCTACGCGCTTTCTCCAGTACCAGAGAAGGTGAGTCTGTGTGGTCTGGAGAACCTGGGGCCCATGATGTTGGCTGGCCCAGAGCAGGGCTTGCACCTGGTAGCATATTTAAGTAAGAAGCTGCTGCCCAAAGAAAGGAATTTGGGTACTGTGGAGAAGAACTGTTTAGCCATAGTGGAGAAGGAGTGTTTAGCCCTTGGAAAATTAAGGTCATATATGTGGGGGCACCAATTCCAGCTGCAGACTGACCATTCCCCTCTGTGTTGGTTGTCCAAGATGAAAAGTACTAATGAGAAATTGCTACGGGGGAGTTTGGCCCTCCAGGGCTATGATTTTTCTGTGGTCCACATTAAGGGTTAGGCCAATGTGTTGATGAATGGGCTTTCCTGTGCGCATGGGATTGAGTAATGTGAAAGATCTAGCCACCCTTGAGAGGGCAGTTTGTCCATGTGGATTTTTAACCTCAATTAGGGTTTAGTAGGGTGAAAAGTGTGGATGAAATTTGGGGTATGCACCCCTAAATTTCATATTTTAAGGCAGGAGGTGTAAAGAAGTTACTCCATGTTTGTTGATGTTGAGTACTCGTTTTATATTCTCTGTGTTAGGGCTTGTGAGAGGCCCAAAGGGAGGAACCTGGCACATCGGCCTTGTAACACCTGGGGGGAAGATGGTTTACCTCAGGTTTATCTCAGAGTGAATGTCTTTGTTGTCTCCCGGGTAATCTTCTTCAAGGCCATAAACTGCTTGGCTCTGTGGGGAGGAGTAGAGTGCTTGCAGCTGGGCTGGTGTGAAAACCATCACCTGGCAAGGAATTGGGAGAACTAATTCGGTCTTTGCTTCCTTGTGTGGAGGTACGCCTGACAGTTCCCTCCACCTCACTTGGGGGCTAGAGGAGGGTGGCGGCAGCTACCAAGAAGCGGTTCAGTTGAATCACATTTTTCTCTGCCTTCCTGTACAATGATCATCTATTGCAATTAATTTCTGATAAATATGAGATAACAATTTCTTAGTTTTGTACCCTTTGTAGCTTTCTTCATTATCTTATTAATTTAAATATTTTTCTTAGTTTGTAAACATGTTTAAAATTTCCCTGCCAATACATATGGATAAAGTTCTTCATATCCACTGCAGGAGGCAGGGCTGTGGCTGAGACAGTGTGGGTTACACCAGCCCTGCAAAGTAGCCCAGTATTGTTATTCCCATTTTATGGGTGGGGAGGGCAGTATAGCATAGTGTATGACAACTGCAGTGTAGTCCAGTGGTGTTATCCAGTCTCCTGGTATGTTGGTTTTATTTAAAGAAGTGTGTGTGTGGGGGGGGGGGTGCCTGTGAAGTTGATTGTAGTACAATTTAATGAAGGGATGGATGGAGTTGTTGTGGTGTGTACGTATGTCTGCAAGTTTGAGCTCTTGCAGTAGGCCCGGGTGGAGGCCCTTCCTCCTTCTCTCTTAGTGCAGGCTGTGGAGCTGAGGACCTGCAGCTCCTGAGAAGTTCATGTTTTATCATGTATTGTAGTAATAAAGAACCCTGCTGTGAAGGTACCTGAGTATACTGTGTGTTGCTTGGAGAGCAGAGCCCGGACTGGACTACAAGCAGAGCAGGTTATGCTCTACCCCCCCCCCCCCGATATTAGCCATGCCCTTCACCCCTGTAATGCTCCTTCACCCAAAGGGCCCTTACAGGGGTGACTGGAGTCAGGGAAAGAATTGAGAGTTTCACCTGTGGGTGGAAAGCTATTTTCCAACACTAGGTCTACCTACTGAGAAGACCTGGTATGCAAATTGTTCAGAAGCCAGGTCTGCCTATGCCCAGGTCTCGTCACTGCTCAGTCGCCAAATCTACCAGAAATGGTGGACCTTTGATGTTATCGGGGCTTTTTATTTTATGTGCAATCATACACACAATATTTTCCTGTAATTCCAGCAAAAATATACAATTCCAAACAAGGCCGTTTTTTAAAAAGTGCAATTATATACAAAAGTGTGCAGTTCCAGGAAAACATATGCAATCCCGAAAGAATTCTGCAGTTCAGAATTCAAGGCATGCAAAAGTTGTTAGTTGATGTAAAAAGTGTCCAGTAACAATGTGAAAAGTAAAATGAGTAGTCCAGGCTCTTTTAGAAGCCTAAACCCAGATCAAGCATACCCATTTATCCTCCCTCCCTCACAGATTCCACTGCTATTGTCTAGAGTGTTCACCACTGTTTCAGAGATGAAGGAAATCATTCTAGGACAGGTCATGGAAAGCTGTCAGTGACAGTTAATCTCATGATAAGGGCAGTGATGCCCAAACATATCCAATATGACCTTCTTAAGACATGATGCTGTTCTGTGTTTGTGCATCATGATTTCCCCTCTTGTTCTAAGTTTTTGGATATCCCTCACTCCAAATAAAGGTTTGTTGGAGTTCACGATGCCTCTTGTGTAGAGCTTGTCTATACTATTCTTGAATACTGTCAAATTCCTAGGGTTTTCTGCTACTTTGTGTCATGGAAGGTGACTCTCAGCAACAAAGCGTGTGCAGACACACAAGGCAAAGGCACAGGTGTGTTGTAGCAGCAGAGCTGGGTGGTATAGAAATGAAATAAATAAATGAATAAATACATAAATGAATAAATAAAATACTATGCGTGTGCATTAGTCACATGCCATTATGAAGTTTTGCCCCCCTTGGAAAAAATCCTGTAGATGCCCATGAATGGAATGTTCCTCCCTTCACCATCTCAGGAAGTGATACACCCAGACTCCAACTGGATGTATTAACCTATTCAATTTATTATGCTCTACTAAGATAAAGACAGAGGCATCTGGGAGACCCCTGCACACACACCCAGCACTAGAAGGCAGAGGGGAAAATATTTTTAAACTTCCCTGTCTTTGTTTCTATGCAGCATTTTAAATATATTTATATTGACTATATCTCTACAGAGGAGGCAAACGGGCACTTCTGTCTTCTCTCCAGGATCGGATCTGTAGCTGCCTGGAGACTCTGAGGAAGGAGAGAGAGACTCTTCTGGCATGTAAAGCAGGCACAGAAAAGGAAAGCCAGCACCTGCTTGTGAGTGTCACTGTTGCTGGAAAATGAACATGTACAAGAAAAAAATACCTGAGAAAAATGAAATATGCAGAAGGCTATAAAGCCCCAAGGTAGCTCTGCTCCTCAGAACTTTTATTCTTTGGAATGACCTGATCTGATCTCCCATAAAATGTTCATGAAAGGCCATGTGAAGGGTGGGCCCTTGGAAGTCTTCTGAAAACTCTTTCCCTGACTAAGCCAGTGTGGTGTAGTGGCAAGAGTGTTGGACTGGGAGGTCCAGGTCCTAGTCCCTGCTTGGCCAAGGAAGCTCCCTGGGTGACTTTGGGCCAGTCACAGACTCTCAGCCCAACCCACCTCACAGGCTTGTTGTTGTGAGGATAAAAGGAGGAGGAGGAGGATTATGTATGCCGCCTTGGGTTCCTTAAGGAGGAAAAAAGATGGGATACAAATGTAATAAATACATACATACATAAATAATGCAGGGCATGCCCTTCTGAGAGCACCATAATGCACATGTCAGGCATGCTTGAATGGGTTTTCTCCCCCAAATTATGGAATGTGCTCCCTCAAGAACTACAATTGGCTGTAGTCTCTTGGCTGTTAGAAAGGGTGTAAAGATGCACCTTTTCAATCTAGCCTGTTAAAATGTGTACTTTTTACTGTTTTTTTTTTTAATTCTTGCAAAATTTTATTGTTTTAAATTGTTGTACATTGCTTTGATGGCTTTTTAGCAGATAAGATAGTATATAAATGTTGCAAATAAATAAATATTGTTCATAGAACCTCTTTGAAATGTCTGGAAGTGTCTTTAATCTACGATTCTCTTCACCTACCTTTTAACACTGCAGAAACATATTATATTCCTGACATCTTTTCTCCTGCTTGTTACAGGAGCTAATGGAAGCAGAGAGGGAAAAGACAGTGGTTCAGTTCCAACAACTACGCCAGTTTCTGGAAGAACAAGAGAAGCTTTTGCTGGCCCAGATGGAAGAGGTGGAGAAGGAGATTTCAAGGAAAAGGGATGAGCACCTGGCCAAAATCTCAGAGGATCTCTCTTCTCTGGAAAGGATGATGCAGGAAATGGAGGACAAGTGTCAACAGGCAGTGAGTGAACTCCTGCAGGTAAGATGGCAATGACGGCCAAAGTTTCTCTTTGTGGGAATACTGGTTCTGAACCTTTTGTGTGTTTTTTTCACTTACACAAGACATGGAGAGGCCCAGTTAACGTTACAGGTAATTGGGTTTGTTACGTCCAGGACCATATAAAAGAGGAACAGGATAGCGTATTCAGCTTGTCATGGGCTATTCTGAACTAGAGGGTTATTTCCACACTAGCCATTTAGTTTGGAATTGCCATCCCTCATTCACTAAGAATTTATGGACAATCCGGAAAATACTGTTCTCAGGGCTTCATCACACAGAACTTTTATCCTGCGATTGAGATTGCTCCTTCACGGAAGTTTGCGGGCTTTTTACATGACGCTGTGACCCTGCCTGCACTAAATGCCCTTTGTTCCGTTTTTCAATAGATCGCAGATAATGAGCTATCAAATTGCCCCCGTTGTGTTCCCCTCCAGTTTCCTCTGTGAAAAGAGTTAAAGCTGCAAGAAGAGGAACGAGATCAATGAAAGATAATGGAAGACTCAGATACCGGGAGAAGGAGGTGGGAAAGGAAGCACGTGTAAAGGGAGTCAGCTGTGATCCTGCATTTAAAACGACAGCAGACAGCCCTGTTTTAAATGTAGGATTTTAGGCTGGTGTAGAGATGCCCTCAGTCTCTTGCAGTTCAGTGTTTTCTATCTTGACCTCCTGCCTTCTACGTAGATCTGATTTGTGGAAAATTCTTCTTACTCAAAACACAAGTGTATCGGCACCTTGCCCTGTATGGATTGGCAAAGTGGTATTGAGACTTTTCAGGGCCACTGTGGCTCTCTTCACACCTGGCATTTTATCTCACTACAAACTGGTCCTTTTGATTCCAGATCCTTTCTGGGATTTACACTGGCTCTGTATACAGGCATCTCTCATAGTGCGTCCCTCTGCTCCATACCTTTTCATGGCTGGGCAGAGTTGCACGGAACAATCAGGACAGAAGGGGGCTGCTGGCCCTATGCCCACTCTCCTCCCCTGATCATTGGTTCCTGTAACATGATTGATGGCTCCACCCATCCCTCCACTCCTCCCTTCTAGTGACCTGGATAGCGGGCTATGGGAACTGGTCCCCTGTCCCCCTCCTTCCTCCGACTTTGTGGAGAGGGAGAGGGAGTCTTCTTGGTGGCTTACCCTGAGGTTGCTGGCCCTGCTAGCCCTTCTCTGCTAAATATGTCAGTGTGTGATGGAATTAAATGCAGTACATTGCTTGCACTACTGAGTTTGAGGAGTATACCAATTTCTGCACCAGTGGAAGCAGTGGAGCTGTGGAACCGATTCCAGGTACTTGCGGATGAGACTGGAGGACAGCCTGCAGAGGAAGAATCACAGGGGAATCTGCATGAGAGTGAGCAAGAGGCTGAAGATCAGTCAAACAGAGGCGATGAAACCCAGGCCTACAAGAAGAAGAAGAGAAGAGTGGTAATAGTGGGAGACTCCTTGCTGCGTGGGATCGAGGCCCAAGTATGTCGCGAAGACCCGTGGACTCGCCAGGTATGTTGTCTCCCGGGAGGACAGATTAGAGACGTGACTGAAAGGTTGCCTGCACTCATAAAGCCCACTGACAGGTATCCCTTTCTTCTCATCCATGTGGGAACAAATGATACCGCCAAGCGGAGCTACGAAGAGATCATGTCAGACTTTGAAGCTTTGGGAAGGAAACTCAAGAACTTTGGGGCCCAGATAGTTTTCTCATCCATCCTTCCAGTAGTTAGAAGAGGGATAGAAAGGGAACGAAAAATACTCCAGGTGAATGACTGGCTACGAAGGTGGTGCCGACGAGAGAGATTTGGATTCTGGGACCACGGGCTATACTTCCTGGAAGATGGGCTGTTGGCTAGGGACGGGTTGCACCTCACAAAGGATGGGAAGAATGTGTTTGGCCACAGCATGAAGAACTTCATCAGGAGGGCTTTAAACTGAATGCTATGGGGAAGGGAGATGTAATGTTGGGGGTAACAATGGACGTAGGCGCATGCACTGCAACGGAGAGAACAACTCTGATAGCGCCCAATAATAGTCTTCAGACACATGTAGGAAGAAAGCCAGACTATGAAGCACATGGTCTTCGATGTCTATATACTAACGCCCAGAGTATGGGAAACAAACAGAACGAACTTGAACTCTTAATACAGGAGGGAAATTATGACCTGATAGGTATAACTGAGACTTGGTGGGATGACTCTCATGACTGGAATACAGCAATTGAAGGATATAACTTGTTCAAAAAGAACAGGAGGAACAGAAAGGGAGGTGGGGTTGCACTGTATGTGAAAAATACATATCTCTGCACAGAAAGACAGGAGGAGGAGCTTGGTAGCCCCATCGAGAGCATCTGGGTTGAAATAAATGGAGCAAAGAATAAAAGGAACCTAGTGGTCGGAGTCTACTACTGGCCACCCAATCAAGGAGAAGACAAGGATGAAACTTTTGAAAAGCAAATAGCCAATGTTTCAAGGAAGCATGATGTAGTAGTAATGGGGGACTTCAATTTCCCCGATATTTGTTGGGAGACAAATTCTGCAAAACATGGCCCCTCCAGGAAATTCCTGACTTGTGTGGCGGATAACTTCCTCCTACAGAAAGTAGAGGAAGGAACTAGAGGATCGGCTATCCTTGACTTGATCCTAACCAACAGAGATGATTTAGTGGATCAAGTAGCAGTTACAGGAACTCTGGGGGAAAGCGACCATGTTGTACTTGAGTTCTTGGTTCTAAGGGAAGCAAAAGCTGAGTGTAGTCAAACGCGTACCCTGGATTTTAGGAAAGCTGATTTTAATAAACTCAGAACAATGATCAGTAAGGTGCCATGGCAAGCGACGCTAACGAGAAAAGGAGTCCAAGATGGGTGGGAGCTTTTAAAAAAGGAAATTCTCAAGGCCCAATCACAAACAATTCCAACAAGAAGAAAAGGTGGAAGACAACAGAAGAAGCCAATGTGGCTTCACAAAAAGTTTAGGAATGATCTGAAAACAAAAAAGGACACATATAGGAAGTGGAAAGAAGGCCAAGTAACAAAGGAAGAGTACAGGCAGGTGGCACAGAATTGCAGGGATGGCATCAGGAAGGCTAAAGCTGAGAATGAGCTGAGGTTAGCAAGGGATGCTAAAAACAACAAAAAGGCTTTCTTCAGCTATGTGTATAGTAAAAGGCAGAGGAAAGAAATGGTGGTTCAGCTATTAAATAAGGATGGCAAAACAATAACAGATGACAAGGAAAAGGCAGAGGTGCCCAATTCCTACTTTGGCTCAGTCTTCTCCCAAAAGAGGGTCTATGACCCCCCCTGGCAAAGGCGAAGTACAGGCTGAAGGGGCAGGATTGCAGCTTGAGATCGATAGGCATATGGTCAAGGAACACCTAATTACTTTGAATGAGTTCAAATCTCCAGGGCCAGATGAACTGCATCCTAGAGTCATAAAGGAACTGGCAGAAGAACTCTCAGAACCACTGTCTATTCTCTTTGAGAAATCATGGAGGACGGTGGAAGTGCCAGATGACTGGAGGAGGGCTAACGTTGTCCCTATCTTCAAAAAGGGTAAAAAGGAGGAACCTGGGAACTACAGACCAGTCAGTCTGACATCAGTCCCTGGGAAAATTCTGGAGCAGGTGAGAAAGCAATCCATCTGGAAGCACCTTGAAAACAATGCCGTGATTACTCGAAGCCAACATGGATTTGTCAAAAACAAGTCCTGCCAGACAAATCTGATCTCATTTTTTGATCAAGTAACCTCCCTTGTAGACCGTGGGAATGCTGTAGACATCATATACCTTGACTTCAGCAAAGCTTTCGACAAAGTGCCCCATGATATCCTGATGAGCAAACTAGCTCAAAGTGGGCTAGATGAAACAACGATCCGATGGATCCACAGTTGGCTACAGAATCGGACTCAAAGAGTGCTTATCAATGGGATCTTCTCCAACTGGGGAGAGGTAACGAGTGGGGTACCGCAGGGCTCAGTCCTGGGCCCAGTGCTCTTCAACATTTTTATGAATGACTTGGAGGAGGAGGTGCAGGGAATGCTGATCAAATTTGCAGATGACACAAAATTGGGCGGGATAGCTAATACTTTGGAAGACAGAAACAAAATTCAAAGTGATCTGGATAGACTGGAGCGCTGGGCAGAAAACAACAGAATGACATTTAATAGGGATAAACGCCAAGTTCTGCACATAGGAAAAAGAAACCAAATGCACAGTTACAAGATGGGGGATACGTGGCTCAACCACACTACAAGCGAGAAGGATCTTGGAATTGTTGTCGATCACAAGCTGAATATGAGCCAACAATGTGATGTGGCTGCAAAAAAGGCAAATGCTCTTTTGGGCTGCATTAATAGAAGCATAGCTTCCAAATCCTGGGAAGTACTAGTTCCCCTCTACTACTCAGCACTGGTTAGGCCTCATCTGGAGTACTGTGTCCAGTTCTGGGCACCACACTTGAAGAAGGATGCAGACAAACTGGAGGGGGTTCAGAGGAGGGCAACAAGGATGATCAGGGGACTGGAAACAAAGCCCTATGAAGAGAGACTGAAAGAACTGGGCATGTTTAGCCTTGAGAAGAGAAGACTGAGGGGAGATATGATAGCGCTCTTCAAGTACTTGAAAGGTTGTCACAGAGAAGAAGGCCAGGATCTCTTCTTGATCATCCCAGAGTACAGGACACGGAATAATAGGCTCAAGTGACAGGAAGCCAGATTCTGGCTGAACATCAGGAAAAACTTCCTGACTGTAAGAGCAATACGACAATGGAACCAATTACCTGGGGAGGTGGTGGGCTCTCCCACACTGGAGGCCTTCAAGACGAGGCTGGACAGCCATGTGTCAGGGATGCTCTGACTTGGATTCCTGCATTGAGCAGGGGGTTGGACTCGATGGCCTTGTAGGCCCCTTCCAACCCTACTATTCTATGATTCTATGATTCTCGGTTCCCAACTACAGAAGTAAGAAATCCACAAACGGACCTGTATACAGTCAATGCATCAAGCCCCCCCTAGCAGCCCCCCCCCCCCGGTGACTGCTTCACGGGGGACACCTTCTTCATTAGTCCTAGCTTGCTTCCCCCCCCCCCCACACACACTGTTGCTACTCTTCCCCCTTATTCTGGCTTCCCAACCCCCCTGCAAGATGGGCTAGGAGAAGACATAGTGCCTGGCCAGGTGGGAGGGAGTACTATGGAAAACCACCTCAGCATTACTGCCTTATCTAAAAACTCCACACACAAGTCAATGGGAGGGGGAGGTTCCAAGTAATTGCATTGAAGGGGATGGGAGACCTTAAGACTGCTACTCTAAGTAGACTTACAATGCAGTCCTATGCGTGCCTACTCAGAAGATTTCACAGATTTCAATGGCACTTACTCCCAGGAAAGGAAAGCCTTACAGCCATTGAGTTTACTCAGGAGTAAGCATTGCTGTGTTCAGAGGGATCTCAGAGAAGCATTTGGGATGGTTAACCCCTTTACAGTTCAAGCGCCTGTAGTGGAATGGGAGAGAGGCAGAAATGGCACGGCCCCCACCCTCCCACTGATTTGTTGTCATGACAATGTTAGTCAACACCGCCCAACAACTCCCCCTAGCACACACCCACACAAAGTGGGACAAAGCGCTGAAGGCGGAATACACAGGGAGGAAATGTCGATTTCAGTCACAAGCACAGAACATGCCAGGTTTTCCCTGTTCTCAGATAACATGGGAAGAGGGAGGGGAAATTGTTAGATAGCAGCAGGAGAGCAGCGGCGTTGTTTAAAGCTCCCATGAAAACCGGTGATTAAAGAAGAACGATCCTGCTAAAAAACCAAGGTGTGAAGAGAGCCTGTGCCTTTAATTAAGGGTATCCTTGTAGCTCTTGCTGGACTAGATGGATAGTCATTTACTCATTTTCAAAATTCTTGTCCAATATATATTTATCTGCTTTCATTTCGAAGGGTTTTAAATCGATTGCTTTGCATTGCACTGAAATGACCCCACTTTGCCTGTGGAACTCATTTTGTGAATGATTTCCTACACAGAGTGGGAAGTGCTGAGTTCCCGTTTTCTTTCTTTCCTTTCCCTCTAGGATGTAAGAAGCACCTTGCAGAGGTAAGGGGATCCCACTCATTTCCCTTCATATTTCATGACACTGAGAAGGCTCAGGATGGAATGAAGAGAGCTTTGTCCTCCAGGCTGCTTGGGGTGGGGGGAGCATGGGTTGTAGTCCAACATACCACGGATGAAAATAACAACATCTTTTTGGACTTATAATACCCCTGTTCTCACAGAAAGGATCATTAAATTACAGAGATATGTGCCAGTCCAAATTGTCTGTCCATCTGTCTGTCTATCTTTCTGAATATGTGCAGTTTCGCAATTTAAACTCACTTAAATCATAGCACCATCATGACTACACGAACAAACTTGGGTTTGCCAACTCAGGCGTTGACATGTTTGTCACTGCCCTGATCATCTACTGCTCTCTGGGTGGTCATTTGGTGACCCCCAGCACTATGCACCTTCCCCAAGGTCCAAGCCTAGCTGCACCACTGCTTGGCAGCAGCCACACATTCCTCATGATGTCTAGTTGGGCTTTGGGGTTTTGGAGCCATAGTGAGGGAGATTCTCCTCCACAAAGCACCTCCATCGCCTTTGCCTTTCTGCAGTTGCCTCCATCCCTTGGCTTTCTGCCATTCTTTCCCTCTTCCTTTCTTTGGAAAATTCTAGGTTCGACAGAGGTTGGGTCAACATTTGTTTCTCTCCTCCAGGTGTGAGGAGAATAAGTTTGAGAATCCCGTGGTTTTTCCCCCAGAGCTGAAATGGAGGATCTGGGACTTGTGTGATATAAATCTCTCTCTGGAGGGTTTCATGAAGCAGTTCAAAGGTACCAAAGAGCGGCTGCAAAGGATTTCATGCTGTGTATTGAACTGGTCCAGATGTCGGTGGCAAAGGTCATTGTAATGTTGGCAGGGTTGCAAAAATGGGGAACTTAATGTTCCAGTTGAGAAGCCAAAATGACCTTTTGCGCAAGATGGCAACCAACTGTGGCTTTATTTACCCGTGGGGCTGTTGCTTCTTGCCAGGTGCCTGTGAGCACCATTTTCGCATGGCTCCCATGGGCAGCTAGCTTGCCATGGCTTATCATGTCATGTGAACCCAGGTGGCAGGGGTTGTTTGAGGGTTAAACAACCCTCAAATAACCCAAAGCTTGTTGTAGGGATATTTGAGGGTTGTCTGACCCTGAAACGACCCGTGCCGCCTGGGTTTGCACAACATGACAATCCACCGCAAGCCAGGTGCCGTGAAAACCGGTGCCAGCAGGCCCCCGACACAATGAAACAGCCCCCATAGGTAAATTAAGCCATGGTGGGCTGTTGTGACATGCGAAGATGCCCAATGAGTTCATTGTAGAAAGGGCTCTCGCAAACTTAGCACATGTATTCTGACGTATTCAAACTTCTCCCATTAGGAGAAGACAAACTTAATTATTTGTGGGGATGGGATTCCCCTCACTTCCACCAAGATTCATGTCAGAATTCACTTAAAGCTCACTTGAAATAAGGAAAATAATGACAAAATAATGACATAAAATGATGGGGGGGGGCCTTGTTCCGAGATTGCTGTAAGCAGACTTGTGTGATATTTTGTCTCTCTTCCCTTTCCCCAGACACTCTGATATCTGGAATTCAGCTGAAGAAAGGTAAACTGTGGGATATGATGGAGCAACAGAATAAACAGAATAAACCAGGCATTTTAGCATTTTAGCTTTCTAAATTTTTATCTTTGCTGTTTTAAATCTGTATTTTAAACTCCTGCACTGCTGCTAGGTTTTATTGTGGTTGTATTATTATATTGTGGTTTTAATGTTCTGTATATTTTAAATTGTTTTATTGTGTGTTGTTTGGTTTTAATTTTTGTGACCCGCCCAGAGAGCTTCGGCTATTGGGCGGTATAGAAATGAAATTAATAATAATAATAATAATAATAATAATAATAATAATAAACGAAGGGCAGGGGTGGAATAATTTGGGCCACATTAGAAAGCTGTCTGCTTGTATTTCATTCAGTTTTCCCCTTCATTTGAACTACAAATGAAATAAATAGGGAAAGGACGATCGCGCAGTTCTATGCCTATCTCCATATATCTTACACACACACACACAGACACATGTACTTAGTCATTTGACAGAAGAACTGTCGACTTGGGGAAACACTCTGTCAAGTACAGCATTATGTTCCCAGCAGTGGCCAGGCTGCAGGCTACAGATGAAGGCAGTAGCCACTCAACTGGATGTCTGAGGTGGAGAGGGATCTCCTCCAGGTGACCAGACAGGGGGATCTCCTTCCCTTTCTCTCAGTCATGAAATCATTGTCAGGTTGTGTGTGCACACGTGAGGACTTGGATGACTGCAGATCTGCAGAGATGAATACTGGAGCTTCTAGCTAGAGAGAGAGAATAACTATTGTAGCTCGTGTTAGACCTAACCTTTAAAGCCACCAAAGGTGGGGAAGTCATCGTCCCCCTTTTTTTGGCAGTCGGGGGGTGGGGAGGTGATACCTGGGATGTATTTCCAGTCTGAGCACGTAACAGTCTGTTAAATTCTATTTATCTTTTCTTTCCTTGTCTCCTTCCCCTCTCCCACCTCCAACAGCAAACGTATCTCTGGATCCAGACACAGCGCATCCCTGCCTCATCCTGTCTGAGGATCATCAAAGTGTGAGAAATGGAGAGAAATGTCAAGACCTGCCCAACGGTCCTGAGAGATTTGACAAATGGGAGTTTGTGTTGGGATGTGAGGGATTCACAGCAGGCAGACATTTCTGGGAAGTTGTTGTGGGGAGTGAGGGAGAATGGTCTCTGGGGGTTGCCAGAAAGTCTGTGAGAAGGAAGGGCGACATCACCGGTGGTCCTGAGGAAGGGATCTGGGATCTGGGGAAGTGGGATAATACTTACCATGCCTCAGAGCCCTCTTGTGAGTCTCCTCTGTCAGTGAGGGGAGAACTCAAGAGGATCCGAGTGAGTCTGAACTATGATGGGGGACGGGTGGCCTTTCACGATGCTGATACAGCGGCCCTGATCTTTGCGTACCCAGCAGCCCCATTCTCTGGGGAGACCCTGCTCCCCTTCTTTTGGGTGTCAGAAAACGCCCACCTGACACTCTCTCCTTAAGGTGGTCAAAGGGTGGGGACAGATGTCCATAAACCACACACATTCAGCCTCCCCAGGACAGAGCTCAGGTATCCCCCATCCCTCGCAATCTATTTAAGGAGGCCAGTTTTGATCAGGAGAGATTGCCTGGGCCTTGTGTCTGTCAGGAGTCCACCTCCTGCCCATGAGTCAATTTCAAAGTGGATTTTAAAAGGCAATTTAAAAAATAAAAACTGGATAAAACATTAAGTAGTAAATCATGTCAAATGCATGTGTGTGCACGGGGGGGGGGGGGGAGGACCTAACAAAATGGAAAGCTTTTTGTTGCCCCTTCCCCATGCTTCAACCTTTCACTTGAGAGACAAGAATGGGGGGAAGGCAATGGGAAGGCATGCTCAACCCCTTAAGCCAAAAACATCCATTGCCACCCCTGTTTCTATGTGCATCAGTCTCTGCATCCTTCACTAAGGCAGTCAGATATACCTTGCGAACCTTCCTGCTGTCACTCTCCAGGCCTGGAAAATTAATAATGAAATAAAATACAGTGTATTGACCAATTGACAGTTCTGCAAATGCTTACACAGTCTTCAGGTCACTCACCAGATCCAATTAAAAGGAACCCGGCCCTTCCTCTTGCAAAGTTCCTACTTCCTCTGTAGTTTTCTTAAAGAGGCAGTAACCCATTAACAGAGCAATTGATGCTTGTAAGCTTCCGAACTCTGAGTGGGAGGCGCTGTGGGCTTTTTTTGCTCATAGAATCATAGAATAGTAGGGTTGGAAGGGCCTACAAGGCCATTGAGTCCAACCCCCTGCTCAATGCAGGAATCCAAGTCAAAGCAACCCTGAAAAGTGGCTGTCCAGCCTCGACTTGAAGGCCTCCAGTGTGGGAGAGCCCACCACCTCCCTAGGGAATTAGTTCCATTGTCATATTGCTCTAACAGTCAGGAAGTTTTTCCTGATGTTCAGCCGGAATCTGGCTTCCTGTCACTTGAGCCCATTATTCCGTGTCCTGCACTCTGGGATGATCGAGAAGAGATCCTGGCCTTCCTCTCTGTGACAACCTTTCAAGTACTTGAAGAGCGCTATCATATCTCCCCTCAGTCTTCTCAAGGCGAAACATGGCCAGTTCTTTCAGTCTCTCCTCATAGGGCTTTGTTTCCAGTCCCCTGATCATCTTTGTTGCCCGCCTCTGAACCCTCTCTAGTTTGTCTGCATCCTTCTTCAAGTGTGGTGCCCAGAACTGGACACGGTACTCAAGATGAGGCCTAACCAGTGCTGAGTAGAGGGGAACAAGTACTTCCCGAGATTTGGAAGCTATGCTTCTATTAATGCAGCCCAAAATAGCATTTGCCTTTTTTGCAGCCACATCACATTGTTGGCTCATATTCAGCTTGTGATCGACAACAATTCCAAGATCTTTCTCGCTTGTAGTGTTGTTGGGCCACGTATCCCCCATCTTGTAAATGTGCATTTGGTTTCTTTTCCCTAGGTGCAGGACTTGGCATTTATCCCTGTTAAATGTCATTCTGTTTTCTGCCCAGCGCTCCAGTCTATCCAGATCACTTTGAATTTTGTTTCTGTCTTCCAAAGTATTAGCTATCCCGCCCAATTTTGTGTCATCTGCAAATTTGATCAGCATTCCCTGCACCTCCTCCTCCAAGTCATTAATAAAAATGTTGAAGAGCACTGGGCCCAGGACTGAGCCCTGCGTTACCCCACTTGTTATCTCTCCCCAGTTTGAGAAAGTCCCATTGACAAGCACTCTTTGAGTCCGATTCTGTAGCCAACTGTGGATCCATCGGATCGTTGTTTCATCTAGCCCACTTTGAGCTAGTTTGCTCATCAGGATATCATGGGGCACTTTGTCGAAAGCTTTGCTGAATTCGAGGTATATTATGTCCACAACATTCCCGCAGTCCACAAGGGAGGTTATCTGATCAAAAAATGAGATCAGATTCATTTGGCAGGATTTGTTCTTGACAAATCCATGTTGGCTTCAAGTAATCGCATTATTAGGGAGTCTTGGAGTGGGAGGGAAGGAGGCTGCAGAGGGCTGGGGATACTGTGTAACCTGGCCTCCCCAGTTCCCTCCCCACCCACAGAAATTCCCCCTTTACCCCCTCTCCAACATCACTTTTGCGACCTTGGAGAGGCAGTCGGCGCGGTTCTCTCTGTGCTGGTTGGGAGGGGGCCAGGCTGCGTTTGCCTGGCTCCAAGGTCGGAGTGCTGTTTTCGACTTCAGATCTGGGGCTCCGAAATCTCCTACGGCTGCCCAGATGCTGTCTAGAAGCCATAGGATTGTTCCCTAATTGTCTTAACACCCTTGTTTGTTCTAAGCAAAGGGAGAACTCCAAATAGGTGTCCCACAGGCAATGGCTTCCACCATTGTCACCCTCAATTCTGGTTTCTGTTTCCCTTGCCCATCTTCCCACCCAGATCTCCACAAGCCATAATATTCCAAAAAGCCAAATGAGCCCACCAAAAATACCCTCATTCATTGTTATTACTCAGGGAGACTGTTGTGACATTCTAGGCAAAACCTATATGCAAAGAGGCCTAATTTACTTGTTTAACAGATTCAAATGAATCCTATGCAAGTCCAATGTGAGGAACAGATCCTGATTTGGGGGAGTAGGATGGGCAAAGGGAACGTTGTTCTAAAGGGTGTGGGGGGATGCTCCCATTTTACTCTGTTGCAGAACCAGAGCTTAATTGTTGAACTGAATGTATGTTGATGAATATGTTTTGGCCGAGCTTACAGTGTTCTTGTATTAAAGATATATCTTAAAAAGCACACTGATCTCATTGATTTATTTTAAGAACCAAGCTGACTTCTGAAGCTAAAGTAATCTTGAGAGGGGACTCAGAAAGCGATTGTGATTGCAAGGCAGGTTGACTTGGGAGAAGATGGTCCTTCAGATACCTTCATGCCACACCATCCTTTTTTGGATGAATTCGGAGGGGCATACAAGGGTTTAATGTGCAGCCCTGCCCCCAGATCTTTTTCAGTGTCTAAGGCAGCCTTGCTGAACCTGGAGGCCCCCAGATGTTTTGGACTTCAATTCCCATCACTTCCTGGCAGCATGGCCAATTATCAGGAGTGCTGGGAACTGTAGGCCTGAGTCCAAGACATCTGGGGCATACCAGGCTGGGGACAGCTTTGTGCATGCGTGCACTCCTGTGCATGAGCCTGGCTCTCACACACCACATGTGGGTCTCGGAGTCGTAGAAGTTGCCTCCATCTGACTAATGCCTTCTTGGGCAATCCCAGCTTCCACTGAAACACATCACCAAGATGTCATTGGCTATCCACCCTCCTTTGCCACGTCTAAGGGGCATTGCCCCAAGGAACCCACACTGATCAAACTACTTTCAGAAATCTTATATTCAAGGATTACAAAACCGGAAGGGATCCTGAAACTCTTTGCAATCATAGGCACTGGGGCTGTAAGGGATTCCTGAAATGTCATTCAGACCAACCCCACACTCCATTTCAGAACAGAAACCTTCAACTCGGGAGTACAAGGGATTGTTCTCTTGTACATTGTTCATTTCAAGCTTGTATACATTAAGAGTGTTCTGCCTATAGCATTATTTGGTCTTGGGCATGTAGCTTCTCTCAGTCTTTTGAATCTGTCACATGGTACCAAAATAAGAGACTTCAGTGTTTTGGATTCGAAATGGTATGCTTGCTTGATCAGTATCAAAGTACTGTAAACATCTGTCTTAAGCCCTTTGACTTGTGATGTGGCTTCCCCCATTTTTTGTTCCTCTGACACGATCAGTTCTGCATGCACTTTATTTCTTCTGTTGCTTGTGGTGCCCTTGTAGCTTTGCATGTACGAATTCATAGACAGAGATGCAACTTTAGACATAATCACCATAAATTTAGATAGCAATACAATTCATGTCACCATAGTGGGGATGGGTGTTACCAAGTGACTTGTGCATCTGCCCAGCTTGCAGTTCAGCTGCCCAGCAGGTGCTCACTGCTCATGGGCGACCTCAAGGCCCCTGCTGCTCTCCGTTCTTACAGTTCTTTAAACCAGACATAGACCCGAAGAGCCTTTCAAATGGGAGACTCCTTCAATGAAATAAAGGCTTTTTGGCAGCCCTTCAAATAGAGGGCTTCCCTCTGTAACGTAGGTCACATGGCCACCCTAAAAGACCAATGGACCAATGGGCAGAGTGTGTATAAGGCAGCTTCCTTTGTTGCTATGTTTCTAACTCCAGACATTTTAAGGGAACCCCCTGGAGGAGAGGACAATAGTCCCTCCTCCAATTCCGTCTCCATTTGTAGAAGGAGGAACGCCCCATCCTGTCTGCAGCTAAGTGCCGCCTGGGTGGGGAGGAGGAGAGGCAGCAAAAATGAAACTCAAGCTGACTGCGTCATCCTGGTGTTTGCTTGGAGTCATGGCTGCTGAAAGCTCCAGGAAGAGGCTTGAAGACGAAGCGACTTGCTCTGTTTGTCTGGACTTTTTCACGGATCCGGTGATGTTAGACTGCAGGCACAACTTTTGCCAGGCCTGCACCGAGAAGTGCTGGAGGAATTCGCCCACAGAGGCGGCCTGTCCTCAGTGCCGAGAGAGAGCGGAGCAGCGGAGCCTGAAGCCCAACCGGCAGCTGGCCAATGTGGTTGAGATTGTCAAATTGCTGAAGCCGGAGGGAGCAGGACGGAGAGTCTGCGAGCGGCACCAGGAGCCGCTGAAGCTCTTCGGCAAGGACGACGAAGTCCCCATCTGCGTGGTGTGCGACAGGGCCAAGGAGCACCGAGCCCACCACATGGTTCCCGTGCAGGAGGTTGCCCAGGAGTTCAAGGTAAGGAGGTTCTCCCCATCGCATGGAAGGGGGAATGTTTTGAGAGGTGCCAGGGGAGGGGGGAGCGACTGCTGAGGGGGGTGGCGGCGTAGGGATGTGGGGACTGATGTGCGACAAGATCCAAGGGGCACCAAGCTCACAAGGTGGTTCCCTTGCAGGGGGCCACCCAGGAGTACCAGGTAAAGACAGCTCCTGATTTTATGGGCTGAGGCATATTTTGAGAGGTGCCAGGGCAGAAGACCCCTTCATGGATCACTGCCTTGTTGTGGCAAAGGGGCTTGCGTAACTCAGTGAAGCCATAAGCTATGCCGTGCAGGGCCACCCAAGACGGACAGGTCATGGCAGAGAGTTCTGACAAAATATGGTCCACTGGAGAAGGAAATGGCAACCCACTCCAGTATTCTTGCCAAGAAAACCCCATGGAACGTATCACAAGGCTAAAAGAGATGACGCCGGAAGATGAGCCCCTCAGGTCGGAAGGTGTCCAATATGCTACTGGGGAAGAGCAGAGGGTATTTCCAAGTAGCGCCAGAAAGAGTGAAGCGGCAGGGACAAAGCCGAAAGAACACTTAGCTGTGGATGTGTCTGGTGGTGAAAAGAAAATCCGATGCTGTAAAGAACAATATTGTTTAGGAACCTGGAATGTCAGATCAATGAATCAAGGTAAGTTGGAGGTGGTCAAACATGAGATGGCAAGATTGAACATCGACATCTTGGGAATCAGCGAACTAAAATGGACAGGCATGGGCGAATGTAATTCAGGTGACCATCATATCTACTACTGTGGGCAAGAATCCCTGAGAAGAAATGGAGTAGCACTCATAGTCAACAAAAGGGTGGGAAAAGCAGTACTGGGGTACAATCTTAAAAATGATAGAATGATCTCAGTACGAATCCAAGGCAAACCATTCAACATCACAGTAATTCAAGTCTATGCCCCAACCACTGATGCCGAAGAAGCTGAGGTTGATCGGTTCTATGAAGACCTACAACACCTTCTAGAACTAACACCAAAAAAAGATGTCCTCTTCATCATAGGGGATTGGAATGCTAAAGTAGGAAGTCAAGAAATCACCGGGATAACAGGCAAGCATGGCCTTAGTGTACAAAATGAAGCAGGACAAAGGCTAATAGAGTTTTGCCAAGAGAACACGCTGATCATACCAAACACTCTTTTCCAACAGCACAGGAGACGACTCTACACATGGACATCACCAGATGGTCAATATCGAAATCAGATTGATTATGTCCTTTGCAGCCAAAGATGGAGAAGCTCTATACAGTCAGTAAAAACAAGACCTGGAGCTGACTGTGGCTCAGATCATGAGCTGCTTCTTGCAAAATTTTGGCTTAAATTGAAGAACGTAGGGAAAACCACTAAACCACTCAGGTATGACCTCAATCATATCCCTTATGAATACAGAGTGGAGGTGAGGAATAGATTTCAGGGATTAGACCTGATAGACAGAGTGCCTGAGGAACTATGGACGGAGGTCCGTAACATTGTTCAGGAGGCAGCAACGAAATCCATCCCAAAGAAAAAGAAATGCAAGAAAGCCAAGTGGCTGTCTGATGAAGCTTTACAAGTAGCTGAGGAAAGAAGGGAAGCGAAAAGCAAGGGAGAAAGGGGAAGATATATCCAATTGAATGCAGAGTTCCAGAGAATAGCAAGGAGAGACAAGAAGGTCTTCTTAACTGAACAATGCAAAGAAATCGAGGAAAACAACAGAATGGGAAAGACTAGAGATCTCTTCAAGAAAATCGGAGATCTCAATGGAACGTTTTGTGCAAAGACTGGCATGATAAAGGACAAAGAAGGCAGGGACCTAACAGAAGCAGATGAGATTAAGATGAGGTGGAAAGAATACACAGAAGAACTATACAGGAAAGATCTGAATGTCCCTGATAGCCATGATAGTGCAGTCACTGAACTTGAGCCGGACATCCTACAAAGTGAAGTCAAGTGGGCCTTAGGAAGCATTACTAACAACAAAGCTAGCGGAGATGACAGTATTCCAGCCGAGCTATTTAAAATCCTAAAAGATGATGCTGTTAAAGTGCTGCATTCAATATGCCAACAAATTTGGAACACTCAACAATGGCCGCAAGACTGGAAAAGGTCAGTTTACATTCCAATTCCAAAGAAGGGCAACGCCAAAGAGTGCTCAAACTACCGCACAATTGCGCTCATTTCACATGCCAGCAAGGTGATGCTCAAAATCCTACAAGCTAGGCTTCAGCAGTATGCGAAACGAGAACTATCGGAAGTACAAGCTGGGTTTCGAAGAGGCAGAGGAACTAGAGATCAAATCGCCAACATTCGCTGGATCATGGAGAAAGCAAGAGAATTCCAGAAAAACGTCTATTTCTGCTTCATTGACTACGCTAAAGCCTTTGATTGTGTGGATCACAACAAACTGTGGCAAA
Organism: Heloderma suspectum; assembly: GCF_057233095.1. Lineage (NCBI taxonomy): Eukaryota > Metazoa > Chordata > Lepidosauria > Squamata > Helodermatidae > Heloderma > Heloderma suspectum. The sequence continues at coordinate 362,587,503 of NC_139459.1, read as the reverse complement.
TTCTGAAAGTGATGGGAGTACCAGACCACCTTACCTGTCTCCTGAGAAACCTGTACGAGGGTCAAGAAGCAACAGTAAGAACCAGACATGGAACAACCGAGTGGTTCCAAATTGGGAAAGGAGTACGACAAGGCTGCATATTGTCACCCTGCTTATTTAACTTATATGCAGAGTACATCATGAGAAACACTGGGTTGGATGAATCAGAGGTCGGAATTAAGATTGCCGGGAGAATTATCAACAACCTCTGATATGCAGACGATACCACCCTAATGGCAGAAAGCGAAGAGGATCTCAAGAGCCTCTTGTTGAGGGTGAAAGAGGAGAGTGCAAAAGCTGGTTTGAAACTCAACATTAAAAAAAAGAAGATCATGGCATCTGGCCCCATCACTTCCTGGCATATAGAAGGGGAAGAAATGGAAGCAGTGACAGATTTTACTTTCTTGGGCTCCAAGATCACTGCAGACGGTGACTGTAGCCATGAAATTCAAAGACGCTTGCTCCTTGGGAGGAAAGCTATGGCAAACCTAGACAGCATAGTAAGAAGCAGAGACATCACCTTGCCGACAAAGGTCCGTCTAATCAAAGCTATGGTTTTCCCAGTAGTAATGTATGGCTGTGAGAGCTGGACTATAAGGAAGGCTGAGCGCCAAAGAATTGATGCTTTTGAACTGTGGTGCTGGAGAAGACTCTTACGAGTCCCCTGGACTGCAAGGAGGTCCAATCAGTCCATCCTAAAGGAAATCAACCCTGACTGCTCATTGGAAGGACAGATACTGAAGCTGAAGCTCCAATATTTTGGCCACCTAATTCGAGGAGAAAACTCTCTGGAAAAGACCCTGATGCTGGGAAAGACTGAAGGCAAAAGGAGAAGGGGACGGCAGAGGATGAGATGGCTAGATAGCATCACCGATGCAATGAATATGAACTTGAGCACACTTCGGGAGAGAGCGCAGGGCAGGAAGGCCTGGCGTGCTCTGGTCCATGGGGTCACGAAGAGTCGGACACGACTGAACGACTGAACAACAACAACAACAACAACAACAAGGGCAGAGGAGTGACCGCTGAGGGTGGGGGGTGGGTGAACAGCCCCCTGCCCCACCCGAAGGGGAGACCTAAGAGACAGGACTGGATAAATGTCAGATCCACAATATTAACAACAGATGCTGTTGATTTCATATGATTTTTACAGGGGATAGGACTCCCAATTCCATGGACTGCAATGTGCCTCCCTTCTCCATCTCAGGGTGTGATAAAACCAGACCCCAAGTGGATGTAGTAACCTATTCAGTCTATTATGCTTTACTGGGATAAAGACGGGGGCAGCTGGGAGACCCCTGCACACACACCCAGCACTGGAAGGCAGACGGAAAAATATTTTAAAACTTCCCTGCCTTTGTTTCTTGGCAGCATTTTAAATATATTTATATTGATGGAGAGAACAATCCTAGGGCCCCTAGACAGGGGGGGGGGGCATAGGATAGGTCAGAATCCAGTATCCAAGGTCAGAACCAGCGCTCTGACCTCGGACCCAGGAGTCTGAGCTCCCCACCCCTCCCCCTCCCCCTCTCAGCTGGCACAGACAGAACCGTGCTGGGAAAGGCGACCTCGGAGGGAAGGGAAAGGGAACGTGGGCGGGAAAGGGGGAGGAAGAGGACCCTGGGAAGCAGGGTCCCATGCTATCCCCAGCCTTCCCCAGCCTCCGTCCCTCATCCCCACCCCACCCCACTTCAGCTAGATGGGTGAAAATGCCGTAGCTAAAATACAGAGGCAGGAGTGCCGAGGCAAAGATCGCCTGGACATTCCTCCTCTGTGGAGGATTCCCGTCAGCCTCTGAATTTGGAGGCTGACAGGAATCTCAATAGGATTGCACCCTAAATCTCTACAGAGGAACAAACTGGCACTTTTGTCTTCTCTCCAGGATCGGATCTGTAGCTGCCTGGAGACTCTGAGGAAGGAGAGAGAGAAAATTCTGGCACGCAAAGCACACACAAAAATGGAAAGCCATAACCTGCTTGTGAGTGCCATTATTGCTGGGAAGTTAACATGGACAAGAAAGAATTTCTGGGGAAAATGAAATATACAGAAGGGTATGAAGCCCCAAGGCAGACTTGCTGTTCAGAACCTTTATGATTTGGAATGAACTGATCCAAATTCCCATAAACTGTTCATGAAAGGCCATGCTAAGGGTGGGCCCTTGTAAGTCTTTTGAAAACTCTTTCCCTGACTAATGCAGAAAAAGCCTTTTTGAGAGCACCAGAACCTGCAGAGGCTGGGCGCTGACTGTGCTTCCTCAAATACTATGATTGGACCCCACTCTTTTGGACTCTGGAAATGGTGTAAAGGTGCACTTTTCAATTTAGCCTTTTAAAATGTGTAGTTTCTAATGCTTTTACTGTTTTGGTTTTTAGTGTTGCAAATTTTTATTGTTTAAAATTGTTGTACACTGCCTTGATGTCTTTTTAGCAGATAAGACAGTATATAAAAGTGACAAATAAATAAATAATATCGATAGACTCTCTTTGAAAAGTCTGCAAGTGTCCTTCTTTTGTCGTTCTCTTCACCTACCTTTTAACACTGCAGAAACATATTATATTCCTGACATCTTTTCACCTGCTTGTCACAGGAGCAAATGGAAGCAGAGAAGGAAAAGACAGTGGTTCAGTTCCAACAACTGCACCACTTTCTGGAAGAACAAGAGAAGCTTCTGCTGGCCCAGATGGAAGAGGTGGAGAAGGAGATTGCAAGGAAAAGGGATGAGCACCTGGCCAAAATCTCAGAGGATCTCTCTTCTCTGGAAAGGTTGATGCAGGAAATGGATGAGAAGCATCAACAGTCAGTGAGAGAACCCCTGCAGGTAAGATAGCGAAAACAGCCAAGGTTTCTCTCATCACGGGAATGCTGGTTCTGAACCTGTTTTGTGTGCTTTTTTCACTTACACAAGACATGGAGAAAACCACCTCAGCATTACTGCCTTATCTAAAAACTACACACACACACACACACACACACCATTAAAAACAGTCATTGCAAGCTCTGCATGATGAATTTATTCAGGGGAGGCGAAAAGGCACTTTTAATACCCATTGAAATCCGAACTGTCAAGCCTTTCTCCTGCGTGGCTGAGAAGGGAGATTCCCACATCCACCCTGGGAGGAAAAAAGCCCATCAAACTGATGAGCAAAAGCGAGATGAAGCAGTCAGTGAAGTCAATGGGAGGGGGAGGTTCCAAGTAAATTCATTGAAGGGGATGGGAGACCTTAAGACTGCTACTCTAAGAAGACTTACAATGCACTCCTATGCATGCCTACTCAGAAGATTTCACAGATTTCAGTGGCACTTACTCCCAGGAAAGGAAAGCCTTACAGCCAATGAGTTTACTCAGGAGTAAGCACTGCTGTGTTCAGAGGGATCTCAGAGAAGCATTTGGGATGGTTAACCCCTTTACAGTTCAAGAGCCTGTAGTGGAATGGGAGAGAGGCAGAAACGGCACGGCCCCCACCCTCCCACCGATTTGTTGTCATGACAATGTTAGTCAACACCGCCCAACAACTCCCCCTAGCACACACCCACACAAAGTGGGACAAAGCGCTGAAGGCGGAATACACAGGGAGGAAATGTCGATTTCAGTCACAAGCACAGAACATGCCAGGTTTTCCCTGTTCTCAGATAACATGGGAAGAGGGAGGGGAAATTGTTAGATAGCAGCAGGAGAGCAGCGGCGTTGTTTAAAGCTCCCATGAAAACCGGTGATTAAAGAAGAACGATCCTGCTAAAAAACCAAGGTGTGAAGAGAGCCTGTGCCTTTAATTCAGAGTATCCTTGTAGCTCTTGCTGGATGAGATGGATACTCATTTACTCATTTTCAAAATTCTTGTCCAATATATATTTATCTGCTTTAGTTTCGAAGGGTTTTAAATCGATTGCTTTGCATTGCACTGAAATGACCCCACTTTGCCTGTGGAACTCATTTTGTGAATGATTTCCTACACAGAGTGGGAAGTGCTGAGTTCCCGTTTTCTTTCTTTCCTTTCCCTCTAGGATATAAGAAGCACCTTGCAGAGGTAAGGGGATCCCACTCATTTCCCTTCATATTTCATGACACTGAGAAGGCTCAGGATGGAATGAAGAGAGCTTTGTCCTCCAGGCTGCTTGGGGTGGGGGGAGCATGGGTTGTAGTCCAACATACCACGGATGAAAATAACAATATCCTTTTGGACTAACAATACCCCTGTTCTCACACAAAGGATCTTTACATTACACAAAGGAATCGTCTCCGTTTGTTGTACTAAGTATTCAGTTTAGAAAAAGAATCCCCAAAGGGACAATCACAAGTGCTTGAAAATTATTTATTTACTTACTTACATTTGTATACCGCTCCACACTTAAAACAGATTCCGGAGCAGTGAATGTAAAAGGTAAAATGATAAAAAGAATCATTTTAAAATTGTTCTTTTAAAAACAGAATACCCATAAAAACTGTGGCTGGTCAGGAGGTGCTGAAAGCAGCACAGTGTTTGCTCCCTGCTGACCTCCAGGGGCAGGGAATTCCAAAGAAAGGGGGGCACCACATTGAAGCCTCTTCTGGTAGACTCCAATTGGGCCATGGGTCCAGGCAGAACCACCAGGCTCATGCCCTCCGATGACCTCAGTGCCTAGGCAGGTTGGTAAGGGAGAAGGCCCTCTCTCAGGTATCCTGGTCCCAAGTTGTTTAGGGCTTCGGACATTAGTACCAAAACCTTAAACCTGGCCCGGGAGTGAATAGGCAGCCAGTGCAGTTCCCTCAGCAATGGAGTTACATGCTGAGAAGGGGCAGGTCCCGATAACAGCGGAGCTGCTGCATTCTGCACTAGCTCCAGCTTCCAGAGCAGCCTCAAGGGCAGCCCCACCTAGAGGACATTGCAGTAATCCAGTCTTGAGGTTACTAGCACCTGTACCACCGTGGCCAGGCTATCCCTGTCCAGGAGAGGCCATAGCTTGTGAACCAGCTGAAGCTGGTAAAAGGCACTCCGAGCTGCCACGACCACTTGGGCCTCCAGCGACAATGATGGATTGGGGGAATTCTAGATTTGACAGAGGCTGGGTCAACATTTGTTTATTTCCTCTAGGTGTGAGGAGAATAAGTTTGAGAAATCTGTGGCTTTCCCCCCTGCACTTAAGTGGAGGATCTGGGACTTCTGTGATATCAATCCCTTTCTGGAGGGTTTCCTGAAGCAGTTCAAAGGTACAAAAGAGTGGCCGCAAAAGATTTCATGCTGTGTATTGAATTGGTCCAGACGTTGGTGGCAAAGGTCACTTGTAATGTTGGCAGGGTTAGGAAATGGGGAACTTAGTGTTCCAGCTGAGAAGACAAATTGACCTGGCTTGCACAATACAACAGCTGACTGTGGCTTAATTTACCCTGAGATCTGTTACATCATGCCAGTTGCCTGCAAACACCATGGCGCCCACAGGTTCCCGGCTTGCCGTGGCTTATCATATTGTGCAAACACAGGCAGCAGGGGTTGTTTGAGGATTAGACAACTCTCAAATAACCCATAACTTGTTTTACAGATATTTGAGGGTTGTTTAACCCCTGCTGCCTGGGTTCACACAACAAGCCACAGCAAGCTGGGTACTATGCAAAACTGGTGCCAGTAAAATGCAGCAGCCCCCACAGGTAAATTAAGCCATGGTGTGATGTCATGATGTGCAAAGAGGCTCAATGAGTTCATTGTAGAAAAGGCTCTGGTTAAAACTGCTCCTGCAAACTTAGGACATGTATTTGTATGTATTCAAACTCCACTAACATGCCTAATTGGGAACGTCGAGAAAATTCCCCTTAGGACAAGACAAACATGAATATTTGTGCAGGGAGGATTCCACCCACTCTCACCTCTCTCAGATTCATATCAGAATTCACTGAAACCTTTACTTGAAATAAGGGGAAAAAAGAGAAAATAATGACATTGAATGATTTGGGGCGGGGGGGGGGGGGCGTTGTTCCAAGATTCATTATAAGCAGAATGGTGTGATGTTTTGTCTCTGTTCCCTTCTTCCTCAGACACTTTGATATCTGGACTTCAGCTGAAGAAAGGTAAAATGTGGGATACGCCAGAGCAACAGAATTAATGAAGGGCAGGGGTGGAGGGATTTGGGCCTTGTTAGAAAGTTGTCCGCTTGTATTTCATTGCATTTCCCCAGTTCTACCCTGGGAACTGGAGCTATGCGACTTTCTACATGAGGAATTATTGTGCATTCGTGATTCCTCACTCATGGTAGTTTGCAGGCACTGTTGATATCCTCCAGGGCCTCTCCCATAGTTTGCAACCATTTTAGCATTTTTTTTTTCTCACAAGGTATATTGGAGAACGGTGGCCTGAAACCTAGGGGCTGTCTTCATGGGGGATTTCTTGTAGATTGGGAGCATTTTGAGGTCATTTGCAGCACATGACGTTGTGGCCAGTGCGCTGGCAACCAGCAGCTTCTGTCTTGAAAAGCCGCATTATCGAAAAGTCATTTTACTCCGAGTTTTCCCCCAGTTAAAGTGGCTCCCAGGTGGTTCTGGTGCAGCATGCCGCATTCCTTTGCATTAACTCCTGGGCATGCCTGTGTGACCTGGCTGTGGCCTGGCAGTGATGTCGTCAAGGGGTAGGGCTGGCCCTCCCCCCCCTTCAGTGCCCCCACTGGCACTACTGTCCCCAGGGAGAGTAACTAGAGTAACTAGCCTGCCTTTCCAACTTATCAAAGCGCTAGAGTGCTCTTTCGAGCCTTCAGAATTGCACTGCACTTCCAGTGGGGGTAACTAGCCTCCATTTCCCCATTGACAGTCATGATTATGCACATGTTTGTGTTACTTCACTTCTCTGATGCTTGCAGTAAAAATGGGTTGGAAGCCATAACTCCATGACAGCTTGCTGGAATGGGGCGAAATTGGGGTGGTGAGGTGCTCTTATAGGGAAACTTCAGACGCCGTCAGGGATAATTGGGGATTTTGGCTTCTTCATGGGAAAGTGTGCATAACACTTCATAACTGTGAAGTAGTTACTTTCCCATTCATAACAACGTAGTAGTTGGGGGAGTCTGGACAGGGACAGGACACAAGCCTCTCTCATTGGTTGAGCATCACTTGCCAGGTCGATGATGTTCAGTTCTACTTCGTCCACCCAACCCAGAAGTATGTTGATTCCAAGCGCTGTGTGACCCATGAAAAGCAGAGTTTTAGGTATGGTATACTTCAGTTTTCTGGCTTCGTGTGTCCCTGACAGACTAAAGCCGATTTCCTGAAAATGCGGAGAATACCCTGATGCACTTCTCCTTCCGTTGTTGTGTAGATGGCCCCCTAGTGTGCACAATTCTGCTATACTACAGCACCAGCATTCAGGGGCGTCCAAGATTTGGATGTCCTGCTGGGCTGAAGCCAGCAGGGCAGGAGGAGCAGCAGAGGTGATCTTTGCCTCCCCATCCTCCAGTCTCCTGTATTTTCGCTAGATGGGCTTTTCAGCCCATCTAGCTTTGGAGGGGGAGGGAAAGAGGTTGGAGGAGGCTCAGGATAAGTTGTATCCTGGCCTCTCTGGTCTCCTCCCAACTCTGCCTACTGGAATGCCCCTTTCCTCCAGCTCTGAGGTCTCCAACCTTGGAGAAGCAGCCTATGTGGTTCTTTCTGTACTGGCTGTGAAGGCGAGGGGTCTGGGGTCAGATCTCCAACTCCTGCTTCCAAGATTGGAGCTCTGTCTCTGACTTTGGAGGGATTTCCCGAGCCATCCTATGGTCCCTGGGATGCTTGCCCAGGGCCCATGCGATTGCTCTCTCATTCATCAAATCATCGTCAGGTTATGGCCGCCTGTTGGCTGATGGGGCATTTCTGGGATAGTAACATTCGTGGACTTGGTTGCCTGCAAATCTGCTGAGAAGAATATTGGACCTACCAGCTAGAGAGAGACTTGGCTATCGGAGCTCTTGTTAGTCCTATCAATGTGTTTAATTCCCCTTTAAAGCTACAAAAGGTTGGAAAGTAATTAGCCTGCCTCTTTTTTTTAAGGGAAAAGGTAATTCCTGTCATGTGTCTCTAGGCTGAGGATGTAACATTCTGGAATATTCTATTCATCTTTCCTCATCTCTCTCCCCTGCCCCACCTGCAACAGCAAACGTATCTCTGGATCCAGACACAGCGAATCCCCAGCTCATCCTGTCTGAGGATCATAAAAGTGCAAGTGTTGGAGAGAAATGTCAAGATCTGCCCAACAACCCTGAGAAATTTGACAGGTGGGAGTTTGTGCTGGGATGTGAGGGATTCACAGCAGGCAGACATTTCTGGGACATTGTTGTGGGGAGTGGGGGAGAATGGTCTCTGGGGGTCACCAGAAAGTCTGTGAGAAGGAAGGGTGATATCAGCTGTGGTCCCCAGGCAGGGATCTGGGATCTGGGGAAATGGAGTGGAGAGTACATGACCTCGAACTACTCTGATGGCTCTCCTCCGTTCCTGAGTGAGGAGCCCAAGAGGGTCCGAGTGAGTCTGAACTATGATGGGGGGCGACTGACCTTTCACGATGCTGATACAGCGGCCCTGATATTCGCTTACTCAGCAGTACCATTCTCTGGAGAGGCCCTTCTACCCTTCTTTAGGCTGTCGGGGAAAGCCCACATGTCACTCTGTTCTTAAGGTTGTCAAAGTGTGGGGACAGACGAACAGAAACCCTCTGCAGTTCTGACACACATTCATTCTCCTCCCCAGAACTGAGCTCAGGTGGACCCCCCCCCCCCACACACCAATCTATTTCAGGAGAGGCCACATTTGATCAGTACAGATTGGCTGTCCCTTGTGTCAGTCAGGAGTCGGCCTCCTGCCCTGTGAGTCAATTTGAAAGTGCTTTTAAAAAGGCAAAAAAGTTATTAAAAACAATTATTAGAGCACCTGATAAAACATTTAAATAGATAATCATGTCAAATGCGTGTGTGTGCACGGGAGCGGGGGGAGCATTCCTGTTGCCCCTCCCCCATGCTTCAATCCACTTTCACTCCAGAGACAAGAATGGGGGATGGGGGAGGGTTCCGCAACCCCTTAAGTCAAATACCTCCATCACCACCCTGTTTCTATTTGCATCAGTCTCTTGACTGTAGCCATGAAATTAAAAGACGCTTGCTCCTTGGGAGGAAAGCTATGGCAAACCTAGACAGCATAGTAAGAAGCAGAGACATCACCTTGCCGACAAAGGTCCGTCTAATCAAAGCTATGGTTTTCCCAGTAGTAACGTATGGCTGTGAGAGCTGGACTATAAGGAAGGCTGAGCGCCGAAGAATTGATGCTTTCGAACTGTGGTGCTGGAGAAGACTCTTACGAGTCCCCTGGACTGCAAGGAGGTCCAATCAGTCCATCCGAAAGGAAATCAACCCTGAGTGCTCATTGGAAGGACAGATACTGAAGCTGAAGCTCCAATATTTTGGCCACCTAATGTGAAGAGAAAACTCTCTGGAAAAGACCCTGATGCTGGGAAAGACCGAAAGCAAAAGGAGAAGGGGACGGCAGAGGATGAAATGGCTAGATAGCATCACTGATGGAATGAATATGGACTTGAGCACGCTCCGGGAGAGAGCGCAGGACAGGAAGGTCTGGTGTGCTATGGTCCATGGGGCCACGAAGAGTCGGACACGACTGAACAACAACAACTCCATCCTTCACTCAGATCTACCTCGCAAACCTTCCTGCTCTCACTGTCTAGACCAGGATGATCACTAACGGAATAAAATACAGGGTATTTATCCTTTGACAGCTCTGTAAAAGCTTACACAGGCTTCAAGTCACTCACCAGAACTAATTATAAAGGAACTGGCCTTTTCCCTCCCTCTTGCCAAGTTTCCTCTTTCCTCTGTAGCTTTATTAAAGGCAAGTAACCCAGTAATCATCTTAATAATATTGTCTGTTCTAAGCAAAGTGAGGGAGAACTCCAAAAGGGTCTCGCATGGATAATGGCTCCCACCATTGTCACCCTCAATTCTGGTTTCTGTTTCCTTTGCCTGTCTTCCCACCCAGACTTCCACAAGCAGTAAATATTCCAAAAGGCTGAACAAACGTACCAAAAACATCCTCTTCCATTGTTTGCTACTCAGGGAGGCTGCTGTGACATTCTAAACAAAATCTATATGCAAAGAGGCCCAATTTCCTCATTTTACAGATTCAAGATTAGGAATCTCCTAAGCAAGTCCCTATGTGAGCAACTGAATGCAGAGTTCCAGAAAATAGCAAGGAGAGACAAGAAGGCCTTCTTAAATGAACAATGCAAAGAAATCGAGGAAAACAACAGAATGGGAAAGACTAGAGATCTCTTCAAGAAAATTGGAGATCTCAAGGGAACGTTTTGTGCAAAGACGGGCATGATAAAGGACAAAGAAGGCAGGGACCTAACAGAAGCAGATGAGATTAAGAAGAGGTGGAAAGAATAGAAGAACTATACAGGAAAGATCTGAATGTCCCTGATAGCCATGATAGTGCGGTCACTGAACTTGAGCCGGACATCCTCGAGAGTGAAGTCAAGTGGGCCTTAGGAAGCATTAGTAACAACAAAGCTAGCGGAGATGACAGTATTCCAGCCGAGCTATTTAAAATCCTAAAAGATGATGCTGTTAAAGTGCTGCATTCAATATGCCAACAAATTCGGAACACTCAACAATGGCCGCAAGACTGGAAAGGGTCAGTTTACATTCCAATTCCAAAGAAGGGCAACGCCAAAGAGTGTTCAAACTACCGCACAATTGCGCTCATTTCACATGCCAGCAAGGTGATGCTCAAAATCCTACAATCGAGGCATCAGCAGTATGTGAACCGAGAACTACCGGAAGTACAAGCTGGGTTTCGAAGAGGCAGAGGAACTAGAGATCAAATCGCCAACGTTCGCTGGATCATGGAGAAAGCAAGAGAATTCCAGAAAAACATCTATTTCTGCTTCATTGACTACGCTAAAGCCTTTGATTGTGTGGATCACAACAAAATGTGGCAAATTCTTAAAGTGATGGGAATACCAGACCACCTTACCTGTCTCCTGAGAAACCTGTACGAGGGTCAAGAAGCAACAGTAAGAACCAGACATGGAACAACCGAGTGGTTCAAAATTGGGAAAGGAGTACAACAGGGCTGCATATTGTCACCCTGCTTATTTAACTTATATGCAGAGTACATCATGAGAAATGCTGGGTTGGATGAATCAGAGGTCAGAATTAAGATTGCCGGGAGAATTATCAACAACCTCCGATATGCAGACGATACCACCCTAATGGCAGAAAGCGAAGAGGATCTAAAGAGCCTCTTGTTGAGGGTGAAAGAGGAGAGTGCAAAAGCTGGTTTGAAACTCAACATTAAAAAAAAGAAGATCATGGCATCTGGCCCCATCACTTCCTGGCATATAGAAGGGGAAGAAATGGAAGCAGTGACAGATTTTACTTTCTTGGGCTCCAAGATCACTGCAGACGGTGACGGTACCCATGAAATTCAAAGACGCTTGCTCCTTGGGAGGAAAGCTATGGCAAACCTAGACAGCATAGTAAGAAGCAGAGACATCACCTTGCCGACAAAGGTCCATCTAGTCAAAGCTATGGTTTTCCCAGTAGTAATGTATGGCTGTGAGAGCTGGACTATAAGGAAGGCTGAGCGCCGAAGAATTGATGCTTTCGAACTGTGGTGCTGGAGAAGACTCTTACGAGTCCCCTGGACTGCAAGGAGGTCAAATCAGTCCATCCTAAAGGAAATCAACCCTGAGTGCTCATTGGAAGGACAGATCCTGAAGCTGAAGCTCCAATATTTTGGCCACCTAATTCGAAGAGAAAACTCTCTGGAAAAGACCCTGATGCTGGGAAAGTCTGAAGGCAAAAGGAGAAGGGGATGACAGAGGATGAGATAGCTAGATAGCATCACCGGTGCAATGAATATGAACTTGAGCACACTCCGGGAGAGAGTGCAGGACAGGAAAGCCTGGCGTGCTATGGTCCATGGGGTCACGAAGAGTCGGACACGACTGAACGACTGAACAACAACAACAAAAATGTGAGCAATGGATCCTGATTTGGGGGAGTAGGCTGGGCAAAGGGAATGTTGTTCTAAAGTGCTCCCATTTTACATTGATGCAGAGTTAGTGTTTTGTCGTTGAACTGAACCTGCATTTACTCTTTTTGTATAATGTACATGAATACGTTTTGGCGAAGCTTATAATGTTCTAGTGTTAAAGATTCCTCTTCAGACTTTAAAAAGCAGACTGGTCTCATTCATGTACTTTAAGAAACAAGCTAACTTCTGAAGCTGAAGGAATCTGGAGAAGGGTCTCGTAAGGTGATTGAGGTGGGAGAGGACAGTCCTTCAGATACCTTGGTCCCAGATGGAGAGATCCACACAACCCTTTTTCAGAGGAATTCAGAGGCACATACAAGGAGAGAGGACCTTCCCCACCTGGCACAACTGCCAGACAGCCATCTGTCAGGGATGCTTTGACTTAGATTCCTGCATGGAGCAGGGGGTTGGACTCGATGGTCTTGTAGGCCCCTTCCAACCCTACTATTCTATGATTCCTGTGCTTGGCATTTCCTTGGGTACATAGCAAGAAAGCAGCTGGCTCTGAAGCAGGAGGCTGGTGGGCACCAGGCCATTATTCTGCTGCACAGCTTCTTTCACCTCCCTGCCTTAGGGCAGAGAACAAGGCAAAGCAGCTGTGGGTTCGAGTCTCAGGAGCTCCGTCATTTGCCCTCGACATGGCTTTTTGTGTATGTGCGTCAGGCACACTAAAGGCGAGTGGGGGCTTGTTCCACCTCCTTCTGGTGGGGCTTGAACTACCTTCTTGTGCTTCTGAACCATACGCAGTGAGCCATTGTGGTTGCTGGAGTAGGGGCCTTCTGGCACTGTGTATATGTATCGTATTATATGGGACTGTGCCAGAGGACTGCCCAGAGAGGCGTAACTTCATTACCTGCCTCAGTGTCCACATGGCAGGTGCATGTGTGTGTGTGTGTTGTTGTCAACACGGTTCCTGCTTCATGGGCTGTGCCAGAGTTTCTAGCTGGGCCCAGCTTTTCTCTAGGTTTTTTCCACCTTTCTTTCTTTCTTTCTTTCTTTCTTTCTTTCTTTCTTTCTTTCTTTCTTTCTTTCTTTCTTTCTTAAATCCTCTTCCCTGCCGGGCTGAGTTTGCACAGGATTTGGCAAGTATTCCTTCCTCCAGCGTATTGGAGGCATACTTCTGGACCAGTGTGAGGTAAATATATGATTGCTCAGCCCTTTCTGTCCCCTCTCAATGCCCCCACCCCCAATCATAGCATGACTGGGACCTGAAGAGTTGATAACGCATGTGTAAATGGACCATTGTAGGTATAATATCCCAAACAGGAGTTTCATTTTGCCTCACATTTCCTATCAGGCAGTGCTTTCCCGTGCTGTGTATCAGCTATGGAGGCAGGGAGAGATGGATGTGAATGTGGAACTGATGCCTGTGGCAGAGTCTGCCTTGGGAAGGAGGGGACTCTGATTCAGAGGAGGTTTTTAAGCAAAGGTTGGACAGCCACCTCTCAGGGAAGCTGTAGTCAGTCTGTGCAGCGAGATAATTTACACTTTCTGGAATTAATGACCTTAGGGAGGGGAGGCTTTACATTGCCTTGTGCATTACCTCAGTTGTGAAACACACCACTCACATTTCTCTTCCCCCCTCACTCCCAGGTGCCATTCTCTGCTTTACAATGGCTTCTGCATTCCTTATCTCAGCCTCTCCCAACCCGGTGCCCTCTGGATGTTTTGGACTACAGCTCCCATCATTCCTGACCATTAGCCATGCTGGCTGGGGTGATGGGAGTTGAAGTCCAAAATGTCTGGAGATCACCTGGTTTGAGAAGGATGCCTTATATGTTAGAATTTTTGCCAGTCCTGCTAAGGAAAAAAACATGGGCAGTTTTGCATGATAAGCTCACTGAAGCTGTAGCACCATTAGGAGTACAGGAATAACATGTGAGTTTGCTTCTGCTCACCTGCACACCTGCCACTCTCTGGGGGGTCATTTGGGGGCCCCCAGGCTGCAGTGCCCTGGACTTTGGCCCAGTTGCCCCACTGGCTGCCATGGAATTCCTGCACTGGCAGGGGGTTGGACTGGAAGACCCTTGAGATCCCATCCACTCTGAAGTTGTTTCTGCTGGGGAGGGACAGGTATGGAAGTGGTTCTGCTGGAAGACCTGTGCACTAACCTCTCCTAGAGCAGAAAGGAAAGGATGGCAGCACTCCTGTCTTCCCTGTCTATAAACTGCTTTACAGAATAGCCACGGTGTAGGTGCTTGCCTGCACCCCTGAGCTCAGCTTGCATGTTTCTAAAGAAACAAATCTTTCAAAGCTACTTGTGTGGCTTCCTCCTTGACCCAAGCCAAACCCTTCCCTGCATCAAATCTCTTTTCCTTCTTTTCACTCCCCCCCCCCCCCACATTATTGTGGCTTTTGTTTCTGGCACTTACATGGCCAGCACCTGAAGGAGAGCTGAAGATTTTTGCAACGTACAGCCCTCCTCCAAAATTCTCCGTCAGTGTCTAAGGCAGCCTCCCTGAACCTGGATGCCCACCAGACTTCAATTCAACTGATGGGAGTTGAATTGGACTTCAACTCCCATCAGACCCTGGTGGCATGGCCAATTACCAGTCCCCGGGCTCCTAAAGCCCTATTAGCATCCCACTCCTCCCCTTTCAGAGCCTCGTGTGGCGCAGAGTGGTGGGTGGCAGCACTGCAACCAAAACTCTCCCCACGACCTGAGTTCGATCCCAGTGGAAGCCGGGTCCCGGGTATCCGGCTCAGGTCGACTCAGCCTTCCATCCTTCCGAGGTCGGTAAAATGAATACCCAGCTTGCTGGGGGAAAGGTAGTCATGACTGGGGAAGGCAATGGCAAACCACCCCGCTATAGTCTGCCAAGAAAACACCAGCGCAAGCGGCGTCCCTCCAGGGGTCAGTAATGACCCGGTGCTTGCACAGGAGGAACCTTTCCCCTCCCCTTTCTCCTAGTGCTGGACCATGGGGGGAGGCAGAGGCAGAGGCAGAAGTGGCACAGGTGGGTTTGTTCTCTTCCTTCGCTCTTTTTTTTAAACAAATATTAGCATGACAAAAGCCTTTTTTGTTGCATTTATTTCATGTTCTAGTTCCCTGCCCGTCCCTGTCCCTGCAACCTGTTTGGAGAGGAAACGGGTAGGAAGGAAACTCCAGGGGCCCCAAAGAGGTGTTAGCTTTCCCATCTCCTTTAGTTCCCCACTAAGATGCAATTGGAAGGCATCTTTCCTGTGGTGCGTATGTTCCTCACCTCACGCTGTGCACGCCGGTCACGTGGGTTGGCTCTGGACTCCAGTTCCCCACAGCACTGGTGGGCTGGTGAGGCCCAGCCAGGGGACGACCCTAAATTAAACCTGGGGGTGTGGATTTCATCGAGCTCAGTTGAGAGTGGCTGCAATGCAAATGGTAGAACGTGGACCTGGAAGGGGCGGTGAGGCTGGCTTTCTGGCAAGCCCAGCCAGGCAGCACTGCAGCCTGCTAGGCCTTCAGTCTGGTAGCTGGCAGGAATGCCTGCTTCATAGAGCGCCCCTCGCTGACTGTGACTATGGAAATCGTTGACTTCCTGTCTGCTCCACCTGGCGTGGGCCACTGGCTGAGCTGACTTTACTTGACAGTGAACCATAACTTGTTTTCCAGCCCTGAGGTGAGATGTGGGGAGAACGCTGGAACGCTGCCCATCTAGGAAACGTGTGCGGGACTATTGCTAACCGGACAATCCCTGCCTGTCCCAGAATCACAACGGAAGATGCACTCCTTATGTACACTGGCTTTTTGTGGCTTAATGCCCCCCCCCCCCCATAAACATGCATAGGATTGCACAGTTAATGTTGCAGCGTCTCTGCAACAAAGAACAACCCCACGAACTTACCAGGGCTTCATCTTCCGGCGTTTTTGCGGGTTTACAATGGGCACAATGCATGTGCTTCCCCCCTCGTTTTTCCTGGCCCCTTTGCGGGGCACATTCCATATGTTTCCACACACCACACACAAGAGGACATTTCCTTTGCTGCCCCTCAGTTGTGGAACGACCTGCCGGTTGAAATGCACCTGCTGACCTCTTTGAAGGTTTTTAAGCGGGCATTAAAGATGCTATTATTCTGGCAGGCCTTCGCTTTTTAGAACTCTCGTTCCTTTTGCTGACTCGTGTGCACTGTTTTTAAGCGGTGTTGTTTTAAGCGGTGTTGTTTTATTGTTGGATTTTTATTTTTTATTTTTTGTTAAATTGTTTTTAGTTCAAAGTTGTTTCTTTGTTATATGTTGTTTGTATATATTGTCCGTATGCTTTTATGTAAATGACTTTTAAACTTTGTATATTGTATTTTCATGTTTTAACTTTTGTAAACCACCCAGAGAGCTTCCACTATGGGGTGGTATAGAAAGGAAAGGAAATAAATAAATATGTTTAATTTATTCAGTCAGTAGATGGCATTGCAAGATTTCTAAAATATCACGCACTTGCCACTTCTTGAATTATACCACCTCTCCTCTTTGATGTGGTTTGTGGTGGGGTGTGTGTGTGTGTGTGTGTGTGTGTGTTTTGTTACTGCATTTTCTAGGGAGTTTAAAATGGCAGAATAAACCTAAACAATGAGAGAGGCACCGCAGGTTGACGACATCACGAAAAGGACCCACGAACTTCCATGAGTGAACAAGCACACAATAAATGCCCCTTGCTTCGTGAAAGCACCATAAAACCCTATGCTTTCAGCCACAAAGGCTGGGGAAGTGCTGAAAGAGACCATAAGGAAAAGGGAGAGATGGCTGTCACTTTATGAGGATAGTTATTCCAAATTTCATCCATGCCCATGGGCATCTGCAGGGAGGGGCAATAACCCCCTGGGGATGAGCAATAGTCTTCAGAATCCAAGATTCCATTAAAAAAAGCAAGTTTCTAGTCCTTGTAGAACCCGAGATACGAGGCAAAATGTGCAGCCACTAAACTGCCTATTTCTTTTGTGAGAAACTAGCTGGCTCCCACCTTTTAGTCTTGTTAGCCAATGAACTATCTGGGTGTTTTAGCTCTTCTGGGTATGTTAAGCCTTTTGGGGGTCTTCCCTGTTAAGTAATTAAAGGTAAAGGTGCCCCCAACCAGTCGTGTCCGACTCTAGGGTGCGGTGCTCATCCCCGTTTCTAAGCCGAAGAGCCAGCGCTGTCCGAAGACGCTTCCGTGGTCATGTGGCCGGCATGACCGAACACCGATGTGCACGGAACGCTGTTACCTTTCCTGCCGAGGCGGTACCTGTTTATCTACTTGCAATTTCTTGCTTTCGAACTGCTAGGTTGGCAGGAGCTGGGACTGAAGACGGGAGCTCACTCCGTCACGCAGCACTCGGGTCTCGGAACTGCTGACCTGCCGACCTTCCAGTCTGCAGTTCAGCGTCTTAACCACTAAGCCACTGCGGCCCTGTTAAGTAATTACAGCCTCATAAAAAACAAATTTTAGAAATCTAGGAGTTTCCTGTAGCTTGTTTGGACAGTAGTGTGCTACCAGAAAACAAAAAGGAGCAGCAAAGACAGGTATTCATGATCTTTCTAACTCAAGTCTTGTTAATATTTTTTTCTGAGTTTATAAACATTTTATAAATTACCTTGACAATGTGTGCAGATAAAGTTCAGCATTATTACATGTACTGCAGGAGGCAGGGCTGTGGCTGAGAAAGTGTGGGTTACATGAGTCCTGCAAAGTAGCCCTGTGTTGGTATTCCTATTTTGTGGTGGGTGGGTATGTTAGCGTAGTGTATGACAACTCTGCACTGTAGTCCAGTGTTGTTGATGTTTTAGGGCCATGCAAATGGGGCTATGAAATTGATCGTAGCAGCAATGCAATTGAGCAAGGATTAGAGCAGGTTGTTATGATACATACATATAGCTTTATGAGAACCTGCCATTTTTAGCTCTTGCAGGAGGCCCAAGTGGAACCTCTCCCCATTTCTCTCTCTCAGTGTTGGCCTTGGAGTGGAGACAGTGTGCCACACAGCTCCACAAGTGTTTTCTCATGTATTGCAGAAATAAAGAAACCTTGTGAAGGTACCTGAATTGTACATTGCAGTGGGCAGCAAGCTGAGCAGGTCACCCCACCCCGACCCCAGTATTAACCATGCACTTCAATCCTGTAATGGGCTTTGGTTCAAAGGGCCACTACAGGTATGAAGGGAGTCATGGAAAGAACTGAAGGTTTCAGCTGTGGGTGGAAAGACAACAACAGAGGAGTAGACCAGGGGGGGAATCTCCATGGCAATGTGTTTAGTTCTCTTTCCACTTTGTTGTGGTTTTTACCGGAGTTGAATCTGCTCCGTCTGGGGACACACAGGGGTCAAATACCCAGATTATCCCAAAGCTAGCCTAGGGCTCTCAGCAGGTCACATGCAGTTTACTGCTAATTGTTTGGGTGGCTACTGGGTGGAGTCTCGTCCACATCATCATTCAGAGAGCCTGTTCCCACCCTCCCACTCTCACCTTGTTCTACTCCTTCTGCTTTCTCTGGCCAGTGTGTGTGTTAGTGCCCCCACTCTCCCCAGCCTATGTCCGACCCTCCCCACCCAATTTATAAAAAATTATTTTCCCTCTAACTCCACCATAGCGGCAGGACTTAATTGCGCAGCAGTGAACCCTCCCATTACCGCATTAGCGGGGATACTCAATCATTTTAAGTAGCCTGCTTTCAATCTTTAATATTTCCCCCTCTTCTGTGCATGTTTACTCAGAAGTAAGAAATAAATCTCATTCCCCTGCAGTGAAAGGGTTAAAGACTAACAGTAGTAACTCACCTTAAAGCACTCTTCTCTGATGCTCCCTTAGAGATGTTATGCTTCTTTGAAGTTCTGTAGTTTCTCTGTTATGTAAAATCGCAGTAAGGATCTTGCCTTCAGGGGGAAGGAGAAAGGGAGAAAGAGTGGGGGTGGAAGCAGTAGGCAAAAGTGCACACATGGGGAAAAATGGGGTGGGGAGCAGCAAGTCGGCAGCAGATTGCTGGGATGCGATGAAGTTGGGCTGGGGGGTGGGAAGCTAGAAATGGGGAACATTGCAGTCCTATGCATCTCTACTCAGAAGTCAGCCCCATTGGGTTCAATGGGGCTTCCTCCCCTGTAAGTGGGCTTAGAACTGCAGCCAACATCTCCCAGAGGAGTTCTGAGAAACAAAAAGAACATTTAATGATGATAAGGGGAATCCCTTCCAAAATGGGCAAGCTGAAATCTGAATTTGAAGAGTTCTTTGTGAACCCAGTCCTCAAGAGCTCCCCCACCCCACCCCACCCCACCCCAATTTTGCTGCATCCCAGCAATCTGCTTCAATTTCAGATTTCAGCTCGCCTATTTTGGAAGGGATCCTTCTCCTCCTCCTCATTAAATGTTCCTCTCTTTGTTTCTCAGAACTCCTTTGGGAGATGTTGGCTGCAGTTCTAAACCCACTTACAGGGGAGGAAGCTCCATTCGACACCTGGTTGATGTTGGCCCTAATCTCTGTGGGCCACAGGGCACTGTCTCCTACATGCGCACAAGAAAGTGCTTATTCTTCATCTGTGAAATGGAGATGATAAGACCAGAGTGCTTTTAGGCATGTGCAGAGTACATATTCCCCCCCCCCCCCGGAATATCCATTCTCAGAATATACATACTTAAGCTTAGAACAAGGCAGAGATACAAAGTTCTGGCTTTTGCCTGTATTCACTGCCCAGAGAAGTGGCTTATCCTTCCAGTCTCTTCCATGGTCCTCCAGAGTCCATGTTCCCCCCTGGGGCCGGTGGTTGGGGCTGTTGCTCAGGGGTGGAGCAGATGCTTTGCGGGCAGAAGGTTCCCAGGCTCAGTCCCTGTCCTCCCCAGTTACTGGGAAACAGCCCTTTCTGAGACCTGCTCCTCTTCAGTGGCTCCAATGGAGAACAAAAGAAGACACATATTTGCATGTACGAATTGAGATGTATAGATGCAGTTTTAGATATGATTGTTGTTCAGTCGTTCAGTCGTGTCCGACTCTTCGTGACCCCATGGACCAGAGCACGCCAGGCCTTCCTGTCCTGCGCTCTCTCCCGGAGTGTGCTCAAGTCCATATTCATTGCATCGGTGATGCTATCTAGCCATCTCATCCTCTGCTGTCCCCTTCTCCTTTTGCCTTCAGTCTTTCCCAGCATCAGGGTCTTTTCCAGGGAGTTTTCTCTTCGCATTAGGTGACCAAAATACAACAGAGTACAACAGCTGGGATTGTATGGGCTCCATCACATGGGGCGGAGAATTCCACATTAATGCTTGTTCTTTCCCCATCCAGTATCATTGCAGGACTGGGTCGTTCTTTCTAGATGGCTTCCCTATCGCGTTATTTTTCGTTTTTTCTCATGGGGGTAGGGTGATGCTGCTCGGGGCGTAGTGAAAACAAACGCCCACAGCTGGTTTCTTCCACTATTGGAGAATTTCATGGGGAGGTCATGGTTCTGTGGGCTGGAAAAAATACCACATTTTTTGCATTTGGGGAAAAGATGGGATAGGCTGGGGAAAATGGCAGGAGATGCCCTGGAGGGTAACGGCATCATCTAAAGAGCCCACAAACTTCTGTGACAGAGCCATCTCAATAGCAGGATAAAAGCTCTGTGTGAAGAAGCCCTATAGCTTGGAAAAAAGGCGAGTAAAGAGAGACATGATGGAGGTGTACAGAATTATGCATGGTGTGGAGAATGTGGATAGGGAGACATTTTTCTCCCTCTCCCAAAATACTAGAACCTGGGGTCATCCCATGATGCTGATTGGTGGGAGATTCAGGACAGATAAAAGGACAGACTTCTTAGAATCACAGAATAGTAGAGTTGGAAGGGGCCTACAAGGCCCTCGAGTCCAACCCCCTGCTCAATGCAGGAATCCAAGTCAGAGCATCACTGACAGATGGCTGTCCAGCCTCGTCTTGAATGCCTCCAGTGTGGGAGAGCCCACCACCTCCCTAGGTAATTGGTTCCATTGTCGTATTGCTCTAATAGAGTCAAACAATGGGATTCGCTAGGACAAGACATAGTGATGCCCTCAGGTCCGCCTGCGTCCACTTTGAGACAGCTCTCCTCACTGTCCCACAAGCTCCAACCCTAAATTTGCCAGTGCCGGGAGAATTATCAACAACCTCAGATACGCAGACGATACCACCCTAACAGCAGAAAGTGAAGAGGATCTAAAGAGCCTCTTATTGAGGGTGAAAGTGGAGAGTGCAAAAGCTGGTTTGAAACTCAACATTAGAAAAACTCAGATCATGGCATCTGGCCCCATCATTTCCTGGCCTATAGAAGGGGAAGAAATGGAAGCAGTGACAGATTTTATTTTCTTGGGCTCCAAGATCACCACAGATGGTGACTGTAGCCATGACAGTAAAAGATGCTTGCTCCTTGGGAGGAAAGCTATGGCAAACCTAGACAGCATAGTAAGAAGCAGAGACATCACCTTGCCGACAAAGGTTCGCATAATCAAAGCTATGGTTTTCCCAGTAGCAACGTATGGCTGTGAGAGCTGGACTATAAGGTTAGACTCCGGGCTTCTCCACACACAAGAGTTTTCATCCTGAGATTGGGATTGCTTACTCACCGAAGTTTGCTACATGATGTCATCAACCTCCAGCATCTCTCTAGGGGGATTCCCACCATGGGGGGAGGGGGGGCTTAATCTGAAACGGAAATAATGACCTAACAAAAAGAACCGCTTTCAATCAGTCTGAATTTGCATGTTCAAAGAGGACTTGCTGCCATGTAACAAGAGATCTCACAGATCACCGGGGCAGAGGCGGCGGGGGGGGGGGGAGCTTATGTCACGGCTTGCTCTCCCCCCCCCCACGCGAATCTGGACGCAGAAGCCCAGGTAAAATCACAGGACAAAAAGCCTCAGCGTGGAAAAGTGCTCAGTATCAGGCAGCTAAAAACGAAGATCATGGCATCTGGCCCCATCACTTCCTGGCATATAGATGGGGAAGAAATGGAATCAGTGACAGATGTTACTTTCTTGGGCTCCAAGATCACCACAGACGGTGACTGCAGCCATGAAATTCAAAGACGCTTGCTCCTTGGGAGGAAAGCTATGGCACACCTAGACAGCATAGTAAGAAGCAGAGACATCGCCTTGCCGACAAAGGTCCGTCTAATCAAAGCTATGGTTTTCCCAGTAGTAATGTATGGCTGTGAGAGCTGGACTATAAGGAAGGCTGAGCGCCGAAGAATTGATGCTTTCGAACTGTGGTGCTGGAGAAGACTCTTACGAGTCCCCTGGACTGCAAGGAGGTCCAATCAGTCCATCCTAAAGGAAGTCAACCCTGAGTGCTCATTGGAAGGACAGATACTGAAGCTGAAGCTCCAATATTTTGGCCACCTAATGCGAAGAGAAAACTCCCTGGAAAAGACCCTGATGCTGGGAAAGACTGAAGGCAAAAGGAGAAGGGGACGGCAGAGGATGAGATGGCTAGATAGCATCACGGATGCAATGAATATGGACTTGAGCACACTCCGGGAGAGAGTGCAGGACAGGAAGGCCTGGCGTGCTCTGGTCCATGGGATCACGAAGAGTCGGACACGACTGAACGACTGAACAACAAATCAGGCAGCTATTAAAGGCAAAACTGAAGTACTTTGGCCACATCATGAGAAGACAGGAGACCCTGGAAAAGATGCTGATGCTAGGGGAAGTGGAAGGCAAAAGGAAGGGGGGCCCGACCAAGGGCAAGGTGGATGGATTATATTCTGGAGGTGACGGACTCGGCCTTGGGGAGCTGGGGTGGCGACGGCCGACAGGGAGCTCTGGCTGGGCTGGTCCATGGAGTCACGAAGAGTCGGAAGCGACCGACCGAATAAACAACAACATCAGGCAGCTTCCTTTGCTGCGATGTTTGGAGCTGGAGACCTTTCTAAGGGGAGCCTCTGGAGAAGACACGAGCCCCCCAGTCCCTCCTCGTCTCCTGTCTCCAGTTTTACCCCGTCCAGGAAGGGAAACGCCCCATCTTGCGGGCAGCGAGGCACCGCCCGGGTCGGGAGGAGGAGGAGGCGGGGAAAGCGAAAGTCACCCAGTTTGCATCGTTCTGGTACTTGGAGCCATGGCTGCCAGGAGCCCGAGGAAGAGGCTTCAGGATGAAGCGATTTGTTCCATTTGCCTGGACTTCTTCGCGGATCCAGTGACGCTAGACTGTGGGCACAACTTTTGTCAACTTTGCATTGAGGAGTACTTGGGCAATTTGCCCAGAAACGCCGCCTGTCCCCAGTGCCGGGCGAGAGTTCAGAAGAGGAGCCTGAAGCCCAACAGGCAGCTGGCCAACTTCGTGGAGATCGCCAAGGAGCTGAGCGAGCAGCCGAAGCCGGAGGGAGCGGGGCGGAGAGTCTGCGAGCGGCACCAGGAGCCGCTGAAGCTCTTCTGCAGGGACGACGAAGCCCCCATCTGCGTGGTGTGCGACAGGGCCAAGGAGCACCGAGCCCACCGCGTGGTTCCCGTGCAGGAGGCTGCCCAGGAGTACAAGGTCAGGAGGGCCCCCTCGCGTGGAAGGGCAGTGTTTTGAGAGGTGCCAGGGCCGGGGAGCAGGGGGGAGCGACTGCTGAGGGTGGGGTGGGGATGAGGGGACTGAACTGCCCCCAGACCCAAAACAGGAGAGCTGAGAGAGGGGTCTGGATAAAAGTCGGATCCACAAAATCAAAAACGAACCCTGTTGATTTCTTACGATTTTTACAGAGGCTAGGACTCCCCATTTAATGGCCTGCAACGTTCCTCCCTTCACCATCGCAGGGAGCGATAAACCCAGGCTCCAACTGGACGTAGTAACCTATTCAATATATTATGCTTTACCAGGATAAAGACGAGAGCAGCAGGGAGACCCCTGCACACACACCCAGCACTGGAAGGCAGATGGAAAAATATTGTTAAACTTGCCTATCCTTGTTTTTCAGTAGCATTTTAAATATATTTGTATTGATTAAAACTCTACAGAGGAACAGAACTGGCACTTTTGTCTTCTCTCCAGGATCGCATCTGGAGCTGCCTGGAGATTCTGAGGAAGGAGAGAGAGAAAATTCTGGCATATAAAACAGACACAGAAACAGGAAGCCAGCACCTGCTTGTAAGTGTCACTGCTGCTGGAAAGCGAACACATACAAGAAAAAATATGCAGAAGAGTATAAAGCCCCAAGGCAGCCCTGCTCCTCAGAACCTTTATTCTTTGGAATGACCTGATCTCCCATAAAAGGTTCACAAAGTGCCATGCTAAGGCTGGGCCCTTGTAAGTCTTTTAGGGAGCAATCCTATGGCCACTAGACAGCAGCTAGACGGCCATAGGATATGGTGTTTCCCGGGAACTGACCTCAGAGCCTGCATTCCGAGGTCGGTTCCCGCAGAACTGACCTCCTCCCACCTCTGTGCTGCTTCTGAGGCAGCACGGAACAGCCCCATCCTCCGCGCTCGCAAGAGGAGTGTGGAGCGGCCGGAAAGGGGTGTGGCTGGGGCCGTTCTGGGGCAGGGAGAGCGTAGCTGCCTGTATGACACATCCAATGTGCCGTACAGCAGCCTCCTTCCCTGCTCCATGCTCCCACAGCTAGACAGCCACAATCAGCTGCCTAGCCGAAAAAGCAGGGCAGGAGGAGCGCGGAGGGAACGATCCCCTCCGTGCTTCTCCTGCCCTGCTTTGGATAGGCAGTCGCCTCCGAGTTCGGAGGCGGCCGCCTATCTCGATGCAATTGCTCCCTTAAAAACTCTTCCCTGGCTAATGCGGGAGAGGCCCTTTTGAGAGCTCCATAACCCAATGAGGCCCTTTTGTCAGGCCCATGTGAAAGGGCTTTCTCCCAAGATTTCCCCCAAATTATGGAATGCACTCCTGCAAGAACTACAGTTGGCCCCCACTCTCTTGTCCTTTGGAAAGGGTGCAAAGATGCTCCTTTCCAATTTAGCCTGTTAAAATACGACGTTCTTAATGTTTTTAATGTTTTGACATTTTTGTTTTTATTGTTGCGATGTTTTATTGTTATAAATTGCTGTACACTGCCTTGATGGCTTTTTAGTAGATTGCCAGTACATAAATGTTACAAACAAATAAAGAAATAAATAATGTTGATTGAATCTCTTTGAAAAGTCCAGAAGTGTCCTTCATATGTGATTCTCTTCACCTGCCTTTTAACCCTGCAGAAACACATTATATTCCTGACTTCTTTTCACTTGCTTGTTACAGGAGCAAATGGACGCAGAGAGGGAAAAGACAGTGGTTCAGTTCCAACAACTACGCCAGTTTCTGGAAGACAAAGAGAAGCTTTTGCTGGCCCAGATGGAAGAGGTGGAGAAGGAGATTGTAAGGAAAAGGGATGAGCACCTGGCCAGAGTCTCAGAGGATCTCTCTTCTCTGGAAAGGATGATGCAGGAAATGGAGGAGAAGTGTCAACAGGCAGTGAGTGAACTCCTGCAGGTAAGATGGCAATGACGGCCAAAGTTTCCCTTCATGGGAGTACTGGTTCTGAACATTGGGTGTTTTTTTTTGTTCACTTACACAAGAAATGCAGAGGCCCAATTTATGCCACAGGTAACTGGGTGTGTTATGTCCACGACCATACAAAAGCAGAACAGGATACTTTAGTGTGGGCCATTCTGAACTAGAGGGTTGTTTTCACGCTGCCAGTTTAGCCTGGAATTGCCATCCTTCGTTCACTAAGAATTTATAGACAATCTGGAAAATGTTGATCTCAGGCTCTTGCATTCCAGTGTTTTCTGCCTTGACCTCCTGCCATCTGCCTAGATCTGATTTGTGGAGAATTCTTTTTACTCAAAACACAGTTGTATTGGCACCCTGGCATATACAAACTGGCAATGTGGTATTGCGGCTTTTCAGGGCCACTATGTCTTTAATTGGAAGCATCCTTGTAGCTTTTGCTATGGTGACTTTGGGAACAGGATGCTGGATTAGGTGGATGCCTGGCATTTACTCATTTTGAGAATTCTTGTCCATTATATATATGTGTCTGCTTCAGTTTCTAAGAGTTTTAAATTGATTGCTTTGCATTGCACTGAAATGACCCTACTTTGCCTGCAGAATTCATTTTGTGAATGATTTCCTACACAGAGCAGGAAGCACTGAGTTCCCTTTTATTTCTCCTTTCCCTCTAGGATATAAGAAGCACCTTGAGAAGGTAAATGGATCCCAGTCCCAGTCATTTCCCTTTATACTTCATGATACTGAGAAGGCTCAGGGTAGCACGAGTGCAGTCCAAAGGGTTTATTCCAAAGGTGCTTGGAAATATCGTTAATACAAATTATCTTTAAATTTCCACACACACCCCACCCCCGCCCGGTTCATAGTCGGAGAACTACAAAAACACAAAAGACATTTTATATCCACGTGAAATCCCATCGCTCATAGTAGCGGCAATAGCATTCTCTGTATTTCTGATGTTCAGGCATGAGTGCTGTTGCTTATGTAGCTAAAACAGCTGGGCAGAAGCCCAAGGTTTGTGGGAATACACACAAATCTGGCGGGCAGGGGGGCTTAAGGGCAAACCCAGTGAGGACTGAACATGTTCAATGGACGTGGAATGCTGACCGACTCTTAGGAAGAAAAATGGGTGGGAAGAGAATGGAGTATCCTGGAAGAGGGTGCCTGGAAGAGGAGTGTACAGGAGCACTGCACAATGCAACATTTTGTGGCAGGTCCCATCCGTTCATATATGGGAAATGAATAGCGTGTACCTGCAATCCTTAATATTCCGTTATAAACTACTACAGTCATTTCTCAAAAGGTGTTATTTTCTATAGCCAGTGTATACAACCTCGGGCCCAGGAGGCCAAATACTACAGCATTTGCACTTGCTTATGTAGCGGATGGAGTGCTGCACTGTACTTTGAGAACTCTGGTTCCATAGGGAAGGGCGGAATTATCTGCAAATCAAATTTCCACCCCCATTGAGGCGCACATTTCTTTCAGCTTCCCCAAGTGTCATAATGACAAGACGAAGTTCCAGTAGTCATTTCGGTCCTGTGGCAAAAGGAACAGTGATTTTATTAGGCTGAATTAATGGCTTGGTTGGCCCACTAGGCCATTCTAGAGCCAAACTTGATTGGTGCTGTACCCAATCCCATGTCCCCAGCCCTGAGGCTACTCACAAGGGGGCAGGATTGGGGGAGTGCCATGTTCTTGGCTATGTTCGTGCTCCTATGTATGGCTTTAAGGTACCACGCATACTCGGACTAGACATGAGGAATTCATGGTTTGGGGCAGGAGCAGCACCCCAATATTTTAACTCCACATCTCCCCAGTACTGTCTAAAAAGAAAAGCTGTCTGATGTGATGTCAGCACGGTCAGCATTGCCATGACTCCCACAAACAACAGGCCATGAACTGCCGCAGAATGAAGACATCCTAAGCACAGTGACTCTCAATAGACATCCCTGGGCCGCATCTACATGGCACCGCGTTGACCCCCCACCCCGTCGCAACTGCGCAGCAACGCGGCTTTGAATCACCATGCCCTGCAATACGCTCGTGATGCTCTGCGTGCTTCCCTAACCGACTTGCCGTGCTTTTTTTTTGCTATTATACTGAAATGCGCGGCTGTGCAGTCCCATGAGTGTAGGGGTGCAAGACTTCAGTGGGTGTTTTGTATTTGGGGGGCTCTGCTGTGTCTTTCCAACCCTTTTTAGGTAAAAATTGGGTGTTTTGTGCTCCTTCATTTCCAAACCATCAGCTTGTCAGTTCCCCAGCCTAAGACTCTCGCGATGGTTCGCACTCACAAGCGTGAGTGCTACGTGCCTAGCCGTCACTCCAAAATGGTGGCCACAGCAATGTTGTTCTTCTGCCAAGACCCTCCCTGCCAGCCCTTGGGTACTGAGTCCAAAAGCCACCGTTGCGAAGATATGAAACTGCAAATATGTGCGAAAGCGTGATTAAATATGAAAACGCCTCTCTGTGCCTCTGAAACTGTGCAGCTGCGAAGAGATGGGGGGAGTAAAGGGGCATCACACAGCGACGTAGGCACTACGCACACCTACCACACGCCCACTGCAAAATGCGAAGTTGGCTTGGGGAAGGGACAGATGGCTCACAAGCATGGGGAAACCCATAGCAAATGAAAAACATCGCAGTGAAATGACTCCACGAATGGCTGAGAAGTCGCGACTGCGTCATCTATCACGAGGGACCTTGACTCGACCCCGCGCCGGAGAAAAAGCCGGGCGTAGATGGGCCGCCGGAGAAACGGGGGGAAAGAGTCAGGGAGTTGCTCTTTGTTCTTGACAGCACTGGAGCAGCTGAGACATTCTGGACCCTGGACTTAATGGTCGTGCAGGGGGGCCCTTCAGACAGCCATGTGCATTGCTTCAGTTGTGAAGCACACAATTAACATTTCTCTTTGCCCCACCACCACACCACTCCATACTCTACAACTGTTTCTCTATGCCGGATATGTTAGACAACCAAGAACGTGTGCCAATCCTGTTAAAAATATACTCCGAGCATGTGCAGTTTTGCATATTAAACTCACTAAAATTATAGTACCATCATGACTACAAGCACAATCTGGAGTCGCCAGCTTAGGAGGTGACATGTTTGCCACTGCCTCCACCATCTGCTGCTGTCTGGGTAGTCATTTGGGGACCCCCAGGGCTGTGGGGCCCTATGCATCTGCCCCACGGTCCAGGCCTAGGTCCCTCACTGCTTGGCAGCAGCCACACATCCCCCATGATGTCTTGTTTGGCTTCCAGAGGCCTGGATGTGGGGATTTCGTAGCCACAGAGAGGCAGTGTCTCCTCTGCAAAGCACCTCCATCCCCCTCTGTCTTTCTGCAGCTGCCTCCATCCCTCAGCTTTCTGCCATTTCCTTCTTTCCCTCCTTTCTTTGGGGAATTCTACATTCCGCAGAAGCTAGGTCAACATTTGTTTCTCTCACCTAGGTTTGAGGAGAATAAGTTTGAGAAATTGCTGGCTTTCCCGCCTGCACTGAAGTGGAGGATCTGGGACTTCTGTGATATCAATCCCTTTCTGGAGTGTTTCATGAAGCAGTTCAAAGGTATGCAAGAGTGGCTGCAAAGGACTTCATGCTGTGTATTGAACTGGTCCAGATGTCGGTGGCAAAGGTCACTTGTAATATTCACAGGGTTCAAAAAGTGGGGAGCTTAGTGTTCCAGCTGAAAAAACAAAACGAGTTCATTGTAGAAAGGGCTCTGGTTAATATTGCTCCTACAAACTTGGCACATGCATTATTCTGTATTCAAAACTTACTAACATGCTTAATTGGGAACATCGAGAAAGTCGGAGAAGATAAACCTGAATACTTGTAAAGTGAGGGATTCCCCTCACTTAAACATAAACATATCACTTAAACCTTCACTTGAAAGTAGGTAAAAGTGCACGAAATACTGATATTAAGTTACTGTTGGCCAGGGGATGGGGTGGGGGTGTTGTTCCAAGATTTGCTACCAGCAAAATGGTGTGATGTTTTGTCTCTTGTTCCCTTCCTTTTCCAGATGCTCTGATATCTGGACTTCAGCTGAAGGAAGGTAAAATGTGGGATACGATAGAGCACCAGCATTAGTGAAGGGTGGGGAGAGGGAGGAATTTGGGCCTTGTCAGAAAGTTGTCTGCTTGTATTTCAGGGACGATAAATGAGGTAAGTGAGGAAGGAGGATTGAGCAGTTCTAGGCCTGTATCTTCCACACATACATACTTGTTTCTTTGACATCAGAACTGTCCACCTGGATCAGGGGAATGGGGCTGTCAAGTTCAGTATTACAGTTCCATCAGTGGCCAGGCCACTTGGAGGGCATGGAGGCAGCCACTCTCAGCTGGTCGTCCAAGGTTCACCACATGGGAGCAGAAATCCGCATCGATATTCAGGCTTCATTGTGGGATTAGATCGGGCTCATTTACACAGTTGTTTCTATCTCGTTATATTCCGTTCCTTACCTTTTCACGGGGTGGCTGTTTCTCCGCGGAAAGCCAAACTGCTGGAATGCTGGCATGCCGGTATGTTGGCCATTCTGTGTTGTGGAGTAAGCAGCCAAAGCCAGGAGCAAAAGTAAGTGCATTGCATTTAGTCATGGCGTGGTAGCAAGCCGGCATGGCAGCAAGCCAGAAGGTCAGTATACCAACACGCCCACCACCCCGACGTCACTGCTGTCGTCGTCATGACTGCACCCGCAACACACCAAAACAACCACCCACACTCACGCACACACAGCGGTTTCTTCGTGCAATAAGAGAAATACATGGGGAGGTCACAGTGCTCCAGTTGTGCTGGCTGAAAAAATACCGCATTTTTTCCCTTTGGGGATAATACGGGATAGACAGGGGAAATGGCGGAAATCACTGGAGGATTACAGGGTCGTGTAATGGACTTGCAAACTTCCGTGAGTGGCCAATTGTGAATGTGCAATAAATTGCAGGTGTAAAGATGCCCTTAGTCATCAAATCATTGTCATGATGGAATGTTTCTGGGCTACGAACACTTGTGGACTTAGTTGCCTGCAAATCTGCTCAGACGAATATGGGAGCTTCCAGCTAGAGAGAGTTAGCTGTTGTAGCTCTTGTTAGACCTAGACTCTGCTTAAGCTTAGTTCTCCTTTAAGCCAATCAAAGCTTGGAAAGTTGTCCGTCCCCAGCCCCTGCTTTTTTTTCTAATTAGTGGAAAGATAATTCCTGTGATGTGTCTCTAGGCTGGGAATGTAACGGGGTCTCCTGGTTGATTCCATTAATTATCTTTACTTTCCTCATCTCTTCCCCCTCCCCCACCAACAGCAAATGTATCTTTTGATCCAGACACTGCGAATCCCTGGCTCGTCCTGTCTGAAGATCATAAAACAGTGAGCTGTCAAGATTACCAATATGGACTGCCTAGCAACCCTGAGAGATTTGATGCAATGGACTTTGTGTTGGGATGTGAGGGATTCACAACAGGCAGACATTTCTGGGAAGTCACTGTGGGGAATGGGGGACAATGGTCTGTGGGGGTCGCCAGAAAGTCTGTGAGAAGGAAGGGCGACATCACCTGTGGTCCAGAGGAAGGGATCTGGAATATGGAGCTGTTGGATGGTGAGTACAGGGCTTCCAACCACTCTGGTCCTCTGTCAGTCAGTGTGGAGCCAGAAAGGATCCGAGTTAATCTGAACTACAATGGGGAACAAGTGAACTTTTATGACGCTGATACCTCGGCCCTGATCTATACATACTCAGCAACTTCATTCTCTGGGGAGACCATTCTCCCCTTCTTTTCCACGCTGGGAGAACTTACACTCTCTCCTTGAAGTGGTCAGAGGGTGGGGACAGACGTACATAAACCCACTCTGACACACATTGGGCTTCCTCCCCAGGACTGAGCTTACCCCCCCCCCCCAATCTATTTAAGGAGAGACTGGTTTTGATCAGTACAGATTGCCTGGCCCTTACTTCTGTCAGGAATATATCTCCTGCCCATGCGTCAATTTCTAAATGCATCTAAAAAGGCAGAAAAATCTCATACAAATTGAATAAAGCACCTGATAAAACATTTCAGTAGTTAACCATATCAATTGCATGTGTGTGTGTATGTGGTGATGGTGGTAGAACGCAACAAAGTGGACAGCATTCCTGTTACACCCCCCCCCCCAATACCTCAATTAGCTTTCACTCCTGAGATTGGCGGGGGGAGGGGGGAGGCTCGCTCAACCCCTTAAGCCAAAAGCCTCCATCACCACCCCTGCATCAGTCTGATGTGCATCTGTCTCTCCATCCTTCACCAAGAAAGTCAGATGTACCTTGCGAACCTTCCAGCTGTTACTCTCCAGACCAGGATGATTAATAATGAAATGAAATAAAATACAATGTATTGACCCTCTGGCAGCTCTGCAAAAGCCCAGACAGCCTTCAGGTCACTCTCCAAAAGAGTAACTAAAAGGGAAGCAGCCTTTGCCCTCCCTCTTGCAAAGTTCCCTCTTTCCTTTGGAGCTTTGTTAAAGAGGCAGTAACCCATCCCTAGTCTTAATAGCATTGTCTGTTCTAAGCAAACGGAGAACTCCGAGCGGGCGTCCCACAGATGATGGTTCCCACCATTGTCACCGTCGATTCCAGTGGAGGCTGTTAGTGGGGCTGCGAATCCACTATGAGCTTCAGTCAGAACCCTGAAGGAGCTATCCAAGGTGCTGAAGCTATTTGGGGGATTGGGTTCAGCACTTTGGATAGCTCCTTTAGGGTTCTCATGTGTTCTGATTGAAACTCAGAGTGAACTCACCATCCCGCGGACATCGGAGCCACCAGCCTCCACTGCACAATTCTGGTTTCTGTTTGCCTTGCCTGTCTTCCCACCTGGACTTCCGCAAGCCATAAATATGTTTCAAAAACCAGACTACCCACCAAACCATCCTCATTCATTGTTGCTACTCAGGGAGGCTGCTGTGAACCTTCTAGGCAAGAGCAGTATGCCAAGGATCCAGTTTACTTAAGAACATAAGAAGAGCCCTGCAGGATCAGACCAAGGGTCCCTCTAGTGCAGCATTCTGTTCACACAGGGGCCAACCAGCTGCCGGCCAGGAACCCACAAGCAGGACACAAGTGCAGCACCCTCTGGCCCCGGTTCCCCAGCAACTGGTGTAGATAGGCTTACTGCCTCTGATACATTCAAAACGAGGAAACTCCTATGCAAGTCCCAATGTGAGGAACGGATCCTGATTTGGGGGAGTAGGATGGGGAAAGGGAACATTGTTCTAAAGGGTGTGTGGGGGGATGCTCCCATTTTACACTCGGGCAGATCCAGGGTTTAATGGTTGGACTGAATCAGTGTTTCCTCTTTTTGTATGATGTATGTGAATATGTTTTGGCGAGACTTACCAAGTTCTTGTATTAAATATGTCTTGTCAGACTTCAAAAACCACACTGGTCTCATTGGTTTATTTTAAGAGACAAACTTACTCCTGAAGCTGAAGGGATCTTGAGAAGCATCTCAGAAAGCAACTGTGATTGCAGGGCAGGTTGACTTGGGTGAAGATGGTCTTTCAGATACCTTCATGCCACACAACCCTTTCTTGGAGAAATTCAGAGGGGCATATACAGGTCTTCCGTTTTCCAGTGGTTCTGTGCGTGTGGAGGAGTCATTACTGTTGGTCCTTAATGTTGGGAAATATATAAGAGCATCAGAAGAGCCCTGCTAGATCAGACCAGGGGTCCATCTAGTCCAGCCTCCTGTTCACACAATGGCTAACCAGATACCCATGGGAAGCCTGCAAGTAGGACATGGGTGCAATAGCACCCTCCTGGTCATGTACCCCAGGAACTGGTACAGTCCCTTGCTTGACAGACAGGACCTCCAGCCAGAACAACACCAAGGAGAGGGACTTCAGCTCTGAAACCAGCCCTGTTTGCCATTCTGGCTAGGCCATGCTAAATTATGCTCCAACGTCAAAGCTGAGAGAAAGAGCATCACTGGGGAGAGAAGAGCACTGCTAAGGAGAGACGGCCTGCCCCTCCTGGCTCAACTTCCTGCGCTTGGCTTCTCCTCTGGTACATGGCAAGAAAGCTGCTGGCTCCGGAGCGAGAGGCTGGTGGGGACCAGGCCGCTATTCTGCTGCACGGTTTCTTTCACCTGCCTGCCTTGCCTTTGGGCAGATAGGAAGGCAAAGTGCCTGTGGGCTCCAGTCCCAGGAGCTCCCTCTCTTTTGCTCTTCACGTGGCTTTTTGTGCGTGTGCACCAGACGTGCAAAAGGCGAGTGTGGGGCTGTCCCACCGCCTTCTGGTGGGGCTTGAACTGCCATCTTGTGCTTCTGAAGCATATGAAGAGAGCTGCTGTGGTTCCTGGAGCGGCGGCCTTCTGGCATGGGGGGGTGTAGTGTTACGTCGGACTGCGCCAGAGGACTCCCAGAGAGTTGTAACATCATTGGCTGCCTCCGTATCCACACGGCAGGTTCTCAACACTTTCCTTGCTTGGTGGGCTGTGCCAGGGTTTCCAGCTGTGCCTGGGTTGTCTCTTGTTTTCCTTCCTTCCTTCCTTCCTTCCTTCCTTCCTTCCTTCCTTCCAATCCCCCTCCCCTGCCAGGCTGAGTTGGCACAGGATTTGGGAGGCCTATTGGATGCATACGTCTGCACCAGTGTGAGGTAAATATAGGATTGCTCAGCCCTTTCTCTCCCCGCTCAACCCTCAGCAAGCATAGCATGGCTGAAACCGGAAGAAGTGATATGAAAGTGTGAATTGTAAGTATAATATCCCAGACAGGAGTTTCATTTTGCCTCATATTTCCCATAAGGCAATGCTTTCCCGTGCTTTGTATCAGCTGTGGAGGAAGGGAGAGAGGGGTGTGAATCCGCAAACAAAACCTGTGCCAGAGTCAGCCTTGGGAAGGAGAGGGCTGTGATCCAGTGGAGGGTTTTTATGCAAAGGCTGGAAAGATCCAAAGCATCTTGGATAGTTCCTTTAGAGTTCCGACAGGTTCTGACAGAAACCTGGAGCAGATTCACTGCCCTGCTGACATCGGAACCACCAGCCGCCACTGATATCATGGTAATTAAAGTCCCCTATTACAGCCCCTCCATGCTTCCTTGTAATATCTGCAATTTGCTGTTGGAAAGCAGCATTCACACCTTCTCCTTGTTTGGGTGCTTGGTAGTAGGCTCCAACCACAAGGTGGGGGGACGGGACTCTTCCTTCTCTCTTAGTGCAGGCCTTGGAGCTGAGGCCCTGTGGCTTCTCAGAGGTTTTCTCATGTACTGTAGTAATAAAGCACCATGCTGGGATGATACCAGAGTCTATTCTGTGTTGCTTGGAGAGCAGAGCCAGGAATGGAGTACAAGCCGAGCAGGTCACACCTCCCCACACACCTCCCCACACACACACACCCGCGCAAACCATGAATTACCCATGCCATTCACACCTGTAAAGGCCCTTGGCCCAATGACCCTTACTGTGGTGAAGGGACTCGGGGAAAGAATGGAGAGTTTCAGCTGGGGTGGAAAGACGTCTGAACACCATCATGATTCCCCTCTTCCTCTTAGTTTTTGGATATCCCTCACTCGAAATAAAGTTTTATTGGAATTCATGATGCCTCTTGCATGGAGCTTGCCTATACTACTCTTCTGCATTAGTGCTGTCAAATTCCCAGGATTTTCTGCCACTCTGTGTCATGGAATGTGACTCTGCAACAAAGCATGTGCAGACACACAGGGAAAAGGCACAGGTGTGTTGCATTATAGTCACATGCCTATAATGTGCAGCTTTGTGCAGCTTTGCTCCCTTGGAAAAACTGCGGATGTCCATGCATTGACTGTTCCTCCCTTCACCATCTGAGGAAGTGATAAACCCAGACTCCCGTTGGATGTATTAACCTATTCAATCTATTATGTTCTGCTGGGATAAAGATGGAGGTAGCTGGGAGACCCCTGCACACTCACCCAGCACTGGAAGGCAGGGGGAACAATATTCTTAAACTTGCCTGTCTTTGTTTCTCAGTAGCATTTTAAATATATTTCCATTGACTACATTTCTAAAGAGGAACCAGACTGGCACTTCTGTTTTCTCTCCAGAATTGGATCTGTAGCTGCCTGGAGACTCTGAGGAAGGACAGAGAGAAAATTATGGCCTATAAAGCAGACATAGAAAAGGAAAGCCAGGACCTGCTTGTGAGTGTCACTGTTGGTAGGTGATCATGTACAAGAAGAAATTTCCAGGAAAGTTGAAATACGCAGAAGGGTGTAAAGCGCCACAAGGCAGCCCTGCTCCTTAGAGCCTTTATTATTCAGGATGACCTGATAAAATGTTCATGGAAGGCCATTTTAAGTGTGTGCCCTTGGAAGCCTTTTCAAAACTCTTTCCTGACTCACGCAGGAGAGGCTCTTTTGAGAACACCGGAAACCACAGAGACACCTTTTGAACTAGCCTTTTAAAATATATAGTTTTTAATGTTTTTACTGCTTTTGCTTTTATTGTTGCAAGGTTGTATTGTTTTAGATTGTTGTACACTGCCTTGATGGCTTTTTAGCAAACAAAACAGTATATTAATGTTCTAAAAATACATATTGTTGGTTATTACACATTATATTCCGACTTCTTTTCACCTGCTTGTTACAGGAGCAAATGGAAGCAGAGAGGGAAAAGACAGTGGTTCAGTTCCAACACCTACACCAGTTTCTTGAAGAACAAGAGAGGCTTTTGCTGGCACAGATGGAAGAGGTGGAGAAGGAGATTGCAAGGAAAAGGGATGAGCACCTGGCCAGAGTCTCAGAGGATCTTTCTTCTTTGGAAAATATGATGCAGGAAATGGAGAAGTGTCAACAGACAAGGAGTGAGCTCCTGCAGGTAAGGCTGCAAAACCAGTTGACGTTTCTCTTAGTGGGAATGCTGGTTCTGAACCTTTTATGTTCTTCACTTACACAAGATGTGGAGAGGCCCACTTTATGGTGCAGGTAACTGGGTTTTCATGTCCAGGACCATATAAAAGAGGAACACGGTAGTATATTCACCTTATCATGGGCTATTCTGAATTTGAGGGTTGTTTTCAAGCTAGCCCTTTAGTCTGGAATTGCCATTCTTCATTCACTAAGAATTGGTGGACAATCCAGAAAGCGTTGCTCTCAGTCTCTTGCATTTCAGCGTTTCTGTCTTGAGGTCCTGCCTTCTACATAGATCTGATTTGTGGAGAATTATTTTTAATCCAAACACAATTGTATCAGCACCCTGCCCTGTATGAACTGGCAAAGAGGTAGTGAGGCTTTTCAGGGTTACTGTGTCTTTAATTAATTGTAGCTTTTGCTGTTGTAATTTTTGGGAACAGGAGGATGGACTACATGGATGCTTGACATATGCTAATTTTGAAAATTCTTGTCCATTATATATGTATCTCCTTCAGTTTCTAAGGGTTTTAAATTGACTGCTTTGCATTGTCCTGAAGTGACCCCACTTGACCGGTGGAATTCATTTTGTGAATGATTTCCTACACAGAGTGATAAACACTGAGTTCCCTTTTATTTCTTTCCTTTTTCTCTAGGGTATAAACAGCACCTTGAAGAGGTAAGTGAATCCCACTCATTTCCCTACATATTTCATGATTCTGGGATGGCTTACGGTAGCATGAATGGAGTTTGGCCTTCAGGCTGCTTGGGATGCAGGAGCAGGTTGGAGTCCAACATATTCCAGATGAAAGTAACAACATCCTTTTGGACTTGTAATACCCCTATTCTCACACAGGGGATCATTACATGACATAAAGGATTCTTCCCTGCTTGCTGTACTCAGTTTAGAAAAAGAAACCCCAAAGGAACTATCTCAAAGGTGTTTGAAAATATTATCAAATTCAATATATCTTTAAATTTCCAGCTCCCACCAGTTCATCTTCAGGGAACTACAAGAACACATAAAGGCATTTTACAGCCATGTGGAATCCCAGCACTCATAGTAGTAACAGTAGCATTCCCTGTATTTCTGATGTCCAGGAGCTTCTCTACATTAAAGGAAAAATTGGGAGCCCCGCAGACCATTTTTCTTTCCTTTGTGCGATGACAATTTGGATGAAAAACGGTGCCATCTAATGGCAGAAAAATAGCAGTACACCACATGGTTTATTAAAACCTGATTAAAAGTGGTTTAAATTGCAACACCTTACGCTGGGGATAGTGCAGGAGGTGCCCTGGATGCCGCCGACCACTCATGGAAGTTTCACCCGCAAAATTCTGTGAGTGGCCAGTCACCAGCGTGCAGTAAATAGCACGTGTAGAGATGATCCAGGCATGAGTGCTGTTGTGTGTGTGGCCAGAACAACTTGGCAGAACTCCAAGGTTTGCAGAAATAGAAGTGTTAGATAAAAATAGTCCTTGCTTTCGGTTTAGAAGGAAAGGATGCCAGGCAGGCAGCAGTGGATCCAACACTATTTTATTGAAACGTTTTGCAAAACGGGTGCAGAGCAGTCTGGACCTCGAGACACGTGTGCAAAAGCCTTTTATACCATATTGCTTCTATTGTTCTTACTAGTAACCAATGAAACAGTTAGTACATCGGCTCACCAAGTCAATAGCCAATAAACAGTTAGTATCAGCTTACCAAACTGTTAGTCATGAGCACGTCAGTATGATTTTCTTTTTGCTCTGCCTACATTTTTCGCCACTCGGGCTTTTATGTAACTTGAGACGCCAACAGTTACGGAGTCTCTTTTTCTAACAATTCCCTCCTTTAAGTCTTTATTCATGTCTTAAAGCGTTTAAAACGGAGCCTCTTTATTGGTACAATAAAGCAAGAGCATCTGTTTTGACAGCGGTTTTTATCAATCGCTGGGATAAGCTTTTAACACAGGGGATAATGCAACAAC
Organism: Heloderma suspectum; assembly: GCF_057233095.1. Taxonomy (NCBI): domain Eukaryota; kingdom Metazoa; phylum Chordata; class Lepidosauria; order Squamata; family Helodermatidae; genus Heloderma; species Heloderma suspectum. Next base: position 362,549,256 of record NC_139459.1, on the reverse strand, counting down.
CAAATAACACTATAACTCTTATCATCACTACAAGCGAAATAAGGATTGAGGCTGCTAGGTGTTTCCATTTTTCAAACCATTTCTCTAACCAGGCAGTCATGGGGTTGTTAATCTTTGAATTCTTGGCTAATTCTTCAGACAAGGCGGTGAGGCCCTGCAAAGCCCTTGTTACCGTGCCATCTGGGGCAGTGTTGTTAGGGATGAAGGTGCAACACCGTCTACCTAGCATGACACAAACCCCTCCTTTTTCTGCTAACATATTAAGAACACGCTGATTTTTCCAAGCCATTTGGCTGGTGGCATTTAGTTGCTCAGCCAATCTCTTTATAGCATCACGGGTATAGTTTATTGAGAGTCTGGCACTTTTTTCTTTCCCCATGCGTTAGGGTGCTGGAACAAATGGATCACACAGGTGAGGAGGGAAGGAGTGTCCCATCCCAGTGGAAAGGGCAGCACCTTTGCTACAGATCTCCCTGTGGCACAAACAAAACAGTCAGACTTATTTAAAGACTTGGCTGTATACTTTATCCACTCTAACCACACATTATCAGTTTCCTCTGTTATTGGGATCCCTAACTTGGTTCTCCAGGGACGCCTCTCTTTCTCAGGGATCTGTACCAGAAGTGGTCTGAGGGCTGTAGGTGTGACATTTTGGGGTTTTATCTTAAAGCTGTCAAGCCCAAGTCTTTGAGGTATCACCATTTATGTTAATATTTTTTTTTTGACTAACATTACTAACACTACCCACAATACTTGCTTCATATTACAAGTTTTTTGTAATTCGATCACGAGCTTCTCTCAGATGTTGTGACTTGTATATTACAGGTGATTGTGGCTCCTGGATGGCTTCTTCGCCTGTGTCCCTGGCAGCTTCCGGAGGGGTGCCAGGGAGCAGAGGACTGTTGCCCGTGTCCTTCTGTTCTTTCCAGGTGACAGAAGGAAGCAAGGGTCGCCTAAATGGCTTTATCTAGCTGCAATGTGTCCATTTGCTAGAACCCACAAGCTTTACACACGAGTGGCTGGTTGGTCTTACCAAATAAGGCCCCTCCCACCCTTCCTTTAAAGCTTCTTTATTCTACTTTTTCAGCAACACCTCGTCTCCCGTCTGGAAGAGATGGATAGGTGCATCTAACGGCAGTCTCTGTAACGGAACGGAATAAGCTCGTAGCTGTGAAAGAACAGACTGTAGAGAAGTCAACTGATCTCTTAGCATCTGATCACCCACCTCCCACTTGACTTCCTCCCTCTTTCTGCAGTGTACCCGAGGCGGGAACCCAAACATCAGTTCGAAGGGGGACAATTTTATGTCCTTTCTTGGCATCCTTCGAAGCTTCGTTAAAGCTATTGGCAGAGCCTCAACCTAAGTGAGCTTCATCCCTTGTTGGAGTTTGGTTAAAGTCTCCTTGAGGCTCTGATTGATTCTTTTAACCTGTCCACTTGCCTGGGGCCTCCAGGGGCAATGTAAATGCCACTCTACGCTCAGAGCTTGTGCCATCCCCCGTGTAATAACTGAGGTGAAATGTGAGCCCTGATCGGACTTTATAACTTCGGGCAGGGAGAACCGGGGCACCACCTCTTGTAACAATTTAGCAACAACAGTTTTAGCTTGGCAGTTTCTACATGGAAACGCCTCTACCCACCCTGTCATTTGTCATACTATTACAAGCAAATACCTGTAACCCCTACATGGTGGCATCTCAGCAAAATCAATTTGCACCCTCTGGAAAGGATAGTAGGCCTATGGTCGCCCTCCTTTTGGAGGAGGGGGTGCCCTGGGAGGGTTGGTCTTCTGGCAGACTTTATAGGTTGCGGCCAGTCGGTGGGCACATACAGTTATGCTAGGGGAGACAAACAGCCTCTTGCAATAGTCAATCATGGCTGATGCTCCAGGGTGTCCAAGAGAATGGTGAACTTGTTTTAGAACAACCCTCTGCAGGCTCTGTGGAAGAAGCAGTCTTCCATCTGTCATCTGGATCCATCTGTCATCGCAGGGACTTATTCTGTGTTCTTGTGCCATCTGTAACTCAGCAGGGGAGTATGTGGGGCGCTCTTTTCTTTTGGGTAGAATGAGGAATGTTCCTTGGATTCCCTCTTTGGCTGCTCTTTTTGCGGCCTCATCTGCCTTCTGGTTTCCCTGTCTCCATTTTTCCTCTTTTTCTTTCCCATGGGCTTGGACGTGGACAACAGCTACTTGTGAGGGTAGCTGGAGGGCATCTAGAAGATCCACTATTAGGCCGCCATTAGCCACTGGAGGTCTGTTTGCTGTAAGGAATCCCTTCTCTTTCTACAGTTGCCCATGAGCATGCACAACGGCGAAGGCATTTTTGCTATCGGTATACTCGCTTCCTTTTGCTTGCCTGCAGGGCTCTTGTTAAGGCTACCAACTTAGCGGATTGGGCGGAGAAATGAGGAGGCAACCTTTCTTCGTGCACGTTTTTGTCTAGAGGGCCGCTCTTGTGTAGCACCTTCTATCTAGCATATAGCTAGACCCATTTACAAACAGATCTCTGGCTCCCTCTATTGGTTCATCTTTAAGGTCTGGTCGGCCTTTGGTGTCTAGGTCTAATACTTCAAGGCAGTCATGATCTGGGAGTCCTGATCCATTTGTGCCCAGTAATGTTGGCAGTAGTGTGGCGATATTAAAGCTAGAGCAAGCCTTAAAAGTGAGGTTTTCGTTTGTTAGTAAACCTATTCCATATCGGGAATGCCGGGCTGGGTTGAGAAATTTGCTTCCTCCTCCTGATCTCAAAATTTGTGGCACTCTTGTTGTTGTTCAGTCGTTCAGTCGTGTCCGACTCTTCGTGACCCCATGGACCATAGCACGCCAGGCCTTCCTGTCTTGCGCTCTCTCCCGGAGCGTGCTCAAGTCCATATTCATTGCATCGGTGATGCTGTCTAGCCATCTCATTTTCTGCCGTCCCCTTCTTCTTTTGCCTTCAGTCTTTCTCAGCATCAGGGTCTTTTCCAGGGAGTTTTCTCTTCGCATTAGGTGGCCAAAATATTGGAGCTTCAGCTTTATTATCTGTCCTTCTAATGAGCACTCAGGGTTGATTTCCTTTAGGATGGACTGATTTGACCTCTTTGCAGTCCAGGGCACTCGTAAGAGTCTTCTCTAGCACCACAGTTCGAAAGCATCAATTCTTCGGTGCTCAGCCTTCCTTATAGTCTAGCTTTCACAGCCATACATTACTACTGGGAAAACCATAGCTTTGATTAGACGGACCTTTGTCGGCAAGGTGATGTCTCTGCTTCTTACTGTGCTGTCTAGGTTTGCCATAGCTTTCCTCCCAAGGAGCAAGCGTCTTTTCAATGGGTCCTCCCATTGTCATTCTCTCGGCTTTGGTACAGATCAGAGCTGCTGCCGCTACTGCTCTTAGGCAACTTGGCCATCTTCATGCTACGACATCTAGGACTTTGGAATAATATCCCACTGGTCTCTAAGAGGGCCTTTTTCACTGGCAAAGCACTCCTCAAGCTATGCCCTTATTTTCATGCACATAAAGTCTAAATGGCCGGCTGGGATTTGGTATGGCCAGTGCGGGTGGTGACACAAGAGCAGCTTTAAGACTGAGGAATGACTTATTTATTCTTTCTGCAGCGCCTCATGCAGCGGCCGCGCTGTCTCCCCATAGTTTGCTATCCATAGTCGGCAGAATCCGGTCAACCCCAGGTAGGCCTTCAATTCGCGGGGGGACTTAGGGACAGGAGTGTCACGGGTGACTTCGACTCTTTCTTGCCCTAGGCTCCGAGTCCCTTTAGTTAAGTGGTGGCCTAGGAATTTTACAGTTGGTTGGGCCAACTGTACTTTTTCTTTTGACACTTTATAACCCCCCCTAGATGGTTGACTCTGTTTTCTATTAGGCTCTAGTCCTCAGTGGCCTCTGGGGTGGATTCTTCTGCAACCTTTAAAAGGGCCATTTGGTAGTTACTACTCTGCTGTTTAGGGAGCCGTATCTCCATCCTTCCGTCAGGAGTAAAAGCAATCTCAATTTGGAGTTTAGTCAATGAGTCCCTCCCTAGCAATGCCACCGGACAGGAGGGGGTACAGACAAATGCATGTTCTAGGTGTGTTTTTCCAACCTTGGTGAACAGGGGACGAGAGAGGGGCACTTGGGTTGCCCTTCCCTCGACCCCCATTATGGTGGTGAACCCCCCCACCTCCCGTTGGGGGCTCACTGAGGGGGAGGACGGACGGGGCGGCCCCTGTGTCTACAAGGGCTTTGTAGGAGCGGCCCCCAACCTTTATTTTGACCATGGGGTCCCGTCTTGCCTCAGAGATGGCTAAGAGGGGGCCGGGCCCCGGTCTGTCTTAATCTCTTTCTTGTTCATACAGAACTTTCTGCGCTCCTCCCGTATTTTCCCTTCTCTCTTTCTGCTTCAAAGCCTCACAGTCACGCTTCTAGTGTCCCATTTTCTTACAAAAGGCACATTGATCTTTCCCCAGGGGAGATCCTTTCCTTCCCCCTTTCCTTCCCTTTCTAGCTCCCTCTTTGTCAGGTTTAAGAACCGCAGCAAGGAGCTTGGCCTGCTTCTTGTCTTTTTCTTTTTCTTTTTCTTCTTTTTCTCGCCTCTCATAAACCTTTTGAGCTACTTCAACTAAAACTCCTAGGTCAGCTGCCAAGCCTCTTTCAACTTTTTGCAACTTTTTTCTGATGTCCTGGCAGCTATTTCTCACGAACTGAGTCGTGAGGATCCTTAAATTATTTGGATCATTCAAGTCAATGTCAGTATATTTGGTGAAGGCTTCCCTTAGCTTTCGGAGGAACACAGCAGGAGGCTCGTTTTTGTCTTGTTTTAAAGTCAGAACTTTTTGCAAATTGGGGGCCCTCTGCGCAGCTTGTCTCATGCCTGCTAAAATGAGCCAAAAATACGGCATGCCTCTGCCTTTGTGCAGCGGTGGCTAGTCTCCGATCAGACTGTCTTAAAGGCAACACTGCTGCTATCTGATCTTCGGTCACAAGGGGGAGCTCCTCCCTAAGCTTGGCGCGCACCGGCAAGAATAATCGGTTTCTGACTAAGGAAACAAGTGTTTAATAACATCTGTGTGTCGTCCCAGGTAGGATTGTGTGTGAGCCTCACATTTTCTATTAAGGACAACAATGGACTGGGGTCCTCCTCAAAGGAGGGGTTAAATTGTTTCCAATTATACAAGTCAGATGTCGTGAATGGGACATAAACAAACAACGTCTCTTGAGGATATTGGGCGGTAGAGTCGGGGACCTCTCTAATAGGGAAGGTCAATTTTTTCTTAATTATTACAGGGAGGGCCAAGGATATACATTTAATTACCCATGGGGCGGGCCTGCCGCCGAGGGGTGCACAAGTTGCCCACGAATCAATATAAGGGAACTGGTCCCAACTTCCCCTCTGTGCTACTGTAGTTCGCACATCAGATACCAAGGTTGGGTCAAAAGACCCCTCAGGTGGCCATTTGGGTTCTAATACTGGCCATTCCCGAGTGCAAAAAAAGACAAGACGATCCTTTGTCATCTTAGTTCTATAATCTTGCTTAAAACGTGACCAATTGCGCAAACAACACTCCAAGGGCGTATGGGACTTCTTCGCAGACTTAGATTGGGACCCGCCCATGACGGTGGGAATTTCAGTCAGCAATTCTTGCGCTTCGCCCTCCTCTGACCTAGCCCGTCTCCGGGGTAAGGAAATGCAGATCGGGGCTCCCCACTCGCTTCGCCCGTAGGCGTCTCACACAATCACAAACACACCACCGTCCCGCGTTTATCCCTTAATGTAAGCTGTTTCACTTACCCCAAAAGCCTCTTCTGTCCCACCCGCAGCTGCGTCCAGCTGCTTATTGATCCACTGCCGGTGCCTAAAAGGAGTGATCACGTCTCCCTCTTCCTCTGGCGTTGGTCCCCGAGCGCCTCGGCCGCCGCCATCGTGAGGAGAAGGCAGTGTAAACAACCGCCTGTGGCCACTTCTCCTCCGTGGCCCCTCGGCTCAGCGCGAAGGGGACGCGCCCCGAAGCAGGATCCGAGTCACGGCACCAAATTGTTAGATAAAAATAGTCCTTGCTTTCGGTTTAGAAGGAAAGGATGCCAGGCAGGCAGCAGTGGATCCAACACTATTTTATTGAAACGTTTTGCAAAACGGGTGCAGAGCAGTCTGGACCTCGAGACACGTGTGCAAAAGCCTTTTATACCATATTGCTTCTATTGTTCTTACTAGTAACCAATGAAACAGTTAGTACATCGGCTCACCAAGTCAATAGCCAATAAACAGTTAGTATCAGCTTACCAAACTGTTAGTCATGAGCACGTCAGTATGATTTTCTTTTTGCTCTGCCTACATTTTTCGCCACTCGGGCTTTTATGTAACTTGAGACGCCAACAGTTACGGAGTCTCTTTTTCTAACAGAAGGAAATTTTTAGCGGAAGGGGAACCTCAAGGGGAAACAAATCCCACAAACAGCCCAATGAGGGCTGAGCATGCTCAGTGGACATGGAATGCTGGCTGACTCTTGAGAAGAAAAATGGATGGGAAAGGAATGGAGTATCATGGAGGAGGGTGAACAGAATGGAATGGAGTATCTTGTGGGGGATGACTGGAAGCAAATTTTTAGGGGTGAACAGGGGTACTCCAATTTTTTAGTGAACAGGAGTATTCCACAATGCAACATTTTGTTGCAGGTCCCATGTGTTCATATATATCTATATATCTATATATAGAGTGTGTGTGTGTGTGTGTGTGTATTATATGTATATATATGGTACATGAGTACAGTGTACCTCCAATCCTTAATATTCCGTTATAAAATGCTACAGTCATTTCTCAAAATGTATTATTTTTCAATAGCTGATGTGTGGAAGTTCAGGCCGAGGGGGCAAAATATTGCAAGATTTGCCCCTGCGTATGTATCTGGAGGAGCTCGGCTTTGTACTTTGACACCCCTGGTTCAACATGCAAAGGCTGAACAATATGCAAATCAATCTCCCACTCCCACTGAGGAACACATTTATTTGAGTTTTCCCAGTTTTCACTATGATAATGCAAAGTCCCAGTAGTGGTTTTGGTCCCACAGAAAAAGAAGCAGCCATTTTATTAGGCCCGATTAATGCCTTGCTTGGCCCAGTGGGCCATTCTTAGGCCAAACATGATTAGTGCTGTACCCAAACCTGTGTGCCTGACCTCGAGGCCGCTCACAAGGGAGCAGGAGCTATAATCTCCAGATTCCCAGATTCCATTAAAAAGCAAGTCTCTAGCCCTTGTAAAACCCAAGATGAGAGGCAAAATGTGCAACGACTATTCTGCCTCTTCATTTTGTGAGAAACTAGCCTGCTCCCGCCTTTAAGTGTTTTTAGCCAATGAATGTTGTTCAGTCATTCAGTCGTGTCCGACTCTTCGTGACCCCATGGACCAGAGCACGCCAGGCCTTCCTGTCCTGCGCTCTCTCCCGGAGCGTGCTCAAGTTCATATTCATTGCAGCGGTGATGCTATCTAGCCATCTCATCCTCTGCCGTCCCCTTCTCCTTTTGCCTTCAGTCTTTCCCAGCATCAGCGTCTTTTCCAGAGAGTTTTCTCTTCGCATTAGGTGGCCAAAATATTGGAGCTTCAGCTTCAGTATCTGTCCTTCCAAAGAGCACTCAGGGTTGATTTCCTTTAGGATGGACTGATTGGACCTCCTTGCAGTCCAGGGGACTCGTAAGAGTCTTCTCCAGCACCACAGTTCGAAAGCATCAATTCTTCGGCGCTCAGCCTTCCTTATAGTCCAGCTCTCACAAGCCAATGAATGAAGTCACAGCAAATGGTTAACACTCCCACTATCTGGGTGTGTTAACCTTTCTGGGTGCGTTAAGCCTTTTTGGGGTCTTTCCTGTTAGGAAGTAATTGCAGCTTCATTAAAAAAACAAGTTAGAAATCCAGGAATTTCCTGTTGATGGGTTTAGGTAGTAGCGTACCTACCGAAAAGCCTAAGGTAGCAGCAAAGACAGGAGTTCGTGATCTTTCTAACTGAGGTCTTGTTAATATTTTTTTCTGAGTTTATAAACATTAAAAAAAATTACCTTGACAATGTTTGCAGATTATTATAATCATCGTTATTATACTCATTGTAGGAGGCAGGGCTGTGGCTGAGAAAGTGTGGGTTACACAAGGCCTGCAAAGTAGCCCAGTGTTGTGATTCCCATTTTGCACAGGGGTGTATGTTAGCGTAATGTATGACAACTCTGCAGCATAATTCGGTGTTGTTGGTGTTTTAGGGAAATGCAGATGGGGCTGTGCAATAGATTGCAGCAGCAGTGCAGCTGATTGCCAGCCCAGGTGTTACCATGTTTTTATTTATTTATTTATTTATAAGTAATATTTTTATTAAGTAAATAAAAATAAAAAATAAACATGCCTTACAGAGCATTATATCATTGATTTTCCTACCCCAAAACAGATTTTCCAGTTTCATCCGGTTTACGTACAGTAAACGGGCTAGGATCAATGCCAACATTCTTGGGCATAAAATCTCTAAAGAAAACAGGGGAAAGAATCAATACACAGATACAACAAGCTAAGTTACCTTTATGAAAATAATTTTTCAGTGGAACAAGTGGCCACTTTAGACACAATTTCCATTAAAAATTAAGTAGAAAGAAGTTGAAATTATACATGCTAAAACTATTTTTGATGGCATGTATGTAGCACTTAAGCTAAGATGTCTCTGTTGGCTAATATAAATAAGTACTGGCAGTTTAAACAAACAGACAAAACAAATTCAAATGAAATCAAAATATACCTGGATAAAAGTTATGTTTGGAGGTTTTCTACATTTAAATTAGAAAGTGTGCTCATTGAGCTTGATTTGACTAAAATCATTCCCACCCCTCCCATCCCCAGTGTATTACTGCTTAGGCTGCCCTTCTCAGAAATGGGCAGCCTAAGCATCTGCATCGGAGGGAAAGGGGGTTCTCTGCGTTAAAGGCCTTCCAAAATGGAAAGGGCTGTAGCTCAGTGGCGCAGTGCCTGCTTCAGGGGCAGATGGCCCCAGGTTCGAGCCCCAGCAGTATCTCTGGCTTAAAAGGATTGGAACGGAGGTGGGGGAAAGGCCCCCCCACGCACCCCCCCTCACCTGAGCAGCGAGCAGTCGGAGAAGATAGTGACCTGAGCCCCGTCAGAGGTTGCTGGCGATACTCTTAAAGCTGAGGGCTTTGTTATTTGCGCATTATTTACTTATTCAAAATATTCCTTGGCCACCTTTCAGGGCAGGAGCCCTCCCCAGGCGGCATAGAACAATAAAACACATAATAAAAGCCAGTGCGGTAGTAAAAACACAGTAAAAACAGCAGCAAACAATCTAAAAAGCAGCAAATTTGCCGCCCATATGTGGACCAGTTCAATACACAGCATGAATACCAATGGGCATTTCCGCTGCCCCCACCATCTGCTGCTCTCCAGGTGATCATTTGGGGACCCCCAGAGCTGTGGGGTCCTGTACCTGTGCCCTAAGGTCCAGGCCTAGGTGCCCCAGTGCTTAGCAGCAACCATGGGTTCCTCATGAGAGCCAGTGTAGTGTAGCGGTGAGAGTGACAGACTGGGAGCCGGGAGATCTGGGTTCTAGTCCCCACTTGGCCATGGAAGCTCACTGGGTGACTTTGGGCCAGTCACAGACTCTCAGCCCAACCTACCTCACAGGGTTGTTGTTGTGAGGATACAACGGTGAGGAGGAGGATAATGTAAGCCGCCTTGAGTTCCTTGCAAGAGGGAGAAAGGCGGGGTATAAATGCAATAAATAAATAAATAAATAAAATGTCTTGTTTGGCTTCCAGAGGCCTGGCTTTGGGGATTTTGGAGCTGTAGCAAGGGAGAGTCTACTCTACAAAGCACCTCTTCCCCCCTCTGCCTTTCCGTAGCTCCCTCTGTCCTTTTGCTTTCTACCATTTACTTTCCCTTTTCTTTTACTTTGTCCCATTTACTTACCATTTTCTTTCCCTTTTCCTTTCTTTGGGGAATTCTAGATTTGACAGAGATTTGGTCAACATTTGTTTCTCTCCTTCAGGATTGAGGAGAGGAAGTTTGAGAAATCTGTGGCTTTCCCCCCTGCACTGAAGTGGAGGATCTGGGACTTCTGTGGTATAAATCCCGCTCTGGAGGGTTTCATGAAGCAGTTCAAAGGTACCAAAGAGAGGCTGCATTTCATGCTGTGTATTGAACTGGTCCACATATGGGTGGCAAAACTCACTTGAATATTGGCAGGGTTGGAAAAATGGGAAACTTAAGGCACAGTCCTATGCATGTTCAGACAGAAAAAAGTCCTACAACTCCCAGCATTCCCAAGCCAGCATGGGAATAGGACTGTGTCCTTAGTGTTCCAACTGAGAAGACAAAATGAGTTCATTGCAGAAAGGGCTCTGGTTAAAATTGCTCCTGCACATGCATTCTCATATATTCAAACTCCTCTAACATGCATAATTGGGAATGCTGAGAAAATTCCCATTAGGAAAAGAGAAACTTGAACATTTGTAAACAAAGTAGAGTTGGGGGAAGGTTTCTCTCGTTCCCACCTTGCCCAGATCTGTATCAAAATTCACTTAAACCTTTACTTGAAATAAGGAAAAAATGGACAAAATAATGACATCAAATGATTGGGGGGGGGGGCTGTTGTTCAAAGGTTCGTTATGAGCAGAATGGTGTGATGTTTTGTCTGTGTTCACTTTCTTCCCCAGACACTCTGACATCTGGACTGCAGCTGAAGAAAGGTAAGCTGTGGGATATGACACAGCAACAGCATTAACGAAGGGCGGGTGTGGGGGGATTTGGGCCCTGTCAGAAAGTTGTCTGCTTGTATTTCATTGCATTTCCCCAGTTCTGCCCTGGGGGCTCTGGAACAATAAATGAGATAAGGAGGCCATCTACACGGCACCACTTTCAACCTTCACTCTGTCGTAACTGCACAGCATTGCAGCTGAGAATTTACCTCTGCTGCGGTACACATGCGATTTACTGTGGACTTTCCCAACGAGAAAATCTGCTGTGCTCTTTTTTTTACCATTATATTTAAATGCGCAGCTGCACAGGTACGTGAGCCTTCGCGTTTTAGTGGCTGTTTTGTATTTTAGGGGTTCTGTTGTGTCTGTCTGTTCCTCGTTAAGTAAATTGTGGGTGGTCTGTGCCTTCATTACCATGCCAAGTGTCTGGCAGTTCTCCAGCCTGAGGCTCTTGCGATGGTTTGCATGTGCCAAGGCATGAGAGGTACATGCCTACCCATCATTCTGCCATGGAGGCTGGAGCGAAGTTGATCCTGGACCTTCTGCTCCCCCAAGACCCCCTGGTTCTTGGGCACTGACTCCAAAGCAGCCAATGCGAAGATACGAAGCTGCGAAGGAGTGCAAAAGTGTGGTTGAATAAATGAGCACGCCTCTCTGTGCCTCTGTAACTGCGCAGCTGCGAAGGATCGGGTAGGAGTGAAGGGGCACAAGTACTAGGCCTGCCTACAACAAACCCGCCACAAAATGTGAAGTTGGTTCAGGGAAGGGACAGATAGCTTGCAACCACAGGAAACCTGCAGCAAACCAAAAAGATCGCGGCAAAATGCTTCTTTGGAAATTCGCATTTTCCGGGTGAAAACCACGGGTGGCTGCAAAGTGACAACTGCGTCGTATGTCCCAAAGGACCTCGAATTGCTGCCGCCCAGGAGTAAATAGCTCACGTAGATGGAGCCAATGAGGAAAGGAGGATGAAGCAGCTCTATGCCTATCTTCATATATCTTGCACATACAGAGACTAATTCCTTTGACATAAGAACTGTCCACCTGGATCAGGCAAAGGTCTGTCAAGTTCAGCATTGTGTTTCCATCAGTGGCCAGGCCACACACTGGGCATGAAGGCAGTACCCACTCAACTGGTTGTCTGAGGTGGAGAAGGAACTCTGCCAGGTCATCAGACAGGTGGATCTCCTTCTCTTTCTCTTACTCATCAAATCATTGTCAGGTTGTGGGTGCCTGCTGGCCAATGGGATGTTTCTGGCCTAGTAACATTTGTGGACGTAGTTGACTGCAGATATCTGCTGAGATGAATACTGGAGCTTCCAGGTAAAGAGAAGTTGAGTTGTTGTAGCTCTTGTTAGACCTAACCTCTTAACTGGCGTAGTTCTGCTCTAAAGCCATCAAGGGTTGGGAAGTCTTCTGTGACCCCCCCCCCTTTTTTTTAAAGGGAAAGGTAAATCCTGTGATGTGTCTCTAGGCTAAGGACGTAACATTTTGGTAAATTCTATTTATTATGTTTCCTTTCCTCATCTTTCTTCCCTTCTCTTCCTCCAACTGCAAATGTATCTCTGGATCCAGACACAGCAAATCCCTGGCTCATCCTGTCCAAGGATCATAACAGTGCAAGTGTTCAAAAGAAACGTCAAGATCTGCCCAACAATCCTGAGAGATTTGACTTCTATACTTTTGTGTTGGGATGTGAGGGATTCACAGCAGGCAGACATTTCTGGGAAGTCGTTGTGGGGAGTGAGGGAAACTGGGCTGTGGGGGTTGCCAGAAAGTCTGTGAGAAGGAAGGGTGACATCACCTGTGGTCCTGAGGAAGGGATCTGGGCTATGGGGGAGTGGTGAGTACAGCACCTCAGACTCCCTTGATAGCTCTCCTCTGCTCCCAAGTAAGGAGCCCAAGACGATCTGAATGAGTCTGAACTATGATGGAGGACGAGTGGCCTTTTACGATGCTGATACAGTGGCCCTGATCTTTGCATACCCTACAGCCCCATTCTCTGGGGAGACCCTTCTCCCCATCTTTTGGGTGTCAGAAAAAGTCCACCTGACACTCTGTCCTTAAGGTTGTCAAAGCGTGGGGACAGACATATATAAACAGGACCAGCCCAAGACTTTTTGCTGCCTGAGGCGAAGAACAAGGTGGTGCCCCCTTCTCATTCCACGTGTAAAAGTTGACTGGACTGGTAGTTGAAGCTTTCTTCAACACCAGCAGTGGGACAGCATCCTCAACCACACCTAAGGCAGCAGACTAGCTTAGGGGGCACAGGACAGGCTGCTTGGCACACAGCTCTTTCCTCCAACACCTTGCTGCCACCTCTCAGCTTCTGCCACCTGAGGCAACTGCCTCACTCTACCTAATGGTAGGGCCGGTCCTGTATATAAACACACTGGGCTGGATACTTGGATTCATTCACGGCTATACATTCAGATGAAGAATTCATTCCTTCCATACTCAGATTAATCCGTGTATCTTCCTCTTGTGAAAAAAAATTGTCATCTAAAAACTGAAGCTATTGGATTGCTCAATGAGCAATCTCTTTTCCCTTTCTTACTAAAATTATGCTAAAGGTACTGAGATATCTTAAACCTGTAACATCACTGCTGCAGCAGAATAATCTGGATATCTAGGCAGCATTGAAACATATTGATTATGTTGGGAGGCAGTTGCAAGAAATGCAAAATTATACTGTTTTCAACAACATTTTTGAAGCAGCCAAGACAGCATATGAATCTGCTGACCATGAAGCTCCATCAAAACATCTTTGTAAACTCTGCTGGACCTCGGGAAAGCTAATTTTAATAAACGTAAGCACTGATAAGTAGGATTCCATGGCCCAAAACCCAACAGGAAGAGGCGTTCAAGAGGTGCAGGGATGGGGGGATTTGCAGATGACACAAAATTGGATGGGGAAGGGAATATCTTAGAAGACAGAAACAAAATTCAAATTGATCTTGAGAGGCTAGAAGAATGGGCAGAAAATAACAGAATGAAATTTAAGAGAGATAGGTACAACGTTCTTCATTTAGGAAAAAGAAATAAGACACACAAGTATAAGATGCAGGGCACGAGGCTTGGCAAATGTACCTGTAAAAAAGTTCTTAGAGTTGTAATCAGTCGCAAGCTGAACATGAGTCAGTGAAATAACAATGAGTTATTTCATGTCCTATAGTCCTGGAGGACATAGAACAGGTTGCGGTGCTCTTCTGCATGACAATCCTTTAGGTACTTGAAAAGTGCTATCGTATCTCCCCTCAGTCCTCTCTTCTCGAGACTAAACATACCCAATTCCTTCAGTACTTCCTGGTAGGACTTACTTTCTAGTCCCCCAACATCACAGCAGTGTGATGTTGCTGCAAAAAAGTCAAATACTTTTTTAGGTTGGATCAATAGAAGTATAGTTTCAAAATCACAGGAAGTACTAGTTCCACTGTACTCTGCACTGGTCAGTTGTTGTTGTTGTTCAGTCGTTAAGTCGTGTCCAACTCTTCGTGACCCCATGGACCACAGCATGCCAGGCCCTCCTGTCCTCCACTCTCTCCCGGAATGTGCTCAGGTTCATATTCATTGCATCGGTGATGCTATCTAGCTATCTCATCCTCTGCTGTCCCCTTCTCCTTTTGCCTTCAATCTTTCCCAGCATCAGGGTCTTTTCCAGGGAGTTTTCTCTTCGCATTAGGTGGCCAAAATATTTGAGCTTCAGCTTCAGTATCTGTCCTTCCAATGAGCACTCAGGGTTGATTTCCTTTAGGATGGACTGATTTGACCTCCTTGCAGTCCAGGGGACTCGTACGAGTCTTCTCCAGCACCACAGTTCGAAAGCATCGATTCTTCAGTGCTCAGCCTTCCTTATAGTCCAGCTCTCACAGCCATACATTACTACTGGGAAAACCATAGCTTTGATTATACGAACCTTTGTCAGCAAGGTGATGTCTCTGCTTCTTACTATGCTGTCTAGGTTTGCCATAGCTTTCCTCCCAAGGAGCAAGTGTCTTTTAATTTCATGGCTACAGTCACCGTCTGCGGTGATCTTGGAGCCCAAGAAAATAAAATCTGTCACTGCTTCCATTTCTTCCCCTTCTATATGCCAGGAAGTGATGGGGCCAGATGCCATGATCTTCGTTTTTTTAATGTTGAGTTTCAAACCAGCTTTTGCACTCTCCACTTTCACCCTCAGCACTGGTCAGACCTCATCTCAAATACTGTGTCCAGTTTTGGACACCACACTTTAAGTACGATTCAGATAAATTGGATCGGGGTAACAGAAGGGAGACAAAGATGATTGCAGGACTAGAAAGTAAGTCCTACCAGGAAGTACTGAAGGAATTGGGTATGTTTAGTCTTGAGAAGAGAGGACTGAGGGGAGATACGATAGCACTTTCCAAGTACCTAAAGGATTGTCACGCAGAAGAGCACCGCAACCTGTTCTATGTCCTCCAGGACTATAGGACATGAAATAAAAGGTTTAAGTTACAGGAAGGCAAATTTCAGTTGAACATGAGGAAAAACGTCCTCATGGTCAGAGCAGTCAGACCATCAATGGGTTTAGACAATCATGGGAATAAAAGAAGCCATCTTGCAGTAGGGGCTGCAGGGTAGGTATGAAGCCAACCCCGCCACATGGCACGCTGGGTTCAGACATCGCAGGGAATTACGCAAATGGTGGGGGTGGGGGAAGAAGCCACGATGGCTTCTTTTACCCCCGTGATAGTCTGAACAGGGTCAGAGGAACCAACTGCCTAGAGCGGTGATGGGCTCTGTCACTGGAGATATTCAAGCAAAGACTGAGCAGTCATCGGTCGGGGCTGAGGGGGATCTCCACAGCGACGGGCTTAGTTCGCTCTCCACTTTCCTGCAGTTTTTACTGGAGTTGAATCTGTTATGTCTGAGGATACACAGGGCTTGAAATCCCGGATTATCCCAAAGCTAGCCTGGGGCTCTCAGCAGGTAACACGGCAGTTTACCACGAATTGGTTGGGTGGCTACTGGGTGGAGTCTCATCCATGTCATCACTTCTAAAGAGCCTGTTCCCTCCCTCCCACTCGTTCCCACTCTCGCCTTGTTCCGTCCTTTCTGCTGTCTCTGGCAAGTGTGTGTTAGCACCTGCCTCCCCAACCTATGCCTGATTCTGCCCCTCCAGTGTTTTTAATTACTTTCCTTCTGAAACTGCATTGGTGTGGTTGGTGAACTTGGAGCGCTTACTTTGGGTTCATGACGTAGTGCTAATGAGCTATTTCGACGTTGCGGTTTTATGCTTTACTTTTAAAAGAAATTTAGAGGCTGCCCGGAGCACACCTATATCTTGCGGGGATGGCCACCAGAGTTTAGTGGTAGGCAAGGTGAAGTAAATACCATGAGGTAGCTCAGAATACCTGAATGGCCAGTCACAAAATGGCAGAATCATTAGGGAAACACAGGTGGAGGAAACACTGGGGAAACACCCTTTGACCTTGGTCAGTGAGGTCACGGCCAGGTGAAAGACACACCCTTGGGCAGGGCTATTATGCCAGGAGTAAATGCAGAGGGTGGTGCACACCACAACAGACGTGCAGACAAGCCAAATTGAGGAAAACAATCGGACTAAAAGTACTTTCAGAAAAACGGGGTTTTCGGCACAAAACTCCAGAGTGGCTGAGGGATGGCCATGATGTCATGTGCCCCGACTGACCTCCAAATGTGCAATAAATCGCTTGTGGAGCCACCTCCAGGGATGTTTGAAACTGGATTCCTGGGCCTCATCTACATGAGTCTTTTACTCTGGGGCGGCTGCGAGTCAAGGTCCTTCTGGATAGATGACGCCGTTGTGACTTCGCAGCCGTCCGTGGTTTTCACCTGGAAAATGTGGAGTTCCAAGGAGCCATTTTGCTGCAATGTTTTTCGTTTGCTATGGGTTTCCCCATGCTTGTGAGCCGTCTGTCCCTTCCCCAAACCGACTTCCTAACTGTTGAACTGAACAGTTTACTCTTTTTGTATGATGTACAGTCAGGGCCAGAAATATCGGAACAAGGATAACTGTTTTGGCAGTTGGCCTCTGTACACCACCACATTGAAGTTGAAAGGAAACACACCCAGATGGGAGCGAAGTCCGGACTTTCAACTGTAATTCAAGGGGTTTGACAAAAGTGGGGCACTAACTATTCAGAAAGTACAGCCAGTGGCATACACACATACCCATCGTTGGGGGCTCATAAGTAATGGAATGAATGGTTGACAAGCAGCTGCATGGCCAGGGGTGGCCTGTTTCCTGGGTACCCCATGACCAATTAAGCAGAGAAAAGGCCTGGAGGTGGTTCTGAGTGTTACATTTGCATTTGGTAGCTGTTCACTGGAAGTCTCAAGGTGTCCATGCAAGTGAAGGAGGCCATCATTCGGCTGAGGAAACAACATAAACCCATCAGAGAGATAGCAAAAACAGTGGGAGTGGCCAATACAACAGTTTGGAACATCCTGAAAAAGAAGGAATTAACTGGCAAGCTCAGCGACAGCAAAAGGCCTGGAAGACCACGGAAGACAACTAAAGTGGATGACCGCAGAATTCTGCTCATGGTGAAGAGGAACCCTTTCACAACATCTAGCCAGGTCAAGAACGCTCTTGAGGAGGTAGGCATGTCATTGTCAACATCTACAGTCAAGAGACGGCTTTACGAATGTAAATACAGAGGCTTCACAACAAGGTGCAAACCACTGGTAATGCTCAAGAACCGAAAGGCCAGATTAGCCTTTGCCAGCAAACACCTTAAAAAAGCCTGCCCGGCTCTGGAATAAGATTCTTTGGACTGATGAAACCAAGATTAACTTGTACCAGAATGATGGGAAGAGAAAAGTATGGAGAAGGAAAGGAACAGCTCATGATCCAAAGCATACCGCATCATCTGTCAAACATGGTGGAGGCAGTGTTATGGCATGGGCATGTATGGCTGTCAATGGAACCGGGTCACTGGTGTTTATGGATGACCTGACTGCTGAGAAAAGCAGCAGGATGAATTCTGAAGTGCATATGGCTATACTTTCTGCTCAGATTCAGCCGAATGCTGCCAAACTGATAGGATGCCGCTTCATATTGCAGATGGATAATGATCCAAAACATACAGCAAAAGCTACCCAAGAGTTTCGGAAGGCAAAGAAGTGGGATGTTCTTCAATGGCCAAGTCAGTCACCTGATCTCAGCCCAATAGAGCATGCTTTTCACTTACTGAAGACAAGACTGAAGGCAGAAAGGCCCACAGACAAGTAGCAGCTGAAGGCAGCTGCAGTGAAGGCCTGGCAAAGCATCTCGAGGGAGGAAACTCAGCACTGGGTCATGTCCATGGGTTCCAGACTTCAGGCAGTCATTGACTGCAAAGGATTTTCATCCAGGTATTAAAGGTGACCCTTAAGTTTGAAATGATGTTGGTTTGTTCCATTACTTATGAGCCACCAATGATGGGAGGGGGGGTATGCCACTGGCTGTACTTCCTGAATGGTTAGTGCCGCACTTTTGTCAAACCCCTTGAATTACAGCTGAAAGTCCTGACTTCGCTCCCATCTGGGTATGTTTCCTTTCAACTTCAATGTGGTGATGTACAGAGGCCAACTGCCAAAACAGTTATCCTTGTTCCGATATTTCTGGCCCTGACTGTATATGAATATGCTTTAGCGAAAGTTAAAATATTCTCGTATTAAAGATTTCTCTTCAGACTTTATTTTATTTATTTATTAATTATATTTCTATACCACCCAATAGCTAGAGCTCTCTGGGTGTTTCACAACAAGTAAAACCACAAAATACAGCATAAAATGCTTTCCCATGCTGTGTATCGGCTGTAGAGGAAGGGAGAGATGGATGCGTAAAGGAAGCCTGTGACAGAGGGCATTTCTACACCAGCCTAAAATCCTGCATTTAAAATGGGGCTTTCTGCTTCTGTTTTAAATGCAGGATCACAGCTGACTCCCTTTACATGCGCTTCCTTCCCCCCACCCCCCTTCTCCCGATATCTGAGTCTTGCATTACCTTTCATTGATCTCGCTCCTCTTCTTGCCACTTTAACTCTTATCACGGAGGAAACTGAAGAGGAACACAACCGGGTAATTTGATAGCTCGTTATCTGCGATCTATTTAAAAATGGAACAGAGGGCATTTCATGCAGGAGGGTCACGGCGTCATGTAAACAGCCTGCAAACTTCTGTGAAGGAGCAATCTCAATCGCAGGATAAAAGCTGTGTGATGAAGCCCAGAGAGTCAGCCAACCTCTTCTTTGGAACTCTCTCTCTTGCCTGGTAAAACTGTTTCTGTAACCATTGTCTGCTTATTGACTTGCTGTTGGATCACCCCTTAGATTAACCTGAGCCTGATAACATCCACAGCAGGACAGAAGCACAGCACTCACATTTCTCTGCCCCCCTTGCTTCCAGGAGCTGTTCCCTGCTTTACAACTGCTTCTACATTCCTTATGTCAGCCTCCCCCAATCTGGTGCCTTCAAGATATTTTAGACTACAACTCCCAGCATTCCTGGCCATTGGCCATGTGGGCTGGGGCTGATGGGAGTTGAAATCCAAAACATCTGGAGAGCACCCAGTTTGCGAAGGCTCCTTTATATGTTAGAACATTTGCCAGTCCTGCGAAGGAAAAAAAATATGGGCACTCTTGCATGATAAGCTCACTGAAGTCATAGCACCATTATTGTTGTTGTTGTTGTTCAGTCGTTCAGTCGTGTCCGACTCTTCGTGACCCCATGGACCATAGCACACCAGGCCTTCCTGTCCTGAGCTCTCTCTTGGAGCGTGCTCAAGTTCATATTCATTGCATCGGTGATGCTATCTAGCCATCTCATCCTCTGCCGTCCCCTTCTCCTTTTGCCTTCAGTCTTTCCCAGCATCAGGGTCTTTTCCAGAGAGTTTTCTCTTCGTATTAGGTGGCCAAAATATTGGAGCTTCAGCTTCAGTATCTGTCCTTCCAATGAGCACTCAGGGTTGATTTCCTTTAGGACTGACTGATTTGACCTCCTTGCAGTCCAGGGGACTCGTAAGAGCCTTCTCCAGCACCACAGTTCGAAAGCATCAATTCTTCGGCGCTCAGCCTTCCTTATAGTCCAGCTCTCACAGCCATACATTACTACTGGGAAAACCATAGCTTTGATTAGACGGACCTTTGTCGGTAGGGTGATGTCTCTGCTTCTTACTATGCTGTCTAGGTTTGCCATAGCTTTCCTCCCAAGGAGCAAGCATCTTTGAATTTCATGGCCACAGTCACCGTCTGCGGTGATCTTGGAGCCCAAGAAAGTAAAATCTGTCACTGCTTCCATTTCTTCCCCTTCTATATGCCAGGAAGTGATGGGGCCAGATGCCATGATCTTCGTTTTTTTAATGTTGAGTTTCAAACCAGCTTTTGCACTCTCCTCTTTCACCCTCAACAAGAGGCTCTTGAGATCCTCTTCGCTTTCTGCCATTAGGGTGGTATCGTCTGCATATCGGAGGTGTATAGGAATAAAACGGGAGTTTGCTTCTGCTCCCCTGATACCCTCATCACCTGCCACTCACCGGGGGGGGGGGTGTCAGTTGAGGGCCCCTGGGCTGGATTGCCCGTGGGGGTTTGGACTAGATGACCCTTGAGGTCCCTTCTAACGTCATGAGCACAGAGAACCGACTCCTAATTTCTAGGGCCCACACAGCCATATCTCATTCCCCTGGGCTGGACCATCTGCTCTGAAGTAGTGTCTGTTGTAGAGGGACAGGCATATGGAGTGGGTTCTGCCAGAAGTCCATTGCACTGACCTCTCCTGGGGCAGAAAGGGAAGGATTCCAGCACTTTTGCCTTCCCTGTCTATAGACTGGTTTTCCTACTGCTCTCCCTTTTTACCGTTCTTTATCCTTAAGGCAGACATAGACCGGGCAGCCTTTCAAGCTGAGGGCTCCTTCAAACAAAGGACCTCTGTCAAGTTGGATACATCGCTCCCCTAAGCGCTAGGAGGACCAATGATCAGACTGCGCAAGGCAGCTCCCTTCTTGCGATGTTTTGAACTCGAGACATTTTAAAAGGAACCCTCTGGAGAAGGCAAGCGCCCCAAGGCCCTCCTCGTAGTCTGTCTCCAGTTTCAGCGCTTCTAGCCAGAGGAGCGCCCCATCCTGCCTGCAGCTAAGCCCCGCCTGGGCGGGGAGAGAAGCAGGCAGCAGAAACGAAACTCGCCCTGCTTGTGTTGTTCCGGACTTTGCTTGGAGCCATGGCTGCCGGAAGCCCCAGGAAGAGGCTTAAAGACGAAGCGACTTGCTCGGTTTGCCTGGACTTCTTCACGGATCCGGTGATGCTAGATTGTGGGCACAACTTTTGCCAGGCCTGCATCCAGAGGTGCTGGGGCGATGATGCGCCCACAGATGGACCCAAAGACGTCGCCTGTCCTCAGTGCCGAGAGAGAGCGGAGCAGCGGAGCCTGAAGCCCAACCGGCAGCTGGCCAACGTGGCTGAGATCGCCAAGGAGCTGAGCGAGCAGCCGAAGCCGGAGGGAGGAGGGTGGAGAGTCTGCGAGCGGCACCAGGAGCCGCTGAAGCTCTTCTGCAGGGACGACGAAGCCCCCATCTGCGTGGTGTGCGACAGGGCCAAGGAGCACCGAGCCCACCGCGTGGTTCCCGTGCAGGAGGCTGCCCAGGAGTACAAGGTCAGGAGGGCCCCCTCGCGTGGAAGGGGGACTGTTTTGAGAGGTGCCAGGGCCGGGGGCGGAGCGACTGCTGAGGGTGGGGGGGGGTCACGGGGGGACCGAACTGCCCCAGCCCCGAAGCGGGAAAGCTGCAAGATTTACTTGAAGGACGTAGCTGCATTAAGGCTTCCGGCAGAGGGGCAGATTCCTCAGATTCTCAGCTTTCGTTTTTTTAAAAACAAAGCAAGCACGTCTCTAGCCCTTGTTGTTGTTGTTGTTCAGTCGTTCAGTCGTGTCCGACTCTTCGTGACCCCATGGACCATAGCACGCCAGGCCTTCCTGTCCTGCGCTCTCTCCCGGAGCGTGCTCAAGTCCATATTCATTGCATCCGTGATGCTATCTAGCCATCTCATCCTCTGCCGTCCCCTTCTCCTTTTGCCTTCAGTCTTTCCCAGCATCAGGGCCTTTTCCAGTGAGTTTTCTCTTCGCATTAGGTGGCCAAAATATTTCAGCTTCAGTATCTGTCCTTCCAATGAGCACTCAGGGTTGATTTCCTTCAGGATTGACTGATTTGACCTCCTTGCAGTCCAGGGGACTCGTAAGAGTCTTCTCCAGCACCACAGTTCGAAAGCATCAATTCTTCGGTGCTCAGCCTTCCTTACAGTCCAGCTCTCACAGCCATACATTACTACTGGGAAAACCATAGCTTTGATTAGACGGACTTTTGTCGGCAAGGTGATGTCTCTGCTTCTTATGAGGCAAAATCTGCAGCTGCTATTCTGCCCGTTTGTTTTGTAAGCAAAAACAACCCATTCCCACATTTCAGTGTTTTTAGCCAGTGGATGACATCATAGCAACAGTTAGGACTCCCACTGGCTTCCTGGTTCATTGTTGAGCCTTTGTTGGGGATCTTCCTTGGTGGGAATCATAGAATAGTAGGGTTGGAAGGGGCCTACAAGGCCATCGAATCCAACCCCCTGCTCAAGGCAGGAATCCAAGTCAGAGCATCCCTGACAGATGGCTGTCCAGCCTCGTCTTGAAGGCCTCCAGTGTGGGAGAGCCCACCACCTCCCTAGGGAATTGGTTCCATCGTGGTATTGCTCTAACAGTCAGGAAGTTTTTCTTGATGCTCAGCCAGATCTGGCTTCCTGTAACTTGTGACTGCTGCTCCAAAAAAACAATGTAGAAAACCAAGGTATCAGCATAGCAGAGATTGTACGGGAGTGTTTCTACCCAAACTCAAAAGGCAGCAGCAAATGCAGGAGTTCATGTTCTCTTCTCTTCGTTGTTGTTGTTGTTGTTGTTGTTGTTCAGTCGTTCAGTCGTGTCCGACTCTTTGTGACCCCATGGACCAGAGCACGCTAGGTCTTCCTGTCCTCCGCTCTCTCCTGGAGCATGCTCAAGTTCATATTCATTGCATCGGTGATGCTATCTAGCCATCTCATCCTCTGCCGTCCCCTTCTCCTTTTGCCTTCAGTCTTTCCCAGCATCAGAGTCTTTTCCAGGGAGTTTTCTCTTCGCATTAGGTGGCCAAAATATTTGAGCTTCAGCTTCAGGATCTGTCCTTCCAATGAGCACTCAGGGTTGATTTCCTTTAGGATGGACTGATTGGACCTCCTTGCAGTCCATGGGACTCGTAAGAGTCTTCTCCAGCACCACAGTTCAAAAGCATCAATTCTTCGGCGCTCAGCCTTCCTTATAGTCCAGCTGTCACAGCCATACGTTACTACTGGGAAAACCATAGCTTTGATTAGACGGACCTTTGTCGGCAAGGTGATGTCTCTGCTTCTTACTATGCTGTCTAGGTTTGCCATAGCTTTCCTCCCAAGGAGCAAGCGTCTTTTAATTTCATGGCTACAGTCACCGTCTGTGGTGATCTTGGAGCCCAAGAAAGTAAAATCTGTCACTGCTTCCATTTCTTCCCCTTCTATATGCCAGGAAGTGATGGGGCCAGATGCCATGATCTTCGTTTTTTTAATGTCTTCTCTTCATTATAAATGTACAAAATAACTAAGCATCACACCTTACAAAAAAGTCACAGATACAGAATAGAACATACAGACTGGATGCCCAAGTGACTAAACAGCTAATGGTCACCAAGCATCCTAAATCTTCCTAATTTCCCCTTTTTATTTATTTATTTATTTAGTTTGTTTATTTGATTTGTATCCTGCCATTCTACTAAAAGAAAGCACCCAAGGCAGTTTACAGGCACAATTAAAATTGATTTAGAGCGCAATTGTATGCATGTTTAGACAGAAGAAAGTCCTACAACTCCCAGCATTCCATAGACAGCTATGCTGGCTGGGGAATGCTGGGAGTTTTACGACTTTCTTCTGTCTAAACATGCATAGGATTGCACCTCAAAACAATACATTAAAATACAATAGATACAACAATTACAGAATTTTTAAAAAATAACAGCAGCCAACCCAACAGACTAATGTACAGGCCAAAGGCCTTCTTGAATAAAGCAGTCTTTGCCTGGTGGCGGAAGGACAGCAAGGAGGGAGCGAACCTATCCTCCCTTGGGAGGGAGTTCCACAGCCTGGGAGCAGCCACCGAAAAGGCCTTCTTGGGCGACCTCCAAATGCGCCTCTGAAGGCAGCGGTCTCAAACAGATATTTCACAATACATACATAACAATCCAGCGTCGATATAAAAATGCACACTAATGCAAAAGCTCTGTATTTATTAACGTACAAATTAAATTGTCGTTTCATATAAGGCATCTAAAGTTGTTGAAATTTTTGTTTTTGTTGTCTGTCCTCACACAGGTGAACAAATTCTATTAATTTAACCATAGGAGCAGTGTACATACTCATCCATTCCTTTAATGGAGAAGTGCTGGCTAATCTCCATTTAGCAGCTATGACTAATTTTGCAGCTATTAAAAGATTTCCTACCAATTTCACATGCTCATTTATTACAACATGATTAAGATACCCAAGCAAGATATAAACAGAGTTCATATATACAGGATATCCAATCATTCAGTTCAACTGAGCTATAACTTTTCCCCATAAATTTCTGATTTTATTTTTTTTTACAAGTCCACTGTGTGTGAACGAATTCTATACTGGTTTCTGCACATTGCAACAAGCACTACTACTATTTCCCAAATTAATTGCTCCAGAGCTGCTCCAAGCAAAGGCTTTGGCAACAATAAGGGCACACCATTCACACACATGCGTGAACTCTTCCTCCCTCCCAGACTCATGCAATTATTCCAATTTTTAGAAGGTCCAACTAAAGACAAGCAACCAGCAATGATCCATGAGAAACAGGAAGGAAAAATGGCCATGGCAGGGCAACAAAAGAAAACCAGCCAATCCCACAATCTCATCATATTTTGATTGGCTGTCTGGCTTCCTAGCCCAGCTGCTGTCTACTTTTTTGAACACTTTTAAATGGCCACAGCCTGGGAGCTGCCTAGGAGTGGACTACAAGCTGAGCAGGTCATACCCCTCCCCACAATATTAACTGTGCCTCTTGGATCAAGGGCCTTGCAGGGGTGAAGGGAGCAAGGGAAAGAACTGAGGGTTTCAGCTGTGGGTGGAAAGGCGTTGTCCAGATACCAGATCTCCACATTGAGAAGAGATCTGACCTGCATTTTTGGCTAGAGAGCCGATTGCGGCTGTCTAGCCATGGGAGGGCTGAGCGGGGGAGGAGGCTGCTGTACGACACATTGGATGTGTCGTACAGGCATTTCCGCTCCCCCCGCCCCGGAACATCCCCCGGAACGCCCCTTTTTGGCCACTCCCGCTCCTCTTGCGAGCGCGGAGAACAGGGCTGTTCCGCGCTGCCTCATTATAGAGCCACTAGATGGCGCTGTGCTGTAGCTCCTCTTATTGCCTGTTTTCCTCTTTTCACGGAGGGAACTCAAGCGGAACCCAAGCATGGTAATTTGATAGCTCATTATCTCCGATCTTTTAAAAACGGACTAAAGGTCATTTAGTGCGGGAGACACCCTGGAGGTTGACAATGTCATCTAAAGGACCCACAAACGTCCATGAACTTCCAAATCTCAATAGCAGGATAAAAGCTCCATATGAAGAAGCCCTGGGTTTATCACTCACTGAGATGGTGAAGGAGAAAGGCCCATTTTAAATATGCGATTTTAGGCTGGTGTAGAGATGCTCCCAGGCTCCATTTGGTTGTAAACTTGCCTGTCTTTATTTCTTAGAAGCATATTAAATATATTTATAGTTACTAAATCTCTACAGAGGAACCAAACTGGGATTTTCGTTTTCTCTCCAGGATCGGATCTGTATCTCACTGGAGACTCTGAGGAAGGAGAAAGCAAAAATTCTGGCAGACAAAGCAGACACAGAAACGGAAAGCCAAAACCTGTTTGTAAGTGTCATTGTTGCTGGAAAGTGAAAGAAAAAATATGTGGCAAAAGTGAATCGTAAATGTAGAAGAGTATAAGGCCAAAAGGCTGCCCTGCTCCTCAGACATTTTATCATTTGAAATGGTCTGATCTGATCTTAAAATGTTCATGAAATGCCATGCTAAGGGTCAGACTTTGTAAGCCCTTTGAAAACTTTCCCTGGCTAATGTTGATAGAATCTCTTTGAAAAGTCCAGAAGTGTCATTTGTATGCGAATCTCTTCACCTAACTTTTAACCTGCAGAAACTCATTATATTCCCGATATTTTTTTCATCTGCTTGTTGTAGAAGCAAATGGAAGCAGAGAGGGAAAAGGCAGTGGTTCAGTTCCAAGAGCTACACCACTTTCTGGAAGAACAAGAGAAACTTTTCCTGGCCCAGATGGAAGAGGTGGAGAAGGAAATTGCAAGGAAAAAGGAGGAGCACATGGTCAGAATCTCAGCGGATCTCTTTTCTCTGGAAAGGATGATGCAGGAAATGGAGGAGAAGTGTCAACAGACAGTGAGTGAACTCCTGCAGGTAAGATGGCAAAAACAGCCAAGGTTTCTCTTTGTGGGAATACTGGTTCTGAACCTTTTGTGTGCTTTTTTCACTTACACAAGATGTGGAGAGGCCCAATTCATGTTGCAGGTAACTGGGTTTGTTATGTCCATATAAAAGAGGAACAGGATAGCGTATTCACCGTATCTTGGGCTATTCTGAACTAGAAGGTTGCTTCTACACTAGCCATTTAATCTGGAATTGCGATCCTTCATTCACTAAATTTTTATGGAGAATCCAAACACTGTCGTTCTCAGCCTAGACTGCTCAGCGTTGCACTGATATGGCTTCACTTTGCCTGTGGAATGTATTATGTCAATGATTTCATACACATAGTGGCAAGCACTGAGTTCCCTCTTCTTTTTTTTTCTCTTGTTCCCTCTAGGGTATTGGAAGCACCTTGAAGAGGTAAGTGGATCTCACTCATTTTGCTTCATATTTCATGATACTAAGAAGGCTCAGGATAGCAGGACTACACCCCAGGGAAGAATGCTGGAGGGTGTGAAGTCCACCGTATCACAGATGAAAACAGCAACATCTAAAAAAAATTGTGATAACTCTGTACAAAGGATAATTACTTCCTCCTTTGTGTTGCACATTGTTCAAGATCCTTCTTGCTTGCTGTACTATTTATTCATTTAGAAAAAGAATACCCAAAGGTGCTTGAAAATAACTTTCATATGATATACCTTTTGTGAATTGCAAATTGGACAGAGGTTGGCTTAACGTTTGTTTCTCTCCTCCAGGTGTGGGCAGAATAAGTTTGAGAATCCAGTGGCTTTCCTTCCAGAGCTGAAGTGGAGGATCTTGGACTTCTGTGATATAAATCTTTTTCTGGAGGGTTTCATGAAGCAGTTCAGAGGTGACCGAAAATGCATGCAAGGATCTTGTACTATGTACTGAATTGATCCAGATATCGGTGGGAAAGGTTCTACAAGGCCAGTTCTTACTGTTGGCAGAGGGGAACTGGAGTGCCATTTGTAACCATTGGTGCTTCCAAGTCCTCCATTGATTCACAGAGAAAGGGGTTGAACCAGCATCCAAAAGGAGTTGTGGGAGGGGGTAACCTGATTCTTCAAGGCATCTCTCCTTAGCGGCAGCACCTTCAGGGTCCCTTCAGGCCATCCCCCTTCTCTTTGCTGCCCTCTCTAACTGACTGTGACCAAAACAGAGCTATCAAAATTGGCCAGTGTGAATAGCTCCTGTTGCTTGAGAGTGGCATAGCTGGGCTTATCTAGAGAATGGCCTGAAGGTGACCAATATGCTTCAAGTCCACCCCTAAAGGCTTCTCTACCTGAGTGATTTATTGCATGCTTGTGATTGGCCACTCACAGAAGTTTGCGGGTCCTTTACATAATGTCATCAACCTCCAGGATGTCTCCCATGCTTTTCCCTGGTTATCCCGCTTTCAAGAAGATCGGAGATAAGCAGTAATAACATTAATGGCACCATATCTGCAGTGTCCCCTTCATGGATCACTGCCTTGTTGTGGCGAAGGGGCTTGCGTAACTCAGTGAAGCCATAAGCTATGCCGTGCAGGGCCACCCAAGACGGACAGGTCATGGCGGAGAGTTCTGACAAAATGTGGTCCACTGGAGAAGGAAATGGCAACCCACTCCAGTATTCTTGCCAAGAAAACCCCATGGAACGTATCACAAGGCTAAAAGAGATGACGCCGGAAGATGAGCCCCTCAGGTCGGAAGGTGTCCAATATACTACTGGGGAAGAGCAGAGGGTATTTCCAAGTAGCGCCAGAAAGAGTGAAGCGGCTGGGCCAAAGCCGAAAGGACACTCAGCTGTGGATGTGTCTGGTGGTGAAAAGAAAATCCGATGCTGTAAAGAACAATATTGTTTAGGAACCTGGAATGTCAGATCAATGAATCAAGGTAAGCTGGAGGTGGTCAAACATGAGATGGCAAGATTGAACATCGACATCTTGGGAATCAGCGAACTAAAATGGACAGGTATGGGTGAATTTAATTCAGGTGACCATCATATCTACTACTGTGGGCAAGAATCCCTGAGAAGAAATGGAGTAGCACTCATAGTCAACAAAAGGGTGGGAAAAGCAGTACTGGGGTACAATCTTAAGAACGATAGAATGATCTCAGTACGAATCCAAGACAAACCATTCAACATCACAGTAATTCAAGTCTATGCCCCAACCACTGATGCCGAAGAAGCTGAGGTTGATCGGTTCTATGAAGACCTACAATGCCTTCTAGAACTAACACCAAAAAAAGATGTCCTCTTCATCATAGGGGATTGGAATGCTAAGTAGGAAGTCAAGAAATCACCGGGATAACAGGCAAGCATGGCCTTGGTGTACAAAATGAAGCAGGACAAAGGCTAATAGAGTTTTGCCAAGAGAACACGCTGATCATAGCAAACACTCTTTTCCAACAGCACAAGAGGCAACACTACACATGGACATCACCAGATGGTCAATATCGAAATCAGATTGATTATGTCCTTTGCAGTCAAAGATGGAGAAGCTCTATACAGTCAGTAAAAACAAGACCTGGAGCTGACTGTGGCTCAGATCATGAGCTTCTTGTTGCAGAATTTCGGCTTAAATTGAAGAATGTAGGGAAAACCACTAAACCATTCAGGTATGACCTAAATCATATCCCTGATGAATATATAGTGGAGGTGAGGAATAGATTTCAGGTATTAGACCTGATAGACAGAGTGCCTGAGGAACTATGGACGGAGGTCCGAAACATTGTTCAGGAGGCAGCAACGAAATCCATCCCAAAGAAAAAGAAATACAAGAAAGCCAAGTGGCTATCTGATGAGGCTTTACAAGTAGCTGAGGATAGAAGGGAAGCGAAAAGCAAGGGAGAAAGGGGAAGATATATCCAACTGAATGCAGAGTTCCAGAGAATAGCAAGGAGAGACAAGAAGGCCTTCTTAAATGAACAATGCAAAGAAATCGAGGAAAACAACAGAATGGGAAAGACTAGAGATCTCTTCAAGAAAATTGGAGATCTCAAGGGAATGTTTTGTGCAAAGACGGGCATGATAAAGGACAAAGAAGGCAGGAACCTAACAGAAGCAGATGAGATTAAGAAGAGGTGGAAAGAATACACAGAAGAACTATACAGGAAAGATCTGAATGTCCCTGATAGCCATGATAGTGCGGTCACTGAACTTGAGCCGGACATCCTCGAGAGTGAAGTCAAGTGGGCCTTAGGAAGCATTACTAACAACAAAACTAGCGGAGATGACAGTATTCCAACTGAGGTACTTAAAATCCTAAAAGATGATGCTGTTAAAGTGCTGCATTCAATATGCCAACAAATTCGGAACACTCAACGATGGCCGCAAGACTGGAAAAGGTCAGTTCCAAAGAAGGGCAATGCCAAAGAGTGTTCAAACTACCGCACAATTGCGCTCATTTCACATGCCAGCAAGGTGATGCTCAAAATCCTACAAGCTAGGCTTTAGCAGTATGCGAACCGAGAACTACCGGAAGTACAAGCTGGGTTTCGAAGAGGCAGAGGAACTAGAGATCAAATCGCCAACGTTCGCTGGATCATGGAGAAAGCAAGAGAATTCCAGAAAAACGTCTATTTCTGCTTCATTGACTATGCTAAAGCCTTTGATTGTGTGGATCACAACAAACTGTGGCAAATTCTTAAAGTGATGGGAGTACCAGACCACCTTACCTGTCTCCTGAGAAACCTGTACGAGGGTCAAGAAGCAACAGTAAGAACCAGTCATGGAACAATCGAGTGGTTCAAAATTGGGAAAGGAGTACGACAAGGCTGCATATTGTCACCCTGCTTATTTAACTTATATGCAGAGTACATCATGAGAAATGCCGGGTTGGATGAATCACAGGTCGGAATTAAGATTGCCGGGAGAATTATCAACAACCTCCGATATGCAGATGATACCACCCTAATGGTAGAAAGCGAAGAGGATCTCAAGAGCCTCTTGTTGAGGGTGAAAGAGGAGAGTGCAAAAGCTGGTTTGAAACTCGACATTAAAAAAAGAAGATCATGGCATCTGGCCCCATCACTTCCTGGCATATAGAAGGGGAAGAAATGGAAGCAGTGACAGATTTT
Organism: Heloderma suspectum; assembly: GCF_057233095.1. Classification (NCBI taxonomy): domain Eukaryota; kingdom Metazoa; phylum Chordata; class Lepidosauria; order Squamata; family Helodermatidae; genus Heloderma; species Heloderma suspectum. The sequence continues at coordinate 362,518,931 of NC_139459.1, read as the reverse complement.
ACTTTCTTGGGCTCCAAGATCACCTCAGACGGTTACTGCAGCCATGAAATTAAAAGACGCTTGCTCCTTGGGAGGAGAGCTATGGCAAACCTAGACAGCATAGTAAGAAGCAGAGACATCACCTTGCCGACAAAGGTCCGTCTAATCAAAGCTATGGTTTTCCCAGTAGTAATGTATGGCTGTGAGAGCTGGACTGTAAGGAAGGCTGAGCGCCGAAGAATTGATGCTTTCGAACTGTGGTGCTGGAGAAGACTCTTACGAGTCCCTTGGACTGCAAGGAGGTCAAATCAGTCCATCCTAAAGGAAATCAACCCTGACTGCTCATTGGAAGGACAGATCCTGAAGCTGAAGCTCCAATATTTTGGCCACCTAATGCGAAGAGAAAACTCTCTGGAAAAGACCCTGATGCTGGGAAAGACTGAGGGCAAAAGGAGAAGGGGATGACAGAGGATGAGATGGCTAGATAGCATCACGGATGCAATGAATATGAACTTGAGCACGCTCCGGGAGAGAGCGCAGGATAAGAAGGCCTGGCGTGCTATGGTCCATGGGGTCACGAAGAGTCGGACACGACTGAACGACTGAACAACAACAACAACAATCTGCAGTGTGTAAAGCTGGCATGGTGCTATAATTCAGCCACTAGATGGCACTGTTTCATTGAACATATAGAGCATTACCAAGAAAGGAAGCTTTCAATTCCACATCAAGTGCTTACTGTCTAAAAGAGCCTGTCATAATCCTGCAAAGAAAATGGAAGCAGAAAGACCTGGTAAAGTTGTGAGATTTTAGCCTCATGTAGAAATGCTCTGAAGCTAAGCATGTTTCAGTTGATTTAGCTGTGGGTGAAAATGTGAGCAACATTCGCTGACAAATGCAGTTGGACAAGCCCAAGGATGATATGGACAGACATGGCTCCCTTCTCTTCTTTCCATTTGGTTGGTCTACAGTCTCCCTTGCCTTTCTCACCAGCATTTCCATTAACTTCAGTGACTCTAGATTTCTATCGAAATCCAGGTTGCAAGTTCCGGGCATTGAGCCTAAATTCCAATTGTGCTTTTGAGAATTGATGTTGAGGGATATTTCGAAAGACACAGTCACAACTAAGTTTAGCTGAAGTGGGACTTGTCCCATTGAAAACAATGGAACACAGTAGCTGTGTTTAACTGAAGTTAATGGCTTCAATGAGACTTCATCATTACAAAGGTTTGGGCCCTTAAGCTGCAGTTCCTGGCATTTTTCCTGTGGAATCAGTCTGACGTTATTTAATGAGATTTATTTTTGAATAATCACATTTAGAATCAGGCAGTAAACCTTTAAAGCAATATTTTTTATTGTAAGCTTCTTGGATTTGATACTTTTGGCTTTTCATCATGAGGCTTTATCGTGCACTTGACATTCCCTACTCATGGTTGTTTATGGGATCCTTAGGCAATGTCATGACCCTCTAGTTTCACTTCTGTGTCTAACCAGCACTTTCAGTGGGTTTTTTTAGGGGAGGGAAAATGAGGCATTTAATTGTCAAAGCAAAAGAAAGCACAATTTCCTCTTGTGTATTTGCACTATTCCACTATACCTATTTGAAATAAGTTAAGATAGACACAATAAACATCAACTGATTGGGGGTGGGGTGGGGGATTGTTCCAAGATTTGCTATAAGCACTTCTGTGATGCTTAATTGACCCTCTATTCCCTTTCCTCCCTCAGACACTCTGATATCTGGACTTCAACTGCAGAAAGGTAAACTGTGGGGTTTGATGAAGTGCCAGATTTCATAGGAGTGATTTGGGGCTTGTCAGAAAGTTATCTGCTTGTATTTCATTGGATTCCACCAGTTCTGCCCTGGGGACCCTGGAACAATAAAAGAGATAACTATGAATAGCAGGAAAGGAGAGGAAACAGCTCTGTGCTTATCTGCCCATACCTTAACACACACACACACACACACACACACACACACTTATTCCCTTGACATAAGAACTGTCCACCTGGATCATGCAAAGGGTCCATCAAGTTCAGCATTATGTTTCCATCAGTGGTCACCTAGATGCATCTGGAAAGCCCACATGCAATGCATGAGGGTAATAGCCTAACTAACTTGTCTGTCCTCAGAGGTGATAGTAAATAGCCACTCACCTGGTTGTCCAGGTTGGCTAGGGATCTCCTCCAGGTGACAAGGGTATCTCCTTTTCTCTTAAGTCAACAAATCATTGCCATAAGGACATGGGTGCATGTTGGTGAACGGGATGTTTCTGGGCAAGTAACACTTCTGGGCTTGGGATGCAATCCTGTGGGTTGTGCCCTCGATGATCATAAGCCCCCAAACTCAGAGGCTTATGATCATCCTATGCACGGCGGCAGGAATTTTGGGGTGATCTTCGCCTCCCCATCCTCCCACCCTGCATTTTTCACTAGACAGGCTTTTCTGCCTGTCTAGAGAAGGCGTTTCGGAGGGGGAGGGAAGGAGGCTGGAGTGGCCTCAGGATAGCTGGAATCGTCGTCTCTCCAGTCTCCTCCTCTCCCTGCCTACTGAAAGGCCCCCTTTTCCGAGGTCCTGACCTTGTAGGCCAGCCAGTGTGGTTCTTTCCTTGCCGGCAGGGAGGGGGTCAAGTCTCCGATTCCCTCCTCCGAAGTTGGAGCACTGTTTCTGGCCTCAGAGCTAGGAATCCAAACTATCCTATGGCCCCTCAGATGCTGTCCAGGGTTGCTCCCACCATTGCTTGCAAATGAGCTACCATAGATCTTATGAGACCCTTAATCAATCAGTTTGTTTAGTTCTCCTTTAAAGTCACGAAAGGTTCGTCACTCATTATGGTATTGAATTCCATAAATGTGTGTTCTGTGAAAAAGGATGCCCCCCCACCACACACCACTTTCCTAAACCTACTGCCTATGAATTTAATTTGGAGACCATGTGTTCTAGTACATAGGAGAAAGAGAGAGAGAGTGGTTTCTCTCCTCCCAAGTGGTGTTCAGGACTAAATGCATATGTAGCTCATATGCATTTAAACAGCTGTAAGGTTACCTAAAAATAAATAAAATTGACAAAACATTTTAAAAGCAATTACAAAAACAGCCAGTGGCTCCCTGACAATGCTGTAAACTTGCAGCGCCTTCTTTTGCAGAGTTTATGCCAAGGTATTCAAAATGTACTTGTGTTTTGAAGGCAGCATCTGTCCTTTCAAGCAGCAAACCGTACTTGCATCCCTGCCATATTTAAAATGTTGGGCATTTCTACATGAGGTTTTTATCCTTCACTTTTACCCGAGCTTCTGCTTGCAGATTCTTTGCAGGATTAAAGCTCGGTTCCTTTACACGTGCTTTTTTTTCTGGAGGTTTTCTTTCTCTGCCTTTCTATATCTTTCATTGCATAGCCACTAGATGGCGCTGTGGTATAGCGGAATTGAGCAATTACATGCTATAAATATAATGCCATTCAGGAAAATACTGCACTTTCCTTGCTCTAAAAAATCCTGCTATGATGATTGCAAAGCATGGGAGAGGCCCTGGAAGTTGACAGCGTCATGTAAAGGACCCGCAAACTACTGTGAGTGAGCAGTCAAGAGCACACAATAAAAATCTCATGTAAAAGGCTCCTTAGGTCTGTCCTGAAATCTTTCAATATGCCTTGGACCAGGAAATTTGCAAATAATGGTATAGTGCTCGCAAGAAGCCTATTCCAAAGTCTCAATAAAATATGTTTGGGAGTGATCATAGGCAGTGCCTTTAACTGATGCTTAGATTCATAATCTGGTTCTTTGAAAAGCATCACTCTCAACAGGAGCAGACCTCATATTGTGGCATTCACACAGCCCCTGTGTGATCATTATTCAGTTACGATGGCTCCATATGCCTAACCCTGTTTTTGAAGGTATACCAGTTGGGAATAGCATAGCTTCTCCTCAGTTCGAAGAATTAATGCAACAACAGGAATTATACCAGCAAAGACATTAGCATAGGCACTTCTCTTCTATGATGAGAAGCATGGAGGGTAAGACCTACCCAAAATAAAGTTTTTTTTTTAAAGCAGGATTCAGATATCTTGCTTCCAAGATACTGCCTTGACAGAGCTGGATAATGGATCTGCAAAGGACATAATCAGGTGGCTGCCCTCTGCTCACCTGAACTGAGGCACCCTGAGGGCCTTTCTGCAGGAGGCATTTATTGTGTGCTTGTCATTCCCTACTCATGGTTGTTTATTGATTCTTTAGATGATGTTGTGACTCTTCAGTTTCTCTTCTGTGTCTAAAGAGCACTTTCAGTGAGTTTTTGTAGAGCAGGGGAAGTGTATTTAATTGAAAGAAAACACTTTTTTAACTTGTATATTTGCGTTATTCTGCTATACCACAGTGCCACCTAGAGGTTATGTAGCAGAAAAGCAGGAAAGAAAACACTCCTCGGGTAGTGCTTGGATCTCAGTTCTGCGACGAAACCAAAAGTACATACAATTAACCGCTGACTAACAGCCTCATGTAGAAAAGCTTCATTTCTCCCCTGGAAGTTGCAAGCCACCCATTCACACACAAGGGAATCCTATTCTCTCCTGCTTTCCTTGCTCTCCTTGCTTCCTCCACAACTTTCTCAGAAGAGCACAGAAACCTTTTTAAGGATGCCCTTGCTTTTGCTTCTTCTATGCTGTCTTGAATGGCAAAAAAAGCAGGATATAAATATATTAAATAGTGGAACCACGGGTCATGGTTTTGAGAACAATTTTTTTCCTGTCCTTGACTCACCTGTCTCCAGCATGCTCCCTATTCAAATGTAGTGAGGAGCGCTCAAATTCTGAATGCAGTACATGGAAATCCCATGCTTTTTAGGGGAAATATAATTGCTGTGATGTATGTTTAGACTCTGGCACCTAGCTGATTCTACATATTTTTCTTCTTCTCCTCTCATTTCTCCATTTTCCACCACCACCACCACCTCGAACAGCAAAAGTATCCCTGGATCTAGACACAGCACATTGCATACTCATCCTGTCTGATGATCGTAAGAGCGTGAGATGTGGAGACAAATGTCAAGATCTTCCCAAGAATCCTGAGAGATTTGACGCGCATTCTTTTGTGCTGGGATGTGAAGGTTTTGTAGCAGGCAGACACTTCTGGGAAGTCACGGTGGAAAATGAAGGGGAATGGGCTGTGGGTGTCACCACAAAGTCTGTGAAGAGAAAGGGCAACTTTGTTCAACGTTTTATGGAAGGGATCTGGGATCTGGGCAAGTGGAGTGGTGTGTTCAGGGCGAATGACGTCCCTCTGTCAGTGAGTGGGAAGGTCAGGAGAATCCGAGTGAGTCTGAACCATGAAGGGGGACGGGTGGCCTTTCACAATGCTGATACAGCAGCCCTGATCTTTGCATACTCAGGAGTCCCATTCTCTAAGGAGACCCTTCTCCCTTCCTTTTGGCTATCGAAAAAAGCCCACCTGACCCTCTCTCCTTAAGGCAGCCAAAGGTGGAGGGAGACTTAAACGAATCCACCTCAGTTCTGACACATGTTCCACCTTCTCCCCAGGTCGCAGGAACCTCCCCCACTCCATCTATTTGAGGAGAGGCCAAATTGGCTCGGCCTTGTGTCAGTCATAGGGATGTTGGAGAATTCCGCCACGGAATCCAGTGAGGCCGGATTCTTTAGAATCCGCCCCCCCCCAGAGTCCATGGTGGAACGGAGCCATCCCCCCCGCCACCCTGCAGAATCCCCCTGGGACAGAGCCTACCTGGCTCCGACAGCGGCTCCAGTGGCGACTTCAGGTCATCTTCCAGCTGCTGTTGGGCTGCGGCCGCTACGCCATTTGCGCCCCTGCTCTTTGCCGTAATAGGCTATGTAAGTATCTACACAGCGTATCACAGCTTGGCAGGGACGCAAATGGCGGCCGGCGTAGCGGCTGCCATTTGCAGCCGCAGCCCGGCAGCAGCCAGAAGTCCGGCTGCAGCCGGCCAGGCAGGATTCTGGGGGGAGGGACGGATCGCCTCCCCCCCGCCGTGGATGCCCCTCAGCGGAGCAAGGTAAGGGATTTGTACATCCCTAGTCAGTCAAGAGTCTACCACCTGCCTTTAAGCCAATTTCAAAGTGGCTTTAAAAAAGGGGGAGAGAGAGAGAGAGAATTAATAAAGCACCTGATGATAAAAAATTAACCAGGGGCCCATCTACATGGGAAATTTACTGTGGTGCTACTGTGTCTCACACACCAGCATAACACATGACGTAAACGCCATTCTGCATAAACTGCTGGTTTTCTTGCTGTAAAACCCGCCTTTTTTCAAAGTCCTTTTGTGAAGGAATTTCCGCGCACCGTGAATTGCCTGCGTTTTGGAACTCGGTGTGTGGTAAGCTTGTGGTGCTAACCTGGGGGGAGTAGGAGTGGCTTCAGTGCTGCGAGGAGGAGCGGGATGTTGTGTCAGGTAAGGGTGGACACAACAAGAATGGAAGGAGTTAACCCTTCCTGTCAGCCTCACCCTCCACTGACTGTGGCGGGCGGCGGTGGGGAGTGTACAGAGTTCTCTCCTTTGTCTTTTTTCTTTGTCTCAAGCAACAACTAGCTGGCATGGATATCTGCTCAGAAGTAAATCACATTCTCTTCAAAGAAGCTTACTCCTGAGAAAGTCAAGGTGTTGCTGACTTCTTTAATCTCTCGTTCTGACTTCTTATTTAAACTCTCCTTCAGAGGTGCCCATATTTTCTAATAAGATGAGTGGCCTCAAGGAACAGCTAGCTGAAAACAGCCCAGATAAACATGTCTACTCAGAAGTAAATCACATTGACTTCAATTTCATTTACTCAGCAAGGAAGGGAGGGGGATTGGGAATTGCTTTGCCTTTTGTCTTAAATTTCTGCTTATCCCTTGCAGTCCTGCACATAAATTTAATGACTGTTAAAATAAAAAAAGCACGCACACCCCCATTTGAGGAGAGGAGAGAGAAGATTTCTTTGCCTTTTCCTGCAGTCTCCTAACTCCCCCCACCCCCCGACACACACAGACACACCGCCCTGAGAGTTTTGGCTGGATGACCGGGCTGGTAGCCGCTTCCCAGTGTGGGGCTGATCTCTTGGCGAGTCCTAGGCTGGGTGGCAAAGGTCAGTAGCAGCAACCGGGAGCCACGCGTTCTGTTGATTGTGGATGGGTGCCATTTATAAGGTATACCACGGCACTTTGGGGCTTGGAACGGGCTGAGTCAACCTTGGCAGGCTGGAAGGAAGGAAGGAAGGAAGGAAGGAAGGAAGGAAGGAAGGAAAGAAAGAGAAAGAAAGAAAGAAAGGAAGGAAGGAAGGTTTCTCCTGAGGTTTGTCTGACGACAGCGGGTTTTCCCAAGGCATATGCCCCAATAGCTGGCAGTGTGTGCCACAGGAAGAGCAAATCCGAAATAATGAAAATCCAGTTTTAAACGGAATCACCTCAGAAAGCATCTCTGTGTAGATGGGGCCTAGATAATTATGTCAAGTGCATAGGGGTGGGGCAGGCACCCAGAAAAATGGACAGCATGCTTCCCACCTTCTCCCCCGTACTTTAGTCAGCTTTCACTCCAGAAGGAAATACAATAGGAGTGGGGAGCCAAGCTCACCCAATCTGTAGAGCAAAAATAATCCACGCCCACTCCTGTTTTTATGTACATCTATCTGTCTATCTATCCATACTACTTCACCAAGGTAGTCAGCTCTACCTTACAAGCCTTCCTACTGATATTCTTTAGTCTGGAGTGATTATTAATAAAATAAAATACAATGTATAGGTCCCTTGACAGATCAGCAAAGACTTACACAGGCCTCACACTGGAATGGTCAACAAAACATTTTTATTTATTACATTTCTATACCATTCAATAGCTGAAGCTCTCTGGGCAGTTCACAACAGGTAAGACCATAAAATACAACAATGTGATAAAACACAATGTGATAAAACCCTAATAATAACTAAAATAAAGCCTGGCTTTTTTCTACCTCTTGCAAAGTTCCCTCTTTCCCCTGTAGTTTTATAGTCTTAATACCATTACCTATTATAAGCAAAGGCAGAGCTAAAAATAGGTGTCAATACTGCTCTGGGGTTCTTGGGATTTGTAGTCTGGAGAACACCACGTTGGGGAAGGTTGCTGTACAAATTTTAAAAAGCAATCGAACAAGCTCACCAAAACCACATTTGTTGTTACTACTCAGGGAGGCTGCTGTGACATTCCAGGCAAAATTTCTATTGTAGGGATGGGGAACGTGTGGCCCTCCAGACGTTTTTGGACTACAACTTCGCTATGCTGGCTGGGGCTGATGGGAGTTGCAGTCCACGAACATCTGGTGGGCCACACTTTCCCTATCCTTGCCCTGTTGCAAAGAGGCCCAATTCACTTGTTTAACAAACAGAATTGCCACGACAAATCAGGAACCCCCAATGGAAGTCCCAATGTGAGCAATGGATCCTGAGTTTTGGAGGCAGGGGTAGCTGGGCAAAGGAAATGTTGTTCTAAATGGAGGGAATGCTCCCTTTTTGTGAATTATTGTGTTGAATTATTGAACACAGTGCTGAATTATTGAAGATAACCTGTATTTACTCTTTTTGTATAATGTATTTGAATATATTTTAGGGGAAGGTTGTAATGTTCCTGTCTTAAAAAAGCACACTGGCTTCTCCGAGCTTTTCTATACTAGATGTTGATTATGCCCTCGTTATTCATTACTCGTGGCTGTTTATAGGTTCTTTAGATGAGGTCATGACCCTCCAGTTTCACTTCTGTTTTTAAACAGCATTTTCATTTGAGTTTTTTTAGCGGAGGGAAAATGCAGTATTATTTGTGAAAGTGAAAGAAAACACCTTTTCCACTTGTGTAATTCCATTATTCTGTGATACCACAGTGCCACCTAGAGGTTATGTAGTGGAAAAGTGGAAAAGGAAACTGTTTGTGTTGTGCTCAGATCTCAATTCTGCAACGAAACCAAAAGTACAAAAGTGCAAATCAGCCTTGTGATGACAGGGTCTGCCTCAGAATGTGGTGGGCTCTCCTTCACTGGAGGTTTCTAAGCAGAGGCTGGATGGGAAACTGTCAGTGATGCTGTCGCAGAATTCCTGCATCGGAAGGAGGCTGGACTAGATGACCTTTGAGGACCCTTCCAACTCCATGATTCTATGACCACAGACCGCACACTCCAAATCTTTAGGGCCCAGGCAGCCATATTTCATTCCTCTGGGCTGGATCATCTGCTCTGAAGTAGTTTCTGTTGTGGAGGGGCTGGCATGGGATGGATTCTGACTTGAAGCTCTTTGCACTGAACAGAAAGTATTGCAGTACTTCTGTGTTCCCTGTGTATAAACTGGTTTATATAATAAATACACTGTCAAGAGTAGGTGCTTGCTTGCACCCCCATGATGAACTTGCATATTTCAAAGGTACGAATACTTGTCCAGTTTCCTCCCTGACCCAACCCAAACTCTTAGTTGTATCACCTCTCTTTTCCTTCTCTTTCCCATCCCCTTAAAAGGTAATTCCCAATTATTTCGGCTTTTCTCCTTGGCTTCAGGTCCTATAGGGCCAGCACCTGGAGAAAAGCTGAAGTTTTTTAAAATTTTTATTTTGCAATGTGCAGCCCCGCCTCTCAAAATCAGTGTGTAAGACAGTCTTCCCGAAGCTGGAATTCTCCAGATGTTTCAGACATCAGCCAGCCTGGCTAATAATCAGGAGTGCTGGGAGCTGTGGTCCTGCGTCCACGACTTCTGGAGGGCACCAGGTTGGGGAAGACTTTGCGCATGTACACATTCTTGTACATATCTCTGGCTGCCCGCCCAGTATCACATGTAGCTCTCGGAGCTGTACAAGTTGCCCACCCATGGCCTATGCCTTTTTGGTCCACCCCAGCTTCCACTGAAACACATCACCAGAATGTTATCAGCTATCAGCTCTCCTTTGTCATGTCTTAGATATTGCCTCAAGGAACTCACACTAATAGATCTACTTGCAGAAATCAGAGATTCAAGGATTACACAGTCAGACGGATCCTGAACCTCTTTGCAATCATAGGCACTGGGCTGTAAGGGACCCCTGGCCAACCCCAACCCCATTACATAATGGATTCATCAACTCTGGAGTACAAGGGTTTGTTCTCGTGTACATTGGAAGGACAGATAATGAAGCTGAAGCTCCAATATTTTGGCCACCTAATGCGAAGAGAAAACTCCCTGGAAAAGACCCTGATGCTGGGAAAGACTGAGGGCAAAAGGAGAAGGGGACGGCAGAGGATGAGATGGCTAGATAGCATCACGGATGCAATGAATATGGACTTGAGCACGCTCCGGGAGAGAGCGCAGGACAGGAAGGCCTGGCGTGCTATGGTCCATGGGGTCACGAAGAGTCGGACACGACTGAACGACTGAACAGCAACAACAACAGCATCGTTCATTCCAAGCCTTGTACGCTTAAGGGTTTTCTGCCTGTAGCATTATCTGGTCTTGCGCAAGTAGCTTCTCTCAGTCTTGAATCTGTTCCATGGGACTAAGATAATAGACTTCATTGTTGTGGATTCAGTATCTCCCTTGGACAATTCCAGCACTGGCATTCCTCAGAGTTCTCCATCTTTAAAATGGACAAATGCATTCCACGGATTATAAATGGTAGTATACATGCTTGATCAATAACAATGTACCACAAACAACTGTCTTATGCTCCTTGCCTCATGGCATGGCTTGCCCTGTTTTTTGGTCCTCTGAAATGACCAGCTCTGCATGCACTTTATTTCTTCTCTTGCTTGTGATGCACTTGTAGCCTGATTGGTGTTGGCCCCAATCTCTGTGGGCCACAGGGCATTGTCTCCTACAAGCACACAAGGGTGCAAAGTGCATATTTTTCACTGGAATATCCATTGCTAGAATACACATACTTAAGATTAGAACAAGGCAGTTGTACGGAGTTCTGGTTTGTGCTGACAATCAGTACCCCATAGAATAGGAAGATCCTTCCAGTTTCCCCCATCTCCCTTCAGAGTCCATGTTCCCCTCCTATGGAAGTGGCCCGGGGCGTAGAGTAGATTCTTTGCATGCAAAAGGTCCCAGGTTCAATCCCTGCCATCTCAAGGCAGGGCCGGAAAACACCCCAGTATGAAACCCTGGAGAACTGCTCCCCTTTGGCATATATAATACTGATAGCCTAGTTATACATTTTCCAAAAAGAAGAAATGCATCACCCCAAAAGAGGACAAAACAGGACACACATTGGCATACATTTTATAGCTATAGATGCAAATTTAGAAAGAGTTGCTACAAATAGCAATACAATACATGTCACCACAGTGGGGAAGGGTGAGACCAGGCGACCTGTGTCCCCGCTCAGTTTGTTAAGCAACTGTTGAGGGGCAAATTCAAGGCCCCTGCTGCTCTCCCTTCTTAGCATTCATTATCTCTGAATCAGACCTGAACCCAACAGCCCTTCAAATACAGGATGGTCGTCTGACGGAGAGCACTGTTCGAGGGGCTGTCACAGGACACATGACCGTCCTCAGTGCTGAGCTGGATGGTCCAACGGTCAGACTCGGAATCGGGCAGCTTTCTTGTTATGTTTTGAACTCAAGACGCTGGTAAGGGAAGCTGCTCTGGGGAAGGCAATAGCCCCCACCTCCCTCCTCCTCTGTCTCCAGGCAGTTGCACTTCTAGGAAGAGGAACCCTCAGTCCTGCCTGCAACCAAGCGCCGCCCGTGTGGGAAAGAGGAACAGGGAGGGAAGACGAAACTCTCCCTGTTTGCATCATCCTGGTGCTTGATTTGGGCCATGGCTGCCAGGAGCCCGAGGAAGAGGCTTCAGGATGAAGCGATTTGTTCCATTTGCCTGGACTTCTTCACGGATCCAGTGACGCTAGACTGTGGGCACAACTTTTGTCAACTTTGCATTGAGGAGTACTTGGGCAATTTGCCCAGAAACGCCGCCTGTCCCCAGTGCCGGGCGAGAGTTCAGAAGAGGAGCCTGAAGCCCAACCGGCAGCTGGCCAACTTCGTGGAGATCGCCAAGGAGCTGAGCTTGCAGCCGAAGCCGGAGGGAGCGGGGCGGAGAGTCTGCGAGCGGCACCAGGAGCCGCTGAAGCTCTTCTGCAGGGACGACGAAGCCCCCATCTGCGTGGTGTGCGACAGGGCCAAGGAGCACCGAGCCCACCGCGTGGTTCCCGTGCAGGAGGCTGCCCAGGAGTACAAGGTCAGGAGGGCTCCGCATTTCAGGGACTGCGGAAACTTGAGAGGAGAGGAGAGCGACTGCTGAGGGTCGTAGGGCTGATAGGCAAACTGAACCGACTCCCGCTCTGAAGCAGGATTGCTGAGAGACTTCCTTGAAGGAAGGGCCTCTGCTAAGGCTTCCCGCCTTGAGCCCCGTGTCAGGGGAAGGGCTCAGGCTCCAGAGCTGGAGTGACAGCTCACCAGACAGAGTGGACCTGAAGTAGGGCTTTGACACAGTTGGTGGGTGAAATGTTCCTTCACCATCTCAAGGACTGTCACATCGAGACCACAACTAGATGTAGTAACCTATTTTATTTATTAAATTTATATAAGGCTTTACAGTTAGAATTGGTGCTCAAGATAGCTAACGGTAAAATCCTGGGTGGGTGGGTGGGGGAGTTATATTTCAAACATTGAAACTCATGAAATAAAATTATCTTGGAAAACAAGCCAATAAGAAAACTAATAAGGGTGTAATCGTATAGCAGCCAGACAGTGGCTGAACGGCCATAGGATTATTTGGGTTTCGGGAACCGACCACAGAGCCCGCACTCTGAGGTCGGTTCCAGAGGCAGTAAGCCTATGTACACAGGTTGCTGGGGAACATGGGCAGGAGGGTGCTGTTGTGCTCATGCCTCCATTGTGGGTTTCCCGTCAACACCTGATTGGCCACTGTGTGAACAGAATCCTGGACTAGGTGCGCCCTTGGTCTCATCTAGCACAGCTCTTATGATACAGAGATATGATGAGGATGACAGCAACAACAATAATAATATCCTCTGAGCCACACACAAAAACATCCAAAATGTTGGCAAGCATGGCCAGCCGTTTCTGAACATCCAAACACTCATCCCTTTATATGAGCGTCCCCTTCTCCATATCTCAGAACGACAGCAAGAAGCAGTGCACACCACCAGCCGTTTCTGAACATCCAAACACACATCCCTTTATATGGGCGTCCCCTTCTCCATATCTCAGAACGACAGCAAGAAGCAGTGCACACCGCCAGCCGTTTCTGAACATCCAAACACACATCCCTTTATATGGGCGTCCCCTTCTCCATATCTCAGAACGACAGCAAGAAGCAGTGCACACCGCCAGCCGTTTCTGAACATCCAAGCACACATCCCTTTATATGGGCGTCCCCTTCTCCATATCTCAGAACGACAGCAAGAAGCAGTGCACACCGCCAGCCGTTTCTGAACATCCAAGCACACATCCCTTTATATGGGCGTCCCCTTCTCCATATCTCAGAACGACAGCAAGAAGCAGTGCACACCGCCAGCCGTTTCTGAACATCCAAGCACACATCCCTTTATATGGGCGTCCCCTTCTCCATATCTCAGAACGACAGCAAGAAGCAATGCACACCGCCAGCCGTTTCTGAACATCCAAACACACATCCCTTTATATGGGCGTCCCCTTCTCCATATCTCAGAACGACAGCAAGAAGCAATGCACACCGCCAGCCGTTTCTGAACATCCAAACACACATCCCTTTATATGGGCGTCCCCTTCTCCATATCTCAGAACGACAGCAAGAAGCAGTGCACACCGCCAGCCGTTTCTGAACATCCAAACACACATCCCTTTATATGGGCGTCCCCTTCTCCATATCTCAGAACAACAGCAAGAAGCAGTGCACACCGCCAGCCGTTTCTGAACATCCAAACACGCATCCCTTTATATGGGCGTCCCCTTCTCCATATCTCAGAACGACAGCAAGAAGCAATGCACACCGCCAGCCGTTTCTGAACATCCAAACACGCATCCCTTTATATGGGCGTCCCCTTCTCCATATCTCAGAACAACAGCAAGAAGCAATGCACACCGCCAGCCGTTTCTGAACATCCAAACACGCATCCCTTTATATGGGCGTCCCCTTCTCCATATCTCAGAACAACAGCAAGAAGCAATGCATACCGCACAGAAATGTTTTCAAGCCAGAAAGACTGGATTACTGGGGAGAAAGCATGGCCACAAGTTCTGAATGCATCAAAAATCCATGTACCCCACAAGCAACCACAAACAGATTTTTTTAAAACGAAAAGAAATACCACCGCTGACAACAAAAGCAGGTTTTTAAAAAGTGTTGCTACATGTTCTGGACTACGACTCCCACCAGTACAAAAGGCCTTGGGAAGGGAAAGGCCAAAACAGCTTGGGAAAAAATAACATGATCTGGGATCCCCCGCTAACTTCAGAAATGGCTTTAGAATATCTTTAACACAACATTATAACAGCACATGCTCTGTGATCCAGCTTTGCAGACCTCTTGGCTGTCTGCCCTCTCCCTTTCCAACTGAATTTTGCATTGAAAATAATATATGTAAATCATCAAAGCTCAGGACCCTGTATATGTTTAAGGAAACACAAAAAGCAATTCAGCTGCTGCCTGCTGTTTACTTGTTTACTTACTCTTTCTGCATGAGGTGACTCATAGTGTTAAAAAAATTCTAACCACAAATTAATATTTTTAAATTAAAACTAATTCTGTGGTGTAGGCCCAAATTAACCGTTCTTCCATTACAAAAAAAATCCTCCTCTGTGGCTGACATGGCTTAAAATTAATTAAGGATGCAATCCTATACACACTTACCTGGGAGTAAGCATCATTGAACACCATGGGGCTTACTTCTGAGTAAAGAGGCATAGGATTGTGGTGTAAGGCTGCAATCCTAGACTCAATTACCTCAGAGCAAGCTTCATTGAACTCAGTGGGACTTACTTCCAAGTAGACTTGCGTAGTATTACTCTATAAAGCTTGCACATTTAAAAACTTTCATTTCAGCCTGGCTTTGTTTGCACAAACCCATCAACTTTTCTTCTCTGGCTTGCCTCGCAGAAATACATATGTGTGTTTTAAAAATCATTTCAGTTTGGCTCTGCACAAACACCCATGTATCTTGGGTTAAAATTTGGCTTTTTGCCCATTTGTGTTGGTTTAAAGGTGCTTCATGCTACAATCCTGTGCCTACTTACCTGGGAGTAACCCCCATTGAGCTCTGATGAGGCATGTATAAAATGGTGCCATAAGTGGACTTAGACCTTGCAAGGGAGGAGGCTGTGTAGCAAATGGTAACCTCTTGGCTCTGCCTCTGGTGGCCACTTGACTTTACATCTGGTCACCCCACCAGCCACAGTGGCCACCAGGCACCACTGGAGATGAGCACAGTTGGCGCACCAGCCTCAGCTGTGCAAACTCTTTCCTTGCCACTGCCAAAACCTGGACATTGAGATTCAGGGCTGATTCCAAGAGTACACCCAAGCTGCAAACCTGGGTCTTCAAGGGGAGGGCAACCCCATCCAGCACAGGTTGAATCCCTATTCCCTAATCTGCCTTTCAACTGACCAAAAGCACTTCTGACTCATCTGGATTAAACTCCAAGTTGTTTACCTCATCCAGTCCATTACTAACACCAAGCACCAATTTAGAACTAAAACAGCTTCCTTGGATGTAGATGGAAAGGAGAGATAGAATTGGGTGTCACCAGCATAAGAACATGAGAAGAGCCCTGCTGGATCAGGCCAAGGGTCCATCTAGTCCAGCAATCAGTTCACACAGTGGCCAACCCGCTGCCCATGGGAAACCCACAGGCAGGACATGAGCACAACAGCACCCTCCCACCCATGTTCCCCAGCAACTGGTGTACATAGGCATACTGCCTCTGATACTGGACATATTATACAGCAACAGTAGCCTTCTTCTCCAAGAATTTGTCTAACCCACTTTTAAAGCCATCCAAATTGGTAGCCATCACTATATCTTGTGGTAGCGAATTCCATAGTTTAACTCTGCGTTATGTGAAGAAGCCCTTCCTTATATCTGTCCTGAATCTCTCACCAATCAGCTTCATGGGATGACCCTGGGTTCTAGTGTTATGAGAGAGATGCTACTGAACCCCAAAACTCTGGATAACCTCTTCCAGCTGTTTCATGTGTGAATCACAAATTGTAGGTTAGCCTTGGGTTGTTTAACCCACAACAACCCAAAGTGTCCGGGTTTGGATGGCAGGCTAAAAACCTGCAAATGAGCCAATCGTAGCTTGCTGTTTAAAAGTGGATGTAGCAGGCATGCAGGAGGCAGCCATCCACTCTCTCACGCTTGCACATGACAACCTTGGTTTTGCAAACCATAGCTTGTCATTACATGTGAACTAGGTCACTGTAAACAATGCTTCTAAGTCCCATCTTGAATTGGGGAAACCACCAGTATGCCCCTGGAATGCTGAGAGAAAGATATTTTTAAACTTGTTTGTCTTGCTTTCGAATGCAGTAGTAATACTATATTTATATTTCCTAAACCTCTACAAAGGAGTCAAACTGGGGCTTCTGTTTTCTCTCCAGGGTCAGATCTGTAGCTCCATTGAGAATCTGAAGAAGGAGAGAGAGAAAATTCTGGGATATAAAGAAGACACAGAAAAGGAAACCCAAAACCTGCTTGTAAGAATCCCTGTTGATGTTGACACCATCATCATCATCATTATTATTATTATTGCCTAACATTTTCTAAGTGCTGTACAGAGATTAAAACAATGAAACACTCCCTGCCCACAGGCTCACAATCTAATAGACAAGTCACAAAAGGAAAAAGGAGGAGGGAGGGAAGAGGAAAGAAAGCAAATTCAGGTAGCAGAACAGGTACAAGCACAAATATATGGAAAAACTGGATTTAAATGCAGAAGAGTAAGGTCACAAGGCAGCCTTGCCTCTCAGAATTTATTTTATTTGGAATGGCCTGATCTCCCATAAAATGCTCATGAAAGGGCATTTCTAAGCGTGGATACTATGTGTGGGCCTTGGTAAGCCTTTTGAAAGATCTTTCCCTGACTGATGTTGATAGAATCGTTCTGAAAAGTCCAGAAGTGTCCTTCATTCTCATAACCTACCTCTTGACACTGCTAAAAATAATTGTTCCTGACTTCTTTAACTGCTTATTGCAGAAGCAAATGGAAGCAGAGAGAAAAAAGACAGCAGCTGAGTTTCGACAACTACACCAGTTTCTGGAAGAACAAGAGAAGCTACTGTTGGCCCAGATGGAAGAGGTGGAGAAGGAGATTGCAAGGAAAGGGGAGGAGCACCAGGCCAAACTCTCTAGGGAACTCTCCTCTCTTGAAAGTATCATCTGGGAGTTGGAGAAGAGGTGTCAGCAGCCAGCGAGTGAACTCCTGCAGGTAAGTCGGTAAAACCAATCAACCTTCTCTTCATGGGAATGCTGGTTCTGAACCTTCAATGTGCTTTCTTCACTTACACAAAGAGTAAAGAAGCCCAGTTCAGGGTGCTGATAACTGTGTTTGTTATGACCAGGAACATCTGAGATGAAAATAGGACAATGTATTCACCTTAGCATGGGCTATTCTGAACTAGAGGTTTGCTTCCACACTAGCCATTTAGTCTGGAATTGCGATCTTTCATTCACTAAGGGCTTCTCCACATGGGGTTTTTATCCTGGTTACTCACATTTACTCATAGAAGTTTGTGGTTCCTTCACATGACTTCATCAGTCTCCAGGGCATCTCCTGTGCTAAATGACCTTTATCCCATTTTTTAAAAGATCTGAGATAATGAGCTATCAAATTACAGTGAGTTGAGTTTCCTCCTGAAAAGAGGATATTGCACAATAAGAGGAGCTAGACCACAGTGCCATCTAGTGGCTGTATAATAAAACATATAGCACACACAGATAAGGGCGGGGGGAGTGGGGAAAGGAAGCATGTGTGAAGGGACCCCGTTGTGATCCTGCATTTAAAATGAAAGCAGAAAGCCCTGGTAAAGTTGTGGGATTTTAGCCTAGTGTAGAAATGCTCTATGTTTTATGGAGAAACCAGACAATGTTGTTCTCAGCCTAGACTGCTCTGCATTGCACTGAAATGGTTCTACTTTGCCTATGGAATTTATTATGAATGATTTCCTACACAGAGTGGCAAGCACTGAGTTCCCTTTTATTTCTCTCCTTTCCCTCTAGGATATAAGAAAAATCTTGCAGAGGTAAGTGGATCCTGCTCATTTCGCTATATGCAGAAAATGAATACAGTGCCCCTCCTCTCCTTAATATTCCATTATAAAATGCTAGAGTCCTTTTCCAAAATGTATCATTTTATACTGGATAATTTAAAAAGAGATTTTACTCTGTTGTACTTTTAAAATATTTTCATAATCCACATGTCATGATTATTTGGTGCTGTTCTTATCTGTCCTTATCAGAGATCTGTTTATTTGTAAAAAAACAAACAAACCTTATATACCCTTATGTAGTAACGCTCTCTGACCAGTTTACTATATCATTCAAATTTTGAAACAAAACGGGCAATAAAACATCACATGCAGCATAAAAATAAGAGAGTGAAACAACAACAACAGCACCCCAGCTAGACAGCTAATTCAACTTTATTCTAAAGTTCTTTCAAAGTTTTTTGCCTGCCACTTGACAGTGAATATCGAATGTCTCAAGTTATGGGTGGAGAATTCCATAACTAGAGCACCAAGGAGGCTCTGGATCTTAGTTATATTTACAAGATTTATATACCACTCTACATCCAATAAAATTTATGAGCAATGAACAATAAAATGGGGAAATAATAATAATAATAATTATTATTATTATTAATTGTGCCAATAAAACTGTGACTGGTTAGCTAGGAAAGGCTTGTTTAGATGACACTCACTAATGGGCAGGGGAACCAGGGGATTAGGAAAATCTCTTGAGTGTCAAAGAGCGCTACTAGCATGCTAAAAGGTCACAGATGGAAAATCTGTGGTAGGTATGGCCAGCAGGAGAGAGCACAACTTACTTGCAGGTGGACAAGGGGACTGAGGGAGAGCAAATTCTTAGTAATTGCTATGAAAACCACATCCCACGTAGACTACCTCTGTGTCCCACCGATGGTATATGTACCACTGGTTGAGGATCGCTATTAGACAAAAGAAGGAATACTCTGAGCATGTGCAAACTCACTTAAATCATAGCACCATCATGGCTACAAGAACAATATGGAGATTGCCAGCCCAGGTGGTGACAAATTTGCTGCTGTCCTGATCAACTGCTGCTCTCTGAGTGGTCATTTGGGGACCCCCAGGGCTGCAGGGCCCAATGCATCTGCCCCAAGGTCCAGGCCTACGTGCAACACTGCTTCGCAGCAGCCACACACTCCTCATGGCACGTAGTTGGGCTTTCAGAGGCCTGGCTTGGGGGATTTCAGAGCCACAGGGAGAGTCTTCTCTGCCAAGCACCTCCATCCCCCTCTGCCTTTCTTCAGCTGATGGTGTCTCTTGGCTTTCTGCCACTTCCTTCTTTCCCTCTTCCTTTCTTTGGGGAATTCTAGATTTGACAGAGGTTTGGTCAACATTTGTTTCTCTCCTCCAGGTGTGAGAAGAATAGATTTGAGAATACCATCCTTTTTCTTCCAGAGCTGAAATGGAGGATCTGGGACTTCTGTGACATAAATCCCTTTTTGGAGGGTTTCATGAAACAGTTCAAAGGTAAGGAAGAATGCCTGCGAGGATCTTGTACTGCATATGGAATTGGTCCAGATGTCAGTGGGAAAGGATCTAGAACACTAAGAAAATTCAAGTTTGTTAAGACAAATTTGTATAGTTGGAAACAAATTAGAGTTGCGGGGAAGATTTCCTGACCTCTCCCTCTCCCAGATTCGTATCAGAATTCAGAGCCTTTCTACAGGAGGCTTTTATTCTGTGCTCATGATTGCTTGCTCACAGTAATTTGCGGGTCCTTTACACCACATTGTCTTCCTCCAGGGCCCCTCCTGTGATTTGCAACCATTAATGCAGTTTTTTTCCCTAATGAGGAAAGTCTGCTATTTTTCCTCAATGGCATTACAGAAGCCTCATGTAATTGTGCAATTCCGCTATACCATAGCATTACCTAGGGGTTGTGTAATGGAATATATAGAAAGGCAGAGAAAGAAAACCTCTGGAAAAAAACCATGAGTAAAAGGGCCAATTTTAAACCCACAAAGAATCTAGAAGGCGAAGCTTCAGTAAAGGTATGGGCTAAAAAGCCTCATGTAGAAAAGCCCTCACTTTAGTTGAAATAAGGGGGAAATGGACAAAAAATGACATCAAATGATTTGGGCTGGGTGGGCAATGTTCCAAGATTTGTTATAAACAAAATGGGGTAATGCTTAGTCTCCATTCCCCCTTTCTTCCCAGGCACTCTGGTATCTGGACTTCAGCTCAAGAAAGGTAAATATTAGGATGTGAGAGAGCACCAGATTTAACAGTAGGGATTTAGGCCTTGTCAGAAAGTTATCTGCTTGTATGTCATTGGATTTCACCATTTGCAGCCTGAGGGCTCTGGAACTATAAACAAGATAATTATAACTATGAGTAGTGGGGAAGGAGAAAGGAACAGCTGTAGGCCTACCTCCATATAGTTATACATGCTCACACACACACACACACACACACACACACTTATTCCTTTGACATAAGAACTATCCATCTGGATCAGGCAAAGGGTCCATCAAGTTCAGCATTACATTTCCATTAGTGGCCAACCTGATTGATTGATTTGATTTGTACCCCACCTTTCCACCAAGAAAATGGCACTCAAGGTGGCTAAGAGTCATAGGAACTAAAAATGTTTTAAATGAAGGATATGATGACTGGTGGTATGGAAAGATGCAGAGAGGTCCAGCAGAACCAACAGGGACACACTCCCCCTGTTGAGTTTCTGGTGTAGATCATCCACCAAAGCAGTCTCTGTCCCATAACCAGGCCTAAAGCCAGATTGAAATGGATCTAGATAATCTACCATGCTCCAGCACCTTGCTCAAGAATGGAATATTGGAGACCAGCTGGAAATTATCCAATACAATGGGATTACAGGAGTTTGGGTTTTTTTTTTAAATAGAGGCCTTACCACCACCTCTTTTAGGGAAGATGGAATCACACCTTGCTGTAAAGAAGCATTCACCACTACCCTTACCCACTCAGGCAGTTCTTCCCCTCCTCCCAGCTGCTCTTAGAAGCCAGGAAGGGCAAAGGTTCAGTACACCAGTGGTAGGGCTCACCCCTCCAAGGATCCTGTCCACATTCTTGGGCTGTATGAATTGAAAAGTATCCATTGTAACTGGACAATCAGGGGCCAACATTACATCCACCAGACTTGTCTCAACCATGGTATCCAACTAGGCACAGATACAGGTTTTATCAGCAAAGTGTTGTGCAAATGAACTCAACAGGCTATTGAGTGGTCCATCTCAGAACATAATAGACCTTTGACCATCTGAAAAAGTTTCGTTGGGCAACTCTGTGCAGACGCAGTGGTGGAGGGGAAGTACAATTTCTTTGCCACCCTCAATGCCACAGGATTGGCTTTAGCCCTAGCCTGTGTTTAAATTGGACTCCTTTGAGTTTTCCACCAACTTCTCTCTAGTCAACTTCCCTCTAATGTCATTGCCCATTGCTCCCTGGAAAACTAGGGAGCTCACTAGTTCCACTCAGTGGGAGAGGATGCTCAAGAGCAATCATGTCAACCACTGAGGCCATTTCCTCATTCCCAGATGCCTCTGGGAAGCCCACACACAAGGCATCATGGCAGTAGACACTGACCCGGTTGTCTGAGATAGATAAGGATCTCCTCCTGGTGACCAGACAGGGGTACCTCCTTTTCTCTTAGTCAACTATTTATTTATTTATTACTTTCGATATTGAAGCTCTCTGGGTGGTTCACAACAATTACAAACTAATCATTGTCATAAGGATGTGGGTGCCTGTTGGCTGATGGGACGTTTCTGGGCTAACAACGCTTGTGGAGTTGGTTGCTTGTCAATCTACTGAGATGTATACAGGAACTTCCAGCTAGCGAGATACTTAGCTTTCATAGCTCTTGTTAGACCTAATCTCTCAATTTGTTTAGTTCTCCTTTAAAGCCATCAAAGGTTGGGAAGTCCCACCTCACTTTTTTAGGGGAAAGGGGATTCCTATAATGTGTCTTTAGGCTGAGGATGTAACGTGGTCTCCTGGTTGATGCAACTTATCTTTTCTCTCCTCATTGCCGCCCACTCTCAACAGCAAACATATCCCTGGATCCAGATACAGCGAATCCCGAACTCACCCTATCTGAGGATGGTAAAAGTGCAAGTGTTGGGAAAAGACATCAAAATCTGCCCAACAACCCTGAGAGATTTGACAAATGGGAGTTTGTGTTGGGATGTGAGAGATTCACAGCAGGCAGACATTTCTGGGAAGTTGTTGTGGGAAGTGAGGGAGAATGGTCTCTGGGGGTTGCCAGAAAGTCTGTGAGAAGGAAGGGTGACATCACCTGTGGTCCTGAGGAAGGGATCTGGGATATGGGGAAGTGGAACGATAAGTACAGAACCTCCAACCACCTTTGTCCTCTGTCAGTGAGGGGGGAGCTCAAGAGGATCCGAGTGAGTCTGAACTATGATGGGGGACGGGTGGCCTTTCACGATGCAGATACAGCAGCCCTGATTTTTGCGTACCCAGCAGCCCCATTCTCTGGGGAGACCCTGCTCCCCTTCTTTTGGGTGTCAGAAAACGCCCACCTGACACTCTCTCCTTAAGGTGATCAAAGCGTGGGGACAGATGAGCAGAAACCCACTGCAGTTCTGACACACGTTCAGCCTCCTTCGCAGGCCTGACCTCAGACAGGACACCACCCACCCACCCTTTGCATTCTATTTAAGGAGAGATCAGGAGAGAGATCAGGACAGATTGGCTGGCTCTTGTGTCAGTCGGGAGTCTACCTCCTGCCCCTGAGCCAATGTCAATGTACATTAAAATCCCCTCCCCTTATAAAACACCAGTGGCTGGGGAACATAGGTGGGAGGGACTTGTGTCCTGCTCGTGGGTTCCTAGTCGTCAGCTGGTTGGCCGCTTTGTGAACAGAATGCTGGACTAGATGGACCCTTGGTCTGATCCAGCAGGGCTCTTCTTATGTTCTTAACATTAATAAAACACCTAATAAAACATGTAACTGGATAATCATGTGAAGTGCATGGAGGTGGTGTGCTTGTGGGGACCTAACAAATTGGACAGGGTTCCCGTCACCCCTCCCCGGTACTTCAATCAGCTTTCATTCCTGAGATAAGCATGGAAGAGGTGAGGGTGGGGGCCTGCTCCATTCCTTAATCAAAACACCTCCATCCCCTCCCCTGTTTCTATGTGCAGCGGTCTCTCCACCCTTCACTATGGCAGGCAGATGTACCTCGGAAATCTTCCTGCCGTTACTCTCCAGACAAGGTTGATTAATAATGAAATAACAAACAGTGTATTGGCCCTTTGGCAGCTCTGCTCACACAGGCTTCCGGTCACTCACCAAAACTAACCAAAAGGGAAGTGGCCTTTCCCCTCCCTCTTGCAAGGTCCCTCTTTCCTCTGTTGTTTGCTTAAAGAGGCAGTAACCCATTAATGACATTGATACCATCATCCCTTCTAAACACACAATGGTAGAGCTCTAAATGGGTGTCCCAGGGGCAACAGCTACCACCATTGTCACCCTCAATTCTGGTTTCTGTTTCCCTTGGCCACCCTCTCACTCAGACCTCCACAAACTATTAAGATTCCAAAAAGCCAAAGAAGCCCACCAAAGTCATCCTGATTCATTGTTGCTTCTTAGGGAGGCTGCTGTGACATTCTAGGCAAGATCCATATGCAAAGAGGCCCAATTCACTTGTTTAACAAATTCCAAATGAGAAACCTTCTATGCAAGTCCCAATGTGAATAGTGGATCCTGATTTGGGGGAGTAGGATGGGCAAAGGGAAATAAATAGTGGGGATTTCTACACCAGCCTAAAATCCTGCATTTAAAACGGGGCTTTCCACTTCCGTTTTAAATGCAGGATCACAACTGATTCCCTTTACACGCACTTCCTTCTCTGTAGATTGCCATTCCCATAGCATTTTGTTTCCGTGAAGAATCATAGAATAGTAGGGTTGGAAGGGGCCTACAAGGCCATCGAGTCCAACCCCCAAAGAGGCATTACACACACACTCCAGGTTCAGCAATACTTGCTCCTTGGTTCCTGCCCCTTTCCCATTACTAGTGCATGGGGACTGACATGCTGACAGCCCCCCCCCCCAATCTCCCCGGGCCCCGCCCATGACCCATGCTTTTAGCCAGTCCCTGCTGCCCAGCCCCTCTGCTGCTCTGCCCCTCTGCCGCCCTGCTTTGAACAGGCAGGCTGAAAATGGCACGGAGCCGAAATGGTGCAGGAGCGGGAAGGCTGAACGCCCATCAGACCTTCTTCACCACCTTCGACATCAGGACCACGCCACCAACAACCACACTCAGCGCTTCTTTCCCACTAGGGGAGAAATACGCGGGGAGGACATGGCGCTCCATTTGCGCATATCTGGAAAAATGCCCAATTTTTTCCATTTGAGGAAAACACGGGATAGGTGGGAGGAAATAGTGGAATAATGACTGGACAACGACGACATCCTGTAATGGAGCTGCACAATTCAGTGAGGGGTTCCTTGCACACAAATGAGACTAAATTCAGTGAGGCTTCCTTGCGCACAACCATGAATGTGTAATAAACTTGAGGTGTAGAGATTCCCTTTGTTCTATAGCTGGAGGGGGTGTGGGGATGCTCCCCTTTTACACTCAGGCATATCCAGTGCTTTATTGTTGAACTGAACCTGTGTTTACCCTTTTTGTATAATGTATATGAACACGTTTTGGGGAAGCTTATAACATTCCTGTATTAAAGATTTCTCTTCAGACTTTAAAAAGCAGACTGGTCTCACTGATTTATTTTAAGAAACAAGCTGACTTTCTGGGACTGGTTAAAAGTTGGATCAAAGAAATAAAAAATGGATCCTCATGATTTCATATGATTTTAAAAGGTGACACCCTCAAACCACAATCAAATCACAGAGCACATCTGCCTCCACAGACTGAATCACAAAAATCACAGCTCTGGCACTTGCTGGTACCGCCACCGAGCAAAAACAGGAAGAAAGTAAAAGCCAGATCCATGAAATCAAAATGGATCCTCTTGATTTCATATGACTTTTACATAGCCTATGCCCCAAACCACCATCCAATCACAGAGCACATCTGCCTCCATGGGCTGAAGCACAAAAATCCTGGATCCAGCGCTAGTCGGTGCTGCCACGGCACAAAAACATGGAGCAGAGGCACGGATCCTCCTGATGCGTGGTCTTGATTCATTATTTATTTATTTATTACATTTCTATACCACCCGGTATCCGAAGCTCGCTGGACGGTTCACAACAATTAAAACCATAAAATACAGCATATGATACATTATAAAAATATAAAAGTGTAAAACAACTATCTATCTATCTATCTATCTATCTATCTATCTATCTATATATAAAAACAAAATAAAGCCAAGCAGCAATGCAGAGATTTAAAATACAATAACAGATTTATTGTGTATTACTGAGACTTGGGTAGGTGAGCTGGGTGGAGTCAACCTTAGCAGGGATTAGCAGGCTCAGGGGAACAGTGAGATTCTCAGAAGTACAAAAAAACTTTTTAAACTTAATGTAAGGGGGCAACCCCCCCCCCTCTCCCCAGCCCATTGAGGACTGAGTATGCTCAATAGCCATGGCAGGTTAAGTGTCAGCTAAAAAAGGAACATGTAGTGGCAGAATGTAACATTCTGGACAGGTGAAGGACATGGTATGGTTGGCTGGAACCCTAGCCCAGCACACTGTGGAGCCTAATTGAAACTGTGAGCCTGAGAACACAGACTTGCTAACAAATCACAGTAAACTCAGTGCCATTGATGTCCAGTTCTCTGTGCTTTGGATGGCAATCCTTGGCCATAAAGTACTCATAAATGCCCTGAGCTTGTTTGTCGAACTGGACTCACCCATTAAATGATTGCTTGTAAGCCAGTGAGAGCCTGAGACCAGCAACTGATGACAAGTGCACAGGGGGTGGGTGCGGGGGAGTCAGTTTATTGGTCTGCATAGCTCGGTTTGTTGTAATGGTTTGATAATGTATTTGTGGGCTTTTCTACCTGAGGCTTTTAACCTGTACTATTACCGAGGCTTCTGCTTCTGGATTCCTTGTGGGATTAATATCAGCTCCTTCATGGAAGTTTTTTTTCCCCGAGGTTTTTCTTTCTCTGCTCCATTACACAACCACCAGGTGGTGCTGTCATACAGCAAAATTGTGCAAATACAGGAAGTTTTGTGTTGCCATTCAAAGATATACCACACTTCCCTCATTAAGAAAAAAACACTAAAATGGGTACAAAGCATGGGAGAGAGCCTGGAGGATGATGAGGTTGTGTAAAGGACCCACAAACTACTGTGAGTGAGGGAGCACGAGCACACAATAAAAGCCTCATGTAGAAAGGCAGTGTATACCCTTTCCCTGAAATGTTCTAAAACAGAAATGTTTCAGTTACCTGAGTGTTCTGTACAGCAACTACATAATGCACAATTGCAACAGAAGAAGTGGTGTAGTCCTAGTCAGGGAATTCCCTGTGCCCATGTATTCCCCCCGCACTCCAGACCTCCTTAGAGAAAAGATAGAATGGAAACAAGAAACGAGTGGGAGCTGCAGCAAAATGTGCAGTGTATGCTGTCCCTGACCCCACCCCCTCAACAGGAGGGCTCCTCTTCCAGTTTCACCCAGCCAACCATGTAGACCAATTCATTCCAAGAACTCCAGCTTTCCGTTTTCCTTTAGAAAGTTAAATAAATACAAAAAAAGGGATGGATATACAGGGTTTGTATATTTTGAACTATAAGAGAGAGACAGACGCAGAAGGGACTTAAACCTTTGATTCAAGGACACATTTCAAAAACTAGTCTTGAACCAAACATTCAGCCCTGTCAAAGTTAGGGGGTGGGGGGTTGTGGCAGACAAAGAGAGGAAATGCTTCACCAAAATAAATGACAAAAGAGGACACACATTTACATAATGTATAGGAATAGATGCAAATTTTAAAAATTCTTATAATTCAAATGTAAATACAATACATATTGTATCCACATAGTTGGCAAGGCTGTGACTGGGTGAATGGTGGGCCTGCTCGATCTGCTGATTAGGTGCAAGTTTGAGGCCCCTGCTCTCTCTCCCTGGGGGCAGATCTACATTGCACCTGCCATTGCAACGAATTCGGTGTCCTGTTGGGTTAAACGCTCTCGCACTAAAACATGATTATCCACACTCAGCCATTTTCCCCGTTGTGGTGCTTCATCGAATGCGCGAGCTTGGTTCACACTCAAGCGCTGTGCTGTTTTCCTGCTCTTAAAGATGGCAGCTGTTATTGGAGGATCAGAAACTCTTCCTGTTTCTGCTGATTCCACGCCCACCGTGCGGCAGTGGCGGGGGACAGGCTTGTCATATTCTGCATGTTTTCCTGGCCTTGAGGAAACCGACCAGCTTGTCCCTTGCTGCCACTGCTGTAGCAGGTGGGGGTGGAGGGAAGAAGGAGGCACTATCCTCTTCTCCACCTTCACCTGCTGGAGGCCAGGGCAAGCGGCTGGGGGGGGTGTGTGTGTGTCTGCCAATGCTCTTTTCCCCGCACCAGCCCTTGACAGCCGGCGCAAGGAAGAGAGGCAGTGGCAGCAGCACCCAGCACTCATGTTTGGGAAGGGGGCTGCTGTCATCTTCAAAGATTTGAAGCTTCACGTCAGCCCGGTCAGTAATTGGATGGTTGACTGCCTGGGAATCAGGCTTCCTGCATTGCACAGGGGATTGTTCTATCCCTTCAAATGAGACTAAGTTTTACTGTGTGTGTACAGTCCCCTAACTTATTGGTGTTGGGGGACTTCAACGTACATTCAGAGGCCATCCTCACAGGAGCACCTCGGGACTTCATGGAGACCATGGCTTCCTGGGAGTTGCACCATATTCTATCTGGGCCCACCCATGTAGCCGGTCATGCACTAGACCTTGTGTTTGTTTCTGGAGAAAAGGGGAGTGATCTGGAAGTCGGGGGTATATCCATCACCCCCTTGCCATGGTCAGATCACTATCTGGTGACGTTGGACTTCTCGGTTCCACAACCCCTCCGCAGGGGTGGAGGACCCATTAAAATGGTCTGCCCCAGGCGTCTTATGGATCCAAATGGATTCCTGAACGCGCTTGGGGATTCTCTGGGGCACACCAATGGCCACTTGGTTGAGACCCTGGTGGGTGGCTGGAATGCCGCAATCACTGGGGCATTAGATCAGGTGGCTCCGAAACGCCCTCTCCCCCTGAACAGGGCTCGGACTGCACCATGGTTCAATCTGTGGTTACGAGCTCTGAAACAGGAGGTGAGACGGCTAGAGTGCCGGTGGCGGAAGTCTCGCTCCAAAGACGATCAGACACGGGCTAGAGCTGTATCTTCAGCCTATCACGTGGTGGTGAAGGCAGCAAAAAAGGAATATTATGCTGCCTCTATCGTGTCTGCAGAGTGCTGTCCCAGGAGGCTGTTCCAAGTGGTCTGGAGCCTGGTCAGTCCAGTGGCTCCAGAACCACAGGAGCATGCCAAGGCCTCCTGTGAGGCCTTGGCAAGGCACTTTGCAGATAAAATTGATCAGATTAGGAGTGTTACTCTGCACGCTGTGGATACAGTTAGTGAGCAAGAGGCGGCCTGTGGCAAACCAGTTTTGTGGGATCGGTTCCAGCTTCTTCCTCCTGATGAAGTGGACAAGGTGCTTTCATCTGTACGGCCGACCACCTGCTTACTTGATCCTTGCCCATCTTGGCTCATTATGGGCTGCAGAGAGAGGCTGGGTGAGGGGATCAGGGCGGTGGTGAACGCCTCCCTTGAGGAGGGAGTGATGCCATCAGCCCTCAAGGAGGCAGTGATAAGACCGCTCTTAAAGAAGCCCTCCTTGGATCCTCAAGTTCTGAACAACTTTCGCCCAGTCTCAAATCTGCCATTTTGGGGCAAGGTGATTGAGCGGGTGGTGGCGGTGCAGTTGAAGGCATACTTGGAAGAAACCGATTATCTAGACCCATTTCAATCGGGCTTCAGGCTTGGGCACGGGACAGAAACGGCCTTGGTCGCCTTGGTAGATGATATGAGGAGGGCTCTGGATAGGGGTGAATGCTCCTTCCTTGTTCTCCTCGACCTCTCAGCGGCTTTTGATACCATTGACCACGGTATCCTCCTGGACCGCCTGGAGGGGTTGGGCATTGGAGACACCATATTGCAGTGGTTCCAGCCCTTCCTCTCCGGCAGGTACCAGAGGGTAGCACTGGGAGAGGAGGTTTCGGATCCATGGCCGCTCACTTGTGGGGTGCCACAGGGTTCCATCCTCTCCCCGATGCTATTTAACATCTATGTGAAGCCGCTGGGGGCTATAATCAGGAGGTTTGGGGTGCGGTGTCATCAGTATGCGGATGACACGCAGCTCTACCTCTCGTTCAAATCTTCACCAAAGTTGGCCATAGAATCCCTGTCCAAATGTCTGGAGACGGTGAATGGCTGGATGGGGAGGAATAAGCTGAAGCTCAACCCTGACAAGACCGAGGTACTTTTGGTGGGAGACAAGAGGAGGCTGGGGGATGTTGACCTGGTGTTGAATGGGGTACAGCTACCCTTGAGAGACCACATCTGCAGCCTGGGGGTCATTTTGGACTCCCAGCTGTCCATGGAGGCTCAGGTGTCAGCTGTGAGCCGGACAGCGCTGTATCAACTCCATCTGATACGGCGGCTCGCCCCTTCCTTCCCAACCATCTGCTCCCATCGGTAGTACATGCCCTGGTCTCCTCTCGTTTAGACTACTGTAATGCGCTCTATGTGGGGTTACCCTTGAAGACGGTTCGGAAGCTGCAGCTGGTACAGAACGCGGCGGCTTGCCTGATTAAAGGCAGCCACCGGCAAGATCATATCACTCCAGTGCTGAAGGAGTTGCACTGGTTACCAGTTGTTTTCTGGGCCAAATTCAAGGTGTTGGTTTTGGCCTTTAAAACCCTATATGGTTCCGGCCCAGCCTATCTTAAGGAGCGCCTCCAGCAACACCAGACAGGCCGCTTAACAAGATCAGCCTCAGATGGCCTTCTCTCTGTCCCATCAGCCAGGACAGCTAGACTGGTGGGGACGAGGGAGAGGGCCTTTTCTGTGGTGGCCCCCGCTCTGTGGAACTCCCTCCCTAGGGAACTCCACCATGCCCCCTCTTTAATGAGCTTCTGCCGTGCATTAAAAACGTGGTTGTTCAGGCAGGCATTTGGGGTGGGTTAGGGTATTTTAGAAAATGTTTTTATTGTAGAATTTTATTGTTTTAAACTGTTTTATTGTATGCTGTACATCGCCCAGAGTGGCTGGGTGACCAGCCAGATGGGCGATTAATAAATTTAATAATAAATAAAATAATAAATGCCCCCTTCTATCCCCCACTTCAGCTTAATTTTTTTTTAATGTGTTATCTTCGAAGAATCATGGCTTCTCCGCAATTTTTTTCCCCTAATTCAGGCATGATCTTTGAAGATTCGAAAATTCAAAGATGTGAAGCTTCACATGATCTTTGAAGATTTGAAAATTTGAAGATGTGAAGCTTCACATCTTCAAATTTTCGAATCTTCAAAGATCATACCAGAATTAGGGAAAACAATCACAGAAAAGCCACGATTCTTTGAAGATAATGCCTTCGGTTTTTTTTAAAAAGCTGAAGCGGGGGATAGAAGGGGGTAAAACTTAGACTCATTTGAAGGGATAGAACAACCCCCTGCTCAGTGCAGGAAGCCTGATTCCCAGGGATCGCCCATCCAACTACTGATTGGGGCCAACCCTGCTTAGCTTCCGAGATCAGACAAGCATGCGCACATCCAGCCCTTTGCTTGTTGCTAAGGAAACACTGAGTGCTAAGGAAGCTATGCGATCAGTAGCCGGAAGACGACATGGGGCCGTCGAGAGCTGTGATTGGACAGGAGGGAAATACAAACACTGATGTATATGGACAGGCAGGGGAGGGGACTACAACCAGATATGGTAGCGAAGGTGAAAAATCAGAGGACATTAAGGGGAAATACCGGGATATCAGGGTAATGAAAGCGGGAGCACAGAAGTAGGAAACTCCGGTTCCAATTCGAGGCGGGTACTGCGTAGTGTGAAAGACAGGCGGTGAAACCTCATTCAAAGCGAAAAAAACCCGTAAGTGTAGATTGGTCTCTTTATCTTTAAACCAGACTTGGATACAACATCTCTTCAAATTGAGGATGCCTTGAAATAGAGTGCTCTCCTCTGTAAAGTAGGAAACATTGGGTTCTGTCTTCTTTATTGTCTTTTAAAAACAGGTTTTCACTCCAATACAGCTGCTCTTCCACATATTCTAAAACTGCATCCTTGGAACAACAGTACATGATGACATTCCATCAGTCCCCAAGCCACTGAATGGAAAACACATGGCTAACCCCTCCCTCCCATTGGGCCCACAGGGCAGCCATGTTTTCTTCCTGTACCTGCCAAAGCCTGTCACTTCCTGTGACCCTGCCAAAGACAACGTCTCATCACTTACCATTTTACCCAAGGGCCCTTGAAATGGCAATTTTAAAGCATGTAGCTGCCAAGTGGCACTTTACTATTCAGTTATCTTTTTAATACAGATATTTTGGCTAAAATGTCACATCAGGCTCCCTAAAAAGCGACTCTCGATGGAACGTGTGTATACATTCATCTGCCGGACACAGCTGTTCATTTTGTTTTGCTTTTACATCTTAACAGCTAGTTACAGCTGTCCCTTCTTGTGCGGAGGGAGAGAAGGGAAAAGGAAAAGTGAAACAAGAATTGAGGGTCATGGAAGCTGTGCCATTTTGGAGAACAGATCTGGGTCGTTTATGATATTTATATGCTATTATCTCCTTAAGATGCAAGCTGCAGAGGGAAGTCAAGGGGCTGGAGCATCTCCCCTGTGAGAGAAGGTTACGACAGCTGGGATTGTTTAGCTTGGAAAAAAGGATGGGGAGGGGAGGCACGATAGAGGTGTACAAAATTAGACATGGTGCGGCGAATGTGGCTAGGGAGACGTTTCTCTCTCTCTCTCTCTCTCTCTCTCTCTCTCACTCTCAAAATACTAGAATCCAGTGGGGATCATCCCATGAAGCTGATTGGTAGGAGATTCAGGACAGATAAAAGGAAGGACCTCTTCACACAGTGCAGAGTTAAACTATGGAATTCGCTACCACAGGATGTAGTCATGGCCACCAATTTGGATGGCTTTAAAAGGGGGTTGGACAAATTCCTGGAGGAAAGGCTATCAACGGCTGCTAATCCTGATGGCTATGTGCCACCTTCAGCACCAGAGGCAGTGTGCTTATGTACACCAGCTGCTGGGGAACATGGGTGGGAGGGCGCTGTTGTGCTCACGCCCTGCTTGTGGGTTCCCAGTCAACAGCTGGTTGGTCGCTGTGTGAACAGAATGCGGGACTAGATGGACCCTTGGTCTGATCCAGCATGGCTCTTCTTATGTTCTTAAGTCTAGGAAAGAGAGGGAGGAAATCAGGCAACATTTTAGTTCATTTGGTGACTGTGAGTGGAGGCCTCTCTGGGGGCCTTTGCAGAATTGGAAAGGGTGCCCTTGACTAAGAAAGGCTTGATGTTTAGATGAATCATCCTGGTCTGGGGAGGAGGGCCTGTGAGGAAGGCTCAGCTGCCTTAAGGAGCGATTCTGAGGTGGCCTTTTCTACGTACGTAAAAGAAGGGCAGAAGGGTCTCTCCGGAGAATGAAGCTCCAGATAAGGTGTAGAGGAGGGTCCCTCTGTCAGCATCATAAAAGGCCACCCACCTCGCAGCACAATTCAGAGCCACTCGGATCCTCTTGAGCTCCCCACTCAGGGACAGAAGAGGGTTCCGAGGGGAATTGGAAGCCCAGTATGTACCATTCCCCTTTCCCACAGCCCAGACCCCCTTCTCGGGATTTAATTCAACCTTCCCCCTTCTCTTCACAGACTTTCTGGCAACCCCCACAGCCCACTTTCCTGCACTTCCCACTAGGACTTCCCAGAAATGCCTTCCTGCAGTAAATCCTTCAAGTTCCAGCACAAAAGGATGGTAGCTGAATCTCTCAGGATTGTCTGGCAGATGTTGCAGTTCATCTCCCCATCTCAGGCTTCTATGACCCTTGGACAGGATGAGCCTGGGATGAGCTGTGTCTGGATCCAGAGTTACATTTGCTGCTGGGGACAGAGAGAGAGGAGGAAAGGAGAAGATGAGCAGAATCCCAGTGACTGACGCCTTAAGTGTTCACCCCCACAGGAATCACAGATTCCATCTAAAAACAAGTCAGTATTAGAACAGCAGCATAAATAACTAGCAAGCTCAAAGCAGAATCAGTGCTAAAGCTCCCAAAACCAGTTTCTCCAAACCTCTCCTCACTTTCCTTACTGCCCACCCTGAATAACTTCCCCTCCATTCTCTCTCGTCTCCCTGGTGACCAGCCACCCCCCCTCCCATTCCACCCCCTCCCAACTGGCCATTCCCACGTAAGGTTCACCACTGCATGTCACTGATTCATTCAAACCATCTAGATCCTTCCCCTCTTGTCATTCAAGCCATCTCCAAGGAATGTTAAGGGGGTCCAGATGACACCGTCTTCCAGTCATAACCCTCCTGCGTTTTGTTTTCCCACAATTTCTTCTGTCTTTTTTCTCAGCACGGAAAATCCATTCAGAAGAAACAGATGGAAAAGCCTCACGATGCCTTGACGTTGGCAGCACGAGGAGTGCTCCGTCTGGAAGCGCCCGCTGTCTTTGAGAAAGTGCGGGGGGAGAGAGGCAGGCGAGAAGAGAACTCTCCCTCCCTTAGCGCTGCCTGTGTGAATTGGTCATTTTAGGGAATGAGGAGGTCTCCATTTTGGTGATCACAGAACAGCCACTAGCTATGCCCTTGCTATTGGCAACAGACATCTGGATTGGCAACAGATATCTGTGAAAAGCCATCGCCTCATTCACTTTTGCAACAGCAAGAGGCACCACCATGGGAGCAAGAAATTTATAACCCTGCAAAAGCCCCCTTTATGCTGAGGAGTCTGCCTCCCGCTTCCTTTCCATGCAAGACATGGGCCCAGGCTAACATTACTGCACTTGCACTCTTTCTTGGGAATGAAGGGTGAGTGATAATGTTGGACATCTGTTGGAGAGGTTTGTCCCGGCACCCCTTGTATAAGCAGATAAATTGCCAGAGGCTCTGACCTGTTAATAGCCCCAGTGATATTATGCCATGAAAACTAAGTGTTTGGGGGCATCTGGATGAGTCTTTCTGGTGATCTGGGATATTCAGACTTTCTACTAGAGTGTCCAAGCTGTACCTCCACGTATGCTCGACCTGTATATTTATAAATAAGTTCTAATATAAAATGGCAATAAGGCTTCAATGACCTCCTTTACAAAGGAAACTGAACATTAGGTAAGTGCTGCGCCCCTGAAAAGTCTCCCTGTTTGGAGAACTGGGGTGCACATAACAATACATAATTCCCCCCAATCCCAGACTTTAGTGATCCCATGCCTATCCACGTAGAAGCATTTGGAAGGGCTGTAGCTCAGGGGTAGATCACATTATTATCATCATTATCATTAATTACATTTCTATACTGCCCCATAGCCAAAGCTCCCTGGGCAGTTTACAAAAATTAACAACCATTAAAATACAGAATCACACAGAATCACAGAATAGTGGAGTTGGAAGGGGCCTACAAGGCCATCGAGTCCAACCCCCTGCTCAATGCAGGAATCCAAGTCAGAGCATCCCTGACAAATGGCTGTCCAGCCTCGTCTTGAAGGCCTCCAGTGTGGGAGAGCCCACCACCTCCCCAGGTAATTGGTTCCATTGTCGTATTGCTCTTACAGTCAGGAAGTTTTTCCTGATGTTCAGCCAGAATCTGGCTTCCTGTCACTTGAGCCCATTATTCCGTGTCCTGCACTCTAGGATGATCAAGAAGAGATCCTGGCCTTCTTCTCTGTGACAACCTTTCAAGTACTTGAAGAGTGCTATCATATCTCCCCTCAGTCTTCTCTTCTCAAGGCTAAACATGCCCAGTTCTTTCAGTCTCTCTTCATAGGGCTTTGTTTCCAGTCCCCTGATCATCTTTGTTGCCCTCCTCTGAACCCTCTCCAGTTTGTCTGCATCCTTCTTAAAGTGTGGTGCCCAGAACTGGACACAGTACTCCAGATGAGGCCTAACCAGTGCTGAGTAGAGGGGAGCTAGTACTTCCTGGGATTTGGAAGCTATGCTTCTATTAATGCAGCCCAAAAGAGCATTGGCCTTTTTTGCAGCCACATCACATTGTTGGTTCATATTCAGCTTGTGATCGACAACAATTCCAAGATCCTTCTCGCTTGTAGTGTGGCTGAGCCACGTATCCCCCATCTTGTAACTGTGCATTTGGTTTCTTTTTCCTAGGTGCAGAACTTGGAATTTCTCCCCATTAAATGTCATTCTGTTGTTTTCTGCCCAGCGCTCCACTCTATCCAGATCACTTTGAATGTTGTTTCTGTCTTCCAAAATATTAGCTATCCCGCCCAATTTTGTGTCATCTGCAAATGTGATCAGCATTCCCTGCACCTCCTCCTCCAAGTCATTCATAAAAATGTTGAAGAGCACTGGGCCCAGGACTGAGCCCTGCGGTACCCCACTCGTTACCTCTCCCCAGTTGGAGAAGGTCCCATTGATAAGCACTCTTTGAGTCCGATTCTGTAGCCAACTGTGGATCCACCGGATCGTTGTTTCATCTAGCCCACTTTGAGCTAGTTTGCTCATCAGGATATCATGGGGCACTTTGTTGAAAGCTTTGCTGAAGTCGAGGTATATGATGTCTACAGCATTCCCACGGTCTACAAGGGAGGTGACTTGATCAAAAAATGAGATCAGATTTGTCTGGCAGGACTTGTTTTTGACAAATCCATGTTGGCTTCGAGTAGTCACTGCATTGTTGTCAAGGTGCTTCCAGATGGATTGCTTTATCATCTGCTCCAGAATTTTCCCAGGGATTGATGTCAGACTGACTGGTCTGTAGTTCCCAGGTTCCTCCTTTTTACCCTTTTTGAAGATAGGAACCAACGTTCCCAGGTTCCTCCTCCAGTCATCTGGCACTTCCCCCGTCCTCCATGATTTCTCAAAGAGAATAGACAGCGGTTCTGAGAGTTCTTCTGCCAGTTCCTTTATTACTCTAGGATGCAGTTCATCTGGCCCTGGAGATTTGAACTCATTCAAAGGAATTAGGTGTTCCTTGACCATATGCCTATCGATCTCAAGCTGCAATCCTGCCCCTTCAGCCTGTACTTCACCTTTGCCAGGGGGGGTCATAGACCCTCTTTTGGGAGAAGACTGAGCCAAAGTATTGAGCACCTCTGCCTTTTCTTTGTCATCTGTTATCGTTTTGCCATCCTTATTTAATAGCTGAACCACCATTTCTTTCCTCTGCCTTTTACTATGCACGTAGCTGAAGAAAGCCTTTTTGTTGTTTTTAACATCCCTTGCTAACCTCCGCTCGTTCTCAGCTTTAGCCTTCCTGACGCCATCCCTGCAATTCTGTGCTATCTGCCTATACTCTTCCTTTGTTACTTGGCCTTCTTTCCACTTCCTATATGTGTCCTTTTTTGTTTTCAGGTCATCCCTAAGCTTTTTGTGAAGCCACATTGGCTTCTTCTGTTGTCTTCCACCTTTTCTTCTTGTTGGAATGGTTTGTGATTGTGCCTTGAGAATTTCCTTTTTTAAAAGCTCCCACCCATCTTGGACTCCTTTTCTCGCTAGCATCGCTTGCCATGGGACCTTACTGATCATTGTTCTGAGTTTATTAAAATCAGCTTTCCTAAAATCCAGGGTACGCATTTGACTACACCCGGCTTTTGCTTCCCTTAGAACCAAGAACTCAAGTACAACATGGTCGCTTTCCCCCAGAGTTCCTGTAACTGCTACTTTATCCACTAAGTCATCTCTGTTGGTTAGGATCAAGTCAAGGATAGCCGATCCTCTAGTTCCTTCCTCTACTTTCTGTAGGAGGAAGTTATCCGCCACACAAGTCAGGAATTTCCTGGAGGGGCCATGTTTTGCAGAATTTGTCTCCCAACAAATATCGGGGAAATTGAAGTCCCCCATTACTACTACATCATGCTTCCTTAAAACATTGGCTATTTGCTTTTCAAAAGTTTCATCCTTGTCTTCTCCTTGATTGGGTGGCCGGTAGTAGACTCCGACCACCAGGTTCCTTTTATTCTTTGCTCCATTTATTTCAACCCAGATGCTCTCGATGGGGCTAAGCAAATGTAAATTTGCTTTACATTGTGCAAAGCGTAAAACCATTTACATAAAAATGTATAAACAGATGGCACACACACAGACACACAAATATCTAACAATTTTGAACAATCAACCATAAAACAAATCTAGAATCTGAATCCAAACTCATCATATGCTGCCAAATGCCTGAGAGAAGTGAAAGGTCTTAACAGGGTGCCAAAAACTTAACAATGTTGGTGCCAGGCAGGCCTCATTGGGGAGATCATTCCATTGGGAGGGGGGGCACCACCAAGAAGGCCCCTTTCCTTGTTGCTGCTTTTCTAGCCTCCCTTGGAGGAGGCACCCGGAGGAGGACCTTAGATGCTGAATGTAAGGTACAAGTAGGCTCATGTCAGGAGAGGCGCTCTGGAGCCCTGTAAAGCTTTATAGGTTAAAAGCAGCACTTTGAATAGGCCTCAGAAACAAACAGGCAGGTAGTGCAAGTGGGCCAGAGTTGGTCTTATACGTTCGGACCTTCTTGTCCCTGTTATCAATCTGGCTACCGCATTTTGCACAAGCTGCAGCTTCTGAACCATCTTCAAAGGCAGCCCCATGTAGAGCACATTGCAGTAATCTAACTTGGAGGTTACCGGAGCATAGACAACTGAAGCCAGGTTATCCCGGTCCAGATAGGGGTGTGGCTGGGCCGCCAACCAAAGTTGGTAGAAGGCATTCCGTGCCACTGAGGCCACCTGAGCCTCAAGGGACAAAGATGGCTCCAGGAGGATCCCCAAGCTACAAACCTAATTCTTCAGGGGGAGTGCAACCCCATCCAGTCAGGAGAACCGCCCACTAATAGCATCTCGGTCTTGTCTGGATTAAGTTTCCGTTTATTAGCACTCATCCAGTCCATTGTCACAGCCAGGCACCAATTCAGCACATCCACAGCCTCACCAGAAGAAGATGCAAAGGAGAAACAGAGCTGCATGTCATCAGCATACTGATGACAATGCACTCCAGAACTCCAGATGACCCCACTCAGCGGTTTCATGTAGATGTTGAACAGCATGGGGGACAAAACCGATCCCTGTGGAACCCCATACTGGAGAATCCAAGCGGCCGAGCATAAGCACCATCTTCTGGAGCCGACCCTCGAAGTAGATCACTGCAGTGCAGTACTTCCCATTCCCAACTCAATTGTCCCAGAAGGATACTATGGTCGATGGTATCAAAAGCCTCCGAGAGATCAAGGAGAATCAACAAGGTCACACTCCCCCATCTCTCTGCTGACATAGGTCATCACACAGGGAGACCAAGGTTGTTTCCGTGCCAAAACCTGCCCTGAACCCTGACTTTTGTATGCGAAAGCTCCCAGGCTCAACCTGTGGCCTCTCCGGGTAGAACTTGGAAAGATTCCTGTCTGAAATTGCAGAAAGCCAGAAAGTGGAGACAATACTGAGCTGGGTGGAGCAAGGACCTGGCTAGTCGTGAGGCCACTTCGTATGAAACAAGGCCACTGGAACATCGGGAGGGAGTTCCTTCATTCTGCAGAGTCTCCCACTTACACAGAAGTATATTAGTTTGTGAATAAAACAAAAATATTTTAGTGTTAGAGGTGAAGGAGAAGGACTTGTATTGTCTGACAAGGCCTTGTGTTCAGTGTCTTCCAGAGGGTGAGGGGAGAGAAAAATGCATCAGAGGGCAAATGGCATTCATGTGTTTCTGAATACCAATTGCCGGGGAGAAGCAACTGCGTAGAGTAGTTCCTTCAGGCCTTCCTTGTGGCTTCCTGGAGACATTTCTTTGGCTGCTGGTGGAAACAAAATGGTGGACTTGACGAATCCTTAGTTTGATCCAGAAGGGCACTTGCTTTTGTAAAAGATTCATGCAGAATCAAACCCTTCCCTCATTAGTCCTATAATGGCACTCAGATGCTGTGCACATACAACCAATGGTTCCACATTTTCAGGGTTCCACATTGTTTCACGTTCTGCCTATGCACAGTCACTTGCTTACGTGCACACATGTTGCAAATGTGCATTTGAATCTGTAGATGGCATGGAAGGGAGGAGCCTATTGCCATCACCCTCTGTCCGTACATTCATCATGAAGAGTTAAACAACACTATTGGGCTGCTGATTGCTCATAGTCAATGTTTTGAAGGTTCCAATGTCTGCAAGACAATACTGCTTAACCCCAATGAAATACAACCAGACAGGTTTCTGACCACTCCCCCATCTCTCCTGTAAACTTGGTCCACATTGGAAATTTACCTTTCTGCAGTTGTAGTTCAAGTAGCAGGATATCTGTGGAAGGAAACATATATAAAGATTAATCGGCACGTAGTCATGATAATACTGACTCATGTTAACAAAAATATCAGTTCAAAACATAGCATATATCTCAAGTACAGGAACAAGTAAAAAACTGAAACGAATCCAGCAGTGAGGGAATCTTTCTTGGAACCTTAAATTGCTTGCAAATGACAGCACAATCCTATGTTTACTCAGTACATTCTACTGTGTTCAATGCAGCTAAGCATATACCTTTCTCCTAGTTAATGTACAGAGGAGTGCTGACTAAGGGCTTCTCCACACTGAGGCTTTTTGTCCTGCAGTTTTACCAGGGCTTCTGCTTCTGGATTTTTTGCAGGATTAGGCTTGTCCCTATACATGAGTTTTCCTTCCCACCCGTTTATCTATGAGATCTGTATGTTTCATTATACAGCCACTAGATGGCACTGTTATCTAGTGCCAGGTCCTCTTTTCCCACGCAAATTCAGTCTGATTGAAAGTAGATCTTTTTGTTAGCTCATTATTTCTGTTTCAAATTAAGCCACTGGAGGTTGATGACGTCATGTAAAAGACCCGCAAACTTCCTTGAGTAACCAATCTCCATCTCAGGATAAAAGCCCCGTGTGGAGAAGCCCCCAATCAAGCAAAGTGGCCTGGATAGTTACTTGGAGGGTTTCCAAGTTTCACTTCAGATTTAACTCCAAAAAATGAAACTTCTGAAAGATGAGAGGAGTAGCTAAATGGAGTTCAAAGGGAGACTCAAGAAAGTAAAGGCAGAAGAATTAAAAAGGAATACCAAAGGGAGCTGGTCCCTTAAATTAACATCGGCCCCAGGAACATTGGAATAAAGCTTTAATAAAGTAGGAATTTAATAATTCATACAGAAAAAGGAACCTTGCTGAGGAAGAATCACTATGGCATTTACAAAGGAAAATCCTGCCTCACCAGCCTTTTAAAATTAAGGCTATTTAGAACCATGTAGTTAGAGGCTGTCCAGGATCATGTCCTTATCTCTCATGTGGGGCTGATCCAGACATTGGCTCCCTGTCGCATCTGCCTGCCACCTTGGGCAAGGAGAGAAACAAAACACCTAGAAACCTAGGTTTCTGACCACTCCCCCATCTCTCCTGTAAACTTGGTCCCCACTGGAAGTTTACCTTTCTGCACCAGTTGTCCAGCTATCAGGGCATCTGGGGAAGGAAAAAATATGTAAGGATTAAACACCACACAATTGGGCTAATAATGAACCTTGTTAACAAAAATATCAGTTCGTAACATAGCGTATATTTCAAGTAAAGGATCGAGTTAGACCCTTAAACAAATCCATCAGTACAGGAATCTTTCTTGGAACTTTAAATTGCTTGCAGATGACAACACAGTCCTATGCATGTTTACTCAGTAAGTTCCACCATTTTCAATGCAGCTAAGCATGTATCTTACTCCCAGCTAAGGGTAATGAGGTGTGCGGCCTAAATCAAGCAAAGCACCTGGTCAGATACTTGGAGGGTTTCCAAGTTTTGCTTCAGATTTAAAGCCAAAAGAGTAAACTTCTCAAAAGATGAGGGGAGGATCTAAAAGGTGTTCAAAGGGAGAGTTAAGAAAGACAAGGCAGAAGAATTAGGTTCTCTTCACACCTTTTTTTTTAGCAGGATCGTTCTTCTTTAATCACTGGTTTTCGCTGGAGGTTTAAACGACACCGGTGCTCTCCTGCTGCTATTTCACAACTCCCCTCCCTCTTCCCATGTTATCTGAGAACAGGGAAA
Organism: Heloderma suspectum; assembly: GCF_057233095.1. Lineage (NCBI taxonomy): Eukaryota > Metazoa > Chordata > Lepidosauria > Squamata > Helodermatidae > Heloderma > Heloderma suspectum. The sequence goes on along the minus strand of NC_139459.1, from coordinate 362,477,593 downwards.
ACCTGGCATTTCCTGTGCTTGCAATTGAAATTGACATTTCCTCCCTGTGTATTCCGCCTTTAGCGCTTTGTCCCACTTTGTGTGGGCATGTGCTGGGGGGTGTTGAATAACATTGTTATGACAACAAATCGGTGGGAGGGTGGGGACAGGTCACTGACCACGCTTCCAGTGACCATTTCTGCCTCTCTGTGGGCACTTGAACTGTGAAGTGGTGAACCATCCCAGATGCTTCTCCGAGATCTCCCTGAACACAGCAATGCTTACTTCTGAGTAAACTCATTGGCTGTAATGCTTTCCTTTCCTGGAGTAAGTGCCATTGAAATCTGTGTAGCTTGCTTCTGAGTAGGCATGCATAGGAGTGCACTGTGAGTCTACTTAGAGTAGCAGTCTTAAGGTCTCCCCTCCCCTTCAATGCATTTACCTTGAACTCCCCCTCCCATCCCCTTCATGGATCACTGCCTTGTTGTGGCGAAGGGGCTTGCGTAACTCAGTGAAGCCATAAGCTATGCCATGCAGGGCCACCCAAGACGGACAGGTCATGGCAGAGAGTTCTGACAAAATGTGGTCCACTGGAGAAGGAAATGGCAACCCACTCCAGTATTCTTGCCAAGAAAACCCCATGGAACGTATCACAAGGCTAAAAGAGATGACGCCGGAAGATGAGCCCCTCAGGTCGGAAGGTGTCCAATATACTACTGGGGAAGAGCAGAGGGTATTTCCAAGTAGCGCCAGAAAGAGTGAAGCGGCTGGGCCAAAGCCGAAAGGACACTCAGCTGTGGATGTGTCTGGTGGTGAAAAGAAAATCCGATGCTGTAAAGAACAATATTGTTTAGGAACCTGGAATGTCAGATCAATGAATCAAGGTAAGCTGGAGGTGGTCAAACATGAGATGGCAAGATTGAACATCGACATCTTGGGAATCAGCGAACTAAAATGGACAGGCATGGGCGAATTTAATTCAGGTGACCATCATATCTACTATTGTGGGCAAGAATCCCTTAGAAGAAATGGAGTAGCACTCATAGTCAACAAAAGGGTGGGAAAAGCAGTACTGGGGTACAATCTTAAAAATGATAGAATGATCTCAGTACGAATCCAAGGCAAACCATTCAACATCACAGTAATTCAAGTCTATGTCCCAACCACTGAGGCCGAAGAAGCTGAGGTTGATCGGTTCTATGAAGACCTACAACACCTTCTAGAACTAACACCAAAAAAAGATGCCCTCTTCATCATAGGGGATTGGAATGCTAAAGTAGGAAGTCAAGAAATCACCGGGATAACAGGCAGGCATGGCCTTGGTGTACAAAATGAAGCAGGACAAAAGCTAATAGAGTTTTGCCAAGAGAACATGCTGATCATAGCAAACACTCTTTTCCAACAGCACAAGAGGCGACTCTACACATGGACGTCACCAGATGGTCAATATCGAAATCAGATTGATTATGTCCTTTGCAGCCAAAGATGGAGAAGCTCCATACAGTCAGTAAAAACAAGACCTGGAGCTGACTGTGGCTCAGATCATGAGCTGCTTCTTGCAAAATTTCGGCTTAAATTGAAGAACGTCGGGAAAACCACTAAACCGTTCAGGTATGACCTAAATCATATCCCTGATGAATATACAGTGGAGGTGAGGAATAGATTTCAGGGATTAGACCTGATAGACAGAGTGCCTGAGGAACTATGGACGGAGGTCCGTAACATTGTTCAGGAGGCAGCAACGAAATCCATCCCAAAGAAAAAGAAATGCAAGAAAGCCAAGTGGCTGTCTGATGAGGCTTTACAAGTAGCTGAGGAAAGAAGAGAAGCGAAAAGCAAGGGAGAAAGGGGAAGATATACCCAACTGAATGCAGAGTTCCAGAGAATAGCAAGGAGAGACAAGAAGGCCTTCTTAAATGAACAATGCAAAGAAATCGAGGAAAACAACAGAATGGGAAAGACTAGAGATCTCTTCAAGAAAATTGGAGATCTCAAGGGAACGTTTTGTGCAAAGACGGGCATGATAAAGGACAAAGAAGGCAGGGACCTAACAGAAGCCGATGAGATTAAGAAGAGGTGGCAAGAATACACAGAAGAACTATACAGGAAAGATCTGAATGTCCCTGATAGCCATGATAGTGCGGTCACTGAACTTGAGCCGGACATCCTGGAGAGTGAAGTCAAGTGGGCCTTAGGAAGCATTAGTAACAACAAAGCTAGTGGAGATGACAGTATTCCAGCTGAGCTATTTAAAATCCTAAAAGATGATGCTGTTAAAGTGCTGCATTCAATATGCCAACAAATCTGGAACACTCAACAGTGGCCGCAAGACTGGAAAAGGTCAGTTTACATTCCAATTCCAAAGAAGGGCAACGCCAAAGAGTGTTCAAACTACCGCACAATTGCGCTCATTTCACATGCCAGCAAGGTGATGCTCAAAATCCTACAAGCTAGGCTTCAGCAGTATGCGAACCGAGAACTACCGGAAGTACAAGCTGGGTTTAGAAGAGGCAGAGGAACTAGAGATCAAATCGCCAACATTCGCTGCATCATGGAGAAAGCAAGAGAATTCCAGAAAAACGTTTATTTCTGCTTCATTGACTACGCTAAAGCCTTTGATTGTGTGGATCACAACAAACTGTGGCAAATTCTTAAAGTGATGGGAGTACCAGACCACCTTACCTGTCTCCTGAGAAACTTGTACGAGGGTCAAGAAGCAACAGTAAGAACCAGACATGGAACAACTGATTGGTTCAAAATTGGGAAAGGAGTACGACAAGGCTGCATATTGTCACCCTGCTTATTTAACTTATATGCAGAGTACATCATGAGAAATGCCGGGTTGGATGAATCAGAGGTCGGAATTAAGATTGCTGGGAGAATTATCAACAACCTCCGATATGCAGACGATACCACCCTAATGGCAGAAAGCGAAGAGGATCTCAAGAGCCTCTTGTTGAGGGTGAAAGAGGAGAGTGCAAAAGCTGGTTTGAAACTCAACATTAAAAAAACGAAGATCATGGCATCTGGCCCCATCACTTCCTGGCATATAGAAGGGGAAGAAATGGAAGCAGTGACAGATTTTACTTTCTTGGGCTCCAAGATGACCGCAGACGGTGACTGTAGCCATGAAATTAAAAGACGCTTGCTCCTTGGGAGGAAAGCTATGGCCAACCTAGACAGCATAGTAAGAAGCAGAGACATCACCTTGCCAACAAAGGTCCGTCTAATCAAAGCTATGGTTTTCCCAGTAGTAATGTATGGCTGTGAGAGCTGGACTATAAGGAAGGCTGAGCGCCAAAGAATTGATGCTTTCGAACTGTGGTGCTGGAGAAGACTCTTACGAGTCCCCTGGACTGCAAGGAGGTCAGATCAGTCCATCCTAAAGGAAATCAACCCTGAGTGCTCATTGGAAGGACAGATAATGAAGCTGAAGCTCAAATATTTTGGCCACCTAATGCGAAGAGAAAACTCCCTGGAAAAGACCCTGATGCTGGGAAAGACTGAAGGCAAAAGGAGAAGGGGACGACAGGGGATGAGATGGCTAGATAGCATCACGGATGCAATGAATATGAACTTGAGCACGCTCCGGGAGAGAGCGCAGGACAGGAAGGCCTGGCGTGCTATGGTCCATGGGGTCACAAAGAGTCGGACACGACTGAACGACTGAACAACAACCCCCTCCCATTGACTTCACTGTCCAAGCTGAATAGCAGATATTAAGAAACAGGAATCCCTGATTTGAGGGTGGAGGGAATGCCCTTTCCTGCCCCTTCTGCATCCTGGAGCAGGCTCTATTGTATATGCTTAAACCACTCTGTTGTACTGTTGCATTAATAAGTTTCAGGATCCAAATAATCCATCAGTTAAACTAGTATTAATTAAATACATAGTTAATCAAATGTATTACAGGAAGAGAGAAATGATATACTATTCCTGCTGCCATTTCGCCTCCTACCAAAAAGTTGGTCTTAGGGTTACACAGAAATATAAATAAGCACAACCCTCTTAAAGTGATGGAGTCCACCTCACCCTCTCCCTTCCTGTCAGCAGCTTGGAGAGTGTTTTGATCCAGAAGGAGATCAGAGGTGAAAGAGTTAAGCAGAATCTTTCTAGTTGCCCACAGATGTAATCTGCCCTAGCCAGCTTCGGGTCTTCACAAAATCTCTGGAGGAAAGAATGCCAGAACTCCATATGTCTGCCTCAGCCTTTCCCTTCCTGTCAGTAGCTTGGAGAGCGTGACTGAATAATAGAAAGAATAACAGAATAATAATCCCAGGTGTCCTGCATGGAAGCCTTAAGTTCAGGCCCTCACATGCCAGTCAGCCTCACCCTCATTCCAACAGATCCACTCTGCTGCTGTGGCGTCAAGAGTGGCTCTGGGATGGCAGAGGGATAAGTGGCATGAGGCCACAGACAAACATCATTTTAGGGAGTAAGAGCAGCTATCTGTGTGATCTTCTTAGTTGGAAGTGTGGGAGACGTTGGAGGGGGGGGAGAACAAAGGGTTAGAACTCTCCTTCCTCCATGCTGAGTTCCCAATGGCAATTGCCCCACCAGGCCATTAACTGTTTATTTAAAAAAAAGACTCAGCAGCAAGTGACATGTTTAGCCTCAAGTCTAATTTGGCACATTGGCTCAAAGCAGGTGGGAGTGAAGAGCTGCCTGGAAGCATAAATTGAGGGGATGGAAGTAAAACCTTCACCACTTGACCAGCCTTCTCTTGGTGGCAGGGAGCTGGGGTAATAGGATCAACAAGGAATACTGATGCTAGGCGTCCTTCTAGTCACTTATCCTGCTCTTCTTCCTCTGCCCATTCTTTCTGAAGGGACAAAGGGTGAATACACAATGGTGCAGCTAGGGCTGGACCTCTGGGCTGAAGTCCAGGTCCCACAGCACTGGGGCCCCCAAATTATGATCCAGGGAATGGCAGGTAATGGAGGAAGCAGCAACCAGCTCAGCACCTGTGTTATAGAAATTTCAGTTGTAGTATGTCTGTTATCCCATGATTTTATAAGCTAGGCTATGTCTGTTTTACCTCAGTGTGAGACTGCCATGTTAAACAAAGACACAGCGCCTTATCAGAGACTCAAGAATGCCAAGAATGTGTTTACTAGAGTACAAGGCTACCTCTCTGCGCATGCCTAGATATGTCAAAGGTGCTGCCTGTCTTCTGTTTCCCTCTCAGCTAGACAAAGAGATTAGTACAGCGCAAGCGTAAGACAGCCCCAAAGGTCTTGCCTATATAAACTTTTGAATCACATCACTTGATTGTAACCTTTGATGGAGCGTTAGCCCCAAGGGTTGCCTTATTCTGCAGAATAAAATCGTGTTGGACCAGATCTCTGCCTCCTCTCATTCTTGGTAAACTAATTGGAAGGTCTACCAGGGAAAAGAACACAATTTTTGTAACACCTGGGCTGGCAAACTCCATTTTATTCCTGTAGTCAAGATGGTGATATGATTTTAAGGAGTTCAAAATGTGAATCTGCACATCCTCAGAGAGTTTCATTTATCAGGGTTGGAAAACATCTTTGTTGTTTTTGTTTTGCTGTAATGTATAGAATCATAGAATAGTAGGGTTGGAAGGGGCCTACAAGGCCACTGAGTCCAACCCCCTGCTCAGTGCAGGAATCCAAGTCAGAGCATCCCTGACAGATGGCTGTCCAGCCTCGTCTTGAATGCCTCCAGTGTGGGAGAGCCCACCACCTCCCCAGGTAATTGGTTCCATTGTTGTATTGCTCTAACAGTCAGGAAGTTTTTCCTGATGTTCAGCCAGAATCTGGCTTCCTGTAACTTGAGCCCATTATTCTGTGTCCTGCACTCTGGGATGATCGAGAAGAGATCCTGGCCTTCCTCTCTGTGACAGCCTTTCAAGTACTTGAAGAGCGCTATCATATCTGCCCTCAGTCTTCTCTTCTCAAGGCTAAACATGCCCAGTTCTTCCAGTCTCTCCTCACACGGCTTTGTTTCCAGTCCCCTGATCATCTTGCGTGGCATGAGGGGTGGGGGAGAAGAGAGGAGAAACGTTATGACTTCACAAGTGAACTAATACACATGACTGTCTAAAAATGGCCCTTCTAAGACCATTAAGTTCAGTGTCTAAACTTACCGGGCTGCACCAATGTGTGTCTGTAGAGACATAACGACAACCAGGACTGGGTTCAGTCTTTTCTGCTGTCAGTCTTTTCTGCTGTTGGCGAAGATCAATTCCTCCCCCCCCCCCCCGCTGACTCTGAACCTTCACCCTCCTCATCAAACACTCACTTCCTCACCTCCAGCCTTTAGGCTGGCTAAAAGCCTTTTCAGAAGAGAAGCAGGAAACGCAAGCATCCTGTGAGTTTTCCTGATTAATGTTCATTTGGCACATCTTTAAATTGTACAAGACCCCGTCTTGCTTTTCTGGACAAAGCCCTCTCTTTATCCATGCTCATAAACATGACAGCAGCAAGTGGTTCATCAGTAACAGCTTTTGCCCATTTTGTGCAGAAACGATACAAAAAAGGTTTTGTACAAAGTACAAAGTTGATCGGTGCCAATTCACGCTACTTAATTTGGGGACTACTTACCTGGCTGCAGGGCGTCAGCATCTACAGACTCGCTGCAATCTCTGTCTTCCTCTTCCCTGCTTTCAAAACAGTTTTGTATTTTGGATGTCTGTCTCTCCCTTCCCCCATTTCCTTTCCACCGCTGCTGCTGTTCTTGCTGCTGCATCTGCTGCATTTAGCCTTTGAGCTGGAAGGGCCCCCCTGGTGGAGCCCATCCAGGTTGCTCGCCTGGGCTGGCAGAGAAAGTTCTTGTCTAAACTGCTTGGCGCAGGTTTTCCTATGCACTTGGAAGCATCTTTATTCAGAACGGAATGGGCTTATTTCCAAGTAAACTTGAGCAGGGCTGCTCCATATGAGTGGCTCTTAGCGATAATAATCAGTATAATGCTTATTCTAAAAAACCTGATGATTAGAAAACACTTTCCGGCCCCTACTATTAATCGCATTGCTAAAATGGCAGTGACCCCAAAGGTTTTTCCCCCCATCTCATTTTATGGTGTTATGGCACTGTCCAAGTGCTCCTTTTAAGTAGTGTTTTGGGAATGGTAGCTGGAGCTTTTTAGGCCCTCAGCAACTGGATGGTGAACCTTCCCGCTCTTAGTGTCAGAGGAATCCCAGCTGTTGGGAATGTGGATGGATGTGTGTCATCAGTCACCGGAGACCTGACAACATAACCCTTCACAGCTTCTGTCCTATCCACAGCATAGGATAGTTCAGTTCCCTGTTTCTGAGCCAGGAAACCGCGCTCCCTGCATCCTCATCCCCTCCTAGCAGGTGCAGAGAGAATCAGCTACTTCTCCGGTACAGAGAGAACTGGCCACCTCTCCGCATTCAGAAAACAGAGTGCAGAAACAGGAAAAGGGGATGCCCCAGGGAGGGGAGGGGAGGAGACCCGTCTGGCCGCGCCAGCCTCCTTCCTTCCCTCCACCTCGGAGGCAGCACCACTAGACGGGTGAAATTGCCTGTCAAGCAGAAATGCAAGGTGGCTGGAGCACAGAGCCACCGCTCTCCTCCCACCCTGCACTATATACTCTGCAGCCTCTGAGTGCAGGGTCTGCTTACTATCTGGATAGGATTGCACCCAAACTGACTTTTAAACAAGTGTTCCTTCTGTCTTCAGCCTGACTAATACAATTAGGGCACAATCCTATGCATATTTAGACAGAAGAAAGTCCTACAACTCCCAGCATTCCCCAGCCAGCTATGCTGTATGTATGTAAATATTTTTACTCCACTCTTTAGCCCCAAATCTCCCACGTCCAGAGATGGGGTCAGAAGCCGGCACTGTTGGGCAGCTGCCAAGAGCCCACCATCATCTTCTGACCCACCACTAGCCCTCCCAGAAATAGCTTGCCTGGAGGCATTGGGGTTACACTGGGGGAAGCCCATGTCCTCCCGGCCTCTGGCTATGACAGCTCAGGAGACTTCAAAATGCCAAGGATCACATGGCAGGAGAGGCCAGCTGGGAGAGAATCAGAGGTGTCAAAGAGCACCGAAGGGAAGGGCTGCTGGGCAGTGGCTGTGTCTCTTTCCCCCACAGGATGTGGGGCTCCCCTTCTGATCCTGGAGGACACATTTGGCTGAAGACTGTGGGTATTATTTCGAAGAGGCAGAGGAACTAGAGATCAAATCGCCAACATTTGCTGGATGATGGAGAAAGCAAGAGAATTCCAGAAAAACATCTATTTCTGCTTCATTGACTACGCTAAAGCCTTTGATTGTATGGATCACAACAAACTGTGGCAAATTCTTAAAGAGATGGGAGTACCAGACCACCTTACCTGTCTCCTGAGAAACCTGTACGAGGGTAAAGAAGCAACAGTAAAAACCAGACATGGAACAACCAATTGGTTCAAAATTGGGAAAGGAGTACAACAAGGCTGTATATTGTCGCCCTGCTTATTTAACTTATATGCAGAGTACATCATGAGAAACGCCAGCTTGGATGAATCACAGGTCAGAATTAAGATTGCTGGGAGAATTATCAACAACCTCAGATACGCAGACGATACCACCCTAATGGCAGAAAGCGAAGAGGATCTAAAGAGCCTCTTGTTGAGTGTGAAAGAGGAGAGTGCAAAAGCTGGTTTGAAACTCAACATTAAAAAAACAAAGATCATGGCATCTGGCCCCATCACTTCCTGGCATATAGAAGGGGAAGAAATGGAAGCAGTGACAGATTTTATTTTCTTGGGCTCCAAGATCACCGCAGATGGTGACTGTAGCCATGAAATTAAAAGACGCTTGCTCCTTGGGAGGAAAGCTATGGCAAACCTAGACAGCATAGTAAGAAGCAGAGACATCACCTTGCTGACAAAGGTCCATCTAATCAAAGCTATGGTTTTCCCAGTAGCAACGTATGGCTGTGAGAGCTGGACTAAGGCTGAGTGCCGAAGAATTGATGCTTTCGAACTGTGGTGCTGGAGAAGACTTGTACGAGTCTCCTGGACTGCAAGGAGGTCAAATCAGTCAATCCTAAAGGAAATCAACCTTGACTGCTCATTGGAAGGACAGATACTGAAGCTGAAGCTCAAATCTTTTGGCCACCTAGTGTGAAGAGAAAAGTCACTGGAAAAGACCCTGATACTGGGAAAGATTGAAGGCAAAAGGAGAAGGGGACGGCAGAGGATGAGATGGCTAGATAGCATCACCAATGCCATGAATATGAACTTGAGCATACTCCGGGAGAGAGCGCAGGACAGGAAGGCCTGGCGTGCTCTGGTCCATGGGGTCATGAAGAGTCGGACACGACTGAACGACTGAACAACAACAACAAGCTCTGCACTCCTCACAGTCAAAGTGGATGTGGTCGAAAGTGGCGCTTCGTCCTCCTCAGAATGAGGAGCTCCTACAGCAGAGTGTGGCTGAGGGGGGCCAAGGAGAATGGAGGAAAAGACAGAGAGATATAAAAACAGTAGAGTGATTCTTCTCATTGTCAGGACAGGTCACATCCTGGCTCACACTGCGAAACCATTTTAAAATATCCTCTGAAACAAAAGTGAGAGCTGCCCCTAGGAATACATGGAGCAATCCAAGGTTGTAATGTGGCTGAAATTGGGAGTCAGCTTGTCCATCCTGGCCCTCCTCCAAGGGCAATAATATTCGATTCCACACCCTCCCACATTTCACAGATGAAAATAAAGCTGCTCCCTTGAACATGTGGCACCCCCATTCTCCCTCCAAGGACCACAGATTGAGCACCACCCTCTCTTCATCACTGCACCTGGCTGAAGGCTCTTCTCTGCCCCTTGTACAGCGATTTCATTTTCTCTGCAATGGTTATCCCCCCAACACAAGAAACTTTCCCAGATATCTTAAAGCAGTGGTCCCCAGCCTGGCACCCTCTATTTATTTATTATTTATTGTCATTAGCTGGCTGGGGAATGCTTTCTGTCTAAACATGCATAGGATTGCGCCCTTAACAAGAATGTAAAATCCAGCCACTTCTATTGCTCATTACAGTGAACATACTGGGTTAGATCTAGACTTAGAGTAGACCCATTGAAATCAATGGGACTTAAATGAACTATGTCTAACTTAAATCCCATTATACTCAGTGATAACTGTAAGTATGACTAAGGGCTTTTCTACACTAGACAGTTAGTCCACCGCATCTACTTTCGGTTTCATTGCAAAACTGAGATCTGAGCACCATATGAATAGCGTCCCCTTTCCTGCTTTTCCATTATATAACCTCGAGGTAGCCCTGTGGTACAGCAGAATAGTGCAAATACACAACAGGAAGAGGAAATCCCACTTCGTTTCTCCAATCAGGAAGAATATCCCATTTTTCCAGCTCTTACTTTTTGTGGGAAACTCTTCATCTATTGCACTGTCTTGCACTTCTTTATGTTCATAGAATCCTAGAATCATACAATAGTAGGGTTGGAAGGGGCCTACAAGGCCATCGAGTCCAACCCCCTGCTCAATGCAGCAATCCAAGTCAGAGCATCCCTGACAAGTGGCTGTCCAGCCTTGTCTTGAACGCATCCAGTGTGGGAGAGCCCACCACCTCCCCAGGTAGTTGGTTCTGTTGCCATATTGCTCTGACAGTCAGGAAGTTCTTCCTGATGTTCAGCCGGAATCTGGCTTCCTGTCACTTGAGCCCATGATTCCGTGTCCTGCACTCTTGGATGATCGAGAAGAGATCCTAGCCTTCCTCTCTGTGACAACCTTTCAAATACTTGAACAGCGCTGTCATATCTCCCCTCAGTCTTCTCTTCTCAGGGCTAAACATGCCCAGTTCTTTCAGAACATTTATCATTTAATAGGGCATTTATCCCTATTAAATTTCATTCTGTTTTCTGCCCAGCGCTACAGCCTATCAAGATCAAATTTTGTTTGTCTTCCAAAGTATTAGCTATCCTGCCCAATTTTGTGTCATCTGCAAATCTGATCAGCATTCCCTGCACCTCCTCCTCCAAGTCATTCATAAAAATATTGAAGAGCACTGGGCCCAGGACTGAGCCCTGCGGTACCCCACTCGTTACCTCTCCCCAGTTTGAGAAGGTCCCATTGATAAGCACTCTTTGAGTCCGATTCTGTAGCCAACTGTGGATCCACCAGATCGTTGTTTCATCTAGCCCACTTTGAGCTAGTTTGCTCATCAGGATATCATGGGGCACTTTGTCGAAAGCTTTGCTGAAGTCGAGGTATATGATGTCTACAGCATTCCCACAGTCCACAAGGGAGGTGACCTGATCCAAAAATGAGATCAGATTCATCTGGCAGGACTTGTTCTTGACAAATCCATGTTGGCTTTGAGTCATCACTGCATTGTTTTCAAGGTGCTTCCAGGTGGATTGCTTTATCATCTGGTCCAGAATTTTCCCTGGGATTGATGTCAGACTGACTGGTCTGTAGTTCCCAGGTTCCTGCTTTTTGCCCTTTTTGAAGATAGGAGCCACAGCATCTCCTTTGTGCAAGCTTGTGCTCCCTTTTGTTTTCCTCATTTGGGCAAGACTTCCATTTTCTGAAGGAAGCCGCCTTTTCTCTAACAGCCTCCTTGACACTGCTTGTTAACCATGCTAATGACCCCTTGGACTTGGTGCTACCTTTCCTAACCTGTGGTATATATTCTAGCTGAGCTTCTATTATTGTGTTTTTAAGTAACCTCCAAGCATTTTGAAGGGATTTAACCTTCTTGACACTCCCTTTCAACTTCCTTTTCACCAGTTCCCTCATTTTAGAGAAGTTTCCTCTTTTGAAGTCAAATGTGACTGTGTTGGACTTCCTGGGAAATTTTCCACTTAAAAATATATTAAATCTGATAGCACTGTGATCACTGTTTCCATTTGGTTCAACAACATTTGCATGTAATACCAGGTCCTGGGTGACACCACTTAGGACACCACTTAGGATTAAATCCAGGGCCGCCTCCCCTCTGGTTGGTTCTAGGGCATAGAGGAATTTAACCTCTTTGTCATGACTGGAACGTGTATTTATCGCATCCATATTGGGGTAATTGAAGTCACCCATTATTACAATGCTTCCTCGTTTGGACGCCACGCTGATTTCATTTTCCATCTCAAGATCACCTTGAGTGTTCTGGTCTGGGTGACCATGGCATGTTCCTAGTACTAAATTAGTTTTGGAGCCTGGTATTGTCACCCACAGCACTTCTGTAGAGGAGTCTGTCCCTTTTAGGTTTTCTAGTCTTCTTGACACTATGCCTTCTTTGACGTACAGAGCAACACCTCCTCCAGTATTCTCTTCCCAGTCCTTCCTTTAGAATTGATATCCAGAGATGACCATATCCCACTGGTTCTCTCCATTCCAACAGGTTTCCGTAATGCCCGCTGTATCTAGATTGGCCTTTAAAACCAGGCATTCCAACTCTCCTAGTTTGGCTTGGAGGTTCTTAGCATTAGCATAGGAACACCTATACATGGTGTCCCTCCCAAAATGTCTCTGGCGTATGCATCTGGTCACTGCACTGTAAAAAGAATACTATAGAGCTGGAAAAGGGCAACCAAAATGATCAACCAGAATGCTGCAGCAACTCCCTTATGAGGAAAGGTTCAAAGTTCTTTAATGTAGAAAAATTATGCATGGTGTAAAAAAAGTGCATAATAACGGAACCTGGGGTCATCCAATGAAACTGAATGGTGGGAGATCCAGGACAGATACAAGGAAGGATTTCTTCACACAAAGGCATAGTTCAGCTATGGAATTTGCTACCACAAGATGCAGCATGGCCACTAGCTTGGATAGCTTTAAAAGGGGGCTAGACAAATTCCTGTAGGATAAGGCTATGAACATGATGGCTGTGGAGGAAGTAGTTGCCCTCAAGACCTGGTTTAAATATCCACCAGTATTATAGGTAGTAGCAACATATCTCTCAATTCCTGTTACAGAACAACATAAGAGGGAGGATGCTAATGATGCGCTCAGGTCCTGCTTATGGGGTTCCCATTGGGTCATCTGGTTGGCCACTGGGATAACAATGCTGGACTAGATAGGGTGTTGGCCTGATCCAGCACAGCTATTCTTACGTTCTAGGAACCAGCTCCAAACAGCACGGTAAAAGATACATTGGGATGTTGTTGTTCAGTCGTTCAGTTGTGTCCGACCCTTCGTGACCCCATGGACCAGAGCACGCCAGGCCTTCCTGTCCTGCGCTCTCTCCCGGAGCGTGCTCAAGTCCATACTCATTGCATTGAATACATTGGGATAGACATGCTTAGGATCAGGCTATTATCCCACCCCGGATTTGCACCACCAGGACACTTTCAGCATGTGCCTGCTGGTCCCACGTTCAGTTTGTGCCTGCGGGTCCGTGCCTGCTGGTTCAGTATGTGCCTGCTGGGTTTTCCAACTACACATGCCATACCGCAACCTGGTCCCCTCCAGATGTTCTGTACTACAATTTCCAGCATTCCTAACCATTGGCCATGCTGGCTAGGGCTGATGGGTGTCGAAGTTCGAAATATCTGGAGAGCACCAGAGTGGGGAAGGCTTTCCTAGACAGCGTGACATGTGACTTGCGTTGCAGCACCAAAGATAAACCATCCATTTAGATTTGTTCCAATGTCACCAATGAGCTGTTGTTCATTTCTAAGCAGAAGATAAGTTGGGCTCCAAGCCCTCAAGTGATGATTTAACAAGGGGACCAGAAATCTGGCCGCTCGTGAATTCCTCTTCCGTCTTTAGCTGCCCAAAGCTGCTGCATCCCCCGGAGCAAAGAGCCCCAGAGCAATCCCTCCGGGAGCCTTCCACGTGTTTTCGGGTGGCTCCGCCCTCACAAGGAGGGCCCACTGGCTTATCAACAGAGCCACGTGGATCGAGGCCAGCCCCTTCCAGGAGCCGGAGTGGCTGCGCCTTCGGTGGCGGGGATTTCGAACGCGTTGCCTGCTGCTTCGTCCTCTTCCGGGTGGCGGTGGAGTTTCTTCGGTAACTCGCTTGAATCAAAGGAGTCACTTTGCCTGTTCCGTCAGATCAGGACAGCTGCTGCTGCTTGGCCAGACTGGGAGGTAAAGTGCATTTCCGTGTCACACCTTCTTTGCAGCCAGATGTTCTCCACGTGTGCTCAGAAGTCCACTTAGCTTTATTCTAAGGGTGCCGAGCATTGCAGATCTCTGTACTTGCATGAGGGCTGCCTGTTTGTGCCTCTTAAGTTGCGATGGCGCATTATTCTCGCTGCGTCCCTTTCCTCCCGCCCTCAATCTTCTCAATTGCGACATATCTCTTGAGGGGATTTTTTTTTAAAAAAAAATCCATATTGTCTGTTCTCCCTTTATTCACAGCGGCATGGGCAGTGTTTGCGAAGCGCCCACATGGGCATGGGCCCTGGATCGTTAGAGCTGGGCCCTGGATCGTTAGAGCTGCCCCAATTGCCCTCACCTGCCTTAAGACATGCCCGCTTCTTTCCTCTGAGCTCAGTGGCCTTGGAGTTACTAGGAAACTTTAGGACTCACTCCCTTAGCAGACAAATACGGAGTGTAGTGTGAATGCACCAGCCTTTTAAACTAGAGGGGAGACTTTTCCTTCCACACTCTGCTCGTCATTTTCTCTCTCTCCCCATTTTTCTCCTTTTACATATTCACTGCTGGGAGCTTGCTTGCAATTAAATTCTGAAGAGGGAGTGGGAAGGGCAGGAAGAGCTCTCTGTGAAGTACTGGCATCTGATTTTACTGCCCTAAACAGGCACCTTTGGATTCTGCAGAAGTTCAGTAGCTTCAGCAGAGCAAAGGATTTAATCAGCCTCCACAAACTTCTTTCTCCCCCTCCACTTTTAATTTCTCCCATATAGTTTCAGGCAGGAGATTATGCCAAAAAGAGGGTTAGGACTATGTGATGTCATAATCCAGGAAGTGCTGGGGCTTTTCAATAGGTTTTACAGTTTTAAAAAAAGAAAGAAGAAGCCCTCAGCCACCTCACCACACCTCATAAAGTTACTGTAAGTATGTGCAAACCTCACACCCTGCACACCCTCCTAAATTCCTCTGAAGTGCTACCCCTCTAAAAGAAGCCATTTGGCTGGGGAATGCTGGGAGTTGTAGGACTTTTTTCTGTCTAAACAGGCATAGGATTGCACCCTAACTGAGTTTATTTGTGGTTGGGAAAGATGAAGGTGAGGCCTGGTTTGTACATGATGAGAAGCCACAGTGGGCGGATTTCCCTGTGGGGCTTCTTGTCGCAGCACCCATTGCTATTTTGAGCATAGAAGCCATCGTGGGGGCATGGCAGAGCTTGCCATTACAGAGTACATGAAAAGAAGGAAGGGGGGATGGATAGGTGAAAGTATTGCAAAAACAGAGTAGCAGGATGCTGTGAAATGTTTACAGGCTATAAAATGCGAAGTAATAAGAACAGAGCTCCTAAGCATGAACAGAGTGCCTTTTCTTCAGGCATACAAATATACCTCTCCATTCTAACCAAATTATACCATGATGATCACCACACTGAACTAGCCAAGCTTGCCATGGGGAAACCTATGTACTTGGTTACAGATGCTCATTTTATATTTTTTGTCTAATCCCTTTCTACAACAAAATGAGACTCACTTCTAAGTAAATGTGTTCGGTAATGTCCCATGATGGGTTGAGTATGAAATGTAAAAATCTGCACATCTGTGAAGTCTTTTTAAATTATTTAACAGGGTTGCCTTTGTTGATGTTGTTGTTATTCTGTAACATATCAGGCATACAGCAGCTGTGGAATGGTAGGGTGGGTGCTTGCCATATGAACCTTAAGATGGGGTGGGGGCTGTAAGACCATTAAGGGTGCAATCCTATGCATGTTTAGACAGAACAAAAGTCCTGCAACTCCCAGCATGCCCCAGCGAGGCCCTGACAAGAGGAAGCGCAGGTGTGTTGGCTGCTCACATATGATTCCTGTGACCAGATTCTGGTGGGTGCATGATCCTCCTTGGCATCAGGGGTTTGCACCAGGCCAGAGAAAGGTGAATAGATGTGGGAGGAGGAGAGGGGCTTCTTGCTGTTTTGTGTTCAAAAGCCACAATGCCTTATGGCACTCACAAATTCACTGTGGCATAATAAGCTTTCATGGACATGAGGCCACTGTACAGAAAGTGATTTTGAAAGATGTTGCTTTTCAAGTAACTGGAGAAAAAAGACACTTGCTGAAATAAAGGTACAGGAGCCCTTGTGATCTCTGTTGCATCTGATCTCCCTGGACCAGCTGGCTTTTTGCCCACATGTGCTTCCCCTTGAATCTTTCTGCCTGAGGTTTTTTCTGAAATCAAATGCCCTCTTCTCCCCTGCCCATACATCCCTCTTTACAAAAAGGGGTGTCCTTAGGATACAGGGTCCTTTAAAGACACACACACACACACACACACATTTTAGAGCCTGAGGCAGCTGCCTCAGACAGCTGATTCAGGGCCTCATGAAAAAGCAGCAAATTATTCATTATTTAATTAATTAAATTAGTATTGTATTTTTAGTGCCATGGAAAGGGAGAGGCACTTTTAGGAGTTTCTGCCTCAGGGCCCAAAACAACTTGACTGGCTTTGAGTACTGCTATGCACCTTGGGGGTGGGGGGGTGGGGGGCTCCATTTGCTGCTCTGCCTCAGGCAGCAAAATGTTTTGTGGCCAGCCCTATACATGGTTGTAGAGACTGTGGGGTGGGAAAAGTTAGCCGAGATGGTACAGGAAATTATGTGGGGTAAGGGAACTGGGGTACAGAGAGATCTGTGGATGAAGAAACATGTTTAGGATTACATCAAACTTATTGTGTATTCCTAAGCATGTTTGCTCAGAAGTAATTCATACTGAGCTTAATGGGATTTAATCCCAGGTAAGCGTATGTAGGATTGGAGTCTTACTCCCTAGTATATGTGCTCAGAGCTGCAACCTGCCTTATCCATCCTGAAGATAGTTCCAATATCTGGATCTAAAGAGAAACCTGGGGATTGATAACATGATGATGAGGTTGCTAGAAACTTAATATTGTAACATTTGATGTAGATTTTAGGACTGAAAGTCTAGAGCCCAAGAACTGTAACAAAATGTGTTCTAGAGTATTTGAAATGAAAGGAGGAGCCCCCTTTGGCCATTGCTCTCTCTCTATGCCTCTTCACCTGGTCTGGGCGCCAGGAGCAGCAAAGCAACGTCCTCCAGTCCTGAGGTCTCTGGTGCTGTTGTGGTTTGGGGGGGGGGGGGGAGAGTGAGGATCTAATCAGAAGTAAATCTTTAATGGAGATTACTCCCTAGTAATGGTGTACATTTTCAGCCTAAGAGCATGGGTCATGATAGTCTACAATACATTCCCACATACGCGTGGACAGTAAGTTGTAAGCAAACACAATTTGGGACATTGCACAGTTCTGTCCTGAAAGCAAGCAAGAGGTTAATTACCTTGCCTTCTATAAAATTTAAATCATAGCAATTGTTTTTAATGCACATATATTTGCATATGTAAATTAGCATATGCCTATTTGTGCTGTTTGGGGATGCCTTTGAAAATGGTCTGGAAACTTCAGCTGGTCCAAAACAGGGCAGCGAGTTGTTAACAGGGACTGGCCAACGAGATCACGTTACGCCACTAATTTTCCAGTTGCACCGGCTGCCAGTCCATGTCCGGCCCAATTCAAAGTGCTGGTATTAACATTCAAAGCCCTAAACAGTTGGGGCCGGGTTATCTGAAGGACTGCCTCCTCCCATACATACCTGCCCGGACCCTAAGGTCATCTTCAGGGATCCTTTTCTGGGAACCTCTGCCAAAGGAAGTGGGGCAGGTGGCTATCAGGAAGAGGGCCTTTTCTATGGTGGCACCCTGGCTGTGGAATGAGCTCCCTAGATTGGTTCGCCTGGCATCTACATTTTTATTTGCCCAGCATTTTAGCACTCTAGTCTTTTAGCTCTGCTGTTTTAAATCTGTATTTTAAATGTGCATTGCTGCTAGGTTTTATTCTGTTTGAACTTTTACATTGTAGTTTTAAGCTTTTATATTTTATATTGGTTTATGTTGTACTTTGTGGTTTTAATTTTTGTGAACTGCTCAGAGAGCTTCGGCTATTGGGCAGTATAGAAATGAAATAAATAAGTAAGTAAGTAAGTAAAATATTCTATGTCCTGTGGGCCTGTGCCCCAGATCTTTTAGGAACCTAGTACCTCCCCTGCAGAGGAGCTTGG
Source organism: Heloderma suspectum (assembly GCF_057233095.1). NCBI lineage: Eukaryota > Metazoa > Chordata > Lepidosauria > Squamata > Helodermatidae > Heloderma > Heloderma suspectum. The sequence goes on along the minus strand of NC_139459.1, from coordinate 362,459,468 downwards.
AGTGAGGGATTGTGTTATAGAAAACCTGTATATGAAATGAAAGTTCCACGTTGCTTGAGGACTGCTATTGACATATAGAAGACACGTAGATAGAAAACTGGGATGGGTTTTTTTTCCAGACTTCCTCAAAAGGCAGTGGATTTTAGGAAATTAGGAAGCTAACCCTGATCGTGATTTTTTTTTTTAAAGAGCATTGTCTGTCTAAAATCTTATCCCGCCCCTCCCACAGTTTTGCTGTCCTTTTGTTTTGTCTCTCTCCATCACCGTTGTCCTCTGAATGTATCATCTGTACTCTGTACTGGGTTCAGACCATGGGTCCATCTAGCTTCATTTTGCAGCCTCTCCTACCCTGGTTCCCTCCAGACATTTGGACACCCATCAGACCCAGCTCAGGTCAATGCTCAGGAATCTTGGGAGTTGTAGTCCAAAACATCCGGAGGGCGCCAGGGGCATCTCTACACCAGCCTGAAATCCTGCATTTGAACGGGGCTTCATGATCTGCCCACCCCCTTTGTAGTTGGGGGTGGGCAGATCATGAGATCTGCCTTTCCTGGTTCTGGGGAATGTGGTAACCCAAGCCCTCTTCCCCCACCCCATCTTCCTTTCCAGGGTGGAGACCCATTCCTTTGAGGTCTCTTCTCCTGAGGGCAAAGCCTGGCCATTTTAATGCTGCCCCAGAACCTGAGCTAATCTTATCAGCTGAAGTATTCAAGTTCAGTGGCAGACTGTAGCTTCTGCTAGAGTCATTAGAATAATCTTTCCTGCAACAGACAATGGAATCCTTTTGGCAGAATATAATCTCCCCAACACTGATTACATAATAGGTTTTGATTAAATAATAGGCACTGGTACACAGAAACATTTCAGCATCCTGAAAGTTTTTTTAGCACCTTCCGCTTTAGGTCAGATTAAGGGGAGTTACAAGCCTTTTAGCTTCTATTTTAAACTGTGGTTTTAAAGTTTAATAGTGCATCTTATGTTGAATGTTATGGTTTCAACTGTTGTGAACTGCCCAGAGAGATTCAGCTATTAAGCAGTCTAGAAAAGTAATAAATAAGTATTTCCAATATAATGCAGATCCAGGCTCCTAAGTTCTTCCATTTTGTTTTTTCACTCTCTGTTGCTCACCCAACAGAGCTCAGACACCAAGACTTCCCCTGTTACAGCCTTTCCCAACTTGGTCCCCTCCAGGTTGACCATGATGGCTGGGGTGGATAGGAATTGTACTCCAAAAACATCTGGAGAGCACCAGGTTGGGAAAGGCTATCTTAAGGCACAATCCTATGCATGTTTAAACAGAAAAAAGCCCTATAACTCCCAGCATGCCCAAACAGCCATTCTAGCTGTGGAATGCTGGATGTTATAGGACTTTTTTCTGTCTAAACTTGCATAGAACATAAGTACATAAGAAGAGCCCTGCTGGATCAGACCAAGGGTTCATGTAGTCCAGCATTCTGTTCACACGGTGACCAGCCAACTGTCAACCAGGAATCTATAAACAGGACATGAGCGCAACAGCACCCTCCCACCCATGTTCCCCAGCAACTGGTGTACATAGGCTCACTGCCTCTGGTGCTGAAGGTAGCACATAGCCATCAGGACTGGTAGCCATTGATAGCTTTGTCTTCCATGAATTTGTCCAGTCCCCTTTTAAAGGTGGCCATTATTACACCTTGAGGAGTGAATTCCATAGTTTCACTGTGTGCTGTGTGAAGAAGTAACTTTGCACCCACAATAGATTAGAGTTATCTTAGACCAGGGTGGAGAATCTGTAGTGCTCCAGACGTTATTGTACAACAATTCACATCATCCCTGTTGGCCGTGCTGTCTGGGGCTGATGGGAGTTGATCATACACGTGGAAATCCAGTGCAGCAACTCCCATATATGGTATTCGTGTCAATTGTACAGACTGATGGCATTGTACCTGCCCTTTAGTCGGTAGGTGTGGTCTTTTTCGCATGCCTTGTTTTAAGCTGTAGTGAACCATGTTCACAACTCTGTGACTTTTCTGCACAAGGTTGTGGCTGCTTCTGAAGAAGGAAACTCGCCCCTCGCTGCAGGAGTGAAGCCATGGACGCAGAGAACCCCAGGAAGAGATTTCGGATTGGAGAGAATTGCCAGGCCTGCTTCATCTACTTCACTGCTCTGGTGAGGCTCGAGTGCGGGCACCACTTCTGTGAAACCTGCATCCGTAGCTGCGCGGAGGGGCCTTGCGCAGTGCCCAGGTGCCCTTATTGCAGAGCATCTCTGGAAAGAAACATCGCGTCTCTTCCAAGATTTTTCAAAATATTCAGCTATCGGGGTGTGTCTGCAAAGGCCTGGCCGCCAGAATGCGAGAAGCACCGTCAGCTCCTGGAGCTCTTCTGCCAGGACGATCAAGCCCCCCTGTGTGTGGAGTGTGACAGATCCCAGGAGCACGGTGGCCACCGTGTGGTCCCCATGCCAGAAGCTGCCCAAGCGTACAAGGTAAGAGTAAGCTACAGATAGGGCTCGCCGGCGCCTATTCTGAAAACCCTTGGGCTGCCAGGGTTCGGGGTTGCCCAGGATCCACACTCAGCTCCTGGGAAGCCTTTATCCCTGCTCCCAGATATGGGAGATGCAGTTATGTGGGAATGGACTGTGCACGTGCTCAGGAGCCCTCCCATCTAAGGCTCCTTTATATGTCCAAGGGCTGAATCCTGGCTTCGAGGGGACTTAAGCTTGGTGTCCCTCCTCATCTCATACTCAACCCTACTGTGTATAGGTATCTTAGATCAGCCCGCCCCAGCCAGGCGCTCTTCAGATGTTGCTGCCTACAACTTCCGCAATCCCCATCCAGCATTGGGCTTTCTTGATGGGGATGATGGGAGTTGTAAGACAATAACATCTGGAGTGCACTAAGTTGAGGAAGGCTGTTTTAGATATTTCATATGCCTCCTTAATACGGCTGGAGCCTCTGCAACCCCCCTGGAAGTCATGGTAGCTCCTCCAAGGCTCTCTGACCACCCCTGGGTGCCAGGTCACATGATAACCTGGCTGTCCTTTCCGAGGCCTATGTGTAAATGTTCTTCAAATAGCTTCCCCCTCCTGACTGTTTATTTAAAAAAATATTCTACGTTTACCTCCTCCCTTTCCTCCAATGAGTACATGGTTCTCCTCTAATTTTATCCTCACAACAACCCTGCGAGGTAGGTTAGGTGAATAGATAGCAAATTTCCCAGTGAGAGCTTCCTGGCTGAGTGGCAATCTGAAACTGAGCTCCCCCCAGTCCTAGTGTAAAACTCCAACCCAGGGATGGGGACAGTGTGGCTCTCCAATGTTTGTTGAACTACAGCTCCCATCAGGCCCAGCTTCAGGGAGCAAGCGTATGATCCAGCTGCACTTCCTTTCTCTCTAAGTAACAATTTTGATGGTTATACACAGTAAACCTCTAACGAGGATGTAAACCCGGAACTCTTTGCTTTCTTTTCAGGATCAGCTTGGCAGCTGTGTGGGGATTCTGCAGCAGGAGGTAAAAGAAATTCTGGCCTATAAAGCAAATACAGAAAAGGAAGGGAAACACCTGCTTGTAAGTGTCCCTGTTTCTGGGAAGTGAATTGATGTGATATCTGTGAAACTTCAGAAGTGCCCTTCCTAAGGAATTGTCATCACCATCCTCTTGATGCAAAGAAACTTGATGCAAACTGTGTTCCAGACATTGCCATGTTTTTCTTCCCTCTCCATTGTTTTGTCACAGATGCAAACCAGATCCGAGAGGGAAAATGCGACTGATGAATTCAGACGAATGCATGAGTTTCTAGAAGTACAACAGAAGCTTCTGCTGATCCAGATACTAGATGTAGAGGGGGAGATGGAACAGGAAAGGGATTTCCACCTGGCCAGCGTCTCTAAAGAACTCTCATCTCTAAGAAGTATCATCCAGGAGTTGGAGAAGAAACGTCAGCAGCCAGACCATGAACTCCTGCGGGTAAGACTGTGCCAGGACTGACTCACAAGGGCCCTTTCCAGGCAAAGCAAAGGGGTCAAGTTTGATATACTTTGAACCAGCTCTATTACATGCAGGAACATCCAAGATGAACAAGACTGCGTACATCCCGTAGTGCAGGCTAGAGATTTCTGTAATGTTGATGGGACTTGCCTCTCTTGGAAATATCCTCTGGGAGATGGAAAGGAAATGTCAGCAGCTAATGAGTGAACCTCTGCAGATGAGACTTGGAGAGATGGCCCCAGTCTCCTCTCCAGGACAAGCTGGCTCCAGACCTTGGTGTGCCACCTTCAGGTACACAAAAAGCGAAGTTGCCCAGTTTATGGAGCTGATAAGCCAGTTCTGTCATGTGCAGGAGCATCGAAGAGAAGTAGGAAAGTATATTCACCTCGAGGCAGACGAGGAATTCCTTTTTAATGTTGATGGAATCCGATGTTGTTCTCAGCTCCTGTCTCATGATTTCTCTCCTAATGGCTTCCTTCCAAGGAGATGGTGCTGTCCGGATGTCCTGTTTGCGGGCTTCCCAGAAGCCACTGTTGCCAACTGGGAGTGGCCCTACCTTTAGGCAGAATGTGGCAGCCACCTCATGCAGTTGTGATTTGATCATAAAGGGAGGTATATAAATAGTTTAAATAAATACGTAACATTATGGGTGTCATGAACGGGTAGCAAATTCTTGCTCATTTTATTATTGTTGTATTTTTATTGCCAGGGAGGTTGGGAGGGGCGTATGGGATTTTCGGCTCAGATGCTAATATAACTTCACTGGCCTTGGGTATTATGCACCTTGACTTGTGTGTGGAGGGATGTCATTTGCTTGTCATTTCAGGCATCCTGCTTCTTTTAAGAAGTTACACTACCTTCTGGGGTCTTCCTCAATCTTCATAGTGCAGTCTTCATACAGTGGCCAATGGCAGGCACTAACTTTCCTCTTTTCTCTCTCTTTTCCTTGAAGGGTGTTAGAAGCACTTTGCAGAGGTAAGTGGGTCCCACTCATTTTCATTCCTGCTTCTTGAGGCTGGGATCTCTGCACATAGCAGGTGAAGATCATGGTGCTGCTTCGGTGGGTGGGTGGGTTCTGTGACTAATGAGGGTCTGTTGTCTAATGATAACATGCTGGGTGTCTAATCATAACCTATATTGATGATATTCAAAAGCACCTTTGGGAAGTACTTTTGGGGGCCTTTTCTGGCATGAAGGTGCAGCCCTCTGTCTGATTTTATTCTGCAGTTCTCAGTCTGTGCTGGTCTGGCTTCCAAAGCAGGGCGTGTTCATCAATTCTAGAGCAAGGAGTCATCCTAATCACTTCTCAGAACACCCCCTCTACTTCATTCCAAGAGTCTTGGCAGCTGTCTCTTCTCTCAAAACAAGAGTCGCTAACTCTGTTGGACTCATTTGTCTAGTGATAGTGGGTCAAAGCCGCTCTGGTCCTTTCTTTGCCTGCCTCTGTCTCCAAGGCAGCCCATCCCAATAGGCTACCTCCAGATGTGTTAGAGAGCGACTCCCATCATCCCCAGCCAGCATCCTGGCTGGGGATAATGGAGTTGGAGTCCAACAAACACCAAAGGCACCAGGTTGGGTAAGGCTGCTCTAGACTTTTGCGCATATCCCACCCACCCTTATTTTCTTTCCTTTTGCTCCACTTGGGAATTCTGGGTTGGACAGATTGGGAATTAACATCACTCTCTCTCTTTCCAGGTATGAGGAGAGAGAGAAGTTTGAGAGTCCCCTGGTTTTTCCTCCTGGACTGAAGTACAGAGTCAGCGACTTACATGATATAAACCCCTTTCTGAGAGGTGTAATGAATAGATGTAAAGGTAATGAAGTGTGTGTGTGTGTAGGGTGGGTGGGTGAGTGAGTGTAATTACTCCTGCAACCTCTGCTTAAAATGGCATACTCCAGAATTATTTTGAGATTATTCTTGATTTTTTTCTTCAGTCACTCATTTGCACCCATTGGTGCTTTAAGATCTTCCCCTGCTTAACAGGGAGATAATAACTGATTAGACATCCGAAGGGAGATGTGGTGGAGGTGAGGATGGGCAGGCTGAATCTTCAGTCCCATTCAGGCATCCCCCTTCTCTTTGCTGCCCTTTCTCCATGATCTAAGCCAAAATTGATCTATAAAAACTGGCCAGTATGAATAACTCTTCTTGCCACAGTGAGTCATAATTGGGGAGCCTACCATAAGATTCCAAAGGTGACTGCTGTGCTTCCATTTTTGAAGCTAAGTGTGTCTGGGCCTGGCAAGTACCTGGATGGGAGGCCGCCAGGGAAGCCCCTATTTGCTGCCCTCAGCTGCATAGAGCAGAGGTGTTGTCTTGCCTCAACTCAAGCGCAGTTTCCTGGGCAAACATGGATTTTCCAGGAAGAAGTCAGAGATGTAGCCAAGGTCAAATGCGCAGGATATCAGACAAGCATTATCAAAGTTCCAAAAAGCAGCATCAGGCAGAAGTCCTGTGGTTACCTGTGGAAATGTCATAGGCGTTATAGTTGATTGAAGCGAAGGCTGAGAGTTTTACTTAGCAGTCCTAATTGTGACATCCAGATGGACAATATGAGTAGGAATGGCTTCCATTACTCCTTCCTTAATTCTGACATAAACATGGTAAGATGTGGCATTCTTCTATTTCCCCTGTGCCTTTCTCATCACGCTATGAGCTGGTCTCCTGGCAGTGATATTGTTATTTGCTCCACTCCCAGATTTGGTCTAGGGGAGCAGGTGCTTCCTGGGGGTGCTTATCTTTGCCCCACCACCAAAGCCAAGATGACAAGAACCTGACTTATTTTTATTTATAAAATTATTTATATCCTGCCTTTTGCCTGACAGGCATAAGATGAAGGAACCTGTCTCACCTTTGTTCAGGTGAGGAAAATCTACATGTGAAAGCCTGTCTCTGATGAGAATGTAAGCAAAGGGCTTGTATTTAATGAAATCTCCCTGAAAGGACTGTGTTGGCAGAACTGGACTCCTCTCTCCAGCAGATTTGGGGGTGGGGGATGCACAGGGGGCCACAGGAGGGAAGAGAGGAAGGGGAGGTCCTGTAATACGAGCAGAGATTTGCTCATATGATGTTGGACGTAGTCCAGTTTCATTAAAGAAAGGTATGGAAGTTGCTTTGAGGATCCAAATGATGAATATGTAATCCAAATATATAAAGATGCACACAAACACACACACAAGTACTTAAAAAAATTACTAATGCTTGCCATAAAATTATACATCTCCCAAAACAAAGAAGGCATGTTTCTTGCTTCAGAAATATTTGTGTTAGCCAGGTGCGAGTTAATGTGGGGTTATCTGTAAAGTTGTTGTTCAGTCATTCAGTCGTGTCCGACTCTTTGTGACCCCATGGACCACAGCATGCCAGGCCTTCCTGTCCTGCGCTCTCTCCCAGAGTGTGCTCACGTTCATATTCATTGCATCGGTGATACTATCTAGTCATCTCATCCTCTGCCATCCCCTTCTCCTTTTGCCTTCAGTCTTTCCCAGCATCAGGGTCTTTTCCAGAGAGTTTTGTCTTCGCATTAGGTGGCCAAAATATTTCAGCTTCAGCTTCAGTATCTGTCCTTCCAATGAGCACTCAGGGTTGATTTCCTTTAGGATTGACTGATTTGATCTCCTTGCAGTCCAGGGGACTCGTAAGAGTCTTCTTCAGCACCACAGTTCGAAAGCATCGATTCTTCGGCGCTCAGCCTTCCTTATAGTCCAGCTCTCACAGCCATACATTACTACTGGGAAAACCATAGCTTTGATTAGACGGACCTTTGTCGGCAAGGTGATGTCTCTGCTTCTTACTATGCTATCTAGGTTTGCCATAGCTTTCCTCCCAAGGAGCAAGCGTCTTTGAATTTCATGGCTACAGTCACCATCTGCGGTGATCTTGGAGCCCAAGAAAAAAAAATCTGTCACTGCTTCCATTTCTTCCCCTTCTATATGCCAGGAAGTGATGGGGCCAGATGCCATGATCTTCGTTTTTTGAATGTTGAGTTTCAAACCAGCTTTTGCACTCTCCTATTTCACCCTCAACAAGAGGCTCTTGAGATCCTCTTCGCTTTCTGCCATTAGGGTGGTATCGTCTGCATATCGGAGGTTGTTGATAATTCCCCCGGCAATCTTAATTCCGACCTGTGATTCATCCAACCCAGCGTTTCTCATGATGTACTCTGCATATAAGTTAAATAAGCAGGGTGACAATATGCAGCCTTGTTGTACTCCTTTCCCAATTTGGAACCACTCGTTTGTTCCATGTCTGGTTCTTACTGTTGCTTCTTGACCCTCGTACAGGTTTCTCAGGAGACAGGTAAGGTGGTCTGGTACTCCCATCACTTAAAGAATTTGCCACAGTTTGTTGTGATCCACACAATCAAAGGCTTTAGCGTAGTCAATGAAGCAGAAATAGATGTTTTTCTGGCCTTTGTTTAATTTAGTAAATGCCAGTCATGGCTCAGTCCCTTTGAAGCTAGTGGGAAAAATTGTTATGGTGAATTTAATTGTGATGTTAATGGTTTCAGTGGAACTTAGTCAAAGCTTTCTCTGGAATGGAGCCTTAAACTGCAGTCCTTAGCACATTTCTATGATGCAAATTCTGTGTAACTCAGGGAAATTTACTTTGAAATAGCCATAGTCAGAATTGGGCTGTAAGCATTTACAGCCTAATCCTATTCATGTTTACTCTGAGGTCCCATTGTTTTTAAAGGGGTTTATTCTCAAGTAAGTATGCACAGGATTGCAGCCTTAAAACAATAAGATTGTCTGTCAACTTTCCAGCTTTGTTGTTTTCTAGCAGTCAGCCCTGGATAGGGAATGCTAGCCACGGTGAAATCCCTTGGAAACTAATGGTAAATGATTGTTATGATGAATTTAATGATGGTGTTAATGGTTTCAGTGGAATTCAGTCAAAGCTTCATCTAGATTGGAGCTTAAGGCAGCCCTTAGCATATTTCCTGTGATGCAAATTCTGTTTTTAATGGGATTAACTCCCAGGTAAGTATGCATTTCAGCCTTAAGACAATAATCTTATGTGTCAGCTTGTGAACATCGATTGTAGTCATCACTGGATATGTCGGTGGTGATGGGAAACCTCAATAGTAGAAGAAAAATTTGAATATTTGGAAACAAATTAGAAATGGGGGGATAACTTCCTCCCCTCACCCAGCCTTTTCCAGAGTCATTTCAGCATTTACTTATTCTTTTACTTGAAAGAAGAAAAACATAGATGCCATAATGCAGGGATCCCCCATGGCACTTACAGGCACCTCCAATGGTGCCCGCAAATGGGTCCCCAACATAGAGACTGTAGGCACACACACACAAAATAATTTTTTTTTTTTCATTTTTAAAATATATATACATGGATTTGCATGAAATACATATAGCTTTCTAGTAATTCTACATAGGCTTCAACAAAAGTAGACTAAATATCCAAATAGGTACCCATTTGAAGGTGGCACCTGTATACCACCTATTCAAATACTGAAAGCATTGTAAGGTCTTCAATCCACTGCATTATAGGAGGTGAGTGTTTATCCTTCCAATGTTGCAGTATCAGTCTTTTAGCTGTGGAAAGGAGGTGGAGAATCCATTTATGCTGACCATTTGTAAATTTCCATGAAGCAGTAAATAATTTAAAAGAGTGTGTACATCAGTGAATAGTAAGGACTGTTCCAGTACAAAATTTGTCTTTGTAATAATCTCCCCACAAAAAGAAGCAACCACTGGACATTGCCAAAACCTGTTTAAAAGAAGTGTTAGCTGAATTGCACAGCCAACCATCAGCCAAATTAGACAATCCTTCATTAAAGAGACATTGCAGATCCAGTAGACATGAAACAAAAGTTTTTGCTTTTGACGCAGCCTAAGATTCATAGCACGACAGGTAGATACCAAAGCGGCAATCCACTGATTAGACAGTTTGTGGAAGTGCCCGCAGCAGTTTCTCAAATGTGCGCACAGGTCCAAAAAGGTTGGGGACCCCAGCTTTAATTATATCAACTGGTTCTTTTTGTGCGTTGCAAAGTGTGTTATGTACATGATGGTGTGTTGCTTAATGGCTATTCCCTTTCCTTCCCCAGACATTCTAGTAAATGAACGTCGAGTGCTGGACAGTAAGTTGAACGATCTGCTGGAGGACCAAATACGCAAGAGGGAGGGGGGCTTGTCTGAAAGCTGCCTGCTTGGATTTCATTGGAGTTCCCCATTCTTGCACTGGGGGCTCTGGAACCACTAATGGGTTAATTTTTTTAAAAATTATATCTTTATTATAAAATTTCAACAGAAAGAAAGAAAGCAGGCTATATAGATTTGAATATATCAATTTCAATGCATACATAGGCTGTGTGTGTGTGTGTGTGTGTTTGTGAATATACTGTATACACACACACATGCACGCACGCACACATATATATATATGAATGAAAATACAGGTTCCTAAAAACTATACATAAACTTCAGCAAAAGCAGATCAAATATCCAAATAAGTATGCATTTGTAGGTGGCACCGTTTTCCCACCTGTACAAATGTTGAAAGCATTATAAGGTCCATAATCCATTGTGTTATAGCACATGAGCATTTATCCTTCCAGTTTTGTAATATCAGTCTTTTAGCTGTCAGAAGGATGCAGAGAAGCCATTTGCGCAGACAACGCGTTAACTCCCAGGAATCAGGTGGATAATTTAAAAGAGCATGTACCTCAGTAAATATTATGGTGTGTTGCAGTACAAAATTTATCCATATACTGACCTCCTCCCCATAAGGGACAGCTGCTGGGCATTGCCAAAACATATGCTTAAAAGAAGCATTAGTGGCATTATACTTCCAACAATTAGCCAACTTAGACAAACCCCTATTAAAGAGATGTTGCGGCATCCAATAGACACGAGACAAGAGTTTTTGCTGAATGAGACACAACCTGAGCTCTGTAGGTGCACCATATACGGACGCCAAGGTGGCCATACATTGGTTAGGCAAAATCGGGCAGTCCAGTTCCGTATTCCATTCCTGCTTAAGACCTTGTATATCACATGCATTCACCAATAATACTTTTAGGTAAGGATTGTAGGTTGATTTGCCTGCTTGGCCTCAATAAGTGCTTCCAATAGTGAGGGAGATGCTGAAGCTCTAAAAGCAGCAGGGCCAAACCTAGAAACGAACAAATGTTGCAACTGGAGTATTGCCATTCAGCCGTAGCTGGCAAATCATATTTAGCATGCAAAATAGAGTTAACTATGAGTTGTGGAAAGTTAATGAGGGAGAAGTTCCCTGCCAATTTATATACTTCCTTTCTCTGGCTTTAAATATGAGGCTTTGGCTTGAGAACTGCCCTTGTTGGATCAGATCAAGGTCTAGTCCAGCTTGGGAACCTTTTGTTGTTGCTGTTGAGGGCTGCATTTCCTCGGGGGCAACCAGTTAGGGCCTTCATGCCAATGCTGGGTGAGGCCAAACTCAGCAGTGAGCAGAGCCAGAGGCAAAGGTGGGTGGCTGCACTCCCTTTTTCTCTCCCTCTTTCTCCAACCCCCTTTTCTTCCTGTCCCTCTCCCTCCACATCCAATGGGCTGCTGGAGGAGGGACAGATCGCTCTTGCCAGAGGTCTGAACTGATCTCTTCCAAAGGGCTTTAGAATTTAGGCCAAGGGCCACGGATAACCTATGCTTGCTCCAGTCGAATGTTGGCCATTTATTTTATCTAAAGCACATAACATTTGACAATCCTGAGCTTGCTGCAGGATATTAAAATGTACATGCATTTTGAAGGTAGTAAGTGCGCTTTTAAGATACCTCTGCTGCATTAAAATTGTACGTCAACAAGCCTTTAATACGCTTTGGCACTGTAAAAGTGCAAGTAGCAAGGAAATCATACTGTTGCCTCTTTGGAAATAAACACTGATGCCAGTCAATGCCTCCAGTTGAATCAGAACTGGCCAACAGGTCTGTCACATTGATGCTGTTCCCAATCCAAAGCGCACACACAGAGGGCATAACCTGGTGCCTGCTTACCTGAAGTGAGGCACCCAGATTTTTCTCTGGAAGTCATAAATTGCCAATTCCCACAAGGAGTATTGAGGTAGCATAAATCAGCCTTCCCCAACCTGGTGCCTTCTAGATATTTTGGACTACAACTCCCAGCATTCCTGACCATTGGCCACACTGGCTGGGTCTGATGGGAGTTGAAGTCCAAAAATCTAGAGGACACCAGGTTGGGGAAGGCTCACATAAATTGTCTTCTCTTTGCTCTGGCCTCCCTTCTTTCTCCAGCTGTCTTAAGCTGAAAAGCACAGAAATGCTTTTATGGGTTGTCTTTGTTTTTGCCTCTCTAAGCTTCCTTGAATCACAGAAACAGTAGGATTTTAAAATATTTTAAAGAAATAACTAAATCCTGCAGGAGGGTTATCAGGAGGGTATGTTTTCTGTCCTTGACTAACCTGCCCCCAGCATTCGCCCTGTTCAAATGTGGGGAGAGTCTGGAAGAAGGAGAGGAGAATCCCAATCTGGAATGCAGTACATGGAAACCCTATTGATTTTTAAAGGGAAGGTAATTCCTGGGATGTTTCAAAGCTCAGTGTAAGCCATCCTCCCACCTAATCTGCTTGTCTTCTCTTTCCTCATTTCCCTACCACCTCTCTACAGCAAAAGTAACTCTGGATCCAGACACAGCTCATCCCATGCTCATTCTGTCTGAAGATCATCGGAGTGTGAGATGGGGAGACAAATGTCAAGATTTGCCTGACAATCCAGAGAGATTCAAGGAATGTGCTGTTGTGCTGGGACAGGAGGGCTTTACAGCAGGCAGACATAGCTGGGAAGTCACCGTGGATGATACAAAATTTTGGGCTCTGGGGGTGGCCAGAAGGTCTGTGGCGCGTATGGGCTATTTGGACGTGAGTCCTGAGAAAGGGATCTGGGCTATAGGAAAGAGAAGAGAGCGCTACAGGACATTCATTCACCATAATCTTCCCATGAATGGGGAGCCCAAGAGGATCCAAGTGATTCTGAACTACCCAGGGCAGCGAGTGGCCTTTTACGATGCTGACACAGCAAGCCCAATCTATGCCTTCTCCAATGCTTCATTTTCTGGAGAGCCCGTTGTCCCCTTCTTTGAGCTGGAGGACAAAGGCCACCTGACACTCACTCCCTAAGGTTGCCTCATATTGCTGGAGCTTAGTGCAAAAATATTTCACTTCTGGCTACAGCAAGAGGAAGTGAAATGGGGATGGAGATTTGCAAATGACTTTGGAGGCACATTCACATAACTCACATTAAGTGTTTGTGATGGTTTGTTTTTGTCAAATGGCCTTGGATGTCTCCCCCAGCAGGCCTTGGGGCCAAAATGGTCCTCTCTTAAACAATCCCCTAAAATGGATTTTTCAAATTTGGCTGACCAAATTCACCATATACCAGAAAGACCGCCCTACCTGGTAAGCCAAATCTGAAATTGAATTTGGGGTGAGGTTGAAACTTCCAAACTAGGAGAACTTAATTGCAGAAGTGAAAACACTCTGATTTATTCCCTTTATTGTTAAGATAAACTGTTATGAGTGGTTAATTTTTGTAAGAGAACTTCTTGTTTCCTTTATTTGAATAATATATATGAACATGTTTGGGGGGATTTTTTAAACTATTCAGTTGTGTCCTTCTAATAAAGATTTATCTTCTTGTCTCCAGTTTTAAAAGCATACTGGACCCATGTACTTATTTACTTTGCTTAGTTCTTTTTAAAAAAAGATTATATCCTTCTTTTCCACTATGAAAGTCTTCAAGGTGGTTTACATCAAAATTACAAGCACAATAATTAATACAACAAAATGATCTATAATAAGACGATGTGTGTGTCTGTCACATCCATAACACTAAGTCCATGAAACCTAGACACCTGAAACTTGACATGCATATTAAAGGGACCCTAGGGGTATGTGCCTCAGTGTTATTTTGATTCTAAATTAATTTTATTTTTCATTTTAATTAATTTCAATGTGTCTGTGTTATTGAAGCCTCCAATATATCTTCTAGGGCATGGTCTGAAGGCACATGAGGCAGCCACCTCGCTGAAGTTAAGCAGGTCTGGGTCTGGTTGGTGTTTGGAGGGGAGGCCACATAGGAACTGCATGTAGCCACCTTGAGTTCTATGATAAGGAAAGGTGGGATCTAATAATCAATCAATCTTCAGCCACTAGGGGCAGACATCCCTAACCAGCACATGACTTTGCAGGCAATTCAGGTTGAAGCCAGGAGAGATTAGTAGGCCGAGGGACACAGTTATATAACTACCTCATCCTGGCTGCTTTGCCCCCCCCCCCCTTAGGGGAAGGGAGTGGGGTGACCTCTGCCTCAGGGGGGCTATAGGGGTGCACCACAGAAGCCCCAGGGATAGGGTGTCAGCACAGAGGCTCCTCGGGGCTCCTTTTTCTAAGGAAAAAGTCATGGTGGGTTCCCCAACACAGGATTTCCCCTTGTGATTATGGGTTAAAGTAATGTCCAGGTTAGCCCTTCTGAAAATATGGCAGGGGGGAGTGCCACTCTATTGGAAAGGGAGATGATCTCGCCTCCCCTGCCATTATCACCCCATTGGCTTTCCACAGTCCTTCCACATACACTACATTGAAAGACATCCTCCTCCTATAAAATTTAAATCATGCAAACCTTTAATTCTACAAGGAAACCATGAAAGAGGGGAAACCATTCTCTGTACTTATTTTTCTTACGTTTTCCCACAAGGTTTTAGAGAGGTAGCCTATTTTTCACAAGGGGGATTTATTCCCTTTGCTTGGAATGGTACAAAAGGCATATTAGGGCGCAATCCTGTGGCTGATAGATGGCGTCTAGATGGCCATAGGATTTTCCCGTTTCTGGGAACCAAGCTCAGAGCCAGTGCTCTGAGCTTGGTTCCCAGAAACCCAACTCCCTGCCCTCTCCCCCACCACCTTGTAGGAGGCGTGGTTCGTCCCTGGCTCTGTGCTCATGAGAGCAGTGCGGAGCAGCCGGAAAGGCGGTGTTCCTGGGGGCAGGGAGGGGATCGCGGAAGCGCTGTTATGGCGCTTCCTATGCGCAGTCTGGCCTTCCCCCACCCCGGCTCCTACATGCCCTGGTTAGCCGAAATTGGCCATCTAGCCTCAAATGCAGGGCAGCTGGAGGGCAGAGGAGAAGATCCCCCTCCGTGCTCCGCCCGCCCTGCATTGGATAGTTGGCCACCTTTGAGTTCAGAGGCGGCTGACTATCCCCATAGGATTGCTCCCTTAGACAAATATTTAAGGCTTAAACCTGAACCAGGCCAGAATCCTAGAAACTATTTTCAAAACCACAGTTCAGCCCTGGATACAAGTATAATAACTACTTCTGGTCATATGCAGGGAGCAAATTTCCTATTGACATCTTTGGGATTAAAAATACAAAGACAACCATGTTTCTGTTCCGCTCTCTGCTCAGTCACATTAAATTTCAATGATGAAAATTTTGCCAGTTAAAGACCCAAGTTCAGGCTATCCCATGTGGGCTCAAGCACCACAAAGCCAGGAAATTGGAAGCTATGGTTGATGCCTTTTCAGACGTGCCCCATGATCAGTAAAGGCATTGTTTGATGTCACAAATTGTGCTTGCTTACAACTTAACCTCCATGCACCCGCACTTTTCCTTGGGTCTTTCAGGCCTAAATCCAGACGGAGTATGGAGTGGCTTGCCCAGTAACGATGACCCACTGGTCCTGCATTTCCTTATTATGCATATGAGGCTTACTAGGTTGCAGTCTAACACATCTGGAGGACACCAGGTTGGGGAAGGTTGGTTTAATTCATCTTGCCAGCTACTGATGCAAGCAACAAATAGGCACGAGTCAGCTCACAGGAGGATTCCTCTAACAATACAGTAAGGCTTAAATGCTTCATAAGTAGGCGTGTCAGCCTGGTGCAGCAAAATAAATCTGTTATGGCATAAGCTTTTGTGGACTTCAGCCCAATTCATCAGATGCAGGAAGTATTAACCGCACACATGATTGGGCAGGTGGAATTGTAAACAGTGAGGTAGGGCGGAATTGAAATGCAAAAAGTGCAGACAGTGATGACATCCTTACACTTGGAATCCACTAACAGAGGAGAGTGATTTAAAAAACCAAAGGAAACCTTTGTCCCTGTTCAAGTCATAGGAGATCTGAACTGAATCTGTTGATGAATTGTAGCTCAACTCTTTTCACTTGAAATCGGTCTTTGAAGTTCAATAGTTTCACCTTTAGCATTATTGTTCATAACTGCCTTGAGCACCCTTTGTACTGGAAAGGTGGAATATATGTACATATATCTGAGGATAAGAAATGGATTAGGTCTTTTTCTTTTCCAATTAATTTTTATTGTGAAATTTAAACAAAAGACGTTAGGAAAAAATGCAGCTACATAAACCTGAATATATATACATTTCAATGCATGCATAAGAAATGTGTGCATGTGTATGTATGTGTATGTGTGTGGCTTTCTAAGAATTATACATAAACCACAACAAAGGCAGGCCAAATACACAAATAAGTATCCATTTGCAGGTAGCATCTATACACCACCTGTTCAAATGTTGAAAGCATTGTAAGGTCTTCAATCCATTGCATGATAGGAGGTGAGCATTTATCCTTCCAATGCTGTAATATCAGTTTTTTAGCTCTCAAAAGGGCATAGATAATCCATTTGCGCTGACCGGGCATTAACTTCCATGAAGCAGGTAGATACTTTAAGAGGACATGCACATCAGTAAATATTAAGGAGCGTTCCAATACAAAGTATATCAGTATAATAACCTCCTCCCAAATGAGGAGGGCATTTCCAAAACATATGATTAAAAGAATTATTGTGTTACACCTGCACCAATTAGCCAACTTAGGGAGGTCTTTATTAAAGAGATGCTGTGGCTTCAAATAGACATGAAGCAAGAGTTTTTGCTCAGTGAAGTGTAACCTGAAATCCATAGACACTTCAGATACAGAGGCTAAAGCGGTGATCCATTGATTAGGCAAAATGGGACAATCCAGTTCCCTGTTCCAGTCCTGCTTAAGGCCCTGTTTATCATATCATATTTATTCACCAATAGTAAGTATTTATAACGGTGGATCATGGGTCAATATAACTGATCAGCCTCAATAAGTTCTTCCTATAGCGAAGGAGACTGAAGCTGTAAAAGCAGTAGGACCAAACCTAGGTTCTAACAAATCTGGCAATTGCAAGTATTGCTGTTCAGCCATAGCAGGAGGTCATATTTGGCACACTAAGCCGAGAATGACCAAAACTCATCATCCGCACACGCTAGTTGATCTAAGGTAAAAATCAAGTTATCCATCCAAGTCTGCAACAAAAACATTTTTTTAACCAATTTTTAAATCTGGTTTTCCCCATAGGGTCAATTTAGTGTGAGAAAATTGATCAAAATGTAATTGATGTGACAAACAGCTGTGAATGTTTTGAGAAATCCTATCTGTTTTAATGTGCTGAGAACCTAATGCCATCCATTTAGAGAAAGGATCCAGACAAGAAGGTTTCCTCCTATAAAATTTAAATAATATAAACCTTTAATTTCAAAATGAAACCACAAAAGGGGGGAGGGGGAACAGGGTGGCACTACATACAAAAGGGCAAAAAGAAAGTGAGAGAAGAGACAGACCTCAGAATGGTATTGGAAAAAACTGGAAACTTTAATAAAGTGGTCCGTTTTATTAAAGTTCCCAATATTTTCCATTACCACTTTGAGGCTTGCCTCTCTTTATTTTTGCTTAGAATGAAACAATGTCATTCAAGAAAGAACATTCTCTGTACTTGTTTTTTTGTATGTTTCTCACAAAGTTTTATTGATGGAGTCTATTTTTCACAGAGGGGATTTAAGCCCTCTGCCAGGAAGGGTACACAAGTCATATCAGATATGTATATTTTAGACTTACTTTGAACAAGGGCAGAATACCAGAACCCATTTTCAATTCCACAGTTCAGCTTTGGAAGTATAATGAGTATTTTGGGGCATGTGCAGAATGCATTTTTTTTTAGCTGAGTACAAATGGCCAGATTCAACGTACTTGGGATTAATATACAAAGGCTTCTACTTTTCTCTTTACTTCTCCTTTCAGCTCAAATTTACATGGAAGCAAATTCAGTTCAGTTCCTTGAGATTTACTAGGAAGGAATCATGTAGTGCCAAGTGGGGTCTGGGGGATGACTTCCCCCACCCAACTACTAGATACTCTCACCCCATTGCTAAACCCCTGTGATTATTTAAAGGAACAACGTCATTTTAGATCCAAATTATAATTGAATACCTGCTCACTACCCCATGGAGGAAATGGTGAGTCTATCACTCCCTCTCAGCCAGGGGATAGGAGCCGCTCATCATGCGGTCCAGGGTCCAGGGTCCTGGTGAACAGGCTGGCAGCTAATAAAACAGAGACTAGTCTTGCCAAATGGTGCCCCCTCAAGGGGAGGGTGTAGAAACTCCTCGAGATTAGATAGAACTTTCTCCCCTTTCTCCCCTTGTTCCTCTTCTTCCCACTCATGATCCTGCCATAGCAGGAACAGATCCAAGTGCTACTCCCATTGCCACTCCACAGAATACGAAACAAAACAAGATATTCAGAGAGAGGAGAGAGAGAGAGCTTCCCTAATAGGTCAGGCAAAACCTACTCCTGGTGGGTCACTGCTCTGCCTGGCAGGCAGCTGGAAAAGAGAATAGAGAAGTCATGTCCCAACTCCTCTGAAGAAGCTGCACAGAAAGCCAGAGCCCAGCCCAGGAGAGTGGCCGTTTTGGGGCGCCAGCAGGAGAACACCAATTCAATCACAATTCAGAGGCAAACAGGAGTAAATGGGGAGATCTCTCTCACAAACCAGCCTCCTGTTCTCGTTTGCCTTGATGTCGGATGCTGAGTCCCTTCACCTAGAACTTTTTCAGCTACATAAATGTATGTTAAAATGAGATTTGGAAGGCTTAGTTAATCCACACAAAAGTGAAACTAAGATCCACACAGGTGGTAATGAATCTTCCTCCCCCCTTTCATCCAGTCCTGAAGTCTTGAGGGTGAAGGTTAAGGAGTGCGGCTATGAAGTCCTGTGTTGTACAGTGTGTAAGCGGGCGGAAGTCCACCAGCGGCTGGAGCCGGCCAGCAGCTCCGAGGACTTGGAGTGGAGCCGGCCAGGGCCAGCCAGGATTCGGGGGGGCAGATCCCCCCCCCCCCGTGGACCCAAGGTAAGGGGGGTTCCCACACCCCTGCTGCAGCCTGGTCCCTAACAGGCCATGGACCGGTACCGGTCCAGGGGTTGGGGACCCCTGCCGTAAAAGACCAAGCGAGCAGTCTGGGAGTCATCTTCGACTCTGTGCTAACTGGGGGAGAAGCCCAGGCGGCTGTGGTGTCCAGGAGTGCATTTTACCAGCTTAGGCTGGTATGCCAGCTACAGCCCTATCTGGAGAGGATGGACCTTGCCTCAGTTATCCACACACTAGTGATGTCCAGGCTGGACTACTTTACATGGGGCTGCCTTTGAAGATGGTTCAGAAACTTCAACTGGTGCAGAATGTGGACACCTGAGTATTGGTGGGGGTGATTTGATTCCATCATACAATGCCTATATTGCGCCAGCTGCACTGGTTACCGGTGCGTTTCTGAGCCCAATTTAAAGTGCTGGCTTTGACTTTAAAGCCTTAAATGGTTTGGGACCAAGTTACTTAAAGGGCTGCCCTCATCCATACCAGCCTTCCCACATTTTAAGATCAGCAAGAGAGGCCCTTTTCATGTGCCCACCTGTGAGGGCAATTAGGTGGATGACCACATGTGAGAGGGCCTTCTCTGCAGTGGCCCCACACCTTTGGAACAAGTTACCATTGGGGGTCTGCCATGCTCCATCATTTCAGAGCCCAGAACTTTTTTCTATGGAGAATTTCCCCCACAGAAACAGAAGAGGTGTTTGGGCAGAGAGAAGTTCTCCTTTAGCTGAGGAGGGCTTTCCCACCTTTTTTTTTTTCTCTGAAGTCATTTGACTAAGGCTGCAATCCTATGCATTTAGACAGAAAAAAAATCCTACAACTCCTAGCATGAGTTGTAGGACTTTTTGCTGTCTAAACATGCATGGGATTGTGGCTTAAGAGGAGCAGGTTGTGAGAGCAGCTTCCCTCTTCCAAGCCAGGAGGATCCAAGGAGGCATTCCAAAGGGCAATTGGCTCTTTTATAAAAGTTCGCTATATATCCAGTACCATTTTGAGGCTTGCCTCTTTTTCTCTGGGTGTGTCTGCTCAAAATGAAACCATTATATTCAAGTAAGAGGGACATTGTCTGTACTTGTGTTTATTATGTTTTCTCACAAGGGTTTAGAGAGGTAGCCTATTTTTCCACAAGGGGGATTGCGAAAAACACAGGGCACATTTTAGATGTATCCTTAAGGTTTAACTTAAACCAGGGTTGAGTACCAGAATCCATTTTCAATACCACACTTCAACTCTGGAAGTATGTATAATGAGTCCTTCTGGGCATGTGCAGAGTGCATATTTGTCAGTTCAGTACCATAGCCAAAATCTACATATTTGGGATTAAAACAGGTTTCTCTACTTCTGCTTTCTTACATTCCAATTCCAAAAAAGAGGGCAACGCCAAAGAATGTTCAAACTACCGTACAATTGCGCTCATTTCACATGCCAGTAAGGTTATGCTCAAAATCCTACCAACTAGGCTTCAGCAGTATGCGAACCGAGAACTACCAGAAGTACAAGCTGGGTATCGAAGAGGCAGAGGAACTAGAGATCAAATCGCCAACTTTCGCTGGATCATGGAGAAAGCAAGAGAATTCCAGAAAAACATCTATTTCTGCTTCATTGACTATGCTAAAGCCTTTGATTGTGTGGATCACAACAAACTGTGGCAAATTCTGAAAGAGATGGGGGTACCAGACCACCTTACCTGTCTCCTGAGAAACCTGTACGAGGGTCAAGAAGCAACCGTAAGAACCAGACATGGAACAACCAATTGGTTCAAAATTGGGAAAGGAGTACGACAAGGCTGTATATTGTCGCCCTGCTTATTTAACTTATATGCAGAGTACATCATGAGAAACGCCGGGTTGGATGAATCACAGATCGGAATTAAGATTTCCAGGAGAATTATCAACAACCTCAGATACACGGATTATACCACCCTAATGGCAGAAAGCGAAGAGGATCTAAAGAGCCTCTTGTTGAGGGTGAAATAGGAGAGTGCAAAAGCTGGTTTGAAACTCAACATTAAAAAAACGAAGATCATGGCATCTGGCCCCATCACTTCCTGGCATATGGAAGGGGAAGAAATGGAAGCAGTGACAGATTTTACTTTCTTGGGCTCCAAGATGACCGCAGACGGTGACTGTAGCCATGAAATTCAAAGACGCTTGCTCCTTGGGAGGAAAGCTATGGCAAACCTAGACAGCATAGTAAGAAGCAGAGACATCACCTTGCCGACAAAGGTCCATCTAATCAGAGCTATGGTTTTCCCAGTAGTAACATATGGCTGTGAGAGCTGGACTATAAGGAAGGCTGAGCGCCGAAGAATTGATGCCTTCGAACTGTGGTGCTGGAGAAGACTCTTACGAGTCCCCTGGACTGCAAGGAGGTCCAATCAGTCCATCCTAAAGGAAATCAACCCTGAGTGCTCATTGGAAGGACAGATACTGAAGCTGAAGCTCCAATATTTTGGCCACCTAGTGTGAAGAGAAAACTCTCTGGAAAAGACCCTGATGCTGGGAAAGACTGAAGGCAAAAGGAGAAGGGGCCGGCAGAGGATGAGATGGCTAGATAGCATCACTGATGCAATGAATATGGACTTGAGCACACTCCAGAAGAGAGCGCAGGACAGGAAGGCCTGGCGTGCTATGGTCCATGGGGTCACGAAGAGTCGGACACGACTGAACAACAACAACAACTTCTGCTTTCTGCTCAGATTAAAAGGGCAACAGAAAAAGAGGCTGTTAGCTCTTCTAGATGGCTACAGCTTAAAAATAACTAAATGCCTAAGGAATCTATGAGGAGTTTAACAGTTCACCTAGTGAACAGCCTTCTAGCCAAGGGCAGTACTTTGCCTGGATCTGATTATCCCTAAAGTCAACTAACTTTTCACAAAGTTTAGGTCAGAGATTGTATTGCCACATTTCTGGCCTATTTCCTCCCAGCCCAGGGAATAGAAGGGACACAAATCCAGCCTCCCTAAGGCCTCCTTTTATCAGGAGTCAGGAGTCTTACAAGACAAGAAAATCTCCAGGTGCTCTATTAGCAAATGAATTAAAGTATACTGCCCTAGTCTACCTACTAGTTGTGATGTGGAGTTTTCTGGAAAAAAATCCTATGGAAATTAGGCTAATTTGCACTGGGTAATTTGCATGGAATTTTCTTAGTTTGCCTTGGACCATTTTCAGATACTCTACAGTGTGATCTAATTTAGCATGTTTATTTTACTTGTATTTAGTAAACAACCCAGTATTGCATGTTAATTTTTTCCCCTCTACATCCCAAGTATTTGACCTGAAATATACGAGGGGGGAAATTAAAGCACACTTAAGGCACAATCCTAAGCACCTATGCACGTCTTATTCAAGTTTTTCTATCTAAACATGCATGGGATTGTGCCCTTAATTTTATTTAAATGTTATATGTTAAATGTAACAACCCTCAAACTCGATGCTGAAGCTCGTTTAGAGGCAAAAAGCTTTTATTTACATCTGGGGACTCCAGATAACAAGTGCCAATACTTGACTATTACCTGTTACCCGACTATTATGTTCGTCATGTGAGTGGAACCATCCTACAGTTTTTACCCTTTCTATTAGCAATAAAGCCCACCTGTCCGTATTCTTAGCCCTTGTAGATGGCTTGCTTCAAAATTCTTTTAGGATATCCTCTAGTGTAAAGTTGTCTCATTAATATTCTAGCTGGTCACCAAAAACCCAGCATAGTACTACAATTTCTTAACTCTTAACACCTGGGAGTATGGTAACTTTTTCTTTATATGTCTTGGATGGAAACTTATCATAAGCAAAAAGTTTATTTCATAAGCATCCGTTGATTTCCTAAAGTTTTCAGTATTAAACTGAGGATAGCTGAACAAAAGAGTAAGATCCATACGAGGAATTTACCAATTGCTTCACAACTGCTTCTACATTTCTGATATATTAGAACACACAAAACAAAAACCTGTTTTCCACCTATGATCAAAAGACAAATACTCTGAGCATGTGCAGATTTGCATTTTAAACTCATTTGAATCATTTAGCACTATCATAGCTACAGGAATAAAATGGAGTTTGCTTCTGCTACCCTGATCCTAAACGTATTTACTCTGGAATATGCACCATTTTCTCATAGAAAAGGACATATTCTAAAGTAAAAAATAATAAAATGAGCATCTTTAACTATGTGTATGCCCAGTCGGCTGCTCCCTAACTATAACAAGTTTAAAAACAAGAAGAAAGGATGCAGTGGAGAGAAGCATCAGCCCTGCTGGGCCCCCTGGAATGTCTGCTTCTCCCCCCATTACCTGCTGCTTTCTGGATTGTCATTGGATGGTTAGGTGGACCAGCTGGTGTGACATGGTAAAGGCAGCTGATGTCACCCTATATAAGACTGGCACCTTTCTACATTCTGGGAGTGGCAGCCTTGAGACATCTTCTGTCCTTCTGGCGATTTCCATATCTTTTGAGAAGTGAGTCATACTGGAGGTAAGTATCTTTGCTCCACGAAGGTCTGGTTTCACACTGGAAGGAGCATAACAATTACAAACTTATTTTATTTTACAGCTTCTGTAGAACAGTAAACCCCTTTTGGGGAGTATTCCCAGTTAAGGCATTCTGGTTTATTTATATCAGGTATTCATTTTAACTGGCAGTCTGTTGGACATCCAGATGAAAGTTGCCAGCTCTATTTAATTATTTGTATTTATGTTTTACATAAAATAACAAGTCCGTGGAAGAGACAGTCAAGCGGCCAGAAGGTTATTTTCAGCTGCCTTCCATGAGAAAATGCCCTTAAGTGCAGGTCTGGAGATTTCCTCATCTTGGAGTCAGTCCACTTTGGGATTCTCTCTGTAGAATTTGGGGTTATATGTGTAGTTTATAATAGTGATTTTTGGCCGCAGTATATGTAACTTTCCATGTTTTTTATGCGGTACTTTTGAACGTGTCTTGTCTTTTTCAATTTGTGGTGGTGGCATTACGGTAGTTCTCCCTGTCCTTTTCCACCTTCCCTCAATGTTCTTAATTATATGTAACTTTCCATGTTTTTTATGCGGTACTTTTGAACGTGTCTTGTCTTTTTCAATTTGTGGTGGTGGCATTACGGTAGTTCTCCCTGTCCTTTTCCACCTTCCCTCAATGTTCTTAATTATTTGGGACTTCGCTCTTGCGCAGATTCTTTAAGAATCTGTATAGTCTGATCTGTTTCCTTACTCTCAGGTGCTTGGAATGAGCAGAGTGTATTGTAGAAATATATGAAATGAAGGTTCCATGTTTCTTAGAAATACCTATTACAGTATAGGGGACAAATACATATAAAATGGGAGAGGGGCGCAAAGAACCCCGCAGCAAGCCATATATAAATGTGTGTTTGTATACTGTATTTAGAGGAGATATAGGGGGTGGGGTACTTCCAATTCTTCCATGCATGTGGGGACCATCGGCTTCTCCTCCCTCAGAAGTCAGCGGATTTCACGAATTTAGGAAAGATTTTTTTTAAACAAAGGAGTGTTGTGTGTCTAAAATCTCTAAAACCCTACCCCCCGCTTGCCTGTCCTTTTCTTTAGTCTTTTCCATCGCCCATTGTCCTATGAGCAGGTAGTGGATGTAGCGCTCTCGTGCTGGGTTCAGACCAGGGCTGCATCTAGCTCCGTATCGCCTGGTTTGACTTCCAGTGGCTTTCCAGGCTCTCTTTCCCAGCCCCGCCTGGAGATGCCAGGAGTCTGATCCTGCGTGCGAAGCATGTACTCTATGCGGTATCCACTACCGAGCGGCCACCGTGGCTGTTGCGGAGGGGGCGGAATCCGCTCCCCTTCGTTGTTTGGGTGGGCCGGTGGGCGGGCAAGCAGTTCCCCGAGATCCCTTTCCCGGGTGGAGACCCATTCTCTCGAGATCTCTTCTCCCGACGGCGGAGCACGGCCGTTGTAATGCCGCCTCAGAACCGAGCTAATCTTACTGCTTGAAATAAGCGAGTTTGCTGGCAAATCGTGACTTCTGCTGAAACAACCTTTCCTTCAACAGATAATGGAATCTTCTTGGCTAGATATAAGCTCTCCATCATTGATTAAATAATAGCGTAGATTAAATAACAGACTTTCTGCTTTCAACAGAAATATTTCAGCAGCCTTCTTAGCACCTTCTGCCTTAGGTCAGGTTAAGGGAAGCACAAGCCTTTTATTTCAAATATAATGCAGTCCCAGTCTCCTAAATTCCTCCATTTTCTTTTCTCTGCTGCTGTTGCTCACCAAACAGAGCTCTGACACGCAAGACATCCCCTGATAATACAGCCTGCCCCAACCTGCCCTCCAGATGATGATGGACTACAATGCCTGTCATCCCCACTCAGCATTGGTCTGCTGTCTGGGGCTGATGGGAGTTGGAGTCCAACAACATCTGGAGGGGCACAGATTCTCCATCCTGTCCTAGAGGGCTTGAACTAACCAGGCCTCATATATGTTCAGCCCTGTAAGACATGTTAGAGCTGCCTTCCCCAACCTGGTGCCCTCCAGCGGCATGGGACTATAATTCCCATCATCCCAAGGCAGCTTGCTTGTGCTGTCCAGGGATGATGGGAGTTGTAGTGCACCAGATGGAAGTCACCCGGTTGTGGAAGGCTGAATTTGAATTCTGCAGGAATTCCCATATATACCATTCCTGCCCATTTTAAAGAGGAGTTGTAGACTGATGGGTGTTGTTTCCTGTCCTTTGATTATCTTGGTCAGTAGCCATGGTCTTTTTACATGCCCTGTTTCATATTAAAGTTTACTGTGATCGTAATTCTGTGACATTTCTATACAAGGTTGTGGCTGCTTCCGAAGAAGGAAACTTGTCCCTCACTACAGGAGTGAAGCCATGGATGCAGAGAGTGGCAGAGCCAGGAAGAGATTTCAGCAAGAAGTGACTTGCCCCGTCTGCCTCTGTTACTTCACTGGCCCAGTGCTGCTACAGTGTGGGCACAGCTTCTGCGAAGCCTGCATCCGCAGATGCTGGGGGGAGTCTAATGAGCGCCTGGCCAGGTGCCCCAGTTGCAATCTGCTTGTCAAAAGAAAGTTCAGGCCAAACTTGACTCTCTCGAAGTTTGCCAGAATAGTCAGCCATTGGAAAGAGTCTGCACAGAGAGAGACACTGGCCAGGGAGTCGGAATGCAAGAGGCACCATCAGCCCCTGGACCTCTTCTGCAAGGAGGATCACGCCCCCCTCTGTGAGGAGTGCAGCCGTTCCAAACAGCATGCAAGTCACACTGTGGTCCCTGTGGAGGAAGCTGCCCAAGAGTACATGGTAAGAGGGAGCTACTGATGGGAATCCCCGGTGCATATTCGGGAAAGCCTCGGCTGCCTGAGTTCAAGGCTGCCCAGAATCCGCTCCTCAGATAAATCTTTAGCAGCAAGTCCATGTACGGGAGAAGGCTTTGCTCGTGTCAGCCTTCTCTCACCTGGTGCTGGTTGGGGAGGTGGTGTCCAACATAACCGGAGGGCACCAGGTTGGAAAAGGGCTGGCTTATATAGTTGTGCAGAAAAGGACTCTGCGTATGCTCGGATGCCTTCTCATCCAGTTGTACTTTACATGTTCTAGAGATGAATCTTGGCTTTGAGGAGACTGAGGCCTGGTGGGCCTTATCTTGGTACTCAACTTTGTAGCGTGTAGGTGCTTTCAGGTATTTCAAATGCCTCCTTAATGCAGTGGGGACCGTCTGGGTTCTAGGAGGCAATAGATGCTCCTTGGTTGTTTTGCTCACTCTTTATCTATGCAGCCCATAAACAGTCAGGGACTGCTCCATCTTTTCATTTTCAGCAGTCCTGAAGTGTGTGTGTGTGTGTGCGCGCGCGCATGTGTGTGAACCATTCACTGGTTCCATTTACTAGTTACTACATGCCTATTCTCCCCCCCCCCCCCCGTCTTTTACATTTTACTTGGGGATCTCCCTTTTCGGAAGAATACAATCTCTGCGAAATCACTCCTAATCATTCCTGCATTCGTCGACACTTTTATAACTTCTTAAAAATTGGCGAGGCAGGAATTGGTTTTGCAGTTCTAACCCACGGGGATTTGCCAGTTAATCATTATTTATTGAGCTGATGGTTTCTTGAAGGAACCTGCGGTCCCATGGGATGGGGGGAACAACCAGGGTGTGTTTTGAGAGGTGCCAGGGCAGGAGGGAGGTGGGGAAAGTGGCCCGCAGGAGTAGGGGTGAGGAGACTGAACTGGCCCTGGCCTCGGCTCCAGCTGCGGGGTAGGACGGAAGAAAGAAATCCTTATATAATGTTTACAAGGAAAGGCTTTTCGGTCCTTAAATGTGGCCTAGAAGAATTTTAAATAAATAAACAAATGGCAAGGGAAAGGGTTGCCTATTCCAATGTACAATTCTTCTCCAGAAGCAGTTAATCTGAAATAGAGTTTGGTTACAAGGTGGGCTGGGGTATAGCCTTTGTTTCATATGTCAGTGGGGGTTAAACCCAGACTCCAACTGGATAAAGTCACCTGTTCAAAGTACTTGTAAGGACAAAAACACAGACTTGGGAGAGCCACATTTAGTAGCTTTTCACTCCACTTTTATCCTACCTTTCTTTCAAGGAGCTCAGGGCACATGATTCCCCACCCCCTTTCCCCCCTCATAATGTCCCTGTGAGGCAGGTTAGGCTGAGAGACAGTGACTGGTCAAAGGTCACCCGTGTGTTCCGTGCCTGAGTGGGGAAAGGAACCTGGATCTCCTTGGTTCTGATCTAATACTCTCACCTGGCCTTTCTCAACACTGGATTCCTGACCCTCAACATCACCAGCCAACATGGGAAATTGTAGGGGATCATGAGAGTTGGTGCCTGACAACAGCCGGGGATCCAAGGTTAGAAAGGTTGCTAACAGTCGCAATTACATCATTCTGGCTCTAGCAGTGAAATGTCAGGCAGGGAGCAACCAAAAACACACGTTAAGAACAGCCATGCTGGATCAGACCATAGGTCCATCTCATCCCAGCCTATCTTAAGAAGCACCTCCAGCAGCACCAGACAGGCCGCTTAACAAGATCAACCTCGGATGGCCTTCTCTCTGTCCCATCAGCCAGGACAGCTAGACTGGTGGGGATGAGGGAGAGGGCCTTTTCTGTGGTGGCCCCCACTCTGTGGAACTCCCTCCCTAGGGAACTCCGTCATGCCCCCTCTTCAATGAGCTTCCGTCGTGCATTAAAAACGTGGTTGTTCAGGCAGGCATTTGGGATGGGTTAGGGTATTTTAGAAAATGTTTTTATTGTAGAATTTTATTGTTTTAAACTGTTTTATTGTACGTTGTACATCGCCCAGAATGGCTGGGTGACCAGCCAGATGGGCGATTCATAAATTTAATAATAAATAAATAAATAAATCCAGCATTCTGTTCACACAGTGGCCAACCGGCTGACTGTGGGAAACCCACAAGTACGACATGAGTACAATAGCCTACTGCTTGTGTTCCCCAGCAACTGGGGTTCATAGGCACACTGCCTCTGATACTGGAGGTAGCATATAGCCATCAGGACTAGACGCCATTGGTAGCCTTATTCTCCATGAATTTGTCTAATCCTCTTTCAAAGCCATCCAGATTGGCGGCCATCACTACATCTTGTGGTAGCGAATTCCATAGTTTAACTATGCGCTGTGTGAAGGAGTCCTTCCTTGTATCTGTCCTGAATCTCCTATCAATCTGTTTGGGTATTATAAGAGAAGGAGAAAAATGCACTCTCTTCCCCTTAATTTTCTAGGTCTCTCTAAGTGATAATTGTTATGCTTATATACAGTACACCTCTGACAACGATCCAAACAGGAACTTTTTGCTTTCTTTTCAGGACTGGATCAGCAGCTGCGTGAAGATTATGCGGGAGGAGAGAGAAAACATTCTGGCATATAGAAAAGATATGGAAAATAAAAGGGAAAACCTGCTTGTAAGTGTCTCTATTACTGGGAAGTGAACCAGTCAGTACTGGAACAAGTGTTTAGAAAAGTTAAATATTAAATACAGAAAAGCCAAAAGCCATGCTGTACCTTGGCTCTTCAGGATGTCTGTTTCTTTGGAAAGGCCCATTAAAATGCTAATTCAAAGACCAGTCTAAAGATGGGCCCTTGTAATTCTTTAGGAAATTGTTCCCCTGCTGAAAGGTAATGAGATATCTGAAAATTCAGAAGTTCCTTTCCTAGGGATTTTTTTCCATCACCTCCCTCTTGGTGCTGTGAAGACTGATTATGCTCCTTATATTACCTTGTTTTTCTTTTTCCGTCACCTCATCACAGAAGCAAGCAAGATCTGAAAGGGAAAAGGCAGTAGCAAATGTCCAGTTCCTGCGCGAGTCGTGGGAAACACAAGAGAAGCTTCTGCTGGGCCAGATGGAAGGGGTGGACAAGGAAATCGCATGGAGAAAGGATAAGCACATGACCAGACTCTCTGAAGGATTCTTCTGTCTTGGAGAGATCATCCGGGAGTTGGAGATGAAGCGTCAGCAGCCAGCAAGAGAACTTCTGCAGGTAAGACTGTGACAGAAATGACTCAGGTCAGGAAGTCCTGTGTAGAAATGCTGCATTTTCGCCTGTTTGTTTTATCGTTTGGCCTTGAAGAATAGTGTAGCTGAGTAGGCCAGCTTTGGTACTGTGAATGGGGCCTAAACCATCGTGGCTGCCTTGGTTAAGAAGGGAAGCTTCAGTGGGCAGAAGCCACCTTTGTTTGGATTGGTCAAGTGGGTTATGAATGGTGATTGGCAGTTCGAAGTTTCATAAGGAACAAGGTTGGCTGGGACAGTGGTTCTCAACCGGTGGTATGCATTTCACTGGTGGGACACAGAAGTAGCGTGAGGTCTGAATTTTAATTTATACCCAGGACCCCTCAGTTGATCAGGCTGAGGAGTTCGGGACCTTTTGAGGTGGAGATAGGACACACACAACCAATATAGGTGAAAGAAAAAGGAGATTTATTGACAATAAAGAAACAAGCAACAACTGAGCTTCCCCAGAGAGTTGCAAACTATCTGAGGATTAAGAGGCAGTTCACCTCTTAGTTACAAACTTAAGTTGTGATCAAGGAACGACACGCTCCTCAGTCACAACCTAGCAAGTACGTCAAGGAACTCTACGCTCCTTGGTCACAACTTAAGTTACCCAAACGTGGTGCTAAATCATTTGACTAAATATACAGTTAGGGAGCAATCCTATGGGGACAGACAGACACCTACAAACTCGGAAGTGACCGCCTATCCAATGCAGGGCAGGAGGAGCGCGGAGTGGAGCATCTCCTCTGTGCTCCAGCCACCATGCATTCACGGCTAGACAGCCAATTTCGGCCGTCTAGCTGCGGGACCTCGAGCGTGGGGTGAGGAGGCTGGATGACACATAGGAAGTGTCATACAGACACTTCTGAACTCCCCACCCCGCCCCCAGGAACACCCCGTTTCCCCCACTCCGCGTTGCTCTTCCGAGCACGGGGCCGATCTGTGCTGCTTTCCTGCAGCCAAGCTCACGCCGCAGCTTGCTGACTGTGTAATGGGCATACAGTTTCAGCCAGGTTCAAGCCAGAACCTGCTGTCTGTATGAAAACCTCCAAAACAGTGAGTATGGCAGTGCAAAGATAACTGCGCCTTATCTATGCCCTGGATGGTAAAATCTTATTCCCTGAATTCTACCCAACATATACTCACCACACACTGCCAAGCACTTGGCCAGAGCACTTGACACGTGTCCTGTGGATCGAGGGTACTGTGATATGTGCACATACAGCGATCCAGATGAAACCACGGCCCTCCTGAACACTGGCAGGCTCAGGGGTTTTATCCTCTTTTCCCCTCGTTGGGGCCTGTGGCATTAAAGAGGGATTCGATATGTTCTTTGTTGATCCCAAATTCCAAGGCTGATCGTTGTTTACTGACAGTCTGACACATCCTTCTGATTCCCCAACACCTCTCTCAAGGTTGTAAAATCTTGGCCCATCTCCATTTTTCGTAACTGATACTTTGGTAGTCTTCAGCACGTACCAAGGCACCCCCATTAGGCCTTCCTGCAATAAAACCCACTCTCCATTCACACTCTCCCCCTTCCCTTTCCTGACCTGGGCTAGAATGTTTCCATTGACACTTGAGTGTTTTGGCTAAAAGTATTTACAATTCAAGATCCTTTCAGAGTCACAGTGATACAAGCCAATTCCATGAATTAGGAAGAAGGGACAGATAGCAAGCTTTTAGAAAGGAATTTAGTAAGAAGCAATCCTTACTGATAGTAAGAAGCAATCCTTACTGATAGTAAGAAAGCTTGATTAGGTGAATGAAAGGGTCTAAATGAAATAGTACATACAACACTATTGAGGAAAAGCAATTCCAAGAGTTAAGGTATGTAGCATTTTGAGTCCGGTCTTTCTGCACACATATCCGTGTCAGTAGTCTAGGCAGGACATGTGGTTTTTATAACAATTACTGAGAATGTGCTCTCCCTCAATCTCCACGTCCACCTGCAAGGTCCCCCCCCCATTTTTTAAAAGATGCATACATGGAATTGTATATATCCATAGCAATTGAGCAGGCAGTTGGACTCGATGGTCTTGCAGGCCCCTTCCAACCCTACTGTTCTATGATTCTATGAATACATATATATGAAAATACAACTTTCTAACAATTATACATAAGCTTCTACGAAAGTGGACCAGATATCCAAATAAGCATCCATTCAAAGGTGGTGCTGATTTACCAACTATTCGAAGGTGGCATCTATATTCCAACTACTGAAAGTGTTGGAAGGTCCACCTGCAAGTGTGACATGATGACTCCTGCTGACCTTACCTGCCATGGATCTGTGACCCTTTGGCATGCTGGTAGTGCCCTTGGACACTCAGAGCTTCTCCTAATCCCCTGTTCCCCCTGCCCACCAGCAAGTGTCTTTGCTGTGCTGCTCCCTGCCAACCCTACCTACCTGTGAATATATTTACAACGTTTTCAGGGCCGGTCCTCCCATGAAGTGAAGTACCTGTCTCAGGTAGCAGAGCAGGTGGAGCAGCGAATTGTGGGAAGGGGAAGAGGTGGGGGCGCAATGCAGAGGAGGGGGAGAAGGTGGGGAAGACATGATCCAGGAAGAGGAAGGGGGGATGTGATATGAGGTGTGGGAGGGGCAGGGGGAGGTAGGGGGCTTTTTCCTCTTGGAAGGAACACTAGGCATTTTACATAGTTCTCCTCAATTTTATCCTCACAACAACCTTGTGGGGTAGGTTCAGCTGAGAATCAGTGACTGGCCCGAAGTCACCCAGTGGGCTTCAAGGCCAAGTGGGGTCTTGAACCCTGGTCTTCCTAGTCTCGGTTTAACCACTATACCACACTGGCTATCACCTTTGGTTCTTCACAGCCCCTTTCACACAGGCAAGGAGCACTGTTACATAGAGGGCTGTCCAAGATGAACATGCCTCTGCACATATCGTAGTGTAGTCTAGAGCTGTTGGAACTCTTCTCTCTTTAAAGAAACATTGTGGAAATGGAGGGAAAATCTCAGCAGCCAGGAGAACTAAGTGTACGCCACTTAATGCTGATGAGTGATTCCTGTTTATTGTTGATAGAATCCAACTCTTTGCTAATAATTTGTCTTCAAATGGCTTCCAATAAGACTGGGGCAGCAGGGAACTTGTAGGCCAAAGCAACTGGAGGGCCACAAGTTGCCCATGCTTGCAAAATAGATGGTGCTGCTTTGACATCTTGCCGGTGGGCTTCCAAGAGGCCACTCTTGCCAACCAGGCTCAGCCCTACCAGCAGGTAGCATGAGGTGGCTGATAGTTTATGGGTATCATGAAAAGGCAGCATATTGTTAGTTACTTCACTTACCATTGTTGTTGCATCCTTACTGTCTGGGTGGTCGAGATGTGTTTGTGGGAATTTCTGCCTCAGGTGCTAAAGTGATTTGAATGGTCTTGGGTGTTACGCACCTTGACGTGTCGGGGAGGGGTGTAATTTGCTGCTCCACCTCAGGCAGCCAAATGTCTTGGGCCAGGCCTGTTGCCACAGGATGCTCGACTAGACAAGACGCTTGGTCTGATCCAGCAGGGCTGCTCTTCTGTACTTCTCCAGGGTGGGAACCGTTGTCATTTCAGGCATCCCGCTTCTTTTCAGAAGTTGCACTACCTTCTGAGGTCATCCTCTGTCTTCATAGCAGGGTCTTGATACAATGGCCAGTGGCAAGCACTGAGTTCCCTCTTTTTTTTCTCTCTTGTCCCTATAGGATGTTAGAAGCACTTTGCAGAGGTAAGTGGGTCCCACTCATTTTCATTCCTGCTTCGTGAGGCTGGGATCTCTGCAGATAGCAGGTGAAGGTCATGGTGCTGCTTGTGTTGTGGTGGTGGCTAAGTGTAATGATAATATGTGGCGTGTTTAATGATAACCTGTATTGATGATATTGAAAAGCACCTTTGGGAAATACTTTGGGGCGGCTTTTTCGGGTATGAAGGTACAGCCCTCTCTTTGATTTTATTCTGCAGTTGTCCATCTGTGCTGGGCTGGCTTCCAAAGCAGGGTGTGTTCATCAATTTTAAAGCAAGGAGTCATCCTCATTGCTTCTCAAAATACCCCCTCTACTTCATTCCAAGGGTCTCGGCAGCTGTCTGTTCTCTCAAAACAAGCTAACTCTGCTGGACTCATTTGGCTAGTGATAGTGGGTCAAAGCAGGTCTGGTCCTTTCTTTGTCTGACTCTGTCTCCAGGCCAGCCTGTTAAAACAGCCTGCCCCCAGTGTATTAGAGTGCTAGGCCCATCATCCCCAGCCAGTATCCTCCCTTAGACCACCCTCACAGACCCTTTTCAGGCACTGGCGCACATAGGAGGCAGTGCACCTGCTTGTGCATGACAACCCATGGGTTATTTAAACCATGGGCTGTCATTAAATGTGAACCAGGTCATTGTGAACTAACTTCCTTTTCTCTCTCTCCAGGTATGAGAAAAGAAAGAAGTTGGAGACTCCTCTGGTTTTCCCTCCTGCACTGGAGTACAAGGTCTGGGATTTCAGTGATATAAACCGCCTTCTGGAGAATGTCATTAATAAATTCAAAGGTAATGAAGAATGCCTTCTAAGATTTTGTTCTGGCTGTTACATTGGCCCAGATGTTGGTGTGAAAAGGCTCCAGGTCCTTTGTAATGTGACAGGGCCAGGAAGATTGAAATTTGAGTGCCAGTAGAGAAGGCAGTTTTAATTAACGGTGTGGTGGGGTTATTGCACCTGTTCAGAATTGCATTCTCTGGAATTTGAAATTATTCTTGATTTGTACCACTCATTTGTTCCTACTGGCATTTCAAGGTCCTCCCTTTATTTATTTATGTATTTATTTATTTATTTATTGCATTTATATCCCGCCTTTTTTCCTCTTGCAAGGAACCCAAGGCGGCTTACATTATCCTCCTCCTCCTCCTCCTCTCCGTTTTATCCTCAGAGCAACAACCCTGTGAGGTGGGTTGGGCTGAGAGTCTGTGACTGGCCCAAAGTCACCCAGTGAGCTTCCATGGCTGAGTGGGGACTAGAACCTGGATCTCAGTCCCAGCACTGTCACCACTACACCACACTGGCTCCCTTGTTTAACAACTGATCTATCTTCCTTTGGAGGGTGTGTGAGTGGGATGGGGCTAATTCTTCAGGGGCATTCTCCCTTAGAACACCTGTATAGCCCCTTTTCAGACACCCCCCTTCTCTTTGCTGCCCTTTCTCCATGACCAAAGCCAAAATGGATCTATCAAAACTGGCCAATATGAATAACTCTTCCTGCCGCAGTGGGTCATAATTGGGGGCCTATATAAGGTTCCAAAGGCAATGGCTGTGCTTCCATTTTTGAAGTTAAGTGTGTCTGGGTCTGGCAAGTACCTGGATGGGAGGCCGCTGGGGAAGCCGTTCTTTGCTGCCCTCAGCTCCATGAAGGAAGAACAAGAGAAAATGGAGTAAACACAGGGTGTTCACCTGTGGAAATGTCACAGCTGTTATCTATGGAAATGTCACAGGTGTTATATGAAAAAAGATAGTCAAGCTGATCTGGGGGGAAATCCAAAATCCACAGCTAGAGAAAGGGAGGGTTCACACATAACAGCAAACTAGAGTTTGTTTGTGTATTCAAAGCATTTTTATCCCACTCTTTGGTCAAAAGACTCCCAGAGTGGCTTATAAGAATCAACAATTATTAGGTAGCCCTTGCTCCTAGTCTTACAGTCTAAATTACGTGAGACACAAGGAAAGGGATTGGGAGGGAAGAGGAAAAGAGCGTGATGGTGAATTGCCTAGATGGATGGAAATATACCTAGCCTGGAACCAGTTATACTCTGATTTGCACTGCATCTATTGTCCTTCTGGGTGGTCTATTCTTTGCTGGCCTGTTCCTCTTTACTTTCTTCTGTTGTTTCTCTTCTCCTTTTGCTTTCTAATCCTGAGTTCAAGCTTAATCTGCTCCTTCTCTGGATTACTGTGAAGGGGTCTGTATGCTGGCGTGTGTGGCTTGATCACTCCTCCTTGGCTCCTGTTCTTTTTTATTTATAACATTATTTATATTCTTCCCTTTGGCCCATCAGGTATATGATAAATGCAATCTGTCCCCCGTTTGTTCTATTGAAAAATCTAGTCATGAAAGCCTGCCCCTGCTGAGGCTATAAGCAATGGGGCTTGCCCCCCAGCAGAAAGGACACCACTGGCGGAATGGATTCCCTGTAGGGGAGATTTGGGGGAGGGGGTACAGGGGGCCACACGGTGAAGAAAAGAAGGGAAGGTCCTGTAATGCAAGCAGACGTTTGCTCATGTGATGTTTGATGTCATCCAATTTTATTAAAACATCATTGGAAGCTGCCTTGACAACACAAATGGTGTGAAATAAATAATGCAGTTGTAAGTCTTAAGTGTTTCGAATAATCAATTTTTTTAAAACAGTCAAATAAAAAGATGTCCTGATTATATATGTAATTATATAAAATATGTGTACACACAAGTACTTAAAAATATCTAAAAAGTATGCTTCTTGTTTCATAAATATTTGTCTTACCCAAGTTTAGCAGCATTACCTGTAAAGACATCAGCTCTAACTTAGCAAATGCTAGTCATTGTGAAATCTCCTTGAAACTAATGGAAAAAGATTGCTATGATGAATTTAATGGTGATGTTAATGGTTTTAGTGGAACTTAGTCAAAGTTTCATCTAGATTGGAGCCTTAGGCAGTCCTTGGCATATTTCCTGTGATGCAGGTTCTGTTTTTAATGGGATTAACTCGCAGGTAAGTATGCATAGCAGCTTTGAGGCATTAATCTTATGTGTCAACTTGCAAACTTTTGATTGTTTTCTAAATCCATCACTGGATATGTTGCGGGTGGGGGGTGGGGGTGGGGAGGCTTATTAGCAGAAGTCGAATTGCAATATTTGGAAACAAATTAGAAATGGGGGGAATAATTTCCTCCTCCCACCCAGCCTCTCCCAGAGTTATTTCAGCATTTGTTTATTCTTTTACTTGAAGTAAGGAAAACACAGAAACTATAATGGTTTCAACTGATTCTTTTTGTGTGTTACAAAATCTGTTAACTGCATTATAGTAT
The DNA here is from genome assembly GCF_057233095.1 of Heloderma suspectum. Lineage (NCBI taxonomy): Eukaryota > Metazoa > Chordata > Lepidosauria > Squamata > Helodermatidae > Heloderma > Heloderma suspectum. The sequence goes on along the minus strand of NC_139459.1, from coordinate 362,422,789 downwards.
GATGCTTAATGGCTGTTCCCTTTCCTTCCCCAGACACTCTACAAAATGAATTTCCAGTGCAGGAAGGTAAGTTGAAGGATCTGCTGGAGGACCAAATGTGCAGGAGGGAAGAGGACTTGTCAGAAAGCTGCCTGCTTCTCTTTCCTTGGGAGTTTTCCAGTCCTGTGCTGGGGCCTCTGGAAGCATCAGTGTGTTTAACTATGAGTAGCAGAGAGTAAATGAGGGAGATGCTAGTCCTACCAACTTCTATACTTGCTTTCCCTGGTTTTGAATATGAGCCTTTGGCATAAGAACTGACCTGCTGGATGAGACCAAGGGCTAGTCCGGGGGATGGGGGGACGGGACACTCATTTGATGAGTTGCCCTACAAATCCCACTTTAAAAACAAAAAAAAAATTAACAAATGTTTATACCCACAGGTGGGATCGCTTCAGAGCAAAGTGAGAGCCTCCAGCTGTTGTCATCTTAATTTCCCAAGAATGCCTCTGGGCCACACATGGGGCTCAGAGACATTCTTAGGAAAAGAAGATGGCAGGCAGCTGGAGGCCGATGTTTTCCTCTGCCACCAAGAAAAAAGAAAGGAAAAAAGAGATTGATTCCTGTCTCTAAAGAGAGCAGCGGAGGATTAGGGAGAGCAGAGGTGGGTGGGCAGGCAGGCGGTGTGTGTGGGGGGAGGCAGCACTAGGAAGGGCAGCGGTAAGCCAGCTGTGGGGTTAGAGAAGTCAACAGGAAGTTGGTGAGGTGGGGACAGCTGAAACCAAACTGGGGGGTTAGGTAAGAGAGAGTGGGAGAGAGAAAGGGTTTAAGAGGAGAGAGCTGAGATGGATCCACAAAAAGAGTGAATGTGGGTTTTCATGTACTTGCAGTGAGGCATGAGGTGTGTGTATGTGTATGCATGTAGGATACATTGGGTGGGTGGGTGCGTAAAATGTATGGAGGATGGATGCATGGTGTGCCTGCGTGGGTGGGGAGAGAATATAGGTGGTGATCCAGAGAATAGGAAATTGATAGCGGGGGGGGGGGGGGGATGAGTTAGCTGGTGGAGGAGGTGGGAGAGACAAAAAGAGTTTGCTTTCTGTGAAATAAGTTTCTGTTGTTACTAAAAACTGTGGGTTCAAAGGATTTGTTCAGTGTGCAGTGGTCATATCCTACCTCTGCATTGTATACAGCAGGTTAGTTGCCCTTTGCCCTTTGTGAGTAGCCACACCTCCCAAGGCAGCCCAAAGGCCCAGAAACTCCACCCCCACACCTTGACTCTCCTTTTCTGCTTCCCTATTTCTGGGAAGAAAGAAGAGGGAGGAAGTAGCCATAAACCATAGGCACCTTCTTAGAGTGAAGACAGATGTAATGGTCTTCCTAGGAGCCAGAAAAGCTTCTGCACCTACATATTTGGAAGCTATACCTGGATAAGTCTTACCTCTTAAAAATAAGAAGATATGTTCAGTGTACTAATCCTATGTACACTTACTTAGGAGTAAGCCCTGCTGAACACAGTGGGACTTGATTTTGAGTAAACATGCATAGGACTGCATCTGTTGAAGCTGAATGATGGGAGATTCAGTGGAGATGAAAGGAAGGACTTTCCTTTCCAGGACATAGTTAAAACTGTGGAGTTCACTGCTACAGGATGTAGTGATGGTCACCCATTTTGATGGCTTTGAAAGGGGACTAGACAAATTCTTGGAGGAGAAAGTTATCAATGGCTACTACACATGATGGCTATATGCTACCTCCAATATGAGAGGCAGTTTGCCTCTATCAGTAGCTGAGGAGCAACAGTGGGAGAGGGTTGTTGCCAAACAAAGGTATCTGTCTGGCTGCTATGGGAAACAGGATGCTAGATCATGTAGGTCCTTGATCTGATCCAGAAGTGCTCTTATAGTTGTGCAATGAACATATGTATGTTCAGTGGAGGCTTGTGGCTCCAATGTCAGTGTGGTGGTAAATCTGCTCCAGGTTTCTGCCAGAACTCTAAAGGAGTTTAGTGTCCTTTAGTGTTCTCACTGAAACCCGGAGTGGATTCACCACCCCACTGACATCAGAGTCACCAGCCTCCAATGTGTAAGTGTATCCCTGAAAGACCATCCTTTGTAATATCGAAGATAAATAAACTCTCCTGAGCTCACTCCAGCATAATAAAATGTACACGTGTTCTGAAGATAGCAAATGTGCTTTCAAGCTGCCTCTGCTGCATTTAAAACGATATGTCACAGAGCCTTCAATATCTAGTACGCCATCTAAAATTATCTCCAGCTTCATTAATTAAAAGAAAACTTACTGGTTTCTCTCTGCTTCTGTTTCCCACCAACCAAGGATTCTGTGTTTTTCACCAGATGGAGACTGTTCTGAGGAATGTCTGGATTTTACATGTTTTTTAAAATGTGGGAAGAACTGAGTTCTGCATGATAGCAGGAGGGGTCTCTTCTGACCTTGACTAACCTGCCCGGGTATTCTTCCTGTTCAAACATGGGGAAAGTCTGGAAGAAAGAGACAAGCATCCCAAACTAGAATTTACTACACAGAAATCCTACTGATTTTTAAGGAGAAGTTAATTCCTGGGATGTTTCTAAGCTTGTTATGTAAACCATTTCCCCAGCTAATCCACTTGTCTTCTCTTTGCCACTTCCCAACAGCCAATGTAACTTTGGACCCAGACACTGCTCATCCCAAACTCATTCTGTCTGAGGATCGCCGGAGCGTGAGATGGAGTGATGAAAGTCAAGAGGTGCCCGACAAGCCAGAGCGATTTGACCTTCTCACTGTTGTGCTGGGATGTGAGAATTTTACAGCAGGCAGACATAGCTGGGCAGTCACTGTGGGAGATATGGAACAATGGGCTGTAGGGGTTGCCAGAAAGTCTGCTGTGCGAAAGGGCTTACTCAAGCTTATTCCTGAGAGCGGGTTCTGGGCCATGCGAAAGAGCGGAGGGCAGTATGACCTGTGTCAGCATCATCTTCCCATGAGTGGGGAGTCCAAGAGGGTCCGAGTGACTCTGAACTATCCGGGGCAACGAGTGGCCTTTTATGATGGTGACAGTCCAAGCCCAATCTATGCCTTCACCAGTGCTTCATTCTCTGGAGAGCCCATTGTCCCCTTCTTTTGGGTGGGGGGAAGAGGCCACCTGACACTCACTCCCTAAGGTTGCCTAATATTGCTGAAGCTTAGTGCAAAAATATTTCACTTCTGGCTACCAGCTACATACTGCAGGAGGAAGTTAAACAGGGATGGAGATTTGCAAATGTCTTGGGATTATTCATATAATCATTCACATAATCCACATTGTTTGTGACACTTTTTTCTTCAAATGGCCTTGGAATGTGAGTATGGATAAGAAATAAATAAAGTTGTGTAGGATCTTTGTGCAAAAAATATCTCTCATATGGCTACTAGCTGCATACTGCAAGAGGATATTGTATGGGGTAGAAAATGACTTGGGAGGCACAATTCACATAACCCACATCACGTGTTTGTGACACCTTTCCCCCCGCCCCCCAAATAGCCTTGGAATGTGAATGCAGAAATCTCCCCCAGCAGGCCTTGGAGCCAAAATGTTGCTTTTTGCAGGACAACATGGTCCTCTCTTAAAAAACTCAAGTTTAAGGATGTACCCAGGATGTATTTTTTAAATCTGGCTTGCCAGTGCCAAAAAGACCATACTACCTGGTAAGCCAAATATGAAATTTTATTCTGGGTGGGTCTGAAGTTACCACTCCAAATGGGAACACTCTGATTTATGCCATTTTTCTCTAAGATGATCTGTTAGTAGTGGTGTTTTTAAAGAATTCAGATAATAAAAGTGTACTTGCATGAAAGATTCCGTCTTCTTTTCTTTGCATGTCTCTCTCGAGATTTAAAGGTGTGCTAGACTAAATAAATAAAATATTTATTTATTTTGCTTAGTTCTTTAAAAGGCAGAAGTTCTTTCTCACCCTTCCTATTATAAAGGGCTTCAAAGTGGTTTACCTCAAAATTAAAATCACAATAATAAATACAAGCAGACCATAATAAAATGAAACAGCAGTGCTGATAATATCAACCATACAGCATTAGAAAGCCACAGCCTAAAACAATTAAAAATGACTGGTGTTAATTAAGATTTTGGGTGAGGAGGATGGATTTAACCTAGCACTGAAGTGATAACAATGTAGCACCACACGAACTTTCCAAGGGAGCTTGAGAGATCAGGTGCTGACACAAAAAAGGTCCTTTCGCTCGTGTTACTTCTCAAGCCCGGAGGAATTTGGAGTAAGGTATTACGTGTGAGGGAAAAAGGCAATAGCTCAGTGATACAACTCCAGCAACACCACCTAGGACTGTAAAGGGCTCCTATCTGAAAACCTTGGAGAGCTGCTGCCAATGAACAGTCCTAAGCTAGGTAGACCATTGGTCTCACTCAGTAAAAGACAATTTCCTATGATCTGAGTTGGGACTCTTCTAAGTAAAAAGACGTGGGGAATTCCAAGTATGGAATTTACCCATAACATAACAGGTTAAAGCAGGGGTCCCCAACCCTTTTGAATCCATGGGCACGTTTCAGAATTTGAGAAACTGCTGCGGGTAGCACCACAAAATGGTTCCCATGGTAGATGGGGCTAGTCATGCATACAGATGTTTATTGTTTTTAGCCATAGGCCACTGCAGAACGGCAAAAACATCTGTCAGGATGAATGCGAACATAAACAAGAAGGGAAAAATTACACATTTCATGTAAAAACATTCACATTTAGAAATACACCTCAGAACATTCACATTGAACATACACCTTAAATCTTGCTAAACAAAATGTGTTGGTGAACTCACTGCCGGTACAACACTAAGCTAGAAATGAGATGAAATTACACGTACAGTTTAAAAACACTTGAATTTAAAATGGGCCTTGAAACTTGCTAAACCTTCTCACAAGGATAGCCCTGTCAGATCATTGAATCCCCCATACAGCCTACTCCCATCTCATTCACGATTCTTGCTCTTTTAATTTTCTTTGCTGTGGTCGCATACAATGCGACTAGATAAGAAACCTACTTCTGCTATGTGGCTAGTTACAAAAGGGCTGCCATGGGGGCCCAGCTAGTTAAAAAGTAAGCTAAAGATGTTGGGGAGAGGGGAGAAATAGCAAGGCTAGGAGGGAGGGGGAAATTGCAAGGCAAAGGGATAGAGAGGAGAGAAAGAGCGAGTCTAGAGGCTAGAAAGGGAGAGGAAGAAGAAGACCTCTAACATTTCCCAAGGTTTTTCTTAAAAAATCTTTTTTGAAGGGGGCAGGAAGGGAGAGCTTCATGCACTCTGAGAGCACTGCACGGGGACCCTTGGGTTAAAGTAATGTCCAGGATGGCCCTGAGAAAACAGAGCAGGGATTGCCGCTCTGCATTGGAAAGGGATATGATCCCTCAGTCAAAGTTACATGCACCGCTGTTCCAGTATCACCCCATTGCCTTTTCACAGTCTTTCTGCATATTCTACATTGAAACACACCATTCTCCTATAAAATTTACATCATGCAAACCTGTAATGCCAAAATGAAACCATGAAAAGGAGCAAAAACAGGACACCACCACCACATACAAAAGAGCAGAGAGAGAGATGGACCTCCAAATGGTATTAGAAAATATTGGGAACTTTCATATAACAGTGCATATAATTAAAGTTCCAAAATATTTGGAGGCTTGCCCTTCTTTTCGGTCAAAATGAAACCATTGCATTCAAGAAAGAAAGAACATTCTCTGTCCTTGTTTGTCATACGTTTGTTGTAAAGTTTGAGAGCGGGAGCCTATTTTTCACATGGGGGATTTAATTCCTCTGCTGGGAACGGTACACAGGGCATATCAGACATATATGTAAGACTTAATTTGAACCAGGACAGAGTCCCAGAACCCATTTCCAATACCAGGGTGCATCCCTGGAACTTATGATAAAGAAGTTCAACACATCTGGGTGTGTGCAGAGTCCAGCTGACTACCGACTGCCAAAATAGACATATTTTGGATTAAAATATATTAGGGCTACCACATGTTTTTTTTAAAACCTCTGCTTCTTCCTTGGTCAAAAGGGCAACACAAACAGAGCCTGTTGGCTCTTCCAGATGACTACAGCTTAAAAACAAACAAATAAATGCCCTGTAGCTGCGCTTGAGCCATACTTTGCCTCCAACCCCAAGGGCATTGCTAGGCCTGGCTCCATGGGGCTCCACCCCAAATCTATTCCCCATGGCCCTGGATCTATTCGCCAGAGCCCATAGTGTCTGTTGGTCTCAATGGAAGGGGTCTCCTGCCCCTGCTCAGCTTAGTTGCCAAGGGAGATTGCAGCTGGGGAGGGAAGGCTTAACTCTCCCCTGCCCAAGGCTGGCCCTCCGATGAGAGGAGTGAATCGCCTGCCTCAGGCAGCAGAACATGCTCCCCCTCTGCCCACCAGGAGGACATGCTGCCGTGTGCCCATCGGCTGGTCCATCCCTCCACCCTTTGCCACCCCTCCTCCCACATTGGCTGGCTCTAAGGAAAAACTCCCCCAGAGACAGGTATTTGGGCCTGGTCAGCTGTCCAAACAGCCATGCCAGCCACTTTTCCGGCTAATTGGAATGTGAATTCCAAGGTTCTGATCTTGGTCCTCTTCAGGGCCCAAGAACCCAGCTGTAAATACAGAGAGCCGGGATGCAGAGAGGGATGGGTAATAAACTACCTTGGGTGCTGATAGGTTTGCCAAAATGAACACGAGAAGACATAATTCTAGTAAGGAAGCAGTTTAGGGTTGGAAGCAGTTTAGGGTGGATGAGGACTAATGAGAGGAGGTTTAATCCAAATTAGCAGGAAGATGGGGGAACCCACTGATCTAGATGGAGGTGTGAGACCAGCGTTACATGCAGTTGCACTCCCCCTGAAGGGGTTCTTCTGGACTCAGCACTAGCTATGGAAGAGCAGCTGGCATCTATTACTAGGTGCGCTTCCACTGATTGGCTAGCTGCCTGCATCCCTAAGAAACTGGACTTTGCTACAGTCATCCAGGAACATAGGAAGCTGCTTTATATTCCATCTAGCCCAGTATTGTCAACACTGACTGGCAGCAGTGGCTCTCCAGGGCTTCAGGCAAGATTCTCCCCTAGCCCTACCTGGAGATGCCGGGGATTGAACCTGGGACATTTTGTATGCAAAGCATGTACTCTACCACTAAGCCACGTCCCCTCATTATTGTAGCCCTTTATTTATTTATAATATTTATATACTGCTCCACATCAAAGATTTCGGAGCAGTGAACAACAAGGTAAGAGAATAAAACACCATATTAAAACAATTAAAACATTTTAAAAGAAACAGATTCTGAGCTTAATAAACTGCAGCTGGTGACTCAAGGAAGGCCTCTTGAAATAATAGCATTTTCAGGAGGCGCCGAAAGCAACACAACATTGGCACCTGTCTGATCTCCAAAGGCAGGGAGTTCCACAGGAAAGGGGCTACCACACTGAAGGCTCTTTTCCCAGCAGACTCCAGCTGGGCCATGGGTCCATTTGGAACCACCAGGGACATGCCTTCTGATGACCTCAGTGACCGAGCAGGTTGGTAAAGAAGAAGGCGCTCTCTCAGGTACTCTTGTCCCAAGTTGTTTAGGGCTTTGTACATAGTTGTTGTTGTTGTTGTTGTTCAGTCGTTCAGTCGTGTCCGACTCTTCGTGACCCCATGGACCATAGCACGCCAGACCTTCCTGTCCTGCGCTCTCTCCCGGAGCGTGCTCAAGTTCATATTCATTGCATCCGTGATGCTATCTAGCCATCTCATCCTCTGCCGTCCCCTTCTCCTTTTGCCTTCAGTCTTTCCCAGCATCAGGGTCTTTTCCAGGGAGTTTTCTCTTCGCATTAGGTGGCCAAAATATTGGAGCTTCAGCTTCAGTATCTGTCCTTCCAATGAGCACTCAGGGTTGATTTCCTTTAGGATGGACTGATTGGACCTCCTTGCAGTCCAGGGGACTCGTAAGAGTCTTCTCCAGCACCACAGTTCGAAAGCATCAGTTCTTCGGCGCTCAGCCTTCCTTATAGTCCAGCTCTCACAGCCATACATTACTACTGGGAAAACCATAGCTTTGATTAGACGGACCTTTGTCGGCAAGGTGATGTCTCTGCTTCTTACTATGCTGTGTAGGTTGGCCATAGCTTTCCTCCCAAGGAGCAAGCGTCTTTTAATTTCATGGCTACAGTCACCGTCTGTGGTGATCTTGGAGCCCAAGAAAGTAAAATCTGTTAAACCTGACCCAGTAGCGAATAGGCAGCCAGTGAGATTCCCTCAGCAAAGGAGTTACATGCTGAAAAGGGGCAGCTCCTGACAACAGCTGAGCAGCTGCATTCTGTACTAGCTCCAGCTTCCAGACCAGACCTCAAGGGCAGCCCCACCTAGAGCACATTGCAGTAAACCAGTCTTGAGGTTACTAGCACCTGTACCACCGTGGCCAAGCTATCCCTGTCCAAAACCCCAAACAGCTTGAGACCAGGTTACTTGAAGGATCACCTGCAGCTATATGATTCTGCCCAGGCCCTAAGATTAGCCACGTACCCTCCAGTTGACAGGCATCAGATATAGGGCCTTTTCTGTGGTGGCCCCATCCTTATAGTATACCCTACCATGGATGTGTGTGCAGCTCCCTCCCTGACTGTTTTAAATGGGCCTTAAAGACCAGCATTCTCCAGCCTGCTTTTAAATGCATGAATGCCCATTTTTATTTTATAAATAGGATTTTTTTTACTTTTGCTGTTATTTTAAATGCTTTATGTTGTTTCCAATACTTGTATTTTATATTTTATTGTTTTAAAATGTTTACCTCAAAAGGCAATATAGAAATATTTTAAATAAAATTATTAAAAATATTTGCAAAGCCTTTATGCATCACAGAACAAGAAAAGCTGCGGAAAAGGGTAAATAAAATTAACAAGAGTTTCACTGCAAGGATGCTAAAGCCTTTGGGACTTTTGAGCTTAGAAAGAAAAGTGGGTTGTCTGTGTGGGGGGTGGGTGGGACGGGATAAAGAATGCTTTGTTGTTCAGTCGTTTAAGTGGTGTCCACTCTTGTGACCCCATGGACCATAGCATGCCAGGCCTTCCTGTCCTCCGCTCTCTCCGGGAGTGTGCTCAAGTTCATATTCATTGCATCGGTGATCTAGCCATCTCATCCTCTGCCCTCCCCTTCTCCTTTTGCCTTCAATCTTTCCCAGCTTCAGGGTCTTTTCCAGGGAGTTTTCTCTTCGCATTAGGTGGCCAAAATATTTGAGCTTCAGCTTCAGTATCTAAAGAATGCTTTACAGAATTGCAAATTGTCTGGAACATTTCAAAGGGAGGCTCCATTGTGAAGTGATTTAGGTGGAATTTGCAGACTGATGTTATCAGACCAGGGCTCAGTAGACATTGGCGGGGGGGGGGGGGGGCGCTAGCCCACAACACAACAGAAAGTAATTGTTCCTGTTTAGGTATTTTTGAATACTGTTCAACTTTGCAAATTCATACCCATCCTAATTTGATTTTCTATTCTTTTGACTAAATTTCATGTGCATTTGGATTGTAACATGTCGTATGATTTCCAGAGGGAAAGCCTTAAGGTCTAGGGGCAAAATCATATGCATGTTTAGACAGAAAAATCACCTATAACTCCCAGGCTGAGAGCTGTAGGATTTTTTTTTTTGTCTAAACATGCACAGAATGGCATCCTAATACATTTTTTATGGCATACGTTTTCATAAGTTAAGGATCACTGCCATAAGTTAAGGCAGTAAGCCTATGTACACCAGTTGCTGGGGAACATGGGCAAGAGGGTGCTGTTGCACTTGTGCCCTGCTTGTGGGTTCCTGGTCTGCAGCTGGTTGGCCACTGCGTGAACAGAATGCTGGGCTAGATGGACCCTTGGTCTGATCCAGCAGGGCTCTTCTTATGTTCTTATGACTTCAGCCCACAGTGACCACTCACAAAACAGTTGACAGGTGATAACATAGATACCCTTATACACTGGTGAACTGATCGACACATAAGAGTATGATAAGAAGAAAAAAAATACAACACCACACCTTTGTCCCTATTCAAACCACAGGAAATATAGTTTAGTCTATTGCAGCTCAACTGTTTCCCCATTGAAATCTGTCTTTGAAGTTCCTTTAATCAAGAATGGCCACCTTAAGGCAAGTGACAAGAACGTCCTGGGAGTTTGAAGCGTTCTTCCACTGTTTTTTGAATACTGCCATTTTTGATGTCAGATTTGTGTCCATTTACTCTTTTCTGATTTGGGAATGGCTACTTCACTGCCTTGTTGTGGTGAAGGGGCTTGCGTAACTCAGTGAAGCCATAAGCTATGCCGTGCAGGGCCACCCAAGACGGACAGGTCATGGCAGAGAGTTCTGACAAAATGTGGTCCACTGGAGAAGGAAATGGCAACCCACTCCAGTATTCTTGCCAAGAAAACCCCATGGAACGTATCACAAGGCTAAAAGAGATGACGCCGGAAGATGAGCCCCTCAGGTCGGAAGGTGTCCAATATACTACTGGGGAAGAGCAGAGGGTATTTCCAAGTAGCGCCAGAAAGAGTGAAGCGGCTGGGCCAAAGCCGAAAGGACACTCAGCTGTGGATGTGTCTGGTGGTGAAAAGAAAATTCGATGCTGTAAAGAACAATATTGTTTAGGAACCTGGAATGTCAGATCAATGAATCAAGGTAAGCTGGAGGTGGTCAAACATGAGATGGCAAGATTGAACATCGACATCTTGGGAATCAGCGAACTAAAATGGACAGGCATGGGCGAATTTAATTCAGGTGACCATCATATCTACTATTGTGGGCAAGAATCCCTGAGAAGAAATGGAGTAGCACTCATAGTCAACAAAAGGGTGGGAAAAGCAGTACTGGGGTACAATCTTAAAAATGATAGGATGATCTCAGTACGAATCCAAGGCAAACCATTCAACATCACAGTAATTCAAGTCTATGCCCCAACCACTGATGCCGTAGAAGCTGAGGTTGATCGGTTCTGTGAAGACCTCCAACACCTTCTAGAACTAACACCAAAAAAAGATGTCCTCTTCATCACAGGGGACTGGAATGCTAAAGTAGGAAGTCAAGAAATCACCGGGATAACAGGCAAGCATGGCCTTGGTGTACAAAATGAAGCAGGACAAAAGCTAATAGAGTTTTGCCAAGAAAACACGCTGATCATAGCAAACACTCTTTTCCAACAGCACAAGAGATGACTCTACACATGGACATCACCAGATGGTCAATATCGAAATCAGATTGATTATCTCCTTTGCAGCCAAAGATGGAGAAGCTCCATACAGTCAGTAAAAACAAGACCTGGAGCTGACTGTGGCTCAGATCATGAGCTGCTTCTTGCAAAATTTCGGCTTAAATTGAAGAACGTCGGGAAAACCACTAAACCATTCAGGTATGACCTAAATCATATCCCTTATGAATATACAGTGGAGGTGAGGAATAGATTGAAGGGATTAGACCTGATAGACTGAGTGCCTGAGGAACTATGGACGGAGGTCCGTAACATTGTTCAGGAGGCAGCAACGAAATCCATCCCAAAGAAAAAGAAATGCAAGAAAGCCAAGTGGCTGTATGATGAGGCTTTACAAGTAGCTCACGAAAGAAGGGAAGCGAAAAGCAAGGGAGAAAGGGGAAGATATATCCAACTGAATGCAGAGTTCCAGAGAATAGCAAGGAGAGACAAGAAGGCCTTCTTAAATGAACAATGCAAGGAAATTGAGGAAAACAACAGAATGGGAAAGACTAGAGATCTCTTCAAGAAAATTGGAGATCTCAAGGGAACGTTTTGTGCAAAGACGGGCATGATAAAGGACAAAGAAGGCAGGGACCTCACAGAAGCAGATGAGATTAAGAAGAGGTGGCAAGAATACACAGAAGAACTATACAGGAAAGATCTTAATGTCCTTGATAGCCATGATAGTGCGGTCACTGAACTTGAGCCGGACATCCTCAAGAGTGAAGTCAAGTGGGCCTTAGGAAGCATTAGTAACAACAAAGCTAGCGGAGATGACAGTATTCCAGCTGAGCTATTTAAAATCCTAAAAGATGATGCTGTTAAAGTGCTGCATTCGATATGCCAACAAATTTGGAACACTCAGCAATGGCTGCAAGACTGGAAAAGGTCAGTTTACATTCCAATTCCAAAGAAGGGCAACGCCAAAGAGTGTTCAAACTACCGCACCATTGCGCTCATTTCACATGCCAGCAAGGTGATGCTCAAAATCCTACAAGCTAGGCTTCAGCAGTATGCGAACCGAGAACTACCGGAAGTACAAACTGGGTTTCGAAGAGGCAGAGGAACTAGAGATCAAATCGCCAACATTCGCTGGATCATGGAGAAAGCAAGAAAATTCCAGAAAAACGTCTATTTCTGCTTCATTGACTACACTAAAGCCTTTGATTGTGTGGATCACAACAAACTGTGGCAAATTCTTAAAGTGATGGGAGTACCAGACCACCTTACCTGTCTCCTGAGAAACCTGTACGAGGGTCAAGAAGCAACAGTAAGAACCAGACATGGAACAACCAAGTGGTTCAAAATTGGGAAAGGAGTACGACAAGGCTGCATATTGTCACCCTGCTTATTTAACTTATATGCAGAGGACATCATGAGAAATGCCGGGTTGGATGAATCAGAGGTCGGAATTAAGATTGCCGGGAGAATTATCAACAACCTCCGATATGCAGACGATACCACCCTAATGGCAGAAAGCGAAGAGGATCTAAAGAGCCTCTTGTTGAGGGTGAAATAGGAGAGTGCAAAAGCTAGTTTGAAACTCAACATTAAAAAAACTAAGATCATGGCATCTGGCCCTATCACTTCCTGGCATATATTTTATTTATTTATTTATTATTGCATTTATATCCCGCCTTTTTTTCCTCTTGCAAGGAACCCAAAGCGGCTTACATTATCCTCCTCCTCTCCATTTTATCCTCACAACAACAACCCTGTGAGGTAGGTTGGGCTGAGAGTGTGTGACTGTCCCAAAGTCACCCAGTGAGCTTCCATGGCTGAGTGGGGACTAGAACCCGGATCTCCCAGCTCCCAGTCCAACACTCTTGCCACTACACCACACTGGCATAGAAGGGGAAGAAATGGAAGCAGTGACAGATTTTACTTTCTTGGGCTCCAAGATCACCGCAGACGGTGACTGTAGCCATGAAATTAAAAGACGCTTGCTCCTTGGGAGGAAAGCTATGGCAAACCTAGACAGCATAGTAAGAAGCAGAGACATCACCTTGCCAACAAAGGTCCGTCTAATCAAAGCTATGGTTTTCCCAGTAGTAATGTATGGCTGTGAGAGCTGGACTATAAGGAAGGCTGAGCGCCGAAGAACTGATGCTTTCGAACTGTGGTGCTGGAGAAGACTCTTACGAGTCCTCTGGACTGCAAGGAGGTCCAATCAGTCAATCCGAAAGGAAATCAACCCTGAGTGCTCATTGGAAGGACAGATACTGAAGCTGAAGCTCAAATATTTTGGCCACCTAATGCGAAGAAAAAACTCTCTGGAAAAGACCCTGACGCTGGGAAAGACTGAAGGCAAAAGGAGAAGGGGACGGCAGAGGATGAGATGGCTAGATAGCATCACCGATGCAATGAATATGAACTTGAGCACATTCCGAGAGAGAGCACAGGACAGGAAGGCCTGGCGTGCTATGGTCCATGGGGTCACGAAGAGTCGAACACGACTGAACGACTGAACAACAACTTTTAATAAGGCAATCTCTGTGCATTCTTGTTGCATTTCAAGTCAGTCTGAACTCACTGTTCCCCCCCCCCCCATACACTGGGCTGGTTTGCATAATCACTGTGGCTTAAACAAAGAGATGTGTAATCTGGTATTTGCCTGAATTCTGGGATGGTGTAAAAGCCAGAAAGGAACAGAATGGGCTGGAATGGACCCTTTATATTAAAAAAAAAACAACATTTTTTGAAAAAAGCCAACATTTTTGAAGTATTGAAGAAAAATGGCCCAGAATGGCAACTTCCGAGTGAGCCAAATCAACCAAACTTGCCAGTCACACATTACTAGATGGGACAGACATAATAAGATCCAAAACTTCCACAGAAACCACATTTCAATAGCCAATCCCAGGCATGGTCCATATTCTACAAAAGTTAGGCTGGAACAAGTGAGTCCAAGTGAGCCAAATCAACCAAACTCACCAGTCAACCAAAATCAACCAAAGTTAGGCTGGAACAAGTGAGTCCAAGTGAGCCAAATCAACCAAACTCACCAGTCACACCAGACTAGATGGGTTTGCTCTAAATAAGTCACAAAACATCCATACAAACCACATTTCAGTAGCAGTTCCAGGCCATAGTCTATATTCTGAAAAACAGCCCGGAACGGCAACTTCAGTATGGACTACTGCCCAGAATGGTTATCAGAACGTGGTTTTTGTGGCTGTTCTGTGGCTTATTGCATCCCTGCCATGGAATTATGTGTGACCAGTGAGTTTGGTTGATTTGTCTCATTCAGAAGTGGCCGTTCCAGGCCATTCTGTTCTGTTTCAGGTGTGTTCTGGACATTATGTGGTATTCCCCATAGTAACCTATGGCTGCAAGAGCTGGACCATAAGGAAGGCTGAGCGAAGGAAGATAGATGCTTTTGAACTGCGGTGCTGGAGGAAAATTCTGAGAGTGCCTTGGACTGCAAGAAGATCAAACCAGTCCATACTCCAGGAAATAAAGCCAGACTGCTCACTTGAGGGAAGGATATTAAAGGCAAAACTGAAGTACTTTGGCCACATCATGAGAAGACAGGACACCCTGGAGAAGATGCTGATGCTAGGGGAAGTGGAAGGCAAAAGGAAGGGGGGGCCGACCAAGGGCAAGGTGGATGGATGATATTCTGGAGGTGACCGGCTCGACCTTGGGGGAGCTGGAGGTGGCGACGGCCGACAGGAAGCTCTGGCGTGGGCTGGTCCATGAAGTCACGAAGAGTCGGAAGCGACTGAACGAATAAGGTAATAACGGTTTATCCCTAAAATATTGTTCTCGAGTGTTTCTAACACAAGTCACTATTTTTGGCATTTCTTTTGATGTGAAGGGGCCGTTCCGACCCGTTCCGTTCCAGCTTTTACACCGTCCCCTGAATTCCTCTTCGATCTTGAGCTGCCTGGTTATGAGGATGGGCTGAATTCCCCGCGGCGACGAGGTCCGCAGTTCTCCGCTTGGGCGCATTCCAGGAGCTGTTGATTGGCTGCGGCGCACAGCCAGGCTGCTCCGCCCACTGGGCGCGCCCGCTCGCAAGGAGGACCCGGTGCTTATCAACAGAGCCACGAGGAGGGAGACCATTCTCTGCCAGAAGCCGGAGCGGCTGCACCTGTTTCGAATTCGTTGCTTGGTGCTGCGTCCTCGGCCTTTGTCTCTTGCTGGCGGCGGCAGAGCTGGCTACTGCGGATCGGGGTGCTTGAATCAAAGGATTCCCTCCGCTAGGTCAGATTAGGACAGCTGCACGTTGCTGCCGCGGCTGGACTTGGAGGTAAAGTGAACCCACGTATTGAACCTGCTTTGCAAACCCCATCTTCTCCACGTGTACTCCGAAGTCCACGTAGCTTTATTACAAGGATACCTAACATTGGGTATCCTGTACTTGCATGTTGTATGGGCGGGTGCGTGACGGTGTGTACACGCGTATTTGCGATGTGGCATTATGGTTAGTTTGTGCCCCTTTCCTCTTGCTCTCCAGTTTCTCTCTCAAGCGGATCTTTAAAAAACCATATTGTCTGGTCTCTTCCCGTATTCACAGGCGCTTGGAGTGAGCCGAGCGTATTGTAGAAAATCTCTATATGAAATCAGGTATCCACGTTTCTTAGGAATTGAACGAGAGAAATAGATAGAAAACAGGGTGGGGGTAGAACAAAGAACCCCATAATCCCCAATAAACTATATAAATCTGTGTCTGTATACTGTATTTAGAAGGGGGAGATCACGTCCAAATCTTCTCGCACCATGCACGTGGGGACCATTTCTTTCTCCTTCCAGGCTTCCTCATAAGGAAGGGGGATATTAGGAACCCAGGAAGCTGACCCAGATGCTGATTTTTTATTTTATTTTAAGGAGTGTTTTCTGTCTAAAAACTCATCCTGCCCCATCCTCAGCTTACCTGTTGTTTTCTTAAGTCTTTCTCCATCACCCATTGTCTATGAGCATATATGTGTGTAGCTCTCATAAGGGGTTCAGACCATGGGTCCATCTAGCTCCATATTGTCTCTTCTGACTGGTAGTGGCTTTCCAAGTTCTCTTTCCCAGCCTTACCTGGAGATGCCACGAGATTGCCCTGGGGCCACCTGCATGCAGAACATACATTCTTACCGCTGAGCCTCTCCCCACCATGGCTGTTAACATCAGAACATAAAGAAGAGCCATGCTGGATCAGACCAAGGGTACACCTAGTACATCCCTCTCTTCACACAGTGGCCAAGTAGGGGCTGGTGGAAAACCCACAAGTAGGACATGAGTGCAATAACATTCTCCTCACGTTCCCTAGCACCTGGTGCACACGCTGCCTCTGATACTGAAGGTAACAAAGACATTATGACTACTAGCCATTGATAGCCTTATCAATTAATTTGTTTAATCCCCTTCTAAATGCAAATTGGTGGCCATCACTATATCATGCGGAAGTGAATTTCATAGTTTAAATACGTGCCGTATGGAGGAGTACTTCCTTTTATCCGTTTTGATTCTCCCACCAAAAAGCTTCACGTGATGCCCCAGGTTCAGGTATTATGAGAGGGGGAGAAAATCTTCTCCCTATCCACTTTCACCACTAATTTTAATACACTTCTTCTATGTCTCCCCTTACTTGCCTGTTTCTAAGCTGAACTGTCCTAGTCGTTGTAATCTTTTCTCACAAGGGAAAGTCGCTCCAGCCCCTCGATCGTTTTAGTTGCCCTTTTCCGCACTTTTTCCAGTTCTACCATATGCTTTTCTAGGTATGGTAAGCAGAACTGTACACAACTATTACTGTAGAGCGGGAGGAATCACCTCTTTTCGTAGATGAGGGAAGGCAAGCAATTTATTGAGATCAGGAGATCTGCACTTCTTGGTTTTGTGGAATGTGGTAACCCAACTCCCCCCCCCCCCGCCCCACTCCCCTCCTTTGCAGGGTAGAGACCCATTCCTTTGAGATCTCTTCTCCAGACAGCACAGCCTGACCATTGTAATGCTGTCCCAGAACCTGAGCTAATCCTATCAGCTGAAGCATTCAAGTTCAGTTGCAAATTGTGGCAGCTGTTAAAACAGTTAATCTTCCTTCAATAAACAGTGGAATCTTGCTGGGTAGATGTAACTTCTCCAAAACAAATTAACTAATAGATTAAATAATGGGCTTATGCTCAACAGAAGCTTTTCAGCATCCCATAAGCTTGTCTTAGCACCTTCTGCCAGGTCAGGTTAAGGGAGTCACAAGCCTCTTATTTCAAATATAATGCAGCTCCTAAGTTCCTCTGTTTTGTTTCTTACTCAGTTTCTCACCCAACAGAGCTCCAACGGTAAGACATCCCTTAATACAGCCTGCCCCAACCTTATGCCCTCCCGATGATGGTGGACTACGATGCCTGTCATCCCCACTCAGCATTGGCCTGCTGTCTGGGGCTGATGGGTGTTGTAGTCCCAACATCCAGCAGGCACAAGGTTGGGAAAGGCTGCCCTAATAAATTAGGTATAGTAAGAGTGGGGAACCTGGGGGTCTCCAGATGTTGGACTACAATTCCTATCATCCCCATTGGCCATAATGGCTGGGGCTAATGGGAGTTGGAGTCCAGCAACATCTGGAGAACCCCAGATTCCCCATCCCTGTCCTAGGAGGTTTAAGCTAACCAGGTCTCATGTCTTACAGGGTTGAGCATACATGTTAGAGCTGCTTTCTCCAACCTGGTGCCCTGCAGTGGTATGGGACTATAATTCCCATCATCCCAAGGCAGCTTGCTTGTGCTGTCCAGGGGTGATGGCGTTTGTAGTCCAGCAGATGGAGGGCACCAGGTTGAGGAAGGCTGTGTTTGATTATACTGCAGGAATTCCTTAATATCCCATTCCTGCCCATTTTAAAGAGGAGCTGTACAGACTGATGGTGCTGTTCCCTGCCCTTTAATTATCTTGGTCAGTAGCCATGGTCTTTTTACATGCCCTGTTTCAAATTAAAGTTTACTGTGATCATAATTCTGTGACAATTCTATACAAGGTTGTGCCTGCTTCTGAAGAAGGAAACTTGTCCATCACTACAAGAGTGAAGCCATGGATGCAGAGAGTGGCAGAGCCAGGAAGAGGTTTCAGCAAGAAGTGACTTGCCCCATCTGCCTCTGTTACTTCACTGGTCCAGTGCTGCTACAGTGTGGGCACAGCTTCTGTGAAAGCTGCATCCGTAGATACTGGGAGAAGTCTGACACATTAGCTGCGTGCATCCATTGCAGGTTTATGGTCAAAAGAATGTTCGGGCCAAACACGGCTCTTGTGAACCTTGTCAAAATACTCTGTGATTGGGAAGCATCTGCAAAGAGAGAAGAGCCAGCCTCAGTACCAAAATGCAAGATGCACCATCAGCCCCTGGACCTCTTCTGCAAGGATGATCAGGCCCCCCTCTGCATGGAGTGTGACAGATCCCAGGAGTATGGAGGTCACAATGTGGTCCCCATGTTGGAAGCTGCCCAAGAGTATAAGGTAAGAGTGAGCTACTGATGGCAATTCCCAGTACATATTCTGAAAACTCTTGGGCTGACAAGGTTCAAGGCTGCCCAGAATTCACTCTTTCCTCCTGGGAAGCTACAGGAGATGGCTTTGCTAATGGAGTTGTGCAGAAATGGACTCTACAGGTCCTCAGGTGTCTTCTCATCTAATGGTACCTTACACATCCTAGCGATGAACTGTGGCTTTGAGGGGACTGAGGCCTGGTGGGCCTCATCCTCTCATATTCAACCCGGCTGTGTATGGGTGCCTCCATATATCTTATACACCTCCTTAACTCAGCTGGAACCCCACCAGGCATCGTGAAAGTCCTGGTAGCTCCTCCAAAGATCTCAGATCACCACCTTGGTGCCTGTTCACATGGTAACCTGGGTCTAAATATGCATGGATGACCATTAGAGAATCTACTTCATGATCAAGGATGAATTCACATTATTTCAAAATATAAAGGCCTTTTAGGGTGAAAAACATAATCCTGCATATATCCAAAAACAAGGCTCTGAACATAGAAATGGATGGAGCAAATTATATATTAGGCTTATAAGAATTTCAGATAAGTAGTTTTCATTTGTCTTCTGGGTACTAAGAGGCAATAGATGTTCCTCAGGTGTTTACTCACTCTAGCTATGCAACCCAGAACCAGAGTCAGGAACAGCTTCATCTTTTCATTTTCAGCAGTCCTGAAATGGGGTGGGGTGAGTATTAAACTATTTAACAATGTACAAGAGGTGCCAGTTCCTGTTTTTCCCCATGTCTGCTACATTTACTGACAAATCTCCCTTTTTGGAAGTATATAATCTCCAGTAATAATCCTTGCATTTGTTGACACTTTTGCTGATAAGGTTTATGAATTATCAAAGATAGGCAAGGCAGAATTTGGCTTTGCAGTTCTAGCTTTAAAAGATTTGCCAGTCAATCATTAATTATTAAATTGGTAGTTTCTTGAAGGAATGTGCTGTCTGATAGGATGGGGGAAACAACCAGGCTGTGTTTTGAGAGGTGCCAGGCCAGGAGGTGGAGAAAGTGACACAAAGGAGTGGGAGAAGGGGCTAAACTGCCCATCCTTCCATTTCTATCTTCCCCTTCTTCCAAAAAGATCAGGGCAGTATACATAGTTCTCCCCCTTTTATCCTCACAATAACCTTGTGAGGTAGGGTAGGCTGAGAGATAGTGACTGGAACACAGGAAGCTTTGGTCCATCCAGCCCAGTACTGTCAACAGTGACTGGCAGTGGCTCTCCAGTTTTAGGCAGGGATCTTTCCTAGCCCTGCCTAGAGAAGCTGGGGATTGAACTTGAGACCTTCTGCATACAACTCAAGTGCTCTATCACACTTAACCAGCTCTTCGCTGGTCATCCAGTGTGCCCCATGACTGAATGGGGAATTGAATCTAGATCTCCCTGGTTCTGGTCGAACCCAGAACACTCGAACCCAGGCTTTCCCAAGATTGGGTTCTCAGATGTGTTTGACTACAACTTCCAACATCCCCACCCAATGTGGACAATTGTAGGGGACGGTGGGAGTAGTTGCTGTCAGACAACATCTGGGGACCCAACACTGGAAAGGCTGCTAACAATATCACCCTGGCTCTAACACTGGAATGTCAGGCAGGGAGGAAACAAAAGAATTGTTTCTCTTCCTTTCTCATTTGGTCTCTTTTTAAGTGACAGTTTTGATGGCTGTCTGTCGCAAACCTCCAACAAGGATCCAAACACCTTCTGCTTTCTTTTCAGGATCAGATCAGCAGCTGCGTGGAGATTATGGGGGAGGAGAGAGAAAAAATTCTGGCATACAAAGCTGACATAGAAAACAAAAAGCAAAACCTGCTTGTAAGTGTCTCTATTACTGGGAAGTGAACCAGTACTGAAACAGGTGTTTAGAAAGGTTAAATATTAAATGCAGAAAAGCCATGCTGCAGCTTGGCTTTTCAGGGTGTCTATTTCTTTGGAAAGGCCTGGTCTCCCATAAAAATGCGAATTCAAAGACTGTTCTAAAGAAGCAAACTTATAAATCCTTAGGAAATTGTTTCCTGGCTGAAAGTTGATCTGAAAATGCAGAGGAGCCCTGTCTAGGGATTTAGTTTTCATCACCTACCTCTTGATGCTATAAAGACTTTGTTCCTAAAATTGCCTTTTTTCCCCTTCTCTTTCCATCACCTTGTCACAGAAGCAAACAAAATCAGAAAGGGAAAAGACAGTAGCTCACTTCCAGTTCCTGCGCAAGATGTGGGAAATACACGAGAAGCTTCTGTTTGCCCAGATGGAAGAGGTGGACAAGGAGCTCACGCAGAAAGGGGATGAGGACAGGGCCAAACTCTCTGAAGAATTCTTCTCTCTTGGAAATATCATCTGGGAGATGGAGAACAAGTGTCGGCAACCAGCAATAAAACTTCTGCAGGTAAGGCGGTGGCAGAAATGGTTCAGGTCAGGAGGGCCTGAGTAGAAATGCTGCATTTTCACCTGTTTTATGGCTTGGCTCTGGAGGATATTATAGTGTAACAGAGTAGGCCAGCTTTGTTACTGTGTATGCTGTCTAAAAAGTTGTGGCTGCCTTAGTTACGTTGCTATGAAGTGAGGCTTCAAGCTGAGTTTGAAAATGACTAGTGGGGAGAAGCTATAAGCTACCTTTGTTTGGATTGGTCAAGTGGGCTAGTAATGGTGACCGGCAGTTAGAAGTTCCATAAGAAATACGATAGGCTACGATATTTGGAAAAGGTCTGTTAGGGACAGTTAGAGATGGGTGGTGACAGGCAGGGGCATTGCTAGGCCCATGAGGACCCAGCGCCAAACCTATTTAACGGCCCTGGGTGAATTCCACAGAGTCCTGAGCATCTGTTGGTGCCAATGGAAGTTGTTTTTCTGACCATCATTGCCACACGAGACATTTTCAAGGGGGATTGCAGCTGGGGAGGGAAGGGTTAACTCACCCCTTCCCGTTCGCTGCAATAACCCCACTACTCACATCTTTCCTTATATGACAAGCTTAGAAAACTACTTTTCCATTGGTTTGGGACAATCTGGTCAGGGTGCAAACTAACTGAAGAAATTTTATTTCAGTATTTGGATGAGAAATTAGTTAGCTGGTTTTGCTTCCTGTGAAATTCAAGTAA
The DNA here is from genome assembly GCF_057233095.1 of Heloderma suspectum. NCBI lineage: Eukaryota > Metazoa > Chordata > Lepidosauria > Squamata > Helodermatidae > Heloderma > Heloderma suspectum. Next base: position 362,400,990 of record NC_139459.1, on the reverse strand, counting down.
ATCTTATTTCTAAATTTGCATATGTAGATATAAATGAGCATATGCAGATTTCTGCCCGGGGACCTTTGCATTTCTTCTTTCTTTTGAAGGATTAGCTGGGGTTGAGTTTAGGGAACCCCGTTCTGAGGGAGAAGCTACTAGGCGCAGTAACCAGGCAATCTCAGCCTATTATTGGAAGTGTTGCACTTTATTGCCTTAAGTACATAATTCCCCCATTTTTATTTATTTTTATTGCATTTATTTCTCACTGTTTTTCCTCTTGCTAGGCATCTTTCATAGTTCTCCTTTTAGCCTCATAACAACAACCCTGTGGAGTAGGCTCGACTGAGAGTCAGTGACTGGCCCAAAGTCATCTAGTCAGCTTCATGGCCAAGTGAGGACTTGAACCTGGGTATTCCAAGTCTCAGCCCAACACTCTAACCACTACACCACACTATTACCTTTGTCCCTTCACACCCCTTTCACCTATGGAAGGAGCTCTGTTATGTAGAGGAGCGTCCAAGGTGAACAGGCCTGTGCACATAGTAGTCTTTCTTTCTTTCATAGTAGTCTTTCTTTGTAATGTGATGGAACTCTCCTTTCTTTAAAGGAACATCATGGAGATGGAGGAAAAATCACAGCAGCCCAGAGAGCTAGGAGAGCATATTTAACTTAATGCAGATTAGTGACTCCTCTTTAATGTTAATGGAATCTGACATTGTTCTCAGCCCTTTGCTATTGATTTGGCTCCTAATGGCTTCCAATTAGATCAGGGTGTGTGTGTGTGTGTGAGCAAATTATGGCCCTCCAGATGTTTTGGCCTACAACTTCCATGATTCCTCACCACTGGCTATGCTGGCTAGGGGTGATGGAAGGCCACAAGTTGCCCATGCTTGCAATAGATGGTGCTGCCTTGATGTCCTGCTTGTGGGTTTCCAAGAGGCTGTTCTTACTAACCAGGCCTGGCCCTGCTAGTAGGCAGCATGAGGCAGCTGATAATTTATGGGTGTCATGAAAGGGCAGCATATTGTTAGTTACTTAACTTACCATTGTTGTTGCATCTTTACTGTCTAGGTGGTCGAGATACGTTTGTGGCATTTTCTGCCTCAGGTGCTAAAGTGACTTGAATGGTGTTGGGTATTATGCGCCTTGACATGTCGGGGAGGGGTGTAATTTGCTGCTCCACCTCAGGCAGCCAAATGTCTTGGGCCAGGCCTGTTGCCACAGGATGCTCGACTAGACAAGATGCTTGGTCTGATCCAGCAGGGCTGCTCTTCTGTACCTCTCCAGGGTGGTAACCTTTGTCATTTCAGGCATCCCACTTCTTTTCAGAAGTTGCACTACCTTCTGAGGTCATCCTCTGTCTTCATAGCAGGGTCTTGATACAATGGCCAGTGGCAAGCACTGAGTTCCCTCTTTTTTTTTCTCTCTTGTCCCTATAGGATGTTAGAAGCACTTTGCAGAGGTAAGTGAGTCCCACTCATTTTCATTCCTGCTTCATGAGGCTGGGATCTCTGCAGATAGCAGGTGAAGGTCATGGTGCTGCTTGGGGTGGGGGCTGTGACCGCCAAGCAGCTAAGTCTAATGATAACATGCTGGGTGTCTAATCATAACCTATATTGATGATATTCAAAAGCGCCTTTGGGAAGTACTTTCGGGGGGCCTTTTCTGGCATGAAGGTACAGCCCTCTCTTTGATTTTATTCTGCAGTTCTCAGTCTGTGCTGGTCTGGCTTCCAAAGCAGGGTGTATTCATCAATTCTAGAGCAAGGAGTCATCCTAATCACTTCTCAAAACAACCCCCCTCTACCTCATTCCAAGACACTTGATATCTGTCTCTTCTCTCAAAACAAGTCACTAAACTTTGCTTAGTCCATTTGTGTGCTTGTTTGTGTCTCCAGGCCAGCCTGTCTCATATACTATTCTCCAGATATGTAGGACTGCTGTTTCTGGCTGGGGATATTGGGAGTTGCAGTTAAACACATCAGGAAGACAGCAGGTTGGAGAAGGCTGCTCTAGGCCAGGGGTGGGCAAAAGGAAGATCTTTAGATGTTTTGGACTTCCAACTCCCAGAAGCCCTTGCCAGCATGGCCAACAGTCAGGAATGCTGGGAGTTGAAGGTGAAAACATCTGGAGATCTGCTTTCTCTCCACCCTGGCTCTAGGGTTTTGTCCCCTTTTCTCCACTTGGGAATTCTGGGGTGGACAGATTGTGAATTAACTTTCTCCATCCCCTCACTCTTTCTTCAGGTTTGAGGAAAGAAAGAAGTTTGAGACTCCTGTTCTTCCTCCTGGACTGGAGGACAAGCTCTGGGAATTCTGCGATATAAACTGCTTTCTGGAGGGTGTCATAAAGCAATTCAGTGGTGAGGAGAATGGCTGCCAAGATTTTGTTCCTGCTGTTACAGTGGTTCAGGGGTGGGCGCAAAAAGGCTCAAGGCCCTGTGTAATGTGAACAGGAAGATTGAGAACTTGAGTGCCAGTAGAGAAGGCAATTTTAATTAGCGGTGTGTGTCCGTATGGGGTATTGCTCCTGCAACATTTGCTCACAGCTGCATTCTCTAGAATTATTTTGAAATTATTCTTGGTTTGTATCTCCAGGCGCTTATTTGTTGCTATTGGCACTTCAAGATCCTCCCTTGTTTAGCGACTCTCTATCTTCCAGAGGATGAGTTTGTATGAGGGAGGGGGCTGACTCTTCAGGGGCAACCCCCTTAGACTATCTTCCTAGTCCTTTTTTTCAGGAACACACCACACACACCCTCCTGTTCTCTTTGCTGCCCTTTCTCCATGACTGAGGCCAAAATGGATCCTTTTGCCACAGTGGGTCATAATTGGGGGCTTGCGTAAAGATCTAATGGCAACTGCTGTGTTTCCATTTTTAAAGCTAAGCATGGCTGGGCCTGGCAAGTACCTGGATGGAAGGCCACCAGGGAAGTACTTGTTTCTACCCCTCAGCAACATGGAGGAAGAACAGGAGAAAAATTGAGCAAATACGGTATTTGCCTGTGGTATGTCACAGGTGTTATATTAAAAAAAAGTCATGTTGATCCAGGAAGGAAAATCCAAAATCTATAGTTAGATAATGGGAAGCTTGACACATAATATTAAGCCAGAATTGTTTAAACTCTGGGTTACCATGAGCGAGTGAGTGTGCTAGTGCATGCAGCTCAATCACTCTTTTTTGCTAGCAGCTAAATATGCTAGGGACTCTCTATTCCTGGCTTGGTTAGTGTTACATCTGAGCTGGGAACTCTGGCTTGTCTCTCTCCCAACAACCCAGAGTTGTAACCCCAAAACATTTCCTGACCCCCCATTTCTGAAAGCACAAAGGCTGACTGTAAGGGCTGAGTATTTTATATGGCTATTTTAATTGTGACAAAATGCAGATGGAAAACCTCTGGATGATATGAGTACAAATTCTATTGCTCCTTCCCTAATTCCAACATGGGCATGAAGTGAATGTATGCTAATGGCAAAATGGATTCCCTTCTAGGGCAATTTTGGTGGGGAGAGGGCAGGCGGGTGAGAGGAAAGGGAGGTCCTGTGTTGTCATCCAATTTCATTAAAATGTTTGGAAGCTCCTCTGAATGCCCATGTAAAATAAATAGTTCAGCTGCAAGTTTGATTTGATCCATCACAGAATCATAGAATCATAGGGTTGGAAGGGGCCTACAAGGCCATCGAGTCCAACCCCCTGCTCAATGCAGGAATCCAAGTCAGAGCATCCCTGACAGATGGCTGTCCAGCCTCGTCTTGAAGGCCTCCAGTGTGGGAGAGCCCACCACCTCCCTAGGGAATTGGTTCCATTGTCGTATTGCTCTAACAGTCAGAAGGTTTTTCCTGATGTTCAGCTGGAATCTGGCTTCCTGTAACTTGAGCCCATTATTCCGTGTCCTGCATTCTGGGATGATCGAGAAGAGATCCTGGCCTTCCTCTCTGTGACAACCTTTCAAGTACTTGAAGAGCGCTATCATATCTCCCCTCAGTCTTCTCTTCTCAAGGCTAAACATGCCCAGTTCTTTCAGTCTCTCTTCATAGGGCTTTGTTTCCAGTCCCCTGATCATCTTTGTTGCCCTCCTCTGAATCCTCTCCAGTTTGTCTGCATCCTTCTTAAAGTGTGGTGCCCAGAACTGGACACAGTACTCCAGATGAGGCCTAACCAGTGCTGAGTAGAGGGGAACTAGTACTTCTCGGGATTTGGAAGCTATGCTTCTATTAATGCAGCCCAAAAGAGCATTGGCCTTTTTTGCAGCCACATCACATTGTTGGCTCATATTCAGCTTGTGATCGACAACAATTCCAAGATCCTTCTCACTTGTAGTGTTGTTGAGCCACGTATCCCCCATCTTGTAACTGTGCATTTGGTTTCTTTTTCTAGGTGCAGAACTTGGCATTTATCCCCATTAAATGTCATTCTGTTTTCTGCCCAGTGCTCCAGTCTATCCAGATCACTTTGAATGTTGTTTATGTCTTCCAAAGTATTAGCTATCCCGCCCAGTTAGGTGTCATCTGCAAATCTGATCAGCATTCCCTGCACCTCCTCCTCCAAGTCATTAATAACAATGTTGAAGAGCACTGGGCCCAGGACTGAGCCCTGCGGTACCCCACTCGTTACTTCGCCCCAGTTGGAGAAGGTCCCATTGATAAGCACTTTTTGAGTCCAATTCTGTAGCCAACTGTGGATCCACCGGATCGTTGTTTCATTTAGCCCACTTTGAGCTAGTTTGCTCATCAGGAGATCATGGGGCACTTTGTCGAAAGCTTTGCTAAAGTCGAGGTATATGATGTCTACAGCATTCCCACAGTCTACAAGGAAGGTTACTTGATCAAAAAATGAGATCAGATTCGTCTGGCAGGACTTGTTTTTGACAAATCAGTGAGATTGATCAGTTTTAAAAAATAGTCAACTAAAAAGGTGTCCTGATTAATCTGGTAGAGTAATCTACCCTAAGAGGCAAGTACTTTAAAAACCTATGCATATCTGCTGTTAAAAAGTGTACATCTCTAAAACAAAGACAGTTGTTTCTTGCTTCAGAAATATTGCCATACATGCAAGTTTATGCAGGGTTACCTGTAAAGACTTTTGCTATAACTTGGTAAATGTTAGTCATGGTTAAGTCCCCTGGAAGCTAATGGGAAAAGATTATGATTAATTTAATGGTGATGTTGATGGTTTTATAGAATCATAGAATCATAGAACTTTTAGTGAACTTAAAGTGATTGGGGCCTGAGGCAGTCCTTAGCGTATTTCCTGTTATGTAAGTTCTGTGTAACTCAGGCAGACTTATCTTGAAATGTAACTTAGCTTTACAGCCCAATCGTAAATATGTTTACTTAGAAATATTTACTTTCAAGTAAAGTATACATAAGCTTGTAGCCTTAAGGCAATAATCTTATATGACAACTTGCCAACTTTAAAAAAAAAAAAAAAAATCCTAGAGCTGCTGTCGATGGATATGATGCCTGGGAACCTCCTTAGGCAAAGGAAAAAAATGATTATTTGGAAACTGATTCAGAATTGTGGGAACAATCCCCCCCAGCCTTTCTTGAAGTTGTTTCAGGATTTACTTATTCTTTTAATTGAAATAAGGAAAACATGTGCTTTAAAGGATATCAGATGGCTCTTTTTGAGTGTTATAAAAATTTGTTATGCATGATGGTATGATGCTTGATGGCTACTCCCTTTCCTTCCCCAGCCACTCTAGAAAATGGACTTCCACTACTAGACGGTAAGTTGAAGGATCTGCTGGAGGACCCAAAACGCAGAGGAAGGGAGGGTCATCAGGAAGCTGCCTGCTTCGATTTTATTATGAGTTCCCCAGTCCTGTGCTGCAGGCATTGGAACCATCAATGGGTTAACTCTGCGTAGCAGAAAGTTAATGAGGGAACAGTTCCCTGCTAATTTCTATACTTGCTTTCCCTGACTTTTCTGCCAGCTAATTGATATGTCTTCCTTTTTTCTCATTTCCCCATCACTTCCCAACAGAATTAGTTATTCTGGATCCAGACACCGCTCATCCCATGCTCATTCTGTCTGAAGATCGTCTGAGTGTGCACTGGGGAGAGAAACCTCAAGAACTGCCCAATAATCCAGAGAGATTCGACGTCCTCACTGCTGTGCTAGGGCATCAGAGATTTACAGCAGGCAGAAAAAACTGGGAAGTCACTGTAAATAATGGGGGGCAACAGTGGGTGCTGGGGGTTGCTAAAGAGTCTGTGGTAAGGAAAGGCTTATTCAAAATGAGTCTTGAGAAAGGGTTCTGGGGTGTGATGAAGCATGAGCAGAGTTACAGAGCTCTCAACCACCATCCTCTTTCGGTAAGTGGGGAGCTCAAGAGGATCCGCATCACTCTGAACTATCCAGGGCGACGAGTGGGCTTTTTTGATGCTGATTCAGACAGCCACATCTATACCTTCTCAAATGCTTCATTCTCTGGAGAGCCCATTGTCCCGTTCTTTTGGCTGGGGGAGAGAGGCCAGCTAACAATCTCTTTCCAGTGGTTCTCAAATGCTTAGTGTAATTTTTTGAACCTATGGCTACAGGGTGCATACTGCAGGAGCATATTTGGGGGGGAGGAATGAAAATTTCATGGGGTTTGCAAATGACTTGGGAGGCACATTCACATAACCCACATCGCACATCGCACATCGCATGCTTGTGACACTCCCCCACCCCTCCAAATAGCTGTTGAATGTGAGTACAGAGGTCTCTGCCGGCAGACCATGAGCCAAAAATGCCGCTTTGGCAGACAACATGGTCCTCTTTTTAATCATCTCCAAGTAACCCCCACAATGGATTTTTCAAATTTGGTTTGCCGCGTATATGCCAAAAAGACCATCCTACCTGGTATGCCAAATCTGAAATCTTATTCTGGGCAAATATGGAAGCTGCCAATCCAGAAGACGTTATTGCAAAGGTGGGAACGCTCTGATTTATACCATTTTTCTTTAATATGATCTTTTATTAGTAGTTAATTTTTTTAACAAGAACATTTTCCTTTTTGTATAACATATCGGAACGTGTTTTGTGGAGGTTTTTTTTAAAGAATTCATATATGAAAAGATTTTTCTTGTAATAAAGGGTTTCTCTTTTCAACTTTCTCTTCAGTTTTAAAAGCATCTTACACCTCTGTACATTTAATTTGATTAGTTCTTTAAAAAAATGGAAAAATGCATTCTGCCTTTCCATTATGACAATCTTCAAAGTAGCTTACATCAAAATTAAAATCACAATAAATGTAAGTAAACTGCATAAAAAGCCACAGAGTAAAACCATTACAAATCACTGTGTTAAGAGCTTGGGTGAGACGGATGGACTTAGCCCAGCATCTAAGTGATAATAACGAAGCACCATTCAAACCTCTTGAAGGAGGAAAGTTCAGAGATAGGGTGCCAACACAAAAAAGACCATTTCTCCAGTAGATACTTGCCTTCTCACATCAGAGGAATCTGATGAAGGGTCTCAGAAGGTATCAAGTCTGGGGTATGAAGTTCAAGTGGGAGAACTCTGGGAAAGGCTGTAGTCCAATTTTAAAATGCATGCTTTGCATTCATCAAGTCCCAAGTTCAATCCTTGGTATTTCAAATTACTGCTGTAAAAGGCTCTTATATGAAAACCTTGGAGGGCTGCTGCTAGCTGACAATGCTAAGGTAGATGGACCATTGGCCAGATTTAGTAGAAAGCACTTCCTAGGGCTGCAGCTCCTCCTCAGTCAAAAAGGCTTGAGGAATCCCAAAGAACGGAATTTGCCAATGTGATTATATCACTAAACTAATATCCAGTACCACTTTGAGGCTTGCCTCTCTTTTCTTTTCTCAGAATGAAAGTATGTTACTCAAGCAAGTAAGTTCTCCGTACTTGTTTTTCTTATGTCTTCTCACAAAGTTATAGAGGTGAAAAATATGCACCATAAGGGAAACTTAAACCCTCTGCTGGGAAGAGGAGGCATTCAAGATGAGGCTGGACAGGAAGCACCCTAGAAAGTATCTCTTAGATCTGTAAGGCCTCCCTGGTTGTAGAAGGTTTGCATCTCCTAGATAACACCCATTTCTCAGGCAGTGGGAGAGTGGAACAGATTGCAAAGGATAAACCCTTTCTGAGAGACCTGGGCCAAATAGGCTTAAAATGCTACTTAGAAGGAACCCCTGGCTCTGCCATCTAGTAAAGAGCAAGATTGCACTGTTGGGCATGAGTAATAACTTATCAGGCCTTAAGCCTCAAAAAGCAGACAAAGAAACAGAAAAAAGGGCCAAAACAGACATTACTTCAAATATTCATTTTTACTCTAGGTGCAAGGGAGAGCAATCTAGATCTTAAAAGCCTTCCTACCACCCTTGCTAGGGTTCCAATCCAGGCTGTGCCCTCCACCCACTCGGCAGTATTTATTTATTTATTACATTTATATCCCGCCTTTTTTCCTCCAAGGAACTCAAGGCGGCGTACATAATCCTCCTCATCCATTTTATCCTCACAACAACAACCCTGTGAGGTGGGTTGGGCTGAGAGTCTGTGACTGGCCCAAAGTCACCCAGTGAGCTTCCATGGCCGAGTGGGGACTAGAACCCGGATCTCCCGACTCTCAGTCCAGCACTCTAGCCACTACACCACACTGGCTCTACACCACACTGGCTCAGTAGAAATAAAGACTTGAGCTGCTAGTTACAGGTTTAAGATAATGGCTGTTTTGGCCCAAAGAAAGAAAACTACAGGAAAGGCAGCTGCTTCTACGAAGCAGCTCTCCCCATCCTGGAAATAGCAAATGCAGGTGCTTCAGTATTTGGTGTTCCCCAGTTACCGCGGGCTCCAGAACACAGAGCATGGTGACCTTCACAGTACATCCAACCTAGCCATGGCACGAAGAGGGAGAACAACGCATACCATGTAACCCAGGAGGCCAGCCCAGGCAAGCTCCTGATGCATCACACGCCTTGTCCCTCATCGCAGGGAAACGTGTGTGCGGGCAATTCAGCAGCTCAACAGGTAAAACTATAACTGCTATTATGGGGACACGCCCACCCATAGGAGTCCAGCAGGTGGCACTGACTCCTCCCCGCTCGCAATGCCAGGGGCAGCAGAATTGTGTAGCTGTCACTCAACCAGGGGATGGGGCCCCACATGTTGCCAGTGGTGAACAGGCTGGTAGCTAATCAAACCAAGGCCAGTCTTGTGAAATGGCACTACAAGCACCTTCAAGGGGAAGGGGTAGAAACTCCTCAAGATTAGATAGCAGTTTCTCCCCTTTGTTCTTCTTCCCACTCATTCCATAGCAGGAGCAGATCCGGGCCCTATCACATTGCCACGCCACACAAAACAGAACAGAAAAGATAAGGAAGATTCCCCCATAGGTTATGCAAACTGTCTTACTGGGGGTTACTGCTCTGACCTGCAGGCAGCTGGAGAAGGGAAGGGAGAAGCTGTGTCCTGACTCCTCTGGAGAAGCTGCACAGAAAGCCAGAGCCCAGCCTGGCAAAGTGGCCATTTTGGGACAACAGCAAACCACCAATTCAGTCATGTTACTGAAGTGCGAAGTATAAGGTTGTTAGTTACACATTGCCAAAAAGAGACAAAAGAAGACACCAATTGGCATATTTGCATATGCTAATTCATATGTATAGATGGAAATGTAGAAATAATAAATACAATGCATCTCATCATAGTGTAGAAAACTTACTAGATGACCTGTGTGCCTGTTCAGTCTGCGGTGCTGGGGGCAGACTGTTGATAGACAACTTCAAGGCTACAACTGTGGAAAGAGTCCTTTAGCCTCACCCCTAATGTGTTACATGTACCCCAGAATGGCTTGTGTTTAGTATGAACTAGAGTTACTCCATGTTGTTGGCATCATAGTCTGTAAGAAGCAAATTACAGCCTATAAGCAGTTTCCCTGAGAAATGGAAGGGAGGATGAATTCCTCCTCAGACTGCAGGCTAACATTGTATTTTATGCAGACTGGCAAGCATCCACCCCAGTCCAGGAAAAGAACATTGTCCCTTTTCAGATAACAGACTGTGTGAGACTGCCTCCAAGTAATGCAGCTACTAGAGCATGGCTACAGTTCTTCCCTATATGTGATGTATTTCTCTGTATAAAAGCCCACCCCACTGAACACTCGGGGCTCTCTGCCCCTTTGTTGACAGAGTGCCTTGCTGGCCTTGCAATAAAGCGCTTTCAGATCCAGAGTCTTACCCTTGTCTAGTGTGATCCATTGGCCAGCTAAACAATGAACATGTGAGTGTGTTCCACTCATACAACACAACTATTCTCCCTTCTTATGGTTCTTTATCTTTAAATGGATTTGGACATGACAGCCCAGCACAAGGAGGGGCAACTTCAAATAGAGAAATATCCTGTGTAAGGTAAGACACCTGGCTAGCTAATGAAAGGGAAGGCAGAGATAAGCAGGAAGTAAATGAACAAATCTCTCCCAGAAACAGGCCTGATCTTGCTTACCTTGATGGCCGAATTCCTTTACCCACAGGTTTTTCAATTGGATAAATAGATGCTAAAATGGGATGTAGAAGACTGAATTAATCAGCCCAGGAGGAAAGCATAAAACTAAGATCCACCACAGGTGGTAATGAACATTCCTCCTTTTCATCCAGCCTTGAGTCTTAAGGGTGAAGATTAAGGAGCATGGCTATAAAGTCCTATGTTGAACAGTGGGTCACCCCTGCAGAGTGGGCAGAAACCACACCTCATATTAGTATGTCAGACTGAGGCGATCACAATCTGAGAACTCCCAGAGTGGGCCCACAATGTTGATGAGAAATAAAATCTGTAAACTGGTACAAGGGGCCTTGTGTTGGTACAATCTGAGACTGCTATACTTTATTAAGAAATTAATTGTGGCAGATCCCTCTTCCCTCAGAAATGGAAGAGGTTGCAATTGAACCAGCCAGGAGTTCCAGAATTTTGCTTCTGTGGAGCATATTGGGACCAACATTCACCCTAGAAACTATGTCTTTTTTCATGTTTAAGAATAGACACAGGGCCCTGATCCCAACTGGCCCATAACAGCAGTTGGGGAGGATTAAAGGCCCAATCTCCCCAATCTCCTGTCTATTCTATAATAAAAATGAAAAAAAATATAGCTGCTAGAATTAAAGTAATGCCTGTTTTAGCCCATCAACACCTAAATAGTTCCAGAACATTTTCTGTGTATATTGGTCACCTTCCCCCTCAGAAACAGAAGAGGGCAGTGAGCTGTCTGGGTAGAGAGAACATGTTCTCCTTTAGCTGAGGAGGGCCTTCCTGCCTTTTTTCCTCCTCTGAAGTCACTTGACTAAAGCTGCAATCCTATGCATGTTTAGACAGAAAAAAAGGTCCCACAGCTCCTAGCATTCCTCAGACAGTCATGCTGGCTGGGGAATGCTGAGAGTTGTAGTACTTTTTTTCTGTCTAAACATGCATGCATGGGATTGTGCCCAAAGAGGAGCAGGTTGTGAGAACAGTTTTTGTCTCCCAAACCCTGAGGGGGCCAAGGAAGCATTTCCAATGGCAACAGAAAAAGAGCCTCTTCTAGATGGCTATTGCTTAAAAAACGGGGGGGGGGGGGGAGCACCCATCTCCTCCTGCAGGGAAAACAAACAAACCGCAAGCATCCCTGTTACCACTTTTGTCCTCTCCTCCCAGCTGCAGAGGACCTCCTATGTGCAGCTTCTATCTTAAAGTCAATCATTCTTGCTGTGCAAGCATGCCCAGAACATACAAATAAATGGAGAAGCCATTTTATTTATTTAGGGTATGATCCTATGCATGTTCTTAATGCTCTTAATGATATAGGGTGGGATACAAATGTTTTAAATAAATAACTAAAATAAATGTTTAGAAAGAAAAAAAAGTCTGCAACTCCCAGCATTCCCCTGCCAGTTGGCTGGGGAATGCTGGGAGTTGCAGGACTTTTTTTTCCTGTCTAAACATGTATACAATTGCACCCTTATTTACTGTACTTTTTAACCTTAAGGGTGCTCCCCTGAAACTAGAAGTAAGGCCATCATCTCAGGAAAACCCCTGTTGTCCAGCCAGCGTGGAAGGTGTGGAAGGAGTGTAGGTGAGGGCAATAATTACTTGGCTGATTTCTGAGCCAATCGGGAGTGCTGTGGATGTGCCACGTGGGAGGATGTGGAGTGCCTTAAAGCAGTGCGGTTGAGTTGAGGCATAAAGTGTGCTACCAAGGGACAGGAGAGAGCAAGGACGTTAACCAAAAGTGATCCAGTATCTAAAGGGCAAAGCGACAGACATCAGCCAGCAAGTAAGTTGCCTTGTTTGGGGGTTGTTTTGCATCTGATGAAGGTGACGGTGTCCCTGAAAGCTTATGGCAGACCGAATGTGTTAATTGTTAAGGTGCCACAAGACTCTTGTTTTTGCTGTAACAAACTAACACAGTAATCCCTCTGGAATTTGTCTCTAATGCCTGCATGTTTTACTTTTTTTGGTCTTTATTTTTTAAAACCTGCTTGCACGGATGGGGGGAGCAGTAGTGAGGGGAGCTTCCCTGTATGCTTCGTGAAATTCCAGTAAACCAGGCATTCAAAGAAACTAGTTGCAAGTGAGGCTTTTTTTAAAAAAAAATGCCCTTCAATTAATGGGCTACAGCTGCTGTACGGTGGGCGAGTGTGTAAAGAGGTTGAGGAGGGCAACATGTCTGATTTATGGAGGGGGACAGCGTGTGAAGAGCTGTGTACTGTTCCCTTTTCTCTTCTGACTTTCCTCCTTCCCTTTACTTGCTCCCCCCCCCCTTTTCTGAGCAGCCGTATTTTGCCTTGCCTTGCCGGTGGTGGCCTGAGACTCAGCCAGAGAGCCTTCCCTGAAATGTGCAGTTTAGTTGGGGAAGGGACAGCACTACCAGGATGAGACCGACCCAGCTTGCTTCCCCTTCTCATCTTTATTTGCCACTAAGAATTGTTTCTGAAAAACCAACACAGGGGAGAAGGAGAGAGTGACAAGGGAGACAGGTGTGCGGGATTAATGAGGAATGGATACGAACTGCAGACAAATGTAACTGGGAGATAAAAAGTCAGGAAGAAAGGAGAAAGATGCAGTGAAATTACTAGAAGCAGTGGCTGCTGAGTAGAAAAGGATTAAAGAAAAACGGAGTTAAATGAGAAGCTAGAAAAGGGAGACTGGAATAGCAAAATGGAAGCAACATAATAAGAGACCTGCTGCATCAGACCAAGGGTTCATCTATTCTGCCCTATATCATTACGAGCATTAAGAACATGCATAGGATTATACCCTAAATAAATAAAATGGCTTCTCCATGTATTTATATGTTCTGGGCATGCTTGCACAGCAAGAATGATTGACTTTAAGATAGAAGCTGCACATAGGAGGTCCTCTGCAGCTGGGAGGAGAGGACAAAAGTGGTAACAGGGATGCCTGGGGTTGATTGTTTTCCCTGCAGAAGGGGATGAGTGTTGCCCCCCCCTTTTGTTTTTTAAGCAGTAGCCATCTAGAAGAGGCTCTTGTGTTGCCATTAGGAACACTTCTGTTCATACAATGGCCAACCAGCTGCCCATGTGGAAAACCACAAGTAGGACAGGAGTGTAGCAGCACTCTCTTGCCCATGTTCCTCAGCAAGTGGTATTCATACTGCCTCTGATACTGGATAAATAGCGTTTAGCTATCGGGACTACTATCCATTGATAGTCTTACCCTTGAGGAAAATAACTCTTGTGGAAAGGGTTAATCAAGGTGGCTAAGTCTGAAAGTGGGGTTGAAAGAGAAAACAGGATGGTGAAATGGTTTAGTCCTTAAGGTGACACAAAACGCTTTTTTTTTTTTTTTTTTGGTGGAATACCAGGAGGTCTGTCCCTCTGGAACTTACTCAGTTCTCTGGCCATCTCTACCTTAAACTATATCAAGTAGATAAACATGTGAAGTTTTCTTCTTTCTGCTTATGACTGAGAATAGCAATGGACAGTTAGGGATATAGAAGGTAATAGAAAGCCAGACATATTTATGGGATCCTTATCTTATTTCATGTGTTGTATGAACAAATGATTAGGTAGGTAGTTGCCAATGGGTTTAATCCAGACCTCACTCCTGCTGACCCTCTGCAGCTATTTGTGCCCTGCAAAAATCTGCTTGAGAAGGTTGGAAGAACAGATTTTTGGAGGGTGCGGGCAAGTAGCAGAGGGAGGTATTCCTCTACTCGATCAAATGTCTTCCATAGCCCTTCTGTTCATGGAACACAGTTCCCATATCTCTGAGAGTTTTCAATTTAAGTATCATCTTGAATAATTTCTTCCAATGGGAGGATGAGAATACACACCACATTACATAGCTGAGGAAATCAAGTGCAGCTGAATGTGGAATTGCCAGGTTCTTTGTTGATCTTTCATGTACTGTATGCAGTGTAAACAGGCATCAAAGGCCTGAAAAATAAACAGCTACAAAAATATCCAAAACCCGAGAAAACAGCTATATGTGAAAAGGCATAGGCTGTGTCCGATGATAGCTTTCTGTTAGTGGAAAGTGCTTGCCTGGGGCAGGGTGACCAGTTTTTGTTGACCTTCTGTGGCCTTCTGTGCCATTTTCCATGCTTTTACGTTCATCATAACTCTGACATTTCTGTACAAGGTTGTCACCGCTTCTGAAGAAGGAAACTTTACCTCCCACTACAGGAGTGAAGCCATGGATGCAGAGATCCCCCCGAAGAAGGTTCAGCTAGAAGCAACTTGCCCCTTCTGCCTCCATTATTTCCTTGGTCCAGTGACTCTGGAATGTGGGCACAGCTTTTGCCAAGTCTGCATCCGTAAATGCTGGGCGGAGTCTCGCACCCAGGCCAACTGTCCCTATTGCAGTTTGGGAATTGAACCTAACTCAAATTCAAGCACTTCTGTAACAAACCTTGCTGAAATAGCCAACAATTGGGAAGAGTTTACAGAGAGAGAGGCATGGGCTTGGCCGCCAGAATGCGAGAGGCACCATCAGCCCCTGGACCTCTTCTGCAAGAACGATCACGCCCCCCTCTGTGCGAAGTGTGACAGTTCCCAAGAGCACAGAGGTCACACTGTGGTCCCTGTAGAAGAAGCTGCCCAAGAGTACAAGGTAAGAGGGAGCTACTGGTGGGAATCCCCAGTGCATATTCTGGAAAGCCTCAGCTGCCAGGGATCAAGGCTGCCCAGAGTCCACTCCTCGGATAAGCCTTTAGCGGCAAGTCCATGTACGGGAGAAGGCTTTGCTCATGTCAGCTTTCCCCAACCTGGTACTGGCTGGGGAGGTGGTGTCCAACATATCTGGAGGGCGCCAAGTTGGAAAAGCCTGGCCTATATAGTTGTGTGGAAATGGACTCTGCGCATGCTTGGGTGTCTGCTCATCCAGTTGTACTTCACATGTTCTAGAGATGAATCCTGGCTTTGAATTGACTGAGGCCTGGTGGGCCTCATCCTCTCATATTCAACCCTGCTATATGCAGGTGCGTTCAGTCATTCCATATTCCTCCTTAATGCAGCAGGAGCCTCAGCAGCCCACCTGGAAGTTTTGGTAGCTGCTCCTGATCTCTCCCTAGGTGTCCTGATCTCCCCCTAGGTGCCTGTTCACATGATAACCTGGGTCTTTTGTCTGAGGCCTATATTTCATTAGCAGCCTGCTCCTGACTGTTTATTCTTTGTACATTTACCTCCTGCCTTGCCTTCAACGAGCTCAAGGCTATGTACGTGTTTCTCCCCTCATTGTATCCTCACAATCCTGCGAGGTAAGTTATGCTTGAAAAACATTGGCTGCCAGGGTTCAAGGCTGCCCACAATTCTCTCTTCTCCTGGGAAGGTACAGCTTTGGAGATAGCTTTGTTTATACGGTTGTGCAGAAATAGCCTCTGCACATGCTCAGGAGCCTTCATCTAATTATTCTTTATGTATTGTAGGGCTGGATACTTGCTTTCAGGGGACTGAGGCCTGGTGTGCCTCAGATCCTATTCCACCCTGGTATGTGTAGGTGCTTTAGGTCAGCCTCCCTCAACCTGGTGCCCTTGGGTTATGCTGGACTAGAATTCCTCTCCCCACTATCTAGCATGGTCAATAGATGTGGTGGCTGGGAATGAAGTAGTCTAACAAGGTTCTGTGGTCACTGGGAGCAAGGAGTGATTCAAATGCACAGTTAAAGAGCAAGATATTTAAAGTTTAATTGCCATTAAGGGGACAACCCTATGTATGCTTTTTCAGAAAAAAGTTCTACAGCTCTCACTGTTTCCCAGCCAGTTTAGAGCTGGTCACTCAACTTCAGATCACTGCTGCATATTAGCACACTTTGCAGAAAAATATTCTTCACTTTCTGGTGGGGAGCTTATTTCTGCCATTATTGACCTTAAGTCAGCTTTTGACCTGGTGGCGCAGGAGCTATTATGGTCAAAATTAAACAAAATTCTTATAGACCGACGGTAATTATTTCTTATTAGATGTTTATATAATCAAACGTCCAGCCAAGCAAGATGTCAGCACCAGGGACAAGTTTCAAATCCAATTTCTGTTACTAGAGGTGTTATATTGGCCTTTAACTTTTCACCCTGTTCTTAAATGATCTGGCTCCTCATCTCTATGATGTTGAGTATCATGCCCCTAAACTATCGATTGTAAGAATTCCCCTATTGTTATATGCCAACGATGCTCTCACTGCATAAGCTTAAGCCGTTTCTTAGCTTTAGAATAGGCTTAAACCATTTCTTAGCTACTTTCAGGGCTTATTGCTCCAAGAACAGTCTGATTATTAATTATGACAAATCTCAGGTCTCTGTGTTTACTAAAGCCTGAAAGTGATATAAACAGACCCTAATTGGCAACAGTTCAGAGCAAGTCCTTCATATAAGATATCTAGGTATACAAATGCAGAGCACTGGCTCCCTGTCTGAACAACGGAAGCAAGCAATTAAGGGAGCAATCCTATGGCTGCTAGTCAGTGGCTAGATGGCCACAGGATATCTGGTTTTCCAGGAACCGACCTCGGAGCAGCCCAAATGGGGCGTTCCTGGGGCGTGTTCCGGGGCGGGGAAGGCAGAAATGCCTGTATGACACATCCAATGTGTAGTATGGCAGCCTCCTCTGCTGCTCAGCCCTCCCATGGCTAGACAGCCGCAATCAGCTGTCTAGCTGAAAATGCAGGGCAGGAGAAGCACGGAGGGAACAATCCCCTACGTGCTTCTCCTGCCCTGCTTTGGATAGGCAGTCGCCTCTGAGTTCGGAGGCGGCTGCCTATCTGCATAGGATTGCGCCCAAAGTCAGCCAACTTTAGCCATCAGCCCATTTCAAGATTCTTTTTTTTTTTTAATGCAAGGTGATCTCTTCATAACCTCCTGCTATCCAGGTTTATAGAGCCAAGTCCTTGGCCCAGCTTATCTTTGGCATTTCAATTTTGGTTTTCTGGGTTTGAACTTTCCACCTGAGAGGTAATCTAGTTTCCTTAGGAAGATTCTGGGTTCACCTTCTTGTGACGGGAATGCAGCTATTTACTTGGAAGTGGATATTCGATCAGTTGAATGCCAGGCTTGGAAAAATGCCTTGAAATGGTGGCTAAAGGTGCATTTTTCTGCAGCTCCTGCTAGTTACATTCATTTACTGCTTTCTGACTCCTTTGTTAGTTGGTGAATGAGAGAGATGGAGAAGAGAATTTTTAGGTTGGGTTTTTCTCCTGAAGTTTTGGGCAATGATGGCTTAAAAGACAGAACTCTGCGAAGGTTACTTGATTTAGATGTCTAATGTAAGAGAGCTGCAGCTGACAAATTTGTTCCCCATTATCTCTGATTGACTGTTTCCAAGTACAGGAGAGCATTCAGGCTCTCATTTCAATGCATTGCTCTCTGCATTGTTAAGTGGATGATTCAATATGATTCCAGTTAACGGATGTCAGTGTGGAATGGGTGCCATAGTCTGTTGATCATGTACTCCTGCACTGGAATCTGTATGAAGACTGCAGAGAGAAGCTGATTTTCCCCTTATTAAGAACTCTCCTGAGATGACCTTCTGAAGAGCTAGTGATCTGTTTGAAGGATGATTCATCCTATGTCCCTGTGGGGGTTGCTGGGTTCTTTTTCATCTCAATGCAAACAAGGGAAAAAATTGTTGGCCCCGCTTTAAAATTTATTGGTTTATTTAATTACTCTTAATTAGCTGTATCTTTTGTACAAAAATTTGCATTGGGCTACATAATACACGGGGGGCCACGGTGGCTTAGTGGTTAAGACGCTGAACTGCAGACTGGAAGGTCGGCAGGACAGCAGTTCGAGACCCGAGTGCTGCGTGACGGAGTGAGCTCCCGTCTTCAGTCCCAGCTCCTGCCAACCTAGCAGTTCGAAAGCAAGAAATTGCAAGTAGATAAATAGGTACCGCCTCGGCGGGAAAGGTAACAGTGTTCCGTGCACCTTGGTGTTCAGTCATGCCGGCCACGTGGCCACGGAAGCGTCTTCGGACTGCGCTGGCTCTTCGGCTTAGAAACGGGGATGAGCACTGCACCCTAGAGTTGGACACGACTGGTTGGGGGCACCTTTACCTTTTTTTTACATAATACACAGCTCAGTCATTCATTCATATAATTTCCAGCATCTCCAACCAGCAAGGCAAATGGCTGGGGATGATGAGTGTTGTAATCCAACAACATCTGGGATGCCAACTTTGGAACTAGCTACTACCTCTCCCTAGCTCTGGTATTAGGATATCAAGCACAGAGCAAACATATTATGCATTTGCACATCCCTCCTCTTTTTTCAGTGACAATTTTTATAGTTGTATACAGTAAACCTCTAACAAAGATCCAAACAGGAACCTTTTGCTTTCTTTTCAGGCTCAGTTTGGCAGCTGCCTTGAGATTCTGCTGAAGGGGAGAGAGAAAAATCTGGAATACAAAGAAGATACAGAAGATAAAATGACAATTCTCCTTGTAAGTGTCACGATTATGGGGAGGTAAACAAGTACTCCAAGTACTCCAAGTAAACAAGTACTCCAACCAGTATTTGGAAAAACTATTAAATGCAGAAGTATCTGAAACTATGAAAGAGTTTGATTCTACAGGATGTCTGTGCTTTGGAAAACTCTGATGTCCCATAACATTGCTAGCTCAAAAGCCGCTTGACGAGTCTTCAGGAAACTCTTCCCTTGCTAAATGTTGACACAAAAATTCAGAAGTGTCTTTCCAAGGGAATGCTTATGGTCTCCCTCTTGATGCTGTGAGGACTGACAATGCTCTTAACATAGCTTCCCCCCTTTTTCCCATTTATTTGTTGCAGATAGAAATAGAACTGCAGAGGCAACAGATGATGAATGAATTCAGGCGACTATCCAGGTTCCTGAATACACAAGAGAGACTTCTACTGGACCACCTGGAAGAGCTGGAGGATGAGATTATAGCAGAAAGGAATGATCACCAGGACAGGCTCGCCAAGGAGCTCTCATCTCTTGAACGAATCATCCGTAGGATGGAGGAGAAGCGTCAGCAACCAGCAAGGGTACTCCTGCCGGTAAGATGGGGGCAGAAACAGCCCAGTTCTTTCCCAATGCAAAGGTGGTGGTGGTGGTGGGCTCCATACTACTGTGTGCCTTCATCTGTGCAAAAAGTGAAGTTGCCCAGTTTATGCAGCTGATAAGCCAGTCATGTTATGTGCAGGAACATCACAGAGGACTAGGAAAGTATTCATTTTGGTGCAAATTAGTAATTCCTATTTAATGTTGACTGAAGTACTTTGGCCACATCATGAGAAGACAGGATACCCTGGAGAAGATGCTGATGCTAGGGGAAGTGGAAGGCAAAAGGAAGAGGGGCCGACCAAGGGCAAGATGGATGGATGATATTCTGGAGGTGACGGACTCGACCTTGGGGGAGCTGGGGGTGGCGACGGCTGACTGGAAGCTCTGGCGTGGGCTGGTCCATGAAGTCACGAAGAGTTGGAAGCGACTGAACGGATAAACAGCAACAAAAAAATTTAACGTTGATGGAATTTAATGTTTTTCTGGGCTGTTTGCTAATGATTTCCTTCTTAATGGCTTCCAATTAGGTGTTCCACCAAACAGCCTTACATACTTACATTATTTTTACATTCATTATATCTCACCCTTTTTCCTCCAAGAAGCCCACCCTGAACCTCCTCCTCTCCGTTTTACCCTCACAATAACCCCTCCGAGGTAGGCTAGGCTGAGAGTCAGTGACTGACCCGAAGTCACCCAGTGAGGTTCATGCCTGAGTGGGTTCTAGCACCTGGATCTCCTGAGTCACGGTCCACTTTCCAGGGCAGTGAGGCCGTGCCTCAGGCAGCTGATTATGGTTACTTAATTTATTATTGTTGTATATTTACTGCCAGGAAAGTTGACAGGTGCTTGTGGGATTTTCTGCATCTGAGGCAAAAAATAACATTTGACCAAATTATGCACCTTGACCTGTGTGGGAAGGTTGTCATCTGCTGATCTGCCTCAAGCAGCAAAATGTTTAGGGCTGGCCCTGTTGCCAGCAGGATGCTGGACTAGACAAATGCTTGGTCTGGTCCAGCAGGGCTGCACTTCTGTACTTCCCTAGGGCTGGGACACTTGCCATTTTGGGCATCCAACTTCTTTTAAGAAGTTACACTATCTTCTGAGGTCTTCCTCAATCTTCATAGTATGGTCTTCATACAATGGCGAGTGGCAGACACGGAGTTCCCTCTTTTCTCTCTTTCCCTGTAGGATGTAAGAAACATTTTGCAGAGGTAAGTGGGTCCCATTCATTTTCCTTTATGTGTCTTGGTGCTGGGAATGATGTGGAGAGCAGGTGAAGAACATGGTGTTTCTTGGTGCATGGCTAATGGTGGGAGAGGTCTTTGTTACCTCCAGCTTTTCACAGAGTAATATAAGGCAGTGATGTGGGTATTCCAGAAAATTTGCTGGAAACTTTCCAATGCAGATTAACTTATTTTGCATAGGGTTCAACTCTCTTCCTCTACGGTTGTTGGGGCACTTTCAGTTTCAGTGGCACTATTTATTAGCTCCATTGCATTCTGAGACATACATGTACTTCAGTGACATATATGTATACTAGGGATAATTACCTGAAAATCGTTAATTGCAACTCTGAAACTCTGAAGCTTGCCTAATATTGTATTTGCAGTTGGTACACATTCATTTTTACTAATGAATTAATGAAATTGTATTTTTTCTACAGAAAAATAAAACCATGGAAAATCTCTTGTTCTGGAATTTTTTTTGCAGAAAGATTTTCACCCCATGTCACTGAAATAAGGTTACTCTTTCCAAATTGACCCCCCCCTTATTTTCACTCCAAATACAAGTGTTTTGGCAGGGCTACCTGCCCTGCATTACAACAGTTCATACCTTCCTATTCTTTTTACTCCTGTGGTCATTCTGTTTCTCTTTTTTTCCCCCCCGTTTCCACCCCATTGTCAGTTTTCTGAAACTTTATATATCCATTTCTATTTATTTTGTCTAAAATCTACCCTTCCTTTGAGTAGTGGCGATCATCTCTCTTCTTCCTCTGCATGTATTTCTTGTGTTTTCAGTTCATTATCTTTTGCTGTTCAGATTGATTTTACTCTTAAATCTTGTTGGTTGCTGCACACATCTTTTTGTCCCATTCCTGAAATCTATGTTGGACAGAATGGGAGGTAATATTTTTTTCTTCTCTCCAGGTATGAGGAAGCAAAGACATTTGGGACTCCTGTGCATTTTCCTCCTGCGCTGGAGTGGAACATCTGGAGGCTCATTGACATAAAACCATTTCTGGAGGGTGTGATGAAGCCCTTCAAAGGTGAGAAAGAATGGCTGCCAAGATCTTGTTTTGGTTGTTAACTTTGGTTCAGGTGTGGATGTGGAAAGGCTCAAGGTCCTTTGTAATGTTAGCAGGGCCAGGAAAATTGAAAATGTGAGTGCTAGTAGAGAAGGAAATTTTAATTCACTACGGGAGAAGAATATGCATCTTAAAACAAAGTAAATGTGTTTCTTCAGAAAGACTGCCTTACCCACATGCCTATAAATACACCTGCTCTAACATAGTGAAAGCTAATTGTGGCTAAGTCCTGTTGAAACTACTGGACTCCCCCGACCTCTCCCAGAGTTGTTTCAGCATTTACTTAATCTTTTACCTGAAATAAAGGAAACATAGATGCTACAATATCAACTGATTGTGTTACAAAATTTGTTAAATGCATGATGTCTAATCCCTTTGCCTTTCCTTACCCAGACACTCTGGAATTTGATTTTCCACTGCAGGAACGTAAGTTGAAGGATCTGCTGGAGGACCAAATACTCAGGAGGGAGGGAGGGCTCATCAGAAAACTGCCTGCTGGATTTAATTGAAGTTCCCCAGTCCTGCACTGTGGGGCTCTGGAACAATCAATGGATTAACTAGGAGTGGTGGGAAGCTAATGGGGAGCATTTTCTCTGCTACTTTAGTTACTTGCTTTGACTGGTTTTAAATCTGAGACCTTGAGGTGAGAACTGCCCTGCTGGATCAGAAGGGTGGGGAATCTTTTTTGTGTGGAGGGGCTGAAGGGAGTGGTGGGCGTAGCCAGAGCCAGAAGTGGGTGTGGCCACTCTTTTTCTCACTTCCTGCCACCTAGCTTTCTCCCTGTTCATCCCACCTAGCTGGCTGCCAGAAAAGGGATAGGTTGCTCTGGCCATAGGTCTGAACTGATCTCTTCCGAAGGGCTTTTGAAGTTCAGCTTAGGGTGGTAGTTTGCCTATGCTTGCTCCACTCAAGCGATGGCAGGTAGGTGCCTCTGGGAACCCCATGAGCAGCATGAAGGGAACACCCCTCTTCATCTGTCTGTCCTCAGCATCTGGTCATCAGGTTCAGGTGCCTATTTAGTTGTTTTATTTATTGCATTTCTATACCGCCCTGTACCCAAAGCTCTCTGGGTGGTTCATAAAGAGCCTCTTACCTGGTCATTTGAGGTGGATAAGATCTGTTCCAGGTGACTACACAGGGAAGTACTATGAATGTTAGTGTTTTCTCTTTCTGATCAAAAATCACTAACTTAGTGAATGTGACAATGCATACCTTCTTTCTTTTTTTTAAAAGAACTAGTATTTTTTGTGGATGTCCTTGCTTGCAAGGCTGCTCAGAGTTACTCTGCCTCTTTAAGTGACGATTCTGTTGAACTCATGGCTATTAGCTCTTGTGAGGCGCATCTTCCCTAAATTTGTCTAGTTTTTCTTAACAATCTAAACTTCCAGCCAACAAAATACTGAAAACTGTATGTGAAGACGTAGTCCCATCCCTCTGTCCTATACCAGCTGTCAACCAATTTCATTGACTGACCCTAATGTGAGAGAAAAATGTACTTCTATTCACTATTTTCCCCCCCCCCCAACCCCAAACTGCTTTTTCTCTACTCCTGAGCAGAAAGAGGAGGGAGGAAGTGGCCATAGATCATATATTCATTTTTAGAATGAAGACAGTACCTATGTATTTGGAAACTGCACCTGGAAAAGGCTTTGCCCTACTCCTGAACGTTTAATATATATTCTTTTGAATCTGTAATCTTACTTAAGTGTAAGCCCTGCTGGACACCGTGGGGCTTGATTTGGAGTAAACATGCATAGGAATGCTTCCATTGAAGCTGAATGGTGAGAGATTCAGGACATACAAAAGGAAGAACTTGTTTACGCAGTGCATAGTTAAGCCATGGGATTTGCTACCCCAAGATATGGTGATGATCACCACCTGAAACTGCTTTTAAAGGGGATTGGTGTGAAACACTTAAGAGATTTTCTTATATTAAGCAGTATGTAAGGATTTTAAAAACTTTTTTTTAAATAGACAAATCCATGGAGAATATGCTGGGGAACCACAGTGGGAGTGGGTTGTTCCACTTGTGTTCTGCTTTTGGGCTTCCGAAAGGCTTCTACTTGGCTATTGTGGAGGCAGGATAATAGACTAGGTGGGTCTTTGGTCTGATCCAGCAGGCCTCTTATATTCACTGCACAACAGCAAGTGTGTAGGTGTGTATATACCTATACGTTCATCCTTCATGTTATCTAAAATTAAACTGAGCTCAGTTTAGGATATCGAAAAGTACACATGTTTTTCAATGTGCTTTCAAGCCACCACTATTGCATTTAAAACATTGGCCACACAGTGTTCACACGCACATTGGGGAAGGGTGGGTAGGCTAACCATAGTGCATGGTAGTTACTGCTAACCACTGCGAGCACTATTGCCACATGTTGTGGAGCATGGTTGCCTGCATGTGGTTAGACCAACCATTCTCTAACCACCCTCCCTCCTGCAGGAACCTGCAGTCCTCTGGATGGGCGGCCATGCATCTCAGCGGCTTTTGCGCTGTCGGTCATTTTGGTGTTCAGCTACTCCTCCTGTGGCCCCTGTTGCCACGGAGCTCTGTGACAGCTGTCAATTAACCATGGAGGCTGTTCAGACATCACACTAAGCCATAGTAGAGCCTACTAACCATCTTGCAGCAAGTGGTTAGTGAATGTGGTTAGTCCATGGTTAATAAATCACCATTGTTGGGACAGACACCTGCCAGGCAAACATGGTTAGCTCAAAACTCCTAATCATCATGGCTTAGCGTGATGTCTGCACAGGTCCAGTAGGTCAAAGAGCTTTCAGTACCTAGTACACCACCTACAATTATCACCATCTTTATTAATATAAAAGCTGTCCAATTTCTCCTTGTTTTCCATCTGCCAAGGAACCTGTGTGTTTGGCATAAAGATGGCGATAGTTTGAGTAACAGCTGGGTTTTATATTTCACAAAATGGAGGATGAATTGAATCCTGCATGACAGTTAGCTGCAGGGGGCATGTCTTCTATCCTTGACTAATCTAACTCCAGTGTTCTCTTTATTCAAATGTGGGGAAAGTCAGGAGGAAAGAGGAGAATCCCAATCCAGAGTTTACTACATAGAAATCCTATTGATTTTTAAGGGGAAGTTAATTCTTGGGATGTTTCTAAGCTCATTATGTAAACCACTTCTCCAGGTAATCCACCTGTCTTCTCTCTGCCGCTTCCCAACAGCCAATGTAACTCTGGATCCAGACACTGCTCATCGCAAACTCGTCCTGTCTGAGGATTGTCGGAGTGTGCAGTGGAGTGCTGAAGATCAAGACGTGCCTGACAAGCCAGAGAGATTTAACAATCTTAATATTGTGCTGGGACATCAGGGATTCACAGCAGGCAGACACAGCTGGGTAGTCATTGTGGGAGATAAGGAACTATACGTTGTGGGGGTTGCCAGAAAGTCTGTGGCGCGAAAGGGCTATTTCCAGTTGATTCCAGAGAATGGGTTCTGGACTGTAGCAAAGTGCAGAAACAAGTACAGGGCACTTGGTCGCCGTCCTCTTGCTGTGATCGGGGAGCCCAAGAGGATCCGAGTGACTCTGAACTATCCGGGGCAACGAGTGGCCTTCTATGATGCTGAACGAGGATGCTCAATCTATGCCTTCTCCAATGCTTCATTCTCTGGAGAGCCCATTGTCCCATTCTTTCTCCTCGGGGAGGATGCCTGCCTGACACTTTCTCCCTAAGATTGCCAAATACAGCTGGAGCATGGTGCAAAAATCTTTCACTTCTGGCTACCAGCTGTATATAGCAAGGGGAAACTGTATGGGGATGGGAAATTTGCAAATGACTTGGAGGGAACACTTGCCTAACGTGCACAGAGCATTGGTGACTCTTTTCCTGAAATGGACTCGGGATGTGAATGTAGAAGTCCCTCGGCAGGACTGTAAGGCCAAAACCTGCTTTGCAGGACAAAATGTTCCTCTCCAGGTCATTCTGTCACATGATCTATTAGTAGTTCTTAACTTTTTAAGAGACCTCTTGTTTTGTTTTGTGTAATGTGTAGCATGCCTCAACCAAGTCCGCTCAGGATATGTTGGACTATACCTCCCATTTTGGGGGTGTTTTGAATGTGTACTTGTATTTAATATATGGGCATACTTGTCCATATATTTCCTCTTTTTATAGTGAATTTAAAAAATAAATAAATCATTAAAAAAGGACTAGTTTCTCTTTACTTCTGCTTTCTGCTTATCCAAATTAAAATACCTGTAAAAACAGTCACACTAAAATCCTCAGGGGATGGGATGCAATGCAGGGGGAGCTTTGACTTTCTGCTGCACAAGAGACCTGTGTTCCACTCACTACTGGAGAAAGATCCAAATAACTGCTTACATATACCTGTATTATAATTTATATGCATGTTTGAATGTTGAGGATGTATGCATCTGGGAAGTGCTGGGGAGGGTGTCCCAGAATCATGAGGGAGGATGCACTCCTTATGTACACTGACATTTAGGGGCTTAATCTTCCCCTTCCACTGTAAACATGCATAAGATTGTGTTGGTATGTGAAAGCACAATAAAACTCCATGCCTTCAGCCACAAAAGTTGGGAAAGTGCTGAAAGAGAACATAAAGGAAAGGGAGAGATGGCTAACTGTCATATTATGAGGATAGCCATTCAGAATTTCATCCATACTCATGGCCATCCACAGGGAGGGGCAATTGACCACCTGGAGATGAGACAGTTTCCAGATTCCCAGCTTTCATTAAAAAGAAGCAAGTCGCTAAGCCTTGTAGAATTCTAGATATGAGGCAAAATGTGCAGTCTCTATTCTGCCTATTTGTTATGTGAGAAACTAGCTGGCTCCCAGGTTTTAGTGTTTTTAGCCGATGAATGAAGTCACAGCAATGCTTAATATACACTATCTGGCTGTGTTAAGCCTTTTTGGGGTCTTCCCTGTTAGGAAGTAATTGCAGCTTCATAAAAAACAATTTAGAAATCCAGGAGTTTCCTATAGCTACTTTTTGACAGTGTGCCTACCCAAAAGCAAAAGGTTACAGCAAAGACAGGACTACGTGACTTTTTAAACTCTGGTCTTGTTAATACTTTTTCTGAGTTTATAAACATGACAAATTAACTTGACAATGTGGACAGATAAAGTTTGTCATTATTATACCCATATTGCAGGAGGTGGGGCTGTGGCTGAGAAAGTGTGGGTTACACAAGTCCTGCAAAGTAGCGCAGTGTTGTATTCCTATTTTGCGGAGGGCTTGTGTGACAGAGTAGTATATGACAACTCTGCAGTGTAGTCTAGTGTTACTGGTGTTTTAGGGAAATGCAGATGGGGCTGTGAAATTGATCGTAGCAGCAGTGCAACTTACTAATGTCAGTGCTGGCGCAGAATGCAGCGGCCTGCCTGATTAAAGGCAGCCACTGGCGAGACCACATCACTCCAGTGTTGTGAAGGAGTTGCGCTGGTTACCAGTTGTTTTCTGGGCCCAATTCAAGGTGCTGACATTGACCTTTAAAACCCTATATGGTTCTGGCCCAGTCCATCTTAAGGAGCACCTCCAACAACACCAGGGATGCCACTCAACGAGATCGGCCTCGGAAGGGCTTCTGTCTGTCCCATCAGCCAGGACAGCTAGGCAGGTGAGGACTAGGGAGAGGGCCTTTTCTGTGGTGGCCCCCACTCTGGAATTCCCTCCCTAGTGACCTCCATCATGCCTGCTCTTTGATGAGCTTCTGCTGGGCTTTAAAAACCTGGCGGTTCAGGTGGGCATTTGGGGTGGGTTAGGCTCTTACGAGTCCCCTGGAGGAGGTCAAATCAGTCAATCCTAAAGGAAATTAACCCTGAGTGCTCATTGGAAGGACAGATACTGAAGCTGAAGCTCAAATATTTTGGCCACCTAATGCGAAGAGAAAACTCTCTGGAAAAGACCTTGATGCTGGGAAAGACTGAAGGCAAAAGGAGAAGGGGACGGCAGAGGATGAGATGGCTAGATAGCATCACTGATGCAATGAATATGGACTTGAGCACGCTCC
This sequence comes from Heloderma suspectum, assembly GCF_057233095.1. Taxonomy (NCBI): domain Eukaryota; kingdom Metazoa; phylum Chordata; class Lepidosauria; order Squamata; family Helodermatidae; genus Heloderma; species Heloderma suspectum. The sequence continues at coordinate 362,373,248 of NC_139459.1, read as the reverse complement.
GGGAGAGAGCGCAGGACAGGAAGGCCTGGCGTGCTATGGTCCCTGGGGTCACGAAGAGTCGGACACGACTGAATGACTGAACAACAACAAGGTTTTTTTTAGAGCAGTGTTGTTTTGTACAGTTGATTTTGTAAATTCGTTGTATTTTGTGTTGTTAGTATTGTACGCTGCCTAGAGTGGCTGCGTAGCCAGCCAGATGGGTGGCTAATAAATACAATAAAATAAATAACGTAAAGATTTGAACATGTTGTGATATATTCTTAAGAGAGCCTTCCATTCTTGCAAGAGGCCCAACTGCACCTCCCCCATCTCTCCCTTAGTATTGGCCTTGGAGCTGAGATAGTGCCAGGCAGCTCCACAGTGTTTCCTCATGTATTACACAAATAAAGAAACCACCTGTGAAGATACCCTAATCTATCATTCATTGCCTGTAGAGGAGAGCCTAGCAGTGGGCTGCAAGCTGAGCAGGTCACCCTCCCCAATATTAACCATGCCCTTCAACCTCGTAATGTCCTTTGGCCCAAAGGGCTGGGGGCGGGGGGAGTCACGTAAAGAACTAAGGGTTTCAGATGTAGGTGGACATTGTCTGGACACCAGGTCTACCTACTGAGAAACAACAGGGGAGTAGACGTGTCATACAAATTTCTAAGAGGCTAGATCTATCTGTCTTGATAGAGCTGGTGCGCAGGTTTTATTGCTGCCCAGTCACCAGATCTATCAGAAATGGTAGACCTATTCTCTGATGCTATGAAGGCGTTTTTAAAATGTGCAACCATACACAAATTGTACAGCTCAAGGAAAAATATGCAGTCCAAAAGAACTTTGCTGTAGTTCAAAATTCAAGCAGTGCAAGTTATATTTTTAGCTGATGTAAAAGTGGCTGATAAAAATGAGCCTTGGCCGCCCTGTGGAATGACCTTTGCTGAGAGAGGGACAGGGGGAGTACAACCCTGTTGATTCTCCTGGACCTCTCAGTGGCTTTTGATACCATTGACCATGATATCCTTCTGGATAGGTTGTCTTGGCTGGGAACTGGAGGCACTGCGCTGCAGTGGTTCTGTTTCTACTTGGATAGCTGATTCCAGAAGTGGTGCTGGGAGATTATTGCTCTGTACTTTGGCAGTTATGCTACAGGGTTCCACAGGGTTCTAGTCTATCCCCCAAAAGCTGTTCAACATCTACATGAAACTGCTGAGGAAGGTTATCTGGAGGTGTGGGCTGAGGTGTGACCGTTATGTGGATGCCACCCAGCTCTATCCCTCGTTTTCATCAAACCCAGGTGAGGCAGTGGCTGTTCTGAATCAGTGCCTGGACACTGTAAAGAACTGGATGAGGACCAATAAACTAAACTGAGACTCAGTCCAGACAAGGTGGAGGTACTGATAGTGTGTGGTTTGTCTTCCTGGCTAAATAATGATCAATCTGTTCTGGAGGGGGTTGTACTCTCCCTACAGGATCAGGTTTGTAGTATGGGGGTGCTCTTGGATCCAAAACTGTCACTTAAGGCACAGGTGGATTCTCTGGCACATAGCACCTTTTATCACCTTAGGCTGATATACTAGCTATGCCCTTATCTGGACAAAGATAGCCTAGCTACAGTTTTCCATATGCTGATCACCTCTCGTCCAGATTACTGCAATGCATTATATGTGGGGCTGGCTTTGAAAACAGTCCGGAAACTTCAGCTGCTCCAAAACAGGGCAACGAGACTGTTAACAGGGATTGGCCAATGTGATCATATTATGCCAGTACTTTTCCATCTGTATTGGTTGCCAGTCCATGTTGGGTCCCGATTCAAAGCGCTGGTATTAACATTCCAAAGCCCTAAACAGCTTGGGGCCAGGTTACCTGAAGGTTCATCCCCACCCATATATACCTACCCCTAAGATCATCCTCAGTCTTTTCCGGGAGCCCTGTCAAAGGAAGTGAGATGGATGGCGCAGTGTATCCACCTTTCCCCACTTGTGATTATTATCTCATCGCCACTGCTCATGAAATTCTCTACAGCATCAGATACAAATTCTAACTCTAGAATTCTTAATACCTGTATATTCCCTCAACCTCATCCTTTAGGGAGAACCAAAGAGTGAGTGTGTGAGAAAGGGATACAGCCATAGTAACCTCAAAATCCACTACAGAGGCACTTTTCTCCTACAAACCTCTTTTCTTTTACAAACCTTTAAGACTGTCGCTACCACCACTCTCCTCTTAGCTAGGAGAGAACTTTCAGTTTCTATTTGTGTGTGTGTGTGTGTGTGTAGATATTGTGACTCTAGCTTATTACATTCTTATTATCCTCAAACCTTTTCCCTGCTAATAACTAGACTGAGAATTACGTGGTTTGTATTAACAAAATTAAATTAAACTTTATTTCCAAATGATCAGATGTTTCAAGTTGGTGCTGTTGTTGTTCAGTCGTTAAGTCGTGTCCGACTCTTCGTGACCCCATGGACCATAGCACGCCAGGCCTTCCTGTCCTCCGCTCTCTCCCGGAGTGTGCTCAAGTTCATATTCATTGCATCGGTGATGCTATCTAGCCATTTCATTCTCTGCTGTCCCCTTCTCCTTTTGCCATCAATCTTTCCCAGCATCAGGGTCTTTTCCAGGGAGTTTTCTCTTTGCATTAGGTGGCCAAAATATTTGAGCTTCAGCTTCAGTATCTGTCCTTCCAATGAGCACTCAGGGTTGATTTCCTTTAGGTTGGACTGATTTGACCTCCTTGCAGTCCAGGGGACTCGGAAGAGTCTTCTCCAGCACCATAGTTCAAAGGCGTCAGTTCTTCGGCGCTCAGCCTTCCTTATAGTCCAGCTCTCACAGCCATACATTACTACTGGGAAAACCATAGCCTTGATTAGACGGACCTTTGTCGGCAAGGTGATGTCTCTGCTTCTTAGTATGCTGTCTAGGTTTGCCATAGCTTTCCTCCCAAGGAGCAAGCGTCTTTTAATTTCATGTCTACAGTCACCGTCTGCGGTGATCTTGGAGCCCAGGAAAATAAAATCTGTCACTGCTTCCAATTCTTCCCCTTCTATATGCCAGGAAGTGATGGGGCCAGATGCCATGATCTTCGTTTTTTTAATGTTGAGTTTCAAACCAGCTTTTGCACTCTCCACTTTCACCCTCAACAAGAGGCTCTTTAGATCCTCTTCACTTTCTGCCATAAGGGTGGTATCGTCTGCATATCGGAGGTTGTTGATAATTCTCCTGGCAATCTTAATTCCGACCTGTGATTCATCCAAGCCGGCGTTTCTCATGATGTACTCTGCATATAAGTTAAATAAGCAGGGCGACAATATGCAGTCTTGTCGTACTCCTTTCCCAATTTTGAACCACTCGTTTGTTCCATGTCCGGTTCTTACTGTTGCTTCTTGACCCTCGTACAGGTTTCTCAGGAGACAGGTAAGGTGGTCTGGTACTCCCATCTCTTTAAGAATTTGCCAGAGTTTGTTGTGATCCACACAAACAAAGGCTTTAGCATAGTCAATGAAGCAGAAATAGACGTTTTTCTGGAATTCTCTTGCTTTCTCCATGATCCAGCGAACGTTGGCGATTTGATCTCTAGTTCCTCTGCCTCTTCGAAACCCAGCTTGTACTTCCGGTAGTTCTCGGTTCGCATACTGCTGAAGCCCAGCTTGTAGGATTTTGAGCATCACCTTGCTGGCATGTGAAATGAGCGCAATTGTGCGGTAGTTTGAACACTCTTTGGCATTGTCCTTCTTTGGATTGGAATGTAAACTGACCTTTGACCCTTGCCCTTCATGGCTTATTAAATCAAACAAGGAGGGGATGTCCGGCTGGGTCCAGGAGGTTGTAAATTCCTCCTTGAGAGAGGGAGTGGTGCCTGCTGCTTTAAAAGAGGCAGTAATTAGACCACTCCTGAAAAAGCCTAACCTGGACCCAGAGGATGTTCACAATTATAGGCCAGTGGCCAACATCCCCTTCCTGGGCAAGGTGCTTGAGCGGGTGGTTGTAGGACAGCTCCAGGCACTCTTGAATGAAACGGATTATCTAGATCCATTTCAATCGGGCTTCAGGCCTGGTTTTGGAACGGAAACTGCCTTGGTCGCCCTGTGGGATGACCTCTGCCAGGAGAGGGACAGGGGGAGTGCGACCCTGTTGATTCTCCTGGACCTCTCAGCGGCTTTCGATACCATCGACCATGGTATCCTTCTGGATAGGTTGTCTGGGTTGGGAGTTGGAGGCACTGCACTACAGTGGTTCTGCTCCTACTTGGATGGCCAATTCCAGAAGGTGGTGCTGGGGGATTATTGCTCTGTGCCATGGCAATTGTGCCATGGGGTTCCACAGGGCTCTATTTTATCCCCCATGCTGTTTAACATCTACATGAAACCACTGGGGGAGGTTATCCGGAGGTGTGGGCTGAGGTGCCATCAATATGCGGATGACACCCAGCGCTACCTCTCTTTCTCATCAAAACCAGGTGAGGCAGTGGCTGTTCTGAACCAGTGCCTGGGCACGGTAATGGACTGGATGAGGGCTAATAAACTGAAACTCAATCCAGACAAGACGGAGGTACTGTTAGTGGGTGGTTCGTCTGCCCGGCTAGGTGATATTCAACCTGTTCTGGAGGGGGTTGCACTCCCCCTAAAGGATCAGGTTCGTAGTTTGGGGGTGCTCTTGGATGCAGAACTGTCACTTGAGGCACAGGTGAACTCAGTGGCACGGAGCACTTTTTATCAGCTTAGGCTGGTATACCAACTACGCCCTTATCTGGACAGAGATAGCCTAGCTACAGTTATCCATGCTCTGATAACTTCTCGTCTGGATTACTGCAATGCGTTATACGTGGGGCTGCCTTTGAAAACGGTCCGGAAACTTCAGCTGGTCCAAAATAGGGCAGCAAGATTGTTAACAGGGACTGGCCTGCGAGCTCATTTTACGCCAGTACTTTTCCAGCTGCACTGGCTGCCAGTCCATTTCCGGGCCCGATTCAAAGTGCTGGTGTTAACATTCAAAGCCCTTAACGGCTTGGGGCCAGGTTACCTGAAGGATCGCCTCCTCCCATATGTGCCTGCCCGGACCTTAAGATCATCATCAGCGGCCCTTCTCCGTGAGCCCCTGCCAAAGGAAGTGAGGCGGGTGGCTACTAGGAGGAGGGCTTTTTCTGCTGTGGCACCCCGGCTCTGGAATGAGCTCCCTAGTGAGGTTCGCCTGGCGCCTACATTGTACTCCTTTCGGCGCCAGGTGAAGACCTTTTTATTTTAGCTTTCTAAATTTTTATCTTTGCTGTTTTAAATCTGTATTTTAAACTCCTGTACTGCTGCTAGGTTTTATTGTGGTTGTATTGTTATATTGTGGTTTTAATGTTCTATATATTTTAAATTGTTTTATTGTGTGTTGTTTGGTTTTAGTTTTTGTGAACCGCCCAGAGAGCTTCGGCTATTGGGCGGTATAGAAATGAAATGAATGAATGAATAAATAAATAAATAAACTCTCCAGTCTTGCTGCCACAGTTGAGTGTTCCAAATTGGTTGGCATATTGAGTGCAGCACTTTAACAGCATCATCTTTTAGGATTTTCAATAGCTCAGCTGGAATTCTGTCATCTCCGCTAGCTTTGTTGTTACTAATGCTTCCTAAGGCCCACTTGACTTCACTCTCTAGGATGTCCGGCTCAAGTTCAGTGACCTCACTATCATGGCTCTCAGGGACATTCAGATCTTTCCTGTATAGTTCTTCTGTGTATTCTTTCCACCCTTCTTAATCTCATCTGCTGCTGTTAGGTCCCTGCCTTCTTTGTCCTTTATCATGCCCGTCTTTGCACAAAACGTTCCCTTGAGATCTCCGATTTTCTTGAAGAGATCTCTAGTCTTTCCCATTCTGTTGTTTTCCTCGATTTCCTTGCATTGTTCATTTAAGAAGGCCTTCTTGTCTCTCCTTACTATTCTCTGGAACTCTGCATTCATTTGGATATATCTTCCCCTTTCTCCCTTGCTTTTCGCTTCCCTTCTTTCCTCAGCTACTTGTAAAGCCTCATCAGACAGCCACTTGGCTTTCTTGCATTTATTTTTCTTTGGGATGGATTTCATTGCTGCCTCCTGAACAATGTTACGGACCTCCGTCCATAGTTCCTCAGGCACTCAGTCTATCAGGTCTAATCCCTGAAATCTACTCCTCACCTCCACTGTATATTCATAAGGGATATGATTTAGGTCATACCTGAATGGTTTAGTGGTTTTCCCTACGTTCTTCAATTTAAGCCAAAATTTTGCAAGAAGCAGCTCATGACCTGAGCCACAGTCAGCTCCAGGTCTTGTTTTTACTGACTGTATGGAGCTTCTCCATCTTTGGCTGCAAAGGACATAATCAATCTGATTCTGATATTGACCATCTGGTGATGTCCATGTGTAGAGTCGCCTCTTGTGCTGTTGGAAAAGAGTGTTTGGTATGATCAGCGTGTTCTCTTGGCAAAACTCTATTAGCCTTTGTCCTGCTTCATTTTGTACACCAAGGCCATGCTTGCCTGTTATCCCGGTGATTTCTTGACTTCCTACTTTAGCATTCCAATCCCCTATGATGAAAAGGACATCTTTTTTTGGTGTCAGTTCTAGAAGGTGTTGTAGGTCTTCATAGAACCGATCAACTTCAGCTTCTTCGGCCTCAGTGGTTGGGGCATAGACTTGAATTGTGATGTTGAATGGTTTGCCTTGGATTTGTACTGAGATCATAGAATAATAGAATCATAGAATAGTAGGGTTGGAAGGGGCCTACAAGGCCATCGAGTCCAACCCCCTGCTCAGTGCAGGAATCCAAGTCAGAGCATCCCTGACAAATGGCTGTCCAGCCTCGTCTTGAAGGCCTCCAGTGTGGGAGAGCCCACCACCTCCCCAGGTAATTGGTTCCATTGTCGTATTGCTCTTACAGTCAGGAAGTTTTTCCTGATGTTCAGCCGGAATCTGGCTTCCTGTCACTTGAGCCCATTATTCCGTGTCCTGCACTCTGGGATGAACAAGAAGAGATCCTGGCCTTCTTCTCTGTGACAACCTTTCAAGTACTTGAAGAGTGCTATCATATCTCCCCTCAGTCTTCTCTTCTCAAGGCTAAACATGCCCAGTTCTTTCAGTCTCTCCTCATAGGGCTTTGTTTCCAGTCCCCTGATCATCTTTGTTGCCCTCCTCTGAACCCTCTCCAGTTTGTCTGCATCCTTCTTCAAGTGTGGTGCCCAGAACTGGACACAGTACTCCAGATGAAGCCTAACCAGTGCTGAATAGAGGGGAACTAGTACTTCTCGGGATTTGGAAGCTATGCTTCTATTATTGCAGCCCAAAAGAGCATTGGCCTTTTTTGCAGCCACATCACATTGTTGGCTCATATTCAGCTTGTGATCGACAACAATTCCAAGATCCTTCTCGCTTGTAGTGTGGTTGAGCCACGTATCCCCCATCTTGTAACTGTGCATTTGGTTTCTTTCTCCTAGGTGCAGAACTTGGCATTTATCCCTATTAAATGTCATTCTGTTGTTTTCTGCCCAGCGCTCCACTCTATCCAGATCACTTTGAATTGTGTTTCTGTCTTCCAAAGTATTAGCTATCCCGCCCAATTTGGTGTCATCTGCAAATCTGATCAGCATTCCCTGCACCTCCTCCTCCAAGTCATTAATAACAATGTTGAAGAGCACTGGGCCCAGGACTGAGCCCTGCGGTACCCCACTCGTTACCTCTCCCCAGTTGGAGAAGGTCCCATTGATAAGCACTCTTTGAGTCAGATTCTGTAGCCACCTGTGGATCCACCGGATCGCTGTTTCATCTAGCCCACTTTGAGCTAGTTTGTTCATCAGGATATCATGGGGCACTTTGTCGAAAGCTTTGCTGAAGTCGAGGTATATGATGTACAGCATTCCCACGGTCTACAAGGGAGGTGACTTGATCAAAAAATGAGATCAGATTTGTCTGGCAGGACTTGTTTTTGACAAATCCATGTTGGCTTCGAGTAATCACGGCATTGTTGTCAAGGTGCTTCCAGATGGATTCCTTTATCATCTGCTCCAGAATTTTCCCAGGGATTGATGTCAGACTGACTGGTCTGTAGTTCCCAGGTTCCTCCTTTTTACCCTTTTTGAAGATAGGGACAACGTTAGCCCTCCTCCAGTCATCTGGCACTTCCCCCGTCCTCCATGATTTCTCAAAGAGAATAGACAGCGGTTCTGAGAGTTCTTCTGCCAGTTCCTTTATTACTCTAGGATGCAGCTCATCTGGCCCTGGAGATTTGAACTCATTCAAAGTAATGAGGTGTTCCTTGACCATATGCCATTCTATCGTTATAGATCATTCTATCATTCTTGAGATTGTACCCCAGTACTGCTTTTCCCACCCTTTTGTTGACTATGAGTGCTATTCCATTTATTCTAAGGGATTTTTGCTCACAGTAGTAGATATGATGGTCACCTGAATTAAATTCGCCCATGCCTGTCCATTTTAGTTCGCTGATTCCCAAGATGTCGATGTTCAATCTTGCCATCTCATGTTTGACCACCTCCAGCTTACCTTGATTCATTGATCTCACATTCCAGGTTCCTAAACAATATTGTTCTTTACAGCATTGGACTTTCTTTTCACCACCAGACACATCCACAGCTGAGTGTCCTTTCAGCTTTGGCCCAGCCGCTTCACTCTTTCTGGCACTACTTGGAAATACCCTCTGCTCTTCCCCAGTAGTATATTGGACACCTTCCGACCTGAGGGGCTCATCTTCCGGCATCTTCTCTTTTAGCCTTGTGATACTTTCCATGGGGTTTTCTTGGCAAGAATACTGGAGTGGGTTGCCATTTCCTTCTCCAGTGGACCTCATTTTGTCAGAACCCTCCGCCATGACCTGTCTGTCTTGGGTGGCCCTGCACGGCATAGCTTATGGCTTCACTGAGTTACGCAAGCCCCTTCGCCACAACAAGGCAGTGATCCATGAAGGGGTCAAGTTGGTGGAACACGTGGTAAAGAATTGTTGTTTCATGTTTTTATTAAATCCTTCCCTACTCTACCCCATCTAATAATAGTCTTTAAAATAATTATTAAACCTCCCTCCTCCTCCCAGGGAATCTGTCCACCCAAAAACCTAGAGCCCAGAGTCGCTCCTAACCCTCAAGCCACCAAATCCTGTCTAACCACTCAAGGCAAACTCAGGTCCTGTTACTCACCCTCTCTCTTTACTCTCCCCCAGTAAAAACTCACAGCCAATCAGAAGACAGTATTTAAATTTTGAACATTAACAAAGCCTTAAAGAGACAACACATGTTATCATACATCCACCATGCAAGCAGACATAATAGACAATTAAACCATGAAATAATATTCCATTTCATCACAGGTGGCTACCAAGAAGAGGGCCTTTTCTGCAGTCCCAACTTAGCTGTGAAATGAGCTTCCCAGAGCGGCTCACCTGCCACCTACATAATGCTCTTTCCCGCGCCAGGTGAAGAACTTTTTATTTTCCTATGCATTTTAGTCTTTTAGCTCTGCTGTTTCAAATCTGTTACAGTCTTTGCCTTGGTGCTAGGTTTCATTTTGGTTTTTACTCTTATTTTATACTGTAGTTTTAAACTTTTAAAATATATCTTATGTTGTATTTTATGGTTTTGATTGTTGTGAACTACCCAGACAGCTTTGGATATTGGGTGGTATAAAAATGTAATCAATCAATCAATCTTCCAGGCTCCTCTAGAACCCTAAAACCTGATCAAGCATATGCATTTCTCCTTCCACTGCTAAAGACACTCCCCACAGACTCTACTGCAACTCTGCAGGGCTGCCTTCCCCAACTTGGTACCCTTCAGATGTTTTGGACTTCAACTTCAATCGGCCCCAGCTGGTGTTGGCTAGTGGTCCAGACTACTGGGATTGCAGTCCAAAACATCTGGAGCGCATGAGGTTGGGGAAGACTGTTCTAGAGAGAGTTCACCAATGTTTCCAAGATGAAGGAAATCATTCTAGGACGAGTCATGTGAAGTTGTCAATGTTATGATAAGGGCAGTGATGCCATAAAATGTAGGAGTGGAAGGTGCTTCGTTCTTAAGACAGCTGTACCATGTTTGTGCATTTGGGGTTTTTCCTCCTCTTGTTCCTAGGTGTTGTTGTTTTCATCCCTTACTCCAAATAAAGTTTTGTTGGAGTTCATGATGCTTCTTGAATATGCATTAGTTCGGTGCAGTTCCTAGGACCTTCTACTACTCTGTGTAGGCTTCTAAACATCATAGAATGTGATGGCAAGCAACAAAAGCACAAACAAGGAAAGTGCACAGATGTGTTTTAGCAGTGCACGCTATTCACAGGAATTGCAACCACAAACTGCTGTGCAGTTTTGCCCACACCCTGGAAAAAAATCCAGGGGATGCCCATGGATGCAGCAATTAACAGCCTCATTTAGAAACACTCCACAAGTGGAAGACATATCCTGGATCCCCAGGGGGTGGCGGGGGGGGGGGAACCTGTGAATGGGGCAGATTAATTGCATAACAAAAGCCTGATCTGGAAGCACCCTAGGAATAAGCATTTCTTACATCTGTGAGGGAGCCTTCCTCAATCTAGTGCCCTCCAGATATTTGGGGATTGCTACTCCCAACATTCCCATCTAGCATGCTCTGGAAGAAAGTAAAAGCTGGATCCATGAAATCAAAAAATTATTCCTCTTGGTTTCATGCGATTTTTACAGGGAAAGTCCCCCAAGCCACAATGAATCACAGGGGACATCTGTCTCCATGGATTGATCCATGAAAATCACGGATCTGGCAGTTGTTGGCGCCTCCACTGTGCAGAAACCTGGATCTGAGGCATGGTTCCTCATGTTTTTTTAAGGGGAGAAAATCCCCCAAACTACAATCAAATCTCAGAGCACATCTGCTTCCATGGAATGAACTATAGAAATGGTGGTTCCCATATTTTACTGTGCATCATAGTGCAAATATATGGATCTAAAGCACTGATCCCCATGAATTTTACATGGGATCCACATGAAACCATGGTAAAATCATCAATCACATGAGGATCCATAAGGACCAGTCCCTTGATCCACGTTTTTGCACTGTGGTGGCACCACCGAGTGCTGGATCTGTGGTTTTCATGGTTTCTCTGTGGAGGTACATTTTTCACCCAGTCCCAAGACCTTATTTATTTGCATTTCTAAGGGTCTGATAATAGCAGATTATTCTTGCCTCAGGGCCCTTAATTGTTCTGCATTTGGGTCTTACCACCTCCTTGCCTCCTCCTTTACTCCCATGACCACCAGGGCTGTCCATAAAAAGACCTGTCTCATCCATGATTTGGCTGAGGCCAGGCTGGAGGGCCAGGGAGGGGAGTCACCATGCTGCACTGAGATCAGGCACCATGAGGGCTTGTACCTTGTGCTGGGCCAAAGAGACAGATTGGGGATGCTATGGGTATACTGCTGCCCACTGGCTGAGGCAGTTTTGCAGAACCCTGGGGCTTTGATCTATGCCATGCAGGGCAACCCAAGACAGACAGGTCATGGCAGAGAGTTCTGACAAAATGTGGTCCACTGGAGAAGGAAATGGCAACCCACTCCAGTATTCTTGCCAAGAAAACCCCATGGAATGTATCACAAGGCCAAAAGATATGACGCTGGAGACCACACTCCGGGAGAGAGCAGAGGACAGGAAGGCCTGGTGTGCTATGGTCCATGGGGTCATGAAGAGTCAGACACGACTTAACAACTGAACAACAACAACAAGGGCTTTGATCCTGGGAAACATCCATTTTCATGCTGAGGCTGCCTTAACAGGACTCACTTGGGACTTCATGGCTTCCATAAGAACATAAGATGAGCCCTGCTGGATCAGACCTGGGTCCATCTAGTCCAACAGGACACGAGTGCAGCAGCACCCTCCCACCCATGTTCCCCTGGCAACTGGTGTACATAGACACACTGCCTCTGATACTGGAGGTAGCATATAGCCATCAGGACTAGTAGGCATTGATAGTTGCTCTTCCAGGAATTTGTCTAACCCCCTTTTAAAGCCATCCCAATTGGTGGATATCACTATGTCTTTAACTCTGCTCTGTGTGAATACGTCCTCCATTTTATCTGCCCTGAATCTCCCACCAATTGGCTTTATGGGATGACCCTAGTTCTAGTATTATGAGGGAGAAAAAATCATAATTTTGTACACCTCTATCATGTTTCCCCTTACTTGCCTTTTTTCCAAGCAAAACAATCCCAGCTGCTGTAACCTTTCCTGATAGAATTGCTCCAGGCCTTTGATCAATTTAGTTGCCCTTTTGTGCACTTTTTCCAACTCTACAATATCTTTTTTTTTTTAGATGTGATGACCAGAACTGTACACAGTATTCTAAGTGTGGTCACACCATAGATTTGTGTAAGAGGAGTATGTTCTTGGCAGTTTTATTTTCATTCCTTTCCTAATTATGCCTAACATGGAGTTTGCCTTTTTCACAACACCTGCACACTGGGTTAACATTTCATGTATGTATGTATGTTACAATATAATTAAAAAGCGTGGCCTGTACAGCTCCTGAAGAAGACTTTTCCTAGTCAAAATGGTGACACAGGGGGGTTCTGTTGGACTGATATGTTTGTTATGATACTGCTATGTTTAATACAGTGTATATGCATGGGAAATATTTACTTCCTCTGTAATTTGTTGTGCATTATCAGCCTTACCTTATTTGTTTATACACATGTTTATACACTTCTATAAATCTACTTCTTTTATATAATGTATTGATCAAGTGCAGTTCTGTAAAGTCCCTTGTGCCCTATGTGTTTTTGTTGAGTGCGTGTTCAAACTAAGCACACCCGTGCCACGCGCTTTGTATTGCAACACCAAACTTACTCTGCTTAGAGATATTTTTAAATATGCCCAGCGGTATATAAATTATGCCATAAATAAATAAATGGGTTTGCTCTGATGTCACCGTCCGCTACACTTACACCGATCTAGCGCTCATTAAAATTCAGAAGACCCCAAGCCCTCAAGCGGTGATTTCACAAAGACACCGGAAATCTGGCGATGCGCGAAATGCCTCTTTAATCTTTAGTTGCTTCGTATTAGATGAGCTTAATTCCCCGCAGCGAGGCCTGCCGGAGCAATCCGCTTGGGAGCGAGCTCCGGGAGCTGCTGATTGGCTGCGGCGCACAGCCAGGTTGCTCCGCCCACCGGGCTCAGCCATTCACAAGGAGGGCCCGCTGGTTTATCAACAGAGCCACGTGGAGGGGTCTCTTCCAGGAGCCGGAGTGGCTGCAGCTCTTGGTGGCGGGGATTTCGAATTCGTTGCCCGCTGCCGCCCTCGCCTCTCTTTGCTGGTGACCGGGAACTGGGGGGGGGCAAAGGGGCCACTTCGCCTGCTCCGTCAGCTTAGCCCAGCTACTGCACTTTGCCGCCGCCGCCGCCGCTTCTTCAGAGGTAAAATGAATCCACGCATCGGACCGAGTTCGGGGCCCGATCTTCTTCCGCGTGTGCTCAGAAGTCCGCTTAGCTTTATTCTGAGGGTGCCGAGCATTGCAGTCCCCTCTGCTTTCATGAGGGCTGGATGCGCCCGATCTCGGAAGCTAAGCAGGGTCAGCCCTGGTTAGTATTTGGGAATCAGGCTTTCTGCATTGAGCGGGGGGTTGGACTCGATGTAGGCTCCTTCCAACCCTATGATTCTATTCTATGATTACGGCAGTTCTCACTGTGTCCTTTTCCTCCTGCCCTCAGTCGCCACGTATCTCTGGAGAGTATCTAAAAAAACAAAACAAAGGCAAAACCACATTGTCTGTTCTCTTTCCTTATTCACAGGGCTTGGAGTGAGTTGAGCGTGTTATGGAAAACCTGTATATGAAATGAAAGTTCCGTGTTTCTTGGGAATTGTTATTAAGGCATAGGAGACCCATACATAGAGGGCAGGGGGCTTCCAGACTTCCTCACAAGAGCGGTGGATTTTAGGAAATTAGGAAGCTGACCCTGGTGGTGATTTTTTTTTTTTAAGGAGCATTGTCTGTCTAAAATCCCTTCCCACAGCTTTCCTGTCCCTTTCTTTTGTCTCCATCACCCGTTGTCCTATGACCGTATCATATGTACTCTCTTGTATTGAGTTCCGAGTGGAGGCTGGTGGCTCCCATTTCGGTGGGGCTGTGATTCTTGTCTGGGTGTCAGTCAGAGCCAGCCAAAACTCTAAAGGAGCTATCCAAGGTGCGGAACCCATTTTGGGGGCAGAGTTCAGTACTTTGGATAACTCCTTTATTGGTCTGGCTGGTTCTGACTGAAACCCAGAATGGATTCACAGCCCCACCGAAATTGGAGCCACCAGCCTCCAGCGGTTCAGACCATGGGTCCATCTAGCTCCGTACTGCAGCCTCCCTCAGCCTGTTGCAGCCAGATATTTGGACTTCCAGCCAGCATGGCCAATGCTCAGGAATCTTGGGAGTTGAGATCTGGAGGGCACCGGGTTAGGGAAGGCTATAAGATGTGGCTTGTATTCAGAAGACCTAGACAGGGCTGGATGCGCCTCATCTGGTCTGACCTCAGAAGCTAAGCAGGGTCAGCCCTGGTTAGTACTTGGTTGGGAGACCGCCTGGGACTCAGGCTTCCTGCACCGAGCAGGGGCTTGGACCCGATGGGCTTGTAGGCCCCTTCCAACCCTATGAGTCGAAATGCATTTAGATTTAAGTGTGCCTAACATTGCAAGATCCCTTTACTTGCATGTTGTATGTGGGCTGGTTATATGTGTTCTGTGTGGGTGGATGGGTGAATTTGCGATGGCGGTATTACGGCGGTCCTGTCTTTTCCTCCTGCTCTCCATTTGTTGCAACCGTTTGCCAAATTATCACTGGAGCGGATCTTTCACGGACTGTCTTGCCTGATCTCTTTCCTTACCCACAGGGGCTTGGGGCGAGCCGAGCGTGTAATGGAAACCCTGTATATGCAATGGAGGCTCCGCGTTGCGTAGGAATTGCTATTAAACTACAGGGGATTTTAGGGAGGCGGGGGCAAAGGAACTCCGCCCAAAACCTTGCACGAATCTCCGTCTCTGTATTTAGAGGCTATACGGGTTGCAGGGTAATTCTCAAATGTTCCATCGCCAGGCGGGGCGTGGGGGAAGCATCTATTTCTCCTTCCCAGCTTCTTCAAAAGGCAGTGGATTTTAGAAACATGAGGCTGATCCTGATGGTGATTTAAAAGGGGGGGGGAGTGTGAGCTGCCTAAAATTCCCTCCCGCCCCATCCCCAGCTTGCCTGTCCTTTTTAAAAAGGCTCTGTCCATCGCCCATTGTCCTATGAGCATATTTGTGTAGCTCTCTGGTACTGGGTTCAGACCAGGGGTCCATCTAGCTCTGTATTGCCTGGTTTAACTTTCAGCGATTTTCCAGGGTCTCTTTTACAGCCCCGCCTGAAGAGGCCAGGAGACGGATCCTGCCATGCACCCTAGCGTGTACTCCATCCACCGCTGAGCTGGTACCCTGCTTGATGGGCGGCGGCGGCGGCAGGGTAGTTTATTGAGATCACGAGATCTGCCTTTCCTGGTTCTAGGGAATGTGGTATCCCCGACGCCACCCTTCCTTTCCAGGGTGGAAAGACCCATTCCTTTGAGATCTCTTCTGATGAGAGCTGAGCTTGGCTAATGTTTCCCCAGAATGTGAACTAATCCCATCATTTGGAATATTCAAGACCAGTGGCCAACTGTTGTTTGTGCTAGAGCAATTAGAACAATTAGAATAATCTTTTCTTCGGCAGACAATGGGCTCTGGGTTAATTTACCCCCAAGAAGCTGTAGGCTTGTGCCACTGCCATCATGAATATGCAACCCCCAACCGGGGTGGGTGGGGGTGGGGGGAGGGTTGTGCTGTCCTGATCACTCGGCCCCTGCAAGTTAAGGAATCTTGTTGACTGGATATGACCCTCCTGGAAGAAAGTAAAAGGGGGATCCATGAAATCAAAAACGGAACCTCTTGATTTCTCCTCCTCCTCCTCCTCCTCCTTCCAGGGAATACCCCTATAAGCACCACCCGGTCACAGATCACCTTTGCCTCCACAGATTTAACCTTGCAAATCACACACTTTTTGGTGCCACCAGGGTTCCCCAAAAATGGATCTGAGGCAGGGATTGTAATGAATCCTTATGACTTTTGCAGTGGATACCACAAAAATTATGATCAAATCACTCATCGTATCTGTGGCCAGGGATTGTACCAGAAACCCCATGGATCTAGCTGTTACTGTAGTGCCGTAGCACAAAAACATGGATCTGAGGCATAGATCCTCATGATTTTTATGGGGACCCCCCCCATCAGGAGGATCCAAGAAATCAGAGGATCAATTTTTGATTTTGTGGATCCGACTTTTACCCACTTCCTAACCTCTCCAACACTGATTCATGTAGGGGTCTCCAGCCTTCAATGAACCAGTGGGCCATTTGACATTCTGAAAAAGTGTCCTGGGCACTTCCACAAATCAGCTGCCGTAGGAGGGTGGAAGGCCAATCACAAAAATATTGGCAGTGCCCCCTCCTCCTGATTTGTGTTTGTGTGTCCTACTATTTCTGACTTCTCTCTCTTTCTCTCCTGTTCTACCCCCCCCCCGTTCTCTCTTTCCCTCTTTCTTTCTTTCTCCCACCCCTCACTTTAAAACCCATGGAACGATTCATCCACGGGCTTTAATAGGGAGGAAAAAGCCCTGCTAATATAAAGCAAATCATTTGTTTCATTTGATATAAAGCATTTATATCATTTGCTTCATTTGATATAAACCAAATAAGGGGGGGGTGAAGTCCACCCCCCACACATACAAAAGACCCCTGGGGCAACAGGTTCTTGGCAAGGGGTGACCTTCACCCAGCTCCTCTAGCCATTTTTCAGCAGGGGGGCTTTTCCCTCTATTAAAGCCAATGGGCAAATTGCCAATTGGCTTTAATAGGATATGGGAAAGTGCCCCTGGTGGAAAATGGCTGGGGCATGGGTTGGAGGCCACCTCTGCTGAGTCCCTGTTGCTGCAATGGTCCATGGTGTGGGGTAGATTTTGCTCCCCTCCCCTCCACCCATTTTTGGGACAGGGGGCTTTTTCTGTCCCTATTAAAGCAGATAGAGCAATATATGCCATTCCTGCCCATTTTAAAGAGGAGTTGTAGACTGATGGGTGCTGTTCCTTGCCCTGTGATTATCTTGGTTAGTAGGCACTGTCTTTTTACATGCCCTGCTTCAAATTAAAGTTCATTGTGAACATAACTCTGACATGTCTATCCAAGGTTGCAGTTGCTTCTGAACAAGGAAATTCGCCCCTGGCTGAGCGAGTGAAGCCATGGACGCGGAGAACCGCAGGAAGAGGGCCCGGCTTGAAGTGACTTGCCCCGTCTGCCTCAGTTACTTCAGTGATCCAGTGACTCTACAGTGCGGGCACAGCTTCTGCGAAGCCTGCATCCGCAGATGCTGGGGGGAGTCTGACACATGTCCCCAGTGCAGGCTGCAGGTCGAAAGCATCTTCCATCCCAGCTATTCTCTCTCCAACCTTGTCGAAATAGTCAGCGATTGGGAAGAGTCTGCAGAGAGGGAGAGACTGGCCTGGGCGGCCGAATGCGAGAAGCACGAGCAGCCCCTGGAGCTCTTCTGCAAGGACGATCACGCCCCCCTCTGTGTGGAGTGTGACAGTTCCCAGGAGCACGCAGGCCACCGTGTGGTCCCTGTGGAGGAAGCTGCCCAAGAGTACATGGTAAGAGGGAGCTACTGATGGGAATCCCCAGTGCATATTCGGGAAAGCCTCCGCTGCCAGGGTTCAAGGCTGCCCAGAATCCTCTTCCCTCCTAGGAAGCCATCATCCCTTACCCCAAGTACAAGAGATAGTTTTCTTTATGCACTTTTGTGGGAATGGACTCTGCACACACTCAGGAGCCGTCTCATCTAATGGTCCTTTACGTGTCCTTGGGCAGAATCATTAGTTTGAGGGGACTGAGGTTTGGCATGTTTCAGCATCTCATACTCAGTCCTGGTGTGTATAGGTGCCTTAGGTCAGCTTCCCTTAACCAAGTGCCCCCCAGATGTGTTGGGCTACTAACCCCATCATCCTCAGCCTACACAGTCAAAGGGGTGCTAGCTGGGGATGATGAGAATTGTAACCCAACACATTTCTCTTGTCGCCAGCAGGTAAGAGTGATATTAAGGCATTTCGAGTTTCAATAGCGTGTTAAAAGTGCAGGATATTGAAATTTTAATTGTGACAGGGGTGATGGGATATGCAGTTCCACGCATCTGGAGGGTTGCAGGTTTTCGGAGGCTGATCTAAAGCACCTATACAAACCAGAGTTTAATATGGGATGAGGCAAGCTCCTCCCACAGTGGGAGGAGTGTCTACATGACCCCAGTGTCTACTTCAGAGCAGACATATATGGAATTAAGCTGTGCTTTGTACGCTTGGTAGAAAAAATGTCCGAACTGGTAAGATGTTTGCTGTTGTGTAATATATAATTAGGAGTTAGGTTAACTGTGGTGTTTAAGCTATCATTAACCTATAGCGTTTGGGTTTGTACATCACATAATAACTTACGATAGGTCTGATTGGTGCCTTTTGGCAGCATATAACAAGTTTGTTTTTTAAATCAGGTCCTGAATTGTCTCTGGCTGATTGTTTTAAATTGTTTTAGATATATGTTGTTGTTGTGCATGCTATCTGTTTTATGTCTTTACATGAATTTTGTTATACTTTATATAATGTATTTTAATGGTTTTTAATTTTTGTGAACTATCCAGAGAGTTTTGGCTCTGGGGCAGTATAGAAATATAATAAATGAAATGAAATGAATATTCAAAATGGCCACAGAACCTGCTAAGCATGCACTGCAGCAAATCATGGGTTAATTTTGTGCGAACGGTGTCCTTGGGTGTTCACTGACTCTCTAGCTATGCAATCCTCAACCAGAGTCTGGACAATTCCAGCAGTCCTGAGATGTGGGACTGTTTATAACTATTGAACAACCTACAAGACGTATCTTTCCTTTCCACCCCATGTCTAGAAATCTCCCCTTTTGGAAGTATATCATTTCTCCCAGATCACTCCTAAACCCTGTATTTGTTGACCCTTTTAAGAGTTCTCAAAGACTGGTGAAGCAGGGCTTGCAGTTCGAGCTCAAGAGGATTTGCCAGTTAATCATTGTTCATTGAACTGATTGTTTTGTGAAGGAACATGCTCTCTTATGGGATGGGGAACAACCTGGGTGTGTTTTTAGAGTTGCCAGGGCAGGAGAGAGGTGGGGAAAGTGAGCCATAGGCGTTGGGGAGGAGGAACTGTCCCTGGCCTCAGATCCAGCTATGGTAGAAAGAAATCCTTAAACAATGTTCATGGGGAAGGTTTTTATGCCTTTAACAGTTGCAGAAAACTAATTTTAAATAAATAAATGGAAGGAGAAGGGCTTGCCTGTTCCAATGGACGAGTCATCTCCAGAAACAGTTAATCTGAAATACAGTTTGAGTACTATATTGGGTAGGGCCTTTTGTTATCTCAGTGAATGTGAAACCCAGATTCCAACTGGACTTAATCATGTATTCAGTGTAGCTTTATGCTACTTTGGGACAAAATCTCAGACTTGGGAGACTCGCGTTCATTATTTTTTACTCTATTTTTATCCTACCTTTCCTCCAAGGAGGGCAGCGTACATAATTCTCCCCCTTTTATCCTCACAAAGTCCTTGTGAGGCGGGTTAGCCTGAGCGACAGTGACTGGAACAAAGTTACCCAATGTGCTCCATGGTTGAGTGGGGAAGTGAACCTGAATTGCCTAGTATCTAGTCTAATGTTCTAACCAGGGTTTTCCTGAATTTGAGTCTATGGATGTGTTTGATTACAAATCCCATCATATCCACCAGTATGGCAAGTGCTTGAGGTGATGGGTATTGTAATCCAACAACATTTGGGGAATTGTGGCCGGAAAGACTGGTTAGCATATTATCCAGCCACACCCCCTCTATTTTAAAGTGACAATTTTGATGCATACGTACAGTAAACCAGTTACTAGTATCCAAATAGAAACCTTTTCCTTTCTTTTCAGGATCAGATCGACGGCCAGTTCGAGATTCTGTGGAATGAAAAGGAAAGTATTCTGGCAGAGGAAGCGGACGCAAAAAAGAGAATGGGAACCCTCCTGGTAATTATCACTCTTACTGGGAAGTGAAGAAGTACTGCAACCAGTATTTTAAAAAAATGAAAATTAAGAGTCTAAAGTTATGACGTAGCTTGGCTTTTCAGGCCTGATGCAATGGAGGCCAGTGGCTCCGATGTCAGTGGGGCAATGAACTGCTCTGGGCGTCAGTCAGAACCAGTCAGAACTCTAACAGAGCTATCCAAGATGTGCACCATGGACAGCTCCTTTAGAGTTCTGACTGAAACTCAAAATGGATTCACAGCCCACTGACATTGGAGCCACCAGCCTCCACTGGCCTGACATCCCTTAATATTGCTAAGTCAAATGCTGTTCTAAGGGTCTTCGGAAACTTCCCCCATCGAACCTCAATTGAAACCAGAGAGCTTCGGCTATTGGGCGGTATAGAAATAAATAAATAAATAAATAAATAAATAAATAAAAATAAACTGCAGAAGTGCCCTTCCGAGGGAATTCTCATGGCCTCCCTTTTGATGCCCCCAAATCTGGCCATGTTTCTAACATGGCCCTCTTTTTCTTCTCTTTCCAACTGCTTGTCACAGAAAGAAATAAGACTGCAGAAGCGAAAGCAAGATAATGGATTCAAAGAGCTATGCTCCTTTGTGGAGGAAGAAGAGGGACACCTCATGTGCCAGATGAAAGACCTGGAGTTTGAGGTTGGAGGAAAGACAGATGTGCTCCTGGCCAAATTCTGCAAGGCGCTCTCCTCTAGTAGAAAAATCATCCGGGAGTTGGAGGAGAAGCGTCGGCAGCCTGCAAGAGAACTCCTGCAGGTAAGATGGTGGCAGGAACAGCCCAGGCTCCTTTCCAGGGCAAGGCTGGCTCCAAACCTTCATCTGTACAAAATGTGAAGTTGTCGTTTATGGAGCTGGTAAGCCAGCTGTGTTATGTGCCTGAGTGTCCAAGAGGAGAGCGTATTCGGCTTGACAGGGAGAAGAGATTCCTATTTAATGTTGATGGAATCTGACGTTCTCAGATATTTGCAAGTGATTTCTCTCCTAGTGGCTTTAGATTAAATGGTGCTTCCTTGGAGTGCTGCTCCTTGGGTTCCCAGAGCCCACCCTGGCCAACCAGGGCCGGCCCTACCAGTAGGCAGAGTGAGGCAGCTGCCGTATGCAGCTGATTATGGATGTCAGGGAGGGGCACCAAATTGTTACTTTACTAATTGTCATATATTTACTGCCAGAAAAGTTGAGGGGTGCTTGTGGGATTTTCTACGTCTAAGGCAGAAAATGAAATAACCTGACTGTATTATGCACCTTGACCCATGTGGGACAGGTGTCATTTGCTGCGCCATCTCAGGGAGCAAAATGTCTAGGGCTGGCCCTGTTGCCAAGAGGATGCTCGAGTAGCCAGACCCCTGGAATGACTCAGCAGGGCTCCTCTTTTGTACTTTTTCAGGGCAGGGACCTTTGTCATTTTGGGCACCCGGCTTCTTTTTAGAGGTTACACTATCTTCTGAGGTGAAACTACCTCAGTCTTTACAGCATGGATTTCATAGTGACTTTCCCCTCTCTTTTTCCCTGTAGGATGTAAGAAACACTTTGCAGAGGTAAGTGGGTCCCACACATTTCCCTTTACGCATCATGATGCTGGGAATGACATGTTTCAGGGGACTGGAAACAAAGCCCTATGAAGAGAGACTGAAAGAACTGGGCATGTTTAGCCTTGAGAAGCCTTGAGAAGAGAAGACTGAGGGGAGATATGATAGCACTCTTCAAGTACTTGAAAGGTTGTCACAGAGAAGAAGGCCAGGATCTCTTCTTGATCATCCCAGAGTGCAGGACACGGAATAATGGGCTCAAGTTACAGGAAGCCAGATTCCGACTGAACATCAGGAAAAACTTCCTGAGTGTCAGAGCAATACGGCAATGGAACCAATTACCTGGGGAGGTGGTGGGCTCTCCCACACTGGAGGCCTTCAAGACGAGGCTGGACAGCCATTTGTCAGGGATGCTCTGATTCCTGCATTGAGCAGGGGGTTGGACTCGATGGCTTTGTAGGCCCCTTCCAACCCTACTATTCTATGATTCTATGATTCTATTCTATGTAGAGCAGGTGAAGCACATGGTGCTGCTTGGTACACGGGGGTGGGGATGATGCGCGGGGAGGGTAGGTCTCTGTGACCTTCAGCTTTTCACAGATGAATAGAGAGTCGCCCTTTCGAAGTTGACCCCCGCTCCCAGTTCCCACTCCAAATACAAGTGTTTCCGCAGGGGCAACTCCCCTCTGTTACAAAACTTTATACCTTCCTATTCCTCCTTTTACTCCTAAGGCCATTCTGTTCCTCTCTGTTTTTCTTCTTTCTATTTCCACATCATTGTTGGCTAATCCTCTGAATCGTTATATATCTAAGACAGGATTTCTATTCTGTCTAAAATATACCCTTCTTTCTTTGACTAGTGGTGATCGTCTCTCCTCTTTGCGTATTTCTTGTGCTGTTTTCAGTTCATCTTTATCTTTTTTTTACTCAGATGAATTTTACTCTTAAATCTTGTTGGTTGCTGCACACCTTAGAAATTGGTTCCTCCCTCCAGATAGTGCCAAAACTCTTCTTCAGGATTTCTTTACTTCACTCACTGAATATTTCAGTTTACCTTTCCCCTGTTCTGTCGTTTCTTGCCTTGAGGCTTTGATCTCTTTATTCTGCTGCATGGGTCGCCATCCCCCTTCTCATTATGATATTTCATATTTGCTGCTCTTTGCATTGGCTGACTTACTGTTCCATTGTGCATTCCATACAAATGGGTGCCTCTTCCTTTTAAAGCATTGTGTACCCTTGCTGCCTTCCTGTCTTTTTTCTCTAGGCTCTGGCTCTTTTCATAGAATCATAGGGTTGGAAGGGGCCCAGAAAACCATCGAGTCCAACCTGCTGCTCAGTGCAGGAAGCCTGATTCCCAGGCGGTCTCCCATCCAAGTACTAACCAGGGCTGACCCTGCTTAGCTTCCGAGTTTCCAGCTCATTCTTCTGAAACAGTGTTATGACACTAGACCGCCTTCCCCTATGAAGCCCCTTTTCTCTTCTCTGCCTCATCATCAGGCTTCAACAGTTACACTTGCTGTGGCAAGCATGAGGTGTCCTGGTGGGCATGAGCACTGTAGTGTAGGGGCAAATTCAGAAATGCAGGTTCCCTTTGTGCCAGTCACAGCCACGCCCCCTCACAACCACACTCCCTCCTAAGATTGTACAACCTTGGAAGATATACTGCCTTCAACTGGGATCCAAAAACAGTGCAGCTGAGAGTAAGGCAGTGGTCTTTCAATTGGATGTCTGAGAAAAAAATGCTGGGGGTTAATCTTTTTCACCCACTCACTCACTCAAACACAAACATTTTAGGTTTTGCTGGGGGTTAATCTTTTTCACCCACTCACTCAAACACAAACACCCAGCTCGATTGAAACACACATACACACCCGCACCCCTTCTTTCTCCCCTCCCAGCAACTGATTTTTTTTCTGTTTCCCTTCCCTCCACTGGGGTTTGTTTGCCCATGTTCCTGCCAGCCTGGTACCCAAAATGGTAGCTGACAGAGCAGGTTGCATTTGGCAATTCCGCTTACTGTAGAAATTAATGTTCAAGAATTACCAGTGCAATCCGATGGGTGTTTATTTTGAATTAAATTTGCAGAGATCTTGGGAAGGCAGCTAAGGATGCAGTCCTATGCACACTTACCTGGGAGAAAGCCCGGTTGGCAACTGAACATAGTGGGACTGACTTCTGAGTACACACGCATAGGACTGTGTGATAAATCCTAAAAACTGGCACAAACCAACCCTTACAATGAATATTAATAATTCAATAGCTGAACAAGACATCATCTTGCTTCTCATTTGCACCCCACCCCCACCCCAGGCCCCAACAAATTGACTGAGCTGACGCTGGGTTGCCGCTGCTGCTCTGGCTGGGCTTGCAGGGGCACAGGATTGATGATCACGATCAGCGTCTCCAGCAAGCAACGTAGCCTGGCCCACGTGCGAGCGGATGGCGACGACCATCTCTCCCTCTTGAAGTGAGAGGAGGCTGGCTGCAAGAGAGGGTAAATTAACCCTTTGCCAGGGGAGGCTGCCTTGCCCAGGTGGCCTCTCAGGCCAGGGGAGGGGGGCATTCGCCGTTCTTCCTGCCTCCTGCCTGGAGCTTTGGGGAGAGTAGCTGCTGCAGCAGCAGCAGGACCCGCCCCGCTCACAACGGCATCTCAGGCTCTTCCAGCCACCTGCCCCACAGTGGTAGGCTGGGAGTGTGAGGGGCTCGGCTGAGACCTGGCTCTAAAAGAAGGCGCAGGTCTTCCTCTCGGCATGACCTGCCACCCCTGCATGAGCATGACCAGTGACCTGGCTTTCAGTCAATGCTCAGTGCTGAAACCACTGCTCTCCCCACCTCTCTCTCCTGCAGGAAAGGGAGACAAGGAAGGGAAGGCTTTCAGCTGATGCCACAGCACCTAGCATCTGATGACACCCCACTTCCGTCGCCTGAGCGAGGGGGAGGCTTCTTCAGTTGCTGTCTGGTGTTGGGGCTGTGAGCACGTTTGCTGCACAACAGCATTGATTGATTGATTGCATTTATATCCCGCCTTTTTTTCCATATTAAGGAACCCAAGGCGGCATACATAATCCTCTCCACTTTATCCTCACAACAACAACCCTGTGAGGTGGGTTGGGCTGAGAGTCTGTGACTGGCCCAAATTCACCCAGTGAGCTTCCATGGCCGAGTGGGGACTAGAACCCGGATCTGCCGACTCATGGTCTAACACTCTACACCACACTGGCTCTTGGAGGTGGAACACTTCCCACCTACTTTTCCTGTAGGATGATGTTGGCTGGAGTTCTAGTCCAACATGTCTGGAGGGCAGCAGGAAAGCTGAATTAGTAGGTCAAAGCCATTCTGTGCCAGCCTGTTTCTCTAGACCAGCTTTCCCCAATCTGGTGCTCTCCAGATGTTCTGTTGTGGAGGGCACAGGTTGAAGAAGGTTGCTCTAGGCTTTTGTGGTCTTCTCCCCACCATCCCCCCTCAAATACACACACATCTTTTTGTCCCACTCTTGAATTCTGTGTTGGACAGTTTGGGAGTTCATATTTTTTTCTTCTCTCTAGGTGTGAGGAGCGAGAGAGGTTTGAGACTCCTGAAATTATCCCTCCTGACCTGGAGTGGAAGATCTGGGATCTCTCTGATGTAACCTTGTTTCTGGGAGGTGTGATGAAGCAATTCAAAGGTGAGGAAGAATGGCTGCCAAAATCTTGTTCTGGCTGTCCAGCCGTGGATGTGGAAAGGCTCAAGGTCCTTTGTAATGTTAGCAGGGCCAGGAAAATAGAGAACTTGAGTGCCAGTAGAGAAGGTATTTTTTATGGTGTAATACTATCGGATCTGCCCTGGGTACTTGTAGGCCTCTGAACTCAGAGACTTACGAGTATCCAATGCAGAGCAGGAGGTGCAAGGCCCGTCTTGCAGAGGCTTTGGGGAGGGGGAGGGAAGGGGGCTGGGTGGCCATAGAATTTCTCATATGGTTGCTACCCTGGTCTCCTCCCCTTTCTGCCTGAAGGACCGCCTCCTTTCCCCCATTTCCGTGCTCTGTTTTGCAAGCACGGAGAGGTAGCCGGCATGGTTCTCCATGCCAGCTATGAGGGGAAGGGGTGTGGAGCACAATTTCCTAGCTTGGAGCCCTGCCTACGAGCTCAGAGCCAGGAATCCAAACAATCTGTGTCCCCATTTGAAGTTATGCATGTTTGGTCCTAGCAAGTACCCGGATGGCAGGCCACTTGGAAGCCCTCAGCTCCATAGAACAGGGGTGTTGAACCTCTTTCAGCCTGAGGGCTGAATTCCATTTTGGAGAAGCTCTTGGGGGCTGCATTCCTCTGGTGGGCGGGGCCAAAAACAAAAGGGGTAGGGTGTAGATATCACCTTGAATCTCTCTTAGCATTTTCCCAGCTCATCCTGGCTTCCAGTGTGCTTTCTATACATGCTCAGGGACTGCTAGAGGCAATGAGACTGCCAATGCCTTCTGGATCGATTTAGGGGAATATATGACACTCTGAAGTGCTCAAGCAGAAGACTCCCCGCCTCCCCAATTGTCGAAGCTCGGAACTGGCTCTTTTTCTGTGAAAAACTTTTAACAACTTTTCTATAAAAGTTGTTAAATGCCTGATGGTGTGATGCTTAATCTCTTTGCCTTTCCTTACACAGACACTGTGAAATCTGACCTTCCACTGCGGGAAGGTAAGTTGAAGGTTCTGATGAAGTATCATATCTATGGGATTTTGTCAGAAAGCTGTTTGCTTGGGTTCCCTTGGCATCCCCCAGTCTAGTGCAACCATCAGTGGGTAGCTGAAAGTTAATCAGGGAGCAGTTCCTTGCCAATTCCCAAAGTTGCTATCCCTGCTTTTAAATACGAGCCTTTGAGGTGAGAACTACCCTTTATATACTCTGTCTTTTCCTCCAAGGAGGCCCAAGGTGGTGTACGTGATCCTCCTCCTCCTCTCCATCTTATCCTCACAACAACCCTGTGAGGTAGGTTAGGCTGAGAGTCGGTGACTGGCTCAAAGTCACCCAGTGAGCTTCATGTCTAGGTAGAGACTAGAACCTGGATCTCTTGAGTCCCAGCGCAACATTTTAACTCCTACACCACCCTGGTGTAGCTTCCTTTTGGTGGGCAAATACCAAAATAATGCAACCGAGGCTGAAAGAGCAGAGCCTTCATCATTGTTTGACACCTCTTGGTTGGTTGGGCTTGGATACTGATCTGGTCTGGGCAATATTCCCAAGTTCTACCCTTCTCCCTGAAGGACCCTGCTGGATCAGACCAAAGGTCCATTTAAGGTGCAATCCTATGTGTGTTTAGATGGGGAAAAGTCTGACAGCTCCCAGCATTCCCCAGCCAGTCATGCTGGGTGTTGTAGGGCTTCTTTCCATCTTAGTGCACGTAGGGTTGCACCCTTAGTCCAGAATCCTGTTCCAACAGTGGCCAGTCAGATGCTGTCAGGAAGCTGACAAGCAGGTTATTAAGGCAACAGCCTTCCCCCAATGATGGAGCATCTGCTGTTCAGAGGTACACTGCATCAGGCAAGAGACTAACCACTGTTCTAAGCACTACACCACACCGGTTCTCCTGTTTTAGTCAACGAATCACTTACCTAGATATGCACAGGCATGCTGACTAATAAGGAACGTCCTTGGACGAGTCATTTCTCTGGGTTTACTTGTGTGCAAGGCTGCTCAGAGGTATTCTGCCACTGTAGGTGGAGGTTCCGTTGAGCTCTCATGGCTACTAGTTCCTGCAAGACACATCTTCCCTAAATTTGTCTAGTTTCTCTTAAAACACCTAAGCTTATGGCCAACACCGTTCCAAAAACGGTATGTTGTGTGAAGATGTAGTTCCATCACTCTGGCTAATATAGATTCTCAATATGCTTTGGTGCTGTAAAAGTGTGAGGGGTGAGAAAGTCATACCAATGCCTCTTTGGAAATAAACATCGATGCCAGTCAGGGCCACCAGCTGAATTGGAACTGGCCAACAGGTCTGTTGTACTGATGCCATTCCCAAGCCAGTGTGGTGTAGTGGCTAGAGTGTTGGACTGGGAGCCAGGATATCTGGGTTCTAGTCCCCACTTGGCCATGGGAGCTCACTGGGTGACTTTGGGCCAGTCACAGACTCTCAGCCCAACCTACCTCACAGGGTTGTTGTGAGGATAAAATGGAGAGGAGGAGGATTATATATGCCACCTTGGGTTCCTCAAAGAGGATAAAAGGTGGGATATAAATGTAATAAATAAAAAGCCTACACACCGAAGGTGCCTGGTGCCTGCTCACCTGAATGGAAGCACCCAGATGTCCCATGGGAGTCATACATGGCCAATCTCACAAGGAATGTCAAGGGAGCATAAATGCTATTTTCTTCTCTCTGGCATCCCTTCTTTCTCAACTGTAAAGCACAAACATTCTTTTTATGGGTGGTCTTTGCTTTTGCCTCTCTAATCTTCCTAGTATCACAGGAACAGTGGGATTGAAATATTTTAAAGAAATAACTGAATCCTGAATGACACTTAGCAGGAAAGTGTGTGTTCTGTCCTTCACTAGAATAAATTCACTAACCTGCACCAGAATTCTCCTTGTTCAAATGTAGGGAAAGTTGAAGGAAGAAGGGAGCACCCCAGTCCCAAATTTACATAGAAATCCTATTGGCTTTAGGGGGAGAGTAATTCCTGGGATATTTCTAAGCTCATTATATAAAACATTATCCCATCTAATCTGCTTGTCTTCCCTTTCCCCATCTCCATGCCGCTTTCCAACAGCAAATGTCACACTGGATCCAGACACTGCTCATCCCTGTCTCATTGTGTCTGAAGATCATCGGAGTGTGCAACGGGGAGATCAATATCAAGATTTGCCTGACAATGCAGAGAGATTTGACTGCTGCACTGTTGTGCTGGGATGCGAAGAATTTACAGCAGGCAGACATAGCTGGGAAGTCACTGTGGGAGATACAGAATGCTGGGCTCTGGGGGTGGCCAAAAAGTCTGTGGCAAGAAAGGGCTTTCAGAAGATTAGTCCCAAGAAAGGCGTCTGGGCTATGAAAAAGAATGGAGGGCAGTACGCGGGTCTTTGCTGCCCTCGTATTCCCCTAAGTAGGGAGCCCAAGAGGATCCTAGTGACTCTGAACTATCCAGGGCAACAAGTGGCTTTTTACGATGCTGAAAGTAGACACCGAATCTATGCCTTCTCAGATGTTTCATTCTCTGGAGAGCCCCTCGTCCCCTTCTTTTGGCTGAGGGGAGGAGGCCACCTGACACTCACTCCCTAAGGTTGCCTAATGTTGCTGGAGCTTAATGCAAAAATATGTCACTTCTGGCTACCAGCTACATACTGCAGGAGGAAGTTAAATGGGGATGGAAATTTGCAACTGAATTGGGAGGTACATTCACATGGCCCACAAATGGCTTTAGACTGCGAGTATGGACCTCTCTTTCTGGAGACCATGGGGCCAAAATGCTGCTTTGCGGGACAACATGGTCCTCTCTTAAACAATTCCCTGGTAATGCCCCAATGATTTTTTCCCCCAGTTTGGCTTACCATGTATATAGCAACAAGACCATCCTACCTGGTAAGCCAAATCTGAAATTCGATTTGGGGTGAGGGTGAAACTTGCCAAAGTCTGGGATCTTTCTGTAGAGATGGGAACATTGTGATTGATATCTGGTAGCAGTGGTTATTTTTAAAGAGAATCTCTTGTTTCCCTGTTTGTATATTGTATAGGAACATGTTTTTGAGCTGTAAATTAAAGGTGTACTTGTATTAAAGGTTTCTCTGTCTTTATGTGTCTGCCTAGATTTAAAAGCATACTGGACCCATATATTTATTTTTACTTAGTGTAATGTCTAGCTTGTCCCTGAGAAAAGAGGGCAAGGAAAAGAGGCAGGCTTCAGAATAGTACTGGAGAAAAACAGGAACTTTAATAAAACAGTCAGTTGCCCCAAATGTGTCAGTGGAAACCTCAGGAGCATGGGAATTCAATCTGTTGGGTTATTCTCATAGTGCTGCAATTTTAGTAGTGTTGCCCTACCTACCAGAACAGGTGGACAACTTTGGGGGAGGGTTGCACCCCTCCACCACCACCAGAAAAATCCTAGCGATTCTGCTGGGAAACAAATCTTGTGGGTAGTTTCTGATGGCTCACCAAACAACTGTTGTTGGGATGTTGTGAGTATGATTCTGCAGAGAGACAGTGCAAAGGGAGGTGTCCCCATGCATCCCGTTTCTCTGCAGAAAAAGTAATTCTGCTAGGAAATAGGGTGTGTAGGAAGTGTAACTAGAGTAAGAACACAACAACCTTGAATTCTTGTGGGCCCGAGAGAGGTTTCCACTGAGTCATGTTGCACAATCGACTATTTTATGAAATTAGAAGAATTCATAGGGCCAAAATTTTTGCCTTTAATTTTATTAAAATTACCAATATTTTCTAGTACCATTTTGAGACCTCTTTCTTTTTTCCTCAAAATGAAGTCATGACATTTGGGAGAGGAGCATTCTTCTTTTTATTACATTTGTTTCACAGTTTTAGAGAGGGGAGCCTATTTTTCACAAGAGGGCATGTATGGCCACTGCTGGGAGAGCAGACAAGGCATATCTGAGGTGTCTCCAAGACTTAATTTGGACGAATGCAGACTCCCAGAATCCATTTTCAATACAACGGTTCAGCCCTTGAAGTAAAAATAGAATGCTTCTGGGTATGTGCGGAGTACATTTTTCAGCTGAGTAGCCATTGCTAGAACTGACATGATTTTGTTTTTTATTTATTACATTTCTATACCATATACTAGCTGAAACTCTGAGTGGATCACAAAAATTACATATTTGGGGGATTAAAATAGGTGGACAACCATATTTCTCTTTATTTCTGCTGTGTCGTGCACAAGAGACCTGTGTGTTCTGCTTAGTGCTGGAGAAAAATTCAAACAAATGCTGGCTTTATATATATATTTTTTAAAATAGGAGAACAGCCATTATTGTTTCTTTGTCCTGGTAGCCCAGTCTTTCCCAAATGTGGGTCCTTACATGCTGTTGGACCACAACCCAACATGTTCCCAGACATGTCCCCATTCCCAGCTACCATGCCCCCAGACCAGTAGATTTCCCCCACCCCACTGTTGAACTGTACTTATTTAAAGGTATCTTTTCACATGCAAATTATAACTCAATCATATTGGAATTCACAAGCCCTTCATTGACCTTTCAGCAGCCCACAGCAGATCAAAGATGGCTTTCTAAATGTGAAAAAATCTAGTAATTAGTAAACCTGTAGAGGCTCCCTAGTTGTAAAAGCTTATACAGGGAGACCAGAAGTTGGAAGAGGAAGTTTATGTTTCCCAGGTAACAGCCATACCTTGGTCTTTTTCAGGGTCCAAGATCCCATTTGTAGACTCAAAGAGCAGGGGGATGGGGGTAAGCAAACTGCCTTGGGGCCCCACAAGCCTGAGGGTCCTGCACTGTTTGATTCATATTGCCTAAGGTTAGTGGACAAACAAGGCTGTACCCATCCTCAGAGCAGTGGCTGGCCTTACAGAATCAAAATGGGAGCCTATTCCCAAAATCAGCTTTCCAAGGGAGTTTATGAAGATGTTTTGATAGTGCTTCATGGTGAACAGATTCACATGCTTTCTTGGCAGCTTCAAAAATGTTGTTTAAAACAGTATCATTTTTTGCATTTCTTGCAACTGTCTCCCAATACAGTCAATAAGTTTCACTGCTGTGTCAATATCCAGATTCCTCTGCCGCAGCAATTGTGTTACAGGTTTAAGATAGTAAGAAAGGGGGAAAAGGTTACTGATATCATTGAGCAATCCAATAGCTTCAGTTTTTAGATGACAATTTTTTCACAGTGGGAAGATGCAGAGTAATTTGTGTGTAGAAAGAATGAATTCTTTGTCTGAATGTAGAACTGTAACTGCATCGAAGTGTCCAGTCCATCGTTGAACCAATAGGCATTTTAAAGAACTGCCTTTACAAATCTGAGCAATGTGCCCCTTCTTAAATATATATATATGTCTGTGTGTGTGTGTGTGTGTGTGTGTGTATATATATATACACACACACACACACACACACACACACATATACACGATTGTTCACATAAGTCAATATATTCCTTCACATCAGGTATAACCTCGATTGCATGTACCATTAGGAATAGCTGGGCAGATTCCATGGTGGCACTGCCCCAAAATGATAGCAGCTGTATCTTTAAGAAGAAAAACAAGGGCTTTCTTCTTGGCTTTCTAACATTTCTGTTGGTTAATGAGGGCAGGGTGGGGGAAGAGGCAGAGAATGCCCTTACAGACTTGAAAGCTGTCATAGTGCACTGCAATTGTTTCAAAGGGTAACTTTATTGTGATGCTGTTGAGGTGGAGTTTGCATATTTGATCCCATCAGACGGGCTCAACAGACTTACTTTGCAAATCCCATTACCAATTGGGCGCAGGTCACCCCGCCTTGATTGGATCTTCTACTCTTTGGACTGAATCACATTTTCATTTGAATTGGAATGTGTCATGCACTTGCCTCTTGCACTCCTGGACCTTCTGGTCTCACCTGTTCACCTGTACTGTCCCACCCTGCCATGGTTATATGTTTAGTATTTAATTTAGTATTGGTGTGTTGTAACTGAATGCTTTAAAGTTAATAAGTCAATATAGAAAATGAGGACAGTGCATGGATTGGTCTAGAAAGTGACACAAGGCTCTTGTTTTTGCTGAGTGCAAGAGTAGCATGGCTGTCTTTCTGGAATCTTGGCCCGTTCTCTGGTCCTCTCTAAATTAAAGAATATCAACTAGCCTGGCAGAGAAAGACCTCTCCCTGCTGGAAGTCAGAGCATACAGTAGCCTTCCCTAACCTGGTGCCCTCCAGATGTGTTGGACAACAACTGTCAACCAGGCCCGGACCTAAGATAATTTGTGCTCTGGGTGAGGAGTGCCCCCTGCCCTGGTCAGTTTTGCAGGGCCACCCAGAGGATTTATGGGGCGTGGTGCAGGTGTGATGTCCATCAAGAATGACATTGCTCAAAACCTTGATCTCTCAGCCAGTGTGCTACAGTTCGCACAACTCCAAGTTCGAAAAGCCACATTCTGAGCAGTGGCAGTGCACTGTGCAACACAGCAGAACTATCACACTTTTTATGTTTTGTTTTGTAGCAGCTCCTACGTTTTGGTCAGCATTCTTTATTTTAGATATACATTATTTTTCTCTTTAACAATAATAAAGATGTGTTATAAATAAAAAAGTATCCTGCTGATCTCTTACAGCTTATGGCTTTATTTTATTAGTTATATAGCACTTATAATGTTTACAGTTTTTGAAGTGCTAAGCACTCAGTAATGATGCCTCAAAGGAAAGCTGTGTTCCACTGATTTTTACCTACCGCAAATGACATCAGAACGGAAACAGAAAAAGAAACATGCTTTAAAGCTAATTGAAGGAAGATCATTTTTGTAGTTAGTACTGTTAGATAAAAAGTCCTTGCTTTCGGTTTAGAAGAAAAGGATGCCAGGCAGGCAGCAGTGGATCCAACACTATTTTATTGAACGTTTTGCAAAACGGGTGCAGAGCAGTCTGGACCCCGAGACACGTGTGCAAAAGCCCTTTATATCATATCGCTTCTATTGTTCTTACCAGTAACCAATTAAACAGTTAGTACATGTTGACTTGGCTCACTAAGTCAATATCCAATAACAGTCACTATCAGCTTACCAAGCTGTTAGTCATGAGCGCGTCAGTATGATTCCCTTTTTGCTCCGCCTATATTTTCCCGCCACTCGGGCTCTTAGGTAACTTGAGACGCCAACGGTTATGGAGTCTCCTTTTTTCTAACAATTCCCTCCTTTAAGTCTTTATTCACGTCTTAAAGCATTTAAAACGGAGTTTCTTTATCAGCACAATAAAGCAAGAGCATCTGTTTTGACAGAGCGGTTTCAATTAACCGCTGGGATAAGCCTCTAGCGCAGGGGATAATGCAACAACCAAATAACACTAAAACTCCTATCATCACTACAAGCGAAATAAGGATTGAGGCTGCTAGGTGTTTCCATTTTCCAAACCATCTCTCTAACCAGGCAGTCACGGGGTTGTTAATCCCTGAATTCTCGGCTAATTCTTCAGACAAGGCGCCCTGCAAAGCCCTTGTTACTGTGCCATCTGGGGCAGTGTTGTTAGGGATGAAGGTGCAACACTGTCCACCTAGCATGACACAAACCCCTCCTTTTTCTGCTAACATCATATCAAGAACACGCCGATTTTCCCAAGCCATTTGGCTGGTGGCATCTAGCTGCTCAGCCAATCCTTTTACAGCATCTCGAGTATAGTTTATAAACCTCTGTTGATTATAATAAACGTAATTGATCCAATCTACGTTTTTGTTAATGGTCACCCACCAAAACAGGGTAGATTCAAATCCTGCAGAAATTTGATTTCTTCCTTTGAACTCGTCTGGCACTCCCCTTGGTACTCCTATGGAGTCAATATATATTTGATCATCAAAAGGGGTTACTGATCGTTTCTGCTGGGGTTGGCCAGTCTTCTCTGCTGGATGGTATGCAATTGAAAAGGGGACTGCCAACTGAACTAACCCACAAGCTCCGGACCAATTGGAGGGCAATACCTCATACAACTCTAGACCACCACAATACCACCAGAGATCAGCTCGTGGGATTGAAAGGGAATTATTCCTAAAGCGGGTGGAATTAACACATCTTACTTTACTCGTCAGGTTCCCTATACGCCCCTCTGTGTCTGCAAGGTTTCGATGTATGCATCCGGTATGGTTTCTTCTTTGCAGGAAGACTGTGGAAGGTCTGACACGATCCTTTGATTTGAGTGGGGGGTATAATTTATTGAGGGTTTGGCATTCCTCCTCTCCCCATGCATCAGGGTGTTGGAACAAACGGATCACGCAGGTGAGGAGGGAAGGAGTGTCCCATCCCAGTGGAAAGGGCAGCACCTTTGCTACAGATCTCCCTGTGGCACAAACAAAACAGTCAGACTTATTTAAAGACTTGGCTGTATACTTTATCCACTCTAACCACACATTATCAGTTTCCTCTGTTATTGGGATTCCTAACCTGGTTCTCCAGGGACGCCTCTCTTTCTCGGGGATCTGTACCAGAAGTGGTTTGAGGGGTGTTGGTGTGACATTTCGGGGTTTTATCTTAAAGCTGTCAAGCCCAAGTCCTTGAGGTATCACCATCCACGTTAATATTTCTTTAACTAACATTACCAACACCATCCACAATACTTGCTTCATATTACAAGTTTTTTGTAATTCGAACCCGAGCTTTTCCCAGATGTTGTGACTTGTATATTACAGGCGATTGTGGCTCCTGGATGGCTTCTTCGCCTGTGTCCCTGGCAGCTTCCGGAGGGGTGCCAGGGAGCAAAGGACCGTTGCCCGTGTCCTCCTGTTCTTTCCAGGTGACAGAAGGAAGCGAGGGTCGCTTAAACGGCTTTATCCGGCTGCAATGTGTCCATTTACTAGAACCCACAAGCTTTACACACGAGTGGCTGGTTGGTCCCACCAAATAAGGCCCCTCCCACCCTTCCTTTAAAGCTTCTTTATTCCACTTTTTCAGCAACACCTCGTCTCCCGTCTGGAAGAGATGGATAGGTGCATCTAACGGCAGTCTCTGAAACAGAACGGAATAAGCTCGTAGCTGTGAAAGAACAGACTGTAGAGAAGTCAACTGATCCCTTAGCATCTGATCACCCACCTCCCACTTGACTTCCTCCCTCCTTCCGCAGTGTACCCGAGGCGGGAACCCAAACATCAGTTCGAAGGGGGACAATTTTATGTCCTTTCTTGGCATCCTTCGAAGCTTCGTTAAAGCTATTGGCAGAGCCTCAACCCAAGTGAGCTTCACCCCTCGTTGGAGTTTGGTTAAAGTCTCCTTGAGGCTCCGATTGATTCTTTCAACCTGTCCACTTGCCTGGGGCCTCCAGGGGCAATGTAAATGCCACTCTACTCCCAGAGCTTGTGCCAGCCCCCGTGTAATAACTGAGGTGAAATGTGAGCCCTGATCGGACTCTATAACTTCGGGCAGGGAGAACCGGGGTACCACCTCCTGTAACAATTTAGCAACAACAGTTTTAGCTTGGCAGTTCCTACATGGAAACGCCTCTACCCACCCTGTCATTTGACATACTATTACAAGCAAATACCTGTAACCCCTACATGGTGGCATCTCAGCAAAATCAATCTGCGCCCTCTGGAAAGGATAGTAGGCCCATGGTCGCCCTCCTTTTGGAGGAGGGGGTGCCCTGGGAGGGTTGGTCTTCTGGCAGACTTCACAGGTTGCGGCTAGTCGGTGGGCGCATACAGTTAAGCCAGGGGAGACAAACAGCCTCTTGCAATAGTCGATCATGGCTGATGCTCCAGGGTGTCCAAGAGAATGGTGAACTTGCTCTAGAACAACCCTCTGCAGGGTCTGTGGAAGAAGCAGTCTTCCATCTGTCATCTGGATCCATCCGTCGTCACAGGGACTTATTCCGTGTTCTTGTGCCATCCGTAACTCAGCAGGGGAGTATGTGGGGCGCTCTTTTCTTTTGGGCAGAATGAGGAATGTTCCTTGGATTCCCTCTCTGGCTGCTCTTTTTGCGGCCTCATCTGCCTTCTGGTTTCCCTGTCTCCATTTTTCCTCTTTTTCTTTCCCATGGGCTCGGATGTGGACAACAGCTACTTGTGAGGGTAGCTGGAGGGCATCCAGAAGATCCACTATTAGGCCACCATTAGCCACTGGAGATCCGTTTGCTGTAAGGAATCCCCTCTCTTTCCACAGTTGCCCATGAGCATGCACAACGGCGAAGGCATTTTTGCTATCGGTATAAATATTTACTCGCTTTCCCTTGCTGGCTTGCAGGGCTCTTGTCAGGGCTACCAGTTCAGCGGATTGGGCGGAGAAATGAGGAGGCAGCCTTTCCTCGCGCACACTCTCCTCTAGAGTAACGACGGCCACTCCTGTGTAGCGCCTTCCATCCAGCATATAGCTAGATCCATCTACAAACAGATCTCTGGCTCCCTCTATTGGTTCATCCTCAAGGTCCGGTCGGCCTTTGGTGTCTAGGTCTAATACTTCAAGGCAGTCATGATCTGGGAGTCCTGATCCGTTTGTGCCCAGTAATGTTGGCAGTAGTGTGGCGATATTAAAGCTAGAGCAAGCCTTAAAAGTGAGGTTTTCGTTTGTTAGTAAACCTATTTCATATCGGGAATGCCGGGCTGGGTTGAGAAATTTGCTTCCTCCTCCTGATCCCAAAATTTGTGGCACTCCATGCGGCACCCAAACTTCAATGGGTCCTCCCATCGTCATTTTCTCGGCTTCGGTACAGATCAGAGCTGTTGCCGCTACTGCCCTCAGGCAACTTGGCCATCCTCGTGCTACGACATCTAGGACCTTGGAATAATATCCCACTGGTCTCCAAGAGGGCCCTTTTCACTGGCAAAGCATTCCCGAAGCTATGCCCTTATTTTCATGCACATAAAGTCTAAATGGCTGGCTGGGATTTGGTATGGCTAGAGCAGGTGGTGACACAAGAGCAGCTTTAAGACTGAGAAAAGACTTATTCATTTCCTTAGTCCATTTCCATTTATCCAGTCTATCTTTCTGCAGCGCCTCATACAGCGGCCGCGCTGTCTCCCCATAGTTTGCTATCCATAGTCGGCAGAATCCGGTCAGCCCCAGGTAGGCCCTCAATTCGCGGGGGGACTTAGGGACAGGAGTGTCACGGATGACTTCAACTCTTTCTTGCCCTAGGCTCCGAGTCCCCTTAGTTATGTGGTAGCCTAGGAATTTTACAGTTGGTTGGGCCAACTGTACTTTTTCTTTTGACACTTTATACCCCACCCCTGCTAGATAGTTGAGGAGGGAAACCGTCCCACTCAGGCACGCATTCTTGGCCTTGGCTGAAATCAGGAGGTCGTCACAGTACTGGAGGAGATGCACCTCTGAGTGCTGCTGGACCCAGGGTTCGAGATCCTTTTGGAGCTGCTGGCCGAAGACGACCGGTGAGAGATTGAGCCCCTGAGGGATGACTGTCCATGCTAATTGAACTTTTGACCCCCTCTCTGGGCTTTCCCATTCAAAGGCGAACAAAGGCCTTGAATCAGGGTGGAGGGGGATGCTGAAAAAGGCGTCTTTTAGGTCTATGACAGTGAACCAGGCGTGCTCTTCCGGAATTCCTACAAGGAGGGTGTGTGGGTTGGGGACCACAGGATGGGGGGCCTCGATCTGCTGATTAAAGAGCCGGAGGTCTTGCACTAAGCGGTAGCCCTTGCCCCCCCTCCCCTTTTTGGCACAGCGATGATGGGTGTGTTATAGGGGGACATTATCTCAATGAGCTGGCCTTCTTCTCGGAGCTTTGTTATTACTGGTTGTAGGCCCTCCTTTCCTTGGCGGGAAAGGGGATACTGTTTCACATGAACAGGCCTTCCTCCCTCCTTGAGGGGAATTTTGTATGGTGCTGCCGACTTGGCACGAGAGGCCCCTCCAATCCCGGCCCAAGCTAGAGGGTTGACTCTGTTTTCTATTAGGCTCCAGTCCTCGGTGGCCTCTGGGATGGATTCTTCTGCAACCTTCAAAAGGGCCATTTGGTAGTTACTACTCTGCTGTTTAGGGAGACGTATCTCCATCCTTCCGTCAGGAGTAAAAGCAATCTCAATTTGGAGTTTAGTCAATAAGTCCCTTCCTAGCAATGCCACCGGACAGGAGGGGGTACAGACAAATGCATGTTCTAGGTGTGTTTTCCCAACCTTGGTGAACAGGGGACGAGAGAGGGGCACTTGGGTTGCCCTTCCCTCGACCCCCATTATGGTGGTGAATCCTCTACCTCCCGTTGGGGGCTCACTGAGGGGGAGGACGGACAGGGCGGCCCCTGTGTCCACAAGGGCTTTGTAGGAGCGGCCCCCAACCTTTATTTTGACCATGGGGTCCTGTCTTGCCTCAGAGACGGCTAAGAGGGGGCCGGGCCCCGGTCTGTCCTAATCTCTTTCCTGTTCATACAGAACTCTCTGCGCTCCTCCCGTATTTTCCCCTCTCTCTTTCTGCTTCAAAGCCTCACAGTCACGCTTCCAGTGCCCCATTTTCTTACAAAAGGCACATTGATCTTTCCCCAGGGGAGATCCTTTCCTTCCCCCTTTCCTCCCCTTTCTAGCTCCCTCTTTGTCAGGTTTAAGAACCGCAGCAAGGAGCTTGGCCTGCCTCTTGTCTTTTTCTTTTCCTTCTTCTTCTTCTCGCCTCTCATAAACCTTTTGAGCTACTTTAACTAAAACTCCTAGGTCAGCTGCCAACCCTCCTTCAACTTTTTGCAACTTCTTTCTGATGTCCTGGCAGCTATTTCCCACGAACTGAGTCGTGAGGATCCTTAAATTATTTGGATCATTCAAGTCAATGTCAGTATATTTAGCGACGGCTTCCCTCAGCCTTTGGAGGAATACGGCAGGAGGTTCGTTTTTGTCTTGCTTTAGAGTCAGGATTTTTTGCAAATTGGGGGCCCTTCTCATGGCTTGCTTCATGCCTGCTAAAATGAGTTGAAAATAGTCAGCATGTAAGCGTCTATGTGCCGCTGTGGTCACCCCCCAATTGGGTCGCCCTGTGGGCAGAACCTCCGCCGTCTCCTCCTCAGTTGCCTGGGGATTTTCCTCCCTATACTTGGCTCGTGCCCCCGCAAGGATGGTTGGCTTTTGGCTGAGAAAACAGGTGTTCAATAGCATTTGTGTATCGTCCCATGTGGGGTTGTGAGTAAGCCTCACATTCTCCATCAGAGACAGGAGTGGCCCGGGATCCTCTTCAAAGGAGGGGTTAAATTGTTTCCAATTATACAAATCAGATGTTGTGAATGGGACATAAACAAACATCGTCCCTTGAGGATGTTGGGTGGTAGGGTCGGGGACTTCTCTGATGGGGAAGGTGAACTTCACCGGTGGTTGGGGGTCCTTTCGCAGGTTGTAGTTAGGTCCCCCTTTTGCTTCTCTCTGTAGGACCTCCAATCTTTCCTCTAGGGAATATAGACGATCTTGGAGAGTGTCCTGGCGTTCAACTAGAGGGGTGGGGTCCTCTGGTACTGTTTCGTGAGAGGGGTCCTTCTCGGGGGCATCTAACCGCTGGGCGGGCCCCTCAGGAGAGGGTGGTGGTTGCAACGAGCGCCCTGCGACGGCTGTCCCGTAGGGAGGAGGAAGCAGTAGGTCCTCCGGTGCCGTGGCCACGACCCTGGGTGGTCCTTCCTTTGGTGGTTTCCTTTTGACCACCATGGGAAGGGCAAGGGACATGCATTTAACAACCCACGGAGCGGGCCTGCCGCCAAGGGGCACACAAGTTGCCCACGAATCAATATAAGGGAACTGGTCCCAACTTCCCCTCTGTGCTACTATTGTTCGCACATCAGATACCAAGGTTGGGTCAAAAGACCCCTCGGGTGGCCATTTGGGTTCTAATATTGGCCATTCCCGGGTGCAAAAAAAGACAAGATGGTCCTTTGTCATCTTAGTTCCATAATCCTGCTTAAAATGTGACCAATTGCGCAAACAACACTCCAAGGGCGTATGGGACTTCTTCGCAGACTTAGATTGGGACCCGCCCATGACGGTGGGAATTTCAATCAGCAATTCTTGCGCTTCGCCCTCCTCTGACCTAGCCCGTCTCTGGGGTAAGGAAATGCAGATCGGGGCTCCCCACTCGCTTCGCCCATAGGCGTCTCACACAATCACAAACACACCACCATCCCGCGTTTATCCCCTAATGTAAGCTGTTTCACTTACCCCAAAAGCCTCTTCTGTCCCGCCCGCAGCTGCTTCCAGCTGCTTATTGATCCACTGCCAGTGCCTAAAAGGAGTGATCACGTCTCCCTCTTCCTCTGGCGTTGGTCCCCAGGCGCCTCTGCCGCCACCGTCGTGAGGAGAAGGCAGTGTAAAACAACCGCCTGTGGCCACTTCTCCTCCGCGGCCCCTCGGCTCAGCGCGAAGGGGACGCGCCCCGAAGCAGGATCCGAGTC
This sequence comes from Heloderma suspectum, assembly GCF_057233095.1. NCBI lineage: Eukaryota > Metazoa > Chordata > Lepidosauria > Squamata > Helodermatidae > Heloderma > Heloderma suspectum. The sequence goes on along the minus strand of NC_139459.1, from coordinate 362,332,634 downwards.
ACGGCACCAAATTGTTAGATAAAAAGTCCTTGCTTTCGGTTTAGAAGAAAAGGATGCCAGGCAGGCAGCAGTGGATCCAACACTATTTTATTGAACGTTTTGCAAAACGGGTGCAGAGCAGTCTGGACCCCGAGACACGTGTGCAAAAGCCCTTTATATCATATCGCTTCTATTGTTCTTACCAGTAACCAATTAAACAGTTAGTACATGTTGACTTGGCTCACTAAGTCAATATCCAATAAACAGTCACTATCAGCTTACCAAGCTGTTAGTCATGAGCGCGTCAGTATGATTCCCTTTTTGCTCCGCCTATATTTTCCCGCCACTCGGGCTCTTACGTAACTTGAGACGCCAACGGTTATGGAGTCTCCTTTTTTCTAACAGTACCCAAACAATCTGTAGAACCGTGAAAGGATGGTTACAGGCACTTGCTTTTTGCCACCCTAGCTCGCTGCAGACAGTACATCCAAAAAACACAGTCACTGAGCTCAGCTTGGCACCCTGCTCAGATTGGCACCCCCCTCACTTCGCCACCCCGGGTGACTGCCCAGCTTGCCCACCCCTAAGGCTGTCCCTGCTGTCAGCATTCTCCAGCCAGCAGCAGGCTGGAGCATGCTAGGAGTTGTAGTCCAGCACACTTGGAGGGCACCATGTTGGGGAGGCCTGGTATACAGGATTCAGCTTGTGTTCTAGGCACTTTTACTCTAAGGTAAGCGCCACTGGGTTTCCAAACATAATGCCCAAGAAATGTGCAAAGGTTTGCAGCTGGGCAGCCCAATCCGATGAATGTTTTCTCAGTCGTCCAAAGAGAATTCAATGGAAATGGTCAGGGTCGATAGGATTGCAAGTTTCTGGCCAGGAACCAGCTCCAAAGAGCACCAGGGAAGCTGCTGCTGCTTCTTATTACATTTCTATACTGCCCCATATCGAGATAACATCACATTCCTATGCATGTTTATCCCACCCTGGATTTACTTCGAGCCAGCTGCACCACCAGGTTTCATGTGTCTGTTGGTTCCCTCTTTTGGCTTTGCAACTATCGATACCCCAGACGGAAAGCTCCGTGCCTTGAACCGCAGCAGCGTTCTTTTTTGCTTGCAAAGACTCCTAAAAGAATGTTGTCAGTTTTAAGTATAGCTCAGCATTTTCTTGTATTAATATTTATCATCTTCCCCCCTTCTTATTTTATACATGCATTTCTATTTTAACCTCATTTTAGGTAAGAGAATGTGTGCATCTGATGTTCTATTTGTCTTTTGAACGGATCTGTGACTGTATAATCGAACTGAATTGAGTTGCAGCAGGACACGTAAATCATCGGGTTAGATTTGCGTGCTCTGATTGCCCCCATAACCACAAACATTAATATGCAGAAGTGGTAAAAAATCGGGATTGCGACGATTACACAATGAGGCTGGAAATCGGAGGGTTACGTGAATTACTGAGCTTGCTGCTCACGGCCGCCCGTCCTCCCCAGGGAGGTGAGAATCGGAGTTCGCCACGTGCGAGCGTCCGAAAACTGCTGATTGGCTGCAGCCCAGAACTATCTTGCTCCGCCCCCTCCCCGTTTATCCATTCACTACCGGCACCCGCTCGCTTAAATGACCCGGCCGCCTGGAGGGGAGTGAGTTCTTTCCTGGAGTTGTCGCGACCGAGCTGTTGCGGATCTGAGCGGCTGGATCTGAGTAGCCACTTTACTTGGTCCCGTCAGTCTGGGAGAGCTTCCAGCCGCTGCTGCTTTGGCCAGACCTAGACGTAAAGTGATACTGAAGCTGAAATCTTTTGGCCACCTAATGCGAAGAGAAAACTCCCTGGAAAAGACCCTGATGCTGGGAAAGACTGAAGGCAAAAGGAGAAGGGGGCGGCAGAGGATGAGATGGCTAGATAGCATCACCGATGCAATGAATATGGACTTGAGCACGCTCCGGGAGAGAGCGCAGGACAGGAAGGCCTGGCGTGCTATGGTCCATGGGGTCACGAAGAGTCGGACACGACTGAACAACAAGACATAAAGTGAATCTGTGTATCGGACCTGCTTTGCAGCCCGATCTTCCCCGTGTGTACTCAGACCTCTCTCAATTTAATGGACCTCTATTTTCAAATAGGTCTGCCTAATATTGCAGGCCCCTTCTGGCATGTTCCCTGATGTGTCCCTGTACACGTGTGTGTCTGTGTTTTACTTTGCGATAGTGGCATTACTGTCTCCACCTGTGCCCTGGATTTTCTCATTGTTTGCCATATCCCACAAGGGACTTCCTAAAAATATATATTTCGGTATTAATGACTATTCTTATTTACAGGTGGCCGGAGTGGGGTGGTGTGATATAGAAATCAATATATCAAATGAAAGCTCCATGTTTCTTGGAAATTACTCTTAAAGTACAGTAGGTAAATATAAAAAGAGGTAGCAAGGTAAAGGGAATAAATTGGAAGGAAGTGTTTATCCCTCTATATTGTATTTAGATGGGATATTTGGGGCAATGGGGGGTGTCACTCCCCTCAGAGGGAAGGTTACAGGAGGTGGGCTTGTTTATCTTGGGGGGAAAAAGAGGGTAAAGGGAGACATGATAGAGGTATACAAAATTATGCATGGTGTGGAGAATGTGGATAAGGAGACATTTTTCTCCCTCTCCCATAATACTAGAACTTGGGGCCATCTCATGAAGCTGATTGGAGGGAGATTCAGGACAGATAAAAGGACGGACTTCTTCACACAGTGCAGTTAAACTATGGAATTTGCTGTCACAGGATGTAGTGATGGCCACCAATTGGGTGGCTTTAAAAGGGGGTTAGACAAATTCCTGGAGGAGAAGGCTCTCAAAGGCTGCTAGTCTTGATAGCTATATGCTACCTCCAGTATCAGTGACAGTAGGACTATGTACACCAGTTTCTGGAGAACATGGGTGGGAGGGTGCTATTGCACTGATTGCTTGTGTGTGGGTTTCCTGTGGGCAGCCGATGGCCAGTGTGGGAGCAGAATGCTGGACCCTTGGTCTGATCTAGCATGGCTGTTCTTATGTTCCCCACCCTTGCTGTTCCGACTACACTAAAAGTGATTCACAACCAAGCATGACTAATAAACATAAAAGCATCACATTATCATCCACAACGTCTCCGTATAAAAGACAATTCTAACTATTCATAATAAATACCTAATCTAAAAAAACCTATCAAAACATTTCCTCTATAAATAATTTTAATTTTAATAATTTTAATAAAAGATGACAAGACGCCTTTGGAGCTAGGAGGCGATAGTAAGAGAATGAGCTCTTCTTAAAAGTTGCAAAGGGGGTGGGTGGGGGCAGTCCTCAGTCCCAGGTGTTGCAGGAACAGGGTGAAGCACCAGGGGATATAGCTGGCAAAAATCCTCTCCTCAGTCATGGTTGTCAGATTGAGTCAATCCTACGCATGTTTAGTTGGAAATGATTCCTGGTAGGCTCCTTAAGTTGTGTTACAGTGCAACCCTATTCATGTTTACTCAGAGGCCAGTCTCATATATTCAGTGGAGCTTACTCTCAAGGACATGTGCATGGGACTATGGCTTTCCTTCTGGGATCTAGCCCCACAGACCACAGTGAGACATTTAGGAAAACATGCATAGGAGGAATGCTTTGCCTTGCCTGCCAGATTGCTTTCTGTATCTAGCTACTATTTGGCTTTTAGTTACAACTAAAGATATCTCAGATGACATGTGCCTTTGGTTGCAGCAGCAAAGATAAGTTATAAAGCTGGAGTTACTTTTTCTGTTGCCACCAACCAAAGCCAAAGCTCATCTGCAGATGCATTGGGCTCCAGCCACGCCAGTGGTGATTTAAAAAATGAGACCCAGAAACTTGTGGTTGGGTATATTACTCTTGCCTAGCTCGGTGGTCGCAATTGGCTGCACTCTCCATACAGAAGGAGCTCTCCACACGGGGGCATTCCAAGGGCTGGTGATTGGTTGCAGCATGGAATTACTTTGTCCCACCCCCACGCTTATGCATTCATGATGAGTTGCCTGTCACTTGTCAACAGGGCCACGTGGAGGGAGTTGAGTTACAGGAACTGCTGGTGGTTTAGTGGCAGGGATTTAAATGTCATAGCTTACCAGATGAGATTCAGGTAGCTGTGTTGATCCTGGCATGTGAATTGAAGGAGCCGCTTTAAGCTCCACTCCACTCCATCAGATTAGGGCAACACCAGATAGGCTGCTCAACAAGCTCAGACTTGGATGGCCTTCTCTCTGACCCATCAGCCAGGACAGCTAGGCTGGTGAGGACGAGGGAGAGGGCCTTCTCTGTGGTGGCCCCCACTCTGTGGAACTCCCTCCCTAGGGAACTCCGCCATGCCCCCTCTTTAATGAGCTTCCACCACGCATTAAAAATGTAGTTGTTCAGGCAGGCATTTGGGGTGGGTTAGGGTATTTTTAGAAATATGATGTTTTAATGTTGGAATTTTATTGTTTTAAACTGTTGTATATTGCCCAGAGTGTCCAGGTGACCGGCCAGATGGGCAATTAAGAAATTTAATAAACAAACAAACAAACTACATGTTGTTGCTTGGATGGATTTGGAAATAAAATGACTTAACTTACTGTAGCTCAGCCTCTCCCAACCTGGTGCGCTCCAGCTGTGTTGTATTGTAACTCTCGTGTTTCACAGGCAGCATGGGGCAATAGCTGTGTTGGCTGGGGATGTTGAAAGTTGCAGTACAACACATCTGGTGTGCACTCATCCTTTGCCTGTTCTCACAGAAGTAAGTTGCGATGCGTTCAGTAGATTTATTCTTAGCATTGCTGTCCCCTTTATTGTTCTGACATGTTGGCTAAGGCGTGTGCATGTTAATTTCTGGTGCTGACATTAATGAGCTGTCTCTTTCCCGTGGCCTGAATTTTCTCACTGCTTACCATGCAGTCCATGAAAGGGTTAATCCCTGTTGATAACTGTCCTTATTTGCAGGGTCTTGGAGGTGGGGTGGGTATGTTAAGAACACTGTGCATGATCTGAAAGTTTCTCCATCAGTGCAGCGACATACATAGGGAAGGGGAAAGCTTTTTCCATTACATCACCTGTGCAAGTCTGTCCTGCATATAGAGTGTCAGTAGTCCCAAATGTTTCAGAGCCATCCATGAGGAGGACACATCTGGGACTGACCCCTCCACGCCATATCCCCTCTATAGACAATGCAAAATATAACAGTAGGTGCCCGCTTACAGCTTCTTTCTTTCTTATTTATTTATTTAGATTTATTAGCTGCCCATCTGGCCAGCTACCCGGCCACTCTAGGTGATGTACAATACGAATAACAGCACAAAATACAACTAATTTACATAATCAACTGAACAAAACAACATTGCTCTAAAAATCCTAATCCGACCTAAATGCCTGCCTGAACAACCAGGTTTTCAAAGCCTGGCAGAAGCTCATCAGAGAGGGGGCATGGTGGAGGTCACTGGGGAGGAAATTCCAGAAAGTGGGGGCCACCACAGAAAAGGCCTTCTCCCTAGACCTCACCAACCTAGCTGTCCTGGCTGATGGGACAGACAGAAGCCCTTCCAAGGCCGATCTCGTTGAGCGGCATCCCTGGTGTTGCTGGAGGCACTCCTTAAGATAGGATGGGCCAGAACTGTATAGGATTTTAAAGGTCAATACCAACACCTTGAACTGGGCCCGGAAAACCACTGAAACCAGTTTCTTCTAGGCAGTGGATCTTTGATGGCAGTAGAGGTTGGGGAAGGATCAACCTCACTCTGGTTGGGTATGAGCAGTTTTTTGAGATTTTCTGATTATGTTTCTGGGTAGTATAAGTTCCCTTGTGTATCTTTCCAGGGTGGAGACACATTTCTTTGAGCTCTGTTCCAGGGTGAGCAGAACCTGGACATCGTTGCATTGGTGGAGCTGCTTTTGAGTGCAGGACAAAGTACATTATTCCTTTCATGTTACACTGCAGGGCTGAAGCGATGGCCGCTGAGAACCCTAGCAAGAAGCTTCGCTATGAGATGACTTGCCCAGTCTGCCTGAAGTACTTTGTGGATCATGTGTTTCTAGACTGTGGGCATAGCTTCTGCAAGACATGCATTGCTAGATGCTGGGATAAGTCTGGCCCGGATGCCAAGTGTCCTGAGTGCCGACAGGCTGTTGAGCAGAATTTCAGGCCAGACAACTAGCACATATTGTAGAAATATGACAAGGCTTCAATTTCTCAGCAGTCGGGGAGAAACACTATGAGAAACATGAGGAACACCTGGGCTTCTTCTGCAAAAAGGATGAAGCATTTCTCTGTGTGGTGGATGCCAGATTTCCAACGCACAGAGATCACAACGTGATCAGCGTGGGAGAGGCTGCTCAAGAGTACCAGGTGAGAATGAGCTGTCGATAAGATTCAGGAATAACCAGCACATAATCTGAGAAATATCAGGTGCCAGGGTTCAAGTTCTGCTCGCCACGGCTAAAAAAAGATATTGTAGAGCTAGAAAAGCGCTAAAAAGGGCAACTGAAACGATCAATGGGCTGGAGCATCTCCCCTATGAAAGGAGGTCACGACAGCTGGGATTGTTTAGCTTGGAAAAAAGGCAAGTTAGGGGAGACATGATAGAGGTGTACAAAATGATGCATGGTGTGGAGAATATGGATATTTATTTATTTCATTTTATACCGCCCAATAGCCGAAGCTCTCTGGGCGGTTCAGAAAAATTAACATTGTTCTCCCTCTCTCATAACACTAGAAACTGGGGTCATCCCATGAAACTGATTGGTGGGAGATTCAGGACAGATCAAAGGAAGCGCTTCTTAACACAGAACAGAGTTAAACTATGGAATTTGCTACCACAAGATGTAGTGATGGCCACCAATTTGGTTGGCTTTAAAACGGGGTTGGACAAATTCCTGGAGGAGAGGACTATCAACGGCTAGTAGTCCTGATGGCTATGTGCTATCTCCAGTACCAGAGGCAGTGAGATGATGTACACCAGTTACTGGGGAAGATGGGTGGGAGGGTGCTGCTGCGCTCATGCCCTGCTTGTGGGTTCCTGGTCAACAGCTGATTGGCCACTGTGTGAACAGAATGCTGGACTGGATGGACCCTTGGTCTGATCCGGCATGGCTCTTCTTATGTTCTTAATGACTAGTTCACACAGATAAGCTGCCTCATGTGACCTTAAACATGAGCTGAGCCTTCGGCTAGTGTGCTCCAATTACTTCTCGTGCTTCCTGGTACATGACAAAGCCACAATTTGCTATTGCATCCAAACTGGGAATCTAGTTTGCACATACCATAATTGGAAAGCATGGTGTCTCAACTAATTCTGCTCTTCCTTTCTCCCCCTCGCACCAACAATAGATGTAACTCTAGATCCAGGTGAGGTTAATCTTCCACTTATACTCTCCAAGGACTATAAAAGCTTGAGCCATGAAGACAAAGATCAAGATCTGCCCATGAATCCTGAGAGAACCCACAATAGACAGCTTTTTGTGCTGGGATGTGAGACACTCACAAGAGGCAGACATTGCTGAGATGTCCTTGTGGGAAGTGAAGGTGAATGGGCTGTGTGGGTTGCCATGAGGGATGTTAAGTTGACTACTGAGGGAAATAGGTTATGGCAAATAGGGAGGTGGGAAGGTAAATACAGGGTCTCTAGTCCCATTTGTCAGCAGGATCTCCCCTTCAGTGGGGAGCTCAAGAGGATCCGAGTGCCTCTGAACAGTGGAGGAGGATGGCGGACATATTATGATGCTGATTCGGGAGCCCTGCTCTTTGCATTATCAGAAGCCTCATTGTCAAGAGAGGCCTTTGTCCCTTATTTGTGGGTGTCTGCTTCCCAGATATCCCCCTTTCTTGTGTAGCTTGCTTCTTTAAAAGGTAGTAATGACACTAGTTGTAATACTGTATCTATCCTAAGCAAAGGCAGAACTCATAAAAGTTCCCATACTGGCAGCCAGGGCTCCAGCCTTCAGGACCCCAATTCCTTTTTCACAAGATACATAACTGTGGGAGAAAAAGCCTGTATAAGGCCTGAAGCAAAGTCTCCAAGAGGGAAAAATACAGAGAATATTGTAAGGGAGTATCTGAAGAAAACAAGACACAAAGAACTGGGTGAGAGGGTAGAATAAACATTCCTGCACACAGAGAAAGCAGGCTCCAACTCCTAACTCATGGGCAGTGGGGAGGCAAAAACCCATTCCCTATTGAGATAAGGTTCTGCCTGGCAGGAGGAATTCGCAGATCATTGTGCCCCAGCTGTGTTTAGGGGTATAGTCATGGTTAGGGAGCACTGATGCATATGTGAGCACCCCGAAATCTAATGTGATTGGATAGGACAGCAATGACAAATCTTGATAAAATAGTTAAGAGCAGAGACATCACACTGACAACAAAGGTCTGCATAGTTAAAGCAATGGTATTCCCTGTAGTAACCTACGGCTGCGAGAGCAGGACCATAAGGAAGGCTGAGCGAAGGAAGATAGATGCTTTTGAACTGTGGTGCTGGAGGGAAATTCTGAGAGTGCCTTGGACTGCAAGAAGATCAAACCAGTCCATATTCCAGGAAATAAAGCCAGACTGCTCAGTTGAGGGAAGGATATTAAAGGCAAAACTGAAGTACTTTGGCCACATAATGAGAAGACAGGACACCCTGGAGAAGATGCTGATGCTAGGGAGAGTGGAAGGCAAAAGGAAGAGGGGCCAACCAAGGGCAAGATGGATGGATGATATTCTGGAGGTGACGGACTCGACCTTGGCAGAGCTGGGGGTGGGAACGCCCGACAGGAAGCTCTGGCATGGGCTGGTCCATGAAGTCACGAAGAGTCAGAAGTGACTGACCAAATAAACAACAACAACATAGATAACATATGTAAGCTTTTAATTGGCTAAAGTCTTTCTCTTCATATTTTTGCTATGTACTTTGTCTTCCTTTAAAAACCCATGTAACCTGTTCCCAAATTGTAGTTCCTTTGCAGGCTATCTGTGTATACACGTTCCGGTAATAAAGTGTGATTTCAGATACACTGACCACCAGCCTCATCCTTTGGGTGGGGGTGGTTCTCATTCCATTCTGGTTCCCCACAGTTTCCCCCACAATACTCTAAAGTAAGTCCCATTGTGTTTAATGGAGATTACGCCCCACTAAATATGTCTAGAATTTAAGCCTCAGTTTCCCTTTCCTCTCTTAGGGCTCAGTCATATGCATGTTTAGACAGCAAGGGGAATGCTGGGAGTTGTAGGACTTTTTTCTGTCTAAACATGCATAGGATTGCACCCTTAGTTCATTTATATTTCACCCTTCCCTCAAGGTGCTTGGCTGGTTTACATGGTCCCACACCTCCATTTTATCTTCATAACAGTTCTGTCAGGGAGGTTATGCTGAGGGAGACTGACTGGCCCAGGGATCATTTTGGTTAGCTAGTTCATTACCAGTTGGGAGTGAGTTACATCCATTCCAACTGGATTTTCTCTGATTGAACCCTTATTCAAACAAAAGCATTACTTGGATTTTTAAAAATACACTTGCCATGTCGAAAAATATTTACAGGTCAATAGTAGGCACTCCGTTTATATTTACATTTTTAGAAAAATAACGACGGCAGTAGGAGCTGTTCACTTTGTGCTTCCAGCATGCCCCAAGAGGTATGCATGGACATCTACTGTGCATCAGAGGTAGGCAATGCCCCATCTGCAAGTGCCGGCTGAGTGCCCAGCCCTGCTTCGCCTTCCTTGCGCAGGGAACACGAAGCAGAAGCCAAGCGCACTCAGCAGGCCCTCGCAGGAGCTGCCAGGGCAGAGAGAAGGCTACTTAGACCCCCTTTCTATTCCCTAGACCCCTCCCAAGGAATTGGGGGTACAGAGGAAACGACCTCCCCCAGGACTCCCTAGGAATGCAGCTTGTAACGCTTAGGCAGCCTTCCCCAGCGTTGGGCTCCCTAGATGTTGTTGGACTACGACTCCCATCATCCCTCGCCACTGGCCATGCTGGCTGGGGCTAGTGGGAGTTGCAATCTAACATCATGGGGCGACCTAACGTTGGGGAAGGCTGGCTGCGTGCTCTGTCTTCGAAAAGGGAAAACGGGGTGGGGGTGGATTTCAGGGTTAAAGGGAGAGAGTCCGGGTGCCTAGAGAAGCCCTGAAACACTCACTTCCTGCTTCCCCCCCCCCTTCTCCCAGGGTTCTGGTGAGTGCAGAAGTGCGCTGGAGGAAAGGAGGGTGGGTGGGAAGGAACTGCATGATGGGAAGGAAGGGTTGGGAACTGGGCATTAAGTCAAAGAGCCAGGCCAGGCTGTTCCTGTTCCAGTAGCATCAGTAGCCCCCTCCCGCTTCCTCCTGCAAGGGGTCTGGTGAGTGCATTAGGGTTCAGGGGAGGCCCCGGGAGGGGAGTGCGAGGGCAGGGCGGTGGGCGATGGCAGGCAGGGAAGTGGGGAGTGGGTTTTGGAAGAATCCCCCAGACAATGAGTGGGGGCAGCAAGGGGGGGAGAGAGGGAGCTTGTGGTGCTTGCCTTCCCGCCCCAGCTCCCCTCTCCAAGCTTCACCCCAAAGGGAGGTGGGCTGAGCGGCTGACCCATCTGGAACTCCTCCACGACACCCACATAGTGGAGAGCTGCGTTCTTCCCTCCTCTGTGCTAAGCCAGGAGGTCCCGGCCCTACCTCGCTGCGGCCAGGACTCAGATACACTGGGCTGCAAACTGGCATGCATTTGTAGGGTAGGGCTGGGAAAGCAGAAGGGGTTTGGGAGAAGGCTTTGCAGGGAGTGAGAGGGTGAAGCAGGCACAGATGCTGTAGGGATGGGGGCATTGCTTGGTTTGGTTCAGTGTATTCATTGGCTTGTCTGGCTGTGTGCCAGTTGAAGGTTTGGGTCTGTGCCTCCTAGGAGGAGGAACTCCCTGCCTTCCCCCACCTACACACATTGCTAGTATCTTGGAGTTTATCTGTGTTCTTTACAGGGAAAAGCCCCAGAATCATCCATTGCTTTTTGCAAAGGATCTTCCTGCTTGGGGCATGTAACACTTGCATCCAGAATGACCCGAGTCCTTTGAAAGATGTGGTCTCCTCCTCACTCCAGATTCCGGCACTCCTTGTCTCAAGAAAGAAATTGTCAGCAGAGCAAGGAGATCCTTCGAATCTTGTTGGAGGCTGAGTTGGGAATAGAGGTCAAAGATGGAAGAGCAAGACTCAGCTGACACTGAGGCAGGAATTGGGCTGCATCTCATCCAGGCTGGGAGTAGTGGGGCAATCCCGGAGGGGGAAAGCATCAGTTCAGACATACAGCATCAGCGATTCAGGGAGATTTGCTACCAGGAGGCCAACGGCCCCCGAGAGGTTTGCAGCCGACTCCACGACCTTTGCCATCAGTGGCTGAAGCCAGAAAGTCACACGAAGGCTCAGATGCTGGACCTGGTGATCCTGGAGCAGTTCCTGACTGTCCTGCCCCCAGAGATGGAGAGCTGGGTCAGGGAGTGTGGAGCGGAGACCAGTTCCCAGGCGGTGGCCCTGGCAGAAGGTTTCCTCCTGAGCCAGGCAGAGGACAAGCAGCAGGAAGATTTGCAGGTGAGAGTGTTTTATCCTGCCAGCACCACAGGGCCAATGGTATGAGCAAAAAATAACAAAACCCTCCACTATTTATCCAAGGGGGTTTTTTTGTAGCCATTCCAGGAAGGGGTGTTTCACTCACCTTGATTGCCTGCACTATTCCTAATCCCTCTCCCCGTTCTGTGCCTGGGGTCCCCACTTCTGTTTCAGGTGCAGATGTGGCTGTTGGAGGTGGCCCCTGATTTCCCCGGGGCAAGGAAGGACTTTTTGGACATCAGACAGAGGCCACTGTTCGGGGGGAACATGCAGAACAATGATGGAAGTGCTCCTTCACTGGGTAAGGGATAAAGGGAGCTTATTTCATTGAATTATAGAGTTGGAACTGACCTTGAAGGTCATCTGGTCTTAGTCAGTTCAGCACTCTTGCAACTTCAGCATCCCTGACAAATGGCCATCCAGCCTCTATTTAAATGCCCCCCCCCATTAAAGGAGAGCCCACCCCCTTCCACCCCTTCAACAGCAGTCTGGCAGACTGTTGAACATCTTGTACCATTAGGATGTTTCTCCTAATCTTCCAACTTGATGTCAGTCTCTTGAATGTACAAAGCACAAAAAGCAGATGTTCCTTACCAAGTGTGACTAAGATCAGAAACAGAGTTAAGGAAAAAATCCCACTAAATGAACAACTGTACAGGATTCTTCAATGACTTCAAAGAGCAATCCTGTGGTTTCGGAAGACCATAGGATTTATAGGAAAAATCTTACAGGATTTTTCGGAGTCCCCCTCTTGAAGCCATAGATACTGCTGTGACTTCGGGGGGGGGGGGGACTCCAAAATCTGATCCCTCGCCCCTCCACTGCCCCCTCACAGCTGCTGTGGAAGTAACCCTGATGGCCGCTTTCTGAGGTCGCAAAAGCAGCCTCAGGGGACCTCAGAGAGGTCAAAAGGGGGTGTTCCGGTGGGCAGGGAGGGGAAAGGAGAGGAGCCGTCAGGATATAAGAAATCCTATGATCTCTCTGAAGGGGCCGCGGTGGCTTAGTGGTTAAGACGCTGAACTGCAGACTGGAAGGTTGGCAGGTCAGCAGTTCGAGACCCGAGTGCTGCGTGATGGAGTGAGCTCCCGTCTTCAGTCCCAGCTTCTGCCAACCTAGCAGTTCGAAAGCAAGAAATTGCAAGTAGATAAATAGGTACCGCCTCGGCGGGAAAGGTGACAGCGTTCCGTGCACCTCGGTGTTCAGTCATGCCGGCCACATGACCACGGAAGCGTCTTCGGACAGCGCTGGCTCTTCGGCTTAGAAACTGGGATAAGCACCGCACCCTAGAGTCGGACACGACTGGTTGGGGACACCTTTTATGATCTCTCTAGCTCTGGTGCCGCCCCTGCCAGTGTGCCTCTGCTAGATGGGCTCAGAGGCCTGTCTAGAGGAAAAAGAACGAAAAAAGGACAGAGAGGCAAAAATCACCTCTGTTGCTTCTTCTCCCCTGTGGGCAGCAGCCCAGCAAAGCATCAGATACATGGAAGCCTCTGAGTTTGGAGGCGTCTGTCTAACGGGGGCGCAACCCATAGGATTGCAGTCTAAGATAATAATAGCATATAATACCATGCCAGTAATAAAACCTAAATTGCTCCAAACATTGTAACCTTTTCCTCATAGGGAAATTGCTTCAGCCCCTTTATCATCTTGGTTGTCCTTTTCTGCACCTTTACCAACTCTATACTATCCTTTCTGAGGCGTGGTGGCCAGAACTGTACACAATATTCCAAGTGTGGTCACATCTTGAACTGGGCCAGGCAGCTAATAGGATCACGCGTCTTACCGCCACCTCCTTCCTTCCTCTCCCTCACAGGCAATGGAACAACAGCGGCAATTCGTTCCAGGCCTTCTCTTCATGCTGGAGAGGAAGCAGTTCCCGTACAGCAGAATGAGGTAGGAGCAGAACAAGTGGACAGATAAGCACGGAACAGCCTGGGCCTCTCTGTGCCCTGCACAGCTTGCTAGGCCTCTCTCCTTCGGCTTCTGTCAAAGCTGTTCCACTGGGAAGGCTCTGAGTGCCACTCTGGAACGTTTGGATCCTGCAGGAGAACCTTCAGCCACCTTAACCTGGCTGCCATTTTGCACTGTCACATTGCCTGTCAGGGAAAACAGGTAATGCCGCTGTAAAAAAAAGAAAGAAAAAGGCAAACTCCATGTTAGGCATAAGTAGAAAAGGCACTGAAAATAAAACTGCCAGTATTGTACTGCCCTTATACAAATCTATGGTGTGACCACACTTGGAATACTGTGTAGAGTTCTGGTCACCACACCTAAAAAAAGGTATTGTAGAGCTGGAAACAGTGCAGAAAAGGGCACCTAAGGCTGCAATCCTGTGCAGATAGTTGGCCGCCTCCGAACTCGTGGCTAGACGGCCTATTTCAGCTGTCTAGCTGTAGGACTTTGGAGTGGTGGAGGGGGGGGTGAGGAAGGCCAGGCAGTGCATAGGAAGCGGCGAACCGGCACTTCCATGCTCCCCTCCCTGCCCCCAGGAACACCCTTTTTTGCCCTGCTCCGTGCTGCTCTTCCGAGCGCGGAGCCTGGGGCGCACCGTGCCTCTTAGGAGGCTGTGGGGGTGGGGTGGGGAGGCAGTGCTCTGAGGTCGGTTCCCAGAACCGAACACTCCTATGGCTGTCTAGCCACTGTCTAGCGGCCATAGGATTGCTCTCAAAATTTATCAAGGGGCTGGAGTAACTCCCCTATGAGGGAAGGTTACAACAGCTGGGATTGTTTAGCTTAGAAAAAAGGAGGGTAAGGGGAGACATAATAGAGGTGTACAGAATTATGCATGGGGTGAAGAAAGTGGATAGGGAGCCTTGTTTCTCCTTCTCCCATAATACTAGAACCCGGGGTCATCCCATGAAGCTGATTGGAGGGAGATTCAGGACAGATAAAAGGACAGATTTCTTCAGACAGTGCAGTTAAACTATGGAATTTGCTGCCACAGGGTGCAGTGATGGCCACCAATTTGGATGGCTTTAAAAGGGAGTTGGACAAATTCCTGGAGGAGAAGGCTATCAATGGCTACTAGTCCTGATGGCTATATGCTACCTTCAGCACCAGAGGCAGTATGCCGGTGTGCACCAGTTGCTGGGGAACATGGGCAGGAGGGTGCTGTCGCACTCGTATCCTGCTTGTGGGTTCCCAGTCAACAGCTGGTTGGCCACTGTGTGAACAGAATGCTGGACTAGATGGACCCTTGGTCTGATCCAGCACAGCTTTTATGTTCTTATGAATAAACATTCTTTCAGGGTTCAGTGACTTTGGAGGAGGTGGCTGTGCATTTCACAGAAGAGGAGTGGGCTCTGCTGGATCCATACCAGAGAGCTCTGCACAGGGATGTCATGGAGGAGAATTATGGGAATCTGGCCTCTCTGGGTAAGGTTCCCTATTTCCTTTATTCATTAAATTATTCATTCATGTATAATTTTAGAAATTTATATCTACGCTTCAAATAAATTCCATTACAATATTGAATGAAAGGTACAATGGAAACATTAAAATACTGTAGAATAAAAGCAGCAGCATTCAAATTCTATAAAGAGAAGTGTCAGAACCTCAAGAAGAAAAAGCATGTTAGATTACTGCAACACACTCTATGTGGGGCTGCCCTTGAAGAGTGTTCAGGAATAGCAGTTGGTGCAAAATGCTGCAGCCAGATTGCTTTCTGGTATGTGCTTTGTAGAACATATTACACTGGCTTTACATCAATTATGCAGGGTTCCAGTTTGTTTCCAAGCCTCATTCAAGGTGCTGGTTCTTATAAAACCCTAAACTTATAAAACTCTAAACTGGGGTGCACAATCTGCAGCCCATTGTCTCTGTGTGCCCCCCACCTCCAAGACTGTAACTGCAGCCTCACACAGGTGGCTTGACCCCCTCCCAGCAGTTGCTCTGTCAAGTTTCACACAAGATTTAAAAAAAATGTTTTCAGTTTCTGCTGGGGGTGGGTGGAAGAAAGGACAAGGATAAAGAAGGCAATAAATGGAATGATGTTGCAGTGCTAGATCTGTTTGTCACAATGGCACCCCAAAAAGGAGGAGGGTACAGGATGAATGCCATGTTTTCCAGCAGAACTGGACAATGGATTTGTGGGGGGTTGGGGGGAGTGGGCAGGGTGTTTGCCAGGACATTGGTGAAGGCTGGTGTAATGTGACGATAATGCCCAGTCCCAGTTAGTTGAAAATATAGCTACAGGATTGCTAACTGCAGTTTCTGAACTGTCTTCAAAGGCTGCCCCACATTTAACACACCAAGCACAGCACATTGTAAAACACTTGTGAAGTGTTTTATTGAGGACTTTTCTATTCTTATAAATAATGGCAATAAATAGAACCTATGTAATATGTATTATTCCGTTATGTGAATACCCCTTGAGATTAGACATGCGCCAACAATTCTTATTCTAACGACAATTCTTAGGTGCATGTTGAAGATGCATGTAATTATGCCAGCCTTCCCAGAGTAGCCAACCATGTATTTTACTCTTATGGATGTGTAGATATGGTATATTGATTCAGTGTATCAGTTTTTTTATTTTTATGTTTTTATATACTAAAGCGCTGGACACAAATAATAATGTTTTTATTATTTGTGTCCAGCGCTTTAAATCTGGAGATTTAAGCAGTTTATAAATACTTGTAAAGAAATAATAATAAATGAAATAAATACATGTGTGGCAGCATTTGCTCCCCACCAAATCTGTCCTGTTAATTGGGTTTGTCCCCTGATTTGGGGCTTCATTCCTTTCTCTATTCTAGCAGGCGAAGCGGGGGAGAACGAGAGCAATACCGAACAGCAGAGAAGGGAAACTGAAGCAGGAGAGCAGAGGTGGAGGAAGGAATTCACATTGCCTGAAGGCTCCGACTTCCTTGACATTTCAGTCCAACAAGAATATCGGGAAGGAAAGAAAAGGCCAGCCGGCCCTCTGTCTGCCAAAGGCTTGGCTAAGAAATCACACTTGAGAAGACATCAAAGAATTCACCAGGGGGAGGCACCAATGCAGTGCTCTGACTGTGGAAAGAGCTTTGGTCGGCGCGACAACCTTATTAGACATCAAAGAGTACACACAGGTGAGAAGAAGTGGAAATGCTCCGAGTGCGGAAAGGACTTCAGTCAGAGGTGCCACTTGAATAGACACCAAAGAGTTCATGCCGGGGAGCAGTGGAAGTGCTCTGCTTGTGGGAAGAGCTTCAGTCGGCACGACAACCTTATTAGGCATCAGATTGTGTGCACAGGGGAGAAGTGGTGGATATGTTCAATGTGTGGAAAAATGTTCAGTCGTAACTATACCCTTATGCAACATCAAAGAGTCCATACGGGAGACAAACCATTTGAATGTTCGAAGTGTGGAAGGTGCTTTAACCAGAGCTCTACGCTTTACAAACACCAACGAGTGCACACAGGAGAGCGGCCATACGAATGCTCAGACTGTGGGAAGAGGTTCAGCCAGAGGACAGACCTTGTTTGTCATCGGAGAATCCACACGGGAGAGAAACCATATAAATGCTCAGTGTGTGGAAAGTGCTTCAGTCGTAGCTATAACCTGGCTTATCATTTGAGACTCCACACAAAGGGAGACACCATATAAATGTGGCAAGAGGCTTATCTCACAATATACATCATCTATCTATCTATCTATCTATCTATCTAAAAAAGGTAAAACAGGAGAGACTCCTGTGAATGCTAAAAGTGATTGGATTAGGGAAAGAACTTGAGGTGGAAGATAGAGATTCATGTTAAATCACCGGAGTTTTTCTAAGCAAACGGGCAGTAATAGCGGATAAAGAATCCACATAAAGTACAAACTGTATGAGTGATGTGGCAAAAACTCTTATTAGTGTGCAAATACATGTGAGGGAGAGAAACATATTTCCATTGGAACCAGCGTCTTATATGGCACTTCACCCGTCTTGAGATTAAGCTGTCGCCTGGTTTCTTCTGATGAGTAAATTTTGCCGCCTTCTGTCAAAATGAGTCCTCACTGTCACAGGGGTAGATTCCTGGATAAATCTGCCACTTCAAAAGAAGGAAATGTAACAAATCTGTGAATCGCTTTCATATCCATCAGTGTTTGAATTGGCTCTATCAGTCAGTGGCATTGGATATGGCAGTCTTCCTCAACCTCGTACCCTCCAGATGTGTTGGACTTCCCAAGCCGTTAGCCATGCTGGAAGGTGCCAGGTTGGGGAAGACTACTCTAGAGCAAGGGTGGGGAGAAAATAGATCTCCAAATGTTTTGAATTCCAGCTCCCGGCATTCCTGACCATTGGCCATGGAGGCAGGGCCTTCTGGGAGTTGAAGTCCAGAACATCTGGAGATCTTCCATCAACTCCTGGCAACATTGGCCATGCTGCCTGGAGTTGATGGGACTTGGGAGTCCAACTACTTGGAGGGCACCAGGTTGGGCTTGGGGAAGGCTGTAATTCAGCACCATCATTCCATTATGCTCTAGGGGCCTTCCTACTTCTGCACTCTACAGGCTTTAGTTTCCATTTGGATGAGAGATCACGAGGGACTTCTGGCATCTTTTGGATGCCTCTCGATGGGGAGCAGATGGGTGCCCCGACAGGCCATACCAGTTACCACAATGCCAGCGGCCTTCACAGGCAGCCCCAACAAGGCTCCTTTTTCTAATATTGCCTGTGGCATCCTCAGACCTCCTCCTTCCTTCCTTCCCTCGCCATTGCTTGGCTTTCTAGCCTCCACCTGAGAACATGGGGTGTGACTCTATAACCAGAAACTGGGGAACATGGGGGAGAACATGGGGTAGAACAGGTAGCTGCCACCTGACTCTATAACCAGAAACTGGAGAACATGGGGTAGAACAGGTAGCTGCCACCTGACTCTATAACCAGAAACTGGTAATAAATTGCAGATTTCTATCTAGTAGCTTCCATGATGAGAAATAATGTGTTTCCATATTATTGTTGCACAAGCTCCAATCCCCCAAGTGGTGAGAAGAATTGTCCTGGACCTTCCAGTTGTTTCCTAGCTTTTGAGAGAGCACCTACTGCTTGTTTAAGCAGCAAACTCACCATTGAGCCTACCCACACTCCACAGTCAACATCTGAGGGCCTTCTCTGAGGGAGATTTGGAGGGTGGCAAGGGACTTTTCAGTGCCCCCCCCCCCAGGAATCCTCTCCCAGCGAGGCCCACCTGGCGCCAACATCCTCATTTTTCATGCGCTAGGTTAAGACTTTCCTTTATTCCTGAATTGTTTATGGTTGTCATTGATATATTAGTTGTTTGATGGATGTATTTTAGTGGATATTTATTTTAGCAGTTTTAAATTTGGTATGTTTAATTTTTTTAATAAGTTGCCTGTAGTCTTTTTTTTTTTTTTTTAGAGAAAGTCATCAAATACATATTATTTATGATTATTCACCACCACCACCACCACAGAAAGATATAGCCAGAAAGATATATCTAACCAACTTCAAGTAGTCCTTCTGGCCCCTTTTCTGTCTAAGCTCCCACCTCCTTTGCATCACTCAGAGAGGAATCTTGCAATGCTATTTTTACTCTTGAGTTTCACAAACGGTCTGTCAGGTGAATAGGAGACTTGTCCCACATAACATTATGGCCTCCCTAGCAGCAGTACCTAAAACCAGAATTGGGGTGGTGGGTCTTGTTCTTTGGGGAAGCTGCTTCACCTACATTTTTAATGTTAAACCCCCCACCCCACAAAGGAGTGTGCATTCTCATTCTGGAGAAGGGGCATATGCACAAGGTCTTCAAAGGAAAAAGATGTTTAGAGTGCAATCCTATGCATGTTCCCCATGCTGGCTGGGGCATGCTGGGAGTTGTAGGCTTTATTTCTGTCTAAACACGCATAGGATTGCACCGTTAGACAAAGAAAGGGCTCAGATAATATTGGGTCAATGCTATAGAGGGGACAGTCTGCTGTGGAGAAGTGTGACCACCCTTTATGGAACCAAGAAGAAATATTAAAGAAAGACCTCTCTTTTTTTGGTAACAGGGCAAGCTCCATCCTGGGTGAGTGTAGATTCATGCATGAGAAAAGATAAAGAGGTGCCTCAGCATTGCCATTTTCCTCCCCATGCCCAGCTGACACTCAGTTGTGTGCACCAGCAATTAAAGGCCTGCCTGTGTACATCTCCCATACATATATCCAGCCACCTGCCACTTTTACTGCACCCCAGCCGACAGATTACTCGTGCTCCGGAGCTGCACCAGAAAGACTGGTTGCGCTCCACGACCTTATTGAAGTTTTTCACAAACCATACTCAAGCTACATCTAAGAAGCACGACCTTGTGCACTTTCCAAGGAAAGGTTCTGTTGTAGTGACTGCTCACGATACATTGAATTCAAAAAGTTTTACGTGAGCATGAGAACATTTTAATCTCCCACGATGCTCTGCTGCTGACCTGAAAGTTGCCATTCTCCAGAGAAGGAAATTGGCGTGAATTTGTCAAGAAAACTGATCCTTCATATTTGGGTCTGAACAGAGATTATGGCTTCGTCTCTCTACAGGTGTTGTTTAGCATAACAGAACTATCATATCATCACACCTTATTGCTGTTGTGAGTGGTCGCTGTGTTTATTTTGCATTCTTTTAAACTGTAATTGAATAGTGAGATTGCACTTTTGTGTGTCTTGTGGCCATTTGACCCTACTGTTTATATTTTCCTCTTCGAGACCCATGGAGGTATGTGGCTGTATACTACTACTAGTCTACTAAAGTTTGTGCCATAATAAATGTGTTGGTTCTTAAGAGTGCCACAATACCACTCTTTGTTTTCATTGCAACACGCTCAAGACAGCTGCTTGGGTAGGCTGGAAATGGAATCAAGTCTGGGGAGAGCAGTGATGTTATCTGTTTCCCTATCCAAATGATGCCAGTCTTGGACACCGAAGATTTACACATGGCTTTAATAAGAGTGGTGCTAGCGGAGGGGTGGTGGGGAGAAAGAGAATTGCCTCTTGCTAGCAGACGCCATTTGCGGCTTGGTTCATCTGAGAACAGTGGTGCAGCTGGGAAGGATGAGAAAAGCCTTTCTCTGCCTGATACGTTGGAGAGTTGCTGTCTGGGGGAGTGCCCAATATTGGGCTAGAATAGAGATCTTCCACCCTGACTCAGTATAAAGCAGCTTTGTATGTGAAGACAGTGAAACCACGTCTTATGAGGAATGGTTGAAAGAGCTGGGTACTCTTAGCCTGAAGAAGAGACAAAATTTGTTGTTGTTCAGTCGTGTCCGACTCTTCGTGACCCCATGGACCATAGCACGCCAGGCCTTCCTGTCCTGCGCTCTCTCCCGGAGCGTGCTCAAGTCCATATTCATAGAGACAAAATAGCTGTCTTCAAATATCTAGGAACATAGGAAGCTGCCTTCTACTGCATCAGACCATTGGTCCATCAAACCTAGTGTTGCCTACATTGACCGGCAGAGGCTCTCCAGGGTTTCAGGCAGGAGTTTTCCCAGCCCTACCTGGAGATGCTGGGGATCAAACCTGGGACCTTCTGCATGCGGAGCTCAATGACTCAGCTATGGCCCCGCCTCTGTGTGACATCTGACGGGCTGTCATGCGGGAGATGGAGCAGACGTTGCTCCAGAGGGCAGGACTTGGAACCAATGGTTGGAAATTGCAGGGATGCCAATTTTGGCATAGCTGGGAAAAATTCCTAACAGTAAGCTGTTCGACAGCGCAACATAGTGCCTCAGAGGTGGTAGGCTGCCATACCTGGAGAACATAAGAACTTAAGAAGAGGCCTGCTGGATCAAGCCAAGGGTCCATCTGGTCCAGCATTCTGTTCACACAGTGGCCAACCAGCTGCCCACAGGAAACGCACAAGCAGGACATGAGTGCAACAGCAACTTCCTGCCCATGTTCCCCAGCAACTGGTGCACACCGGCGTACTGCCTCCGGTACTGGAGACAGCACGTAGCTGTCAGTAGTAGTAGCCATTGATAGCCTTTTCCAGGAATTTATCTAACCCCCTTTTAAAGCCATCCAAATTGGTGGCCATCACTGCACCCTGTGGCAGCAAATTCCATAGTTTAACTCTGCGGTGTGTGAAGCAGTCCGTCCTTTTAACTGTCTTGAATCTCCCTCCAATCAGCTTCATGGGATGACCCCGGGTTCTAGTATTATGGGAGAGGGAGAAACAAGGCTCCCTATCCACTTTCTTCACCCCATGCATAATTTTGTACACCTCTATTATGTCTCCCCTTACCCTCCTTTTTTCTAAGCTAAACAATCCCAGCTGTTGTAACCTTCCCCTCATAGGGGAAACCCACAAGCAGGACATGAGTGCAACAGCACCCTCCTGCCCATGTTCCCTAGTAACGTGTACATAGGCATACTGCCTCTGATACTGGAGGTAGCACAGAGCCATGAAATACTAGTAGGTATTTAAGTAGAGGTTGGATGGCCATCTGTCAGGGATCCTGTAGTTGCCTCCTGAATTGAGCAGGGGTTCGAATGGATGACCTCCAAAGTCCCTTCCAAATGTTATGATATGCATCCTGAAAGAAAATCTTGTCAGTGGATGACAATATTTAAATACTGGATGTATTTAAATATTACAAGCCAGGAGACTACCTCAGCAATTGGATCTTACCTATAACTATCCCTCTCTCTCTCTCTCTCACACACACACACACACACACACATTTCTTCCATATGGTTTCTACATTCCTCCCTGTACTAAAGGGCTGTGACTACACATGCAGGGGCATGGCTGGAGAACTACATGTTTTCAAGAAGTCACTGATGCAACTCCATGCTCTTCACATGGGACAGCAAGGTGGAAAAGTGAGTTTGGCCTGAACTTTACCAGTTAAACACATTCATGATCAATGGTCAGAGATGATGGAAGTGAAGAGTCCAAACAAGTTAGATCTCCACCCCTGCTAGAACGGATGGCAACCAAGATGACTATTGAGCAAATTTATATACGACCCTATGTTGCAGATGCCCTTGGGGTGGTTCTACAATCATAAAAAAACCCAACATAAGTATACAAAAAACTAAAACTTTAAACCTTAAAGAACCACAGATCAAAGATTAAATGCCTGTTGGAAGAGGAAGGCATTAACCTGGTGGTGAAGATGCCAGGCGGGTCTGCTTGGGAAGGGCGAACAATGTGGTTTTTGTCCCATATCGGTAAGGTCCCATATCGGTAACAGACATGTACTTTTTGTTTAACCTGCTTGAACAACCACAAGCCTGTGGCTAAAGTGGTTCTTTCTTGCCTTTCCAAGTACAGAAAACTAATGCGCTACTCCCCCCACACAAACAATTGCAAATGTTGCTCAATGTGATAGAGAGCTACAGGTAGGCAACTGCATCTCCCTAAGTGAAAAATGGGAAAGAGACCACCCCCCACTTCCAAAACGCAACATAAAATTTTTGAAAACATGTTTGGAGAATAAAGGAATATTACACAGTAAATAGATTACCTACACCAAAGCATTCATCTTAAGTATGTTGTTGTTGTTGTTCAGTCGTTAAGTTGTGTCCGACTCTTTGTGACCCCATGGACCATAGCACGTAAGGCCTCCCTGTCCTCCGCTCTCTCCCGGAGCGTGCTCAAGTTCATTAAGTATGTTAACCTTACCCAAATACTTAAAAGGGGCAATCCTATGCATGTTTAGATAGAATAAAGGCCTACAACTCCCAGCATCCCCCAGCAAGCATGGCTGGCTAACACATGCTGGGAGTTGGAAGCTTTTTTTCTGTCTAAACATGCATAGGATTGTGCCCTTAATTAAGTGATGCCCATCCTTCTAAATCAAGAAGGTATTTCTGCCAGCAACATGCTTAAATTCAGTTTAATCATTTCAGAAATATCTCTAGATACCAATATACCAAGATACATTATCACTTCTGGACACCAAACAAAATTGCTATTTAGTAACTACATTGGGTGTCTTGATATTAGCTATTTATTATTTATTTTTATTTATTTCATTTCTATACCACCCAATAGCCAAAGCTCTCTGGGCAGTTCACATACCTACAGGCATTAATTCAGGTTTTGACCAATTGATAGTATAACCTGAAAGCGTATCAAAGCTATCAGTTAGCCTTATTAATTTCATATAGAAGACTCTAACCTACTAATAAATAACAAATCATCTGGGCATGAAGCCGTTTTATATTCAACCTGCCCATGCACAAACCCATACATTTCTCTACTCTGCCTAATTGCATGCACCAAGTATTCCAGGCACAATTCAAATATCAAAGGAAAAAGAGGACAGTGCTTCCTTGTACCCCCTTTCTAAACAAAAGAAACTTGTTAAGATTACTTAAGATTAATTCCATTTGCCACCACACGAGAGAGATATAAAACACTAATCTATCACAAAAATTCCTGGGAAAAGGCCATTTTTTCAAAGTAATGAACATAACGTGGGGTTTGTCCTGTTGGGTGAACAATTACCCCACAAAGACAGCCACCACATCAGCTGATGGAACAAAGGTCTCTTGGTGCCCATGTTAGGGGAACAAGCTTTTTGGAAGGGAGCTGTCAGGGTGGAAACTGAGCTGCTAGAACCCCAGAGCAGTTCTGATTCTGAGGAGGATCAGCAATCTGTGGGAGAGGAGCCAGCTCATCCCTCACAGGCACAGCAGCTGCCAGAGATTCCTCCTGCTGGCATTCCTGAGATAGATAATGACCCCTGGCAGTGAGAGAGTGCAGGAGGGGGGCTTGCTAGACGCTCGACGCAGACGCAGGGAGCGATGAGCGATGGAGGACGTGGAAAGGAGGCGTAGTGCCCATTTGGAGCGCAAGCAATGGCCGCCTCCTGTGGACCCAAGGGAAAGAAGGAGGATCTCTCCCTAGCCCATAAGTTCAGGGTCTTCAAGAGACTCTCCTTCAAATGGGAATCAGCTGCCTACTCGGAGCACAGGCTACTCTGCTGTTCATTGCTTAGTCGCTGGTGATTAGCATCTGAAAGAGTCATTAAATTGTAAAAGGATTAAAGCCTTGAAAAGAATCCTCGTGGTCTGTGTCTTGTGTTGGCTATTGGAGTGGACTGAAAGAGGCCGCTAGGGTGCCCCTGACAGGAGCCTCAGAAGCTAGAATAGCAAGCTCATAAGAAGCCAGGCTGATATGCCCAGTAGCCTAGTGGGAAAGAACACTACAATCAGAAATGAGGTAGGGCCTTGAATTCCACCTGAAGGAGAGAGAAAAGCAGCCTCCACAAGATATTTTAGGGGCGTGTTTGCTACTACATAAGATCAGCATTTGTAGGGCTTCTCCCTTGTGTGAATTCTGCTATGTCGTTTAAGGTATGTGCTCTCATTTCAGCATTTCCCACACTCTGAGCATTTATACGGCTTCTTCTCTATGTGAATTCTCCGATGTCTTTGAAGGTGTGTGTTCTCACTGAAACCTTTTCCACACTCCATGCATTTATCAGGCTTTCCCCCTGTGAGATATTCTTCGATGTATATTGAGGTTGCTCAGGCTGAAGCTTTTCCACAGTCCAAACATGCAAAGTGCTTCTCCCTTATGTGGTTTCTTTGATGCAAAGTAATGCTTATACTATGACTGAAATGCTATCAATGATCTGAGTTAATCATTTATAAAACTTCTCACCTGTGTGGATTCTTTGAAGTGAGTTTAGGTCTGAGCAAAGACTGCACTGAGCATTTATAAGGCTTCTTCCCTGTGTGAATACTTTCATGAATTCTGAGGTGCGAGCTCTGCCTGAAATTCTGTCCACACACTGAGCATTTAAAGGTCTTCTCACTGGTATGGCTTCTTTGATGTGAGTTAAGGTCTGAGTTGCAACTGAATTGCTTTCCACACTCTGAGCATGTATATATGGTCTCTCCTGTGTGAGTTCTTTGATGTATGTTAATGTATGAGAAACGACTGAATCTCTTTCCACATTCTGAACATTCATAGGGCTTTACCCCTGTGTGAATTCTTTCATGTCTTCTAAGGTGTGAGCACTGCCTGAAATTCTTTCCACACTCTGTGCATTTATAGGGCTTCTCACCTGTGTGACTTCTTTGATGTCTTTTCAACATGGTAATGCGACTGAATTGCTTTCCACACTCTAAACAGGTATATATTTTCTCTCCTGGGTGAAATCTTTGAGGATTAGTATGGTACATCTTCTGCCTGAAGCTTTCTCCAGATTCAGAGCTTTTCAACAGTTTTTCTCCATTGTGAATATTCCTTTTGTTTGTTCCCTTTGCCATATTCTTCTAGTATCGGAATTTCGTGGAAGTCAGCCACTTCAAAAGCAGTGGATTTGTTCAGTTTTTCTTCTGTTTTCATTCTCTGCTCTTCGTTCTCTTTACTGCTTTGTCTCCCATCACCTGAAGGAATCAAACCATGGTAACATGGAGGGACACTTGAGAGCCTGCCCTTTTAGAAATGGTGCAGTGGAAACATTCGCCCCCGTTCTGTGATAATGTAATTGCTGTTGGGATGGAAGCACTTGTCCTATCTTGCCAGTACTTGTAATATATTTAGGACATTCAGATGACTTGTATGTCTCTACCCAAAGGATTGAAATTAATTTTATTCATTAATAAAACTAGGGTGCAATCCTATGCATGTTTAGACAGAGAAAAGGCCTACAATTCCCAGCACTCCCTGCGTTGTAGGCCTCTTCTCTGTGTACACATGCATAGGATTGCACCCTTAATGATTTTTTTATTTTCCCAGGCATTTTTAGTATTTTAACATTCCAGGTTTTGTTTTGTTTTTTAGCTCTGCTGTCTTAAATCTGCTATTGCATTTTGAATATCTGCACTGCTGATATTTTTTTGCTCCAGTTGTATTTTTATTCTGCAATTTTGGTCTATTATATTTTGTATTGTACTGTATTGTATGTATTTATTTGATTTATTAGCCGCCCATCTGGCCAGCTATCCAGCCACTCTAGGCGGCGTACAATACTAATAACAAATTTACATAATTTTCTGTTTTTTTGTGGCTCTAATTTTGTAAACCGCCCGGAGAGCCTTGGTTACTGAGCAGTATAAAAATGAAATAAATAAATAAATAAAGCAAGCCAAGGTTACAAAGGTCACAGCCAGGTTTCTTGCTGTAATCTTTAAAACAAGGTCACAGACATTAAGGGATGCTGAGTTGTTCCAAGTCTGAATTTATGGCATCTTAATGAGTTTATCTTTTTTCTATTATGTATTAATTTTGCAAAACCTCATCTCCTATAGTATTATTTGGGGGGATGTATACCATTTCAATTCTATTTTTGTTGTTCTGCTATACCAAATTTATATTTCTGTTTATGATCTGTGGACTGGAGTTAACACTGTTTGGATGTACAAAATACTTTATGCGGAGGCAGTTTCTTCCAAAGGTATTAAATTGTTATACACTGCCTTGATGGCTTATATATATATGGTGATATATAAATGATAATGATAATAATAGTGATGATAATTAAGATGATGATAATAGCTTCTGATGAGCAAGAGAACTGACAACCATACAGCCATACAGAGCATTAGATACTATGCACATATAAACACACAGGGTTTAATCAAACGAAGGTACTCAAAGAGCAGAGCTGTGAAAAACTCCACTGAGATCTTAGAGGGCCACTCCCAGTCAAACTAGAGAATACTGGGGAATATGAGGGTAGGTTTTTAAAGCCTGCTATCAATAGATATTTCCCCCTCACTTTAGAAACAAACCAACTTGTTCCCCAGTTGATACAGTCCCTCTTGGCTATTTACCTGATGTATCTCTGAAATGGGCAATATTTAGTTAGAACTGATGTATGCCAGGAGAATGCAAAGCTTGATGTGTCTGACAAAGGGTCCCACCACCCCTAAGCCCCTCCCTTGCCTCCTTTGGAGCTCTCGCCAAGAGGATTTCCCCCTTCTTCCTGCCAGGAGATGAGGTCAAATGTGGGGACCAAAAGCCCTTTTAAAGAGGATAGAAATTTCTTCTGACACTTCCAGCTATAACAAACTACCCCAAAGATACATATCATTTTTTCACCTGCATTGTTGCTGTTCTCATTGTTTTCTTTGCCTGTGTGTGCATGTACACAAATATCAAGTGTGCTGAGTTTAGAATTGTGGGCAGAGGAGGGAGCCTACTACAGCTCACTAGCCCATGGTCTATCCTGGTCTTGATCCGGCCCTGCCACATCAAAGGGAAGGGGAGCCTTAACCGAGAGGGATGCACCCTCATAGGACACCCAGCCTTCCCAAAGTTGAACCAGGAGGTTCCTTCCAACATCCAAATCAATCTATAATGGTGACCAGGAGGCCAACAGGTAAGGGTTAAAGAAAATCCACAATTCTGCTAGCTCAGAAGAGGGGGATGTGAGCGTTTTACCTATTTGATGTACATTTCCTTCCTTCCAGCTGGGATACACATAAGATATTTTTTAAATCCCCAAAATAGAGACCAATCATTGCTGCCCTCAATGATATTTTATTTATTATTACATTTATATCACACCTTTTCCCCCTGCTTGCAAGGAACTCAAGGCGGCTTACATGGTCCACCTCCTCTCCATTTTATCCTCACAACAACCCTGTAAGCTAGATTAGCCTGAGAGTCAGTGACTGGCCCAAATTCAGCCAGGGCCTTCATGACCTAGAATTCAGGTCTCCTAAGTCCTGACCTAGAATTCAGGTCTCCTAAGTCCCAGTCCAGCACTCTAACCACTACACCACACTGGTGCTCCCAACAATGCATCGATATAAGCAAAGAAAAACAGCACTTCCTGCTTTTGGTGTTTTTCGGGTGAAGGGAAGAGGGAGCTTTACCCAGAGTGGTGAGATCCCTGCAGGTCTCCTCCATGACTTCCCTGTGCAGAGCCCTCTGGACTGGATCCAACAGGGCCCACTCCTCCTCTGTGAAATGCACAGCCACCTCCGCAAAGGTCAGCAGACAGAAGGAGGAGAGGAGAAGGAGGAGAGGAGAAGAGAAGGAGGAGAGGAGAAGGAGGAGAGGAGAAGGAGGAGAGGAGAAGGAGGAGAGGAGAAGAGAAGGAGAGGAGAAGAGAAGGAGAGGAGAAGAGAAGGAGAGGAGAAGAGAAGGAGAGGAGAAAAGGAGAGGAGAAGGAGAAGAAGAAGAAACCAGTTTCTTTTGACAGATAATGCAGGAATCCAAAAAGAGAGTAATGATGGAGGTTCTCCTGCAGGATCCCATCCTTGCCTGGTAAAGTTCAAAGGTTTCCTAGTGGACAGCTTTGATTGAAGAAAGAACGAACAAAAGAAAGAACGAACAAAAGAAAGAACGAAAGAAAGATTCTTCCAGGCTCAAGGAGCGTTGCAGAGAAACCCCCAACCCTTCTCCATGATGATCCTTCCCTTCCCTGATCTGACTGCACAGCCACCATTTATGCTCCACCATAAAGAGAAGATCTCCTAGCAGGAACCACCAGTGTCATTCCACCCTCTCTGTGTGAAATTTCTTCCATTTCCTATGGGGAAGAAAAGGTGGCGAGATATTGTATAATTTATAGGAATTGTTCCACTTTAGCTCCTTTTGCTGCATTGCTTTTGGCATAACCCAGAGTGCTAGTCTGGATGTTAACATATTCGTGATGTATTGAAACCAAACTCCATTTTTGTTTTAGAGAGGATAAGGAAGGGGTGTCAAACTTGTTGCGGTGCAGACTGCCCCCCAGACCCCTTCAAATGTCTTGAGATCCACAAGGATCATGAGGTTGCTGTTTCTGCCCCTGAAGCCCTGCTTCCTTCCTCCCCTGTTTTTCTTTTCTCTCTCTGCATGGAAAAAAGGACTCAGCCAGGCTGGGTGAGATATTTTGGATTTCTGCTCCCAGCATTCCTAACCATTGGCCATGCTGGCACTTGCTTCTGGGAGCTGAAGTTCAAAACATCTGGAGAGATAACCTCCTGCTCACCCCTGTTAGAACATCCTCTTCTTTATGGAGAGCTGGACTATAAGGAAGGCTGAGCGCCGAAGAATTGATGCTTTTGAACTGTGGTGCTGGAGAAGACTCTTACGAGTCCCCTGGACTGCAAGGAGGTCCAATCAGTCCATCCTAAAGGAAATCAACCCTGAGTGCTCATTGGAAGGACAGATACTGAAGCTGAAGCTCAAATATTTTGGCCACTAAATGCGAAGAGAAAAGTCACTGGAAAAGACCCTGATGCTGGGAAAGATTGAAGGCAAAAGGAGAAGGGGACGGCAGAGGATGAGATGGCTAGATAGCATCACTGATGCAATGAATATGGACTTGAGCACACTCCGGGAGAGAGCGGAGGACAGGAAGGCCTGGCGTGCTATGGTCCATGGGGTCACGAAGAGTCGGACACGACTGAATGACTGAACAACAACAACAAATATGGCAACCATGTGATGCACATTAGACCAGGTTTCTGGTGCCCTCCAGATGTTTTGGACTACAACTCCCAGCATTCCTGACCACTTGCCACGCTGGCTGGGGCTGATAGGAGTTAAAAGTCCAAATCATCTGAAGAGCACCTGGTTGGGGAAGGCAGAGTTAGACCAAGAATGAATTTTTTGTCCAAGTCCAGCCAGGCTGAACAAGGAACTGAAGAGGCGGGATCTGCACCTGTCAAGGTCTGGACCACTGAAGCCTTCACACCATGCTGGCGCTCTGTAGTCAAAGTAATGCTAATAGGACAGCTGAAATTTGGATACCACTGGAGGGTAACACCATCCCAACTCTAGAGTAACCTGGGTCAAGGGAAATCCTGCGCCCCTCTGGTCTACCAACAACCGGAAAGAAGGCAGGGAAGGGGCTGGAGCCACACAGATGGGACCAAAACCATTTTAGTGCCCCAAAGTCTCCAAAGAGAGTGAAACAGGACAACAAGGCCTCACTGAATGCAGGCAGAGTGAGGCAGTCGCCTCAGGCGGCCGATGCTGGGTGGTGGCAGCAAGGTGCTGGAGGAGGAGACAGCTGTGGGCCATGCAGCTTGCCCTGTGCCCCTAAGCTAGTGTTCTGCCTGCGGTGGAGGGTGTTGAAGGAAGATTCAACTGCCAGTCCAGTTGGCTTTTCTCGATGGAACAGGAGAGGGTGCCATCTTGATCTTTGCCTCAGGCAGCAAAATGTCTTGGGCCGGCCCCGAGTGAAAGTATTGATGTGCCCTTTTCTCTTAAATTCAATGGCACATACAGGAGTACACCAAAGCAAGACTACTTACCTCGTTTAAGAACTTTTCACAATGCTGTAACTAAATGACTATAAATTGCTCATTGATTTGGTCTGGACAGCAAGACAACCTTCCATGGGTTAATAACCCTTTGGGGTGCCGTGGCAGGTGCTGTCCGCCGTTACGAATATGCAAGCCCCAGGAACTCTTTGCATCCCTCTCACATAGGTATGCGTAACTGGTCAATTTGGTTGATGTGGCGCACTTGAAAGTTGAATGGTTCTGGGCCATTTCTCCAGAATACGGGCTATTGCCTCGAACTGGTATTGGAACACAGTTTCTGCGGAGGTGTTGTGGCTTATTGCATCAGTCCCATGCAGTCATGTGCGACTGCTGAATTCGGTTGATCTGGCTCATGTGGAAGTTGGCATTCTGGGCCAGTTCGCCAGAATATGGATTACTGCCTGGAACGGGTCTGGGAACCTGGTTGTTGTGGACATTTTGTGGCTATTTGCATCCCTCCCATACAGTCGTATGGCTTGGCTTGCTTGAAGGTTGGCATTCTGGGCTATCCCATTCTATTCTGGATGGATCCTGGGCATTCTGGGGTAATAGTAATATAATATTGCCAGGGTTTCAGCCCTATAATATTGTTCTCAAGAGTCTCTAACACATGCCCTTGTTTTGGGCGTTTAAAAAAAAATATAGGGTCCGTTCTGGCCTGCTCCATCCCGGCTTTTACGACTTTTTTAGAGCCGTCCCCTCTGCTTCTGAGTAAAAACGCATGTTCCTCTTGCAGACCAGAAGTGCGTCCGCTGCGGGAGACAGGAAGCGGAGGAGATGAAAGTTCAAATCGAAGAACCAAGAAAGGGCGGAGGAAATTCGCTCACGGCTCCTAGCAAGCAGCGAGGCCTGCAGCGAAGGTAAGCATATTTTTTTTCTGAGGCGGCAATTCTGGACACGCTGACACGGGAGTAAGCTCCACTGAAAACAACGAGGCTTCCTTCCAGGCAGGCGTGTATAGAACAGCCCTGCGGCTGAGAATTAAATCCCATGATCCGGCACTGCTCAGGTTTGTTCCGCGCCGGTGGAAAGACCGCGTTTTTCCCTGCACAAAGCGCGTGGGGCCAAAACGCCCGACCGAGCTCAGCTAGCGGCGTAGAAGCGGTTGCTCGCGCATCTCTTTGCCGGCGCACATTTGTAAGGAGCGGAGGCTCCCGTCTGGAAAAACACGGCTGTTCTTTGGGGTTTGTTTTTTTTTTGTAAAATGTAAAGAGGCGCCAGATATTTCACGAAGTAAATGTGCAGGGTGCTCGGCTTTCTTTCTTGTTTTAAAATAAGACGAGACGACCAACCTAAACCGTGGACGGGCCCAGAAAAAGGAAATCCCCGTTGGATTAAGAGAAGTGGGAGCGGCTGCCTGTAAGAATATAAGAAGAGCCGTGCTGGATCAGGACAAGGGAACATCTAGTTCAGCACAAGGGCCATCTATGGGAAACCCACAAACAACACGAGTGCAATAGGACCCCAGCGACTGGCGTGCATAGGCTCGCCGCCTCTGGTGCTGGAGGTAGCACGGAGTCATCAGGACCAATAGGCATTGACAGCCTTCCCCGGGAATTTGCCCAATCCCCTCTTAAAGCCACCCAAATTGGTGCCCATCACTACATCTTGAATTCCATGTTATAACTGTGCTCAGTGTGAGAAAGTACTTCTTCTTTTTATCTCTCCTGAATCTCTGTTAATGCTTTTCTAGCGTCAGGCAAAGACCTTGTTATTTTACTCTGCTGCTGTTGCTATTCGAGGAGTTTATATTATCTGATTTTATTGCTGCTTTTATAATGCTTTTGACATTCTTGACGTAATGATTTTTAAAATTGTATTTTTATTGCAAACATCAATAACTATAAAGACAAACAAATATATACTGATATTTATTAATTGACCTTTTTGGTGGGGGGCTCAAGTTCGTTTATTTTTATTTAAAACATTTGTATCCTGCCCTATATCATTAAGATCTCAGGGCGGCATACAGATAAAATCAGTTTAAACAGTATAAAGCAATAAATAATTTAAACACCTAAAACTATTAAACTATTAATAGTTTTAAACTATATTTTACTATTAAACTATTAATAGTTTTAAACTATATTTTACTATTAAACTATTAAGCTAATACCAATTAAAATCTAAAACAATAAAACAGTTAAAACAGTGTGCTATTTTAGGGAATGATTTGGCCCTCAAAGGCTTTGGTAAGAAGCCATGTCTTTACCTGGTACCCAAATAAAACCGATGTTGATAGCAGATGAAAATTGTGGATATTCTGGAATGATCTTTGTGGCCTCCTTCCCAGCTGATAAAAGAGTCATAAGACAGTGTATTTTAAGAAGAGGAGCGGAATGTGAATAGAGATGGGAAAAGATAAGTCTCAATGGCGTTTGTCTGTAGGTAGAACCTCCTGGTTCCTTTTCTTCCTCAGGAGAATAGTGAGATCTTCCTATAAGAACATGCTGGAGAAATCCAGGATTTATTTATTTATTACGTTTATTACTTTTATATCCCACCTTTCTTCCATTATGGAACTCAAGGTGGCTACATTTGGTTCCCAGGTGGTTTCCCCTCCAAGTATTGACCAGACCCAAACCTGCTTAGCTTCAGCAAGGTGGCTACCTTATGTGCCTTCAGACCATGCCCTGGAACATAGCATAGTTGTAAGTGGCAGGGCGGTCCCAAGACACCAGCAACATGTCCACCCCCAAACAATAGGTAGCGGCAAATTCAGTTCATGCTCTTTCTAACCCAGGTCTTATTTTGTGTGGTTATTATTATTATTATTATTGTTAGCATTAAGTTACTGCCTTATTTGCTAAAAAATCTTCAAGGCAGTGAACAACGATTTAAAACAATAACATCTTAACAATAAAAAAGAGCATCACAAGTGTAAAACATTAAGGGCTAAATTTAAAAGATTAATCTTCACACCCTTTCTAAAAGCCAAGAGGGTGAGGGCTAAGCGCATTCCACTGGTTGGGAGCAACACAAGCGAAAGCCCTGCCACATGTGCCTGACAAACGGGCCACGGTGAGTAATGGTGTCCTCAAGAAGAGGGTGTCTTCTGTGGAATTTAATAACCAGGCATGGTCATAGTGAGGCAGGCAGTTCCTTAGATAGCCAGGTTCTAAGCCATTTAAGACTTTAAATGTTAAAACCAACACCTTGACTTGAACCTGGAAAGCAATTGGCAACCACTGCAGGGCAATGTAATATGGTCCCAATACTGTTCACCAGTTAGCAGCCCAGATGCCACATTTTGCACCAGTTGAAGCTTCTGGACACTCTTCAAGGGTATGCCCACGTAGAGCATATTGCAGTAGTCTAAACATGATGTTAAATTTTATTTAAGTGAGTTCCACACAGCAGAAGGCATGATAGAGGACTGATTGTATTAGAGAGTGCAGTGGAAATTTGGGGTGCGTCCAGATGGATGGCTCCTATTGCTACCACTCAGAAGGTGTTGTGGAGGTATGGATTTTCTGCATTAAGGAAAAGGACAGAAGATATGGTGGGAAAATAAAGAATAAATAAAATCCAGGAGGGTTACGAGTGAAAGATGATGACGTCTGAATTTCTGTAAAATCCTGTGAATGAGGCAGACTGATGGTGTGAGTAAAGCCTTGTCTGGAAGCACCCTTTTATTCTGTCATTGGCCTTCCTTATTTATAGGGTTTTATAGGAAATCCAAATGACGTAGTCTTCCTTTTGTAACCTTGCTGGGTTTCCCCACCACATTTTCCTTCTTTCATCTTACTGGAAAACAGCTGGAATTTATTTACTTAGAGAGCAATCCTATGGCCACTAGACAATGTCTAGATGGGCATAGGATTTTTCAGATTCTGGAAACCAAGGTTGTCTGACCTCAGGTGCAGGGAGGGGAAGGGAGGAGACTGTGGAAGCCGCTTTAGACAACTTCCTATCAGGTCTCTGGGCCCCTTCCCTCCCCTTTCCCAAAGCTGCAGCTAGACACAAGAAAACATGTGTCTAGCCACAAATGCAGGGTGGCTGGAACACGGAGGAGAAGATGCCTTTCGTGCTCTGTCCACCCTGCATTGGATAGGCGTCAGCCTCTGAGTTCAGAGGCTGATTTTTTCTTGATAGGATTATGCCATTTTTTGTCAGATATGTATACAGCCCAACTGGCCAATGCCTTCGGGGCGGTTTACAATCATAAAACCAAAAAGCAACAAGAACAAAATAACTAATAAAAGTATCAGAATAACACAATATTGAACATTTAAAACATTAAAAATATCCAAAAACACTGAGGAGTCAGCAGTAATATCAACAATCAGAGCAGCCAGTGCTGGCCTAGACATTTTGCCACCTGAGGCAAAGAACAAGATAGTATCTGTTGCTACACATGTACAAAAGCCAACTGGTAAATGAATCTGTCTTCAGCA
This sequence comes from Heloderma suspectum, assembly GCF_057233095.1. Classification (NCBI taxonomy): domain Eukaryota; kingdom Metazoa; phylum Chordata; class Lepidosauria; order Squamata; family Helodermatidae; genus Heloderma; species Heloderma suspectum. The sequence continues at coordinate 362,297,585 of NC_139459.1, read as the reverse complement.
TCATAGAATCATAGAATAGTAGGGTTGGAAGGGGCCTACAAGACCATCGAGTCCAACCCCCTGCTCAATGCAGGAATTCAAGTCAGAGCATCCCTGACAGATGGCTGTCCAGCGTCGTCTTGAATGCCTCCAGTGTGGGAGAGCCCACCGCCTCCCTAGGTAATTGGTTCCACTGTCTTATTGCTCTAACAGTCAGGAATTTTCTCCTGATGTTCAGCTGGAATCTGGCTTCCTGTAACTTGAGCCCATTATTCTGTGTCCTGCATTCTGGGATGATCGAGAAGAGATCCTGGCCTTCCTCTCTGTGACAACCTTTCAAGTACTTGAAGAGCGATATCATATCTCCCCTCAGTCTTCTCTTCTCAAGGCTAAACATGCCCAGTTCTTTCAGTCTCTCTTCACAGGGCTTTGTTTCCAGTCCTCTGATCATCTTTGTTGCCCTCCTCTGAACCCTCTCCAGCTTGTCTGCATCCTTCTCAAAGTGCGGTGCCCAGAACTGGACACAGTACTCCAGATGAGGCCTAACCAGTGCTGAGTAGAGGGGAACTAGTACTTCCCAGGATTTGGAAGCTATGCTTCTATTAATGCAGCCCAAAACAGTATTTGCCTTTTTTGCAGCCACATCACATTGTTGGCTTGTATTCAGCTTGTGATCGACAACAATTCCAAGATCCTTCTTGCTTGTAGTGTTGTTGAGCCACATATCCTCCATCTTGCAACTGTGCATTTGGTTTCTTTTTCCTAGGTGCAGAACTTGGTATTTATCCCTATTAAATGTCATTCTGTTGTTTTCTGCCCAGCGCTCCAGTCTATCAAGGTCCCTTTGAATTTTGTTTCTGTCTTCCAAAGTATTAGCTATCCCGCCCAATTTTGTGTCATCTGCAAATTTGATCAGCATTCCCTGCACCTCCTCCTCCAAGTCATTAATAACAATGTTGAAGAGCACTGGGCCCAGGACTGAGCCCTGCGGTACCCCACTCGTTACCTCTCCCCATCTTGAGAAGGTCCCATTGATAAGCACTCTTTGAGTCCGATTCTGTAGCCAACTGTGGATCCACCGGATCGTTGTTTAGTCTAGCCCACTTTGAGCTAGTTTGCTCATCAGGATATCGTGGGGCACTTTGTCGAAAGCTTTGCTGAAGTCGAGGTATATTATGTCCACAGCATTCCTCACCACAAGGGAGGTGACCTGATCCAAAAATGAGATCAGATTTGTCTGGCAGGATTTGTTCTTGACAAATCCATACTGGCTTCGAGTAATCACTGCATTGTTTTCAAGGTGCTTTCAGATGGATTCCTTTATCATCTGCTCCAGAATTTTCCCAGGGATTGATGTCAGACTGACTGGTCCATAGTTCCCAGGTTCCTCCTTTTTACCTTTTTTGAAGATAGGGACAACATTAGCCCTCTTCCAGTCATCTGGCACTTCCCCCGTCCTCCATGATTTCTCAAAGGGAATAGACAGCGGTTCTGAGAGTTCTTCTGCCAGTTCCTTTATTACTCTAGGGTGCAGTTCATCTGGCCCTGGAGATTTGAACTCATTCAAAGTAATTAGGTGTTCCTTGACCATATGCCTTGACCTCAAGCCCAATCCTGCCCCTTCAGCCTGTAGTTCGCCTTCGCAGGGGGGTCATAGACCCTCTTTTGGGAGAAGACTGAGCCAAAGTATGAATTGAGCACTTCTGCGTTTTCCTTGTCATCTGTTATCATTTTGCCATCCTTATTTAATAGCTGAACCACCATTTCTTTCCTCTGCCTTTTACTATGCACATAGCTGAAGAAAGCTTTTTTGTTGCTTTTAGCATCCCTCGCTAACCTCAGCTCGTTCTCAGCTTTAGTCTTCCTGACGCCATCCCTTCAATCAGTGAGGGAAAGCATCCTCCATTGCTCCTGAAGACGGGAGGCTAATTTAGGGGGTGCTGAGCAGACCACCTGGCACATAGGTCTCTCCTCCAACATCTTGCTGCGGCCTCCCAGCATCTGCCGCCTGAGGCAACCATTTCACTCTGTCTGTCTATTTATTGCATTTATATCCCGCCTTTTTTCCTCTTGCAAGGAACCCAAGGTGGCTTACATTATCCTAATTATGTCTAATGGCAGGGCTGGCCCTGGGAGCAACTTAACACAGATTAAGGGTGTAATCCTATGCATATTTAGACAGAAAAAAAGTCCTACAACTCCCAGCATGCCTCCAGCCAGCCATGCTGGGAATTATAGCACATTTTTCTGTCTAAATATGCATAGGGCTGCACCCTAAATGCCTGGCATCTAAATGTACACAATAGTTGCACAATGCCTTTTAATTGGTAGTGCTGGGAGCTTCCCATGTGGAGGCACCCTTGTTCTCACTGGCGGGTTTTTGAAGTGGTTACTTGCTCAAAGGTTATTAACAACTGGTATGTCTCCCTTCCCTGGCCTGTTCTCTTTCTGCTGTCCCTCTACAGCCACCTCTTCTGTCAACAAAGCCACAGGGACTCCATCCGCCATGGCTGCAGCCCCACCAGCCACAGATATGGGACAGGAAGTCAAGTGCCCCATCTGCATGGAGTATCTGAGTGTCCCAGTGACCTTGGACTGTGGCCACAACTACTGTCGGGGCTGCATCACACACTACTGTGAGACGTGGGAACAACAGGGTGGGGACTTGGAGTGTCCTGTCTGCAGAGCCCAGATCAAGAGAAGGAGTTTCCAGCCCAACTGGCAGCTGGCGAATATAGTTGAACTCTTGCCACGAACCTCTGGAAAAATGACCTTGTGTGTGAGACACAAGGAAGAACTCCACCTGTTCTGCAAAGAAGATAAAAAGTTGGTGTGCTGGAAGTGTAAGTGTGCCCCAGAACATAAAATGCACACTGTGCTTCTCAAGGAAGAGGCTGCCCAGGAATACCAGGTAGGGAAGGGTCTGGACCTTTGGTAATGGAGTCCTCCTGGTGTGTGTGGAATAGGCACTTTCCCTTCAGTGCGATGGGGAAGCAACTCCCATACCAGGGTCTTTGTGGGAGGGGCTGTGACACAGTGGTAGACCCCGTGCTTTGCATGCTGAGGGTGCCAGGTCAATCCCCGGGATCTCCAGGTAGTGCTGGAAAATTTCCTTGCCTAAAACCATAAAGAGCTGCTGCCAGTCAGTGTCGACAGTACTGGGCTAGATAGACCAATGGTTTGACTCAGTATAAGGCAGCTTCCTATGTTCCTATGATAGTTTTCTTGTCCCCAGCAAATCAACACATCTCCCGTTTTTGGAGCCAACCACTTCGATTAAATACTTGAACAGTTCCCAACCTGTTCCAATATAATGGGTGCTGGAACACAACCCTCTTTTTTAAAGCTCTCTCCTGAGGGTTGTTTCACAGATTACACAGCAGCAAACACGACTGTGTCACCAAGCGGATGCTCGGAGAGACCCGCAGCTGACTGCAGGCAATTGACAACCCAGGGCATGGTCTGAAGGCAGATGAGGCAGCCACCTTGCTGAAGCTAAGCAGGTCTGGGTTTGGTCAGTGCTTGGAGGGGAGACCACCTGGGAACCACATGTAGCCACCTTGAGTTCCACAATGGAAGAAAGGTGGGATATAAATGTAACAAACAAATAAATAAACAAACCTTCCTAGATCTACAGGGTGTTTTGTGGGGCTTTGTCTGAATTGCTTACTGTATCTCTCCTGTGTGTCCTCCTTCCTTATTCATTGCGTGTGTGTGTCTTTGTCTGTACATATGTGTGCGACAAATGGCTTCTAGTCCATTTCCAGGTCCAATTCAAAGTTGACCTTTAAAGCTCTAAATGGCTTGGGACCAGAGTGTCTACAGAAATGTCTCCTCCTGTATGTACCTGCTGAGACCTTTAGATCGTCTTTGGAGACTGCCTTCTGGGTGCCCCCACCGAAGGAAGTTATGTGAGTGGCTACAAGAGAGAGGGTTGGTTGTGGCACCCTTCTTATGCAATGTCCTCCCCAAAGAGGTTCACCTGGCACCTACGATGATATCTTTTCAGGGCGAGGCATTTTATCTTTCTTCTGTCCCAGGCATTTTGGAGACCTACTTCTAGATTTTTATGGCTGTTTTATTTATTCCTGTGCTCTTCGTTGTTTTGTATTTTATTCTTTTAAATATCTGTATTGCATTTTATATTTTTTAACTTTTTGCATGGCATTTTAGTCTTTTAACTGTATGCAATCCACCCAGAGTATGTTGATTAAATATATAATTAATAATGAATAAATAAATACATGGAACCAAAAAAGAACCATGGGAGCCTCTGTGCAGCAGCGTCTTTGCCTTTCTTCTCTGAAGGGTGAGATGGTTCTTTTGTTGTCATAGTCTGGACGCCCTAATAGCCAAAGAGGGGCCTGGGGATATAGAGGATGGGAAAGACTGGGTTTGGGATCCAACCACAGAAAGCACTGTAATGCTGAGCTGTCCTTCAGTGTCCATTTCTTTCAAGCAACAAATGTCCTTGACTAGGATAGCTAGCTTCCATTACCCGCTTGGAATATCACGTCTTTCCTTCAGCTTTCAAATCCTGAAAACAGGAACCCTTTTGATGCACTGTTTTGATGTATCAAGCCTGCCAGAGATAGCCAAAGCTTTTAAATTGTCACCTTCATGGTCCATCTCCTAGGGTGCTTCCAGATGAGGCTTTTGTTGTGCAATCATCCTGTCTCACTTTACAGATGTAACAATCTGTTCAATATATTGGTGGGTTACAATGGGATAATGATGAAGGAACTTAAGAGGACCCCCCCTCCCCGGCACTGGGATTCAGGGCAGGGAACAACCATATAATTAGCTCTCAAGGCCCTAAGATCCCTAAAAAGCCTCACAGAACTTCATTCAATGTGTGTAAATGACCCAAAACAATATCTTCCAGCAATCGCTGAAACTAGGCAAGCTCAGCTTCACATAGTGAGGGAATTGCACTTTGACCCTGAAGTGTCATGTGGGCAATGCACAGATTTTAATTGGAAACGGGCAATTCACAGGGGCAAACTTAAGGGGCAATTCACAGATTTTAATTGAAAACGGGGAGATTATCTCATGGACCTGGGCAGAAAAAGGGAATTCAAAAGATAAATCAATTAGGAATGAAGGGCTAAACTTCTGCAGATAGGAATGGATGGATCAGTCTATTTCTGGTCTGTGTCAGTTTTGTATGTGTTCATTCATAAATGTATTCTGTCCCATTTTCGCATTAATCTGTGATTTTTTTAAAAAAGGCTGCAAGATTATTCATATTTAAATATGCATTGTTGAATGTATTTTTCTCAAAATACACATTTCCAAACTTATTTTATCCTAAACTGCACATTTGTTACACACAGTGTGGTATGTTTTTTGAGCCGAGAAATGCAGTGCGAAATTCAGGGAAGTGCAATTTCCAAAGGATAGCTGTGTTCTGATCCGCATGATAGTCCAGCAGGAGTGGATCAGGTTGGTTTGCTTTGAAATGCACACTGGAAGAAATCCTCAGGCATCGGATATGATATGGGATTATCGAGTGCTTCTTCAGTTATTTATTTGTTTAATTTATTATTACATTTATAGTTAGCCTTTATTCCCTCCAAGGAACCAAAGGCAGCTTACAGTAACATTTTCCTCTCCATTTTATCCTCACAACAACCCTGTGAGGTAGGTTAGAATGCGAGTCAGTGACTGGCCAAATGGTGACTGAAACCCATATCTCCCAAGCCCCAGTCCAGTGCTCTAACCACTACACCACACTGGCTCTCAGTGCTGTTGTTTTTCTTGCTTCTTTTTCTTCTTGTGGTTTTCATTTCTCTTAGCTTATTGGCTTAGACTATTCTATGGGGTTTAAGGGTTGTGTGAGCTTCCTTGTATGCCTTTTTCTTTTAGGCTGAAAAGCAGGATGCATGTATTTTAACAAACAAAAGGCAAATAAATAATCTTGTAAAAGGAACTAATCCTGAACTTCTGTTTCATCTTTAGGGTCACATCTCTAGCTGCCTGCAGATTATAAACGAGGAGAGAGAGAGAAAAATGGCATATACAGCACATGCAAAAAGGGAAAACCAAGACTTGCTTGTAAGTGTCACTGTCGTGGTTCCTGGGTGCACACCAGCCTAGTTAGGTAGAGCTGTGTATTGTCCTCACCAGCTTTAACCCTCAGATCCCACCACACACTCTTAGTCAGCTTAAATTTAGAGAGAGTGCACTTTTCCCAGTGTCCCCAGTGTATTTACTTGGGAATAGGAGAGACAGCCAGACAGCACCCCCCCGCCAGTCTTCTGCTGGTCATGTTTCAGCACCTCTTTACTTCCTATTAGCATAAAGCATAGAGCATAAATAACATGGTCTAGGATGGGGGGTGGGGGGAGTCTGTGGGCTTGCCACAAACTCACTCCAAACTTCAGGTTCAAAGTTAAAAGAAAAGACTTTATTAGGCACCAAAATAAGAGACAAAGGGAAAAAGTAGAAAGGTACTTAAAAGATAAATAAAATAAACGTGAAGAAGTTTGCTAGCTTACACTAAGATTCTTGGGAGAGAATACTCACAGATCTAGAGGATCATAGAATCATAGAATAGTAGGGTTGAAAGGGGCCTACAAGGCCATCGAGTCACTTGGGTAGATTCCGTACAGAGTATCTTCAGATGGTCAAAGGAGGTGGCAGAGGAATAGGGGTATCTTAGGCCACAATCCTATGCTTGCTTGCTTATTTATTTATTTCATTTCTATACCGCCCAATAGCCAAAGCGCTTTAGGCGGTTCACAAAAATTAAAACCAAAGAGCACACAATAAAACAATACAAAATATATTTAACATTAAACCACAGTAAACAATACTACCAGAATGAAACCAGAATAAAACCTAGCAGCAGTGCAGGGATTTAAAATACAGATTTAAAACAGCAAAGCTAAAAGTCTAGAAAGCTAAAATGCTAAAATGCCTGGGAAAAAAACAAGGTCTTCACCTGGCACCTGAAAGAATACAATGTAGGTGACAGGCGAACCTCACTAGGGAGCTCATTCCATAGCCGGGGTGCCACAGCAGAAAAGGCCCTCCTCCTAGTAGCCACCCACCTCACTTCCTTTGGCAGGGGCTCACGGAGAAGTGCCGCTGAGGATGATCATAAGGTCCGGGCAGGCACATATGGGAGGAGGTGATCCTTCAGATAACCTGGCCCCAAGCCGTTAAGGGCTTTGAATGTTAATACCAGCACTTTGAATCGGGCCCAGAACTGGACTGGCAGCCAGTGCAGCTGAAAAAGTACTGATGTAATATGAGCTCGCTGGCCAGCCCCTGTTAACAATCTTGCTGCCCTATTTTGGACCAGCTGAAGTTTCCAGACCATTTTCAAAGGCAGCCCCACGTATAACGCATTGCAATAATCCAGACGAGAAGTTAGAGCGTGGATAACTGTAGGTAGGCTATCTCTGTCCAGATAAGGGCATAGTTGGTATACCAGCCTAAGCTGATAAAAAGTGCTTTGTGCCACTGAGCTCACCTGTGCCTCAAGTGACAGTTCTGGGTCCAAGAACACCCCCAAACTACGAACGTGATCCATTAGGGGGAGTGCAACCCCCTCCAGAACTGGTTGAATATCACCTAGCTGGGCAGACGAACCACCCACTAACAGTACCTCCGTCTTGTCTGGATTGAGTTTCAGTTTATTGGCCCTCATCCAGTCCATTGCTGTGCCCAGGCCCTGATTCAGAACAGCCACTGCCTCACCTGGTTTTGATGAGAAAGAGAGGTAGAGCTGGGTGTCATCCGCATATTGATGGCACCTCAGCCCACACCTCTGGATAACCTCCCCCAGCGGTTTCATGTAGATGTTAAACAGCATGGGGGATAAAATAGAGCCCTGTGGAACCCCATGGCACAATTGCCATGGCACAGAGCAATAGTCCCCCAGCACCACCTTCTGGAATTGGCCATCCAAGTAGGAGCAGAACCACTGCAGTGCAGTGCCTCCAACTCCCAACCCAGACAACCTATCCAGAAGGATACCATGGTCAATGGAATCGAAAGCCGCTGAGAGGTCCAGGAGAATCAACAGGGTCACACTCCCTCTGTCCCTCTCCTGGCACAGGTCATCCCACAGGGCGACCAAGGCAGTTTCCGTTCCAAAACCAGGCCTGAAGCCCGATTGAAATGAAATGGATCTAGATAATCAGTTTCATTCAAGAGTGCCTGGAGCTGTCCTGCAACCACCCGTTCAAGCACCTTGCCCAAGAAGGGGATGTTGGCCACTGGCCTATAATTGTTAACATCCTCCGGGTTCAGGTTAGGCTTTTTCAGGAGTGGTCTGATTACCCTCTTTTTTAAAGCAGTTGGCACCACTCCCTCTCTCAAGGAGGAATTTGCAACCTCCTGGACCCAGTCGGACATCCCCTCCTTGTTTGATTTAATAAGCCATGAAGGGCAAGGGTCAAGCACACAAGTGATCGACCAGACTTGGCCAAGCACCTTGTCCACATCCTCAGGCCTCAATAACTGAAACTCATCCAATAGAACTGGACCAGACGGTGCTCTGAACGCCTCTACCAATGGAACTGCATTAATTGTGGTGTCCAATTCATGGTGAATCTGAGCGACTTTATCTTCAAAGTGCCGCGCAGACACAAAAACAGACCGAGGGTTCCACAGTCTCTCTCCCTAGCCCAGAATGTAACAAGCCACAAACCACTTGGAAAAGCTCCACTGGACGACACTGAGAAGATGCAATGCTGGTGGAAAAGAACTGTCTCTTTGCCACCCTCACCGCCACAGAGTAAGCTCAATAGTGGGCTCTTACCTGTGTTCAGTCAGACTCAGCACAAGTTTTTCTCCACCTGCGTTCTAGCCATCTCCCTTCTTGCTTCATTGCCCTCAGCTCAGGTGTATACCCAGGAGCTGGCCTGGCTCTGCTCAGAGGGAGAGGGCGCTTGGGCGCGATCGTGTCAACCGCCCGAGTCATCTCTGCATTCCACAGAGTGACCTGGGCTTCGACAGAAGCACCAGCCATCCCAGCAGGAAAATCCCCCAGAGCCCTCTGGAATCCATCGGAATCCATTAGTCTCTGGGGGCGGACCATTTTAATAGGTCCCCCACCCTTGCAGAGGGGGAAGGCTGCCAGGAGTCTAAATCTCAGCAGGAAGTGATCTGACCATGACAAAGGGACAGATGTTGATTCCTCCACTTTCAGATCACCATCCTCCTGCCCAGTCGAGAAAACCAGATCAAGCGTGTGTCCTTTTATATCCGTTGGGCCGATGACATGTTGGGACAGCCCCATGGTTGTCATGGCGGCCATGAAGTCCTGAGCCGCCCCGGATACAGCGGCCTCGGCATGGAAGTTGAGATCCCCCAGGACCATCATCCTGGGGGTCCTCAACACGAAGTCCGAGACCACCTCCGTCAGCTCAGGCAGGGAGCCTGATGGGCAACGGGGTGGGCGGTACACCAACAGAATCCCTAATCTATTTAGACAGAAAATAGTCCTACAACTCCCAGCATTCCTTAGCCAGCCATGCTGGCTGGGAGTTGTAGGACTTTTTTCTGTCTAGACAGGCACCTTAGACCATTTTTATTACAACTTGGTGGGCTGGTCAGGGATGACTATCCAACATGTTCCACCGGTCAGGAAAGTTACACAAAGGAGGACCCTTTCATCACCGTTTGGAGTCAGGAGATGTAGCTAGAAGGGTGTTAATTCAAAAGGAAATTGGCTCTGGTTATCGCTGGCAGATGTGAGTTGAGGCACCAAAGGTTTCCCATGTGTATACCTAGCAATCACAGGACATACCTGGAGCAATTGATGAAGAGGCAGGGATGCTACCTCTTTTGGTGAAGGCTGCTGCATTTTTACTGCCCAACCCTCTGGAATGTGTATTTTTCAAAAGACAGATATTGCAGTGGCAGGCCTGCGCCACAACAGACACCATCACTGGGAACTGAAAAGGTGATAGGAGCAATATTGGGAAAAAACGGACATAAAATGCAAAATTGTCCAAAGCCACGAAGCAGCTCCATTCCTCATAATATCTGTTTGGAATGGCCTGATCTCTCGTGCAAAATGTTCATGCCCGTTCAGTGCGAGTAGGCTCTTACACCATTTTAGGACACACTTTCCCTACTGCATGTCAGTGCAATCTCTGTGGAAAGTCAGCAGTGCCCTTCCGCTAGAACGGGCGGGCAGGACTTGTGGCCCTCCCGGTGTTCTGGCCCATAACTCCCATCGTCCTTCACCATTGGCAATGCTGGCTAGGGCTGATGGGAGTTGTAGGCCGAAACATCTGGTGGGCAACAGATTACCCACTCACAACCCACTTCCTGATGCTCTGAAGACCATCCAACCACCTGAGCTTAGCCTCCTTTTCTCCTCTTTCCATCTGCTTACTGCAGAAGCAAACACAGGCAGAGAGAGAAAAGATAGTGGCTGAGTTCAGACGGCTACACCAGTTTCTGGAAAAACAAGAGAAGCTTCTGCTGGCTCAGATGGACGAGGTGGAGAAGGAAATTACAAAAAAGGATGAGCACCTGGCTGGACTCTCAGAGGAACTTTTCTCTCTTGAAAGGATCATCCAGGAGATGGAGGAGACGTGTCAACAGCCACCCAATGAATTCTTGCAGGTAAGATGATGGTAGAAACAGCCCAGCCTGCTCTCTAAGGAAAGGCTGGATCCAAGTCTTTCTCTGCCTCCTTCCCTTGTACAAGAAATGAAGGGGCCCAGTTTATGCTGTTGATAATCACGTCTGTTATGGATGATTATTATGTACTAATTTATATACCAATTTTCTGACAATGCACTCAGGAGGGTTGACAGTTTACAGTACTGGTTGACAGTTTAATAGGCATAACACAAAAAAGGGGAAATAAGCACATTCAGGTGCAGTGACCACTGCAGGTGACAGTTGTGGGAGGGGAGGGGCCGTGATGGCAGTTCGTACCAAGAGAGCCAGTGGAGGGGGCCTTTCACCTCTCCTTCAGATCCAGTCCTATGGAGTGGCCATAGCTGAAGATGGTTCTGGGAGCAGAGCAGGGCTGGCCCTCCATGAAGCAGGGTGAATCCCCTGCCTCAGGTGGTGTATCTGGAGGGATGGTGGATTGCTTGCCTCTCCCCGCCCTCTGCTGCCGCTACCTTGCTGATGGCCTGATGCCTCGCTCTGAGGACTCCTCAGAGTGAGGCATCAGGCTGGGTGGACGCTCCAGAGAGAGCTGGCTGCAAATGCTGCAGCAGGAAAGCAGCCAGCACAGCTCTCGGGAACAGCCGCCGCCGATCCATCCTGTGCCTCCCTCTGAGGATCTCTCAGAGGGAGACATAGGATGGGCGTCTGTTCCTGGGTACTAGTCTGCCCTTGTCAATCTCCCCCCGCCCCTCCTCTTCATTGGGTGGGTATTGAAGTCTGCTAAATACTTGATGTAAATTGTTAAGCTGGGAGTCTCCGTCCAGGGAGTCTGAACGGATACTGTTGTATTGTAGGGCTTAGCTGTAGACAATGGATTTACTGATGTGTTCTGGGTGGAGCCTAGAGGCATGTAAGTAAGTGTAGCAGTCAGCAGGTTTCCGATATAAGGCAGTGCTTATATATCCATTATGCAGTTGCACAGTAGTATCCAGAAAGTGAACCTGTTGTATGGACTGGTCAAGGCTTAGGTTGATGGTGGGGTGAAAGTTATTGATGTGCTTGTGGAACATTTCAAGGATCTCCTGTCCATGAGTCCAGGTGATAAAGATGTCAACAATGTTGGCATCCTTCTTAGTTTAAGAGGCTACTTTACCTCCCGAGGCTGTTTCCTTGCTGACTTCATAAAGATTTTCCCTACACTATGGCAGGCACTGAGTTCCATTTTCTTTCACTTTCTCCTCTCTAGGATGTGACAAGCACCTTGGAGAGGTAAGTGATCCCACTTATTTCACTTCAGGCATGGTCCCACCTGTACAAGGCTTCTTTACAACTGTGCAATATCAACTCATTCATACTATTTATTATTACTATAAACATACATGATATTATTAAACATTTTTTACATGGAACTCCTGGTGCTAAATATTTCATTTAAAAATGCCACAATCCTGACTCAAAGGACGGACCCTTTGTCTGATCCAGCATGGTTCTTTTTACGTTCTTATGCTCTTAATCATTTTCAGTGGGAAAACACAACCGTTTTGATTTTTAAAATTGAAAATCCATGCTTAATAGATGTTTTCTTTTGCTCTTACATCTTTTAACCAGAGCTGCAATGTTCATTGATTAAATAAATAACAATCAATTAAGGCGATCTACGTTGAGCTAGTCTTCTACCTTTGGTGCAACTGGAGTCCCATGCGCAAACCCTGGATGGAGGTTCCTAACCTTTAATAATGCTAATGAGTGGTGCGGCTGGGACCAGTGGAGGCTGGTGGCTTAGGTCAGTGCGGCAGTGAATGTGCTGTGGTTTTCAGTCAGAACCAGTCAGAGCTTTGCACCTTGGATAGCTCCTTTAGAGTAGCTCACCACAGCACCCTTTCTTACTTCTTGCATTTAAACATGTTTTATAGTTGGGGTGGTTACAGATGCTCATTTTATTATTTTTACTTTAAAAATATATTATCCTTTTCTGCAAGAAAATGATGCTTATTCCCAAGTAAATGTGTTTCGCATCAGAGCAGAAGACGCAAATTCCATTTTATTCCAGTAGCGCCATGACTTGAGGGAATTTAAAATACAAAACTGCACATGTTCAGAGGTTTGATGAGGGTTGGCAAACAGGGTTTTTTTTTTTCTTTCCTTTTTGCTCTAATATTTCAGGAATGTAGAAGCATTTGTAGAGCATGGAATGCTGGGTTGGGGCAGGGGTCAGGGAGAAGAATTTTACTTGCGTGCTTCACAAATGAGTAACATCCATGACCGTCTAATGTGGTGGGCCCAAAAGACCGTTACATCCAGGGTCTGAAGTGACTCTGAAATGATAGCGAATGGCGGTTAATTGCTTTAGTGTTAGGAATGGTGCCTTTTTGGCATGGTGCTTTATTTGATTGGCCAAATGAAAGGCATACCCATGGTTGCTGTGTGCAGAAAGAACTGGGTACAGAGTAAGGCGTTTGAATACATCTAGAGTTCTTACACCTCTTTAGGTATTGATGGCAAGCACTCCCCCTTACTAAAAAGAATAGCTGGTCTGTGCCGTTCTTCACTTCCCCCTGTCATGCCTAATTGAGCTTTTGCTTTGCACATTCTCACAGACAGAGAACTGGTTCACACATAACAACAACCCATTTAATTTATCACTTATTACATTTCTATACCGCCTAATAGCCGAAACTCTCTGGGCAGTTTACAAAGATTAAAACCATTAAAATACATTATAAAACCCACTTACATACAAACATATAAACAAACAGCACACACACAGAGACACACATGTATCTAAAACAATTTTAAACAATCAACAATAAGAAAAATCGAGGACCTGATTAGAACCTCATCATATGCTGCCAGAGTATGGGTTGCTGTCTTACCCAGAGTTTTCCCATGACTTGTCTGCCAGACAACTGCACAACATGTAAGTTGTTTTTTTTCCAGTTCCTAGGGTTGTTTGATTTCCTCCTCCTTTGACCACTCCTGTATTCCAAATGTCTTTATGGTGCTGTAGTACTGGCATATAGAAAGGCCCATTTTTTTAATAATTCGTGCCTGCCGCCTCTGCAGCCTGGCAAACAACCCATGGCTCTGGATTCGCATGTAAGGACAACCCATAGTTAAAACAAACCAGAGTTCATAACCCAACAACACACCATGGATTCTCTTCCTGGGTTGTTCCTGGTTAACAACCCATAGTTAACCCATAGTTCCTGGTTCACATGGAATGACAACCCAGGATTCAGTAACCCATACTGAACCCATACTCTCAGTTATGTGCGAACCAGGTCAGAGCGAAGCTTCCTAGAGTCAAGGTGCTAAGGGGCATACTTAAAATGGCAGCAAGGCTGAACTCTTCAGTAACAAACATTGTTGCTCTCCAGGTGTGAGCAGATGGGGATATTTCGGAATCCTGTGGATTTTCCTCCTGCGCTGAAGTGGAAGGTCTGGGAATTCTGCGATATAACGTCCTTTCTGGAGGGTGTCATGAAGCAATTCAGAGGTAACGAAGATTGGCTCTAAGGAATTTATACCAGGCATTACATTGGTCCAAAAGAACAGGCTCTTAGCTGTAGCAACAGGAGGAATTCAAGCAATCTGTCCTTGGCAAGGAAAATTCCAAACCCTTCCCTGAATTTTCACCTTTTTTAAAAAAGCCTCTTTCCCTTTCAACTTTCCTTTTTACCTGTCATCGAAAAAAAGTAATAGACTGGAGCATTTTTTCGCCCATAACTCCCATCAGCCCTAGTCAGCATAGCCAATGGTGAAGGATGATGGGAGTTGTAGGCCAGAATATCTAGAGGGTCACAAGTTGCCCACCCCTAGTCCAGAGGCAGAACCAGTCAGAACTCTAAATTATTATTATTATTATTAGCAGCAGCAGCAGCAGCAGCAGCAGCATTTATTACATTTCTATACCGCCCCATAACCGGGCAGTTTACAAAGGTTAAAAACATTAAAAATACAATATGCAAAATTTAAATACATAAAAAACACACACAGACAGTATACGCAGAGACAACATTTTTCTAAAGACAACTTTGAGCAATCAGCTGAACCATAAAACAAATCCAGGATCAATTAAAACTCATCACTGTCAGAGTGGACACTGAGCCCATAGAATCCCCGAGTAGTTCTGATTCTGAGGAAGAGCAGTCGCTCCTGGGAGAGGAGCGCGCTCCACTTTCCCAGGGCCCACAGCTGACGGAGATTCCTCCCACCAACATTCCTAGCTTAGATAGCAGTCCAGGGAGTAACAGAGAGCGGATAGCAGACTTGGTGGATGCACGATGCCGACGCAGAGAGCTGTGACAAATGGAGGGCGCAGAAAGGAGGCGTAGTGCCCGGTTGGCGCGCAAACAACGGCTGCGCCCAGAGGATCCAAGGGAAAAGGGGAGGGACTCTCCCTAGTCCTTAAGTTCAGGGGTCTGCCAGTAATTCCCTTTCAAACGGGGACCAACTGTTCCAACTTAGGGCATAGGTACTCTGCTGCTCATAACTAGTTGCTAACGGTAGAGTTGTTAAGTTGTAAAAGAGGAATAAAGCTTTGAAAAGAATCCATTTGTCTGTGTCTGGACTTGGCTACTGGATTAGACTGAGAGAGGCCTCCAAGGAGCCCTTGACAATCACATGCCACCAGATGCCTGGGAAAAGAGAGAAGTCTTGACCTGGCACAAGAAAGATAACAATGTTGGCGCCAGATGGGCCTTATCGGGGAGATCATTCCACAATTGGGGGGCCACCACCAAGACGTCCCTCTCCCTTGGATAAGCTCCTTTACAGTTCTGACTGGTTCTGACTGAAACCCAAAGCGGATTCACCACCCCACTGACATTGGAGCCACCTGCCTCCACTGCCATGGACTAGCCTTGAGTCCCAACCTATGAGCCACCCCAGAACCCTCTGAGCCACAAGCTGGGCGAGTTTGCCTGATTTATCTGCAAGCAAATTACAGTTGTGAGGTGGATCTCCCCTCCCCTATGTTTAGCTCTTTCTTAATCTTTTTCTTGAAATAAATAAAAAAGACATGCAATGTTATTAATTATATTTAATAAACACGTGAATAAAATATGTTATGAGCTGATATCGCTGTTATGTTTTTTTGTAGGTGTGGTGGTGAAGTAATGCTTAATTTCAGTTCCCTTTTCTTTTTCAGATGCTATATTATCTAGATATCAGCTGCGGAAAGGTAAATTTCTGATGGGAGGATTAAGTACATGGGAGGTATGGGGACTTGTCAAAGGTTGGCTGGTTGGATTTCATTGGGATTGAACAAGGATCAGCCGGGCTGCTGGGAAAAGACCGCTGTTCCGGTGCTGCTATTAGTGATCCTAATCAAGGTCATGGGGAGGGGCCGGGGGGGGGTAGCCTCCCCTAGTGATCCTGAAGCACTGCTTCACCACTGCTCCTGGTGGCAGGAAAGCCATGATTCTGGTTGGGGTCGCTGGAGTGGGAAGGAGGCTAAACCTACCATGTCCCCCAGCAAACTCAAAGCAGCTGGGATCACTGCTGTCCTGCTGCTACTAGCAGCGAGAAAGCAGCACTCCCAATCAGGATCGCTGGGGCTATCTCAAAGCAACCTATCCTGTGTGCGTGCACGCGCGCGCGTGCGCACACATGAACACACATGTGCAGCCTCTGGCCCCCAGCCAATGGCAGATACGGCCCTTAGGGCCAAAAAGATTGTCCAGCCCTGGTTTACATCCATCCCACTCCAAACGCGGCAAACGATCGAGATGCCCATTTTCCCCATCCTTGGATAACCTGAGTTCAAAAGTAATGCCGGTCGTTCTTCCACAACAGGCATTAGCGTGGGAACTTCTCTTGTATGAAATGAGGCCAGATCCCCTTGCAGCCTAAAGGGCTTTTTTTTTTTTTTTTTAGCAGGGTTCTAAATATCTTGCCCCAGCTGTTGCAGAAGTGAATAACACAGTGGGACTGTATGGATACTGAGGCTGATCCAAACCAAAGTGAGGGCATAATGAGGTAGCTGTTCTCTGCTCACCAGAACTGAACGATCCTTATTTCCCCTGGAAATCCCAAATAGCTAGTCTACACAGGAAGTGTCAAGGGAGTGTGAATTCTCTCCTGCCTCCGTCTGCCCCCCCCCCCCATTTTAGAGTGCTTTGCTTTTTGTAAGATGATGTGAACGGCAGGAGGGGCAGGAGCTAAACATTTTGACTAAACTAAGTGGATGTTTTATTCTGAGCATCCCAATCCTGAATTGGAGCTTTTCTACATAAGGCTGTTAATCTCTGTTTCGCCTTTTGGTTTAGTTGCGGAATTGAGATCTGAGCTCTACACAAAGAGCTTTTCTTTCCTGCTTTTCCACTACATAAACAGTAGGTGGCACTGTGCTACAGCAGAATAGTACAAATGTACAAGTAGAAACAGCACTTTCTGAAATTATGCCCCATTTTCCCTCTTCTTAAAAAAAAAAACTAGGAAAGTGCTCCAAAAAAACAGAAGTGGAACTGGAAGATCATGGTGTTGTCAAAAGAGCCCATAAACAACCATGAGTAAGGAATCTTGAGCACACAATAAATGCTTTGTGTAGAAAATCTCTAGAAGTCCCACTGAGTTGAGAGGGAATGTGATTCCTGTGGTACATTTTGGCTCTCAGCTGATTCCTGTTATCTTCTCCCTCCTCATCTTCCCCCCAATAGCAAATTTAACTCTGGATCCAGACACAGCTCATCCCTGGCTCATTCTGTCTGAGGATTGCAAAAGCGTGAGATGGGGTATCAGATGTCAAGATCTGCCTGACAATCCGGAGAGATTCAACCACTATCCTTTTGTGCTGGGACATGAGGGACTCACAGCAGGCAGACATTTCTGGGAGGTCAATGTGGGAAGTGAGGAGGCCTGGGCTGTGGGGGTCGCCAAAAAGTCCGTGAAGAGAAAGACCGAATTTTTATTAAGTCCTAAAGAAGGGGTCTGGGCTGCAGGGAAATGGGGAGGTCAGTACAGGGCTTTCAACCCCCCTTATTTCTCACATATGTCCCTGAGTGGGGAGCTCAAGAGGATGCGAGTAACTGTGAACTGTGCTGGGGGGAGGTTGGCCTTTTACGATGCTGATACAGCAGCCCTGCTCTACACCTTCTCAGCAGCCTCATTCTCTGGAGAGACTCTTCATCCCTTCTTTTATGTGAACCACAAAGCCTACCTAAGTATCTCCCTTTAAGGCAGCTGAGCCCACCTCACAGGCCTGCCTTTCCAGACCTGGATGATTCATTCTAAAATGAACCATTTATTGCCCAAAAGCACCTTTGTTGAAAAGACCCTTGAACAGGCTGGTGGTCACAGTCACTAAAACTGACTCTCACAAATGGTGTCTGTTTTTCCCTTCCCTTTCCCAGAGTTTCCTCTTCTGTCTGCAGCTTTGTTCCCAAGAGACAGTAACACTTCAACTGTCATAAAAATGCTGGATCTGTTTTCCAAAAAGGTCCTGTCTCCATGACCCTCAATCTCTCATTTCAGTGTTCGCTTTTCCTTCTCCACCTCTCCACAGGACCTTGAGCAACCTGTTGAGATGCAACCCTCTACCTACACTGACTGGGTTCAAACAACATGATAACCCACACTCAAGGTTGAGTATGGGTTGAGTGTGATTTGTTGCTGAACCTTGGGTTGTTCATACATGGGTTGTTGTGTTGTAAGAACCCAGCTGTGCTAACAAGCCATGGTTTGTTAACCACAAACAACCCATGAAGAGAACCCATGGTTTGTTGTTCATGCTTAACAAACCCTGGTTTGTTATCATGGCTCGGTTCAGACTACAGAACAACCCACTGTTCAACGACAACCCACAGTCAACTCATACTCAACCTTGAGTGTGGGTTATTGTGTTGTGTGAACCCAGCCCCCCTTCACATGCATGTACACACACTCAGAACATGCATTAACATTGCTCCTCGGGTAGCCTGATGTGATGTTCTAGGCAAAATCTCTATATTCAAAGCGGCCAGTCAGCTTGTAATTCTACAAACAGCAACTGACAAATATTCTGTGGGTTTTCCCATAAAGAGAAGGACGGGGCATGGATTCAGCTAATCCAAATCATGCTGCCAGGTTTGCATGTCACGCCAAGCCACCTCGAGAACAAGCCACCCTCAACAACTCAACAGCAAGCCATGGGTTCTCCTGGTGGCTTGTGTGTGGTTAACAAATCGTGCTGAATCATCCATGCCGGATTCGGGTGCCACACAAACAAGGCTCACAACCCATCGTGGCTTATCATGAAGTGCGAAGCAGGTCAGCCCCTCTCTCTGTGCGGGAAAGAGCTGTTTCACCATCAGGTCCTGCAGCTGGTGTTCCTTGGGCAGAACAAATCCTAGTCATGACCTCAACTGAGCACAAGGTGGCAGAATATTGCCTCTGAGAACTCAATTTGTGCTTTGAATTGTTATTTATTTAAAACATTTCTAGGCCCTAGGGACGTCAGAGAAATGTGCTGTGGATTCAAATGATTCTTTGGAATCCGGCCTCAGGAATCCGCAGCGGATTGGGACCACTTACCTCTGCTCCAGGAGGACTGGAGGCGGAACGGCACTTGGCTGCTTCTTCCAGCCAGAGCCGTTCGCCTCCTCCCTGTCCCTGCCGATTGCCTTTTAAAAAAATGTATTAAAAAAAATAAATGGCAATCACATCCTGCTGATCGCATGTGCCCATAGACTTATACGCAAAACAGAGCAGTGAATTTTGCATATAAGCCTATGGACACATAGACTTATACGCAAGATTCATGAGTCTATTTCTGTATAAGCCTATGGGCACATCCTCCCAATCGCCTTTTTTTTTTTTAAGACATTTTTTTAAAAGGCAATCGGCAGGGACAGGGAGGAGGCAAACGGCTCTGGCTGGCAGGAGGGAAGGGAAGCCCCCCCAAGCCAGTTTCCCCCCCGCCCCGCAATTCAAGCGGAGCGGAACCACTCTGGAGGATTCCGGGGGGGAGGAACGGATTGCCTCCCCCCCCATGGATTCCCCACCGGAACAGACGGTGCGGAATCCGTACACCCCTACTAGGCCCCCTTTCAGGGCAGGAGCCTTCTCAAGGCAGCATGCAACATACATTTCATATAACCAAAACAGATGCAGTAATAAAAGCAGCAAACTTTCCCCAGAACCAACAAACACCAGCGTATGACAACACCTACCATACAACTGCAGCCACAACCCAGTCCAGCTCAGATACAGCTACAACGCCATCAGGGAAGCAAACAAAGGTAACATGCTGGCAGCAGAGTCTAGTGGCTCCAATTTCAGTGTGGCAGTGAATCCAGTCCGGGTTTCAGTCAGAACCAATCAAAATTCTAAAGGAGCTATCCAAAGTACTGAGCCTATTTGGGGGATAGGGTTCAGCACCTTGGATAGCTCCTTTAGCATTCTGACTGAAACCCAGAGTGGATTCACTGCCCCACTGACATTGGCGCCACCAGCCTCCACTGCATACCAGTCTGTTTTTCCTCATAAACAAACCAAAATCCAGAGTAGGGCAGTACCTGTACCAGGACCAGCCCAAATCCCAGGAAAATGGGCAAGAATCAGCCTAGGTGGTACAAAAAGCAGTGGATGGGGGAAGTCCCAAAATTTGGCAACATGTTTTGGCTATAAGGTCTGCCATTTAGGTAGGCCATTCTCAAAATGGAGATTTGAACTCTAGGCAAGAGGTTTTGTCACAACAGAACAGTTGGTTGAAATGGAACTTTATTGTTTGAAATTTGGTAAAATATGGATTTAATTTTTTTTCAAGTTAGAACACACACACACATCCCACCCTAAAATTTAAGTTCCTTTTGATAACGTTAAGCATTAACCTCCTCTACATCCAATAGGATCTCTAGCTGGAACATATTAAAAACATGTTTGGGAAAATACAGATTCAAATCTTTAGAAGCAAATGGAAGAGTTACTTGAGGTTTTAGGTTTTTTTCACAAATTCATTTCAGTCATACTCTGAAGCCATGTGTAGCAGCTTCCTGGTCTGTGTCTTTCCGATGAAAAAATACACTCCCACTGCAATTCATTATCTTCCCATTTTTCCTGATTGGAAAAATAGCCTGTCAGTATTCATATATTTCCTATGTTAATATCCTGCCTTTCTGCAAAGGACTCAAGGCAGCTTACACTTTAAAATAATAGCAAAGAATTGAATTAACACAACACGAAAGGAAAAAGGATGGGGAGGGAAGAGGAGCATAAGCAAATTCAGGTATTGAATTCTTATATAATCATAATTTTTATAATAACTAGGTGTAGTGGCCAGAGCCGGAGAGCCTTCTGAGCTGAGAGGAGCCAAATGGCACATGATGCCAGCCAGGCCGGTGAAGTGGACCTAATAGTGTCACAGTTCTATATATGGTCCAGCTCAATATGAATGTAGTCTTCATTTTTTTTTTTAAAGCATCAAGCAGCAACTTGGCTATCCTCTAATGAAGCAAGGGACCACACCTATCTCCATATAGGTGGACTGTTGTGCCCTTGGTGCTGGACTGAGGTTTGCAGCAGTATTGGGCTAAATATAATTGTGTTTTTAAATTGCATGAAAAACTGGTTGCAGCTTTTGTTTGACTCATGCATAAACAGCTGTGAAAACCAATTTATTGAATTAGTTTTTGGGTTATATCAATTCAACATGCACAAATTCAATATTAAGATATAAATATTCAAAATAATAATAAAGGATAATTACACTTTTGAAAATGGAGTGTTGTTGTGTATAAATTTGGTGGCATTCCTTGAACGAGAGGTGACTTACAGCGCAATCCAACATCTGTCTTCTCAAAAGGACGTCCTATTGGGTTTGACTTACTCCTGAGCATGTGTATAAAGGGTTGCAGCCTGTAATGGTAGTTTTCAGTAGAGGAGTTTAGGATTAATTAGGAAGAGTACACTGAGACCTGGCTCCCATCTACAGGAGCCATTTGCTTTGGTGCTGCTTCGAAGGGAAGACCTTTGTGGCAGATGACGCAGTCCCCGCTTCGCAGCCCAGTCATGGTTTTCATGGAGAAATACGGGTTTTCTCAGAGTCCATTGGCTGCGAAGTTTCCACTTGCTTCGAGTTCACTGTGGGGTTTGAGCTGTCCGTCCCTCGGATTGACATCGCAGCGTGGTCAGCGATGCCCCCCTCCTTCGCCGCTCTGCACTTGCAGAGGCATGAAGGAGCAGGCTGGGGGAAGATGCGCTGATTGGTGGAAGGGAGAGTAGCCTGAGGCGGGGGGAGAGCAGAGGGGCAGACGTGTCTCCCAGGAAGTAACTCATTGCCTTCAGTTCCACGTCACAGTCTCCCACTTTACCTATCGAGCTTGAGAGCGGAGACGTGCAGCTACGAAGCAGCACAGCCGAGAAATGCTGCATGTTTGTGGATTTGCAGCTGCGCAGTTGAGCAAGCGTGGGTGATTTTCATAAACGTGTACTCAGAAGCACTTCACCGAGCCTGTGTGTGTGTGTGGGGGGGGGGGGAGGCTGTTGACTGGGCAGTTAAGAGACTGTATGCTACTCGCTCTCTCCTCCCCAGCGCTGTGCTCTTTGCTCTCAGCGCGGGCTCAATCTCCTGAGGCAGGGGCTGTCTGCCTGCCCGCCTCAGAAACATGTCTGCAGGGCTTGCTATGGACATCTACTTGCAAGCAAGTCCTACATGCTAGCTGCACCCCCTCCTCCCAGCTCTGCACACTCTGCTCTCCCCAGCTCAGGAAGCCCGCTTTAACCCTCCCATCTACTGCCCCCGTTGTTAATTTGCGGTGCTAATACCACACAGCTCTGACGGAACAAACAATGAAATCGGCGCCATGTAGATGCGGCCCTGTTCGGGAAGTCTGGAAAGTGGATTTTTGAAGTCTGCAGGGAAGAGTAATCTGAATCCACAAGGATCCATGTGCACATAATAACAAGTGATGCCCTTGTGGTGTCAGCATGTGATGGGATTGTAATTTTATTAATGGTTTTGTATTCATGCTTGCATTTTAAAACATCTTTTTAATTTGTACCCCAGTGTCTGAATCCATGTGGGGTGTTTTGAGTGTGATCACTATTTCACTGGAGGCAGTTGTCACCTTCTGTTGCCTGAATGAGGCACTTCTGTATCTTGGGGGGGGGGGACCTCATGCTTTTTGTCATGACCCACCTCAAAGGTGCACTGGAGTGACCAGGAGGAGGGCTTTTGGGGTTTCCCCCTTTGACTGTCAGCCTGAAGTGTGTGCATGGAATATTTGGGTGAAACGGGCTTCCTTGGAACAAGGTGCTTGCATCATGCATTGGCTCTCGAAATACTTTGAAGCTGGAATGCGTTAATGCTGACATATAATATATCCACAGGGTGTTTCCTCCCGTAAATTCATGCCCATTCTTGTGCAAATGAATTGCCTTTAACATAGGCTGACATAGGCTGACCATACCTACCGTTTTCTGGAAAAGACCCTGATGCTGGGAAAGACTGAAGGCAAAAGGAGAAGGGGACAGCAGAGGATGAGATGGCTAGATAGCATCACCGATGCAATGAATATGAACTTGAGCACGCTCCGGGAGAGAGCGCAGGACAGGAAGGCCTGGCGTGCTATGGTCCGTGGGGTCACGAAGAGTCGGACAGGACTGAATGACTGAACAACAAAAACCGTTTTTTCATATTTCCCGACCGTCCCATCGTTTTAATATAAATGTCGATTTTGACCCGTTTTTAATTTTTTGTAAAAAATGGAACACGTTTATCATAAGGCTCTATGCTAATCAATGCGTGCAGGAAAACTACTAGTGGGACGAAAGAGGGCGCCCCGTTTCCTTTATCCCGCCAGGGCCAGGCCTCCTTAGCTAGCCACGCTCAGAGGCCGCCCCCTACTAGTGGGACGAAAGAGGGCGCCCCGTTTCCTTTATCCCTCCAGGGCCAGGCCTCCTTAGCTAGCCACGCTCAGAGGCCGCCCCCGACTAGTGGGACGAAAGAGGGCGCCCCGTTTCCTTTATCCAGCCAGGGCCAGGCCTCCTTAGCTAGCCACGCTCAGAGGCCGCCCCCGACTAGTGGGACGAAAGAGGGCGCCCCGTTTCCTTTATCCCGCCAGGGCCAGGCCTCCTTAGCTAGCCACGCTCAGAGGCCGCCCCCTACTAGTGGGACGAAAGAGGGCGCCCCGTTTCCTTTATCCCTCCAGGGCCAGGCCTCCTTAGCTAGCCACGCTCAGAGGCCGCCCCCGACTAGTGGGACGAAAGAGGGCGCCCCGTTTCCTTTATCCAGCCAGGGCCAGGCCTCCTTAGCTAGCCACGCTCAGAGGCCGCCCCCGACTAGTGGGACGAAAGAGGGCGCCCCGTTTCCTTTATCCAGCCAGGGCCAGGCCTCCTTAGCTAGCCACGCTCAGAGGCCGCCCCCGACTAGTGGGACGAAAGAGGGCGCCCCGTTTCCTTTATCCAGCCAGGGCCAGGCCTCCTTAGCTAGCCACGCTCAGAGGCCGCCCCCGACTAGTGGGACGAAAGAGGGCGCCCCGTTTCCTTTATCCAGCCAGGGCCAGGCCTCCTTAGCTAGCCACGCTCAGAGGCCGCCCCCGACTAGTGGGACGAAAGAGGGCGCCCCGTTTCCTTTATCCCGCCAGGGCCAGGCCTCCTTAGCTAGCCACGCTCAGAGGCCGCCCCCGACTAGTGGGACGAAAGAGGGCGCCCCGTTTCCTTTATCCCGCCAGGGCCAGGCCTCCTTAGCTAGCCACGCTCAGAGGCCGCCCCCGACTAGTGGGACGAAAGAGGGCGCCCCGTTTCCTTTATCCAGCCAGGGCCAGGCCTCCTTAGCTAGCCACGCTCAGAGGCCGCCCCCGACTAGTGGGACGAAAGAGGGCGCCCCGTTTCCTTTATCCAGCCAGGGCCAGGCCTCCTTAGCTAGCCACGCTCAGAGGCCGCCCCCGACTAGTGGGACGAAAGAGGGCGCCCCGTTTCCTTTATCCAGCCAGGGCCAGGCCTCCTTAGCTAGCCACGCTCAGAGGCCGCCCCCGACTAGTGGGACGAAAGAGGGCGCCCCGTTTCCTTTATCCAGCCAGGGCCAGGCCTCCTTAGCTAGCCACGCTCAGAGGCCGCCCCCGACTAGTGGGACGAAAGAGGGCGCCCCGTTTCCTTTATCCCGCCAGGGCCAGGCCTCCTTAGCTAGCCACGCTCAGAGGCCGCCCCCGACTAGTGGGACGAAAGAGGGCGCCCCGTTTCCTTTATCCCGCCAGGGCCAGGCCTCCTTAGCTAGCCACGCTCAGAGGCCCCCCCCTGGCTTGTCTGCAGCGGCGGGGAATTCAAGAGGCGGCCGCTAAGCCCCATTCAGCGTGTGGGAGCCAGGAGGGTGGGTCATACTGTTATTTCTACCATCATTCCAGCCTGAGAGATTCTTTCCTTCTGCCCTACATTCAGTTTGATTCGGGCTTTTCAGACTCGTATTTCGGCCCAACAGGCTGTTAGCTGCTTTTTTTTTTCTTTTTCTCATCACAGCGGAACCCTCCGCTGTAATAACAACCCCGTCCCGTTTTGGTCATCCCAGTGTCCCGTTTTTGTCTCAAGGAAAGAGGGTCAGCCCCCGTTAACAAGAGGCTGTTCCCCCAGCTCATTGCACGCGCTATGGTGACTCACGCCGTCGAGTCACCGGCAGGGAAGGGAACACCCGATCAGTGAAAACGGGAAAGTGAAACCAGCGCGAGTCGTGGCGGCGTTTTTCCGGCGGGGCGGCCATGGCTGCTGCTGGGAGCCCCGTCCGGGATCTCTGCGAGGAAGCCACTTGCCCCGTCTGCCTGGAGTATTTCAGGGACCCGGTGATCATTACGGAGTGCGGGCACAATTTCTGCCGAGCCTGCCTGGCCCAGTGCTGCGGGGAGTCGGACGCCGAGGCTTCCTGCCCCCAGTGCAGAAGAGGCTTCCAGAGGAGGAGCCTCCTGCCAAATCGGCAGCTGGCGAACTTTGTGGAAATTGCCAAGAAATTCAGTCTTCGGGGGGCCGGAGGGGCAGAAATGCAGGCGGGCGAAGGGGCAGGAGGGAAGGGGAGGCTCTGCGAGCGCCACCAGGAACCCCTGAAACTCTTCTGTAAGGAGCACGAAGCCCCCATCTGCCTGGTGTGCGACAGATCCAAGGAGCACGAAAACCACAAGGCGGTTCCTCTGGAGGAGGCTTCCCAGGAGTACAAGGTAGGGAGTCGCTGGATTTACGTGGGGAGGGGGGGCAGCTGCGGGTTCTTCTGGAAAGGCTCTCTGTGCTTTCACCCTTCCAAGGAATTCTTAGGGCCAAACTAGGCACGTTCGTTGCACGAATGCAATTCACATTCATGGGTTTTGTTAGGTAAGTAGCAGTTATGGAGAAGTGCCAGGGCTGGGGGGTGGGTGGGGGTGGGAAGAGCTTAATCTGTCTCTTGTTGTTCAGTCGTGTCCGACCCTTCGTGACCCCATGGACCAGAGCACGCCAGGCCTTCCTGTCCTCCGCTCTCTCCCAGAGCGTGCTCAGGTCCATATCCGTGTCCCTATTGGTACCACAATATCAATGGGAGCTTTTCCAGACACACAAAAGGTGCAATGCTATGCAGAAAAAAGTCCTACGACCCCCAGCATTCCCCAGCCAGCATGAGAGCTTTGGGAATGCTGGGAGTTGTAGGACTTTTTTTCTGTCTAAACATGCACAGCATTGGACTCAAAGAGGATCTATTTCTATTATATATGTATTTTCAACAGTGAATTGTAAGATTTCTGTATGTAAACCGCTTAGGGCTCAATCCTGTGCGTATTTAGGCAGGAGAAGGTGCTACAACTCCCAGCATTCACCAGCCAGCATGCTGGGAGTTGTAGGCCTTTTTTCTGTTTAAACTTGCATAGGATTGTACCCTTAGATATGTCGTTATTAAGTGTTATACAAGTATTGTTAATAAAGTAAAATGTTCAGAAAGCAGATTTTTGACAAGGCCATGGCAGTATGCTCCCTTGACAATTTTACTCTAGGGAAAGTCTTGAACCGCGCGACAGGAAAAAAAAAAGCCTGCTCCAATCTATAAGAACAGTGTGGTGTAGTGGTTAGAGTGTTGGACTGGGACTCAGGAGACCCACATTCTAGTTCCTACTTGGCCATAAAGCTCACTGGGTACCTTTGGGCCAGTCACCAACTCTCAGCTAACCTACCTCACATGGTGGTTGTGAGGATAAAAATGGAAAGGAGGAGGATCATGTAAGCTGCCTTGGGTTCCTTGCAAGAGGAGAAAAGGTGAGATATAAATGTAATAATAAATAAATAAACTCTTCCAAACAGTAACAACAAACTAGAGTTTGGATTATGGTGTGGCATCCCCATTAACCCATCTCAATGAATGTTAAACCATTTGGCAGATTGAGGCAGCCACCTCAGACGGATGATTTTGGGTCAGCAAATTCTTATTTAATTTCTTTATCATTGTGTTTTTTACTCCCAGGGAGAGGCGCTTGTAGGATTTTCTGCCCTTGGTGCCAAAATAAACGTAGCCAGCATTGGATACTCTTCACCTTCACTTGGGGAGGGGACATCATTTGCGATTCTGCCTCAGGCAGTAAAATGCCTTGGGCCAGCCCCGTCAGGCTCTGACTGGATTGATCACGAAGGGAGAATAAGCCATGGTGGCTTATTTTCCCTCCACACCTAATTAGCATAATTACCCTCGCCGGGCACGGGTTGTGACATTCGAACCCAGCAGGGGTGGGTGGCGGGCGTGGTTTACAAACCACCCCAGAAAATATGGATGGAAGGGCAAATAAGCCACGGTGGCTTATTTTCCCTCCGTGATCATGTGAACCTGCCTTCTAACTAGATGGCATAAGCTATTTGTAGGCTGCAGTGGAATAAAGAAGGCATTTGAGAGGCCCCTTCCCCTCAGACAGGGCCGGCTGCCTGAGGCAACGAACAAGATGGCGTCCCTCCCACCAGTCTACATACAGCAGCCGGTCAGACTGAGAGTTGTGGCAACAAGACAGCATCATCTGTCGTACCTGAGGGCAGCAGGCTAGCCTAGAGGGCACAGGACTGGCTATGTGGCACACACAGCTCTGTCCTCCAACACCTCACTGCCATTCTCTGCTCCTCAGTCGGAGTCCTCATTTCATTTCATGTATTACATTTCTATAGCCAAGCTCGCTGGGCAGATTAAAAAGATTAAACACCTTAATATTGCACATAATATAAAAACCATTTACATACAAACGTAGAAATAGACAACATACACACACACATAAGAAGAACATAAGAGCCATGCTGGATCAGACCAAGGGTCCATCTGGTCCAGCATTCTGTTCAGACAGTGGCCAACCAGCTGTAGACCACGATCCCACAAGCAGGACACAAGCACAACAGCACCCTCCCACCCATGTCCCCCAGCAACTGGTCTACATAGGCATACTGCCTCTGGTACTGGAGGTGGCACATAGCCATCAGGACTAGTAGCCACTGATAGCCTTTTCCTCCAGGAATTTGTCTAACCCCCTTTTAAAGCCATCCAAATTGGTGGCCATCAGTACATCCTGTGGTAGCGAATTCCATGGTTTAACTCTGCGCTGTGTGAAGAAGTCCGTCCTTTTATCTGTCTTGAATCTCCCACCGATCAGCTTCTTAGGATGACCCTGGGTTCTAGTATTTTGAGAGAGGGAGAAAAAAGTCTCCCTATCCACGTTCTCCACACCATGCATAATTTTGTAGAGCTCTATCAAGTCTCCCCTTAGCCCCCTTTTTTTCCAACAGCTAAACAATCCCAGCTGTTGTAACCCTCTCTCATAGGACAGATACTCCAGCACCTTAATCACTTTTAGTTGCCCTTTTCTGTACTTTTCCTAGCTATACAATATCTTTTTTTTTAGGTGACCAGAACTGTATACAGGATTCTAAGTGTGGCCACACCATAGACTAGGGATGTACGGACTGCGTAAAATCAGCTCTGTCTGTGATTCATGGATTGTCAGGAGCCTTTTGCTCCTGACAGATGGATGCGAATGTTTTTTTTCGTCATGCGGAAAAATACGTAAATAATTACATAAATATTTATGTAAGTATTTACATAATTTACCTTAGTACGTAACATTTAGCATATTGTCCCTCATTCCATTCAATATTTCCTCAGCAGAAACTTATGTATTTTCCCACAAATTTATATGCGTAAATTTCAGGAAAGTAAAAAAATTCATCTGAAAGTCCACGGACTTTGCACAGCCTGAGCGGGTTGCTCTGCAGCGGATTCTGCAGGTCGGATTATTAGAAATCCAAGCTCATTTTAGTCCATCTCAAATTCTCTAGCATCCCTACCATAGACTTGTATAAAGGCAGTATGATATTGTCAGTTTTATTCTCAATTCCTTTTCTAATTATGCCTAACATGGAGTTTGCCTTTTTTACAGCAGCTGCACACTGGGTTGACATTTTCATCAAGCGGTCGAGCTGTGTGTGTGTATTTATTTCTTTTATCTTGTTATCATTTTATTGTTCACTGCTCTGGAACCTGTTCAGATGTGGAGCAGTATATAAGGGTGCAATCCTGTGGGGATAGTCAGCCGCCTCTGAACGCGGAGGCGGCTGACTATCCAATACAGGGCGGGCGGGGATCCTCTCCTCCGTGCTCTGGCCACCCTGCATTTGTGGCTAGACAGCCGGTTTTGGCTGACTAATTGGGGACCTCAGAGCAGGGGTGGGGAGGCCGGACGGCACATAGGAAGCACTGTACCAACACTTCCGCTGTCTCCTCACCTCCCTGCCCCCAGGAACACCCCCTTTTCACCCGTTCCATGCTGCACTTACAAGCGTAGAGACGGGGATGAACCGCGCTGCCTACGAGGCAGCGCGGAAGGGAGCAGAAATTGAGGTTTCTGTGTACCGAGCTTGGAGCCTTGGCTCCGAGCTCGGTTCCCAGAGACCGAAAAATCCTATGGCCGTCTAGACACTGTCTAGTGGCCATAGGATTGCTCCCTAAATGCTGTAAATAAATACACATACAATTTTAACTAAACAGTAAGACATCCCAGGAACTGATTAAAAATCTTATCATATTCTGCCAAATGCCTGAGGTCTGTACCTGATGCCAAAAAGAGAGTAATGTTGGTGTCAGGCAGACCTCACTGGGGAAATTGTTCCACAATTGGGGTTGCGGGGGGCACTGCTGAGAAGGCCCTCTCCCTTGTTGCCATTGTCCAAGCCTGCCTTGGAGAAGGCACCTAGAGG
The DNA here is from genome assembly GCF_057233095.1 of Heloderma suspectum. Lineage (NCBI taxonomy): Eukaryota > Metazoa > Chordata > Lepidosauria > Squamata > Helodermatidae > Heloderma > Heloderma suspectum. Next base: position 362,267,876 of record NC_139459.1, on the reverse strand, counting down.
AGGGCTTTAGATGGTGAGTGTAGTGCACGGTTCATGCTGAGAGAGGTGTTCCATCAGGTATTGCAGTCCTGAGCCATATAAGGCTTTATATGTCAAAACCAGCACCTTGAATTGGGCTCAGAAACATACAGGCAGCCAGTGCAAATGGGCCAGAATCAGTGTTATATGTTCGGACCGTTTGTCCCTGTTATCATTCTGCCACCTCATTTTGCCCAAGCTTCATCTGCTGCCTGAAACAGCCACCTGAACCTCACTCTGCCTCATAGTAGGGCTGGCCTTGCGCCCGGGCAGGGAATGGTAGAGAGCAAGTATCCTGTTCAACTCCTTCTTCTCTTTCTCTCTTAACCAAACCTGAACTTCTTTCTCTCTCTTCAGGATCTGATCTGTCATCGCCTGGAGTTTCTGAGGAAAGAGAGAGAAAAAATTCTGGCATACAAAGCAGACGCAGAAAAGGCAAACCAAGACCTTCTTGTAAGTGTCAATGATACTTGGAAGGGAACAACTAAGGCTGGATCTACATTTACTGCCTTTTTTCGCTTCCAATGAGGTTTCACCGCCTGCCTTTCACACTACGCAGTACCCGCCTTGAATTGGAACTGGAATTTCCCACTTCCGTGCTCCCGCTTTCAATACCCTAATATCCCAGTATTTCCCCTTAATGTGGTCTGATTTTCCACCTTCACTACCGTATCTGGTCTTAGTCCCCTCCCCCGCCTGTCCATCTATGGTGGTGTTTGTATTTCCCTTCTGTCCAATCACAGCTCTTGACAGCCCCATGTCTTCTTCCGGCTACTGATCACATAGCTTCCTCAGCAGCCCCCGTTTTCTCAGCAACAAGCAAAGGGCTGGATGTGGATGCGCTTGTCTGATCTCGGAAGCTAAGTGGGGTCGGCCTCGGTCAGTAGTTGGATGGGTGACCGCCTGGGAATCAGGCTTCCTACACTGAGCAGGGGGTTCTATCCCTTCAAATGAGACTAAGTTTTACCCCCTCCTATCCCCCACTCCGGATGTGTTTTTTTAATTAAGGCGTTATCCTCACAGAATCGGGGCTTCTCCACGATGTTTTTTTTTCTAATTCAGGCATGATCGTCAAAGATTCGTAGTTGTGAAGCTTCACAACTTCGAATCTTCGAAGATCATGCCTGAATTAGAAAAAAAAAATCGCGGAGAAGCCCCGATTCTGCAAGGATAACGCCTTAATTAAAAAAAATCCGGAGCGGGGGATAGGAGGGGGTAAAACGTAGTTTCATTTGAAGGGACAGCACAACCCCCTGCTCAGTGCAGGAAGTCTGATTCCCAGGCGGTTGCCCATCCAACTACTGACTGGGGCCAACCCTGCTTAGCATCCGAAATCAGACGCGCGCACGCAGGAAAACAGCACAGCACTCGAGTGTGAACTGAGGTCGCGCATTCCATGAAGCACTGCAATGGGGAAAATGGGTGAGTGTGAATAATCACGTTTTAATGCGAGAGTGTTTAACCCGACCGGACACCGAATTCATTGGGATGGCGGGCGCAATGTAGATTGGCCCTATGAGATGAAAAAATGTAATATAAAATGCAGAAGAAGCATGGGAAGATTTGATGCCTGCAGAGGCAAAAGGGGAAAAAGTCAGGCTTAGAGGCCTGGGCTTTTTTGTTGGGAGGAGATATTCCTGAGAGGAGTAGTTTCATTTCCCTGGTTAATTTTCAGTCTCATTTCCCTAGTTAAGTTTCATGACTTCAGTTCTGAAGCAGTAGTTTTGGGGGAGGAGGGTATAAAAAGAGAGGATCAGGAAGACCAGAGGAGTAAGAGCAGATTCAGAAGACCACCAGAACATGAAGAAGTAGCAGGAAGAAGCAGCTTAGTGCAGCTAGGGTAAAGGAACCTGCATTTTGCAAGTTTTATTTTCTTTTAATGTGTTTTTTTTATCACTCAGCTCTATTGTGTTAATACCTTTAATTGTAATTTGTTTGTTTTAAATTTAGTAGTAAACTGTTGTGTTAAATCCCAGGTGTCTGGAGTGTCAGTCACCCCACATCTACAGCCTAAACCCCATGTTATTGGGAAGAGGAAGTTTAAAGAAGGAAGGTGGGACTCTTAAGGAGGCAAGAGATCTTTAAGAAATTGGTCAGGGGGTCCAGGTCATAAGGGGAACCCTGAAAAAGCAAAAACCACAAGGCAGCCCTGCTCCACAGAACATCCAATTTTTTTGGAATGGCCCGATCTACCATAAAAAGTATTAATGAAAGATTTGTTTATTTATATTCATTTTATCTTATTTTATTTATATCCCACCTTTCCACTAAAATACTGTCAAACTGGGCTCTAAGGGTGGAGTCTTGAAAATCTCTTAAAAAACATTTTCTCCACTGTTGGTCAATTTCCTATCTATGATAAGACAGAAGTGCCTTTCCCTTAGAATTCTCCTAATACACCTCTTCATGGTGCTATACTCCTGACATTGGCCTCCTTTCTCCTCTTTCCTTCTTCTAATTGCAGACATTAACAGAGACTGAGAGGCAGAAAGCTGTGGATACATTCAGACAACTGCACCAGTTTCTGGAGGAACAAGAGGGGCTCCTGCTGGCCCAGATGGAAGAGGTGGAGAAGGAGGTTGCCAGGAAAAGGGAGGACCACATGGCAGTACTCAAGGAGGAACTCTTCTCTCTTGAAAACCTCATCCAGGAGATGGAGGAGAAGTGTCAGCAGCCAGCGAGCAAACTCCTGAAGGTAAGATGGTGGCAGGAACAGCCCAAGCTGCCAACCAGGGGAAGGGTGGCTCCAGGCCGTTGTGCACCTCTGCCATTGTACAAGAATCGAAGGGGCCCTGTTTATCCAGCGGATAGCCAGACTGCGGGCTTCTCAGAGGCCAGTGTTGCTAATGGACCCGACTTGGCGTGATCCATCGGAACAGCTCTTTTGTACTTTTTCAGGGGTGGGACCTTTGTATTTTTAGACATCTCACTTTCTCACCATCTCAGGTTATACAGTCTCCCTGGCCATATAAGAGAGCATGAAAATGAGCTGAATACAGAGAAAGAAACTTATAAAATTGGGGTGATTTTCACATACCAAACAGCATGTAAGAAACAATCATATGGGCTTCGGGTGTGGTAGAGGAAGTACTGCCCGCTGTTTCCTTTGGGGAGCGGGGTGTCTGTTGTATGCATGCAACCCCCCCCCCCCCCCCGAAGAAACACATTTCTGCTTTCCTGTCATTGATGTCCTTTGCACAACGCAATCCACCGTGGCTTACTTTATTTGCTGGGGCTGTCGTGTTGTGCCAGGTGCCGAAGGGTGCCATTTTTGCATTGCCATGGCTTGTCATGACAATGGAACCCAGGCAGCAGGGGTTCTTTGAGGGTTAAACAACCCTCAAATAAGCCATGGGTTATAGGAGGGTTGCCAAACCCTTGAACAACCCCTGCCACCTGGGTTCGCATGACACAAGCCACAGCAACTGCTGGCCAGGGCTTGGATATTCAAAATGCTGGCTGGCACACCCCATGACACCCCGAGGGTTAATTCACGATGGCTTGTCGTGATGCGAATGGAGCCATTGTGTCATTCAGTGAAGACTGCAAATTAAATAACAGAATTAAAAAAGAACCACATACATGAGAAAATGTGGAGAAAGTAATTAGCCTTTTTTAAAACTGTCAGAACCCACTATCATCAACTCAGCATACGTTTCTCTGCTCCACCGTATAACTGCGAGTGCATCAGGGAAGGAAAGGGAGGGGGAAAGGAAGTAAACTGTCACTCCCCTGTCCACACAGTTATGTCCTGCTCACTTATGTGAATGGAATATACCAAGATGTACATAGACGAAAAGCACTAAGCTCCTGGTGTGGAAAGTCCATCGCTATTCTGCTTGCACCGTATAGACAGGAGCTCCTGTCTGGAAGTAGCCCCCGAGAGAGAGACCAGGGGTGGGGGCGGTGTCACACATCACACTGCAATTCTTGGGTCGTTTAACCCAGGAATTGCTGGAGATGAGCGAAGCGATGGTCATTTCCGCCTTCAATTAACAACCCAGGAACATAGGCAATTGTTGGGTTAAATCTGGGTTGTTTAACCCATAAACAACCCAGAGTTCCCAGGTTTGCATGTCACAAAACAACCCAGGAACTTGGTTGTTAAATTGAAAGTGGAAACAACGAGCAACATGGGAGGCAGTGCACTTGTCACTTTGCTCATCCCTGCAATTCCTGGGTTAAATAACCCAGGAATTGTGGTGTAACCTGTGAACTGTGTCTGGGAGAGGGAGAGGGGGAGAGAGCTATGTTATGAACTCCAATCACTTTTGGCTTTGGCTCTGGCTCTGCCCACCAAATGACTTTTCCCATGTTTCTGAGGCAGCCCCCAAATGACTTTCCCCATGTTTCTGAGGCCATTCACAGGAAAAGTTTCCCCGTCCCTACTTTAAGAATTTGCACTACCTGTCCTAGTGGGGCGGGGCGGGGGGGGGGTGGCGGTAAAGCAAGCCAGCACCAGAGACCAGAAGGCATTCCTGCCAGGGCTGGAGGGGTCTCAATGGTGTGGCCTGTGGCAGGCACAAATCACCTCTTTCTTTTTTTCCTCTAGGATGTGAGAAGCACCTTGCAGAAGTAAGTGGATCCCACTCCTTTCCATCAGCCCTCTGTGATGCTGGGGAGGATCTGGCTGGTGGCCCTCCAGGCTCCTGGGGAGAGAACATGCAACTCCGCACCCTCCAAGATTTATTTATAGAGGGTGCAATCCTATGCATGTTTAGGTGGAAAAACAAGTCCTACAGTTCCCCGTCTGCCCCAGCCTGCATGGCTGGCTGGGAAATGCTAGGAGTTGTAGGACTTTTCTCTGTCTAAACATGCATAGGATTGTGCCCTTGAAGTATTTTCATCCCATTCCTCAGCCAAAAAGGCTACTGGAGCAGCTTACATGCAAACAGTAAAACAGGACAGCCCCTTCCTGCAGGCTTACAGTCTAAAAAGACACGACACACAAGGAAAAAGGGATGAGGAGGGAAGAGGAATTTTGCTGGCAAGACACGGGGACACTACTTTGAACTTGTAACGCCTCTGCTCTCAGACCAAGGCTCACTGCTGGAGCCCTGTCCCTTCCCCTCCATCACTTGAGACCAGCGACTCCTCTCTGCTTGCCGTTCGTCATATTCATTTACTTGCAATATACAGAGATCTAGAAGGGAACATCCCAAAGGGGCTTTATGTACGGATACCTTTAAATGCCCAGCCCAGCCCATTTTCAGCTCCTGCAAGCTGTCCGGCAGAAAATGAAAAAAAATATATACAAAACCGTTTTTCTCTATTATCCTTTAGGTGCCAGGCAAAAGCTTTTCTATGTTCCCAGGCTTTTAAATTATTTTTTAAACACTGGTAGTTTTCTTGTGTAGCCCATGCTGCCATTTCATGGTTTTTGGAGCAACATCCTGGTCCTGTTGGCATAAAGGTGCCTCTGCCCAATTTCTAGGGCTTTATTTATTTCATTTCTATACCGCCCAATAGCCGAAGCTGTCTGGGCGGTTCACAAATTTAAAACCAAAGAGCACACAATAAAACAATTTTAAATATATAGAACATTAAAACCACAATACAACAATATAACCACAATAAAACCTAGCAACAGTGCAGGAATTTAAAATACAGATTTAAAACAACAAAGCTAAAAGTCTAGAAAGCTAAAATGCCTGGGAAAATAAAAAGGTCTTCACCTGGCGCTGAAAGGAATACAATGTAGGTGCCAGGCAAACCTCACTAGGGAGCTCATTCCACAGCCGGGGTGCCACAGCAGAAAAAGCCCTCCTAGTAGCCACCTGCCTCACTTCCTTTGGCAGGGGCTCACGGAGAAGGGCCGCTGAGGATGATCTTAAGGTCCGGGCAGGCACATATGGGAGGAGGCGATCCTTCAGGTAACCTGGCCCCAAGCCGTTAAGGGCTTTGAATGTTAACACCAGCACTTTGAATTGGGCCCGGAAATGGACTGGCAGCCAGTGCAGCTGGAAAAGCACTGGCGTAATATGAGCTCGCTGGCCAGTCCCTGTTAACAGTCTTGCTGCCCTATTTTGGACCAGCTGAAGTTTCTGGACCGTTTTCAAAGGCATCCCCCGCTTCCCCCTCATCCCCATGCGCCACAGCCCATCCCAAGCAAGAGGGTCCCTCAGCACATTCGTCCCATAGGGCTACTCACAGTGGAAGAGGAGCTGGGGTGTGTGGCATGTTCCTGCTGCTATATGTCACGTGAAAGTGCCACCCAGATCAGAACAGAGATTGTGAAGATTTTGCTTTCCCTGACAGTAGCACCAACCTCTTTCTCTTCTCCGCTGCTGCCTGACAGCATCTAGGAAAAGACAATGCGTGATGTGCTGTCATTGCACAAGAATCCGTGGCCCTTGCATGTGGTAGCCAATGTAGTGAAGCAGCAGTGGGGCATGATAGCGTCACGTGATCTGTCTCCTTTCAGTACATAATGCTGGTGGGACTCAAAGGCTGGGTTCAAATGACATGCTAACCCACTGTGGGTCGTGTTTGGGAGCAACCCATGAGGGGTTAGGGGGTTGCATGGGGGGTGGTTTTCCTGCGCACGACTGGTAAATTACCCACTCTCGTTACCCACTCTCGTTACCCACCCTTTGCAGAGTGGGTATGGGCCCCTGGGGTGGCTTACCATGTCGGCTGTCAGGCTCTGTGTGGATAAATTCGACCTGTCTGTGGATAAATTCCTGCAACCATAGAGATGGCCGCCTAGAGAGGCCGAAAGTGCAGGCGATGCTCTAGCCCATGCGTCCGATTTCTATGGCTGTGATCACCTAGCAATGCAGGTGCAGCTCGCGTGATCCCATTCCTGCTGCGGTGGTTGCTGGGATGTGCAGCTGCCACAGCAGGAGGACAACAACAGGACTGTGGGTAGGGGAGAGGTTAGAGAACCACACTGCCTGGTGTAGTTCTGCCACTGTGTGGGAGGCACACTTGTTGTGGTTCCTTTACCCCTTCCCCTAGTGTGGTTCTTCCCCCCCGCCCCCATTATTGTGTGAACTGGCCCAAAGAGTTTTTCTACAACAGGGTGTAATTGCTGTATCTACTTTTGGTTCCATCACAGAACTGAGATCCAAGCTCTACAAATGGAGCTGTTCCTTTCCTGCTTTTCCACTACAAAACCTCTAGGTGGCACTGTGCTATAGTGGAATAGCTCAAATACAATAATAGGAAACTACCGTTTCTTTCACTTTTAGAAATAATACCCTATTTTTCCCATTCTAAACCTCATTGGAAAAATGCTCTTAAAAAACAGAAGCAAAACTGAAGGATCACGATGTCATCTAAAAAACTTGTAAATGGCTGTGGGTAAGGAATCACGAGTGCACAATAAATGCCTCGTGTAGAAAAGCTGAAAGATATCGAGTTGCTCTTCTTTTGGCCTCCAGATATTTGACTTTGAGGTCTTAGCACCCATACTGAGGATCTCATCACAAATGTACTCCTATTTCTGCCTCTGACTCTAGGATTTCTGCAGTTTTCTTCCTCCCCTCAGTTCCTTTATTTTGCTCAACTTGGGAATTCTGGATTGGATTTGTGGTGGGTAAACACTGTTTTTCTCCACCAGGAGTAAAAAGGAAACATTTGAGAATCCAGTGGCTTTCCCTCCAGAGCTGAAGTGGAGGATCTGGGAATTCTGTGATATAAACCCCTTTCTAGATGGTGTCATGAAAAAATTCAAAGGTAATGAAATATCGCTGTGTGGGTTTTATGCTGGGCATTCTATTGGTTGAAAAGTGAATGTGCCAAGCTCTTATTTTATTGCGTAGTCGCCACAGATTGTGGCAGAAGCAGCAGAGCTTTTTCTTTGGTGGCCCAGCCACCATTTTCTTTCCCACAGAATGCCCCAGATACACTGTTATTCTGTGGGGAAAGGCAGCAGGCTGGTTCCAGGTTTTCAAGGGCCCTTGATCAAGATACCCTCAATGGGCCCCCACCCTCAATGAATCCACCTCACCCCCATTGCCACCAGCCACAATTGCTCTTCATCTTCTTCCTCATCACTGCTACCACTCGCTTGCTTGGCGGACAGAAAGCCACTGAGCCACTGAGGCAGTGACATCTGCTACTGCTCCTTCTTGCTACTACCATTGTCTGGGCCAGAGCAAGAGGCAGATGAATAAGTGGGATGTGGTGGTGAAGGGGAGGGGGAAGTCCAGGAGGCTCTTCTCAGTGGGCCCTGCTGGGGTGTGGGCTCTCAGCAGGTGCCCAACCATGCCTACACTGGGGCAGATAAGACCGAAAGAAAAAGGCTTGCAAATGTGAAGTTAGGGCTTTTGCCCCAACATGTATCAGTTCACACTTACTTACACTGAATCTCCCTTGCATTTTGTTGCCTATTCACTGAGCTTGGAGAGGTCTTTTTGGAGATTCTCAAACTCTGTTTGGGTTTGCACCACCCTGAGTAATTTGGTATCATCCACAAACATGGCCACCTCTCTGCTCATCCCTGATACCACATCACTCATGAATGTATTAAATAGTAGTGGTCCTCTACTTATTTCCCTCCATGGTAAGAACTGTCCATTTATTCTTATCCTCTTCTTCCTGTTCTTCTTTCTTGTGCTTTGGACTGGGAGCCGGGAGATCCGGGTTCCAGTCCCCACTCGGCCATGGAAGCTCACTGGGTGACGTTGGGCCAGTCACAGACTCTCAGCCCAACCCACCTCACAGGGTTGTTGTGAGGATAAAATGGAGGAGGATCATAGAATCATAGAATAGTAGGGTTGGAAGGGGCCTACAAGGCCATCGAGTCCAACCCCCTGCTCAATGCAGGAATCCAAGTCAGAGCATCCCTGACAGATGGCTGTCCGGCCTCGTCTTGAATGCCTCCAGTGTGGGAGAGTCCACCACCTCCCTGGGTAATTGGTTCCATTGCCGTATTGCTCTAACAGTCAGGAAGTTTTAACAGTCAGGAAGCCAGCCGGAATCTGGCTTCCTGTAACTTGAGCCCATGATTCCGTGTCCTGCACTCTGGGATGATGGAGAAGAGGTCCTGGTCTTCCTCTCCGTGACCACCTTTCAAGTACTTGAGGAGCGCTATCATACCCTCAGTCTTCTCTTCTCAAGGCTAAACATGCCCAGTTCTTTCAGTCTCTCCTCATAGGGCTTTGTTTCCAGTCCCCTGATCATCTTTGTTGCCCTCCTCTGAACCCTCTCCAGTTTGTCTGCATCTTTCTTGAAATGTGGTGCCCAGAACTGGACACAGTACTCCAGATGAGGGCTAACCAGTGCTGAGGAGGAGGAGGAGGAGGAGGAGAATGTAAGCCGCCTTGGGTTCCTTGCAAGAGGAAAAAAGGCGGGATATAAATGCAATAAATAAAAATAAAATTTAACTTTCCAGTCCATGGGAGTCCTTTCATTGCACGTCCTTTTATTGCATGGCAAGTAAGCTTACACAGGAATCTTTGGTAAGGGGCTTTTTCCAAAAGCGTTTTGGAGCTCCAAGTATATAAAGTTTACCCAATAAATTCTGAGTTTCCTATGGGTTATTCTAGCCATGGCAGGGAGGATTAAATGTGGCCTCTATCCTTGCTTCTCCTTTGGCCCATCCCTTAGCCTCAGAAATGGAGGGAAAGAGTTAACAAGCAGCCAGTTCCCGCTGCTCCTCTTCACCCCTGTCTCCCAGCAGTAGATATAGTCTGAGCTGTCTCCCCTTTTGCTTCCACCCATAGCTGACAGATATAGTACTGCAACTATCACAATCACCCAAGAGTCCCCCTGTTTCATGCAAGACTTTCTAGACTTCCTGTGGGCAGGGTCACATCCCTGTTGCCATGGCTATGGGGCTGCACCTCAACCTGCCACTCACTCGTGGCTCTAGAGGGGTGCACTGCTCCTCAATGGTTTTGTGCATGTATTTATGCCCTGCTATGGCTGTTTTGCTTCTTTCACTGCCTGAGTTGAAAGGCAGACAGGACAGAAAAGTGGAGGGTTTTTTACTTGTGGGTTCCTGGTTGACATCTGGTTGGCTGCTGTGTGAACAGAATGCTGGACTAGAGGGACCCTGGCTCTGATCCAACAGGGCTCTTCTTATGTTCTTATGAGTTCAGACTAGCCCTGCATGAGAGGTAAGGGTGTGATCTTGTTCAGCCTCTAGCTATGTGTTTTTTTTAATACCCTGAAATAATTGAAAAGGCAGAAGCCATGCTGACTATACAACAGCAAAGCTTGTTCTTCTGTATGAGAGGTGGGGAAGCTGTAGTCCTCCAGATGCTGATGAACTACTAGTCCTGTCATCCCTCACCATTGGCCAGGCTGGCCGGGACTGATGGGAATTGCAGTCTAACAACATCTGGAGGGTTGCAGGTTCCCCAGCCCTGTTCTATATGTTTAATAATTCTGACTTTAATAAAGCTTTCCACTAATTTACATGGGGCAGATTTTAGGCTAAGGCCCTATTGAATTCCCTCTGCATCTCTTTTAAAAGATTGGTGTTATATTGCCTACCTTCCAATTCTTCGGTACAGGTGCTGATTTTAATTACAAGTTTCATATTTATATATACTTTAAAGGAATCTTTTTTGACACTGCTGCTTAACCATGCTGGCATCTTCTGCAGCTCCCCCCCCCCAATCCTTCCTAATCTAATAAAAATGCATTCCATTTGAACTTGTCATATTACGGTTTTAAATAACCCCCAAGCACCTTGGAGAAATTTTACTCTTTGGACTCTCCCTTTCAACTTTGAGCTACTGTTCTCATCCCTGAGAAGTTTCCTCTTTTGGGGTTAAATGTGAAACTAAAATTGTCAGGGTCTGGACAGAATCTGCATGGTAGGCTACCTGGGATTCCCATGTTTACTGCCCTCAGCTTGTAAAAGCCGTAATGTATGCTTCCTTCTTGGGTTCCTACCTGTGTATTACTCCTAAGCCCCAACTTACAAGCCACCCCAAAACTCTCTGAATCAGACCAGGCAAATTTGAGTGACTGAGGTTGCAATCCTATTTACACATATCTGAGAGTAACCTGCATTGAACACAATGAGGCTTACTGAGTAAACTTGTGTAGAATTGTGCTGTTATTTGCAAGCGATTTACAGTTGTGAGGAGGATTTCCCCTCCCCTAGATTTGTTTCCGTTTCTACTAAATCCTTTACTTGAAATAAGGAAATAATAGATATTATGTTATGAACTGATATTTTTGTTAACAAGAGTTGTTGTGGGCACAAGGGTCTGGTGCTTAATCTTTATATCTTTTTGCTTCCCCCAAGATGCTTTGCTACATGGACAAAAGCTGCAGAAAGGTAAATTTCCAATGAGGACCAAGTTCACAGGAGGAGTAGCAACTGGCTAAAATGTGGCTACTTGTATTTCATTGGGGTTAAAGCAGGGGTGCAGAAGTTCAGGCCCAGGGGCCAAATCCAACCCCCTGTAGCCCACAATCTGGCCCTCCAGGGGTTCCCCAGAAGGCCCCACCCCTTTCCCTCTTGGCTTTTTGCAGTTTTTTCCCCACTCTAAATGTTTGTAATGCCTCTCCTAAGGCTTAGTTACCGTCAGGAAGAGCTTCAACCTAAGCTCTGCTGGTATTTCAATCCCTCCCCTTTTGCTTTGGCCCCGCCCACCACTGGAATGCAGCCCCTGAGAGCTTCTCTGAAATGGAATTTGGCCCTTGGGCTGAAAGAGGTTCTGTATCCCTGGAGTAGAGAAATCTGTCCTGCAGACTTTGGAACTATCAGTAGGTTAACTATGAGTAGAAGGAAAGTCCAGATGGTGACTGATGGCAGTAGGCTCCTCCCCTGCACCGTACAACATCTTGAAGTCCTAGTTTTAGGGAGAAGGTAATTCCTGTGATGTGTAGAGCTCAGGAGGACATAGGTCAGTCTCATGTAGGGATGATGCGGGCGCCTGATTCCATCTGGGAATCTGGCAGAACCCCCCCCCCCGCCTGCACCCCTGACCCCCACTTGCTGAGCTCCTGCCCCCACTTGCCCCCTGCCCATGCTTAGCAAACAGCCCACGCTCACCCTGGCAGCCTTGTTGAGCTCCGCAGTCGCCATTTTTTGAAAACTACAATGATGATTGCAAAATGTGTATATTTGCATATGCATGAAAATGTGCATTTTGCAAATGTGCATATTTGCGTATGTGCGAACATGCAAATTTTGTGAAGATGCTCATTTTCACGCATTTGCAAATATGTGCGTTTTGCAGTCACCGTTTTATTTTTCAAAAAACGGTGACTGCAGAGCTTGATGAGGCTGCTGGGGTGAGTTGGGGCTGCTTGCCAAGTGCAGGAGGGGCTCAAGTACGGTCTGGGGACTGGCGAGTGGGGGCAGGGGCTGGGTGGGCACCCAGAGAACCCGGACAGGGTTCACACATTCCTAGTCTCATGGTTGAGTCTGCTTTTCTTCTTTTTCCTCCCCCCACCCCCATCCCCAACAGCAATTGTAACTCTGGATCCAAACACAGCGCATCCCCGGCTCATCCTATCCAAGGATTGTAAAAGCATTCGATGGGGAGACGAATGTCAAGATCTGCCCAAGAATCCCGAGAGATTTGACCTACGTGCTTTTGTGCTGGGACGTGAGGGATTCACAGGAGGCAGATATTTCTGGGAGGTCACGGTGGGAAGTGAGGGGATCTGGGCTGTTGGGGTCGCCAGGAAGTCTGTGAGGAGAAAGGGCCCTGTGGAATTTGCTCCAGATGAAGGGATCTGGGCTGTGGGGAAGTGGAATGGGGAGTACAGGAGTATTAACCCTCCTGAGAATCCTCTTCTGCCCGTCAGTGGAGAACCCAAAAGGATCCGAGTCTCTCTGAACTGTGCGGGACAGCAGGTAGCCTTTTTCGACGCTGACACAGGAGCCCGGCTCCACACATTTTTGGCAGACTCATTCTACGGAGAGACCCTTCATCCCTTCTTTTACGTGATCAGAAAAGCTCAGCTCAGCATCTCCCATTAAGGCAGCTAAGCCTGTTTCTAAGAGCATTTCTACATGAGGCTTTGACCGCACTGTTATTACGGCTTCTGTTTCTGGATTCTTTGTTAGATTAAGATTGGCTCCTTTGCACGTACTTTTTTCTGGGGGATTTTCTTCCTCTGCTTTTCTATATGCTTCATTATACTACCACTAAATGGCGATGTGGTATGGCGGAATTGCACAATTACATGGGGCTTTATAATATGTTTTCTAAATAATAGCAGACTTTCCTTGGTAGGAAAAACCTCAATAATGGTTGCAAAGAGAAGGAGAGGCCTTGGAGGATGACAACATTGTATTAAGGACCCACAAACTACCGTGAGTGAGGAATGGTGAGCATGCAATAAAAGCCTCATTGAGAAAGGCTCAAAGGTTCTCCTCTGTAGATCAGAGGTGCTTCTAGATGGAGGGCTCCTAGCACTAACTTTTAGAAGGCATTTTGCAGTGGTTTTGTTTTTTCTTCCTTAAGGGCTTTTCCACAGTAAGGAAACAAGATGGAAGAAGTGGGAGGGTTATGAGTGGAAGATGTAGTCTAGACCCCCATAAAAAGTGCATGAATGAAGCAGGGCAAAGGTGTGATAAATCCTGAGCTGGAATCATCCCTGGATGATTAATGTGTAAATCCAATGTTTGTCTGTCAAGGTCACCTTTTCCACTTCTGCAAAGGCACCTCAACAGACTTCTGGTCACAGTCACTATGAGCTTTTCTACACAAGGCTGTTAATCTGCTGAGTTGGCTTCCGCTTTCAGTTTCGTTGCAGAATTGAGATTCAAGCACGACATGAAGAACTTTTATTTTCTTGCTTTTCCAGTACATAACCTCTAGGTGGCAGTGTGGTATGGCAGAGTAGCATAAATATTCAAGAGGAAATCACGCTTTCTTTTGCTTTCACAATTCAATGCCGCAATTTGCCTGCTCTAAAAAAAACTCGCCGAAACTGCTCTTTAGACACAGAAGTGAAATTGGAGGGTCATGACGTTGTCTAAAGATCCGTTAACAACCATGAGTAGGGAGTGACAAGTGCACTTGTGTAGAAAAGCTCTAAAAGTAACTCAAACGGCACCTGCTTTTCTCCCAGAGCTTTCTCTTCCTCCTGCAACTTAGTTCTTTGAGAGATAGCAACATTTTAATGGCCATAAAAATACTGGATCTATTCTCAGAACTGGCACAGCCTCAGTCCTGGGTTCAGTTTTCCCCTTTCTTTCTCTCCTGCCCTATAAGTCCTTCACCAGCTGTTAAGAAATGGAAAAATAAACATCTCTCTCACTGCTGCTAATGTGTAAAGAGGCTCTCTTTGTATAATATTTATGAACATGCTTGGGGCTGGGGATGTTTTTCATATGTTGAAATGTGTACTTGTATAATTAAAGTTTTCTCTTCTGTCGCTTGTACGCCTCTCTTCAGGCTCAAAATATACCATCCCCTTATATGCACATATCAATCTCTTTTTTTCCTGTTTACTTATCACTCCCTCTAGTAGTGAACTCAGGTGGTTGAGTGCCAACACTACTGAAGCCAAAACAGGCTACTCAGAAACAAGAGGAAGATACCAGCATGTTCAGGTGAATCCTGAGGCATGCAAAGTACAAAACATCAAAAGGGAGACAACCCCACCCCAAAACAGCCCAATGTGGCCAGAGCATGCACAGTGACTTCTAGGAGCCACAAAATATTCAGTGCCAGTCTTCTTTTTTTTCTTTCCCCTCGTCATCCCCTTTTTCTTGTGTGTCATGTCATTTTAGATTATTTTACTGATTGAGCGTAAGCCGCTCCGGGAGCCTTTTGTTTTTGGAGCACAGGAGCAGCTTTAAATAAATAAGTCTAGATCCCTCTTTGGGATTATAAATTTCCTGCAAAACAGTTATTTCTTGATGCTTCTTGACTAAAGCTTGTGTAATCCTGTAGCGTTTTAATTGGGGAAACAAGCCCTCTCACATTAGCCGTTAGGATATTAGGTAATACTGTTGTGCTGTATACTGAGTATATTGGCAAACCAGTGGAGTAATAGAACTTTTTTTTTTTTAAAGGAGCCTACTCAAGGGCATACATATGCTAAAGCAATGCATACATTAACTGGAAATTTAAACAACAAGGAATAACATTAACACAAACAAACAAACCAAACTCTCTGCACTGCACTCAGTTTAACGGAGAGGCTTGGTAGACCCACCGGACAGATCACCAGCACCACTGGCAAGAAAGGAGACTTGCTTAACTTCCATCTCCCCTAGCAGCTTTTAGAAAAGAATAAGATATTAAGGAAAACCAAGAGAACACAGCTTATATTTAAAATAAGGAGCCTATAGTTTTTTTTCACAAATGGTGAGCACAAACGGTAGCCAGCACATGTTTCAAGAACACTTTTGAGTGCTTGTGTTTTTTCTTCTTTTTCCTGTTAGCTACCTTTTCTCCCTCAATCTTTAACCAATCCTCCTGAAATTTTCAGGTTATGTAAAGCAGACATTTCTTTCTGGCATGTGCAAATTTCAGGAAGATTGGTGAAACCTTTTGGATTTTATTAAGGTTAGAGCAACCCACCCCCCTGATTTCCATTTAACATTTTGGAACCCTTATTTTATTGGCGTCTTATCTAATAGGAGCCACGACTGTGGCTCCTATAATAAAAAAGAGAATTGAATGAGGATTCCCACAATAGCTGAGAGAGCTGTCTTGGCCTGAATGGATCCACAAGGCCAGTGTCGTGGATCAGCATGGGTGGGCACCTGCCAAGGGCCCACACCTGAGCATGGGCCCACTGACAAGAGCCCCCTGGAGCCGCACCGCCTCTTCACCATTGCACTCTGCTTGTTCACCTGTCTTTCTCTCTGGCCCAGATGGTGAGAAGGACGGAGAAGCAGTTGCCACGGCCTGTGAGCTGAGTTTATCGACCCTTTCCAGCCCATCTCTGCATCCAGGCAACAATTCAGACATTCCCCTTATTGGGGTTTGGAAAAAGGGAGAGCTATAACTGACTGTCTGCATCACCAGCATACCGTTCCTCTCCTAGTCCTCTGATGAGCTTCCCCAGCAGTTCCATGTCCATGTTAAAAAGCACAGGGCACAGATAAGAACCAAGTGTCACCCCGCATGATAGCTCCCAGAGGGCAGAAAAGAATTGTGCAGCACCATCTTGTTATTAACTGCTTACTGGATTTTTTCTCCATTTTTCAATACAATACAAACAGAAAACATTTCCCCACTCCTGCCCTCCCTCTGTCCTCCTCTCTGGTCTAGGTATAAGTTTGGAAGTGCAGGCGCTCATCACGACGGTCCCCATAGCCATGGCCCCAAGGAGAGTCCAAAAATGCAGGCAACTGTGTTGATCCCTATCAACAAACCAGTTCTAGCAGTTTTCATCTCCAGCAGGAGCAGGGCTTTTGTAAAGCGAATGGGTCTTACTTGCCAATTCAAGACCAAGCTACTCCCAAATACTTTGCATTACAACAGGGATAGCTCACAGCAATATATTGTTGCTGGGAAAATCCATTTTTCCTCCAGCTACTGTGAGGATTGCAGCTAAGATCAGAGGAAACGGGGCATTCGGGGGGGGGGGGGCTGCTAATAAAAAAGTGCCTGCACAGGCAAACTCTGACTCCATTACACCGCTGCCCGCCCCTCTTCATAGCGTCTCATATTTACAGAGTAAATGCATAGTTGAGTATGAATTGAACAATTAAGTGAAAAGCAGATAGTTATATCAAAGGAAACATGAATAAAATGAAGTGGGGTTCAGTGTTGTGCACATCTCCTTGTGGGCCTGCACTGGTCTTGCAGTGGATCACATTACATCACATATAATTTGAGAAACATTCCTAATATTAATTGCAATTTACTATCTCTTTATAAGTTGGCGTAATATACATTTTCATGGGCACCTCAGGGCTTGGGTCTGAGTGTGCATATTTGGGTTTTTGCTTTGCGGTGTTGCAGGATAATATGCTTAAGGGGTTAGGGTGGCCTTACAGAACCATGCAGTGTGCCCCTCCATTGCCAGAAACGTATCCCACTAAATCAGGGGTGAACACCCATGACACCCCCAAGGTCTTTACTACAGCCATCCTGACCCCAAATTCTCCCCCCTCCCCACCTGCCAGTTTCTCATATGGGTCACTCTTCCTCTGCTGCTGCTGTTAAGCAGCAAGAGTTATTTGTATCAGGATTGCTGTGAGAGGGGATGGAGAAAGTTGAGCATCCAGCTCAGGAGACCCACTTACACACCAAAAGCCTGCTTGAATAAAGCAGTCTTTGCCTGCCTGCAGAAGGACAGTAGGGGACAGAGTTCAGCACCTTGGATAGCTCCTTTAGAGTTCTGGCTGGCTCTGACTAAAACCCGGAATGGAACCACAGCCCCACCAAAATCAGAACCACCAGCCTCCACTGGAGCGAACCTAGCCTCCTTCAGCAGGGAGTTCCACAGCCTGGGAGCAGCCACCGAGAAGGCCCTCTTTTGCTATGCCACCAAACATGATTCTGAAGGTGGCAGTCTCAAAAGAAATGTGTCTCCCAACAATCTTAAGAACCAGACAGGCTCATATGGGAGAAGGCAGTTTTTCAGATAGCCTGGCCCCACTGAGTTACGGCCCCGCTTGGACTGAATTACGTTGCTTTTTGGCTTGCTGCAGATCCCTATAGAGTTGTGGCCCTTATACCCAATCCACCGTGTCGTGTCTTCTTTCGAGTTGGTGGGGGTGGGGCTCAATGGTTCTAAAGCTGAAACATCCTGGCTCCTTTCCCTCCTTTCCTCAGAGTAGAGGTTGTGATATACAAATGTTGTCAAATCTGTTCTATCTGCATTTTGCAGATTGTCAGGTGCCTTTTGTCCCGTCATCTACTCATTGACAGAATCCGATTTTTCCAATTCCCCAAATTTGCGCAAATTCGCATTTGCACAAATTCAGACTTGAGAAAATGGGCAAATCCCCTGCAAAATGCACATTTTCATGCTTTAGCCTATGGGGGAAATTTGCATTTTGGGACGGTGGTGTCCCCCCCCTTTATGTATTTTTCTACCACTAAATGTGCATAAAATTCCAGAAAGTAAAAAAAACAAGCAAACAACTGGTCTGCAAGCCTGCAGAATCCATACAACTTGGGAAAAGCTGGTCCGCTGTAGAATCCATGGTTTGGATTCATAGAATTCTGAACTCATTTGATTCTGTTGCAGATTTCCCTGGGTAGAAGTGAGAGCTGCCCAGAGAACACATTGGAGAAATCCTGGGTTTTAGTATATCTGTGACTGGGAAGCAGCCTGAAGTCTCAGAAACAGAAGGGAGCAGCAACAAAGACAGAAAGGAGTCTATCGCCGGACTTACTTTGCATGAAAAATACTGTTTTGTTTCTATACTGAGTTTTACACAGTGGAACCCACAACAGAGGATATATTGCATTACATACCACAATGTAGACTTGCTCTCACTGGAGGGATTTTGAAATGGGCATTGCCCCATAGCTGTTATCTAATGGGCATTTTCCCCCTTCTCTGGCCCATTCTCATTCTGCTGTCCTTCCAAAGCTGCCTCTTCTGTCAACAAGGCTTCTGAGACCCCATCCACCATGGCCTCAGCCACTCCATCTGCAGATGTGAAAGAAGCAGCCAAGTGCCCCATTTGCCTGGAACATCTGACAAACCCAGTGTCCCTGGTCTGTGGCCACAGCTTCTGTCGGGGCTGTGTCACCAGGCACTGTGAGACATGGGAGGAACTTGGAGGGGATCTGGAGTGTCCTGTCTGCAGAGCCTGGATCCAGAGATGGAACTTCTGGCCCAACTGGCATCTGGCAAATGTAGTCAAAAAGATTAAACGCCTGTCACTCAAATCGGCGGAAAAGACCCTGTGTGAGAGACACAAGGAAAAACTCCGCCTCTTCTGCAAAGAAGATAAAGAATGGGTATGCTGGAAGTGTAAGAAGTCCCCAGAACATCCATTACATACTGTGCTTCTCAAGGAAAAAGCTTCTCAACAATACAAGGTATTGGAATCCTGTTATTAGTGGCGCACTACACACTTCTTGTTCAATGTGCCTAGAAAGTAACTCCCATGTTGGGGCAATTGCTAGTTTCCTTGTGCTCTCAGTAAACAAACCCCTTCCCTGTTCTAGGAGCCAGACCCTTGGATGAAACACTTCAAACTCTTCCTAACCTGTGACTGGAGGGATGGGGAACAACCAGGACAGCTCTGTTGCCTTTTCATCTGACCCATACGCTCTCCTCCGAGGCCTTGACCCCATTCCTGAGTCTCGCCGCTCTTCGGCAGCTCTGTCCAGCTCCTCCTCTACTACGGATAGAAACCTGCCTCCCAGTTTCTCTCTCTCTGAATGCTGCTGTTATAGCCAAACCATCTTGGAGAGCTCCTTTAGAGTTCTGACTGGCTCCGACTGAAACCCTGAGCAGATTCACCACCCCACTGACATTGGAGCCACCAGTCCACTGGAAGAAAGGCATTGGGAGCAGTACGCGCCCTCTGCCATTGAGCTCTCAGAAAGTCCTTGAACCCCATGACAGAAAAATACATCTTTGCCTGCTGCAATGTTGTTGTTGTTCAGTCGTTCAGTCGTGTCCGACTCTTGGTGACCCCATGGACCACAGCACGCCAGGCCTTCTTGTCCTCTGCTCTCTCCCGAAGCGTGCTCAAGTTCATATTCATTGCATCGGTGATGCTATCTAGCTGTCTCATCCTCTGCCATCCCTTTCTCCTTTTGCCTTCAATCTTTCCCAGCATCAGGGTCTTTTCCAGGGAGTTTTCTCTTCACATTAGGTGGCCAAAATATTTGAGCTTCAGCTTCAGTATCTGTCCTTCCAATGAGCACTCAGGGTTGATTTCCTTTAGGATGGACTGATTGGACCTCCTTCCAGTCCAGGGGACTCGTAAGAGTCTTCTCCAGCACCACAGTTCGAAAGCATCAATTTTTTGGCACTCAGCCTTCCTTATAGTCCAGCTCTCACAGCCATACGTTGCTACTGGGAAAACCATAGCTTTGATTAGACGGACCTTTGTCAGCAAGGTGATGTCTCTGCTTCTTACTATGCTGTCTAGGTTTGCCATAGCTTTCCTCCCAAGGAGCAAGCGTCTTAATTTCATGGCTGCAGTCACCGTCTGCGGTGATCTTGGAGCCCAAGAAAATAAAATCTGTCACTGCTTCCATTTCTTCCCCTTCTATACGCCAGGAAGTGATGCAGCCAGATGCCATGATCTTTGTTTTTTTAACTGCTGCAATGTACTGTGTGTGAACTCTGCAGAAGCAATTACAATGAAGCAGAGTTTGGATATGTGGTGGTGGTGTGGCTTCTGTGTTATCCCATCTCTGTGAATATTAAATCCAGACTCCTATGGGATGGAGTAACCTATTTACAGGCTACAACAGGATAACCAAGGTACTTGCAGGAAGCAACCACATGGTTCAATGCCCCTCTCCTCTGTCTCTGAATTGAGTATGGACATTTGTTATTGCTTCAGGATCTGATCCATTGTCGCCTGGAAAGTCTCAGGAAGCAGAAAGAAAAACTCCTGGAATATAAAGCAGGGGCAGAAAAGGAAAGCCAAGACCTGTTTGTAAGTGCCACTGTCACTGGGAAGGAAACAAGAACTTGAACCGATATGTGGGGAAACTGAATATAAAACGCAGGAGAAGCAAAAGCCACAAAGCAGCCCTGCTCTGTAGAATGTATATTATGTAGGAACGTAGGAACGTAGGAGGCTGCCTTATACTGAGTCAGACGCTTGGTCCACATAGCCCAGTACTGTTGGCACTGACTGGCAGTGGATCTCCAGGGTTTCAGGCAGGTTTCTTTCCTAGCCATACCTGGAGATGCTGGGGATTAAACCTGGGACCTTCTCCCACTGAGGTATGTCCCTTCTCTGAATGTCCTGATCTACCATAAAAATGGTTAATGAAAGGCCATTCTAAGAGTGGTTTTGTGTAAATCTGTAGAAACTCTTCCTCTGCTGAATATTGATTTTATATCTATGAAAACTCAGAAATGCCCTCCCTTGTTCTCCTGACTGAGTTCTCCTGACTGACCTCTGAATGCTCCAAATGCTAAGTTTATTCCTGGCTGTGGCTATAGTTTCTTGTCTTTCCATCTTCTTTTGCAGGAGGAAACAAAAGCAGGGAGAAAAAGGACAATAGCAATGTTCCAACAACTACGCCAGTTTCTGGAAGAATAAGAGATGCTCCTGCTGGCCCAGGTGGACGAGGTGGAGAAGGAGATTGAAATGAAGAGGGAGGAGCACCTGGCAATACTCAAGGAGCGGATCTCCTCTCTTGACAGTCTCATCTGGGAGATGGAGGACAAGTGTCAGCACTCCATGAGTGAACTCCTGCAGGTAAAGCTGTGCTAGAAACAGCCAGGGCTCCTCTCCAGGGAAGGCTGGCTCCAAACTTTGACCCAGTTCACACGTGGCAACAACCCACGGTGTGTTAAACCATGGATTGTTGAGAATGAAATGGGGGTGAGTGAGCATGCTGGCTTCTAGCAGCGTGACTGCTCCTGCTGAGATAAACAACCAAGGATGCTCCATCCCTGGGTTGTTGTCCATGATGTCCGAACCCAGAATTGTATGTTGTTGGGGCAGGGACAACCCAGCGTTGTAACCCTTGGTTTGTTCTTAAGTTCAGTGCCAGCTCCAGGTTTGTGGAGGCTCTTGGGCAAGGCACCCTCAGTGAGCCTAGCCATTGTCACCTGCGGCAATTGCTTCACCTCCTCGATCTCATCATCACTGCTAGCACTTGCTACCTTGACAGGCAGGGAGCCAGTGAGCAAATAGGCAGTGGCATCTGCTGCTTCTCCTTCTCACCACTGCCATTGCTTGAGCCAGAGTGAGAGGCAGGTGAATAAGCAGGTTGAAATGATGAAGAGGAGGAGCAAGTCCGGTGGGTTCTTGTCAGTGGGCCCCTGATGGGGTGTGGGACCTCAGCAGGTGACTGACACTGCTTACCCTTAACACTGGTCCTGCTTGGTTTAGAAGTCTGGGTTATTTAGGGATCACACAACCTAGAGTTAACCTACAGTTTGTTCTTGGTAGGGGTGTACGAAACCCCACTTACCTTGTTCCGCTGGGGTCTGCGGTGGAGGGGAGGTGATCCGGTCCTCCCTCCGGAATCCGCAACAGGAGGGGAGGCAATCCAGTCCTCCACCCCGGAATCCTCCCCAGCTGGCTCCTCTCCATGGCAAGGCTGTGGAGCTGCCGGCTGGGGCCGGCTGCAACCAGACTTCTGGCTGCTGCCGGGCTGCTGTGGCCGCAAATGGCAGCCGTCGTAGGGGCCGCCATTTGCGTCCTTGCATTAGGCCGTGATAGGCTACGTAAGTATTTACGTAACCTATCACGGCAAAAGGCAGGGATGCAAATGGCGGCCACTGCGCCATTTGCATCCCTGCCTTTTGCCGTGATAGGCTACGTAGATACTTATGTAGCCTATCATGGCTTGGCAGGGACGCAAATGGTGGCTGGTGTAGCGGCCGCCATTTGCGGCCACAGCCCGGCAGCACCGCAAGACAACCTGCTGCCACTGCTGGAGCCGCCGCCAGAGCTGCCGCCGGAGCCAGGTAGGTCTGTTCCGGGGGGGATTTCAGGGGGTGGTGGGAGGAGGTAGTCCGTTCCGCCACAGACTCCAGATTCTAAAGAATCTGAATCTCCAGATTCTAAAGAATCCGGCCTCACTGGAGTCTGTGGCGGAATTCTCCAACATCCCTAGTTCTTGGATTAACTCTGAGTTGTTTGATCAGGGGACTGGAAACAAAGCCCTGTGAAGAGAGAGTGAAAGAACTGGGCATGTTTAGGCTTGAGAACAGAAGACTGAGGGGAGATAGGATAGCGCTGTTCAAGTGCTTGAAAGGCTGTCACAGAGAGGAAGGCCGGGATCTCTCCTTGATCATTCTAGAGTGCAGGACACGGAATAATGGGCTCAGGTTACAGGAAGCCATATTCCGGCTGAACATCAGGAGAAACTTCCTGACTGTTAGAGCAATACGACAGTGGAGCCAATTACCTAGGGAGGGGGTGGGCTCTCCCACACTGGAGGCCTTCAAGACGAGGCTGGACAGCCATCTGTCAGGGATGCTCTGACTTGGATTCCTGCACTGAGCAGGGGGTTGGACTCGATGGCCTTGTAGACCCCTTCCAACCCCACTATTCTATGATTCTATGATTGTAAGCAGATAAAGAGGATATGCTGGGATGTTGTAAAGCTGGAATGTTGTAAGTAGATTAAAAAAAACTGTGCTGGAAGGTTTTGTTCCCTGTATGTGCATGATTCAACTGCAGTAGCCCCCACTAGTATGTCAGTATCTGATTGGCTGACAGCTGTGGCGCAGCAAGAAACTGCAAACTATATAACTTACTGCTTATCTGTACCAGGGTGTGGACCTCCTGTGTGTGCGATTCACCCATGCTAGTATGTTCTGTTCAGAATCTGCTTGTGTGGCCCTCCTGAAGTGTGTGCGATCCACCCATACAAGCATGCTCTGCTTAATAAGGGCTTATAGTGTCAGAAGACCCCCAGCCTGCTGTGTTCCTTGGAAAGGTCTGAAAACTTTCCTCCACAGGGGAAAGGGAGCACGTGTAAATGGAGTTTGTTGTGATCCTGCATTTGAAATGGAAGCAGAGAGCCCCATTTTAAATGCAGGATTTTAGGCTGGTGTAGAGATGCCCCTGCACAAACTCATTCCTAATCCATGTTAAAACCTCAAGCCAAAGGGAGCATCCTTGTCCTTGGGAAGCATCACGTGGGCTGGGCTGCAGGAGCTGGGACCCTCACCAGGGCTGCATCTCACCTCAAAAGTTCCTGCCCTTTCTTCCATTTTTGCACTGTGATGACAGCTGCCATGGCACACTTCTAAAATGGCCGCCCATCTCTTGAGTTCCTTGCAGGAAGGGCTGTGGAACAGTTTGCTCCCTTGCTATTTCAGCTCTAGGGAAGGCCTAGAAATAATGACAGAAAAAAATCCTTTTCAAATTTAAACAACTCTCCATAAGCATTTTACGGAATCAGAGTTTGGACAGGTTGTGCTGGTGTGCCCCCCCCATCCCATCTCAGTGTACGTTAAATTCAGAATCCAAGTGGATGTAGTGACTTATTTGTAGGTTACAATTGGATAAAGAAAGTGCTTGAGAGCCCCCTTTCCCACTCAGTGCAAAATGGCTGGTAACAAGTATATTGTTCAACTCCTCTTTCTCTCTCTACAGACCAAATGTGAACTATTGTTTTAGCTTCAGGATCTGATCCATCATCACCTGGAGATTTTGAGGAAAGAGAGTGGGAGAATTCTGGCATATAACATAGACACAGAAAAGGAAAAGCTGCTTTTAAGTATTAATATTACTAGGAAAGGGACAAGTGCTTCAACCAATATGTGTAAAAATTTAATGTAAAATGCAGAGGAATCCAAAGCCCCAAAGCAGCCTGGCTCTGCAGAACAGCTGTTATTTGGGATGGCTGAACCCACCATAGCAACAGTTAATGAAAGGCCATTCTGAGAGTGGGGCCTTGTAAATCTTTAGGAATCTTTTTCTCTATTGAATGTTGATTTAATATCTGTGAACCCTTATAAGTCTCTTTCCTGTAAAATTCTTTTAAGCCTCTTCATGCTGTGAAGAGTGGCCCTATTTCGGATTCTGGCTTCCATTTCTCCTCCGCTTCTTGTAGAAACAAACAAAAGCAGAGAGGGGAAAAGACAGGTGACCACCCACGGTGGTTTAGTGTGTCATCCAAACCTGGACAGCTTCCCACGGGGTTGGTTAATTTTTTAAATCAAGCCACGGCAACAAGCAATGGCTTGGTATCAGGGTTGTTCTTCTACCCTGGATGGGTTGGTGTGTTGGCCGACCTTGAGAAACCCAATCCATCATGGGTTGAGGGAAGTGGTGAGCAAGTTGGCAAGGGCAGCAAAAGCCACGGAGTCATAGAATAGTAGGGCTGGAAGGGGCCTACAAGACCATCGAGTCCAACCCCCTGCTCAATGGAGGAATCTAAGTCAGAGCATCCCTGACAGATGGCCTGACCGCTTCCTGATTGTGGGCATGATAGCTCTTTGTGATCATGGCCAAGTCTCCTCAACCCTTCCTCACCAGTGGCAGCCCCTATAAAGGTGCCCAAATGGCACTTTGGAGGCTCTGTCACTGGTTCCCCACCTTTTAAAAAAAATCATGTTCTGGCCATTTGTGCTAATGGACTCCCCCCCCCCCTTTAATTCATTTTTGTGAATTAAAAATACCAACAGTGCTTTTCGCCCTGAGACACGATCACCATGGTGAAGCATGGTGGTGGCAGTATCATGTTGTGGGGATGCTTTTCATCAGCAGGGACTGGGAAACTGGTCAGGATTGAGGCCAAGATGGATGGAGCCA
Source organism: Heloderma suspectum (assembly GCF_057233095.1). NCBI lineage: Eukaryota > Metazoa > Chordata > Lepidosauria > Squamata > Helodermatidae > Heloderma > Heloderma suspectum. The sequence continues at coordinate 362,242,600 of NC_139459.1, read as the reverse complement.
AATACAGGGCAATTTTAGAGGAAAACATGCTTCAGTCTGCAAGGGAACTGGCACTCTGGAGCCCACAGGTGCTGTCAGTGATCATGTGCCTTCATTTAATATCTTGCCTTTGTGAAAGAGATTTCAACATGCTTTGGAACTCCAAATTTGCACATAGTGGAATTATGCTTTCAAGAAAACCATACTGAAGTCTGAAATAGAACTGAAGCAGGGAAACCTCTTATTAGGGCTGGTCTCATATAGGGGTTTGCCTGATTTTGCAGGGGCATTCCAGGGCACACAAAAGAAAATAGGGAGGCAGCACTAAATGATTTTGAAGGAGGGGGCTTCTTGCTTTTTCTTTTTTTAACCAATTTTAAAGGTGGCAGCATAGCCAGAACAGGTGGCATTTCACTAAAAAGAGGAGGAAATAAACCCCACATCTGTAAGCTGCCTCCCCTGCTCCCAAACCTGTGTGTGTGTGTGTGTGTGAGAGAGAGAGAGCGAGAGAGAGAGAGAGAGATCACAACCTCCAAAATGGCATTAAAAATGCCACCCCCAATTTAACACCTGCAGATTGGGCGCAAGTTAGATGAGGCTGTATCAGCCTATCACTATGTGAGTGTTAGTGATGCCTAACTTGACCTCTCTCCTGTGATATAGATTCATTACAAAATTTCTTTTTTTTTAATTAAAAAATACTTTTTATTTATTTTGTCTTTATAAATGAAATCATCAATACCAACAACCTCATTACAAAATTTTCTGAGTTTTCTTACTCCAAAGATGGTAAACCAGAGATGGGGAACACGTGGCCCTCCAGATGTTGTTGGACTACAACTAGGGATGCTGGAGAAATCCACTGCAGACTCAAGTAAGGCTGGATTCCCAAGAATCCAACCTGTGAGGTCCTCAGCAGACTGGCTCCCCTTACCTCTGCACCCACCAGGTTTTTAAAAGACAAGGTCCGTGAATAGCGGCTGTCATTTGTGGACCTTGGAAAAATTACGGCTCTAAATTGCATATTTGACACCATTTGACACCTATGGGGGTTTCTCCACGACTATGGAAGGAGAAGCGAATGGAGGATGACTTGGATTTTTTCAAGGAATCAGCTTTGGTGCGCTTTGGTCTGTGCAGGGCTCTACGAGTGAGTGCACTGCACCAGTATAAGTCACTTCACAGAACAAACTTCTGGGTAGGGTGGGGTGGGGGGGCTGGAGTAAACGTCATCAGACTGGCAGGGGCCACTACCCAATAAGGAAACCCCCTCCCATCCTGGTTCTCCTTTCTCTTTCCCCTGATACTCCTGTAATGTGATGGATCAAAGCTTAGCATTTATTACTTCCTTACACCAACAAAGCAAACAGGAAAGAAACACAGCTGCAGATCCTTTGTTAATCGATAGAATCCTGGAGGTCTCTTCCTGTTCTGTGGTCTTGCCAAAAATCATTCTCTTTCTCCCCCGCCCCCCATGAGTTACTTCCTTTCATTCATTTCTTAAAAGCTGGACACAGCACCTTGGGAGAAAGGTATTTACAACCCTGCAAAAAGCCCCATTTACGCTGCAAGGGGTCTGGCCTCTCCCTTCCTTTCCAGGCAAGACAAGGGCACATTCTAATGCCTGTTGTGGTATAATTACTGGACTTTCAGTAGTTCTTGGGAAATAAGGGTGAGTTACCTTGTTCCCAACTGAAACCTAAACTAGGATTACCAGTATGGAGAGATCATAGTTCAATAATCTACCAGGGATGTGAAATTGGTTTCTCGATAGTTTACTGCAGGGATGAGGAAAGTCTGGCCCTATAGATGTTGTCGGACTGCAACTTCCATCAGCCCTCGCCAGAATAATCTATGGTGAGGTATGATGGGAGTTATAGTTAGGGATGGGAGAATCCCCCAAAGTCCGGTCTGGGGGGATCCGCCGCGGGGAAATCTGGGCTGCTTGGGCTCACTGGATTTCCCCAGAGCCCTATGCATGAGCACCAGATTTCACAGGGCACCTTTCCAGTTTCAAAAAGGCAAGATCGCTTTTACAGCTGCAACTCACATAGGGGGTGTCACCACGAGCGATTTACTGTGAAGTTGCTGCATTTGGAGGTCATTTGGGGCACATGACGTCATGACCATCTTGCAGCCACTCCAGAGTTTCATGCTGAAAAAACAGGTCTTCTGAGACTACTTTTAGTCCAGTTGTTTTCCTTAATTCAGCTTGTCTGCGCTTCTATTGGGGTGTGCATCACTCTCCACATTTACTCCTGCATGATAGCCCTGCCAAGGGGTGTGTCTTTCACCTCACTGACCCAGGTCTAGGGAGGTTTCCCCAGTGTTTCCCCCCCCCTGCCCCATTTCCACCATTTCAGGGCTGGCCATCAGAGTTCTGCACTACCTATACCCCCTATGTCTATAGTGGCATAGTGATATAGGGGATATAGGTATTGCTGGACAACTATGTGATAGTGAGATGGGGGGGATTGCTATTGGGCTGTCCAAAGCTTTGTGGGGATGGCCACCAGAGTTTAGTGGTAGGCAAGGTGAAGTAAATGCCATCTGCATTGGTTGTTCTTTTGTCATGTATATGCAGTTCCTTCTGCTTTCTGACAGACCTAGAACCTCCGGACATATGTAAAAACCTTTCTCTTTGTTGGTTTTGTGTGCAATCGAGCCATCCCAGAATACCCTCCCTTGTTTGGCTCTCCATGGACCAGTTGGCTACCACTGGAGCTTAAACCTCTTATTTCCAGTAACTAAACCTTGGAAGCATTTCAGCCTTTTAGAATGGGGTAAAAACTGTCAAAAACTCAGAAAACCAGCAAATGATTGGTGGTCAGAGGAAAGAGGGTGGGCCTAGGGGCAGGGGTCAAGGCCTTCTTGTTGGGAATATTGCAACCTCGAGTATAATCTGTTCATTAGAGACAGTGGTGCAGTGGGACCAAGGCCTGGAGGAAGAGGGCACCAACACTTTTTGCTTAGCAGGGATGCTGATGTCATCTCCCCCCCCCACCTCGAATTCCTTGTTCCCTCTGAACTTAGCTGCAGTCCTCACAGTAGCTGGAGGGCAATGTATATTGTTCCTTGTTGTAATGTAAAGTATTTTGGGGTGGCTTGGTCTTGAATGGGCAATTAGGACCAATTAGCTTTACGAAACACCTACTCCTAGCATACGAACACTCCTAGAACTGGTTTGTTGATATGGATTGTGAAGGATCGCTGAAACTAGTACCAACCCTTATGCAAAGTTGTTGTTCAGTCGTTCAGTCGTTCAGTCGTGTCCGACTCTTCATGACCCAATGGACCATAGCACGCCAGGCCTTCCTGTCCTGCGCTCTCTCGCAGAGCGTGCTCAAGTCCATATTCATTGCATCAGTGATGCTATCTAGCCATCTCATCCTCTGCCGTCCCCTTCTTCTTTTGCCTTCAGTCTTTCCCAGCATCAGGGTCTTTTCCAGAGAGTTTTCTCTTTGCATTAGGTGGCCAAAATATTTGAGCTTCAGCTTCAGTATCTGTCCTTCCAATGAGCACTCGGTTGATTTCCTTTGTTGTTGTTGTTGTTCAGTCGTTCAGTCGTGTCCGACTCTTCGTGACCCCATGGACCATAGCACGCCAGGCCTTCCTGTCCTGCGCTCTCTCCCGGAGCGTGCTCAAGTTCATATTCATTGCACCCATGATGCCATCTAGCCATCTCATCCTCTGCCGTCCCCTTCTCCTTTTGCCTTCAGTCTTTCCCAGCATCAGGGTCTTTTCCAGGGAGTTTTCTCTTCGCATTAGGTGGCCAAAATATTGGAGCTTCAGCTTCATTATCTGTCCTTCCAATGAGCACTCAGGGTTGATTTCCTTTAGGATGGACTGATTTGACCTCCTTGCAGTCCAGGGCACTCGTAAGAGTCTTCTCCAGCACCACAGTTCGAAAGCATCAATTCTTCGGCGCTCAGCCTTCCTTATAGTCCAGCTCTCACAGCCATACATTACTACTGGGAAAACCATAGCTTTGATTAGACGGACCTTTGTCGGCAAGGTGATGTCTCTGCTTCTTACTATGCTGTCTAGGTTGGCCATAGCTTTCCTCCCAAGGAGCAAGCGTCTTTTAATTTCATGGCTACAGTCACCGTCTGCGGTGATCTTGGAACCCAAGAAAGTAAAATCTGTCACTGCTTCCATTTCTTCCCCTTCCATATGCCAGGAAGTGATGGGGCCAGATGCCATGATCTTCGTTTTTTTAATGTTGAGTTTCAAACCAGCTTTTGCACTCTCCTCTTTCACCCTCAACAAGAGGCTCTTTAGATCCTCTTCGCTTTCTGCCATTAGGGTGGTATCGTCTGCATATCGGAGGTTGTTGATAATTCTCCCAGCAATCTTAATTCCGACCTCTGATTCATCCAACCCGGCATTTCTCATGATGTACTCTGCATATAAGTTAAATAAGCAGGGTGACAATATGCAGCCTTGTCGTACTCCTTTCCCAATTTTGAACCAATCAGTTGTTCCATGTCTGGTTCTTACTGTTGCTTCTTGACCCTCGTACAGGTTTCTCAGGAGACAGGTAAGGTGGTCTGGTACTCCCATCACTTTAAGAATTTGCCACAGTTTGTTTTGATCCACACAATCAAAGGCTTTAGCGTAGTCAATGAAGCAGAAAGAGACATTTTTCTGGAATTCTCTTGCTTTCTCCATGATGCAGCGAATGTTGGCGATTTGATCTCTAGTTCCTCTGCCTCTTCTAAACCCAGCTTGTACTTCCGGTAGTTCTCGGTTCGCATACTGCTGAAGCCTAGCTTGTAGGATTTGGAGCATCACCTTGCTGGCATGTGAAATGAGCGCAATGGTGCGGTAGTTTGAACACTCTTTGGCGTTGCCCTTCTTTGGAATTGGAATGTAAACTGACCTTTTCCAGTCTTGTGGCCACTGTTGAGTGTTCCAGATTTGTTGGCATATTGAATGCAGCACTTTAACAGCATCATCTTTTAGGATTTTAAATAGCTCGGCTGGAATACTGTCATCTCCGCTAGCTTTGTTGTTACTAATGCTTCCTAAGGCCCAGTTGACTTCACTCTCGAGGATGTCCGGCTCAAGTTCAGTGACCGCACTATAATTGCTATCAGGGACATTCAGATCTTTCCTGTATAGTTCTTCTGTGTATTCTTGCCACCTCTTCTTAATCTCATGTGCTTCTGTTAGGTCCCTGCCTTCTTTGTCCTTTATCATGCCCGTCTTCGCACAAAACGTTCCCTTGAGATCTCCAATTTTCTTGAAGAGATCTCTAGACTTTCCCATTCTGTTGTTTTCCTCGATTTCTTTGCATTGTTCATTTAAGAAGGCCTTCTTGTCTCTCCTTGCTATTCTCTGGAACTCTGCATTCAGTTGGGTATATCTTCCCCTTTCTCCCTTGCTTTTCGCTTCCCTTCTTTCGTGAGCTACTTGTAAAGCCTCATCAGACAGCCACTTTGCTTTCTTGCATTTCTTTTTCTTTGGGATGGATTTCGTTGCTGCCTCCTGAACAATGTTACGGACCTCCGTCCATAGTTCCTCAGGCACTCTGTCTATCAGGTCTAATCCCTGAAATCTATTCCTCACCTCCACTGTATATTCATCAGGGATATGATTTAGGTCATACCTGAACGGTTTAGTGGTTTTCCCGACGTTCTTCAATTTAAGCCGAAATTTTGCAAGAAGCAGCTCATGATCTGAGCCACAGTCAGCTCCAGGTCTTGTTTTTACTGACTGTATAGAGCTTCTCCATCTTTGGCTGCAAAGGACATAATCAATCTGATTTCGATATTGACCATCTGGTGATGTCCATGTGTAGAGTCGCCTCTTGTGCTGTTGGAAAAGAGTGTTTGCTATGATCAGCATGTTCTCTTGGCAAAACTCTATTAGCTTTTGTCCTGCTTCATTTTGTACACCAAGGCCATGCTTGCCTGTTATCCCGGTGATTTCTTGACTTCCTACTTTAGCATTCCAATCCCCTATGATGAAGAGGACATCTTTTTTTGGTGTTAGTTCTAGAAGGCGTTGTAGGTCTTCATAGAACCGATCAACCTCAGCTTCTTCGGCCTCAGTGGTTGGGGCATAGACTTGAATTACTGTGATGTTGAATGGTTTGCCTTGGATTCGTACTGAGATCATTCTATCATTTTTAAGATTGTACCCCAGTACTGCTTTTCCCACCCTTTTGTTGACTATGAGTGCTACTCCATTTCTTCTAAGGGATTCTTGCCCACAATAGTAGATATGATAGTCACCTGAATTAAATTCGCCCATGCCTGTCCATTTGAGTTCACTGATTCCCAAGATGTCGATGTACAATCTTGCCATCTCATGTTTGACCACCTCCAGCTTACCTTGATTCACTGATCTGACATTCCAGGTTCCTAAACAATATTGTTCTTTACAGCATCGGATTTTCTTTTCACCACCAGACACATCCACAGCTGAGTGTCCTTTCGGGTTTGGCCCAGCCGCTTCACTCTTTCTGGCGCTACTTGGAAATACCCTCTGCTCTTCCCCAGTAGCATATTGGACACCTTCCGACCTGAGGGGCTCATCTTCCGGCGTCATCTCGTTTAGCCTTGTGATACATTCCATGGGGTTTTCTTGGCAAGAATACTGGAGTGGGTTGCCATTTCCTTCTCCAGTGGACCACATTTTGTCAGAACTCTCTGCCATGACCTGTCCGTCTTGGGTGGCCCTTCACGGCATAGCTTATGGCTTCATTGAGTTACGCAAGCCCCTTCGCCACAACAAGGCAGTGATCCATGAAGGGGATTTCCTTTAGGATTTCCTTTAGGATGATTTCCTTTAGGATGGACTGATTTGACCTCTTTGCAGTCCAGGGGACTCGTAAGAGTCTTCTCCAGCACCACAGTTCGAAAGCATCAATTCTTCGGCGCTCAGCCTTCCATATAGTCCAGCTCTCACAGCCATACGTTACTACTGGGAAAACCATAGCTTTGATTAGACGGACCTTTGTCAGCAAGGTGATGTCTCTGCTTCTTACTATGCTGTCTAGGTTTGCCATAGCTTTCCTCCCAAGAAGCAAGCGTCTTTTAATTTCATGGCTACAGTCACCATCTGCCGTGATCTTGGAGCCCAAGAAAATAAAATCTGTCACTGCTTCCATTTCTTCCCCTTCCATATGCAAGGAAGCGATGGGGCCAGATGCAATGATCTTCGTTTTTTTAATGTTGAGTTTCAAACATTTTGCACTCTCCACTTTCACCCTCAACAAGAGGCTCTTGAGATCCTCTTTGCTTTCTGCCATTAGGGTGGTATTGTCTGCGTATCTGAGGTTGTTGATAATTCTCCCGGCAATCTTAGTTATTACATTTTGAAGCTCCCTGGGCAGGTCACAGCATGAATGCATGTGTACCTTAAGTAAATAGCAGCGATTAACATTCATGTTTTTTTTGTTATGTGAACAGCAGCCATGAGAAACCTGAGAAAACTCAGTATGGTGGAGGGTGCAGTGGGTTGAGTTGAACTCTTTCTCTCCTGCTGCACTCTATACCAAATATGGGTTAAGATATGTATATATTAACAACAAAGGCAACCAAAATGACGGAGGGACTGGAGCAACTGCCCTATGAGGAAAAGTTACAATGTTTCTGGTTAGATTGTGTGTGTGTGTGTGGGGGGGGGGGAGGCAAATAAGGGTGTATAAAATTAGGCGTATAAAATTACGCATGGTGTGGAAAGGAAAGAAATGGCCTCACACACTCCCAGATCATATGTGGGGCTCCAGTTAAACAAACTGCCCCCTCTCTGAGAATCACTATTATATTGGGCATCTCTACACTAGCCTATGTTTCTGGTTAGATTGTGTGTGTGTGAAGCCATAAGCTATGCCGTGCAGGGCCACCCAAGACGGACAGGTCATGGCGGAGAGTTCTGACAAAATGTGGTCCACTGGAGAAGGAAATGGCAACCCACTCCAGTATTCTTGCCAAGAAAACCCCATGGAACGTATCACAAGGCTAAAAGAGATGACGCCGGAAGATGAGCCCCTCAGGTCGGAAGGCGTCCAATATGCTACTGGGGAAGAGCAGAGGGTATTTCCAAGTAGCGCCAGAAAGAGTGAAGCGGCTGGGCCAAAGCCGAAAGGACACTCAGCTGTGGATGTGTCTGGTGGTGAAAAGAAAATCCGATGCTGTAAAGAACAATATTGTTTAGGAACCTGGAATGTCAGATCAATGAATCAAGGTAAGCTGGAGGTGGTCAAACATGAGATGGCGAGATTGAACATCGACATCTTGGGAATCAGCGAACTCAAATGGACAGGCATGGGCGAATTTAATTCAGGTGACTATCATATCTACTATTGTGGGCAAGAATCCCTTAGAAGAAATGGAGTAGCACTCATAGTCAACAAAAGGGTGGGAAAAGCAGTACTGGGGTACAATCTTAAAAATGATAGAATGATCTCAGTACGAATCCAAGGCAAACCATTCAACATCACAGTAATTCAAGTCTATGCCCCAACCACTGAGGCCGAAGAAGCAGAGGTTGATCGGTTCTATGAAGACCTACAACACCTTCTAGAACTAACACCAAAAAAAGATGTCCTCTTCATCATAGGGGATTGGAATGCTAAAGTAGGAAGTCAAGAAATCACCGGGATAACAGGCAGGCATGGCCTTGGTGTACAAAATGAAGCAGGACAAAAGCTAATAGAGTTTTGCCAAGAGAACATGCTGATCATAGCAAACACTCTTTTCCAACAGCACAAGAGGCGACTTTACACATGGACGTCACCAGATGGTCAATATCGAAATCAGATTGATTATGTCCTTTGCAGCCAAAGATGGAGAAGCTCTATACAGTCAGTAAAAACAAGACCTGGAGCTGACTGTGGCTCAGATCATGAGCTGCTTCTTGCAAAATTTCGGCTTAAATTGAAGAACGTCGGGAAAACCACTAAACCGTTCAGGTATGACCTAAATCATATCCCTGATGAATATACAGTGGAGGTGAGGAATAGATTTCAGGGATTAGACCTGATAGACAGAGTGCCTGAGGAACTATGGACGGAGGTCCGTAACATTGTTCAGGAGGCAGCAACGAAATCCATCCCAAAGAAAAAGAAATGCGAGAAAGCCAAGTGGCTGTCTGATGAGGCTTTACAAGTAGCTCACGAAAGAAGGGAAGCGAAAAGCAAGGGAGAAAGGGGAAGATATACCCAACTGAATGCAGAGTTCCAGAGAATAGCAAGGAGAGACAAGAAGGCCTTCTTAAATGAACAATGCAAAGAAATCGAGGAAAACAACAGAATGGGAAAGACTAGAGATCTCTTCAAGAAAATTGGAGATCTCAAGGGAACGTTTTGTGCGAAGACGGGCATGATAAAGGACAAAGAAGGCAGGGACCTAACAGAAGCAGATGAGATTAAGAAGAGGTGGCAAGAATACACAGAAGAACTATACAGGAAAGATCTGAATGTCCCTGATAGCCATGATAGTGCTGTCACTGAACTTGAGCCGGACATCCTCGAGAGTGAAGTCAACTGGGCCTTAGGAAGCATTAGTAACAACAAAGCTAGCGGAGATGACAGTATTCCAGCCGAGCTATTTAAAATCCTAAAAGATGATGCTGTTAAAGTGCTGCATTCAATATGCCAACAAATCTGGAACACTCAACAGTGGCCACAAGACTGGAAAAGGTCAGTTTACATTCCAATTCCAAAGAAGGGCAACGCCAAAGAGTGTTCAAACTACCGCACAATTGCGCTCATTTCACATGCCAGCAAGGTGATGCTCAAAATCCTACAAGCTAGGCTTCAGCAGTATGCGACCCGAGAACTACCGGAAGTACAAGCTGGGTTTCGAAGAGGCAGAGGAACTAGAGATCAAATCGCCAACATTTGCTGCATCATGGAGAAAGCAAGAGAATTCCAGAAAAACGTCTCTTTCTGCTTCATTGACTACGCTAAAGCCTTTGATTGTGTGGATCACAACAAACTGTGGCAAATTCTTAAAGTGATGGGAGTACCAGACCACCTTACCTGTCTCCTGAGAAACCTGTACGAGGGTCAAGAAGCAACAGTCAGAACCAGACATGGAACAACCGATTGGTTCAAAATTGGGAAAGGAGTACAACAAGGCTGCATATTGTCACCCTGCTTATTTAACTTATATGCAGAGTACATCATGAGAAATGCCGGGTTGGATGAATCAGAGGTCGGAATTAAGACTGCTGGGAGAATTATCAACAACCTCCGATATGCAGACGATACCACCCTAATGGCAGAAAGCGAAGAGGATCTCAAGAGCCTCTTGTTGAGGGTGAAAGAGGAGAGTGCAAAAGCTAGTTTGAAACTCAACGTTAAAAAAACGAAGATCATGGCATCTGGCCCCATCACTTCCTGGCATATGGAAGGGGAAGAAATGGAAGCAGTGACAGATTTTACTTTCTTGGGCTCCAAGATCACCGCAGACGGTGACTGTAGCCATGAAATTAAAAGACGCTTGCTCCTTGGGAGGAAAGCTATGGCAAACCTAGACAGCATAGTAAGAAGCAGAGACATCACCTTGCCGACAAAGGTCCGTCTTATCAAAGCTATGGTTTTCCCAGTAGTAACGTATGGCTGTGAGAGCTGGACTATAAGGAAGGCTGAGCGCCGAAGAATTGATGCTTTGGAACTGTGGTGCTGGAGAAGACTCTTACGAGTCCCCTGGACTGGAAGGAGGTCAAATCAGTCCATCCTAAAGGAAATCAACCCTGACTGCTCACTGGAAGGACAGATACTGAAGCTGAAGCTCCAATATTTTGGCCACCTAATGCGAAGAGAAAACTCCCTGGAAAAGACCCTGATGCTGGGAAAGACTGAAGGCAAAAGGAGAAGGGGACGGCAGAGGATGAGATGGCTAGATAGCATCACGGATGCAATGAATATGAACTTGAGCACGCTCCGGGAGAGAGCGCAGGACAGGAAGGCCTGGCGTGCTATGGTCCATGGGGTCACGAAGAGTCGGACACGACTGAACGACTGAACAACAACAACAACACTAGCCTAAAATCCTGCATTTAAAACAGGGCTTTCTGCTTCTTTTTTAAATTGTTGTTGTTGTTCTTGTTCAGTTGTTAAGTCGTGTCCGACTCTTCGTGACCCCATGGACCATAGCATGCCAGGCCTTCCTGTCCTGCGCTCTCTCCCGGAGCGTGCTCAGGTTCATATTCATTGCATCAGTGATGCTATCTAGCCATCTCATCCTCTGCCGTCCCCTTCTCCTTTTGCCTTCAATCTTTCCCAGCATCAGGGTCTTTTCCAGTGACTTTTCTCTTCGCATTAGGTGGCCAAAATATTGGAGCTTTAGCTTCATTATCTGTCCTTCCAATGAGCACTCAGGGTTGATTTCCTTTAGGATGGACTGATCTGACCTCCTTGCAGTCCAGGGGACCTGTAAGAGTCTTCTCCAGCACCACAGTTCGAAAGCATCAATTCTTCGGCGCTCAGCCTTCCTTATAGTCCAGCTCTCACAGGCATACGTTACTACTGGGAAAACCATAGCTTTGATTAGACGGACCTTTGTCGGCAAGGTGATGTCTCTGCTTCTTATTATGCTGTCTAGGTTTGCCATAGCTTTCCTCCCAAGGAGCAAGCATCTTTTAATTTCATGGCTACAGTCACCGTCTGCAGTGATCTTGGAGCCCAAGAAAATAAAATCTGTCACAGCTTCCATTTCTTCCCCTTCTATATGCCAGGAAGTGATGGGGCCAGATGCCATGATCTTAATTTTTTTTAATGTTGAGTTTCAAACTAGCTTTTGCACTCTCCTCTTTCACCCTCAGCAAGAGGCTCTTGAGATCCTCTTCGCGTTCTGCCATTAGGATGGTATCGTCTGCGTATCGGAGGTTGTTGATAATTCTCCCGGCAATCTTAATTCCGACCAGTGATTCATCCAACCCGGCGTTTCTCATGATGTACTCTGCATATAAGTTAAATAAGCAGGGCAACAATATGCAGCCTTGTTGTACTCCTTTCCCAATTTTGAACCAGTCGCTTGTTCCATGTTTGGTTCTTACTGTTGCTTCTTGACCCTCGTACAGGTTTCTCAGGAGACAGGTAAGGTGGTCTGGTACTCCCATCACTTTAAGAATTTGCCACAGTTTGTTGTGATCCACACAATCAAAGGCTTTAGCGTAGTCAATGAAGCAGAAAGAGACGTTTTTCTGGAATTCTCTTGCTTTCTCTATGATGCAGCGAATGTTGGCGATTTGATCTCTAGTTCCTCTGCCTCTTCGAAACCCAGCTTGTACTTCCGGTAGTTCTCGGGTCGCATACTGCTGAAGCCTAGCTTGTAGGATTTGGAGCATCACCTTGCTGGCATGTGAAATGAGCGCAATTGTGCGGTAGTTTGAACACTCTTTGGCGTTGCCCTTCTTTGGAATTGGAATGTAAACTGACCTTTTCCAGTCTTGTGGCCACTGTTGAGTGTTCCAATTTGTTGGCATATTGAGTGCAGCACTTTAACAGCATCATCTTTTAGGATTTTAAATAGCTCGGCTGGAATACTGTCATCTCCGCTAGCTTTGTTGTTACTAATGCTTCCTAAGGCCCAGTTGACTTCACTCTCGAGGATGTCCAGCTCAAGTTCAGTGACCGCACTATAATTGCTATCAGGGACATTCAGATCTTTCCTGTATAGTTCTTCTGTGTATTCTTGCCACCTCTTCTTAATCTCATCTGCTTCTGTTAGGTCCCTGCCTTCTTTGTCCTTTATCATGCCCGTCTTCGCACAAAACGTTCCCTTGAGATCTCAGTGGCTTTTAAACTTTTTATATTGTATTTAGTGTTTTAACTTCTGTAAACTGCCCAGATAGCTTCAGCTATGGGGCGGTATAGAAATGTAAATCATCATCATCATCATCATCATCATCATCATGGGCGCAGCATGCTGTGCCACACCATAGTGCAAAAAGTCTGATCAGAAGCAGGGTCCTCGTGATTCTTGCACGCAAGCCCCACCATGTAATCTCAGGCCACGTTTGGTCGTACAGAATGAAATAGAATGAAAAAGAATCCAGCAATGCTTTGTGGCCCTGCAAGGATATAAAAATCTCTAATGCACGAGATCTAATGGATCCTCGTGGTTTCTAGAGGCCTGCCCACCATCTAATTACAGCGCACATCCACCAGCAGGTCATTCAGTAGAAGCAGGGATGCACTCTTAGTAAATGAAGAATAGGCATGTTCTGTAATTTGATAGCAGTTATGGGGATATCCCCTGTAAAAATCCAGAGAATTCATGAGGATCCATGCCCCGGACCCATGCTTTTGTACCATGCTGGATCCACAAAATACCGCAGGGGTAGTGCTAAGTACCTAAAAGGTCCAGGGCAAGGCCCATAGGACAAAACATTGCACAAAGAATGAGGGATTGGTGGGCGGTGACAGGGACTCCTTCCCCTGCTGCCTGTCAACCCCTTGCACTCTCCTTGCAAGGAAGGAGAGGATGAAGGGTTGGCAGGGGGCAGCAGCAGAAGTCCCCGTCGCCACCCGCCAACCCCTTGTTTTCTCTTTGCAAGGAGATAATGAGGGGTTGGCGGGTGGTGCGGGACTCCTGCCCTTGCCACCTGTCAACCCCTTGCGCTTTCCTTGCAAGGAAGGAGAGCACAAGGGGTAGGCAGGCGATAGTGGCAGTAATCCCTGTCGCTGAGTGGTTGGCGGGCGGGTAGCGGGAAACCGTGAGCTTGCCTGACTCATTGTGCAGCAAGTAGTGCAAGCTCAGAGATGCGTGAACCAGTCTGGGAGGCCAAGCTTTTTATCATTACCTTTCTTCCATTCCTGCCTGCATTTTACTTCAGTGTTGTGCACAATGGAGGCTCAGGGGGAGGAGCAGATGGGCTGCTGGAGACTCACGGACTGTGCAGTGCTCGTGGACGGGTCTGGTGAGTGCCATGTGGTCTGTGAGCGGGATCCAGAGGGTCAAGAGGGGAGTCCGTCAGACCCCACCCCCTTATCAGGTGCCCGCAACATCCCTAGACAGGATACTGAGACTCAATCCAGAAAAGACAGAGGTACTGTTAGTGGGTGATTCGTCTGCCTATATTTGTCTGCCTATAGGGGCTGGACTCAGTGGTCTTGTAGGCCCCTTCCAACGCTACTATTCTATGATTCTATGATTTGTCTGAATATAAGTGATATTCATCCTGTTCTGGAGGGGGTTGCACTCTCCCTAAAGGGTCAGGTTCATAGTTTGGGGGTGGTCTTGGATCCAGAACTTTCACTTGAGGCACAGATGGACATGGTGGCACGGAGCACCTTTCATCAGCTTAGGCTGGTATACTAACTACGCCCTTATCTGGACAGAGATAGCCTAGCTACAGTTACCCATGCTCTGATAACCTTTCGTCTGGATTACTGCAATATCTTATACGTGGGGCTGTCTTTGAAAATGGTCTGGAAACTTCAGCTTGTCCAAAATAAGGCAGCTAGATTATTAACAGGGACTGGTGAACATGATCATATTATGCCAGTACTTTTTCATCTGCACTGGCTGCCTGTCCACGTCTGGGCCCAATTCTAAGCCTTGGTATTAACATTCAAAGCCCTAAACTGCTTGAGGCCAGATTACCTGCCAAGCCCTAAGATCACCTTAGGGTGACCTTAGGGTCTGGGCAGGTAACACCTGTCCGGACCCCAATATACACCTGCTTGGACCTAAGATCAACTTCAGCAGTCCTTCTCCGTGAGCCCCCACCAAAGGAAGTGAGATGGGTGGCTACCAGGAAGAGGGCCTTTTATGCTGTGGCACCCCATTTGTGGAAGGAGGTTTCCAGAGAGATTCATCTGGTGCCTACATTGTGCTCTTTTCAGCACCAGATGAAGACCTTTTTATTCTCCCAGGTGTTTTAGTTTTCATTTGTTTTATATCTGCTATCATATTTTAAAATTTTGCACTGCTGCTAGCTTCTATTTGGTTATTATTTTTATTTTTATATTGTACTTTTAAATGTTTATATTGTATTTTAATTGTTTGTATTTTATTGTCCTGTATTTTATGGTTTTAATTGTTGGGAACCACCTGGAGAGCTTCAGCTATTGGATGATATAAAAATGTAATGAAACAAAGAAAGAAGGCATCTGAGACTTTTACAAAAATGTATGGCATGGAGCAAGCATATTGTTCGACTCCTCTTTCTCTCTCTCTAAACCAAACCAGAACTTTTCTCTCTCTTCAGGATATGATCCATCATCACCTGGAGATTCTGAGGAAGGAGAGGGAAAGAATTCTAGCATATAAGGCCAACACAGAAAAGGAAAATGAAGATCTGCTTGTAAGTATCAGTATTACGATGAAGGGAACAAGTGCTTCAACCAATATGTGTAAAAATGTAATGCAACATGCGGAGGAATCCGAAGCCCCGAGGCAGCCTGGCTCTGCAGAACAGCTGTTATTTGGAATGGCTGAACCTACCATAACAATGGTTAATGAACGGCCATACTGAGAGTGGGCCCTTTGTACATCTTTGGGAAACTTTTTCTCTAGTGGATCTTGGTTTAATGTCTGTGAAAACTTACAAGTACCTTTCCTATAGAAGTATTTTAAGCTTCTTCATGCTGTAAGGAGCGGCCCTATTTCTAACCCTGGCTACTGTTTCTCTCCTTTCCATCCACTTCCTGCAGGATCAAACAAAAGCAGAGAGGGAAAAGACAGTGGCTCTGTTCAGACAACTACATCAGTTTCTGGAAGAACAGGAGAAGCTCCTGTTGGCCCAGATGGAAGAGGTGGAGAAGGAAATTGCAAGGAAGATGGAGGAGCACATGGCAATACTCAAGGAGGAACTCTTCTCTCTTGAAAGTCTTATCTGGGAGATGGAAGAGAAGTGTCAGCAGCCAGGGAGTGAACTCCTGCAGGTGAGATGGTGGCAGGAACATCCCAGGATCCTCTCCAAGGGGAAAGCTGACTTCACAACAGTCATGCCTCTTTTGTCTGCAGAAGGAAGGGGCCCAAGGCAGGCACTGCAGATCCCCTAAGCAGTTGGCAACCATGAGAATTCTTGCCAAAGCAAAGGTGAGAAAATTGACAGCAAAGTAATCTTGCCTAACGGTGTTGCAAGACAGGAAGGCAAGGTCAGATCTGACCTTCCTGAGCTAATCAAAATTGCAACTATGTAGCAGCCCGAGGACAGGCAAAGCTTAATCCAATTATTCACGCATGTGCCAGCCCCGAAGTGAAGTCCCCAAAGCATGAATAAATTAGTATCCATCTGTAAAATTGGGAGTTTGTCAGTGTTGCTGCTGTTGCCAGTCACCCCAATATTCTGCTGTCTTTGACATGGAAAGGAAGGCTTCATTCCTGCTTGGGAAAGCACAGGAGAAATCTGCCATTCTGAAAGCCAGGCCTGGCGCTCAAAGCAGACCAGTGTACATGATACAAATGCATCTCCTCCTCTGGCATGATCATTTTCTCCCCAAACGTAGTCCTTTGGCATCTTCCCCTCCTTGAAAATCACTTTAAAAATCGGCAATGATCTATGCTGAGGCTCCAAATGCCAGCCGAGCGAAATCTACTCAACAACCTGTTCATTTCCACTTGCCTGTTTAAACTGGGAGGAAAGATTATTCTTGAACTAGCACACGTCATCGTTTCGAGAGACAGGATTGGGTTTTTTTGGCCATGGTTTGCGTTTTAATAATTAAGCTCAAATTCGGGGCAGATCAGCAGCACCCTGATATTTCATTAGTTAGGAGTCTTTGGCCCAAAGAAGCCCCCCACTTCACATAAGAGGACTCTTGTGAAACCCCCTTCCACCTCCCCCTCTTTGTTGCTGAAGAGGCACCCCACTGCCGGGGCCGGCCTTATGGGTGGGTGAGCTGGGCGCTCACCCGAGCTGAGGAGGGTGTCAAGCTGATCCAAGGGGGGTGCCTACACAAGCCCTACACCGTGGTAACACGGCAAAGCTTCAGGGCTGCCCAGCGGGGCCGGAACAACTTGCGCAATTCAGGGCTGCTGTCAGCCAGTGCCCCAGGCCTTCCTGTTTGCACCGTATAACAGAGTCAGACTAGTTGCTCTCCTATTTCACTGTCTTCATTCCTTCAGAGGCGACTAATCAACCACTACAAGGGCTGCCAACTTTTGATTTCACCATTACTGCTGAGTGTGGATGGGGAAAGGATCAGGGCAGGATCCGGTAGATCAGCAATGGTTCTTAAGAGCCAGGCTCCGAGTGCCGCTGCCTGTAGAGAATTTTTAAGGCTTCTCTTCCAATAGGCTGAGAAAGCCATCAGGGAGAGTGCTCTTCAAGGACTTGAAAGGTTGTCACAGAGAGGAAGGCCAGGCTCTCCAGAAACCCTGGAGAGGGTTCAGAGGAGGGCAACGAAGGGGACTGGAAACAAAGCCCTGTGAGGAGAGCCTGAAAGAACTGGGCATGTTTAGCCTTGAGAAGAGAAGACTGAGGGGAGATATGAGAGCGCTCTTCAAGTACTTGAAAGGTTGTCCCAGAGAGGAAGGCCAGGATCTCTTCTCGATCATCCCAGAGTGCAGGACACGGGATAATGGGCTCAAGTACAGGAAGCCAGATTCCGTCTGGACATCAGGAGAAACTTCCTGACTGTTGGAGCAAGACGACAATGGAACCAATTCCCTAGGGAGGTGGTGGGCTCTCCCACACTGGAGGCCTTCAAGACGAGGCTGGACAGCCATCTGTCAGGGATGCTTTGACCTGGATTCCTGCATTGAGCAGGGGGTTGGACTTGATGGCCTTGTAGGCCCCTTCCAGCCCTACTATTCTATGACTCTATGATAAAAATCACTCACCCAAACACACACACGGTGAAGGACCAGTACTGGCTACCCTTTGCCTCAATCTCCTCAAGTGTGGACCTTCATGACTGGCAGCCAAATGTGTGAGTGATTTCCATTGGGGTCATAACATTTTGGTTTTTGTCTTTAAGGGTGGAATCCCATGCATATTTAGATGGAAAAATGTCCTACAACTCCCAGCATTCTTCAGCCAGCCATGCTGGCTGGGGAACGCTGGGAGTTGTAGGACTTTTTCACCTCTAATCGTGCATATGAATGTGCCCTAATATATTTTTTTTAAGTAACAACAAATACAATTGCTAATGAAACCAACAGATGTTTGGCACCATCTTAGAAGAGGCATTCTCCTCACTCATGCAGACAGGGATGCCTCTTCTAAGGTGGCACCTGCTGTGACATGTATGTGCACTATCTCTACCAACATGGAGAGTCCATTTCCTTCTTCAGAACGATTGTTTTCCATTGTAGGCAAATGCATGGAGATTCAATTGAGTAATTTGCTAAAATTCATACTGTGAATTGACTATAATTTCTTTAATCAGCAGACAGCCCTTGTTTCTGCTGAGTTGCCCTCACATTGGGCAGTATAAGCCTAGTGATTAATCAGTGATGGCTTAGGGAGTTTCTCCACAACAATGGAAGGAGATGGAAGGAGAAGCCAATGGTGGCTTACCCAGATTTTTTAAGGAGCTGGCTTTGGTCCGCACAGGGCTCCACGAGTGAGTGCATCACACCAGTAGAAGTCTTTTTACGGAACATACTTCTGGGTTGTGGTGGTGGTGGGGGGGGGTTGGAGTGAACATCATCTGACTGGCAGGGGCTGCTCAACCAATGAGAGAGGCTTCCCCCGCCATCCAGGTTCTCCCCCCTTTCTCCCTTGATAAAATCTTGGGAGGTTTCCTCCCCTGTCTCGACAGAAATCTTTTTTTTTTTGCTCTCTCTCTCTCTCTCTCTCTCTCTCTCTCTCTCTCCCCGCCCCCCTGCATTAATTACTTCCTTACAGTGACAATCATTAACGGAACACAGTGTCCCCTTTCTCCTTTTCCCTGAAGCTCCAGATGCAGTTGCATTTCAGGAATAAGCCCCATTGAGCACAGTGGGGGGTACTTCTGAGTAGAGAGACACTAATTGGTTTGTGCTGGGAAAGACAAGGAGGGGAAACACATGGACAGGAAACACCCCTTGACTGGGGTCACGGTGAAAGGCACACCTCTGGGCAGGGCTAGCATACCCAAGCTAAATGCGGGGGTTGGGGCATACAGCAACTATACCGGGGAGAACCCGACTTAAGGAAAAGAATCGGACTTTAAGCAGTCTCAGGAAACCCGGTTTTTCTGCGATAAGCTCCAGGGTGGCTGCTGGATGGCCACAACATCATGTATCCCTAGCGACCTCAACACACAACCGGCTTGGAGTAAATTGCTCATGGAGACACCCCCTTATTTACACATGCGAGATGTGAATTCATTTAACGTTTAACAAGTGATGAACACGCATGTGTGAACCATCCGCCTAGGGTTTGTAGCTAGTGTTATCGCAGTTAGTAGATTTTCATCTTGCTGAATCATTTCATTTCATCACAAACAGCAGACAGCTTTGTGGCACTGTAATAGCTAACAAATCTTCTCTGGCATAAACTTTTGAAGACAGTATCCACTTCATCAGATGCATCTGCTGAAATGGACAGTACTCATGAAAGTTTATGCCAGAATTAACTGGTTAGTCTTTAAGATGCCACAAGACTCTTTGATGGTGTTGCTGCAACAGACTGACACAGCTACCCCTCTAGGAATGATTTCATCAGGAGTGTTCAGCTCGAAATGTCTGGCATTTACTTGCTCAGGGTTTGCTTCCACAGAGCTAATGCAAGAGTCAGTTTACAATACCTTTTGAAACAAAGGGGTCCAACCTAGAATCAACTTCTGCTTGTTGCTGAGGAGGGAGGATTACTGATTTCTACAAACATCCCGTTTGTGGGTGTTGCATGGGGGCTGATGCAAGGATTTCTGTGACTAATAATGGGTAACTAAAATATATGTTTGCATGCAAAACAAGGCATTGCACCCTGTCTACAAAAATAATTGTCTGAAATTGTTTTGCCTAAGTTCTGTGCCTCTCAATGTTTACTCAGAAAAAAACACCAGTGATTTCCATGGTACACATTCCCAAGTGTGCTTAGGCATGGGTCTTTAAATTGTGCCTGGATGCTGCATGACCAACAATCACTAAAGTGTAGAAGTTTTGGCTAGTAGTAAAACATTAGATCTGTGATTAAATAAGCATGTGGCTGTTACACATTGCAATTGTTGGTACAGTTCTGCTCCCTGGCAAAAGAAGCAGAGAAAATCCCACAAAAAGCCTTCTGTTCTACCAGTTCTGATTTATACCAACCTAGTGTCTGAAAAATAGTTTGATACGATTTGAGGGGTATAAATTAAAGAAGCCCTGCTGCCCTGCTAATTGACGTCATTATTTAACATGCTTATTTGTCCAAGCTTCCACTTCTGCTTTCTTGTGCAGAGTGGGTGTTGCATAAATAAATACAAGCTATCTCCAAAGACCCTCTTTATGCAGATGCACAAGCTCAACCAATTTAGCATGTAGGATGTACATGGGCTTATGTAGCCACAGATAGAACTGAGCAAGTGATATTTGTTCTGTTTCCGATACTGTAAATCTTTGGGTGCTTCCAGATGAGGCTTTTATTGTGCAATTGCCTTGCCTCATTCAACAAATTCTACAGGCGTCATCATATTCTTTTGGAACCCTCCTGTGTTTTCCCACTTCTTCTTCTGTCTCTTTTCTTTTCTAAGCACAGAAAATCTTTAAGGAGGGAAAGACAGAATGGCTGCATAGCTCAGGACTGGCCTTATGGGTGGGTGAGCTGGGCAGTTGCCCAGGGTGCCAAGCTGTGGTGAAGGGGGTGCCTGAACAAGCCATGCAACTTGGTAACAATGCCATGCTGCAGGGCTCCCTATAGGGGCCAGAGCAACTGGGGTAATTTGCCCCAGGCCCCCACAGAGCAAGGACCCCCTGCCTCAGTTCCTGTGTGTACCATTGGCCCCTGCCCAGACCCTGCCACGTTACTCACCAGATTTCTTGGTATTTTGTTAGAAGTTTTCGTAAGAGAGGAAATGGTATATTAGAGTATAAGAGGACACCGAATCTCAACATGTAATTGTGACATAATGGGATCTCTTCCAGCCCGTGACGAAGTAAATATGTTACGTAGTTGTGTATGAAACACAATAGATGCTAATTTCAGGCTTAAACTGGCTGTAAAATATATCCTTGGGAGGCTGGAAGGGGGGGAGCGGCCTGCGTATTAGCAAGGCCTGCCGCCCAACTTTAAGGGAGTCTAAACCCATCATGGAAAGGAAAAACCTTTCTTTATGTCTGTGCAGCAATAGAGATAAGATTGGACAGGCAGGCTTGTGACTGCAGACCAAGTGGCCTCAGTTACAGAGTTGGTTGTAAGGAGAGAAGGAACAGGGAGGGCTTTAAGGAGGGATCCTGTGCCAGAGAAGGAGGCCTGTTCTTGTCACAGAAAGAACTCCAGGCCAGCCAGAGAAAATGTTCAAGGACTGAGTGAATGTCACCTAAGATTTCCAGGCAAGATGCCCCTGGAGAGTAATTTGCTGTGGCCACTACCACAGGGAAAGGCATAGGAGTGGTGAGAGGCCAGGCCTGAAGGGAGGAATCCTTCCTTAGTGAAGAGTAGAGAAAGCCGGCTGTAGGCCACAACAAGAAGACCTGTGAGACTGAGCCCCAGGAAGCAGAAAGAAGATCTGCCAGAAGGGTTTGGAATTTGGAGGGGGTACTCAGGAGAAGCACAACCCCTATTTCTTTATCCCCATGTAAGAAAAAATAAAGCATGTCTATTATTCTGCTTGATCCTAAGGCAAGGAGGAGCTGCAGGTGAGAATTCTCAGATGTAGTCTGTGCAATGTAGTCTGTGCAATAATTCTCGCATGTGGCCCTGAGCCTTTTACACGTATGCATGGGTCATAGAATCATAGAATAGTAGGGTTGGAAGGGGCCTACAAGGCCATTGAGTCCAACCCCCTGTTAGAAAAAGAGACTCCGTAACTGTTGGCGTCTCAAGTTACATAAAAGCCCGAGTGGCGAAAAATGTAGGCAGAGCAAAAAGAAAATCATACTGACGTGCTCATGACTAACAGTTTGGTAAGCTGATACTGACTGTTTATTGGCTATTGACTTGGTGAGCCGATGTACTAACTGTTTCATTGGTTACTGGTAAGAACAATAGAAGCAATATAGTATAAAAGGCTTCTGCACATGTGTCTCGAGGTCCAGACTGCTCTGCACCCGTTTTGCAAAACGTTTCAATAAAATAGTGTTGGATCCACTGCTGCCTGCCTGGCATCCTTTCCTTCTAAACCGAAAGCAAAGACTATTTTTATCTAACAATTTGGTGCCGTGACTCGGATCCTGCTTCGGGGCGCGTCCCCTTCGCGCTGAGCCGAGGGGCCACGGAGGAGAAGTGGCCACAGGCAGTTGTTTACACTGCCTTCTCCTCACGATGGTGGCGGCAGAGGCGCTCGGGGACCAACGCCAGAGGAAGAGGGAGACGTGATCACTCCTTTTAGGCACCGGCAGTGGATCAATAAGCAGCTGGACGCAGCTGCGGGCGGGACAGAAGAGGCTTTTGGGGTAAGTGAAACAGCTTACATTAGGGGATAAACGCGGGACGGTGGTGTGTTTGTGCTTGTGTGAGACGCCTACGGGCGAAGCGAGTGGGGAGCCCCGATCTGCATTTCCTTACCCCGGAGACGGGCTAGGTCAGAGGAGGGCGAAGCGCAAGAATTGCTGACTGAAATTCCCACCGTCATGGGCGGGTCCCAATCTAAGTCTGCGAAGAAGTCCCATACGCCCTTGGAGTGTTGTTTGCGCAATTGGTCACGTTTTAAGCAAGATTATAGAACTAAGATGACAAAGGATCATCTTGTCTTTTTTTGCACTCGGGAATGGCCAGTATTAGAACCCAAATGGCCACCCGAGGGGTCTTTTGACCCAACCTTGGTATCTGATGTGCGAACAACAGTAGCACAGAGGGGAAGTTGGGACCAGTTCCCTTATATTGATTCGTGGGCAACTTGTGTACCCCTCGGCGGCAGGCCCGCCCCATGGGTAATTAAATGTATATCCTTGGCCCTCCCTGTGATAATTAAGAAAAAAAATTGACCTTCCCTATTAGAGAGGTCCCCGACTCTACCGCCCACTATCCTCAAGAGACGTTGTTTGTTTATGTCCCATTCACGACATCTGACTTGTATAATTGGAAACAATTTAACCCCTCCTTTGAGGAGGACCCCAGTCCATTGTTGTCCTTAATAGAAAATGTGAGGCTCACACACAATCCTACCTGAGACGACACACAGATGTTATTAAACACTTGTTTCCTTAGTCAGAAACCGATTATTCTTGCCGGCGCGCGCCAAGCTTAGGGAGGAGCTCCCCCTTGTGACCGAAGATCAGATAGCAGCAGTGTTGCCTTTAAGACAGCCTGATCAGAGACTAGCCACCGCTGCACAAAGGCAGAGGCATGCTGTATTTTTGGCTCATTTTAGCAGGCATGAGACAAGCTGCGCAGAGGGCCCCCAATTTGCAAAAAGTTCTGACTTTAAAACAAGACAAAAACGAGCCTTCTGCCGTGTTCCTCCGAAGGCTAAGGGAAGCCTTCACCAAATATACTGACATTGACTTGAATGATCCAAATAATTTAAGGACCCTCACGACTCAGTTCGTGGGAAATAGCTGCCAGGACATCAGAAAGAAGTTGCAAAAAGTTGAAGGAGGCTTGGCAGCTGACCTAGGAGTTTTAGTTGAAGTAGCTCAAAAGGTTTATGAGAGGCGAGAAAAAGAAGAAGAAGGAAAAGAAAAAGAAAAAGACAAGAAGCAGGCCAAGCTCCTTGCTGCGGTTCTTAAACCTGACAAAGAGGGAGCTAGAAAGGGGAGGAAAGGGGGAAGGAAAGGATCTCCCCTGGGGAAAGATCAATGTGCCTTTTGTAAGAAAATGGGACACTAGAAGCGTGACTGTGAGGCTTTGAAGCAGAAAGAGAGAGGGGAAAATATGGGAGGAGCGCAGAGAGTTCTGTATGAACAGGAAAGAGATTAAGACAGACTGGGGCCCGGCCCCCTCTTAGCCGTCTCTGAGGCAAGACGGGACCCCATGGTCAAAATAAAGGTTGGGGGCCGCTCCTACAAAGCCCATGTAGACACAGGGGCCGCCCCGTCCGTCCTCCCCCTCAGTGAGCCCCCAACGGGAGGTGGGGGGGTTCACCACCATAATGGGGGTCGAGGGAAGGGCAACCCAAGTGCCCCTCTCTCGTCCCCTGTTCACCAAGGTTGGAAAAACACACCTAGAACATGCATTTGTCTGTACCCCCTCCTGTCCGGTGGCATTGCTAGGGAGGGACTCATTGACTAAACTCCAAATTGAGATTGCTTTTACTCCTGACGGAAGGATGGAGATACGGCTCCCTAAACAGCAGAGTAGTAACTACCAAATGGCCCTTTTAAAGGTTGCAGAAAAATCCACCCCAGAGGCCACTGAGGACTAGAGCCTAATAGAAAACAGAGTCAACCATCTAGGGGGGGTTATAAAGTGTCAAAAGAAAAAGTACAGTTGGCCCAACCAACTGTAAAATTCCTAGGCCACCACTTAACTAAAGGGACTCGGAGCCTAGGGCAAGAAAGAGTCGAAGTCATCCGTGACACTCCTGTCCCTAAGTCCCCCCGCGAATTGAGGGCCTACCTGGGGTTGACCGGATTCTGCCGACTATGGATAGCAAACTATGGGGAGACAGCGCGGCCGCTGTATGAGGCGCTGCAGAAAGAATAAATAAGTCTTTCCTCAGTCTTAAAGCTGCTCTTGTGTCACCACCCGCACTGGCCATACCAAATCCCAGCCGGCCATTTAGACTTTATGTGCATGAAAATAAGGGCATAGCTTGAGGAGTGCTTTGCCAGCGAAAAAGGCCCTCTTAGAGACCAGTGCGATATTATTCCAAAGTCCTAAATGTCGTAGCATGAAGATGGCCAAGTTGCATAAGAGCAGTAGCGGCAGCAGCTCTGATCTGTACCAAAGCCGAGAGAATGACAATGGGAGGACCCATTGAAGTTTGGGTGCCGCATAGAGTGCCGCAAATTTTGGGATCAGGAGGAGGAAGCAAATTTCTCAACCCAGCCCGGCATTCCCGATATGAAATAGGTTTACTAACAAACGAAAACCTCACTTTTAAGGCTTGCTCTAGCTTTAATATCGCCACACTACTGCCAACATTACTGGGCACAAATGGATCAGGACTCCCAGATCATGACTGCCTTGAAGTATTAGACCTAGACACCAAAGGCCGACCGGACCTTGAGGATGAACCAATAGAGGGAGCCAGAGATCTGTTTGTAGATGGATCTAGCTATATGCTGGATGGAAGGCGCTACACAAGAGCGGCCCTCTAGACAAAAATGTGCACGAAGAAAGGTTGCCTCCTCATTTCTCCGCCCAATCCGCTAAGTTGGTAGCCTTAACAAGAGCCCTGCAGGCAAGCAAAAGGAAGCGAGTATACCGATAGCAAAAATGCCTTCGCCGTTGTGCATGCTCATGGGCAACTGTAGAAAGAGAAGGGATTCCTTACAGCAAACAGACCTCCAGTGGCTAATGGCGGCCTAATAGTGGATCTTCTAGATGCCCTCCAGCTACCCTCACAAGTAGCTGTTGTCCACGTCCGACCCCATGGGAAAGAAAAAGAGGAAAAATGGAGACAGGGAAACCAGAAGGCAGATGAGGCCGCAAAAAGAGCAGCCAAAGAGGGAATCCAAGGAACATTCCTCATTCTACCCAAAAGAAAAGAGCACCCCACATACTCCCCTGCTGAGTTACGGATGGCACAAGAACACGGAATAAGTCCCTGCGACGACAGATGGATCCAGATGACAGATGGAAGACTGCTTCTTCCACAGACCCTGCAGAGGGTTGTTCTAAAACAAGTTCACCATTCTCTTGGACACCCTGGAGCATCAGCCATGATTGACTATTGCAAGAGGCTGTTTGTCTCCCCTAGCATAACTGTATGTGCCCACCGACTGGCCGCAACCTATAAAGTCTGCCAGAAGACCAACCCTCCCAGGGCACCCCCTCCTCCAAAAGGAGGGCGACCATAGGCCTACTATCCTTTCCAGAGGGTGCAAATTGATTTTGCTGAGATGCCACCATGTAGGGGTTACAGGTATTTGCTTGTAATAGTATGTCAAATGACAGGGTGAGTAGAGGCGTTTCCATGTAGAAACTGCCAAGCTAAAACTGTTCTTGCTAAATTGTTACAGGAGGTTCTCCCTGCCCGAAGTTATAGAGTCCGATCAGGGCTCACATTTCACCTCAGTTATTACACGGGGGATGGCACAAGCTCTGGGAGTAGAGTGGCATTTACATTGCCCCTGGAGGCCCCAGGCAAGTGGACAGGTTGAAAGAATCAATCAGAGCCTCAAGGAGACTTTAACCAAACTCCAACAAGGGGTGAAGCTCACCTAGGTTGAGGCTCTGCCAATAGCTTTAACGAAGCTTCGAAGGATGCCAAGAAAGGACATAAAATTGTCCCCCTTCGAACTGATGTTTGGGTTCCCGCCTCGGGTACACTGCGGAAAGAGGGAGGAAGTCAAGTGGGAGGTGGGTGATCAGATGCTAAGGGATCAGTTGACTTCTCTACAGTCTGTTCTTTCACAGCTACGAGCTTATTCCGTTCCGTTACAGAGACTGCCGTTAGATGCACCTATCCATCTCTTCCAGACGGGAGACGAGGTGTTGCTGAAAAAGTAGAATAAAGAAGCTTTAAAGGAAGGGTGGGAGGGGCCTTATTTGGTGGGACCAACCAGCCACTCGTGTGTAAAGCTTGTGGGTTCTAGCAAATGGACACATTGCAGCCAGATAAAGCCATTTAGGCAACCCTTGCTTCCTTCTGTCACCTGGAAAGAACAGAAGGACACGGGCAACAGTCCTCTGCTCCCTGGCACCCCTCCAGAAGCTGCCAGGGACACAGGCGAAGAAGCCATCCAGGAGCCACAATCACCTGTAATATACAAGTCACAACATCTGAGAGAAGCTCGGGATCGAATTACAAAAAACTTGTAATATGAAGCAAGTATTGTGGGTGGTGTTGGTAATGTTAGTCAAAAAAAATATTAACATAAATGGTGATACCTCAAAGACTTGGGCTTGACAGCTTTAAGATAAAACCCCAAAATGTCACACCTACAGCCCTCAGACCACTTCTGGTACAGATCCCTGAGAAAGAGAGGCGTCCCTGGAGAACCAGGTTAGGAATCCCAATAACAGAGGAAACTGATAATGTGCGGTTAGAGTGGATAAAGTATACAGCCAAGTCTTTAAATAAGTCTGACTGTTTTGTTTGTGCCACAGGGAGATCTGTAGCAAAGGTGCTGCCCTTTCCACTGGGATGGGACACTCCTTCCCTCCTCACCTGTGTGATCCGTTTGTTCCAGCACCCTAACGCATGGGGAAAGAAAAAAGTGCCAGACTCTCAATGAACTATACCCGTGATGCTATAAAGAGATTGGCTGAGCAACTAAATGCCACCAGCCAAATGGCTTGGGAAAATCAGCGTGTTCTTGATATGTTAGCAGAAAAAGGAGGGGTTTGTGTCATGCTAGGTAGACGGTGTTGCACCTTCATCCCTAACAACACTGCCCCAGATGTCATGGTAACAAGGGCTTTGCAGGGCCTCACCGCCTTGTCTGAAGAATTAGCCAAGAATTCAAGGATTAACAACCCCGTGACTGCCTGGTTAGAGAAATGGTTTGAAAAATGGAAACACCTAGCAGCCTCAATCCTTATTTCGCTTGTAGTGATGATAAGAGTTATAGTGTTATTTGGTTGTTGCATTATCCCCTGTGTTAAAAGCTTATCCCAGCGATTGATAAAAACCGCTGTCAAAACAGATGCTCTTGCTTTATTGTACCAATAAAGAGGCTCCGTTTTAAACGCTTTAAGACATGAATAAAGACTTAAAGGAGGGAATTGTTAGAAAAAGAGACTCCGTAACTGTTGGCGTCTCAAGTTACATAAAAGCCCGAGTGGCGAAAAATGTAGGCAGAGCAAAAAGAAAATCATACTGACGTGCTCATGACTAACAGTTTGGTAAGCTGATACTGTTTATTGGCTATTGACTTGGTGAGCCGATGTACTAACTGTTTCATTGGTTACTAGTAAGAACAATAGAAGCAATATGGTATAAAAGGCTTTTGCACACGTGTCTCGAGGTCCAGACTGCTCTGCACCCGTTTTGCAAAACGTTTCAATAAAATAGTGTTGGATCCACTGCTGCCTGCCTGGCATCCTTTCCTTCTAAACCGAAAGCAAGGACTATTTTTATCTAACACCTTGACCCATATCAGCCCACCCGCACTTTAAGTTCAGAAAGAGAGGCCCTTCTCATTGTCCACCTGTGAGAGCGGTCAGGTAGGTGATCACACGTGAGAGGACGTTCTCTGCAGTGGCCCCACTCCTTTGGAACAAGCTGCCATCAGAGGTCCGCCATGCTCCATCATTGCAGGCTTTTAAGAAGGCCTTGAAAACATATTATTTTACCTTGGCCTTCTCTTGATGTGACTGCTGTTGTTGCTGTTACACTGTTATCGTTATGGCTGGTTTTGTTGCTGGCTTTTATTGTTTTTATTGCTTTTAATATTTTAACTGTTTCAATGTTTTGTTTTTGCTGCAAGCTGCCTTGGGAGGGCCTCTGCCCTGAAATGTTTCAAATCAATCAATCAATCAATCAATCAGTAAGAGGCAAAAGCACAGTGCTGCCCCCATGGAGACTCCTGTTGCTGTGGCAAAGCCTGGAGGGGGGAGGAAGCCCTTTCTAGGGCTTCCTGAGGCTCCCCGCTGGTCTGCGCTAGAGGCCCTGCGAGCACCTGCAGGCCCAGGCTTAATCCTGCAAGGACGGCAGTGTGGACCAGGCTGCCTTCTGCGTCTGGCCACCGGGGGCGGGGGGGCTGCAGAGCTTCCCAGGTCAAGCGGATCAGGACTCCTATGGGATACAGAGGTTAATGCCTAACATTAGCAACAGGATTTCAGTTTGAGGGTGATGTGATTTAAAGACTAAAACTTGAACATTTGAACGTTTCTAGATGCATATGTCACCCTATTTCAAACGGTATCGTCCTAATACCAAATCAAACGAACAAACCAGACTCCCCTCGGCCAGGACCCTTCTTGCGCAGAAGGACTTCTCGGAGAAACAGCATCGCCGCCTTGTGGCCCAGTGAGGTAATGGCTGGGATTTGGTCTGCTCAGGGAACCGCAGCTGCAGCGACTGGGGGTGATCCTTCTGCACAGGCAGGATGAGACCACTTAGGCTGGCATGAAGTGGCCTTTATAGCAGGGTGCCCCCTAAATCTGTCTCAAGCCTGGCTAATGAAAGGAGGGGCTCTTTTTCCATATGTTGATTTATTTACACCATGCCACTTCGCTATTCATCCAAAAGGCTCCTTTCAGAACTGTGTTCAAAGGCAGCCCCACGTATAACGCTTTACAGTCATCTAATCCAGAGCAGTATATAACAAAGGCTAGGTTATTTCTGCCCAAGGTTGGTTGGCACAGCTGGTGCGTGGCCCTAAGCTGGCCTCCTCTCACATTTGCCACCTCAATCCTCCTCATGGTAGGGCCAGATCCACTCTGTCCTCCATCATGGCTCTCACCTTCAAGAGCCTGCTGCCAGTGGAGCTTGTCCAGACATCCCCCTGCTTGGCTTCCAGGTCTGAGTCAGGACCTTACAGCAACCACAAGGGTTCAGGTGCTGACTCCCAATGGAGCTCATCCCCCTGCCCTGCAATTCCTGCTGGGGACGGAGAGGGGCGAGGGAAGCCTCCAGGAACTGCTGTAGGCAGCACCACCAATCCTGGGAAGGCTGAGATGACACTCAGGGGGTCCAGGGCCAGCCACGCCTGACTGCTGCCTGTGGATTTCCCCATCATCTCATCTAGTAGAGAACTCGGTGGCTGAGCGCTAACAGCACTGGAGCCAAAATGGGCCCATTCAGAAACCAGAGGAAGGCGTCCGCAGGCTCAGGAGATCTCCAAGGTTTGCAGAAGGGCAACAGGACTTACAAAAAGTAAGGGGGGGGGCAGCTGCATGAGGACTGACCCATGAGGACTGCATAAGCTTTGCAGCTGTGGAATACTGAGTGTCATTTGGAAAAGAACAAGGGAAAAGGGGGAAGGAATGGAGTATTGGAAGAGTATTGGAGCAGGGCTGGCTGGATCCTGAACAGGAGCTCTCCCATTCGGAAGATGCTCTGTACTTTGTTCTAACTGATACCATGAGCCTGAGAACACGTATCTGAGAAAGAAAAGGGACGCTGTTTGAGACTCCTCCTGGATCCATCATGTCATTAGAAGCGGAAGTGACTCCTCTTTCAAGGGGCTCCTATTATCACCTTCAGGTAGTAGATGAACTCTGCCCTTCCTTGGGGAAGGGTAGTCTGGCCACTGACAACCCTGCATTTAGATCAGTGTAATAAACCTTCTGTGGGGCTCACCATGTGCTCGGCCAGACATGCAGCCATGGGACAATGGGGTGGTGATGACACTGGATGGGGCACATGGCTAATCAGATATTTCAGTCGTGTTACAGAATCTGCACTGACTACTGATTAGGGGTTCAGCACACGGGGGCAGAAACCCGCATCAATACTGGGGCTTTCTCCATCCGCTTTCATTGCAGGATTAGATGGGGCTCCTTTCCACAGTGGTTTCTAATTCATTGTATTCTGTTCCTTCCCTTTTCACCGGGTGGCTACTTTTCAGCCAAAAGCCATCACACGCACTGCGGGCATGAGATAATTTCCTCCCTGGTTCCTGCCCCTTTCCCTCCCCTTGCACATTACTGGTGGTTTGGTTGTGACTGACAGGCCATGCGGGTGGACAGCAGCTTCCAGTAAACCGCCTGAGCCCTGCCCTCGAAGGCCCTGACCTCCCAATGAACTGCTGGCATGCTGGCCATGCTGTGCTGTGGAGTGAGCTGCCGAAGTCAGGAGCAAAAGTTGGTTCATTGCATTCAGTCACACCATGGCAGCAGCCGGCAGATCAGTAGATTGACACACCCACCACCCCGATGTCACTGCCGTTGTCAGCATGACTGCACCTCCCCCCCCCAATCACCCACAGAGCAGTTTCTTCGTGCTATGGGAGAAATACGCGGGGACATCATGATGCTCCCGTTGAACAGGTTGAAAAAATACTGCATTTTCCCCATTTGGGGATAACACAAGATAGGCAGGGGGGAAAGGCGGGAAAATCCCTGGAGGATTACAACTTCGTGTACGGGAGCTGCAATCTTTGAGTGGCCACTCATGAACGTGCGATAAATTGCAGGTGTAGAGAAGCCCTTAGCTACTGAGCCACGTCCAAGGTCCTGCGTTTGGCATGTAAAGCCTGGAATAACTTCATGGAATCATAGAATAGTAAGGTTGGACAGGGCCTACCAGACCTCTGAGTCCAACCTCCTGCTCAATGCAGGAATCCAAGTCAGAGCATCGCTGACAGATGGCTGCCCAGCCTCATCTTGAACTTGGGACAGGTCACCCTGTGGATCACGTCCCTCAACAGAGATCTCTGCGATCTTCGGTGGAAGCTTTGCTAGTTGTGCTGTGACCTGCAGAGTACCATCTGGTGGCAACCCAGAAGCAGGCCTCCTGCATGGAGATGCCCGCCTCATCCAACGTCCCCCCGCCTAACATTTGAGAGGGGCCAAGTATGGCCTGTTTTAGGCTCTTGGCTCAAGTCATCCCTGAATGATTGTGCTGCTCCGTTAGCTTGTTCATTAGTTATTGTGGTTTTATTTTTGGTTTTACATATTTAAAACATTTTAACTGATGAGCTTTTCTATTTATTCTTATTGTTTTACTTTTTCATTTTGTAAACCACTGAGAAGTATTTTTAGATTTGGTAGTTGTTCAGTCGTTCAGTCGTGTCCGACTCTTCGTGACCCCATGGACCATAGCACGCCAGGCCTTCCTGTCCTGCGCTCTCTCCCGGAGCGTGCTCACGTTCATATTCATTGCATCCGTGATGCTATCTAGCCATCTCATCCTCTGCCGTCCCCTTCTCCTTTTGCCTTCAGTCTTTCCCAGCATCAGGGTCTTTTCCAGGGAGTTTTCTCTTCGCATTAGGTGGCCAAAATATTGGAGCTTCAGCTTCAGTATCTGTCCTTCCAATGTGCAGTCAGGGTTGATTTCCTTTAGGATGGACTGATTTGACCTCCTTGCAGTCCAGGGGACTCGTAAGAGTCTTCTCCAGCACCACAGTTCGAAAGCATCAATTCTTCGGCGCTCAGCCTTCCTTATAGTCCAGCTCTCACAGCCATACATTACTACTGGGAAAACCATAGCTTTGATTAGACGGACCTTTGTCGGCAAGGTGATGTCTCTGCTTCTTACTATGCTGTCTAGGTTGGCCATAGCTTTCCTCCCAAGGAGCAAGCGTCTTTTAATTTCATGGCTACAGTCACCGTCTGCGGTGATGTTGGAGCCCAAGAAAGTAAAATCTGTCACTGCTTCCATTTCTTCCCCTTCCATATGCCAGGAAGTGATGGGGCCAGATGCCATGATCTTCGTTTTTTGAATGTTGAGTTTCAAACCAGCTTTTGCACTCTCCTCTTTCACCCTCAACAAGAGGCTCTTTAGATCCTCTTCGCTTTCTGCCATTAGGGTGGTATCGTCTGCATATCGGAGGTTGTTGATAATTCTCCCAGCAATCTTAATTCCGACCTGTGATTCATCCAACCCGGCATTTCTCATGATGTACTCTGCATATAAGTTAAATAAGCAGGGTGACAATATGCAGCCTTGTCGTACTCCTTTCCCAATTTGGAACCAATCGGTTGTTCCATGTCTGGTTCTTACTGTTGCTTCTTGACCCTCGTACAGGTTTCTCAGGAGACAGGTAAGGTGGTCTGGTACTCCCATCACTTTAAGAATTTGCCACAGTTTGTTGTGATCCACACAATCAAAGGCTTTAGCGTAGTCAATGAAGCAGAAATAGACGTTTTTCTGGAATTCTCTTGCTTTCTCCATGATGCAGCGAATGTTGGCGATTTGATCTCTAGTTCCTCTGCCTCTTCGAAACCCAGCTTGCAATATATAAATTGATTGTGGCCTCTGAAAGCGCGTCTTAAGGGATCTCATCCTCTGCTTTTCTGGCTAGATGAGTCCCTGACAGACTGAAACCAATTTCATGAACATCTGCATTTAAACATGACAGTACTTCACATTCTGTTGCCATGTCAATCCGGTAGGGATGTATGGATTGTGGAAAATCTGTTCTGCCTGTGTTTTGTGGATTGCCAGGCACCTTTCATTCCGCAGTCCACCCAGCAATGTAATCGGATTTTTTTTAGTTCCCAAATTTTTGCAAAATGTGCAAAATCCCCTCCCCTGCCATGTGCATTTTCACACCTTAGCCTATGGGGAAATGTGCATTTTTGGCCCTTTAAAAAATGCATATTTTATGGACGATGAAATTTGTGCAAATCGGGAAAGTTAGAAAGACAGTCTGGAAGTTTGCGGAAGCCACCCGGCGGTAGGGATGTTGGAGAAAACTGCCGCGGACTCCAATGAGGCTGGATTCTTTGGAATCCGGGCTCCGGAGTCCGTGGCGGAACGGCCCCACTTACCTCCGCTCCAGGAGGATTCTGGCTGGAATGGCATGCCTGCTCCGGATCCTCAGCCGATATGGCAATGGTGCCTGCCATTGCCATTTTGCTTGTTGAAAAACAGCTGTAAAGCCCTGAGTTTTATGTAAATAAAGCTGTAAATGGCTGCGAGGGCTTTATGGCTGCAAGTGGCATCCACAACGCCACTTGCGGCTGTCTTTCAACAAGCAAAATGGCAATGGCAGCTGCCATTGCCGTATCGGCTGAGGATCTGGAGGCGGCATGCTGGTCCATGGAATCCAGCGGATGTGGAGCTGCTCCAAAGGATCCTGGGGTGAAGGAACGGATCACCCCCCCCCCCCCGCGGAACCCCTCCTGGAACGAAAGGTAGGGGATCTGTACATCCCCACCTGACAGAGAGAAAACCGGTCTGCTGAGGAATCTGCCAGTCAGAGACATCAAAATCCGAACTCAGTTAGTTCTGTTTCAGATTTGCCCGACATCCCTAGGATCCTGCCCCGTTTGCCTGTGGATTCTATGTAGTGTCAAAAGCTACACCTGTAAGAAACTCTAAGAAGAAAACCCTTATCTGTCAGTATAAAAGACACGGCCTTCAGCACATCCTTTCCAGTTGCCGGTGTTTACAGCACAAGACAGTCTGTTGTAAAATCTCTGCAGACATTGTTACAAGTGGGCATGGAACATTTCATCTGTTTTATGTTTCCATATATGCACAGGCCTTGCTTGCAATGTGCTCTACTAATTGTTAACAACAACAACAACAACAATCTGTGTTGTCTCATTTATGTTCTGTGTATTGCTCCAGCCCTTCAAAGGAGGCCTAACAAAATAGCAAGAGGCCAAAACGGGTCGGGGCTTTTCGTCCATAAAATGGTTTATCCCGTCCCGAGACTGTTCTCTCTTTCTGTGTTGTCAGTTATGGAACTTCCTGCCCAAAGGCTCTGCTGTGTCTCCTCATCCCCACCATCCTTCGAGCACCGGGTGGGTTAGTGAAGTCCAGGGAGCACCGTGGATTGATGAGGGAATCTGAGGTGCCCCAGGGAGTCAGCAATTAGAAGGGTGACCCATTTCCTGCAGGTACCAGCTCCTGAAGCCGGTGCTGTCCTCCCAGAGGCTGAGTGTGGCTGCAAGCAGGGATGAACCTGCAGGGGGACCAGAGCACAAAAGCTCACTGGGAGGCATCGCTTCAGGCTCCCTCCCATCTGTTTTGTGGTGAGGGGCTGCCCATGCCTGGGCTTCCCTGGGCACCCACCAGGACTAGTCTGGGAAGGGGGATATGAGCCCGGGACTGCAGGGCCTCCCTGCTGCAATGTTTATTCTGTGGGTTTCCCATTCACCCCCTCTAATCGTGAACTCAGGTGGCTGAGTGCCAACAGGGCTGATGCCGAAATGAGGCCACTGAGAAACAAGGAGGAGGTACCAGCAGGAACTAGAGAAGTCTGGGATTTGTAGAAGTACAAAAAAACCCCATCTTCTTTTAGCATAATGTAACAGGGCAAAAGACCCCAGCCCAATGCAGACTGAGCATGCTCAGTAGCCGTGGCAGGTTGAGTGTCAGCTGACAAAGAAATGTGTAGCGGTCTAATGGAGCCCAATTGAAACTGTGAGCCTGAGAAACTTCCGGTTTGGGACCGATGTAGCCCTGGCAGCTTCCACGGACTCTCCATGGGAGCTTTCTCAAACAGCTTTTTAAAAGGTTGAAAAACCTTTTCATCTACCCCCTAGAATTGAAGGGGGGGGGCAAGGCAAATAGCTCTGGATTTTTGCCTGGAGCAAGGTAACCTCCACGTGATAGTGGAGGAGTTGGATGCCAGGGTTATCCCCCAGGGCTGTACCAACGTCAAAAGCTGCAATGAGACTCCTATTTTATATGAGAAAACAGGGCTGGCGTATTCCATAACAATATATCCTGCAAGAAAAATCAGCAAGCTATGAGAGATAATTTAAGAACTTTGAACAATATTTGAGAACATCAGAGGACCTGTAAGATTTACTGGAGAACCCTATGGCTGAACAGAGGAGACAAAAAGGGCTTGCTTCAACACCTCCCACAACTCCCGTGTCAAAGGTGCCGAAAACAGAAGATTTAGCAGAATTATTTACAATGACGAAAACCCTATCTTCGCAATTTTCGGGACTAGTTCAAAGGCTGGACTTAATTCCAAATTCCATCACTGATATACAGAGAGCCGTGGATTTAATTAATGCATCACAGAAAAAAATGGAGTCCAAAATTAATGAGCTTGACGACTGTGGCAAGAAATGAAACTACTACACAAGTTATTTGTAAAAATATATCTGACAGAATCTCTCAATTGGAGGCCTATACAAAGAGAGCCAACGTACGTATGGTGGGGATTAAAAGCTTGTCTAATTATGTGAAATTGTCTACTTTTGTGGATAAACTTTTCCATGAGATACTTTCTATATCCTCTGATTATTCTCTTGATATTGAGCAGGCATTTTGTGTGCCAGATCCTAAAGGGAATGATTATACAATTATAGTTCAATTTGCAAAAGTCTCCACAAAGTGTTATATCTTGAATTTGGCAAAACAAGCTGGAAGCCTTTCCTGGAAACAGGAAAAAATTATGCTGTTCCCAGATTACATCAAAGAAGTGGCAAATAAAAGAAGGCAATTTATCAAAGCAAAGAATCTGGCAAAACAAATGAACTTACAATATTACTTAAAATATTCTGCTACACTTTGTATTGTGTCTGAAGATCAGATGAAGAAGTTTACGAATCATGAAATGGCGGAGGCTTGGTTGAATGTTAAATTGCATGAGAACTCTGTCACAACTCCATGAAATGGAATTTCTAAATAAGTACTGTTAACTGCTTGTGTGTAGCTTTCATGATCTAGGCTAACTCAGAAGAAATGATTTTATGCATATTTCTTTACCTTTATGAATTTTCTTTTTATTATTATTTTTCTCTCTTTCTCTTTATGTTTCTTCTTCTATTTTGTATTTTAAAATAGACAAAATATCTAGTATAAAAATATTATTGACTGTTGAAGATTCATCTTGTTTTATTATTATACAATACTATATTCTCTCTTTTTGATTACTATAATTATTATTATTACTAATATTCGGGCTTTTGGGAATGAAGAGTAGAACTGTTGCATTGATATAAAAGATTGTTTTACTATATTGTAAGATTGTATAATATAGCTTTTTAAAAAATAGAATACCATTGGAAGTTGGGAGACGTTGGAGTCTAAATTTAATTCTTCAGGGGTGGAGAGGGGGAGAGAGGGAGGGAAGGGGAAAGAACTTGTTTCTTTTTTCTTGATTTCCTTTCTTCCTCTCCTTTATTTTTCTTTTTTCCTTTCTTTCTTCTCTTTCTGTTATTATGGTGTCCTAACTAAAATATTGTATGGATGAGAATTGAAATACTGAGTAGGTTGTTGGTAATTTTGGTAGTGTTTATAAAGATAAAATAAATTAAAATATATTAAAAAAAGAAAAGAAACGGTGAGCCTGAGAACATGGTTGTTGTTGTTCAGTCGTTAAGTCGTGTCCGGCTCTTCATGACCCCATGGACCATAGCACGCCAGGCCTTTCTGTCCTCCGCTCTCTCCTGGAGCGTGCTCAACTTCATATTCATTGCATCGGTGATGCTATCTAGCCATCTCATCCTCTGCCAGCCCCTTCTCCTTTTGCTTTCAATCTTTCCCAGCATCAGGGTCTTTTCCAGTGAGTTTTCTCTTCGCATTAGGTGGCCAAAATATTTGAGCTTCAGTTTCAGTATCTGTCCTTCCAATGAGCACTCAGGGTTGATTTCCTTTCGGATGGACCGATTTGACCTCCTTGCAGTCCAGGGGACTCGTAAGAGTCTTCTCCAGCACCACAGTTCGAAAGCAGCAATTCTTCAGCGCTCAGCCCTCCTTATAGTCCAGCTCTCACAGCCAGACATTACTACTGGGAAAACCATAGCTTTGATTATGCGGACCTTTGTCGGCAAGGTGATGTCTCTGCTTCTTACTATGCTGTCTAGGTTTGCCATAGCTTTCCTCCCAAGGAGCAAGTGTCTTTTAATTTCATGGCTACAGTCACCGTCTGTGGTGATCTTGGAGCCCAAGAAAATAAAATCTATCACTGCTTCCATTTCTTCCCCTTCCATATGCCAGGAAGTGATGGGGCCAGATGCTATGATCTTCGTTTTTTGAATGTTGAGTTTCAGACCAGCTTTTGCACTCTCGTCCTTCACCCTCAACAAGAAGCTCTTTAGATCCTCTTCACTTTCTGCCATTAGGGTGGTATTGTCTGTGGATCTGAGGTTGTTGATAATTCTCCCAATAATCTTAATTCCGACCTGTGATTCATCCAACCCGGCGTTTCTCATGATGTACTCTGCATATAAGTTAAATAAGCAGGGTGACAATATGCAGCCTTGTCATACTCCTTTCCCAATTTTGAACCAATCGGTTGTTCCATGTCCAGTTCTTACTGTTGCTTCTTGACCCTCGTACAGGTTTCTCAGGAGACAGGTAAGGTGGTCTGGTACCCCCATCTCTTTCAGAATTTGCCAAAGTTTGTTGCGATCCACACAATCAAAGGCTTTAGCATAGTCAACGACGCAGAAACAGACGTTTTTCTGGAATTCTCTTGCTTTCTCCATGATCCAGCGAATGTTGGCGATTTGATCTCTAGTTCCTCTGCCTCTTTGAAATCCAGCTTGTATTTCTGGTAGTTCTCAGTTCACATAGTGCTGAAGCCTAGCTTGTAGGATTTTGAGCATCACCTTGCTGGCATGTGAAATGAGCGCAATTGTACGGTAGTTTGAACACTCTTTGGCATTGCCCTTCTTTGGAATTGGAATGTAAACTGACCTTTTCCAGTCTTGTGGCCACTGTTGAGTGTTCCAAATTTGTTGGCATATTGCGTGCAGCACTTTAACAGCATCATCTTTTAGGATTTCAAATAGCTCAGCTGGAATACTGTCATCTCCGCTAGCTTTGTTGTTAGTAATGCTTCCTAAGGCCCACTTGACTTCACTCTCTAGGATGTCCGGCTCAAGTTCAGTGACCGCACTATCATGACTATCAGGGACATTCAGATCTTTCCTGTATAGTTCTTCTGTGTATTCTTTCCACCTCTTCTGAATCTCATCTGCTTCTGTTAGGTCCCTGCCTTCTTTGTCCTTTATCATGCCCGTCTTTGCACAAAACGTTCCTTTGAGATCTCCGATTTTCTTGAAGAGATCTCTAGACTTTCCCATTCTATTGTTTTCCTCGATTTCTTTGCATTGTTCATTTAAGAAGGCTTCTTGTCTCTCCTTGCTATTCTCTGGAACTCTGCATTCAGTTGGATATATCTTCCCCTTTCTCCCTTGCTTTTCGCTTCCCTTCTTTCCTCAGCTACTTGTAAAGCCTCATCAGACAGCCACTTTGCGTTCTTGCATTTCTTTTTCTTTGGGATGGATTTCGTTGCTGCCTCCTGAACAATGTTACGGACCTCCGTCCATAGTTCCTCGGGCACTCTGTCTATCAGATGTAATCTAACCTTAAATCTATTCATCACCTCCACTGTGTATTCATAAGGGATATGATTTAGGTCTATGGTTTTAGCCTGAATGGTTTAGTGGTTTTCCCTACGTTCTTCAATTTAAGCCGAAATTTTGCAAGAAGCAGCTCATGATCTGAGCCACAGTCAGCTCCAGGACTTGTTTTTACTGACTGTATAGAGCTTCTCTATCTTTGGCTGCAAAGTACATAATCCATCTGGTTTCAATATTGACCATGTGTAGAGTTGCCTCTTGTGCTGTTGGAAGAGTGTTTGCTATGATCAGCGTGTTCTCTTGACAAAACTCTATTAGCCTTTGTCCTGCTTCATTTTGTACACCAAGGCCATGCTTGCCTGTTATCCCGGTGATTTCTTGACTTCCTACTTTGGCATTCCAATCCCCTATGATGAAAAGGACATCTTTTTTTTGGTGTTAGTTCTAGAAGGTGTTGTAGGTCTTCATAGAACCGATCAACCTCAGCTTCTTTGGCCTCAGTGGTTAGGGCATAGACTTGAATTACTGTGATGTTGAATGGTTTGCCTTGGATTCATACTGAGATCATTCTATCGTTTTTGAGATTGTACCCCAGTACTGCTTTTCCCACCCTTTTGTTGACTATGAGTGCTACTCCATTTCTTCTCAGGGATTCTTGCCCACAGTAGTAGATATAATGGTCACCTGAATTAAATTCGCCCATGCCTGTCCATTTTAGTTCACTGATTCCCAAGATGTCGATGTTCAAT
Source organism: Heloderma suspectum (assembly GCF_057233095.1). Taxonomy (NCBI): domain Eukaryota; kingdom Metazoa; phylum Chordata; class Lepidosauria; order Squamata; family Helodermatidae; genus Heloderma; species Heloderma suspectum. Next base: position 362,202,896 of record NC_139459.1, on the reverse strand, counting down.
CTTGCCATCTCATGTTGGACCACCTCCAGCTTACCTTAATTCATTGATCTTACATTCCAGGTTCCTAAACAATATTGTTCTTTACAGCATCGGATTTTCTTTTCACCACCAGACACATCCACAGCTGAGTGTCCTTTCGGCTTTGGCCCAGCCGCTTCACTCTTTCTGGCACTACTTGGAAATACCCTCTGCTCATCCACAGTAGTATATTGGACACCTTCCGACCTGAGGGTCTCATCTTCTGGCATCATATCTTTTAGCCTTGTGATACGTTCCATGGGGTTTTCTTGGCAAGAATGCTGGAGTGGGTTGCCGTTTCCTTCTCCAGTGGACCACATTTTGTCAGAACTCTCCACCATGACCTGTCCGTCTTGGGTGGCCCTGCACGGCATAGCTTATGGCTTCACTGAGTTACACAAGCCCCTTTGCCACAACAAGGCAGTGATCCATGAAGGGGTGAGAACACGGACTTGCCAATAAATCCTGGGAAACCCAGTGTCACTGATGCCCAGTTCTCTGTGCTTTCGACGGCACCCCTTCCCCAAAAGTACTCATGAAGGCCCCAGGCTTGCTCACTGAACGGGACTTACCCATTAAATGGTTGCCCGTAAGCCTGTAAGAGGCTGGGACTAGCAGCTGATGGCAAGGGGGGCATTAACCCCGCAAACACAATCACACCATTGCACCTGATTTGCATGGCTCAGTTTATTGCAATGTATTTGGATGCCCTTTTCCCAAAATGTTCTCAAACGGTTAGAAATGTTCCAGCTCCATTGATCCTTTACGTAGCAACTACATAACGCACCATTGCAACAGAAGAAGTGGTGCAGTGCTAGTCAGGGATTCCCTTTGCCCATGGATGCCCCCTGCCCCCCAGTTCCTTGGACCTCCTCAGGGAAAGGACAGAATGCAAGCAAGAAACACGGGAGAGCTGCAGCCAAATATTGCAGCGCAAGTTCTTCTCCCCATCCCCAGTGCACCTCTTTTGGATTCAGCCAGCCAACCATGCAGACCAATTCATTCCCCCAAGTCCAGCTTTCTGTTTTGAAAAGGCAGGGTAAGTGAGGGAGGCTCTGAGCTGCCTTAAGGGGAGAGCCTGAGGGGCTCTCTGAGCACATGAAAGAAGGGCAGAAGGGTCTCTCCAGCGAATGAGACCCCAGGGAAGGCGTAGAGGAGGGTTCCTCTGTCAGCATTGTGAAAGGCCACCCGCCCCCCCTCACAGTTCAGAGACACCCGGATCCTCTTCAGTTCCCCGCTCAGGGACAGGGGAAGGTCGTAAGGCTTGTATCTAGTTTGACAATTCTGCACAGCCCAGATCCCGTCCTCAGGGCGAACATCAACCCCACCCTTCCTTCTTACAGACTTTCTGGCGACCCCCACAGCCCACCCTTCCTCACTTCCGACGATGACTTCCCAGAAATGTCTGCCTGCTGTGAATCCCTCATGTCCCAGGACAGCAGGATAGGAGCTGAATCTTTCAGGCTTGTCAGGCAGCTTTTGACTTTTGTCTCCAAATCTCACACTTTTATAATCCTCCGACAGGATGAGCCAGGGATTCGCTGTGTCTGGATCCAGAGTCACATTTGCTGTTGGGGATGGAGAGAGAGGAGAAAAGATGAGCAGAGTCCTCTGGGACAATGACGGAGGTCTCAAGTGTTCGCACCCCACAGGAATCCCAGGTTCCCGTTAAAATCAGGAAATATGGAAATAACCCAGTAGAAGAACTGACATGCTCAAGCAGAATGAATGTGCCCCAACCAATTCATCTCCTCACTTTCCCTCCCTCTTTCCTCACTGCCCACCCTCACTGACCCAACTCCCCCTCCCCTTCCCTCCCTCCTGTCTCCTTGGTAACCAGCCACACCCGTCCCACTCCGCCCCTCCCAACTGGCCCCTCCCACATAAGGTTCACGGCATGGTATTCACTCATTCAGACCTTCCGTCTCCTGCCCCTCCTGTCACTCAACCCATTTCAGAAGACGTACAAACAAGAACAGCCCCACACACTGTGCTCTTCCATGGCTCCAGATGAGACTTGTACGGCACCATCGCCTCATTCCAGGAATATTACAGGGGGTCTCGATTACTTTGTCTTCCACTTGTGAACCTTCTGAGTTTTCCAACTGCTTCTCTGTCTTTTCCTGACTGCATACATTCCATGAGACGGGACCAAGCTGGGTGGGCCCCTGGCCTGGTTAGTTATGAGGCCGCTTCCTCTGAAACGGGCCAGCCACACGTCAGCCAGGAGCTTCCTTCATTCATGCAGGGTCGCCCACTTAGGCAGAAGCATATTAGCTTGTAAAACAAATTAAAAGGATTTTTAAAAACCAGGCTGACAAGGACTTGTATTCCGTGGCTTTGAGGACCTACAGATTTTTGAGAGTGTTCATTGAGGGGGGTGGGGAATGAGAAGGAACTGGATGGGGGGTCAGACAGAATTGGCTCTCCTCGGAATGCCAGAGGCCGGGGAGAAGTCGCTATGGAGAGGGCCTTCAGGCCCTGCTTGTGGGTCTCCCAGAGGCCTCTGTTCAGATTCTGTGGTTAACAAAATGGTGGACTAGATGGACCCCTGGTCTGATCCAGAAGTGTTTCTGCAGAAGAGTCACGTGGAAAACAAATAGAATCATATCTGTAGATAGGAACTGATCTCCTCCCTCATTAGCCATATAACTGCATTCAGCCTCTTTGTACATACAACAGATTTCTGGGTTGGTCAGGCTCTTCCGTGTCTTGAAATGCTCCTCTGTGACACGTACCTCTGCCTGTGCAAGAGCGCATGGGTGGCCGGTGCGCCACACGATGGGGAACTCTGCTTTTTCAGGGTTCGTGACTGTACTGAGCCCTGCCTATGCACAGCCAGCTGTATGCATGGACACGTGTTGTTGTTGTTGTTATTATTGTTATTTCCATTTCTATACTGCCCAATAGCCAAAGCTCTCTGGGCTGTTTACAAAGATTAAAAACATTAAATATACAGTATGCAGAGATTAAAAGTAATTTACATAAAAAACGCACGAACACACAATATACACAACAGAAGTAAAAAGGTAAAGGTGCCTCCAACCAGTCGTGTCCGACTCTAGGGTGCGGTGCTCATCCCCGTTTCTAAGCCGAAGAGCCAGCGCTGTCCGAAGACGATTCCGTGGTCATGTGGCCGGCATGACTGAACACCGAGGTGCACGGAACGCTGTTACCTTTCCCACCAAAGCGGCACCTATTTATCTACTTGCAATTTCTTGCTTTCGAACTACTAGGTTGGCAGGAGCTTGGACTGAAGACGGGAGCTCACTCCGTCACGCGGCACTTGGGTCTCGAACTGCTGTCCTGCCGACCTTCTGGTCTGCAGTTCAGCATCTTAACCACTAAGTATATCTAAAACAACTGCAGACAAGCAATCTCAAAGCAAACAACCACAACCATAAGCCATTCCAGGATCGATGAAACTGAACATATGCTGCCAAATGCCTGAGAGAAGAGAAAGGTCTTAACTGGGCACCAAAAAGATAATGTCAGCTCCAGGCAGGCCTCATCGGGGATAGCATTACAAAATTGGGGGGCCACCACCGAGAAGGCCCTCGGTGAACATATGATGTGCTTTTTCTTAGTAACTAAGAAAAAGAACATCATATCCAAGAAATCTGTTAAAGTTCAATCTTTATAACATTTTAGATAAAGTCAGGGCCAGAAATATTGGAACAAGGATAACTGTTTTGGCAGTTGGCCTCTGTACACTACCACACTGAAGTTGAAAGGAAACACATCCAGATGGGAGTGAAGTCAGGACTTTCAGCTGTAAGGCAAAGGGTGTGACAAAAGTGGGGCACTAACCATTCAGAAAGTACAGCCAGTGGCATACACACACCCCCATCCTTGGTGGCTCATAAGTAATGGAACAAGCCAACATCATTTCAAACTTAAGGATCGCCTTTAATACCTGGATGAAAATCCTTTGAGGTCAATGACTGCCTGAAGTCTGGAACCCATGGACATGACCTAGTGCTGAGTTTCCTCCCTCAAGATGCTTTGCCAGGCCTTCACTGCAGCTGCCTTCAGCTGCTGCTTGTTTGTGGGTCTTTCTGCCTTCAGTCTTGTCTTCAATAAGCGAAAAGCATGCTCTATTGGGTTGAGATCAGGTGACTGACTTGGCCATTGCAGAACATCCCACTTCTTTGCCTTGAGAAACTCTTGGGTAGCTTTTGCTGTCTGTTTTGGGTCATTATCCATCTGCAATATGAAGCGGCGTCCTATCAGTTTGGCAGCATTCGGCTGGTATAGCCCTATACGCTTCAGAATTCATCCTGCTGCTTTTCTCAGCAGTCAGGTCATCAATAAACACCAGTGACTGGCTCCATTGGCAGCCATACATGCCCATGCCATAACACTGCCTCCACCAGGTTTGACAGATGATGTGGTATGCTTTGGATCATGAGCTGTTCCTTTCCTTCTCCATGCTTTTCTCTTCACATCATTCTGGTGCAAATAAACCTTGGTTTCATCAGTCCAAAGAATCTTATTCCAGAACTGGGCAGGCTTTTTTAGGTGTTTGCTGGCAAGGCTAATCTGGCCTGTCTGTTCTTGAGCGTTACCAGTGGTTTGCACCTTGTTGTGAAGCCTCTGTATTTACATTCATAAAGCCGTCTCTTGACTGTAGATGTTGACAATGACATGCCTACCTCCTCAAGAGCATTCTTGACCTGGCTAGATGTTGTGAAAGGGTTCCTCTTCACCATGAGCAGAATTCTGTGGTCATCCACTTTAGTTGTCTTCCGTGGTCTGCCAGGCCTTTCACTCTTGCTGAACTTGCCAGTTAATTCCTTCTTTTTCAGGATGTTCCAAACTGTTGTGTTGGCCACTCCCACTGTTTTTGCTGTCTCTCTGATGGGTTTATTTTGTTTCCTCAGCCTAATGATGGCCTCCTTCACTTGCACGGACACCTCTTTGGACCTCATGTTGGGAGTTCCAGTGAACAGCTACCAAATGCGACACTCGGAACCACCTCCAGGCCTTTTATCTGCTTGCTTTATCATGGGGTACCCAGGGAACAGGCCACACCTGGCCATGCAGCTGCTTGTCAGCCATTCGTTCCATTACTCATGAGCCACCAACAATGGGGGTGTGTGCATGCCACTGGCTGTCCTTCCTGAATGGTTAGTGCCCCACTTTTGTCGAACCCCTTGCATTACAGCTGAAAGTCCTGACTTCGCTCCCATCTGGGTGTGTTTCCTTTCAACTTCAATGTGATGGTGCACAGAGGCCAACTGCCAAAACAGTTATCCTTGTTCCAATATTTCTGGCCCTGACTGTAAATTATCTCGATTAAATGTCAGTGAGTCCGTAGTTAAGTCTTCATCATGCTACTTATACTTGACCTAGGTAAACGTTTTTTTAAAAAGGGGGAGATAAGAGAGGTGGTTTAAGGCAGAAGCAAAGGCAAACACCCCCCGTCTTGAGGGACTGTAGGCTGGGCGAAGAGAGGAGGGGCCTCGTCACAACCCTCTTGCCATCACCCTCTGTCTGTGGATTCACTGTACATCTGAAGAGGCCAAACATCGCTGTAGAGCTGCTGATTACTCACAGTAATCCTATTTTGGGCACTGTCCTATGGATTGTGCCTTCAGTCGTAAGCCCTCAAACCTGGAGGCTTGCGATCATCCAATGCAGGGTGGGAGCAGCAGCAGAGGTGACCTTTGCTTCCCTGCCCTCCGATCTTTCCTTTTTTCACCAGCAGGGCTTTTCAGGGGACACTTCAGAGGAGCAGAGAAGGAGGATGGAGGTTGCTCAGGGTAAATGCCCCCTTTTACCCTTCTCCAAGGGTGGTATGGCTCTTTCCAGGCCAGCTGGGAGGGGGAGGGATCTCCGATTCCCCTCCAAGGTCGGAGCATTGTCTCCGCCCCTGGAGCAGAGAATCCAAAGTATCCGAAGGCCCCTCAAATGCTGCCTAGGGGCCATGGGATTGCTCCCTTGAGGCTGCGAAGTGTAAAGGACAGAACTGTTTAACCCCAATGAAAAGCAAGCAAGCAAAATGTCAGGAGTCCACATTCCTCCTGTGCACTTGGTCCCCATTGTAAATTTACCTTTCTTCAGGTGTAGTCCAGGCAGCAGGGCATCTGGGGAAGAGAAATTATATCAACATTAAGAAGCACACTATGAATCAAGGAGAAACAAACACATCTGGCAGACAGGGAATTATAACTTTAACTTGCTTGCAAATTACAGCACAGTCCTATGCATGTTTACTCAGTGACCGTGTTCGCACAATCCCAGGCAGCACCCATGGGTGCTAGGTTGCCAGTTCAAGCCCTCGGTCACAGCTACTTGTGTTGTCCAAACCAGATGGGGGTGGCTTGTTGGGGATGATAGCAAACCACCCCACAACACTGGAGCAGAGTCCCTGGTTAGTTATTTGGAGGGTTCCGGGGACTAGGTAGGGAGTCAGGAGTAATACACTGGTAGGAACCGAGAGAAGAGAGCTTATGCTGAGGCCTTTGGGGGCTCTCCATGTAGCGAGGGCAGCAAACATGTGGTCCCAGGTAGCCTCCCATCCATGCGCTCTCCAATTTCACTTCCCAGTTAACTGCAAAAGACAAAAACCTCTGAAGATGAGGTGAGCAGCTAAAAGGAGGCCAAAGGGAGAGTCCAGAAGTCAAGTCTGAAGAATTAGCTGAAACAGAAGTGCTGGGAATTGAAATTTTAGGGCAAATGGACAAATTTAAAATTAACAAGTCACTGGATCCAGAAGGTAGACTATACACTAGAGCAGAGCTTTCCAAACTGTGTGCCACGGCACATTAAGAGTGTCAGCGGCAGTGTGTAGGTGTGTCGCGCGAAATGCAGAAAATTGTGCGGAAGGGCACCGCGGAGCTCCCTTACTCGCGTTTGCTTCCCTTGGCGCCTCCCCTGGAACTTCCTAAAGCAGCTAATGTTAAAGCAGCTAAGCCTTAGCTGCTTTAACATTAGCTGCTTTAGGATTGTGTGGCATCTTGACATAGAGCGCACGTGACTGGCGGTGTTGGAGCAGTATGGCGAGGTAGAAGCGCGGGGCGAAGAGAGGGGAGGGGAGGCGCCGCCCTGGGAGCAGAGCTTGGCCGGTGCCGGTGTGGAGAAGTGGCAGCAGCCACCAGCCCTGCGAGATTTCGAGCGCACCCTTTGCGGACTTAATTGTGGATTAACCACCCACCCGCAGTGTACCACCGGAGAGTGCTGGAACTCTCTGCATTATCTGCATTGCAAATATTTACAGCAATATAGCCTTGTAGTGAGACATACATATTTACACCATTTTTGTTGGACTTTTGCTTCTCTACTTCATGTGTTTTTGCAGCTGAGCTCCTACCTGGGCCTATGTGTCCTAATATGTATTGTAAATACTTTAGTTAATTTTGTTTATTTTTCAAATTTTCTTGCACATATTTACATACTGTTACTAATAAATGACAACAATGTATGTTATTATCTTACAAATCATATATTTTAAAAAATATAAATGAAAGGTTTTCATATGTTCTATCCCCACACATTTTGTTATTACAATTTATGTATGTTTTAATTTATGTAAAACAAAATAAAATAAATGTTGATGTTATATGGAACTTGTCACTAAAATTGGTGTTTATACTGGAGATTAAGAATATAGGCCACATAACACCAATATTTATAAAGGATTGCCAATGGTTCATTGACAACTCTCCCAGGTAAATTGGTGGAAAGCTTTATTAAAGTGGGGATAGTTAAACATATAGAAGAACAAACCTTGCTGAGCAAAAATCAGCATGGCTTACACACAGGGAAGTCCTGCCTCATCCACCTTTTGAAAGTAAGGGTGCCATCCCCTGGGCGGTAGACACTCTCTAGACAGCCATTGGATTTTTCGGTTTATGGGAACCGAGCTCGGAGTCAGCACTCCAAGGTCACTTCCCACCAATCCAACTCCCCGCCCCCTCCCCAGCCGCCCTGTAGGCAGCACGGTTCATCCCTGGCTCTGCGCGCAGGAGGATTGCGCCTTTTTGGAAATTAAGAAGCATGCCCAGGATCACATCCTTATCTCTCATGTGGGCCTGATCCAGACATTGGCTCCCTGTCCCATCTGCCTGCCACCTTGGGCAGCGAGAGAAACAGAACACCACCAGCAGGGCAGGAATGCCTGCAAGGCCCTGTTCAGGAGCTGGCACAGGGTGACAAGCAGCCCTTCCATCTCGCAGGAAGTCAAAGAGCACTTGGGTGACTGTGATGGTTGCAGCACTCTAGCTGGGAGACGCGGGTGGGAGGCGGAAGAGGAGATGGGCCAGGCCTTTGCTGGACTGCTGAGAGAGGCGGAGCAGGGGGAGGAATTGGCTGCTTATGGACCCCTCCCCCTCCATTTCTGAAGCCAAAGGAAGGACAAAGCAGGAGGGCCAAAGGAGGAGCCAAAGGCAGAACCAGGACAGAGGATGTATTTAATCCTCCCTGCTATTGCTGAAACAGCCCTTGGGCACCACAGAGTATGTATAGTTGTCATCCGATATGAGGACAGGGCCTCATATAGTCATAGCTATTTAAAGCAGGGGTGCAGAACCTCCCACCTGTGGGCGCAATCTGACCCATGGGGCACCCCAGTTTGGCCCAGGCAGCCTCTTTGGGTTCCTCCAAGGGATGGGACTTAGTCTCCAGGCCCCTCCCCCTGGGGGAATCCCCTCGGAGGGCATCCCTACTGCTGTCTCTGACTCACCCATGCTGGATAGAGAGTGAGCGCTCTTCCCCACCTGAGAAGGATGTCTCAGATTGGAGAGGCAGCAGGACTCACACACTTGGGGAAGTGGGGCTGCTTGCCCTGGTGGGGGCAAGTCCCAATGCCTCCCGCCTTTCCTCCCCACTGCTATCTCTGACTGGAGAGAGCAGTGGGGGGCGGGGACACACACAAGATAACAGAGAGAGCAGTGGGGATGCACAGCAGCCTGGGCGTTCAGACTCATCCAGGTTGGGAAGAGAGCAAAAACTGGTCCACACACGTGGGCTAGTTCCGATGCCCAACGCAAATCCCTGTGCAGATGAGTAAGTCCCAGTGCCCAGGCTGCCCTGCATCAGATCAGAGGGAAGATGTGACATCATCCAGCCCGTGGGCGGGGGGGGGGAGGCACTCTGGCCTCCACCCCAAAATAGTGCTGCCACCCTGTTTTAAAGAAAAGGTGATGGAGAGGAATAAACGGACAGTTGTCACAGTGGAGATGAGTAGTGGGGTCCCCAAAAGGGACTCATTACTCATCTCTTTCTTGCGGTTTAGATTCACGCGTGGGTGATATGGAGTCAAGAATGAGCAGCCAAGTTTGTGGGTGATACCAAATGATTCGTGTGTGTGTGTGTGTGTGTGTGAAAAACTAAAGCAGGACTTGAGAACCTCCCCCCACTCCCCGCACGACCTCTCCAGACTGGGTGGATGGGCAATAAAATGCAGAGGAGCTTTTCCTGGAGGAAAAGGAAATGGTGGCCAGGCTGCCCAAATGGAAGCTTTGCTGCTGTTACCACCATTTGGAGCAACAACAAAACAAAATAAAATAAGATAATGCCCAGCATATACTCCTTGCAGCCATGCGTCATTACCTTTGAATTGCTTCATGACTCCTTCCAGAAAAAGATTTATCTCACAGAAGTCCCAGACTCTCCACTTCAGCTCTGGAGGGAAAGCCACTGGATTCTCAAATGTCTCCTTCTCGCTTCTGGTGGAGAAAAAAGGCGAGTCAGGGGAGACATGAGAGAGGTGTACAAAATTATGCATGGTATAGAGAATGTGGAGAGGGAGGCATTTTTCTCCCTCTCTCATAACACTAGAACTTGGGATCATCCCATGAAGCTGATTGATGGGGGATTCAGGACAGATAAAGGGAAGGGCTTCTTCACACAGCGCATAGTCAAACTTTGGGAGTTGCTACCACAAGGTGCAGTGATGGCCACTGTACCATAGGCCTGCTGCACTTATGTCTGCATCTGCATTGTTAGGTGTGCCCCAGGCGGGGCTAGTGTTCGGGAGGGAGAGGAAGGCGGGCGGGGCTTCCGAGGTTGTGCAGGTTGTGTGTGTGTGAGGATCCCGAGCTTATGAAAGGAAGGAGCTGACAGCCGGAGGTCGGACAGGGCCTCAGGGATTGAGGAAGCCAGACGGAGTGAGTGGGGTTTGGGGAATAGGGTTTAGAAGGGGTAGAGTAGGGAGGGAGGCTAGGACCAAGCATAGACTGATTAGTAATGATATATAACTGCTTTGGGTTACGTGAAATTTTATTTATTTGTTTTTAACTACAAAATCCCAGGTGCTGGTCTGTCTTATTGCACCAGCATTAGAAAAACGTATTTCCTCATTCCTTCTACTGTACTGGGGAGAAGGAACCAATTAGACATATTGAGTGTCTCTTTCACCCAGAGGGGGCTGAAGCTGTGTGTGTCAGTGAGGACAACTGACCCAGCGGAGGGAGGCGTCCTGAGGGGGTTTTCATCAGGTGGAGGCTGGAGAAGGTTGAACCCAGGGTAGGAGCGTCACAGCCTCCAATTTGGATGGCTTCAAAAGGGGGCCAGACAAATGCCTGGAGGAGAAGGCTATCAATGGCTGCTAGTCCAGATGGCTCTGTGCTGTCTCCAGTACCAGAGGCAGTGAGGCCATGTACATCAGTTGCTGGGGAACATGGGTGGGAGGGTGCTGTTGCACTGATACCCGGCTTCTGGGTTTCCCGTCAACAGCTGGTTGGCCACTGTGTGAACAGAATGCTGGACTAGATGGACCCTTGGTCTGATCCAGCAGGGCTCTTATGTTCTTAAAAATAAAGGTAACCAATCTAATATTTCCAATGGGAGGAAACTGAGTGACCAGCTACTTCCTTGAGTGACCAGCAGTGGTTTCTAAGAATGTATTAGAACTTTTTACTTTTAAAATGTTTTAATTGTTGTAACATAGTGTTTTATTCTTTTATTATAGCTGTTCACTGCTCCAAAATCTTCTGATATGGAGTGGTATATAAATATTGTAAATAAAAATAAATAAATAAATAAATAAATAAATAAATAAATAACTATGAAAACTGCAGAAAGCTTACAGCAGTGGTGAGAAACCTTTGTGTGTGGGGCGGGGGGGAGGTGAGGCCACAATTGCCCCCACAGAAACCTTGGGCAGCTACAGAAGTGGGTGTGGCTGGGGGTGGGAGGGCAGAGGGGGTGTTTTGTTTGTGTGCAGTTAGGGGTAGGGTGAATGGGTTGGGTTTTGCCTGTGTTTTTTTTGGGGGGGGCATGTGAGTTTTCCCTGTAATGGTGTTTTGGTGGGATGTTTGTGTGCTGTTTTTGTATGCATGCATTTGGGATGGGATGTCTGTTTTGCAGGCAGGGAAGAGCCTTCCAGCATGTGTGATGGAGAGGAGGAAGAAAAGGAAGTTGAACAGCAGGTCCCCGTTTTTACCTGTGACATGTTGCAGACCTCTGTTCTCTGCCCAGGAGCCTGGTGGGCCCTGTCCTTCCCATGCCATCCAGACCCTTCCCAGCATCATGGAAAGGCGTGGGATCCACTTACCTCTGCAAGGTGCTTCTGACGTCCTAGAGGGGAAAAGGGAGAAAGAAGAGGGAGCTCGGTGCCTGCCAGACCCCACTCTACGCAGATGCCCTCTGGCCCTCTCATGTTCACCTGGTGATGCTTCCGCACAGCACCCTCCACTCAAGCACTGGAGAAAATGGATATAACTTCCCACGGTGGGGATAAAAGAGGCCTTGGCCAAAGTCTCAGGATTTCGCAAGGGAGAGGAGTTGAGGTGTATATTAAGGGATATGTATTTGTAGGGCTGGCTAAAGAGGGCTACCTGTTCTTTTCTTTGTGTGGACTCATTTCTCTGTGCACAGAGGAATGCCAGCAGTGGAAATGCTTCCAGCCTTGGCCTGGTACGTAAGAGCAGCCCTCCTGGGTCTCTGCAGGGGCCGTCTAGTCCAGCATCCTGTCCCTAGCAATGGCTAAACAGATGTCTCTGGAAAGCCCATGAGCAGGGCATGGACAGTTCTTCACCGGGAGTCATTTGGATGAAATGCATTAGCAGAGAGGTGAGATTCCATCCACACTAGACAGAAACCTCCGATTCTATGCAAGGATATATGCACAGGCCTGTTCATCTTGGATGTTCCTAGTGATGTCTCAAGTGCTTGTTTCATGCTTTGCACCTGACTGTCTTCCCTCTGTCCGGTCCATAGACTGGAGTCCATGGACCAGCCTTCTTGCCAGACCCGGCTCGGCCCCAGTTGAGCCACCCTTTGGATTCTTGGGTGTCTTGGAAATGGTGCCCTTGTGCGCATCGCTGTCCATCATGGAGGCACGTCTCAACAAGGCCCAGCTGCACCCCCTTTTTCTCGGCTCCAATACTGCACATTTTTCTTTCGCCAATTTGTGCAATTTAATACCCGCACACCTTCTCCGGGACATGGAATCATGCGGTGTGCATGGCTGCTGGTCTTAGAGTGCACGCACAAAATACTTGGGGGTGGCTTGGTCTTGATCTTGAATGGGCAATTAACAAAAGGCATATCATACATGTGCGCAGGCCACACACAGATAGACAAATGGAGCGTGCATGATGAGCGCCTGCACTTCAAAAAATTTTCACACTGCTGTCCATGAAAGCAGGGAGTTTGAAGAACCATGAAGATGTACGATGGGGTGGGTGCTGCTGCTATACGAAGGGCTTCCCCCACCCCTCATTCACCACTGCTGTCCCCCTCTGCCCTCTCTTGTGTTTCTCTGACACAGACACTATCGGGGGAAAATGTCCTGCTCGCCTGCCTGCTGTCAATACATGCCCCACTACTCAATACCTCGGTCAGAGAGTATCGTCATCTTTATGTGTTTTACCTCAGCTCTAACCAGATCAAAACTGTATGTCATCATGTTCCTGTATGTGACGGAGCTGGTTGTCAGCACTGTTACAGAATTTGCTCCTCTAGACACATGTACAAGCTTGGGTGTATTATTTGAATACGCATTCCTTTTTAAAGCACCTTTTAATGTTGGCAATAGGGCGTGTCGAGCAAACGGTGAGCCAGTGACTCTCCCAGACACTGGCTTCTTCAAATAATGGAGATTTTCTCAAATCAGAAGAATTTCAAAGAGAATCTCATCAATTGGGGAAATTAGATAGTACAGCATTGTTCATAAACATGCAAAATCAAAACGATCCATTAAGCGAACAGGAGTTCCTAACGCTGCTGGCCTAACGCTGCTGGGAGAGGAAAAGAAAGGTTTGGGGTGAGCTTTCCAAATTTGGGAGGAAAGAAAGGTTTCAAAAGGGGCTTGCCCTAGTGCAGGGTGGTGTGGTCGGGCTAATCCCAAGATATTGTCAGAACACACACACACACATAACAGACAAAGAGTGTGAAGGGTAGGAAGCCACTCCCTGTACAAGAACCTCCGAAAATAGGGTAGAATTTCAAAGATACCTCTCCCTGGGTCTCTGTGACCCATTCCTGAAGCTGACATTGGGGGCGCTGTGGTGTTACAAGTCTGTCTATAATGAGTCTATGGTTGTGGTTATGAATTCCTGTAATGGGGTGGATTTGCACATGTGAGCTGATGGGCTGAGAGAGTGAAGGGGAGGTGAAGTGTGTGTGGTATATAAAGCTTTGTTAGATAGTGAGTAATAAGATCAGAGCTAGGATTTGTGAGAGGCAGGATTTTAGGATTGAGAGCTGATTGGGAGAGAGACGTCTGTGGTGATTTGGGATGTGATTGTTTGAGAGCGTGATTTAGAGAACAGTTCACGAGAGAACCTATATTAAGAGAACCCTTAAGAGTTACCTGTTTATTATTCGACCACGTATTGCTGTAATCAATCAAGCTTTCCCTGTTTATAAATCCTACGCCTTCTGCTTTTGGCTACGTGAGAGGGAGGTCATAAAGGGAACAGCACAAGGTTATAGAGAAAAGTCTGTGTGTTTCCTCACAGCACGAGGATAGAGTAAAGGGTTGGGCCTCAGCCTTAAAGGTCCTGGGGGCAGTGAAACTCAGCGTGTGAGAGAGAAGGTGGTTCCTGGTGGGGGTGAGAAAGGCCTCGGAGAAGGGGAATTCTCACCAAGGAGAAGCCAACTCACCAACGCCTGAGTCTCAGCAGGCGCAAGAAAAATGTGTCTGTTTAAATGGGGGTTTGCAAAGGATCTCTGCTTATGGCAAGGCGAGAGCCTGAGTGGCCACACTCGGATGGGACTGGGCAAAACATGGCAGAGCAGTGAGAGAATCATGCCTCTTGGCAGTTCTCTCTGGACTTGCCCACAGGACTCCGGAGTTTGTCCTCCGAGACTTGGGTGGAACTCCTGCTGATTGTGGGATGGCCAGGAGACCGACGTGTTTCTACACTGTGCTCTCAGGATGGTCCTGGTCCCACAGCTGTGAATGGAACTGAGCTAGAGAGTCGGCGCACCGAGGACTCAGATCAGGCAGCCTTTAGACTGTTTGAACAAAAGTGTCACGCCTAGTATGACAAAAACACGAGGACCCAAGGAAGGCTTCTCCAATTGTCACAATAGCCGTTTCAGGACGTGAGCAATAGGCGAGAACTACTCTGTGGCCAGAACCATTATTTACACAACAGGTGTGGGATGAGCAGTGTAACCCGGTATCCCTTTTGCATGGATGTATGCCTGAGTGCACACTTTCAGACATGGGCTCTCATCACATCTGGCATTTTATCCCATTACAAACTGGTCCTTTTGACTTTGGATCCTTTCCGGGATTTACACTGGCCCTGTATACAGGCATCCCTCATAGTGCGTCCCTCCGCCCTATACCTTTTCATGGCAGGGCGGAGCTGCACGGAAAAATCAGGACAGAAGGGGGCTGCTGGCCCCATACCCCCTCCCCTGATCATTGATTCCTGTAACATGATTGATGGCTCCACCCTGTCCCTACACAGAAGGAGGGAAGTCGGAAGCCCTGGGCTGGATTTGGAGCCTCAGTGAAGATAACTGCAGATTTTTGAAGTGGTTTTCAAGGAGGGGAAGATGCCAAAGGATTAAGTTTGGGGAGACAAAGATCATGCCAGATGGAATGATGGATGTGCATCACCTACAGAGGCATGCTTTGAGTGCCAGCCTGGCTTTCAGAATGGCAGGTTTCTCCAGAGCTTTCCAAAGCAGGAATGAATCCTCCCTTTCCATATCAAAAATAGCAGAATATTGGGGTGTCTGGAAACAGCAGAAACATTCAGAAACTCCAGGTTTTACACCTGGATGCTAACTTAATCATGCTTTGGGGACCTCACTTTGGGGTGGTGCATGCATAAATAATTAGATTAACCTTTCCCTGTCCTGGATGTGCTACATATTTGCAATTTTGATTTGCTCAGGAATGCCAGATCTGACTTTGCGTTCCTGACTTGCAACACCATAAAGCAAGGTCACTTTGCTGTCAATTTTCCCAACTTTCTGTGGCAAGAATTCTCTTACAGGACCACCTCACAGTTGCCACCTGTTTAGGGGGTGTGCAGAGCCTGCCTTGGGCGCCTTCCCTCTGTGGATGAAGGAGGCGTGAAAGCTTTGAAGTCCGCTTTCGCCTTGAAGAGGTCCCTGGGCTGTGCCTAGGGACGGGCGGATTCCCTACCTTCCAGTCCCGGCTGCATTTAGGTTGAACTAAGGGATTTATGGCCACAAGTGGTGTCCACTACGCCACTTGAGGCTGTATTCATTCCTCACAGAGGTACGGTAATGGCGGCTGCCATTACCATATCGCCAGCAATACGGAGCCAGCATGCGGCTCCATGGAATTGCTACAGAGAGGAGCCGGCTCCCTAGCATTCCGGAGGGAGGTGGAGGTAAGTGATCCTTTCTGCCGCTGACTCCGGAAGCTGTAGTCTTTTGAATCCGGCCTCACTGGGGTCCACGGCAGAATTCTCCGCCATCCCTAGCTGTGCCTGTCACCATCTTACCTGCAGGAGTTCACTCGCAGGCTGCTGACACTTTGCCTCCATCTCCCAGATGAGAGTTTCAAGAGAGGAGAGTTCTTCAGAGAGTCTGGCCTGGTGATCCTCCCTGTTCCTTGCAATCTCCTTCTCCACCTCTTCCATCTGGGCCAGCAAAAGCTTCTCTTGTTCTTTCAGAAAGTGGCGTAGTTGTCTGAACTCAGCCACCATCTTTTTCCTCTCTGCTTTTGTTTGCTTCTGGAAGAAATGGATGGAAAGGGGAGAAACGGGGGCCAGGGTCAGAAATAGGGCCCCTCTTCACAGCATCCAGAGGCTTAAAAGAGTTTTATAGGAAAGGTACTTGTTGGTTTTCACAGATATGAAATCAACATCCAGTAGAGAAAGAGTTTCCTAAAGATGTAGAAGGCCCCACTCTCAGAATGGCCTTTCTTTCACCATTGCTACGGGAGGTCCGTCCATCCCAAATAATAGCTGTTTTGAACAGCCAGGCTGCCTTGGGGCTTTGGATTCCTCTGCATTTTACATTATATTTTACACCTATTGGTTGAAGCACTTGTCCCCTTCCTAGTAATACTGATACTTACAAGCAGGCCTTCATTTTCCTTTTCTGTGACTGCTTTAAATGCCAGAATTCTTTCTCTCTCTTTCCTCAGAATCTCCAGACGAGGATGGATCAGATCCTAAAGCAAAAACAATAGTTCACATTTGGTGTGTGTGTGTGTGTGTGTGGCTGAACAATATGCTTGTTACCTGCCATCCTTTTTTTACCTGGGGTGGTGGTGGTGGTGCTCTCAGGTTATTTCTCTCTCCCCCCCCCTCCCTTCCTTCCTTTCTTTCTTTCTTTCTTTCTTTCTTTCTTTCATTTCAATACCACCCAATAGCTGAAGCTCTATCCCATTGTACCCTACGAATAAGTTACCTTATTCGTAGGGTATAATGGAGTCTGGGGCTGTCTTTATATGGGGCATTTATAGTGCACTCGTGGTTGGTCACTCAAGGAAGTTTGAGGGTCATTTACATGAAACTCTAGGGTACATCCAACTGTTTTTGATCATTATCCCGCAAAATAATAATAAAAAAACACCCTGAGATTATCTTGTTTGCATGTAAATCCGTTATAATGGCTGTGCGTAAATGTGCATTTCCCACTATACCCGCAGCCTGGGAAGAAGAAGCCATGGGGCAGGGCAGGAGAATCAGAACTGCCCTCCCCCACATCCTCCAGTGCCTCTGCCTGTTGACCTGGGCTGGGAGGAGAGTTTTCTGGGCCAGGCTAGGAGAGCCTCAAAGCGAGCGGGAGCTGGGTGGGGAAGGAAGAAGAAGACGGCGACCCCTATGTAAACAGCTGACAGCAACTAAGCCACACTCACACCCACACCCCTGCGCTGCTTTGCAGAGAGAGTGCGCAGGTGAGTGAGCGAGCAATGCTTGAATCCCTTGGGAGACCCACTGATTCACTGCTTGCTCTCCTCCCTGAGGCTGCAGAGAACTTGCCTGGGTAAAGAGCAGCAAATTGCGAAATCCTAAGCCTCATGTGGTTTAGCATGGACTGAGATGGGATGGGGGGGGCACATCACCACCTGTCAGAACTGATGCAGTTAACTGCTTTCGGAGAGTACTTTGAATTTGAAAAAGAAAATGTTTTTTCTGTCACTATTTCAAGGCCTGCCCTAGAGCTGAAATGGCAAGGGAGCATATTCCTCCGAAGCTTTTCCTGCAAGGAGCACCAGGCCAGACTCAACAGACTGACTGGAAGTCTGCCAAGGCAGCTGTCGCCACAGCGCAAACATGGCAGAGAGGGCAGGAACCTCTCAGGCGGGCAGAAGCCCTGGGGAGGGTCCCAGCTCCTGCAGCCCAGCTCAGATGATGCTTCCCAGCGACAGAGCTTCCCTTCGTCCTGAGATGGATGAGGCTGTGCAGGATATCTGGGAAGATCTTGCAAGCGTGGGGCAGGGGGGATAATAAGCAAAGGGCCTGCAGCTCCTCCCCGTCAAGCTCTTGAGAGCTCGGAAAGTTCAGGGTCTCCTTCTCCTCATTAAAAACAAACCCAAAGTACTGAGTCCTAGTGAGCATTTGCAATGCATGAGCTTAAAGCACACTTAAATGTTTCACGTCCCATTGGTTTTGCAGCTGGAATATCCAGAGCACAGAGGGAGAGACTGAAGACACACACACACACACCACCACCACCACCACCACCATCACCTATGGCAGTACGGCCCAGTGGTTGAAGGTAATCCTGCACTCTATTTAACAATGATAGAGACAGAGAGATAGATTTACTTTTGAGTCTTTCTATATTGGCCATATACAACTGAAAGTTATAGAATCATATCTCATTGTAATGGGCTTTGGCTATATAGAATGAATATTACAGTGCACACTGTACAAAGTTTGCTGCTGGAGGCCTGAAACGTTGTGGCAGAGTGAGAGAGCAGGACGTGTGAGGGATAAGCTGCTGCAGGCGATCGGAGAGCAGGGAGGGAGCTTACTTCCACCGTCTTGCCCCCGCTGCCCTAGGATCAGCAAGGCTGCCAGGCTGCCTTCATTTGGCGGGAGGGGGCGGAAGAGGATATGCTGGTGACTCTCGGGGCGGGGGGGGGGGATCAGTGTTGAATTGGAGGCCCGCGTGTGATCTGGGAGGGCGGGAGGCCAGTTCTTTCCTCTCCACACCATGCCTCATTTCATGCACCTCTGCCATGTCTCCCCTTCCTTGCCTTTTTTTTCTCATTGAAACAATCCCAAACATTGTAACCTTTCCTCACAGGGGAGTTGCTCCAACCCCTGTGTCATTTTGGTTGCTCTTCTTCATACATATACATATACATATATATATATATATATATATATATATATATAACTTAACCCATATTTGGTATAGAGTGCAGAAGGGAGAGAAAGAGTTAAACTCCCCCCCCCCCTCACACACACACCCTCCACCACCCTGAGTCTTCTCAGGCTTCCCATGGCTGCTATTTACTTAGCAAAAACACCCACGTTAATTGCATTCATGTTGTGAAGCACCCAGAGAGCTTCTACATGTAATAAATAATAAAAGTTTTCACCCGAATACAGTCATATTGGAGTGAATTTTCAGAGAACTTCCTGAGAGGAGCCCACAGCTATCCCCGCTCCAATTCAAGTTCTGCATTGTCTTCCTGCCTTGTACTCCCGGGAAGCCTCCTCCAGAGGAACCACCTTGTGACCTCTGTGCTCCTTGGCTCTGTCACACACCACGCAGATGGGGGATTCGTGGTCTTGGCAGAAGAGCTGCAGGGGCTCCTGGTGCCGCTCGCAGACTCGCCCCTCCCCGCCTGGCCCTTTGGCCCCCTGACCCCTGGGTTTCTTGGCAATTTCGACAACGTTGGCCAGCCGCCGATTTGGCAGGAGGCTCCTCCTCTGGAAGGTTCCTCCGCACTGAGGGCAGGAAGCCTCAGTGTCCGACTCCCCCAGCACTGGGCCGGGCAGGCTCTGCAGAAATTGTGACCACACTCTGCAGTGATCACGGGGTCCCTGAAATACTCCAGGCAGACGGGGCAAGTGGCTTCCTCGCAGAGGCCCTGGACGGGGCTCCCAGCAGCAGCCATGGCTGCTTCACATAGAAGGACACAGCAGTGGAGCCAGTTTCACTTTCGTCTCAGGCACTGGGTGTTTCCCTTCCTGTGCATGACTCGAACTAGAACTCACCAGCCACTGAAAGAGACACAGTGAGCTGGAGGAAGCGTCTCTTTATAAAGACAGTTCATTTGCCAAAGAATGGGCCTGAATTTAGGGGAGGAAAGGCCACATTTCGATACGCTGAATGTTTTATTAACACATTCCAGGGTGGACTGAAGAAGAGGGGGAAGAACGGAGAAGAGGATGGGGGAGTCCTGTTTCTCCAGTGGTTTCTGTTCTGCTGGCAGAACAGCTAAGCTGGAACCAGGCCCTTGAGTGCTTTGGCAGAGAGGCAGCATGTTAATATAGCAAATAAATGAATGAATCCTGCTTAGCTTCACATCAGGAACAGTGACTGTCTCATGAATGGCAATGAGAGTATTTTTTCCCAACACAGAGATACAGACCAGGAAGCTCCTGCATGTGGCTTCAGAGAGGATGACCACCGCAATGCGTTTGCGAGAAAACCAAAACCCCAAGTAAATGCTCGAACTTCCATTTGCTTCCAAAAAATTGAAACTAAATTGTCCTTTTTAAAAATTGTTAAACTTTCCCGGTTATGAATGCTATTCGACGTCGAAGTTAATGCTTAACACCAAGAACAGGACTGTAATTTAAGGTGTTATGTGTTTTTAAAGACCCTTCAAAAATGTTGAAAATACAACTTGGAATAACATTAAATCGATCTTTTACCCAAGTTCAGACTGTACGATCCCATTTCAGGAAACTGCCCCATTAGGACAAAACTTCCCGGAAGCAATTTTGCACGAAATGAGTTCTCCGAGGAACAGTGCTGCCACCTTGTGACTAGTTGAGGTAATGACTGGGATTTGTCCTGCTCACGGAACAGCAGCAGCTGATGTGGAAATGGGTCAAACGTGCCCCTCGCGCACAGTGCTGAGTCTGACAGCAGCAGGCTTTTAAACTGGGAGGCCTTCCAAACCCGCCTCCAGCCTGGCTGGTGCAAAGAACAGCCCATGTTTCGTTTCTTTATTTGAAGTATATTTATTCTGCTTTTCAGCCGGAAAGGATTAGAACAAAAGAACATATGGAAAGTCACACTGATTTGTCTATGGCACAAAGGCCGTTACAAAGTACAAACTATCTACGTAACAGCCTCTACTCTTACTGAAACCTTGAACAGAGGAAATTCATATAGGAGGCATTCATGCAGACACCTTAGCAATGGGGAGGACCAACAGTTCCTTCAAGAACGTATTCTGTAGAATCTCAGCCGCTGAGATTAGTCCCTGCCCCCATATCTCCACCCCACATAGAAGACTGGGGAGTCCTTTAGCTATATTTAGCTTCCGAACGGGGGCTACCAGGGAGCCACCTTCATATCTCCCAAAAGATAGAATTGCTTTTGCTGTTCTCCTGGCTGAAAGGTTTGGGGCCTCCACATGAAATTTCCAGCTGCCAGTATAAGAGAAATGTACCCCCCAATATTTGAAGCCGGGACATTGTTCACTCAGATGTCTGACGAAGCACTATCTATGAAGTCATTTTCAAACTGTACAATTCAGTTTCAGTAAACTGCCCGCGGCAAAGACAATTATTTTAGGGATGTTGGAGAATTTCGCCACGGACTCCAGTCTGTGGAGGAGTGGATTACCCCCCTGGAGGAAATTCATGTAGAGGAAACAGAGGAAATTCATATAGAAGACATTCATATAAAAGGAAATCGTACTGTCAGGGTGGACACTGAGCCCATAGAATCCCAGAGTAGTTCTGATTCTGAGGAAGAGCAGTCGCTCCTGGGAGGGGAGTGCGCTCCTCTTTCCCAGGGCCGACAGCTGATGGAGATTCCTCCCACCAGCATTCCTAGCTTAGATAGCAGTCCAGGGAGTAACGGAGCGCCGATAGCAGACTTGGTGGACGTGCGACGCAGACGCAGAGAGCGGCGCCAGATGGAGGGCGCGCAAACAATGGCTGCGCCCAGAGGATCCAAGGGAAAAGGGGAGGGACTCTCCCTAGTCCTTAAGTTCAGGGGTCTGCCAGTAATTCCCTTTCAAACTGGGACCAACTGTTCCAACTTAGGGCATAGGTACTGTGCTGCTCAGATCTAGTTGGAAACGGTATAGTTGTTAAGTTGTAAAAGAAGAATAAAGCTTTGAAAGGAATCCCTTTGTCTGTGTCTGGACTTGGCTACTGGATTAGACTGAGAGAGGCCTCCAAGGAGCCCTTGACACGTACAAAGGAACAGAATTGAAAAGGAAGGCTAAAATTTGACACTGGTAACACAATATAGACCCCAGTGACAATGCTAGCAGGACATTACAGCAGGACTCCTCTCTGCGGTCTACACCCAGCTTCTTTAAAAAGATTCAATGGATTTGGGGGGGCTGCTACAGCAAAAGTTGCAACCTTGATCGTAATCCCTTTGTTATAATCTGCCAACAAATTGCAGATAATAACAGGCCAACCGGCTCCTGCTCTTAGGAGATCTCCCAAGAAATGATCCCTAATATCTTTATACAAGGAACAACGTAGCAAGTCATGCACCACAGCTTCTATGTCCCCTGCACCACAGCTACACGTCCACTCTACCACAGGGCTCCCTTTATGCTTCCCCTCCAGGTGTGCTGTCGGCATGGTTTGGAACCAGAGGGCAGTAAAGACCTTTCTGAGAGCAAAAAAGGTCAGCTCTTGAAAATACTGCGATAAGGATTGTTCTCTCTTAAGAGAGCTGAACCATGGGGAGGAGAAGGCTTGACATTGGCTGGCAAATACGTTTTCATAAAAACCTGCCTCAGGAATTCTGTCTCTGATAAAAAGTGTATCCTTATGGACCAGAAGAGTCTGAGCATCCTCTAGAGAAGAGTGTGACAATTACGGGCCCACCCGCCCTTGACGAGCTGTTTGTTAAAACATTGTTTCACCCAATTACTTTCCTCAAAAAAGATCAGTCTTTTCCCATAGAGCATAACTGCCGTATAAATTCTTGCCTTGTTGCAGAACTCAGAGTCAGAGAGACCACGGAGTGAAGGAAAAAGAGTTTCTTTATTTAACGCGCGGGCTTAAGGCTGGAATCACTTCCAAAGAGCCAGAAGCCTCGATTTACATCAGCACATTGTTTTTATAGACATTGTGACACATAGAAAATGGCTCCTCCTCTCCCTCCCGTGTGGGGTTGCAGTCCTCAACATTTCTTCTCCTAGCACCATTGTTTATAATACAAGAAATGGGTTATAGGGTAGCCATGATAAGCAGAGAACAGAAGAGAACAGCAGAGAACGAGATATATGACTCTATGCTGACCTTAGCCTTTGTTGACAAGATAAGAAATTCCTGTGTCTCGTCAGCTTACAAACATATATTTCAGAGAGCAAGAGCTCAGCAAGAACATGAAGCATGAGGCTGCATGAGGCTACTTAGTCTGACCCCTGATATGGCTGCTACATTCCCCCCTTAAATGCATAATTTCATTACAATTATAGCATTTCATTATGCAAATAGACATTTTGGTTTGTGGAGCATAACACAGGACTCTTATAGCAACCCTCTTACTTAATATCTTGTTGAGCTATTAGAGCGTAGAGGGCGGCAGTTTTACTAGCCGAGACATAAAACAGATTGGTTAAACAGCGCATAAGACAAGGAATGCAAAGGCATAACAGTATCTCTATGAACAACACTGGTAGAATTAGGATGAACAATGCCTTAAGTCAGCTAAGATCTGGAAGCCAAGGGGTTAACGAATTTTGCCAACTGTTTTCTTATTGTTATGTTAGCTACTATATTATGCATGCAGATTATTGATTTGAACATCTACAGCATTACTATTATTAGTCAAATTAAATGATGGAGGAGAAAAAGATAAAAAAACCTGTTTGCAGGTATATCTTTTGGCAAACAAAAATGTTTTACTCCAGTGATGTTAGCCAGGTGAAGCCAGTAATTATCAGCGAATTGCTGGGACAGATTTCCCTCTCTAGGGGCAGACCCCCCTTTTTCGCACCTTATTAAGGAAACACAATGCAACCCTACTAACACTACAACACACATGTTTGATCTTCTTTGGGATCTGACCGTACGCTGGGCAGCTATTTACCTGGCAAGCTGCAGTAGGGTCTAGTCCCCTTCTTCAATTCTCTAGTTGCAGGTCTGACCGTACGCAGGGTGGACAGTCTCCCGGTGTGCCCACAGTAAGGTCTAGCCTGAGTCTTCTTACTGCTTTTTCAGAATAATTTTAAAGGATTTTTGAAAAGGAAAGAAATCCTTTCAAAGGATTTCTGTTTACAGTCTACTTTCCCCCTCTCGCTCTCTTGACTCGTGTCCAATGTATCCAGGGTTTAACTCCAGCTGCTTTTATAGCTGCGGGGGTGGAAAGTATGACAGTTTTCAGTCTTCTCTACTTGGGAGTTAAAGGGTTATTTTTTCCCTCTTTAACTCATACTTCATCATTTGGTTGGAAAGGATGAACTTCTGTGATGGGAACTGGGGGCTTATTTTCTAAGACAAAGCGACGCTGGGCTTGAAGAACTTTGCCCAGTGTTTGGACTTCTTGTTTAAGGCTAACGTTTGCTTGCTCTTGATGCCGCTCCAGTGTCAATCATGAAGTCAATGTCACAGCCCCTCACAGTCAATGTCACGGCCCCTCTCAAGCTGTCTTCTCTCTCACCCGTTCTGGCTCCTTTAGTTTTCTTTTTTGTGTATTTGATTCATTTTATTTGGGCATTCATGCCACCAATGTCCATCTTGTCCACATGGTTCTTTCTTAAGAATCTTCTGCCTCTGCTGGGTCTTCTTCTATTTTTTCGTCCACGTCTTCTTGGGCCTTTGGGTCGAGGGGGGTATATTGGCGATAGGCATCTAAAAGATGCTCCAAGTACGCTCTGGGGCCTCAGTGGCACCTTGCAGCACTTTAGACACCTTGGTCATATTAAATGACTTCTTCATACCTGCCTTCATGGCTTCTAACAGCAGGGTTTGATACTGGGTGAGGCGCTCTAGCCCCGCTTGTGTTTTGGGATTCCAGCGGGGGGGGGGTACTTACAAGGAGACTTTATTGGGTAACTTACAGCACACAGGCGTACCTAATGGTTGGATCAGACAGCTTCTCTGAACCACGAGCTATTGGGCTAAATGGGTTTTATACCATACATGTTACCCATGAGGCAGCACAACACTAGCAAGCATTTTTAGCATATGCTACAAGTGTTTGGTTCTCAGGCACAGCTTTCTGTAAACAACTTCGCTTCCCAGCAAAATGCTTGATAACACTTTTATTTATTAGTATGGGAAGAGAAATCTCTCTTTCTTTCTTTTGCTTTCTTTTTCTTGCTGATCTGCCTGTATTGCAGATCATGTTTCAAACTTTTTACATAAAACTCTCTTCTCTATGCACCAGCCTTGTCTCTTTATTTGTCTTTTTTCAAGTTAAACTCACTTACTTAAACCTTTCTGCCCTACACTAGTCCCAATGACGCACATTTGGGATAGGCTCTTCTTCATTTTCTAGTTACATTTTCTTCATCTTAAAGAACTATTACATTATTGTGGCTACTTTACCCCAGGTAATAAGGTCCAGGCATAATCAGCTGCTTCTAATTCACCCTGGGGGCAACTATGGCCATGCTTCTTCTTTATAAATGTTCTTTCTCTTTGCCTCTTGCCTTCTCTTTCTTCTTTTTTTCCTTTCTCTGTCTGCCACTTTCTCTATTTCTCTGTCTTTTTCTACTTGCCTCTGTCTTTCTCTACTTGTCTTTGTCTTTTCTCTTGTCATCCATTGGGAACCACACTCAGTATCATTTGGAGTTGCAACTAACACTAATCTGCAAATATCACATATATTTTATGATATTTAAGAAATCATAAAATATACACAACAAACTTTTTCTGCAATTTAACACAATGAATGGAAAACACTTTTTGCATGGTAAGGCATGATGGAGCAGATCCAGCAATTAGGGGGGAGAAAGCTCTCAGGGCTATCTATCACTAGACAAGCTAGCCAGGGATTTACAACATCACCCCCCCCCCTCTTTTCTTCTCTTCCCCTTCAACTTGGTACACGAAAGCAAAGTGCCGAAACTCAGGACGCTGGGGGGTGATGGGCATCGGCTTATACTTGCATTTTTCAGGCAGCCATTAATCTTCTTCGGGGAGGCGGTGGGGTGATTTGCAGGACTTCAAAAGCAAGCTTCTCAGTTTGTTTGTATTTGTAAATCCCAAGCTTAAAACAGGACACGATGAGGTACAGGGCAGCTAAATCTTTGCTTTGGCACGGGCAACAAATAACTCGGGTCAGCTTTCTTCGCTGGGGTCTCAAACAGGAAAACAGTCTTAATTTAAAGTTGTAACATCACTGACAGCGTCAGCCAGCCAGCTACACAGATTTCACTGTTTTTTTAAGACAGTTACTGCAATATCTTCTTTTCTTCTCAATCAGGTTGGGTCTCTCAGCTTACATAGTTTATTGCAGCTTCCAGGAGCATGGTAGTAGCGTGATTTTAGCTTGGCCAGGAACATGCTGTCTGGTTTCTCAGTCTCTTCAGCACACACACTCAGGCAGTCTAACACTGGACACTCAAGTTAGTGAGATTTCTTCATTGCAGGGAATCCCACGGCAAAAGCTTAACGGTTACACTCTTCAGAAATCATATAGCTGATGGTCTACAGGCTCTATGAAATTTTAGGACAGTTCAAAGCTAAACACGGCTACCTTGACAGAGATCTTCATCGTGGTCTTTCCGCTGCATTCTGCCTTGGGACAGTCTTATGGCACACTTTTCACTCGAAGAGGGGTCTAGCCTGTGCCCTGGGGACTGATTCTTCACTTTTATTCTCCATTTTGCGCCTTCATCTTCTGGGTCTTCATTTCCAGTTTCTATTTCTTAGGGATTTCATCTCAATTAGGCGAGGTGATGATGTTACACAACTCAGAACGTTGTGGGCAATTTTCCTGCCCCCCCCCCCCCTCGGCGCACTAGGCTAACAGCTACTTCTTCGGCCTCACACTCCCATGCTCCCACGCTTCGTTAAAAGCCAGGCTGTCCTGCAACATTTCTCTAATTAACAGCCTCAGGTCGTGTTCTTTTTTCTCTCTCAACTCGACCTTGAGCTTTTTGCTGTTTCCTCTCTCTATTCTGAATCTTTAATATATATATATATATATATATATTCCTTTTTTTTAAACATACATCTCAAGGGGGTGCAAGTCTTGCTTCCCCCACCTCCCATAGCCTCCCTCCTAAGATGAAGATGGACACAAAGAGGGAAGGGGATTGGTCAGCGAGTAAGGGGTCTCACTGACCGACACAAAAGGAATTTCACACCACGCACTTTGCTACTGGCCTGGGCACCCGGACGGTCAACGGTATGCAACAGAAACCGCAGTAGCCACTCACACAATCATCAATTTCATCACTTCATTCATATGTCCCTGCCACCCACTTTCCCACTTTTCCACTAGAGCGAAGCAGTTTCCTCAGCGCCTTGCTGAATATTAGTGCCTGCTCGGGGGAGTGATCAAGTCCCCCCTCCACCCCCAATCGGGTGGGTCACCTTTTGTATACGTATACTAACACTGACCTTCATAAGGTGGGGCCCTCTTTTTTTCTGCCCAGTGGCCTTTCTCCTAAAGGCAGGGCCCTCTTTTTACTCCATATACTTGCCTTTCTCCTGAAGGCTTCCAATGTGGGTTTCAACTCAATTGCAGCTGCAGTATAGGCAGGGCTCAAGTTCCTTCCTCCGCTTCCCAAGGTTCTCTTGCTGCTCGCTGCCGTTTGGGTGGTCCTGGCGCAGGCTTTCTCCCGTTCACCCGACAAAAAGGTCGGTGGCGCCAAGAAAGGGAGGCATGCGCCGAGCCCTCCCTCCCGGTGCGGCGATTAAGAGCAGGCAGCTGCCACCTCTCTGTCTCAGAGCCTGCCACATCCGAGTCATGGCACCATTTATGTTGCAGAACATACAGTCAGAGAGACCATGGAGTGAAGGAAAAAGAGTTTCTTTATTTAACGCGCGGGCTTAAGGCTGGAATCACTTCCAAAGAGCCAAAAGCCCCGATTTACATCAGCACATTGTTTTTATAGACATTGTGACACATAGGAAACGGCTCCTCCTCTCCCTCCCGTGTGGGGTTGCAGTCCTCAACATTTCTTCTCCTAGCACCATTGTTTATAATACAAGAAATGGGTTATAGGGTAGCCATGATAAGCAGAGAACAGAAGAGAACAGCAGAGAACGAGATATACAGCTCTATGCTGACCTTAGCCTTTGTTGACAAGATAAGAAATTCCTGTGTCTCGTCAGCTTACAAACATATATTTCAGAGAGCAAGAGCTCAGCAAGAACATGAAGCATGAGGCTGCATGAGGCTACTTAGTCTGACCCCTGATATGGCTGCTACAGCCTGAATAGAAGGCAAGTCAGCTTCCAGTCTTAGCAATGGGGAGGGAACTCCAGAGGTGAGTGCCTTCAAGAACTTATTCTATATAATCTCAACCATTGAGATTAGTCCCTCATATCTCCACCCCATATGAAAGTTGGGGGAGTAGTTTAGCTACAGTATACGTAACGTCCGAACGGGGGCTACCAGAGAGTCACCTTCCTATCTCCCATAAGATACAATTGCTTTTGCTGTTCTCCAAGCTGAACATTTTGCTGCCCCTGCATGAAATTTCCAACTGCTGTTATAAGAGAAAAGAAGAAATTCTAAAGGCACAATTACAAACAATTCCAACAAGAAGAAAAGGTGGAAGACAACAGAAGAAGCCAATGTGGCTTCACAAAAAGCTTAGGGATGACCTGAAAACAAAAAAGGACACATATAGGAAGTGGAAAGAAGGCCAAGCAACAAAGGAAGAGTACAGGCAGGTAGCACAGAATTGCAGGGATGGTGTCAGGAAGGCTAAAGCTGAGAACGAGCTGAGGTTAGCGAGGGAGGCTAAAAGCAACAAAAAGGCTTTCTTCAGCTACGTGCATAGTAAAAGGCAGAGGAAAGAATACCTCCTCCTCCTCCTCCTGAAGCATTATATAATGATTGTTTCCTAATCAAGGTTTTGAAGAGAACATCCAATCTGGTCTTTCTGACATTTTGAGTATGCCTAAGTAGTTCTTTTTTTCATATTCCTGAATGCAAATCAACACCAAAGATGCCCATACAGCTGAGGGAGACAATAAAGAATTCTCTGGGGGAACATAAACATTAATGCAAAATAAGGCAGCACCATTTTAAAAAACGGCCTGTGGAGTTAAAATATGGCCATTGGGTTGAGTGCCCACAGTTGGCAGATGTTCTCCAATCCCACATTAATGAGGATTGCCAGACCACCACTAAAGCGCCCCGTTTTAGGACGCCTCACTGCTGGAAGAGCGAATAGTCTATAACCCTGCAGATGCAGGCTAGAGACATCCCCCACCCATGTCTCTTGAAGGAAAACTGTAGAGCACTGTTGTAAGTACTTCACCAATTCCTTGTCAGCTAGTTTGCTAGTCCAGCCAGAGACCTTCCAAGACATTATGTTCCAAACTAGAGGCCTCATTTCCTCGGTTTTGCTTCTTAGGCAGCAGTTGTGAGGATCAGAAAAAGGCCAGCCATTCTCTTTCATGTAAGCAGGTGAAACAGAATTTAAATGGAGGTTGAACCCGCTGAAGCCAAGCCCGCCCCTAAAAAAAGTTCCACCTCCTTCAAAATCAATCTGGGTTGAAATATGTGTATACAGTCAGGGCCAGAAATATTGGAACAAGGATAACTGTTTTGGCAGTTGGCCTCCGTACACCACCACATTGAAGTTGAAAGGAAACACACCCAGATGGGAGCAAAGTCAGGACTTTCAGCTGTAATTCAAGGGGTGTGACAAAAGTGGGGCACTAACCATTCAGGAAGGACAGCCAGTGGCATACACACACGCCCATCCTTGGGGGCTCATAAGTAATGAACGAATGGCTGACAAGCAGCTGCATGGCCAGGGGTGGCCTGTTTCCTGGGTACCCCATGACCAAGCAAGCAGATAAAAGGCCTGGAGGTGGTTCTGAGTGTTACATGTGCATTTGGTAGCTGTTCACTGGAACTCCCAACATGAGGTCCAAAGAGGTGTCCATGTGAGTGAAGGAGGCCATCGTTAGGCTGAGGAAACAAAATAAACCCATCAGAAAGATCGCAAAAACAGTGGGAGTGGCCAACACAACAGTTTGGGACATCCTGAAAAAGAAGGAATTAACTGGCAAGCTCAGCAACAGCAAAAGGCCTGGAAGACCATGGAAGACAACTAAAGTGGATGACCGCAGAATTCTGCTAATGGTGAAGAGGAACCCTTTCACAACATCTAGCAAGGTCAAGAACGCTCTTGCGGAGGTAGGCATGTCATTGTCAACATCTACAGTCAAGAGACGGCTTTATGCATGTAAAAATAGAGGTTTCACAACAAGGTGCAAACCACTGGTAACGCTCAAGAATAGAAAGGCCAGATTAGCCTTTGTCAGCAAACACCTAAAAAAGCCTGTCCAGTTCTGGAATAAGATTCTTTGGACTGATGAAACCAAGATTAACTTTTACCAGAATGATGGGAAGAGAAAAGTATGGAGAAGGAAAGGAACAGCTCATGATCCAAAGCATACCACCTCATCTGTCAAACCTGGTGGAGGCAGTGTTATGGCATGGGCATGTATGGCTGCCAATGGAGCCAGTCACTGGTGTTTATTGATGACCTGACTGCTGAGAAAAGCAGCAGGATGAATTCTGAAGCGTATAGGGCTATACCAGCCGAATGCTGCCAAACTGATAGGACGCCGCTTCATATTGCAGATGGCTAATGACCCAAAACAGACAGCAAAAGCTACCCAAGAGTTTCTCAAGGCAAAGAAGTGGGATGTTCTTCAATGGCCAAGTCAGTCACCTGATCTCAACCCAATAGAGCATGCTTTTCACTTACTGAAGACAAGACTGAAGGCAGAAAGACCCACAAACAAGCAGCAGCTGAAGGCAGCTGCAGTGAAGGCCTGGAAAAGCATCTTGAGGGAGGAAACTCAGCATTGGGTCATGTCTATGGGTTCCAGACTTCAGGCAGTCATTGACTGCAAAGGATTTTCATCCAAGTATTAAAGGCGATCCTTAAGTTTGAAATGATGTTGGCTTGTTCCATTACTTATGAGCCACCAAGGATGGGTGTGTGTATGCCACTGGCTGTATTCCCTGAATGGTTAGTGTCAAACCCCTTGAATTTTTGTTCAAACCAGTGACTGGCTCCATTGGCAGCCATACGTGCCCATGCCATAACACTGCCTCCACCATGTTTGACAGATGAGGTGGTATGCTTTGGATCATGAGCTGTTCCTTTCCTTCTCCATGCTTTTCTCTTCCCATCATTCTGGTACAAGTTAATCTTGGTTTCATCAGTCCAAAGAATCGTATTCCAGAACTTTTGTCAAACCCCTTGAATTACAGCTGAAAGTCCTGACTTCGCTCCCAACTGGGTGTGTTTCCTACTTTCCTTTCAACTTCAGTGTGGTGGTGTACAGAGGCCAACTGCCAAAACAGTTATCCTTGTTCCAATATTTCTGGCCCTGACTGTATGTGTGTGTGTGTGTGGGGGGGCGGGGTATGCCTTATCTGTATGCTATAATCTACTGCTTGACTGCTTGAAGTGTGCACAGGGAGTATTTGGGTGAAAGGGGCTTGCTTGGAACTGGATCGTTAATTCGCTTAAAAAGTACTTGGAGGCCAGAATGTCTTAATAACAACTTGCTTGTATATAAAATATAAGCATTTTTCCTCCCCCCTCCCCAATTCATGACCATTATTTTATGAATTTTCTTTATCAAGAGAGTATTCCTGCAATGAATTCCATATTTTTCACATGCTGAAGTTTTCACGTTGAGTCGTTTAAAGGACAGGAAACACCCAGTCGCTGAAAACTGAGATAGCAAAACTAACTAGGGGTGTATGAAACCCATTTGCCATTCCGTCTGGGCGTCCGTGGGGGGGGGGGAGGCAATCTATCCCTCTTCCCGGAATCCTGCCTGGCCGGCTACGCTCCACGGCGAGTCCTCAAATATTTTGGCCACCTAATGCGAAGAGAAAACTCCCTGGAAAAGACCCTGATGCTGGGAAAGATTGCAGGCAAAAGGAGAAGGGGGCGGCAGAGGATGAGATGGCTAGATAGCATCACCGATGCAATGAATATGAACCTGAGCACACTCCGGGAGAGAGCGGAGGACAGGAAGGCCTGGCGTGCTATGGTCCATGGGGTCACGAAGAGTCGGACACGACTGAACAACAAGGCACATTGCAAGCCAGGCCTATGCATACATTGAAGCATTATAAAACAGATGAAATGTTCTATACTCACTTGTAACAACATCTGCAGAGATTTTACAACAGACTAACAGATAAGGGTTTTTTTTGTCTTAGAGTTTCTTACAGGTGTAGTTTTTGACACTGCATAGAATCCACAGCCAAAGAGGGCAGGAGCCTAGGGATGTTGGGCAAATCCGCAACGGATCCGCTCTCTCTGTGACTGTGGTTGGTTGTTTTGGTTTGTTGGGGGTGCGGTCCTGATGACGATAGCAGTGATGTCAGGGTGGTGAGCGTGTTGGTGTATACTGACCTCCTGGCTTGCCGCCATACGGCCATGCTGTGACTGAATGCATGCACCGACTTTTGCTCCCGACTTCGGCTGCTTACTCCACAACACAGAATGCCCGGCATGCCAGCATTCTAGCCCTTGCTGGTGCCTGCTGGGGCGGGGTTTGGGCAGGTCGGTGGAGATATTACATCTCTATCCCAACCAAATCACCAGTAATCTGCCAGGGGAGGAAAGGGGCAGGAATCACGGAGGAAGTTTTGCAGCGCCCCCTGTGCATGTAATGGCTTCTCTCTCAAAAGTAGCCCATGAAAAGGGAAGGAATGGAATATAATGAATTAGAAACAACTGTGTTTAGGAGCCCGATCTCATACCGCGTTGAAACCGGATGGAGAAAGCCCCGGTACTGGTGCGGATTTCTGCCCCCATGTGATGAACCCCTAGTTGGTAGCCAGTGCAGATGCTTTAACGTGACTGAAATATCTGCTTAGCCAGGTGCCCCATTCAGCACCTTTGCCTCCACATTCTCCCATGGCTACATGTCTGGACCAAGCACATGGTGAGCCTCACAGAAAGTGTATTACATTAATATAATTATGGTGGCCAGACTATCCCTCTCCAGGAAAGGGCAGAGTCGATCCGCTAGCTGAAGCTGGTAATAGGTAGTCCTTGAAAGAGGAGTCACTTCCGCTTCTAATGACAATGGTGAACCCAGGAGTAGCCCCAATCAACATACCTAATTTTTCTCGGACACGTTTTCTCAGGGTCAGTTATCAGTTAGAACAAGGTACAGAGCATCTTCCTAATGGGAGAGCTCCTGTTCAGGATCCAGCCAGCCCTGCTCCAATACGCCATTCCTTCCCCCTTTTCCCTTGTTCAGAGGAGGGTTCAGAGGACGGCAACAAAGATGATCAGGGGACTGGAAACAAAGCCCTATGAAGAGAGACTGGAAGAACTGGGCATGTTTAGCCTTGAGAAGACTGAGGGGGACATATGATAGCGCTCTTGAAGTACTTGAAAGGTTGTCACAGGGAGGAAGGCCAGGATCTCTTCTTGATCATCCCAGAGTGGAGGACACGGAATAATGGGCTCAAGTTACAGGAAGCCAGATTCCGGCTGAACATCAGGAAAAACCTCCTGACTGTTAGAGCAAGATGACAATGGAGCCAATTCCCTAGGGAGGCGGTGGGCTCTCCCACACTGGAGGCCTTCAAGACGAGGCTGGACAGCCATCTGTCGGGGATGCTCTGACTTGGATTCCTGCATTGAGCAGGGGGTTGGACTCGATGGCCTTGTAGGCCCCTTCCAGCCCTACTATTCTATGATTCTATGTTCTTTTCCAAATGCCACTTAGTATTCCACAGCTGTTGAGCTTATGCTTATGCATGGGCCTGGTTCCTCCCCCCCTCCCTGTTTTCCTTTTGTACTGTTGTCCTTCTGTAAACCTCAGAGATCTCCTGATCTTGCAGACACCTTCCTCTAGTCTCTAAATGGGCCTGTTTTGGCTCCATTGCTCTTAGTACTCAGGAACTGAGTTTGCTACGAGCTGGGACTATTGGGAAATCCACAGAATAAACAAGGCAGCAGCCAGGCATGGCAGCCCCTGGACCCTCTGAAGTTCATCTCAGCCTTCCAGGGTTGGCTGTGCTGGCTGCAGCAGTTCCTGGAGGCTTCCCTCAAATCTCTCCTTTCCCAACAGGAATTGCATGGGTGGGGGGAGGGAAACCAGCTCCATCAGGAGCCACCACATGCAGCCTTGTGGTTGTTGTAAGGTCCTGACTCAGTCCTGGAAGCCAAGCAGGAGGATGTCTGGGCAAGCTCCATTGGCAGCAGGCTCTTGAAGGTGAGAGCCATGATGGAGGACAGAGTGGATGAGGAAGAGTGAGGCACACTCAAATGTTCAAATTTTAGTTTTTAGAACGGATCACCCTCAAATTGAAATGCTCTTAATAATGTTAAGCATTAACCTCTACATCCAATAGAATTCTCATGTCTGTGTGCATGTTTTTTTTTTTTTTTTTTTAAATAGGAATATATAGGAATAGAACATATTCCAATCCAGACTGGTGGCTGTTTGGTACACACATGTCTTGATATGTTAAAAAGAATGTGTTGTGTGTGTATGTATGTATGTATGTATGTATGTATTGGCTGCCTTTCAGGGCAGAAGCCCTCCCAAGGTGGCTCGCAACAATAAAATACATAAAAACAGTTAAAATATTAAAAGTGATTAAACATAAACACAATGAAAGCTGACAATTAAAGATGAAAATAAAACCACCAGCAGCAACAACAGCAATAATAGCAACAACAGTAATCATATCAAGAGAAGACCATGGTAAAATAATATGTTTTCAAGGCCTTCTTAAAAGCCTGCAATGGTGGAGCATGGCAGACCTCCAATGGCAGCTTGTTCCAAAGGTGTGGGGCCACTGCAGAGAAGACCCTCTCACGTGTGATCACCCACCTAACTGCTCTCACGGATGGGCAAATGAGAAGGGCCTCTCTTTCTGATCTTGTGTATGATTTTGGGATGCATCAAAGGTTACTGGGGAAAGACAATGGGAAGGATCTGACATTGTGCTAGAGGAAACCGACGCTTGCCCAAGTTCAGTGATAGAAGTCATAGAATTGTAGGGTTGGAAGGGGCCTACAAGACCATCGAGTCCAACCCCCTGCTCAATGCAGGAAGCCTGATTCCCAGGTGGTCTCCCATCCAAGTACTAACCAGGGCTGACCCTGCTTAGCTTCTGAGACCATGTTGTGCAAGAACTGGGTTCCACTAGCACAACGTCAACAGCACATTGCAGCTGGACACCATTGAGATTTCACTGGTAGTATACCTTCCATGGAGGCAATGATATAGTACTTTCCCATTAAGGGATTAGTGATTAATTAGTGGCGCTCCCCCCAAGATTACCACTAAATCACAGATCACATCTTTCTCATGGATTGCCAAATGAAAATCATGGGTCTGCTGCTTCATGGCACCACCATGTGACAAAAACATGCATGCAAGGTATTGATATTAATGGATCATTAAGTTTTTTTTACAGGGGAGGCTTCCAAAATCACTCTCGAATCACAGCTGTAGCCATGGATTGAGCCATACAAATCATGGATCCCATACTTCACAATTCCAGCATGGCAGGAAAACTTGGACTTGGGGCTGAGATCTTCATGGATCCTCTGGATTTTTACATGGTACCCCCACCCCCCACCCAACCACCATCATGTCACGAAGCCCGTGCTTACCCACAGACAGACAGCACAGTACATATCACAGATCTGCTGCTCCATGGCACTGCCATGGTGCAAAACATGGATCTGAACCACAGATGCCAATGCATCTTCTGGAACTTTATAGGATGTGCCCACAAAACCACTGTAAAATCACAGGCCACATCTACTGCCACAGGCCAAACCATAAAAATCATGGATCCCATGCTTTACAACCAGATCCTCTGGATTTGACAGGGGATTCCCCACCCCACCCCAACCTGGCCATCAAATCAGAGATCACATCCATTCTCTTGGATTAGACCAGGACAACCATTGATCCAGTGATTTCACTGTCCCACCATGGTGCAAAAAAGCATGAATATGACAAATGCAATACTGTGAATTTCTATTATTTTTATACCGATCCCCACAAAGCCACTATAAAATGAGAGATCACAGCCACATCCATAGACTGGACTGTAAAAATCACAGATGTTATGCTTCTTGGAACTGTTATCGTATAAAACCATGGTTTCAGGGCAGAGATCTTCATGGATCCTTCTGATTTTCTTTACATGGGATCCCCCTACAGACCAAGGTCAGTTCACTGATCATTTTCATGCCCATGAAGTGAGCTGAAGAGGATCTGTGCCTTCATGCATGTTTTTGCGCCATGATGGTAAAAATAATCCATGATTTTTTTTTTTTTGCAGTGATCTTTGATTTGACTTTGGTTTCAGGTGGGTCATATATAAAAATCATGAGGATCCATGTGTCTCAGATCCATGTTTTTGAGCCATGGCGGCAGCAAAAGGATTTAGATCTGTGATGTTTATGATTCTGTCTGTGGCGGCAGAGGTGATCCGTGATTGGATGCTGGTTTGGGGTGCAGCCCATGTAAAAATCATATGAAATCAAGAAGATCCATTTTTAATTTTGCAGATCCAGCATTTACAAGGAACTGCATCCCAATAAGATGAAAAAATATTGGTTTGAAAATTGTGAGATACCCTTTTATTGGTAAAATGGACTGCATACCATAAATCCATAAATGTGTTTGGTCATGTTAATGAAATATGGAGGTGGCAAAAAGCCCCACGATTTTGCATGAAAACACGCTGTGCTCAGGGTGGGTGGCTGTTTGATTCGGCGGCGGCAGGGACAACAAAATACACAACAGGGGCTGCAGGCAGTCTGTGGGACCCATGTTGCCCACCCCTGCTCAAGAACCAATAATTCCTCAGAGGCAGAAGAGAGACAATGGGTGGGTCTGCACGTCACACCAAGCCACCCTGAGAAGAAGCCACGGTGGGTGGATGGCTTGTCCATTACTCCTGACAGACTATAGCTGAGGTTTTTTCTCCCCCTCCTTCCCCTCAGCCCTCAAGCTTGACTCCAGCATGTAACCCAGGCACCTCTGCAGCAGAACCCTTCTTGTCTCCTCATCCTGGCCCCCTCCCTGCTCCAATCACAACCCCTTTTCAATCACCACTTCTTCTTTTTTTGGTGCTTTGGGAGTTTCCAAATGTTTCCATAATTTTTAACATTATTTCCCCCCCCCCATTCATTTGCAAGTGCACAAGAGCTCAATTTACCCTGTCCGATACGTGTAGCCTTGCCTTTTGATGACTTTGTATGTTGCAGCTGTCCATGGGAACTTGGAAGTAGAGTAGGCAACATACAAGGAAACTGACAAGGCAATAGGCTAATTTGTACACAAGGAAACATAACACTAAGGGGGAGGAGGAACCCATTTGCGCAGTTGAGAAGCGTCTAAAAATGCAAGAGCAGTAAGGGCACCAAAGGGGGAAGGGAGCATCTCCCACTTGGCAATGTGATCCTCTCACTTTTAAGCATTGAACTGACCCTTGTGAGTGTCCTCCTCCCATTCAGAACTTCTCCAAGTCTCCAGCAAGTCCAGAAAGGGGAGATATTGGCTCCCCCATTTTTGTGGCTCTCTTTCACAGCAGTTACTGCTGAGGCTACTGCGCGTCAGTGGATCTGCACAAATCTCCCTGACAGTTTTTTTTTTTGAAAATCCCTTTAGAACGTGGCAACCTGGTATGGAGTGAGTGGGACCCAATTGGTGTGTGCGCGTGTGTAAATGCTGCTGGTGCACCCCATTTGCTCCATCCCGTTCAGCCACCCTCTAAAGTTTTTTTTTTTTTTTTAAGTGTCAGGAATATTTGCACAAATATAAAGGCTTCGAAGTAAATGATGGAGAAATTTGCAAAACTGCAGGAACTGCTCCAAAATGGGGCAGGGGAGTTAATAATTCCTGTTTCTGGAGTAGCTGGAGACTCGGGGAAGCATTGAAAACTTAGAGGACACCAAGATATGTCAGTTCAACGCTTGAAAGCAAGAGGATTACATCGCCAAAGGGGAGATATTTCCCCCCTTCCTTTGGTGCTTCTTGTTGTTCAGTCGTTCAGTCACGTCCGACTCTTCGTGACCCCATGGACCATAGCGCGCCAGGCCTTCCTGTCCTGCGCTCTCTCCCGGAGCGTGCTCAAGTCCATATTCATGGCATCGGTGATGCTATCTAGCCATCTCATCCTCTGCCGTCCCCTTCTCCTTTTGCCTTCAATCTTTCCCAACATCAGGGTCTTTTCCAGGGAGTTTTCTCTTCGCATTAGGTGGCCAAAATATTTGAGCTTCAGCTTCAGTATCTGTCCTTCCAATGAGCAGTCAGGGTTGATTTCCTTTAGGATGGACTGATCTGACCTCCTTGCAGTCCAGGGGACTCGTAAGAGTCTTCTCCAGCACCACAGTTCAAACGCATCAATTCTTCGGCGCTCAGCCTTCCTTACAGTCTAGCTCTCACAGCCAAGGAAAGGTTCCTCCTGTGCGAGCACCGGGTCATTACTGATCCCTGGAGGGATGCCGCTTGCACTAGCGTTTTCGTGGCAGACTATAGTGGGGTGGTTTGCCATTGCCTTCCCCAGTCGTGACTACCTTTCCCCCAGCAAGCTGGGTACTCATTTTACCGACCTCAGAAGGATGGAAGGCTGAGTTGACCTGAGCCGGCTACCTGGGACCCGGCTTCCGCTGGGATCGAACTCAGGTTGTGGGGAGAGTTTTGGTTGCTATACAGCCGCCTACCACTCTGTGCCACACAAGGCTCTTTCCTTTGGTGCACTTACTCCATTTGCCTTGTTTCCTCATTTCTGGTGCTTCTGAATTGCGCTACTCAGTCTCTCCTTTCTCTTACTATTATTTCTCCTCCAGTTCTTTGCAACTCTACACAAATTAGCATATAGGCAGCCTCATCTTCTCAATTTCCTTGTATGTTCTCTACTCCACTTCCCCGCTCCCTTTGACAGCTGAAACATACAAGGACATTGACCAGGCAAGACTACACATATCAGACAACTGTATGGGTGCTGTTGCATACTTGTGAAAGATCAACAAACCATGATCATAAAAATACAACCCCAGCTGTGCAATTTTGAGGTGCATGGGTGGATACGTGCATGCACACACGCACACATATATATTAAAGGTGGCAAACAAGTGACAGTCCTTCCAAAACACCATTTCAGCATTGGTGGAGGGCAGTCTTGGTAAGGGAGGCTGGATGAGATCGCAAAGACTGGCATGGGCTGTTTTGCTACTCTTCCCAAGCGGCTGTAGCCATTCCTGGAAACCCATGATAAAATTGCTCTCCTGGGTTTGGATGACACAAAAACCCGCCATGGGTATGAACAACCATACAACTCCACTTAGATTTTCTGCCTTGGTCAGTTTTGGAATCCCCCCTTTTGGAGCCTCTCTCCAAATGGATGGCATGAGATGCTTGGCATATGAGAGGTGACAGGGCTGCTTCCACAATTTCGGAGGTCAGAGACATGTGACATATAATTTCACGCCAATTACACTTTGATCCATGTTCCCATGCCAAGTCGACTCTACGGGGAAATGCTCATTTAAAAATGGGAAAGAAAATGTTTTTGTGGCAGACCTGGATGGAGAAGATGATTTTTCCTTTGATGAATTATTGGGTCGTGATGGTGAGTTTTCCCCATTTTTGGCTTTGCGAGATAAATTTGATTTTCCTGCTGGGGCTGAATGGCAATACTTGCAACTGCAACACTAGTTAGAATCTAGGTTCGGTCCCGCTGCTTTCACAGCCTCGGAGTCCCCCTTATTACTGAGAATACTTATTGAAGCTGATCAGGTACATCGACCCATGATTCATGTTTATAAATACTTATTATCAGTGAATAAAGATGATACATGGGGTCTTACGCAGGAATGGAACAGGGAACTGGATTCTCCTGACCAAGTCAGTTGGTCTCAAACTCAGTGGTGTCACTCTGTGTGTGTGTGTGTGTGGGGGGGGGAGAGACACATTTCGGCATCAGCTGCTGCTGCTGTTGTTCCATGAGCAGAACAAATCCCGGTCATTACATTGTGTGGTCACAAGGCAGCAGTACTGTTCGTCGGAGAACTATTTCTGGGCAAACATTGTATTGGCCAAGAAGTTTTGTCCTAACAGGAGAGTTTAATGAAATGGAATGCTATAGTTGAAACTGGGGTAGTTATGAATGCAATGTTTTCCCACGTTTTAATCCCAACATTTTTGAAAAACACACAACACTCTAAAATTGAAGTTCCTGTTGCTGATAATGTTAAGCATTAACTTCTTCATCCAATAGCATTCATAACCGGGAAATGTTAACAATTATCCTCTCCCCTGCCCCCCTGCCGAAAATATAGTTTGAAATCTTTGGAAACAAATGGAAGTTAGAGCACTTTCTTGGGGTTTTGGTTTTCTGGCAAACTCATTTCAGTTGTCATCTTCTCCGAAGCCACATGTTCCAGCTTCCTGATTTGTGTCTCTGTGTTGGGAAAAATACTCCCATTGCCACTCATGATATTCTCATTTTTCCTGATATGAAGCCTGGCAGTATTCATTCACGTATTTACTATATTATCCTGCTGCCTTTCTGCCAAAGCACTCGAGGGCTGGATTCCAACTCAGCTCTTCTGCCAGCAGAGGAACAGGACTTCCCCATCCTCTTCTTCCCCTTGCAGCCCTGCGCCCCCTACATCTACTCCGGAGGACCCCCCAACCCTGTTCTAATGACCAGCTGATATGGAAGCAGTTTGGGAGGACGCATCTGATGGAGCTGATCTTTCCATGGGGCTGGTGGGGTGGCCCTGCTTCCCATCTCCCCCTGCTGTGGCCTTCCTGGGGAGAGACGGTCCCCCTGCGGCTGGACTGAAATTTGCAGGGCTACGGGGCAAAGCATAAGGACACAATCTATGCATGTTTAGACATGGCTGGCTGGGGAATGTTGGGAGTTGTAGGATTTTTTTTCTTTCTAAACAAGCACGTGCTTGCACCCTAAATGTGTTTTTCCTGATAGGAAGCCTGGCAGTATTGATGTATTTATTCCATAGATCCAAGTCCCAAAGCATTTGAAAAGGGAACGGCAGCAGAAAACCTGTGGGGTTTCACTACATTGGGTGGCCTCAGTCCTGAGTGGGATACTCTAGGGAAAGGTGGTTCTCTTCACAGTGGCCCCAAAAGGCCATAGGTGACTGGGGGAGATTAGCACCACAAAGAAAGATGAGTAGACAAAGGGAAGGGGTGAGCTGAGAGAGGTCTGTGTGTGTAGCAGGGAGTCATCTGTGCCGGAACTGAGACTGAGGGCGCTTCCAGGCCAGTCTTTGACTGCACCATCACTCTGCCTCATTTATGGAATTGGGGGGGGGGGTCCTGATGGCGTTGTCTCCTACTCCTAACCGTCCCATGTTTTCCCACCACTCCAAGAATCAGGAGGACAACAGAAGAAGCCAATGTGGCTACCCAAAAAGCTTCGCAATGGTCTGAAAATCAAAAAGGGCACATATAGGAGGTGGAAGGAGGGACAGGGAACTCAGGGAGTGTACAGGCTAGTCAGGAGCTGCAGAGATGGTGACAGGAAGGCTAAAGCCCAGAATGAGCTGAGGTTGGGGAGGGATGCTAAGAATAGCAAGAAGGGCTTCTTCAGATACATTAAAAGTAAAAGGAGGACCAAAGTAACAGTAGACCAGCTGCGTAGCAAAGATAGCAAAATGCTGACAGGTGACAAAGGAAAGGTGGAACTGCTGAACTCGTATTTTGGCTCAGTCTGGTATATCTAGTATATTTGACAAACAGGCTGAAGGGCAGCTTGAGGTTGACAGAGAGACAGTCAGGGAATACCTAAGCACCTTAAATGAGTTCAAGACTCCGAGTCCAGATGAATAATGAATTGCATCCCAAGGTGTTGAAGGAGCAGGCAGATGGACTCCCAGAACGTCTATCTACTGTCTTTGAGAAATCCTGGAGAACGAGTGAAGTACCAGAGGACTGGAGGAGGGCAAAGTTGTCCCTATCTTCAAAAGGGGCAAAAAGGAAGATCCAGGGAATTATGGACCAGTAAGCCTGGGATCAACACCTGGGGAGATTCTGGAGCAGATTCTAAAGTGTTTGACCTGTAGGCCCCTGATTGGGGTGATCAGAGGTTGTTTATAAAATGTGGGAGCAGCTTGCGCATGGCATGCGTCCCCGCAAATCATCTTTTAAATCTTTTACCCCACAATTTGCCACTGTGATGTGCAAACCAGGTGAAAATATACAAATGTGATGCTCCCCCCTAAGTTCATGCCCAATTTTCATAAAATAAATTTTCTTTATCAAGAGACTGATCCTCCTGGAAATCATCACATGCTGA
Source organism: Heloderma suspectum (assembly GCF_057233095.1). NCBI lineage: Eukaryota > Metazoa > Chordata > Lepidosauria > Squamata > Helodermatidae > Heloderma > Heloderma suspectum. The sequence continues at coordinate 362,160,893 of NC_139459.1, read as the reverse complement.
TGATTTCGAGATGAGTCATTTACAAGCAGGTAAACGCCCACTTACTGAAAGCAAAGAAAGTGGAACGAATTCTGTCTGCCGTGTGTGGAAGCCATGGCTGCTGCTGGGGGTCCCGTCCAGGAGCTCTGTGAGGAAGCCACTTGTCCCATCTGCCTGGATTATTGCACGGATCCCGTGACCGTTGCAGAGTGTGGGCACAATTTCTGCTGAGCCTGCCTGAGCCAGGGCTGGAGGGAGTCAGGGGCCGATTTCATTGTTCGTTCCGTCGGAGCTGCGTTGCGAATTAACACAATACTACACACAATAACACAATACAATTGTAGTAGTAACACAATACTATTAGTGTTGCGAATTAACAGTGGGGGCAGTAGATGAAGTATTAAAGCGGGTTTCCTGAGCTGGGGAGAGCAGAGAGCGGGGAGCTGGGGAGGAGGGGGCGCGGCTGGCATGTGGGACTTGCTTGTGAGTAGATGCTCATAGCAAACCCTGCATACGTGTTTCTGAGGCGGGCGGGCGGGCAGGCAGGCAGCCGTTACCTCGGGAAATTGAGCCCGCTCTGAGAGCAGAGAGCGTGGAGCTGGGGAGGAGGAGAGAGCGAGTAGCATGCAGTCTCTTAACTGCCCAGTCAACAGGCTCCCCCCCCCCCACAAACATAGGCTCGATGAAGTGCTTCTGAGTACATGTTTATGAAAATCCCCCACCCTGGCACCCACCCTTGCTCAACTGCAAATCCACAGGCATCCATCATTTCTCGGCTGTGCTGCTTCGTAGCTGCACGTCTCTGCTCTCAAGCTCGATAGGTAAAGTGGGAGGCTGCGACGTGGAACTGAAGGCAATGAGTTGCTTCCTGGGAGACACGTCTGCCCCTCTGCTCTCCCCCCGCCCCAGGCTACTCTCCCTTCCACCAATCAGCGTGGCTTCCCCCAGCCCGCTCCTTCATGCCTCTGCAAGTGCGGAGCGGCGAAGGGGGGGGGCATCGCTGACCACGCTGCGATGTCAATCCGAGGAAGGGACGGACAGCTCAAACCCCACAGTGAACCCGAAGCAAGTGGAAACTTCGCAGCCAATGGACTCTGAGAAAACCCGGATTTCTCCATGAAAACACACACACCCTGCAGTGAACCCGAAGCAAGTGGAAACTTCGCAGCCAATGGACTCTGAGAAAACCCGGATTTCTCCATGAAAACCATGACTGGGCTGTGAAGCGGGAACTGCGTCATCTGCCACAAAGGTCTTCCCTTCGAAGCAGCACCGGGGTAAATGGCTCATGTAGATGGGGCCAGGGACAGAGGCCCCCTGCCCCCAGTGCAGAGGAACCTTCCGGAAGACGAACCTCAGCCCAAATAGGCAGCTGGCTAACTTTGTCCAAATATGCCAAGAAATTTCAACATTGGGAGGTAAAAGGGGCAGAAGGGAAGGGGAGAGTCTGCGAGCGCCACCAGGAGCCCCTGAAGCTCTTTTGTAAGGACCATGAAACCCCCATCTGCGTGGTGTGTGACAGGTCCAAGGAACATGAAAATCACAAGGTGGCTCCTCTGGAGGAGGTTTCTGAGGAGTACAAGGTAGGAAATCAATCTTGATGGAGAGGGGGAGTAACTGTGGCTTCTTCTTGGGAAGTTCCCTGTAAAGTCACTCCAGTAAGAATAAGAAATCACTGGGGCTAAACTACTTATATATTCCATTTCTATACTGCACAATAGGGACACAGCATAAATGCAATTAACATACATGTTTTTGTTATGTGAATAGCAGCTAAGGGAAGCCTGAGAACACTCAGGATGCTGGAGGGTGGTGAGGCTGCTTCGCTACTAAGCCCGAATAACGAGGCGAAGCGGGCTGATTCGGAGGGGCCTCATTGTGATACGAAGTGGATCAGACAGCACTGAGGCACCCTGAAGTGAAGTGGCTCCTCCACAAGGTGCGTTGTCCACCTCGGAGATCTGTAGCTCTTCTTATGCCTCCGAGCAGCGCAGACAGGGTGTCTCCAAAATGTACCAGGTTCTGAAAGATTATGCGGAGGGGGAGGGAGAGGGGGAAGGGGGGAAGGCGAGAGGACGAGGCGGAGTGAACTATCTATTTCTTTTCTGGAATTGATGCTCCAAAAACATAAATTAAAGAAAGGTTCCCCCCCCCCCCATTCTTTGCTTGCTCTTGGCTCTTATCCTCCTTCCCTTCCCTGCCTCCCTCCTTTATTTCTTAAACTTTACATGTTTTCCTTAAAAAAATTAAATATAAAATAATAAATAAAACCCTTGTCTTGGCTTGTAGGGAGTTCTGTATTTGTTCTGTATCTCTCTGTGTGTGTGCTTGTGTTGTGGTCAAGCAAAGCAATGCGTCCACATTGCAATACAGCGGGCAAAACACTGTCCTGTTTCAGGAATAATTTGCCCTGGTGGGCAAGGCACTGTCCTGTTTCAAGAATAAATCTGCCATGGTGGGCAAGGCATTGTTGATTTGCTTGTGGCCCCAGGCCACTCTTCCGTACAGAATGTGAGGTCAGTGCCTGTTGCCATGTATTAGCTCTAGAACTAGCACAGGTCCCGCCTGGCAGGGTTGCTGTGTCTTCCTGCCTTTGTCAGAAGACCACTGAGAGCCTGAGGTCATCGGAGGTCACCAACGGCAAAGTTTAAACTGGATAGTGATATGCACTTGCTACACTCTCAGCCCCTTCAGTTCCTTTGCATCATTTTTTAAATTAAAAACTGTTTGAAAATTGGCAGGTGTGGTGTGGCTAAACCCCCCCCCCCCAAACATAAATATAAAATATTCATTTTGTGTGTGCTAGAAAAAGAAAAAAGCACATCACTAAAAAAAACAAAAACTCTGCCAGCCTGCCTGCCAGGTAATGTCTGAGCCAAAGAGAGTCTGAGCCTGCGATTCTTCTGAATAAGGGTTGGTTTGCACTTCAGAGAAACCTACAGCAGAGATTAGGGATAGTGACCTCCACTTCAACACACTATCCCTTCTGAGTCTGGGGAGATGATACTGGAGGGCACAGTCAGGCAGAGATGAAGAGATGCACACAGAAGCCCCCTGGCATACAAGCGCAGTGTCCACCCACCCTGGGTCTCCCTATGATGTTCGCAGTCAAGGTGGTGGCAGGAGAGCCGCAAAGACGGTTTCATGGAGAGTCGTTCCGCCGTTCATGTTTAGGGGAAGAAAGAGTTTAAAAGCGGAGGGGGATGCTGCACAGACCATTAAGGTGAAAGTGTGCTTTAAGTCCCTGTTTTTTTTTTGGGGGGGAGGAGGTTTAAAGGGCGGGATGCTGCACACACAACTTTGCTTTTTCGCTCCTTCGTTAAAGTGAAAGTGCACTTTAAAACTCACTTTAAAGGAAAAAACAAAAGGGCTGGAGTGGAGCAGAAGGGGGCAAGGGAGGCAGAGATGAAGAGATGCACAACTAGGATGTCATCCGCTGGCTCTCTTTGCCATTTCCTCCCTGTGTATTTTCCCTTTAGCGCTTTGTCCTGCTTTGTGTGGGCATGTGCTGGGGGTTTTATTTCTGGAGTAAACTCATTGGCTGTAAGGCTTTCCTTTCCTGGGAGTCCTCCTGGACTCTGAGCTAACTGGGGAAGCCCAGGCGGCTGTGGTGTCCAGGAGTGCTTTTTACCAGCTTAGGCTGGAACATGAGCTGCGGCCCAATCTGGAGAGGACGGACCTTGCCTCAGTTATCCATGCACTTGTAATGTCCAGGCTGGACTACTGCAATGCACTATACGTGGGGCTGCCTTTGAAGATGGTTCAGAAACTCCAGCTCGTGCAGAATGCGGCCGCCCGAGTCTTCGTGGGGGTGAGGCGATTCGATCACATAACGCCTATACTGCGCCAGCTGCACTGGTTACTGGTGCATTTCCGAGCCCTGTTCGAAGTGCTGGTTTTGACCTTTACAGCCGTAAACGGTTTGGGACCAAGTTACTTGAAGGACCGCCTTCACCCATATCAGCTGGCCCGCGCTTTAAGATCAGAAAGAGAGGCCCTTTTCATTTGCCCACCCGTGACAGCAGTCAGGTGGGTGACCACAAGTGAGAAGGCCTTCTCTGCAGTGGCCCCACACCTTTGGAACAAGTTGCCATTGGAGGTCCACCATGCTCCATCATTGCAGACTTTTAAGAAGGCCTTGAAAACAGATTATTTTACCTTGGCCTTCTCTTGATATGACTGCTATTGTTGCTGTTACTGCTGTTAACATAATTGCTGGTTTTATTGTTGTTTTTATTGTTCTTATGTTTTTATCACTTTAATATTTTAACTGTTTTTATGTATTTTATTGCTGTAAGCCGCCTTGGGAGGGCTTCTGCCCTGAAAGGCCACCAAGAAATATTTGAAATAAATAAATAAAAATAAAATAAATAACTCTCCAAAACCAGTTTCCCACCTGATACTTTTGCAGTGGTTGGGCGGGTGGTACAAAAGGTCTTGGTGGGACACATTACTAGGAGGAGCGGGGGCCATAGCCAGAAATGAAAATGGGATTGACATTGGAGCTATGAATAATAAGGTGTTCAGAGCCAGATGATATTTGTACTCCATGACACAGTTGCAGCAGTGCTAAGTGGACATACAACCCCAGATTGTACATCAAAGGGCCAATTTAACTTTGGCTTTGTATAAGAATGTCAACCTGAGCTTGGCACGTACTCAGGTAGAAACTAGTGAAGCTTTACTATAAGCTACCATTGTACACAGAATGTGTCACCGTGCAAAATGCCGACCTGATGTTATTACAATGTAGGCTGACCATACGTACCATTTTAAACGGGACAGTACCGTTTTTTTTCATATTTCCCAACCGTCCCGTCGTTTTAATATAAATGTCAATTTTGTCCTGTTCTTAATTTTTTGTAAAAAACTAATCAATGAGTGCAGGAAAACTACTAGTGGGATGAAAGAGGGAGCTCCGTTTCCTTTATCCAGCCAGGGCCAGGCTTCTTGAGCTAGCCACGCTCAGAGGCCGCCCCCTGGCTTGTCTGCAGTGGCGGGGAATTCAAGAGGTGGCCGCTAAGCCCCATTCAGCATGTGGGAGCCAGGAGGGTGGGTCATACTGTTATTTCTACCATCATTCCAACCTTAGATATTCTTTCTTTCTGCCCTACATTCAGTCTGATTCGGGCTTTTCAGACTCGTATTTCGGCCCAACAGGCTGTTAGCTGCTTTTTTATTACAGCGGAACTCTCCGCTGTAAAAAACCCCGTCCTGTTTTTGTCATCCCAATATCCCGTTTTTGTCTCAAGGAAATATGGTCAGCCTATTACAATGTCATATGTCACAGTTACACAGAGGTGAGGGGCTGAGTACCCTCCTACAGGAGGACAGACACAAAGGGAAAGTATGTTAACGTTCAGTGGCCACAGGTAAGAGCTAAGGTAGAAGTGGTCATGCAAGGGAATGAATACATTGGCAACCTCTTTGTGGCAATGCCAATTGTTCTCCAAAACAGGATGTGGATTCCTTATTTTTAGGGTGACTGGGAAGTAGACAATGAGTTAACCAACAAAGCCTTTTGTGACCAACAGGGAGAGGCCCACCGGGTAGGTGATCGCTTAATGACTAGCTTTGGGCCTTGTCTGTTACTGACCTGAGCCATACTGAAGAAGGGGGCCTGTGTACAAGGGAAGCTTTGGGGGATCAATCCCCAAAGGTGACGGAGAATGGACATCACTGTCTGTGTGTCATCACTGCACAACGGCAGGCCCTAGTGTGTGAGGACCCCCTTGTACAGACATGTAAATCTAATGTCACGTTTGTCAAGACCGAACAAGGGTTTACTCGATATAAAACAGAACAAATACAAGCTTGGGAAGGACAAAATCATAGTCTCGGGCCGATTTTTGTGAGCTGCCCAGAGAGCTTCGGCTATGGGGCGGTATAGAAATATAAGAAATGAAATGGAATGAAATGACTTTTTATATTCATCAGCAAGGACCAATTTAAAATGCAAGCTCAGTTGAATGTTTGGTGAAAGTTACTGATGCGATAGAATGATATCAAGATGGGAATGAAATTTTAGGATTGTCTAAGCAAGTGCAAATTTCTTATTGGGAGTTATGAATAGGGTTAGTTCAATGCACTAGCTAAGGTGACATTCAAGTTTTGGAATGTATCATGATGCTTTACCCCATCGTTAGATTGGTTCTATGTATCATGATGCTTTACCCCATCGTTAGATTGGTTATTGTTTGCTTTATATATTTATGCATCTTTGCTTTATATTTAGCCTGTAGACTTAGAAAAATATTGTACCTGCTTTCCTTGCTCAATGGAACACCGTGCATGGATGACCATGAAAACTCAGGGGTGTAGTGTAGCGTGTTTGACACCAGAAAACTGGCAAGGAGTCCAGTGAGTTTCCACAGCCATGCCCTGCACAGTTTTTTAAATGTATAATGGCCTGTCTAGCATAGAATAAAGGACAGTTTTTTGTATACACAGAGTAGGCCCTACAAAGAAGCTTCCAGGTCAATAGTTACGCAGCTGCCTAATTTCCTCTGTTTGCTTTACTTTTCTATCTCACTGAGGAGATTGTTTGATTGATTGATTGATTGATTGCCTTTATATCCCGCCTTTTTCCTCTTGCAAGGAACCGAAGGTGGCTTACATTATCCTCTTCCTCCTCTCCACTTTATCCTCATAACAACAACCCTGTGAGGTAGGTTGGGCTGAGAGGCTGTGAGTGGCCCAAAGTCACCCAGTGAGCTTCCATGGCTGAGTGGGGACTAGAACCTGGATCTCCCAGCTCCCAGTCCAACACTCTCACCACTACACCACACTGGCTCTTGTGTTGGAATGTTGGGACCTCTTAGTCATAGAGAAGGTAATTAATCAACTTCCTGTGATGCTCTGAGCATGTCATAGAATATCGGGAAAGGGTATAAAGGATTGGGCTAAGGCCCACCCAATTTAGTCTCGCTCTATGGGGGGAAATGTGTAGAACCAGCCTGGAGAACTTTGGTCCTAGGAACGATGTTTCGTACACTGCTGATGGGGACCCCGGTGTACAGTCAGCTGCAATGAAGGTGCCAGCTTCATCGGCTGAAGAGATGAGTGAGCTTTATTTGCACTTTTATTCTGCATCCATTTTCTATCCATAAACTGTCATTCCTTTCACAAGTGGTCTAGTTTCATCTTGGCAATCCAAATAATCTGTTTTGACTAGGCCCTGAGTAGATCAGGCCTCCAGATTAATACAGTGGTAAACAATGTAGAACCATAAGAAGCAATAAAGAGTGTCCAACCAGTGAGACCTGGGTTCAAATTCCTGATCAGCTATCAAGGCTGCTGGGTGGCCTTAGACAAACAACTCTCAGTCTGACATACCTCACAGTGTTATTGTGGGGATAAAAATGGGATAATCAGGGGGATTTACTATATAGTCCATTGTATGTATATATAATCCTTTACTGGTTCTGCCTCCACAGGCCATCTGCAAGGCACGTCACACATGAATGGGGACAGAGGTAGCCAAAGTGGGAGGTGCAGCGCAATCCTGTGCACACTTACCCGGAAGGGAGTTCCATTGTGTTTAATAGAGCCTACTCCAGGTTTATTGTGCATAGGATTAACCCTATAGCAATGTTTTAAATGGGGCAAAGTATGACACAGAAGAAACGGGGGAGGGACGCTCCCTACTGCCTTCTTTGCACAGGCAGAAAGCCCCTCCCCTCCTTGTCCCTGAACCTACTTGCAGGGGTTTGGACTTTGTACTTCAGGCTTTGGGTTCATAAATGATAAAGAATGTCCTGGAGCAGCTGTTTCACTCTGAAGCAGCAAAAGGGCAGGAGCACAGCAACAAGAGCGTTGGGCTGCCAACTGCCCAGACTCCTCAAATCCATTCTTTATCACAACCCTGTGACTCTCCATGCAGGAAGAGTAAGACACTGACAGTCCACAAAGAAAGGAGAGACTGCCTTGTGACTCCACACAGCTCATCCTTGATTTCGGCTTGACACAACTAGCAGGTAACTCTGGCATGATGGTTGGGGAGCCTGATGGATGGAGGAGAAGAGCATTCAGTGCTTGGAGCCCCCGGCCTCTTTTCCTGACATCTACACCCCAGCAAGAACAGGGATCAGCCATGGTGTGCATGTCGGGAAGGGGTGGTGGTGGCCTGGGAGTCATGGGGAGGGGGGTGGCTTGAGGGGTGAAGGATGCAGAGGGCTGCAGGTGGGATGTGAGGAGGGGATGTTCCCTGGGCCAGCACAGGAAAGGGGCATCAGGCTTAGGAACAGGGGACCTATGGGGATGGCAATATGCAACTATCTGAATCATTGTCCACGGCCACTTTCTCTGCAGAACCAGCCCAATCTAGCAAGCAGAAAATTCACTCCTCAAATTTCAAGCGGGAGATGAGCAATCAGTTGAAGGCTGTAGATATGAAAATGAATATGCCCATCATTTCAACAGAGCCCTTAAGACAGGTGCAGAATCCAAGGCCTTGGGCCAAATCCATTCCTCCTGGGGCCCCAATCTGACGGTCTGGGGTTCCCCAGAAGGCCATGCCCTTTTCCCTGGTGCCTCCTGTTTCCCCCCAATCATTTGGTGGTTACCTGCCTGTTGTGCAGTTTTTTCATCATTCAAAAGAGTTGAAACACCTCTCCTAAGACTCTACTGGCAGCGAGCGCTTTAAACTAAAGATGCTGGTGTTTTTAGCATTTTTGGCCTTGTCCCTTTTGTATTTGGCCCAACCCACTGGTGGAATACAGCCCCTGAGAGCTTCTTTAGCCCCTTAGAACTTCCAAATTATTTTGCTGTCTTCTGTAATCATTACGGCTGATGTTACCAACGAGCAATTTCATGCTGCCACTTTAAGGCATCACCCTAAGCACCTTCAATCAATAATCCCCATTCTGCCTGGGTAGGATACACAAATGGAAAGTGTGTACAGACATTATCCATAGACCAGAAGGGGCCAAGCTCTGTACCAGAGACACTGCCACCTCTGGGGCACACATTCAGATTCACTATCATCTCTTCAGATTAGATCACTTCACTCAGAATCTGAATATTTCCTCGTCGCAGACCTGCTCCAAGACAACGCTGTGATTCAGCACGAGACTTCCTGATCAGGAGCACTCAACCCCATTCCTGGATAAGAAGGCTTTTTTTTCCCCTGACAAGAACAGGTAAGATTCACATTCTAATTCAGTGGTAGGGAACCTGTTACCTTCCAGATGTTGTTGCACTACCACTCCCGTCACCCTGACTATTGTCTATGTTGGCTAGAGCTGATGGGAGTTGGAGTTTAATGACATCTGGAGGTGCACGTCCCCCACTAATCCTCCGTCTTTCCAACTTCCTCTTGTTCTTGTCTCTCCAACCTCTATCATGCACCTAAAGCCCATGGATGTTGCCTACCCCGGCCTAATCCTGAGTCATACACACATTGCATTTGCCCCATGGTGCCTAGGTGTCCTATGTACCCCTCCCTATCCTTAGCCCCCACTCATCTCCTTTTCTGGCGCTGAGGGGCTCCCTTCCTCCCTCCTTGCCACTTGCACTTTCTCTTTATCTGAATCTCCATAGTTATGTTGATAGTTCTGTTCAGATGCTATTTCTTCATTAGTACTATCTGAATGCTTCTTAATTCTTCCTTTCAGTAATAAAAACTTGTCCAATTATTCTAATTGCTGGTCTTCGCCTCACGGCTAATGTTTCGTATCAGAGAGTCTAGTTACCAATCTGTCATTTCTACATATCCCCACATTCTACACTTGGGTACCCTATGTATTGCCAAAGCGTGAAGTGCCTCTCCGTGAGGCGATACGTGTGCATACTTGTAACATATGAATGTACATGTATGCAAGGCTGTGTGGTAACATTATGTGCTTGGTTCATGTGTTGATCTCTGGTAATCAGCTCTCTCAGGACAAATGCATATTCTGTTAGGATCACGCTAGACCACATGTGAAATCATGATTGGATTTCACATACCTGTCTTTCCTTTTTTAAATTGCAGGGGTGTGTGTGTGTGTGGGCTGATTAAGACTGGGATAAAAATACAAGTAAGGAGGCAATTAACTATTTCCCCCCCACACCATGGTCCCAGTGAACTCCCCCCGCCCCCGCTGCCAAACTGCTTTTTGCTGCAGGAGGGAAGATGGATTTGCACCAATGGAAGCTTCCCTCCCAGGAAAAAAAATATTAGCTTCAAGGGGAGGGATTGTCATAAAGACCACAGTGCAGGAGAAAGGGTTAAATATCCCCTTCCCACATGTTGCACTGCTGATTCTCATCCGGTCCCCTAACGCCTGTTATTTAAAAAAGAAAAACAAGACATGTGAATTACCATCACACCTATTGTACAGTTTTGCACTGAGATGTCATACTTCAAACAGACTTTGGATTCACAAATGTATTGCATATTCCAAGAAGCCCTGCCTATCAGATAAATGTTCCCATCATAAAAGATGGGGGAGAGCAGGGCTTTCAGAAACCACCACCTAGGGCCTAGAGGGTGGGGTTTCTGGGATGGGGAGAGGCCTCAGATGGGCCAGAGGTTCCCTACCACTGAGTGATAAAATGATGACTAATTAACTTATTTGCTGACATGTACAGTAGCAGTTAATATTATACAGAAGAAGTAATTTCCATCTCTGTCTCTCAAAAGAAACAAAGGGCAGCAGCTGAAATAACAGTAGTATGCGGTGCCAGCTGATAAGAGACGTCAAAACTTCCCTTCACTCATTTACTATCATCCTATGATATCTAGTAAATTCTTCCTCTTCCTCCTTCTCCTTCTTCTATCAATGTATAGACTGCTTAGTCATCTCTAAAAAAGCATCTCAAAGCAGTTTACAAGATAAAATTAAAATAGAAAACATCCACTGTTAAACATTAAAATCAGAAAATATAAAACATCTCAGTTAAATATGCTTAAAAAATGACACCCTTAATTAAAACCTTTAGCACTCAGTCATATGCATGTTCAGACAGAAAAAAGGCCTTCAATTCCCAGGGATGCTGGGAGTTATAGGACTGTTTTCTGTCTAAACATGCATAGCTTGTTGCACCCTTAAAATCAGAAAACTAGAACTGGGCAGCACAATCAGTGAGGGAAGGCCTGGGTGAAAAGGTAAGACTGGAATGAGTCATGATTTGAACTCCTTTAGGTTGCACATGAGGTTTTCTTTTTTAAATTTTAAATGTTTTTACCCTTTGTTTTGAAATACAATACTCCGTGCAGGTATAGCTCATGAAAAAGTAAGGTTTAGCAGACTTCTCTTTAATGTGCTACTGTAGAATGAGTAGGGATGTACGAATCCCCCACCTGCCAGTCTGGGGCGGGGGGGGGTCGGCAGGGGAGGAGGCGATCCGTTCCTCCCCCCGGAATTCTCGTTGGCTGGCTTTGCTTTGCAGCGACTCTGCAGAGCCACCGGCCAGCTCCGTACAGCAAGCGATATGGCCGCCATTGCTGTGCTGTATCACTGAGCACTCACTTCATGAGGGGATCCGGATGCAAAGGGGATCCGCTGCGCCATTTGCGTCCCTGTTTTTTCACGCGAAAGGCTATGCATTTGTATTTACGTAGATATTTGTGTAGCCTATCGCATGAAAAAACAGGGATGCAAATGGCATCTGCTACGCCATTTGCGGCCGTAAAGGTTTTAGATTAAGCTAAATGCAGCCATAAATGGCTGCATTTAGCTTAATCTAAGACCTTTACGGCCGCAAATGGCGTAGCAGATGCCATTTGCGTCCAGATCCCTTCCTGCAGTGAGTGCTCAGCGATACAGCACAGCAACGGCGACTGTATCGCTTGCTGTATGGAGCCGGCCGGCGAGGAGGATCCGGCTCCGCATGGGTCCGGCGGGAGGCGGAGGTAGGTGGGGCTGTTCCGCCACGGTCTCCGGAGGCTGGATTCAAAAGAATCTGGCCTCAATGGAGTCCGTGGCGGAATTCTTGGACATCCCTAGGTATGAGAGCTTTTTACATGGGGACACCTTTGAATATATACCATCTGATGTGGTACAGACCAGAATTGCAAGCAGTAGTTATTCCAGGATGTTTGAGTCCCAATCCCCAACCTGCATGAAGCTCACAAGTGACCTTGCATGTGACATAGGTAATTGAAGGCCCAACTGTCTACTAATGTGACTATCACTGGAAGGGTCCAGGCATGGTGCTGTGCCTCAGGGAAATCTGCCTGGCAGGTTTCAGATTAGATATTGACCCTTCATTTTAGAATCAAGGAGAACTACAGTCCCTGCAGGTAGAGCAATACGATTGCTGGAAAATAAACAAGGTGTGTTCCAAGGAGTGCTTTTGTACCGCTGTCTGCATTAGACCCCCCTTCCCCCCCAATCTGCTTTGCATTCATGACCCTGAAGTTATTTGCCCCAATGTGCAGCATGTATGTGGAATGGGCTGCTGCTGGAGTAGAAAATTGTTGCTTGCACTACGATGACACTATTGTTGCCTGGCTCGGCCTACTTTCCTCACCCAAGAAATTCAGAACTGGATTAGTAGACAGCCCCTGCTCCAGCCCTAGGGCTTAGTCTCTGTTGGGGTTCATCAGGAGCCACTTGGAATAGGAATTTCTGTTATCAAACACCCAATGTAATAGTAAGAGTGCTACTGAGTATAGAAAGAGTGCATTTCTCTCTTCTCCTTCTTCACCCAAGAGACAGGTGCCTTGGCCAGGAATTAGGAGGCAGAACCCCCAGCTAGAGATGTGCCAAAACATTATATATGCAGAACCATTCCATCTATTCCAGTTTCAACTGCATAATGGTTACATAGAACAGTTCCAAAATAATGTCATTCCGGGAAGGGCTTGTAACTAGCAAGAGATGGAACTCTTAGTTTTGTTATAAACATTATGATGCTACATCGTTCCTGGAAGGCTTTTTATACTACCTATCTACTTTAATGATTACAACAGATTAAATCATTAATATAGGTTAAAACAAAGCAGAAAAATTAGATAATTCACACTGTTTTTAATTAAACGTGTTATTGCACCTAAAATAATGAAATTAATAAAACATAATTGGCATACTATACAATTGAAATCAAAAGGAACTTAATTTTTTTGTTTGCTTCGGTAAGTAAATATTAAATAAAACTGAAATTAGTTTAACAAATTGATTAAATATATAATAAAAAAATAAAACAGCTTACTGATGGACTAGAGTAAATATAGACCAAGTCAAACTGCAAATATAATATCCTTGTGAAGTAGATAAGAGTAGTTAAAACACAATACTGTTAGCCTTTGATAGTACTGATTGCTGATTGCACATTAGATTTATATAAAATAAAAAAAGGAATAGACCAGACTAGATATAATATATAATTAAATTAAAATAAAAAATAAACAGGAACATATTACTAATATTTATTTACAATAGCAAACAATTAAAAGCTACTTACATATCATAACAATATAGGTACCTAAACCTTATTAAAATTATAAGGTACTTTATAATCTCAGGAATTTTTCAGTGGCCGTTCAGATCCACTCTCCCCTTCCTCATTAATACTATAGAAAGTTGGGGGAAGGAGAGAGAGAGAGAGAGAGAGAGAAGAGACCATGACTGCTTTTTTTCATATTTATACTGGTATGTTCTTTATTTAAAAATCTTTCCATTCTCTGTTTTGGGGTCTGGAGAAATTCATGGTGCTGGGTTGTAAAATGCAACAAAAAACTTTGTTTCCATCTTGTTTAAACTACCCCTGCCATGACTAGAAAAAAAAAAAAAATCTTTCAGTGGCCTCTGCTAGAAATTGATTTCTCTGTGTTGCTATTCTGGATAAATTGGGGTGGTGGTGGTGATGGTGGTGGTCTAAAGTGCTTTGAAATTGGGGCCTTTTTTGTCCTCCATTATACTTGCCTTAAGTAATGAATTATGGTCCATGCCTGGCCACCATTTTGTAGTGCTATACACAATGTTTCTCAGGTTGTCTCTCCACGAGTGATTTATTGCACTCTTGTGATTGGCCACTTGCAGACGTTTGCGGGTCCTTTACATGACACCATCAACCTCCAGGATGTCTCCCATGCTTTTCCCCATTTATCCTGCTTTCAAAAGTTCAGAGATAAGCTGATTTTTTTTTTTAAAAAGTGGGATATTGCTAGTGCATAATGCTGGCGTAGCACTATAATTCGGCCACTAGATGGTGGTGTTTCATTGAAAATATAGAAAGCTACCAAGAAAGGGCCTTTTCAATTCCACGTCATGTGACGTGTTCGGTGTTTAAAGAAGCCCATCCGAATCGCACCACAGAAACAGGAGCAGAAAGCCACGGTAAGGCTGTGGGATTTTTCCATAATGTGGAGAAGCCCTCAGTCTTTTTTTTTTTTACCCTTTCTTTTGGTGGTGCAAAGTAACGCCTTAGAACAGACTGGTTAAATTTCTCCTGTTTTCTATGTGCTGGGCAAAATTAATGTTCTGAACCCAATAATTATGTAACCCATACTCAGCATCGACTTGAATTGCCTGCTGCCTCAGTTTTCCTGTGTCTAAAATGGGTCCCCCCCGCCCCCTGCTTCCAATAATTGATAAGTTGCCTTAGAACACATAATCCTGGCTAAATTCCTCCTGTTTTGGGCTTGCTGGGCCACACTTAAAAAGCCTGTGATTATCTGTTTCTTCATATAATGGTCATCCATATAACAGAACTTCTGGTCACAATCCTTACTCCTGTAGGTATCCTTGGCTCCGCCTCCAGTGATTCCCCCCCCCCCCGGCTCCACCTCCAGTGATCCCCTTTCTGCCCCACCAGTTAGATTGGCCATGAGCCTCCACTGGAAAGAATACACTATTTGGAACGTGGAACTAGTTAAAATGTGGAATGGTTATAATGGATAAACTATGAAAGTAACTTAACAGACAGGAACTCTACTAGGAACGGTAACTCTTTGGAACATTTGGAAATGACACAACATGGGAAAGTGAAGTAACTGAAGCCACTTCCAGTCCAGTCGTTCCCATGAGCCAGGAAGTTTGGGCATTTCATGTAGACATCAGACTAGGGATGTCAGAGACTTCCGCCACGGATCTCGGTGAGGCTGAATGCCAGTGCATTTGGCCCCCCGAAATCCGTGGCGGAACGAAGCCCCCCCGCCCCCCGAAAGGCGCGCGAAACGGGACACCTACATGCTGCCGTTTGCGCTGCTTTGCGAATGGTGGCCATGTCCGCGGCCGCCATTTGCTTCTTCACTATAGCCGTGATAGGCTACATAAATACTTACGTAGCTTATCATGGCTAACGCAGGGACGCCATTTGCGTCCCTGCGGAAGCTGTGATAGGCTGCGTAAGTATTTACGTAGCCTATCACGGCCAAAAAAAGGGAACGCAAATGGCGGTGGCTACGGCGGCCGCCATTTGCGTTCCCTTTTTTTGTGTGGCTGCGATAGCCTACGTAAATATTTACGTAGGCTATTACGACAAAAGAGGGGGTGCAAATGGCGTAGTGGCTGCCATTTGTGCCCATCTCTTTTGCTGTAATAGGCTACGTAAATATTTACGTAGCCTATCATGGCCAAAAAAAAAGGGAACGCAAATGGCGGCCGCCACAGCCACTGCCATTTGCATTCGCTGTCGTTTTTTTTTTGCCGTGATAGGCTACATAAATATTTACGTAGCCTATCACGGCAAAATACAGGGACACAAATAGCGACGGCTGCAGGCTGTCCAGCGGCCGGATGTCCGGCTGCGGGCGGCCCTGGCCAGCAGCTCCGCGGAATCGCCATGGAGTGGAGCCGGCCGGAGAGAATTTCGGGGGGAGGGATGGAGCGCCTCCCCCGCACTGCAAATATCACCCTTCGAAAAGGGAAGTGACTTTCGTACATCCCTACATCAGACTCATGTCATGGGGTCGGGGGGAGGAAGGAAAAACAACACTCAAGCTAACACTCACCACCTGATCTGTAGTTCTAATTCCACATTGTTTCATTTTGCTCACGTGCTAAACGTTATATTGGAGCTGGATCGATTGAGGAACATGTTATTTCTGAAACTGTTCCAACTTTGGAATGTCATTATTTTAGCAGTTATGTTATTTAACTCCCATCCCTAACCCCAGAAGGTAATGGGAAAAAAAAGGGACTTGGAAAGGGGAAGACATCCATGGACCCAGTTTGGTAGCAACACCACACACTTCCTTCCTCTCTGCCTCTCTCCACATTCCTCTCTCTTATATGTCTCCGTCTTTCTCTCCTGTATGTGTGTGTATGCGTACACACACACACACACACACACACCCCTCCTCAGTTTGTCTCTTCCCTCAACTAATTTTTCAGAAAAAAACAGACGTAGCCATGTTGGCAATTAGAAAAAAAATCCAAAATTCATTTTGGGCATACCTTTCATTAGGCGAACTCAAGGATCACAAAATATAATACAAGCATTCAAGTTCTATAGAACTCTTCATCGGGCAGAATGGTAAACAGAGCAAAAAGAGTGGGGGTGAGGGACAATTTATTTATTTATTTATTTATTTCTATACTGCCCAATAGCCGAAGCTCTCTGGGCGGTTCACAAAAATTAAAACCAAACAACACACAATAAAACAATTTAAAATACATAGAACATTAAAACCACAATATAACAATACAACCACAATAAAACCTAGCAGCAGTGCAGGAGTTTAAAATACAGATTTAAAACAGCAAAGCTAAAAATTTAGAAAGCTAAAATGCTAAAATGCCTGGGAAAATAAAAAGGTCTTCACCTGGCGCCGAAAGAAATACAATGTAGATGCCAGGCAAACCTCACTAGGGAGCTCATTCCAGAGCCGGGGTGCCTCAGCAGAAAAAGCCCTCCTCCTAGTAGCCACCCGCCTCACTTCCTTTGGCAGGGGCTCACGGAGAAGGGCCGCTGACGATGATCTTAAGGTCCGGGCAGGCACATATGGGAGGAGGCGATCCTTCGGGTAACCTGGCCCCAAGCAGTTAAGGGCTTTGAATGTTAACACCAGCACTTTGAATCGGGCCCGGAAATGGACTGGCAGCCAGTGCAGCTGGAAAAGTACTGGCATAATATGAGCTCGCAGGCCAGTCCCTGTTAACAATCTTGCTGCCCTATTTTGGACCAGCTGAAGTTTCCGGACCGTTTTCAAAGGCAGCCCCATGTATAACGCATTGCAGTAATCCAGACGAGAAGTTATCAGAGCATGGATAACTGTAGCTAGGCTATCTCTGTCCAGATAAGGGCGTAGTTGGTATAGCAGCCTAAGCTGATAAAAAGTGCTCCGTGCCACTGAGTTCACCTGTGCCTCAAGTGACAGTTCTGGATCCAAGAGCACCCCCAAACTACGAACCTGGTCCTTTAGGGGGAGTGCAACCCCCTCCAGAACAGGTTGAATATCACCTAGCCGGGCAGACAAACCACGCACTAACAGTACCTCCGTCTTGTCTGGATTGAGTTTCAGTTTATTGGCCCTCATCCAGTCCATTACCGTGCCGAGGCACTGATTCAGAACAGCCACTGCCTCACCTGGTTTTGATGAGAAAGAGAGGTAGAGCTGGGTGTCATCATGGCACCTCAGCCCACACCTCCGGATAACCTCCCCCAGCGGTTTCATGTAGATGTTAAACAGCATGGGGGATAAAATAGAGCCCTGTGGAACCCCATGGCACAATTGCCATGGCACAGAGCAATAATCCCCCAGCACCACCTTCTGGAATTGGCCATCCAAGTAGGAGCGGAACCACTGTAGTGCAGTGCCTCCAACTCCCAACCCAGACAACCTATCCAGAAGGATACCATGGTGGATGGTATCGAAAGCTGCTGAGAGGTCGAGGAGAATCAACAGGGTCGCACTCCCCCTGTCCCTCTCCCGGCAGAGGTCATCCCACAGGGCGACCAAGGCAGTTTCCGTTCCAAAACCAGGCCTGAAGCCCGATTGAAATGGATCTAGATTTTTGCTCTGTTATTATTTCTGATGAAAAATTCTGGATTTTAGTGTTTCCAGACTAAATAATAATAACGGATTTTAGTCTTTTAGAGTGAATGGAGTTCTCATGTATGCCAATTTGTCATTCATGGTGACAACTGGTGGTCAGTGAGGCATTTACAGAAAGGAAAACACTAAAGAAAGTGTAACTAAGAGGTTTTCTATGAGGCTTTTATTATGTGCTCATCATTCTTCACTTGTGGTTGTTTATGGGTGGTTTAGAGGACATTAGCATCATCCAGTTTCACACCTGATTTTTAAAAGCAATTTCACTAGGTTTTTGTGGAGTGGGGAAAATCCAGTATTTTTGTGAAAGTGAAACAAAGTGCTAGTCCCCACTAGTGTAACTGTGTTATTCTGTTATATGGCGGAAAGTATGGAAAGGCAGGAAAGGAAAATAATCCAGGTACAGCTCTAATCTTAATTCTGCAATGAAACCAGAAGTAGAAACAGCCTTGTCTAGAAAAGCTCTAACTCTGTTTTCCTTGTGAGACAGCCATGGCTGCTGCTCGGAGTCCCATCTGTGAGAAACACCAAGAGCCCCTAAAACTCTTCTGTAAGGACGATGAAACCCCCATTTGTCTGGTGTGTGACAAATCCAAGGAACATGAACATCATAAGGCGCTTCCTATCGAGGAGGTTTCCCAAGAGTACAAGGTAAGAAATCATTGTACAGCTTGATAGGGAAGGGGAATAGCTGTGAATTCTTCTTGGGAACTTCTCTGTAAAGTCACCCTAATAAGAAATTTTGGGGGCTAAACTAGATATGATAATTGCGTACCATGAGCACCATGGCATCCCCTTGTCCCTTTTGTCACTAGCGTCCAGAATCTAGTTGAATCTCATCCCAGAGTTGCTAGCCCTAGTTCCATCCAGGATTGTCGTATGTACTCGTCCTTTTTCTGGTGCAGAAAATTTTTATACTCCTTACGCAAGCAGATGTAAGTGGTAAAGTTTTCTAAGGGTGCAATCCTAATTAGATAGGCGCCGCCCCCGAGCTCGGGGCGACTGCCTATCCAAAGCAAGGCAGGAGAGGGATGGGGGGATTGTTCCCTCTGTGCCTCTCTTGCCTTGCTATCTTTTGGTAGACAGCTGTTTTCAGCTGTCTAGCGGTGCAGGGGCCGACCGGGAGAGGAAGCTGCTGTATGACACATAGGATGTGTCGTACGCACAGCTCTGCTCTTCCCACCCCGGAATGCCCCCCGGCCCCAGCCCTTTTCAGTCACTCCGCACTCCTCTTGTGAGCGCAGAGGATGGGGCTTCTCCGCACTGCCTCCGAGGTCAGTTCCAGGAAATGAGCATATCCTATGGCCCTCTAGACAGTGTCTAGCGGCCATAGGATTGCTCTCTAAAGAGTCTTCTTTTAGTCTCCTGATTGCTCCTGCCAACCTGCGTTTCTGAGCAGTATACTGCTTATCAAACCAGCCTTGGCTAGTGTGCAAGCCTAAATCGGACGCTTTGGTAGTGACCATAAAGGGTCTAAGTTCTTGTACTATTTTTTCATAAGTTCCCAGGGGATCCGGAGAAGTAAGAAATGGCTCTCTCAAAAATAACATCTTGGCAGTCACTAGGAATACGTTTACTACTTCTTGCAGCTACCATTTCAACACAGCCTTTTTTCTCCTTGCGTTATCAGATTATCTGCAGAAGCAAACACAGGTAGGTATGGACGGAATACTTACCTTCCGTTCTGTTCTGTTTCCGCTGGGGGGGGAAGGCGCTCCGTCCCTCCTCCCGGAATCCTCGTCAGGGGGGGCGATCCGGTCCTCCCCCCCCGGAATCCTGCCCGGCTGGCTCCGCTCCGCGGCCAAGCCATGGAGCCACCGGCCAGCTCCAGCTGCCCGCAGCCAGACATCCGGCCGCTGGGCAGCCCTGCAGGGACGCAAATGGCGGCTGCTGTAGCTGCCGCCATTTGCGTCCCTGTATTTAGACATGATAGGCTACATAAATATTTACGTAGCCTATCACGGCAGGGGGGAAAAAACCCAGCATATGCAAATGGCGGTAGCTGCCGCCCTTTGCGTACGCTGGGTTTTTTCCCCCCTGCTGTTATAGGCTACGTAAATACTTACGTAGCCTATCACGGCCTCTGCAGGGACGCAAATGGCATCCCTGCATTAGCTGTAATAGGCGACGTAAGTATTTACGTCACCTATCACAGCTAGGAAGAGGAAGTGAATGACGGCCGCAGGACGGCCGCCATTCGCAAAGCAGTGCGGATGGGAGCAGGTAAGTGCTCTGTTTTGTGCGCCTTTTGTGGGTTGGGGGAGGCGGGGACTTCGTCCTGCGCGTCTTTCGTGGGTTGGGGGGGCGGGGGCTTCGTTCCGTGATGGATTTCAGGGGGCCGAATGCACTGGCATTCGGCCTCACCAAGATCCGTCGCGGAATTCTCTGACATCCCTAAACACAGGAGGCACTTTCCCAGTTGGTAACAGAAGAGATATTTGAATTGGCATGTGATCACTCTCTGGTCTAGCAAGAACTTTAAAATTGTTGAAACAGGATAAAGCCGATTGTGAGAGGATCATAAAATCTATCACACTCCTATCCCTCGGGCCAACATATGTATATAAGTTCGAATTTGTATCTATATCTGTTCCATTGCATATATGTAAGTGAAACTTTAAAACAAGAGCAAAAAGGAATTGGCCAGCTTTGTTAAACTGAGAGTCATTGGAACTTCTGGTAGGGAGAGAGACCAGATCTTCTGGTATGACTCCCACTTTCTTGCCCATTTTACAGTTATTTTGCCCTATTCTAGCACCCATATTGCCTCCTATTAGAATTTTTGGGTCAGTCTGTGCTTTAAATAAGGTGGAGAAGACCTGATTGAGTTCAGTCCACATAGAAGTACCTTCATGCTTTGAATTCTACAGAGGGGGTGGGGTGGGGTATACATTTATTGAAAAGATTTTTAGTCCTGAAGGCCAGTCCACCTGAAGAATTAAGATATTACTGCTAATGCTTACATCAAGCTGTAAAATATTTGAGTTCCTATCCACTGAAATCATAGTTGCTAGGCCGCCCTGGGCATGACCTCTGCTATCTGATTTACTTGCTGGTTGGATGTGTGCAAGGTGCCCAGGAAAGGTGGGAACAGCCGTAGAGGTAACCCAGGTTTCTTGAATAAAAAACACTTCAAACTGGGTACAAAACTGTTTACAATTTCCATCTACCAGTTTGGAAGCCCATCCTGTGACATTCCAGGAAAGTACTCTCGTTGAAGTAGTGATGCCAGCCTGTGAGGAGGAAAATAGTCAGCACTGACCAGCCCTCTTAGGCATAGCAACAGTTTGTTTATGAGATCCTGTTCCTTGAGATGTAATTCCACTATCCCTGTCACCACATGGCCTATCTATTGCTGGAGTCCGAGAGGGTGAAGTTGACCACCACTCACATACAAGTTCTAATCCTAAGGAGTGTTCATTTGCTGTACAGTTCTGTGCAGCATGATACACAGTTTGAGGGAGAAGCAGAGCTGTGGGCCTATTTCTCAGAGGATGCACAGAAGGAGGGGATAATAAATTATCTCCACTGTAACATTTTGCAATTTGTTTTCAAAGAATCCCAGCTCAGTTAGATTCAATTTTCCTGAAGAGATGGTCTTAGGGGGCTCAGTAGCAGATAGTGGCAAGGAGTATACAGATGGTATCAAGCAAGGTTGCGACTGTACTGCTGTTTGCTCATCTGCAACATTCTCCTCCAAGGGACTTAAAATAGGTGGGTTTCAGTGTTCCCGTAAGCCAGTGTCATCTGATTGCAGGGCTGGAACCTTATTTCTTTATTGCATTTATATCCCACCTTTTTTCCTCTTGCAAGGAACCCAAGGTGGCTTACACTCTCCTCCTCCTCTCCATTTTATCCTCACAACAACAGCCCTGTGAGGTAGGTTGGGCTGAGAGTCTGTGGCTGGCCCAAAGTTACCCAGTGAGCTTCCATGGCTGGGTGGGGCCTAGAACCCGGATCTCCCGGCTCCCAGTCCAACACTCTCACCACCACACCTCGCTGGCTTTTGCGAAGAGTCCAAAGTAGAGCGTCCTTTGGCTATTCTTCTCAACAGTGCATGGAGCCTGGTAATGACAGACTGTTGTTCCATTACTGGCAAGTAGGGATGGGTGGATTCCCTACCTGGTGTTCTGGGTGGGAATCCGCCCCCGGGGGGAGGCGATCCGTCCCTCTTCCTGGAATCCTCTTCGTCCGTCTCCGCCCTGCAGCAATTCTGCGGAGCCAGTTGCCGGCTCCGTATTGTTGGCGATATGGCTGCCATTGGCATGCCATATCACTGGCTGAGGGATCTCCGGACACAAATGGCATAGTGGACGCCATTTGCAGCCGTAAAGCTCTTAGATTAACCTAAATGCAGCTGTCCACTACACCATTTGTGTCTGTGTTTTTCCCTGCGATAGGCTAGCGGATTCAGGGGGGTGGGGGGTGGAGTTGAGTGCACCGGACTCTGGAGGCTGGATTCCTTTGAATTCGGCCTCATTGGGGTCCGCGGCAGATTTCTCTGACATCCCTAACCACAACCCACCACGGCTAATGAGCCACGGTGGGCTGCAGTGATCATGCAAACCAGGCCAATATCTCTTCCTGCTTTCCCAGTTGCTGAACTCTCACATGCCCCACCCTCTCACTCAGCTGCAGTTTTGCAAGGCTCCAGCAAGAAACTCTGTAATTTTTAGGTAATTCTTATTGTATATAGCCAAAGGCCATTACAATGAGATACGGTTCTATAAATGCAATTGTGCATACCATATACAAAGATTCAAGAGTAGACCAAAACATAATATCATTAAATAGAGTACAGGATTGTCTTCAACCATTAGGCTATACTGCCATAAACAATGTTTGTGTGTGTGTTTGTTCACACACACCCTGTGTTCTGGATGTTCCAGCTCTAAAATGAATGGGAGAAAAGCATATAACTGTGTGCTTAATGCTCATTGATTTCAATTGTTCAGTTAGGACTTCGGAGCCCTTAGGTCTCTGGGGTTTGTAGTTTAGTTTAGTTTTATAATGGAGGGAGGGAGACTCCATTTTGTTTTATAATGGAGGGAGACTCTGAACCTTCTGAGCTCCCAGATCTTGACGGGGAGGAGCTGCACGCTCTCTGCTTCTTATATGTCTCTCTCCCCACCCCGCTCCTTGTAAGATCTTTCCAGATATCCTGTACAATCCCATTCCTAATGAATTTTAAAATCTCAGGACAACGGGAAGCTCTGTCATTGGGAAGCATGATGCTGGATGTGGGCTGGGCTGCAGGTATTGGTATATTTACCAGGGCTGCATCTTGCCTCAGAAGTTCCTGCCCTTTCTGCCATTTTTGCACTGTGGTGACAGCTGCCTTGGCACACTTCTAAAATGGCTGCCCGTCTCTTGGTGTTTGGCGTTTGTAGCAGGAAGAACTGAGGAACAATGCGATCCCTTGCAATTTTGGCTCTAGGGAAGGCCTTGAAATACTGACAGAAAAAAATGTTTGGCTTTCCTCATGTATTCATTTCATACATTTATTACATTTCTATGCTGCCCAAAAGCCATAGCTCTCTGGGTGGCTTAAGATATCAAAAGATATTTCTAAAGTAGAGAATTCTGCAAAAGCAGTTAACTGAATCAGAGTTTCGACAGGTTGTGGTAATATGGCCCCCCTCAGCCCGTCCCATCTCAGTGCCTGTTAAACTCACTCTAAGTAGGTGTAGTAACCTATTTGTACGCTGCAATGGGATAAAGAAAGCACTTGGGAGCCCCCTTTGCCCGGTATAGCATTGCATGGTAGGGAGAAGTATGTTGTTCAACTCCTCTTTCTTCGAGCCACACCGGAACATTTTCTTTTCTCATCAGGATCTGATGCTTACTCGCCTGGAGATTCTGAGGAAGGAGGGAGAAAAAATTCTGGCATATAAAGCCGACACAGAAAAGGCAAACCAAGAATTGCTCGTAAGCGCCAATATTATTTATTTATTTATTTATTTTATTTATTGCATTTATACCCCGCCTTTCTTCCTCTCGCAAGGAACCCAAGGCGGCTTACATTATCCTCCTCCTCCTCTCCATTTTATCCTCACAACAACAATCCTGTGAGGTGGGTTGGGCTGAGAGTCTGTGAGTGGCCCAAAGTCACCCAGTGAGCTTTCATGGCCGAGTGGGGACTAGAACCCGGATCTCCCAGCTCCCAGTCCAACACTCTTGCCACTACACCACATCGGCTCTCATATTACTAGGAAGGGAACCAGTACTTGAACAAAGATGTGGGTGATGTAATATATAGTGCAGAAGAATCAAAGCCACAAGGCAGCCCTGCTCCACAGAACATCTGTTATTTGGAATGGCTTGATCTATCATAACAATTGTTAATGAGAGGTAATTCTGAGAGTGGTACATCTTTCAGAAAATCTTTCTCTATTGAATTTTGGTTTAATATCTGTGTAAACTTAAAAGGGCCTTCACTATAAAATGCTTACAAGGCTCTTGACGCTGTGAAGACTGACCCTATTCCTGACATTAGCCTCCTTTTCTCCCCTTTCCATTCACTTCTTGCAGAAGCAAACCAAAGCAGAGAGGGAAAAGACAGTGGCTCAGTTCAGACAACTACGGCAGTTCCTGGAAGAACAAGAAAAACATCTGCTGGCCCAGATAGAATTGCTGGAGAAGGAGATTGCAAGGAAAAGGGATGACCAGCTGGCCAAACTTTCCAGGGAATTCTCCTCTCTTGACAATATCATCCGAGAGATGGAGAAGAAGTGTCAGCAGCCAGCAAGTGAACTCCTGCAGGTAAGATGGTGGCAGAAACCATTCAGGACTCTCTTCAGGGGGACACTGGTTCCAGAAACTTTGCCTCCTTCACAAGCAGTAAGGAGGCCCATTTACTTTGATGTATTGAGAACCAGCCCTCTTACATACAGGAGCATCCAGGATAAACAAGACCGTATCTTTACCTTTGTATAAAACTAGCAGTTTCTATGTAGCGACGATGGAATCTCTTGCTGTTTCCCCCTCTCTGCAGTGTCCTAATGCCTCCAAATTAGACATTGTTCATGCTTTGCTTATGGCCTTTCCAAAAGCATCTGTTTGGCCATTATTGAGACAGGATGCTGCAATTAGGGATGTTGGAGAAATCCGCAGTGGATTCAATGGTGTTTGGATTTCTATGAATCCGACCTGAGGGTTGTGAAGCGGACTGGCTTTTCCCAAGTTACGTGGATTCTGCAGACCAGTTTTCCACTTTTTGGAGTGGGGAGTTGCACTAATTCACATTAGCGCAAATTAGTGTGAATTAGTGCTAATGCCAATTAGATCAAATAGAATGAAATGCTGGTTAAAAAAAATCAGATCCCATCAATGAGAGGGATGAGCGGAATGAAAGATGCCTGACAATCTGTGAAACATAGTCAGAATGGATTTAATGAATCCATACATCCCTAGCTGGAATAGATGGAGCCTGGTCTCATCGAGCAGGGTTTCTCTTATGTATTACTTCAGGGCTGGATGCACTGTCATTTTTGCCATCCCTCTTATTTTATAAGGGATATGCTACCTTTTGAGAGTGTTTTCTTACAATATACGAAGAGTACCAAATTTATCAGACCTTGCAAAGAAAGAAACAGGTAGCCCTCTCTAGCTCCCAGCACAGCCCCAACCCCCAGAGATATGTCCCTTAACATACATATCAGCTCCTCTCTCTTCTGAAAGCCTGAGACTTTGGCCAAGGCCTCTTTAACCACCATTATGGGAACGTATATCCATTTTCCTTAGTCCTTGAGTGGAGGGTGCTGTGCAGAACCATCACCAGTTGAATATACCAGAGTGCATTTTCCTAGAGTGATGTGTGGCGGGCACTGAGCTCCAGCTTCTGTCTCTCTTTTCCCCTCTAGGATGTGAGAAGCATCTTGCAGAGGTAAGTGGATCCCACCCATTTCTAGGATGCTAGGGCTGTGCATCTCTTCGGATCTGGATCCAAATTCTGAACCAAAGCAGGGTGATTCGGACTGAATCGGTCCAGATTCAAAGCGGATCCGGATTGGTCCAAAGTGGTCTGAAGCAGGTCGGATCAATCCGAATGGCTTCGGATCGCTTCGGACTGATCCAGATGATTCTGAAGCCCAGAAAGCCTGTCTGGGAAATGCAACAATTTGCTTAAGAATAGGGAGGGGGAGAGGAGGAGTTGGGAGTGGGGAACTGAGCTTTGGCAAGTGACATCTCTAGCTGCCAATAGGGCTGAACTTTTAACCCAGCAGTCTCCAATCACAGTGGTGGAGGAGGAGTTGTATATAAAAGGAGATTCTGCTTTCATTTCCCAGTGTGAGAGGGAGTTGGCAGAAGTGTAGGAGGAGAGTTATTATTGGATTGTGCTAGTGCAGCATTTACTTGTTTCTTCTTCCCAGTACCTACCCAGCCCTACTCATTTCCATTTCTTAGTGTTCCCTTTCCCTGAAATCCTTCTTCTAGATTGTTTAAATTCCCTTAAATTTCTTAGTGTTCCCTTTCCCTTAAATCCTTCGTGTGTGTGTGTGTGTGTGAGAGAGCAACACCAGTAGCCAGGCTGGCTTACCCCTAGTCCAGATAGTGCGTCCTGTACTTGGGCAGAGCAGCAGTGCAATAAATAAGCTCCAATAAGTTCAGTGTGACTTACTCCCAGGTAATGTGTATCTCCGTCACAGAGAGGTTTAACTTTTTTTTCTTCCCTTATTGAGAAGAGCCACAGGTCATCCAGTGAAGCTGAACAGTGGCAGAATCAGGACAGACAAAAGGAAAGTACTAGGGGAGAGGGGTTGTTTTGCACTTCAAAAATCCTACACCAGAGATTAGGGATAGTGACCTCCTAGTGGTCACCTTAAACACCTTCTGATTAGGATCTCTAATCCCCTGTTTGACTTGACAGTTTTTTTTAACCTTTATTTTTAGTTTTTGAGAAAAGTTTATGCATGGCTAGCACAAAAGCCACTGAACCTAATTGTTTGAAACTTGGCAGGTTCAGTCACCTCCATAGGGGCTGTCATATCCCCAAATTCCATGCACTTATGTAGAAGCACTGAGAAATTATAGGTCTTTGGTTTGAGAGATTTTCTTGAAAAAAGCGAATTTTACCTGTGCCTGCCTAGCACAAAAGCTCCTGGACCTATCTGTCTGAAATTTGGCAAGTTCAGTCACCTCCACAGGGGCTGCAAGGTCTCAAAATTCCATGCACTTATGTGGAAGCACAAAAATATACATAGCTCTTTGCTTTGACAGATTTTCTTGAAAAAAGCAAATTGTACCTGTTGCTAGCACAAAAGCCACTGGACCTATCTGTCTGAAAGTCAGCAAGTTCCATCACTCCATAGGGGCTGCCAGGTCTCCAAATTTCATGTATTTGTCATAAAAACTAAAGAAGGTATGACCATTTCTGTTTTCCAATGCAAGTCAATGGGAAAATATAAAATCCAAATAATTTGGATTTCCGAAACTTGCTTCGGATCTGGATTCTGAAGCAGGTCGGATCAGGTCCAAATTGGTCCAAAGCAGATTGGGCCAAATCTGAAGCTCTGAATCAGCCTCTGAAGCGTTCCATCCCACTCGCCTCCAGCCATGCCCACCTCTGCAACTGTTGAAGGGTTCTGACAATGTGGCCTCACCCCCCCCCCAAAAAAAACCTTTAGTCATCCCTGCTCCAGGCTTCCTGCGGTTTTCTTTTGCTCCATTCAGGAATACTGGATTGGAAGGGTGGTGGGTTACCCTTGTTTTTTTATTTCCACCAGGAGTGAGAAAAAGGCATATGAGAATCCAGTGGCTATCCATCCAGAGCTGAAGTGGAAGACCTGGGACTTCTGTGATATAAATTACCTTATAGAGGGTGTCATGAAGCAATTCAAAGGTGATGTAATGTGGCTGTGAGGATTTTATGCTGGTCGGGTCCTTACCTTATTTTGTTGCTACAATTTGTGGTAGCAGCAGCAGAGCTTCCATTTTGGCAGCTTGGGCACCATTTCCTTTCTCCCAGGAAACCCTGGATACAGTGTCGTTCTGGGGCATTGTCAGGGTAGAGGGGATGGTGATCACCACACAAAAAGATAGAACACACCCCTGTGTATATGTGAAGTTAGGATTTCTTCCCCCAACCTGTATCAGTTCTTACTTCCTTACACTGAACCTCCTGTTCATTTTGTTGCCAATCCACCCAGTTTAGAGACATCTGCTTGGAGCTTCTCAAAAAATGCCTGGATTTTCCCCAACCTGAATAATTTGAATATCATCCACAAACTTGGCAATCTCACTGGTCACCCTTGACTCCAGGTCACTCACTAATGAACTGAACTGGTCCTCGTACATCCTTTGGAGACTCCACTACTTCTAGATGGGGCTTTATCGCGCACTCATCATTCCTCACTCACAGTTGTTTATGGACACTTTAGATGATGTTGTCACCATCCAGTTTTGCTTCTGGTTTTTAAAAGCTATTTTGCGGGGGGGGGGGGGTTGGAGTGGGAAAAATCCAGTATTATTTGTGCTGGTGAAACAAAGCACTGGTCCCCACTAGTATAGTTGTGTTATTTCACTATACCATCCTGCCACCTACAGGTTATGTAGTGGATTGTACAGAGAGGCAGGAAAGGAAAATAATCCATGTAGAGCTTCAATCTTAATTCTTTAGTGAAACCGGAAGTAGAAATAGCAGATTGAACAGCCTCACCTAGAAAAGCTCTGTTGTGAGAACTGTCCATTTATTTCTCTTCTTCCTTTTCTTTAAATAGTTATGAATTCTTGACAGGACCCATCCTCTTGTAGGATGACAACTAAGCATACAGAGATGCCTTTGGTGAAGGACTTTTTCAACATCTTTTTGGAGGCTGAAGTATACAAAGTTTATGAGATTGCCTCTGTAGCACCCAAGGGCTGTTCCAGCCATAGAAAGGAGGATTAAGTACATCCTCTATCCTGGTTCTGCCTTTGGCCCTCATGGTTTTTCCTTCCTTTGGCCTCAGAAACGGAAGGGAAGGGGTTCACAAGTAGCCATTTCCTCCTCCTCCACCACCACCTCCTCCTCCTCCTCCAGCTCAGCCTTATCTCCCAGTAGCATGGGAAGCCGTCACCTCTTTGGCCTCCCACCAGCACCTGCCATATATAGTACGCCAATCATCACAATCTCACGAGAGCTCCTTGGCTTCTTGAGAGACTATGGGGCTGCACATTGCCCTCTGACAGCTCCTGAAAGGGGCCTTCCATGTACTGCTGCCCTGCTGTAGTTACTTAGTTTCTGTCGCTGCTCGAAATGGTGGGAAGATGGACAGGGAAGCGATAGCCCCATAGAGGAGGTAAGTGCATAGTCCTGGATAGCCTCTTAATTACATGCTTTCTAATACCCTTAGGTAGAATCCTATGCAGAATCCTATGCTTGCTTATACAGAAAACAGTCCTACAATTTTTAATTTTCAAAGGACATTCCAGGCACCTGGGCTAGATGGACGCTACTCTTTTTATTGGTATAGAAGTGAACTGACAACTGTTGGGGCACATTACACGTTCTGTTTACTGCTTCTCTAGCATTATTTCCTGCTATTTATTCCGTATTATCCAAAATATCACAACAGAAGTCACTGTGTGTGCTACGAGGTATCAGTGTGCAAGAGGGATATGGTGTCACCATGATGGGAGTGTATCAGTATGACACGAGGTGAAGATCTCGCCCAGATTTGCACATAACGCAAATTCATGGGTTGTTTAAGCCATGAATGGGTGGGGCTATGCTGGAGGGAGCAAGTGCCCTGCTTCTCACATGCCTGCCACTTTGGCTTTGCATCAGCTTTCATCAACAACCCAGGAACCAATTCAAAACAACCCAACAACAAACCATGGGTTAAAATTCTGGGTTGTTTAAAGAACCCATGGGTTGTCATTACATGTGAACTGGGCTTTTATATTTTATTAATTTATTTATTGCATTTATATCCCACCTTTTTTCCTCTTGCAAGGAACCCAAGGCAGCTTACATTCTCCTCCTCCTTTCCACTTTATCCTCACAACAACAACCCTGTGAGGTAGGCTGGGCTGAGAGTCTGTGACTGGCCCAAAGTCACCCAGTGAGCTTCCATGGCCAAGTGGGGACTAGAACCCGGATCTCCAGACTCCCAGTCCAACACTCTCGCCACTACGCCACATGACTTATGATTCCATGATAATGGACTCTAACTAACCTCTAATTACATGCTTCTTAAAACTCTTAGGGCACAATCCTGTGGGGATAGGCTAGGATAGGATGCGTCGTACCAGCATTTCCGCCTTCCCTGCCCTGGAATGCACCTCGGAACACCCCATTTTGGCCACTCTGTACTCCTCTTCGTTGCACCTATGGCCGTCTAGCCACTGAGTAGCAGCCATTGGTTTGCTCCCTTTTGAAAGCTTGATGAGGCAGAACATTCCTTTGGTTAAGCCATGCTGGTTCTTCCTCAGCAAGGTTTGTTCTTCTATATGTTTAACCCTTCCAGCTTTAATAAAGCTTTCCTCCAATTCACCTGGGACAGATGTTAATTTACCTTTCAGCATTCCTTTTTAATTATTGGCATTATATGCCCTATCTTCCAGTTCTCCAGTATAGACACCAATTTTAGGGGCAGGTTTCATATAAAATCAGACTTTATGCTGAGTGATTTTATCCTCCTTTAATGTTTGTCATAGAATTTTTTCATTTTTAATTATTTATTGTTAAATTGTTTTTCCTTTTGTCCCCCACTTTGGGAATTTGTTTACAACTTGGAAAGGAGTCTAAAATATTTTATATATATATATATATATATATATATACACACACACACACACACACACACACATACACACACACTTACTAGAAGATGAAAAATGTCTTGTTTGAGTGAAAACTCTCTGGTATATAGCATTAGTTCTGGACCCAGTGACTTGTTAATTGTAAATTTGTCCATTTGCCCTAAAATTTGAATTCTCATCAATTCTGTTTGATCTAATTCCTCCAACCTGAGGTTATTTGACTCTCCCTTTGACCTCCTTTTAGCTACTCCCTTCCTCTTCCTCTTTTGAAGTTGAATGTGAAGTGAAACTTGCCTCGGCCTGGAGAATACTTGAATGGGAAGCTACCCAGGAACCACTACCACCCATATTTGGTACTCTCAGTGTATTGAAGAGGGCTGCCAAGATTTGTTTCAGTTTCTACTTGATCCTTGACTATATATATATATATATATATATGTGTGTGTGTGTGTGTGTACACATACATACACACACAATGTTATGAACTGATATTTTTGTTAACAAGTTTTTTTTATAAGCACAATGGTGTGCTGCTTCAACTTTATTTCTCCCCCCCCCCTTCCCCAGATGCCCTGCTGCCTGGACTACAGCTGAAGAAAGGTAAATTTCCAATGAAGACCAAGTTCACAGGAGGAATAGGGTCAGAAATTTGTCTCATTGTATTTCATTGGGTTTAAATTGTTCTGTCCTGCAGACCGTGGAACCGTCAATAAGTTAACTATGCATAATCAGCAGTCCAGTAGTGATATTTGGGCTCTTCATATGTACAATGAATGAACAGACAGTGGGTGATGGCAGTAAGCTCCTCCTGTCCATGCTCTCCATGCATTCAAATGCACATTTGCAACATGTGTTCCTGTATACAAGGACCTGTGTATAGTTGGGACTCCATACAATCAGGAACCCTGAAAAGGCTGAGTTCCTAATCTTGTGGAGCCCTAGCCACCCATGAACTCTTCCGGATCAGCCTAAGGATCCATCTAGTCCACCATTTTGTTTCTAATGGTATCCAAACAGATGCCTCTGGGAAGCCCACAAGCAGGGCCTGAAGGCACAGTTGCTTCTCCCCAACATCTGGTATTTGGAGGCAGGTGAATTCTCTCGGCCCCCCCCCCCCCGTCCCCAGCAGTTGTCCTTCCCTGCCTTCAACTAACACTCTCAAAAGGTTATAGGTCCTGGAAGCTACTGAATACATGTCCTTGTCAGGGTGTTTTAAACAATGTTTTATTTTAATTTACCAACTAATACACTAAGTGGGAGACCATTCAGAATGCAAAAACTACCACCTGCTGTTGGTGTGGCCCTGTTGTTTCAGAGGAAGCTGCCTCATACCTAGTCAGGCCACCCAGCTCGGCTGCCACCAAAGCTTTCTGAAATTCCAACCAGAAATCTTTCCAAGCCCTACCCGAGCCCGGGGCCTTTTCCACCCAGATGTTGCAGGCTAATGCCTGGATAGCCCAAAAGGAAAGAGTCGTCTCAGGATGCTACAAAAGATTTTATTGATGAAAAGCCTGACATGTTTGGTCCTCTTTCTTTATTATTAGGCCTTCTTCAAAGGGCTGTAACAACAATCGTAATGGAATATATTTAAAAAAAAGAAAAAAAAAAGAATAGTAGGGCACATTGCCAGCAAGGCCTTTGCATGCATTTAAGAAGTATAAAACACTTTAAACATTCCATATACATCCATACCCACTTATAAAAATATCTGCAGAGATTCTTATAACAGAATGTTTCGTGCTGTAAATCACTGGCAACTGCAAAGACTATACTGAAGGCTATGTTTTTATACTGGTGGACAAGGTTTTTTTCTTAGAGGTTCTTACAGGTTCTGCCATGCCAGGGCAATTCACTCCAGGTCTTTCATATCTGGCCATAGGGAGGGGCCATAGCTCAGTGTGACATAGCACCTGCTTGGCATGCCGAAGGTCCCAGGTTCGATCCCCGGCTTCTCCAGGTAGGGCAAGGAAAGAATCTTCCCTGAAACCCTCAAGAGCTGCTGCCAGTCAGTGTCGACAATACTGGGCTAGATGGACCAATGGTCTGGCTCAGTATAAGGCAGCTTCCTATGTTCCTATCTGGACTAAGCTACAAACACCAGGGGGTATCTCAAAACTGCATGTCAGTTATGGGAATAGCAAGAATTCCTACTCTTCCTTTAGACCTTGTGGACATTGAGAATCTCTGCAGACATTTTTATAAGTGAGTATGGATGTATCTGGAATGTATGGATGTATGGAATGTATGGATTGTATGGAATGTATGGATGTATCTGGAATATTGAAACTGTTTTACACTGCTTAAATGTATGCACAGGCCTTGCTTGCAGTGTGCCCTACTAATTGTTTAATTTTTTTAATATGTATTCTATTTATGTTGTATCTAGGGATGTATGGACTGTGTAAACTCCACTCCGTCTGTGTTTCACAGATTGGCAGGCACCTTTTGTTCTGTTGTCCACTCACAGATGGATGCAAATATTTTTTTTCTGTCATGCGGAAAAATACGCAAATAATTACATAAGAGGTTTCATAAGAACATACAGTCAGGTCCAGAAATTATTGGAACAAGGATAACTGTTTTGGCAGTTGGCCTCTGTACACCACCACACTGAAGTTGAAAGGAAACACACCCAGATGGGAGCGAAGTCAGGACTTTCAGCTGTAATTCAAGGGGTGTGACAAAAGTGGGGCACTAACCATTCAGGAAGGACAGCCAGTGGCATACACACACACCCATCCTTGGCGGCTCATAAGTAATGGAACAAACCAACATCATTTCAAACTTAAGGATCGCCTTTAATACCTGGATGAAAATCCTTTGCAGTCAATGACTGCCTGAAGTCTGGAACCCATGGACACGACCCAATGCTGAGTTTCCTCCCTGGAGATGCTTTGCCAGGCCTTTACTGCAGCTGTCTTCAGCTGCTGCTTATTTGAGGGTCTTTCTGCCTTAAGTAAGTGAAAGGCATGCTCTATTGGGTTGAGATCAGGTGACTGGCTTGGCCATTAAAGAACATCCCACTTCTTTGCCTTGAGAAACTCTTGGGTAGCTTTTGCTGTCTGCTTTGGGTCATTATCTATCTGCAAGTTGAAGCGGCGTCCTATCAGTTTGGCAGCATTCGTCTGAATCTGAGCAGAAAGTATAACGCTATACACTTCAGAATTCATCCTGCTGCTTTTCTCAGCAGTCAGGTCTTCAATAAACACCAGTGACCGGCTCCATTGGCAGCCATACATGCCCATGCCATAACACTGCCTCCACTAGGTTTGACAGATGATGTGGTATGCTTTGGATCATGAGCTGTTCCTTTCCTTCTCCATACTTTTCTCTTCCCATCATTCTGGTACAAGTTAATCTTGGTTTCATCAGTCCAAAGAATATTATTCCAGAACTGGACAGGCTTTTTTAGGTGTTTGCTGACAAAGGCTAATCTGGCCTGTCTGTCCTTGAGTATTACCAGTGGTTTGCACCTTGTTGTGAAGCCTTTGTATTTACATTCATAAAGCCATCTCTTGACTGTAGATGGTGCCAATGACATGCCTACCTCCGCAAGAGCGTTCTTGACCTGGCTAGATGTTGTGAAAGGGTTCCTCTTCACCATGAGCAGAATTCTGCAGTCATCCACTTTAGTTGTCTTCCATGGTCTGCCAGGCCTTTTGCTGTTGCTGAGCTTGCCAGTTAATTCCTTCTTTTTCAGGATGTTCCAAACTGTTGTGTTGGCCACTCCCACTGTTTTTGCTATCTCTCTGATGGGTTTATGTTGTTTCCTCAGCCTAATGATGGCTTCCTTCACTCGCATGGACACCTCTTTGGACCTCATGTTGGGAGTTCCAGTGAACAGCTACCACATGCACATGTAACACTCAGAACCACCTCCAGGCCTTTTATCTGCTTGATTGGTCATGGGGTACCCAGGAAACAGGCCACCCCTGGCCATGTAGCTGCTTGTCAGCCATTCGTTCATTACTTATGAGCCACCAAGGATGGGCGTGTGTGTATGCCACTGGCTGTCCTTCCTGAATGGTTAGTGCCCCACTTTTGTCACACCCCTTGAATTACAGCTGAAAGTCCTGACTTCGCTCCCATCTGGGTGTGTTTCCTTTCAACTTCAATGTGGTGGTGTACAGAGGCCAACTGCCAAAACAGTTATCCTTGTTCCAATATTTCTGGCCCTGACTGTACATAATTTACCTTAGTACGTAACATTTACCATATTATTTCCCATTCCGTTCAACTTTTCCTCAGCTGAATCCTGCATATTTTCCTACGAATAATTATGCATTAATTTTGGGAAAGTAAAAAAATAATCTGAAAGTCCATGGACTCCACATGGCCTGAGGGGGTCACTCCGCAGCAGATTCTGCAAGTCAGATTCTTAGAAATCCAAGCTCATTTTAGTCCATCTCAAATATCTCTAGCATCCCTAGTTTTGTCTTACCCTTATCCTGTATGATTGTTGTTACAGACCTTTGAAGAAGGCGTAATAATAAAGAAAGGCTGAAATGTGTCAGACTTTTCATCAATAAAATCTTTTACAGCATCCTGAGACTACTCTCTCCTTTTGGATTCACTTTGGATGCTCACCCGCCTTTGCATCTAATGCCTAGATAGCCCAGTTGTCACAGATACTTGTCATGGCCTTCGGCTAGTGCAGTAAACTTCGAATGAATGAGTCGTCACAGATAATTGCACTTATCTTCTCTTCCTCATCTCTCTCCATTCTCAACAGCAAACGTAATTCTGGATCCGGCCACAGGTCATCGCAAACTCATCCTATCTGAGGGTTCTAAAAGCTTGAGAGTGACTGAGAAAAGTCAAGATCTGCCTAACAACCCTGAAAGATTCGACTTCTATCCCTTTGTGCTGGGACTTGAAGGATTCAGGGCAGGAAGGCATTTCTGGGAAGTCACCGTGGGAAGTGAGGAAGATTGGGCTGTAGGGGTCGCTAGAAAGTCTGTGAGGAGAAAAGGTGAGGTTGACTTGAGTCCTGAGGAAGGGATCTGGGCTGTGAGGAAATGGAAAGGTGCATTCAAGGCATGCAACCACCCTCATTACCCTCTTCTGTCCCTGAGTGGGACGCTTAAGAGGCTTCGGGTGTCTCTCAACTGTGATGGGGGGCGGATGGCCATTTTTGATGCTGATAGAGGGACCCTTCTCTACACATTCTCTGAAGCCTCATTCTCCAAGGAGACCCTGCTGCCCTTCTTTTATATACAGGGAAAAGCCCAGCTCAGGATCTCTTCTTAAAGCAGCCAAGCCTTCTTCACTGGCAATCTCAAATGCCCCTGGGAACAATGGTACATGATGATGCGGGGTCATTGGTTTTTCATGTTATTAATGGTTTTTTGCTACACCCAGGCACATCTCTAACAATGTGCCAATATTTTAGAATACTTTTCCGTATAAAATGGGTAGTATGGCCAAATGTTAGACCACACACGACCCTTTGATCTTTAATATGTCGCTGAGGCTTTAGAAGCTCTTCCCTGGATCTGCAGTCTGCTTTTTTTTTGCCTGATCTATAACACCAAGAGGATATCCACTACTACTCAGTTGTTGTCGTTATACAATGGCTTCTTTTTATAATCTGATGTTACTGAGCAATTCCGTTTAATACGCAGAAATTGCCCATATGGCAAGCAATTTTTTAAATGATGTGGATGGTGACTGGAATAGGATAAATAGGTGTTTCGATCTGTAGGCTTCCTGTATAGTCGGGTGTGTAATTGCTCTGATTCTTTTTCAACTACAATGTCTAAAAACTTACTATTAGAGCAATCGTACTGTATATCAAATTGTACATGAGGATCACATGTACAGATCCATTCCTTAAATAACTGTAAATAATCAATTCCCTCTCCAGACAGAAAAAATGCCCCACCACATGATTATCTCTGAAGCAAAGGGTTTAGAAGTGGTATATATAAACTTCTCCTCAAAATTAGCCGTATAGTGATTAGCTATTTCTGGAGCCATGGAACAGCCCATCACTCCACCCTTCTTCTGCCAATAAAACTTACTATTGAAGGAAAAATATTTTTTTCTCTAATGCCATCTGTGCTAAAGCCATAATAAAAGGTGTGGGTGGATGTGGGTCTTGTTGCCTTTGTAAAGCATCATGCACAGTAATTCAGGCTTCTCCTGTGGCATACTTGTGTATAAAGATTTTACGTCAAGCTTCATCAGTATATCCTCCCTCAGATACTAATATCTGTTAATTTTTGAATAAAGTGTGTGGAATCTCATACGTATGATGTCGTTAATGGAATAAAAGGTAATACAAAATAATCGACATATTTGGACAAAGGCTCCAAAACTGAATTATTTCCTGAAACTATTGGCCACCCTGGGGGCGGGTACAAATTTTTATCTTAGGTATCATTTTTATCTTAGGTAAAACAAAAAACTGGTCTTCTCGGTTTATCATTATACAGAAGATCATATTCTGAAAGGGAATTATAGCCCATCAATTATAGTTCCTGAAGAAGAGATTTTGTCTCAAAATGCGTAGAGCATTTTAGAGATCTGAACAACAAAAAAATGTAATTTATTTATTTATTTCATTTCTATACCGCCCAATAGCTGAAGCTCTCTGGGCAGTTCACAAAAATTAAACCAAACAGCACACAATAAAACCATTTAAAACATATAGAACAATAAAACCACAGCATAACAATACAACCAGAATAAAACCTAGCAGCAGTGCAGGGATTTGAAATACAGATTTAAAACAGCAAAGCTAAAAGTCTAGAAAGCTAAAATGCCTGGGAAAATAAAAAGGTCTTCAACTGGCACCTGAAGGAATACAATGTAGGTGCCAGGCGAACCTCACTAGGGAGCTCATTCCACAGCTGGGGTGCCACAGCAGAAAAAGCCCTCCTCCTAGTAGCCACCCGCCTCACTTCCTTTGGCAGGGGCTCATGGAGAAGGGCCGCTGACGATGATCTTAAGGTCCGGGCAGGCACATATGGGAGGACGCGATCCTTCAGATAACCTGGCCCCAAGCCGTTAAGGGCTTTGAATGTTAATACCAGCACTTTGAATCAGGCCCGGAAATGGACTGGCAGCTAGTGCAGCAGGAAAAGTACTGGCATAATATGAGCTCGCAGGCCAGTCCCTGTTAACAGTCTTGCTGCCCTATTTTGGACCAGCTGAAGTTTCCGGACCGTTTTCAAATGCAGTAACCCAGATGAGAAGTTATCAGAGCATGGATAACTGTAGCTAGGCTATCTCTGTCCAGATAAGGATGCAGTTGGTATACCAGCCTAAGCTGATAAAAAGTGCTCTGTGCCACTGAGTTCACCTGTGTCAGGGTTGGATCGGAGCCCAGAGAGCCTCAAAGCACTTCTGATTCTGAGGAAGAGATAGAGATTGTGGGATAGGAACCTGCGCGCTGTTCAGAGGCACAGCTGGAGGGAGAGCCCCTCCCTGCGCACATTCCTGAGAGTGCCAGTGACCCTGGCAGGGAGGGGGAGGGACAACAGGAGTTTCTGGATGCTAGGCGCCGGGACAAGCGGGAGATGGCTGATGCCGAGATGAGGCGCTCAGCCTGCTTGGCGCGACGGCAACAGCTGCGCCCCGATGCCCCACGGGAAAGGGGTGGACTCTTTCCTCCTAGCCCATAGGTTCAGAGGCTTCCCGCCTTTTCCCTCCAAATGGAGTCCAAATGATTCACTAAGGCTAGAACCCCCCTTGTGGGAAGCTTTCTTAAGTCTCCCTCTTAGGCTCAGGTAGGGATGGCGGAGAATTCCGCCACGGATCTCAGTGAGGTTGAATGCCAGTGCATTCGGCCCCCCAAAATCCTTGGTGGAATGAAGCCCCCCCGCCCCACCACCCTGCGAAAGGCGTGTGAAATGTTGGTCGTTTGTGCTGCTTTGCGAATGGCAGCCGCATCTGCGGCTGCCATTCGCTTCACGATTTTTGCCGTGATAGGCTACATACTTAAGTAGCCTATCACGGCTAATGCAGGGATGCCATTTGCGTTGCCGCCGCCATTTATGTTCCCATTTTTTACGTTTCTCTTTTTTTGCCATGATAAGCTACATAAATATTTACGTAGCCTATCACGGCAAAAAAAGGGAACGTAAATGGTGACGGCGACCGCCATTTGTGTTCTTGCACAGCTCAGCAGCGGCCGGATGTCGCTGCGGGTGGCCCCGGCCGGTGGCTCCGCGGAGCTGCTGCGGAGTGGAGCCGGCCGGCAAGGATTTCGGGGGGAGGGACGGAGCGCCAAGTCTTATGTGTCCATAGGCTTATATGCAAGATTCACGGCTCTATTTTGCGTCTAAGTCTATGGGCACATCCTGCCGATCGCCATTTTAAAAATTTATTTATTTAAAGAGAAGACATGGAGATCGGCAGGGACAGAGAGGAGGCAAATGGCTCTGGCTGGCAAGAAGCAGCCGAGTGCCATTCCGCCTCCTGGAGCAGAGGTAAGTGGCCCTGATCTGCTGCAGATTCCTGAGGCCGGATTCTTTGGAATCCGCAGCGGATTTCTCTGACATCCCTAGGTTGAATATCTGTTCAAAGAATTGTTATAGAGCATACTCAGGGGCGCGTTTGGGTTTTGTCCTTTCTGGACCCCATCTACATGGCACCGCTTTCACCCCCCACCCCGTTGCAACTGCACAGCAATGCGGCTTTGAGTCAGTATGTCCTGCGATAACACTCGCGATGTACTGAGCGCTTCCCTAACAGACGTGTTGTGCCATTTTTTTTTGCCATACTGAAATGTGCAGCTGCGCAGTCCCATGAGTGTGGGGGTGCACACGTCAGTGGCTGTTTTGTATTTGAGGGTCTCTGCTGTGTCTTTCCATCCCTTTTTAGGTAAGAAGTGGGTGTTTTGTGCCCCTTCATTTCTGTGCCATCAGTTTGTCAGGTCCCCAGCCCAAGACTCATGTGATGGTTCGCACTCACAAGCGTGAACGCTACGTGCCCAGCCATCGCTCTGAAATGGTGGCTGGAGCGAAGTTGGTCCTCCCCCAAGACCCCCCCCCCCCGGCCCTTGGGTATTGAGTCCAAAAGCAACCGTTGCGAAGATACGAAGCTGCAAAAATGTGTGAAAGTATGATTAAATAGATGAAAACGCCCCCCCTGTGCCTCTGTAACTGTGCAGCTGCGAAGGAATGGGGGGAGTAAAGAGGTGTCACAGAGTGACGCAAGCACTACGCATGCCTACGACACACCCACTGCAAAATGCAAATTCGGTCTGGGGAAGGGACAGATGACTCACAAGCACAGGGAAACCCGGAACAAACGATAAACATCACAGCAGAATGACTACTTGGAACTCCACATTTTCTGGGCGAAAACCACGGATGGCTGCAAAATGGAGACTATGTCATCTATCACGAGGGACCTCGACTTGCACCCGCCCCAGAGTAAAAGTGGGGTGTAGAGGGGCCTCTGGTGTTTTTTAGAAATTGTTTCATGTTGCTGTCTTAGGGGTGTGTGTGTGTTCTTAAAAAATAGATAGTCATTTCAAATGTTTTGTGATACGAACTGTAAGCCTCCTTGAGAAAATGCTTGTTTTTGAAAGGCGGCATATAAGTTCCTGAATACAAATATATACACAAAGAAACAAACCAAAACACACATGAAGGAGGCGAACCTGAAAAGGGCCTGAAGAGAAATGCATGCTCTACTTGACCTCCAGTTTCTTAATACGGCTAACGTGTCTGGGGAATACTCTTCGTAAGAGAAAGCAGGCACAATTCATGTCCTCAGCTAGACGTTTCTGTCTCACCTGGGAGAGGATGTCGCGCATCCGGTCATAACGACCCGCCAGGAATGTGCGCAGGGGGACACGGCGGGACTCTACCGGGAAGCGCTTCCTCGGTCAGTGTGACTGGCACAGAGGGTTGGGTGGAGGGGCTTCCTTGCTAGCTGTTCTGGGTCATTCCAAGGCTTTCAAAGTCATATGAGGTTGGGGTGAGGTAATCACAGGCTTCCACAGTATCACTTGCCACGGTGAGTTGTGTCACCGGCCGCTGGTGAGCGTGGCAAGGCTTCCTCCCAACCTGGGAGCGGCAAAGGTGGGTGAGGAACACCCGAGCAACTGCGCGGTGGTCCCAGCCCACTCCCCCCAGCTCTGCACTTGGGAGGAAGGCTGGGTGTGTGTGGCTGCTGCATTGCAGAGGCTCCTGTGCCGTGGAGCAGCCGGACAAGCAAGCTCTCCTCCACTCTCTCCTGCAGGGAAGTCTGGTGGGGCAAGTCACTGGCCTCTAGGAGGCTTAGGCACGCCGAGTGTGCCTTGCAACTGCCGGGATGATCCCCGCCCACCCTTGCAGCGCTAAGGCTGGGGGGACATTTGGGCGTTTGTTCTTCACGCTCAGCAACAGCTGGTACTACAACTCACCGTGGCAAGCAATGCCGCGGAAGCCTATGATTCACCCGCGACTGACTTGGCTGCAAAGCAGCCAGATTTGATCCTGGTGATCACAGTAGTTAATAAAACCTGCTTTTTAATAAAACCCCAGCTTTTATTTTTAAAAATCCCTGTTGTTCTAAATGGGGCACAAATTATGACCAGTCCCTGCCCCCCCCCCCCACAAAGGAATTTTACATAGCACAGAGGCGGCATCCAAGCTAATCCCACATTCGCAGCCGGCAGAGCTCCGGAGTGAGTCCCCTCCTTCCAACTCCCAGTTGCTGAAGGCAAACAGAGAAAACGAAAGTGCTCCTTTCTCTCCCGAGCACGGGGCGGCCATGGCAGCGGGGGGTCTCTTGAAGGAGCTCTGCGATGAAACTACTTGTCCCATCTGCCTGGAGCTCTTCAAGGATCCAGTGACCACAGGATGTGGGCACAGTTTCTGCCACGCCTGCCTGGCCCGGGGCTGGGGGGACGCAGACGCGGAGGCTGCCTGTCCGCAGCGCAGAGAAACGGTTCGGCAGAGCAGCCTCAGGCCACATCGGCAGCTGGCCAACTTTGTGGAAATCACCAAGAAACTCAGCCTTCGGGACGGAAAGGGGGGAGGAGAAAAGGGAAAAGTCTGTGAGATACACCAGGAGCCCCTGTTAGAAAAAGAGACTCCATAACTGGTTGGCGCCTCAGTTACGTAGAAGCCCGAGTGGCGGGAAAAATGTAGGCGGAGCAAGAAGGGAACCATACTGACGCGCTCATGACTAACGGCTTGGTAAGCTGGTGTACTGGCTGTTTATTGGCTATTGGCTTGGTAAGCTGATGTACTGACTGTTTCATTGGTTACTGGCGAGAACAATAGAAGTAATAAGGTATAAAAGGTTTTTGCACACGTCCTTCGGGGTCCAGACTGCTCTGCACCCGTTTTGCAAAACGATCAATAAAATAGTGTTGGATCCACTGCTGCCTGCCTGGCATCCTTTCTTTCAACCAGAAGCAAGAACTTTTTATCTAACACCCCTGAACCTTTTCTGTAAGGACGATG
Organism: Heloderma suspectum; assembly: GCF_057233095.1. Taxonomy (NCBI): domain Eukaryota; kingdom Metazoa; phylum Chordata; class Lepidosauria; order Squamata; family Helodermatidae; genus Heloderma; species Heloderma suspectum. Next base: position 362,118,839 of record NC_139459.1, on the reverse strand, counting down.
AAACCCCCATGTGTGAGGAGTGTGGCAGATCCGAGGAGCACAAATACCGCGAGGCGGCTCCTCTGGAGGAGGCTTCCCAAGCGCGCAAGGTAGGAAACCACTGTGCATCTTACTGGGGAGGGGGAATCGCTGTGGCTTCCTCGTGGATGGTGCCTCGTAGATTCATTCGGATAGCAGCCCTCTGCGGGCATTCGCCTGCTTGCATGTGAGGCCGGAGTGTGGAGGGGGACGTGTGCGCGCCCGGCTTCCAGGTAGACCTCCGCACATTGAGCACGAAGGTCTGAAGAGGGCTGTATAAGCTCATTCAGCTGAACATGCGTAGAGTTCCCATGATCTTGAACCCGAGGCATGGATCCTGTTGTGTCCTCTGGATTTTTACAGCGGATACTACAAAAATCACCACCAGTTCACAAATCATCTCTGTGGCCAGAGATTGCACCAGAAATCCATGGATCTAATGATTTACTGTGCCACGATGGCACATAATCAGAGATTTGAGGCATGGATCCTCCTGGATCTTTATGATTTGTGCAGGGAAAATCCCCCAAACAGCCTTATCACAGATGACCTCTGCTGCTAAAGTTGGAACCTTAAAGTAATGGATCTGGCAATTTGGGGCAATTTGTGATACGGCACAGCCTGGAGAGCTGGTGTCCTTACTAGGGCTGTTTGCCAACTCAGAAATTCCAGCACGTTCCACCATTTTGCACTGGTCTGAAAGCTGCGTTGATGCTCAGCCCTTCGAAGATGGCTCTTGGGTTTGGCCTTCCTAAAAGGAAGGAAGAGCCCCTCACTGTAGGAAAGGGCTTGAGTCATATGGCAGAATACAAAACACAGACGTGTTTCCACACTCCAGTGTTTGATAGTCCTGCATTGGTAGATTTCTGGATAATCCACTGATAGTCTGTGGATTAAAGATTTACATAGCCTATTACTTGAAGAACAGGGACGCAAATGGTGTCTGTGTAGTGGATGCTATTTGTGTCCCAGCGGCCGGAAGTCTGCCAGCAGCCGGAGGCGGCCTGCAGCTCCACGGACTCGCTGCAGAGCAGAGCCGGCCAGGGCCAGTGAGGATACTGGCGGGGGGGAGGGATGGATTGCCTCCCCCGCCCGCGGACCCCCACGGACCCAAGGTGAGGGGGTTTCCGCACACCCCTGCGGCCCAGTTGCTAACAGGACACGGATCGGTACCAGTCCGCGGCCTGGGGGTTGGGAACTCCTGGTCTAGTGGATATATAAGTGAATGTTACGACCAGAGCCCAGCTGGATCTAGCAACTTATTTGTAGACTACTATGGGATAAAGACCTCCTCCCCCAAACTGCATTAGCATATAGGGTAGGGAGCAAGTATGTTATTCAGCTCCCCTCCACCCCCACCTCAGTGAACTTAACCTGAATGTTTTATTTCTGTTTAGGCTCAGATCTGTAGCTGGATGGAGATTTTGAAGAAGAGACTAAAAATTCTGGCATATAAAGCAGGTGCAGAAAAGGAAATCCAAGACCTGCTTGTAAGTGGCACTGTTACTGGGAAGAGAGAGAGAGAGAGAGTGTGTGTGTGTGTGTGTGTGTTGTTGTTGTTGTTGTTGTTAACATCATCATTATCAATGATAATTAAAGCATTTAACATGTGAAAAACTGAATATAAAATGCAGAAGAGTCAACAGCCACGAGGCAGGTCTGTGCCTTGGAATATCTAAGATTTGGATGTCTGATCTCCCAAAGTAATTGTTTTTGAAAAGCCATTGCAAAAGTAGGCCCCGGTACATCTTTATGAAACTCCTTCCCTGCTGAATAGTGAATTGTATATCTACAGAAACTCACAGGTGCCTTTTCTACAAAGTTCTCTTGAAGCTGCAAAGCCTGCCTATATTCCTGACATAAGCCAGCTTTTCGCCTCTTTCTGGCTACTTATTGCAGAAGCAAACCAAAGCAGAGAGGGGAAAGACGGTGGCTGAGTTCCGACAACTGCACCAGTTTGTGGAAGTACAGGAGAAGCTTCTGCTCGCTCAGATGGAAGAGGTGGAAAAGCAGATCCTAAGGAAAAGGGATGAACACCTGGCCATATTCTCAAAGGAGCTCTCCTCTCTTGAAAGTCTCATCTGGGAGATGGAGGAGAAGTGTCAGCAGCCAGCGAGTGAACTCTTGCAGGTAAGACAGTGACAGAAGCGTCCCAGGATCCTCTCCACTGGAAGCCTGGCTCCAGACCTTTCTCTGCCTCCTTTCCTCCACAAAGTGTAAAGGGGCCCAATTAGTTTAGCACAGAGAACCATCCCTGTTACATACACAAGAATTAAAGATGAACAGGACCATGCATTTACCTTCATGTAGAACTAGAGGTTTCTTTGTAATGTTGTTGGAATCTCTTGCTGTTTTTACCTCTCTGCTAATGTGCAGTGTCCTAATGCCTCCCAACTAAGAACTGTTCATGCCCTCCTTAAGGGGCTTCCAGAAGCATCTTTTTGGCCACTATTGGGAACAGGATTGTGGGCTAGGTTGTTAGGTAGATCCTTGTTGTCTTCCTTCAGGGCTTCCTTCTTGTGTACTGCCTTAGGCCATTTCTACACAAGACATTTATCGTGCGCTCGTGATTGGTCACTCAGGAAGTTCGTCGGTCCTATACATGACATCGTCATCTTCCAGGGCACCTCCCACTGTTCACAACGTTTATCACCGTTTCTTTCATAGTGACAAAAGTCCGGCATTTTCCTTCCTCCCGCTATGAAGTGCAGTAAATCTATGGTGTACTGATGAAATGGTGTGTTATCACAGCAGTATACAGCACCATATAGTGACTTTATAATGAAACACACAGAACTTGCCCAGAAAGAAAAAAAAGAGAGGGGAAAAAAACCACGTGGAAAGGAGCTGATCATAATCCTGCAAGGATTCCAGAAGCAGAAGCCCTGGTAAAGTTGTGGGATTTTAGCTTCATGTAGAGAAGCTCTTAGAGCTGGGACGTTTTGTCATCACTGGTATCTCACTTAATTTAAAGGGTTATGCTACCTTCTCAGAGTATTTTCTTGGCATGACAGAGCATCAGAAGTATCAGACTGACTATATTGAGGGAAATGGGTTAGTACAGGGGAAATGATAGATAGTCCTTTGTAGCCCACATCTCCCAAATACCCCTCCCTTAACATACATGTACACTTCCTTCTCTGGTGAAGCCCCAAAGCCCTCTTTAACCATCATTGTAGGAAGTTACATCCATTTTCTCCAGTGCTTGAGCAGAGGGTGCTGTGTAGAAGCATCACCAGGTGAACATGAGAGGTCCAGAGGGCATCCCCATAGAGTGGTGTATGCCAGGCACTGAGCACCCTCTCTCTTTCTCTCTTTCCCCCTCTAGGATGGTAGAAGCCTCTTGCAGAGGTAAGTGGATCCTATATAATGTATTGGTTTTAAACTTATAAAAACATACACACAGCAACGTATCCAACATTTCATGAGATGGATTGTGTGTTCAGTCTGTGTTACAATTAGTGAATTCCTTATCATTCAGAAACCTCTGTCTTGTCACGTGGCTATATTTCTTTCAGCTCAGTGTGTCTTTCCATAAATTGTCATGTGTTGTCAGCGGTTTAAGATTGGTCCTTATTTTCATTTGGACATTGTATAAAACATCTCCAAGTCACATAGAAGTCTCCATCATGGCTGTGTTGTCTTTCTGTCCATTTTTGTTTGGTCTGTTTCCCCATTAGAGCAGTCATCCATAATCTCTGTTGCCACAGATCTATTGATATTTCTGAGCTTCCCTTCCAGAATCTTGCAATTTTCAGTCATGCAGCCGCATAAAAAGGTTAATAATTCTTTATGCATACGGTTTTTATTTCCTCCATCAGATGCTCTCAACAATCTAGTCACACATCAATTTGTTGTTTAGTTATTTGGGTTATTTTCATACGTTCTAGGAAAACATTTGACCAAAAAATTACTCTACACATATTTCCATGATGCTGGAAAGGCTCTGGATGGAATGTGGACAACATGGCCTTCCAAGCTCCTGGGGAGACAATGTAGCTCTCCAACATGTCCCAGACAAAAATAGGGACCTGCTTTTGAACTCACACCACTCTTATTAACCTACCAAGGATCACTGCCAGAGCTCTTTCCCTCCCCTCCCTCTTACATGGCTGAAGGCTCTTTTCTGTCTCTTCTCTGTTTGACTCTGCAGTAGTTACAGAAAAAACAAAACATATAAGAATGTCCCAAATGTGCTTATCTCTCTCTCAATACATACTAATATGCTTGCCCCACTTCTCTGAGTGGTGACAGGTTCTGAGGTGCATGGGTTTAGTTTCCTTTGAAAGGCGGTCACTGGAGGCTTTGGACACTTCGTAATACACATTTACAAACACGTGGGTTGAGCATAGGTGGAGGCACAGCTTAACCACTCCCATGGTCAGCCAAAAGCACTGACCCACTTCAGATCTCCTGAGAGAGGCACCCCCAAATCCCTTGATGCTGTTAGCTTACAAAGTCCCCAGAACTTCTCTCTCTCTCTCGCTCACTCACACACACACACACGTATGTGACTATAGTGATCTGTTTTAAATAGACCACTAACACCCACTACGTTCATTGTGTTTTCATATTGTTACAACATTATACTAGTATTACCTGACCTATTTACAGTTGTGTTCTTGTTCACTCATTTCCTATTGGTTTTCAAAACTGTGGCCCTTTCTTGTACTTAGGGATGGATGGACCCATCTCTGTCCGGGGCGGGGGAGCTCGATGAGCTGCCCTCACCCACTCTCACAGCCGGGACCCACTCGGTGAGCCTCCCTGCTCGCCCCACCCACTGCTCCCCCCCTCTGCGCCAAGGACTGTAGTCACGCCCTTGTGCTTTATGGACTCCTCCCACAGTGCTTCCAGGTGCTTGTCGAGCTCCGGGGCACTCAGCGGTTGGGTCCATCAGTGCCCCAGGGCTCAGCGAGCGGTGTCTGGGAGGCCGGACTTTTCAGTCTCCCGCACCATGCAGAGTCGAGACCTAATTGATTTGGGTCATTGGATCTTAACCTCGGCTGTTGGCCCATGCAAAGACGTCTTGGATGTTTCAACAGGAGGAACTGGTGGAGAAAAATCTATCCTTCAATTTGGATGGTCTCCTTAGTAACAACTCCCTGGAGTTATTTTCCAAATACTGGTTTTTGACCTCTGTCAATCACCAAAATCTTCCAAGGAACCCAGAGTATAAAGCAGTCAGTAGCTGGACTTGAACCACAATTTGGGGTGCTGGTAGAATTGATTAACTATGAAGTTATCATTGTTAACAAGCAACTAATGTCAGCAGAGAAGAATTCCACCTTGGAGCTTTCTGTGGATGAGTCTCCTTCTTGTCTAAATGAAATCGCTCCATTATTACCTCATTTGAGTTCCTTAGTTAAGGAGGTGGGTTTGCTGGACCCCAAGGCAGCTAAAGCTGATGCTCTCGATCAGAGTAGGAATAAGAAACCACCAAAAGGGTGGTTAGAAAAGAGGGAGGTTAAAAAAGGGGCCCATTAACACCCAAGGCTCTGAAGCTGGGAACTCGCAGGAGAAAAGGGCAAGAAGAAAGGAGAAAGCCAAAGGATGGCTTCCCTTCCTTTAACCCCCTTTTAAAAATATTGGATAACCAACAGGAGATCAATAAGAGAGGAAAGAAGAATAGGCAGAGTAAGGAGAGTGAAGGGAGCAAAAAGCAAGGGAATGTTCCTAGTCTATGGGCTAAAATCATCCAAGACAGCAGAACCCAGACTGATCCTAGAGATATAAGTCCTCCTGATTAGCAAATGCCTGTCAGCAAGAGGTCCCCACCCCAAGGAATCAATCAGCCCTCCCTAATTTTGATGAGAAGACATTTAGTCTTCTCTATCTTTCCCATCCATTGGGCCCACTCCCCATATGCAAAGAAAATTGAGCATTTTCTATATATACTGGGGCAGCTTGGTGTTAACCAGCTTAGCGGATCAGACATAGTGGGCACTGAGTACCCCACTACCTACTCAAACAGAAGAGTTTTGGTTTTATTTGCAGATACATCCATTGTTAACTATCTATTAAAAGGTAGAATGACTTTGGAGAATACTTGGATTACCAGGTACTTTAGGCAGTCAAATCTCCCTTGCTCAGTCAGTCTGGCAAAATTCTCCAAGTTTTACGTGAGGGAGGGGACGCCAAATCACCTCCTGGGAAGTGTTCTGGTCGAATTGGTTCAGGAGGACAGGAGAATGTTAGGTGCCAAAACATGTCTCAGGCTTGAATTTATAAAATAAAGAAAGTATGCACCTTGCAAAATAATGAGACAGCGGTGCAAGCCGAGATTTCTAACCCAAAGCTGGGAGTCAGTACTGCACAGGCACGGCTTGGTGGAGGTGATGAACTCCTGCCCAGATCCTGTTTGATTCAAGCATGCTCCTGGAAACATTGATGGTTACTGTTTCCCTCAGTTGTATGGGCATCTTTGGAGACTGTCTTAAAAGATGTTGATTCGCATTCAGGAAATGTCCATATTATCTTGGGAGGTGGCCTAAATGCGCATTTGGGACAAGCAAATGTGGAGTTATTAAAACAGAGAGGTGTTTGCTCTGTTGATTTTTCCCCCTTGGATAGGTATTCCCAAGACAAGAGGATGAATAAGAATGGCCAGAATTTCACGATGCTAGCATATAAGTATTTACTGTTGACTTTGAATGGCAGCTCCTTGGATGTGTCCTTTCTACACTACACATTTCTCCCATCAAAGGACGGGGGGGGGGGGCAGTGTAGTGGATTACTTTCTCATCTCTGCTATACTATTACCAGACATCAAAATATTCTCAGTGGCAGATTGCCCGGAGAGTGACCGCTGTCCTGTTAAACAAGTCATGCAATTGGCTGTTAAATCAATCTGGGACAAAAGGGCTTATCCTATTGAGTTGGTCACTTTTGAAACAGACGACTTAAATGGTGCAAATTGTTGAGCACCGGGGTTGTAGATTTGTTGTATGGCCCTATGTTGATGGGCCTTAAAAATAAAATTATGGAAGGAAACTTGGAGGTTACGGTGGGTTATCAACAAATTGTAGATTATCTGAAACCCCATTTAGCGTAGCGAGTTGCTGCTGATGCTTCAAAACGACACAATGCAAGTTGGTTTGACAGGGAATGTAGGAATATGAAAAAAGAATTAGCATTTTGAATTACTCAAAATGTCAGAAGGACTAGATCAGATGTTCTGTACAAAACCCTGATTCGGACATGATCATTATATAAGGCCCTATGGAAGAGGAAGAAGAAGGAGAAGGAGAAGAAGAAGAAGAAGAGAAGAAGGAGGCGGTATTCATTAGGCAAAGGTGGAAGGAGTTAGGTGACTGGCAGTAAGGCAGAAGGATGAGGTAAAATTTAGGGATGTCAGAGAATTCCGCCACGGACTCCAGCGAGGCCAGATTCTTTGGAATCCGCCCCCCCGGAGTCCGTGGCGGAATGGGTCAATCCCCCCCGCCACCCTGCGGAATCCCTCCGGGATGGACTGTACCTGGCGGTGGATGCGGCGGTGGATGCAGGCTCCTCTTCTGGCCGCTGCCGCGCTGCTGTGGCCGCAAATGGCAGCTGTCATAGCGGCCGCCATTTGCACGGCTGCCTTTCTTTGAGATAGGCTACGTAAATACTTACGTAGTCTATCACGGCAAAGAGCAGGGGCACAAATGGTGGCCGCTACGAAGAAAGGCAGCCATGCAAATGGTGTAGTGGCCGCCATTTGCATGGCTGCCTTTTGTCGTGATAGGCTATATAAATACTTACGTAGCCTATCACGGCTCAGCAGCCACGCAAATGTTCTCTTCAAAACCCTGATTAGGGAATGATCATTATATAAGGCCTTATGGAAGAAGAAGACGAAGACGAAGAAGAGCGAGAGGTGGCCTGTGGCAAACCGGTTTTGTGGGATCGGTTCCAGCTTCTTCCTTCTGATGAAATGGACACGGTGCCTTCATCTGCAAAGCTGACCACCTGCTTACTTGATCCTTGCCCATCTTGGCTCATTATGAGCTGCAGAGAGATGAGGGGATCAGGGCGGTGGTGAATGCCTCCCTTGAGGAGGGAGTGATGCCATCAGCCCTCAAGCAGGCAGTGATAAGACCGTACTTAAAGAAGCCCTCCTTGGATCCCCAAGTTTTGAACAACTTTCACCCAGTCTAGAATCTGCCATTTTTGGGCAAGATCATCGAGTGGGTGGTGCCAATGCAGTTGAAGGCACACTTGGAAGAAGCCAATTATCTAGATCCATTTCAGTAGGGCTTCGGGCCTGGGACAGAAACGGCCATGGTCACTTTGGTGGATGATATGAGGAGGGCTTTGGATAGGGGTGAATGCTCCTTCCTTGTTCTCCTTGACCTCTCAGCGGCTTTTGATACCGTTGACCATGGTATCCTCCTGGACTGCCTGGAGAGGTTGGGCATTGGAGACATAGTATTATGGTGATTCCGGTCCTTCCTCTCTGGCAGGTACCAGAGGGTAGAACTGGGAGAGGAGGTGTCAGACCCATGGCTGCACACTTGTGGGGAGCCACAGGGTTCCATCCTCTCCCCAATGCTATTTAACATGTATGTGAAGCCACTGGGGGCTATCACCAGGAGGTTTGGGGTGCGGCGTCATCAATATGCAGATGACACGCAGCTCTACCTCTCATTCAAATCTTCACCAGGGTTGGCCGTGGAATCCCTGTCCAAATGTCTGGAGACGGTGAGTGGCTGGATGGGGAGGAATGAGCTGAAGCTGAACCCTGACAAGACTGAGGTACTTTTGGTGGGAGACAAGAGGAGGTTGGGGGATTTTGACCTAGGGATGTATGAAAGTCACTTACCTTGAACGAAATTTGATTCGCGGTGGGGGGGAGGCGGAGACGTGCTCCGGCCCCCCTCCCCGAAATTCTGGCCGGGGGGGGAGGCGCTCCTTCCCTCCTCCCCGAAATTCTGGCCAGGGGGGGAGGCGCTCCGTCCCTCCACCCCCGAATCCTGGCTGGCTGGGCCACAAATGGCGGCGGCTGTAGCCGCCGCCGTTTGCGTCCCTGCAGTCAGCCGTGATAGGCTATGTAAATGTTTACGTGGCCTATCACGGCTGAGAAAAAACAACAAGAACAACCGTGCGTACGCAAATGGTGGCGCCCATGGGCACCGCCATTTGCATTCCTTATTTTGGCACGTGTAGTCTACGTAAACATTTACGTAGACTACAGCGAAAATAAGGGGAACGCAAATAGTGTAGACGCTACGCTATTTGCGTTCCACTTATTTTCGCCGTAGTCTACGTAAATGTTTACGTAGACTAGACGTGCCAAAATAAGGAACGCAAATGGTGGCGCCCATTGGGGCCGCCATTTGCGTATGCACGTTTTTTTTTTTTTTACTCAGCCATGATAGGCTACGTAAACATTTACGTAGCCTATCACGGTATTTTTTAAAAATCTAGCCGTGATAGGCTATGTAAATCTTTACGTAGCCTATCACGTTTTTTTGTTGTCGTTTTTTTTTTTACTGAAAATGGCGGCAGTGGCAGCCGGTCAGAAGACCGGCTGCTGCCGCTGCCGCCGAACCGCCGCCGGAGCTGCTGCCGCCGCTGCCAGGAAGATTCGCCCAAGGTAAGTCCTGTCCCGGGGTGGGGTGGGGGGGCAGACCGTTTCGCCACCAATTTCGGGGGGCCGAATGCGCTGGCATTCGGCCTCCCCGAGATTCGTGGCGAAATTCTCTGACATCCCTATGTTGACCTGGTGTTGAATGGGGTATGGCTACCCTTGAAAGACCAGGTCTGCAGCCTGGGGGTCATTTTGGACTCCCAGCTGTCTATGGAGGCTCAGGTGTCAGCTGTGAGCCAGACAGCGTTGTACCAACTCCATCTGATATGGTGGCTGCACCCCTACCTTCCCGACCATCTGCTCCCATCGGTAGTACATGCCCTGGTCTCCTCTCATCTAGACTACTGTAATGTGCTCTACGTGGGGTTACCCTTGAAGACGGTTTGGAAGCTGCAGCTGGTGCAGAATGCGGCGGCTCACCTGATTAAAGGAGCTGCTGGCGTGATCACATCACTTTGGTGCTGAAGGAGTTGCACTGGTTACCAGTTGTTTTTCAGGCCAAATTCAAAGTGTTGGTTTTAACCTTTGAAACCCTATATGATTCCGGCCCAGCCTATCTCAAGGAGCACCTCCAGCAACACCAGACAGGCCGCTCAACAAGATCAGCCTCGGATGGCCTTCTCTCTGTCCCATCAGCCAGGACAGCTAGGCCGGTGAGGATGAGGGAGTGAGCCTTCTCTGTGGTGGCCCCCACTCTGTAGAACTCTGTCCCTAGGGAACTTCGCCATGCCCCCACTTTAATGAGCTTCCGCCACGCATTGAAAACATGGTTGTACAGGCAGGCATTTGGGATGGGTTAGGGTATTTTTAAACAATGTTTTAATGTATAATTTTACTGTTTTATATTGTACTGTTATACATCTCCCAGAGTGGCTGGGTGACTGGCCAGATGGGTGATTAAGAAATTTAATAAATAAATTAATAAATAAAGAAGGTGGTATTCTTTAGGCAAAGGTGGAAGGAGTTAGTTGACTGGCAGTAAGGCAGAAGGATGACGTAAAATTTTGGAATATGGTCCGTTCCGGTTTATATGCCTCTAAGCTTCATTTTGGGTGCAATCCTATCAGGATAGGTGGCCGCTTCTGAGCCTGGGGGCGACCGCTTATCCAACGCAAGGCAGGAGCAGCGCAAAGAGGATTTTCCCCTCCACACTTCAGCCGCCCTGCATTCGTGGCTAGACAGCTGATTTTGGCTGTCTAGCCATGGGAAATCAGAGGGGGGGGCAGCGGTCAGATGACACATAGGATATGTCATAGCGGCATTTCTGCCCTCCCCACCCTGCCCTGCCCCTGGGAATGCCCCGTTTTTGCTGCTCCGTGCTACTTTTATGAGCGTGGAGTGTGGGGCCAATCCGTGCTGCCTACGAGGCAGCGTGGGTGTGGGTGTGGGTCAGTTCTCTGGGAACTGGTCTCGGAGCATGGGCTCCAAGGTCGGTCCCCTGGTCAGTTCCTGGGAACCAACATGTACTATGGCCATCTAGCCACTGACTAGCGGCCATAGGATTGCGCCCTTAGAAGCTCAAATTCCCGCCAACATATGGCAACAGTATTTCTCATGGCCCTGAACCTGTTGAGGAAGGACCACCTAGTGGACCTCCCTGTCTGGCCTCCGGTGACAACTTAAAGCCCCAGGGAAGACATGCTTCCCCCGAACTATTCAGATTTAATTTAACTTGGTGGGCTCCAATATTGGCCAGCCATTTCTGCACATTAACTGGCCAGGAATCATCCCTGCTGGATGGCGGTCTGGTATTACAGTTCCCCTGCATAAAAAGGGCAAGAGAACTGACCCGCAAAATTATCGGTCAATCTGCCTTCTGGATACAGGGTCAAAAGCGTGTGGAAGGTTTTTATTGAATAAGCTTCAGTCCTGGGCAGAGGAAAATGATATTTTGTTGGAAGAGCTGGCAGGGTTCTGTCAAGGGAGGAGCACAATCCATCAATGCTTTGTGCTCACCCACTTGATCCATAAATGCTTGAACCAACCAAGAGGAAGTTTGTAGGTGGCCATTGTGGATTTTACTTCCACATTCGACTTCATTGATAGGGACCGTCCTTGGTCTCTCCCATGCTAACATAGACAAGCATTTAATGTTTCTGATCTGGAAACTCTGTTCATGAGCACGGAGAGGCTAGTTTGGTTCTCTCTCTGGCAAAGTTGGTACCAGAAGAGGTGTTAGGCGAGGCTGTCTATTGGGCCCTTTCCTGTTCAATTTCTACTTGAACCATCTAGTTTCTGAGCTAAGTTCCCAAGACTGTTTCCCCCCATCAGTTGGAACTAGAAAGATTAAGATGCTGCTATATGCCGACGATCTGGCCCTCATACCTATTACTCAGGTAGGTCTGAGGAGACCTCTGAATAGATTAGGTAAAGTCTGTAGTCAAGAGAACCTGGTCATAAATCATTCTAAAACTAAGGTGATGGTTTTCGCTAGGTGAAAATGACTTCATAGATGGTGCTTCGCCAGACATCTGAGTGAACAATGTCCTGGCTTCAAATATTGGGGGGTACTTTTCTCTTATACTGGCAGTTGGAAATTTCATGCTGAGGCAGCAAAACTTTCAGCTTGGAGAACAGCAAAAGCAATTCTATCTTTCGGGAGGTATGAAGGTGGCTCCCTGGTAGCCCCCGTTTGGAAGTTACGTGTAGCTAAAGGACTCCCCAGTCTTCTATGTGGGGTGGAGATATGGGGGCAGGGACTAATCTCAGCGGCTGAGATTCTGCAGAATACGTTCTTGAAGGAGCTGCTGGTCCCCCTGCTGGAGCACCCTCCCCATTGCTTAGGTGTCTGTATGAATGCCTCCTATATGAATTTCCTCTGTTCAAGGTTTCAGTAAGAGCAGAGGCTGTTAGGTAGATAGTTTGTACTTTGTAACGGCCTTTGTGCCATAGACAAATCAGTGTGACTTTCCATATGTTCTTTTGTTCTAATCCTTTCCGGCTGAAAAGCAGAATAAGTATACTTCAAATAAAGAAACGACACATGGGCCGTTCCTTGCACCAGCCAGGCTGGAGGCGGGTTTGGAAGGCCTCCCAGTTTAAAAGCCTGCTGCTGTCAAACTCAGCACTGTGCGCGAGGGGCGCGTTTGACCCATTTCCACATCAGCTGCTGCTGTTCCGTGAGCAGGACAAATCCCGGTCATTACCTCAACTAGTCACAAGGTGGCAGCACTGTTCCTCGGAGAACTCATTGTCCTAATGGGGCAGTTTCCTGAAATGGGATCGTACAGTCTGAACTTGGGTAAAAGATCGATCTAATGTTATTCCAAGCTGTATTTTCAACATTTTTGAAGGGTCTTTAAAAATACATAACACCTAAAATTACAGTCCTGTTCTTGGTGTTAAGCATTAACTTCGACGTCCAATAGCATTCATAACCGGGAAAGTTTAACAATTTTTGAAAAGGACAATTTAGTTTCAATTTTTTGGAAGCAAATGGAAGTTCGAGCATTTACTTGGGGTTTTGGTTTTCTCGCAAACGCATTGCGGTGGTCATCCTCTCTGAAGCCACATGCAGGAGCTTCCTGGTCTGTATCTCTGTGTTGGGAAAAAATACTCTCATTGCCATTCATGAGACAGTCACTGTTCCTGATGTGAAGCTAAGCAGGATTCATTCATTTATTTGCTATATTAACATGCTGCCTCTCTGCCAAAGCACTCAAGGGCCTGGTTCCAGCTTAGCTGTTCTGCCAGCAGAACAGAAACCACTGGAGAAACAGGACTCCCCCATCCTCTTCTCCGTTCTTCCCCCTCTTCTTCAGTCCACCCTGGAATGTGTTAATAAAACTTGCTGATATTCAGCGTATCGAAATGTGGCCTTTCCTCCCCTAAATTCAGGCCCATTCTTTGGCAAATGAACTGTCTTTATAAAGAGACGCTTCCTCCAGCTCACTGCGTCTCTTTCAGTGGCTGGTGAGTTCTAGTTCGAGTCATGCACAGGAAGGGAAACACCCAGTGCCTGAGACGAAAGTGAAACTGGCTCCACTTAAAAAGGAACATACGGTTTCTAATTTTTGGAAGCAAATGGAAGTTCGAGCATTTACTTGGGGTCTTGGTTTTCTCACAAACGCATTGCAGTGGTCACCCTCTCTGAAGCCACGTGCATGAGCTTCCTGGTCCGTATCTGTGTTGGGGAAAATACTCCCATTGCCATTCGTGATACGCTCATTTTTCCTGATATGAAACCTGGCAGTGTTCATTCATGTACTTACTATATTATCATGCTGCCTTCCTGCCAAAGCACTCGAGGGCCTGGTTCCAGCTTAGCTGTTCTGCCAGTGAAACAGAAACCACTGGAGGAATGGGACCTCCCCATTCTCTCCTTCCCCTGCAGCCCCCGTGCCCCCCAAATCTACTCCAGAGGACCCCCCGACCCTCTTCTAATGACCAGCTGATATGGAGGTAGTTCAGGAGGAGGCATCTGATGGAGCTGATCTCTCCGTGGGGCTGGTGGGGTGGCCCTGCCTCCCCCTCCCCCTGCTGCGGCCTGCTGGGATGGCAGCTTCCTGGGGACGGGTGGGGCCCCGCCACTGGACTGAGGCTGGCAGGGCTACTGGGCTGAGAATAAATGTGTTTTCTCATCGCATGGAAAAGCCTTAAATTTGGACTCTCAACCTGTTTGCAGCCTCTGCTTGATTGATACATAAACTGTTGTGAAAATCAATTTAATGGTGTAGCTTTCAGACTGTATCAGTATACACAAACTCAATACTACGGTATACAGACTGACTGCAACTTGCAAAGGGTAATAGAACTTGTGGCAATCGCGTGCTGTGCGGAGATGTGCTGGCATTCCTTGTAGGACAGGTGAGTTGCAGTGCCGTGCTCTGTATGTCTACTCTGAAGTAAGTCCAGTTGCGTTCAACAGCAATTACTCCCATGAAAGTGTGTACAGGATCACAACCTGTGAAGGTAATTTCCCAGTGAAAAGGGTTTAGGATTAACGAGGGAGAGGATTAATGTGATGTCTGATGCCACTGTGGTCCCACAGTTCCAAATGTGTAATTTTATTAATTTGTTTTGTTTAATGTTGATATTTATAAAGATACCAAAATTAAGTTACTGCCAGAGCAAAAACAAAACTGAAATCCGAATTACAAGAAAATTAACGTCACGTTCCTCACATTCCAGCAGTGAAATCCAAAATAACTGCTCATTTGTAATGGCAATAGTTCCATCAGCAGCGCCAGAAGACAGAAGGTGGATGGTCCTGGTCAGAGTTGGGCCTGCCTGGCAGGTGTTAATCAGAACCCATGTGAATTTGTGTAACTCCATCTCTAAAAACTTCTTGCACATTCTGCTTTTCTTAATGAATGGGGTTTTATCACAATCAAACTAAGAGACACATGGAGGGGCCACAACGCTCACAAGATCCTGGAGAAAAATGCAGCCGTCTTTGCAAGCGGCTTTCTTTGCAGCATTCCAGTTTCTTAATATGTTTAATGTGTTCTGAGTATGTAGTGGGACTGGTATTTATTATTATTATTATTAGCAGTCATCCTGACATCTCTGCCACCCACAGTCCCCTCAGAATTCCCTGGTCCCCTTCAGCTTAGCTGCAATCCTCACAGTAGCTGGGGCGGGCGGGCGGTGGGGGTGTTAGATAAAAAGTTCTTGCTTCTGGTTGAAAGAAAGGATGCCAGACAGGCAGCAGTGGATCCAACACTATTTTATTGAATGTTTTGCAAAACGGGTGCAGAGCAGTCAGCAGTCTGGACCCCGAGCTAAGCAAGCATAAGTCTTTTTATACCCCCTCCCCTTTACAATTTTCTGTTAGCCACAAGACATGTCAACTGACTGAGCCGTTAGCTGACTCCTTAGAGCACGACTGTGTCAACATGTTTATTTCTGATTATGCTTATGTGACTGTCTCACCAGACTTCCCCTTTTTAACAGATGTACACTGCTACTGGACATGTGTCCGGTGGGCTCATAATTATGACTAATAGCTCAAAGGTCTAGCAAAGAGCTGACAGCCAAAGAATAAGAGGACAGTCTTTTTCTAACAGGGGGGATGTATATTGTTCCTTGTTGTAATGGAAAGTATTTTGGGATGGATTTGAATGGGTAAACAAGACCCATTCGCTTGAGGAAAGGCCTCCTCCCAGCTCAAGAACACTCCCAGAACTGGCTTGTTGCTGTGGCTCAACACGGCTGTCTTCTACTTTGGACTCTCCTCGGGGTGTGGCCGGGGGCACCGTGGCATTTACAGGAAGGGAAACACCCAGCGACTGAGGAGAAAGTGAAACCGGCTCCAGTGCTCTGCTCTTCTGTGTGGAGCAGCCATGGCTGCTGCTGAGAACCCCGTCCGGGATCTCTGCGAGGAAGCCACTTGCCCCATCTGCCTGGAGTATTTCAGGGACCCCGTGATCACTGCAGAGTGTGGTCACAATTTCTGCCGAGCCTGCTCGGCCCAGTGCTGGGGGAGTCGGACACTGAGGCTTCCTGCCCCCAGTGCAGAGGAACCTTCCAGAGGAGGAGCCTCCTGCCAAATCGGCGGCTGGCCAACGTTGTCGAAATTGCCAAGAAACCCAGGGGTCAGGGGGCCAAAGGGCCAGACGGGGAGGGGCAAGTCTGCGAGTGGCACCAGGAGCCCCTGCAGCTCTTCTGCAAAGACCACGAATCCCCCATCTGCGTGGTGTGTGACAGAGCCAAGGAGCACAGAGGTCACAAGGTGGTTCCTCTGGAGGAGGCTTCCCGGGAGTACAAGGCAGGAAGACAATGCAGAACTTGAATTGGAGCAGGGATAGCTGTGGGCTCCTCTTGGGAAGTTCTCTGTACATTCACTCCAATATGACAGTATTTGGATGAAACCTTTTATTATTTATTGCATGTTGAAGCTCTTTGGATGCTTGACATGAATGCAATTGACAGGCGTGTTTTTTGCTAAGTAAACAGCAGCCGGGGAAGCCTGAGAAGACTCAGGACGGTGGAGGGTGTGGGGTGTGTGTGTGTGGGGGAGTTTAACTCTTCCTCTCCCTTCCACACTCTATACCAAATATGGGTTAAGTTATGTATATATGAAGAAGAGCAACCAAAATGACCCAGGGCTGGAGCAACTCCCCTGTGAGGAAAGGTTACAGCATTTGGGACTCTTTTGATTAGAAAAAAAGGCAAGGAAGGGGAGACATGGCAGAGGTGCATGAAATGAGGCATGGTGTGGAGAGGAAAGAACTGGCCTCCCGCCCTCCCAGATCACACGCGGGCCTCCAATTCAACACTGACCCCCCCTGAGAGTCACCGGCATATCCTCTTCCGCCCCCTCCCGCCAAATGAAGGCAGCCTGGCAGCCTTGCTGATCCTAGGGCAGCGGGGGCAAGACGGTGGAAGTAAGCTCCCTCCCTGCTCTCCGATCCGCTGCAGCAGCTTATCCCTCACACGTCCTGCTCTCTCGATCTGCCACAACTTTTCAAGCCTCCAGCTGCAAACTTTGTACAGTGTGCACTGTAATGTTAATTCTATATAGCCAAAGTCCACTACAATGAGATAAGATTCTATAAAATTCAGTTGTATATGGCCAATATAGAAAATTCTAAATTAAAAAACAACAACAGATAATATTGTTAAATAGAGTACAGGATTGCCTTCAACCATTGGGCCATACTGCCATAGAAGATAGCTGTGTGTGAGTGTACCTTCAATCTCTCCCTCTGTGCTCTGGATATTCCAGCTGCACCACCACCACCCCATCCCATGTCAGGGCATGTTAAACTCAGGGGCTCACCACACGAGGCTTTTTATTCCACAATTTACCAGGGCTTCTGTTTCCTCATTCTAAGCAATATAAACAGCACCTCTTTCCACAGGCAAGTTCTCTGCAGCCTTGGGGTGGAAAGCGAATCATGAATCAGTGGGTCTCCCGAGGGATTCAAGTCTCTCTCTCTCTCTCTCTCTCTCTTTGCTCTGTCTCTGCAAAGCAGCACGGTGTGTGTGTGTGTGGGGGGGCTTTGTTGCTGTCAGCTGTTTACATGGGGGTCGCTATCTTCTTCTTCCTCCCCAGCCAGCTCCATGCTCGCTTTGAGCCTCGTGAGTGACCACGCTCGTGAGTGACCAGTCATGAGTGCACTATAAATACCTTGTGTAAAGACAGCCTCAGACTCCAAGTGGAAATAGTCCCTTATTTGTAGGCTACAATGGGATAGAGTTTTGGCTATTGGGTGGTATAGAAATGAAAGAAAGAAAGAAAGAAAGAAAGAAAGAAAGAAAGAACTTGAGAGCACACCCCCCCCCAGTAAAAAAAAAAAAAAGGATGGCAGGGAAGAAGCATGTTGTTCAACTCCTCTTTCTTTCTCTCTAAACTGAATGTGAACTATGGTTTTCACTGTAGGATCTGATCCATCGTCGCTTGGAGATACTGAGGAAAGAGAGAGAAAGAATTCTGGCATGTAAAGCAGACACAGAAAAGGAAAATGAAGACCTGCTGGTAAGTATCAGTATTACGAGGAAGGGAACAAGTGCAGCCAGTATGTGTAAAAATGTAACGTAAAATGCAGAGGAATCACAAGCCCCGAGGCAGCCTGGCTCTGCAGAACAGCTGTCATTTGGGATGGCTGAACCTACCGTAGCAATGGCTAATGAAAGGACATTCCGAGAGTGGGCCTTGTACACCTTTAGGAAACTCTTTCTCTATTGGATGTTGATTTAATATCTGTGAAAACTCACAAGAACCTTTCCTATAAAATTCTTTTAAGCCTCTTGATGCTGTGAAGAGGGGCCCTATTTCTGGCCCTGGCTCCCGTTTCTCGCCTTTCTATACACTTCCTGCAGAAGCAAACACAGGCAGAGAGGGAAAAGACGGTGGCTTAGTTCAGACAACTACGTCAGTTTCTGGAAGAACAAGAGAAGCTCCTGCTGGCCCAGATGGAGGAGGTCGAGAAGGAGATTGCAAGGAACAGGGAGGATCACCAGGCCAGACTCTCTGAAGAACTCTCCTCTTTCGAAAGCCTCATCCGGGAGATGGAGGTGAAGTCTCAGCAGCCAGCATGTGAACTTCTGCAGGTAAGATGGTGGCAGAAACAGCCCAGGATCCTCTCCAGGGGGAAAGCGGACTTCAAAGCCTTCATGCCTCCTTCGTCCACAGAAGGAAGGAGCCCAAGGCAGGCACTGCAGGCCCCCTAGGCACTTGGCAACTGTGAGGTGGTGCCTTTAAGAGAATTCTTGCCAAGGCAAAGGTGGGGAAATTGACAGCAAAGTGATCTTGCTTCATGCTGTTGCAAGTCAGGAAGGCAAGGTCAGATCTGGCATTCCTGAGCAAATCTAAATTGCAGATATGTAGCAGGTCCAGGACAGGGAAAGGTTAATCTAATTATTCATGGATCTCCCCCCCCCCCGAAGTGATGTCCCCAAAGCATGATTAAATGAGTACCCAGGTGGAAAATGTGGAGTTCCTTAGTGTTGCTGCTGTTGTCAGACTCCCCAATATTCTGCTGCTTTTGACATGGAAAGGAAGGCTTCATTCCTGCTCCGGAAAGCCAGGAGAAGCCTGCCATTCTGAAGGTCCGGCCCGACACTCAAAGCAGACCTCTGCAGCTGGGGCACATCCATCACCCCCTCTGGCATGATCATCGTCTCCCAAACACAGTCCTTTGGCATCTTCCCCTCCTTGAAAATCACTTCAGAGGTCTGCAGTAATCCACACTGAGGCTCCAAGTGGCAGCCCAGGGAAATCTGCTCAGCAGCCTGTTCAGGATCACCTGCCTGTTTCAGCTGGGAGTAGGGATGTACGAAAGTTCCGCCACGGATCTCGGGGAGGCCGAATGCCAGCACATTCGGCCCCCTGAAATCAGTGGCGGAACGGCCCGCCCCCCCAGGACGGGACTTACCTTGGGCGGATCTTCCTGGCAGCGGCGGCTGTGGCTGCGGCTGCGGTGGTGGTTTGGTGGCGGCAGCTGTGGCAGCCATTTCCAGGTTAAAAAAAATGCCGCCGCCATTTCCAGGTTAAAAAAACCCAAAAAACAAAAAAACATGATTGTTTCAAGCGGAACACAAGAAGACAACGGGGTAATTTGAGAGCTCATTATCTGTGATGTATTTATAAATGGAGCAAAGGGCATTTAGTGCAGGAGATGCCCTGGAGGGTCACGGCATCATGTAAAGAGCCTGCAAACTTCCGTGAAGGAGCAATCTCAGTGACAGGATAAAAGCCCTGAAGGAGCCCTGTCTCTCTCAGCGCAGAACATAGTTCTAATAGTACACACACTTCACACCCTCTTCACTCTCTCAGCCCATCAGCTCACATATGTGAATCCACCATATAACAGGAGTACATAACCAGAACCATAGACTTACTATCAACAGATATGTAATGTCATAGCAACCCAAATGTCAGCTTCAGGAACGGGTCACAGAGACCCAGGGAGAGGTATCTGTGAAATTCTACCCTATTTTCAGGAGGTTCTTGTACAAAGAGTGGCTTCCTACCCTTCACCCTCTTTCCCTGGGGTTTGTGAGTATTGTGACCATGTCTCAGGATTAGCCTGACCACACTAGGACAAAACCTCTTGAAACCTTTCTTTCCTCTCAAATTTGGAAAGCTCTCCTCAGACCTTTCGTTTCCTCTCCCAGCAGCGTTAGGAATACTTAACTGATTGTTTTGATTTTGCATGTTTATGAACACTGCTCAATTATCTAATTTCCCCAACTGATGAGATTCTATTTGAAATTCTTGTGACTTCAGAAATTCCCCATTATTTGAAGAAGCCAGTGTCTGGGAGAGTCATTGGCTCACCTTTTGCTAGATATGCCCTATTGCCAACATTAAAAGGTGCTTTAAAAACAAATGCATGTTCAGAGCACTTGCCCAAGTTTGTACATGTGTCTAGAGGAGCAAATTCAGTAACAGTGCTGACAACCAGCTCTGTAACATCCAGGAGCATCCAAGATGAACAGGACTGTGCACTCATGCTTGGACAGCATTGAGGTTTTGATGTAATATGGATGGAATCTCTTGCTGGTTTCACCTCTCTGCTAATGCATTTTGTGCTAATGCCTCGCAGTGAGGAACTGTTCAGGCCCTGCTTCTGGGCTTTCCAGAGACATCTGATTAGCCACTGTTGGGGACACAATGGTGGACTAGATGGACCCTTGCAGTGACCCAGGAGATGTAATCTTAAGTACTGGCCCAAGGCTGGATGTATTGTCACCATTGGCAATCCTCTGTGCAGAGGAATGAGTCCACACACAAAAAGGAACATGCAGTCCTCTTTAGCTCCCAGCACAGCTCCCAACCCCACAAATACATGTCCCTGAACAGACCCATCAGCTCCTCTCCCTTGTGAAAATCTGAGACTTTGGCCTGAACCTCTTCAACCCCCACTGTGGGAAGTCACATCCATTTTCTTTAGTCCTAGAGTGGAGGGTGCTGTGTGGAAGCATCACCAAGTGAGCATGAGGGGGCCAGGGGGCACCTCCATACAGTGGGGTCTGGCAGGCACTGAGCTCCCTCTTCTTTCTCTCTGTTCCCCTCTAGGATGTGAGAAGCACCTTGCAGAGGTAAGTGGATCCCACTCCTTTCCATGATGCTGGGAAGGGTCTGGATGGCATGGGAATGACAGGACCCTCCAGGCTCCTGGGCAGAGAAGGAAGGTCTCCAACATCTCACAGACTAAAGCAGGGACCTGCTTTTGAACTTGTAGCACTCCTGTTCTTCCTCCTCTCCATCACACATGCCGGAAGGCTCTTCCCTGCCTGCAAAACAGACATCCCATCCCAAATGTATGCATACAAAAACCCCACAGGCCAAACATCCCACCAAAACACCAGTGCAGGGAAAACTCACATGCCCCACCCCCAAACACAGGCAAAACGCAAACCATTCACCCTACCCCTAACTATGCACAAAGGAAACACCCCATCTCCCCTCTCACCCCCAGCCACACCCACTTTTGTAGCTGCCAAAAGGTTCTGTGGGGGCAACTGTGGCCTCAACTCCCCCCCCCAAGCAAAGGTTTCCCACCACTGCTGTAAGCTTTCTGCAGTTATCTATCTATCTATCTATCTATCTATCTATCTATCTATCTATCTATCTATCTATCATCTATCTATCTATCTATCTATCTATCTATCTATCTATCTATCTATCTATCTATCCTTACAATACTTATATACTGTTCCATATCAAAAGATTTCAAAGAGGTGAACAGCAAAGATAAAAGAATAAAACACCATGTTAAAACAATTAAAACATTTTAAAAGAAAGAAGTTCTCATAAGACTGAGTTTAATGAACCCCGGCTGTTCTCTCAAGGAAGAGGCTGGTCACTCAATTTGCTCCCTTCGGGAGTATTAGCTTGGTTACCTTTGTTTTTAAGAATGTAAGAGACCTGCCAGGTCAGAGCCAGGGTCCATAGCCCAGCATTCTGTTCGCCCATTGGCCGACCAGCTGTCAACAGGAAACCCACAAGCAGGACATGAGTGCAACAGCACCCTCTCGCCCATGTTCCCCAGCAAACGGTGAACATAGCCTCGCTGCCTCTGGTACTGACGCAGCACACAGCCATCAAGACTAGTAGCCGTTGATAGCCTTCTGCTCCAGGGATCTGTCTAGCCCCCTTTTGAAGCCATCCAAACTGGAGAGTGTGACACTGCTGCCCTGGGTTTGACCTTCTCCAGCCTCCATCTGAGGAAACTGAGAAGAAAACCCACTCAGGACGCCTCCCTCTGCTGGGTCAGTTGTCCTCACTGATACACACGCCTTCATGCTTTTTACTCTCTGGGTTAAAGAGACACTCAGTATGCCGAATTGGTTCCCTCTACCAAAACAGGAGAATTAACAAGGAAATATGTTTTTCTAATGGTAGCACAATAAGACAGTCCAACACGTGGGATTTTGTAGTTAAAAACAAAATTGTATTTAACATAAGAAGAGTTATAAATTATTATTAATCAGTCTATGCTTGGTCCTCACCTCCCTATGTACTCTACCTTTTCTAAATCCTAGTCCCCAAACCCCACTCACTCCATGTAGCTTCCTCAATCCCTGAGGCCCTGTCCGACTTCCGGCTGTCAGTTCCTTCCTTTCATAAGCTCGGGATCCTCACACACACACTAGCCCCGCCTGGGGCACATCTAACAATGCAGACACAGACATAAGTATAGCAGGCATAAGGTACAGTGGCCATCACTGCATCTTGTGGTAGCAAATTCCAAAGTTTGACTATGCCCTGTGTGAAGAAGCCCTCCCTTTTCTTGGTCCTGACCCCCCCCCCCCAATCAGCGACATCGCATGACCCCAATGGGTTCTAGTATTGTGAAAGAAAGAGAAAATCGCCTTCCCCTCCACATTCTCCATACCATGCATAGTTTTGTATACCTCCATCATTTCTCCCCTGACTCACTTTTTTTCTCCACCAGGAGCGAGAAGGAGACATTTGAGAATCCAGTGGCTTTCCCTCCAGAGCTGAAGTGGAGGATCTGGGACTTTTGTGACATAAATCCTTTTCTGGAAGGAGTCATGAAGCAATTCAAAGGTAATGAAGCACGGCTGCAAGGATCATATGCTGGGCATCATTGTATTGTGTTGGGGCTACAAATGGTGGTAATAGCAGTAAAGCTTCCATTTGGCAGCCTGGCCACCATTTCCTTTTCCTCTAGGAAAACCTCCTCTACATTTTGTTGCTCATCCATCTAGTCTGAAGAGGATGTTTTTTTGGAGCTTCTCAAGTTCTGCTTTGGGTTTTGCACCACCCAGAATCATTTGGTATCATCCACAAACTTAGCTTCTCACTCTTGACTCCATATCACGCACTCATGAATCTAACTGCAGGAAAGAGATAAGTAATGAGTTGCTTTGGGCCCCTGCTGCTTATAGCGATTGGGGGTCCTGCCCATTTATTCCTCTCCTTCCTTGCTGCTCACCCTGACACCATCTCACTCATTCATGGATTAAATAGCAGTGGTCCTCATTCACCCTTATCATTCATTACTTATCTCCATTGTGAGAACTGTCCATTTACTCCTCTCTGTCCTTTCTTTAAATCAGCTGCAGAACTATTTTGGGATGGGGGCCAGATTGCCCACCACCCCACCCACCATGGGCTGGATGATGCCACACTCCCCTTTTCCTCCCTTGTTCTGGAAGGAGACATGCAACGGTGCCTCCTCCCATCCCAGACAAAGAGACCCAGGCCACCCTGCAGCCACGCTGCTATCTCTGATCTGATGCGGGGCAGCTTGGTTGTTGGGACTCTGTGCATGGAAGAGTGTTGGGACATCTGGGGAACAGTGCTTGGTCCCTACCCAGCGCATCTGAGCCCCAGCGCCCAGGCCATTGTGCATCCCTGCTGCTATCTTTGATATCTTGTTCTCCCCCCTCCCCCAGCTGCCCTCTCCTATCTCAGATCAGAGTGAGCAGTGGGGGGGGGAGGTGGCCGGCATTGGGACTTGCCCCCACCAGGGAAAGTGGCCACACTTCCCATGTGGCAAGTCCTGCTGCCTCTCATCCCTGCTGCTGACTCCGATCTGAGACATCCTTTGCATGTGGGGAAGAGCGCTTATGTCAGTTGGAATGGAGAGAGTGTAAGACCAATTTAGGGGTCAATATGCTTCATCTCATATTCTGTTTGTCATCTACCGTTCCTTGATAAGTTAATGCAATTAGTTTTATCATTGCTTCTATGGCAGCCACATTGCAACTGCTTCATTTATTGTGCATTAATCATTTTTAAGCGATGTATTGTTTGTGTTATACCATGTCTTCAGTGCTTTTTTTATTTTAATGAATATGACTTTTCACCATTTTGTTTGTAATTTCAATAAATTTTAAATTGATCTTAAATTGAAATTGAATGGATTTTTGGTGTGGTTCTGGCTTAATGGTCATTCCTCATATGCTCAGTGGATCATATTAAAATGGAGGGACAACCCCCCCCACCACCTGATGTTCACCTGCCTCCCATGTACCTGTTAATCAGGATGTCCATTGTGCAAGAATCCAGCCCTTTTCGGGCCTGTCGGATCCCTGCGCCACCCCTGACTCAGCTTGCCTGTGAAGGTGAGCCAGGGGTTGCTCCCAAAATACAGGAACTTGTTCTCTTCCCCCCCCTGCACCCCCCAGTTTGTGGGGGAGGGAAAGAAGAGAACAACCTGTTACCACCGCCACCATGCACAGTCCTCCCTTCTCCTTGCCAGCAACTGCAGGGAGAGCGGGAGAGTTGCGCACGGTGGCAGGGAGTGAGCCCTCCCTTCCTGCCACCGTGCAAAGGCAGAAAATCTGCCCGCTTGCCCGACTCACTGTGGACTGAGTTGGGGCAGCTGGTGGATGCCGGACCAGAGTCCAGGGAACCAAGCTGGAGAAAGCTCACTGAGCTCCACCCCCCAAACAGATTCCTCCAACATCCCTAGCTGTGAAAGACGAGGAAACAAATTACGGGGGGGAACGTGGCTGAATACACAAGGATTTAAACCCAGACTTTCAAGAGCTAAGCCCGTGGTCCCCAACCCTTTTTGGACAAGTGTTCACATTTGGAATATTGAGGATCATGGGCACTGTCACAAAATGGCTGCCATGAGGGGGCTTCCCCAGTCACAAAATTGCAGCCAAGGTGGGCGTAGCCATTCACAAAACCCCCATTCGGTAAGGCTACAAGAAAAATCAGTCACTCACTCAAGAACCTACGTACAAGGTGGAGGCGGGGGTTCACACATACAAGCAAGGCACCCACCACCATCCCACAGCCACCCCCCCCCAAGAAAAACACACGCCACCATCCAGCAGCCTAGGAAACAAAGCCAGACAAGCGCACACATACACGCAAACCCCAGCCAAACACACACTACACCGGCGGTGGGCAATACCCGCTGATTCCCGCCTCAAACCCACTGGGTTCTGCAACCCCCAAGGAAATAACTGCTGGCTGCTGAATTTGCGGCTGCTCAATAGCAGCACACCAGCTGCAAAAAAGCTACGTCTTCCCTTAAAAACAAGGCACATGGGGAGCCTGCACCACAGAGTGAGTCCACGCCCCCCCCGGAGCTCCTCGTGTGCCTTTCGAAGAAAAAACACGGCTTTTTTGCTGCTGCGCTGCACTGCTGAATTGCAGCTACAAATTCGGCAGTGTGGCAGGAGCTGCCAAAAGGCCGGGGGGGGGGATGCCCCCCACGGGCTGTGTGTGGCCAACCCCTGCTGTACACCAAACCAAAGTGAGCTCACAGACGCCACAGGCGAAGCATCTCCCATCTCTCCCCACCAACCCACCTAGCCTCCCCC
This sequence comes from Heloderma suspectum, assembly GCF_057233095.1. Classification (NCBI taxonomy): domain Eukaryota; kingdom Metazoa; phylum Chordata; class Lepidosauria; order Squamata; family Helodermatidae; genus Heloderma; species Heloderma suspectum. Next base: position 362,093,047 of record NC_139459.1, on the reverse strand, counting down.
ATGACGCTCCCTGCCCCCGCCCCCAAGGCACCCCACTTCTTTTCTCTGCTGGGCTGCAGCCGCTCCCCATTTTTATTCTCTATGAATCCTTGGAAATCACGATGGACCAGGCGCCGGCACTTCACTTTGCAGCATGCCGGCCCCCCAGCTAAACAACAAGAGAAAATTTTTAAACATTTTTAAAAATAAAGGGCAGGGAGCCTGGTGGGCGCCAGGGGAGGAGTCCACGGGGGACCCCAGAGCAAAGCACTTCAACCCTCTGCCTGAATGGACGACTGCCTCAGATTTGCTTTCTCCACACCTGGAGGTCAAAAATCTCAACTTCTTCTCATCCCATGTCTAAAGAATACTCTTTCATACAACAAGGAGTCTTATGGCATCTTCAGTAGGAATAAATGTTTAAGTGTGTGGTGATCACCTAAACCAGGAGTGGGCAACTAGTGGCCCTCCAGTTCTTTTGGGCTACCATTTCCATCATCTCTCACCATTAGCATTTAAAGCATCTGGAGGGCCACCGGTTGCCCACCCCCATCTAAACGGCGTTGTTGTGGATTTCGCCTCTGTGGAGTGTCACCAAGTTATGGTTCTGTATTTGGGAAGTCCTCGGATGCCAGTGAGCGGTCTATACTGTTTTAAACACCTCAGATTCAGTGTGGTTTGGATTGCAACACTTAAAATATAACTTATGACAATTCCAATATATTGCTAACCAAACTTTCCAGCGGTTCTTTGTTTTATTGTTTTATTATTTATTACTAACATTTATAACCTCCAGCAAAGGAGATCGTTACCTTGTCGTGGTGCTGGAGCTTGAGCACCTCAATGACGCCATGAGCTAAACCGTGAAGGGACACCCAAGATGGGAAGGTCATGGCAGAGAAGTCAGACTAAATACGAAGGTAACGGCAACCCACCCCAGTATTCTTGCCGTGAAAACTAAATGGATCAGTACAACCAGGGATATGTCGGTATACCATCGGAAGATGGGACTCCCAGGTTGGAAGATGGTCAAAATGCTACTGGGGAGGAACAGAGGATAAGTTCAACTAACCCCAGATGTGATGACGCAGCTAGCTCAAAGCCAAAAGGACGGCTAGCAGCCGACGGTGCTGGTGGTGAACGACAAATCCGATGTTCTAAAGATCAACACACCATAGGAACCTGGAATGTAAGAGCTATGAGCCAGGGCAAATTGGATGTGGTTACTGGGGAGATGTCAAGATTAAATATAGACATTTTGGGTGTCAGTGAACTGAAATGGACTGGAATGGGCCACTTCACATCAGATGACCACCAGATCTACTACTGTGGACAAGAGGACCACAGAAGAAATGGAGTAGCCTTCATAATTAATAATAAAGTGGCTAAAGCAGTGCTTGGAGACAATCCAAAAAATGACAGAATGATCTCAATTCGAATTCAGGGTAAGCCATTTAACATCACAGTGATCCAAATATACGCCCCAACCACAGCTGCTGAAGAAGCAGGAGTAGATCAGTTCTATGAGGATCTGCAGCACCTACTGGATAGTACGCCAAACAAAGATGTTATTTTCATTACAGGAGACTGGAATGCTAAGGTGGGTAGTCAAACGACACCTGGAATTACAGGCAAGCATGGTCTGGGAGAACAAAATGAAGCAGGACATAGGTTGTTAGAATTTTGCCAAGACAACTCAGTGTGCATAACAAACACTCTCTTCCACCAAACACTCTCATCCAGGACCTGCAGGAGAAGCTGCCGCCATCGGGGAAGAGGCGTGCCTGCTGCTGCTGCCGCTGCTGCCACCAACACCAGGCCTTCCCTGTGGACTCCTGCCTGGCGTTATTTTTAAGGGGATTTTTAATAGTTTTGTTGTTGTTTTGTCTCTTTAATTTCTGGGGGATTTTGTTGTGTTTTTAGGGGTGGGTAGCCTGCCTGATAGGGGGGAGTGAGGGGGCATGTGTCCACCTGATGGAGGTAGTGGGGGGAGTGTTGGGGGCCAGAACATACCGAGGCTGGGTGGCAGGTGCTGGCGGGGCACTAGGGGCAGGCCAGGCCAGGCCAGGTAAGGGGAACAAGGGAGAGATGTGTAGTATCTGTCCCCTGCTCCAGGCCTGTCCAGAGCCAAAGGATGGCTGGGGGAGGCGTGACCCCATCTTCTGGCCTTTGTTTGCTGCTCTGCAATGCCAGGTCTGTTACCCAGAAAACCTCCCTCATCCATGACATGATCCTGGATGAGGGTGCAGACCTGGCATGTATTACGGAGACCTGGCTGGCCGAGGCTGCTGCTCCAACCCTTGCAGCCATGTGTCCAGCCAGATTTTCATATGCACAGCAGCCGAGGGCTGGGGATCGGGGAGGGGGAGTGGCTGTTATCTACCGAGAGTCCTTGGTCTTCACCAGACCCCCTCTCCGGGAGACGAGGGTTGCTGAGTGCATGTACTGGAGGTTGGGCCCGAAGGGCAGTCTGGGGATTCTGCTTGTGTACCGTCCACCCCGCTGCACAACTGACTCCCTGGCCGAGGTGCTTGAAGTTGTCTCTGATGTGCGTGTACAGTCCCCTAACTTATTGGTGTTGGGGGACTTCAACGTACATTCAGAGGCCATCCTCACAGGAGCACCTCAGGACTTCATGGAGATCATGGCTTCCTGGGAGCTGCACCATATTCTAACTGGGCCCACCCATGTAGCCGGTCATGCGCTAGACCTTGTGTTTGTTTCTGGAGAAGCGGGGAGTGATCTGGAAGTCGGGGGTATATCCACCCCCCCCCCTTGTCATGGTCAGATCACTATCTGGTGACGTTGGACTTCTCGGTTCCACAACCCCTCCGCAGGGGTGGAGGACCCATTAAAATGGTCCGCCCCAGGCATCTTATGGATCCAAATGGATTCCTGAACGCACTTGGGGATTCTCTGGGGCATGCCAATGGACACTTGGTCGAGACCCTGTTGGGTGGCTGGAATGCCGCAATCACTGGGGCATTAGATCGGGTGGCTCCGAAACGCCCTCTCCCCCTGAACAGGGCTCGTACTGCACCATGGTTCAATCCATGGTTATGAGCTCTGAAACAGGAGGTGAGATGGCTAGAGTGCTGGTGGCGGAAGTCTCGCTCCAAAGATGATCAGACATGGGCTAGAGCTGTATCTTCAGCCTATCACGTGGCGGTGAAGGCAGCAAAAAAGGAATATTATGCTGCCTGTATCGCATCTGCAGAGTGCTGTCCCAGGAGGCTGTTCTAAGTGGTCCGGAGCCTGGTCGGTCCTGTGGCTCCTGAACCACTGGAGCATTCTAAGTCTTCCTGTGAGGCCTTGGCAAGGCACTTTGCAGATAAAATTGAACAGATTAGGTGTGTTACTCCGCACGCTGTGGATACAGTTAGTGAGCGAGAGGCGGCCTGTGGCAAACCGGTTTTGTGGGATCGGTTCCAGCTTCTTCCTCCTGATGAAGTGGACAAGGTGCTTTCATCTGTAAGGCCAACCAGCTGCTTACTTGATCCTCCCATCTTGGCTCATTATGGGCTGCAGACAGAGACTGGGTGAGGGGATCAGGGTGGTGGTGAATGCCTCCCTTGAAGAGGGAGTGATGCCATCAGCCCTCAAGGAGGCAGTGATAAGACCACTCTTAAAGAAGCCCTCCTTGGATCCTCAAGTTCTGAACAACTTTCGCCTAGTCTCAAATCTGCCATTTTTGGGCTAGGTGATTGAGCGGGTGGTGGCGATGCAGTTGAAGGCATACTTGGAAGAAACTGATTATCTAGACCCATTTCAGTCGGGCTTCAGGCTTGGGCATGAGACAGAAACGGCCTTGGTCGCCTTGGTGGATGATATGAGGAGGGCTCTGGATAGGAGTGAATGCTCCTTCCTTGTTCTCCTTGACCTCTCAGTGGCTTTTGATACTGTTGACCATGGTATCCTCCTGGACCGCCTGGAAGGGTTGGGCATTGGAGACACCGTACTGCGGTGGTACCAGTCCTTCCTCTCTGGCAGGTACCAGAGGGTAGCACTGGGAGAGGAGGTTTCGGACCCGTTGCCACTCACTTGTGGGGTGTCACAGGGTTCCATCCTCTCCCCGATGCTATTTAACATCTATGTGAAGCCACTGGGGGCTATCATCAGGAGGTATGGGGTGCGGTGTCATCAATATGCGGATGACACGCAGCTCTACCTCTCATTCAAATCTTCAAGGTTGGCCGTAGAATCCCTGTCCAAATGTCTGGAGACGGTGAGTGGCTGGATGGGGAGGAATAAGCTGAAGCTGAACCCTGACAAGACCGAGGTACTTTTGGTGGGAGACAAGAGGAGGCTGGGGGATGTTGACCTGGTGTTGAATGGGGTACGGCTACCCTTGAAAGACCAGGTCTGCAGCCTGGGGGTCATTTTGGACTCCCAGCTGTCCATGGAGGCTCAGGTGTCAGCTGTGAGCCGGACAGCGCTGTATCAACTCCATCTGATACGGCGGCTGCGCCCCTTCCTTCCCGACCATCTGCTTTCATTGGTAGTACATGCCCTGGTCTCCTCTCGTTTTGTTGTTGTTGTTGTTCAGTCGTTCAGTCGTGTCCGACTCTTCGTGACCCCATGGACCATAGCACGCCAGGCCTTCCTGTCCTGCGCTGTCTCCCGGAGCGTGCTCAAGTTCATATTCATTGCATCCGTGATGCTATCTAGCCATCTCATCCTCTGCCGTCCCCTTCTCCTTTTGCCTTCAGTCTTTCCCAGCATCAGCGTCTTTTCCAGGGAGTTTTCTCTTCGCATTAGGTGGCCAAAATATTGGAGCTTCAGCTTCAGTATCTGTCCTTCCAATGAGCACTCAGGGTTGATTTCCTTTAGGATGGACTGATTTGACCTCCTTGCAGTCCAGGGGACTCGTAAGAGTCTTCTCCAGCACCACAGTTCGAAAGCATCAATTCTTCGGCGCTCAGCCTTCCTTATAGTCCAGCTCTCACAGCCATACATTACTACTGGGAAAACCATAGCTTTGATTAGACGGACCTTTGTCGGCAAGGTGATGTCTCTGCTTCTTACTATGCTGTCTAGGTTGGCCATAGCTTTCCTCCCAAGGAGCAAGCGTCTTTTAATTTCATGGCTACAGTCACCGTCTGCGGTGATCTTGGAGCCCAAGAAAGTAAAATCTGTCACTGCTTCCATTTCTTCCCCTTCTATATGCCAGCAAGTGATGGGGCCAGATGCCATGATCTTCGTTTTTTTAATGTTGAGTTTCAAACCAGCTTTTGCACTCTCCTCTTTCACCCTCAACAAGATGCTCTTGAGATCCTCTTCGCTTTCTGCCATTAGGGTGGTATCGTCTGCATATCGGAGGTTGTTGATAATTCTCCCAGCAATCTTAATTCCGACCTCTGATTCATCCAACCTGGCATTTCTCATGATGTACTCTGCATATAAGTTAAATAAGCAGGGTGACAATATGCAGCCTTGTCGTACTCCTTTCCCAATTTTGAACCAATCGGTTGTTCCATGTCTGGTTCTTACTGTTGCTTCTTGACCCTCGTACAGGTTTCTCAGGAGACAGGTAAGGTGGTCTGGTACTCCCATCACTTTCAGAATTTGCCACAGTTTGTTGTGATCCACACAATCAAAGGCTTTAGCGTAGTCAATGAAGCAGAAATAGACGTTTTTCTGGAATTCTCTTGCTTTCTCCATGATGCAGCGAATGTTGGCGATTTGATCTCTAGTTCCTCTGCCTCTTCTAAACCCAGCTTGTACTTCCGGTAGTTCTCGGTTCGTATACTGCTGAAGCCTAGCTTGTAGGATTTTGAGCATCACCTTGCTGGCATGTGAAATGAGCGCAATGGTGCGGTAGTTTGAACACTCTTTGGCGTTGCCCTTCTTTGGAATTGGAATGTAAACTGACCTTTTCCAGTCTTGTGGCCACTGTTGAGTGTTCCAGATTTGTTGGCATATTGAATGCAGCACTTTAACAGCATCATCTTTTAGGATTTTAAATAGCTCGGCTGGAATACTGTCATCTCCGCTAGCTTTGTTGTTACTAATGCTTCCTAAGGCCCACTTGACTTCACTCTCGAGGATGTCCGGCTCAAGTTCAGTGACCGCACTATCATGGCTATCAGGGACATTCAGATCTTTCCTGTATAGTTCTTCTGTGTATTCTTGCCACCTCTTCTTAATCTCATGTGCTTCTGTTAGGTCCCTGCCTTCTTTGTCCTTTATCATGCCCGTCTTCGCACAAAACGTTCCCTTGAGATCTCCAATTTTCTTGAAGAGATCTCTAGTCTTTCCCATTCTGTTGTTTTCCTCGATTCCTTTGCATTGTTCATTTCATAGAATCATAGAATAGTAGGGTTGGAAGGGGCCTACAAGGCCATCGAGTCCAACCCCCTGCTCAATGCAGGAATCCAAGTCAGAGTATCCCTGACAAATGGCTGTCCAGCCTCGTCTTGAAGGCCTCCAGTGTGGGAGAGCCCACCACCTCCCCAGGTAATTGGTTCCATTGCCGTATTGCTCTGACACTCAGGAAGTTTTTCCTGATGTTCAGTCGGAATCTGGCTTCCTGTAACTTGAGCCCATTATTCCGTGTCCTGCACTCTGGGATGATCAAGAAGAGATCCTGGCCTTCTTCTCTGTGACAACCTTTCAAGTACTTGAAGAGTGCTATCATATCTCCCCTCAGTCTTCTCTTCTCAAGGCTAAACATGCCCAGTTCTTTCAGTCTCTCTTCATAGGGCTTTGTTTCCAGTCCCCTGATCATCTTTGTTGCCCTCCTTTGAACCCTCTCCAGCTTGTCTGCATCCTTCTTAAAGTGTGGTGCCCAGAACTGGACACAGTACTCCAGATGAGGCCTAACCAGTGCTGAGTAGAGGGGAACTAGTACTTCCCGGGATTTGGAAGCGATGCTTCTATGAATGCAGCCCAAAATAGCATTTGCCTTTTTTGCAGCCACATCACATTGTTGGCTCATATTCAGCTTGTGATCGACAACAATTCCAAGATCCTTCTCGCTTGTAGTGTGGTTGAGCCACGTATCCCCCATCTTGTAACTGTGCATTTGGTTTCTTTTTCCTAGGTGCAGAACTTGGCATTTGTCCCTATTAAATGTCATTCTGTTGTTTTCTGCCCAGCACTCCAGTCTATCCAGATCACTTTGAATTTTGTTTCTGTCTTCCAAAGTATTAGCTATCCCTCCCAATTTTGTGTCATCTGCAAATTTGATCAGCATTCCCTGCACCTCCTCCTCCAAGTCATTAATAAAAATGTTGAAGAGCACTGGGCCCAGGACTGAGCCCTGCGGTACCCCACTCATTACCTCTCCCCAATTTGAGAAGGTCCCATTGAGAAGCACTCTTTGAGTCCGATTCTGTAGCCAACTGTGGATCCACCGGATCGTTGTTTCATCTAGCCCACTTCGAGCAAGTTTGCTCATCAGGATATCATGGGGCACTTTGTCGAAAGCTTTGCTGAAGTCGAGGTATATGATGTCTACAGCATTCCCACGGTCTACAAGGGAGGTGACTTGATCAAAAAATGAGATCAGATTTGTCTGGCAGGACTTGTTTTTGACAAATCCATGTTGGCTTCGAGTAATCACGGCATTGTTGTCAAGGTGCTTCCAGATGGATTGTTTTATGATCTGCTCCAGAATTTTCCCAGGGATTGATGTCAGACTGACTGGTCTGTAGTTCCCAGGTTCCTCCTTTTTACCCTTTTTGAAGATAGGGACAACGTTAGCCCTCCTCCAGTCATCTGGCACTTCCCCGGTCCTCCATGATTTCTCAAAGAGAATAGACAGCGGTTCTGAGAGTTCTTCTGCCAGTTCCTTTATGACTCTAGGATGCAGTTCATCTGGCCCTGGAGATTTGAACTCATTCAAAGTAATGAGGTGTTCCTTGACCATATGCCTGTCGATCTCAAGCTGCAATCCTGCCCCTTCAGCCTGTACTTCGCCTTTGCCAGGGGGGTCATAGACCCTCTTTTGGGAGAAGACTGAGCCAAAGTAGGAATTGAGCACCTCTGCCTTTTCTTTGTCCTCTGTTATCATTTTGCCATCCTTATTTAATAGCTGAACAACCATTTCTTTCCTCTGCCTTTTACTATGCACGTAGCTGAAGAAAGCCTTTTTGTTGTTTTTAGCATCCCTCGCTAACCTCCGCTCGTTCTCCGCTTTAGCCTTCCTGACGCCATCCCTGCAATTCTGTGCTACCTGCCTGTACTCTTCCTTTGTTACTTGGCCTTCTTTCCACTTCCTATATGTGTCCTTTTTTGTTTTCAGGTCATCCCTAAGCTTTTTGTGAAGCCACATTGGCTTCTTCTGTTGTCTTCCACCTTTTCTTCTTGTTGGAATTGTTTGTGATTGTGCCTTGAGAATTTCCTTTTTTAAAAGTTCCCACCCATCTTGGACTCCTTTTCTCGCTAGCATTGCTTGCCATGGGACCTTACTGATCATTGTTCTGAGTTTATTAAAATCAGCTTTCCTAAAATCCAGGGTACGCGTTTGAGTACACTCGGCTTTTGCTTCCCTTAGAACCAAGAACTCAAGTACAACATGGTCGCTTTCCCCCAGAGTTCCTGTAACTGCTACTTTCTCCACTAAGTCATCTCTGTTGGTTAGGATCAAGTCAAGGATAGCCGATCCTCTAGTTCCTTCCTCTACTTTCTGTAGGAGGAAGTTATCCGCCACACAAGTCAGGAATTTCCTGGAGGGGCCATGTTTTGCAGAATTTGTCTCCCAACAAATATCGGGGAAATTGAAGTCCCCCATTACTACTACATCATGCTTCCTTAAAACATTGGCTATTTGCTTTTCAAAAGTTTCATCCTTGTCTTCTCCTTGATTGGGTGGCCGGTAGTAGACTCTGACCACCAGGTTCCTTTTATTCTTTGCTCCATTTATTTCAACCCAGATGCTCTCGATGGGGCTACCAAGCTCCTCCTCCTGTATTTCTGTGCAGAGATATGTATTTTTCACATACAGTGCAACCCCGCCTCCCTTTCTGTTCCTCCTGTTCTTTTTGAACAAGTTATTTAAGAAGGCCTTCTTGTCTTTCCTTGCTATTCTCTGGAACTCTGCATTCAGTTGGGTATATCTTCCCCTTTCTCCCTTGCTTTTCGCATCCCTTCTTTCCTCAGCTACTTGTAAAGCCTCATCAGACAGCCACTTGGCTTTCTTGCATTTCTTTTTCTTTGGGATGGATTGAGTTGCTGCCTCCTGAACAATGCTACGGACCTCCGTCCATAGTTCCTCAGGCACTCTGTCTATCAGGTCTAATCCCTGAAATCTATTCCTCACCTCCACTGTATATTCATCAGGGATATGATTTAGGTCATACCTGAACGGTTTAGTGGTTTTCCCGACGTTCTTCAATTTAAGCCGAAATTTTGCAAGAAGCAGCTCATGATCTGAGCCACAGTCAGCTCCAGGTCTTGTTTTTACTGACTGTATGGAGCTTCTCCATCTTTGGCTGCAAAGGACATAATCAATCTGATTTCGATATTGACCATCTGGTGACGTCCATGTGTAGAGTCGCCTCTTGTGCTGTTGGAAAAGAGTGTTTGCTATGATCAGCATGTTCTCTTGGCAAAACTCTATTAGCTTTTGTCCTGCTTCATTTTGTACACCAAGGCCATGCCTGCCTGTTATCCCGGTGATTTCTTGACTTCCTACTTTAGCATTCCAATCCCCTATGATGAAGAGGACATCTTTTTTTGGTGTTAGTTCTAGAAGGTGTTGTAGGTCTTCATAGAACCGATCAACCTCAGCTTCTTCGGCCTCAGTGGTTGGGGCATAGACTTGAATTACTGTGATGTTGAATGGTTTGCCTTGGATTCGTACTGAGATCATTCTATCATTTTTAAGATTGTACCCCAGTACTGCTTTTCCCACCCTTTTGTTGACTATGAGTGCTACTCCATTTCTTCTAAGGGATTCTTGCCCACAATAGTAGATATGATGGTCACCTGAATTAAATTCGCCCATGCCTGTCCATTTTAATTCGCTGATTCCCAAGATGTCGATGTTCAATCTTGCCATCTCATGTTTGACCACCTCCAGCTTACCTTGATTCATTGATCTGACATTCCAGGTTCCTAAACAATATTGTTCTTTACAGCATCGGATTTTCTTTTCACCGCCAGACACATCCACAGCTGAGTGTCCTTTCGGGTTTGGCCCAGCCGCTTCACTCTTTCTGGCGCTACTTGGAAATACCCTCTGCTCTTCCCCAGTAGCATATTGGACACCTTCCGACCTGAGGGGCTCATCTTCCGGCGTCATCTCTTTTAGCCTTGTGATACGTTCCATGGGGTTTTCTTGGCAAGAATACTGGAGTGGGTTGCCATTTCCTTCTCTAGTGGACCACATTTTGTCAGAACTCTCTGCCATGACCTGTCCGTCTTGGGTGGCCCTGCACGGCATAGCTTATGGCTTCACTGAGTTATGCAAGCCCCTTCGCCACAACAAGGCAGTGATCCGTTTAGACTACTGTAATGCGCTCTACGTGGGGTTACCCTTGAAGACTGTTCGGAAGCTGCAGCTGGTACAGAACGCAGCGGCTCACCTGATTAAAGGCAGCCACTGGCGAGATAACGTCACTCCAGTGCTGAAGGAGTGGCACTGGTTACCAGTTGTTTTCCGGGCCAAATTCAAGGTGTTGGTTTTGACCTTTAAAACCCTATATGGTTCCGGCCCAGCCTATCTTAAGGAGCGCCTCCAGCAGCACCAGTAGGGGTGGACGAAAGTCACTTACCTGTTGTCGAAGCTTGTTCGCAGTGGGGAGGAGGCGCTTCGTTGCTCCCCCCGCGAAGTTCAGGCCGGGGGGGAGGCTTCCCGCCTCGCCCGGCCGAAATTCAGGCTGGGGAGGAGGCTTCCCGCCTCGCCTGGCCGCGAACTCCAAAGTTTAAAAAACAAAACAAAAACGCCCCCGTGATAGGCTACGTGACGATTAACGTAGCCTATCACGGCTAGATCTGCAAAGTCATCCGTGATAGGCTACGTTAATCGTCACGTAGCCTATCACGGGTGACTTAAAAAAAAAAAAAAGCGCATACGCTAATGGCGGCCCCCATAGGGAGCTGCCATTCGCGTTCCTTATTTGGTTGCTGTAGTCTACGTAAATGTTTACGTAGACTACGGCGAAAATAAGGGCAACGCAAATAGCGTTGCCCTTATTTTCGCCGTAGTCTACGTAAACATTTACGTAGACTACAGCGACCAAATAAGGAATGGGAATGGCGGCTCCCTATGGGGGCCGCCATTATCCGTACGTGCTTTTTTTTTTTTTTAAAGTCACCCGTGATAGGCTACGTGACGATTTACGTAGCCTATCACGGCTGACTTTGCAGATCTAGCCGTGATAGGCTACGTTAATCGTCATGTAGCCTATCACGGGGGCGTTTTTTTTTTTTCTTTGATTGGAATGGCGGTGGTGGCAGCTGGTCGAAAGACCGGCTGCCGCTCCCACCCCGCACGAACACCCGCCGAACTGCCAGCTGGACCCGCCGCCGGGAGGGACATTTGGCAAAGGTAACTCCCGTCCCGGGGGGGGGGTGCGAGGGGCGGGGGGTGCGGAGAATTTCTCCCCGAAACTTGTTCGGGGGGCCGAACACGTTGGCGCTTGGCCCCCCGAAGTTTTGGGGAGAAATTCTCCGCCATCCCTAAGCACCAGACAGGCTGCTTAACAAGATCAGCCTTGGATGGCCTTCTCTCTGTCCAGTCAGCCAGGACAGCTAGACTGGTGGGGACGAGGGAGAGGGCCTTTTCTGTGGTGGCCTCCACTCTGTGGAACTCCCTCCCTAGGGAACTCCGCCATGCCCCCTCTTTAATGAGCTTCCGCCATGCATTAAAAACGTGGTTGTTCAGGCAGGCACTTGGGGTGGGTTAGGGTATTTTAGAAAATGTTTTTACTGTAGAATTTTATTGTTTTAAACTGTTTTATTGTACGCTGTACATCGCCCAGAGTGGCTGGGTGACCAGCCAGATGGGCGATTAATAAATCTAATAATAAAAATAATAATAAAAAAAATTATACATGGACTTCACCAGATGGTTGACACTGAAATCAGATTGACTACATCCTTTGTAGACAAAGGTGGCGGACAACTATACAGTCGGTAAAAACAAGACCTGGAGCTGACTGTAGTTCAGATCACGAACTTCTTATTGCACAATTTAGAATGAGACTAAAGAGAATAGGGAAGACCCACAGATCAGTTAGATATGCGCTCACTAATATTCCTAATGAATATGCAGTGGAGGTGAAGAATAGATTTAAGGGACTAGATTTAGTAGATAGGGTCCCAGAAGAACTACGGACAGAAGTTCGCAACATTGTTCAGGAGGCGGCAACAAAAAACATCCCAAAGAAAAAGTAATCCAAGAAGGCAAAATGGCTGTCTGCTGAGACACTGGAAGTAGCCCAAGACAGAAAGAAAGCAAAAGGCAACAGTCATAGGGGGAGATATGCCCAATTAAATGCAAAATTCCAGAGGTTAGCCAGAAGAGATCAGGAATTATTTTTAAACAAGCAATGTGCGGAAGTGGAAGAAGATAACAGAACAGGAAGGACAAGAGACCTCTTCCAGAAAATTAGAAACATCAGAGGTAAATTCCAGGCAAAAATGGGTATGATCAAAAACAAAGATGGCAAGGACCTAACAGAAGCAGAGATCAAGAAAAAGTGGCAAGAATATACAGAAGATCTGTATAGGAAGTATAATAATATCGGGGATAGATTTGACAGTTTGATCAGTGAGCTAGAGCCAGACATCCTGAAGAGTGAGGTTGAATGGGCCTTAAGAAGCATTGCTAATAACAAGGCAGCAGGAGATGACGGTATCCCAGCTGAACTGTTTAAAATCTTGCAAGATGATGCTGTCAGGGTGATGCATGCCATATACCAGCAAATTTGGAAAACACAAGAATGGCCACCAGATTGGAAAAAAATCAACATATCCCCATACCAAAAAAGGGAAACACTAAAGAATGTTCACACTATTGGACAGTGGCACTTATTTCACATGCCAGTAAGGTAATGCTGAAGATCCTGCAACGTAGACTCCAGCAATTCATGGAATGAGAATTGCCAGATGTACAAGCTGGGTTTTGAAAAGACAGAGACCAAATTGCTAATATCCGCTGGATAATGGAGAAAGCCAGGGAGTTTCAGAAACACATCTATTTCTGTTTTATTGACTATTCTAAAGCCTTTGACTGTGTGGATCATAACAAATTGTGGCAAGTTCTTGGTGGTATGAGGATACCAAGTCATCTTGTCTGCCTCCTGAGGAATCTGTATAACGACCAAGTAGCAACGGTAAGAACAGACCACGGAACAACGGACTGGTTTAAGATTGGGAAAGGAGTACGGCAGGGTTGTATACTCTCACCCTACCTATTCAACCTGTACGCAGAACACATGATGCGACGTGCTGGGCTTGATAAAGCCAAGGCTGGAGTTAAAATCACTGGAAGAAACATTAACAATCTCAGATATGCAGATGATACCACTTTGATGGCTGAAAGCGAGGAGGAGCTGAGGAAACTTATGACAAAGGTGAAAGAAGAAAGTGCAAAAGCTGGGTTGCAGTTCAACCTCAAAAAAACCAAGGTTATGGCAACCAGCTTGATTGATCACTGGCAAATAGAGGGAGAAAACGTGGAGGCAGTGACAGACTTTGTCTTTCTAGGCACAAAGATTACTGCAGACGCTGACTGCAGCCAGGAAATCAGAAGATGTTTACTTCTTGGAAGGAGAGCAATGACAAATCTTGATAAAATAGTGAAGAGCAGAGACGTCACACTGACAACAAAGTTCCACATAGTTAAAGCAATGGTCTTCCCCATAGTAGCCTATGGCTGCGAGAGCTGGACCATAAGGAAGGCTGAGCGAAGGAAGATAGATGCTTTTGAACTGTGGTGCTGGAGGAAAATTCTGAGAGTGCCTTGGACTGCCAGAAGATCAAACCAGTCCATACTCCAGGAAATCAAGCCAGACTGCTCACTTGAGCAAAGGCAAAACTGAAGTACCTTGGCCACATCATGAGAAGACAGGATACCCTGGAGAAGATGCTGGTGCTAGGGGAAGTGGAAGGCAAAAGGAAGAGGGGCCGGCCAACAGCAAGGTGGATGGATGATATTCTGGAGGTGACGGACTCGACCTTGGGGGAGCTGGGGGTGGCGATGGCCAACAGGAAGCTCTGGCATGGGTTGGTCCATGAAGTCAAGAAGAGTCGGAAGCGACTGACCGAATAAACAACAACAACTGAATGATTATATAATTGACTTTGGTTTGACTTATACCTGGCTTTGATTCTTGACTTTAGTGTCGACTACATACGTGACTTCGATTCTGTTGATTCCATTTTGCTCTGGAAACAGCGACACAGAAAGCTGCCAGGAACAATGATTGCGCCCCGCATGGGGACTGCAGGGCCAGAGTGAATGTGAGGTGCACCTGCTCCTCCATTGCTTAGATTGAAGGGAGCTACTTCCATGTCACTGCAAAAATGTGCAAATGTCGGTCGGACTACCATGCCACTGCCCAGCAGCTGACCCATGCGCTTACTTTTCAAATTGGGCAATTCAGAGCTTAGGGGGGAAATAGGGTCCCGTCTTGAAGGCCAAGAAGGTCAAGTACCACCTGAGCACCCCGATAGCTTTTCTTTTGACTCTGGGTAATGGATTACCTTCTACTGTACAGCTCTTGCCCTGGGCAGCCAGACAGATTTGAATAACTGAACCTCCTTTTCATTCCCCAGAGCCAAACGAGCGTCTATTTCAAACTATTGTTGGAAAACATGGCAGAAAGCTGAGGTAGAATGACTTTACAAAAGAGATGATACTGGAATGCTAAAGGCTGAAGCAGAGGAATTGGATTGTGAAGTAAGAAAAAATAATGATGAATTATGAGAAAAATCCAGAAAAAGCAGGACAGGACTTAGTTGTGCATTCAGCCTAACTGTTCTAGACATTTGTGAAATTGTTTTTGGTTTGGATAAAGATTGTGCTGAATACATAGAAGAACTATACAGAAAAGATCTTAATGTCCCTGATAGCAATGATAGTGCGGTCACTGAACTTGAGCCGGACATCCTCGAGAGTGAAGTCAAGTGGGCCTTAGGAAGCATTAGTAACAACAAAGCTAGTGGAGATGACAGTATTCCAGCTGAGCTATTTAAAATCCTAAAAGATGATGCTGTTAAAGTGCTGCATTCAATATGCCAACAAATTTGGAACACTCAACAGTGGCCGCAAGACTGGAAAGGTCAGTTTACATTCCAATTCCAAAGAAGGGCAACGCCAAAGAGTGTTCAAACTACCGCACAATTGCGCTCATTTCACATGCCAGCAAGGTTATGCTCAAAATCCTACAAGCTAGGCTTCAGCAGTATGCGAACCGAGAACTACCGGAAGTACAAGCTGGGTTTAGAAGAGGCAGAGGAACTAGAGATCAAATCGCCAACATTCGCTGCATCATGGAGAAAGCAAGAGAATTCCAGAAAAACGTCTATTTCTGCTTCATTGACTACGCTAAAGCCTTTGATTATGTGGATCACAACAAAATGTGGCAAATTCTGAAAGTGATGGGAGTACCAGACCACCTTACCTGTCTCCTGAGAAACCTGTACGAGGGTCAAGAAGCAACATTAAGAACCAGACATGGAACAACCGATTGGTTCAAAACTGGGAAAGGAGTACGACAAGGCTGCATATTGTCACCCTGCTTATTTAACTTATATGCAGAGTACATCATGAGAAACGCTGGGTTGGATGAATCACAGGTCAGAATTAAGATTGCTGGGAGAATTATCAACAACCTCCGATATGCAGACGATACCACCCGAATGGCAGAAAGCGAAGAGGATCTCAAGAGCCTCTTGTTGAGGGTGAAAGTGGAGAGTGCAAAAGCTGGTTTGAAACTCAACATTAAAAAAACGAAGATCATGGCATCTGGCCCCATCACTTGCTGGCATATAGAAGGGGAAGAAATGGAAGCAGTGACAGATTTTACTTTCTTGGGCTTCAAGATCACCGCAGACGGTGACTGTAGCCATGAAATTAAAAGACGTTTGCTCCTTGGGAGGAAAGCTATGGCAAACCTAGACAGCATAGTAAGAAGCAGAGACATCACCTTGCTGACAAAGGTCCGTCTAATCAAAGCTATGGTTTTCCCAGTAGTAATGTATGGCTGTGAGAGCTGGACTATAAGGAAGGCTGAGCGCCGAAGAATTGATGCTTTCGAACTGTGGTGCTGGAGAAGACTCTTACGAGTCCCCTGGACTGCAAGGAGGTCAAATCAGTCCATCCTAAAGGAAATCAACCCTGAGTGCTCATTGGAAGGACAGATGCTGAAGCTGAAGCTCAAATATTTTGGCCACCTAATGCGAAGAGAAAACTCTCTGGAAAAGACCCTGAAAGACTGAAGGCAAAAGGAGAAGGGGACGACAGAGGATGAGATGGCTAGATAGCATCATCGATGCAATGAATATGAACTTGAGCACACTCCGGGAGAGAGCGCAGGACAGGAAGGCCTGGCATGCTATGGTCCATGGGGTCACGAAGAGTCGGACACAACTGAACGACTGAACAACAAAGTGGTATTCTGGCAGCATATAGGATTCATTCCTGCTGTGTTGGTAGGAATAAAAAAAAATACAAAGATGTATCTTGTTAGTTTTTTGAGCACACATGTAAAAATGTCATTGTTAAAATAGTATGAGTTGGTACTTCTTTGATTGCGAATAACATGTATTACTGGTAGTGAAGAAAAGTTATGACAATGGATTTCTGACGGCTTGTTCGAGAAATTGCCACATTTGTAAATAGGGGATATCATTTAGTTAATGTCTTGGATCCAGATCTACTGCATTGATACAAGTAGACTTCCCTGCCTCCTCCTTCCCATGGCAGCTACTAGTTCGCAGTTCTAACTTCTTCTTTTTTCACTTTTGGGGAAATTTGCACAAATTCACATTGTCACAAAGGAACAAATGAGCATTAGTTAATGCAAATTTGTGCAAATCTCCCCAAAAGTAAAAAAAGAAGTTGAAAATGCACAAATCCCCCCAAATCCGACATTTCCATGATTCAGGGGTAAATTCATATTTTTAGTCTGTGGTTTTTAAAACAATTTTTAAATTTTTGTAATTGGTACGGTCGATCGCTGCTCCATTTGCGCCATTCTCCTGTTTGTGCAGAGCAAGCATTGATAGCAAACATGAATGGGGCACGCAGATGTTGTCAGGCTGACATATGGCTAGTGAGATCATGAGGCAGCCAGGTAAGGGTTTCTTCTGCTCTTGCCAAATGACTCTGTGGCCCAGTTTGCGCATAACGAGAAGCCACCACGGGTGTTTTCCTGCGGGGTTTGTCATCAGGGCGGGCGCCATCATTTTAGGTACTCAGGGAGTGCCATAGCTTCTTGTGACGTGCAAACTGAACCCATTTTTTTCTTGAGAGTTTCTTCCTTGAGACAGCTTAGGGACACACACCCCTTCTAGAACCAGGGTACTCAGAGGATGAGCCAGACTTTCACCAGACCTTCAAGCAGGTGATACCCCTGAACCCCCGAGTGCCATGATGGTGCATGCGTTCCACTCTGGCCACCCCGCCATCTCCCTGTCCTCCCCTTTCCCCAGGATGTCTCTGGGTCCTGCCTGCTCCGAGGAGCATTCTGGGAAAGGGAAAGGAAGGGGGTGAGCAATCTGGGGCCGGCGCTTCTTTACTTGGCTGGCTGCTAAAACTGGCTCCTTAGAGTGGAAAATGGGAGAAGGGATGCCACTGCTGTCAGATGAAGAGCAGTGAGGGTCAACTGGGGGGGGGCTGAACGCTTCATTGGGAATAACATGGGGGGCTGGAAAGGGTCAGTGGGAGCAACTGGGGGGCTGGGTAAGGGAGTAGCAAGTGATCCAGGGGCATTCTGTTTGTGTAGGTAAAGTTAGGGGTGTGTGCTTTGCCTGTGTTTCGGGGGTGCGGTGCATGCCAATTTTGCCTGCATTGGTGTTTGGGGTGTGTCCGTGTGTGTGTTGCCTGCTGTGTGTGTGTTTGAGGTGGGGAGTGTGCTTTGCTCTGGTTGTGTGTGTGTGTGTGTGTTCTGTGCATAGCTTGCATCTGTGTGTGGGTGGGGGGTGATGTTTCGCCTGTGTGGGTTTTCAGAGGGTTCCTTTTGGGGGGGTAATGGGGGTATCTGACGTGGCCCTTATGGCTCAACCGGAACTGCTGCCTTATACTCAGTTTCTTCAGCAAGTTACCTGACCTCTGTGATAAGGCAGGCTCCCATGGCAGCCATATTGTAACCCACGCCCCTCCCCCATGGCAGCCATTTTGCAGTGATGCCACAACACTTTTTAAGTAGCTCTGTCTACGGGCGCAGAAGAGGAGATCCACAGCATCTGCAGCAGATGGTCTCCAGGGCCTGTAGGGTTGCTCTGTAACAACCCTCCTTCAGAAGTAGGGCAAGTGGGGCTCACTACTGTAGAGTAAAACGGAAGTGGGCTGCACCTTTCCACCACCAAAAAACAAACAACCTAAAAGCAATTGAAATCTATTTAAACCAAGCTATCTCTTGATGTCTCATGCATTTTGAGCCCCTACAGGTTGTTTTAAAAGAGGAATGTGGTTTATATAAAAGCATTATCCCAGATATAAAAAAAGAAAACATCACGAATAAAAACGGCCCCAAAGCAAACATCTTAACCCCAAAGTCTTCCTAAAAGGGATGGTCTTTGCCATACAACAGAAATCCCTTAAAGGTGGCCTTCCCTTGGGACAGAGCTCAAGACCCTAGGCTCAACTACCAGAGTGAAAGCAAGAAGAACAAAAGAAAACCAAACGATGATGCCTGGATTTTAAGAACAGGGAAGTTCTTATGGATATACAAATAGATACATATTGTACCATATTTAGCTTTTGCAGTCTATATTATTCTACGACACTATGTTGGTGTATGGGATTTTCATGCTGAACTGGATTTAATTGATTCATACTGTTTTTGCTTTATTATTGCTGTTCTAATTGTACTGTACAACAGCTAGGTAGGTTGTATGAAGCATTTGATAAATGTAATAAAGAAATAAATAATGAGATATTTACAAGCAGCGTTGGGGTGCTCCTTTCTCTCTCTGTGTGTGTGTGTGTGTGTGTGTGTGTATGAGATTTGGAAACCATTGCAGAGTACACGAAACAGAAAGTATAGCCATGTGTGATGGACAGGAGGGGAAAGACCTCTGGCAGTGATCCTTCGTGGGTTAATAAGAATTTTGCAACTGCAAACAGAGGTCCCTGTTTTTATCTGTGAAATGATGGAGACCTGGGGGGCATCGTCTTCTCCTGCCATCCAGGCCCTTCCCGGCCTTGTGGAGCACCTCTAACGGAAATGAATGAGATCCACTTACCTCTGCAAGGTGCTTCTCACATCCTGGAGGGGGAAAGAGAGAAAGAAGAGGGAGCTCAGTGCCTGCCACACACCACTCTAGGCAGATGCCCTCTGGCCCTCTCATGTTCACCTGGTGATCATAGAATAGTATCATAGAATAGTAGGGTTGAAAGGGGCCTACACAGGGGAGAGGAGCTAATGGGTGTGTTAAGGGACATGTATTTCTGGGGCTGGGAGCTAAAGAGGGCTACCTGTTCTTTTCTTTGTGTGGACTGATTTCTCTGCACAGAGGAATGCCAACAGTGATAATACTTCCAGCCTTAGGCCAGTACATATGATTAGCCCTCCTGGGTCACTGCAAGGGTCCATCTAGTCCACCATCGTGTCCCCAACAGTGGCTAATCAGATGTCTCTGGAAAGCCCAGAAGCAGGGCCTGAACAGTTCCTCACTGGGAGGCATTAGCACAAAATGCATTAGCAGGGAGGTGAAACCAGCAAGAGATTCCATCCACATTAGATCGAAACCTCCAATGCTGTCCAAGCATGAGTGCACAGTCCTGTTCATCTTGGGTGTTCCTGGATGTTACAGAGCTGGTTGTCTCAGCAGTGTTACTGAATTTGCTCCTCTAGACACATGTACAAACTTGGGCACGTGCTCTGAACATGTATTCGTTTTTAAAGCACCGTTTAGTGTTGGCAGTAGGGTGTCTAGCAAAAGGGGAGCCAATGACTCTCCCAGACACTGGTCTATTCAAATAATGGGGGATTTCTCAAGTCACAAGAATTTCAGATAGAATCTAATCAACTGGGGAAATTAGATCGTTGAGCATTGTACATAAACATGCAAAATCAAAACGATCAGTTAAGTATTCCTAACGCTGCTGGGAGAGGAAACGGAAGGTTTGGGGAGAGCTTTCCAGATTTGGGAGGAAAGAAAGGTTTCAAGGGGGCTTGTCCTAGTGCAGGGTGGTGTGGTCAGGTGAATCCTGAGACATGGTCACAATACTCACAAACC
This sequence comes from Heloderma suspectum, assembly GCF_057233095.1. Classification (NCBI taxonomy): domain Eukaryota; kingdom Metazoa; phylum Chordata; class Lepidosauria; order Squamata; family Helodermatidae; genus Heloderma; species Heloderma suspectum. The sequence goes on along the minus strand of NC_139459.1, from coordinate 362,072,710 downwards.
CCAGGGAAAGAGGGTGAAGGGTAGGAAGCCACTCTTTGTACAAGAACCTCCTGAAAATAGGGTAGAATTTCACAGATACCTCTCCCTGGGTTTCTGTGACCCGTTCCTGAAGCTGACATTTGGGTTGCTATGACATTACATATCTGTTGATAGTAAGTCTATGGTTCTGGTTATGTACTCCTGTTATATGGTGGATTCACATATGTGAGCTGATGGGCTGAGAGAGTGAAGAGAGTGTGAAGTGTGTGTACTATTAGAACTATGTTCTGCGCTGAGAGAGACAGGGCTCCTTCAGGGCTTTTATCCTGTCACTGAGATTGCTCCTTCACGGAAGTTTGCAGGCTCTTTACATGATGCCGTGACCCTCCAGGGCATCTCCTGCACTAAATGCCCTTTGCTCCATTTATAAATAGATCTCAGATAATGAACTATCAAATTACCCCGTGTTCTGCTTGAGTTCCGTCCATGAAAAGAGGAAACGTGGCAAGAAGAGGAGAGAGATCAATGAAAGATATGGAAGACTCAGATAAGGGGAGAAGAAGCAGGGAAGGGGATGGGGGAAAGGAAGTGTGTGTAAAGGGAGTCGTTGTGATCCTGCATTTAAAACAGAAGCAGAAAGCACCGTTTTTAATGCAGTATTTTAGGCTGGTGTAGAAATGCCCTCAGATAGAGATAGTGAGGGAGGGATAAGATCAGAGATAGTGATGAGACAGGTTTGAGGGATGGTTTAGATCAGAGCCAGGATTTGTGAGAGGCAGGATTTTAGGACTGAGAACTGAGAGAGAACTCTGTGTTGATTTGGGATGTGATTGTTTCAGAGGGTGATTTGTTACCTCTCCTTTTCTGCACAGGTTTTTGGGTGCAATCAAGCTGGAGGCAGTGGGGTGCCTCTTCACCATCAAAGAGAGACGGGGAGGCAGGAGGGTTTTCACAAAATTCCTCTTGTCTGTGAGAGAGGCGCTTCTTTGGGCCAACGAGTCCTAACTATGGAGATGCCGGGGTGGTGCTTATATACCCCAAATATGAGCTTTATTATTAAGCTCATATTTATTATAATTACTAATTATTATTATTAAAACTGAAGCCATGGTGTGAAAAATCCTGTCTCTGCTGGCTCAGTGAAAGTACGATGTGTGTGCTAGTTCAGGAGTTAACTGACCGACAAGCCTTCCTTCCAGCTGCGTGAACAGGCTGCTGAGTAGATTTCCCTGGGCTGCCACTTGGAGCCTCAGGGTAGATAACTGCAGACCTTCAAGTGATTTTCAAGGAGGGGAAGATGTCAAAGGATTAACTTTGGGGAGACAGTGATCATGCCAGAAGAGGTGATGGATCTGAATCAGGTACACCAGTCTGCTTTGAGTGTCAGGCCTGGCTTTCAGAATGGCAGAGCATTCCAGAGCTTTCCCAAGCAGGAGTGAAGCCTTCCTTTCCATGCCAAAAGCAGAAGAATACTGGGGTGTCTGGCAATAGCAGCAACATTGAGAAATTCCAAAATTTCCACCTGGATACTCAATTTAATCATGCTTTGGGGACATCACTTCAGGGTGGGACATCCATGAATAATTAGATTAACCTTTCCCTGTCCTGGACCTGCTACATATTTGCAATTTTGATTTGCTCAGGAATGCCAGATTTGACTTTGCGTTCTTGACCTGTAACACCAAAAAGCAAGATAACTTTGTTGTCAATTTTCCCACCTTTGTTCAGGCAACAATTCTCTTAAAGACACGATCTCACAGTTGCCAAGTGCCTAAGGGGCCTGCAGTGCCTGCCTTGGGCCCCTTCCTTATTTTATTTACAATATTTATATACCGCTCCATATCATAAGATTTCGGAGCAATGAACAGGAGGCATGAAGGCTTTGAAGCGTGCTTTCCCCTTCAAGAGGATCCTGGGCTGTTTCTGCCACCATCTCACCTGCAGGAGTCCACTCGCTGGCTGCTGAGACTTCGCCTCCATCTCCCGGATGAGACTTTCAAGAGAGGAGAGCTCCTCCAAGAGTCTGGCCTGGTGCTCCTCCCTCTTCCTTGCAATCTCCTTCTCCACCTCCTCGATCTGGGCCAGCAGGAGCTTCTCTTGTCTTCCAGAAACTGACATAGTTGTCTGAAATGAGCCACCATCTTTTCCCTCTCTGCTTGTGTTTGCTTCTGCAGGAAGTGTATAGAAAGGAGAGAAATGGTAGCCAGGGTCAGAAATAGGGCCACCCTTTACAGCATGAAGAGGCGTAACAAAATTCATTAGGAAAGGTGCTTGTAAACTTTCACGTATATCAAATCAACATTCAATAGAGATCGAGTTTCCCAAAGATGTACAAGGCCCCACTCTCAGAATGGCCTTTCATTAACCGTTGTTATGGTTGGTCAGTCCATCCCCAATAACAGCTGTTCTGCAGAGCCAGGCTACCTCGGGGCTTGTGATTCCTCTGCATTTTACATTACAGTTTTACACATCTACCTTGAAGCACTTGTTCCCTTCCTAGTAATATTAATACTTACAAGCAGGTCTTTATTTTCCTTTTCTGTGTCTGTCTTAAATGCCAGAATTCTTTCTCTTTCTTTCCTCAGAATCTCCAGGCAACGATGGATCAGATCCTGAAGTGAAAACCATAGTTCACATTTGGTTTAGAGAGAAAGAAAGAGGAGTTGGACAACATGCTTCTTCCCTGCCATCCTTTTTTTTAACCAGGGGAAGAATCGGACACGACTTAACGATTGAACAACAACAACAACAACAAATGTGTGTGCTCTCAAGTTCTTTCTTTCCAACCAATAGCCATTGTATCCTGTTGTAGCCTACAAATAAGTTACTATATCCACTTGGAGTCTGAGGCTGTCTTCATACAATGTATTTATAGTGCGCTCGTGACTGGTCACTCATAGACGTTTGTGGGTTATTTACATGAGCCCGTTACCCTCCAGGGCACATCCAGGTGTTTTTTATCTTTATCCCACAAAAAAAAACAGAAAAAAAGAAAAGACAACACCACTCTGAGAATGTTAATATCCTGTATTGTATTGTTAAATGTATTGAATTGTATTCAATTATTGTACTGAAAAATGTTAATATCCTGTATTGTATTGTATTGTATTGTATTGTATTGTATTGTATTGTATTGTATTGTATCGCTTGGTTGTTTGTTGTTGGTTTCTTTGGCTATCACCTGCATACGGTTGCCTAATGAAGGAATGAACATGTTTGGAGTGTAATACACTGACTTTTCACAAGAAGCAGTGGTTGTCTGAATGATAAACTTCTGCATTTTTGTGATATCACTTCATGCATCAGGCATAATGATCCACCAGGAATGTGTAGTGGAGTGAAGTGGGGAGAAGGGCTGTTTGGGATTGACAGCTTGGAGTGTTTGCAGGGAGTATTTTGGTGAAAGGAGCTTATGTGGAACCAGGTGTACTCTGGATCATTCATTGGCTTTGAAACTACTTGAAACTATTTGGAAGCCAGAAGAATGCGTTAATAAAAACTTGCTTATATAGATTGGCTTGCTTCTCATGTCATGGCAGAAAATTGTGGATCACTGAGCTAGCAAACAGCAGCAACTGATGCTGAAATAGGTCACACACCTCGCACACATAGTAATAGCACTGAATGTAACACCAACAGACTTTTAAAATAGGAAGCCTTCCAAACCTATCTCCAGCCTGGCTGATACAAAGAACAGCCCATTTTTCATTTCTTTATTTAAAGTATATTTATTTTGCTTTTCAGCCAGAAAGGATAAGAAAAAAAGAAGGAATATGGTAAGCCAAATTTATTTGTTTGTGGCACAAAGGCCATTACAAACAAACCAAAAGTATAAAATATCTACGTAATAGTCTATACTATTACTAAATACTCAAGCAGAGGAAATTCATAAAGAAATTCATACAAAAGGAAATGGTATAAAGGAACAGAATTGAAAAGGAAGGCTAAAATTTGACACTGGTGACACAGTATAGACCTCAGTGACAAAACTAGTAGGACATTATAGCTGGTGATCCTCTCTGCAGTCTATACCCACCTTCTTAGAAAAAAATTCAGTGGAATTTTTGGGGGCTGCTGCAGCAAAAGTTGCAACCTTGATCGTAATCACTTTGTTATAATCCACCAACAAATCACAGGTAATATCAGCAGTAGGCCAACCTGCTCCTGCTCTTAGAAGATCTCCCAAGAAATGATCCCTAATACCTTTATACAGGGAACAATGTAACAAGTAATGCACCACATTTTCCCCCTCCTCCACACCATCAATACATGTCCACTGTACCAAAAGGGGTCCATTTATACTTCCCCTCCAGGTATACTGTCAGCATGGTTTGGAACCAGAGCACAGTAAATAGGGCTATACATCATTTTGGTGCCCAGTCCAAATACCAAAGTGAATCTGGCTGCTTTGGAGGTGCCTCGCTGAGATCTGAAACAGATCAGACCAGCACCGAGGCAGTCTGAAGTGAAACAGGCCACCACCAAAGTGCCTCAAGGATTTGGAGCTATTCTGAACCTTTCTGAAGCCCAGACAGCCTATTTTTAAAATGTATCAACCTGCAAAAGAACAGGGAGGAGGCGAGGAGGAGGACGGAGGGGGGAAGGGGAGAGGAGGAGGAGGGAGGGAGCTTTGGTGAATGGCGATTCTAGTTGCCAATTAGGGCTGGACTTAATCCAGCAGTCTCTAATCAGTGCCTATTAAACATGTCTTCTCCAGGATTTCTTTGACTTCCTGGATGGAAATCCACGGGGGATCCCTCAAGGATTACTGAAATTTTGACAATTCCAGAGTAGTGAACTAACCAGTGCCCCAGAGCGCTGGTCTCCTTTTGCACTTTGGAGGGAGAGAAACAAGTTTGCCTCACTCTTTGCCTCTCCATGGGCCAGTTGGACTTGACTTTAGTTGTCAAGTTCTGTGCTTTGGCCTGTGTAAAACTGAGCACCATAATCAAAGATGGAGTCCAGGCTGAAGCCAAAGTTTGTTAACCCGGATGGGTGGATGGGAAAGGGAACAGTTGGCGCCTGGTTGTAGCAGTGCAGAGCTGGGCAATAAGGCATTGCTGGATGAACTGACTGGTCTGTCTCCAGTTAGGACATCCTGCAGGGGGCAGAGGACCTATTTTGATGGTCTACCCCCAAAGGACTATGGAAACTGAGGGATTCCTGAAGAGTTTGGGGAAGTTTCCAGATGGCATGGCAGTTGCCCCTCCATCAGTGTCTGCCTTTAGACATGTGTGAGGCTGAGCGCCTAAATCCAAGGCTCACATCTGTTGCACAAAATGCTAGTTTCGCCCCCTGGAGGCGAGTCCAGTTTGCCCCAAAGAGGAGAGTCAACTTCAGGCTGGGTCCAACTCGATTTTATTGTTTGCAAACAGTTCGACAAAGGAGCTCACGCTCAAAGCAGAGTCGACCCTGGGCAACCTCCGCGCTACAGTTTTATCACTTCAGCTTGCATTCCTTAGCCAGCGTGTCACTTTGATTGGTTGCTAGCAGTTTGCTTGGCAACCTTATCTTAGGGTTACTGTCTGCTCATTCCAGGCACGCGCAGCTCTTACAATACTACGTGCTGCTTAAGACACATACAATGGCTTTTAGGTTACATTTTTACTACAATTCCCCCCTCAAAAGGCTTTTCTCAAATTTATACTCTCTTTGGTCCCGCGGTGGACTATGCACTTAAAGGCGCAAACTATTATCGCTGTGGCATTGATGGTTTTCTCTAAACAGCAAGTGAGGCCTAGGACGCCTTTGTTCTAGCTACTAGAATGCTGACAACAAAAACACTTTTTTTTTGAACTTTTGGAACTCAGTTTTGTTCCGTTCATCAGGAACCCTTGAAACGAGAGCACCCTCTTTCTGTAGAGCTACTTGAGTCCTTTCAGGGGTTCATTATTCCAACGGTGACCTTCAGGTGGGTCAGCTTCCGGTGTGACCCTCTCTGGTGCAGGTGATGCCTTTATTCAGTGTGATGAATCCACTTCTTTTCTTTGGTGACTTTCATAGCAATGGGAGTGGTAAGTAGGATCTGAAACAGACCCTTCTGCTTCTTGGTAGGTGGTTCATCTTTCTAGGACTGGATTAGCACCCAATCGCTGGGATTGAGATTATGCACTGGAGCATCTAAAGGCCAGGATTGGTGCGGTGTCGCAAACCTGTGAAAACAAAACAGACTGCAAAGCAGTAACATAACCTTGAATCTTAAAACTTTTACTTTTAAATTTACATTTAAGCTATCAGCCATAGGTAATATCCGAGGTGGGCACTTATGGAACATTTAAAAGGTGTCAATTTAATACTTCTCTTGGGGGCGCACCATACTCGAGTCAAGGTGATTGGCAAGGCCTGTGGCCTTTCAACTTAATTTTTAAACAAATTTTAATGAGCATTGTCTTTAAGGTGCGGTTCATCTTCTCAACTTGACTTGTAGATTGAGGTTTCCAAGGGGGGTGTAGCTTCTAGTTAGTTATGCCTGGGCCACTACTTGCGTCACTTGTCCAACAAAATGGGGCCCCTGATTTGATTCACTCTCTTTAGGTAACAAGAGCTTAGGGATTACTTTTTAACAGGATCTTGGCTCCTGTCTGAGCGGTGCAGTCAATTGCTTTTATCATTACTAGCAGGTACCGATAGCCATGAGTCTGGGGCAACTCTGAAAAGCCAATTTGAAATCTCTGAAAAGGATAGTAAGCGCATGGGCGACTTCTCATTTGAGCTGGGGGCTCAAACATCTTTGAATCATTTTTGAGGCACAAAGGGCAGTCAGCCACTGTTCTCAGGTCTTGGTCTAACCTGAAGGAGGTGCTATCTGCCTCGGGCGCACTCAAAATCGGGGTGTTAAAGGGGGATGATCCCTTTATTAACTAACCATAATTTTTGAACTTCTCAATGAGCGGCTTCAAGCCTGCACAGGTGGCTTTCTTCAGAGGATACTGCCTCACGCACACAGGGCTCTCCCTTTTTAAAGAAGATTTTAACTGGTGTCATGCATTTGCTTAGGCAGGGGTTCTGTCTGCCCACACACATGGATTAACATTCTCTAAAGTCTCAGTCCCTTTGGCCTCTGACACAATCTTGATTGCTTGAAGGGCCATTCGATAATTTGAGCCCTGCATTGCTGGCAGCTGTACTACAATCTGATTATCACGGAAGAAGATTTTAGCTTGCAGTTTTGTTAACAAGTCCCGCCCCAAGAGGGCAACCAGGTATGCAGATGAAACTACAAAGGCATGTTCCAATATGTTATTTCCAGTCTTCGTGAGGAGGGGCTTACACATGGGCAATTTAGTTTGTTTGTTTTTCCCTTTTAATTTCTTTTATAGTTACATGCTTTCCACTTTCTCTTGCCGGCGGGCTTCACAGGGATCATAGAAAATGTGGCTCCAGTATCTACTAGGGCTTTTACAGTCCTCGCCACCAACCCTTACTTTTACCTTGGGATTCTCCCGAGCGTTTGTTCGTAGGGTGGTGGCCCTTCAGCTAGACTCCCCCCCACTGGAGGACCCTGCCAGCATTTGGCAGCCTTCAGGGTGAGTCTCTTTTCTCTTTTCTTTCAGCTCTGGACAATCTTTCTTCCAATGTCTCTTCTCTCGGCAATACGCACATTTATTGAGCCCCGGTTGGCCCTTTCCTTTTCTGCCCCCCCCCCCCGGTTGCTTCTGTGCTCTCAAGCTGCTGTTTATATCTCCGCCCATGGTGGCTGCCAGCATTGCCTTTTCCTTTTTCCAGGAATGGCACTTTTTTATGTGCTCTCATGTGCACCATAGCTCTAAAAACTTCATGATCTGGGGTCTGATAAGGCTAAAGCAGGCGGTGATATTAAGGCTTGCTTCAATTTAAGAAAAGCCTTTTTTATTTTAATTGTCCACTTCTAGTGGGTAATATTTTTGTTAAAGCTTTATACGGGGGCTTCACCCCTTTTTATGGCTACTATAGCCTCCCTCTTGTAACAGGCACACTTATCTTTTGGCTTGCCTGTTCTGCAAATCATGTTTCAAATTCTCTGTGCCATGCACCAGTTTTAACTCTTTGTTTTCTCTGCAAGTTAGGTTGTTTGCCATTGCTTCGACAGAGACTCGCTTGCTTAGATCTTCTTACTAATTTCAACGACACACATTTGGGATAAGCTTTCTTTCTTTTTTAAGCCTTTTTGTCTGCTACTTTCTTCTGCCTTCTTTTATACCTTTTTCATATCATTAAAATCTAACACCATGACTGGAAAACATTTGTTTTGTATAGTAGGGCATGGTGGAGCAGATCTAACCATTATACTGCTCCTCTGACTGCATGGTCAGGGCCCATCAAAATCAAGGGAAGGGCGTTCTCATATGTGGAAAGAGTTCCAAGCCACCATTTTTGCATCGGCAACTCCACACTGCATGAGTTTTGGCAGAGTGTCAGGTTTGCCTCTGAGCAAATGGAACGTCAGAACAGTTCAGATTTTGAGAAAGAGCTGGAACACATGGGGCAGGAACTTTCTTAGGCTTCAGAAACACAGCTGGGCTTAGAAGTATCACGGGAGAGTGGGGGACTCTTTCTCTCTCACCTCTTAAGAGAATTTGCTGCCCCCCTTTTTAAAGGGAAACTAACTTTCGTAGTTTCTCTTTGAACTTTTTGAAGGCTGTTTCCTTTGTAGTCTATGAATCTCTAGAAATTTGTATCTGTATGCTTCATTAGGGTAAATGAAATCAAAGCTTTGGAAATCATAGGATAGTAGGGTTGGAAGGGGCTTACAAGGCCATCGAGTCCAACCCCCTGCTCACTGCAGGAATCCAAATCAGAGCATCCCTAACAGATGGCTGTCCAGCCTCGTCTCCAGTGTGGGAGAGCCCACCACCTCTCTAGGTAATGGGTTCCATTGTCATATTGCTCTAACAGTTAGGACGTTTCTCTTGATGTTCAGCTGGAATCCAGCTTCCTGTCACTTGAGCCTATTATTCCGTGTCCTGCACTCTGGGATGCTCGAGAAGAGATCCTGGCCTTCCTCTCTGGGACAACCTTTTAAGTACTTGAAGAGTGCTATCAGATCTCCTCTCAGTCTTCTCTTCTCAAGGCTAAATATACCCAGTTCTTTCAGTCAAATGCAGCTTTTTATCTGAGTGTTGAAATCACAAATCAAACTGTACACTGAGCTGATCACAAACAAACACACAATCTACAACAACGGGAGTTTAAGGCTATGACAAGCCTCACAGTACTTTTTATGGCAAGTCTTTAACTGTCTAAAGTTCCAGTCCATGTGCAGAGTGCCTCTAACAAAGAAGGCTTTGGGCCATAAAGAAGGGATGTTCTTAACAAAAGCTCTGTGTCTCTTCATCAGTTCGAATGGGAAGGTGTAACCTTACACCTCTTCTAGATTCCTCCACAGATAAGAACAGAGCAGTGCTGCTCAGCTTTCCAGCTGTGATGCTTTTCTTGTGTTTTTTTTTTGCAAATCTCACTCTTTTGTCAGGTCCTCACAGACACCTTCCAGCCTCTCTGCTTGCTAAGGCTAAACCAGCCGCGGCGAAGGGGGGTTAGGCAAGTCCCCCTTGGCTCTGCTCTGAGCAGGCTGACAGAGATAAGCTTACACAGACCCTGATATTTTAAGAACTTGCTCTGTCTTTGTTTCTTGATTTTGCCACAGTCTTTAAGTCGTCAAACAAATCTCTTTCTTCAGAAGTTGCAACGTTTTTCAACGGCTTTTGCTTCTTCTAACAAACGTGGATACGGTGGCAGACAAACTGTCTCTGGAGGGCCCCCTCCCTCTCCCAACAACCTCTCCTCCCAACCTAACAGGCCGAATCAGACCGGGGGGAGCTCAGGGCACCTTGGACAGGGTCTCCCAGTCTTTAAGCTCCTTCCGTGGGGCTTGAATCAGGGAGAACAGGGGCTTTGGGCTTCACCTCGGAGCATACCATCATGACTTTACAATATTGAACTTTATATTCAACCTTTTCTCGCCTTCAGTGGATTTTGGTTGGCACTCATCCAAATGCTGATAACCTCACCTTCCCTGAGGCAAATTTATCTCTTACTACTTGATTCAGACACCACCCGGGGTCTCTTGCCCCTGCGGTCCTTTGCCAGTAACACATTTACACATTTACACTTCTGTAACTAAGGGGGATTCTTTCCGCACCAATTTAACCAACTATCAATATAGGCGAATTGATCCCATTGCCCATTATTCACCACATTTTTATATACAGCATTTACAAGATTTACACCAAAGGATCCTATGTCTGGCCAACTAATTCCAAATGCTGGCCATTCCAATTGACAGAGTGTAACCAGCTTGCCTTTCGACATCTTAGTACACGGAGTCTGACAAACCTCAGACGCTTGACTTTGCTAAAGTTCTTTAGCATGCATCCCAAGGGAGTGGCAGAGCTTTCTAAACGGGAGCTACCCGCCTCCATTGTGCCTACCTCTATTTGAAACCATACACGGAGCCTGACAAACCTCCGACACTTACACGGAGTCTGACAAACCTCAGACGTTTACACAGAGTCTGACAAACCTCAGACGCTCCGAAGGCAACTCAAACAGAAAGACAGAAGGGAAATCAAGTACTTACTCTGCCCAACACCCTAGTGCCGTCTCTTCAGACCCATTCAGCCTGGTTGACTCAATCAATGGAGTCCACGCCTTTAACCTCCTGGGTGTCCCGACCCCCGTTCTCTGGTGCCGTGGCAGACCTCAAAGGCGGTCCGGCGCGCCCCACAGGCACCTTTGCCGGTTCTGTCGTTTGACCCCAGGGTGGTCCAAGGGACTCCTGACTGCTCGCCAGTTTGTTGCACAAAATGCTAGTTTCGCCCCCTGGAGGCGAGTCCAATTTGCCCCAAAGAGGAGAGTCAGCTTCAGGCTGGGTCCAACTCGATTTTATTGTTTGCAAACAGTTCGACAAAGGAGCTCACGCTCAAAGCAGAGTCGACCCTGGGCAACCTCCGCGCTACAGTTTTATCACTTCAGCTTGCATTCCTTAGCCAGCGTGTCACTTTGATTGGTTGCTAGCAGTTTGCTTGGCAACCTTATCTTAGGGTTACTGTCTGCTCATTCCAGGCATGCGCAGCTCTTACAATACTACGTGCTGCTTAAGACACATACAATGGCTTTTAGGTTACATTTTTACTACACATCTGAGGAGTCAAGGCAGCATGGGCCTTCCCTTTTCTATCCCCAGATAGATGGTCTAGTTGTGTGCTAGAACTGCAGCCTGAATGTAATCCTGCAGAAGGCTATTAGAGAACCTTCAGACCTAGGACGACACGTCTTAATTCTGTCAAACTTCACCTCTACACCGTCATTGATGCCTGGTGTTCAGTACTGTTGCTGATCCCTCAGGCTAGAGATGGCATTCTGTATGCTAATGTTCCCCAATCTCATGCCTCCCAGATATTTTCCCTAGAACTCCCATCATTCCTAACCAGTTTGGCAATTGGCTATTGTGGCTGGGAATGGTTGGTGTTGAAGTCCAAAACATTTGGACAACACTGGGTAGAGGGAGACTGGTCTATACCAATTATACCAGGGATGTAAAACGTGTCCAGGTACAACCACAGTTGAGGCCCCAGAAGTACTTTGCTGGGTTTGCCCCATGCGAGAGGAGGTGCACGAAGTGTGACAATCAGAGATTATCAAGCCCTTCTGAAGCAAATGGAGACATCTGATTGTGGTGGTGCCAAAGCCTGGCAAATTGGTCGGTGCATTCAGTGGGCAAAAAAGGGATGGGGAGAGAGTTACGGTGGCTCCCAGTGGCCCTCCAATACATCTAAGTGGCCCACATGGTCTCCCTGAACACCTCCAACATGCCTCCATTCTCCCTCCACCCAATTTACTTTGATATGAACCTCTGTTCACAAAGGACAGGAGGCTGGAGGAGCTGAGCTAGTAGGACAGGTGGGCAGGGAGGGGTTACAGGCTGATGCTTTCATCTCCAGCATGTCCATTTTGTGGTGGTGCCCAGGATAGTTTCTCAAATTGCCAAATGTCCCCCACTGGCCAAAATAAACTTGCCTCCCCCTGGTGTAGACAATCGTGAGCTCTGTCCAAGGCAGCTTTCTTCCGAGTCTTTTTACCTCAGAGGGAGCAAATGCCCAAGGTTCAGTTTCATCTAGCTGAGGGACTTTTATCCATGGAAATATTATGGGCTGCAGTTTCTCTCTATACTTAAAGATGTGTTTGAAATGTGCTTTCAGCCTTTTGGTCATCATACTGAGCCTGTAATCCTTAAGATATCGTCTTAGCTGAAGGCAAAGAACACTTTTCAATCTTGGTTTCAACACCAGCAGTTCCAAGGGCCTTAATACAGCCACTCACAACTTCTGCTAGACCACATGCAGCATCCCCACTCACCCCTGGAGCAGGATGGGATTAGTCAGCTACTCTTATCAGGGCCAAATATGAATTTCAAGAATCAACTGCTAGCAGGGCATGCCTATGTCCTTCTTTTTCACTCTGCTACCCAATCCTGATATTGTACAAAGATTTGCCTAAACACTCCCATAGTCCCAGATCTTTGGCCATGCTGTCTGGGCTGATGGGAGTTGTAATCCCAAAACAACAACAAATACATCTGGAGTGCACCAGGTTGGGGAACGCAGATTCAAAGCAAGGCTTTTTGTGTCTTGATGAGTCTCAAGGAATGCCACCATTTGTTGCTATTAATAGTGCTATTAATCGTCATAGAACTGTTTCTGCAAAACGATGTCTTTCTGAGGTCTCTGAGGCAGTGCCAGCGGGTGCCAGTGTGCCCACAGAGACCTCCCAGGGTGTCTGCCAGGCTCTCAGCTCCACTTATAGCCAGAGTGAAAATTACAATAGTGCAGAATTGAATGTCTTTTCATTCATGCCCTGGGCCACCCACCATTCTGACTGGCCTGCAGACTTGGGTGGGGGGAAAAAGGAAGAGAATAGTTCTCATCATTTATATATGTATTTGCTACATTTACCTCACGTTTTCCCCTCTTTCAATGAGCACAAGGTGGCTCACATGGTCCTTCTCCACTCCATTTAATCCCCACAACAACCGTGTGAGGTAGGTGAGGCTGGGAGTCAGTGAGTGGCCCAAAGTCACCCAGTGAGTTTCATGGCTGAGTGGGGACTTGATCCTGGATCCACAAGCCCCAGTCCAACACTGTAATCACTACACCACACTGTGAACAAAGAGCAGAGAGAGACCAATTGGAACTATTTTCTCTCCTCTCCTGACTGGTAGTGTCCAATGACAGCCAAAGAAATGGGAGAGAGGTAGATAACTGGGGGGGGGGAGGAAATAGGGAGGGACCTGGGACCCTGGGAGGAAGGAAACATGGAGGCACCTGGGAGAGAAAGGAAGGGGAGACAAGAGGGACCAAAGCCTGGGGGAAAGAAAAAGCGGAGGCAGCATGTGAGGGGGAAAAGAAAGTGACGAAGGAGCCACAGCTGGGGATGTCATGAGAGTCTGCAGAGGGGGTGTGTGTGTGGAGTCCGATGGACTCCCCCTTGCCTGCCCTCCCAGACTCTGCTCACTGAACCCCAGGGAGCTCGAGGACCTGCTCAGTGAGGACCCTGCAGCTTAGCAAGTGCCCGGCAGCTGCCTGTCCTCCCTAGTTAGCTGCCACTGTGTGCAACAATGGTGGCTCCGGTGCTTCCAGGTAGGTAATGCTGTGTACTTGGCAGCTGTTCAGGGCCCACGTATGCAGCATTACGGGCATGAATGGAGTGTTCATGCCTGCAATGTTGTGTAAAAGGGCCCTTTATGACTGCCAAGTATGCAATGTTACCTACCCAGAAACACCTGGGCCGCCATTGTTGTGCACAATATCAGTTCTCGAGGGAGGACAGGCAGCCTTGTGGCTGCATCAGGCACTCACTGGGCCACACCGAGGCTCGCACAGCACCATAAGCAGGGCTGGGTGGTGGCAGCAGCTCAGTGAAGCTGGGCGCGGGTGAGTCCATCCATCCCAGGAGCCTTGGACAGGAGGGGTCCAAGTAGGATTGGGACCACAGTGTGCACCAAGGGGCATGGCTCGTTTCTCATCCATCAGGGGTCCTGATGAAACCTGCCTCCCTCAAAAGAAAACTGCTGTTTCCACCAGAATGGAAGCTCTCACTAGTGACAATGGGAACTTCATTGCACAGCAAAGAACAGCCATGGGGGCCTCCAATCCACAGAAGACATAGCTTGAAAAAATAACCCTGCCTCCCCCTGCTATGGTCCAGATCCAACACCACTCTGGTTGTTATTTATTTGCAATAATAATATCAGGACACAAATGCTTGTCATGTGATACACATCTAGTTCAACCCTTAAACCAAAGGTTGTTTGATCATAGAATTCTCCATTAGCTGAGGGGGTGGGTGGTACTGATAGTAAGAGGGGCAACGTCCCCATCTAAATAATGCCAAATTGGTCATGAAATCAGTATATCTAGGCACTTAATGAGTTAAAACAGAATGTGAACAGTCTGCAGGCTTACAGTAAATCTTGTTAAATGTCTCTCTAAAGACTCTACTGCTCCTTTCATCTCAAATGTGTGACTAATGACTACCTCCTCATGACTTTCAAGACACACATGAGAAAAGTCCACATGATGTCTCCATATGGAGTTTTAGAACTGCTTAGTCAAAATAAATGCATCGTGCAAAAAAGAAACACACAGAAATCGTGGATGCAAAACTATTTTTTTTCATTTTAAATAAAACAAACAAGATCAAGCTAACTCCTATATTGATAAATATGAAGGGGAAATATGGTTGATTGGATGGGAAATGAATTAGCAGGGAATGTTCTAAAGGATATGATTCACATATTATTTTTTTCTTATGAGATGATCTCTGCAATTGAGATTGGGCCTCAGGAGGATAATGTAACATTTGGGGAGGAAGATGCAGCCCAGAAGTCCAGCACCAGAAGCCAAGATGGAGAAAATCTCCACAGCCACCATGAACTTCCCCTTGGTGCTTAGGTAGGTTGGCAAAAAGGAGACCCAAACGCTGCAAAACACCAACATGCTGAAGGTGATAAACTTGGCTTCATTAAAGGCATCAGGCAAATTCCTAGCTAGGAATGCCACCACAAAGCTGATGAGAGCAAGGAAACCCATGTAGCCCAAGACAGTGTAAAACATGGTGACTGAGCCTTCATTACATTCCACTATGATTTCTCCATCCAGGGAATGGAAGTCCAAGTTTGGGAATGGGGGAGAGGTCACCAGCCAGGCAGCACAGATCACACCTTGGATGAGAGGACAAACCAGGACAATGGAGCTTGTCAGTTGTCTCCTCAAGAGTTTTCTCGCCATGTTTCCTGGCTTGGTGGCCATGAAAGCCAGAACCACTGTGACAGTTTTTGCCAAAATGGAAGAAACAGCAAAAGAGAAGGTGATGCTGAAAGCAGCTTGTTGGAGAAGACAGGTGACCTTCGTAGGTTGGCCGATGAATAGGAAGGTACAGAGGAAGCAGAGCAGGAGGGAGATGAGGAGGACGTAGGTGAGGTCTCTGTTGTTGGCTTTGACGATTGGGGTGTCATGGTGTTTAATGAAGGTTGCCAACACCAGAGATGTGATCAGAGAGAGGAAAAGAGCCAGAGAAGCCAAAATGTAGCCCAGTGTCTCTTGATAGGAAAGGAAGTGGATCTTCTTGGGGCTACACTGATCTTGGCTCTTGTTTGGGTGTTGATCTTCTGGGCACGGGGCACAGTGATCTGCATCTGGAATGAGCAACAACTACTGAAGCATCTCAGAGCTGACACATTTTCTTTTCGTGTTAGCCACTTCATGCCACACTGAATGAGCAAATAAGTACAGAAATGATATTTTCTTCAGAATATGAACTATCCTCTCAGGGCAGGCATTGGTAGAAAGGCTGGAAAATAGGGTACAAAAGCACAATGACAAAAGCAATCTGTTTGGGACTGGAGTGGGGTATTATGTCATGTGATCGTTACCAGGAAGACCAGCCATCTGCTGAAATATCTCAAACGTGACACAGATATGCTGGCCAGTTCAGCCCACAAAGAAAGACATGGAGTTATCAATTTTGCAACTGTACACCCCGAAGTACAATTGCCCTTTGATTGCCCTTCTTTCAGCTTCAGCAACTTTTTACTTAAGAAGGCAGTCTGAAAAGTTTCATACCACATTAAATATAAAGAACCATGACAGAGCCCTCTATGAACCCCATGTTAAATATCCTACAAGGGGGGAAAAGACCGACTTCTGTAACTAGAAAATGAACCAGTATCTCCAGTGCCCCCTGAATGAGCAAACAAACAAACAAACAAATAAATATCTTTGATTATCTTCAGATTATGAACAACACTCCACCCTCCAGGACATGAGTCAGTGCAGAGGCTGAGGGACAAGCTATAGAAGATGTTATAAGAAAAAGGGCAATCTGTTTGGTACTGGGGTATCATGGCCTGATTGTTCCCCTAAATGCCAGCCTCATCACTGTCCTGAGCCTTTAATCAAAACTACCCCCAAAGCTCTGGGGCCGGATGCCAAAGCAGACGAGTTTGCAATCTCAGGGTTGGATCCAGTTATGCACCATAGAATAGACACATTGAAGTATAAGTAAATCTGGATCAAACCCATGAGCAGTATCCAATGCTGACTGCACAGCAGCTGGACTCACCACCAGCACAATGGGAATCTAGTGCTTCCTAAAGGGACTGGAAACGGGTTGAAATGCTGACTTCCAGAATAGGATCAGGTCAGCAGAGCTCGCAGAAGGGAGCTCTGCTGCTCACCCATTCTGGAAGCAAGCATTTTGGCTCATTTCCAGGGTTGCTCTAGGAAGCAGTGTGCATCCTGGTGGAACATAACCAGTAGAGGCATACAGGCAAATACAAGAAAAGTGTTGGTTATGTGAATATGAAAGGAACTCCAACAGATACTGGACCGGAGAGTTCTTGAACCAAGGAGTTGCTGACTTGATGATGATTTACTGACTTGTTGATGATGATTTAGATGAAAACTATGACTACTTTGCAAATAAATAAAACTGTATTGATTTGCAAACCAAGCTGAACTTTATCCATAGAGAAAATGGCATTTCTGCCCCTCATCCATGATCTGCAGCTTTCCTATCCCGTTCTTGTCCTAGTATGTTCCACACTTAGGGATGTTAGAGAATTCCGCCACGGACTCCAATAAGGCCAGATTCTTTTGAATCTGGCCTCCGGAGTCCATGGTGGAACAGCCCCACCTCCTTCCGCCTCCCTCCGGACCTGCGCGGAGCAGGATCCTCCTCGCTGGCCGGCTCCGGAGCGCCAGCGATACAGCCGCCTTGCCATATCACTGGCTGGGCTGACTGACTCCAGATGCAAATGGTGTTCGCTATGCCATTTGCGGCCGGAAAGCAATTAGATTAAGCTAAATACAGCCGCAAATGGCTGAATTTAGCTTAAACGAAGGGCTTTCCGGCTGCAAATGGCGTATCAGATGCCATTTGCGCCTGGAGTCAGTCAGCCCAGCCAGCGATATGGCAATGGTGGCCATATCGCTAGTGCTCTGGAGCCAGCCGGCGGCTCTGTGAAATTGCTGCGGAGCGGAGCTGGCCTGCAAGGATTCCGAGGGGAGGGATGGATCGCCTCCCCTGCCCCCCCCGCTGGAATGGCAGGTAAGTAATTTGTAAATCCCTATCCACACTTAAATAAAGCTCTTTGTGTTTCAGCTACCTGTTCGATTAGAAAAGGTCCCTTCTGGACAATGGATGCATTCGTAGCAGCAAATCGGCTTCCCCTCTGGAACTTTCCTCTGATGCCCTGGAGAGCACCTCTCCACACATCTTGCAGAGGGCGGCTTCTAAAAGGGAATAGTTAAGGTTTCCCACATGACAGAAATTGCAGAAAACAGGGCTTGGTCAGTGGAGTTTCCCACTGCATGGTGAATAGAGCCACCACTTTGGAGGGCCAAATCTCTTCTAGGTATCTGCAAATATAGTAACAGAGGCTCACCCAAAATCTATAGTGAGACAGAACTTGGCACATAGTAAGCTGCCTTATAGCAAGTCCATCTAGTTGAGGATTGTTTCCTCTGGCTGGCAGCTGCTTCCAGAGTTTTAGACAAGTAATTGAACCTGGGACTTTCACCATGCAAAGGAGGAGCTCTGTCACTGAGCAATAGCCACATAAACATAAAATAAGATTCCAGTCCTTTTCTTTCTTTCTTTCTTTCTTTCTTTCTTTCTTTCTTTCTCTTCCTTCCTTCCTTTCATAAAATATATGCCAAAGCTCTCAGGGTGACATACATAATAAAAGCAAATACAATTAAATTAATGATGAAATGTAGTAAAAGCATTGCGAAAATTTCAAAACCCCCAGCAGCATTCATTCAAAATAATTTTTAGAAGATGAAGTAAATTTCCAAGCAGCTAAAGTGTGGGAAGGAGTTGTTTTAAAGCATACAATTAAAAGTATGGTTAAAAATAAAACAAGCAGCAGTTTGAAAGGAAGGAATTCTTCGCACAACGCAGAGTTAAACTTTGGAATTTGCTACCACAGGATGTAGTGATGGCCTCCAATTTGGATGGCTTTAAAATGGGTTAGACAAATTGCCAAAGGAAGGGACTATCAATGGCTCCTAGTCTTGATGGCTATGTGCTACTTCCAGTACCATGGGCAGTGAGCCTATATACATGCGTGGGAGGGTGCTGTTGCACTCATGTCATCCTTGTGGGTTTCTGGTCAACAGCTGTTTGGCCACTGTGTGAACAGAATGCTGGACTAGATGGACCCTTGGTCTGATCCAACATGGCTCTTCTCATGTTCTTATGAAATTATTTTAAAAGTCCTGGGAGAAGAACAAGGACTTTGTTTGGTGTCGAAAAGTCAACAATGTAGGTGCCAGGAGGACCTAACTAGGCAGAATATCCCACAATTTAGGGGCCACTAGAGAAAAGGCCCGCTCATGAATAGCCACCCGCCTGATCTCAGCGTGTGAGGGGACATGGCTTAAGGCCTCAGATGATGATCTTAGAGCACAGACAGGAACATATGCAAAGAGGTGTTCCTTTAGATACTGGGGCCCCAAGCCATAACAGCCATTTTACATTAAGACCAAAATATTGAATTGGTCCCCCAAATGTACTAGTAGCCAGTGGAAAAAAGATAGTGAAGAAATGGGCATCATACATTCACAATGTCCAGTTACAGTCAGTTCCCCAGCTGCCATATTTATTTTATACCATCTGCAAGGAGAGACACAAACGGGACACACTGCAATAATCTAAAGGGAAGGTTACCAGATTATTGAAGACAGGCTGTTTCAACTCAGATTTGTCAGCAGCTGGCATACCACCCTAAACTGCTAAAAGTTAGGGATGGTGGAGAATTCTGCCACTGACTCCAATTAGGAGTCTAAAGAATCCGGCCCCTCGGAGTCCGTGGTGGAACGGCCCACCCACCTCCACCACCCTGCGAAGTTTCCCTGGAACAGATCCTACCTGCCACCAGCCGGGACGGGTCCATCCTCTGCCGTCCGAAGCTGGTCTGCAGAAGCAAATGGCGTCCGGCGTAGTGGATGCCGTTTGCATCCCTGCTCTTTGCTGTGATAGGCTACATAAATCTTTACATAGCCTATCATGGCAAAGAGCAGGGACGCAAATGGTGTCCACTACGCTGGACTGCATTTGCGTCCACAGACCGGCAGCGGACGGAAGTCCGGCTGCAGATGGACCCGGTCGGCGGCTCCACAGACTCGCTGCACAGCAGAGCTGGCCGGGGAGGATTCCGGGGGGAGGCACGGATCGCCTCCCCCCCGCGGACCCCCAGCGGACTGGTGAGTGGGTATCGTACACCCCTACTAAAAGGCACTCCATGCCATAGAAGACACGTTTGCCTCTAGGGACCAAGTTGGAACTTCAAGCACCCCCAACCTACAAACTTGGTCAGTTAGGCACAAGCTCATTCAGAACAGGTTGAAGGCAGATAATCCACCTGCCAGTAGTATCTGCATCTTCTCTGGGGCCGCATCCACATGGCGCCAATTTCATTGTTTGTTCCGTCGGACCGGCGCGGTATTAGCGCCGCGAATTAACAATGAGGGCGGTAGAGGGGAGGGTCAAAGCGGGCTTCCCAAGCCGGGAAGAGCAGAGAGCGCAGAGCAGGGGAGGAGGGTGCGCGACTCGCATGTAGGACTTGCTTGCGAGTAGACGTTCATAACAAACCCTGCATACACATTTCTGAGGTGGGCAGGCAGGAGATTGAGCCCAGGCTGGGAGCAGAGAGCGTGGAGCTGGGGAGAAGGAGAGAGTGAGTAGCATGTGGTCTCTTACCTGCCCAGGCATCAGGCTCCCCCCCCCACAACACAGGCTCAGTGAAGCGCTTCTGAGTACATGGTTATAGAAATCACCCACCCTTTCTCAACTGTGCAGTTTTGAGTCCACCGGCAGGCAGCGTTTCTCAGCTGCGTTCCGTTGCAGCTGAGTGTCTCCACTCTCCAGCTCTGTGCTTAAAGTGAGAGAGGCAGCAACATGGAACTGAAGGCCACGAGTTACTTCCCGGGAGACAGACTTGGCCCTCTGCTCTCCCCCTGCCCCAGGCTACTGTCCCTTCCACCAGCCCACTTCTCCATGCCTCTGTGCCTGCGGAGCTATGAAGGACAAGGGGCATCATTAAGGATGCTGTGATCTCAGTCCAAGGAAGCGGCAGACAGCTCAACCCTTCGCAATGAACCCGGAGCAAGTGGAACTTTGCAGCAAATGGACTCTGAGAAAACCTGGATTTCTCTCTGAAAACCATGACCGGGGACAGCGCTGTCTGTTGCAAAGATCTTCCCTTCCAAGCAGCACTGGGGCAAATGGCCCATGTAGATGGAGCCTTGGTTGAACTACAGATTTTGGCCCTCATCCACTCCATTGAAGTGGTGAGGCTGTGATTTTGAATAAAACGCTGAGTAAAGAGGAATGAGGAAAGCGAGTGCCAGATGACTTCCCAGCCCTAGCTGGAGATTCCAGGACCGAACCTGTGACATTTGCATGCAAAGCAAGTACTTTACCACAAGGCAGCAAGCCCTCCCTGGGCTCAGTAGGTGGACGTATCTAGAAAGACATCTGCTTTTCTCAAGGGACACAACGGCAACATTCTGTAGTTCCCACATGAGCCCAGGACATTCACTTCAACCCTACCTCTGTAGCCCACATGATTGCTTCTGAGTTAATGCTGAAGTCTTTGCCTGGGGGAGCCCCTGGGTCTATCCATCCAACTTCCATAGGAGCAGAAGTCTCGTTTGGGAAGAAGACCCAGTTCAGGATATCATATCTCCTGCCATTTCCCATGAAAGAGACTTCATCTCCAGCACTGTTGTTAAACTGGATGTTCCTCAAGGGGACAAGAATCTGAAATGAAAGAGACGCTGAGTGAATAGAGTGATGGGCTCTGACTGTGACTGGGGTCTGGGGTCTTCTAACATGCTGTGGTGGTCATCAAGAAAGGAGATGGTATTCGTCTGAGCTTCATAGTTTAGTTCAGGGGTGGGCCACACAAGGTCAATGAGCAACATGTAGCCCCCGCTACCCACTGAATTCAGTAAAAATAAACATTCTCTTTGAAAAGGAAAAGGTGTCTGTACTGGCCACGGAACACCCAAAGGGTCAAAATTAGCTTGTTCATCTCTTTTTATACTCCATAGCCGCTACAGGGGTTATCTTGTATGTATGTATGTATGTACGTATGTATTTATTTAGAATTTTCAGCAGACACAAGGGTCAGTGCAGCCTGCTGGGGGTCCGATGTCACAAAGAGCATTTATCAGTCCCACATCTACACCCCATAAAAGAGAGACAACACCGTTAGTGAAGGAAAGGTAAAATTGTTCACTCACAGTTTCTTGCATAAAAATGCAGGTACAGTTTCAGACAAAGTTTGTCCAGTCCATTTCTTTGTGTTCTACAACATGTCAGGAGAGAGAGAGAGCAAACATATGGAGCATGTCAGAGAGACAGAGGGAGGGAGGGGGAAGGAAGGGGAGGAGCACAGAAAACCACAAAGTAGGCTATAGAAATCCGAACGCTAGCTATGCCCCAAATCCCCACGCCTTAACTAGTTAACTGCAACACTGCCCCCTCCCAGTGACTGGCAGATGAGCTTGCAATATTCCCAACACCCCTTCTCAGTGTTGAATGCAAGAGTCTGGATGCTTCACCTTGAGCCACAGACTCTCAAAGCGTTGTCTTGGTAGTGGGTTGGCTAAGATGTCTGTTGTTATTTCTGCAGTTCGACAGTAGTTCATCTTAACTTGTTCTGTTAAGTTGCACACTGATTGGTACTTTACCTCCACATGCTTGGTTCGTGCTTGAATTTTCTCAGTTGGAGAAAGTCTGATACAGCTCTGGTTGCCTTCCATAATCTGAATCGGTTGCTGTAGTGGTTAAGAACAGGAGTTTACCTACTGCTATTCTGTACTTGCTATTGTTTAGCAGAAGTTCACTTTCCTCTTCCTTCTTGAGGAAGTCTGTTTCAATTGGTGCTGCCATCTTTGAGCCCTGACATCTCCAAAAGTTCAACAATCTTATGCCTTTGACTGAGAAGACAGGAACCGCCCTCTTCTCTTTCCATCTGAATGCCTAAATAGGAAATTGCATTTCCTAATTCTTTTATTCTCACTTCCTTGTTTAAGCTAGCATCCATGCCTTGTTCTTGTGCAGGGCTTGTATTCCCTCTTGGGCAGTTTCCCTCCCTCGGCTGGCCTCCGCCTTTGGCATTTGTTCAATTTCCTCCCAAGTTGACGGTTCATTGGGTGGTGCCGACCCTGCGGGGTAGGACAAGGGTTGAGCTGGTATGCCTTTGTTAGGTTGTGATGAGCATCTGAGAGCTGGTTCTGGAATCTGATCCATGTCGCAGTATCTTCCAGCACATCTGTCCCAACATCTCCATCCCCTTCTTCAGTTTTGCTTCCCTTGGTCTCTGGTTCGCCTCCGGCATCATCTACCTCATCTTCTTGCTCCATCTTTGGTTCAGCATGTGTTTCTGGTAGGAGGGTTCTGTTGTCCCAGTTCTGTAATCCAGTGCACTAGAGAGGGATTTGTATCAGTCATCAGTCTTCTGTGAGCTGTCTCACATGGTTCCTCTCTGGTCAGCTCTATTTTGTTCATCAAAACAGATCATGTGCTTTGGGCTGACTTCACCTGTTTTTAAATTAATCACTCTGTACCCTTTGGTTCCTGGACCACAGCCATTTAACAGTCCCTTTCTGGTCTGGCATCTCACATCTGCTTCTTTTGCTCTGGTATATAAGCAGAGGCTTTGCTGCCAAATGCTCTGACGTGTTCCATATTCGGGGCTCTATTGTGCCATAGCTGAAAGGGGGTCTGTGTGGTGCCCTTTGCTGGCATCTGTTCTGGAGATAGGTTGCTGTCATAGCATCTCCCCATAATCTGTCAGGTAGGACTGCATCTGTCAGCATACGCCTTGACATCTCCAGGAGAGATCTCAGCTTCCTCGTGGCAGTGCCATTCTGCTCAGGAGTGTACGCCCTCCTGTGCAGTATGCCTTGTCCTTTCAGGAACGTTGGGGCGTGGTGCAAAATGTACTCACCACCAGTGTCTGATCGCGGTGCCTGAGGCCTTTTTCCAAATGTGGTGATGACAGTGGAGACGTATTTCTTCAGCTTGTTGTGTGTTCTACTCTTTTCCTTCAGTAGATACGTTGCACAGTATCTTGAGAAGTCATGCACAAATATTAAGACGTTTCTATTCTTCCCCAGTGGGGGCACACCGATTGGCCCACAGAGGTCACTCTGCACGAGATCGGGCACTTTGATTCTTCTCTTTTCAATTCAAGTTGGAAAGGAGGGCCTGATCCCATTTGCCTTTATACGGCATATGCACTTAGATGTACTATCACCATCAGTTTGTTTTACCTTGATACCTGCTGCAAGGTTTCTGTCCTGCAGCTCCAAGATCACCTTTGTATCTCTGTGTCCAAGTCTTTTGTGCCAGAAGTGCAGGCTGCTTTAATCTCCACGCACTTGGCCCTCGTTCGCTTGCTGACCTGAAAGACTTAACGCATAGACACCTCCGTTTTCAAATACTTGCTCATGTAAAGTATTGTTTTGCCTGCTGTGCACTTTTTGTCTCCAAAGGCTGTTGCAAAACCTCTTTAGTCTGATGCAGACACACTTAGCATGTTGCAGTTCAACTCAGGAATAAACAATACATCATTTGCTATATTTGCAACATTGTTAGCAGGCAATTGGCATTGTAATACTCCACTCCCTGGGCCTTGAATCTTCATAGTTTCCCCATTTGCTGTTTGGACTTTTCCATAGTCACTTTCGCTACGTTTATCAAAAAATTCACTGAAAAATGTACTGTGGCTAGTGCGTCCACTATCTGTGATCCAGATCTTTGAAAAGGAAATTACTCTCTCTTGTTCCAGCATTTTAAAAACTTGCTTCTCAGGCCAATTTGGTTCTCTTTGTTTCAAATTTTGAGAGTGATGTGGTTGAGGGGTGGGAGTTCTTGTTGCTAGGTGAAGGGCAGTCCCTTCCAAAATGCCCTTTGCCATCACAGTCAACACAGTGCGGTGACTAATTCTTGAGTCTTTCCCTGGGTGGGGCTTTTCTCCTCTTCTTCTTTCTGCTCACTAGGAAATTTGATCCAGATGCCTGAGGATTAACAAAGAGCTTCTGTTCTTTGCATTCCTCTGTCAAGCAGGAAATGGCTTCTTTAAAAGTCAGTCCAGTTCTCCTATTCTTGACAGAGATAAAACTTCCAAACCTCTCCTGTAGAGATCCAAGTTTTACATCTTCCGTAAATGCTAAGCCGAGTTCCTCTCTTACGAGGGAATCGTGATTGGGGGGGGGGGTGCAGGCCTGCAGCGAAGGGGGAAAAGGCTGGTGAGGAGACCGGCACACCCGCACCATCAGCGCCCTCCCAGGAGAGGGCTGCTGAGCCAGTCAGTGCTTTGATGGTGGAAGGGCCAAAGGGGTAGACCCACTGGAGTGAGATCTCTCACTCCAGTTCAGCTGGAGGCCCCTAAAAGCCGGCCTCCGATGTGGCTGCAGCATTGCAGTTGCCGACTTCAGCCCGCCCACCCAGCCACTCCAGATAGCCTTGCAGTGGCAGAAGTAGTTGCCAGTTAACAGGGCTGGGGAGGAATTTTACCTGCATACCAACTGGCAAAGACTGTGCAGGGTTGTTGCTGCTGTTGTTGTTTGCCCTCCCTATTGCAAGATTAATTCCACTGTAAATGAGAGTGCTCATTGGAAGGACAGATACTGAAGCTGAAGCTCAAATATTTTGGCCACCTAATGTGAAGAGAAAACTCTCTGGAAAAGACCCTGATGCTGGGAAAGACTGAAGGCAAAAGGAGAAGGGGACGGCAGAGGATGAGATGGCTAGATAGCATCACCGATGCAATGAATATGAACTTGAGGACGCTCCGGGAGAGAGCGCAGGACAGGAAGGCCTAGCGTGCTATGGTCCATGGGGTCATGAAGAGTCGGACACGACTGAACGACTGAACAACAACAACAACAACCACCGGTAAATTCTTTTCAGATGCTTCATTTCAGGGCATTTGCCACGACTATGTAGGCATGGCAGGCCCTGGGATGGGTCCGTGGGTGATGGGGAGGGGGGTTGGCTTCCCTGCTTCCCCACGGTGGGGGTTCCCATAAGGGATCTCGGGGACGTGGCACCAAGTCCAGCCCAGCATGGGAGCTGTAAGCTGGCCACGTTCGGGGTGGTGAAAAGGGTTTCGCATTAGCGGTCCGCGCTGCGGTGTGCCCCAGGCCCTGCCATCCACCACCAGCGCTCCTGGTGTGCAGGCCAGGGAGGGGGAGTCGGTGAGCAGCGGGCTGGCCGATGACAGGATCCACACCCTGTGCCCCTGTCAAGCCTGTTCAAGCGGAGGTCACTGCAGCTGTGGCCGTTTTGTTATCCCAGCGATGTCTGTGTGTCTAATTTATTCTCTTCCCTTCGCCAGCCAGATCCAATCGAGTGCTGCCCACACAATCCAGTTAGGTTTAGTTTATCAAAAACTGTGGTCAAGCCTCTTATACCTCTCACGGGTTTTATTATTTCTGGTTTCAAGCCTGAGTTTACACATTTCTCTGATCCAGATAGACTGACTCGTAGAACTGGTAAATCCAAATGCAGCCTGGAGGCAGTCGTGCATTTCATGTTTTAGAGTCTTTCACGTGATTTAGCTGATAATCATCTAATGCATCATAAATAAAAGCTTTTGCTGCTACTGCATCTTTCTCCAGCCATTTCTGAGCTTCTCCTGCAGCTTCTGGTTTATCTTTTGTAATGGTCTGGGAGACATTATTTGCTTCCAATACGACAATTAACCTTGCTTTCTATTGCTCAAAGTTGTTTCTATTCAGTTGTGGTCATCTTCCAAAGAAACCTGCACTAGTGTTCCAGGCCATTCTTCTAAGTGTTCAGCAGCCAAGCAAAACCCAATAAAACCCCTAAGCTAGCCCTTTCTATGCGTGCGAATGGGAGAGAAAAACTACCACGATACAGTCTGGTAAACCTGCTCGGTGCGCCCTGGACCATAACCTGATGGCATTATTTAGTAATGATGCCTCCTGTTAGAAAGGCAATTAGCAGAGAAAAAACAAAAAGGCAAAACAGAATGAGCATCTACCAGTCCCATATGCACGCGGGCTATCTTAGAACAATAAAAGAGACACAGCCTTCTTCAGTGAAGAAAAGAAAACAATTTTGCTCACAAATATTCTTGCATATCCAATGTAGGTACAGCGTAGAGTTTCAAAAGAGTTTGTTCAGTCCATGTTGTGTTCCATCACACCAGCAAGAGTGAGAGAGCATACGCATGTGCTTCCAGCAATGGCGGAAGTCAGAAGGTGGGGATGGGGAGGAGCAAAAGGAAGAAATCGCAGGAAACCACACTGTAGGCTATAGAGATCCTAAGGCTAGTTATGGTCAAAATCCCTATGAACTTCAACACTGCCCCCTTCCAGCAACTTGCAGGCAAGTTTGCAACATCCCCAGCATCAAGAAGCTTGCCCACAGGGTTTTGTTTTTGTTTTGTTTTGACAGCAGGAGGGGGCTGAGCTGGCATCTGCCTGCCACAAGACACTTGGGATCTTTGGGTAGGGGCTATAGGAGATTGGTTCAAACCAGGCGGGAGACCAACATCTCTGAGGTTTACAGCTAGCTGGCACAAAGGAACCTAGGGGTCTGCGTGTCATTTGATTTTGTGCATTGGGGGTGGGAAATACGATTTCATAGCCTAGGGCTGTGTGTTGTGGGGACTCGCTTGATTCCTCTCTTCTTAGTAGTCATAACTGTAAATACATAAGTCGTACAGAATCACGATAAAGCTCCACTGCTCCTTACTGAATTCCTGTTGCTCTTTAAGGGAAATCATGGCCATGGAGGAATATCTGTGGGGAATGTCTTCCTCGGGATCTTCAGGATGGACTCATAGCCCTTCTCCAAGACTCACTCCTTACTTCCAGGATCCGACCTTTAAAAAAAGTCCGCAGTACAATGTTTAGAACATAGCCAAACCTGAAGGAGGGTGTTACCTGCCATGGCTGGACCTTCAGAAGCCTCTTGGCTCCCCCCGTCCCTGCGCGCTTGGATCCCAGTACGTACGTGGCATGTAACGCATGCGCCACAGAATACACAGCATTGTAAATGCTGTGGCTGTGACTGGTCATCTTCGTTTCGAATACTTGGCCTGGCACTTCCTCTAGCTTCTCCTTCCCAGTACACTTTCTGATTTCCCATTCAGACATTTGGGGCGAGTCCAGTAACTGACAGTCAAATACCGTTTCCCACCAGAGAGGGAGAAAGACGTCTCCTTGCGGTCGTAATGGATCTAATGCCTGGAGAAAAGGCTTGAACTCTGGCACGTCCCTTCTGTGGACTCTGAAGTGCAAAGCCCCCTGGAAAGGTTTTAGATCCTGCCAGCCGATTTGGGATCCTGTCGCAGCAATTTCAAAATGGGATGTCAGGATCCAAACCTTCCTAAAAGAGCCTTTGGTCTCTTGGTGATGAATAAACAAGGTTATAACTTCTCTTTCCCCAAAGAGAATAATAACTAAGGACTGAAGCCAAGAACTGGGAATATACATATCAGTAAGTGGTTTGTCCACCAATCAGACCTTGTCAGCAGGCTCTAGCATTTTGGTGAAGGCCATACAGATATCGTTCTGTTTCAGCATTGGTGTCAGGGTCTGGATGAAATTAGCACCGCTGTCCTCATTGTAGGAAACCAGCCCAATCCAGTTCCAGTGGAAATGCAGGAGCAGCCGCACTAAGCCAACATATTGAATATTTTCATTAGGAGCAATCTGGTAGAAGGCAGGAAATACCCCTTTCTCCCTCTGAACAGGGTCAGTCAAGCCGTAACCAAGCTGCAGGAAGGAATGTCCAGAGGGTTATGCCTATTAATCTGTTGCAGCAAAAACGACAATGGGGCTTGTGGCAGGTGAAAGTCTAACACATTTTTAATGCCATAAGCTTCCCTAGACTCCTACAGCCCATTTCATAAGACACAAGAAATGTGATTTTGAAGGAAGAATTTCAAAATAGGTTTCAAAATATAAGGTGGAACTGTATGATGTCTTCAAGCTTATCACCCCAAATGTCAGGGCTGCCATGGAGGCAACCCCGACACAGTTGGCTGAAACAAAAGCTATTTTGTAAGGAAATGTGTCCCAATACATAGAATCATAAAATCACAGAGTTGGAAGGGGGGCTTTTGGACATTGGGTCCAACCCCCTGCTCAGTGCAAGAATCCAGTTCAAAGCATCCCTGACAGATGGCTGTCTAGTCTTCACTTGAATACCTCCAGGGAAGGAGAGCCCACCACCTCCCTAGGCAGTTGGATCTGTGGTCTGAGTGCTCTGACAGTTAGGAAGTTTTTCCTCATGTTCAGCTGAAATCTGCCTTGCTGTAACTTCAGGAAAAGGTTCCATGAGATGAAGGGAAAACAAACAAATGCAGGAAGCACTAGGAACCCTAAAGGATATTATTACAGAGTTTCACAAAGATATGGATGAGGATGAAAATATTTAACGAGTATACCGGTGTATAGCTTGTTTCAAAACTTCTTCAGAAAACCATTCCTCAAATACTTCTTCTTTACAGTTTTCTCATTGCTGTTCTTTCAGCTCTTGTTCCAGTTAGTCTCAGTTGGCTCAAGTGAACTCAGGGTTCACCTAGAGAATATGAGGTAACTCCCTGGAGAAAAGGGCAACAGCAACTCAAGCATTCTTCTTGCAGAAAGGTGCTGCAAGAAATGGTTCTGGTCTCAGCAGCCCAGTCTCTTTTCAAGCTGAAGGTTAAAGTTCAGGAGGATTCCTATCAGTCGAGGAATTATTAGTTCCATTATTTCCCTATGGAAGCTTTTCTCGAGGAATTTGCCTCGTATTCTCTTGGTAAACCATGGGTTCACTTGAACCAACTGAGACTAACTGGAACAAGAACTGTAAGAACAGCGATGCGAAAATGGTAAAGAAGTGTTTTTCTGAAAGAAGAAAACTGAAAAGACATGTGTGTCTGAAGACGTGTTTGAGGAATGTTTTTTCTGAAGACGTTTTGAAACAGGTTGGAAACCAGTATACTTGTTAAATATATTCCTTCTCATCAATATTTTTGTGAAACTCTGTAATAATCCAAGTACGAATCCAAGGCAAACCATTCAACATCACAGTAATTCAAGTCTATGCCCCAACCACTGATGCCGTAGAAGCTGAGGTTGATCGGTTCTATGAAGACCTCCAACACCTTCTAGAACTAACACCAAAAAAAGATGTCCTCTTCATCACAGGGGACTGGAATGCTAAAGTAGGAAGTCAAGAAATCACCGGGATAACAGGCAAGCATGGCCTTGGTGTACAAAATGAAGCAGGACAAAGGCTAATAGAGTTTTGCTAAGAGAACACGCTGATCATAGCAAACACTCTTTTCCAACAGCACAAGAGGCAACTCTACACATGGTCAATATTGAAACCAGATTGATTATGCACTTTGCAGCCAAAGATAGAGAAGCTCTATACAGTCAGTAAAAACAAGACCTGAAGCTGACTGTGGCTCAGATCATGAGCTGCTTCTTGCAAAATTTCTGCTTAAATTGAAGAACGTAGGGAAAACCACTAAACCATTCAGGCTAAAACCATAGACCTAAATCATATCCCTTATGAATACACAGTGGAGGTGAAGAATAGATTTAAGGTTAGATAAGATCTGATAGACAGAGTGCCCGAGGAACTATGGACGGAGGTCCGTAACATTGTTCAGGAGGCAGCAACGAAATCCATCCCAAAGAAAAAGAAATGCAAGAACGCAAAGTGGCTGTCTGATGAGGCTTTACAAGTTAATGATGCTGTTAAAGTGCTGCACGCAATATGCCAACAAATTTGGAATACTCAACAGTGGCCACAAGACTGGAAAAGGTCAGTTTACATTCCAATTCCAAAGAAGGGCAATGCCAAAGAGTGTTCAAACTACCATACAATTGCGCTCATTTCACATGCCAGCAAGGTGATGCTCAAAATCCTACAAGCTAGGCTTCAGCACTATCTGAACTGAGAACTACCAGAAATACAAGCTGGATTTCAAAGAGGCAGAGGAACTAGAGATCAAATCGCCAACATTCGCTGGATCATGGAGAAAGCAAGAGAATTCCAGAAAAACGTCTGTTTCTGCGTCGTTGACTATGCTAAAGCCTTTGATTGTGTGGATCACAACAAACTCTGGCAAATTCTGAAAGAGATGGGGGTACCAGACCACGTTACCTGTCTCCTGAGAAACCTGTACGAGGGTCAAGAAGCAACAGTAAGAACCGGACATGGAACAACCGATTGGTTCAAAATTGGGAAAGGAGTATGACAAGGCTGCATATTGTCACCCTGTTTATTTAACTTATATGCAGAGTACATCATGAGAAACGCCGGGTTGGATGAATCACAGGTCGGAATTAAGATTGCTGGGAGAATTATCAACAACCTCAGATCCACAGACAATAGCACCCTAATGGCAGAAAGTGAAGAGGATCTAAAGAGCCTCTTGTTGAGGGTGAAAGAGGAGAGTGCAAAAGCTGGTTTGAAACTCAACATTAAAAAAACGAAGATCATGGCATCTGGCCCCATCACTTGCTGGCATATAGAAGGGGAAGAAATGGAAGCAGTGACAGATTTTACTTTCTTGGGCTCCAAGATCACCGCAGACGGTGACTGTAGCCATGAAATTAAAAGACGCTTGCTCCTTGGGAGGAAAGCTATGGCAAACCTAGACAGCATAGTAAGAAGCAGAGACATCACCTTGCCGACAAAGGTCTGTCTAATCAAAGCTATGGTTTTCCCAGTAGTAATGTATGGCTGTGAGAGCTGGACTATAAGGAAGGCTGAGCGCCGAAGAATTGATGCTTTCGAACTGTGGTGCTGGAGAAGACTCTTACGAGTCCCCTGGACTGCAAGGAGGTCAAATCAGTCCATCCTAAAGGAAATCAACCCTGAGTGCTCATTGGAAGGACAGATCCTGAAGCTGAAGCTCAAATATTTTGGCCACCTAATGCGAAGAGAAAACTCTCTGGAAAAGACCCTGATGCTGGGAAAGACTGAAGGCAAAAGGAGAAGGGGACGGCAGAGGATGAGATGGCTAGATAGCATCACTGATGCAATGAATATGAACTTGAGCACGCTCTGGGAGAGAGCGGAGGACAGGAAGGCCTGGCGTGCTATGGTCCATGGGGTCATGAAGAGTCGGACACGACTGAACGACTGAACAACAACAACAACAAATGTTAGAGATAGATATTGCAATATTCTGGAATCTGTTGGCATACAGGACTCATACATTATCTGAAGGATTACAGGCCTACATCATAACTGAAAGGTGGGAGGCACATTTCACACAAGTCTAGCTATAGAGAAGACCTGGAGGCCATAATATTTCCACAGATAAAAGTCTCTCAACTACATGAAACAAACTTAGGCAGTTGCTCTCTCTGAGATAAAAAGACTTTGAAGGAAGCTGCATTGTACCAAGCTCAGTATTGTCTTCACCAGGAGTAGGCAACATTTTCTGTGGCCCATGAGCACATCTGGCAATTTGAGGAACTGTATTGGGTATCACCAGGGCCGACAGGAAGCTCTGGTGTGGGCTGGGCCATGAAGTCACGAAGAGTCGGAAGCGACTGAGCGAATAAACAACAAAAATTGGGTATCACCACAAAACGGGTGTCCTGCAGATGAAAGCACTGGCCTGCAGCGACCTGCCATCTTCATTTCCTAAGAACGTCTCCGAGTTCAATATGTGGCCCAGGGGCATTCAATGGGAAGACCACCGGAGCAGCTACAGGCCCTCTTTTTGCTTTGAAGGGATCTTGGCTGCCACAAGGAAATGTTGCTATTAAAAAAGAAAGTGATAGAACAAGCAGCAATGGTAGGGTACCTCACCAGGGGCCAGGAAAGGTGGCCAAGGGCACGCTGGTACCCACAGGTGCCATATCCCCTGCCTACCGCGGTACACACTGGCTGACAGTGGCTCACCAACGTTTCAGAGAAAAACCTTTCCCAAGTCTTGGAGACCATATTATATTAAGCAGAATGTAAGTATTTTAAGTCCCCTTCATGGATCACTGCCTTGTTGTGGCGAAGGGGCTTGCGTAACTCAGTGAAGCCATAAGCTATGCTGTGCAGGGCCACCCAAGATGGACAGGTCATGGCAGAGAGTTCTGACAAAATGTGGCCCACTGGAGAAGGAAATGGCAACCCACTCCAGTATTCTTGCCAAGAAAACCCCATGGAACGTATCACAAGGCTAAAAGAGATGACGCTGGAAGATGAGCCCCTCAGGTCGGAAGGTGTCCAATATACTACTGGGGAAGAGCAGAGGGTATTTCCAAGTAGCGCCAGAAAGAGTGAAGCGGCTGGGCCAAACCCGAAAGGACACTCAGCTGTGGATGTGTCTGGTGGTGAAAAGAAAATCCGATGCTGTAAAGAACAATATTGTTTAGGAACCTGCAATGTCAGATCAATGAATCAAGGTAAGCTGGAGGTGGTCAAACATGAGATGGCAAGATTGAACATTGACATCTTGGGAATCAGCGAACTGAAATGGACAGGCATGGGTGAATTTAATTCAGGTGACCATCATATCTCCTACTGTGGGCAAGAATCCCTTAGAAGAAATGGAATAGCACTCATAGTCAACAAAAGGGTGGGAAAAGCAGTACTGGGGTACAATCTTAAAAACGATAGAATGATCTCAGTACGAATCCAAGGCAAACCATTCAACATCACAGTAATTCAAGTCTATGCCCCAACCACTGAGGCCGAAGAAGCTGAGGTTTGTCGGTTCTGTGAAGACCTACAACACCTTCTGGAACTAACACCAAAAAAAGATGTCCTCTTCATCATAGGGGATTGGAATGCTAAAGTAGGAAGTCAAGAAATCACCGGGATAACAGGTAGGCATAGCCTTGGTGTACAAAATGAAGCAGGACAAAAGCTAATAGAGTTTTGCCAAGAGAACATGCTGATCATAGCAAACACTCTTTTCCAACAGCACAAGGGACGACTCTACACATGGACATCACCAGATGGTCAATATCGAAATCAGATTGATTATGTCCTTTGCAGCCAAAGATGGAGAAGCTCCATACAGTCAGTCAAAACAAGACCTGGAGCTGACTGTGGCTCAGGTCATGAGCTGCTTCTTGCAAAATTTCAGCTTAAATTGAAGAACGTAGGGAAAACCACTAAACCATTCAGGTATGACCTAAATCATATCCCTTATGAATATACAGTGGAGGTGAGGAATAGATTTAAGGAATTAGACCTGATAGACACAGTGCCTGAGGAACTATGGGCAGAGGTCCGTAACATTGTTCAGGAGGCAGCAACGAAATCCATCCCAAAGAAAAAGAAATGCAAGAAAGCCAAGTGGGTGTCTGATGAGGCTTGACAAGTAGCTGAGGAAAGAAGGGAAGCGAAAAGCAAGGGAGAAAGGGGAAGATATATCCACCTGAATGCAGAGTTCCAGAGAATAGCAAGGAGAGACAAGAAGGCCTTCTTAAATGAACAATGCAAAGAAATCGAGGAAAACAACAGAATGGGAACGACTAGAGATCTCTTCAAGAAAATCGGAGATCTGAAGGGAACGTTTTGTGCAAAGACGGGCATGATAAAGGACAAAGAAGGCAGGGACCCAACAGAAGCAGCTGAGATTAAGAAGAGGTGGCAAGGATACACAGAAGAACTATACAGGAAAGATCTGAATGTCCCTGATAGCCATGATAGTGCAGTCACTGAACTTGAGCCGGACATCCTAGAGAGTGAAGTCAA
This sequence comes from Heloderma suspectum, assembly GCF_057233095.1. NCBI lineage: Eukaryota > Metazoa > Chordata > Lepidosauria > Squamata > Helodermatidae > Heloderma > Heloderma suspectum. The sequence continues at coordinate 362,038,492 of NC_139459.1, read as the reverse complement.
GTGGGCCTTAGGAAGCATTAGTAACAACAAAGCTAGCGGAGATGACAGTATTCCAGCTGAGTATTTAAAATCCTAAAAGATGATGCTGTTAAAGTGCTGCATTCAATATGCCAACAAATTTGGAACACTCAACAATGGCCACAAGGCTGGAAAAGGTCAGTTTACATTCCAATTCCAAAGAAGGGCAATGCCAAAGAGTGTTCAAACTACCACACAATTGCGCTCATTTCACATGCCAGCAAGGTGATGCTCAAAATCCTACAAGCTAGGCTTCAGCAGTATGCGAACCGAGAACTACCGGAAGTACAAGCTGGGTTTCGAAGAGGCAGAGGAACGAGAGATCAAATCGCCAACATTTGCTGGATCATGGAGAAAGCAAGAGAATTCCAGAAAAACGTCTATTTCTGCTTCATTGACTACGCTAAAGCCTTTGATTGTGTGGATCACAACAAACTGTGGCAAATTCTGAAAGTGATGGGAGTACCAGACCACCTTACCTGTCTCCTGAGAAACCTGTACGAGGGTCAAGAAGCAACAGAAAGAACCGGGCATGGAACAACCGAGTGGTTCAAAATTGGGAAAGGAGTACGACAAGGCTACATATTGTCACCCTGCTTATTTAACTTATATGCAGAGTACATCATGAAAAACGCCGGGTTGGATGAATCACAGGTCGGAATTAAGATTGCCGGGAGAATTATCAACAACCTCCGATATGCAGACGATACCACCCTAATGGCAGAAAGTGAAGAGGATCTCAAGAGCCTCTTGTTGAGGGTGAAAGAGGAGAGTGCAAAAGCTGGTTTGAAACTCAACATTAAAAAAACGAAGATCATGGCATCTGGCCCCATCACTTGCTGGCATATAGAAGGGGAAGAAATGGAAGCAGTGACAGATTTTACTTTCTTGGGCTCTAAGATCACCGCAGACGGTGACTGTAGCCATGAAATTAAAAGACGCTTGCTCCTTGGGAGGAAAGCTATGGCCAACCTAGACAGCATAGTAAGAAGCAGAGACATCACCTTGCCGACAAAGGTCCGTCTAATCAAAGCTATGGTTTTCCCAGTAGTAATGTATGGCTGTGAGAGCTGGACTATAAGGAAGGCTGAGTGCCGAAGAATTGATGCTTTCGAACTGTGGTGCTGGAGAAGACTCTTACGAGTCCCCTGGACTGCAAGGAGGTCAAATCAGTCCATCCTAAAGGAAATCAACCCTGAGTGCTCATTGGAAGGACAGATACTGAAGCTGAAGCTCAAATATTTTGGCCACCTAATGCGAAGAGAAAACTCTCTGGAAAAGACCCTGATGTTGGGAAAGACTGAAGGCAAAAGGAGAAGGGGACGACAGAGGATGAGATGGCTAGATAGCATCACTGATGCAATGAATATGAACTTGAGCACACTCCGCGAGACAACGCAGGACAGGAAGGCCTGGCGTGCTCTGGTCCATGGGGTCATGAAGAGTCGGACACGACTGAACGACTGAACAACAACAACAACAACAACCTAATGCCAACAAGGCCCCAATATGCATACAAATAGTCACATTTCTTCAGTATAGACAAATGAGACTAATTACTGCAATGCTTTGATATTGTGTTTGGGTTTCCTTCATTACAGCCCTGACTTTTGGGGTGATATCAACACTAGTGGCGAACCTTAAAGACATTGAGCTTCATTTTATATTTAGATGTCCATTTTTAAAATGGACATCTTCCTTCGGGATAAATTTCATGCATCTGAAGTTGGCTGTAGTAGTCAATGGAAATTGATGCCATAGTAAATGTGCTAGTCTTGAAAGTGTCACAAAATTCTTCTACAACAAACTAACAGGAAATTCTTTCATTCAGCTTGGTTACAGCTTGTTTGACCCTGTTCAGGGAGAGAAAAGGGAATTTCCTTCCTTCTACTGGATTGATCCCAATGAAATGCCTCGGTATACAGGTTTAGTCCAGCTGCTCCTGCATTTCCACTGGAACTGGATTGGGCTGGTTGCTCCCAGTGATGACCGTGGTGAACATTTCATCCAGACATTGACACCAATGCTCAAATGGGAGGACATCTGTGTGGCCGTCATAGAAATGTTCAAGTCGACTGACATGCTCCATTTGCTTCAAGTACAGGGTGGTTCTATTCCTAGTTCTTGGTTTGAGCCCCAAGTGATGATCGTGTTTGCAGATTTCATTGTTATAGGACACTTAAAAATGTTGTTGGGTGCTCATCAAGAAAATACCAACATGCCATTTAGGAAGGCGTGGATCCTGACATCCCATTGGGAAATTGCTGTGACGGGATTCCCCATGGGCAGGAGCGATCTAGGTGTCTTCCATGGTGCTTTGCACTTCAGAGTCCAGACAAGGGATGTGCCACAATTCAAGCATTTTCTCCAGGCTTTAGATCCTCTCCGACCACGAGGGGATGTCTTTCTCCATTTCTGGTGGGAAGGGGCATTTCAGTGTACATTTCTGAAATCAGGCCAAACCTCTCCATGGGGATGGAGAAACTGTACTGGGAGGGAGAAGCTAGAGGAGATGCCGTGTCCCTTGTTTGACGGGAGCATGTCCAGTCATAGCTACAGCATCTACAACAGTGTATATTCTGTGGCACATGCATTACATGCTCTATCACGATCCCAACGTGGATTGATGGGGAAAGGCAAGAGGCTTCTGAATATTCAGCCGTGGCAGGTAATGTCCTCCTTCAGATTCCGGAATCTTATAAAAGATACCGTGGTGGTTTCTCACAGGTGTGATCCTGGAAGCAAAGGGTGAACCTAGAGGAAGCCTACTGGTCCATTTTAAGGATCCTAAGAAAGATATTCCCTATGGATATAATTTCCTGGGCATCATTTCCCTTAAAGAGCATTAGGAAGTATATAAACAGTAGCCAAGATTTGTAGAGCTTCTGTAATAATTACATATTTACAACTCTGCATATTGAGGAGGGAGAAATCAGGCAAACCCCCACCCCAAACAAAGGTCTAGTTTATAGAGCAATATTTGTTCCCCACAAAACTCAGAAGCAAATGGCAGACAGCTCCCCACACCCCATGTTCCTTCTTTATAGTGAGCGGAAGACCCCCAGATGTTGGTGTCTTTGCTGCTATGAGCAAACTCCCTCCATCTCCCACTCAAAGATATGAGGGTGGGTTGAACAAGTAGACACAAGCCAAAAAAGCCAAACCACTGGGCAAGCATATCTGAGCTGAGAGTGCCCAAAGAAGACGTATCTTAAACATTAAACTAAACAACAGAGTAGTGTGTGTGTGTGTGTGTACATATCTCCTAATTTGATGGCAGTTACATTATAATAGAACATGCCAGACTCACTTGCATTTACCCCATTTTCAAAGTCTCTCTTCCATTTCAGATTCTTGTCTCTTTGGCAAACATCCAGTTTAACAACAGTGCTGGAGATGAAGTCTCTTTCACTGAAAATGGTAAGAAATATGATATCCTGAACTGGATCTTCTTCCCAAATTTGTCGTTTGTTCCTGTGAAAGTTGGACTGGTGGATTCTGGAGCTTCTCCAGGCCAAGATTTCATCATTCAGTCTGATGCAATCATATGGCCTACCAAGGTGAGGTTGAAGAGAATGTTCTGGGATCATGGCAGAGCTAAAGAATGCTGCAGCTCTATCCCTTGTGAATAGAAGTTGTCTTTCTAGTTCAGACCAAAGGTCTATTGGTTGCAGGGAGGTGTTATCCTGCAGTTACAAACAATATTTTCATGCAAATATTCCAGATTAAAGAATGATGCGGTTCTGTACATCAGGAGGCGCTGTGTGTGTGTATTTTAAAGTTGAGACTAAAGGCCTATTGAGGCAAGTATGTCGTGGGAGGTGGCTATTGTAGAGTTCTAAAATACAGTCGTTGCATAGAGATGCCCAGATTTGGTTCCCAGCATCTCCATGTAGGTAGGGATGTACGAAAGTCACTTACCGTTTTGCGGATCTGCTTCGTGGTGGTGGGGGAGGCGCACTGTCCGTCTCCCTGGAATCCTTGATGGGGGGGGAGGCGCTCCGTCCCTCCCCCTGGAATCCTGCCTGGCCAGCTCCGCTCCGCAGCAGCTCCGCGGAGCAGCCGGCCAGGGCCGTCCACAGCTGGAGTCCCGGCCGCGGATGGGCTGCTGCGGACACAAATGGCGACCGCCTTAGCAGCTGCCATTTGCGTCCAGCCAGGCTGCCCTGATAGGCTACGAAGAATTTACGTAGCCTATCACGGCAAGCAAAAAACCACAACAAATGCATACGCAAATGGCGGTGGCTGCGGCAGCCCCCATTTGCATTCCCTTTTTTTCGCTGTTTTAGCTTACGTAAATATTTACGTAGGCTATTACGGTGAAAAAAAAAAAGGAATGCAAATAGCACCCACTATGCTATTTGCCGTCCCCTTTTTTTCCGCTGTAATAGCCTACGTAAATATTTATGTAGGTTAAGACGGAGAAAAAAAGGGAACGCGAATGGCAGTCGCCATAGCTGCCGTAGCCGCCGCCATTTGTGTACGCGTTTTTTTTTGCTTGCCGTGATAGGCTATGTAAATTCTTACGTAGCCTATCACGGCCTCCGCAGGGATGCAAAAGGCATCCCTGTGTTAGCCGTGATTGGCTATGTAAGTATTTACGTAGCCTATCACGGCTTTGATGAAGAAGCAAATGGCAGCCGCAGGGCGGCCGCCATTTGCAAGTCAGCGTGGACGGCAGCAGGTAACTACTCTGTTTTGCACGCCTTTCGTGGGGTGGGGGCTCCGTCCCGTGTGCCTTTCGTGGGTTGGGGGGTCAGGGGCTTTGTTCTTCCATGGATTTCGGGGGGCCAAATGCACTGGCATTCGGCCACACCAAGATCCGTGGCAGAATTCTCTGACATCCCTACATGTAGGCCTATAAAAATGCCCCTGACTGAAACCCTGGAGAGCCGCTGCCAATCAGGGCAGAGAACAATGGGTTAGGTCGACCAAGTGTCTGACTCAGTTGGGGGCTTCTTTTTTTGATGGTTTTTACTAAACTGCAGGCAACCAGAGGAGATTCAGTCCCTACTTAAGGGCTGATAACATTCATCATGTAATGGGAAACTCTGCTAGTAACTCTGAGTCCTGCTGAATGCAATTTCTCTCACCTGAAAATCCTCAACTGTTTGTCTTGCCCTTTTAGAAGATGCCCTTTGTGAGATGTGTGGCGAGGTGCTCTCCGGGGCACCAGAGAAAAATTCCAGAGGGGAAGCCCATTTGTTGCTACACTTGTGATCATTGTTCGATGGGGATGATTGCTAACTGGACAGATACCTCAAACTTTGAGCCATGAAAAAGTGCAGAATATACTGGGGTCAGAATGAAGCAGGGCCAAGGAGAAGATCATAGACAAGGAGTCTGTCATTTCTCGATGGAATGGTTTCAATATAAATACCATTTTGGAGTGCATACCTCTGTGGTTTACTTGTCTGCAAAGTATTCACAACTTCTTGAACAAAACTTCTATGTACATAATGAAATAATGACTCCCAGTAAGTTGCTCATATTCACAAGAACAGAATCTGTTGGGTTTTCATCCATATTCACATTGGGTCAGCTTTTCATGCATAATTTTTAAAGACGATGTTTCCAGCCTCGGTTGTTTTGGCATCGGACTGTAAGCAGTTAGGGCAGAACGTTGATCAAGGCAGGTGGTTTGTCATCCTTGTAATAATTGGAGCATGTCACTCCAGTGTCTAACATGCCCCTTTTTTCAACGGTTATTTCTATAACATGTTCACCAGCCTCTGCATCAAACGTCTCCTGAAGGGACAGTGCATAATCTTAAGAAAATGACAGGCAGCATTTGTTTGTTTGCCCATCCAGATGGCACCAACTGTGGTTCAATTCTCACATTAACCCAGGTTACATTTCAAGTGACAGAATTTTGGATTTTCTTCCTTGCAGAATATTGAACATTGATCAAATACAGGGGCCTGTCATACAAAAAGAAACCCATTTTGTACCTCTTTGGACTCTAGCCTTGTGATTTCCAAAGCTTAAAGAAAAAAATAACCAAAGGTGTAAAAAAAACTAGACCACTGATATTTCCATCTCCTTATTTGGGGGCTGGACTGGCCCCCACAAAAAGAACATCTGTGTCATGTTTGAGGTGCTTCGATTTTTGTTGCTCATTCCAGATGCAGATCGCTGTGCCCTGTGCCCAGAAGATCAACACCCAAACAGGAACCAAGACCAGTGTATCCCCAAGAAGATCCACTTCCTTTCCTATCAAGAGGCACTGGGGTTTGTTTTAGCTTCTCTAGCCCCTTTCCTCTCTCTGATTACATCTCTAGTGCTGGCAATCTTCATTAAGCACCGTGACACGCCAATTGTCAAAGCCAACAACCGAGACCTCACCTACGTCCTCCTCCTCTCCCTGCTCTGCTTCCTCTGCTCCTTCCTATTCATCGGCCAACCTACGAAGGTCACCTGTCTTCTTCGACAAACTGCTTTCAGCAGCACCTTCTCTGTTGCTGTTTCTTCTGTGTTGGCAAAAACTGTCACAGTGGTTCTGACCTTCATGGCCACCAAGCCAGGAAACATGGCAAGAAAACTCTTGGGGAGACAATTAACAAACTCCATTGTCCTGGCCTGTCCCCTCATCCAAGCTGTGATCTGTGCTGTCTGGCTGGTCACCTCTCCCCCATTTCCAGTTCCAGACTTCTACTCCCTGGCTGGAGAGATCATAGTGGAATGTAATGAAGGCTCGGTCACTATGTTTTGCATTTTCCTGGGGTACATGGGTTTCTTGGCTCTCATCAGTTTCATGGTGGCTTTCCTAGCAAGGAAATTGCCCGACAGTTTCAATGAAGCAAAATGTATCACCTTCAGCATGCTGGTCTTTTGCAGCATTTGGATTTCCTTTGTGCCATCCTACCTGAGCACCAAGGGGAAGTCCATGGTGGCTGTGGAGATCTTCTCCATCTTGGCCTCTGGTGCTGGTCTCCTGGGTTGCCTCTTTCTCCCCAAATGCTACATTATTCTCCTGAGGTCCAATCTCAATTGTAAAGATCATTTAATAAGGAGAAAGAATCTGTGAGTATAATACGTTGGGGGCAGGGGGATCTTTGCCAATTCATTGTCCAGTGAGTCAATCACAATTCACTGTGCTGTTTATCCTTACAGGAGTAATTGTGTTCCTTATTTGTTATATTTTAAAATAAAACATTTGAAGGAACTTCATTAATGCTATACATATTCATACTGCCTTGGTAGAGTGGTTTTTGTTATTTGTTTCAAGTTATGGAAAGCTGTATATTGTTATGGGTTTGGGGTTGTTCTGAATTATCTTTCATGAGTCCCTTACAGCACAAAGACTCTGATTGCAAAGAGATTCAGGTTCCCTTCCAGCTCCGTGACTCTTGATTCTAAAGTTTCAGTAAATCAAGTAGATGCCTGGAGGTAACACCTCTCCAAGATCTGAGGATAGACAGGTGTCATAACTTTCTGTTGATGTGTTTCACTGGGAGCTGGAATGGGTCAAGAAGGCCTGTATGATGATGGAGGCATCCCACAGGATGTGTCCTTATCCTGGCATCAGTGGGGCTTGGTCACAGGCATCCCACCCAAAGATAGGGTGGAACAGTTGTTGACTAGTAGAGCTGGATCAACCATTATGTTCCTTTGCCCCAGCAGTACTGGGTGCAGCCTGAAAGCTAGAAGAGCCTCATCCAGTCAAGAGTTTCCAGAGGGCTATTAGTTGTCTTGTACTAATAGCTGAAGGAGGAGGCTGCACTGGACTGACCCTTCTACTCCCTGAGCCGGGTTCATGGTGTATTCTTATTTGACTAAGTTCAGGCAAATATGGGGCCTCAGGCACACCCTCCTTTTCCTGGGTTCCCCTGAGTGAGTACTGGGCCTTCAGACTCACTGGCTTTACACAGTTTTGACATGAGCACCTCCTTCCCACCAGAATCATAAGGCTAATATTCATAGATTCATAGAATAGTTGGGTTGGAAGGGGCCTACAAGACCATTGAGTACATCCCCCTGCTCAGTTCAGAAATCCAAATCAAAGCATCCCTGACAAGTGGCTGTCCAGCTTCATCTTGAATGCCTCCAGTGTGGGAGAGCCCACCACCTCCCTATGGAATTGGTTCCGTTGTCGTATTGCTCTAACAGTCAGGAGGTTTCTCCTGATGTTCAGCCGGACTCTGGCTTCCTGTAACTTGAGCCCATCATTCCATGTCCTGCACTCTGGGATGATCGAGAAGAGATCCTAGCCTTCCTCTCTGTGACAACCTTTCAAGTACTTGAAGAGCGCTATCATATCTCCCCTCAGTCTTCTCTTCTCAAGGCTAAACAGGCCCAGTTCTTTCAGTCCCTCTTCATACGGCTTTGTTGTCAGTCCCCTGATCATCTTCGTTGCCCTTCTCTGAACCCTCTCCATCCTTGTCTGCGTCTTTCTTAAAGTGCAGTGCCCAGAATTGGACACAGTACTCCAGGTGAGGCCTAACCACTGCTGAGTAGACAGGAATGAGTACTTCACGGGATTTGGAAGCTATCCTTCTATTAATGCAGCCCCAAATAGCTTTTGCCTTTTTTTGCAGCCACATCACATTGTTGTCTCATATTCAGCTTGTGATAGACAACAATTCCAAGATCCTTCTCGCTTGTAGTATTGTTGAGCCAAGTATCGCCCATCTTGTAACTGTGCATTTGGTTTCTTTTTCCTAGGTGCAGAACTTGGCATTTATCCCTATTAAATGCCATTCTGTTTTCTGCCCAGCACTCTAGCCTATCAAGATCACTTTGAATTTTGTTTCTGTCTTCCAGGGTATTAGCTACCCCACCCAATTTTGTGTGATTGCAAATCTGAGAAGCATTTCCTGCACCTCCTCCTCCAAGTCATTCATGAAAATGTTGAAGAGCACTGGGCCCGGGACTGAGCCCTGCGGTACCCCGCTCATTACCTTTCTGCAGTTTGAGAAGATCCCATTGATAAGCACTCCTTGAGTCAAATTCTCTAGCCAACTGTGGATCCACCAGATAGTTGTTTCATCTAACTGACTTTGAGCTAGTTTGCTCATCAGGATATCATGGGGCACTTGGTCAAAAGCTTTGCTGAAGTTGAGGTCTGTTATGTCCACATCATTCCCACAGTCCACAAGAGAGGTTACCTGATCAAAAATAGAGATCAGATTCATCTGGCAGGATTTGTTCTTGACAAATCCATGATGGCTTTGAGTCATCACTGCATTGTTTTCAAGGTGCTTCCAGATTGCTTTATCACCTGCTCCAGAATTTTCCCAGGGATTGATGTCAGACTGACTGGTCTGTAGTTCCCAGGTTCCTCCTTTTTACCCTTTTTGAAGATAGGATCAACATTAGCCCTCCTCCAGTCATCTGGCACTTCACCCGTCTGCCACGATTTCTCAAAGATAATAGACAGTGGTTCTGAGAGTTCTTCTGCCAGTTCCTTTCTTAGTCTAGGATGGAGTTCATCTGGCCCTGGAGATTTGACCTCATTCAAAGTAATGCGGTGTTCCTTGACCATATGCCTGTCAATCTCAAGCTGCAATCCTGCCCCTTCAGCCTGTATTTTGCCTTTGCCAGGGGAGTCATAGACCCTCTTTCGGGAGAAGACTGAGCCAAAGTAGGAATTGAGCACCTCTGCCTTTTCTTTGTCATCTGTTATCAGTTTTCCATCCTTATTTAGTAGTTGAACCTCCATTTCTTTCCTCTGTCTTTTACTATGTATGTATCTGAAGAAAGCCTTTTTGTTGCTTTTAGCATCCCTCACTACCCTCAGTTCATTCTCAGCTTTAGCTTTCCTGACATCACCCCTGCAATTCTGTGCTACCTGCCTGTACTCTTCCTTTGTTGCTTGGCCTTTCTTCCACTTTCTATATGTGTCCTTTTTGTTTTAAGGTCATCCCTAAGCTTTTTGTAAAGCCACATTGGTTTCTTCCGTTGTCTTCCACCTTTTTTCTTGTTGGAATTGTTTGTAATTGTGCCTTGAGAATTTCCTTTTTTAAAAACTCCCACCCATCTTGGACTCTTTTTCTCATTAGAGTCACTTGCCATGGGACCTTACTTATCACTGTTCTGAGTTTATTAAAATCTGCTTTCCTAAAATCCAGGGTGTGCGTTTGGCTACACTCAGCTTTTGCTTCCTTTAGAACCAAGAACTCAAGTATAACATGGTCACTTTCCCCCAGAGTTCCTGTAACTGCTACTTTATCCCCTAAGTCATCCCTGTTGGTTAGGATCAAGTCAAGGATAGCTGATCCTCTAGTTCCTTCCTCTACTTTCTGTAGGAGGAAATTACCCATAACACAAGTCAGGAATTTCTCGGAGGGGCCATGTTTTGCAGAATTTGTCTCCCAAGAAATATCAGGGAAATTGAAGTCCCCCATTACTACTACATCATGCTTCTTTGAAACATTGGCTATTTGCTTTTCAAAAGTTTCATCCTTGTCTTCTCCTTGATTGGGTGGCTGGTAGTAGACTCCGACCACCATGTTCCTTTTATTTTTTGCTCCATTTATTTTAACCCAGATGCTCTGTCTCTCTTTTTTTGAATATATTTTTATTTATTTTATCTTATCTTTAGAAATGAAATAAACAATACCAAAAATACCAACAACCTGATCAATACTACAATTTCCCAACAATACAATATTCTGATGAGGACTCCACAATAACAAAAAGAAAAGGGAAAGGGAAAAGAAAAAGAAAAAAAAGAAAAGAGAGGAGGAAAGGAAGTAAAGAAAAAGAAAAGAAGATTCTTTCCCCCTCCCTCCCCCTCTCCCTCTCCCTCCCCTTTAAAGAATTAAGTTTAAACTCCAATACCTCCTGGCCTCTGATGCCATTCTATTTAAAAATTATATCTATAACCTTAACAATCTTACAGTTTAATAAATAACCTTACATTTCAATATCATATCATCAATCTTATATCAAAGAAACAGGTTTACAGTTCATTCCCAGTAGCCTATTTTAATAATAATAATAATAATAATAATAATAATAATAATAATAAAATATAGTGTTATATAATAATAAAACTTAAAATAAACCTTCAACCATCAGTAATATATTTTATATATAAATGCATGTGCACAATTACCCTCAAACAATAAATTTAAATACAGCATACTGTATCTATTTTGAAATAAAAAATTTAAAGAAAAGCAAGAAAAAAAGAAAGATGAAAGAGAATAAACGAATATATGTATAATCATTTATCTTCTGACCTAGGCTGCATCATGTAGACTAAACACAAACAGTTAACAAAGCTTGTTTAAAGATTCCAGTTCATGGGGTTGTGACAGAAATCTCATGCGTTTTTACGTTCAGCTATGCCTCTGCCATTTCATGATTTAGAAACTTCTTCATCTGACCTTCAGACACAATACAAAGTGTAGCAGGATATTTTAAGTAATATTGTAAGTTCATTTGTTTTGCCATATGTTTCGCTTTGATAAATTGCCTTCTTTGATTTGCCACCTCTTTGATGTAATCTGGAAATAACATAACTTTATCTTGTTTCCAGGAAAGGCTTCCACCCTCTCTGGCCAAACCCAGGATATAATTCTTTGTGGAGACTTTTGCAAATTGGATTATGATGGTATAGTCAGTCCCTTTAGCATTTGGCACACGAAATGCCTGCTCAATATCAAGTAAATAATCAGATGGGATAGGGAGTATCTCATGCAAAATTTTATCCACAAAAATAGGCAATTTTACATCATTAGACAGATTTTTAATCCCAATAATACATACATTGGATCTTCGCGTGAAGGCCTCCAGTTGAGAAATTCTGTTGTAGCCATTTTTAAAACATACTTGTGTCTTAGTTTCATTCCCAGCCATTTGGTTTTCTAGCTCATTAATTTTCATCTCCATTTTTTGCCATGACGGATTAATTAGATCCACAGCTCCTTGCAAGGCAGTGATGGAATTTTGGATTAAATCCAACCTTTTGGCTTGCTCCATAAATTGTGAAGACAAAGTCTTTATCAGAGTTAATAATTCCCCTATATCTTCTGTTTTCAAAACTTTTGACACCGTAGGTATGGGGGGAGTTGGCGGTGATGCCAGCCCCTTTCTTCCCCGTGGTGTAGTCATGTTTCTCTCAAACACATCTTGCAGGTCCTGAGATGTTCTCAAATATTGTTAGTATTTCTTAAATCATCCCTCGGGAGTTGTTGATATTTCTTAAAGCATATATTATTATGGAACATGTCAGCCCTGTTTTCTCCAATGAAATAAGAGTTTCAGAACAGCTTTTTGTGTTGGTAAAGCTCCGGGGAGATAATCCTGGAATCCAGCCCCCCCCAACTATCTTGTGGGGGGTACTTTTCTCCAAGATGTTATCCAGAGCTGCCTTGCCCCCCTTTTTAATTCCAGGGGGGAGATGAAAATGTTTTTCAACCTTTTAAAAAGCTGTTTGAGAAAGCTCCCACGGAGAGCCTGTGGGATGCTACCAGAGCGACATTGGTTCCAACCAGAAGTCATTTTAACCCAGATGCCCTCGATGGGGCTACCAAGCTCCTCCTCCTGTATTTCTGTGCAGAGATATGTATTTTTCACATATTGTGCAACCCCACCTCCCTTTCTGTTCCTCCTGTTATTTTTGAACAAGTTATATCTGTCAGTTGCTGTATTCCAGTCATGGGAGTCATCCCACCGAGTTTCAGTTACACCTATCAAGTCACAATTTCCTTCCTGTGTTAAGAGTACAAGTTCATTCTGTTTGTTTCCCCTACTCTGGGCATTAGTACATAGACATCAAAGACCATGTGCTTCATGGTCTGGCTTTCTTCCTACATGTGTCTGAAGACTATTATTGGGCACTATTAGAGATGTTCTCTCCATTGTTCTTTTCTGCCCTCCCAAAGAGAGGCACTGCTTTGCTTTCTGATGGATGTCTTGGCAGTACTGTCCATGCACACCATACCGCAGGCAGCTTGGAGCTCACAGTGCCAGCCATGCAACTTTCCCAAGTGTCCTGGTCCCGAGGCCAAAAGACCCTCCCCCAAAGCTCCCCCTGCTCCCCCAAAGGGCCAAATGGAAGAAGGCTGCCATGAAGACTTTCGTGGACCATGTCCTGAAGGATTCCTCCTGTCCACACAGTTCATTGCCCTCCACCATCTCAGGATTTGCTCCCCTTCTGACTCTTCCAAGAGCAGACGTGGGGGTGTCCCCATGAACTAAGGGCAAAGGAGAGTCAGGCATTTGGAAACAGGCTCAACTAGCATTCAGGACCTGAGAGCAACCAGGTGTTAGGACCAAGAGCAATTCCAGAAATGCAAAACATAGCAATGCCCAGGTAGAGCTTGATACTCTTGTTCCGGGTTTGGTGGGGGGAATAGAACTGAATGTGGCCATCTCTAAGATCGTTGCTTGGTATCTCTTGGTTCAGAAATTAAGCTCTGGGTACTGGGTCATTATCCACACCAGCACCCCTCCCTGTTCCTCAAACCAGGCAAATCTTTTTGGGGCAACCGTTAAGACACCGAAAGCCAACCAAAGTGAGGTGGAGGGTGAATTGCCATAGGCACCTGAAAAAAAGATACAACTAAAATTGTAGTTTGACCCTACAACATTCAAGACGGCAGCAATACAAACAGTTGCTGTACAAACTGATAGCCGGATATCAGATAACAATTTTGGGCAGACATAGAAGCCACCATGTTAAAGATATTGCAGTATAGGACTAACATGATATCTGAAGGATTTGAGGCCCAAAGTTCGACAGAAAGGTGGGAAGCACAGTTCACACAAGTCTTTAACGACAGGGATGAACTTGAGCCTGGAACAGTTCCACAGCTAAACGTCCCCAGCTAGATGAAATGAACTTATGCAGTTGCCCCCAAACTCAAAAAGGCGTTGAAGGAAGCTGCCTTGGACCGAGGTCAGCGTTGTCTACACTGGGCCACACTGCAGATAAAAGCACCAGCCTGCAGCCCCCTGGCACCTCCATTTCCTAAGAAGGTCTCTGAGACCCACATGAAGATGGCAGCATGTAGAGACCCTCACATTGCTTTGGAGGAATTATAGCTTCCCGTACAAAATTTTGTCACATCAACATAAGAAAAATTAAAATTAGGAGAGGTAGGGCACCTCAGCAGAAAGGCGCCTGAAGGGGCTGTGCTGCCCAGCAGTGCCACATTGCCTGCTCCTGGACTAGACTGAGTAGCAGTGGCACTCCAGGGTGTCAGACGAGAGTCTTTCCCAACCCGAGCTGGAGATGCTGTGGATTGAACCCCGCTCCTTCTGCATGCAGTGTGTGGGCTCCACCACTGAACTTTCCTGCCCACCTGTCCCACCAGCGTATCTCCTCCAGTACCAGTCTCCCCTCCTATGTGACCCGAGGTTCATATCAGAGTAAATAGGAAGGGTGAGTGGAGGCATGTTGGTGGTGTGTTCAGGGAGTCAATGTGCACCCAAGCGCTCTAGCCCTGTCCTCCCCAGGAGGAGGAGAAGGCTAGAGAGTTCGGGGGGTGCACCACACCGAGGACTCGTCCTGCCTCTGCCGGCTGTCAAAGAAGCCCTTGACAACTGGCGCGGGCAGGAGGGCCCCCGGCAGCGCCCAAGCATCTAGCCCTGTCCTCCTCAGGAGGAGAAGGATAGCACACTTGGGGTGTGTGCTACACTGAGGGCTCCAGCAGTCAAGCCCTTGTGTGCATGAAGTACAAGGGCTTGACTGCCGGAGTCCTTTGTGCACGGAGGAGGGCCTGCTTGGTGGGTGGGCAGGCTGCGCAGGGAGGATCGCCAAGTGGGTCCAGGCCACGCGAGTGGGGGTGGAGCTTGTTGAGCTCCCCGTGCCCCGGACAGAGATGAGTCCATCTATCCCTAATCCCCCTCTTGCCCGCTGAAGGCACAGACCAATCTACCAGGCTTTGGCACCATCACAATCAGACTTACCCTTCTGCTAGTGGAGGACTCAAGAATCCATGGCCATCACACCTCTTGCACCTCCTCTTGGGCAGGGGCCTGTACGTTTTAGGGCTGGGACTTTAGTGGTACCTGGTCAAGTTCATCACCCCTGGTATAATAGACACAGACCTGCTTTCCCCCACCTAATGCAATCCAATTGTGTCGCACTGTAAATCCTATGATTCCAAGCACCATAGCCAGTGGCACAGGTTAGGATGAGGGGAGTTCCAGTCAAAAACACCTGGTGAGCATGCCAGGTCTTAGACTTCTCCCAGGATCAATTTCAGCCTGCAGTTCTAGAACCATGGTGTGAACCTTGGATTCAGGTGCTCAGCTTCACAGAGGCCCAGGGCAGACCCTGACAACTAAAGTAATATCCATTGACTTGAGGGTGCAATGATGGCCAAGAAGAAGGCATTCTCGGCTGCCACAACCACCACCTGGTAAGCATGATTATGTGCTCTCAACAGTGTGTGGTCACATTTATTCTGATCCTCGCATCACTTGTGCTCAAGTCATTATCCAGCCTGCTTCGTAGTCCAAACTCCGACTCCAAAGCTATCCTGAAATCCAGGGAGACATCTCAGCACCACCGTACCAGAGGGGACACATAGGTGTGACAGTGAGACTTGGGCTTCAGCAAGAGCTCTAGCTGTGCCAAACAAACACTCCCCCCAAAGCATTCATAGATCTTTTGGGGTGGACCATCCTAAGAAGTCCTCTTTTCCTGCAAGGTGTTATAACTTCAGACAAACGAGTCCTTTCATCCAACAATGCCGAATTGCCCATCCCCGCACTGCCATGATGAGCTGCCAACTCCTCCCTTTCCCAGCCATCAATCTGGGCTAATGAACTTTAGCATAACCCTGGACTCCATCTTGGATTTTGGTGTTCAGTTGTATGCAGGCAGAAGGACAGAACCTGAAAACTACAGCCAAGTCCAACTGGCCCACAGAGAAGCAAAGAGTGATGCAAACCTGTTTTTCTTCCTGCAAAGGGCAAACGGAGCCCAGCACTCTGGGGCCGTGGCTCTTTCTCTAGCCTGCCTTTATCAACATGACAATAATGGCTGATGAATCCCCCATGGATTTCGACCCACCAAGTCAATAACAAAAAGAATCCTGGAGAAAACATGGTTAATATAGATACAAACTGAGCCCTCTTGTGTAGGGCTGGGGTGGTGTCTGATCACTCAGCATCTGGGCATTTCTAGGTAAGATCTAATTCTCCTGGTGGGGCTTGTATAGTCACCTCTCCTTCATCTTCTGTTTGTCTCTGACCTAGGAGGGAAGTCTCTCTGTGCTGCTGATGATTTTGCTGCTGTTGCTGCTCTTTTGGATCCTGCTTCAGGCCTCTCTGAGGATGCCGAGGACCACTTGCCCTTTGCCTGCAACTTATGAGCTGCAACCAGACTATTACAGGCCGGGTGACCTCATTGTTGGTGGGAATTTACCACTTGGCAGATATTCTTATGCAGAGATAAAAGACTTCCATGGATTCCCCCAATTAGTGGTCTCCACTGTTCCGGTGTAAGTATCTACAAGAGGGATCTGGGATAGATGGTTGCTTGCTTTGCTCTCAGGTTAGATGGCTCCTTGCAGGGATATTCATCAGTGATGCTGCTGATGTTCAGAATTTCCTGATTTGATTGATTGATTGATGGATTGATTTAATTTCTATACCACCCAATAGCTGGAGCTCTCTGGGCAGTTCACAAAAATTAATTGATTTTATGTCATGACTGACTTTGACCCATAATGAGAGACGTAGACGCAAGGATTATTCTCATTCTGAGGGTTTTGTGGAAGAAGCATGGGAAGAGCTAACCAATAATTTGGTTTCATGTTGACAATCTGGTAATGACTAAGAAATATCCCTCTGCCCTCACCAGACTTCATCTAAGATAGGGAAAGGCCAGAAGTTAGATCTGGATCTACTGGTAGATCTCTGGGTGATTGGCAGTGGATCCACAAGCATTTCTGACTCCAAATTGGGTAATAACAGCAGCAAGAAAGGACTCCTTCCCACCCTCCCAAAATTATTCAGCTGAAATGAAGAAAACTTGGATGTAACTAGGAGTGGGTTTTCTGTCTGAGGCCCGCAGGCTCAATTCAATTCTGCAACTAAAACTGGTTCCCAATCTGGTATTCCAAAATGTTGTTTGGACTACAATGCCCATCTTCTGTGGGGAAATACTGGGGACAATAGCAGTTGTACAGGGGAGTTGTACAGTTGTACACTGGCTAGAGCCAGTTTAGAAGGCCAAATCAACTTTCTTTATTACTTCTTTTATACACATGTCAGAGAAGGCTGTTTAACACTGTTTAACTACAAGCACCCCCTAATGCTGGGTGTGTGAGTGTAAGTAAGTGAAGGCATGAGCTATGGTTACTTGCTTCCTTTCTGGACAGACCTCATGGCACTTGTTGCAGAGGCAAAAGGAGTAGAAGAAGAAGACAGTAGAAGGGGCGGGAGCAGGAAAAAGGGACTGATCAGGCTACAGGACATTCTCTATGGCCCCCTAAGTGTCTGGAGGCATGTAGAGTTTTTCCTATTATCCAACAGTAACAAGGAATCTTGTGACACCTTAAGCACTCACCAACAGACAAGGTGCTACAAGACTCCTTGCTGTTCTTGCTGCAATCAACAAAGGTACCCCCCCGACGACAAAATAACATTCCCTGTCTACTTTTCTATCAATGGCTACTAGTCCGAATGGCCTAATAGTACCTCCAGCCATCTCAGAGGCAGCATACCTATGTCCAGCAGTTCATGAGGAACACACCCAGGAAGGTTCTGTTTCTCTCTTGTCCTCCGTGTTGGTTCCCCACAGGTAGCTGGTCGGCCGCTGTGTGCAGAGAACGCCAGACTAGATGGAGCTGACCCAGCAGGGCTCTTCTTAAGTTCTTATTCCCATATAAAATAGCTTAAGTTTCAGAAACAGGCCTTAGGATATAAACACTAGGTGTTTGGAATGGGAATACTAAGGGGGTGTCTGATTAAGCCCCACTAACACTGTGTTCTCTTATCTATTTTGGGTGTCCCGATGCAATTTTAAACAGAATGGGACCAGTTTAACCAAATTATGGTGTAGCAGAAATCAGAGTCAGAGAGACCACGGAGTGAAGGAAAAAGAGATTCTTCTTTATTTAACGCGCGGGCTTGAGGCTGGAATCGTTTCCAAAGAGCCAGAAGCCCCGAATCACAGTAATACATGACTTTTATAGATATGACAGCAAGCAGTTTCCCCCTCCCCTTCTCTCACGGTTTCTAACTGCGAGGTCTATGAAAATGGGTAATAGGGCATGATTAGCAAAGAATGAGACCTTGATATGTATCCAAGCAATATGCAAGCCAAGCAGAGGACTGGAACATGATATGCCAGTGTCAGAGAGACCCAGTCCTGTTAATAATTTGGGGAATTTCCACATTGCTGTTTCTGCTATCCTATGCCAGCTCAGCAAGGACATTTCTGATTTTTGACATGGCTGCTACATTCCCCCCTTTAATGCATAATTTTATTACAATTATAGCATTTAATTACACAAGAAGTTGGCAAAGCATAACACAGGATTACTATAGCACTTTTACTGTATATCTTGCTGAGCTATTAAAGCATAGCGGGCAGCTGTTTTAGTGGCCGAGGCAGTAAATTGATGTTTCAGGCAACGCATGAACCAGGGGATGCAGGAGCATAACAGCATTCCTACCACTATTACTGGCAATATCAGAACGAACAATGCTTTTAGCCATCTGAGGTCTGGAAGCCAAGAGGTCAACCAATCGAGCCAATCATGTTTTCCTATTGTTATATCTGCCACTATATTACGCAGATTATTGATCTGCATATTTACAGCGTTGCTGTTATCAGTTAAATTAAAACAACAAAGCTTCTGGTGTGACTCACAGCCCAGATGACGGAGAAGGAAAAGATAATCTATACCAGCTCTGTTTTCTAAGACGGCACCTCTTAGGTCACGTAATTCTTTATTTAATAATGACAGAGCTCGTGAGGTGGCATTTATGCTTTTGGCTAAGCTACAGGCTAACCTGTTAATCTCCAGACCATCGGCCAAGGCTAGGCCCGGCACTCCAACCAGAGATGCTGCTAATGCTAGTTTCTCTGAATCAGAGTACAGACTCACATGACTAGTACAGCTGTCAGTCAGCTGGAGCACCCGGGGCTGTCGTTGGCGAATTTTCTCAGGCCATGGGGGAAGGACTGGTACCAGACGGCTAAGGCAACATGGGTAGTTATCAGACAAATTGGCAGGGATGAATGACCAGGTACGGGAACCACAGGTCCAAAACCATCCATGAGGCAGAAGTATATGTGGATAATTAAAGGATATGTTTTGAATTTCATTACAGTGGAAGGGGGGTCCAGGGATAGCTTTACATTTTTCAGAAGATTTTTGACAATTAATCATACGAGCACAAGTGGCATTTATACCAGCTACAATGGGAGTGCGTAAAGTAAATTCAGTAGGAGGCAGAGTTTTTGTAACTGCGCCCCAGTTTGCATTTTGGGAATAAGTCAAATTTATATGATAATGGCTCAACATAGTATCATTTTGAATCCCATCGGGATGCCTACAAACGGGTATTAAACAGGAACTAATGAGTCTATTGGCTGGTATATCTTCTGGCAAACAAAAATGCTTTACTCCAGTGATATTAGCTAAGTGAAGCCAATAATTATCGGCAAACCTTAAGGGCATACTCCCCTCTCCTAAAGCAGGCCCCCCTTTAGCGCACAATACTGAGGAGGTGCAACTTATCACTACTAACATCACAACATACATGTTTAATCTTCTTTGGGATCTGACCGTACGCAGGGCAGCCATTTACCCGGCAAGCTGCAGTAGGGTCTAGTCCCGCTCTTCAATTCTCCAGCTGCAGGTCTGACCGTACGCAGGGGGAACAATTTCCTGGTATGTCCCCAGTAAGGTCTAGCCTGAGTCTTCTTTTACTGCTTTTTCTTTTTCAATACAACTTTTAAAGGATTGTCAGGATTTCTGTTTGCAATCCACTCCCCCCCTTTTGCTCTCTTGACTCGCGTCCAATGTATCCAAGGTTTAACTCCAGCTACTTTTACAGCTGTAGGGGTGGAAAGTATAACAGTATTTGGTCCTTTCCATCTGGGAGTTAAAGGGTCATTTTTCCAATCTTTGACCCACACTTCGTCTCCCGGCTGGAAAGGATGGATTTCAGTAATAGGAATTAGGGGTCTATTTTCCAAAATATACCGACGCTGGGCTTGAAGAACTTTGCCCAGTGCCTGAACCTCTTGGGTTAAACTAACATTGGCCAATTCTTGCAGGTCTCCCTTTAATCCTACTAAAATTTGGGGAGGCCTGCCATACATTAATTCAAAGGGAGACAGACCAGTAGTTTTGTGTGGAGTGCATCGAATTCTGAACAGAGCTAAGGGCAGCATCTCTATCCATTTTCGCTGAGTTTCCTGACACAGCTTGGCTAAGTGGGTCTTGAGGGTCCGATTCATCCTTTCCACTTGTCCAGAACTTTGTGGACGGTACGCACAATGGAGCTTCCACTGAATGCCTAATAAATGGTTAACTCCTTGCAACACCTTGTCAACAAATGCAGGGCCGTTATCGGATCCAATAAATAGGGGTAATCCGTGTCTCGGAATTATGTCTTTCATTAAGGCTTTTATAACTTCACGTGCTTTCTCAGTTCGGGTCGGATAGGCTTCTACCCATCTTGTATAAGAGCACACAAAAACTAGTAGATAACGATAATGGCCTACCCTAGGCTTTTCAGTAAAGTCAACAACTAGGGCCTCAAAAGGAAGAGTGCCAAGTTTCTGAATGCCGGGAGGGGGTCTCTTCCCTTGTCTGGGGTTATTTCTGGAGCATTCTACACATCGCATAGATGCTAAATTGGCATAACTGTGTAGTTCATTGATGTAGACCTGCTTTTGTAGTAGTGCTGCCAGGGCACTTTTTCCCAGATGGGTAGCTTTATGTGCAGTCTGGACAATATTCCAAGCTAGCCGTTGTGGCACATAGATTCGTCCATCTGGCAGTTCCCACCACTTCTGGGCTATTTTCTTAGCTTGCAGGGTCTCAACAGCCATTTGATCTTCTTCTGGAGTGTAGGTTGGACGCACATCTGTCAAGTTAACTTGGAACAACGGGGCTTCCGAGATTGTCATCTCAATTTTTTCTCTATCGTGCTCGTCTCTGAGGGCAACTTGCTTGGCTATGTGATCTGCCCATCGATTGCCTTCTGCCACCTCACTTGTTCCCTTTTGATGCCCTCGGCAATGTATTACTGCCACACATTTGGGGTGCCATACGACATCCAATAGAGCTGATATTTCTGTTATATTTTTGATACCTTGTCCGGTGGAGTTTATTAATCCTTTCTCATGGTACAATGCTCCATGGGCATGGAGGGTGGTGAAGGCATACTTAGAGTCCATATAAATATTGACCGTGAGTCCAGCAGCCAACGTCAGGGCTCGAATTAGGGCAATTAATTCTGCCTTTTGGGCTGAAGTTCCCACAGACAGAGGATTGGCCTCGATAACCTTGTCTTTAGTTACTACTGCATAGCCAGCGTATCTTTTCCCATCTTGGACAAAACTGCTTCCATCAGTAAAGTAGGTGACGTCTGGGTGAGGCCAGGGGCTATCACGCAAGTCTGGATGACTGGAATAAACTTCATCCATAGTTTTGATGCAATCGTGCTCAGGCTGACCTCCTGGTTCTATTGGCAGCAGCGTGGCTGGATTTAAGTTGGATGACACTTCTAACTTGATACGTGGATTTTCACAGAGCATAGCTTGGTACATGGTCATGCGCTCGTTGGTGAACCAATAATTTCCTTTATACTCCATTAGCGTGAGTACTGCATGTGGAACCCGGATGGTTAGTTCTTGTCCCATTGACAACTTATCTGCCTCTTTAACCAGGACGGTGGTTGCGGCAATGGCTCTCAGGCAAGCTGGCCAGCCTTTGGCAACTACATCTAACTGCTTGGATAAATATGCAACAGGTCTCTGCCATGATCCAAGTTGCTGTGTCAGCACCCCTACAGCTACATTGTCTCGTTCATGGACATACAACAGGAAAGGCTTAGCCACATCAGGAAGTCCTAGAGCGGGCGCTTGGAGTAATGCTTTCTTAATATCTATGAAAGCTTGTTTTTGTGGCTCTCCCCACTGAAACGGAGCTGCCTCTGAACCTTTGGTAGCTTCATACAGAGGCTTACTCATTACAGCAAAGTTGGGAATCCAGATTCTACAAAACCCCACAGCCCCAAGGAACTCCCGCACCTGCTTCCTAATAGTTGGCTCTGGCAGGGCACACACAGTCTCTTTCCGTTCAGGACCCAATTCTCGCTGATGTTGAGATACTATGAACCCTAGATATCGTACCTGGGTTTTACAAAGTTGTGCCTTTTTCCGAGATACTTTATATCCTCGTTCCCACAGGAGTTGCAACAGTTCTTGGGTGCTTTGCCAGCATTCGAGTATTGATGCTGCTGCTAAGAGCAAATCATCAACGTACTGCAACAGAACTCTTTTCCCGGGTTCGGAATGAAAATTTTGGAGGTCTTGACTTAGGGCTATCCCGAATAATGTGGGGGAGTTTTTGAAACCTTGGGGAAGATGGCCCCAGGTCAGTTGGGTCTTTCTCCCAGTCATGTGATCTTCCCATTGAAAGGCGAAAATAGCTTGGCTCTTAGGTGCCAGTCGGATACAGAAAAAGGCATCTTTTAAGTCCAAGGTAGTAAAGTGAGTTGCTTCAGATGGAATCAATCCCAACAAGACATAAGGGTTCGGGACCACCGGATGTATCGTCACGGTTGCTTGGTTGACCAGTCTGAGATCTTGCACTGGACGGTAATCTTCTGTGCTGCCGGGTTTCTTGATTGGCAGAAAGGGGGTATTCCATGGAGACTGACATTCTCGAAGGATACCATATTGTAACAGACGGTTTAGGTGCTTCTGAATTCCTAGCACCGCTCGGCGCGGCAGTGGATACTGACGTACGTGCACTGGTATTGCTCCTGGTTTTAATTCAACTACAACAGGGGGCACACATCTTGCCATTCCTGGTGGATTATCTTCAGCCCACACTCCAGGCACATGGAAAGCCTGCCATGGCTCTTCATCAAGTACTGGCATGGTCCAATGTAGCCTCCACTCTTCTTCCTGTGGATATGTGAGTGACAGGAGCTTGCCTTCCTGGGGCCTGCGGAAGGCGACAGCCGTTGTTCCATCTTCTTCAAAGGATATTTGGGCCCTCAGCTTTGACAACAAATCACGTCCCAACAATGGCATAGGGCATTCAGGTAAATATAAAAACTGATGTTCTACTATGTGGCTTCCAAGCCGACAAGTCCGTTGCTGCAGCAAATGCTTTTCTTCTACTGCACCAGTTGCCCCAATCACCCGCACTTTTTGATGGGTGAGGGGAGCAACGGGGTAGGTCACCACTGATGACGCTGCTCCAGTGTCAATCATAAAATCAATATTTTGGCCCCCCACAGTGGCAGTGACCATGGGCTCCCCGGGGCCAAGATTAAAGGGGCCCGGTCTGTCCTATTCAAGACTTTCGGTTGCAGCCATTCCCGTAAAGGGATTCACTTCGTAATTCCCAGTTGATTCTCTTTGCATTTGCCAGTTATTCGGTTGCCAGCATGGCAGCTGTCCCCTCCCTCGTCCATGGTAGCCCCCTCGATTTTCTGCCTGGTACATCGGATTGGTTCCATTTGGACACTCACGCCACCAATGCCCATCTTGTCCACATTGGGCGCACTGATTCCTTCTCAAAAATTCTCTTCTTCCTGCTCTCCCCTTTCCTCGTCCGCGTCCTCTTTGCTCTCTGCCCGGTCCTCCATCTTGCGGACCTACTAGTGCTGCAGCAAGCAGTTCCGCCTTTTTCACCATTCTCTTCTCCTTCTCTTTCTTTTCTTCTTGGTCCCTGTTTACATACACCTTCTGAGCGACTTCTAATAATTCTGTCAAATTCTTCCCAGCAAAACCATTTAACTTTTGTAGCTTTCTTCGAATATCTTTATAACTCTGAGTTACAAAGGCCATATTAATCACTTTCATATTTTCTTGGGCTTCTGGGTCGAGAGGGGTGTACTGGCGATATGCATCGAGGAGACGTTCTAAATATTCTCCAGGTGCTTCGGTTGCTCCTTGCAACACTTCAGAGACTTTTGTCATATTAATAGACTTTTTCATTCCTGCTCTCATAGCTTGTAACAGCAAGGTTTGGTACTGAGTGATGCGTTCTAACCCTGCCGGTAGGTTGGGATCCCAATGAGGATTTTCTAAGGGCACTCTCTCTCTCTCATCCATCCTTGGGGATTTACATAATTTTCTGGGGCTCTTTCTAAGGCGATTTGTTCCATTTGTTGATGGATTCGTCGCCTTTCCTCAGTGGTGAATAATGTCAAAAGCAACTGTTGGCAATCTTGCCAGTTAGGCATATGCAAGGCCATAATGCTGGAGCATAGTTCCACTAGCTCATTAGGCTTTGTGGTATATGAAGCATAATGGGTCTTCCAATTTAGCAAGTCTGAAGTTGTAAAGGGTGCATAAGTGTAGGCTTGGATGGGGATATAATGCTCTGCCGCCTTGGGATCTGGGTTGTGCACCATCTGAGTTGTCTGCCTCAGAGGAAGCAGAGGCTGGGCTTCACTCCCTGACTGCTGAGCCGTAGATGGGCTCAACCCCTCTTCTTTTTGTGAGCACATCTCTGTAAGGGCCGCTGCTGATTTTACTACTTCTTCTATTCAGCCTCTTTTATTAATGCTGACTGAGGTGTAAGAGGGGACTCTCCCGAACCTGTAGAGATGGAAGCCTCAGCAGGCAATATCTGAGAGTTGAGGACTGTAGCTGAAATCGGCGAATTACTGCCCGTGGGGCTTGAAACTGATGGTGTCAATTCCAAGTCGAGGCGCGGGGCAGTGCCTCCGGAAGGGGAGGATGGCAGGGGCTCAGGATTTCGACGAGGCGGTCTTACAGTACCATGGGCCCGGGGTGGAAGCGGGGCAGAAGCGGGTGGAAACGCCGTTAGCTCTGCCAGATCTTCACCCGGGGCTTCTAACACTGGCTGTAGTTTCTTGGCTAATTTTTCTTTTCTGAGCACCAAAACTTTTGCTTGGGATTCTAGGCATTTCTTTAACCACGGAGGAGAAACACGGACTATGGAATCCCACGAGTCTATGTAGGGAAATTGATCAGGGTGCCCAGGGTTCCCAACTATGATGGCATATACACGACTGATTTTGCTGGGCTCCAAAGAGCCTCCAGTAGGCCATCCTACACAAAAGATGGCCACTCTATTTCACATAAAGTTCGCAACCATTGAGGATTCATGGGGGGGTCCCCATAATCTCCATTAAACCTTTCTTAAAATTTGCTAACATACATCCCAAGGGGGTGCAAGGTTTGCTTCCCCCGCCACCCATAGCCTCCCTCCTAAATTGAAGACAGACACAATTAGGGAATGGGATTGGTCAGTGAGTAAGGGGTCTCACTGGCCGACACAAGAGGATTTTACACACCACGCACTTTGCTACTGGCCTGGGCACCCGGACGGTCAACGGTATGCTTCAGAAACCGCCACTCACACAATCATCATTCTCTCCACTGCTTCCATATGTCCCTGCCACCCACTTTTCCCACTTTTTTTTACCAGAGCGGAAAACGGCTTCCCCAGCTTCCTCAGCTTCCTACTGAGTACTGGCGTGCTAGGTACTGGCGCCCACTCGGGGGTGTGATCAGGCCCCCCTTCTACCCGCAAGGAGTAGGTTCTTTTGTATACGTATACCACCAACACTGACCTTTTTCATAAGGCGGGGCCCTCTTTTTTTCTGCCCAGTGGCCTTTCTCCCTAAAGGCGGGGCCCTCTTTTTCCCATATACTTGCCTTTCTCCTGAAGGCTTCCAATGTGGATTTCAACTCAGTTGAAGCTGCAATACAGGCAGGGCTCAAGTTCCTTCCTCCGCTTCCCAAGGTTCTCTTGCCGCTCGCTACCGTTCGGGCGGTCCCAGCTCAGGCTGTCTCCCGTTCATCCAACAAAAAGGTTGGTGGCGCCAAGAAAGGGAGGCATGCGCCGAGCCCGTCTTCCCGGTGTGGCGATCAAGAGCAGGCAACTGCCACCTGTCTGGCTCAGAGCCTGCCACATCCGAGTCACGGCACCATTTATGTAGCAGAAATCAGAGTCAGAGAGACCACGGAGTGAAGGAAAAAGAGATTCTACTTTATTTAACGCGCGGGCTTGAGGCTGGAATCGTTTCCAAAGAGCTGGAAGCCCCGAATCACAGTAATACATGACTTTTATAGATATGACAGCAAGCAGTTTCCCCCTCCCCTTCTCTCACGGTTTCTAACTGCGAGGTCTATGAAAATGGGTAATAGGGCATGATTAGCAAAGAATGAGACCTTGATATGTATCCAAGCAATATGCAAGCCAAGCAGAGGACTGGAACATGATATGCCAGTGTCAGAGAGACCCAGTCCTGTTAATAATTTGGGGAATTTCCACATTGCTGTTTTTGCTATCCTATGCCAGCTCAGCAAGGACATTTCTGATTTTTGACATGGCTGCTACAATGGTATTTGGTAAGGGGCCCAAAAGCCAGAAAGACCCCAACATGCATAGAAAGTGTCACATTTCTTGAATGTAGACACATGGCATGTGGTTACAATTTGTGTCAGGGTTACCTCCCTGGCAGCTCTGACTTTGGGGGCTGATATCCACAGTTGGAGAACTCTTAATAGATATCCCAGAATTTCACTGTATATTTAAATATTTAATTACCTTAAAAAAATGGATGTCTTCCTTCTGAATACCACTTCATGCATCTGAAGCTTACTGTTGTAGTCCCTAGAAGCTGATGCCATAAAGGATGTGCTAGTCATTTAAGTGCCAAGAAATCCTGCTGCAACAGACTAAAACAACATTCCTTCATTCAGCTTGGCTACGGCTTGCTCAACTATGTTCAGGGAGAGAAAAGGGAATTTCCTTCCTTTTATCAAATTGATACCAGTGACATTGCTCAGTGTGTGGGCTTAGTCCATCTGCTCCTGCATTTCCACTGGAACTGGATTGGGCTGGTCGCTCCCGAGGGTGACAGTGGTGAACATTTCATCCAGACACTGACACCAATGCTCAGGCAGGAGGACATCTGTGTGGCCGTCACCGAAATGTTCAACCCAATGGACTCTCTCCATTGGCTTCGAGTACAATCTGGCTCCATTCCTAGTTCTTGGTTTGAGCCCCGAGTGATGATTGTCTTTGGGGACTCCAGTGTTATAGCACATTTAGCATTATGGCTGATGAAATATGAAGGACAGACCAAGACCCCATTCAGGAAGGTCTGGATCATGACGTCCCATTGGGAAATTGCTGCGAAGGGATCCGCCTTAGCTGGCCGATATATACAAACACTCCATGGTGCTTTGCACTTCAGATACCACATAGGGGATGTGCCAGAATTTGAGCATTTTATCAAAACATTAAATCCACTCCAACCACAAGGTGATGTCTTTCTCCGTGAATGGTGGGAAAATATATTTATCTGTATGTTTCTGAAATCAGGCCAAACCCCTCCAAGGGGAAAGAGAAAGTGTACTGGGAAGGAGAAGCTAAAGGACCTGCCATATTCTGTGTTTGAAATGAGCATGTCCAGTCACAGCTACAATATCTACAATGCCATCTATTCCATGGCACACACGCTACATGCCATGTCCTCATCTGTATCCAAACATGCAGTGATGGGAGAAGGCAAGAGTCTCTTGAATATTCAGCCATGGCAGGTAACGTCCACCTTTAGTTTTGTGAGTCTTACAAAAGGTTCCTTGGTGGCTTTTCAATAGACTGATCCTGGAAGCAAAGAGTGAGCCTGGGATAATGTCCATTGCAAATCTCCAAAGAAAGACATCCCCCACGGATTATCTACCTATCATTTCATTTAAAGAGCATTCAGAAGTGAGTAAAGCATAGCAGAGACTTATAGTGCTTGTATATTAATTATAGAGCTCCAACTGTGGATACTGATTAGGGAGAAATCTGGCAAGCCTCTACCCTAAAACACTGTTCTAGAAGCAATATTCCCTCCGAACCCACAGAAGCCAAAGCATCTCTCCCCACAGGTTTCTTCTTGACTGTAGATACTGCCTCCCCAAAGATGCAAGTACTAAAGTAAATGACAGAGTACATGGAAAAAGCAGTCTCCCAAATTAATGGCAATCACAGTATGTTAGAAAACATCAGAACTCACTCAAAATGTCCCTGTTTAAAGAGTCTGTCTTCCATTACAGATTCTTGTCTCTTTGGCGAACGTCCGGTTTATCAACAGTGCAGGGGATGAAGTCTCATTCTCTGAAAATGGCAAGAGATACAATATCCTGAACTGGATTGTCTTCCCAAATGGATCTTTTGCTGCAGTGAAAGTTGGACAAATGGATTCAGGGGCTCCCCCAGGCCAAGTCTTCGCAATTCGCTCTGATGAGATCGTATGGCCTACAGAGGTGGGGCTGAAGTGAATGCTCTGGGGTCATGGGAGAACAGAAGAACGTTGCAGCTCTGTTCCCTGAGAACAGAAGTTGTCTTTCTAGATAAGACATTCAACGTTATTTGTTACAATGCCCTTTATATACCTCCCCTAGATTTAAAAAAATCCTTGAATACATTCTCCACTCTTTATCTAATTGACCTCCCCTTGATCAAATTTATATTTTGTTGGCTGATAATAATGTATATATTACTGCTCTGGTTGCAAAATTTGCCCTGGCTGCAAGTAAATGAAGAGCTAGAAACCAAAGCCATCCATAATGCATCTCAATGTGGGGCTGGAGACGCATTCTTCCCATATAAATTTCATTCTCCTTTATATGTGTTGGTTGGCCTTGTATCCTGTTGGGGAGCTTTTGAATCATGTCAATGTGATTTTGCATTTTTATACTCTTTTTACTCTTGTATTTTTGTTTACTATTTTTACGGTATTGTTCTTACTATTTTTATGGTGTTCCATTTTAGCTTATCCTCTTCTTTGAATTTTATTTTATTTTATTTTAAATATATCAAATTGTGATGGCTTATCGCTTTTAGCAATAAACATAATTCAACAGATAAGTCCAAAGGGCTATTGAGTCTAAGGAGGGGTTGCTGTCCAGTGGTAAAGAACCCTCTTTGCATGCAAATGTCCCAGATTCAGACCCTGACATTTTCAGGGAAGGTCTGGAAATGGGTCCCATGCCCGTAACCCTGGAGAGGTGCTGCCAGTCAGTGCAAATAATATTGGGCTAACTGGACCAAGGTTCTGACTCAGTAGAAGGCAGCTTCCAATGTCCCTGTTTCTGTCTCAGAATATATTTTAAATCAGCCTTGCATCCCAATTGGGACATAAACAAGGTGGGAAGGAGGCATCAAACTGAGATGCATTTGCCAGACCAGGTCACGTTCTCCGTGCATAGAGAGGTATGGAGCTCCATTCTTTTGACGTCACAAGACACAGCCACTGCCAGTATTTGATTTCTGTCTTCAATCTGAGGCTCTTTTAGGAGGGTTAAAAGTAACCTTCAGACATTTGGCCCTCCGAAATTGATCCTATCCATCATGTAATGGGAAACTCTGTTCAGCAATTTTGTCACTGGATAGCCCCAACTGTTGTCATCTCCGTTTTAGAAGACACCCTTTGCAAGGTGTGTGGAGAGGTGCTCTCCAGGGCACCAGAGAAAAGTTCCAGAGGGGAAGCCAGTTTGCTGCTACAGATGTGATCGTTGTCCGGAAGGGACCATTTCTAATTGGACAGGTACCTCTGACTTTGAGAACCATACAAAAGTGCAGAATCTACTGAGGCAAGAGTGGAGCAGGGCCAACGAGAAGATCATAGAAGAAGAGAAGCGTTTGCCATTTTCCTTTGGAATACGTTCTCTATAAATACCTCTTTGGATTGCACATTTCTGTAGTTAACTGGTTTGCAAAGTATTCACAATTTCTTGAAAAATATTCTATTCAAATAATAAAATAATGACTCTCATTAAATTATTAATACTCGCAAGTGGATAATTTTTTGGGGTTTCTTAGATACTCACATTGGCTAATCTCTCCATACTGTATTTTTAAACACCATGCCTCCATCTTCAGATATTTTGGCATCAGACCTGAAGCTGTTTGGGCATTTTATTAAATTAATAGTCACAAGCACAGAATCTGTTGGGTTTTCTTAGATGTTCTCATTGGCTCACCTCCATGCATAATTTTTTAAACACCATGTTTCCAACCTCAGGTGTTTTGGCCTCATTCCTGAAGCTGTTTGGGCAGAACACAGGTCAGGGCAGGTATGGAGCCGATGTCAAACATATTGCCTTTCTTTCTGTAATGATTTATTTCACCTCTTCCCCAGCCTCTGCACCAGCACATCTCCTCTGAAGAAAGTGCATAATCTTAAGAAAATGACAGTATTTCTTATTTGTTTGCCCATTCAGAAGGCACTGCAGGTAACAGATAATGGTTACATTCTTACAGTTGCCAGTTTGTAATTTGTAGTTACAGAATATGGGTTTTTCTTCTTTTCAGAATATTGAACCTAAGTCTGCTACAGGGGGCCATCATATGGAGGTGAAAAAAAAGGCATTTTGCATGTTTTCTGACTTTATTAGGAAGTAGGGATGTCAGAGGATTCAGCCACGGATCTCAGTGAGGCCGAATGCCAGTGCATTCAGCCCCCTGAAATCCGTGGTGCAACGAAGCCCCCCCCACCCCGCAAAAGGCACGTGAAATGGAGCACTTACCTGGTGCCGTTTGTGCTGCTTTGCGAATGACGGCCGCATCTGCGGCCGCCATTCGCTCCCCCATTTTTGCCATGATAGGCTATATAAATACTTACGTAGCCTATCACGGCTAACGCAGGGACACCATTTGCGTCCCTGCCGATGCTGTGATAGGCTATGTAAATATTTACGTAGCCTATCATGGCAAAAAAACAGGAACGCAAATGGCGGCCGATGTAGCCACAGCCATTTGTGTCCGCAGGCTCCGCATGCCTGCGAATGCACCTGGCTGGCGGCTCCGTGGAGTTGCCGTGGAGCAGAGCCAGCCAGGTGAGGATTTCAGGGGGAGGCGCGGAGCGCCTCCCCCCCCCACGAATCACCGCTTCGAAAAGGTAAGTGACTTTCGCACATCCCTATTAGGAAGTATGATGCTGAAGCTTACACAGGAAATACTAGAAGGGAAGTTGTACCATTAGGTGTATAGTAAGCTAGGGAATGGATACTTCTTTCTTTGTGGGCTGAACGGTCCCCACATAAAGAACATCTATGTCATATTTGAGATACTTCAGTAGCTTCTGCTCATTCCAGATGCAGATCACTGTGACCCATGCCCAGAAGATCAACACGCAAACAGGAAGCAAGACCGGTGTATCCCAAAGAAGACCCACTTCCTTTCCTATCAAGAGACACTGGGTATCATTTTAGCTTCTCTGGTTCTTTTCCTCTCTCTGATCACATCTCTAGTGCTGGCAACTGTCATTAAACACCGCAACACGCCAATCGTCAAAGCCAACAACCAAGACCTCACCTACATCCTCCTCATCTCTCTCCTGCTCTGTTTCTGCTGCTCCTTCCTGTTCATTGGTCGACCCATGACATTCACCTGTCTTCTGCGACAAACTGCCTTCAGCATCACCTTCTCCATTGCTGTTTCTTCCATTTTGGCAAAAACCATCATGGTGGTTCTGGCCTTCATGGCCACCAAGCCAGGAAACATGGCAAGAAAACTCTTGGGGAGACACCTGACAAACTCCATTGTCTTGGCCTGTCCCCTCATCCAAGCTGTGATCTGTACTGTCTGGCTGGTGACCTGTCCCCCATTCCCAAACTTGGACTTCCATTCCCTGACAGGAGAGATCATAGTGGAATGCAATGAAGGCTCAGCCTCCATGTTTTACGCTGTCTTGTGCTACATGGGTTTCCTGGCTCTTGTCAGTTTCATGGTGGCTTTCCTAGCAAGGAAATCGCCAGACAGCTTCAATGAAGCAAAGTGTATCACCTTCAGCATGCTGGTCTTTTGCAGCGTTTGGGTCTCCTTTGTGCTATCCTACTTGAGCACCAAGGGGAAGTCCACAGTAGCTGTGGAGATCTTTTCCATCTTGGCCTCTGGTGCTGGTCTCCTGGGTTGCATCTTTTTCCCCAAATGCTATATCATTGTGTTCAGGCCCAATCTTAACACCAGGAATCATCTTATAAGGAAAACAAATTAAGGCATCTAACACTTTGGAGCATGCCCAGAGAGTTTAGTTTCAGGTCAAGTATATCTATTTTTGGAGGCAAATAAAAGTATTCAGAAATTGATGTGGTAGGTCTTTTGTTAAGAAACAGAGTTCTTTCCACACTGGGGCCGTTGCCCACTGCCGAGAACAACAACAACAAAGTCAACTAGAAGCACACTTTAAAACAACTGTCTGTGTGGGGCTTTATTTCCCATTTTAAAAAATCCTGCGATTGTTGAACTATCTTAAAATGGTGTTCATTCCACGCGCTATCCAAAATTAGTGTTATATATGACATATGGCAACTGCAACAAAACACTGCAAAGTATCTTCAACTCCTAAGAGTTTAGTTTTCCTTCCAGCCAGTCATATCCTCCTCTGGGATACTCTCAGTTGTGTGGAGCTCAATTTCACTGTCAGGAGAGCATTCCACTCCCCCCACGACACTCTCATTTCTGCTTTTTCCCTTTCAGGTTTCTGTAGCTATTTAGTATGTTCAGTTCTTCCTATTAGGTTGCTTTGGGGGGCAGGATGTTATTTTTTATTTTATAATTTTTTGCTAATTCTCCAAACCTCAGGTTCCTCCAAGCATCCTGCTACCGCCCCCTTCTTTCTCAGTAGCCCCATTTGGTTCAGCTTCTATTGGCAGTCACAACCTGGCATCAGTAGTAGAGGGGGTGATCCCTGTGGTAGGAATATATTATGCTAAATTATGGGTAATATCAGCTACCCCCATATTTGCAAGGGGGGAACATGAAGTGTTTGAGTATGTTATTTTGGCAAAACTGGATAATTCTCTTGAGCGGAGAGACAGCAGTATAACAGATTCCCTCAAAACTGGGGAATGTCTATTCAATACTAGGGGGGAAAAGAGTGCAATCCTATACATGTCTTCTGATCACCATGTTGTTTAAAAGCATGGCAATTGCAATGGGCGTGGATGGGCCCCGGTAAGTTGCAGGCCACTTGCTGAGCATGGGGGGGGGGACTGAGCGCGGTCTGGGGGCTGGTGAGCGGGGGCAGAGGCTGGGTGGGTGCCCGGAGAACCTAGATGGGTTGGGGCTCATCCATCCCTAGGGACAACTGAGGGAGAAAAATGCTGACCCCAAACTAGTGTGTGGCACCCAGTGCCCACCATAACCATATTCTCTGAAAGGGGATGGAGGGGAAAATTAAATGAGATACACAAAACAAAACTAGGATTTCTTTAACAATGAAGAGACAGGAAGGAAATCTAACATTCAGATGGATGAAAAACAGAATGTCTCCAAAGAATAACACCGCAGGAACTGAGTCCAACAGTTATATGGTCCACAAAGTTTGTGTGATTTCTTCAGACCTGTCTCTAGGACTGCAGTCCAGGACTAGAGGTAACTGCACAGTCTCCGAGGAAGGAGAGAATGCTCCCCTTGCTGCTCTCTTTCCTGGTCTTTTCACAGACACCTTCGGATCGCTCCGTCTTCCCTGTTTCCTCAGGAACCTTTTCCACAATCTTTGTTGCCATTTTTCTCGCCTGAGTAAAAAACAAAACAAAAACAAAAAACCCATCAGCATCATACGGGCTTGAATTTGGGGGATCCCAGCCAAGGGATGCACCTCCCCAGGTGACATGAAGAAAGGGCTACCTTAAAATAGAAATATGGGAAGCTCCCTCACACAGGGTCAGGCCCTTGGTCCACATCATTCAGTGTTGTCTGTTCCCACCTTCCCCAACCAGGTGTCCAGGGGCCCTTTCGTCAGGCCCACCCAGAATGGCCAAGGGTCAGGAATAGTGGGGGTTGATGTCCCAAACATATGGAGGACACCAGGTTGGGGGAAAAAATGCCAACACTGACTGCATCAGCTCTCCAGGGTTTCAGACAAGAGTCTTTCCTAACCCTGTCTGGAGAAGCTGTGGATCAAACCTGAGACCTTTTGCATGCCAGTTGTGTGCTCTCCCACTGAACAATGACCCTTCCCTGCCCACCTGTCCAACTAGCTCAGCTCCCCCATCCTCCACTCCTAAGTGATCTGAGATTCATATCAGAGGAAATGGAGAGAGGGAATGGAAGCATGTTGAAGGTGTGTGTGCAGGGGGGGAGGGAAATGTGGGCAACTTAGAATCTGGCCAGACTTTGGCACCATCACAATTGTATTTCTCCAGTGGCATCTGAAGGGCTCAAGAACCCCCAATCATCACACATTTTGCATCTCCTCTTTGGAAGGGCTGAACGCTTTCTGGAGTCTCAACTGTAGTTGAACCTGGAGATGTTTTGCATTCCTGGTATAATTGGTGTAGAACAGCTCTCCTTTTCCTGGCACTGTCCAGATCTTTTGGACTTCAAGTACCATCATTCTGAGCTACCATAGCCAATGGCCAAACTGGTTAGGAATTATGGGAGTTCCAGTCAAAAACATCTGGAAAGCCCCAGATTGGGTAACACTGGCATACACGATGCTACCTGGTGCCTGAGGAGTCACCAAAAATACTGAATGCCAGGTGTCGATTACATTGTAGAAGTGGGTCATCTGAGAAAGGGTCAAGGCAGCATGTCAACCAAGATGTGTTTCAAAGCCCAATTGAAAGTGCTGGTTTTTACCTTTAAAGCCTTAAAAGGTTTGGGACCAAGTTACTTGAAGGATTGCCTTTACCCATATCAGCCTGCCCACACTTTAGGATCAGAAAGAGAGGCTCTTCTCATTTGCCCACCCATGAGAGCAGTCAGGTGGGTGATCACATGTGAGAGGGCCTTCTCTGCAGTGGCCCCACACCTTTGGAACAAGCTGCCATTGGAGGTCCATCATGCTCTGTCATTGCAGGCTTTTAAGAAGACCTTGAAAACATATTACTTTACAATGGCCTTCTCTTGATAGGACTTCTGTTGTTGCTGTTAATGCCATTGTTGCACCTGGTTCTATTGTTGGCTTTTATTGTTGTTTTTATTGTTTTTATGTTTTTATCGTTTTTAATATTTTAATTGTTTTTATGTATTTTTTTGCTGCAAGCTGCCTTGGGAAGGCTTCTGCCCTGAAAGGCAGCGGCCAAGAAATGTTTTAAATAAATACATAAACTAAAAGGCCTGAATGTTCTTCCAGGTAAACTTCCGAAGGATCAATTTGGGGGTGGAATTCTAGCACTCAACCAGAATATCTCTCTGGGGATGGGAGGGGAAGGTCCATGCTGCCTTGACTCCTGAGATGTGAACCTTGGATTTCGGTGCTCAGCGTCACACAGGCCCAAGGGTGAACACTGACGACTCAAGTCAAATCCATCCACGTGGAGGTGTAATGGTGGCCAAGAAGTTGGCCTTCCTCGCTGCCACCACCACCACCAGAACCACCTGGTACATGTGATATTGTGCTCTCAGCTGTGCAGAGTCCTGTTTGTCTTGATCCTCAGGCCACTTGAGCTCCAGCTGTTATCCAGGCCACTTCACAGCCCAAAGCTTTCCTGAAATCCAGGCAGCCATCTGAGCTCCACAGTGCCAGAGAGGGGAGGCTTACGTGTGACAGTGAGAATAGGCACTCCGCAAAACAAAAACTTCCCCAAAGCATTCAGGAATCCCTGACATTCTGTTGGCCTTTGCTTGAGATCCATGCTGATAGGTCCTCTGCACCCTGCATGAAGTTATAAGTGCAGGCAGACCTTTCATTTAACCCAGCAATGTGTTATTGCCCAGCCCTGCAGTGCTATGACCAGGTGCCAATTCCTTCAGTGCAAATAAGCTTTGGCATAAACTTGGACTCCACCTTGGGTTTAGGTGCTCAGATTTACACTAGGGATGTACGGAGTCACTTACCTTTTCGCAGCTTGGCTTCGCGGTGGGGGGGAGGCGCTTTGCTTCTCCCCCCGAAATTCAGGCTGGGGGGGAGGCGCCCCGCCTCGCCCGGCCGAAATTCAGGCCAGGAAGAAGCGCCCCGTCTCCCCGGCCGCGAAACAAAAAGTAAAAAAAAAAAAAAAAAGACCCCGTGATAGGCTACGTGACGATTTACATAGCCTATCATGGCTAGATTTCCAAAGTCAGCCGTGATAGGCTACGTAAATCGTCACGTAGCCTATCACGGGTGACTTTTGAAAAAAAAAAAGCCCGTACGCAAATAGCGTGCCCTTATTTTCGCCATAGTCTACGTAAATCTTTACGAAGACTAGACGTGCCAAAATAAGGAACGCAAATGGCGGCGCCCCATGGGCACCCCATTTGCGTACGCGCTTTATTTATTTTTTTTCAAAGTCACCCGTGATAGGCTACATGATGATTAATGTAGCCTATCACGGCTGACTTTGCAGATCTAGCCGTGATAGGCTACGTTAATCGTTACGTAGCCTATCACAGGGGTGTTTTTTTTTTCTTTTGAAGTTCGCGGCCGGGGAGACGGGGAGCTTCTCCCCGGCCTGAATTTCGGCTGGGCGAGGAGGGAAGCCTCCCCCCCCCGGCCTGAACTTCGGGGGGAGCAGCGAAGCGCCTCCCCCCCACCGCGAAGCAAGCTGCGAGACCAGGTAAGTGACTTTCGCACATCCCTAGCAGGAGATACCATTGTTGGTGGGAATTGACCACTCCACTTGGCAGTTACCAGTATGTAAAGAAAATAGACTTCTCTAGTTCACCCTGATTCCAGGTCTATGTTCTTCGAGAGTACGTTTCTACAGACAGGATCTGGGATAGATGTTTGCCTTCTTTGCTTTCAGTTTAGAGGGCACCTTCCAGAGTTATACATTAACGATGCTGCTGAAGCTCAAAATGTCCTCATTTGATATATGCATCTCACAGGCTTGTCGTGATTGGCTTCAACCTGTCCTGACAGTCAGAGACTTGAGGGTCCTTCTCCAGCTTCATTCTGAGTGTTTATTTGCAAGGAGCAGAGGCAGAGATAACGGATAACTTGGTTTCATGTTGACAATCTTGTAATGACTAAGAAATGTCCCCCCGCCCCAAGTGGTGACTTTTTTGCACCAGCCCCCAGTTGTGGGATCTCAATGTTAGGGATGTACGAAAGTGACTTACCTTTCGCGGATTATGTGGATGGGGGGGAGGCATTCTGTCCCTCCCCCCAGAATCCTGGACAGCGGGGGAGGTGATCTGTTCCTCCCCCCTGAAATCCTCGATGGCTGGCTGTGCTCCGCGGCAGCTCCGTAGAGCAGCCGGCCAGGCCCAGCCCAGGCCAGAGCTGTCCACAGCCAGATTTCCAGTTGCGGAGGGTTCTGGGAAAAACAACAACAAGACTGCGTACGCAAATGGTGGCAGCTATGGCCACCACCATTTGCATTCCTTATTTTTGGCCGTCTGAATCTACGTAAATATTTACGTAGACTATGACAGCGAAAATAAAGGGGAACTCAAATAGCGTAGCGGGCGCTATTTGCGTCCCTTTTTTATTCACCGTTTTAGCCTATGTAAATCTTTATGTAGGCTAAAATGGCGAATAAAAAAGGGACGCAAATAGCGCCCGCTACACTATTTGCTTTCCCCTTTATTTTCACCATCATAGTCTACGTAAATATTTATGTAGACTAAGATGGCCAAAAATAAGGAACGCAAATGGCGTCATTTGCGTATGCGGTTGGTTTGTTTTTTCTAAACCCACCCTGCCATGATAGGCTACGTAAAGATTTACGTAGCCTATCACATTGTGTGTGTTTTTTTTAAACCCAGCCATGATAGGCTATGTAAATCTTTACATAGCCTATCACGTCTTTTTTTTTTTTAACAAGACTGGAAATGGCGGCGGTGGCAGCCAGTCGGAAGACCAGCCGCTGCCGCCACCAGCCCCTGCCACCACCGCGAATCCTGGCTGGCCGCCGTTTGCGTCCCTGCAATCAGCCGTGATAGGCTACGTAAATGTTTACGTAGCCTATTACGGCTGAGTAAAAAAAAAAAAGGAGTAAAAAAAACACAAAAAACCATGCGTACATAAATGGTGGCACCCATGGGCGCCACCATTTGCGTTCCTTATTTTGGCACGTCTGGTCTACATAAACATTTACGTAGTTTGTTGTTGTTGTTGTTCAGTCGTTCAGTCGTGTCCGACTCTTCGTGACCCCATGGACCATAGCACGCCAGGCCTTCCTGTCCTGCACTCTCTCCCGGAGCGTGCTCAAGTTCATATTCATTGCATCCGTGATGCTATCTAGCCATCTCATCCTCTGCCGTCCCCTTCTCCTTTTGCCTTCAGTCTTTCCCAGCATCAGGGTCTTTTCCAGGGAGTTTTCTCTTCGCATTAGGTGGCCAAAATATTGGAGCTTCAGCTTCAGTATCTGTCCTTCCAATGAGCATTCAGGGTTGATTTCCTTTAGGATGGACTGATTTGACCTCCTTGCAGTCCAGGGGACTCGTAAGAGTCTTCTCCAGCACCACAGTTCGAAAGCATCAATTCTTCGGCGCTCAGCCTTCCTTATAGTCCAGCTCTCACAGCCATACATTACTACTGGGAAAACCATAGCTTTGATTACACGGACCTTTGTCGGCAAGGTGATGTCTCTGCTTCTTACTATGCTGTCTAGGTTGGCCATAGCTTTCCTCCCAAGGAGCAAGCGTCTTTTAATTTCATGGCTACAGT
Source organism: Heloderma suspectum (assembly GCF_057233095.1). Lineage (NCBI taxonomy): Eukaryota > Metazoa > Chordata > Lepidosauria > Squamata > Helodermatidae > Heloderma > Heloderma suspectum. Next base: position 361,999,795 of record NC_139459.1, on the reverse strand, counting down.
CACCGTCTGTGGTGATCTTGGAGCCCAAGAAAGTAAAATCTGTCACTGCTTCCATTTCTTCCCCTTCTATATGCCAGGAAGTGATAGGGCCAGATGACATGATCTTAGTTTTTTTAATGTTGAGTTTCAAACCAGCTTTTGCACTCTCCTCTTTCACCCTCAACAAGAGGCTCTTTAGATCCTCTTCGTTTTCTGCCATTAGGGTGGTATCGTCTGCATATCGGAGGTTGTTGATAATTCTCCCGGCAATCTTAATTCCGACCTCTGATTCATCCAACCCGGCATTTCTCATGATGTACTCTGCATATAAGTTAAATAAACAGGGTGACAATATGCAGCCTTGTCATACTCCTTTCCCAATTTTGAACCAATCGGTTGTTCCATGTCCGGTTCTTACTGTTGCTTCTTGACCCTCGTACAGGTTTCTCAGGAGACAGGTAAGGTGGTCTGGTACCCCCATCACTTTCAGAATTTGCCACAGTTTGTTGTGATCCACACAATCAAAGGCTTTAGCGTAGTCAATGAAGCAGAAATAGACGTTTTTCTGGAATTCTCTTGCTTTCTCCATGATGCAGCGAATGTTGGCGATTTGATCTCTAGTTCCTCTGCCTCTTCGAAACCCAGCTTGTACTTCCGGTAGTTCTCGGTTCGCATACTGCTGAAGCCTAGCTTGTAGGATTTTGAGCATCACCTTGCTGGCATGTGAAATGAGCGCAATTGTGTGGTAGTTTGAACACTCTTTGGCGTTGCCCTTCTTTGGAATTGGAATGTAAACTGACCTTTTCCAGTCTTGTGGCCACTGTTGAGTGTTCCAGATTTGTTGGCATATTGAATGCAGCACTTTAACAGCATCATCTTTTAGGATTTTAAATAGCTCGGCTGGAATACTGTCATCTCCGCTAGCTTTGTTGTTACTAATGCTTCCTAAGGCCCACTTGACTTCACTCTCGAGGATGTCCGGCTCAAGTTCAGTAACCGTACTATCATGGCTATCAGGGACATTCAGATCTTTCCTGTATAGTTCTTCTGTGTATTCTTGCCACCTCTTCTTAATCTCATCTGCTTCTGTTAGGTCCCTGCCTTCTTTGTCCTTTATCATGCCCGTCTTTGCACAAAACGTTCCCTTGAGATCTCCAATTTTCTTGAAGAGATCTCTAGTCTTTCCCATTCTGTTGTTTTCCTCGATTTCTTTGCATTGTTCATTTAAGAAGGCCTTCTTGTCTCTCCTTGCGATTCTCTGGAACTCTGCATTCAGTTGGGTATATCTTCCCCTTTCTCCCTTGCTTTTCGCTTCCCTTCTTTCGTGAGCTACTTGTAAAGCCTCATCAGACAGCCACTTGGCTTTCTTGCATTTCTTTTTCTTTGGGACGGATTTCGTTGCTGCCTCCTGAACAATGTTACGGACCTCCGTCCATAGTTCCTCAGGCACTCTGTCTATCAGGTCTAATCCCTGAAATCTATTCCTCACCTCCACTGTATATTCATCAGGGATATGATTTAGGTCATACCTGAACGGTTTAGTGGTTTTCCCGACGTTCTTCAATTTAAGCCGAAATTTTGCAAGAAGCAGCTCATGATCTGAGCCACAGTCAGCTCCAGGTCTTGTTTTTACTGACTGTATGGAGCTTCTCCATCTTTGGCTGCAAAGGACATAATCAATCTGATTTCGATATTGACCATCTGGTGACGTCCATGTGTAGAGTCGCCTCTTGTGCTGTTGGAAAAGAGTGTTTGCTATGATCAGCATGTTCTCTTGGCAAAACTCTATTAGCTTTTGTCCTGCTTCATTTTGTACACCAAGGCCATGCCTGCCTGTTATCCCGGTGATTTCTTGACTTCCTACTTTAGCATTCCAATCCCCTATGATGAAGAGGACATCTTTTTTTGGTGTTAGTTCTAGAAGGTGTTGTAGGTCTTCATAGAACCGATCAACCTCAGCTTCCTCGGCCTCAGTGGTTGGGGCATAGACTTGAATTACTGTGATGTTGAATGGTTTGCCTTGGATTCGTACTGAGATCATTCTATCATTTTTAAGATTGTACCCCAGTACTGCTTTTCCCACCCTTTTGTTGACTATGAGTGCTACTCCATTTCTTCTAAGGGATTCTTGCCCACAATAGTAGATATGATGGTCACCTGAATTAAATTCGCCCGTGCCTGTCCATTTGAGTTCGCTGATTCCCAAGATGTCGATGTTCAATCTTGCCATCTCATGTTTGACCACCTCCAGCTTACCTTGATTCATTGATCTGACATTCCAGGTTCCTAAACAATATTGTTCTTTACAGCATCGGATTTTCTTTTCACCGCCAGACACATCCACAGCTGAGTGTCCTTTCGGGTTTGGCCCAGCCGCTTCACTCTTTCTGGCGCTACTTGGAAATACCCTCTGCTCTTCCCCAGTAGCATATTGGACACCTTCCGACCTGAGGGGCTCATCTTCCGGCGTCATCTCTTTTAGCCTTGTGATACGTTCCATGGGGTTTTCTTGGCAAGAATACTGGAGTGGGTTGCCATTTCCTTCTCCAGTGGACCACATTTTGTCAGAACTCTCTGCCATGACCTGTCCGTCTTGGGTGGCCCTGCACGGCATAGCTTATGGCTTCACTGAGTTACGCAAGCCCCTTCGCCACAACAAGGCAGTGATCCATGAAGGGGATTTACGTAGACTATGGCGAAAATAAGGGGAACGCAAATAGTGTAGCAACTACTCTATTTGTGTTCCCCTTATTTTCACCGTAGTCTATGTAAATGTTTACGTAGACTAGATGTGCCAAAATAAGGAACGCAAATGGCGGCGCCCATGGGTGCCGCCATTTGCGTACGCCCGGTTTGTTTTTTGTTTTTTACTCAGCTGTGATAGGCTACGTAAACATTTACGTAGCCTATCACGGTATTTTTAAAAAAATCTAGCCGTGATAGGCTATGTAAATGTTTACGTAGCCTATCACTTTTTTTGTTTTTTGTTTTTTTTTACTGGAAGTGGCAGCGGCGGCTCAAGGTAAGCTCACACAACGTAAGTCCCGTCCCAGGGGTGGCGGGGGGGGTGGCAGACCGTTTCGCCACCAATTTCAGGGGGCCGAATGCACTGGCATTCAGCCTCCCCAAGATTCATGGTGAAATTCTCTGACATCCCTAGTCAGTAGTATATTTATTGCAATGGCAAAGCTTTCACACAAAAACTTCAAATATACCGAAATACGCATTACATTCAGATAGGGGCGGCAGAGAATTCCGCCACGGATCTCGGTTTGGCCGAATGCCAGTGCATTCGGCCCCCCGAACTCCGTGGCAGAACGGCCTGCCACCCCCCGCCCCCCCGCGGATCCCCCCCCGGGACGAGACTTACCTGGGGCGGATGTTCCGGGTGGCGGTGGTTCCGGCGGCGGCTCTGGCGGTGGTGGCAGCTGGTCTTCCAACCGGCTGCCGCCGCCGCCATTTCCAGTCTTGTTAAAAAAAAAAAAAAAGACGTGGTAGGCTAAGTAAATCATATTTACATAGCCTATCATGGCTGGGTGGGTTAAAAAACACACACACAAAACTGCAAACACAAATGGCGGCGGCTACGGCCGCCGCCATTTGTGTTCCTTATTTTTACCCATCTTAGTCTACGTAAATATTTACGTAGACTATGACGGTGAAAATAAAGAGGAACGCAAATAGCGTAGAGGGCACTATATGCGTCCCTTTTTGATTCGCCGTTTTAGCCTATGTAAAGATTTACGTAGGCTAAAATGGTGAATCAAAAAGGGACGCAAATAGCGCCCGCTATGCTATTTGCGTTCCCCTTTATTTTCACCGTCATAGTCTACGTAAATATTTACGTAGATTCAGACAGCCAAAATTAAGGAACGCAAATGGCAGCAGCCGCAGCCGCCGCCATTTGCGTATGTGGTTTCCCCCCCCCCCAGAGCCCTCCGTGGCCGGAAATCCGGCTACGGACGACTCTAGGCTGGGCTGGGCCTGGCCGGCTGATCCGCAGAGTTGCTGGGAGCACAGTCGGCCATTGAGAATTCCGCGGGGAGGGATGGAACGCCTCCCCTCCCACCATCAAGTCACTTTTGTACATCCCTACCAGACTAGCTCCCCTCTTGGAGAAGAAATACCAAGAAAGGAAAAGAAGAGAAAAGCTGTATACTCAATTATCCATATCATTTGACATATATGTTAAGTGTTATTTTGGATCAGAAAAGACTCAGCAGTTCCCTGTAGCTGCCCTCTAAAGTGAGCAAGACAAAATTAATAGAGCTGCCTGGACAGCTCCCCTCCTTCAAGACAGACCACTGGTCCATCTAGTTCAATCTTGCATACACTGCAGAGGCTTTCTTTCCCTGTTCTACCTGGCAATTCGGCCAGGGATTGGTTTTGGGGGCTACAATGTGCACTTCAGGATGGGACAGTGGCCGAGAAGTAGGGTCTTTCCCTGGGGCTCTGGAAGCAAACAGTTCATACTGGGGGCAGGACCGACATTAACAAACTGAAGGTAGTAAAATATCCTCCTGATGCACTTGAGAGTCATCTTCATCCCAAGGTGCCCAGCCCAGGAGTGGCCACCTTGAAGATGGTTGTTTGGTCTCTCTTTGGTTCAGGGGACACAGTTATGGGCAGACGTAGAAGCTGCCGTAGTAGAGAAAGATATTTAAAGTTTCTAGAATCTGTTGGCATACAGGACTAACAAGATATCGGAAGGATTTCAGGCCCACATGATAAGAGAACGGTGGGGTGCACATTTCACACAAGTCTCTAACTGTACAGAAGATCTGGAGGCTATGCTATTTCCACAGATAAAAGTCCCTCAATGGGATGAAAGGAAGATAGGAAGTTTCTTCCTCTGAGATAAAAAGACTTTGAAGGAAGCTGCATATGTACACTCAGTACTGCATATATATATATATAAGCTCAGTACTGTCTGTACTAGGAACGGGCACAACTTTTGGCCTGCGGGAACATTTGGCAATTTCAGAACGTGTTCTGGGAATCACCACAACATGGGTAACCTGCAGATGAAAGCATCAGATTGTAGCCCCCTGCCATCTTCCTTTCCTAAAAGCATCCTTGAGACCCATGTGTGGCTCAGGGACATTAAGAGCGAAAAAGGAAGGGCCCTCACGCGGCTTGGAAGGCAGCCCAGACACCAGTAAGGAGCGCAAGCACGTCCGCGCATGCATGCATGTGTGCGTGTGTATCTCTATATAGATGAAAGAAAACGTAGGAGGTGTAGTTCATCTTGGCTGGGATCATGGAAGTTCCCTGGGCACACTAGTTCCCATGCATGCCACGTTGTCTGTGTTGATTGGCAGTGGCTCTCCAGGGTTTCAGAAAAGAGTCTTTCCCAATCCTAAGTAGAGGTGCTGTGAATTGAACCCAAGACCTTCTGCATGCAACGTTTGTGCTCTTCCGATGAACAGTGGCCCTTCCCTGCCTCCCTGTCCTTCTAGATCAGCTCTTACAGCCTCCCTTCCTATGTGGCTGGAGGTTCATACCAGAGTAAATTAGGGGGAGAGCAAACAGAGAGCAAATTATACCAATTCATCCTTGGTATAATTTGTATAGACCAGCTTTCCCCACCTGGTGCTCTCTGTATGTGTTGGACTCCAGCTCCCATTATTACCAGCCACCATCACCAATGGCTGTACTGGTTAGGAATGGTGGGGTTTCCTGTCCAATCCATCTGGAGGGCACCAGGTTGGGGAAGGCTGGTAGAGATAATGGTATCTGCAACCTGGAAAATTGCCAAGAAGACTGAATGCCAGGCATCCAAGAGAGTGTAGAGGTGGCGGAGACAGAGTTGAGGCAACACGTCATCCTTGGACTAAGGGTTCCCCCAGGCAACTTTCCACAGTATCAAAACAGATCCAGAATTCAACCACAGCATCTGTCTGGGTATGGCAGGGGAAGGTCCATGATGGCTTGACTCCTGAGATGTGAACCTTGGATTTACAGTAGCTGCTCAGTGTCACCCTGGCCCAAGGGGAGGCAGTGAAAACAAAATTCAAATCCATCAGTTTGAGGGTGCAATGGTGACAGAGGAGTAGGTCTTCTTCACTGCTGCCACCCCCCATTGTAGGCATGATAATGTCCTCTCAAGGGTGCTTGGTCGCATTTATTCTGATACTTGCTCCACTTGAGCTCTAGCCATTTTCTGGCCTGCTTCATAGCCAGAAACTCTCCTGAAATCAAGGGAGCCACCTGAACTCTGAATGACCAGATGGGATGCTTAGGTGGGAAACTGAGACTTGGGCATTGGCAGGGACACAAGCCATGCCAGTCAGGGACTCCCCCAAAGCACTCAGGGACCCCTCAGATGCATAGGGTTTTGGGGGTGGACCATTGGAATGGGTCCTCTGCCCCTGCAAGGTATTATAACTGCAGACACACCAGACGTTTCATCCATCAGTGCCTTATTGTTCATCCCAGCACTGTTATAATCAGGTGCCAACTCCTCCCTTCCCCACTCCTCAGTTTTGGCTAACAAACTCTGGCATAAGCCTGGACTCCATCTTGCAATTCGGAGTTCAACTTCACACAGAACCAAGTTTGAAACCAACTGAAGTCAAATCCCTGAGCCTGTCTGCCTGAGAGACAAGCAAAGAGTGATGCAAACATGTTTTTGTCCCTTCGTCCGAAGTGCAGAGGGAGCCCAGCACTCTGGGGCTGTGGTTATTTCTCTGGCCAGGAACTCTCAAATTACAGTAATTCTTGTTGAATCCCCCATGGATTTCCACCCAGCAAGCCAAGAACAAAGAAATCCGGGGGGGGGGGTGCTTAACATAAATACGCCCTGAGCCCTTCCATGTGGGGCTGGGGTGGTGTGTGATCATTTGGCACCTGGTCATTCCTGGCTAAGATATAACTCTCCTGCTGAGGCATGTTAATCTGCTCTCTTTCATGTCCCCTTTGTCTCTGACTGTGAAGGGAAGAGCTCCCTGTGCCCCTGAAGGTTGGCTCGGCCTGCTGCTCTTATTTTGGCCCCTGCCTCAGGCCACCCAGAGGGTGCTGAGGACAAGGTGCCTTTTGACCAGGTCTTATCTACTGCAAGAAGACTATTACAAGCCAGGAGACCTCATTATCGGTGGGAATATACCACTCGGCAGTTATTATCCCACGGAGACATGTGACTTTACGAAATTACTCCCATCACCATTTACCTATTTTGATAGGTAAGTTTCCACAAGAGGGATCTGTGACAGATGCTTGCCTGATTTGCTTTTACATTAGAAGGTTCCTGCCGGGGACGTGTCTCAGCCATGCTGCTGATGTCTGACATTTCCTGATTTGAAATATGAATCTGAGAGGCTTGTCATGATAGGCTTTGACCTGTACTGAGAGTCAGAGGGCCAGTTAACCGCTTCAGCCACCCACCCTCACTGTGTCCACATGTAATGACAATTATCTGGTGGAGCTAATTAGGGAAATTGGGCAGTATGCGGCCAGCGTATGCAGAGGTGGTTTATTAAACACCTGTGCATATGTGAACCCAGTCAGACAATCGAGGGTTCTTCTCTGGCTTCATTCTGAGGTAGAGGAAGATTTCTCGTCCCGTCTCTGGCATCACTGATGGTGCTGAAGTAGTGTTGCAGTCATCCTAGGAACCAAACTTTGGAGAGAGCGAGGGAGCCGAGTGCTGCTGATGCATCTACTGCTGCAAGGCAAGATATGTGGGGTGTGTGCATGTGCGTGTGTGTGTGTGAGAGAGAGAGAGAGAGAGAGGGAGAGAGAGAGAATGCAATGCAATGCAATGCAATGCAGAGTACAGGAACATGGAGGGAAGTGTCATGGGACTCAATTGAGAGATGATATTTCAGACATTGTTCCACCCTGAATGAAGTCACTGGAAGTTGGTCTATTTGTAGCTGAGTTTGGAATAAACTATTTTCAGATTTGTATTCCAAATCTGCCTTTGTAGATTCCGGCCTTACATTGATCTGGACAGGTGATCAGGGGAGAATTTGCCATCACATGCCTTGCTAAGCAGGAAAACAGTTGATCTGCTTCTAGAACCTCTTTGGGACAAAGAAGGTAGGCAGAGTTAAGCAATACTTTGGTTTTTTGTTAGGAATTGGATAATGACTAAGAAATCCCCCACCCCCAGCAGTCGTCACCCAAGAGAGGGGTGGGCAGAAGGTAAATCTCTGGGGGATCTGCAGTAGATCAGACAGGACTTCTGACTCTCAAATATTTAACAGAAGCAGCAATAAATGACTCCCTTTCACCATATATTATACTGCTGAAACAAAGAAAGCTTGGGGGAAACCTGGAGTGGATTTGTGTGTGCGAGGACTCACTGGCTCTCCAGGGATTCAGACAGGAGTTTTTCCCAGCCTACATGGAGGTGCCTTGAAACTGGGATCTTCTGCATGCAAAGAAGGAGCTCCACCACTGAGCTACAGCCCAGCCCCTCAGTAGTTCAGAATCAGGCAAAATCTTGCTTCGGTGTCACTCTGGAAGTGAAGTGATCTCCGCTAAGTTAGGTTTGCTCTTAAAAGTATCAGACTAATTCCTGGAGGAAAGGTCTACTGACAATTATTACCCGTCATAGCTAACTAGGGATTCCACATTTTGAGGCAGTCAACCCTTGGAGTTGTGGGGGGGGGGAAAGAAAGGGGGCTGTTGCCATCATCCCTTTCTTGTAGGGCTCCCAGGAAGCATGTTGGTTCACCATGGTCGGAAACAGGATGCTGAGCTGGATGGAGCCACCTTGGTTTGCCCCTGCAGGGCTCTTCTGATGTTCCTCTTCTGATGTTCTCCTTAGATAAATATAAGGGGGAGACTGGGTCAGTCAAGGGTGACTGGCCATTGTTAAGCCTGGTGTACCTCCCCTGTGGGAAGTTTCCTGCTAAACTGTTTGTTTGTTTGTTTATTTTTATACTATTCTTATTGTGATTTTATTATTGTATTTTGGTTTTGCCTGACAGCCACTTTGGAAGGATTTGCATGATAAATAGTATATTTGTGGGATATCAATAATTAAAATAGAGAAATGATAATAAATGCGCTGAACTATATTGACCTCTGATCTATGATCCAGCTGGGCTCTTCTGAAATGCAGCTGGCAATACTGTTTCTGTGTGCACGTGTGTGCATGTGCGTGTGTGTATATGTGTGTGTGAGAGAGGCAGAGACAAAAACAGGGAGACATAGACAGACAGAGAGTCAACAAAGAACCTAGATTTCTCTGTGTGTCCTTGGTTTATAGACTGAGGGTGGCTTTGATCTGGAAGCTTCCCCCCCCCCCACACACCCCAAAGGAGGGTCAAATTAGATGGATTTCATTGCCCTCCACTTCTCAGCAGTTTTGTTGGTGATTCCACCCACCCTCCCAATATTGTTCTCATTGCAGGTGGATACTCAAGTACTACCAGCAAATCCTGACCTTTGCCTTCACCATCAGTGAGCTCAACAAGGATCCAACTCTCCTACCCAACACCACCCTCGGCTTCCGCATCTATGATCACAAGGAGATTGTCAGAAGGATATACGTGAGCACCCTCTCTCTGCTCTCCACTCGGGGGCGAATGGTTCCCAATTATAAATGTGACAGGCGAGATAAATTGCTCTCTGTTATTGGGGGTCTTGACTCTGAATCCTCAAGGCAGATGGCATACATTCTGGGCATCCTCAAGATCCCACAGGTAATGAATCTGGGGGCGGGGGAGATGTGTTTGGGGGTTCTGCAAGACTCTGGAACATGGAGATGGAAGGGCCAGTTTCTGGAAGCAACGCAGTGGGTGTGTGGTGCAGCTGTGTCGCTGTAATTCTGGGTGGCAGGAATGAATGGCCTTCCAACTTCAGCAATAACCTTGGCGATAATCCAGAATGGGGAACGTCAGGAGGCTGTTGCACGGCCAATCCCAGCAGCAGCTCTTTTATGTAAGGAAAGGTTTTCGATTGGGGAAACAACAAACATTCTAGCAACACCTTAAAGACTCACATACTAACAAGGTGCCAAAACTCTCTTAGTTGTTCTTGCTGCAGATGTCTAACACAGTTGCTCCTTTGGGGATTGGGTGTAGCCCCCCATGCTCACTACAGTATAAGAGCTGTGATTTATGTTCGGTGATGCGGACCTAATACATTTTGACGTAAGTAAGGCATTTGACCCATACCAAAAAAGGGAAGCACCAAAGAATGTTCAAACTATCGAACAGTGGCACTTATTTCACATGCCAGTAAGGTAAAGCTCAAGAACTTGCAAGGTCGACTCCAGCAATTCATGGAACGAGAATTGCCAGATGTGCAAGCTGGGTTTAGAAAAGGCAGAGGAACTAGAGACCAAATTGCCAATATCCGCTGGATAATGGAGAAAGCCAGGGAGTTTCAGAAAAACTTCTATTTCTGTTTTATTGACTCTTCTAAAGCCTTTGACTGTGTGGATCATAACAAATTGTGGCAAGTTCGTGGTGGTATGGGGATACCAAGTCATCTTGTCTGCCTCCTGAGGAATCTGTAAACGACCAAGTAGCAACGGTAAGAACAGACCACGGAACAACCGACTGGTTTAAGATTGGGAAAGGAGTACGGCAGGGTTGTATACTCTCACCCTACTTATTCAACCTGTATGCAGAACACATCATGCGACGTGCTGGGCTTGATGAAGCCAAGGCTGGAGTTAAAATCGCTGGAAGAAACCTTAACAATCTCCGATATGCAGATGATACCACTCTGATGGCTGAAAGCGAGGAGGAGCTGAGGAACCTCATGACGAAGGTGAAAGAAGAAAGTGCAAAAGCTGGGTTGCAGTTCAACCTCAAAAAACCAAGATTATGGCAACCAGCTTGATTGATCACTGGCAAATCGAGGGAGAAAACGTGGAGGCAGTGACAGACTTTGTCTTTCTAGGCACAAAGATTACTGCAGACGCTGACTGCAGCCAGGAAATCAGAAGACATTTACTTCTTGGGAGGACAGCAATGACAAATCTTGATAAAATAGTGAAAAGCAGAGACATCACACTGACAACAAAGGCCCACATAGTTAAAGCAATGGTATTCCCCGTAGTTGCCAACAAAGGTCCGTCTAATCAAAGCTATGGTTTTCCCAGTAGTAATGTATGGCTGTGAGAGCTGGACTATAAGGAAGGCTGAATGCCAAAGAATTGATGCTTTCGAACTGTGGTGCTGGAGAAGACTCTTACGAGTCCCCTGGACTGCAAGGAGGTCAAACCCGTCCATACTAAAGGAAATCAACCCTGAGTGTTCACTGGAAGGACAGATACTGAAGCTGAAGCTCAAATATTTTGGCCACCTAATGCGAAGAGAAAACTCTCTGGAAAAGACCCTGATGTTGGGAAAGACTGAGGGCAAAAGGAGAAGGGGACGGCAGAGGATGAGATGGCTAGATAGCATCACCGATGCAATGAATATGAACTTGAGCATGCTCTGGGAGAGTGCGCAGGACAGGAAGGCCTGGCGTGCTATGGTCCATGGGGTCACGAAGAGTCGGACACGACTGAACGACTGAACAACAACAACAACAAATTCCCCGTAGTAACCTATGGCTGTGAGAGCTGGACCATAAGGAAGGCTGAGCGAAGGAAGATAGATGCTTTTGAACTGTGGTGCTGGAGGAAAATTCTGAGAGTGCCTTTGACTGCAAGAAGATCAAACCAGTCCATACTCCAGGAAATCAAGCCAGACTGCTCACTTGAGGGAAGGATATTAAAGGCAAAACTGAAGTACTTCGGCCACATCATGAGAAGACAGGACACCCTGGAGAAGATGCTGATGCTAGGGGAAATGGAAGGCAAAAGGCAGAGGGGCCGACCAAGGGCAAGATGGATGGATGATATTCTGGAGGTGACGGACTCGACCTTGGGGGAGCTGTGGGTGGCGACAGCTGACAGGAAGCTCTGGCGTGGGCTGGTCCATGAAGTCACGAAGAGTCGGAAGCAACTGAACGAATAAACAACAACAAAAAAGGCTTTTGACAAAGGGACCCTCAGTGGCCTGATTAGCAAGGTAGTTAATTGTGGCCTGGGTGGTCCAACTACTAGGTGGATACACAGCTGGCTGGAAAACCATACTCAGCGTGCATTTGCCAATGGTTCCTCATCAAACTGGAGGGAGGTATCGGGGGGGGGCACAGAGTTTGGTCTTGGGCCTTGTACTCTTCAACCCTTTTATTAATCACTTGGAGGAAGAGGTGGAGGAATGCTGATCAAATTTGCAGATGACACAAAAATGGATGGGATAGCTAATAGACAGAGACAAAATTCAAAATGATCTTGATAGCTTAGAAAACTGGGCAGAAAATAACACCATGTAATTGAACAGAGACAAGGGTAAATTTCTTCATTTTGGAAAAAGAAATCACAAGCATGGGTATAGAAGGGGGATACCTTTACAGTAGAATGTGTGAATGGGAACTTGGAGATGTAGACTATCACAAGCTGAATACGAGTCAACAGTGTGATGTGGCTGCATAAAAGGCAAATGCAATTTCAGGTTTCATCAAAAGAAGCATATTTTCTAAACCATGGGAAGTAATAGTTCCACTCTTCTCTGCACTGGTGAGATCTCACCTTGAATACTGTGTCCACTTCTATACATCACACTATGTCAAGGATTCAGACAAATTGGAACGAGATCAGAGAAGGGCAACAAACATGATCAGGGAACTAGAATCTAAGTCCTGTGGGGAAAGGTTTGGGAAACTGGGTCTGTTTAGCTTTGTCACACAGAAGGGCACAACGTTTCTGTGTCATCCAAGATTGCAGGCTTGAATTACAGGAAGGCAGATTTTGGTTGAACATCAGGAAAAACGTCCCAAATGTCAGAGCAGTCAGACAATGGATCTGACTGCCTAGGGAGGTGGTGGGCTCTCCGTTGCAGAACTGGACAGCCGTCTGTCAGGGATGCTTTAAACTGGATTCCTGCACCGAGCAAGGGGTTGGACTCAATGGGTTAAATGGCCCCTTCCATCTGTATGGTCCAATCAGGTTCATCACATGGGGGCAGAAATCTGCATCAATACCGGGGCTTTCTCCATCCGGTTTCAGTGCGGGATTAGATCGGGATCCTAAACACAGTGGTTTCTATCTAGTTATATTCTGTTCCTTACCTTTTTGTTGCACAAAATGCTAGTTTCGCCCCCTGCAGGCGAGTCCAATTTGCCCCAAAGAGGAGAGTCAACTTCAGGCTGGGTCCAACTCGATTTTATTGTTTGCAAACAGTTGGACAGAGGAGCTCACGCTCAAAGCGGAGTCGACCCTGGGCACCCCCGCGCTGCAGTTTCATCGCTTAGCTTGCATTCCTCAGCCAGCGTGTCACTGTTGATTGGTTGCCAGCGGTTTGCCTAGCAACCTTATCTGAGGGTTACTGTCTGCTCATTCCAGGCATGCGCAGCTCTTACAGTACTGTGTGCTGCTTAAGACACATACAGTGGCTTTTAGGTTACCTTTTTACTACATTTTCACAGGGTGGCTCCTTTTCCTCACAAAGCCATTACACACGGCGGGGGTGTTGTGAAATGTCCTCCCTGGTTCCTGCCCCTTTCCCTCCCCTCGCATATTACGGGTGGTTTTGTCGTGATTGACGCGTAATGCAGGTGGACAGCAACCTCCCCCAAACTGCCCGCCCCCTGCCCCCACAGGCACCGGCTGTCCGGCGAACTGCTGGAATGCAGGCATGGTGGCCATTCTGTGTTGTGGAGTAAGCAGCCGGAGTTGGGAGCAAAAGTCAGTGCATTGCATTTAGCCACGGTACGGTGGCGAGCCAGCATGGTGGCAAGCTGACAGGTCAGTATACTGCCACATCCACCACCCTGATGCCACTGCCACCGGCATCACGACTGCACCCCCAACAACCCCAAACGAGGCAGGGCTTTTTTGCGCGACGGGAGAAGTACGCAGGCAGGCCATGGCACTCCCATTGTGTGGGCTGAAAAAAATACTGTGTGTTTTCCCTTTGGGGATAACATGGGATAGGCGGGGGAAATGATGGGAAAATCACTGGAGGATTAGGATGTCATGCAATGGACCTGCGAACTTCCGTAAGTGGCCAATCATGAACGTGTGATAAATTGCAGGTGTAGAGATGCCGTATGGATTGTTTTGGGACACATTTCCATACAAAATAGCTCTTGTTTCAGACAAGTGTGTCAGGTAGGGATGGCGGAGAATTTCTCCCTGAAACTTTCGGGGAGAAATCCTCTGCGCCCCCCCACCCCCCGCACCCCCCCCCGGGACGGGACTTACCTTCGCCGAATGTCCCTCCCGGTGGTGGGTCCGGCCGGCGGTTCAGCGGGTGTTCGAGCGGGGCGGGAGCGGCAGCCGGTCTTTTGACGCAAAAGACAGCGTCAAAAGATAGCGTTGCCCTTATTTTCGCCGTAGTCTACGTAAATCTTTACGTAGACTACAGAGACCAAATAAGGAACGGGAATGGCGGCTCCCTATGGGGGCCGCCATTAGCGTACGCGTTTTTTTTTTTTAAAGTCACCCGTGATAGGCTACGTGACGATTGACGTAGCCTATCACGGCTGACTTTGCAAATCTAGCCGTGATAGGCTACGTTAATCGTCACGTAGCCTATCAGGGGGCGTTTTTTTTTTTTTTTAAACTTTCGCGTTTGCGGCCGGGCGAGGCGGGAAGGCTCCCCCCGTGGCCTGAACTTCGCGGGGGGAGCAGCGAAGCGCCTCCCCCCCACCGCGAACGTCCTTCGAGGACAGGTAAGGAACTTTCGTCCACCCCTAGTGTCAGGCTTACCTCCTCCATGGCAGCCCTCACTTTTGGGCAATCACCATAGAACTTCCGTTTACATTCAGGAATCGATTTTTAAAAACTTCCCTCAGGATAAAATGTCATGCTTCTGATGAAGTTGTCTGGAGGAGTCCATGAATGTTCATGCCAGAGAAAAGCTGTGAGTCAGTAAAGTGCCAGAAAATGTATTGTTTTTACTGCAACAGGCTAACGGGACTACCCCTCTCGAAATTCCTTCTTTCAGCTTGGTTATGGCTTCTTTGAACATAGTCAGAGAGAGAAAAGGGTATTTCCTTCCTTTTACCGGATTGATCCCAGTGAAAATATTCAGTACCTGGGCTTAGTCCAGCTGCTCCTGCATTTCCACTGGAACTGGATTGGGCTGGTTTCCTGCAGTGATGAAAGGGGTGATAATTTCATCCAGACACTGACACCATTGTTCAAACAGAATGACATCTGTATGGTCTTCTCTAAAATGCTGGATCCTGCTGACGGGATCCTAATGATGGGGAAAGAATTTAAGGATATGTATATTCCTAGTTCTTGGCTGAAATCCTTAGTTATTATTCTTTTTGGGGAATCAGAAGTTATATCATTGTTTATTTATCTCCAAAAGACCAACAGCCCATTAAGGAAGGTTTGGATCTTGACATCTCATTGGGAAATTGCTGCAACTGGGTCCCAGTTTGGCTGGCAATATCTAAAACCTTTCCATGGTGCTTTACACTTCAGACTCCACAGAAGGGATGTGCCAGAATTCAGGCCTTTTCTCCAGGCTTTAGACCCCTTACGACCTCAAGGAGACGTCTTTCTTTGTGACTGGTGGGAAATCGTATTTGACTGTCAGTTTCCAAACTCACGTCAAACATTTCTAAGTGGAAATAGAAAGTGTACCGGAAAGGAGAAGCTAGAGGACCTGTCAGGCTCCAAGTTCGAAATGAGTATGACCAGTCGCAGCTACATCATCTACAATGCCATCTATTCCGTGGCACACACATTACATGCCATGTCCATCTTGGGATACACACGTGCCATGATGGGGGAAGACAAGCAGCTTCTGAAGGTCCAGCCATGGCAGGTAACACCCTCGTTCAGATTTGGCAGTGTTCTAAAAAGTGTCTTGGAGTTGTTGTTTTTAAAGGTCAGACCCTGGAAGCAAAGAGTGACTCTTAGAAAAGAGCTATCCGTCCATTCTAAAGATCCTAAGAAAGATTGCCTTAGGATATTCTTCTACTGCCATGATTTCCCTTAAAAAGCAATAGGAAGTCAGGGGGTGTCTCCACCAGCTATTTACTCTGAGCTGGCTGTGTGTTGAGGTCATTAGGCATACATGATGTCGTGGCCATCCAGCAGCCACCCCAGAGCTTACTGGGGAAAAAACGGATTTCCTGACACTGCTTAAAGTCTGATTCTAAGTTGGGTTCTCCACGGTACAGTTGTTGTGTGCCCCAACCCCCGCATTTACCTCGGGTCTGCTAGCCCCACCCACGTCAAGGGGTGTTTGCTGTCCCCTGTGTTTCCCAGTTAGTGTCTACTCAGCCGTAACTCCCATTGTGCTCAATGAGGCTTGCACACATCAGAATTTACAGAGATCCCCCAGAACTGAATACAGAATTTAAAGCATCGATTCCCTGAAGCCGGTAAAGCGCTTTATCAGAACTGCGATTCTCCGTGACTTGGTTCATTGCCTAGGGAAGTAGCTATTTCACACCTTCATTACAGAGATCCTTTGCTTAGAAAGGGGGCTGGTTCCCCATCCTTGTGTGTGTCCTCCCCCCACCTCCCCCACCTCTTTCCCAGCACAAGCATATGTGCGTCTACTCGGAACGAACTCCCACTGTGCTCAATGAGGCTTGCTCCTGAAATGCCGGTGCATCCGGACTTTCAGGGGAGAGTGGGCGGCGGGGAGCCTCTCTTACTGCTTGAGCAGCCCTTGCCAGTCAGATGATGTTCACGCCAGCCCTCACCCCCACCAGGAAGTATTTTCTGTGAAGTGATGTTTACTGGCTCATGGAGCCCTTCATGGACCAAGGTGCAGCAAAGCTGATTCCTTTAAAAAACAAATCTGGTACTCTTCCATTCACTTCTCCTTCCGTTGTTGTGAAGACATGGTCTCAGTAAAGAATAGCAGAGTATTATAATGGTTCTGTATTACTTATGTATTTTCAACTATGACTAATAAGGGAGGAATCAGTGAAGCCCCCCAAACATGCAGTCCTTGTCTATGAAACAGTATTTGTCCCCCCACCAACTGGCAGAATCAAATTACATGCAGCTCTCTACCCCCCCCCCCATGCTCCTTCGTGCAAGCTGGCTGAAAATGTCGAGATATTGGTCTCCCTCCTGGTATGAGCCAATCTTCTCCAGCCCCGACCCAAAGATGTGAGAGTGTCTTCTAGCAAGTAGAAGCTAGCTAAGCTCCCACCCACCCACCTGAGATAGGGGTGTACGAAACCCCGCTTACCTGGCTCCGCCAGGTGCCGCAGGTGGGGGGAGGCGATAGGTTCCTCCCCTGGAATCCTTGACAGGGGGGGAGGCAATCCGTTCCTCCCCCCCCAGAATCCTGCCCGGCTGGCTCCGCTCCGCGGCCAGGCCATGGAGCCGCCAGCTGGCCAACCTGCAGCAGGGTCTCTAGCCGCTGCCAGGCTGCTGCAGACGCAAATAGCGTCCTGTGTAGGGGACGCCATTTTCGTCCCTATGCAAGCCCATGATAGGCCACGTATATATTTACGTAGCCTATCATGGCTAAAGCAGGGACGCAAACGGCATCCCCTACGCCATTTGCATCCCCGCTTTAGCCGTGATAGGCTACATAAATATTTATGTAGCCTATCACGGCTAAAGCAGGAACGCAAATGGCGTAGCCGCTGCCATTTGCGTCCCTGCTTTAGCTGTGATAGACTACATAAATATATACATAGGCTATCACGTGCCGGTGTAGGGACGCAAATGGTGGCCGCTACTATGGCTGCCATTTGCGGCTGCAGCAGCCTGGCATCGGCCAGCTCCGCTGGCGCCGCCGCAGCCAGAGCTGCAGCCAGGTAGGCTCCGTTTCGCGGGGCTTTCGCGGTGTGGTGGGGAGGGGGGCTCCGTTCTGCCACAGATTCTGGGGGGCCAAATTCACTGGAATTCGGCCCCCCAGGGATCCGTGGTGGAATTCCCTAACGTCCCTACCTGAGAACCAGCGGGGAAACGTCTTCAAATGGTTGTTGCCCAAAGAAGAAGCATCTTAGGATTTTGACTAAACCAGGGGTGGGCAACTTTGGGAAGTCTGGGGCTGTTTTGACACTGGACCCCCAAGCAGGCTGCACCCCTTCCGTGGGTGCTGAAAAATAAAAATAAATTAATACAAGGTGATTCCTGTAATCGCTATGGAGTGTAACAAGGGCAAGAGAGCCAATTTTGACCCTTCTGGTGCTCTATAGCCACTATGGACAACTTTTCCTTTTTACTGAATTTGGTGGGTTGCAGGGGCTACATGCTGCTGACTGGTCATGTGTTGCCCAACCCTAAACAGTGGGGTGCAGATGAATACCGTCTCCTTCCTTGCTGACCATCACAGTATGTTTGAAAACACCAGACACCACTCACAGTCACAACCCGTCACCCCGTTTGCTTAGTGTCTCTTTCATTTCAGGTTCTTGCCTCCTTGAGGAACGTCCGGTTTAACAACAGCGCAGGAGATGAAGTCTCTTTTAAGGGAAATGGCAAAAGATATGATATCCTGAACTGGGTCTTCTTCCCAAATGGGTCTTTTGATCCTGTGGAAGTTGGATGGATAGACCCAGGGGCTCCCCCAGGCCAAGACTTCAGCATTCGCTCAGAAGTGATCGTGTGGGCTACAGAGGTGGGGTTGAAGCCAATGTCCTGGGGTCATGGGAGAAGTAAAGAACATTGCAGCTCTATGCCTTGAGAACAGAAGATGTCTTTCTAGAATATTCCAGAGGTCTGTGGAGTCCAGGGGAGTGCTGCTGCCCTGTGGTAAAGCACTGGTGTTGCATGCAAAAAGTTTGATCCAGCTAGGGCTGGGAATTGATATGGCACTCGCTTCCTTTGTTCCTATTTAATTGGCCTTTTATTCAAAATCACAGTCTAGCGACTTTAATGGACTGGGTGAGCTCCAATAAACTTTAGGTCAATCTAGGCAAGATGGAGCTACTACTGGCCAGGCTTCAGTGATCAGGCAGCCTTCTGGGTAGATTACTGCAACACGTCCTATGTGGGTCTCCCCTTGCAGATGGTTCAGGAACTTCAGTTAGTAAAAATATGTCAGCTGGGGTACTGTACTGACTGGAACTGGGCATTGGGAACATATTACGCCTGTCTAGTACTACCTTCACTATCTTTTTTCACAGACTCCGGCTAGTTGGTTTCTGAGCCCAGTTTAAGGTATTGGTCTTAATCTGAAAAGCCCTTTATGGCTTGGGGCCACAGTATCTAAAGGAACTCATCTTCCTGCCCATGCTCTGAGATCATCATCTGAGGCCTTGCTCCAAGTGTTCTCACATACTGCGATCCATGGGTGGCTATGCATGAGTGGGGCCTTGTCTGTAGTCCCCCCCCCTTGCGGGATATCCTCTCTAGCTTAGTCCTCCTGGCACCGACTTTGTCAACTATTTGACACCAAAGTCCCTTTTTATTCTCCCAGAACTTTGGAAAGAATTTTAAACTGCTGCTTATTTAATTTTTAAGGATATAGTTCATGCTATTCTTTGAAAGCACCCTTTTTCATGTTTTAGATGCTTGGGATTTGTCTCTTCATTATATAGTATTTAAAATTATCATTTCTTCTCATAAAATTTGTAATGTGTTAGAATCGGTTTTATTGCGTTTGCTTTTATTATGTGTGCTGCTGCCTGAGAGCCTTGGCAAATCATAAATTTAATCCAGTATAGAGTCATAGGATCATGGAGTTGAAAGGTGCCTACAAGGCCGCCGAGTCCAACCCGCTGCTCAGTGCAGGAGGCCTGATTCCCAGGCGGTCTCCCATTCAAGTACTAACCAGGGCTGACCCTGCTTAGCTTCCGAGATCAGTACGTCTCACCATAGCGGGGAAGACTGTGACCAGGTAATAACCAAGTAATTCATTAAATAAATAAATGAAGATGAGGACTGGAATCTTGTTTTATTTTTATGGAGCCATTAGTCAGTGGCAGAGCACCTGGTGTGCATGCTTAAAATGCCGGATCTCAAGCTAGAGTTGGCAAAGACCGTTGTCTGAACCCCCGGAGAGAGAGCAGCTGCCAGTCAGAGAACACCGTCTTGAGCTAGAGGGACTTGTTATAAGGCAGCTTCCGGTGCTCCTATATCTGTCTCAGTATTTTGTATGAGCCTCTTCTGATATGTTTGCAAATGTCCAGAATAGGTTTGGGTCTCCAAATGGGCAATTCTCCTCACCATGAAATGGGAAATGCCGTTGAGTAACTCAGAGACCTGTTGTGTGGAAAACCTCAACTATTTCTCCCTTCCTTTTCAGAAGCTGCCCTCTGCAAGATGTGTGGAGAGGTGCTTTCCAGGACACCGGAGAAACGTTCCAGAGGGAAAGCCAGTTTGCTGCTACGAATGTGTCTGTTGTCCAGAAGGGACCTTTTCTAACCAGACAGGTAGCTAGGGGTGGGCGAACGTCACTTACCTGTCCTCGAATCTTGTTCGTGGTGGGGGGGAGGCGCTTCGCTGCTCCCCCCGCAAAGTTCAGGCCGGGGGGGGAGGCTTCCCGCCTCGCCCGGCTGAAATTCAGGCCGGGGAGAAGGCGCCTCGCCTCGCCCGGCCGCGAACTCAGACTTTTTTTTTTTTTTTAAAATCGCCCCCGTGATAGGCTACGTGACGATTAACGTAGCCTATCATGGCTAGATCTGCAAAGTCAGCCGTGATAGGCTACATAAATCGTCACATAGCCTATCACGGGTGACTTAAAAAAAAAAAAAAAGCGCATACGCAAATGGCGGCCTCCATAGGGAGCCGCCATTCACGTTCCTTATTTGGTCGCTGTAGTCTACGTAAATCTTTACGTAGACTACAGCGACCAAATAAGGAACGGGAATGGCGGCTCCCTATGGGGGCCGCCATTATCCCTACGCGCTTTTTTTTTTTTTAAGTCATCCGTGATAGGCTACGTGATGATTTATGTAGCCTATCACGGCTGACTTTGCAAATCTAGCCGTGATAGGCTACGTTAATCGTCACGTAGCCTATCACGGGGGCTTTTTTTTTTTTTCTTTGATTGGAATGGCGGCGGCGGCAGCCGGTCGAAAGACCGGCTGCCGCTCCCGCCCCGGATGAACACCCGCTGAACCGCCGGCCATACCCGCCGCCGGGAGGGACATTTGGCAAAGGTAAGTCCCATCCCGGGGAGGGTGCGGGGGGCGGGGGGTTGCGGAGAATTTCTCCCCAAAACTTGTTCGGAGGGCCGAACACGTTGGCGCTCGGCCCCCCGAAGTTTCGGGGAGAAATTCTCTGCCATCCCTACAGGTAGCTAAAAATTTGAGAGCTGCCATGTTGCACTGGTTACCAGCTGTTTTCCAGGGCAAATTCAAGGTGTTGGTTTTGACCTTTAAAAGCCTATATGGCTCCAGCCCAGCCTATCTCAAGGAGCACCTCCAGCAACACCAGACAGGCCACTCAACAAGATCAGCCTTGGATGCCTTCTCTCTGTCCCATCAGCCAGGACAGCTAGGCTGGTGAGGATGAGGGAGAGGGCCTTCTCTGTGGTGGGCCCCACTCTGTGGAACTCCCTCCCTAGGGAACTCTGCCATGCTCCCTCTTTAATGAGCTTTCACCACACATTAAAAATGTGGTTGTTCAGGTAGGCATTTGGGGTGTGTTAGGGTATTTTTAGAAATACGATGTTCTAATGTAATATTTTGTTTTAAACTGTTGTATTATTGTACATTGCCCAGAGTGGCTGGGTGACCAGCCAGATGGGTGATCGAGAAAATAAATAAACAAACAAATAAATAAATATTCAAGTGTGGAACAACCTGGGACACAAATGGGACAGGAGAGGTGCAGATCATGAATGAGGGGCAGAGGACGCAGTTTCCTCTATGGATGACACTCAGTTTCGGTGTTCGTTTGTTTTCCAGTTTCAGAGTTCCGCTTGTTTACAAAGATTTCGTAGTTTTTTGAAGAAATGTTCTAATTGATTATCATTATGCTCAAAAACAGCAATAAAAACAAGTCAGAAAATTGTTAACACTTACGAGCAACGACGCTTTCTGTTGGCTTTCTTCCATATGCATCTTTCTCACCTTCCCTTGCATTTTTTTTTTACAGGGGTTGGATTGAGATTAGCCATACTTAGCAGAGGCCCATTGAAATCGCTGAGACTTTAATTAGTCATGTTTAGCAAGTCTCACTGATGTTAGTCTGACTGATTTCAATGAGTCTAATCAAAGAGATATGGCTCAATCTGGATCCAACACCACAGTTCCAAACTCAGTTGTTTTGGCATCAGGCCCAAAGGTTTTAGGGGCAGTTATGAATTAAGACTAAGAACATTAGGGATGTGTGAACCAGCAAGACATGAGCTCACCCAAATTCTCCAAATTCCATGTCAAAACTTGTTCCGACTCAAATCCCTATCAGATAGTGAGCTTGGGGGAGGGGAGTTGCATAAAAATCCATGAGTATTTTCATGCATATTTTACCGAATGCATCATCAATTGTGGGCATCTTTGAAATGTACATGTTCTTCTCCCATTGATTGAAGCATATCTCTGTGTATTTTTTAAAGTACACATTTTCCATATGTGTTTTTCAAATATAGGCATGCAGTAGAACACATTTGGGAGGGTCTGTGAATCATATTGCAAGCTCAGAAAAGTGTGGGCTTTGACCACAAATTGCATCTGAGTCCATGTTCAATCTGGAAGGTGTATGCTGGGCAAATCCTGATGAAAAATGAACAGAATTGAATTTCTCAGACAACCTTAAAGAACACCATTCAGGCCAGCATTCAGGATAACAACCAAGGCACGATACCCCAGGCCAAAACAGATTTGCCCTTTTTCCTATAATGTCTTCCATAACCTCTCCCTCAGCCTCTGCACTTACATGTCCTGTGGACGAGTGGCTGGCTGGCTGGCTGGGGAAGGGTATTCATAATCTGAATAAAATGACATATGTACTTATTTATTTATTTCCTCATTCAGAAGACACTGGACATCCTTGTTCAATTACTTGTAGCACGATTTGGTATCCCTCCCCCTTGCAGAATACAGAACATGAGCTTTGTACAGGGGGGTGACATGTTTCTTTGTTTTTAAAGTGGTTTCCACCTTTCCGTACTCTCTCCTTAAGATATAAGTGGCTGAAGCTGAAAGAGAGAGTGATCAAAGGGCAGTTGCACTCTTGGGTGCACAATAACATGCAGATATGCTAACTCCATCTTTGACTTTGTGGGCTGAACTGGCTCCCTCAAAAAGAACATCTGTGTCATCTTTGAAATATTTCACTAAATGGTCCATCTTCCTGGTCACAATCAGAGCCTGATACCTCACTCCAGTCCAAAACACAATGCCGGGGGGGGGGGGGGCGATACTGGCTTCTGTAACCAGTTTCCCACTCTCCCTATCAATACATACTCTGAGTTCATATTCCAAAGTAATTGGTATTTCTTTGCTTGTTTGTTTGTTCATTCATTGTTGGCTGAACTAGCAACCACATAATCAATATCTGTGTAATATTTGAAATCCTTCATTCATTGCTTCTCATCACTACAGCTGATTGTGGTTCAGTTCTTACAGTTCCCCAGTTTTCATTTCTAGATGCAGAATTTGATTCCTTGCAGAATATTGAAGTTGAGTCTGGTACGGAGCGCTGTCATATGGGGGTAGGGGAGTATTTTGTAGGGATGGCAGAGAATTCCGCCACGGATCTCGGTGAGGCCGAATGCCAGTGGCCCACAAAGCCCACAAAGTCAAAGATGGAGTTAGCATATCTGCTAACTTGTTCTGGCATTCGGCCCCCCCAAATCTGTGGCGGAACGGACTGCCCCCCCGCCTCCCCGCAGATCCCCCCCAGGACGAGACTTACCTGGGGCGGATCTTCCGGGCGGCGGCTGCTCCGGCGGCAGCGGCTGCTGCGACTGGTCTTCCAACTGGCTGCTGCCACTGCCATTTGCAGTCTTGTTGTTGTTTTTTTTTTTACAAGATGTGATAGGCTACGTAAAGACTTACGTAGCCTATCACGTCTGCTTAAAAAAAAAGAAAAACGTGTACGCAAATGGCGGCGGCTACGGCCACTGCCATTTGTGTTTCTTATTTTTGGCCATCTTAGTCTACGTAAATATTTACGTAGACTAAGATGGCCAAAAATAAGGAACGCAAATGGCGGCGGCCGTAGCTGCCGCCATTTACGTACGCACTTTTTTTTTTTTAAAGCCAGACTTCATAGGCTACTTAAGTCTTTATATAGCCTATCACGGCTGACTACAGGGACGCAAATGGCGGTGGCTATGGCCGCTGCCATTTGCGTCCCTGCTAGCCAGCGGCCGGATGTCCGGCTGCTGGCGGAGCCGGCCGGCAGCTTCGCGAAATCCCTGTGGAGCGGAGCTGGCTGGCCAGGATTCTGGAGGGAGGGACGGAGCACCTCCCCCCCCCCAGCGGAACCCGGCGGAGCCAGGTAAGGGGAGTTTCGTACATCCCTAGTATTTTGTAGCTTTCTGACTTTCAAAAGAAGATTGCTGACGTTTAAACAAAAATAATCTAAGGTGTAAAATAAGCTAGAGAATGTATATGTACATCATCTTCGAGATATGAAATGCCCCCCTAAAAAAGAACATCTGTGTCATGTTTGAGATGCTTTAATATTTGTTGCTCATTCCAGATGCAGAGCACTGTGCCCCGTGCCCAGAAGATCAACACCCAAACAAGAACCAAGACCAGTGTCGCCCCAAGAAGATCCACTTCCTTTTCTATCAAGAGACACTGGGGTTTGTTTTAGTTTTTCTAGCTCTTTTCCTCTCTCTGATCACATCTCTAGTCCTGGCAACCTTCATTAAACACCGTGACACACCAATCGTCAAAGCCAACAATCGAGACCTCACCTACGTCCTCCTCATCTCCCTCCTGCTTTGCTTCCTCTGCTCCTTCCTGTTCATTGGCCAGCCCATGAAGGTCACCTGCCTTCTTCGACAAGCTGTGTTTGGCATCTTCTTCTCTGTTGCTGTTTCTTCCATTCTGGCAAAAACTGTCATGGTTGTTCTGGCCTTCATGGCCACCAAACCAGGAAATATGGCTAGAAAACTCTTGGGGAGACAACTGACAAACTCCATTGTCCTGATTTGTCCCCTCATCCAAGGTGTGATCTGTGCTGTCTGGCTTGTGACCGCTCCCCCATTCCCAAACTTGGACTTCCATTCCCTATCTGGAGAGATCATAGCGGAATGTGATGAAGGCTCGGTCACCATGTTTTACACTGTCCTGGGTTACATGGGTTTCCTGGCCATTGTTAGCTTTGCAGTGGCTTTCCTAGCCAGGAAATTGCCAGACAGCTTCAATGAAGCCAAATTTATCACCTTCAGCATGCTGATGTTTTGCAGTGTCTGGATCTCCTTCGTGCCCACCTACCTGAGCACCAAAGGGAAGTCCATGGTGGCTGTGGAGGTCTTCTCCATCTTGGCCTCTGGTGCTGGTCTCCTGGGTTGCATCTTTCTCCCCAAATGCTACATTATTATACTGAAGCCCAATGTCAATACCAAGGATCAACTTCTAAGGAAAAAAAAATAACGCTTTGGACCATGACTTGCTAGTCTAGTTTCCTATCAAGTATATCTAGTTAGGAACACCAATAGAATTACTCAAAATTTAATGTGCTGACTTATTTTTTAAACAATGAGGTATGTTCCACACTGGAGCCTTTGCCCACTGCAGAGCCATTTGCTCTTCCCCAGGCAACTTGAAGAGGCTTTAAAAAGTTTGTTTGTATGGCAGTATGTTCCCCATCTAAACCGTACAATGGCTGAAGTGTTTTAAAATGGTGACCATGCACTATCAATAATTAGTGTTTTATGTGACACATGGCACTGCAATAAAATGTTGCACTTTATGTTCATCTCCTAAGGGTTCAGGTTTCCTTCCTGTCAGTCATGCCTTCTTCTGTGATAGTGTATTTCGTATGGAGATTGACTTGCCTGAAAGGAGAGCATTTTTCTCTCTCCCATGACATACCAGCTTCCTGTTTTTCTCTGCCAACTGACACAACATTCTCTGGCTATAGGGCATTCTCTGTTCTTCTCATTGGGCCTTTTTGCGTGGTAAAAGTTTTATATTTTATGATGAAGGTTCTTCTACAAACTTGAGATTGCCCCGCAAACATGCTGATACCTCTCTCATGTTTCTTAGGTGCCCCATTGTTGCTCCTCCCATATTTGCAAAATGGGAATGTAAAATGCATCAGTATGCTATGATAAAAACAACAACAGGTAACTAGGTTGAGAGAAGAAACAACAGCGTAACATTTCCTTCAGCGTTAGAGAACTTTTATTGAATATTAGGAATGTAATAATGCAATACTATCGATGTCAACTCAGAGGTAAGTCACATTGAGCTCCATGTGACTTACTGCCAGGAAAGTGGGTATAGGATTGCAGCTGAAGTCTCATTCTGCAACTATGTGCTTAATATGTTGCAATTACTGTGACTTGTATAAGATAAATAAAATAGTGCAATAATTCTAATATTCCTTTTCTCATTATTTTGTCTCTTTATTTTAGTTGCCAGAAACAAAACTCAGGCATGAATTCTTAGGTTCTAAGATGGCTGGAAGAATCAGTGAGGCTTGAGCTCATCCAGGTTTTCTGATTTCCACCTCAGAGCTCAGTTGATCTCATTCCCATTCCCAAAACATGAGCACTTCCCTACTTCTTTTGACTGAGGAAAGTACGCATGTCAGTGTACCTTTTTAAGCACACACACAAAATGCACAGTTTTCCCCTGTAAACTCAAATGTGAAAATGTTAGGGATGTCAGAGAATTCTGCCACGAAATCTGTGGCGGAACGAAGCCCCCCCCCCACGAAAGGCGCGCAAAACAGGACACCTACATGCTGCCGTTCATGCTGCTTTGCGAATGGTGGCCACGGCCGCCATTTGCTTCTTCATTATAGCAGTGATAGGCTACGTAAATACTTACGTAGCCTATCACGGCTAATTCAGGGACACCATTTGCACCCATCTCTTTTGCTGTAATAGGCTACGTAAATATTTACGTAGCCTATCATGGCCAAAAAAAAAGGGAATGCAAATGGCGGCCGCCGTAGCCGCCGCCATTTGTGTTCACTGTTTTGTTTTTTGCCGTGATAGGCTACGTAAATATTTACATAGCCTATCACGGCAAAATACAGGGACGCAAATGGTGGCGGCTACAGCAGCCACCATTTGCGTCCCTGTGCAGGCTGCCCAGCGGCCGGATGTCCGGCTGCGGGCAGCCCCAGCCAGAGGCTCCGTGGAATCACCACGGAGAGGAGCCGGCTGGAGAGAATTTCGGGGGGAGGGACGGAGCGCCTCCCCCCCACCGCGAATGTCACCCATTGAAAAGGTAAGTGACTTTCGTACATCCCTAGAAAATGTGTATATCTGAGGCTTTCTGATTTGTGTGTGTATGCTATTCCTGATTATATTTTGGGCGTTTGGGGTTTACGGACACTGTTAATGACATTATATTTCTTGGCAAATTGGGATGAAATTTCCAGGGATTGTTTCTTCTTCTGTGGGGACGTACTCTGTCGGGTTTCAGATGAATACGTGCTGGGATTTTTGTGCAAGAGCAGACTTTACATTTTGAGGATATCCAAATATAGGACATGCTCTTCCCCCCATGCTCCTTGTGGACCAGTGTTCTGAAAATGACAGACAGCATGGAGGTAGTGTTGCTTAAGAAAACAGCAAAGTTTAGAAGGAGAGGTGGAACATTTCATGTGGAAAGGGAGTCCACATCTTTCTTTCTTTTCTTTTTTTTAGGAGGGGGGGAATTAGGGATGTACGAAAGTGACTTACCTGTTCGCGGATTGTGTTGATGGTGGGGGGGGGTGGTGTTCCGTCCCTTCCTCTGGAATCCTTGCCGGGGGGGAGGCACTCCGTTCCTCCCCCCAGAATGCTTGAATGGCCAGCTGTGCTCCACGGCAGCTCCGCGGAGCAGCCGGCCAGGCCCAGCCAGGCCAGAGCCGTCCGCAGCCGGATTTCCGGCTGCAGAGGGCTCTGGGTAAAAACAAAACAAAACCGCATATGCAAATGGTGGCGGCTATGGCCGCCACCATTTGTGTTCTTTCTTTTTGGACGTCTTAATCTATGTCAATATTTACGTAGACTATGACAGCGAAAATAAAGGGGAACGCAAATAGTGTAGCGGGCACTATTTGCATCCCTTTTTCATTCACTTTTTTATTCTATGTAAATATTTACGTAGGCTAAAACGGCGAATCAAAAGGGGACGCAAATAGTGCTTGCTACGCTATTTGCGTTCCCCTTTAATTTCGCCGTCATAGTCTACATAAATATTTACGTAGATTAAGACGGTAAAAAGAAGGAATGCAAATGGTGGCGGCCATAGCCGCCGCCATTTGTGTACGCAATTGTTTTTTTTTTTTTAAACCACCCAACCATGATAGGCTATGTAAAGATATACGTAGCCTATCACGTCTTTTTTTTTTTTTTAACACAAGCCTGGAAATGGCGGCGACGGCATCCTAGGGATGTCAGAGAAGATCCGCCACAGGCAAGTCTCGTCCTGGGGGGGAATCCGCGAGGGGGCGGGGGGGTGGCAGGCCATTCCGCCATGGAGTTCGGGGGGCTGAATGCACTGACAATCGGCCTCACCGAGATCCGTGGCGGAATTCTCTGACATCCCTAGGGGGAATTGGTTTTTTTCTTCCTCCCTCCCTATCCCCTTTTTTGTATACCATGTCTTTTCGATTGTAAGCCAGAGGCCAGAGACAGCCTGATTATTCATCTTCGTAAGATACTTTGGGAGGCCTTTTCAGCTGAAGAACAGGGGAGGAGAGAATCTGTAAATAAATAAATGAACAATCTC
The DNA here is from genome assembly GCF_057233095.1 of Heloderma suspectum. Classification (NCBI taxonomy): domain Eukaryota; kingdom Metazoa; phylum Chordata; class Lepidosauria; order Squamata; family Helodermatidae; genus Heloderma; species Heloderma suspectum. The sequence continues at coordinate 361,971,073 of NC_139459.1, read as the reverse complement.
CACCCCCCACTGCCCGCATAAAGGCAAACTGGGCCTTTCCCTGGGCCTCTGCAAGTTCCCAGTTCACACGGGGGGGGGGGCGGGGGGCTGGGGGCCCAACCTGAAGAAGCTCAGGCCAGCTTTGCACTGCTGTAATCAGGCACCAACTCCTTCCCTTTCCAGCCATCAGTCTGGGGTAATGAACTTTGACACAAGCCCATCTTGGAATTAGGTGCTCAGATCTGCACAAGTCAAAGGGCAGAACCTGACAAATAAGTCACATTCAACTGGTCTACAGAGAAGCAAAGAGTGAGGCAGGCCTGTTTTTCTCCCTCCGAAGTGCAAAGGGAGGTTCTGAGCTGTGGTTATTTCTCGAACCTGGAATTATCAAAATGACAGTAATTACTGATGAATCCCCAATGGATTCAATTACTGATGAATACCCAATGGATTTCCATCCAGAATGTGAATAGCAAAGACATCTGGAGAAAATGTGCTTAACATAAATATGCCCTGAGCCCTCCCATGTGGGGCTGGGGTGGTGTCTGATCACTTGGTGTCTGCTTATTTCTAGCTAAGTTTCAATTCCCCTGCCGGGGCCCGTAAATCCACTCTCTTTCAACTTATGTTTGTCTTTGACCTAGAAGGGAAGGTCTCCCTGTGCTGTTGATGATTTGGTGGCTGCTGCTGTTTTAGCTCCTGCCTCAGGCCACCCAGAGGATAGTGAGGGCCAAATGCCCATGTGACCAGGCTTTAACTACAGAAGGCCTTAACTACAGAGAACTGTAGCCTGCATATTTCCACCGATAACAGCCTCTGAATCAGATGAAACTATGGACATGGACAGCCCTCTGAGAGATAAAGACTTTGGAGGAAGTTGTCTCAAAAGGAGTTAGATCATTTGTCTGTCAAGCTCTGCATTGTCTACATCAGAAGATGGCATTTTGGGGCCCCTGGGCACATTTGGCAATTTGAGAAACTATCCTGGGCGCCACCACAACATGGGCACCCTGCAGATAAAAGCATCAGCCTGCAGCCACCCACCATCTTCGTCTTCTAAAAATGACTCTGAGCCCCACATCTGATCCAGAGGAATTTACTGAAAATAAGATAGGAGCAAATAGAGGCCCCTACTTTACTTTGAAAGGATCCCAGATGTCACGAAGACATTTTGCCATTAAAAATAAACAAAATAAAAAGTAGGACTAGGACACTTCAGTGGGAGCCCAGAAAGGTGTCCGATGGCATAGAAGGTCCCATGGGTGCCACATTTCCTGCCTATTCCTGGTTTACGCAGACTGGCAGTGGCTCTCCAGTGTTTCAGACAAGAGTTTTTCCCAACCCTAGCTGGAGATGCTGCAACTCAAACCTGGGACCTTCCCCATACGAAGTGTCTTCTCTACCACTGAACAACGGCCCTTTCATGCCCACTTGTCCTATTAGCTCAGCTCCTCCGGCCTCCCCTCCAATGTGTCTGGAGGTTCATATCTGAGTAAATGTGGAAGGAAAGTGGAGGAGAGACCATTCAGGCAGACTATGTTGGCCACAGATCAAAAAGCTTGGTATACAGATGTCTAGAAAAATTAATGTGCTTACGTTTAATTGGCAAAGTTTGAGTAAGGAGATCTTCTCAGAGGTATAATTCTTGTTAAGCTGTTAAGATCTAAGAAGCTTCAACAGCGTTCTGTTTAACAACAGAAATGTTTTATGTCATAATATGCACAATATATTCTCATGTGATGCTACAGTATATTTCTAATAAGAATAAAACACGGATCAAAAAGAGTTGCCTTTACTAATTCTTGTTTGTACAAAACCAAAACTGAATTCAACAATTTTTGGTGTACACTTGGTTTAGAATATTTTTATCTGCTCTAGGGAGTAAACACGCAGCTAAAGGCTCTTGAAGTACTGAACTATAGACAGATAGCGCAAACAAAGTAAACCCATAACAACTGAAACCCAGTTTAATGTACTGTTTTATTATTGTTTTAATCCTATTTTATTTATGATTGCAAGCTGCCTTGAGTACTATTGTTCTTGTAAGAACGGTGAGGTACAAACCGAATCAAATACATACATACATACACACATACTTCTATACAGAAATAAATCAAGTGTATGAATCTAACATTTTGGAGCATGCCCTGCTAGTCTAGTTTCAAATATATCTATTTAAGGAGGCCAATAAATGTCTCGAAACTTAATGTGCTGAGTTATTCATTCAACAATGGGGTTCTTTCCACATTGGGATCTTTGTCCACTGCAGAGGCATTTGCTCTTTCTCACGCAGCTGGAAGTGGATTTAACATGATAGTCTGTAGATTCCCGATAACTGCAGAATTATTTTAAAATCCTGCCAATGCACTGTAAGGAATTAGTGTTACTTAAATATGACACGTGGCAGCTACAGTGGATAGTAGCAGCATGTTTCAGGGTTCCTGCCAGGCAGCCATGCTCTCTTCTGCAATACTATGCATTGTATGGCTCTCAGCTCCCCTGTAAGGAGAGCATTCTTCTCTCCCCTGTGACATTCTCAGTTCTTCTCCTGGATTGTTTTTGTTGGTCAGGGGTTTTGTTGCTTTTTGGGTACTTTTGCAAGCCTCAGGTTTCCACGAGCACGTTTACGTCTCCTCTTGTTTCTCAGTAGCCCCATTCTGGCTCAAATTCTGTTGGTGCTCACCACCTTGGCTCTCTATTAGAGGGAGTGACACTAGCAGCAAGAATAAATTATGCTACTTTATAGATAATGGTGGTTGCACCCATATTTCCAGAGAGGAAGGCCAGGATCTCTTCTCGATCATCCCAGAATGCAGGACACGGAATAATGGGCTCAAGTGACAGGAAGCCAGATTCCAGCTGAACATCAGGAAAAACGTCCTGATAGAGCAATATGACAATGGAACCCATTCCCTAGGGAGATAGTGGGCTCTCCCACACTGGAGGCATTCAAGATGAAGCTGGGCAGCCATCTGTCAGGGATGCTTTGACTTGGATTCCTGCATTTAGCAGGGGGTTGGGCTAGATGGTCTTACAGGCTCCTTCCAACCCTACTATTCTATGATTTTATGAACTCCCCCCACCCCTCTACTGCTGGGGCAGTGAAGGCTCTGCCTGAAGAAGAATCCAAAGGAGATGTTATGACATTATTTAGAGTTATAGCTGGAGACTTGAAGATGATTAACACCTCTATAGTAGGGATGTACGAAATGTACTTACCTTTCCGCAGATTATATTTATGGTGGGGGGGAGGTGTTCCGTCCCTCCCCCCGGAATCCTCGACAGGAGGGGAAGGCGATCCGTTCCTCCCCCCCAGAATCCTCGATGGCCGGCTGTGCTCCGCGGCAGCTCCGTGGAGCAGCCAGCCAGGCCCAGGCCAGAGCCGTCCACAGCCGGATTTCCGGCCGCGGCGGGCTCTGGGTAAAACAAAACAAAACAAAACAAAAAAAACACTGTGTACGCAAATGGTAGCACTACGGCCACCGCCATTTGCGTTCCTTATTTTTGGCCATCTTAGTCTACGAAAATATTTACATAGACTATGATGGTGAAAATAAAGGGGAACGCAAATAGCGTAGCGGGCGCTATTTGTGTCCCTTTTTGATTCGCCATTTTAGTCTACATAAATATTTACGTAGGCTAAAATGGCGAATCAAAAAGGGACGCAAATAGCGCCCGCTACGCTATTTGCGTTCCCCTTATTTTTGCCGTCTTAGTCTATGTAAATATTTACGTAGACTAAGACACCAAAAATAAGGAACGCAAATGGTGGCGGCCATAGCCGCTGCCATTTGCGTACGCGTTTTCTTTTTTTTACCCAGACATGATAGGCTACGTAAATCTTTATGTAGCCTATCATGTCTTGGAAAAAAAAACCAAAAACCCACAAGTCTGCAAATGGCGGCGGCGGCAGCAGCTAGTCGGAAGACCAGCCGCTGCCGCCGCCGGAGCTGCCGCCGGAGCCACCGCCGCCCGGAACATCTGCCCCAGGTAAGTCTTGTCCTGGGGGGGGGGATCCGTGGGGGTGCGGGGGGGTGGCAGACCATTCTGCCGCAGATTTCAGGGGGCCGAATGCACTGGCATTCGGCCTCACCAAGATCCGTGCCAGAATTCTCTGCCATCCCTATTCTATAGTAATGTCACAGGAGTGTATTGCCAGAAAGATAGGGAGGCTGCATTTCTGGAAACTAGAGTTCCACAGCCTGACGATAAAATTGGAGCTAATGAAACTGCATTGTCTTCTTTTCAGAGATCTAATCTTATTCTGAAGTCTAAGGTTAAAAAGCTAGAAAGTAAATCTCATCATTGTAATTTATGAATTATTGGGATATGGGAATAGGCTGAGCAGGGTCAACTGTTATGGATTTGGCCTTTGCTGAGTGTTTTCAATCTCTAGTTCCAGTATTTAGGAAGCCTTTGGCTGCCGGTTATCTACCTATAGCTGATCAATACACTTCAAACAAAGTGTACAGCAAACATTGTTTTAGGTGTATGCGGTTTTCATTTTGTACTAAATGTTCATTGTTTAGTACAAAAATGCCCTTACCCCGAAGCCAGCTTGTCTGGGTGAAAGGGGGGGGGCATTGCAGGCGGGTGGGGTGACAAGACGTAGGGGCCTCTGATTGGTGCATCCCAGTGGCACCACCATGCAAGGAGGGGCAGGCTGAGTTGCCTTAAACTCAGCCCCCCTCCCAATCTCATTTCTCTGGCTCAACGCAGCTAGTGAGGGCGTCAGCTCCGCCTGGAAACCAAGAAGAACACCTGCCTGCAGAAGACCGGCTTCGTCGTCTTCCCAAACACATGGACTTGGCGTGCAAGCTGCGCGCCCAAAGCCTTGCTGACGCTCGCGGCGGGGCGGACGTGCTCCGTTGCAGCTCCATCGTGGCCAGCGCCTGCCCTGGCGGCAGAGGTGCCGGCGTTGGTGACGGAGTGCGTTAGGGCGCTGCGCCTATGGGCCTCGGCGGTTGAGGCTGCAGCGCGCCTTCCCTGCCTTCTTCTCCTCGCTTTGCTTTTGCCGCGGCTCCGGGTTTGCTCGCGCTCGTGGCGGGATGCACGTGTTGCCGGCACGCGCCTGGGCATGGCGCTTGTTGTTTCACTCCCCTGTTAGGGGCGCCAGTGCTCGCGGAGGCTGAGGCCCCACCCCTCCCTCTTTCTCACCTCCTCTGGTGGTTGCGGCGCGCCTTCGCCGCCACGGCCCCGGCGTTGCTGGGGCTCGCGGCGGGGGCGCATGCGAGCAGGCGCTGCTCCCTCGGCCGGCGCTCGCCGCACCGGTGGGTGCGCTGGCAGCTGTGCCAGCGTGCGCCTGGTTGAGGCACCTGTAGGGATGGACGAAAGTCCCTTACCTGTTCTTGAAGCTTGCTTCACGGTGGGGGGGAGGCGCTCCGGTTCTCCCCCCGAAGTTCTGGTGACGGGAGGGAGGCGCCCCGCCCCGCCCAGCCGAAATTCAGGCCGGGGGGGAGGAGCCCCGTCCCTCGCCACCGAAATTCTGGCCGGGGGAGAGCGCCCTGTCTCCCCGGCCACAAAAGTTCTTCTTCTGGGAAGAGCGAGGAAGTAAAAAAAACAACAACACATGATAGGCTTAGGGATGTACGAAAGTCACTTACCCGGTCTGGCAGCTTTTTTCGCGGTGGGGGGGAGGCGCTTCGCTTCTCCCCCCGAAGTTCAGGCGAAGGGGGGGAGGCTTCCCGCCTCGCCCGGCCGAAATTCAGGCCGGGGGGGAGGCTTCCCGCCTCGCCGGGCCGCGAACTACGAAAGGGAAAAAAAAAAGACCACGTGGCTGTGATAGGCTACGTAAATTACGTTACGTAGACTATCACGGGTGACTTTGGGAAAAAAAAAGCACGTACGCAAATGGCGGCGCCCATGGGGCGCCGCCATTTGCGTTCCTTATTTGACCCCCATAGTCTCCGTAAATCTTTACGTAGACCACGGTGAAAATAAGGACAACTTTATTTGCGTTGCCCTTATTTCACCCCCGTAGTCTCCGTAAATCTTTACGGAGACCACGGCGAAAATAAGGACAACTTTATTTGCGTTGCCCTTATTTGACCCCCGTAGTCTCCGTAAATCTTTACGGAGACCACGGCGAAAATAAGGACAACGTTATTGTAAAATATTGTAATTGTAAATATTACGTTGTGATTTCCTCCGTAGGGGGGAATCCCCCCGTTGCTTACGCCGTACTCTCGGAAGGTGGATTGCCTTGGCCAGAACTTTTCCACTATTCTCGTAATTATTTACGTATTTTTCGTTGCTGCCTGAAATATGTTTCCCACTTTCCCGCCTTCTGTGCGCTCCCCCGCTGTCTTCTTTTCTCGGACAGGGACAGGGACAGGGATTTTATTAATTTCTGTGTATTTGTGCTTAATGATCCTCGCGTTTACTGGTCTTGTTGTTAACCTAACCGCCTCACACAGTCACAATAAAAAAAAAAACGGGGCTGCAGCTCCGGTTCCGCAAAATCTGTCATCAACTTCCTGCTAACTTCCTGAATGTCGTCTGCATTTGCGCTTGCGTCCGCGTGGGGATTTGTGGGTGGAGTTCTGTCGTGGTGGTGGTGGTGTGTTAGTGGTGGTGCTTGCTTATTATTGGATTTCCTGTTGTTTGTTCATTGTTGTGGTTTTGTCTGGTCTGTGTGTGTGTGTGTAGTTGTGCATTGTGGTGTTTTTGTACGGTTTGGTCTGTGTGTATGTAGTTAAGTGGTGGTTGTGCACGTGGCTGTCTTGGTGTGTGTTTGTTTGTGTGTGTGCAAATTGCGAAATGTCTGCACCAGTGCGTGGCAGGAGGTGGGACCATGAGGAGACCAAGGCCCTCCTCAGCAACATTAAGCGCAGCGAGGCGGTGGCAGTGCTGTTTGGCAGCTCCTCCTGCTGCAATGAACTTTATTGGGCCCAGAGAAAGAGGAGGATGGAGCGAGCGGGCCACTATCGCACAGTTGGACAATTGAGGTCCAAATGGAAGGCGCTCAAGCAGTCCTTCATCAGAGAGGGGATTGCTGCTGCCGAGCAGAGGGCACCGCTGTCCAACCCCCCCGCCTACTACTGGCGCATCCGCAGAGTGTGGGTCCAAGCAGACCGGCCCCCATTTTTGCAGAGGTATATGCTTGGTAAGTTATAGTTATCCCATCATCAAGCTCAACTAAATATGAAGACAAGGATGTGTACCGAAAATGAAGCTATCTCTTTGTGGTCTCTCTCATGGAGAAACAAACAAATCCTGACATTTTTAGCCTGCAATCCTATGCTTGCTGAACTTGGACAGAAAAAGGTCCCATCATCTTCCAGCCACTTTGGCTGGTTGAAGAAGGGATGCTGGGAACTGCGTTGTTTTTCCCTGTACAACCACATGCATAGGATTATGCGGGCCTGGCTACTACAACTCATATTACACACTGACACACTGTCCATTTCCAGGGAAATGCTGCTGCTGCCGGTCTCTGCGGTGCACACAGGGGGACTGGCGCCAGCCCAGCAGCAACAGGGCCAGCCTCTCGGTGTCGTCTTCCTTCTTCATGTAGTGATTGCTGAATTTTTGCACCCCACCCACCCCACTTTCTACCAAGACATTGGCACTCCAGTCAACTCATGAGCAAGTGTTCATCTGAGACCTTGGAGATCTGGGTATAGTCCACTCAGCCATGGGAGCTCGCTGGGTGACTTTGGCCCAGTCAGAAAGCCCCAGCCTACCTCAGTGTTGTTGTTGTGAGCATTAAATGGAGAGGAAGAGGCTAATGTGAGCCGCCTTGGGTTCCTTGCGCTAGGAAAAAAGGTGGCTTTTATGCAATGCATCACTAGAATGAACAGATACCATAGCATTGCAAATGTAGAAGTGGGGTGACTAGAAGTGCAATCCTGTGCATGTTTACAGAAGTCCAACAGTCCCCATCACACCAAAACTGTCAGTACTGTATAATCTGCCTCCCTAATTATCCCCTCATCACTAGACCTTGTGGTGGGAAGACAGAATCAGTGGTCCTTATGGTAGTGGGGATGGTGATAGACAGATCAGCGACTGTGGTTTTGTTCACTCACCACATATATAAAGGCATTCATTCTGTTACTGTGACATCCCACAGCTGTGCATCGTGCCTTGCTGGTGGAGGAGGCACTGAGGGCCGCGGAGAGGGAGAGGACAGAGGAGGAGGAGGAGGAGGAGGAGGAGGAGGAAGAGGAAGAGCCAGCAGCAAGAGGAGCAGCATCTGTGGAGGAAGGCCACCCTTCTTCCACAGATGAAGCCCCTCCTCTTGTGATCCTGACGCGTCTGATAAGAGACGTCCGGATGCTCAGGAGGACCTGTAAGTAGTACTACAGAATGGCACCTGACCTGAGCTAACAACTCTGCCTGCAAGGTGCATATTACCATTATGCTTAATTCTTCTCTTTCTTCTACACACAGGTGATGACCTTCGAAGGAGGGTGGAGGCCCTGGAGCGGGAAAGCCATCCTCCTCCTACGAGCTGAGGCCTGCAGCCACAGCCAGCCAGCCCAACATTGTTTTTGAATTGTTGAATTGTTTCTGTGTTTTGTCTCGATCTGTTCTGTTTGTATATAAAGTTCTTTCTAAAAAATAGGTTACAATTCCTTGGTTCAAGTCCACAGATATAATTTCTTAAATCTAGATCATTGTACACAATGATCTCTGTGTTTGCTTACTGTTAACTGCAACAAGAATGCCTCCCCAGAATCCCAGCCAAACAAGAACAGCTTCCCTCATAGGGAGATGGACAGTCCGCATCCCTGATGTTATGAATGAGTGCATTCAAGACGAGGCTGGACAGCCATCTGCCAGGGATGCTCTGACTTGGACACCTTAATTTGAGCAGGGGGTTGGACTCGATGGCTTTGTAGGCCCCTTCCAACCCCATGATTCTGTGGCTCTACGATTCTATGAAGTATGCTTTGTTTTACGTGTAGGTGCATATCACATACATGTAAACTGGATGCATACCAGAGGGATCTTTTCACATAGAGCTCTCAGTCCTTAGGAAAACCCAAAAGCTGAGGGAGTCCAGGGAGAGACCACAACAAGGTCTTTGAAAGCAATTCCGTGATTTATGAAAGAATTTTAAATGAATTAAAAGCATACATCAACATCAAGAGAAATAGAACTATACATACATTTGGGGAATCAGAATCATACTAACATTCAGAGGGGTAAAGATACACATATACAGTCGATAGCGGAGTACATCCGCATACAGAACTCTGTGTGTGTGTGTGTGTGTGTGTGTGTGTGTAGTAGGGATGTACGCTGTTGCACAGTCCGCCACACACAGTCGGGTAGCGCAACTGGATTCTGCATGTGAGGTATTATTAAGCTCCGCCACATATCGCCAGTGCTTTGGGCTCTGCCCAGGCCAGACAGGGACTGCAGGTTTGGACAAAGTTCTGAGGGACACCTCAGTGTGACCACTCAGAAGTTGTATCATTCTGCCTCATTGTCCCTCAGAACTCTGGCTCACACTAGCAGCAGTGTCATCATCCCAGGGGTCCTCCTCGTCACTTGATGACTGCTCTACTCTGCTGCTGACAGCTGGGGGGAGGTGCTCCTTGGGAATCCATCCCCTGTTGGAGCATATGAAGGTGAGGGTGGAGACATGTTGTGGCGTGAGTCTGCTTCGGTGGGCGGTGACAATGTTGCCTGTGGTGGAGAAAAGCCTTTCAGAGGCCACACTCGAGGGAGGGCATTTGAACTGTGGTTCAAGAAATGCAGCAGCAACGTATTTCATGTCCCCCCTGATTGAAGTGATGTGTTTGTTGGTGCCCAGCTCCTGCAGAAGGAATTCTGCAAGCCTAACTGCAGGATTGGGGAATAATTCCCTGCCTCCAGCACTGGTGCGCTCACAAATCTCAGTATGGCGTTTTCTCAGCACCCCCTCTATGATCCTTAGCACAGGTAGCACTTGGCCCAGTGTGGTATAGTCTGCACTCAGTACCGCTGTGCATTCATCGAAAATTTTTAAAATGTCCACCAGGTCTTGCATCCAGAGCCACTGATGTGGTGTGACAAAAAATTTGGAGTGGTGTTGCTTCTCAGTGATGTAGTCATTTATAGCTGGTCTCTGCTCACAGAGTCTCTGAAGCATATGCAATGTGCTGTTCCAGCGTGTGGACACATCCAAAATGAATTTGTGTTCTGGAAGGCCATGGCTACGTTGGATGGTGCCGATTGCCTCCATTGCTGAGCAGGACTGCCGGAAGTGGGTGCAAATGGATCGGGCCACCTTAAGTAGCTTGCCAATTTTTGGGGAGGCGTTGCTCAATCCAGAACGCACCACAAGGTTCAAGCAGTGTGCAACGCACGGAACGTGGTTTAGCCATGCAATGCTGGCTGCTTTTAGGTAGTTTGAGGCATTGTCTGTTGCTTCACAGCCCACTGTAAGATTTAAGGGGGCCAACCAGGACTGAACAACACCACTGCTGCTGCTGCTGACGTTTTCCGCTGTGTGTGTCCCTGAGAGCATTGTGAGGGACAATGTCGCTGTTCTACGAGTCAGTCGGCTGCTCTCACTGATGGATACCCAGTGCGCGGTGACACACAGATAAGACTTTGTTTGGTTACTTGTCCATGTGTCACTCATTAAATGTACACTTCCTCCAACTGCACATTTCAAATCCTGTTGGATCACCCGTCTGATTGCAGAAGCCAGGGCTGGAATGGCTACGCCACTAATGTAGTGACGAGAGGGGACATCCCACCGAGGGCAGATGCTCTTAAGTAAGGTCAAAAAGTCTTCATCTTCCACCAGGGAGAAGGGAAGCATACGTGCTGCAATGGCCACTGTCAGGAGGTGATTCCACTGTCGTGCCTGGGCGCTGTCAGAGGGTAATTTCTGTGTCAGCGTGAGGCATTTCTCCAGTGAGACCTGCCTCTTAGCAAAGCTGCCTTCTGTGCCCTTCCCACCCAGACCACTTTGCGTGAGGTCTTTGGAAGATGAGGCAAAGGCGGTACTGTTCTTTTTGGATGGTTGTGGCTTCCCGTCGCTATCTTTGGGCACAAGAAGCGGATGATGCACCTCCATGTGTCGCCTCATGGCAGACGTGCCCACTCGTGGACAGCCCCCTTCTTTTCCTAGCCGCACACGGCTTCGACAAATATCGCACATCACGACATAGCGGTCGTTCTCTGCATATTTGAAGAAGCGCCACACATAGGAGCTCACCCTGCCACCACCATTTCCTCTTTGGGGAATGGGGCCTTCGGTTCCAGATGAGGTGGCAGCTGGAGCTGCATGTTCCCACTCATCTGTGGATGGTGTTGTGGATGGTGTTGTTGATGGTGCTGACCAGTGCTTGGCAGGGGACGTTTGTTCCTGAGGTTTGGGATTGGTCCCGCAGAACGCAGAAGGCTGGAAGTGGAGAACAGAGTCAGACCCAGTCTCAGCAGGGGCATCATCGATATAGAAGAGCTCCTCATCATCTTCGCTGTCCGGATCACTGATGTCGTTAAGTCCTCCGGCATTTTTTTCAAAATCACCTGAGCCGCCGCCCACGAGGTGATCATCAGCAGGCAGCTGTGGACCTGGTTCACCTGTCCCACTTCCGCTGTCGGATGCAGGGAGGACGGTTGTGGGCGTCTCTGTAAAGATTCAAAATACATAGAAGCAGAGTTTCATGAGAAATGCGACTTTTTCACATGAGTAATAGCCAAGCAAATAAAACTGTGTTGTTGTAGCAATCTATGAAACATAGCTTGGAGGACTCGCAATCAATCCACATGACACAAGGTGCAGTTGTAAGCTACTCCTGCCCTACCGAGCACTGAGAAAACACATTAGGTGCAAAAAAAAGGTACTGTACAGACTGGGAAACTCAACGAGAGTTATCTAAACGTGTCCTCACTGGTGAAAACATGAAAAGCATGGGGGAGGAGATATCTGGCTCCCTTGCAAGGTCCACTCCTTTCATCAGCTCTATTATACCATTGTGTGGGACTCATCCCCCACAGGGCTGGCCCAACGCGTTTTGCTTCCTGAGGCAAAGGGTAAAATGGCACCCCTCCATCCTACATAGGGCGATAGCTGAATCTCTTACTTGAACAGTGACAATGGGAAAGCCTCTTCCACCACACCAGAGGACAACAAGCTGGCTGAGGAGCTGCAAGGCTCCCTAACAATAGGGCTGGTCCTGACCTGAGCACATACTTGGCGAATCCCACTGCCTTTTTCCAGGGTGCATTTGTGGTCCCCCAGGAGCAGTGCCTGATTAGTCAGGCCCTCTTTTTGTAGTAGCCATATCGGGGGTCAGACTAAAGGGACTAAATAAGTCTCTGACTCGGATTTCTGCAACATTTTAAAAACCATCCTCAGAAATGTAATTGCTTAATCAATTCACATCGCAGCTCTAGTTAAAAGAGATCAAGCCCAGACAAGACAGCAAACTATGATGAATGGCTTTGGAAACAAGCGAGCACAAAACACTGAAGTGTTTTCCCACCGAAAAGGTTTGAAAATACGTTTGAGAAAGTATTGCAGTTCTTTTAAAGACTTGGAGTTTTCTTTCGTACTGGAGCACCATGTAACATTTAAATAATATGAAATATGTTCACAGCAATGAATATGGATGAATGTAAAACAGTCGTGTATGTTTTGTTGTGTTGAAGAAGAAGATCCCTTCCCCAAATGCTCCCCTCCAAAGGTTTTGGACTTCAAATCCCATCAGGCCAAGCCGGCATGACCAATGGTCAATAATGCTGGGAGTTGTAGCCCAAAACATCTGGAAGGCTGCAGGTTGCAGAAGGCTAATGTAGGGACTATTCAAATATTCAAAGACATTTGTTTGTATCCAGATATTCACAAGCACCTGTGGTGACAGAGTCTTACCAGATTCATCCTTTGGAATGAGGTAGATATCTTGACTTTCATCCCGCCGCTGCAGAGTCTCCTTGGGGACATTTTCATCCGCTTTGGGTTTGGAGACACTGCCCTTCCGCTCACCATCCAAGGACTTTCTTCCTCTTCCTCTGGAGTTGTGGCCGGTTGTGCCTGTGTCACTTTCTGTAGCGGAAATTGGTGGTGTGCGCTGCTTATGGGTGCGGGGTGGGCTGGGGCTGGGGCCGCTGTCGCTGCTGGTCACACCTTGGGCTTCCTCCACTTCCATCTCATTATTAAAATACCGCTGAAATGCAACCTCAGCGGTGTATGTTCTTGCCGGGCGTCCATGCCTCTTTTGAGTGCCGGATTGACCACGGGTTCCTCTTTTCTCCATGTTTATGTCTCTGGGCAGAAGGAGACATAAATGCATGTGGCAAAGCTGAAATCATGTGAACAGCCTAATCGCAGATATAGTACAGTGTAGAAGTAGTTACCCTCCAATCCAGCCATTCAGTGCTAACTAAACAGGGGCATATTGTACAGCAGACTAGGCTGAAAAGCCCAGGATGGAGGATGTGGCCCATCCATGCCCAGGAGAATGGGGGATGGATGGAGGCCTTCCAGCTCCCCCCTCCCCAGAAAGAAATACATAGGCAGGCAGGCACATGGGTGAATCCTGGGAAGCCCAGGAGGATGGGGGATGGATGGAGGCCTTCCAGCTCCCCCCTCCCCCTCCCCCCTCCCCAGAAAGAAATACATAGGCAGGCAGGCACATGGGTGAATCCTGGGAAGCCCAGGAGGATGGGGGATGGATGGAGGCCTTCCAGCTCCCCCCTCCCCAGAAAGAAATACATAGGCAGGCAGGCACATGGGTGAATCCTGGGAAGCCCAGGAGGATGGGGGATGGATGGAGGCCTTCCAGCTCCCCCCTCCCCCTCCCCCCTCCCCAGAAAGAAATACATAGGCAGGCAGGCACATGGGTGAATCCTGGGAAGCCCAGGAGGATGGGGGATGGATGGAGGCCTTCCAGCTCCCCCCTCCCCAGAAAGAAATACATAGGCAGGCAGGCACATGGGTGAATCCTGGGAAGCCCAGGAGGATGGGGGATGGATGGAGGCCTTCCAGCTCCCCCCTCGCCCTTCCCCCTCCCCAGAAAGAAATACATAGGCAGGTAGGCACATGGGTGAATCCTGGGAAGCCCAGGAGGATGGGGGCTGGATGGAGGCCTTCCAGCTCCCCCCTCCCCAGAAAGAAATACATAGGCAGGCAGGCACATGGGTGAATCCTGGGAAGCCCAGGAGGATGGGGGATGGATGGAGGCCTTCCAGCTCCCCCTTCCCCAGAAAGAAATACATAGGCAGGCAGGCACATGGGTGAATCCTGGGAAGCCCAGGAGGAGGGGGGATGGAGTCCTTGCAGGATGCCTTCCCCCCCAGTTCCCCCTGCTCCTCCATCTCACCCCAAAATCACTAAGCATAAGGGCACATTCAGGTAAAGTAAACATACCTTCACTGTAATAAAGAAAAAAGAAAAAAGGTTGAACTGCAGTGCCGTAGAACGCAGGGATGCAGGGAAAGAAAGTTGCAGCAGCTGGGACGGAGCAGCAGCAGCGCCTGTTCTAGTCTGTCTCTGGACTCTGGAGTCTAGCTTGGAGCAAGTGAGGCTGCTGCACGACCTCTGTCCTATGTGAACTAAAGGCAGGAATCCAGGGAATAAATGGTCGATGAGTTCCCTCCCCTCAATTATCTTCCTGGTGGGGTGGGGGGGTGGCCTGGAGGGATCTCGCTCAGGTGACCTCACCTGACCTGAACCTGACCTCACACATACAATAAAAGTATAAAACAAAAGATGAGGCTATGCAGCTCAGGGCAGGCAGGCTACGTGCACTTCGCGACCCCGTCCCTCCCAGCAAAAGAAAGCCGCGTCGTAGCAGGGAAGGAAACTGAATGTTTATTAAATAGTTTCGTGAAATCCCTTTCGCCATCTTTCGTCCTAATTTGTGAAGTTGCCTTCGTAAATACCTTCGTAAAACTTTCGGCAGATTAAAAAAAAAAAAAAGGGTCGCGTGAGCTCACGTTTGGGTAGACCTGGGCGCCTCGTCTCGGGGAAGGGTTCGGCGAACTGAAAGTGACTGTTTTCGAGCCCATTTCACTTTCGAGAGAATTTCTCTGACATCCCTAGATAGGCTACGTAAAGATTTATGTAGCCTATCACAGCTAGATTTTTCAGTCAGCCGTGATAGGCTACGTAAATCCTTATGTAGCCTATCACGGCTGAGCTGACTTTGAGGGGGAAAAAGAAGCGTGTACACAAATGGTGGAGACCATGAGGAGACCAAGGCCCTCCTCAGCAACATTAAGCGCAGCGAGGCGGTGGCAGTGCTGTTTGGCAGCTCCTCCTGCCGCAATGAATTTTATTGGGCCCAGAGAAAGAGGAGGATGGAGCGAGCGGGCCACCACTCAGAAAGTTGAGCCCAGTCAGAAAGCCCCAGCCTACCTCAGTTTTGTTGTTGTCAGCGTTAAATGGAGAGGAAGAAGAGCCGCCTTGGGTTCCTTGTGCTAGGAAAAAAGGTGGCATTTATGCAATGCATCAATAGAATAAACAGATACCATGGCATTGCAAATGTAGAAATGGGGTGACTAGAAGTGCAATCCTGTGCATGTTTACAGAAGTCCAGCAGTCCCCATCACACCAAAACTGTCAGTACTGTATAATCTGCCTCCCTAATTATCCCCTCATCACTAGACCTTGTGGTGGGAAGACAGAATCAGTGGTCCTTATGGTAGTGGGGATGGTGATAGACAGATCAGCGACTGTGGTTTTGTTCACTCACCACATATATAAAGGCATTCATTCTGTTACTGTGACATCCCACAGCTGTGCATCGTGCCTTGCTGGTGGAGGAGGCACTGAGGGCCGCGGAGAGGGAGAGGACAGAGGAGGAGGAGGAAGAGGAGGAGGAGGAGGAGGAGGAAGAGGAAGAGCCAGCAGCAAGAGGAGCAGCATCTGTGGAGGAAGGCCACCCTTCTTCCACAGATGAAGCCCCTCCTCTTGTGATCCTGATGCGTCTGATGAGAGACGTCCAGATGCTCAGGAGGACCTGTAAGTAGTACTACAGAATGGCACCTGAGCTAACAACTCTGCCTGCAAGGTGCATATTACCATTGTGCTTTATTCTTCTCTTTCTTTCTACACACAGGTGACGACCTTCAAAGAAGGATGGAGGCCCTGGAGCAGGAAAGGCATCCTCCTACTATGAGCTGAGGCCTGCAGCCACAGCCAGCCAGCCCAACGTTGCAATTGTTTCTGTGTTTTGTTTTGATCTGTTCTGTTTGTATATAAAGTTCTTTCTAAAAAAAAGGTAACAATTCCTTGGTTCAAGTCCACAGATGTAATTTTTTAAATCTAGATCATTGTACACAATGATCTCTGTGTTTGCTTACTGTTAACCGCAACAAGAATGCCTCCCCAGAATCCTGGCCAAACAAGAACAGCTGTTGTAAGCTTCCCTCATAGGGAGATGGGCTAGGGATGACGGAGAATTTCTCCCCGAATCTTCGGGAGGCCGAGCGCCGATGCATTTGGCCTCCTGAAGTTGGTGCGAAATTCTCCGCCGGCCCCCCGCCCCCCCCGGGACAGGACTTACCTTCGGCGAATGTCCCTCTCGGCGGTGGGTCCCGGTGGCGGTTCGGCGGTGTTTCGTTGTGGGCGGGGGTGGCGGCCGGTCTCCTGACCAGCTGCCACCTCCGCCATTGCAAAAAAAAAAAAACTAAAGTAAAAACAAAACCACACACACCTGTGATAGGCTATGTAATGATTTACGTAGCGTATCATGGCTGGATTTCCAAAGTCAGCCATGATAGGCTACGTAGCCTATCACTGGTGACTTTGAAAAAAAAAAGCGCACACGCAAATGACAGCGGCCCATGGGCGCCGCCATTTGCATTCCTTATTTTGGCACATCTAGTCTACGTAAAGATTTACGTAGACTACGGCGAAAATAAGGGAACAATATTTGCATTGCCCTTATTTTCGCCGTAGTCCACGTAAATCTTTACGTAGACTAGACATGCCAAAATAAGGAACGCAAATGGCGGCGTCCCATGGGCGACGCCATTTGCGTACGTGCTTTTTCCACCCCTCCCAAAGTCACCCGTGATAGGCTATGTGACGATTTACGTAGCCTATCATGGGGTCTTTTTTTTTTTTTACTTTTTGTTTTGCGGCTGGGGAGACGGGGTGCTTCTCCCTGGCCTGAATTTCAGCCGGGCGAGGCGGGACGCCTCCCCCCCCTCGCCTGAACTTTGGGGGGAGAAGCGAAGTGCCTCCCCCCCACCGCGAAGCCAAGCTGCGAAAAGGTAAGTGATTTTCGTACATCCCTAGAGATGGCCAGTCCGCATCCCTGATTTTATGAATGAATGCATTCAAGACGAGGCTGGACAGCCATCTGCCAGGGATGCTCTGACTTGGATACCTGCATTGAGCAGGTGGTTGGACCCGATGGCTTTGTAGGCCCCTTCCAACCCTATGATTCTTTGGCTCTACGATTCTATGAAGTATGCTTTGTTTTATGTGGAGGTGCATATCACATACATGTAAACTGGACGCATACCAGAGGGATCTTTTCACATAGAACTCTCGGTGCTTAGGAAAACCCAAAAGCTGAGGGAGTCCAGGAAGAGAACTCAACAAGGTCTTTGAAAGCAATTCCTTGATTTATGAAAGAATTTTAAATGAATTAAAAGCACACATCAACATCAAGAGAATTAGAACTATACATACATTTGGGGAATCAGAATCATACTAACATTCAGAGGGGTAAAAGACACACATATACAGTCAATAGCAAAGTACACTGGGATGCATAGAGAACTCTGTGTGTGTGTGTGTGTGTGTGTGTGTGTGTGTTTGTAGTAGGGATGTATGCTGTTGCATAGTCCGCCACACACAGTCGGGCAGCGCAACTGGACTCTGCATGTGAGGTATTATAAAGCTCCGCCACATATCGCCAGTGCTTTGGGCTCTGCCCAGGCCAGACAGGGACTGCTTGTTTGGACAAAGTTCTGAGGGACACCTCAGTGTGACCACACTCATAAATTATATCATTCTGCCTCATTGTCCCTCAGAACTCTGGCTCACATTAGCAGCAGTGTCATCATCCCAGGGGTCCTCCTCGTCACTTGATGACTGCTCCACTCTGCTGACAGCTGATGGTGGGGGGGGGGAGGTGCTCCTTGGGAATCCATCCCCTGTTGGAGCGTATGAAGGCGAGTGTGGAGACATGTTGTGGTGTGAGTCTGCTTCGGTGGGTGGTGACAATGTTGCCAGTGGTGGAGAAAAGCCTTTCAGAGGCCACACTCGAGGGAGGGCAAGATAGATGCCAAATGGCAACTTTGCTCAGATGTGGCCAAACGCCACGTTTTGTATCCCAGTATAGGAGAGGATCACTCTCTGGGCTGATCTGTGTTCCCGAGAAACTCTCTCTGGAATAAGCTTCCAGTTCCTGGATAGCCACATCATAGGCTGATCCTTTCCTGGCTGCTTTGGCACATTCCCCCTGCCTGCTCCCACTTACACCAGCTCCACTGCCATTGAGGAGTACAAGCTGAACTTGAGCCAAGATGCCCCTGTGTCTGACTCTGTTTGTTGTGTTGCTGGTGCAGCTGCTGTGGCGTCATCATCGCCCCTCCTGCTGGTGATGGTGCTACTGCTGCAGATATTATCTTCAGGGGTGGTAGTAGTCCTACTAGCCTCGCTCTTCCCCAGCTCCTTCTCATCCAGCCCATCTCTTTGGCAGCACTCCATGACTTTCTCAGTCAAATATTTTTTTAAACTTTGGAAGTCAGGGTTGTCGTTTGGAGGCACCGCACTTGTTGAGCTATCCCTGAACCGTGGTTCAAGAAATGCAGCAGCAACGTATTTCATGTCCCCCCTGATTGAAGTGATGTGTTTGTTGGTGCCCAGCTCCTGCAGAAGGAATTCTGCAAGCCTAACTGCAGGATTGGGGAATAGACTGCCTCCAGCACTGGTGCGCTCACAAATCTCAGTATGGCGTTTTCTCAGCACCCCCTCTATGATCCTCAGCACAGGAAGCACTTGGCCCAGTGTGGCATAGTCTGCACTAAGTACTGCTGTGCATTCATCGAAAATTTTTAAAATGTCCACCAGGTCTTGCATCCAGAGCCACTGATGTGGTGTGACAAAAAATTTGGGGTGGTGTTGTTTCTCAGTGATGTAGTCATTTATAGCTGATCTCTGCTCACAGAGTCTCTGAAGCATATGCAATGTGCTGTTCCAGCATGTGCACACATCCAAAATGAATTTGTGTTCTGGAAGGCCACGGCTACGTTGGACGGTGCCGATTGCCTCCATTGCTGAGCAGGACTGCCTGAAGTGGGTGCAAATGGATCGGGCCACCTTAAGTAGCTTGCCTATTTTAGGAGAGGTGTTACTCAATCCAGAATACACCACAAGGTTCAAACAGTGCACAACACAGTGAACGTGGTTTAGCCATGCAATGCTGGCTGTTTTTAGGTAGTTTGAGGCATTGTCTGTTGCTACACAGCCCACTGTTAGATTTAAGGGGGCCAATCAGGACTGAACAACACCACTGCTGCTGCTGCTGATGTTTTCCGCTGTGTGTGTCCCTGAGAGCATTGTGAGGGACAATGTCGCTGTTCTACGAGTCAGTCGGCTGCTCGCACTGATGGATACCCAGTGCACGGTGACACACAGATAAGACTTTGTTTGGTTACTTGTCCATGTGTCACTCGTTAAATGTACACTTCCTCCAACTGCACATTTCAAATCCTGTTGGATCACCCGTCTGATTGCAGAAGCCAGGGCTGGAATGGCTACGCCACTAATGTAGTGATGAGAGGGGACATCCCACCGAGGGCACATGCTCTTAATGAAGCGCAAAACGTCTTCATCTTCCACCAGGGAGAAGGGAAGCATACATGCTGCAATGACCACTGTCAGGTTGTGGATCCATCTTCATGCCTGGATGCTGTCAGTGGGGAATTTCTGTGTCAGCGCGAGGCATTCCTCCAGTGACGCCTGCCTCTTAGCGAAGCTGCCTTCTGTGCCCTTCTCACCCAGACCACTTTGCATGAAGTCTTTGGAAGATGAGGCAAAGAAGGCGGTATTGTTCTTTTTGGATGGTTGTGGCTTCCCGTTGCTATCTTTGGGCACAAGAAGTGGATGATGCACCTCCATGTGTCGCCTCATGGCAGACGTGCCCACTTGTGGACAGCCCCCTTCTTTTCCTAGCTGCACACGGCTTCGACAAATATCGCAAATCATGACATAGCGGTCGTTCTCTGCGTATTTGAAGAAGTGCCACACATAGGAGCTCACCCTGCCACCACCATTTCTTCTTTGGGGAATGGGGGTTTCGGTTCCAGATGAGGTGGCATCGGGAGCTGCACGTTTCCGCTCATCTGTGGATGGTATTGTTGTTGGTGTTGTTGATGGCGCTGACCAGTGCTTGGCAGGGGACGTTTGTTCCTGAGGTTTGGGATTGCTCCCACAGAACCCAGAAGGCTGGAAGTGGAGAACAGAGTCAGACCCAGTCTCAGCAGGGACATCATCGATATAGAAGAGCTCCTCATCATCTTCGCTGTCCGGATCACTGATGACGCTAAGTCCTCTGGGCTTTTTTTCAAAATCACATGAGCCGCCGCCCATGAGGTGATTATCAGCAGGCAGCTGTGGACCTGGTTCACCTGTCCCACTTCCGCTGTCTGATGCAGGGAGGACGGTTGTGGGCATCTCTGTAAAGATTCAAAATACATAGAAGCAGAGTTTCATGAGAAATGCAACTTTTACACATGAGTAATAGCCAAGAGAATAAAGCTGTGTAGTTGTAGAAATCTATGAAACATAGCTTGGAGGAATTGCAATCAATCAACATGACACAAGGTGCAGATGTAAGCTACTCCTGCACTAGCGAGCACTGAGAAAACACATTAGGTGCAAAAAAAAGGTACTGTACAGACTGGGAAACTCAACGAGAGTTATCTAAACGTGTTCTCACTGGTGAAAGTCTGAAAAGCATGGGAGAGGAGATATCTGGCTCCCTTGTAAGGTCCACTCCTTTCATCAGCTCTATTATGCCATTGTGTGGGACTCATCAACTACAGGGCTGGCCCAAAGCGTTTTGCTTCCAGAGGCAAAGGGTAAAATGGCACCCCTCCATCCTACATAGAGCGATAGCTGAATCTTACTTGAACAGTGACAATGAGCCTCTTCCACCACACCAGAGGACAACAAACTGGCTGAGGAGCTGCAAGGCTCC
Organism: Heloderma suspectum; assembly: GCF_057233095.1. Lineage (NCBI taxonomy): Eukaryota > Metazoa > Chordata > Lepidosauria > Squamata > Helodermatidae > Heloderma > Heloderma suspectum. The sequence continues at coordinate 361,949,984 of NC_139459.1, read as the reverse complement.
CTAACGATAGGGCTGGTCCTGACCTGAGCACATACTTGGCGAATCCCACTGCCTTTTTCCAGGGTGCATTTGTGGTCCCCCGGGAGCAGTGCCTGATTAGTCAGGCCCTCTTTTTGTAGTAGCCATATCGGGGGTCAGACTAAATAGCCTCATGCTTCATGTTCTTGCTGAGCCCTTTCTCTTTTGAATATATGTTTGTAAGCTGACTAGATGCAGGAATTTCATTTCTTGTCAATACAACTGAGGCCAGAATGGGATATCATGTTCTCTGGTGTTCTCTGCTGTTCTCTGCTTATCATGTCCTATAACCCATGTCCTGGGCTATAAACAATTGTGTTTAAAGAGGACATACTGAATACTGCAAAACCACATAGGAGCATTTTCCTATGTGTCACAATGTCTATAAAAACAATAGAGTTGCCGATGCAAAAATGGTGACCTAGAACTCTTTGCGTGTGTGGGTATGCCCGTCCCTTGATTTTGAGGGGCCCTGAGCTTTCAGCCAGAGGAGCAGTATGATTGCTGGATCTGCTCCATCATGCCTTACCATGCAAGAAGTGTTTTCCATTCATTGTGTTAAATTTCAAAGAGACAAGGCTGGTGCATAGAGCGGAGGGTTTTATATAGGAAGTTTAAAACATGATCTGCAATACAGGCAGATCAGCAAAAGAGAGAAAAAGCAAGAGAGGGAGAGAGAGATTTCTCTCTCCCAACAAACAAGTGGGGCTAGAGCGCCTCACCCAGTATCAACCCTGCTGTTAGAAGCCATGAGGGCAGAAATGAAGAAGTCAGTTAATATGACTAAAGTGTCTGAAGTGCTGCAAGGTGCCACCGAAGCCCCCAGAGCGTACTTGGAGCATCTTTTAAATGCCTATCGCCAGTATACCCCCCTCGACCCAGAGGGGTCGAAGACGTGGAAGAGGAAAAGAAGAAGACCCGGCGGAGGCGGAGGATTCTTGAGAAAGAACCAGTGTGCCCAGTGCAGACAAGATGGACATTAGTGGCATGAATGCCCAAATAAAATGGATCAAATACACAAAGGAGAGAACCAAAGAGGCCAGAACGGGCGAAAGAAGATACAGCTTGGTTAGCAACCAAACTGGCAAAAGCAGGGGTCTATAAAAATGTATAAAGAAGCCCCCTTCATTAAAAAAGGGTAAAGCCAAAAGTCTTAAATAAGACAGACCGGGCCCCCTTAATCTCGGCCCCGTGAAGCCCCTGGTCACTGCCACTGTGAGGGGCCATGACATTGACTTCATGATTGACACTGGAGCAGCATCAAGAGCAAGCGAACGTTAGCCTTAAACAAGAAGTCCAAACACTGGGCAAAGTTCTTCAAGCCCAGCATCGCTTTGTCTTAGAAAACAGGCCCCCAATTCCCATCACAGAAGTTCATCCTTGCCAACCGGGAGATGAAGTATGGGTTAAAGAATGGAAAAATGACCCTTTAACTCCCAGGTGGAGAGGATCCAAAATTGTGATACTTTCCACCCCCACAGCTCTGAAAGTAGCTGGAGTTAAACCCTGGATACATTGGACACAAGTCAAGAAAGCAAAGGGGGGAGTAGACTGTAGCTAAAAATCCCTTAAAAATCATTCTGAAAAAGCAGTAAGAAGACTCAGGCTAGACCTTACTGTGGGCACACCGGGAGACTGTCCACCCTGCGTACGGTCAGACCTGCAACTGGAGAGAATTGAAGAAGGGGACTAGACCCTACTGCAGCTAGCCAGGTGAATAGCTGCCCGGCGTTTGGTCAGATCCCAAAGAAAACCAAACATGCATTTTGTAGTGTTAGTACTGTTGCATTGTGTTTCCTTAATAACATGTACTTAAGGGGGGTCTGCCCCTAGAGAGGAAAATCTGTGCCAGCAATTCACTGATAATTACTGGCTTCATCTAGCTAACATCACTGGAGTAAAGCATTTTTGTTTGCCAAGAGATATACCTGCAAACAGGTTTTTTATCTTTTCCTCCTCCATCATTTAAGCTGTGAAGTACACCAGACGCTTTGTTGTTTTAATTGGACTAATAATAGTAATGCTGTAGATGTTCAGATCAATAATCTGCATAATATAGTGGCTGACATAACAATGGGACAAAACAATTGGCTAAATTAGTTAACCTCCTGGCTCCCAAATTTCAGCTGGCTCAAGGCATTGTTCATCCTAATTCTACCAGTGTTGTTCATAAAAATACTGTTATGCCTTTGCATTCTTTGTCTTATGCGCTGTTTAACCAATCTGTTTTATGTCTCAGCTAATAAAACTGCTGCCCTCCATGCTCTAATAGCCCAACAGAAGGTTAAGTAATATGTCTGTTATAAAACGTTTTGTATTGTGCTTCGCAGAGTATTACGAGCATTCGCTTATCAGAAATGCTATAATTGTAATAAAATTATGCATTTAAGGGGGGAATGTAGTAGCCATATCGGCGGTCAGACTAAAGAGACTAAATAAGTCTCTGACTCAGATTTCTGCAACATTTTAAAAACCATCCTCAGAAATGTAATTGCTTAATCAATTCACATTGCAGCTCTAGTTAAAAGAGATCAAGGCCAAACAAGACAGCAAACTATGATGAATGGCTTTGGAAACAAAGCAAGCACAAAACACTGAAGTGTTTTCCCACCAAAAAGGTGTATTGTTTGAGAAAGTATTGCAGTTCTTTTAAAGACTTGGGGTTTTCTTTTCTTTAGTACTGGAGCACCATGTAACATTTAAATAATATGAAATATGTTCACAGCAATGAATGAATGTAAAACAGTTGTGTATGTTTTGTTGTGTTGAAGAAGAAGATCCCTTCCACAAATGCTCCCCTCCAAAGGTTTTGGCCTTCAACTCCCATCAGGCCCAGCTGGCATGACCAATGGTAAATAATGCTGGGAGCTGTAGCCCAAAACATCTGGAAGGCTGCAGGTTGCAGAAGGCTAATGTAGGGACTATTCAAATATTCGAAGATATTTATTTGTATCCAGATATTTACAAGCATCTGTGATGACAGAGTCTTACCAGATTCATCCTTTGGAATGAGGTAGATATCTTGACTTTCATTCCACCACTGTAGAGTCTCCTTGGGAACATTTTCATCCACTTTGGGTTTGGAGACACTGCCCTTCCACTCACCATCCAAGAACTTTCTTCCTCTGGAGTTGTGGCCGTCTGTGCCTGTGCCACTTTCTGTAGCGGAAATTGGTGGTGTGCGCTGCTTACGGGTGCGGGGTGGACTGGGGCTGGGGCCGCTGTCACTGCTGGTCACACCTTGGGCTTCCTCCACTTCCATCTCATTATTAAAATACCGCTGAAATGCAACCTCAGCGGTGTATGTTCTCGCCGGGGATCCACGCCTCTTTTGAGTGCTGGATTGACCAGCACGATTGAACCAGCTGGATTGACCATGGGTTCCTCTTTTCTCCATGTTCATGTCTCTGGGCAGAAGGAGACATAAATGCATGTGGCAAAGCTGAAATCATGTGAACAGCCTACAATCGCAGATATAGTACAGTGTAGAAGTAGTTACCCACCAATCCAGCCATTCAATGCTAACTAAATAGGGGCATATTGTACAGCAGACTAGGCTGAAAAGCCCAGGATGGAGGATGTGGTCCATCCGTGCCCAGGAGGATGGGGGATGGAATCCTTGCCTTGCAGACTAGCAATAGCAATGGCTGCTGGAGCATGCCTCCCCCCCCCTCCCAGGCCAGTCCCCCCCTCCCCCCACCCCACCCCACTCAGAAATACATAGGCAGGCACATGGATTAATCCTGGATAGCCCAGGAGGATGGGGGATGGAGTCCTTGCCTTGCAGACTAGCAATAGCAATGGCTGCTGGAGCATGGTTTTCCCCCCTCCCAGGCCAGTCCCCCCTCCCCCCACCCCAACCCAACCACTCAGAAATACATAGGCAGGCACATGGATTAATCCTGGAAAGCCCAGGAGGATGGGGGATGGAGTCCTTGCAGGATGCCTTCCCACCCAGTTCCCCCTGCTCCTCCATCTCACCCCAAAATCACTAAGCATAGGGGCACATTCAGGTAAAGTAAACATACCTTCACTGTAATAAAGGTTGAACTGCAGTGCCATAGAACATGGGGATGCAGAGAAACACACTCCTTGCAGCAGCTGGGACGGACACTCTGTCTGCAGCAGCGGCACCTGTTCTAGTCTGTCTGGACTCTGGACTCTGGCCTGGAGCAAGTGAGGCTGCTGGACATACACGACCGCTGTCCTATGTGAACTGAAGGCGGGAATCCACAGGATAAATGGTCGATGAGTTCCCTCCCCTCAATGACGTTATCTTCCTGGTGGGGTGGGGGGGTGGCCTGGAGGGATCTCGCTCACCTGACCTCACCTGACCTGAACCTGACCTCCCACAGACAATAAAACAAAAGATGAGGCTACGTGCAGGTCGTGACTCAGTCTCAGGGCAGGCAGGCTACGTGCACTTCGTGACCCTGTCCCTCCCAGCGAAAGAAAGCCACGTCGTAGCAGGAAACTGCATGTTTATTAAATAGTTTTGTAAAATCCCTTTCGCCATCTTTCGTCCAAATTTGAGAAGTTTCCTTCATGAATACCTTCGTAAAATTTTCGGCAGAGAGAAAAAAAAAAAGTACCACGTGAGCTCCGGTTCAGGGAGACGGGGCTTCCTGTCCCAGGGGAAGGTTCGGCGGGCCAAATGTGTTTGATTTCGGGCCCATTTCACTTTTGAGAGAATTTCTCGGACATCCCTAATTTCCAGTGGTATCTGAGGCAGTATGCCTATGTACACTAGTTCACAGGGAACATGACCGGGAGGGTGCTATTACACTCATGTCCTGGTTGTGGGTTTCCTATGGGCAGCTGCTTGGCCACTGTGCGAATAGAATGCTGGACTAGATGACCCTTGGTCTGATCCAGCATGGCTCTTATAGTTTTCTCATGTTCTTATTTCCATATATAATAGCCTATATTTCAGCCATATGCCTCAGGATGTAAACAGAAGGTAGAGAGTGGAGTGGAGTCACTTTAGGGATGTCTGGCTAACCCCACTAACATTGTGTCACATTTTCTATTTTGTGTGCCCTGATGCTTTTCTACACAGAATGGAAACATTTTGACTGACCAATTGTATTTGGGGAGGGGCCCTAATGCCAACAAGGCCCCAATATGCGTACAGTCACATTTCTTCAGTATAGACAAATGAGACTAATTATTGCAATGCTTTGATATTGTGTTTGGGTTTCCTTCATTACAGCCCTGACTTTTGGGGTGATATCAACACAAGTGGCGAACCTTAAAGACACTGAGCTTCATTTTATATTTAGTTGTCCATTTTTAAAATGGACGTCTTCCTTCAGGATAAATTTCATGCATCTGAAGTTGGCTGTAGTAGTCAATGGAAATTGATGCCATAGTAAATGTGCTAGTCTTGTTGAAAGTGTCACAAAATTCTTCTACAACAAACTAACAGGAAATTCTTTCATTCAGCTTGGTTACAGCTTGTTTGACCCTGTTCAGGGAGAGAAAAGGGAATTTCCTTCCTTCTACCAGATTGATCCCAATGAAATGCCTCAGTATACAGGTTTAGTCCAGTTGCTCCTGCATTTCCACTGGAACTGGATTGGGCTGGTTGCTCCCAGTGATGACCGTGGTGAACATTTCATCCAGACATTGACACCAATGCTCAAACAGGAGGACATCTGTGTGGCCGTCACAGAAATGTTCAAGTTGACTGACACATTCCTTTTGCTTCAAGTACAGGGTGGTTCTATTCCTAGTTCTTGGTTCGAGCCCCAAGTGATGATTGTGTTTGCAGATTTCATTGTTATAGGACACTTAAAAATGTTGTTGGGTGCTCATCAAGAAAATACCAACATGCCATTTAGGAAAGTGTGGATCCTGACATCCCACTGGGAAATTGCTGTGACGGGATCCCCCATGGCAAGAGCGATCTAGGTGTCTTCCACGGTGCTTTGCACTTCAGAGTCCAGACAAGGGATGTGCCAGAATTCAAGCATTTTCTCCAGGCTTTAGATCTACTCCGACCACGAGGGGATGTCTTTCTCCATTTCTGGTGGGAAGGGGCATTTCAGTGTACATTTCTGAAATCAGGCCAAACCTCTCCATGGGGATGGAGAAACTGTACTGGGAAGGAGAAGCTAGAGGAGATGCCGTGTCCCTTGTTTGACAGGAGCATGTTCAGTCATAGCTACAGCATCTACAACAGTGTTTGTTCTGTAGCACATGCATTACATGCTCTATCACGATCCAAACGTGGATTGATGGGGAAAGGCAAGAGGCTTCTGAATATTCAGCCGTGGCAGGTAACATCCTCCTTCTGATTCCGGAATCTTATAAAAGATACCTTGATGGTTTCTCACAGGTGTGATCCTGGAAGCAAAGGGTGAACCTGGAGAAAGCCTACTGGTCCATTTTAAGGATCCTAAGAAAGATATTCCCTATGGGTATAATTTCCTGGGCATCATTTCCCTTAAAAAGCATTAGAAAGTATATAAACAGTAGCAAAGATTTGTAGAGCATCAGTAATAATTACATATTTACAGCTGTGCATATTGAGGAGGGGGGAATCAGGCAAACCCCCATCCAAAACAAAGGTCTAGTTTATACAGCAATATTTGTTCCCCACAAAACTCAGAAGCAAATGGCAGACAGCTCCCCACACCCCATGTTCCTTCTTTATAGTGAGCGGCAGACCCCCAGATGTTGGTGTCCTTGCTGCTATGAGCAAACTCCCTCCATCTCCCACCCAAAGATATGAGGGTGGGTTGAACAAGTAGACACAAGCCAAAAAAGCCAAACCACTGGGCAAGCATATCTGAGCCGAGAGTGCCCAAAGAAGATGTATCTTAAACATTAAACTAAGCAACAGAGTTGTGTGTGTGTGTGTGTGTGTGTGTGTGGTACATATCTCCTAATTTGATGGCAGTTACATTATAATAGAACCTGCCAGACTCACTTGCATTTACCCCATTTTCAAAGTCTCTCTTCCATTTCAGATTCTTGTCTCTTTGGCAAACATCCAGTTTAACAACAGTGCTGGAGATGAAGTCTCTTTCACTGAAAATGGTAAGAAATATGATATCCTGAACTGGATCTTCTTCCCAAATTTGTCGTTTGTTCCTGTGAAAGTTGGACTGGTGGATTCTGGAGCTTCTCCAGGCCAAGATTTCATCATTCAGTCTGATGCAATCATATGGTCTACCAAGGTGAGGTTGAAGAGAATGTTCTGGGATCATTGCAGAGCTAAAGAATGCTGCAGTTCTATCCCTTGTGAATAGAAGTTGTCTTTCTAGTTCAGACCAAAGGCCTATTGGTTGCAGGGAGGTGTTATCCTGCAGTTACAAACAATATTTTCATGCTAATTTTCCAGATTAAAGAATGATGCGGTTCTGTCCATCAAGAGGTGCTGTGTGTGTGTGTGTGTGTGTGTGTTTAAAAGTTGAGACTAAAGGCCTATTGAGTCAAGTCTGTGGTGGGAGGTGGCTATTGTACAGTTCTAAAATACAGTTGTTGAATAGAGATGCCCAGATTTGGTTCCCAGCATCTCCATGTAGGTAGGGATGTACGAAAGTCACTTACTGTTTCACAGATCTGCTTGTGAAAGTGGGGGGGAGGGAGTGGGGGGGGAGGCACTCCATCCGTCCCTCTGGAATCCTCGACAGGGGGGAGGTGCTCCGTCCCACTTCCCGGAATCCTGCCCGGCCAGCTCTGCTCTGTGGTAGTTCCGCAGAGCAGCCGGCCAGGCCCGTCCACAGCTGGAGTTCCGGCCGCAGATGGGCTGCTGCAGACACAAATGGCGGCCACCTTAGCGGCTGCCATTTGCATCCAGCTAGGCTGCCCTGATAGGCTACGTAAGAATTTACGTATCCTATCACGGCAAGCAAAAAAAACAACAAAAACGCGTATGCAAATGGTGGTGGCTGCGGCAGCCGCCATTTGCATTCCCTTTTTTTTGCTTTTTTAGCTTACGTAAATATTTATGTAAGCTATTACGGTGAAAAAAAGGGAATGCAAATGGCGTAGTAGGCACTATTTACATTCCTTTTTTTTGCCGTTTTAGCCTATGTAAATATTTACCTAGGCTATTATGGTGAAAAAAAAAAGGAACGCAAATAGCACCCACTACGGTATTTGCGTTCCCCTTTTTTTTCACTGTACTAGCCTACGTAAATATTTATGTAGGTTAATATGGCAAAAAAAAGGGAATGCAAATGGCAGCCGCCGTAGCCGCCGCCATTTGCGTATGCGTTTGTTTGTTTGTTTTGCTTGCCGTGATAGGCTATGTAAATTCTTACGTAGCCTATCATGGCCTCCGCAGGGACGCAAAAGGTGTCCCTGCGTTATCCGTGATAGGCTATGTAAGTACTTATGTAGCCTATCACGGCTTTGATGAAGAAGCGAATGGCGGCCGCAGGACGGCTGCCATTTGCAAGTCAGCACGGATGGCAGCAGGTAAGTGCTCCATTTTGCGCGACTTTCGTGGGGTGGGGGCTCTGTCCCGCATGCCTTTCGTGGGTTGGGGGGGCAGGGGCTTCGTTCCTCTATGGATTTCGGGGGGCCGAATGCACTGGCATTCGGCCTCACCAAGATCCATGGCAGAATTCTCTGACATCCCCACATGTAGTCCTGTAAAAATGCCCCTGACTGAAACCCTGGAGAGCCGCTGCCAATCAGGGCAGAGAACAATGGGTTAGGTCGACCAAGTGTCTGACTCAGTTGGGGGCTTCTTTTTTTGATGGTTTTTACTAAACTGCAGGCAACCAGAAGAGAGTCAGTCCCTACTAAAGGGCTGATAACATTCATCATGTAATGGGAAACTCTGCTAGTAACTCTGAGTCCTGCTGAATGCAATTTCTCTCACCTGAAAATCCTCAACAGTTTGTCTTGCCCTTTTAGAAGATGCCCTTTGTGAGATGTGTGGCGAGGTGCTGTCCGGGGCACCAGAGAAAAATTCCAGAGGGGAAGCCCATTTGTTGCTACACTTGTGATCATTGTTCGACGGGGATGATTGCTAACTGGACAGGTACCTCAAACTTTGAGCCATGAAAAAGTGCAGAATATACTGGGGTCAGAATGAAGCAGGGCCAAGGGGAAGATCATAGACAAGGAGAAGAGTCTGTCATTTCTCGATGGAATGATTTCAATATAAACCATAACTCCATTTTGGAGTGCATACCTCTGTGGTTTACTTGTTTGCAAAGTATTCACAACTTCCTGAACAAAACTTCTATGTACATAATGAAATAATGACTCCCAGTAAGTTACTCATATTCACAAGAACAGAATCTGTTGGGTTTTCTTCCATATTCACATTGGGTCAGCTTTTCATGCATAATTTTTAAAGACGATGTTTCCAGCCTCGGTTGTTTTAGCATCGGACCTTAAGCAGTTAGGGCAGAACAGTGATCAAGGCAGGTGGTTTGTCATCCTTGTAATAATTGGAGCATGTTACTCCAATGTCTAACATGCCCCTTTTTTTCAATAGTTATTTCTATAACATGTTCACCAGCCTCTGCATCAAATATCTCCTGAAGGGACAGTGCATAATCTTAAGAAAATGACAGACAGCATTTGTTTGTTAGCCCATTCAGATAGCACCAATTGTGGTTCAATTCTCACATTAACCCAGGTTACATTTCAAGTGACAGAATTTTGGATTTTCTTCCTTGCAGAATATTGAACATCGATCAAATACAGGGGCCTGTCATATGAAAACAAACCCATTTTGTACCTCTTTGGACTCTAGCTTATGATTTCCAAAGCTTAAAGAAAAAAATAACCAAAGGTGTAAAAAAAGCTAGACCACTGATATTTCCATCTCCTTCTTTGGGGGCTGGACTGGCCCCGACAAAAAGAACATCTGAGTCATGTTTGAGGTGCTTCGATTTTTGTTGCTCATTCCAGATGCAGATCGCTGTGCCCTGTGCCCAGAAGATCAACACCCAAACAAGAACCAAGACCAGTGTATCCCCAAGAAGATCCACTTCCTTTCCTATCAAGAGACACTGGGGTTCGTTTTAGCTTCTCTAGCCCTTTTCCTTTCAATGATTACATCTCTAGTGCTGGCAATCTTCATTAAGCACCGTGACACGCCAATTGTCAAAGCCAACAACCGAGACCTCACCTACGTCCTCCTCCTCTCCTCTCCCTCCTGCTCTGCTTCCTCTGCTTCTTCCTATTCATCGGCTGACCTACGAAGGTCACCTGTCTTCTTTGACAAACTGCTTTCAGCATCACCTTCTCTGTTGCTGTTTCTTCTGTGTTGGCAAAAACTGTCACAGTGGTTCTGGCGTTCATGGCCACCAAGCCAGGAAACATGGCGAGAAAACTCTTGGGGAGACAATTAACAAACTCCATTGTCCTGGCCTGTCCCCTCATCCAGGCTGTGATCTGTGCTGTCTGTCTGGTCACCTCTCCCCCATTTCCAGTTCCAGACTTCTACTCCCTGGCTGGAGAGATCATAGTGGAATGTAATGAAGGCTCGGTCACTATGTTTTGCATTTTCCTGGGGTACATGGGTTTCTTGGCTCTCATCAGTTTCATGGTGGCTTTCCTAGCAAGGAAATTGCCCGACAGTTTCAATGAAGCAAAATGTATCACCTTCAGCATGCTGGTCTTTTGCAGCATTTGGATTTCCTTTGTGCCATCCTACCTGAGCACCAAGGGGAAGTCCATGGTGGCTGTGGAGATCTTCTCCATCTTGGCCTCTAGTGCTGGTCTCCTGGGTTGCCTCTTTCTCCCCAAATGCTACATTATTCTCCTGAGGCCCAATCTCAATTGTAAAGATCATTTAATAAGGAGAAAGAATCTGTGAGTATAATACGTTAAGGGCGGGAGGATCTTTGCCAATTCATTGTCCAGTGAGTCAATCACAATTCACTGTGCTGTTTATCCTTACAGGAGTAATTGTGATCCTTATTTATTATATTTTAAAATAAAACATTTGAAAGAACTTCATTAATGCTATACATATTCATACTGCCTTGGTAGAGTGGTTTTTGTTATTTGTTTCAAGTTATGGAAAGCTGTATATTGTTATGGGTTTGGGGTTGTTCTGAATTATCTTTCATGAGTCCCTTACAGCACAAAGACTCTGATTGCAAAGAGATTCAGGTTCCCTTCCAGCTCCGTGACTCTTAATTCTAAAGTTTCAGTAAATCAAGTAGATGCCTGGAGGTAACACCTCTCCAAGATCTGAGGATAGACAGGTGTCATAACTTTCTGTTGATGTGTTTCACTGGGAGCTGGAATGGGTCAAGAAGGCCTGTATGATGATGGAGGCATCCCACAGGATGTGTCCTTATCCTGGCATCAGTGGGGCTTGGTCACAGGCATCCCACCCAAAGATAGGGTGGAACAGTTGTTGACTAGTAGAGCTGGATCAACCATTATGTTCCTTTGCCCCAGCAGTACTGGGTGCAGCCTGAAAGCTAGAAGAGCTTCATCCAGTCAAGAGTTTCCAGAGGGCTATTAGTTATCTTGTACTAATAGCTGAAGGAGGAGGCTGCACTGGACTGACCCTTCTACTCCCTGAGCCGGGTTCATGGTGTATTCTTATTTGACTAAGTTCAGGCAAATATGGGGCCTCAGGCACACCCTCCTTTTCCTGGGTTCTCCTGAGTGAGTACCGGGCCTTCAGACTCACTGGCTTTACACAGTTTTGACATGAGCACCTCCTTCCCACCAGAATCATAAGGCTAATATTCATAGAAGCATAGAATAGTTGGGTTGGAAGGGGCCTATAAGACCATTGAGTACAACCCCCTGCTCAGTGCAGAAATACAAATCAAACCATCCCTGACAAGTGGCTGTCCAGCTTCATCTTGAATTCCTCCAGTGTGGGAGATCCCACCACCTCCCTATGGAATTGGTTCCATTGTCGTATTGCACTAACAGTCAGGAGGTTTCTCCTGATGTTCAGCCAGACTCTGGCTTCCTGTAACTTGAGCCCATTATTCCATGTCCTGCACTCTGGGATGATCGAGAAGAGATCCTAGCCTTCCTCTCTGTGACAACCTTTCAAGTACCTGAAGAGTACTATTATATCTCCCCCCAGTCTTCTCTTCTCAAGGCTAAACATGCCCAGTTCTTTCAGTCCCTCTTCATAGGGCTTTGTTGTCAGTCCCCTGATCATCTTCGTTGCCCTTCTCTGAACCCCCTCCATCCTTGTCTGCATCCTTCTTAAAATGCAGTGCCCAGAACTGGACACAGTACTCCAGATGAGGCCTAACCAGTGCTGAGTAGACAGGAATGAGTACTTCACAGGATTTGGAAGCTATCCTTCTATTAATGCAGCCCCAAATAGCTTTTGCCTTTTTCTGCAGCCACATCACATTGTTGTCTCATATTCAGCTTGTGATCGACAACAATTCAAAGATCCTTCTCGCTTGTAGTATTGTTGAGCCAAGGATTGCCCAGGGCCATCTTGTAACTGTGCATTTGGTTTCTTTTCCTAGGTGCAGAACTTGGCATTTATCCCTATTAAATGCCATTCTGTTGTTTTCTGCCCAGCACTCCAGCCTGTCAAGATCACTTTGAATTTTGTTTCTGTCTTCCAGGGTATTAGCTACCCCACCCAATTTTGTGTGATTGCAAATCTGAGAAGCATTTCCTGCACCTCCTCCTCCAAGTCATTAATACAAATGTTGAAGAGCACTGGGCCTGGGACTGAGCCCTGCGGTACCCCGCTCGTTACCTCTCTGCAGTTTGAGAAGATCCCATTGATAAGCACTCCTTGAGTCCAATTCTCTAGCCAACTGTGGATCCACCAGATGGTTGTTTCATCTAACCAACTTTGAGCCAGTTTGCTCATCAGGATATCATGGGGCACTTGGTCAAAAGCTTTGCTGAAGTCGAGGTCTATTATGTCCACATCATTCCCACAGTCCACAAGAGAGGTTACCTGATCAAAAATAGAGATCAGATTCATCTGGCAGGATTTGTTCTTGACAAATCCATGTTGGCTTTCACTGCATTGTTTTCAAGGTCTTACAGAGTGATTGCTTTATCATCTGTTCCAGAATTTTTCCAGGGATTGATGTCAGACTGACTGGTCTGTAGTTCCCAGGTTCCTCCTTTTTACCCTTTTTGAAGATAGGATCAACATTAGCCCTCCTCCAGTCATCTGGCACTTCACCCGTCCTCCATGATTGCTCAAAGAGAATAGACAGTGGTTCTGAGAGTTCTTCTGCCAGTTCCTTTCTTAGTCTAGGATGGAGTTCATCTGGCCCTGGAGATTTGAACTCATTCAAAGTAATGTGGTGTTCCTTGACCATATGCCTGTCGATCTCAAGCTGCAATCCTGCCCCTTCAGCCTGTATTTTGCCTTTGCCAGGGGGCTCATAGACCTTATTTTGGGAGAAGACTGAGCTAAAGTAAGAACTGAGCACCTCTGCCTTTTCTTTATCATCTGTTATCCATTTTCCATCCTTTTTTACTAGTTGAACCACCATTTCTTTCCTCTGTCTTTTACTATGTATATATCTGAAGAAAGCCTTTTTGTTGCTTTTAGCATCCCTCATTAACCTCAGTTCATTCTCAGCTTTAACTTTCCTGACATTACCCCTGCAATTCTGTGCTACCTGCCTGTACTCTTCCTTTGTTGCTTGGCCTTCCTTCCACTTTCTATATGTGTCCTTTTTGTTTTAAGGTAATCTCTAAGCTTTTTGTAAAGCCACATTGGCTTCTTCCGTTGTCTTCCACCTTTTTTCTTGTTGGAATTGTTTGTAATTGTGCCTTGAGAATTTCCTTTTTTAAAAACTCCCACCCATCTTGGACTCCTTTTCTCATTAGAGTCACTTGCCATGGGACCTTACTTATCATTGTTTTGAGTTTATTAAAATCTGCTTTCCTAAAATCCAGGGTGTGCGTTTGGCTACACTTGGCTTTTGCTTCCTTTAGAACCAAGAACTCAAGTATAACATGGTCGCTTTCCCCCAGAGTTCCTGTAACTGCTACTTGATCCCCTAAGTCATCTCTGTTGGTTAGGATCAAGTCAAGGATAGCTGATCCTCTAGTTCCTTCCTCTACTTTCTGTAGGAGGAAATTATCCACAACACAAGTCAGGAATTTCTTGGAGGGGCCATGTTTTGCCGAATTTGTCTCCCAACAAATATCAGGGAAATTGAAGTCCCCCATTACTACTACATCATGCTTCTTTGAAACATTGGCTATTTGCTTTTCAAAAGTTTCATCCTTGTCTTCTCCTTGATTGGGTGGCCGGTAGTAGACTCCGACCACCATGTTCCTTTTATTCTTTGCTCCATTTATTTTAACTCAGATGCTCTGTCTCTCTTTTTTTGAATATATTTTTATTTATTTTATCTTATCTTTAGAAATGAAATAAACAATACCAAAAATATCAACAACCTCATCAATACTACAATTTCCCAACAATACAATATTCTGATGAGGACACCACAATAACAAAAAGAAAAGGGAAAGGGAAAAGAAAAAGAAAAAAAGGAAAAGAGAGGAGGAAAGGAAGTAAAGAAAAAGAAAAGAAGATTCTTTTCCCCTCCCTCCCCCTCTCCTTCTCCCTCCCCTTTAAAGAATTAAGTTTAAACTCCAATACCCCCTGGCCTCCGATGCCATTCTATTTACAAATTATATCTATAACCTTAACAATCTTACAGTTTAATAAATAACCTTACATTTCAATATCATATCATCAATCTTATATCAAAGAAACAGGTCTACAGTTCATTCCCAGTAGCCTATATTATTAATAATAGTAATAATAATAATAATGATAATAAAAATAAATATAGTGTTATATAATAATAAAACTTAAAATAAACCCTCAACAATCAGTAATATATTTTATATATAAATACATGTGCACAATTACCCTCAAACAATAAATTTAAATACAGCATACTGTATCTATTTTGAAATAAAAAATTAAAGAAAAGCATGAAAAAAAGAAAGATGAAAGAGAATAAATGAATATATGTATAATCATTTATCTTCTGACCTAGCCTGCATCATGCACTAAACACAAACAGTTAACAAAGCTTGTTTAAAGATTCCAGTTCATGGGGTTGTGACAGAAAGCTCATGCATTTTTACGTGCCTCTGCCATTTCATGATTTAGAAACTTTTTCATCTGACCTTCAGACACAATACAAAGTGTAGCCGGATATTTTAAGTAATATTGTAAGTTCATTTCTTTTGCCATATTTTTCGCTTTGATAAATTGCCTTCTTTGATTTGCCACCTCTTTGATGTAATCTGGAAATAACATAACTTTATCTTGTTTCCAGGAAAGGCTTCCACCCTCTCTTGCCAAACCCAGGATATTCTTTGTGGAGACTTTTGCAAATTGGATTATGATGGTATAGTCAGTCCCTTTAGCATTTGGCACATGAAATGCCTGCTCAATATCAAGTAAATAATCAGATGAAATAGGGAGTATCTCATGCAAATGTTTATCCACAAAAATAGGCAATTTTACATCATTAGACAGATTTTTAATCCCAATAATACGTACATTGGATCTTTGCGTAAAGGCCTCCAGTTGAGAAATTCTGTTGCAGACATTTTTCAAACATACTTGTGTCGTAGTTTCATTCCCAGCCATTTGGTCTTCTAGCTCGTTAATTTTCATCTCCATTTTTTGCCATGACGGATTAATTAGATCCACCGCTCCTTGCAAGGCAGTGATGGAATTTTGGATTAAATCCAACCTTTTGGCTTCCTCCATAAATTGTAGGGTTGGTGGAGAATGTCTCCACGAATCTTCGGGAGGCCGAGTGCTGACGCATTCGGACCCCCGAAAGTGTTGGGGAAATTCTCCGCCGGCCCCCCACCCCCCCGGGATGGGACTCACCTTCGGCGAATGCCCTCTCGGCGGTGGGTCCCGGCGGCGTTTTGGCAGCATTTCGGCGGGGGCGGGGGCGGCGGCCAGTCTCCCGACCGGGTGCCGCTACCACCATTGCAAAAAAAGAAGTAAAGTAAAAACAAACACACACACACCCGTGATAGGCTACGTAACGATTTACGTAGTCTATCACAGCTAGATTTCCAAAGTCAGCCGTGATAGGCTATGTAAATCGCCATGTAGCCTATCATGGGTGACTTTGAAAAAAAAAAAGTGCGTACGCAAATGGCGGCTCACATGGGGTGCCGCCATTTGCGTTCCTTATTTTTGCACGTCTAGTCTACGTAAACATTTACGTAGACTACGGCGAAAATAAGGGAACGCTATTTGCGTTGCCCTTATTTTCGCCGTAGTCTACGTAAATCTTTACGTAGACTAGACGTGCCAAAATAAGGAATGCAAATAGCGGTCCCCATGGGAGCCGCCATTTGTGTACGCGCTTTTTTTTTTTCAAAGTCACCCGTGATCGGCTACATGGCGATTTACATAGCCTATCACGGCTGACTTTGGAAATCTAGCCATGATAGGCTACGTAAATCGTTACATAGCCTATCACGGGTGTGTGTGTGTGTGTGTGTGTTTTACTTTTTTTTTCGTGGCCGGGTAGACGGGGCGCTCCTCCCCGGCCTGAATTTCGCCGGCGGGAGATGGGGCGCCTCCCCCCCAGCCTGAATTTCGGCTGGGCGAGGTGGGGTGCCTCCCCCCCCTCGCCTGAGCTTCGGGGGGAGAACCGAAGCGCCTCCCCCCACCACGAAGCAAGCTGTGGGATGAGATAAGTCCCTTTCATCCATCCCTAATAAATTGTGAAGACAAAGTCTATATCAGAGTAAATAATTCCCCTATATCTTCTGTTTTCAAACTTTTGACACCGTAGGTATGGGGGGAGTTGGCGGTGATGCCAGCCCCTTTCTTCCCCGCGGTGTAGTCATGTTTCTCTCAAACACATCTTGCAGGTCCTGAGATGTTCTCAAATATTGTTACTATTTCTTAAATCATCCCTCAGGAGTTGTTGATATTTCTTAAAGCATATATTATTATGGAACACGTCAGCCCTGTTTTCTCCTATGAAATAGGAGTTTCAGAACAGCTTTTTGCATTGGTAAAGCTCTGGGGAGATAATCCTGGAATCCAGCCCCCCCACTATCTTGTGGGGGGTATTTTTCTCCAAGATGTTATCCAGAGCTGCCTTGCCCTCCTTTTTAATTCCAGGGGGGAGATGAAAAGGTTTTTCAACCTTTTAAAAAGCTGTTTGAGAAAGCTCCCATGGAGAGCCTGTGGGATGCTACCAGAGCGATATTGGTTCCAAGCAGAAGTCATTTTAACCCAAATGCTCTCGATGGGGCTACCAAGCTCCTCCTCCTGTATTTCTGTGCAGAGATATGTATTTTTCACAAACAGTGCAACCCCACCTCCCTTTCTGTTCCTCCTGTTCTTTTTGAACAAGTTATATCCCTCAGTTGCTGTATTCCAGCCATGGGAGTCATCCCACCAATTTCAGTTACACCTATCAAGTCACAATTTCCCTCCTGTATTAAGAGTACAAGTTCATTCTGTTTGTTTCCCATACCCTGGGCATTAGTACATAGACATCAAAGACCATGTGCTTCATAGTCTGGCTTTCTTCCTACATGTGTCTGAAGACTATTATTGGGGACTATTAGAGATGTTCTCTCCATTGTTCTTTTCTGCCCTCCCAAAGAGAGGCACTGCTTTGCTTTCTGATGGATGTCTTGGCAGTACTGTCCATGCACACCATACCGCAGGCAGCTTGGAGCTCACAGTGCCAGCCATGCAACTTTCCCAAGTGTCCTGGTCCCGAGGCCAAAAGACCCTCCCACAAAGCTCCCCCTGCTCCCCCAAAGGGCCAAATGGAAGAAGGCTGCCATGAAGACTTTCGTGGACCATGTCCTGAAGGATTCCTCCTGTCCACACAGTTCATTGCCCTCCACCATCTCAGGATTTGCTCCCCTTCTGACTCTTCCAAGAGCAGACGTGGGGGTGTCCCCATGAACTAAGGGCAAAGGAGAGTCAGGCATTTGCAAACAGGCTCAACTAGCATTCAGGACCTGAGAGCAACCAGGTGTTAGGACCAAGAGCAATTCCAGAAATGCAAAACATAGCAATGCCCAGGTAGAGCTTGATACTCTTGTTCCGGATTTGGTGGGGGGAATAGAACTGAATGTGGCCATCTCTAAGATCGTTGCTTGGTATCTCTTGGTTCAGAAATTAAGCTCTGGGTACTGGGTCATTATCCACACCAGCACCCCTCCCTGTTCCTCAAACCAGGCAAATCTTTTTGGGGCAACCATTAAGACACCGAAAGCCAACCAAAGTGAAGTGGAGGGTGAATTGCCATAGGCACCTGAAAAAAAGATACAACTAAAATTGTAGTTTGACCCTACAACATTCAAGTCGGCAGCAATACAAACAGTTGCTGTACAAACTGATAGCCGGATATCAGATAACAATTTTGGGCAGACATAGAAGCCACCATGTTAAAGATATTGCAGTATAGGACCAACATGATACCTGAAGGATTTGAGGCCCGAAGTTCGACAGGAAGGTGGGAAGCACAGTTCACACAAGTCTTTAACGACAGGGATGAACTTGAGCCTGGAACAGTTCCACAGCTAAACGTCCCCAGCTAGATGAAATGAACTTATGCAGTTGCCCCCAAACTCAAAAAGGCGTTGAAGGAAGCTGCCTTGGACCGAGGTCAGCGTTGTCTGCACTGGGCCACACTGCAGATAAAAGCACCAGCCTGCAGCCCCCTGGCACCCCCATTTCCTAAGAAGGTCTCTGAGACCCACATGAAGATGGCAGCATGTAGAGACCCTCACATTGCTTTGGAGGAATTATAGCTTCCCGTACAAAATTTTGTCACATCAACATAAGAAAAATTAAAATTAGGAGAGGTAGGGCACCTCAGCAGAAAGGCGCCTGAAGGGGCTGTGCTGCCCAGCAGTGCCACATTGCCTGCTCCTGGACTAGACTGAGTAGCAGTGGCACTCCAGGGTGTCAGATGAGAGTCTTTCCCAACCCGAGCTGGAGATGCTGTGGATTGAACCCCGCTGCTTCTGCATGCAGTGTGTGGGCTCCACCACTGAACTTTCCTGCCCACCTGTCCCACCAGCGTATCTCCTCCAGTACCAGTCTCCCCTCCTATGTGACCCGAGGTTCATATCAGAGTAAATAGGAAGGGTGAGTGGAGGCATGTTGGTGGTGTGTTCAGGGAGTCAATGTGCACCCAAGCGCTCTAGCCCTGTCCTCCCCAGGAGGAGGAGAGGCTAGAGAGCTCGGGGGGTGCACCACACCGAGGCCTCGTCCTGCCTCTGCCGGCTGTCAAAGAAGCCCTTGACAACTGGCGCGGGCAGGAGGGCCCCCGGCAGTGCCCAAGCATCTAGCCCTGTCCTCCTCAGGAGGAGAAGGATAGCACACTTGGGGTGTGTGCTACACTGAGGGCTCCAGCAGTCAAGCCCTTGTGTGCATGAAGTACAAGGGCTTGACTGCCGGGGTCCTTTGTGCACGGAGGAGGGCCTGCTTGGTGGGTGGGCAGGCTGCGCAGGGAGGATTGCGGAGTGGGTCCAGGCCACGCGAGTGGGGGTGGAGCTTGTTGAGCTCCCCGTGCCCCGGACAGAGATGAGTCCATCTATCCCTAATCCCCCTCTTGCCCACTGAAGGCGCAGACCTATCTGCCAGGCTTCAGCACCATCACAATCAGACTTACCCTTCTGCTAGTGGAGGGCTCAAGAATCCATGGCCATCACACCTCTTGCACCTCCTCTTGGGCAGCAGGGCCCTGTACGTTTTAGGGCTGGGACTTTAGTGGTACCTGGTCAAGTTCATCACCCCTGGTATAATTGACACAGACCTGCTTTCCCCCACCTAATGCAATCCAATGGTGTCGCACTGTAAATCCCATCATTCCAAGCACCATAGCCAGTGGCACAGGTTAGGATGAGGGGAGTTCCAGTCAAAAACACCTGGTGAGCATGCTAGGTCTTAGACTTCTCCCAGCATCAATTTCAGCCTACAGTACTAGCGCCATGGTGTGAACCTTGGATTCAGGTGCTCAGCTTCACAGAGGCCCAGGGCAGACCCCGACAACTAAAGTAATATCCATTGACTTGAGGGTGCAATGATGGCCAAGAAGAAGGCATTCTCGGCTGCCACAACCACCACATGGTAAGCATGATTATGTGCTCTCACCAGTGTGCGGTCACATTTATTCTGATCCTCGCATCACTTGTGCTCAAGTCATTATCCAGCCTGCTTCGTAGTCCAAACTCCGACTCCAAAGCTATCCTGAAATCCATGGAGACGTCTCAGCTCCACAGTACCAGAGGGGACACATAGTTGTGACAGTGAGACTTGGGCTTCGGCAAGAGCTCTAGCTGTGCCAAGCAAACACTCCCCCCAAAGCATTCATAGATCTTTTGTGGTGGACCATCCTAAGAAGTCCTCTTTTCCTGCAAGATGTTATAACTTCAGACAAATGAGTCCTTTCATCCAGCAATGCCGAATTGCCCATCCCCGCTCTGCCATGATGAGCTGCCAACTCCTCCCTTTCCCAGCCATCAATCTGGGCTAATGAACTTTAGCATAACCCTGGACTCCATCTTGGATTTTGGTGTTCAGTTGTATGCAGGCAGAAGGACAGAAGGACTTCCTTTATTAGGAAGTAGGGATGTCAGAGGATTCCGCCACAGATCTCAGTGAGGCCGAATGCCAGTGCATTCAGCCCCCCGAAACCTGTGGCAGAACGAAGCCCCCCCACCCCCCACCCCACAAAAGGCGCATGAAACAGAGCACTTACCTGGTGCCGTTTGTGCTGCTTTGCGAATGGCGGCCACATCTGCGGCCGCCATTCGCTCCCCCATTTTTGCCATGATAGGCTACATAAATACTTACGTAGCCTATCACGGCTAACGCAGGGACGCCATTTGCGTCCCTGCGGAGGCCGTGGTAGGCTATGTAAATATTTACATAGCCTATCATGGCAAAAAAAACAGGAACGCAAATGGCGGCCGCTGTAGCCACTGCCATTTGTGTCCGCAGGCTCCGCATGCCTGTGAATGCACCCGACCGGCGGCTCCATTGAGTTGCCATGCAGCAGAGCCAGCCAGGTTAGGATTTCGCTAATCACCCCTTCGAAAAGGTAAGTGACTTTCGCACATCCCTATTAGGAAGTATGATGCTGAAGCTTACACAGGAAATACTTGAAGGGAGGTTGTACCATTAGGTGTATAGTAAGCTAGGGAATGCATATTTCTTTCTTTGTGGGCTGAACGGTCCCCACATAAAGAACATCTATGTCATATTTGAGATACCTCAGTAGCTTCTGCTCGTTCCAGATGCAGATCACTGTGACCCATGCCCAGAAGATCAACACCCAAACAGGAAGCAAGACTGGTGTATCCCAAAGAAGACCCACTTCCTTTCCTATCAAGAGTCACTGGGTATCATTTTAGCTTCTCTGGTTCTTTTCTTCTCTCTGATCACATCTCTAGTGCTGGCAACTGTCATTAAACATCGCAACACGCCAATCGTCAAAGCCAACAACCAAGACCTCACCTACATCCTCCTCATCTCTCTCCTGCTCTGTTTCTGCTGCTCCTTCCTGTTCATTGGTCGACCCACGACGTTCACCTGTCTTCTGCGACAAACTGCCTTCAGCATTACCTTCTCCATTGCTGTTTCTTCCATTTTGGCAAAAACCATCATGGTGGTTCTGGCCTTCATGGCCACCAAGCCAGGAAACATGGCAAGAAAACTCTTGGGGAGACACCTGACAAACTCCATTGTCTTGGCCTGTCCCCTCATCCAAGCTGTGATCTGTACTGTCTGGCTGGTGACCTGTCCCCCATTCCCAAACTTGGACTTCCATTCCCTGACAGGAGAGATCATAGTGGAATGCAATGAAGGCTCAGCCTCCATGTTTTACGCTGTCTTGTGCTACATGGGTTTCCTGGCTCTTGTCAGTTTCATGGTGGCTTTCCTAGCAAGGAAATTGCCAGACAGCTTCAATGAAGCAAAGTGTATCACCTTCAGCATGCTGGTCTTTTGCAGCGTTTGGGTCTCCTTTGTGCCATCCTACTTGAGCACCAAGGGGAAGTCCACAGTAGCTGTGGAGATCTTTTCCATCTTGGCCTCTGGTGCTGGTCTCCTTGGTTGGATCTTTTCCCCCAAATGCTATATCATTGTGTTGAGGCCCAATCTTAACACCAGCAATCATCTTATAAGGAAAACGAATTAAGGAATCTAACACTTTGGAGCATGCTCAGAGAGTTTAGCTTCCAATCAAGTATATCTATTTTTGGAGGCAAATAACAGTATTCAGAAATTGATGTGGTAGGTCTTTTGTTAAGAAACAGAGTTCTTTCCACACTGGGGCCATTGCCCACTGCCGAGGCATTTGCCTGCTCCCAGTCAACTAGAAGCACACCTTAAAACAACTGTCTGTGTGGGGCTTTATTTCCCATTTTAAAAAATCCTGCGATTGTTGAACTATCTTAAAATGGTGTCCATTCCACGCGCTATCCAAAATTAGTGTTATATATGACATATGGCAACTGCAACAAAACACTGCAAAGTATCTTCAACTCCTAAGAGTTTAGTTTTCCTTCTAGCCAGTCATATCCTCCTCTGGGATACTCTCAGTTGTATGGAGCTCAATTTCACTGTCAGGAGAGCATTCCACTCCCCCCATGCTCCAGGGAGAATCCGCCCATGGCGGGGAGGCGATCCGTTCCTCCCCCTGGAATCCTGGCCAGCTGGCTCCGCTTCGCGGTGATTCCGCGGAGCTGCTGTCCAGCTCCAAAGCGACAGCAATATGGCTGCCATTGCCATATCGCTAGCTGAGCGGGATTGACTGCGGACACAAATGGCGTACTGGACGGCATTTGAGTCCCTATTTTCTAACACGATAGGCTATGCAAATATTTGCGTAGCCTATTGCATGAAACAGCGGGGATGCAAATGGCATCCAGTACGTCATTTGCGGCCATAAAGGACTTAGTTTAAGGTAAATGCAGCCGTAAATGGCTGCATTTAGCTTAAACAAAGACCTTTATGGCCGCAAATGGCGTACTGGACACCATTTGCATCTGGAGACAGTCCCCCTCAGCCAGTGATACGGCAATGGTGGCCGTATTGCTGGTGTTCCGGAGCCGGCCGGTGGCTCCGCAGGATCGCCACAAGCAGGATCCTGCCAAAGAGGATTCCAGAGGGAGGCGGAGGTAAGTGCTCCATTCCGCCACAGACTCCGGGGGTCCATGGCAAAATTGGGGTCCATGGCAAAATTCTCCTCCATCCCTAACTGCAGCCTACTGATCTCAATAGTCGTGTTCAGACCTGTGAGCACATAGACTTTAGCACAAAAAGCACCGTGAATAGCCTATATACACAAGATTCACGGCATTTTTTGCACATAAGTCTATGGGCACATAGAGACTAGAGACTAGAGATCTCTTCAAGAAAATTGGAGATCTCAAGGGAACGTTTCGTGCAAAGACGGGCATGATAAAGGACAAAGAAGGCAGGGACCTAACAGAAGCACATGAGATTAAGAAGAGGTGGCAAGAATACACAGAAGAACTATACAGGAAAGATCTGAATGTCCCTGATAGCCATGATAGTGCGGTCACTGAACTTGAGCCGGACATCCTAGAGAGTGAAGTCAAGTGGGCCTTAGGAAGCATTAGTAACAACAAAGCTATCGGAGATGACAGTATTCCAGCCGAGCTATTTAAAATCCTAAAAGATGATGCTGTTAAAGTGCTGCATTCAATATGCCAACAAATCTGGAACACTCAACAGTGGCCACAAGACTGGAAAAGGTCAGTTTACATTCCAATTCCAAAGAAGGGCAACGCCAAAGAGTGTTCAAACTACCGCACAATTGCGCTCATTTCACATGCCAGCAAGGTGATGCTCAAAATCCTACAAGCTAGGCTTCAGCAGTATGCGAACCGAGAACTACCAGAAGTACAAGCTGGGTTTAGAAGAGGCAGAGGAACTAGAGATCAAATCGCCAACGTTTGCGGGATCATGGAGAAAGCAAGAGAATTCCAGAAAAACGTCTCTTTCTGCTTCATTGACTACGCTAAAGCCTTTGATTGTGTGGATCACAACAAACTGTGGCAAATTCTTAAAGTGATGGGAGTACCAGACCACCTTACCTGTCTCCTGAGAAACCTGTACGAGGGTCAAGAAGCAACAGTAAGAACCAGACATGGAACAACCGATTGGTTCAAAATTGGGAAAGGAGTACGACAAGGCTGCATATTGTCACCCTGCTTATTTAACTTATATGCAGAGTACATCATGAGAAATGCCGGGTTGGATGAATCAGAGGTCGGAATTAAGATTGTTGGGAGAATTATCAACAACCTCCGATATGCAGACGATACCACCCTAATGGCAGAAAGCGAAGAGGATCTCAAGAGCCTCTTGTTGAGGGTGAAAGAGGAGAGTGCAAAAGCTGGTTTGAAACTCAACATTAAAAAAACGAAGATCATGGCATCTGGCCCCATCACTTGCTGGCATATAGAAGGGGAAGAAATGGAAGCAGTGACAGATTTTACTTTCTTGGGCTCCAAGATCACCGCAGACGGTGACTGTAGCCATGAAATTAAAAGATGCTTGCTCCTTGGGAGGAAAGCTATGGCCAACCTAGACAGCATAGTAAGAAGCAGAGACATCACCTTGCCGTCAAAGGTCAATCTAATCAAAGCTATGGTTTTCCCAGTAGTAATGTATGGCTGTGAGAGCTGGACTATAAGGAAGGTTGAGCGCCGAAGAATTGATGCTTTCGAACTGTGGTGCTGGAGAAGACTCTTACGAGTCCCCTGGACTGCAAGGAGGTCAAATCAGTCCATCCTAAAGGAAATCAACCCTGAGTGCTCATTGGAAGGACAGATAATGAAGCTGAAGCTCCAATATTTTGGCCACCTAATGCGAAGAGAAAACTCTCTGGAAAAGACCCTGATGCTGGGAAAGACTGAAGGCAAAAGGAGAAGGGGACGGCAGAGGATGAGATGGCTAGATAGCATCACGGATGCAATGAATATGAACTTGAGCATGCTCCGGGAGAGAGCGCAGGACAGGAAGGCCTGGCGTGCTATGGTCCATGGGGTCACGAAGAGTCGGACACGACTGAACGACTGAACAACAACAACTATGGGCACAGACTTCTGATCACCATGTTTTTTAAAAGCATGGCAATTGCAGTGGGCGTGGATGGGCCCGGTAAGTTGTGGGCCACTTGCTGAGCACGGGAGGGGACTGAGCGCGGTCTGGGGGGGCTGGTGAACGGGGGCAGAGGCTGGGTGGGTGCCCGGAGAACCCAGATGGGTGGGGGCTTGTCCATCCCTAGGGACAACTGAGGGAGAAAAATGCTGACCCCAAACTAGTGTGTGGCACCCAGTGCCCACCATAACCATATTCTCTGAAAGGGGATGGAGGGGAAAATTAAATGAGATACACAAAACAAAACTAGGATTTCTTTAACGATGAAGGGACAGGAAGGAAATCTAACATTCAGATGGATGAACAGCAGAACGTCTCCAAAGAATAACACCACAGGAACTGAGTCCAACAGTTATATGGACCACAAAGTTTGAGGGATTTCTTCAGACCTGTCCCTAGGACTGCAGTCCAGGACTAGAGGTAACTGCACAGTCTCCGAGGAAAGAGAGAATGCTCCCCCTGCTGCTCACTTTCCTGGTCTTTTCACAGCCACCTTCGGATCGCTCCCTCTTCCCTGTTTCCTCAGGAACCTTTTCCACAATCTTTGTTGCCATTTTTCTCGCCTGAGTAAAAAACAAAACAAAACAAAACAAAAAACCTATCAGCATCATACGGGTTTGAATTTCGGGGATCCCAGCCAAGGGATGCACCTCCCCAGGTGACATGAAAAAAGGGCTACCTTAAAATTGAAATATGGGAAGCTCCCTTACCCTTATATGGGTCAGGCCCTTGGTCCACATCATTCAGTATTGTCTGTTCCCGCCTTCCCCAACCAGGTGTCCTGGTGCCCTGTCATCAGGCCCACCCAGAATGGTCAAGGGTCAGGAATAGTGGGGGTTGATGTCCCAAACATATGGAGGACACCAGGTTGGGGGAAAAAATGCCAACACTGACTGCATCAGCTCTACAGGGTTTCAGACAAGAGTCTTTCCTAACCCTGTCTGGAGAAGCTGTGGATCAAACCTGAGACCTTTTGCATGCCAGTTGTGTGCTCTCCCACTGAACAATGACCCTTCCCTGCCCACCTGTCCTACTAGTTCAGCTCCCCCATCCTCCACTCCTAAGTGATCTGAGATTCATATCAGAGGAAATGGAGAGAGGGAATGGAAGCATGTTGAAGGTGTGTGTGCAGGGGAAAAAAAATGTGGGCAACTTAGAATCTGGCCAGACTTTGGCACCATCACAATTGTATTTCTCCAGTGGCATCTGAAGGGCTCAAGAACCCCCAATCATCACACATTTTGCATCTCCTCTTTGGAAGGGCTGAACACTTTCTGGAGTCTCAACTGTAGTTGAACCTGGAGATGTTTTGCATTCCTGGTATAATTGGTGTAGAACAGCTCTCCTTTTCCTGGCACTGTCCAGTTCTTTTGGACTTCAAGTACCATCATTCTGAGCTATCATAGCCAATGGCCAAACTGGTTAGGAATTATGGGAGTTCTAGTCAAAAACATCTGGAAAGCCCCAGATTGGGTAACACTGGCATACACGATGCTACCTGGTGCCTGAGGAGTCACCAAAAATACTGAATGCCAGGTGTCGATTACATTGTAGAAGTGGGTCATCTGAGAAAGGGTCAAGGCAACATGTCAACCAAGGTGTGTTTCAAAGCCCAATTGAAAGTGCTGGTTTTTATCTTTAAAGCCTTAAAAGGTTTGGGACCAAGTTATTTGAAGGATTGCCTTTACCCGTATCAGCCTGCCCACACTTTAAGATCAGAAAGAGAGGCTCTTCTCATTTGTCCACCCGTGAGAGCAGTAAGGTGGGTGATCACATGTGAGAGGGCCTTCTCTGCAGTGGCCCCACACTTTTGGAACAAGCTGCCATTGGAGGTCCATCATACTCTGTCATTGCAGGCTTTTAAGAAGACCTTGAAAACATATTACTTTACAATGGCCTTCTCTTGATAGGACTTCTGTTGTTGCTGTTAATGCCATTGTTGCACCTGGTTCTATTGTTGGCTTTTACTGTTTTTATTGTTTTTATGTTTTTATCGCTTTTAATATTTTAATTGTTTTTATGTATTTTTTTTTGCTGTAAGCTGCCTTGGGAAGGCTTCTGCCCTGAAAGGTGGCCAAGAAATGTTTTAAATAAATACATAAACTAAAAGGCCTGAATGTTCTTCCAATTAAACTTCCGAAGGATCAATTTGGGGGTGGAATTCTAGCACTCAACCAGAATATCTCTCTGGGGATGGGAGGGGAAGGTCCATGCTGCCTTGACTCCTGAGATGTGAACCTTGGATTTCGGTGCTCAGCGTCACACAGGCCCAAGGGCGAACACTGACGACTCAAGTCAAATCCATCCACGTGGAGGTGTAATGGTGGCCAAGAAGTTGGCCTTCTTCTCTGCCACCACCACCACCAGCACCACCTGGTACATGTGATATTGTGCTCTCAACTGTGCAGAGTCCTGTTTGTCTTTATCCTCAGGCCACTTGAGCTCCAGCTGTTATCCAGCCCGCTTCACAGCCCAAAGCTCTCCTGAAATCCAGGCAGCCATCTGAGCTCCACAGTGCCAGAGAGGGGAGGCTTACATGTGGCAGTGAGAATAGGCACTCCGCAAAACAAAAACTTCCCCAAAGCATTCAGGAATCCCTGACATTCTGTTGGCCTTTGCTTGAGATCCATGCTGATAGGTCTTCTGTACCCCGCATGAAGTTATAAGTGCAGGCAGACCTTTCATTTAATCCAGCAATGTGTTATTGCCCAGCCCTGCAGTGCTATAACCAGGTGCCATTTCCTTCAGTGCAAATAAGCTTTGGCATAAACTTGGACTCCACCTTGTGTTTAGGTGCTCAGATTTACAGAGGCCAAAGGGCAGAACCTGAAAATCATGTCAAGTCCATCTTGACATAATACTTACGTAGCCTATCACTTAAGATACTTACGTAGCCAATCACGGCTTGGCAAGGATGCAAATGGCGGCCGCAGCCCGGCTGCAGCCAGAAGACCACTCGGAGCTGCAGCCGCTGCCGGAGCTGCCGCTGGAGCCGCCCCTTGAGCCGCTGGAGCCGCAAGGTAGGTCTGCTCCGGCGGGGATTTTGGGGGGTGGAGCGGGTGTAGTCTGTTCTGCCACGGACTCCGGGGGGCTGGATTCTAAATAATCCAGCCTGACTGGAGTCCGTAGCAGAATTCTCCAACATCCCTCAACACTATGCAAAATTTTTAAAAGGGCCCAAAATGTCAATTTCCCCCACAAGTTTAAGCATGGAAATGTGCATTTGGGGGAATTTGCACATTTCTGCACATGAGGATTTGTGCAGATGTACTTTTCTGCAAATGCAAATTTGCGCAAATTTGGAGGCAGAAGCAATCCGATTCTGTCAATGGGCAGACAATGGAATGAAAGGCCCGTTATAATCTGTGAAACACAGATGGAAGGGATTTTACACCATCCGTACATCCCTAGTTTCCATATAGGCCTAGCATGATATCTGAAGGTTTAGAGGCTGAAATTAGGAAAGAAAGCTGGAAAGCACATTCTATATAAGTAGGGATGTACGAAATCCACTTACCATTCCGGTCGGGGCATCCATTGGGGGGGGGAGGTGCTCTGTTCCTCCCCCGGAATCCTCGTTGGGGGGGAGGCGATCCGGTCCTCCCCCCCGGAATCCTGCCCGGCCGGCTCTGCTCCGCAGTGGCTCCGCAGAGCAGCCGTCCAGGGCCATCCATAGCGGTCGCCATTTGCATCCTTCCAGGCTGCCATGATAGGCTACATAAGTATTTACATAGCCTATCATGGCATGCCCCCCCCAAAACGGCGGACGCAAATTTACGGTGTCCGCCATTTGCGTTCCCTATTTTTCACTGTTCTAGCCTACATAAATATTTACGTAGGCAATTACGGCGGAAAAAAAAGGGAACCGCAAATAGCGTAGTGGGCGCTATTTGTGTTTCTTTTTTTTCCCAGTGTAAAAGCCTACGTAAATATTTATGTAGGCTAGAACGGTGAAAAATAGGGAATGCAAATGGCGGCCGCCATAGCTGCCACCATTTGCATACACTGGTTTTTTTGGTTAGCCATGATAGACTACGTAAATTCTTACGTAGCCTATCACAGCTTGAAGGACAGCAATGGCGGTCACAGCAGCCTGGCTGCGGCTGGCCAGGAGACCAGCCGCTGCCGGAGCCGCTGCCGCCGCTGCATCCACCCCAGGTAAATGCCGTCCTGGGGGGATTCTGCGGGGGGCGGGGGGGCAGGAGGCCATTCCGCCATGGATTCCGGGGGCGAAATGGAATCCGTGGCGGAATTCTCTGCCATCCCTACATATAAGGCTTTAACTATAACAAAGTGACACTTATGGAGTTGTTCCCTCTGAGGCTGTGAAGGAGGCTGCCTTATACTGAGTTAGACCCTTGGTCCATTGAACTCAGTATTGTCTACACCACAAGTAAGTATATTGGTCAATTTCAGAAACTGCCTTGGGCACCATCACAAAATGGGCACCTCACAGATGAAAGCATCAGCCTGTAGCCACCTTCCATCTTCATTTCCTGAGAATGTCTCTGAGCCCCATGTGTGGCCCTGTATTGCCCCGGCCATGGGCGTTGACCTCCTAATTTAGAGGTGCCAAGAGAGTGATAAATCAGACTCAAAGGTTGACTTACAAGGAGCTACTTTACTGAGTAACTTATAGCACACAGGCATACTGATGTCAGGGTTGGAACTGAGCCCATGGAGCCCCAAAGCAGCTCTGATTCTGAGGAAGAGCTACAACCCATGGGAGAGGACCCCGCTCGTCTCTCAGAGGCGCAGCTGCAGGGAAAGCCCCCCCCCCGCTCGCATTCCTGAGAGAGATAGTGACCCTGGCAGCGAAAGAGCGAGAGATCAGTTGTTGCTAGACACAAGGCGCCAGTGCAGAGAGAGGCGCGAGGTGGAGGGTGCTGAGAGGATGCGCTCAGCCCACTTGGCGCTATGGCAATGGCTGTGCCCCGATGCCCCACGGGTAAGGGGGGAGCCTCCCCTCCTAGCCCTTAAGTTTCAGAGCTTTCTCGCCCTTCTCCTCCAAATGGGGACCAACTGCGTACATGGTGCTTAGGATACCCTGCTAAGATACCCTTTGCAGTTCCTTGCTTAGTCGCTGGAAATTAGCATCTGAAAGAGTCATTAAGTTGTAAAGGAATAAATTCTGGGAAAGAATCCTTTTTGTCTGTGTCTTGTTTTGGCTACTGGAAGGGTCTTTAAGAGGCAGCTATGGCAACAACTCAATGGTTGGATCAGACAGCTTCTCTGAACTCAGAGCCATGGGGTACAATGGGTTTTATACCATACATGTCAACAGTGAGGTAGTCTAACAGCAGCAAGCACCTCTAGCGTTCATTCCCACTACAGACTAGCATTGCTTGGTTCTTATCACAGCCATCTAAGATAAATGAACCTCGCTTCCCAGGCACAAGGCACTGTACTCATTCATATGGAATGTGCTAAACCTGTTATTGGCCTCTTGACTCATCTTCACATGTTCAGAGGCTCACTAGCAAGGGAATTGCACCAATTATGAACCTAAGCAAGCATTATGGATCTCTAGGCCCCTCTAACACTACAGCTGACTTGATTGCTCTCTTGGGGCCAATACAGGCCCAGGGGCATTTACAGGGAAAGAGGATGGGAGCAACTAGAGGCCCTCACTTATCTTGGTTTCAGAAGGGATCCACAAAGAAATTTCACTCTTTAAAATCAAAATAAAAAGTAGGAGGGGTTGGGCACCTCAGCAGGGACTAGCAAAGGTGCTGGAGTATTCACAGGCACTCATGGGTACCACATTTTCTGCCTGTGTTCTAGACTGTCCTGTGTTCTACTCTGGCAGTCACTGGCTCTCCAGGGTTTCAGACATGAGTCCTTCCCAGCCCTTGCTGTACAGAGCCTTCTGCATGCAAAGTCTGTGCTCTGCCAATGAACTACAGGCCTGTTCTGTCCACCGTCCCACTAGCTCAGCTCCTCCGGTCTCCTTTCCTATTTGACCTGAGGTTCCTATCTGAGCAAATGGGGAGGGAGAATGGAGGCATCTAGGAGGTGTGCATTCAGGGAGACCATGTGGGCCATCTAGGTGTGCTGGAGGCCTGCTGGGGGCGACCATCACTCCCTCCCCAGTTGAATGCACAAACCAATCTCCAGACATTGGCAAGGATCATTGATGGTGTAAAGGTTGGGGTTGTCCATCGCGGGAAAATCTGGCTGTTTTGGGGGCCGACGGATACCTGTGAAGTTCCCCAAACTCGGGAACTTGACCAAGTTTTTTTTTGCTGCAAATGGCGGCGGTGGCCGGTGGCTGAAGGAGTCCCAATGCCACCACCCACAGCCACTGGTGCCGCCACCTCCGTGCGCAAACCCCTCGCGCTCTCCATGCCAAGGAGAACACGAGTGGTTTGTGCATGGCGGCGGTGGCAGGAGCCTGTGGCACTGCCACTATTATGCACAAATAAGATGCACAGAGAACTTTGGCTATGGGGCAGTATGGAAACAAATAAATACATTTTCATTCATTCATTGCATTTATATCCCTCCTTTTTTCCTCCGTAAGGAACCCAAGTCGGCATACATAGTCCTCCTCCTCCTCCGTTTATCCTCACAACAACAACCCTGTGAGGTGGGTTGGGCTGAGAGTCTGTGACTGGCTCGAAGTCACCCAGTGAGCTTCCATGGCAGTGTGGGGACTAGAACCCGGATCTCCTGGCTCCCAGTCCAACACTCTTGCCACTACACCATGCTGGCGAAAGAAAGAAAGAAAGAAAGAAAGAAAGAAAGAAAGAAAGAAAGAAAGAAAGGCTCCTTCTCCCCCTCCTGGAAGGGTGGAGGAGAAAGAGCAATTTGGGCATATTAGTGGCCTTGCTTTGAGCAAATGGCTTCTTCTCCCCCCTCTCCTCAGAGGGGGCGAATGTTCCATTTGCACAGAAAGTTCCATTAGGCATGGTAGTGAGACTATGGCCTTGGCAGGGACATGATCTGTGCCAAACAAAAAGTCATCCAAAGCATTCTGGAACCCCTTGGATTCCAAAGGTCTTTGGAGGCAGACAATCTTAATACATCCCCCCCTCCAATGTTATAACTGTTATAACAGACCAGACATCTCATCCAGCAATGCCTTATTGGTCAGCCCTGCACAGCTATAACCAGGCACCAACTTCTCCCTTCCCAGTCATCAATCTGGGCTAATGAAGTTTGACACACACCCAGACTCCATCTTAGATCGAGGTGCTCAGATTTACACAGGCCAAAGGGCAGAAACTGAAAATTAAAGACAAGACCAATTGGCCTGTGGAGAAGCAAAGAGTGATGCAAATCTGTTTTCTCCTTCCAAAGTGCAAAGGGAGCCCAGCTCTCTCAGCCTGTGGTAATTTTGCTACTCTGGAATTATCAAACTGACTGCAGTTCTTGAGGATTCCCATGGATTCCCATCCATCAAGTTAATAACAAAGACATCCTGGAGAAAACATGCTTGATGTAAATATGCTGTGATCCCTTCCATGTGGAGCTGGGATGGAGTCTGATCACTTGGGGCCTTGTCATTTCTGTTGTTGTTTATCCGTTCAGTCGCTTCCGACTCTTCGTGACTTCATGGACCAGCCCACGCCAGAGCTTCCTGTCGGCCGTTGCCATCCCCAGCTCCCCCAAGGTCGAGCCCGTCACCTCCAGAATATTATCCATCCATCTTGCCCTTGGCCAGCCCCTCTGCCTTTTGCCTTCCACTTCCCCTAGCATCAGCATCTTGTCCAGGGTATCCTGTCTTCTCATGATGTGGCCAAAGCACTTCAGTTTTGCCTTTAATATCCTTCCCTCAAGTGAGCAGTCTGGCTTGATTTCCTGGAGTATGGACTGGTTTGATCTTCTTGTAGTCCAAGGCACTCTCAGGATTTTCCTCCAGCACCACAGTTCAACAGCATCTATCTTCCTTCGCCCAGCCTTCCTTATGGTCCAGCTCTCGCAGCCATTGGTCACTACAGGGAATACCATTGCTTGAACTATGCGGACCTGTGTTGTCAGTGTGATGTCTTTGCTCTTCACTATTTTATGAAGATTTGTCATTGCTCTCCTCCCAAGAAGTAAACATCTTCTGATTTCCTGGCTGCAGTCAGCGTCTGCAGTAATCTTTGCGCCTAGAAAGACAAAGTCTGTCACTGCCTCCACGTTTTCTCCCTCTATTTGTCATTTCTGGCTAAGATCTAATTTCCCTGCTCGGACCTGTAAAATCATCTCTCTTTCAGGTTCTCTTTGTCTCTGACCTAGAAGGGAAGATCTCTCCGTGCCAATGATGATTTGGCTGCTGCTGCCTCGGGGGACTCAGGAGGATACTGAGGACCACGTGCCCTGTGATCAGGCCTTATGAAGTGCAAATAGGTTATTACAGGCCAAGAGATTTCATTGTTGGTGGGAATTGACCACTCCACTTGGCAGTTACCAGTATGTAAAGAAAATAGACTTCTCTAGTTCACCCTGATTCCAGGTCTATGTTCTTCGAGAGTACGTTTCTACAGACAGGATCTGGGATAGATGTTTGCCTTCTTCGCTTCCAGTTTAGAGGGCACCTTCCAGAGTTATACATTAACGATGCTGCTGAAGCTCAAAATGTCCTCATTTGATATATGCATCTCACAGGCTTGTCGTGATTGGCTTCAACCTGTCCTGACAGTCAGAGACTTGAGGGTCCTTCTCCAGCTTCATTCTGAGAGTTTATTTGCAAGGAGCAGAGGCAGAGATAACTGATAACTTGGTTTCATATTGACAATCTTGTAATGACTAAGAAATGTCCCCCGACCCCAAGTGGTGACTTTTTTGCACCAGCCCCCAGTTGTGGCATCTCAGTGTTAGGGATGTACGAAAGTGACTTACCTTTCGCGGATTATGTTGATGGGGGGGAGGCGTTCTGTCCCTCCCCCCAGAATCCTGGACAGGGGGGGAGGTGATCTGTTTCTCCCCCCTGGAATCCTTGATGGCTGGCTGTGCTCCGCGGCAGCTCCGTAGAGCAGCCGGCCAGGCCCAGCCCAGGCCAGAGCCGTCCACAGCCAGATTTCCAGCTGCGGAGGGCTCTGGGAAAAACAACAACAACACCGTGTACGCATATGGTGGCAGCTATGGCCGCCACCATTTGCGTTCCTTATTTTTGGCCGTCTGAATCTACGTAAATATTTATGTAGACTATGACAGCAAAAATAAAGGGGAACGCAAATAGCATAGCGGGCGCTATTTGCGTCCCTTTTTTATTCACCATTTTAGCCTACATAAATCTTTACGTAGGCTAAAATGGCGAATCAAAAAGGGACGCAAGTAGCGCCCTCTACGATATTTGCGTTCCCCTTTATTTTCAACATCATAGTCTATGTAAATATTTACGTAGACTAAGATGGCCAAAAATAAGGAACGCAAATGGCGGCAGCCGTAGCCGCCGCCATTTGCGTACGCGGTTTGTTTGTTTTTTCTAAACCCACCCAGCCATGATAGGCTATGTAAAGATTTATGTAGCCTATCACATTGTGTTTTTTTTTTTTTTAAACCCAGCCATCATAGGCTACGTAAATCTTTACATAGCCTATCACGTCTTTTTTTTTTTTTTTTAACAAGACTGGAAGTGGCGGCGGTGGCAGCCAGTCGGAAGACCAGCCGCTGCTGTCACCAGCCGCTGCTGCCGCCGCGAATCCTGGCTGGCCGGGAACGCAAATGGTGGCAGCTGGAGCTGCCGCCGTTTGCGTCCCTGCAATCAGCCGTGATAGGCTACGTAAATGTTTACATAGCCTATCACGGCCGAGTAAAAAAAAAAAAAAAAAAGGAGTAAAAAACACACAAAAAAACACGTGTACGCAAATGGCAGAGCCCATGGGCGCCACCATTTGTGTTCCTTATTTTGGCACGTCTAGTCTACGTAAACATTTACGTAGACTACGGCGAAAATAAGGGGAACGCAAATAGCGTAGCGGGCGCTATTTGCGTCCCTTTTTCATTCACCGTTTTAGCCTATGTAAATATTTACGTAGGCTAAAATGGCGAAACAAAAAGGGACGCAAATAGCACCTGCTACGCTATTTGCATTCCCCTTTATTTTTGCCGTCATAGGCTACGTAAATATTTACTTCGATTAAGACGGTAAAAAGAAGGAACGCAAATGGCGGCGGCCGTAGCCGCCATTTGCGTATGCGGTCCCCCCCCCCAGAGCCCTCCATGGCCACAAATCCGGCTGCGGACAACTCTGGGCTGGGCTGGGCCTGGCCAGCTGCTCCGCAGAGCTGCCAGGAGCACAGTCGGCCATTGAGGATTCCGGGGGGGAGGAACGGATCGCCTCCCCCCCGGCGAGGATTCTGGGGGGAGGGACGGAACGCCTCCCCTCCCACCATCAAGTCACTTTCGTACATCCCTCCCAGACTAGCTCCCCTCTTGGAGAAGAAATACCAAGAAAGGAAAAGAAGAGAAAAGCTGTATACTCAATTATCCATATCATTTGACATATACGTTAAGTGTTATTTTGGATCAGAAAAGACTCAGCAGTTCCCTGTAGCTGCCCTCTAAAGCGAGCAAGACAAAATTAATAGAGCTGCCTGGACAGCTCCCCTCCTTCAAGACAGACCACTGGTCCATCTAGTTCAATCTTGCATACACTGCAGAGGCTTTCTTTCCCTGTTCTACCTGGCAATTTGGCCAGGGATTGGTTTTGGGGGTAGAATGTGCACTTCAGGATGGGACGGTGGCCAAGAAGTAGGGTCTTTCCCTGGGGCTCCGGAAGCAAACAGTTCATACTGGGGGCAGGACCGACATTAACAAACTGAAGGTAGTAAAATATCCTCCTAATGCACTTGAGAGTCATCTTCGTCCCAAGGTGCCCAGCCCAGGAGTGGCCACTTGAAGATGGTTGTTTGGTCTCTCTTTGGTTCAGGGGACACAGTTATGGGCAGACGTAGAAGCTGCCGTAGTAGAGAAAGATATTTAAAGTTTCTAGAATCTGTTGGCATACAGGACTAACAAGATATCGGAAGGATTTCAGGCCCACATGATAAGAGAACGGTGGGGTGCACATTTCACACAAATCTCGAACTGTACAGAAGATCTGGAGGCTATGCTATTTCCACAGATAAAAGTCCCTCAATGGGATGAAAGGAAGATAGGAAGTTTCTTCCTCTGAGATAAAAAGACTTTGAAGGAAGCTGCATATATATACTCAGTCCTGCATATATATAAGCTCAGTACTGTCTGTACTAGGAATGGGCACAACGTTTGGCCTGCGGGAACATTTGGCAATTTCAGAACGTGTTCTGGGAATCACCACAACATGGGTAACCTGCAGATGAAAGCATCAGATTGTAGCCCCCTGCCATCTTCCTTTCCTAAAAGCATCCTTGAGACCCATGTGTGGCTCAGGGATGTTAACAGCAAAAAAGGAAGGGCCCTCACGCGGCTTGGAAGGCAGCCCAGACACCAGTAAGGAGCGCAAGCACGCCCGTGCGTGCGTGCGTATCTCTATATAGATGAAAGAAAACATAGGACGTGTAGTTAATCTTGGCCGGGAACATGGAAGTTGTCCCTGGCCACACTAGTTCCCATGCATGCCATGTTATCTGTATTGACTGGCAGTGGCTCTCCAGGGTTTCAGAAAAGAGTCTTTCCCAATCCTAAGTAGAGCTGCTGTGAATTGATCCCAAGACCTTCTGCATGCAACGTTTGTGCTCTTCCGATGAACAGTGGCCCTTCCCTGCCTCCCTGTCCTTCTAGATCAGCTCTTACAGCCTTACCTCCTATGTGGCTGGAGGTTCATATCAGAGTAAATTAGGGGGAGAGCAAACAGAGGCATCTTGAGGGTCTCTGTTCAGGGAGACCATGTGGGCCACTTAGCTGTGCTGGAGAGCCACTGGGAGCCACAGTCACTTCCTCCCCCCACCCCTCCATCCCTCTCATGGCCACTGAAGGCACAGACCAATCCACGAGGGGTTGGCATCAGCACAACTGGACATCTCCATCTGCTTCTGAAGGGCTTGATAATCCCCGATGGTGGTCACACATCTTGCATCTGCTTTTGCACAGGATCCTGTATTTTCTGGGATAGCTGCCATAATGGTATCTGGACATGTTTTTTATCCTTGGTATAATTGGTATAGACCAGCTTTCCCCACCTGGTGCTCTCTGTATGTGTTGGACTCCAGCTCCCATTATTACCAGCCACCATCACCAATGGCTGTACTGGTTAGGAATGGTGGGGTTTCCTGTCCAATCCATCTGGAGGGCACCAGGCTGGGGAAGGCTGGTAGAGACAATGGTATCTGCAACCTGAAAAATTGCCAAGAAGACTGAATGCCAGGCATAGAGTGTAGAGGTGTCGGAGACAGAGTTGAGGCAACACATCATCCTCGGACTAAGGGTTCCCCCAGGCAACCTTCCACAGTATCAAAACAGATCCAGAATTCAACCACAGCATCTGTCTGGGTATGGCAGGGGAAGGTCCATGATGGCTTGACTCCTGAGATGTGAACCTTGGATTTACAGTAGCTGCTCAGTGTCATCCTGGCCCAAGGGGAGGCAGTGAAAACAAAATTCAAATCCATCAGTTTGGGGGTGTGCCGAGGTCTTCTTCACTGCTGCCACCCCCCATTGTAGGTATGGTAATGTCCTCTCAAGGGTGCTTGGTCGCATTTATTCTGATACTTGCTCCACTTGAGCTCTAGCCATTTTCTGGCCTGCTTCATAGCCAGAAACTCTCCTGAAATCAAGGGAGCCACCTGAACTCTGAATGACCAGTTGGGACGCTTAGGTGGGAAACTGAGACTTGGGCATTGGCAGGGGCACCAGCCATGCCAGTCAGGGACTCCC
The DNA here is from genome assembly GCF_057233095.1 of Heloderma suspectum. Classification (NCBI taxonomy): domain Eukaryota; kingdom Metazoa; phylum Chordata; class Lepidosauria; order Squamata; family Helodermatidae; genus Heloderma; species Heloderma suspectum. The sequence goes on along the minus strand of NC_139459.1, from coordinate 361,912,072 downwards.
CCAAAGCACTCAGGGACCCCTCAGATGCATAGGGTTTTGGGGGTGGACCATTGGAATAGGTCCTCTGCCCCTGCAAGGTATTATAACTGCAGACACACCAGACGTTTCATCCATCAGTGCCTTATTGTTCATCCCAGCACTGTTATAATCAGGTGCCAACTCCTCCCTTCCCCACTCCTCAGTTTTGGCTAACAAACTCTGGCATAAGCCTGGACTCCATCTTGCAATTCGGAGTTCAACTTCACACAGAACCAAGTTTGAAACCAACTGAAGTCAAATCCCTGAGCCTGTCTGCCTGAGAGACAAGCAAAGAGTGATGCAAATGTGTTTTTTTCCCTCCGAAGTGCAGAGGGAGCCCAGCACTCTGGGGCTGTGGTTATTTCTCTGGCCAGGAACTCTCAAATTACAGTAATTCTTGTTAAATCCCCCATGGATTTCCACCCAGCAAGCCAAGAACAAAGAAATCCGGGAGGGGGGGATGCTTAATATAAATACGCCCTGAGCCCTTCCATGTGGGGCTGGGGTGGTGTTTGATCATTTGGCACCTGGTCATTCCTGGCTAAGATATAACTCTCCTGCTGAGGCATGTTAATCGGCTCTCTTTCATGTCCCCTTTGTCTCTGACTGTGAATGGAAGAGCTCCCTGTGCCCCTGAAGGTTGGCTCGGCCTGCTGCTCTTATTTTGGCCCCTGCCTCAGGCCACCCAGAAGATGCTGAGGACAAGGTGCCTTTTGACCAGGTCTTATCTACTGCAAGAAGACTATTACAAGCCAGGAGACCTCATTATCGGTGGGAATATACCACTCGGCAATTATTATCCCACGGAGACATGTGACTTTACGAAATTACTCCCATCACCATTTACCTATTTTGATTTGTAAGTTTCCACAAGAGGGATCTGTGACAGATGCTTGCCTGATTTGCTTTTACATTAGAAGGTTCCTGCCGGGGACGTGTCTCAGCCATGCTGCTGATGTCTGACATTTCCTGATTTGAAATATGAGTCTGAGAGGCTTGTCATGATAGGCTTTAACCTGTACTGAGAGTCAGAGGGCCAGTTAACCACTTCAGCCACCCACCCTCACTGGGTTCACATGTAATGACAATTATCCGGTGGAGCTAATTAGGGAAATTGGGCAGTATGTGGCCAGCGTATGCAGAGGTGGTTTATTGAACACCTGTGCACATGTGAACCCAGTCAGACAATCGAGGGTTCTTCTCTGGCTTCATTCTGAGGTAGAGGAAGATTCCCCCTCCCGTCTCTGGCATCACTGATGGTGCTGAAGTAGTGTTGCAGTCATCCTAGGAACCAAACTTTGGAGAGAGCGAGGGAGTGCTGCTGATGCATCTACTGCTGCAAGGCAAGATATGTGGGGTGTGTGCATGTGTGTGTGTGTGTGTGTGTGTGAGAGAGAGAGAGAGAGAGAGAGAGAGAGAGAGAGAGAATGCAATGCAATGCAAGGCAATGCAATGCAATGCAATGCAATGCAGAGTACAGGAACATGGAGGGAAGTGTCATGGGACTCAACTGAGAGATGATATTTCAGACATTGTTCCACCCTGAATGAAGTCACTGGAAGTTGGTCTATTTGTAGCTGAGTTTGGAATAAACTATTTTCAGATTTGTATTCCAAATCTGCCTTTGTAGATTCTGGCCTTACATTGATCTGGACAGGTGATCAGGGGAGAATTTGCCATCACATGCCTTGCTAAGCAGGAGAACAGTTGATCTGCTTCTAGAACCTCTTTGGGGCAAAGAAGGTAGGCAGAGTTAAGCAATACCTGGTTTTTTGTTAGGAATTGGATAATGACTAAGAAATCCCCCACCCCCAGCAGTCGTCACCCAAGAGAGGGGTGGGCAGAAGGGAGATCTCTGGGTGATCTGCAGTAGATCAGACAGGACTTCTGACTCTCAAACGTTTAATAGAAGTAGCAATAAATGACTCCCTTTCACCCTATATTATACTGCTGAAACAAAGAAAGCTTGGGGGTAACCAGGAGTGGATTTGTGTGTGTGAGGACTCACTGGCTCTCCAGGGATTCAGACAGGAGTTTTTCCCAGCCTACGTGGAGGTGCCTTGAAACTGGGATCTTCTGCATGCAAAGAAGGAGCTCCACCACTGAGCTACAGCCCAGCCCCTCAGTAGTTCAGAATCAGGCAAAATCTTGCTTCGGTGTCACTCTGGAAGTGCAGTGATCTCCACTAAGTTAGGTTTGCTCTTAAATGTATCAGACAAATTCCTGGAGGAAAGGTCTACTGACAATTATTACCTGTCATAGCTAACTAGGGATTCCACATTTTGAGGCAGTCAACCCTTGGAGTTGGGGGGGGGGAGAAGAAAGGGGGTTGTTGCCATCATCCCTTTCTTGTAGGGCTCCCAGGAAGCATGTTGGTTCACCATGGTCGGAAACAGGATGCTGAGCTGGATGGAGCCACCTTGGTTTGCCCCTGCAGGGCTCTTCTGATGTTCCTCTTCTGATGTTCTCCTTAGATAAATATAAGGGGGAGACTGGGTCAGTCAAGGGTGACCCAGTCTCCCTTGGCCATTGTTAAGCCTGGTGTACCTCCCCTGTGGGAAGTTTCCTGCTAAACTGTTTGTTTGTTTGTTTATTTTTATACTATTCATATTGTGATTTTATTATTGTATTTTGGTTTTGCCTGACAGCCACTTTGGAAGGATTTGCATGATTAATAGTATATTTGTGGGATTTGTTGTTGTTGTTGTTCAGTCGTTCAGTCGTGTCCGACTCTTCGTGACCCCATGGACCATAGCACGCCAGGCCTTCCTGTCCTGCGCACTCTCCCGGAGTGTGCTCAGGTTCATATTCATTGCATCGGTGATGCTATCTAGCCATCTCATCCTCTGCCGTCCCCTTCTCCTTTTGCCTTCAGTCTTTCCCAGCATCAGGGTCTTTTCCAGAGAGTTTTCTCTTCGCATTAGGTGGCCAAAATATTTGAGCTTCAGCTTCAGTATCTGTCCTTCCAATGAGCACTCAGGGTTGATTTCCTTTAGGATGGACTGATTTGACCTCCTTGCAGTCCAGGGGACTCGCAAGAGTCTTCTCCAGCACCACAGTTCGAAAGCATCAATTCTTCGGCGCTCAGCCTTCCTTATAGTCCAGCTCTCACAGCCATACATTACTACTGGGAAAACCATAGCTTTGATTAGACGGACCTTTGTTGGCAAGGTGATGTCTCTGCTTCTTACTATGCTGTCTAGGTTTGCCATAGCTTTCCTCCCAAGGAGCAAGCGTCTTTTAATTTCATGGCTACAGTCACCGTCTGCGGTGATCTTGGAGACCAAGAAAGTAAAATCTGTCACTGCTTCCATTTCTTCCCCTTCTATATGCCAGGAAGTGATAGGGCCAGATGCCATGATCTTCGTTTTTTTAATGTTGAGTTTCAAACCAGCTTTTGCACTCTCCTCTTTCACCCTCAACAAGAGGCTCTTGAGATCCTCTTCACTTTCTGCCATTAGGGTGGTATCGTCTGCATATCGGAGGTTGTTGATAATTCTCCCAGCAATCTTAATTCCGACCTCTGATTCATCCAACCCGGCATTTCTCATGATGTACTCTGCATATAAGTTAAATAAGCAGGGTGACAATATGCAGCCTTGTCGTACTCCTTTCCCAATTTTGAACCACTCGGTTGTTCCATGTCCGGTTCTTACTGTTGCTTCTTGACCCTCGTACAGGTTTCTCAGGAGACAGGTAAGTTGGTCTGGTACTCCCATCACTTTAAAAATTTGCCAGAGTTTGTTGTGATCCACACAATCAAAGGCTTTAGCATAGTCAATGAAGCAGAAATAGACGTTTTTCTGGAATTCTCTTGCTTTCTCCATGATGCAGTGAATGTTGGCGATTTGATCTCTAGTTCCTCTGCCTCTTCGAAACCCAGCTTGTACTTCCGGTAGTTCTCGGTTCGCATACTGCTGAAGCCTAGCTTGTAGGATTTTGAGCATCACCTTGCTGGCATGTGAAATGAGCGCAATTGTGCAGTAGTTTGAACACTCTTTGGCATTGCCCTTCTTTGGAATTGGAATGTAAACTGACCTTTTCCAGTCTTGTGGCCACTGTTGAGTGTTCCAAATTTGTTGGCATATTGAATGCAGCACTTTAACAGCATCATCTTTTAGGATCTTAAATAGCTCAGCTGGAATACTGTCATCTCCACTAGCTTTGTTGTTAGTAATGCTTCCTAAGGCCCACTTGACTTCACTCTCGAGGATGTCCGGCTCAAGTTCAGTGACCGCACTATCATGGCTATCAAGGACATTACTATCATGGCTATCAAGGACATTAAGATCTTTCCTGTATAGTTCTTCTGTGTATTCTTTCCACCTCTTCTTAATCTCATCTGCTTCTGTGAGGGCCCTGCCTTCTTTGTCCTTTATCATGCCCGTCTTTGCACAAAACGTTCCCTTGAGGTCTCCAATTTTCTTGAAGAGATCTCTAGTCTTTCCCATTCTGTTGTTTTCCTCGATTTCCTTGCATTGTTCATTTAAGAAGGCCTTCTTGTCTCTCCTTGCTATTCTCTGGAACTCTGCATTCAGTTGGATATATCTTCCCCTTTCTCCCTTGCTTTTTGCTTCCCTTTTTTCCTCAGCTACTTGTAAAGCCTCATCAGACAGCCACTTGGCTTTCTTGCATTTCTTTTTCTTTGGGATGGATTTCGTTGCTGCCTCCTGAACAATGTTACGGACCTCCGTCCATAGTTCCTCAGGCACTCTGTCTATCAGGTCTAATCCCTGAAATCTATTCCTCACCTCCACTGTATATTCATCAGGGATATGATTTAGGTCATACCTGAATGGTTTAGTGGTTTTCCCTACGTTCTTCAATTTCAGCTGAAATTTTGCAAGAAGCAGCTCATGATCTGAGCCACAGTCAGCTCCAGGTCTTGTTTTTACTGACTGTATGGAGCTTCTCCATCTTTGGCTGCAAAGGACATAATCAATCTGATTTCGATATTGACCATCTGGTGATGTCCATGTGTAGAGTCGTCTCTTGTGCTGTTGGAAAAGAGTGTTTGCTATGATCAGCGTGTTCTCTTGGCAAAACTCTATTAGCTTTTGTCCTGCTTCATTTTGTACACCAAGGCCATGCCTGCCTGTTATCCCGGTGATTTCTTGACTTCCTACTTTAGCATTCCAGTCCCCTATGATGAAGAGGACATCTTTTTTTGGTGTTAGTTCTAGAAGGTGTTGGAGGTCTTCATAGAACCGATCAACCTCAGCTTCTGTGACATCAGTGGTTGGGGCATAGACTTGAATTACTGTGATGTTGAATGGTTTGCCTTGGATTCGTACTGAGATCATTCTATCATTTTTGAGATTGTACCCCAGTATTGCTTTTCCCACCTTTTTGTTGACTATGAGTGCTACTCCATTTCTTCTAAGGGATTCTTGCCCACAATAGTAGATATGATGCTCACCTGAATTAAATTCGCCCATTCCTGTCCATTTTAGTTCGCTGATTCCCAAGATGTCGATGTTCAATCTTGCCATCTCATGTTTGACCACCTCCAGCTTACCTTGATTCATTGATCTAACATTCCAGGTTCCTAAACAATATTGTTCTTTACAGCATCGGATTTTCTTTTCACCACCAGACACATCCACAGCTGAGTGTCCTTTCGGCTTTGGCCCAGCTGCTTCACTCTTTCTGGCGCTACTTGGAAATACCCTCTGCTCTTCCCCAGTAGTATATTGGACACCTTCCGACCTGAGGGGCTCATCTTCCGGCGTCATCTCTTTTAGCCTTGTGATACGTTCCATGGGGTTTTCTTGGCAAGAATACTGGAGTGGGTCACACACGCACATGCACACACGTGCACACAGAAACAGTATTGCCAGCTGCATTTCAGAAGAGCCCAGCTGGATCATAGATCAGAGGTCAATGTAGTTCAGCACATTTATTATCATTTCTCTATTTTAAGTATTGATATCCCCAAAATACTTAAAATAGAGAAATGATAATAAATGTGCTGAACTATATTGACCTCTGATCTATGATCCAGCTGGGCTCTTCTGAAATGCAGCTGGCAATACTGTTTCTGTGTGCACGTGTGTGCATGTGCGTGTGTGTATATGTGTGTGTGAGAGAGGCAGAGACAAAAACAGGGAGACATAGACAGACAGAGAGTCAACAAAGAACCTAGATTTCTCTGTGTGTCCTTGGTTTATAGACTGAGGGTGGCTTTGATCTGGAAGCTTCCCCCCCCACACCCCAAAGGAGGGTCAAATTAGATGGATTTCATTGCCCTTCACTTCTCAGCAGTTTTGTTGGTGATTCCACCCTCCCTCCCAATATTGTTCTCATTGCAGGTGGATATTCAAGTACTACCAGCAAATCCTGACCTTTGCCTTCACCATCAGTGAGCTCAACAAGGATCCAACTCTCCTACCCAACACCACCCTCGGCTTCCGCATCTATGATCACAAGCAGTTTGTCAGAAGGATATACGTGAGCACCCTCTCCCTGCTTTCCACTCGGGGGCGAATGGTTCCCAATTATAAATGTGACGGGCGAGATAAATTGCTCTCTGTTATTGGGGGTCTTGACTCTGAATCCTCAAGGCAGATGGCATACATCCTGGGCATCCTCAAGATCCCACAGGTAATGAATCTGGGGGCGGGGGAGATGTGTTTGGGGGTTCTGCAAGACTCTGGAACATGGAGATGGAAGGGCCAGTTTCTGGAAGCAACGCAGTGGGTGTGTGTGCAGCTGTGTCGCTGTAATTCTGGGTGGCAGGAATGAATGGCCTTCCAACTTCAGCAATAACCTTGGCGATAATCCAGAATGAGGAACGTCAGGAGGCTGTTGCACGGCCAATCCCAGCAGCAGCTCTTTTATGTAAGGAAAGGTTTTCAACTGGGGAAACAGCAAACATTGTAGCAACACCTTAAAGACTCACATACTAACAAGGTGCCAAAACTCTCTTAGTTGTTCTTGCTGCAGATGACTAACACAGTTGCTCCTTTGGGGATTGGGTGTAGCCCCCCATGATCACTACAGTATAAGATCTGTGATTTATGTTCGGTGATGCGGACCTAATACATTTTGACGTAAGTAAGGCATTTGACCCATACGAAAAAGGGAAGCACCAAAGAATGTTCAAACTATCGAACAGTGGCACTTATTTCACATGCCAGTAAGGTAAAGCTCAAGAACTTGCAAGGTCAACTCCAGCAATTCATGGAACGAGAATTGCCAGATGTGCAAGCTGGGTTTAGAAAAGGCAGAGGAACTAGAGACCAAATTGCCAATATCCGCTGGATAATGGAGAAGGCCAGGGAGTGTCAGAAAAACATCTATTTCTGTTTTATTGACTCTTCTAAAGCCTTTGACTGTGTGGATCATCACAAATTGTGGCAAGTTCGTGGTGGTATGGGGATACCAAGTCATCTTGTCTGCCTCCTGAGGAATCTGTAAACGACCAAGTAGCAACGGTAAGAACAGACCACGGAACAACGGAGTGGTTTAAGATTGGGAAAGGAGCATGGCAGGGTTGTATACTCTCGCCCTACCTATTCAACCTGTATGCAGAACACATCATGCGACGTGGTGGGCTTGATGAAGCCAAGGCTGGAGTTAAAATCGCTGGAAGAAACCTTAACAATCCCCGATATGCAGATGATACCACTCTGATGGCTGAAAGCAAGGAGGAGCTGAGGAACCTCATGACGAAGGTGGAAGAAGAAAGTGCAAAAGCTGGGTTGCAGTTCAACCTCAAAAAAAACAAGATTATGGCAACCAGCTTGATTGATCACTGGCAAATCGAGGGAGAAAACGTGGAGGCAGTGACAGACTTTGTGACTGCAGCCAGGAAATCAGAAGACATTTACTTCTTGGGAGGACAGCAATGACAAATCTTGATAAAATAGTGAAGAGCAGAGACATCACACTGTCAACAAAGGCCCACGTAGTTAAAGCAATGGTATTCCCCGTAGTAAGCTATGGCTGCGAGAGCTGGACCATAAGGAAGGCTGAGCGAAGGAAGATAGATGCTTTTGAACTGTGGTGCTGGAGGAAAATTCTGAGAGTGCCTTGGACTGCCAGAAGATCAAACCAGTCCATACTCCAGGAAATCAAGCCAGAATGCTCACTTGAGGGAAGGATATTAAAGGCAAAACTGAAGTACTTTGGCCACATCATGAGAAGACAGGACACCCTGGAGAAGATGCTGATGCTAGGGGAAATGGAAGGCAAAAGGCAGAGGGGCCGACCAAGGGCAAGATGGATGGATGATATTCTGGAGGTGACGGACTCGACCTTGGGGGAGATGTGGGTGGCGACGGCTGACAGGAAGCTCTGGCGTGGGCTGGTCCATGAAGTCACGAAGAGTCGGAAGCAACTGAACGAATAAACAACAACAAAAAAGGCTTTTGACAAAGGGACCCTCAGTGGCCTGATTAGCAAGGTAGTTAATTGTGGCCTGGGTGGTCCAACTACTAGGTGGATACACAGCTGGCTGGAAAACCATACTCAGCGTGCATTTGCCAATGGTTCCTCATCAAACTGGAGGGAGGTATCGGGGGGGCACAGAGTTTGGTCTTGGGCCTTGTACTCTTCAACCCTTTTATTAATCACTTGGAGGAAGAGGTGGAGGAATGCTGATCAAATTTGCAGATGACACAAAAATGGATGGGATAGCTAATAGACAGAGACAAAATTCAAAATGATCTTGATAGCTTAGAAAACCGGGCAGAAAATAACACCATGTAATTGAACAGAGACAAGGGTAAATTTCTTCATTTTGGAAAAAGAAATCACAAGCATGGGTATAGAAGGGGGATACCTTTACAGTAGAATGTGTGAATGGGAACTTGGAGATGTAGACTATCACAAGCTGAATATGAGTCAACAGTGTGATGTGGCTGCATAAAAGGCAAATGCAATTTCAGGTTTCATCAAAAGAAGCATATTTTCTAAACCATGGGAAGTAATAGTTCCACTCTTCTCTGCACTGGTGAGATCTCACCTTGAATACTGTGTCCAGTTCTATACATCACACTGTGTGAAGGATTCAGACAAATTGGAACGAGATCAGAGAAGGGCAACAAACATGATCAGGGAACTAGAATCTAAGTCCTGTGGGGAAAGGTTTGGGAAACTGGGTCTGTTTAGCTTTGTCACACAGAAGGCCACAACGTTTCTGTGTCATCCAAGATTGCAGGCTTGAATTACAGGAAGGCAGATTTTGGTTGAACATCAGGAAAAACGTCCCAAATGTCAGAGCAGTCAGACAATGGATCTGACTGCCTAGGGAGGTGGTGGGCTCTCCGTTGCAGAACTGGACAGCCGTCTGTCAGGGATGCTTTAAACTGGATTCCTGCACCGAGCAAGGGGTTGGACTCAATGGGTTAAATGGCCCCTTCCATCTGTATGGTCCAATCAGGTTCATCACATGGGGGCAGAAATCTGCATCAATACCGGGGCTTTCTCCATCCGGTTTCAGTGCGGGATTAGATCGGGATCCTAAACACAGTGGTTTCTATCTAGTTATATTCTGTTCCTTACCTTTTTGTTGCACAAAATGCTAGTTTCGCCCCCTGCAGGCGAGTCCAATTTGCCCCAAAGAGGAGAGTCAACTTCAGGCTGGGTCCAACTCGATTTTATTGTTTGCAAACAGTTCGACAGAGGAGCTCACGCTCAAAAGCAGAGTCGACCCTGGGCACCCCCCGCGCTGCAGTTTCATCGCTTAGCTTGTGGCTTGTTTTCCTCAAAAACCCATTACACACAGCAGGGGTGTTGTGACATTGTGAAATGTCCTCCCTGGTTCCTGCCCCTTTCCCTCCCCTCACATATTACTCGTGGTTTTGTCGTGATTGACACGTAATGCAGGTGGACAGCAACCTCCCCCAAACTGCCCACCCCCTGCCCCACAGGCACCGGCTGTCCGGCGAACTGCTAGAATGCAGGCATGGTGGCCATTCTGTGTTGTGGAGTAAGCAGCCGAAGTTGGGAGCAAAAGTTGGTGCATTGCATTTAGCCACGGTATGGTGGCAAGCCAGAATGGTGGCAAGCTGACAGGTCAGTATACCGCCACATCCACCATCCTGATGCGACTGCCATCAGCATCACGACCGCACCCCCAACAACCCCAAACGAGGCAGGGCTTTTTTGCGCGACGGGAGAAGTACGCAGGCAGGCCATGGCACTCCCATTGTGTGGGCTGAAAAAAATACTGTGTGTTTTCCCTTTGGGGATAACATGGGATAGGCGGGGGAAATGATGGGAAAATCACTGGAGGATTAGGATGTCATGTAATGGACCTGCGAACTTCCGTAAGTGGCCAATCATGAACGTGTGATAAATTGCAGGTGTAGAGATGCCGTATGGATTGTTTTGGGACACATTCCCATACAAAATAGCTCTTGTTTCAGACAAGTGTGTCAGGCTTACCTCCTCCATGGCAGCCCTCACTTTTGGGCAATCACCATAGAACTTCCGTTTACATTCAGGAATCGATTTTTAAAAACTTCCCTCAGGATAAAATGTCATGCTTCTGATGAAGTTGTCTGGAGGAGTCCATGAATGTTTATGCCAGAGAAAAGCTGTGAGTCAGTAAAGTGCCAGAAAATGTATTGTTTTTACTGCAACAGGCTAACGGGACTACCCCTCTCGAAATTCCTTCTTTCAGCTTGGTTATGGCTTCTTTGAACATACTCAGAGCGAGAAAAGGGTATTTCCTTCCTTTTACCGGATTGATCCCAGTGAAAATATTCAGTACCTGGGCTTAGTCCAGCTGCTCCTGCATTTCCACTGGAACTGGATTGGGCTGGTTTCCCGCAGTGATGAAAGGGGTGATAATTTCATCCAGACACTGACACCATTGCTCAAACAGAATGACATCTGTATGGTCTTCTCTAAAATGCTGGATCCTGCTGACAGGGTCATAATGATGGGGAAAGAATTTAAGGATATGTATATTCCTAGTTCTTGGCTGAAATCCTTAGTTATTATTCTTTTTGGGGAAGCAGAAGTTATATCATTGTTTATTTATCTCCAAAAGACCAACAGCCCATTAAGGAAGGTTTGGATCTTGACATCTCATTGGGAAATTGCTGCAACTGGGTCCCAGTTTGGCTGGCAATATCTAAAACCTTTCCATGGTGCTTTACACTTCAGACTCCACAGAAGGGATGTGCCAGAATTCAGGCCTTTTCTCCAGGCTTTAGACCCCTTACGACCTCAAGGAGACGTCTTTCTTTGTGACTGGTGGGAAAACGTATTTGTCTGTCAGTTTCCAAACTCACGTCAAACATTTCTAAGTGGAAATAGAAAGTGTACCGGAAAGGAGAAGCTAGAGGACCTGTCAGGCTCCAAGTTCGAAATGAGTATGACCAGTCGCAGCTACATCATCTACAATGCCATCTATTCCGTGGCACACACATTACATGCCATGTCCATCTTGGGATACACACGTGCCATGACGGGGGAGAACAAGAAGCTTCTGAAGGTTCAGCCATGGCAGGTAACGTCCTCCTTCAGATTTGGCAGTGTTCTAAAAAGTGCCTTGGAGTTGTTGTTTTTAAAGGTCAGACCCTGGAAGCAAAGAGTGACTCTTAGAAAAGAGCTATCTGTCCATTCTAAAGATCCTAAGAAAGATTGCCTTTGGATATTCTTCTACTGCCATGATTTCCCTTAAAAAGCAATAGGAAGTCAGGGGGTGTCTCCACCAGCTATTTACTCTGAGCTGGCTGTGTGTTGAGGTCATTAGGCATACATGACGTCATGGCCATCCAGCAGCCACCCCAGAGCTTACTGGGGAAAAAACGGATTTCCTGACACTGCTTAAAGTCCGATTTTAAGTCGGGCTCTCCATGGTACAGTTGTTGTGTGCCCCAACGCCCGCATTTACCTCGGGTCTGCTAGCCCCGCCCAGGTCAAGGGGTGTTTGCTGTCCCCTGTGTTTCCCAGTTAGAGTCTACTCAGCCGTAACTCCCATTGTGCTCAATGAGGCTTGCACACATCAGAATTTACAGAGATCCCTCAGAATTAGGAGTGCATGAAAGCCACTTACCTGGTCTCGCAGCTTTTCGCGGTGCGGGGGAGGTGCTTCGCTGCTCTCCCCCCAAAGTTCAGGCCGGGGGGGAGGCTACCCGCCTCGCCCGGCCGAACTTCAGGCTGGGGGGGAGGCTTCCCGCCTCGCCCGGCCGAAATTGGTGTTTGGTGTACAAACCATGGACTTGGTGTACAAAATGAAGTAGGACAAAAGCTAATAGAGTTTTGCCAAGAGAACACGCTGATCATAGCAAACACTCTTTTCCAACAGCACAAGAGACGACTCTACACATGGACATCACCAGATGGTCAATATCGAAATCAGATTGATTATGTCCTTTGCAGCCAAAGATGGAGAAGCTCTATACAGTCAGTCAAAACAAGACCTGGAGCTGACTGTGGCTCAGATCATGAGCTTCTTGTTGCAAAATTTCGGCTTAAATTGAAGAACGTAGGGAAAACCACTAAACCATTCATGTATGACCTCAATCATATCCCTTATGAATATACATTGGAGGTGACGAATAGATTTCAGGGATTAGACCTGATAGACAGAGTGCCTGAGGAACTATGGACGGAGGTCCATCACATTGTTCAGGAGGCAGCAACGAAATCCATCCCAAAGAAAAAGAAATGCAAGAAAGCCAAGTGGCTGTCTGATGAGGCTTTACAAGTAGCTGAGGAAAGAAGGGAAGTGAAAGCAAGGGAGAAAGGGGAAGATATATGCAACTGAATGCAGAGTTCCAAAGAATAGCAAGGAGAGACAAGAAGGCCTTCTTAAATGAACAATGCAAAGAAAGCGAGGAAAACAACAGAATGGGAAAGACTAGAGATCTCTTTAAGAAAATCGGAGATCTCAAGGGAACGTTCTGTGCAAAGACGGGCATGATAAAGGACAAAGAAAGCAGGGACCTAACAGATGCAGATGAGATTAAGAAGAGGTGGAAAGAAGACACAGAAGAACTATACAGGAAAGATCTGAATGTCCCTGATAGCCATGATAGTGTGGTCACTGAACTTGAGCTGGACATCCTCGAGAGTGAAGTCAAGTGGGCCTTAGGAAGCATTAGTAACAACAAAGCTAGTGGAGATGACAGTATTCCAGCTGAGCTATTGAAAATCCTAAAAGATGATGCTGTGAAAGTGCTGCACTCAATATGCCAACAACTTTGGAACACTCAACAATGGCAGCAAGACTGGAAAAGGTCAGTTTACATTCCAATTCCAAAGAAGGGCAATGCCAAAGAGTGTTCAAACGACCGCACAATTGCGCTCATTTCACATGCCAGCAAGGTGATGCTCAAAATCCTACAAGCTAGGCTTCAGCAGTATGCGAATCGAGAACTACCGGAAGTACAAGCTGGGTTTCGAAGAGGCAGAGGAACTAGAGATCAAATCGCCAACATTCGCTGCATCATGGAGAAAGCAAGAGAATTCCAGAAAAAAGTCCATTTCTGCTTCATTGACTACACTAAAGCCTTTGATTGTGTGGATCACAACAAACTGTGGCAAATTCTAAAAGTGATGGGAGTACCAGACCACCTTACCTGTCTCCTGAGAAACCTGTACGAGGGTCAAGAAGCAACAGTAAGAACCAGACATGGAACAACAGAGTGGTTCAAAATTGGGAAAGGAGTACGACAAGGCTGCATATTGTCACCCTGCTTATTTAACTGATATGCGGAGTACATCATGAGAAATGCCGGGTTGGATGAATCACAGGTCGGAATTAAGATTGCCGGGAGAATTATCAACAACCTCCGATATGCAGACGATACCACCCTAATGACAGAAAGCGAAGAAGATCTCAAGAGCCTCTTGTTGAGGGTGAAAGGGGAGAGTGCAAAAGCTGGTTTGAAACTCAACATTCAAAAAACGAAGATCATGGCATCTGGCCCCATCACTTCCTGGCATATAGAAGGGGAAGAAATGGAAGCAGGGACAGATTTTACTTTCTTGGGCTCCAAGATCACCGCAGACGGTGACTGTAGCCATGAAATTAAAAGACGCTTGCTCCTTGGGAGGAAAGCTATGGCAAACCTAGACAGCATAGTAAGAAGCAGAGACATCACCTTACCGACAAAGGTCCGTCTAATCAAAGCGATGGTTTTCCCAGTAGTAATGTATGGCTGTGAGAGCTGGACTATAAGGAAGGTTGAGCGCCGAAGAATAGATGCTTTCGAACTGTGGTGCTGGAGAAGACTCTTACGAGTCCCCAGGACTGCAAGGAGGTCAGATCAGTCCATCCTAAAGGAAATCAACCCTGAGTGCTCATTGGAAGGACAGATCCTGAAGCTGAAGCTGAAATATTTTGGCCACCTAATGCGAAGAGAAAACTCTCTGGAAAAGACCCTGATGCTGGGAAAGACTGAAGGCAAAAGGAGAAGGGGACGGCAGAGGATGAGATGGCTAGATAGCATCACCGATGCAATGAATATGAACTTGAGCACGCTCCGGGAGAGAGTGCAGGATAGGAAGGCCTGGCATGCTATGGTCCATGGGGTCACGAAGAGTCGGACACGACTGAACGACTGAACAACAACAACAACAATTACTTATGTATTTACAACTATGACTAATAAGGGAGGAATCAATGAAGCCCCCCAAACATGCAGTCCTTGTCTATGAAACAGTATTTGTCCCCCCACCAACTGGCAGAATCAAATTACATGCAGCTCTCTACCCCCCCCCCATGCTCCTTCGTGCAAGCTGGCTGAAAATGTCAGAGATATTGGTCTCCCTCCTGGTATGAGCCAATCTTCTCTAGCCCCGGCCCAAAGATGTGAGAGTGTCTTCTAGCAAGTGGAAGCTAGCTAAGCTCCCACCCACCCACCTGAGATAGGGGTGTACGAAACCCCGCTTACCTGGCTCAGGTTCCTCAGGTGGAGGGAGGCGATAGGTTCCTCCCCCGGAATCCTCGACGGGGGAGGGGCAATCCATTCCTCCCCCCCAGAATCCTGCCTGGCTGGTTCTGCTCCGTGGCCAAGCCACGGAGCCGCCGGCCGGGCCAACCTGCAGCGGGGTCTCGAGCCGCTGCTGGGCTGCTGCAGACGCAAATAGCATCCTGCATAGGGGACGCCATTTTCGTCCCTATGCAAGCCCATGATAGGCCACGTATATATTTACGTAGCCTATCACGGCTAAAGCAGGGACGCAAACGGCGTCCCCTACGCCATTTGCATTCCTGCTTCAGCCGTGATAGGCTACATAAATATTTATGTAGCCTATCACAGCTAAAGCAGGAACGCAAATGGCGTAGCCGCTGCCATTTGAGTCCCTGCTTTAGCTGTGATAGGCTATGTAAATATATACATAGGCTATCACGGGCCGCCTTAGGGACGCAAATGGCGGCCGCTACTACAGCTGCCATTTGCGGCTGCAGCAGCCTGGCAGTGGCCGGCGCCGCTGGTGCCGCCAGAGCCGCAGCCAGGTAGGGTCCGTTTCGCGGGGCTTTCGTGGGGTGGTGGGGAGGGGGGCTCCATTCTGCCACGGATTCTGGGGGGCCAAATTCACTGGAATTTGGCCCCCCAGGGATCCGTGGTGGAATCCTCTAACGTCCCTACCTGAGAACCAGCGGGGAAACGTCTTCAATTGGTTGTTGCCCAAAGAAGAAGCATCTTAGGATTTCGACTAAACCAGGGGTGGAAACTTTGGGAAGTCTGGGGCTGTTTTGACACTGGACCCTCAAGCAGCCTGCACCCCCTCTGTGGGTGCTGAAAAATAAAAATAAATTAATACAAGATGATTCCTGTAATCGCTATGGAGTGTAACAAGGGCAAGAAAGCCAATTTTGACCCTTCTGGTGCTCTATAGCCACTATGGACAACTTTTCCTTTTTACTGAATTTGGTGGGTTGCAGGGGCTGCATGCTGCTGACTGGTCATGTGTTGCCCAACCCTAAACAGTGGGGTGCAGATGAATACCGTCTCCTTCCTTGCTGACCATCACAGTATGTTTGAAAACACCAGACACCACTCACAGTCACAACCCGTCACCCCGTTTGCTTAGTGTCTCTTTCATTTCAGGTTCTTGCCTCCTTGAGGAACGTCCGGTTTAACAACAGCGTAGGAGATGAAGTCTCTTTTAAGGGAAATGGCAAAAGATATGATATCCTGAACTGGGTCTTCTTCCCAAATGGGTCTTTTGATCCTGTGGAAGTTGGATGGATAGACCCAGGGGCTCCCCCAGGCCAAGACTTCAGCATTCGCTCAGAAGTGATCGTGTGGGCTACAGAGGTGGGGTTGAAGCCAATGTTCTGGGGTCATGGGAGAAGTAAAGAACGTTGCAGCTCTATGCCTTGAGAACAGAAGATGTCTTTCTAGATTATTCCAGAGATCTGTGGAGTCCAGGGAAGGGCTGCTGCCCTGTGGTAAAGCACTGGTGTTGCATCGCATGCAAAAAGTTTGATCCAGCTAGGGCTGGGAATTGATATGGCACTCGCTTCCTTTGTTCCTATTTAATTGGCCTTTTATTCAAAATCACAGTCTAGCGACTTTAATGGACTGGGTAAGCTCCAATAAACTTTAGGTCAATCTAGGCAAGATGGAGCTACTACTGGCCAGGCTTCAGTGATCAGGCAGCCTTCTGGGTAGATTACTGCAACACGTCCTATGTGGGTCTCCCCTTGCAGATGGTTCAGGAACTTCAGTTAGTAAAAATATGTCAGCTGGGGTACTGTACTGACTGGAACTGGGCACTGGGAACATATTATGCCTGTCTAGTACTACCTTCACTATCTTTTTTCACAGACTCCGGCTAGTTTGTTTCTGAGCCCAATTTAAGGCATTGGTCTTAATCTGAAAAGCCCTTTATGGCTTGGGGCCACAGTATCTAAAGGAACTCATCTTCCTGCCCATGCTCTGAGATCATCATCTGAGGCCTTGCTCCAAGTGTTCTCACATACTGCGATCCATGGGTGGCTATGCATGAGTGGGGCCTTGTCTGTAGTCCCCCCCCCTTGCGGGATATCCTGTCTAGCTCCTGGCACCTACTTTGTCAACTATTTGATACCAAAATCCCTTTTTATTCTCCCAGAACTTTGGAAAGAATTTTAAACTGCTGCTTATTTAATTTTTAAGGATATAGTTCATGCTATTCTTTAAAAGCACCCTTTTTCATGTTTTAGATGCTTGGGATTTGTCTCTTCATTATATAGTATTTAAAATTATCATTTCTTCTCATAAACCTTGTAATGTGTTAGAATCGGTTTCATTGCATTGGCTTTTATTATGTGTGCTGCTGCCTGAGAGCCTTGGCAAATCATAAATTTAATCCAGTATAGAGTCATAGGATCATGGAGTTGAAAGGTGCCTACAAGGCCATCGAGTCCAACCTGCTGCTCAGTGCAGGAGGCCTGATTCCCAGGCGGTCTCCCATTCAAGTACTAACCAGGGCTGACCCTGCTTAGCTTCCGAGATCAGTACGTCTCACCATAGCAGGGAAGACTGTGACCAGGTAATAACCAAGTAATTCATTAAATAAATAAATGAAGATGAGGACTGGAATCTTGTTTTATTTTTATGGAGCCATTAGTCAGTGGCAGAGCACCTGGTGTGCATGCTTAAAATGCCGGATCTCAAGCTAGAGTTGGCAAAGACCATTATCTGAAACCCCGGAGAGCAGCTGCCAGTCAGAGAACACTGTCTTGAGCTAGAGGGACTTGTTATAATGCAGCTTCCGGTGCTCCTATATCTGTCTCAGTATTTTGTATGAGCCTCTTCTGATATGTTTGCAAATCTCCAGAAAAGGTTTGGGTCTCCAAATGGGTGATTCTCCTCACCATGAAATGGGAAATGCCGTTGAGTAACTCTGAGACCTGTTATGTGGAAAACCTCAACTATTTCTCCCTTCCTTTTCAGAAGCTGCCCTCTGCAAGATGTGTGGAGAGCTGCTTTCCAGGACACCGGAGAAACGTTCCAGAGGGAAAGCCAGTTTGCTGCTATGAATGTGTCCGTTGTCCAGAAGGGACCTTTTCTAACCAGACAGGTAGCTGAAAATTTGAGAGCTGCCATGTTGCACTGGTTACCAGCTGTTTTCCAGGGCAAATTCAAGGTGTTGGTTTTGACCTTTAAAAGCCTATATGGCTCCAGCCCAGCCTATCTCAAGGAGCACCTCCAGCAACACCAGACAGGCCACTCAACAAGATCAGCCTCAGATGCCTTCTCTCTGTCTCATCAGCCAGGACAGCTAGGCTGGTGAGGACGAGGGAGAGGGCCTTCTCTGTGGTGGGCCCCACTCTGTGGAACTCCCTCCCTAGGGAACTCTGCCATGCTCCCTCTTTAATGAGCTTCCACCACACATTAAAAATGTGGTTGTTCAGGCAGGCATTTGGGGTGGGTTAGGGTATTTTTAGAAATACGATGTTCTAATGTAGAATTTTGTTTTAAACTGTTGTCTTGTACATTGCCCAGAGTGGCTGGGTGACCAGCCAGATGGGCAATCGAGAAAATAAACAAACAAATAAATAAATAAATATTCAAGTGTGGAATCCCTGCAGAGCGGAGCCAGCCGGCCAGGATTCTGGGGGGAGGGACGGAATGCCTCCCCCCCCAGTGGAACCCGGCGGAGCCAGGTAAGGGGAGTTTTGTACATCCCTAGTATTTTGCAGCTTTCTGACTTTCAAATGAAGATTGCTGACGTTTAAACAAAAAATAACCTAAGGTGTAAAATAAGCTAGAGAATGTATATGTACATCATCTTCGAGATATGAACTGCCCCCCTAAAAAAGGACATCTGTGTCATGTTTGAGATGCTTTAATATTTGTTGCTCATTCCAGATGCAGATCACTGTGCCCCATGCCCAGAAGATCAACACCCAAACAAGAACCAAGACCAGTGTCGCCCCAAGAAGATCCACTTCCTTTTCTATCAAGAGACACTGGGGTTTGTTTTAGTTTTTCTAGCTCTTTTCCTCTCTCTGATCACATCTCTAGTCCTGGCAACCTTCATTAAACACCGTGACACACCAATTGTCAAAGCCAACAATCGAGACCTCACCTACGTCCTCCTCATCTCCCTCCTGCTTTGCTTCCTCTGCTCCTTCCTGTTCATTGGCCAACCCATGAAGGTCACCTGCCTTCTTCGACAAGCTGTGTTTGGCATCTTCTTCTCTGTTGCTGTTTCTTCCATTCTGGCAAAAACTGTCATGGTTGTTCTGGCCTTCATGGCCACCAAACCAGGAAATACGGCTAGAAAACTCTTGGGGAGACAACTGACAAACTCCATTGTCCTGATTTGTCCCCTCATCCAAGGTGTGGTCTGTGCTGTCTGGCTTGCGACCTCTCCCCCATTCCCAAACTTGGACTTCCATTCCCTATCTGGAGAGATCATAGCGGAATGTAACGAAGGCTCGGTCACCATGTTTTACACTGTCCTGGGTTACATGGGTTTCCTGGCCATTGTTAGCTTTGCAGTGGCTTTCCTAGCTAGGAAATTGCCGGACAGCTTCAATGAAGCCAAATTTATCACCTTCAGCATGCTGATGTTTTGCAGTGTCTGGATCTCCTTTGTGCCCACCTACCTGAGCACCAAAGGGAAGTCCATGGTGGCTGTGGAGGTCTTCTCCATCTTGGCCTCTGGTGCTGGTCTCCTGGGTTGCATCTTTCTCCCCAAATGCTACATTATTATACTGAGGCCCAATGTCAATACCAAGGATCAACTTCTAAGGAAAAAAAATTAATGCTTTGGACCATGACTTGCTAGTCTAATTTCCTGTCAAGTATATCTAGTTAGGAACACCAATAGAATTACTCAAAATTTAATGTGCTGACTTATTTTTTAAACAATGAGGTATGTTCCATACTGGAGCCTTTGCCCACCGCAGAGCCATTTGCTCTTTCCCAGGCAACCTGAAGTGGCTTTAAAAAGTTTGTTTGTATGGCAGTATATTCCCCATCTAAACCTTACAGTGGCTGAAGTGTTTTAAAATGGTGACCATGCACTATCAAGAATTAGTGTTTTATGTGACACATGGCACTGCAATAAAATGTTGCACTTTATGTTCATCTCCTAAGGGTTCAGGTTTCCTACCTGTCAGTCATGCCTTCTCCTGTGATAGTGTATTTTGTATGGAGATTGATTTGCCTGAAAGGAGAGCATTTTTCTCTCTCCCATGACATACCAGCTTCCTGTTTTTCTCTGCCAACTGACACAACATTCTCTGGCTATAGGGCATTCTCTGTTCTTCTCATTGGGCCTTTTTGCCTGGTAAAAGTTTTATATTTTATGATGAGGGTTCTTCTACAAACCTGAGATTTCCCCCCAAACATGCTGATACCTCTCTCATGTTTCTCAGGTGCCCCATTGTTGCTCCTCCCATATTTGCAAAATGGGAATGTAAAATGCATGAGAATGCTATGATAAAAACAACAACAGGTAACTAGGTTGAGAGAAGAAACAACAGCATAACATTTCTTTCAACATTAGGGAACTTTTATTGAATATTAGGAATGTAATAATGCAATACTATCGATGTCAACTCAGAGGTAAGTCACATTGAGCTCCATGTGACTTACTGCCAGGAAAGTGGGTATAGGATTGCAGCGGAAGTCTCATTCTGCAACTATGTGCTTAATATGTTGCAATTACTGTGACTTGTATAAGATAAATAAAATAGTGCAATAATTCTAATCTTCTTTTTCTCATTATATTGTCTCTTTATTTTAGTTGCCAGAAACAAAACTCAGGCATGAGTTCTTAGGTTCTAAGATGGCTGGAAGAATCAGTGAGGCTTGAGCTCATCCAGGTTTTCTGATTTCCACCACAGAGCTCAGTTGATCTCATTCCCATTCCCAAAACATGAGCACTTCCCTACTCCTTTTGACTGAGGAAAGTACGCATGTCAGTGTACATTTTTAAGCGCACACACAAAATGCACAGTTTTCCCCTGTAAACTCAAATGTGAAAATGTTAGGGATGTCAGAGAATTCTGCCACGAAATCTGTGGCGGAATGAAGCCCCCCGCCCCCCCCCGAAAAGGCACGCAAAACAGGACACCTTACATGCTGCCGTTCGTGCTGCTTTGTGAATGGTGGCCACGGCCGCCATTCACTTCTTCATTATAGCAATGATAGGCTACGTAAATACTTACATAGCCTATCACGGCTAATGCAGGGACACCATTTGCACCCATCTCTTTTGCCGTAACAGGCTACGTAAATATTTACATAGCCTATCATGGCCAAAATAAAAGGGAATGCAAATGGCGGCAACTGTAGCCGCCGCCATTTGCGTTCGCTGCTTTGTTTTGTTTTTTGCCGTGATAGGCTACGTAAATATTTACATAGCCTATCACGGCAAAACACAGGGACGCAAATGGCGGCGGCTACGGCAGCCGCCATTTGCGTCCCTGTGCAGGCTGCCCAGCGGCTGGATGTCCAGCTGCAGGCGGCCCCGGCCAGCGGCTCCGCGGAATCGCCACGGCGTGGAGCTGGCTGGAGAGAATTTCGGGGGGAGGGACGGAGCGCCTCCCCCCCACTGTGAATGTCACCCATTGAAAAGGTAAGTGACTTTCGTACATCCCGAGAAAATGTGTATATCTGAGGCTTTCTGATTTGTGTGTGTGTGTGCTATGCCCGATTATATTTTGGGCGTTTGGGGTTTACGGACACTGTTAATGACATTTTTATTTCTTGGCAGAATGGGATGAAATTTCCAGGGACTGTTTCCTCTTCTGTGGGGACCTACTCTGTCAGGTTTCAGATGAATACGTGCTGGGATTTTTGTGCAAGAGCAGACTTTACATTTTGAGGATATCCAAATATAGGACATGCTCTTCCCCCCATGCTCCTTGTGGACCAGTGTTCTGAAAATGACAGGCAGCATGGAGGTAGTGCTGCTTAAGAAAACAGCAAAGTTTAGAAGGAGAGGTGGAACATTTCATGTGGAAAGGGAGTCCACATCTTTCTTTCTTTTCTTTTTTTTAGGAGGGGGGGAATTAGGGATGTACGAAAGTGACTTACCTGTTCGCGGATTATGTTTATGGTGGGGGGGAGGCATTCTGTCCCTCCCCCCGGAATCCTCGCTGGGGGGGAGGCGCTCCGTTCCTCCCCCTGGAATCCTTGAATGGCCGTCTGTGCTCCGCGGCAGCTCCACGGAGCAGCCGGCCAGGCCCAGCCAGGCCAGAGCCGTCCGCAGCCAGATTTCCAGCTACGGAGGGCTCTGGGTAAAAACAAAACAAAACTGTGTACGCAAATGGCGGTGGCTACGGCCGCCGCCATTTGCATTTCTTATGTTCGGCTGTCTTAATCTATGTTAATATTTACGTAGACTATGACAGCGAAAATAAAGGGGAACGCAAATAGCGTAGCGGGCGCTATTTGCGTCCCTTTTTCATTCACCATTTTAGCCTATGTAAATCTTTACATAGGATAAAATGGCCTTTTATCTGAAGAATGGCCTTTTATCTGAAGGCCTTTGGGAGGCCTTTTAGCTGAAGAATGGGGGAGGAGAGAATCTGTAAATAAATAAATGAACAATCTCCACCCCCCACTGTCCACATAAAGGCAAGCAGGGCCTTTCCCTCGGCCTCTGGAAGTTCCCAGTTCACATGGGGGGGGGGCGGGGGGCTGGGGGCCCAACCTGAACAAGCTCAGGCCAGCTTTGCACTGCTGTAATCAGGCACCAACTCCTTCCCTTTCCAGCCATCAGTCTGGGGTAATGAACTTTGACACAAGCCCATCTTGGAATTAGGTGCTCAGATCTGCACAGGTCAAAGGGCAGAACTTGACAAATAAGTCACATTCAACTGGTCTACAGAGAAGCAAAGAGTGAGGCAGACCTGTTTTTCTCCCTCCGAAGTGCAAAGGGAGGTTCTGGGCTGTGGTTATTTCTCGAACCTGGAATTATCAAAATGACAGTAATTACTGATGAATCCCCAATGGATTTCCATCCAGAATGCGAATAGCAAAGACTTCTGGAGAAACTGTGCTTAACATAAATATGCCCTGAGCCCTCCCATGTGGGGCTGGGGTGGTGTCTGATCACTTGGTGTCTGCTTATTTCTAGCTAAGTTTCAATTCCCCTGCCGGGGCACGTAAATCCACTCTCTTTCAACTTATGTTTGTCTTTGACCTAGAAGGGAAGGTCTCTCTGTGCCGTTGATGATTTGGTGGCTGCTGCTGTTTTAGCTCCTGCCTCAGGCCACCCAGAGGATAGTGAGGGCCAAATGCTCATGTGACCAGGCTTTAACTACAGAAGGCCTTAACTACAGAGAACTGTAGCCTGTCATATTTCCACCGATAACAGCCTCTGAACCAGATGAAACTGTGGACCTAGACAGCCCTCTGAGACATAAAGACTTTGGAGGAAGTTGTCTCAAAAAGAGTTAGACCATTTGTCTGTCAAGCTCTGCATTGTCTACACCAGTAGATGGCATTTTGGGGCCCCTGGGCACATTTGGCAATTTGAGAAACTATCCTGGGCGCCACCACAACATGGGCACCCTGCAGATGAAAGCATCAGCCTGCAGCCACTCACCATCTTCATCTTCTAAGAATGACTCTGAGCCCCACATCTGGCCCAGAGGAATTTATTGAAAAAAAGATAGGAGCAAATAGAGGCCCCCACTTTATTTTGAAGGGATCCCAGATATCACGAAGACATTTTGCCATTAAAAATAAACAAAATAAAAAGTAGGACTAGGACACTTCAGTGGGAGCCCAGAAAGGTGTCCGATGGCATAGAAGGTCCCATGGGTGCCACATTTCCTGCCTATTCCTGGTTTACACAGACTGGCAGTGGCTCTCCAGTGTTTCAGACAAGAGTTTTTCCCAACCCTAGCTGGAGATGCTGCGACTCAAACCTGGGACCTTCCCCATACGAAGTGTCTTCTCTACCACTGAACAACGGCCCTTTCATGCCCACTTGTCCTATTAGCTCAGCTCCTCCGGCCTCCCCTCCAATGTGTCTGGAGGTTCATATCTGAGTAAATGTGGAAGGAAAGTGGAGGAGAGACCATTCAGGCAGACTATGTTGGCCACAGATCAAAAAGCTTGGTATACAGATGTCTAGAAAAATTAATGTACTTACGTTTCATTGGCAAAGTTTGAGTAAGGAGATCTTCTCAGAGGTATAATTCAAATTTGATCTCATCTGGCCTGAAAGGTGGCTGTGTAAGCCTTTTATGTATCTTCTGATTTTTAAGAGTGTTTCATAACAATGAAAGAATTAAGACTGTGAGCCCTAATTGATCAGACAGTAGATAATATAAGCTATGAGGTAATTTCTACACAAAAAGTATACATATGTGCTGATTTTAGAATGTGGGAGATCCTTATTAGAAGCTCACCAGACCTATGTACCTGTCAGCTAAATGGCCTATTCAATAGTGAATGAGGAAATCGGTACTTAGAATGAGATCTCTCCGTTTTAAAGTATTAGAACTAGAAGTCTGAGAACAAGAAATGTTTAAGAAGTTCTATTTCTTGTTAAGCTGTTAAGATCTAAGAAGCTTCAACAGCGTTCTGTTTAACAACAGAAATGTTTTATGTCATAATATGCACAATATATTCTCATGTGATGCTACAGTATATTTCTAATAAGAATAAAACACGGATCAAAAAGAGTTGCCTTCACTAATTCTTGTTCGTACAAAACCAAAACTGAATTCACTTAAAACAATTTTTGGTGTACACTTGGTTTAGAATATTTTTATCTGCTCTAGGGAGTAAACACGCAGCTAAAGGCTCTTGTACTGAACTATAGACAGATAGCGCAAACAAAGTAAACCCATAACAACCGAAACCCAGTTTAATGTACTGTTTTATTATTGTTTTAATCCTATTTTATTGATGATTGCAAGCTGCCTTGAGTACTATTGTTCTTGTAAGAACGGTGAGGTACAAACCGAATCAAATACATACACACACACACACATACTGATATACAGAAATACATCAAGTGTATGAATCTAACATTTTGGAGCATGCCCTGCTAGTCTAGTTTCAAATGTATCTATTTAAGGAGGCCGATAAATGTCTCGAAACTTAATGTGCTGAGTTATTTGTTCAACAATGGGGTTCTTTCCACATTGGGATCTTTGTCCACTGCGGAGGCATTTGCTCTTTCTCACGCAACTGGAAGTGGATTTAACATGATAGTCTGCAGATTCCCCATAACTGCAGAATTATTTTAAAATCCTGCCAATGCACTCTAAGGAATTAGTGTTACTTAAATATGACACGTGGCAGCTACAATGGATAGTAGCAGCATGTTTCAGGGTTCCTGCCAGGCAGCCATGCTCTCTTCTGCAATACTATGCATTGTATGGCTCTCAGCTCCCCTGTAAGGAGAGCATTCTTCTCTCCCCGGTGACATTCTCAGTTCTTCTCACTGGATTGTTTTTGTTGGTCAGGGGTTTTGTTTGCTTTTTGGGTACTTTTGCAAGCCTCAGGTTTCCACGAGCACGTTTACGTCTCCCTCTTGTTTCTCAGCAGCCCCATTCTGGCTCAAATTCTGTTGGTGCTCACCACCTTGGCTCTCTATTAGAGGGAATGACACTAGCAGCAAGAATAAATTATGCTACTTTATAGATAATGGCGGTTGCACCCATATTTCCAGAGAGGAAGGCCAGGATCTCTTCTCGATCATCCCAGAATGCAGGACGCGGAATAATGGGCTCAAGTGACAGGAAGCCAGATTCCGTCTGAACATCAGGAAAAACGTCCTGACAGAGCAATATGACAATGGAACCCATTCCCTAGGGAGATATTGGGCTCTCCCACACTGGAGGCATTCAAGATGAAGCTGGGCAGCCATCTGTCAGGGATGTTTTGACTTGGATTCCTGCATTGAGTGGGGGGTTGGGCTAGATGGTCTTACAGGCTCCTTCCAACCCTACTATTCTATGATTTTATGAACTCCCCCCACCCCTCTACTGCTGGGGCAGTGAAGGCTCTGCCTGAAGAAGAATCCAAAGGAGATGTTATGACATTATTTAGAGTTATAGCTGGAGACTTGAAGATGATTAACACCTCTATAGTAGGGATGTACGAAATGTACTTACCTTTCCGCGGATTATATTTATGGTGGGGGGGAGGCGTTCCGTCCCCCCCCCGGAATCCTCAACGGGGGGGAGGCGATCCGTTCCTCCCCCCCGGAATCCTCGATGGCCGACTGTGCTCTGCGGCAGCTCCGCAGAGCAGCCAGCCAGGCCCAGGCCAGAGCCATCTGCAGCCGGATTTCCGGCCGCGGAGGGCTCTGAGTAGAACAAAACAAAACAAAACAAACCCCCACTGCGTACACAAATGGCGGCAGCTACGGCCACCGCCATTTGCGTTCCTTATTTTTGGCCATCTTAGTCTACGAAAATATTTACGTAGACTATGATGGTGAAAATAAAGGGGAACGCAAATAGCGTAGCGGGCGCTATTTGTGTCCCTTTTTGATTCGCCATTTTAGTCTACGTAAATATTTACATAGGCCAAAACGGCAAATCAAAAAGGGACACAAATAGCGCCAGCTACGTTATTTGCGTTTCCCTTATTTTCGCCGTCTTAGTCTACGTAAATATTTACGTAGACTAAGACACCAAAAATAAGGAACACAAATGGTGGCGGCCATAGCCGCAGCCATTTGTGTACGTGTTTTCTTTTTTTTTACCCGGCCAAGATAGGCTACGTAAATCTTTATGTAGCCTATCATGTCTTGGAAAAACAAAACAAAACCCAACAAGTCCGCAAATGGCAGCTGCGGTGGCAGCTGGTTGGAAGACCAGCCGCTGCCGCCGCTGGAGCCACCGCCGGCCGGAACATCCGCCCCAGGTAAGTCTCGTCCCGGGGGGGGGGATCCGCGGGGGGGCGGGGGGGGTGGCAGGCCATTCTGCCACAGATTTCGGGGGGCTGAATGCACTGGCATTCGGCCTCACCGAGATCCGTGCCGGAATTCTCTGCCATCCCTATTCTATAGTAATGTCACAGGAGTGTATTGCCAGAAAGATAGGGAGGCTGCATTTCTGGAAACTAGAATTCCACAGCCTGAAGATAAAATTGGAGCTAATGAAACTGCATTGTCTTCTTTTCAGAGATCTAATCTTATTTTGAAGTCTAAGGTTAAAAAGCTAGAAAGTAAATCTCATCATTGTAATTTATGAATTATTGGGATATGGGAATAGGCTGAGCAGGGTCAACTGTTATGAATTTGGCCTTTGCTGAGTGTTTTCAATCTCTAGTTCCAGTATTTAGGAAGCCTTTGGCTGCCAGTTAACTACCTATAGCTGATCAATACACTTCAAACAAAGTGTACAGCAAACATTGTTTTAGGTGTATGCGGTTTTCATTTTGTACTAAATGTTCATTGTTTAGTACAAAAATGCCCTAACCCCGACGCCAGCTTGTCTGGGTGAAAGGGGGGGCCATTGCGGGCGGGTGGGGTGACAAGACGTAGGGGCCTCTGATTGGTGCATCCCAGTGGCACCACCATGCAGGGAGGGGCAGGCTGAGTTGCCTTAAACTCAGCCCCCCTCCCAATCTCAGTTCTCTGGCTCGACGCAGCTACTGAGGGCGACAGCTCCGCCTGGAAACCAAGAAGAACACCTGCCTGCGGAAGACCGGCTTCGTCGTCTTCCCAGCCAAATGGACTCGGCATGCAAGCTGCGCTCCCAAAGCCTCGCTGACGCTCGCGGTGGGGCGCATGTGCTCTGGCGCGGCCCCATCGTGGCCGGCGCCTGCCCTGCTGGCAGAGGTGCCGGCATTGGTGATGGAGCCCGTTAGGGCGCTGCGCCTATGGGCCTCAGCGGTTGAGGCTGCAGGACGCCTGCCCTCCCTCCTTCTCCTCGCTTTGCTTTTGCCGCGGCTCCGGTTTTGCCGGCGCTCGTGGCGGGATGCATGTGTTGCTGGCATGTGCCTGGGCACGGCGCTTGTTGGTTCGCTCCCCTGTTAGGGGTGCCGGCGCTCATGGAGGCCGAGGTCCCACCCCTCCCTCTTTCTCACTTTCTCCGGCGGTTGTGGCGCGCCTTCGCCGCCGCGGCCCCAGGATTGCTGGGGCTTGCGGCGGGGGCGCATGCGAGTGGGCGCTGCTCCCTTGGCCAGCGCTCGCCGCACCGGTGAGTGTGCCGGCGGCCGTGCCTGGGTGAGGGGCCTGTTGTTCGGTCTCCAGGTGGGGATGCCAGCGCTCGCGGAGGCCATGTTTCGCAGAATTTGCCTCCCAAGAAATATCAGGGAAATTGAAGTCCCCCATTACTACTACATCATGCTTCTTTGAAACATTGGCTATTTGCTTTTCAAAAGTTTCATCCTTGTCTTCTCCTTGATTGGGTGGCCGGTAGTAGACTCCGACCACCATGTTCCTTTTATTCTTTGCTCCATTTATTTTAACCCAGATGCTCTGTCTCTCTCTTTTTTTTTTAATATATTTTTAATTATTTTATCTTTAGAAATGAAATAAACAATACCCAAAATACCAACAACCTGATCAATACTACAATTTCCCAACAATACAATATTCTGATGAGGACACCACAATAACAAAAAGAAAAGGGAAAGGGAAAAGAAAAAGAAAAAGAAAAAAAAGGAAAAGAGAGAGGAAAGGAAGTAAAGAAAAAGAAAAGAAGATTCTTTCCCCCTCCCTCCCCCTCTCCCTCTCCCTCCCCTTTAAAGAATTACATTTAAACTCCAATACCCCCTGGCCTCCGATGCCATTCTATTTAAAAATTATATCTATAACCTTAACAATCTTACAGTTTAATAAATAACCTTACATTTCAATAACATATCATCAATCTTATATCAAAGAAACAGGTCTACAGTTCATTCCCAGTAGCCTATATTAATAATAATAGTAATAATAATAATAATAATAATAATAATAAAAAGAAATATAGTGTTATATAATAATAAAACTTAAAATAAACCTTCAACAATCTGTAATATATTTTATATATAAATGCATGTGCACAATTACCCTCAAACAATAAATTTAAATACAGCATACTGTATCTATTTTGAAATAAAAATTTAAAGAAAAGCAAGAAAAAAAGAAAGATGAAAGAGAATAAATGAATATATGTATAATCATTAATCTTCTGACCTAGCCTGCATCATGTAGACTAAACACAAACAGTTAACAAAGCTTGTTTAAAGATTCCAGTTCATGGGGTTGTGACAGAAATCTCACGCGTTTTTACGTTCAGCCATGCCTCTGCCATTTCATGATTTAGAAACTTCTTCATCTGACCTTTAGACACAATACAAAGTGTAGCAGGATATTTTAAGGAATATTGTAAGTTCATTTGTTTTGCCGTATTTTTCGCTTTGATAAATTGCCTTCTTTGATTTGCCACCTCTTTGATGTAATCTGGAAATAACATAACTTTATCTTGTTTCCAGGAAAGGCTTCCACCCTCTCTTGCCAAACCCAGGATATAATTCTTTGTGGAGACTTTTGCAAATTGGATTATGAAGGTATAGTCAGTCCCTTTAGCATTTGGCACACAAAATGCCTGCTCAATATCAAGTAAATAATCAGATGGGATAGGGAGTATGTCATGCAAAAGTTTATCCACAAAAATAGGCAATTTTACATCATTAGATTTTTAATCCCAACAATACATACATTGGATCTTTGCGTAAAGGCCTCCAGTTGAGAAATTCTGTCGTAGCCATTTTTAAAACATACTTGTGTCTTAGTTTCATTCCCAGCCATTTGGTCTTCTAGCTCGTTAATTTTCATCTCCATTTTTTTGCCATGACGGATTAATTAGATCCACAGCTCCTTGCAAGGCAGTGATGGAATTTTGGATTAAATCCAACCTTTTGGCTTGCTCCATAAATTGTGAAGACAAAGTCTTTATCAGAGTAAATAATTCCCCTATATCTTCTGTTTTCAAACTTTTGACACCGTAGGTATGGGTAGGGGTGCACGAAACCCACTTTCCTGGTCTCGCAGCTTTTTGCGGTGGGGGGGAGGCACTTCGCTGCTCTCCCCCCGAAGTTCAGGTCGGGGGGGGAGGTTTCCCGCCTCGCCCGGCCGAAATTCAGGCCAGGGGGGAGGCTTCCCGCCTCGCCCGGCCGAAATTCAGGCCGGGGAGGAGGCGCCTCACCTCGCCCGGCCGCGAAATTAAAAGTTAAAAAAAACACAACGCCCCCGTGATAGGCTACGTGACGATTAATGTAGCCTATCACGGCTAGATCTGCAAAATCTTTACGTAGACTACTGCGACCAAATAAGGAACGGGAATGGTGGCTCCCCATGGGGGCCGCCATTATCTGTACGCGCTTTTTTTTCTTTTATAGTCACCTGTGATAGGCTATGCGATGATTTACATAGCCTATCACGGCTGACTTTGCAAATCTAGCCGTGATAGGCTACGTTAATTGTCACGTAGCCTATCACGGGGGCGTTTTTTTTTTTTTTTAGTTTTATTGGAATGGCGGCGGCGGCAGCCGGTCAAAAGATCGTCTGCCGCCTCCGCCCCTGACGAAGACCCGACGAACCGCCGCTGGGACCCGCTGCCGGGAGGGACATTCGGCAAAGGTAAGTCCGGTCCCGGGGGTGTGTGCAGGGGGCGGGGGGGTGCGGAGAATTTCTCCCCAAAACTTGTTCGGGGGGCCGAACACGTTGGCGCTCGGCCCCCCGAAGTTTCGGGGAGAAATTCTCCGCCAACCCTAGGTATGGGGGGAGTTGGCGGTGATGCCAGCCCCTTTCTTCCCCGCGTCTCTTCCCCATGACAAGATGTCTCAAACACATCTTGCAGGTCCTGAGATGTTCTCAAATATTGTTACTATTTCTTAAATCATCCCTCAGGAGTTGTTGATATTTCTTAAAGCATATATTATTATGGAACACGTCAGCCCTGTTTTCTCCTATGAAATAGGAGTTTCAGAACAGCTTTTTGCATTGGTAAAGCTCTGGGGAGATAATCCTGGAATCCAGCCCCCCCACTATCTTGTGGGGGGTACTTTTCTCCAAGACGTTATCCAGAGCTGCCTTGCCCTCCTTTTTAATTCCAGGGGGGAGATGAAAAGGTTTTTCAACCTTCTAAAAAGCTGTTTGAGAAAGCTCCCATGGAGAGCCTGTGGGATGCTACCAGAGCGACATTTGTTCCAACCAGAAGTCATTTTAACCCAAATGCTCTTGATGGGGCTACCAAGCTCCTCCTCCTGTATTTCTGTGCAGAGATATGTATTTTTCACATATTGTGCAACCCCACCTCCCTTTCTGTTCCTCCTGTTCTTTTTGAACAAGCTATATCTGTCAGTTGCTGTATTCCAGTCATGGGAGTCATCCCACCAAGTTTCAGTTACACCTATCAAGTCACAATTTCCCTCCTGTGTTAAGAGTACAAGTTCATTCTGTTTGTTTCCCCTACTCTGGGCATTAGTACATAGACATCAAAGATCATGTGCTTCATGGTCTGGCTTTCTTCCTACATGTGTCTGAAGACTATTAGTGGGCACTATTAGAGATGTTCTCTCCATTGTTCTTTTCTGCCCTCCCAAAGAGAGGCACTGCTTTGCTTTCTGATGGATGTCTTGGCAGTACTGTCCATGCACACCATACCGCAGGCAGCTTGGAGCTCACAGTGCCAGCCATGCAACTTTCCCAAGTGTCCTGGTCCCGAGGCCAAAAGACCCTCCCACAAAGCTCCCCCTGCTCCCCCAAAGGGCCAAATGGAAGAAGGCTGCCATGAAGACTTTCGTGGACCATGTCCTGAAGGATTCCTCCTGTCCACACAGTTCATTGCCCTCCCATCTCAGGATTTGCTCCCCTTCTGACTCTTCCAAGAGCAGACGTGGGGGTGTCCCCATGAACTAAGGGCAAAGGAGAGTCAGACATTTGGAAACAGGCTCAACTACTATTCAGGACCTGAGAGCAACCAGGTGTTAGGACCAAGATCAATTCCAGAAATGCAAAACATAGCAATGCCCAGGTAGAGCTTGATACTGTTGTTCCGGGTTTGGTAGGGGGAATAGAACTGAATGTGGCCATCTCTAAGATCGTTGCTTGGTATCTCTTGGTTCAGAAATTAAGCTCTGGTTCAAAATTGGGAAAGGAGTACGACAAGGCTGCATATTGTCACCCTGCTTATTTAACTTATATGCAGAGTACATCATGAGAAACACCGGGTTGGATGAATCACAGGTCGGAATTAAGATTGCTGGGAGAATTATCAACAACCTCCGATATGCAGACGATACTAACCTAATAGCGGAAAACGAAGACGATCTAAAGAGCCTCTTGTTGAGGGTGAAAGAAGAGAGTGCAAAAGCTGGTTTGAAACTCAACATTAAAAAAATGAAGATCATGGCATCTGGGCCCATCACTTCTTGGCATATAGAAGGGGAAGAAAAGGAAGCAGTGACAGATTTTACTTTCTTGGGCTCCAAGATCACCGCAGACGGTGACTGTAGCCATGAAATTAAAAGACGCTTGCTCCTTGGGAGGAAAGCTATGGCAAACCTAGACAGCATAGTAAGAAGCAGAGACATCACCTTGCCGACAAAGGTCCGTCTAATCAAAGCTATGGTTTTCCCAGTAGTAATGTATGGCTGTGAGAGCTGGACTATAAGGAAGGCTGAGCGCCGAAGAATTGATGCTTTCGAACTGTGGTGCTGGAGAAGACTCTTACGAGTCCCCTGGACTGCAAGGAGGTCAAATCAGTCCATCCTAAAGGAAATCAACCCTGAGTGCTCATTGGAAGGACAGATACTGAAGCTGCATCTCAAATATTTTGGCCACCTAATGCGAAGAGAAAACTCTCTGGAAAAGACCCTGATGCTGGGAAAGACTGAGGGCAAAAGGAGAAGGGGATGACAGAGGATGAGATGGCTAGATAGCATCACCGATGCAATGAATATGAACTTGAGCACGCTCCAGGAGAGAGCGCAGGACAGGGGGGGCCTGGCGTGCTGTGGTCCATGGAGTCACGGAGGGTCGGACATGATTGAACGACTGAACAACAAAACTGGGTCATTATCCACACCAGCACCCCTCCCTGTTCCTCAAACCAGGTAAATCTTTTTGGGCAACCATTAAGACACCGGAAGCCAACCAAAGTGAGGTGGAGGGTGAATTGCCATAGGCACCTGAAAAAAAGATACAACTAAAATTGTAGTTTGACCCTACAACATTCAAGATGGCAGCAATACAAACAGTTGCTGTACAAACAGAGAGCCGGATATCAGATAACAATTTTGGGCAGACATAGAAGCCACCATGTTAAAGATATTGCAATATAGGACTAACATGATATCTGAAGGATTTGAAGCCCAAAGTTCGACAGAAAGGTGGGAAGCACAGTTCACACAAGTCTTTAACGACAGGGATGAACTTGAGCCTGGAACAGTTCCACAGCTAAACGTCCTCAGCTAGATGAAATGAACTTATGCAGTTGCCCCCAAACTCAAAAAGGCGTTGAAGGAAGCTGCCTTGGACCGAGGTCAGCGTTGTCTACACTGGGCCACACTGCAGATAAAAGCACCAGCCTGCAGCCCCCTGGCACCTCCATTTCCTAAGAAGGTCTCTGAGACCCACATGAAGATGGCAGCATGTAGAGACCCTCACATTGCTTTGGAGGAATTATAGCTTCCCGTACAAAATCTTGTCATACCAACAAAAGAAAAATTAAAATTAGGAGAGGTAGGGCACCTCAGCAGAAAGGCGCCTGAAGGGGCTGTGCTGCCCAGCAGTGCCACATTGCCTGCTCCTGGACTAGACTGAGTAGCAGTGGCACTCCAGGGTGTCAGACGAGAGTCTTTCCCAACCCGAGCTGGAGATGCTGTGGATTGAACCCCGCTCCTTCTGCATGCAGTGTGTGGGCTCCACCACTGAACTTTCCTGCCCACCTGTCCCACCAGCGCATCTCCTCCAGTACCAGTCTCCCCTCCTATGTGACCCGAGGTTCATATCAGAGTAAATAGGAAGGGTGAGTGGAGGCATGTTGGTGGTGTGTTCAGGGAGTCAATGTGCACCCAAGCGCTCTAGCCCTGTCCTCCCCATGCCCGGACAGAGATGAGTCCATCAATCCCTAATCCCCCTCTTGCCCACTGAAGGCACAGACTAATCTGCCAGGCTTCGGCACCATCACAATCAGACTTACCCTTCTGCTAGTGGAGGGCTCAAGAATCCATGGCCATCACACCTCTTGCACCTCCTCTTGGGCAGCAGGGCCCTGTACTTTTTAGGGCTGGGACTTTAGTGGTACCTCTTCAAGTTCGTCACCCCTGGTATAATTGACACAGACCTGCTTTCCCCCACCTAATGCAATCCAATTGTGTCGCACTGTAAATCCCATCATTCCAAGCACCATAGCCAAAGGCACAGGTTAGGATGATGGGAGTTCCAGTCAAAAACACCTGGTGAGCATGCCAGGTCTTAGACTTCTCCCAGGATCCATTTCAGCCTGCGGTTCTAGAGCCATGGCGTGAACCTTGGAGTCAGGTGCTCAGCTTCACAGAGGCCCAGGGCAGACCCTGACAACTAAAGTAATATCCATTGACTTGAGGGTGCAATGATGGTCAAGAAGAAGGCATTCTCGGCTGCCACAGCCACCACATGGTAAGCATGATTATGTGCTCTCACCAGTGTGCGGTCACATTTATTCTGATCCTCGCATCACTTGTGCTCAAGTCATTATCCAGCCTGCTTCATAGTCCAAAGCTATCCTGAAATCCAGGGAGACATCTCAGCACCACAGTACCAGAGGGGACACATAGTTGTGACAGTGAGACTTGTGCTTCGGCAAGAGCTCTAGCTGTGCCAAGCAAACACTCCTCTGAAAGCATTCATAGATCTTTTGGGGTGGACCATCCTAAGAAGTCCTCTTTTCCCGCAAGATGTTATAACTTCAGACAAACAAGTCCTTTCATCCAGCAATGCCGAATTGCCCATCCCCGCACTGCCATGATGAGCTGCCAACTCCTCCCTTTCCCAGCCATCAATCTGGGCTAATGAACTTTAGCATAACCCTGGACTCCATCTTGGATTTTGGTGTTCAGTTCTATGCAGGCAGAAGGACAGAACCTGAAAACTACAGCCAAGTCCAACTGGCCCACAGAGAAGCAAAGAGTGATGCAAACCTGTTTTTCTTCCTGCAAAGGGCAAATGGAGCCCAGCACTCTGGGGCCGTGGCTCTTTCTCTAGCCTGCCTTTATCAACATGACAATAATGGCTGATGAATCCCCCATGGATTTCCACCCACCAAGTCAATAACAAAAAGAATCCTGGAGAAAACATGGT
Organism: Heloderma suspectum; assembly: GCF_057233095.1. NCBI lineage: Eukaryota > Metazoa > Chordata > Lepidosauria > Squamata > Helodermatidae > Heloderma > Heloderma suspectum. Next base: position 361,876,888 of record NC_139459.1, on the reverse strand, counting down.
TAATATAGATACAAACTGAGCCCTCTTGTGTAGGGCTGGGGTGGTGTCTGATCACTCAGCATCTGGTCATTTCTAGGTAAGATCTAATTCTCCTGGTGGGGCTTGTATAGTCACCTCTCCTTCAAGTTCTGTTTGTCTCTGACCTAGGAGGGAAGTCTCTCTGTGCTGCTGATGATTTTGCTGCTGTTGCTGCTCTTTTGGATCCTGCTTCAGGCCTCTCTGAGGATGCCGAGGACCACTTGTCCTTTGCCTGCAACTTATGTGCTGCAACAAGACTATTACAGGCCGGGTGACCTCATTGTCGGTGGGAATTTACCACTTGGCAGTTATTCTTATGCAGAGACAAAAGACTTCCATGGATTCCCCCAATTAGTGGTCTCCACTGTTCCGGTGTAAGTATCTACAAGAGGGATCTGGGATAGATGGTTGCTTGCTTTGCTCTCAGGTTAGATGGCTCCTTGCAGGGATATTCATCAGTGATGCTGCTGATGTTCAGAATTTCCTGATTTGATTGATTGATTGATTTAATTTAATTTCTATACCACCCAATAGCTGAAGCTCTCTGGGCAGTTCACAAAAATTAATTGATTTGATGTCATGACGACTTTGACCCATAATGAGAGACGTAGACGCAAGGATTCTTCTCATTCTGAGGGTTTTGTGGAAGAAGCATAGGAAGAGCTAACCAATAATTTGGTTTCATGTTGACAATCTGGTAATGACTAAGAAATATCCCTCTGCCCTCACCAGACTTCATCTAAGATAGGGAAAGGCCAGAAGTTAGATCTGGATCTACTGGTAGATCTCTGGGTGATTGGCAGTGGATCCACAAGCATTTCTGACTCCAAATTGGGTAATAACAGCAGCAAGAAAGGACTCCTTCCCACCCTCCCAAAATTATTCAGCTGAAATGAAGAAAACTCGGATGTAACTAGGAGTGGGTTTTCTGCCTGAGGCCCGCAGGCTCAATTCAATTCTGCAACTAAAACCGAACTCCTGAGCTCAGAATATTTTAATTCAAGGCATATATCTTTATTTCAAAGTGCAGGCTCCAGTTGGGGGATCTCAGGGTGCTCGTAAAAAATGAAATAGAACTCGCATGCTTGAAGTCTGCCCATTCCTGATCTGGTTCCCAATCTGGTATTCCAAAATGTTGTTTGGACTACAATGCCCATCTTCTGTGGGGAAATACTGGGGACAATAGCAGTTGTACAGGGGACCCAAGGTTGGGAAACACTGAAAAAATGCCCATGCCTGGATACTTCAAACATTTTGCAGGGTGAGGATGAGATTCTGTAGAATGCAATAATTGTACATCTTTTGTAGCTGCAAGTCAGCAGTATATTCAGTATAAAGAATAAGCTTTTGGTTAAAACTAAAGCAAGGTGCCACATCTCATGGTTCTGAATAGAGGACTGCTTTAAAGAGAAAGACTGGAAGCTACCCTATACTGAGTTAAACCATCGTTCCTCTCTAGCTCAGTATCTCACAGTGGCTCTCCAGGGTGCTAGACAGGATCTCTCCCTCCCAGGATTGCCTGTATATGCCAAGAGTTGATCCTGGGACCATTCACATTTGAAGGATGTGCTCTATCACTGAACTATGGTCCTTCCTCTAAAAATAAAGCAAGTTTTCAGTCCTTATGGTTCTGAATCAAGGGCTGACTTAAGTAGGAAGATGCTTTATGCCGTGTCAGAGATTAGTGCAACTAAGTCAATATTGTCAGCACTGATTGGCTGCTGAGTTGTTTGCTTTAAAAATGATCAGACAAATTCCTGGAGGACAGGCCTACTGGACGTTCTTAACCAACAGAGATTCCATTATGAGAGGGAGTCTGCCTCTGAATGGGAGTTGTTATGAGAGGGAGAAGAAGAAAGGAGGGCTCGTGCCCCTGTCTCCTTCTTGTGGGGCTCTCCCGAAATATCTTGGTTGACCACAGGTGGAAACAGGATGCTGGGCTAGATGGAGCCACCTTAGTCTGATTCAGCAGCTCATCTGACATTCTTCTTACAATGTCCTACAACAAATTCACGGAGGAGGCTGGTTCAGGGGTGACTAGCCACTGTTAAGCCTGATCGAGCTGCCCGCAGGTGACCATCCTGGCAAACTTTTTTTTAAAAAAAACCATTATCTTATTTTGATTTTATAATTGCCTGTTGCTTTTGCCTGGAAGCTAACTTGGAAGCATTTTTACCCTGAAAGGTGAAGCATAGAAAGGTGAAGCCTACTTGTGGGTTGCCCTGGGCAGCTGGTTGGCCACTCTGTGAAAGGAATACTGGGCTAGATGGACCCTTGGTCTGATCCAGCAGGGCTCTCCTTATGTTCTTATAGATGATGAAAATATTTAATAAATAAATAAATGCGTGCTGAACGTGCTGAATTAGAACTCTGATCCAGAAGCAGCCCTCTTCAGCTGTACCTATGAAATGCATCTAGCGAGACTTTCTGTCTTTGTATGTCAGCAGAACAATCTGAATTTGTCTGTGCATCCTTCATGGAGATGCCTTTGCTCTAGAAAGTTTTGACTTTGATCAGAAATGAGACTGAGGTTTTACACCCCTCCACACACACTTCTTTTCAATTCCGCTGAAATCTCAGCCCACCTCTCACATTCACTTTCATCATTGCAGGACAATAATCAAGAACTACCAGCACTTCCTGGCCTTGGCATTCGCCATCACTGAGCTCAACAAGGATCCGACTCTCCTTCCCAACACAACACTTGGCTTCAGCATCTATCAGCACCGGGACCTTGCCAGATGGATGCATGAGAACAGCCTCTCTCTGCTTTCCACTCGGGGGCGAATGATCCCAAATTATAAATGTGACAGGAAGGATAAACTGCTCTCTGTTATCGGGGGTCTTGACTCCCAATCCTCAAGGGAAATAGCTTCCTTAATGGGCATCTTCAAGGTATCACAGGTAAGGGGATTCCTCTGGGGACAGATATGGGGTTCTGAAGAGCTCTGGATCACTACGACGGTCAGGTCAGTCTCTGAAAACATGCTTGCTCATACAGTGGGTGTGTTGCCTTGATCCTGGGTAGCAAGAGTTGGTGGCCTTCTGACTTTGGCTAAGCTGCCATGTGACAACCTTGGTGGTATCCAAGAATCTCAGGTAGCTATTGTGTGACTAATCCCAGCCTGCAATGGGTCTGTTATGTTAGAACACATTTTGGATTGAGAGAAATAGCTGGTGGAAAGTCTGATGTGACTAACAGCAGAGTTGCTTTATTCAGAGAAAACGTGGCAACACAGCATCTAGTATTGGATGCAGGAAACACTGGCTAGAGCCAGTTTAGAAGGTCAAATCAACTTTCTTTATTACTTCTTTTATACACATGGTCAGAGAAGGCTGTTTAACACTGTTTATCTACAAGCACCCCCTAATGCTGGGTATGTGAGTGTAAGTAAGTGAAGGCATGAGCTATGGTTACTTGCTTCCTTTCTGGAGAGACCTCATGGCACTTGTTGCAGAGGCAAAAGGAGAAGAAGAAGAAGACAGTAGAAGGGGCGGGAGCAGGAAAAAGGGACTGATCAGGCTACAGGACATTCTCTATGGCCCCCTAAGTGTCTGGAGGCATGCAGAGTTTTTCCTATTATCCAACAATAACAAGGAATCTTGTGACACCTTAAGCACTCACCAACAAACAAGGTGCTACAAGACTCCTTGCTGTTCTTGCTGCAATCAACAAAGGTACCTGCCCCCGACGACAAAATAACATTCCCTGTCTACTTTTCTATCAATGGCTACTAGGCAAATGGCCTAATGATACCTCCAGCCATCTCAGAGGCAGCATACCTATGTCCAGCAGTTCATGAGGAACACACCCAGGAAGGTTCTATTTTGTGTCCTCCGTGTTGGTTCCCCACAGGTAGCTGGTTGGCCGCTGTGTGCAGAGAACGCCAGACTAGATGGAGCTGACCCAGCAGGGCTCTTCTTAAGTTCTTATTCCCATATAAAATAGCTTAAGTTTCAGAAACAGGCCTTAGGATATAAACACAAGGTGTTTGGAATGGGAGTTCTAAGGGGGTGTCTGATTAAGCCCCACTAACACTGTGTTCTCTTATCTATTTTGTGTGTCCTGATGCAATTTTAAACAGAATGGGACCAGTTTAACCAAATTCTGGTATTTGGTAAGGGGCCCGAAAGCCAGAAAGACCCCAACATGCATAGAAAGTGTCACATTTCTTGAATGTAGACACATGGCATGTGGTTACAATTTGTGTCAGGGTTACCTCCCTGGCAGCTCTGACTTTGGGGGCTGATATCCACAGTTGGAGAACTCTTAATAGATATCCCAGAATTTCACTGTATATTTAAATATTTAATTACCTTAAAAAAATGGATGTCTTCCTTCTGAATACCACTTCATGCATCTGAAGCTTACTGTTGTAGTCCCTAGAAGCTGTTGCCATAAAGGATGTGCTAGTCTTTTAAGTGCCAAGAAATCCTGCTGCAACAGACTAAAACAACATTCCTTCATTCAGCTTGGCTACGGCTTGCTCAACTATGTTCAGGGAGAGAAAAGGGAATTTCCTTCCTTTTATCAAATTGATACCAGTGACATTGCTCAGTGTGTGGGCTTAGTCCATCTGCTCCTGCATTTCCACTGGAACTGGATTGGGCTGGTCGCTCCCGAGGGTGACAGTGGTGAACATTTCATCCAGACACTGACACCAATGCTCAGGCAGGAGGACATCTGTGTGGCCGTCACCGAAATGTTCAACCCAACGGACTCTCTCCATTGGCTTCGAGTACAATCTGGCTCCATTCCTAGTTCTTGGTTTGAGCCCCGAGTGATGATTGTCTTTGGGGACTCCAGTGTTGTAGCACATTTAGCATTATGGCTGACGAAATATGAAGGACAGACCAAGACCCCATTCAGGAAGGTCTGGATCATGACGTCCCATTGGGAAATTGCTGCAAAGGGATCCGCCTTAGCTGGCCGATATATACAAACACTCCATGGTGCTTTGCACTTCAGATACCACATAGGGGATGTGCCAGAATTCGAGGATTTTATCAAAACATTAAATCCACTCCAACCACAAGGTGATGTCTTTCTCCGTGAATGGTGGGAAAATATATTTATCTGTATGTTTCTGAAATCAGGCCAAACCCCTCCAAGGGGAAAGAGAAAGTGTACTGGGAAGGAGAAGCTAAAGGACCTGCCATATTCTGTGTTTGAAATGAGCATGTCCAGTCACAGCTACAATATCTACAATGCCGTCTATTCCATGGCACACACGCTACGTGCCATGTCCTCATCTGTATCCAAACATGCAGTGATGGGGGAAGGCAAGAGTCTCTTGAATATTCAGCCATGGCAGGTAATGTTCACCTTCAGTTTTGTGAATCTTACAAAAGGTTCCTTGGTGGCTTTTCAATAGACGGATCCTGGAAGCAAAGAGTGAGCCTGGGATAATGTCCATTGCAAATCTCTAAAGAAAGACATCCCCCACGGATTATCTACCTGTCATTTCATTTAAAGAGCATTCAGAAGTGAGTAAAACATAGCAGAGACTTATAGTGCTTGTATATTAATTATAGAGCTCCAACTGTGGATACTGATTAGGGAGAAATCTGGCAAGCCTCTACCCTAACACACTGTTCTAGAAGCAATATTCCCTCCGAACCCACAGAGGCCAAAGCATCTCTCCCCACAGGTTTCTTCTTGACTGTAGATACTGCCTCCCCAAAGATGCAAGTACTAAAGTAAACGACAGAGTACATGGAAAAAGCAGTCTCCCAAATTAATGGCAATCACAGTATGTTAGAAAACATCAGAACTCACTCAAAATGTCCCTGTTTAAAGAGTCTGTCTTCCATTACAGATTCTTGTCTCTTTGGCGAACGTCCGGTTTAACAACAGTGCGGGGGATGAAGTCTCATTCTCTGAAAATGGCAAGAGATACAATATCCTGAACTGGATTGTCTTCCCAAATGGATCTTTTGCTGCAGTGAAAGTTGGACAAATGGATTCAGGGACTCCCCCAGGCCAAGTCTTCGCAATTCGCTCTGATGAGATCGTATGGCCTACAGAGGTGGGGCTGAAGTGAATGTTCTGGGGTCATGGGAGAACAGAAGAACGTTGCAGCTCTGTTCCCTGAGAACAGAAGTTGTCTTTCTAGATAAGACATTCAACGTTATTTGTTACAATGCCCTTTATATACCTCCCCTAGATTTAAAAAAATCCTTGAATACATTCTCCACTCTTTATCTAATTGACCTCCCCTTGATCAAATTTATATTTTGTTGGCTGATAATAATGTATATATTACTGCTCTGGTTGCAAAATTTGCCCTGGCTGCAAGTAAATGAAGAGCTAGAAACCAAAGCCATCCATAATGCATCTCAATGTGGGGCTGGACACGCATTCTTCCCATATAAATTTCATTCTCCTTTATATGTGTTGGTTGGCCTTGTATCCTGTTGGGGAGCTTTTGAATCATGTCAATGTGATTTTGCATTTTTATACTCTTTTTACTCTTGTATTTTTGTTTACTATTTTTACGGTATTGTTCTTACTATTTTTATGGTGTTCCATTTTAGCTTATCCTCGTCTTTGTATTTTATTTTATTTTAAATATATCAAATTGTGATGGCTTATTGCTTTTAGCAATAAACATAATTCAACAGATAAGTCCAAAGGGCTATTGAGTCTAAGGAGGGGTTGTTGTCCAGTGGTAAAGAACCCTCTTTGCATGCAAATGTCCCAGATTCAGACCCTGACATTTTCAGGGAAGGTCTGGAAATGGGTCCCATGCCCATAACCCTGGAGAGGTGCTGCCAGTCAGTGCAAATAATATTGGGCTAAGTGGACCAAGGTTCTGACTCAGTAGAAGGCAGCTTCCAATGTCCCTGTTTCTGTCTCAGAATATATTTTAAATCAGCCTTGCATCCCAATTGGGACATAAACAAGGTGGGAAGGAGGCATCAAACTGAGATGCATTTGCCAGACCTGGTCACGTTCTCTGTGCATAGAGAGGTATGGAGCTCCATTCGTTTGATGTCACTAAGATACAGCCACTGCCAGTATTTGATTTCTGTCTTCAATCTGAGGCTCTTTTAGGAGGGTTAAAAGTAACCTTCAGACATTTGGCCCTCCGAAATTGATCCTATCCATCATGTAATGGGAAACTCTGTTCAGCAATTTTGTCACTGGATAGCCCCAACTGTTGTCGTCTCCGTTTTAGAAGACACCCTTTGCAAGGTGTGTGGAGAGGTGCTCTCCAGGGCACCAGAGAAAAGTTCCAGAGGGGAAGCCAGTTTGCTGCTACAGATGTGATCGTTGTCCGGAAGGGACCATTTCTAATTGGACAGGTACCTCTGACTTTGAGAACCATACAAAAGTGCAGAATCTACTGAGGCAAGAGTGGAGCAGGGCCAACGAGAAGATCATAGAAGAAGAGAAGCGTTTGCCATTTTCCTTTGGAATACGTTCTCTATAAATACCGCTTTGGATTGCACATTTCTGTGGTTAACTGGTTTGCAAAGTATTCACAATTTCTTGAAAAATATTTTATTCAAATCATAAAATAACGACTCTCATTAAAATATTAATACTCGCAAGTGGAGAATTTTTTGGGGTTTCTTAGATACTCACATTGGCTAATCTCTCCATACTGTATTTTTAAATACCATGCCTCCATCTTCAGATGTTTTGGCATCAGACCTGAAGGTGTTTGGGCATTTTATTAAATTAATAGTCACAAGCACAGAATCTGTTGGGTTTTCTTAGATGTTCTCATTGGCTCACCTCCATGCATAATTTTTTAAACACCATGTTTCCAACCTCAGGTGTTTTGGCCTCATTCCTGAAGCTGTTTGGGCGGAACACAGGTCAGGGCAGGTATGGAGGCGATGTCAAACATATTGCCTTTCTTTCTGTAATGATTTATTTCACCTCTTCCCCAGCCTCTGCACCAGTACATCTCCTCTGAAGAAAGTGCATAATCTTAAGAAAATGACAGTATTTTTTATTTGTTTGCCCATTCAGAAGGCACTGCAGGTAACAGATAATGGTTACATTCTTACAGTTGCCAGTTTGTAATTTGTAGTTACAGAATATGGGTTTTTCTTCTTTTCAGAATATTGAACCTAAGTCTGCTCCAGGGGGCCATCATATGGAGGTGAAAAAAAGGCATTTTGCATGTTTTCTGACTTTATTAGGAAGTAGGGATGTCAGAGGATTCAGCCACGGATCTCAGTGAGGCTGAATGCCAGTGCATTCAGCCCCCTGAAATCCGTGGTTCAACGAAGCCCCCCCACCCCGCAAAAGGCACGTGAAATGGAGCACTTACCTGGTGCCGTTTGTGCTGCTTTGCAAATGGCGGCCGCATCTGCGGCCGCCATTCACTCCCCCATTTTTGCCATGATAGGCTACATAAATACTTACGTAGCCTATCACGGCTAATGCAGGGACGCCATTTGTGTCCCTGCGGAGGCTGTGATAGGCTATGTAAATATTTATGTAGCCTATCATGGCAAAAAAAATAGGAAAGCAAATGGCGGCCGATGTAGCCACCACCATTTGTGTCCGCAGGCTCCGCATGCCTGCGAATGCACCTGGCTGGCGGCTCCATGGAGTTGCCGTGGAGCAGAGCCAGCCAGGTTAGGATTTCAGGGGGAGGTGCGGAGCGCCTCCCCCCTCCACGAATCACCGCTTCGAAAAGGTAAGTGACTTTTGCACATCCCTCTTAGGAAGTATGATGCTGAAGCTTACACAGGAAATACTAGACGGGAAGTTGTACCATTAGGTGTATAGTAAGCTAGGGAATGGATACTTCTTTCTTTGTGGGCTGAACGGTCCCCACATAAACAACATCTATGTCATATTTGAGATACTTCAGTAGCTTCTGCTCATTCCAGATGCAGATCACTGTGACCCATGCCCAGAAGATCAACACCCAAACAGGAAGCAAGACCGGTGTATCCCAAAGAAGACCCACTTCCTTTCCTATCAAGAGACACTGGGTATCATTTTAGCTTCTCTGGTTCTTTTCCTCTCTCTGATCACATCTCTAGTGCTGGCAACTGTCATTAAACACCACAACACGCCAATCGTCAAAGCCAACAACCAAGACCTCACCTACATCCTCCTCATCTCTCTCCTGCTCTGTTTCTGCTGCTCCTTCCTGTTTATTGGTCGACCCACGACGTTCACCTGTCTTCTGCGACAAACTGCCTTCAGCATCACCTTCTCCATTGCTGTTTCTTCCATTTTGGCAAAAACCATCATGGTGGTTCTGGCCTTCATGGCCACCAAGCCAGGAAACATGGCAAGAAAACTCTTGGGGAGACACCTGACAAACTCCATTGTCTTGGCCTGTCCCCTCATCCAAGCTGTGATCTGTACTGTCTGGCTGGTGACCTGTCCCCCATTCCCAAACTTGGACTTCCATTCCCTGACAGGAGAGATCATAGTGGAATGCAATGAAGGCTCAGCCTCCATGTTTTACGCTGTCTTGTGCTACATGGGTTTCCTGGCTCTTGTCAGTTTCATGGTGGCTTTCGTAGCAAGGAAATTGCCAGACAGCTTCAATGAAGGTGTATCACCTTCAGCATGCTGGTCTTTTGCAGCGTTTGGGTCTCCTTTGTGCCATCCTACTTGAGCACCAAGGGGAAGTCCACAGTAGCTGTGGAGATCTTTTCCATCTTGGCCTCTGGTGCTGGTCTCCTGGGTTGCATCTTTTTCCCCAAATGCTATATCATTGTGTTCAGGCCCAATCTTAACACCAGGAATCATCTTATAAGGAAAACAAATTAAGGCATCTAACATGTTGGAGCATGCCCAGAGAGTTTAATTTCAGGTCAAGTATATCTATTTTTGGAGGCAAATAAAAGTATTCAGAAATTGATGTGGTAGGTCTTTTGTTAAGAAACAGAGTTCTTTCCACACTGGGGCCGTTGCCCACTGCCGAGAACAACAACAACAAAGTCAACTAGAAGCACACTTTAAAACAACTGTCTGTGTGGGGCTTTATTTCCCATTTAAAAAAATCCTGCCATTGTTGAACTATCTTAAAATGGTGTCCATTCCACACACTATCCAAAATTAGTGTTATATATGACATATGGCAACTGCAACAAAACACTGCAAAGTATCTTCAACTCCTAAGAGTTTAGTTTTCCTTCCAGCCAGTCATATCCTCCTCTGGGATACTCTCAGTTGTATGGAGCTCAATTTCACAGTCAGGAGAGCATTCCACTCCCCCCACGACACTCTCATTTCTGCTTTTTCTCTTTCAGGTTTCTGTAGCTATTTAGTATGTTCAGTTCTTCCTATTAGGTTGCTTTGGGGGGCAGGATGTTATTTTTTATTTTATAATTTTTTGCTAATTCTCCAAACCTCAGGTTCCTCCAAGCATCCTGCTACTGCCCCCTTCTTTCTCAGTAGCCCCATTTGGTTCAGCTTCTATTGGCAGTCACAACCTGGCATCAGTATTAGAGGGGGTGATCCCTGTGGTAGGAATATATTATGCTAAATTATGGGTAATATCAGCTACCCCCATATTTGCAAGGGGGTAACATGAAGTGTTTGAGTATGTTATTTTGCAAAACTGGATAATTCTCTTGAGCGGAGAGACAGCAGTACAACAGATTCCCTCAAAACTGGGGAATGTCTATTCAATACTAGGGGGGGAAACAGTGCAATCCTATACATGTCTACTTAGAAGTAATTCCTATTGAATTCTATGTGGTTTACTCCCAGGGAATTGGGTATAGAATTGCAGCTGAGGTTTCATTCTTCAACTATAAACTGAAATTTTCCCAATTTTTATGACTTTTCTAAGATGAATTTTGTTGTTGTTCAGTTGTTAAGTCATGTCCGACTCTTCGTGATCCCATGGACCATAGCACGCCAGGTCTTCTTGTCCTCCGCTCTCTCCCGGAGTGTGCTCAAATTCATATTCATTGCATCGGTGATGCTATCTAGCCACTTCGTCCTCTGCCGTCCCATTCTCCTTTTGCCTTCGTTTTTTCCCAGCATCAGGGTCTTTTCCAGGGAGTTTTCTCTTCGCATTAGGTGGCCAAAATATTGGAGCTTCAGCTTCAGTATCTGTCCTTCCAATGAGCAGATGAAAATAATAGCTCAATAATTCCAATCAATCATGAAAAAACCCTGCTGATTTAAAAGACCATGAGATAAGGCTATCTCATGTTGGTCCAAACTCCACATAGCCAGGAAATTGGAAGCGAAGGCTGATGCCTTATCTGAAGTACCCCGTGATCAGTCATGATGTTGTGCAATGTCACAAATTGTGCTTGCGTATGACTTACCCTCCATATAGCCACGCTTTTCCTGGGTCTTTCCATCTCAAATCCAGATTGGGAGGATGGAGTGCCTGGGACCAGCAAAGATGCTCCACGTTGTCCTGGTGCTGTAGTGCCTTATGAAGCAAGACATCACCACCCCCATCACTATCTTGCCCACCGAATGCACAGACTAATCAACCAGGCTTTGGTCCCAGCACCATCAAAACTCTCAGTTTGCTTTTCAATGGGCTGATAATAATTCATGGTCACACATCTTGCATCTACCGTTGGACAGATCCCTGTATTTTCAGGGGAGGCTTCCAGAGTGGTAGCGGAACATGTTTTGAATCCCTGGTATAATTGGTATAGGCTTGCCTTCCCCTATGTGATGCTTTCCAGATGTGTTCCCATCATTCCCAGGCACCATAGCCAATGGCACTACTAGGCTATTGAGATGAGCGTGCTCAGGCCTGGCCACTAGATGGCTGTAGTGCTCAGAGTTGGCCACCAGAGGGCACCCCAGTATAAGTGCTAAAGGCTTAGTAGGGCTATTAAGCCTGCTGACGTTAACAGCTCTGCTGAAGACTTCAGCACTTCTCCTGGGGTGCCCTCTGGGGGCCACCTCTGAGCACCGCATCCTCCTCATCTCAATAGCCCTATTAAGACAACAGCAGTTATACTGGGGGCCCCTCTGGGGGCCACCTCTGTGCACTGCAACTAGGGATGGCTGGATTCCCTACCTGCTGCTCCAGGGAGAATCCGCCCGCGGCGGGGAGGCGATCCGTTCCTCCCCCTGGAATCCTGGCCAGCTGGCTCCGCTTCGTGGTGATTCCGCGGAGCAGCTGTCCAGCCCCAAAGTGACAGCAATATGGCTGCCATTGCCATATCGCTGGCTGAGCGGGATTGACTGCAGACGCAAATGGCGTACTGGACGCCATTTGAGTCCCTGTTTTCTAATGCGATAGGCTATGCAAATATTTGCGTAGCCTATTACATGAAATAGTGGGGATGCAAATGGCATCCAGTACGCCATTTGCGGCCATAAAGGACTTAGTTTAAGGTAAATGCAGCCGTAAATGGCTGCATTTAGCTTAAACGAAGACCTTTATGGCCGCAAATGGCGTACTGGACACCATTTGCATCTGGAGACAGTCCCCCTCAGCCAGTGATACGGCAATGGTGGCCGTATTGCTGGTGTTCCGGAGCCGGCCAGTGGCTCTGCAGGATCGCCACAAGCAGGATCCTGCCGAAGAGGATTCCAGAGGGAGGCGGAGGTAAGTGCTCCATTCTGCCACGGACTCCGGGGGTCCATGGCAAAATTGGGGTCCATGGCAAAATTCTCCTTCATCCCTAACTGCAGCCTACTGATCTCAATAGTCGTGTTAAGACCTGTGAGCACATAGACTTCAGCACAAAAAGCACCGTGAATTGTCCATATACACAAGATTCACGGCATTTTTTGCACATAAGTCTATGGGCACAGACTTCTGATCACCATGTTTTTTAAAAGCATGGCAATTGCAATGGGCGTGGATGGGCCCCGGTAAGTTGCGGGCCACTTGCTGAGCATGGGAGAGGACTGAGCGCGGTCTGGGGGCTGGTGAGCAGGGGCAGAGGCTGGGTGGGTGCCTGGAGAACCCAGATGGGTGGGGGCTCGTCCATCCCTAGGCACAACTGAGGGAGAAAAATGCTGACCCCAAACTAGTGTGCGGCACCCAGTGCCCACCATAACCATATTCTCTGAAAGGGGATGGAGGGGAAAATTAAATGAGATACACAAAACAAAACTAGGATTTCTTTAACAATGAAGGGACAGGAAGGAAATCTAACATTCAGATGGATGAACAGCAGAACGTCTCCAAAGAATAACACTGCAGGAACTGAGTCCAACAGTTATATGGTCCACAAAGTCTGCATGATTTGCGGGATTTAGGACTCCAGTCCAGGACTAGAGGTAACTGCACAGTCTCCGAGGAAGGAGAGAATGCTCCCCCTGCTGCTCTCTTTCCTGGTCTTTTCACAGCCACCTTTGGATCGCTCCCTCTTCCCTGTTTCCTCAGGAACCTTTCCCACAATCTTTGTTGCCATTTTTCTCTCCTGAGTAAAAAACAAAACAAAACAAAACAAAAAACCTATCAGCATCATACGGGTTTGAATTTGGGGGATCCCAGCCAAGGGATGCACCTCCCCAGGTGACATGAAAAAAGGGCTACCTTAAAATTGAAATATGGGAAGCTCCCTTACATAGGGTCAGGCCCTTGGTCCACATCATTCAGTATTGTCTGTTCCCACCTTTGGAAACTTGGCCTTTGGCCACTTCACAGCCCAAAGCTCTCCTGAAATCCAGGCAGCCATCTGAGCTCCACAGTGCCAGAGAGGGGAGGCTTACATGTGGCAGTGAGAATAGGCACTCTGCAAAACAAAAACCTCCCCAAAGCATTCAGGAATCCCTGACATTCTGTTGGCCTTTGCTTGAGATCCATACTGATAGGTCCTCTGCACCCTGCATGAAGTTATAAGTGCAGGCAGACCTTTCATTTAACCCAGCAATGTGTTATTGCCCAGCCCTGCAGTGCTATAACCAGGTGCCAATTCCTTCAGTGCAAATAAGCTTTGGCATAAACTTGGACTCCACCTTGTGTTTAGGTGCTCAGATTTACAGAGGCCAAAGGGCAGAACCTGAAAATCATGTCAAGTCCATCTTGACATAATACTTTCGTAGCCTATCACTTAAGATACTTATGTAGCCAATCACGGCTTGGCAAGGATGCAAATGGTGGCCGCAGCCCGGCTGCAGCCGGAAGACAACTCGGAGCTGCAGCCGCTGCCAGAGCTGCCGCTGGAGCCACCCCTGGAGCCGCTGGAGCTGCCAGGTAGGTCTGCTCCGGCGGAGATTTTGGGGGGTGGCGGGGGTGTAGTCTGTTCTGCCATGGACTCCGGGGGGCTGGATTCTAAATAATCCAGCCTGACTGGAGTCCGTAGCGGAATTCTCCAACATCCCTCAAAACTATGCAAAATTTTTAAAAGGGCCCAAAATGTCAATTTCCCCCACAAGTTTCAGCATGGAAATGTGCATTTGGGGGAACTTGCACATTTCTGCACATGAGGATTTGTGCAGATGTACTTTTCTGCAAATGCAAATTTGCGCAAATTTGGAGGCAGAAGCAATCCGGTTCTGTCAAAGGGCAGACAATGGAATGAAAGGCCCATTATAATCTGTGAAACACAGATGGAAGGGTTTTACACCATCCGTACATCCCTAGTTTCCGTATAGGCCTAGCATGATATCTGAAGGTTTAGAGGCTCAAATTAGGAAAGAAAGCTGGAAAGCACATTCCATATAAGTAGGGGTGTACGAAATCCACTTACCATTCCAGTCAGGGCATCCGCTGGGGGGGAGGTGCTCTGTTCCTCCCCCGGAAACCTTGATGGGGGGGAGCCGATCCGGTCATCCCCCCCGGAATCTTGCCCAGCCAGCTCTGCTCCGTGGTGGCTCCGCAGAGCAGCCATCCAGGGCCATCCATAGAGGCCACCATTTGCGTCCTTCCAGGCTGCCATGATAGCTTACATAAGTATTTACATAGCCTATCACGGCATGCCCCCCCAAAAATGGCGGACGCAAATGGAGGTGGCTACGGCAGCTGCCATTTGCGTTCCCTATTTTTACCGATCTAGCCTACATAAATATTTACGTAGGCAATTACGGCGAAAAAAAAGGGAACCACAAATAGCGTAGTGGGCGCTATTTGTGTTTCTTTTTTTTTCCACCGTAAAAGCCTACATAAATATTTACGTAGGCTAGAACGGTGAAAAATAGGGGACGCAAATGGCGGCCGCCGTAGCTGCCACCATTTGCGTACACTGTTTTTTTTGGTTAGCCGTGATATACTACGTAAATTCTAATGTAGCCTATTACAGCTCGAAGGACAGCAATGACGGTCAGAGCAGACTGGCCGCGGCCGGCCAGGAGACCAGCCGCCGCCGCTGCCGGAGCTGCCGCCGCCGCTGCATCCGCCCCAGGTAAGTGCCGTCCTGGGGGGATTCTGCGGGGGGCGGGGGGGCAGGAGGCCATTCCGCCACGGATTCTGGGGGCGAAATGGAATCCGTGGTGGAATTCTCTGCCATCCCTACATATAAGGCTTTAACTATAACAAAGTACTAGAACTCATAATATTTTCACAGCTAACTGTGATGAAACTGTTCAACTAGATGCAACTGTGACACTTATGGAGTTGTTCCCTCTGAGGCTGTGAAGGAGGCTGCCTTATACTGAGTTAGACCCTTGGTCCATTGAGCTCAGTATTGTCTACACCACAAGGAAGTATATTGGACAATTTCAGAAACTGTCCTGGGCACCATCACAAAATGGGCACCCCACAGATGAAAGCATCGTCCTGTAGCCACCTGCCATCTTCATTTCCTGAGAATGTCTCTGAGCCCCATGTGTGGCCCTGTATTGCCCCGGCCATGGGCGTCGACCTCCTAATTTAGAGGTGCCAAGAGAGTGATAAATCAGACTCAAAGGTTGACTTACAAGGAGCTACTTTACTAAGTAACTTATAGCACACAGGCATACTGATGTCAGGGTTGGAACTGAGCCCATAGAGCCCCAAAGCAGCTCTGATTCTGAGGAAGAACTACAACCCATGGGAGAGGACCCCGCTTGTCTCTCAGAGGTGCAGCTGCAGGGAAAGCCCACCCCCCCGCTCGCATTCCTGAGAGAGATAGTGACCCTGGCAGCGAAAGAGCGGGAGATCAGTTGTTGCTAGACACAAGGCGCCAGTGCAGAGAGAGGCGCGAGGTGGAGGGCACTGACAGGAGGTGCTCAGCCCACTTGGCGCTATGGCAATGGCTGCGCCCTGATGCCCCACGGGTAAGGGGGGGAGCCTCCCCTCCTAGCCCTTAAGTTTCAGAGCTTTCTCGCCCTTCTCCTCCAAATGGGGACCAACTGCGTACATGGAGCTTAGGATAACCTGCTAAGATACCCTTTGCAGTTCCTTGCTTAGTCGCTGGCAATTGGCATCTGAAAGAGTCATTAAACTGCAAAGGAATAAAGTCTGGGAAAGAATCCTTTTTGTCTGTGTCTTGTTTTGGCTACTGGAAGAGTCTTTAAGATGTGGATGTGGATGGGCCCCGGTAAGTTGCGGGCCACTTACTGAGCACAGGAGGGGATTGAGCGCGGTCTGGGGGCTGGTGAGCGGGGGCAGAGGCTGGGTGGGTGCCTGGAGAACCCAGATGGGTGGGGGCTCGTCTATCCCTAGGGACAGCTGAGGGAGAAAAATGCTGACCCCAAACTAGTGTGTGGCACCCAGTGCCCACCATAACCATATTCTCTGAAAGGGGATGGAGGGGAAAATTAAATGAGATACACAAAACAAAACTAGGATTTCTTTAACAATGAAGGGACAGGAAGGAAATCTAACATTCAGATGGATGAACAACAGAACGTCTCCAAAGAATAACACTGCAGGAACTGAGTCCAACAGTTATATGGTCCACAAAGTTTGCGGGTTTTCTTCAGACCTGTCCCTAGGACTGCAGTCCAGGACTAGAGGTAACTGCACAGTCTCCGAGGAAGGAGAGAATGCTCCCCCTGCTGCTCACTTTCCTGGTCTTTTCACAGCCACCTTCGGATCGCTCCCTCTTCCCTGTTTCCTCAGGAACCTTTCCCACAATCTTTGTTGCCATTTTTCTCGCCTGAGTAAAAATGAAAACAAAACAAAACAAAAAATCCATCAGCATCATACAGGCTTGAATTTGGGGGATCCCAGCCAAGGGATGCACCTCCCCAGGTGACATGAAGAAAGGGCTACCTTAAAATAGAAATATGGGAAGCTCCCTCACACAGGGTCAGGTCCTTGGTCCACATCATTCAGTGTTGTCTGTTCCCACCTTCCCCAACCAGGTGTCCAGGGGCCCTTTCATCAGGCCCACCCAGAATGGCCAAGGGTCAGGAATAGTGGGGGTTGATGTCCCAAACATATGAAGGACACCAAGTTGGGGGAAAAAATGCCAACACTGACTGCATCAGCTCTCCAGGGTTTCAGACAAGAGTCTTTCCTAGCCCTGTCTGGAGAAGCTGTGGATCAAACCTGAGACCTTTTGCATGCCAGTTGTGTGCTCTCCCACTGAACAATGACCCTTCCCTGCCCACCTGTCCGACTAGCTCAGCTCCCCCATCCTCCACTCCTAAGTGATCTGAGATTCATATCAGAGAAAATGGAGAGAGGGAATGGAAGCATGTTGAAGTTGTGTGTGCAGGGGGGGAGGGAAATGTGGGCAACTTAGAATCTGGCCAGACTTTGGCACCATCACAATTGTATTTCTCCAGTGGCATCTGAAGGGCTCAAGAACCCCCAGTCATCACACATTTTGCATCTCCTCTTTGGAAGGGCTGAGCGCTTTCTGGAGTCTCAACTGTAGTTGAACCTGGAGATGTTTTGCATTCCTGGTATAATTGGTGTAGAACAGCTCTCCTTTTCCTGGCACTGTCCAGATCTTTTGGACTTCAAGTACCATCATTCTGAGCTACCATAGCCAATGGCCAAACTGGTTAGGAATTATGGGAGTTCTAGTCAAAAACATCTGGAAAGCCCCAGATTGGGTAACACTGGCATACACGATGCTACCTGGTGCCTGAGGAGTCACCAAAAATACTGAATGCCAGGTGTCGCTTACATTGTAGAAGTGGGTCATCTGAGAAAGGGTCAAGGCAGCATGTCAACCAAGATGTGTTTCAAAGCCCAATTGAAAGTGCTGGTTTTTACCTTTAAAGCCTTAAAAGGTTTGGGACCAAGTTACTTGAAGGATTGCCTTTACCCATATCAGCCTGCCCACACTTTAGGATCAGAAAGAGAGGCTCTTCTCATTTGCCCACCCATGAGAGCAGTCAGGTGGGTGATCACATGTGAGAGGGCCTTCTCTGCAGTGGCCCCACACCTTTGGAACAAGCTGCCATTGGAGGTCCATCATGCTCTGTCATTGCAGGCTTTTAAGAAGACCTTGAAAACATATTACTTTACAATGGCCTTCTCTTGATAGGACTTCTGTTGTTGCTGTTAATGCCATTGTTGCACCTGGTTCTATTGTTGGCTTTTATTGTTGTTTTTATTGTTTTTATGTTTTTATCGCTTTTAATATTTTAATTGTTTTTATGTATTTTTTTGCTGCAAGCTGCCTTGGGAAGGCTTCTGCCCTGAAAGGTGGCGGCTAAGAAATGTTTTAAATAAATACATAAACTAAAAGGCCTGAATGTTCTTCCAGGTAAACTTCCGAAGGATCAATTTGGGGGTGGAATTCTAGCACTCAACCAGAATATCTCTCTGGGGATGGGAGGGGAAGGTCCATGCTGCCTTGACTACTGAGATGTGAACCTTGGATTTCGGTGCTCAGCGTCACACAGGCCCAAGGGCGAACACTGACGACTCAAGTCAAATCCATCCACGTGGAGGTGTAATGGTGGCCAAGAAGTTGGCCTTCCTCGCTGCCACCACCACCACCAGCACCACCTGGTACATGTGATATTGTGCTCTCAGCTGTGCAGAGTCCTGTTTGTCTTGATCCTCAGGCCACTTGAGCTCCAGCTGTTATCCAGGCCACTTCACAACCCAAAGCTTTCCTGAAATCCAGGCAGCCATCTGAGCTCCACAGTGCCAGAGAGGGGAGGGTTACGTGTGACAGTGAGAATAGGCACTCCGCAAAACAAAAACTTCCCCAAAGCATTCAGGAATCCCTGACATTCTGTTGGCCTTTGCTTGAGATCCATGCTGATAGGTCCTCTGCACCCTGCATGAAGTTATAAGTGCAGGCAGACCTTTCATTTAACCCAGCAATGTGTTATTGCCCAGCCCTGCAGTGCTATGACCAGGTGCCAATTCCTTCAGTGCAAATAAGCTTTGGCATAAACTTGGACTCCACCTTGGGTTTAGGTGCTCAGATTTACACTAGGGATGTACGGAGTCACTTACCTTTTCGCAGCTTGGCTTCGCGGTGGGGGGGAGGCGCTTTGCTTCTCCCCTCGAAATTCAGGCCGGGGGGGGGAGGTGCCCCGCCTCGCCCGGCCGAAATTCAGGCCAGGAAGAAGCGCCCCGTCTCCCCGGCCGCGAAACAAAAAGTAAAAAAAAAAAAAAGACCCCATGATAGGCTACGTGACGATTTACATAGCCTATCACGGCTAGATTTCCAAAGTCAGCCGTGATAGGCACGTAAATCGTCAAGTAGCCTATCACGGGTGACTTTTGAAAAAAAAAAAAAGCCCGTACGCAAATAGCGTGCCCTTATTTTCGCCATAGTCTACGTAAATCTTTACGAAGACTAGACGTGCCATAATAAGGAATGCAAATGGCGGCGCCCCATGGGCACCCCCATTTGCGTACGCGCTTTATTTATTTTTTTTCAAAGTCACCCGTGATAGGCTACATGATGATTAATGTAGCCTATCACGGCTGACTTTGCAGATCTAGCCGTGATAGGCTATGTTAATCATTACGTAGCCTATCACAGGGGTGTTTTTTTTTTCTTTTGAAGTTCGCGGCTGGGGAGACGGGGAGCTTCTCCCCGGCCTGAATTTCAGCTGGGCGAGGAGGGAAGCCTCCCCCCCCGGCCTGAACTTCGGGGGGAGCAGCGGAGCGCCTCCCCCCCACCGCGAAGCAAGCTGCGAGACCAGGTAAGTGACTTTCGCACATCCCTAGCAGGAGATTTCATTGTTGGTGGGAACTGACCACTCCACTTGGCAGTTACCAGTATGTAAAGAAAATAGACTTCTCTAGTTCACCCTGATTCCAGGTCTATGTTCTTCGAGAGTAAGTTTCTACAGACAGGATCTGGGATAGATGTTTGCCTTCTTCGCTTTCAGTTTAGAGGGCACCTTCCAGAGTTATACATTAATGATGCTGCTGAAGCTCAAAATGTCCTCATCTGATATATGCATCTCACAGGCTTGTCGTGATTGGCTTCAACCTGTCCTGACAGTCAGAGACTTGAGGGTCCTTCTCCAGCTTCATTCTGAGTGTTTATTTGCAAGGAGCAGAGGCAGAGATAATGGATAACTTGGTTTCATGTTGACAATCTTGTAATGACTAAGAAATGTCCCCCCGCCCCAAGTGGTGACTTTTTTGCACCAGCCCCCAGTTGTGGGATCTCAATGTTAGGGATGTACGAAAGTGACTTACCTTTCGTGGATTATGTTGATGGGGGGGAAGCATTCTGTCCCTCCCCCCAGAATCCTGGACAGCAGGGGAGGTGATCTGTTCCTCCCCCCTGAAATCCTCGATGGCTGGCTGTGCTCCACGGCAGCTCCGTAGAGCAGCCGGCCAGACCCAGCCCAGGCCAGAGCTGTCCACAGCCGGATTTCCAGTTGCGGAGGGTTCTGGGAAAAACAACAACAAGACTGCGTACGCAAATGGTGGCAGCTATGGCCGCCACCATTTGCATTCCTTATTTTTGGCCGTCTGAATCTACGTAAATATTTACGTAGACTATGATGGTGCAAATAAAGGGGAAAGCAAATAGTGTAGCGGGCGCTATTTGCGTCCCTTTTTTATTCACCGTTTTAGCTTATGTAAATCTTTATGTAGGCTAAAATGGCGAATCAAAAAGGGACGCAAATAGCGCCCACTACACTATTTGCTTTCCCCTTTATTTTCACCATCATAGTCTACGTAAATATTTATGTAGACTAAGATGGCCAAAAATAAGGAACGCAAATGGCGTCATTTGCGTACGCGGTTGGTTTGTTTTTTCTAAACCCACCCTGCCATGATAGGCTACGTAAATCTTTACGTAGCCTATCACATCGTGTGTGTTTTTTTTAAACCCAGCCATGATAGGCTATGTAAATCTTTACATAGCCTATCACGTCTTTTTTTTTTTTTAACAAGACTGGAAATGGCGGCGGTGGCAGCCAGTCGGAAGACCAGCCGCTGCCGCCACCAGCCCCTGCCACCACCGCGAATCCTGGCTGGCCGCCGTTTGCGTCCCTGCAATCAGCCGTGATAGGCTACGTAAATGTTTACGTAGCCTATTACGGCTGAGTAAAAAAAAAAGGAGTAAAAAAAACACAAAAAACCATGCGTACATTAATGGTGGCACCCATGGGCGCCACCATTTGCATTCTTTATTTTGGCACGTCTGGTCTACATAAACATTTACGTAGACTATGGCGAAAATAAGGGGAATGCAAATAGCGTAGCAACTACTCTATTTGTGTTCCCCTTATTTTCACTGTAGTCTATGTAAATGTTTACGTAGACTAGATGTGCCAAAATAAGGAACGCAAATGGCGGCGCCCATGGGTGCCGCCATTTGCGTACGCCCGGTTTGTTTTTTGTTTTTTACTCAGCTGTGATAGGCTACGTAAACATTTACGTAGCCTATCACGGTATTTTTTAAAAAATCAAGCCGTGATAGGCTACGTAAATGTTTACGTAGCCTATCACTTTTTTTGTTTTTTGTTTTTTTTACTGGAAGTGGCAGCGGCGGCTCAAGGTAAGCTCACACAAGGTAAGTCCCGTCCCAGGGGTGGCGGGGGGGGGGTGGCAGACCGTTTCGCCACCAATTTCAGGGGGCCGAATGCACTGGCATTCAGCCTCCCCGAGATTCATGGTGAAATTCTCTGACATCCCTAGTCAGTAGTATATTTATTGCAATGGCAAAGCTTTCACACAAAAACTTCAAATATACCGAAATACGCATTACATTCAGATAGGGGCGGCAGAGAATTCCGCCACAGATCTCGGTTTGGCCGAATGCCAGTGCATTCGGCCCCCCGAACTCTGTGGCGGAACGGCCTGCCACCCCCCGCCCCCCGGCGGATCCCCCCCCGGGACGAGACTTACCTGGGGCGGATGTTCTGGGTGGCGGTGGTTCCGGCGGCGGCTCTGGCGGTGGTGGCAGCTGGTCTTCCAACCGGCTGCCGCCGCCGCCATTTCCAGTCTTGTTAAAAAAAAAAAAAAAGACGTGGTAGGCTACGTAAATCATATTTACATAGCCTATCATGGCTGGGTGGGTTAAAAAAAACACACACAAAACTGCGAACACAAATGGCAGCGGCTACGGCCGCCGCCATTTGTGTTCCTTATTTTTACCCATCTTAGTCTATGTAAATATTTACGTAGACTATGACGGTGAAAATAAAGAGGAACACAAATAGCGTAGAGGGCGCTATATGCGTCCCTTTTTGATTCGCCGTTTTAGCCTATGTAAAGATTTACGTAGGCTAAAATGGTGAATCAAAAAGGGACGCAAATAGCGCCCGCTATGCTATTTGCGTTCCCCTTTATTTTCACCGTCATAGTCTACGTAAATATTTACGTAGATTCAGACAGCCAAAATTAAGGAACGCAAATGGCAGCAGCCGCCGCCGCCATTTGCGTACGTGGTTCCCCCCCCCCCAGAGCCCTCCGTGGCCGGAAATCCGGCTACGGACGACTCTAGGCTGGGCTGGGCCTGGCCGGCTGATCCGCAGAGTTGCTGGGAGCACAATCGGCCATTGAGAATTCCGCAGGGAGGGATGGAACGCCTCCCCTCCCACCATCAAGTCACTTTTGTACATCCCTACCAGACTAGCTCCCCTCTTGGAGAAGAAATACCAAGAAAGGAAAAGAAGAGAAAAGCTGTATACTCAATTATCCATATCATTTGAAATATATGTTAAGTGTTATTTTGGATCAGAAAAGACTCAGCAGTTCCCTGTAGCTGCCCTTTGTAGTGAGCAAGACAAAATTAATAGAGCCGCCTGGACAGCTCCCCTCCTTCAAGACAGACCACTGGTCCATCTAGTTCAATCTTGCATACACTGCAGAGGCTTTCTTTCCCTGTTCTACCTGGCAATTCGGCCAGGGATTGGTTTTGGGGGCTACAGTGTGCACTTCAGGATGCGACAGTGGCCGAGAAGTAGGGTCTTTCCCTGGGGCTCCGGATGCAAACAGTTCATACTGGGGGCAGGACCGACATTAACAAACTGGAGGTAGTAAAATATCCTCCTGATGCACTTGAGAGTCATCTTCGTCCCAAGGTGCCCAGCCCAGGAGTGGCCACTTGAAGATGGTTGTTTGGTCTCTCTTTGGTTCAGGGGACACAGTTATAGGCAGATGTAGAAGCTACCGTAATAGAGAAAGATATTTAAAGTTTCTAGAACCTGTTGGCATACAGGACTAACAAGATATCGGAAGGATTTCAGGCCCACATGATAAGAGAACGGTGGGGTGCACATTTCACACAAGTCTCTAACTGTACAGAAGATCTGGAGGCTATGCTATTTCCACAGATAAAAGTCCCTCAATGGGATGAAAGGAAGATAGGAAGCTTCTTCTTCTGAGATAAAAAGACTTTGAAGGAAGCTGCATATATATACTCAGTCCTGCATATATATAAGCTCAGTACTGTCTGTACTAGGAACGGGCACAACATTTGGACTGCGGGAACATTTGGCAATTTCAGAACGTGTTCTGGGAATCACCACAACATGGGTAACCTGCAGATGAAAGCATCAGATTGTAGCCCCCTGCCATCTTCCTTTCCTAAAAGCACCCTTGAGACCCATGTGTGGCTCAGGGATGTTAACAGCAAAAAAGGAAGGGCCCTCACGCAGCTTGGAAGGCAGCCCAGACACCAGTAAGGAGCGCAAGCACGGCCATGCGTGCATGCGTATCTCTATATAGATGAAAGAAAACGTAGGAGGTGTAGTTCATCTTGGCTGGGATCATGGAAGTTCCCTGGGCACACTAGTTCCCATGCATGCCACGTTGTCTGTATTGATTGGCAGTGGCTCTCCAGGGTTTCAGAAAAGAGTCTTCCCCAATCCTAAGTAGAGGTGCTGTGAATTGAACCCAAGACCTTCTGCATGCAACGTTTGTGCTCTTCCGATGAACAGTGGCCCTTCCCTGCCTCCCTGTCCTTCTAGATCAGCTCTTACAGCCTCCCTTCCTATGTGGCTGGAGGTTCATACCAGAGTAAATTAGGGGGAGAGCAAACAGAGAGCAAATTATACCAATTCATCCTTGGTATAATTGGTATAGACCAGCTTTCCCCACCTGGTGCTCTCTGTATGTGTTGGACTCCAGCTCCCATTATTACCAGCCACCATCACCAATGGCTGTACTGGTTAGGAATGGTGGGGTTTTCTGTCCAATCCATCTGGAGGGCACCAGGTTGGGGAAGGCTGGTAGAGATAATGGTATCTGCAACCTGGAAAATTGCCAAGAAGACTGAATGCCAGGCATCCAAGAGAGTGTAGAGGTGGCGGAGACAGAGTTGAGGCAACACGTCATCCTCGGACTAAGGGTTCCCCCAGGCAACCTTCCACAGTATCAAAACAGATCCAGAATTCAACCACAGCATCTGTCTGGGTATGGTAGGGGAAGGTCCATGCTGGCTTGACTCCTGAGATGTGAACCTTGGATTTACAGTAGCTGCTCAGTGTCACCCTGGCCCAAGGGGAGGCAGTGAAAACAAAATTCAAATTCATCAGTTTGAGGGTGCAATGGTGGCAGAGGAGTAGGTCTTCTTCACTGCTGCCACCCCCCATTGTAGGCATGATAATGTCCTCTCAAGGGTGCTTGGTCGCATTTATTCTGATACTTGCTCCACTTGAGCTCTAGCCATTTTCTGGCCTGCTTCATAGCCAGAAACTCTCCTGAAATCAAGGGAGCCACCTGAACTCTGAATGACCAGATGGGATGCTTAGGTGGGAAACTGAGACTTGGGCATTGGCAGGGACACAAGCCATGCCAGTCAGGGACTCCCCCAAAGCACTCAGGGACCCCTCAGATGCATAGGGTTTTGGGGGTGGACCATTGGAATAGGTCCTCTGCCCCTGCAAGGTATTATAACTGCAGACACACCAGACGTTTCATCCATCAGTGCCTTATTGTTCATCCCAGCACTGTTATAATCAGGTGCCAACTCCTCCCTTCCCCACTCCTCAGTTTTGGCTAACAAACTCTGGCATAAGCCTGGACTCCATCTTGCAATTCGGAGTTCAACTTCACACAGAACCAAGTTTGAAACCAACTGAAGTCAAATCCCTGAGCCTGTCTGCCTGAGAGACAAGCAAAGAGTGATGCAAACATGTTTTTGTCCCTTCGTCCGAAGTGCAGAGGGAGCCCAGCACTCTGGGGCTGTGGTTATTTCTCTGGCCAGGAACTCTCAAATTACAGTAATTCTTGTTGAATCCCCCATGGATTTCCACCCAGCAAGCCAAGAACAAAGAAATCCGGGGGGGGGGGTGCTTAACATAAATACGCCCTGAGCCCTTCCATGTGGGGCTGGGGTGGTGTGTGATCATTTGGCACCTGGTCATTCCTGGCTAAGATATAACTCTCCTGCTGAGGCATGTTAATCTGCTCTCTTTCATGTCCCCTTTGTCTCTGACTGTGAAGGGAAGAGCTCCCTGTGCCCCTGAAGGTTGGCTCGGCCTGCTGCTCTTATTTTGGCCCCTGCCTCAGGCCACCCAGAGGGTGCTGAGGACAAGGTGCCTTTTGACCAGGTCTTATCTACTGCAAGAAGACTATTACAAGCCAGGAGACCTCATTATCGGTGGGAATATACCACTCGGCAGTTATTATCCCACGGAGACATGTGACTTTACGAAATTACTCCCATCACCATTTACCTATTTTGATAGGTAAGTTTCCACAAGAGGGATCTGTGACAGATGCTTGCCTGATTTGCTTTTACATTAGAAGGTTCCTGCCGGGGACGTGTCTCAGCCATGCTGCTGATGTCTGACATTTCCTGATTTGAAATATGAATCTGAGAGGCTTGTCATGATAGGCTTTGACCTGTACTGAGAGTCAGAGGGCCAGTTAACTGCTTCAGCCACCCACCCTCACTGTGTCCACATGTAATGACAATTATCTGGTGGAGCTAATTAGGGAAATTGGGCAGTATGCGGCCAGCGTATGCAGAGGTGGTTTATTAAACACCTGTGCATATGTGAACCCAGTCAGACAATCGAGGGTTCTTCTCTGGCTTCATTCTGAGGTAGAGGAAGATTTCTCGTCCCGTCTCTGGCATCACTGATGGTGCTGAAGTTGTTGCACAAAATGCTAGTTTCGCCCCCTGGAGGCTAGTCCAATTTGCCCCAAAGAGGAGAGTCAACTTCAGGCTGGGTCCAACTCGATTTTATTGTTTGCAAACAGTTCGACAAAGGAGCTCACACTCAAAGCAGAGTCGACCCTGGGCAACCTCCGCGCTACAGTTTTATCACTTAGCTTGCATTCCTTAGCCAGCGTGTTACTTTTGATTGGTTGCCAGCGGTTTGCTTAGCAACCTTATCTTAGGGTTACTGTCTGCTCATTCTAGGCATGCGCAGCTCTTACAGTACTATGTGCTGCTTAAGACACATACAATGGCTTTTAGGTTACATTTTTACTACAATTCCCCCCTCAAAAGGCTTTTCTCAAATTTATACTCTCTTTGGTCCAGCGGTGAACTACGCACTTAAAGGCGCAAACTATTATCGCTGTGGCATTGACGGTGTTCTCTAAACAGCAAGTGAGGCCTGGGACGCTCTTGTTCTAGCTACTAGAATGTGGACAACAAAAACACTTTTTTTTTGAACTTTTGGAACTCAGTTTTGTTCCGTTCATCAGGAACCCTTGAAACGAGAGCGCCACTTTCTGTAGAGCTACTTGAGTCCTTTTAGGGGTTCATTATTCCAACGGTGACCTTCAGGTGGGTCAGCTTCCGGTGTGACCCTCTCTGGTGCAGGTGATGCCTTTATTCAGTGTGATGAATCCACTTCTTTTTTTTGGCGACTTTCATAGCAATGGGAGTGGTAAGTAGGATCTGAAACAGACCCTTTTGCTTCTTGGTAGGTGGTTCATCTTTCTAGGACTGGATTAGCACCCAATCGCTGGGATTGAGATTATGCACTGGAGCATCTAAAGGCCAGGATTGGTGCGGTGTCGCAAACCTGTGAAAACAAAACAGACTGCAAAGCAGTAACATAACCTTGAATCTTAAAACTTTTACTTTTAAATTCACATTTAAGCTATCAGCCATAGGTAATATCCGAGGTGGGCACTTGTGGAACGTTTAAAAGGTGTCAATTTAATACTTCCCTTGGGGGCGCACCATACTTGAGTCAAGGTGTTTGGCAAGGCCTGTGGCCTTTCAACTTAATCTTTAAACAAATTCTAATGAGCATTGTCTTTAAGGTGCGGTTCATCTTCTCAACTTGACTTGTAGATTGAGGTTTCCAAGGGGGGTGTAGCTTCTAGTTAGTTTGTTATGCCTGGGCCACTACTTGCGTCACTTGTCTAACAAAATGGGGCCCCTGATTTGATTCACTCTCTTTAGGTAACAAGAGCTTAGGGATTACTTTTTAACAGGATCTTGGCTACTGTCTGAGCGGTGCAGTCAATTGCTTTTATCATTACTAGCAGGTACCGATAGCCATGAGTCTGGGGCAACTCTGAAAAGTCAATTTGAAATCTCTGAAAAGGATAGTAAGCGCATGGGCGACTTCTCATTTGAGCTGGGGGCTCAAACATCTTTGAATCATTTTTGAGGCACAAAGGGCAGTCAGCCACTGTTCTCAGGTCTTGGTCCAACCTGAAGGAGGTGCTATCTGCCTCGGGCGCACTCAAAATCGGGGTGCTAAAGGGGGATGATCCCTTTATTAGCTAACCATAATTTTTGAACTTCTCA
Organism: Heloderma suspectum; assembly: GCF_057233095.1. Lineage (NCBI taxonomy): Eukaryota > Metazoa > Chordata > Lepidosauria > Squamata > Helodermatidae > Heloderma > Heloderma suspectum. The sequence continues at coordinate 361,848,973 of NC_139459.1, read as the reverse complement.
ATGAGCGGCTTCAAGCCTGCACAGGTGGCTTTTTTCAGAGGATACTGCCTCACGCACACAGGGCTCTCCCTTTTTAAAGAAGATTTTAATTTGTGTTATGCATTTGGTCGGGCAGGGGTTCTGTCTGCCCACACACATGGATTAACATTCTTTAAAATCTCAGTCCCTTTGGCCTCTGACACAATCTTGATTGCTTGAAGGGCCATTCGATAATTTGAGCCCTGCATTGCTGGCAGCTGTACTACAATCTGATTATCACGGAAGAAGATTTTAGCTTGCAGTTTTGTTAACAAGTCCCACCCCAAGAGGGCAACCAGGTATGCAGATGAAACTACAAAGGCATGTTCCAGTATGTTATTTCCAGTCTTCGTGAGGAGGGGCTTACACAGGGGCAATTTAGTTTTGTTTTTTTTTCCCTTTAATTTCTTCTATAGTTACATGCTTTCCACTTTTTCTTGCCGGGGGGCTTCACAGGGATCATAGAAAATGTGGCTCCAGTATCTACTAGGGCTTTACAGTCTTCGCCACCAACCCTTACTTTTACCTTGGGATTCTCCCGAGCGTTTGTTCGTAGGGTGGTGGCCCTTCAGCTAGACTCCCCCCCACTGGAGGACCCTGCCAGCATTTGGCAGCCTTCAGGGTGAGTCTCTTTTCTCTTTTCTTTCAGCTCTGGACAATCTTTCTTCCAATGTCTCTTCTCTTGGCAATACGCACATTTATTGAGCCCCGGTTGGCCCTTTCCTTTTCTGCCCCCCCCCCCTGGTCACTTCTGTGCTCTCAAGCTGCTGTTTATATCTCCGCCCATGGTGGCTGCCAGCATTGCCTTTTCCTTTTTCCAGGAATGGCACTTTTTTATGTGCTCTCATGTGCACCATAGCTCTAAAAACTTCATGATCTGGGGTCTGATAAGGCTAAAGCAGGCGGTGATATTAAGGCTTGCTTCAATTTAAGAAAAGCCTTTTTTATTTTAATTGTCCACTTCTAGTGGGTAATATTTTTGTTAAAGCTTCATACGGGGGCTTCACCCCTTTTTATGGCCACTATAGCCTCCCTCTTGTAACAGGCACACTTATCTTTTGGCTTGCCTGTTCTGCAAATCACGTTTCAAATTCTCTGTGCCATGCATCAGTTTTAACTCTTTGTTTTCTCTGCAAGTTAGGCTGTTTGCCATTGCTTCGACAGAGACTCGCTTGCTTAGATCTTCAACGATACACATTTGGGATAAGCTTTCTTTCTTTTTTAAGCCTTTTTGTCTGCTACTTTCTTCTGCCTTCTTTTATACCTTTTTCATATCATTAAAATCTAACACCATGACTGGAAAACATTTGTTTTGTATAGTAGGGCATGGTGGAGCAGATCTAACCATTATACTGCTCCTCTGACTGCATGGTCAGGGCCCATCAAAATCAAGGGAAGGGCGTTCTCATATGTGGAAAGAATTCCAAGCCACCATTTTTGCATCGGCAACTCCACACTGCATGAGTTTTGGCAGAGTGTCAGGTTTGCCTCTGAGCAAATGGAACGTCAGAACAGTTCAGATTTTGAGAAAGAGCTGGAACACATGGGGCAGGAACTTTCTTAGGCTTCAGAAACACAGCTGGGCTTAGAAGTATCACGGGAGAGTGGGGGACTCTCTCTCTCTCACCTCTTAAGTTAAGAGAATTTGCTGCCCCCTTTTTAAAGGGAAACTAACTTTCGTAGTTTCTCTTTGAACTTTTTGAAGGCTGTTTCCTTTGTAGTCTATGAATCTCTAGAAATTTGTATCTGTATGCTTCATTAGGGTAAATGAAATCAAAGCCTTGGAAATCATAGAATCATAGAATAGTAGGGTTGGAAGGGGCTTACAAGGCCATCGAGTCCAACCCCTTGCCCAGTGCAGGAATCTAAATCAGAGCATCCCTGACAGATGGCTGTCTAGCCTCGTCTTGAATGCCTCCAGGGTGGGAGAGCCCACCACCTCCCCAGGTAATTGGTTCCATTGTCGTATTGCTCTAACAGTTAGGACGTTTCTCCTGATGTTCAGCTGGAATCCAGCTTCCTGTCACTTGAGCCCATTATTCCGTGTCCTGCACTCTGGGATTATTGAGAAGAGATCCTGGCCTTCCTCTCTGGGACAACCTTTTAAGTACTTGAAGAGTGCTATCAGATCTCCTCTCAGTCTTCTCTTCTCAAGGCTAAATATACCCAGTTCTTTCAGTCAAATGCAGCTTTTTATCTGAGTGTTGAAATCACAAATCAAACTGTACACTGAGCTGATCACAAACAAACACACAATCTACAACAATGGGAGTTTAAGGCTATGACAAGCCTCACAGTACTTTTTATGGCAAGTCTTTAACTGGCCAAAGTTCCAGTCCATGTGCAGAGTGCCTCTAACAAAGAAGGCTTTGGGCCATAAAGAAGGGATGCATTTTAAGAAAAGCTCTGTGTCTCTTCATCAGTTCGAATGGGGAAGGTGTAACCTTACACCTCTTCTAAATTCCTCCACAGATAAGAACAGAGCAGTGCTGCTCAGCTTTCCAGCTGTGATGCTTTTCTTGTTTGTTAGTTTTTTTTGCAAATCTCACTCTTTTGTCAGGTCCTCACAGACACCTTCCAGCCTCTCTGCTTGCTAAGGCTAAACCAGCCACGGCGAAGGGGGGTTAGGCAAGTCCCCCTTGGCTCTGCTCTGAGTAGGCTGACAGAGAGAAGCTCACACAGACCCTGATATTTTAAGAACTTGCTCTGTCTTTGTTTCTTGATTTTGCCACAGTCTTTAAGTCATCAAACAAATCTCTTTCTTCAGAAGTTGCAGCTTTTTCAACTGCTTTTGCTTCTTCTAACAAACTTGGATACGGTGGCAGACAAACTGTCTCTGGAGGGCCCCCTCCCTCCCCCAACAACCTCTCCTCCCAACCTAACAGACCGAATCAGACGGGGGGGGGGAGCTCAGGGCACCTTGGGCAGGGTCTCCCAGTCTTCAAGCTCCTTCCGTGGGGCTTGAATCAGGGGGAACAGGGGCTTTGGGCTTCACCTCGGAGCATACCATCATGACTTTACAATATTGAACTTTATATTCAACCTTTTCTCACCTTCAGTGGATTTTGGTTGGCACTCATCCAAATGCTGATAACCTCACCTTCCCTGAGGCAAATTTATCTCTTACTACTTGATTCAGACACCACCCGGGGTCTCTTGCCCCTGTGGTCCTTTGCCAGTAACACATTTACACATTTACACTTCTGTAACTAAGGGGGATTCTTTCCGCACCAATTTAACCAACTATCAATATAGGCGAATTGATCTCATTGCCCATTATTCACCACATTTTTATATACAGCATTTACAAGATTTACACCAAAGGATCCTATGTCTGGCCAACTAATTCCAAATGCTGGCCATTCCAATTGACAGAGTGTAACCAGCTTGCCTTTCGACATCTTAGTACACGGAGTCTGACAAACCTCAGACGCTTGACTTTGCTAAAGTTCTTTAGCATGCATCCCAAGGGAGTGGCAGAGCTTTCTAAACGGGAGCTACCCGCCTCCATTGTGCCTACCTCTGTTTGAAACCATACACGGAGCCTGACAAACCTCCGACACTTACACGGAGTCTGACAAACCTCAGACGCTCCGAAGGCAACTCAAACAGAAAGACAGAAGGGAAATCAAGTACTTACTCTGCCCAACACCCTAGTGCCGTCTCTTCAGACCCATTCAGCCTGGTTGACTCAATCAATGGAGTCCATGCCTTTAACCTCCTGGGTGTCCCGACCCCCGTTCTCTGGTGCCGTGGCAGACCTCAAAGGCGGTCCGGCGCGCCCCACAGGCACCTTTGCCGGTTCTGTCGTTTGACCCCAGGGTGGTCCAAGGGACTCCTGGCTGCTCGTCAGTTTGTTGCACAAAATGCTAGTTTCGCCCCCTGGAGGCTAGTCCAATTTGCCCCAAAGAGGAGAGTCAACTTCAGGCTGGGTCCAACTCGATTTTATTGTTTGCAAACAGTTCGACAAAGGAGCTCACACTCAAAGCAGAGTCGACCCTGGGCAACCTCCGCGCTACAGTTTTATCACTTAGCTTGCATTCCTTAGCCAGCGTGTTACTTTTGATTGGTTGCCAGCGGTTTGCTTAGCAACCTTATCTTAGGGTTACTGTCTGCTCATTCTAGGCATGCGCAGCTCTTACAGTACTATGTGCTGCTTAAGACACATACAATGGCTTTTAGGTTACATTTTTACTACAAAGTAGTGTTGCAGTCATCCTAGGAACCAAACTTTGGAGAGAGCGAGGGAGCCGAGTGCTGCTGATGCATCTACTGCTGCAAGGCAAGATATGTGGGGTGTGTGCATGTGCGTGTGTGTGTGTGTGTGAGAGAGAGAGAGAGAGGGAGAGAGAGAGAATGCAATGCAATGCAATGCAATGCAATGCAGAGTACAGGAACATGGAGGGAAGTGTCACGGGACTCAATTGAGAGATGATATTTCAGACATTGTTCCACCCTGAATGAAGTCACTGGAAGTTGGTCTATTTGTAGCTGAGTTTGGAATAAACTATTTTCAGATTTGTATTCCAAATCTGCCTTTGTAGATTCCGGCCTTACATTGATCTGGACAGGTGATCAGGGGAGAATTTGCCATCACATGCCTTGCTAAGCAGGAGAACAGTTGATCTGCTTCTAGAACCTCTTTGGGGCAAAGAAGGTAGGCAGAGTTAAGCAATACTTTGGTTTTTTGTTAGGAATTGGATAATGACTAAGAAATCCCCCACCCCCAGCAGTCGTCACCCAAGAGAGGGGTGGGCAGAAGGTAAATCTCTGGGGGATCTGCAGTAGATCAGACAGGACTTCTGACTCTCAAATATTTAACAGAAGCAGCAATAAATGACTCCCTTTCACCCTACATTATACTGCTGAAACAAAGAAAGCTTGGGGGAAACCTGGAGTGGATTTGTGTGTGCGAGGACTCACTGGCTCTCCAGGGATTCAGACAGGAGTTTTTCCCAGCCTACATGGAGGTGCCTTGAAACTGGGATCTTCTGCATGCAAAGAAGGAGCTCCACCACTGAGCTACAGCCCAGCCCCTCAGTAGTTCAGAATCAGGCAAAATCTTGCTTCGGTGCCACTCTGGAAGTGAAGTGATCTCCGCTAAGTTAGGTTTGCTCTTAAAAGTATCAGACTAATTCCTGGAGGAAAGGTCTACTGACAATTATTACCCGTCATAGCTAACTAAGGATTCCACATTTTGAGGCAGTCAACCCTTGGAGTTGTGGGGGGGGGGAAAGAAAGGGGGCTGTTGCCATCATCCCTTTCTTGTAGGGCTCCCAGGAAGCATGGTGGTTCACCATGGTCAGAAATAGGATGCTGAGCTGGATGGAGTTACCTTGGTTTGTCCCTGCAGGGCTCTTCTGATGTTCCTCTTCTGATGTTCTCCTTAGATAAATATAAGGGGGAGACTGGGTCAGTCAAGGGTGACTGGCCATTGTTAAGCCTGGTGTACCTCCCCTGTGGGAAGTTTCCTGCTAAACTGTTTGTTTGTTTGTTTATTTTTATACTATTCTTATTGTGATTTTATTATTGTATTTTGGTTTTGCCTGACAGCCACTTTGGAAGGATTTGCATGATAAATAGTATATTTGTGGGATATCAATACTTAAAATAGATAAATGATAATAAATGTGCTGAACTATATTAACCTCTGATCTATGATCCAGCTGGGCTCTTCTGAAATGCAGCTGGCAATACTGTTTCTGTGTGCACGTGTGTGCATGTGCGTGTGTGTATATGTGTGTGTGAGAGATGCAGAGACAAAAACAGGGAGACATAGACAGACAGAGAGTTAACAAAGAACCTGGATTTCTCTGTGTGTCCTTGGTTTATAGACTGAGGGTGGCTTTGATCTGGAAGCTTCCCCCCCCACACACCCCAAAGGAGGGTCAAATTAGATGGATTTCATTGCCCTCCACTTCTCAGCAGTTTTGTTGGTGATTCCACCCTCCCTCCCAATATTGTTCTCATTGCAGGTGGATATTCAAGTACTACCAGCAAATCCTGACCTTTGCCTTCACCATCAGTGAGCTCAACAAGGATCCAACTCTCCTACCCAACACCACCCTCGGCTTCCGCATCTATGATCACAAGGAGATTGTCAGAAGGATATACGTGAGCACCCTCTCTCTGCTCTCCACTCGGGGGCAAATGGTTCCCAATTATAAATGTGACGGGCGAGATAAATTGCTCTCTGTTATTGGGGGTCTTGACTCTGAATCCTCAAGGCAGATGGCATACATCCTGGGCATCCTCAAGATCCCACAGGTAATGAATCTGGGGGCGGGGGAGATGTGTTTGGGGCTTCTGCAGGACTCTGGAACATGGAGATGGAAGGGCCAGTTTCTGGAAGCAACGCAGTGGGTGTGTGGTGCAGCTGTGTCGCTGTAATTCTGGGTGGCAGGAATGAATGGCCTTCCAACTTCAGCAATAACCTTGGCGATAATCCAGAATGGGGACCGTCAGGAGGCTGTTGCACGGCCAATCCCAGCAGCAGCTCTTTTATGTAAGGAAAGGTTTTCGATTGGGGAAACAACAAACATTCTAGCAACACCTTAAAGACTCACATACTAACAAGGTGCCAAAACTCTCTTAGTTGTTCTTGCTGCAGATGACTAACACAGTTGCTCCTTTGGGGATTGGGTGTAGCCCCCCATGCTCACTACAGTATAAGAGCTGTGATTTATGTTCGGTGATGCGGACCTAATACATTTTGATGTAAGTAAGGCATTTGACCCATACCAAAAAAGGGAAGCACCAAAGAATGTTCAAACTATCGAACAGTGGCACTTATTTCACATGCCAGTAAGGTAAAGCTCAAGAACTTGCAAGGTCGACTCCAGCAATTCATGGAACGAGAATTGCCAGATGTGCAAGCTGGGTTTAGAAAAGGCAGAGGAACTAGAGACCAAATTGCCAATATCCGCTGGATAATGGAGAAAGCCAGGGAGTTTCAGAAAAACTTCTATTTCTGTTTTATTGACTCTTCTAAAGCCTTTGACTGTGTGGATCATCACAAATTGTGGCAAGTTCGTGGTGGTATGGGGATACCAAGTCATCTTGTCTGCCTCCTGAGGAATCTGTAAACGACCAAGTAGCAACGGTAAGAACAGACCACGGAACAACGGACTGGTTTAAGATTGGGAAAGGAGTACGGCAGGGTTGTATACTCTCACCCTACCTATTCAACCTGTATGCAGAACACATCATGCGACGTGGTGGGCTTGATGAAGCCAAGGCTGGAGTTAAAATCGCTGGAAGAAACCTTAACAATCTCCGATATGCAGATGATACCACTCTGATGGCTGAAAGCGAGGAGGAGCTGAGGAACCTCATGACGAAGGTGAAAGAAGAAAGTGCAAAAGCTGGGTTGCAGTTCAACCTCGAAAAACCAAGATTATGGCAACCAGCTTGATTGATCACTGGCAAATAGAGGGAGAAAACGTGGAGGCAGTGACAAACTTTGTCTTTCTAGGCACAAAGATTACTGCAGACGCTGACTGCAGCCAGGAAATCAGAAGACATTTACTTCTGGGGAGGACAGCAATGACAAATCTTGATAAAATAGTGAAAAGCAGAGACATCACACTGACAACAAAGGCCCACATAGTTAAAGCAATGGTATTCCCCGTAGTTGCCAACAAAGGTCCGTCTAATCAAAGCTATGGTTTTCCCAGTAGTAATGAATGGCTGTGAGAGCTGGACTATAAGGAAGGCTGAGCGCCGAAGAATTGATGCTTTCGAACTTTGGTGCTGGAGAAGACTCTTACGAGTCCCCTGGACTGCAAGGAGGTCAAACCCGTCCATACTAAAGGAAATCAACCCTGAGTGTTCACTGGAAGGACAGATACTGAAGCTGAAGCTCAAATATTTTGGCCACCTAATGCGAAGAGAAAACTCTCTGGAAAAGACCCTGATGTTGGGAAAGACTGAGGGCAAAAGGAGAAGGGGACGACAGAGGATGAGATGGCTAGATAGCATCACCGATGCAATGAATATGAACTTGAGCACGCTCTGGGAGAGTGCGCAGGACAGGAAGGCCTGGCGTGCTATGGTCCATGGGGTCACGAAGAGTCGGACACGACTGAACGACTGAACAACAACAACAACAAATTCCCCGTAGTAACCTATGGCTGTGAGAGCTGGACCATAAGGAAGGCTGAGCGAAGGAAGATAGATGCTTTTGAACTGTGGTGCTGGAGGAAAATTCTGAGAGTGCCTTGGACTGCAAGAAGATCAAACCAGTCCATACTCCAGGAAATCAAGCCAGACTGCTCACTTGAGGGAAGGATATTAAAGACAAAACTGAAGTACTTTGGCCACATCATGAGAAGACAGGACACCCTGGAGAAGATGCTGATGCTAGGGGAAATGGAAGGCAAAAGGCAGAGGGGCCGACCAAGGGCAAGATGGATGGATGATATTCTGGAGGTGACGGACTCGACCTTGGGGGAGCTGTGGGTGGCGACGGCTGACAGGAAGCTCTGGCGTGGGCTGGTCCATGAAGTCACGAAGAGTCGGAAGCAACTGAACGAATAAACAACAACAAAAAAGGCTTTTGACAAAGGGACCCTCAGTGGCCTGATTAGCAAGGTAGTTAATTGTGGCCTGGGTGGTCCAACTACTAGGTGGATACACAGCTGGCTGGAAAACCATACTCAGCGTGCATTTGCCAATGGTTCCTCATCAAACTGGAGGGAGGTATCGGGGGGGGGGGCACAGAGTTTGGTCTTGGGCCTTGTACTCTTCAACCCTTTTATTAATCACTTGGAGGAAGAGGTGGAGGAATGCTGATCAAATTTGCAGATGACACAAAAATGGATGGGATAGCTAATAGAGACAAAATTCAAAATGATCTTGATAGCTTAGAAAACTGGGCAGAAAATAACACCATGTAATTGAACAGAGACAAGGGTAAATTTCTTCATTTTGGAAAAAGAAATCACAAGCATGGGTATAGAAGGGGGATACCTTTACAGTAGAATGTGTGAATGGGAACTTGGAGATGTAGATTATCACAAGCTGAATACGAGTCAACAGTGTGATGTGGCGTCATAGAAGGCAAATGCAATTTCAGGTTGCATCAAAAGAAGCATATTTTCTAAACCATGGGAAGTAATAGTTCCACTCTTCTCTGCACTGGTGAGATCTCACCTTGAATACTGTGTCCAGTTCTATACATCACACTGTGTGAAGGATTCAGACAAATTGGAACGAGATCAGAGAAGGGCAACAAACATGATCAGGGAACTAGAATCTAAGTCCTGTGGGGAAAGGTTTGGGAAACTGGGTCTGTTTAGCTTTGTCACACAGAAGGCCACAACGTTTCTGTGTCATCCAAGATTGCAGGCTTGAATTACAGGAAGGCAGATTTTGGTTGAACATCAGGAAAAACGTCCCAAATGTCAGAGCAGTCAGACAATGGATCTGACTGCCTAGGGAGGTGGTGGGCTCTCCGTTGCAGAACTGGACAGCCGTCTGTCAGGGATGCTTTAAACTGGATTCCTGCACCGAGCAAGGGGTTGGACTCAATGGGTTAAATGGCCCCTTCCATCTGTATGGTCCAATCAGGTTCATCACATGGGGGCAGAAATCCGCACCAGTACCGGGGCTTTCTCCATCCGGTTTCAGTGCGGGATTAGATCGGGATCCTAAACACAGTGGTTTCTTTCTAGTTATATTCTGTTCCTTACCTTTTTGTTGCACAAAATGCTAGTTTCGCCCCCTGCAGGCGAGTCCAATTTGCCCCAAAGAGGAGAGTCAACTTCAGGCTGGGTCCAACTCGATTTTATTGTTTGCAAACAGTTGGACAGAGGAGCTCACGCTCAAAGCGGAGTCGACCCTGGGCACCCCCGTGCTGCAGTTTCATCGCTTAGCTTGCATTCCTCAGCCAGCGTGTCACTGTTGATTGGTTGCCAGCGGTTTGCCTAGCAACCTTATCTGAGGGTTACTGTCTGCTCATTCCAGGCACGCGCAGCTCTTACAGTACTGTGTGCTGCTTAAGACACATACAGTGGCTTTTAGGTTACCTTTTTACTACATTTTCACAGGGTGGCTCCTTTTCCTCACAAAGCCATTACACACGGCGGGGGTGTTGTGAAATGTCCTCCCTGGTTCCTGCCCCTTTCCCTCCCCTCGCATATTACGGGTGGTTTTGTCGTGATTGACGCGTAATGCAGGTGGACAGCAACCTCCCCCAAACTGCCCGCCCCCTGCCCCCACAGGCACCAGCTGTCCGGCGAACTCCTGGAATGCAGGCATGGTGGCCATTCTGTGTTGTGGAGTAAGCAGCCGGAGTTGGGAGCAAAAGTTGGTGCATTGCATTTAGCCACGGTATGGTGGCAAGCCAGAATGGTGGCAAGCTGACAGGTCAGTATACCGCCACATCCACCACCCTGATGCCACTGCCACCGGCATCAGGACCGCACCCCCAACAACCCCAAACGAGGCAGGGCTTTTTTGCGCGACGGGAGAAGTACGCAGGCAGGCCATGGCACTCCCATTGTGTGGGCTGAAAAAAATACTGTGTGTTTTCCCTTTGGGGATAACATGGGATAGGCGGGGGAAATGATGGGAAAATCACTGGAGGATTAGGATGTCATGTAATGGACCTGCGAACTTCTGTAAGTGGCCAATCATGAACGTGTGATAAATTGCAGGTGTTTGTTTTTACTGCAACAGGCTAACGGGACTACCCCTCTCGAAATTCCTTCTTTCAGCTTGGTTATGGCTTCTTTGAACATAGTCAGAGAGAGAAAAGGGTATTTCCTTCCTTTTACCGGATTGATCCCAGTGAAAATATTCAGTACCTGGGCTTAGTCCAGCTGCTCCTGCATTTCCACTGGAACTGGATTGGGCTGGTTTCCTGCAGTGATGAAAGGGGTGATAATTTCATCCAGACACTGACACCATTGTTCAAACAGAATGACATCTGTATGGTCTTCTCTAAAATGCTGGATCCTGCTGACGGGGTCCTAATGATGGGGAAAGAATTTAAGGATATGTATATTCCTAGTTCTTGGCTGAAATCCTTAGTTATTATTCTTTTTGGGGAATCAGAAGTTATAACATTGTTTATTGAACTCCATCAGACCAACAGCCCATTAAGGAAGGTTTGGATCTTGACATCTCATTGGGATATTGCTGCAACTGGGTCCCAGTTTGGCTGGCAATATCTAAAACCTTTCCATGGTGCTTTACACTTCAGACTCCACAGAAGGGATGTGCCAGAATTCAGGCCTTTTCTCCAGGCTTTAGACCCCTTACGACCTCAAGGAGACGTCTTTCTTTGTGACTGGTGGGAAATCGTATTTGACTGTCAGTTTCCAAACTCACGTCAAACATTTCTAAGTGGAAATAGAAAGTGTACCGGAAAGGAGAAGCTAGAGGACCTGTCAGGCTCCAAGTTCGAAATGAGTATGTCCAGTTGCAGCTACATCATTTACAATGCCATCTATTCCGTGGCACACACATTACATGCCATGTCCATCTTGGGATACACACGTGCCATGACGGGGGAAGACAAGCAGCTTCTGAAGGTCCAGCCATGGCAGGTAACACCCTTGTTCATATTTCGCAGTGTTCTAAAAAGTGCCTTGGAGTTGTTCTTTTTAAAGGTCAGACCCTGGAAGCAAAGAGTGACTGTTAGAAAAGAGCTATCCGTCCATTCTAAAGATCCTAAGAGAGATTGCCTTTGGATATTCTTCTACAGCCATGATTTCCCTTAAAAAGCAATAGAAAGTCAGGGGGTGTCTCCACCAGCTATTTACTCTGAGCTGGCTGTTTTTATCTTTAAACAGCCAGCTCAGAGGTCATTAGGCATACATGATGTCGTGGCCATCCAGCAGCCACCCCGGCCAGAGCTTACTGGGAAAAAACGGATTTCCTGACACTGCTTAAAGTCTGATTCTAAGTTGGGTTCTCCACGGTACAGTTGTTGTGTGCCCCAACCCCCGCATTTACCTCGGGTCTGCTAGCCCTGCCCAGGTCAAGGGGTGTTTGCTGTCCCCTGTGTTTCCCAGTTAGTGTCTACTCAGCAGTAACTCCCATTGTGCTCAATGAGGCTTGCACACATCAGAATTTACAGAGATCCCCCAGAATTGAATACAGAATTTAAAGCATCGATTCCCTGAAGCCGGTGAAGCGCTTTATCAGAACTGCGATTCTCTGTGACTTGGTTCATTGCCTAGGGAAGTAGCTATTTCACACCTTCATTACAGAGATCCTTTGCTTAGAAAGGGGGCTGGTTCCCCATCCTTGTGTGTGTCCTCCCCCCACCTCCCCCACCTCTTTCCCAGCACAAGCATATGTGCGTCTACTCGGAACGAACTCCCACTGTGCTCAATGAGGCTTGCTCCTGAAATGCCGGTGCATCCGGACTTTCAGGGAAGAGTGGGCGGCGGGGAGCCTCTCTTACTGCTTGAGCAGCCCTTGCCAGTCAGATGATGTTCACGCCAACCCTCACCCCCACCACGAAGTATTTTCTGTGAAGTGATGTTTACTGGCTCATGGAGCCCTTCATGGACCAAGGTGCAGCAAAGCTGATTCCTTTAAAAAACAAATCTGGTACTCTTCCATTCACTTCTCCTTCCGTTGTTGTGAAGACATGGTCTCAGTAAAGAATAGCAGAGTATTATAATGGTTCTGTATTACTTATGTATTTTCAACTATGACTATTAAGGGAGGAATCAATGAAGCCCCCCAAACATGCAGTCCTTGTCTATGAAACAGTATTTGTCCCCCCACCAACTGGCAGAATCAAATTACATGCAGCTCTCTACCTCCCCCCCCATGCTCCTTCGTGCAAGCTGGCTGAAAATGTCAGAGATATTGGTCTCCCTCCTGGTATGAGCCAATCTTCTCCAGCCCCAACCCAAAGATGTGAGAGTGTCTTCTAGCAAGTAGAAGCTAGCTAAGCTCCCACCCACCCACCTGAGATAGGGGTGCAAGAAACCCCGCTTACCTGGCTCCGCCAGGTTCCGCAGGTGGGGGGAGGCGATAGGTTCCTCCCCTGGAATCCTTGACAGGGGGGGAGGCAATCCGTTCCTCCCCCCCCGGAATCCTGCCCGGCTGGCTCCGCTCCGCGGCCAGGCCTTGGAGCCGCCAGCTGGGCCAACCTGCAGCGGGGTCTCTAGCCGCAGCCAGGCTGCTGCAGACGCAAATAGCGTCCTGTGTAGGGACGCCATTTTCGTCCCTATGCAAGCCCATGATAGGCCACGTATATATTTATGTAGCCTATCATGGCTAAAGCAGGGATGCAAATGGCATCCCCTACGCCATTTGCATCCCCGCTTTAGCCGTGATAGGCTACATAAATATTTATGTAGCCTATCACGGCTAAAGCAGGAACGCAAATGGCGTAGCCGCTGCCATTTGCGTCCCTGCTTTAGCTGTGATAGACTACATAAATATATACATAGGCTATCATGGGCCGGCATAGGGACGCAAATGGTGGCCGCTACTACGGCTGCCATTTGCGGCTGCAGCAGCCTGGCAGCAGCCAGCTCCGCTGGCGCCGCCGCAGCCAGAACTGCAGCCAGGTAGGCTCCGTTTCGCGGGGCTTTCGCGGTGTGGTGGGGAGGGGGGCTCCGTTCTGCCACAGATTCTGGGGGGCCAAATTCACTGGAATTCGGCCCCCCAGGGATCCGTGGTGGAATTCTCTAACGTCCCTACCTGAGAACCAGCGGGGAAACGTCTTCAAATGGTTGTTGCCCAAAGAAGAAGCATCTTAAGATTTTGACTAAACCAGGGGTGGGCAACTTTGGGAAGTCTGGGGCTGTTTTGACACTGGACCCCCAAGCAGGCTGCACCCCCTCCGTGGGTGCTGAAAAATAAAAATAAATTAATACAAGGTGATTCCTGTAATCGCTATAGAGTGTAACAAGGGCAAGAAAGCCAATTTTGACCCTTCTGGTGCTCTATAGCCACTATGGACAACTTTTCCTTTTTACTGAATTTGGTGGGTTGCAGGGGCTGCATGCTGCTGACTGGTCATGTGTTGCCCAACCCTAAACAGTGGGGTGCAGATGAATACCGTCTCCTTCCTTGCTGACCATCACAGTATGTTTGAAAACACCAGACACCACTCACAGTCACAACCCGTCACCCCGTTTGCTTAGTGTCTCTTTCATTTCAGGTTCTTGCCTCCTTGAGGAACGTCCGGTTTAACAACAGCGCAGGAGATGAAGTCTCTTTTAAGGGAAATGGCAAAAGATATGATATCCTGAACTGGGTCTTCTTCCCAAATGGGTCTTTTGATCCTGTGGAAGTTGGATGGATAGACCCAGGGGCTCCCCCAGGCCAAGACTTCAGCATTCGCTCGGAAGTGATCGTGTGGGCTACAGAGGTGGGGTTGAAGCGAATGTTCTGGGGTCATGGGAGAAGTAAAGAACGTTGCAGCTCTATGCCTTGAGAACAGAAGATGTCTTTCTAGAATATTCCAGAGGTCTGTGGAGTCCAGGGAAGGGCTGCTGCCCTGTGGTAAAGCACTGGTGTTGCATCGCATGCAAAAAGTTTGATCCAGCTAGGGCTGGGAATTGATATGGCACTCACTTCCTTTGTTCCTATTTAATTGGCCTTTTATTCAAAATCACAGTCTAGCGACTTTAATGGACTGGGTGAGCTCCAATAAACTTTAGGTCAATCTAGGCAAGATGGAGCTACTACTGGCCAGGCTTCAGTGATCAGGCAGCCTTCTGGGTAGACTACTGCAACACGTCCTATGTGGGTCTCCCCTTGCAGATGGTTCAGGAACTTCAGTTAGTAAAAATATGTCAGCTGGGGTACTGTACTGACTGGAACTGGGCACTGGGAACATATTATGCCTGTCTAGTACTACCTTCACTATCTTTTTTCACAGACTCCGGCTAGTTTGTTTCTGAGCCCAATTTAAGGCATTGGTCTTAATCTGAAAAGCCCTTTATGGCTTGGGGCCACAGTATCTAAAGGAACTCATCTTCCTGCCCATGCTCTGAGATCATCATCTGAGGCCTTGCTCCAAGTGTTCTCACATACTGCGATCCATGGTGGCTATGCATGAGTGGGGCCTTTTCTGTAGTTCCCCCCCCCCTTGCGGGATATCCTGTCTAGCTTAGTCCTCCTGGCACTGACTTTGTCAACTATTTGACACCAAAGTCCTTTTTTTTTCTCCCAGAACTTTGGAAAGAATTTTAAACTGCTGCTTATTTAATTTTTAAGGATATAGTTCATGCTATTCTTTGAAAGCACCCTTTTTCATGTTTTAGATGCTTGGGATTTGTCTCTTCATTATATAGTATTTAAAATTATCATTTCTTCTCATAAACCTTGTAATGTGTTAGAATTGGTTTTATTGCGTTTGCTTTTATTATGTGTGCTGCTGCCTGAGAGCCTTGGCAAATCATAAATTTAATCCAGTATAGAGTCATAGGATCATGGAGTTGAAAGGTGCCTACAAGGCCATCGAGTCCAACCTGCTGCTCAATGCAGGAAGCCTGATTCCCAGGCGGTCTCCCATTCAAGTACTAACCAGGGCTGACCCTGCTTAGCTTCCGAGATCAGTACGTCTCACCATAGCGGGGAAGACTGTGACCAGGTAATAACCAAGTAATTCATTAAATAAATAAATGAAGATGAGGACTGGAATCTTGTTTTATTTTTATGGAGCCATTAGTCAGTGGCAGAGCACCTGGTGTGCATGCTTAAAATGCCGGATCTCAAGCTAGAGTTGGCAAAGACCGTTGTCTGAACCCCCGGAGAGAGAGCAGCTGCCAGTCAGAGAACACCGTCTTGAGCTAGAGGGACTTGTTATAAGGCAGCTTCCGGTGCTCCTATATCTGTCTCAGTATTTTGTATGAGCCTCTTCTGATATGTTTGCAAATGTCCAGAATAGGTTTGGGTCTCCAAATGGGCAATTCTCCTCACCATGAAATGGGAAATGCCGTTGAGTAACTCAGAGACCTGTTGTGTGGAAAACCTCAACTATTTCTCCCTTCCTTTTCAGAAGCTGCCCTCTGCAAGATGTGTGGAGAGGTGCTTTCCAGGACACCGGAGAAACGTTCCAGAGGGAAAGCCAGTTTGCTGCTATGAATGTGTCTGTTGTCCAGAAGGGACCTTTTCTAACCAGACAGGTAGCTAGGGGTGGGCGAACGTCACTTTCCTGTCCTCGAATCTTGTTCGCGGTGGGGGGGAGGCGCTTCGCTGCTCCCCCCGCAAAGTTCAGGCTGGGGGGGAGGCTTCCCGCCTCGCCCGGCTGAAATTCAGGCCGGGGAGAAGGCGCCTCGCCTTGCCCGGCCGCGAACGCAGACTTTTTTTTTTTTAAAAAAATCGCCCCCGTGATAGGCTACGTGACGATTAACGTAGCCTATCACGGCTAGATCTGCAAAGTCAGCCGTGATAGGCTACATAAATCGTCACATAGCCTATCACGGGTGACTTAAAAAAAAAAAACGCATACGCAAATGGCGGCCTCCATAGGGAGCCGCCATTCGCGTTCCTTATTTGGTCGCTGTAGACTACGTAAATCTTTACGTAGACTACAGCGACCAAATAAGGAACGGGAACGGCGGCTCCCTATGGGGGCCGCCATTATCCCTACGCGCTTTTTTTTTTTTTAAGTCATCCGTGATAGGCTACGTGATGATTTATGTAGCCTATCACGGCTGACTTTGCAAATCTAGCCGTGATAGGCTACGTTAATCGTCACGTAGCCTATCACGGGGGCTTTTTCTTTTTTTCTTTGATTGGAATGGCGGCGGCGGCAGCCGGTCGAAAGACCGGCTGCCGCTCCCGCCCCGGATGAACACCCGCTGAACCGCCGGCCATACCCGCCGCCGGGAGGGACATTTGGCAAAGGTAAGTCCCGTCCCGGGGGGGGTGCGGGGTGCGGGGGGTTGCGGAGAATTTCTCCCCAAAACTTGTTCGGAGGGCCGAACACGTTGGCGCTCGGCCCCCCGAAGTTTCGGGGAGAAATTCTCTGCCATCCCTACAGGTAGCTAAAAATTTGAGAGCTGCCATGTTGCACTGGTTACCAGCTGTTTTCCAGGGCAAATTCAAGGTGTTGGTTTTGACCTTTAAAAGCCTATATGGCTCCAGCCCAGCCTATCTCAAGGAGCACCTCCAGCAACACCAGACAGGCCACTCAACAAGATCAGCCTTGGATGCCTTCTCTCTGTCCCATCAGCCAGGACAGCTAGGCTGGTGAGGATGAGGGAGAGGGCCTTCTCTGTGGTGGGCCTCACTCTGTGGAACTCCCTCCCTAGGGAACTCTGCCATGCTCCCTCTTTAATGAGCTTTCACCACACATTAAAAATGTGGTTGTTCAGGTAGGCATTTGGGGTGTGTTAGGGTATTTTTAGAAATACGATGTTCTAATGTAATATTTTGTTTTAAACTGTTGTATTATTGTACATTGCCCAGAGTGGCTGGGTGACCAGCCAGATGGGTGATCGAGAAAATAAATAAACAAACAAATAAATAAATATTCAAGTGTGGAACAACCTGGGACACAAATGGGACAGGAGAGGTGCAGATCATGAATGAGTGGCAGAGGACGCAGTTTCCTCTATGGATGACACTCAGTTTCGGTGTTCGTTTGTTTTCCAGTTTCAGAGCTTGTTTACAAAGATTTCGTAGTTTTTTGAAGAAATGTTCTAATTGATTATCATTATGCTCAACAACAGCAATAAAAACAAGTCAGAAAATTGTTAACACTTATGAGTAACGACGCTTTCTGTTGGCTTTCTTCCATATGCATCTTTCTCACCTTCCCTTGCATTTTTTTTTTTTACAGGGGTTGGATTGAGATTAGCCATACTTAGCAGAGGCCCATTGAAATCGCTGAGACTTTAATTAGTCATGTTTAGCAAGTCTCACTGATGTTAGTCTGACTGATTTCAATGAGTCTAATCAAAGAGATATGGCTCAATCTGGATCCAACACCACAGTTCCAAACTCAGTTGTTTTGGCATCAGGCCCAAAGGTTTTAGGGGCAGTTATGAATTAAGACTAAGAACATTAGGGATGTGTGAACCAGCAAGACATGAGCTCACCCAAATTCTCCAAATTCCATGTCAAAACTTGTTCCGACTCAAATCCCTATCAGATAGTGAGCTTGGGGGAGGGGAGTTGCATAAAAATCCATGAGTATTTTCATGCATATTTTACCAAATGCATCATCAATTGTGGGCATCTTTGAAATGTACATGTTCTTCTCCCATTGATTGAAGCATATCTCTGTGTATTTTTTAAAGTACACATTTTCCATATGTGTTTTTCAAATATAGGCATGCAGTAGAACACATTTGGGAGGGTCTGTGAATCATATTGCAAGCTCAGAAAAGTGTGGGCTTTGACCACAAATTGCATCTGAGTCCATGTTCAATCTGGAAGGTGTATGCTGGGCAAATCCTGATGAAAAATGAACAGAATTGAATTTCTCAGACAACCTTAAAGAACACCATTCAGGCCAGCATTCAGGATAACAACCAAGGCACGATACCCCAGGCCAAAACAGATTTGCCCTTTTTCCTATAATGTCTTCCATAACCTCTCCCTCAGCCTCTGCACTTACATGTCCTGTGGACGAGTGGCTGGCTGGCTGGCTGGGGAAGGGTATTCATAATCTGAATAAAATGACATATGTACTTATTTATTTATTTCCTCATTCAGAAGACACTGGACATCCTTGTTCAATTACTTGTAGCACGATTTGGTATCCCTCCCCCTTGCAGAATACAGAACATGAGCTTTGTACAGGGGGGTGACATGTTTCTTTGTTTTTAAAGTGGTTTCCACCTTTCCGTACTCTCTCCTTAAGATATAAGTGGCTGAAGCTGAAAGAGAGAGTGATCAAAGGGCAGTTGCACTCTTGGGTGCACAATAACATGCAGATATGCTAACTCCATCTTTGACTTTGTGGGCTGAACTGGCTCCCTCAAAAAGAACATCTGTGTCATCTTTGAAATATTTCACTAAATGGTCCATCTTCCTGGTCACAGTCAGAGCCTGATACCTCACTCCAGTCCAAAACACAATGCCGGGGGGGGGGGGGCGATACTGGCTTCTCTAACCAGTTTCCCACTCTCCCTATCAATACATACTCTGAGTTCATATTCCAAAGAAATTGGTATTTCTTTGCTTGTTTGTTTGTTCATTCATTGTTGGCTGAACTAGCAACCACATAATCAATATCTGTGTAATATTTGAAATCCTTCATTCATTGCTTCTCATCACTACAGCTGATTGTGGTTCAGTTCTTACAGTTCCCCAGTTTTCATTTCTAGATGCAGAATTTGATTCCTTGCAGAATATTGAAGTTGAGTCTGGTACGGAGCGCTGTCATATGGGGGTAGGGGAATATTTTGTAGGGATGGCAGAGAATTCCGCCACGGATCTCGGTGAGGCCGAATGCCAGTGGCCCACAAAGCCCACAAAGTCAAAGATGGAGTTAGCATATCTGCTAACTTGTTCTGGCATTCGGCCCCCCCAAATCTGTGGCAGAACGGACTGCCCCCCCGCCTCCCCGCAGATCCCCCCCAGGACGAGACTTACCTGGGGCGGATCTTCCGGGCGGCGGCTGCTCCGGCGGCAGCGGCTGCTGCGGCTGGTCTTCCAACTGGCTGCTGCCACCGCCATTTGCAGTCTTGTTGTTGTTTTTTTTTTTGCAAGATGTGATAGGCTACGTAAAGACTTACGTAGCCTATCACGTCTGCTTAAAAAAAAAGAAAAACGTGTACGCAAATGGCGGCGGCTACGGCCGCTGCCATTTGTGTTTCTTATTTTTGGCCATCTTAGTCTACGTAAATATTTACGTAGACTAAGACGGCCAAAAATAAGGAACGCAAATGGCGGCGGCCGTAGCTGCCGCCATTTACGTACGCACTTTTTTTTTTTTAAAGCCAGACTTCATAGGCTACTTAAGTCTTTATGTAGCCTATCACGGCTGACTACAGGGACGCAAATGGCGGTGGCTATGGCCGCTGCCATTTGCGTCCCTGCTAGCCAGTGGCCGGATGTCCGGCTGCTGGCGGAGCCGGCCGGCAGCTTCGCGAAATCCCTGTGGAGCGGAGCTGGCTGGCCAGGATTCTGGAGGGAGGGACGGAGCACCTCCCCCCCCCCAGCGGAACCCGGCGGAGCCAGGTAAGGGGAGTTTCGTACATCCCTAGTATTTTGTAGCTTTCTGACTTTCAAAAGAAGATTGCTGACGTTTAAACAAAAATAATCTAAGGTGTAAAATAAGCTAGAGAATGTATATGTACATCATCTTCGAGATATGAAATGCCCCCCTAAAAAAGAACATCTGTGTCATGTTTGAGATGCTTTAATATTTGTTGCTCATTCCAGATGCAGAGCACTGTGCCCCGTGCCCAGAAGATCAACACCCAAACAAGAACCAAGACCAGTGTCGCCCCAAGAAGATCCACTTCCTTTTCTATCAAGAGACACTGGGGTTTGTTTTAGTTTTTCTAGCTCTTTTCCTCTCTCTGATCACATCTCTAGTCCTGGCAACCTTCATTAAACACCGTGACACACCAATAGTCAAAGCCAACAATCGAGACCTTACCTACGTCCTCCTCATCTCCCTCCTGCTTTGCTTCCTCTGCTCCTTCCTGTTCATTGGCCAACCCATGAAGGTCACCTGCCTTCTTCGACAAGCTGTGTTTGGCATCTTCTTCTCTGTTGCTGTTTCTTCCATTCTGGCAAAAACTGTCATGGTTGTTCTGGCCTTCATGGCCACCAAACCAGGAAATATGGCTAGAAAACTCTTGGGGAGACAACTGACAAACTCCATTGTCCTGATTTGTCCCCTCATCCAAGGTGTGATCTGTGCTGTCTGGCTTGTGACCTCTCCCCCATTCCCAAACTTGGACTTCCATTCCCTATCTGGAGAGATCATAGCGGAATGTGATGAAGGCTCGGTCACCATGTTTTACACTGTCCTGGGTTACATGGGTTTCCTGGCCATTGTTAGCTTTGCAGTGGCTTTCCTAGCCAGGAAATTGCCAGACAGCTTCAATGAAGCCAAATTTATCAACTTCAGCATGCTGATGTTTTGCAGTGTCTGGATCTCCTTCGTGCCCACCTACCTGAGCACCAAAGGGAAGTCCATGGTGGCTGTGGAGGTCTTCTCCATCTTGGCCTCTGGTGCTGGTCTCCTGGGTTGCATCTTTCTCCCCAAATGCTACATTATTATACTGAAGCCCAATGTCAATACCAAGGATCAACTTCTAAGGAAAAAAAAATAACGCTTTGGACCATGACTTGCTAGTCTAGTTTCCTATCAAGTATATCTAGTTAGGAACACCAATAGAATTACTCAAAATTTAATGTGCTGACTTATTTTTTAAACAATGAGGTATGTTCCACACTGGAGCCTTTGCCCACTGCAGAGCCATTTGCTCTTCCCCAGGCAACTTGAAGAGGCTTTAAAAAGTTTGTTTGTATGGCAGTATGTTCCCCATCTAAACCGTACAATGGCTGAAGTGTTTTAAAATGGTGACCATGCACTATCAAGAATTAGTGTTTTATGTGACACATGGCACTGCAATAAAATGTTGCACTTTATGTTCATCTCCTAAGGGTTCAGGTTTCCTTCCTGTCAGTCATGCCTTCTTCTGTGATAGTGTATTTCGTATGGAGATTGACTTACCTGAAAGGAGAGCATTTTTCTCTCTCCCATGACATACCAGCTTCCTGTTTTTCTCTGCCAACTGACACAACATTCTCTGGCTATAGGGCATTCTCTGTTCTTCTCATTGGGCCTTTTTGCGTGGTAAAAGTTTTATATTTTATGATGAGGGTTCTTCTACAAACTTGAGATTGCCCCGCAAACATGCTGATACCTCTCTCATGTTTCTTAGGTGCCCCATTGTTGCTCCTCCCATATTTGCAAAATGGGAATGTAAAATGCATCGGTATGCTATGATAAAAACAACAACAGGTAACTAGGTTGAGAGAAGAAACAACAGCATAATATTTCCTTCAGCGTTAGAGAACTTTTATTGAATATTAGGAATCTAATAATGCAATACTATCGATGTCAACTCAGAGGTAAGTCACATTGAGCTCCATGTGACTTACTGCCAGGAAAGTGGGTATAGGATTGCAGCTGAAGTCTCATTCTGCAACTATGTGCTTAATATGTTGCAATTACTGTGACTTGTATAAGATAAATAAAATAGTGCAATAATTCTAATATTCCTTTTCTCATTATTTTGTCTCTTTATTTTAGTTGCCAGAAACAAAACTCAGGCATGAATTCTTAGGTTCTAAGATGGCTGGAAGAATCAGTGAGGCTTGAGCTCATCCAGGTTTTCTGATTTCCACCTCAGACCTCAGTTGATCTCATTCCCATTCCCAAAACATGAGCACTTCCCTACTTCTTTTGACTGAGGAAAGTACGCATGTCAGTGTACCTTTTTAAGCACACACACAAAATGCACAGTTTTCCCCTGTAAACTCAAATGTGAAAATGTTAGGGATGTCAGAGAATTCTGCCACGAAATCTGTGGCGGAACGAAGCCCCCCCCCACGAAAGGCGCGCAAAACAGGACACCTACATGCTGCCGTTCATGCTGCTTTGCGAATGGTGGCCACGGCCGCCATTTGCTTCTTCATTATAGCAGTGATAGGCTACGTAAATACTTACGTAGCCTATCACGGCTAATTCAGGGACACCATTTGCACCCATCTCTTTTGCTGTAATAGGCTACGTAAATATTTACGTAGCCTATCATGGCCAAAAAAAAAGGGAATGCAAATGGCGGCCGCCGTAGCCGCCGCCATTTGCGTTCACTGTTTTGTTTTTTGCCGTGATAGGCTACGTAAATATTTACATAGCCTATCACAGCAAAATACAGGGACGCAAATGGTGGCGGCTACAGCAGCCACCATTTGCGTCCCTGTGCAGGCTGCCCAGCGGCCGGATGTCCGGCTGCGGGCAGCCCCAGCCAGAGGCTCCGTGGAATCACCACGGAGAGGAGCCGGCTGGAGAGAATTTCGGGGGGAGGGACGGAGCGCCTCCCCCCCACCGCGAATGTCACCCATTGAAAAGGTAAGTGACTTTCGTACATCCCTAGAAAATGTGTATATCTGAGGCTTTCTGATTTGTGTGTGTGTGCTATTCCTGATTATATTTTGGGCGTTTGGGGTTTACGGACACTGTTAATGACATTATATTTCTTGGCAAATTGGGATGAAATTTCCAGGGATTGTTTCCTCTTCTGTGGGGACGTACTCTGTCGGGTTTCAGATGAATACGTGCTGGGATTTTTGTGCAAGAGCAGACTTTACATTTTGAGGATATCCAAATATAGGACATGCTCTTCCCCCCATGCTCCTTGTGGACCAGTGTTCTGAAAATGACAGACAGCATGGAGGTAGTGCTGCTTAAGAAAACAGCAAAGTTTAGAAGGAGAGGTGGAACATTTCATGTGGAAAGGGAGTCCACATCTTTCTTTCTTTTCTTTTTTTTAGGAGGGGGGGAATTAGGGATGTACGAAAGTGACTTACCTGTTCGCGGATTGTGTTGATGGTGGGGGGGGAGGTGTTCCGTCCCTTCCTCTGGAATCCTTGCCGGGGGGGAGGCACTCCGTTCCTCCCCCCAGAATGCTTGAATGGCCAGCTGTGCTCCACGGCAGCTCCGCGGAGCAGCCGGCCAGGCCCAGCCAGGCCAGAGCCGTCCGCAGCCGGATTTCCGGCTGCAGAGGGCTCTGGGTAAAAACAAAACAAAACCGCATATGCAAATGGTGGCGGCTATGGCCGCCACCATTTGTGTTCTTTCTTTTTGGACGTCTTAATCTATGTCAATATTTACGTAGACTATGACAGCGAAAATAAAGGGGAACGCAAATAGTGTAGCGGGCACTATTTGCATCCCTTTTTCATTCACTTTTTTATTCTATGTAAATATTTACGTAGGCTAAAACGGCGAATCAAAAGGGGACGCAAATAGTGCTTGCTACGCTATTTGCGTTCCCCTTTAATTTCGCCGTCATAGTCTACATAAATATTTACGTAGATTAAGACGGTAAAAAGAAGGAACGCAAATGGTGGCGGCCATAGCCGCCGCCATTTGTGTACGCAATTGTTTTTTTTTTTTTTAAACCACCCAACCATGATAGGCTATGTAAAGATATACGTAGCCTATCACGTCTTTTTTTTTTTTTTTAACACAAGCCTGGAAATGGCGGCGACGGCATCCTAGGGATGTCAGAGAAGATCCGCCACAGGCAAGTCTCGTCCTGGGGGGGAATCCGCGAGGGGGCGGGGGGGTGGCAGGCCATTCCGCCATGGAGTTCGGGGGGCTGAATGCACTGACAATCGGCCTCACTGAGATCCGTGGCGGAATTCTCTGACATCCCTAGGGGGAATTGGGTTTTTTCTTCCTCCCTCCCTATCCCCTTTTTTGTATACCATGTCTTTTCGATTGTAAGCCAGAGGCCAGAGACAGCCTGATTATTCATCTTCGTAAGATACTTTGGGAGGCCTTTTCAGCTGAAGAACAGGGGAGGAGAGAATCTGTAAATAAATAAATGAACAATCTCCACCCCCCACTGCCCGCATAAAGGCAAACAGGGCCTTTCCCTGGGCCTCTGCAAGTTCCCAGTTCACACGGGGGGGGGGGCTGGGGGCTGGGGGCCCAACCTGAACAAGCTCAGGCCAGCTTTGCACTGCTGTAATCAGGCACCAACTCCTTCCCTTTCCAGCCATCAGTCTGGGGTAATGAACTTTGACACAAGCCCATCTTGGAATTAGGTGCTCAGATCTGCACAAGTCAAAGGGCAGAACCTGACAAATAAGTCACATTCAACTGGTCTACAGAGAAGCAAAGAGTGAGGCAGGCCTGTTTTTCTCCCTCCGAAGTGCAAAGGGAGGTTCTGAGCTGTGGTTATTTCTCGAACCTGGAATTATCAAAATGACAGTAATTACTGATGAATCCCCAATGGATTCAATTACTGATGAATCCCCAATGGATTTCCATCCAGAATGTGAATAGCAAAGACATCTGGAGAAAATGTGCTTAACATAAATATGCCCTGAGCCCTCCCATGTGGGGCTGGGGTGGTGTCTGATCACTTGGTGTCTGCTTATTTCTAGCTAAGTTTCAATTCCCCTGCCGGGGCACGTAAATCCACTCTCTTTCAACTTATGTTTGTCTTTGACCTAGAAGGGAAGGTCTCCCTGTGCTGTTGATGATTTGGTGGCTGCTGCTGTTTTAGCTCCTGCCTCAGGCCACCCAGAGGATAGTGAGGGCCAAATGCCCATGTGACCAGGCTTTAACTACAGAAGGCCTTAACTACAGAGAACTGTAGCCTGTCATATTTCCACCGATAACAGCCTCTGAACCAGATGAAACTATGGACATGGACAGCCCTCTGAGAGATAAAGACTTTGGAGGAAGTTGTCTCAAAAGGAGTTAGATCATTTGTCTGTCAAGCTCTGCATTATCTACATCAGAAGATGGCATTTTGGGGCCCCTGGGCACATTTGGCAATTTGAGAAACTATCCTGGGCGCCACCACAACATGGGCACCCTGCAGATAAAAGCATCAGCCTGCAGCCACCCACCATCTTCGTCTTCTAAAAATGACTCTGAGCCCCACATCTGGCCCAGAGGAATTTATTGAAAATAAGATAGGAGCAAATAGAGGCCCCTACTTTACTTTGAAAGGATCCCAGATGTCACGAAGACATTTTGCCATTAAAAATAAACAAAATAAAAAGTAGGACTAGGACACTTCAGTGGGAGCCCAGAAAGGTGTCCGATGGCATAGAAGGTCCCATGGGTGCCACATTTCCTGCCTATTCCTGGTTTACACAGACTGGCAGTGGCTCTCCAGTGTTTCAGACAAGAGTTTTTCCCAACCCTAGCTGGAGATGCTGCGACTCAAGCCTGGGACCTTCCCCATACGAAATGTCTTCTCTACCACTGAACAACGGCCCTTTCATGCCCACTTGTCCTATTAGCTCAGCTCCTCCGGCCTCCCCTCCAATGTGTCTGGAGGTTCATATCTGAGTAAATGTGGAAGGAAAGTGGAGGAGAGACCATTCAGGCAGACTATGTTGGCCACAGATCAAAAAGCTTGGTATACAGATGTCTAGAAAAATTAATGTGCTTACGTTTAATTGGCAAAGTTTGAGTAAGGAGATCTTCTCAGAGGTATAATTCAAATTTGATCTCATCTGGCCTGAAAGGTGGCTGTGTAAGCCTTTTATGTATCTTCTGATTTTTAAGAGTGTTTCATAACAATGAAAGAATTAAGACTGTGAGCCCTAATTGATCAGACAGTAGATAATATAAGCTATGAGGTAATTTCTACACAAAAAGTATACATATGTGCTGATTTTAGAATGTGGGAGATTCTTATTAGAAGCTCACCAGACCTATGTACCTGTCAGCTAAATGGCCTATTCAATAGTGAATGAGGAAATTGGTACTTAGAATGAGATCTCTCCTTTTTAAAGTATTAGAACTAGAAGTCTGAGAACAAGAAATGTTTAAGAAGTTCTATTTCTTGTTAAGCTGCTAAGATCTAAGAAGCTTCAACAGAGTTCTCTTTAACAACAGAAATGTTTTATGTCATAATATGCACAAAATATTCTCATGTGATGCTACAGTATATTTCTAATAAGAATAAAACACGGATCAAAAAGAGTTGCCTTTACTAATTCTTGTTCGTACAAAACCAAAACTGAATTCACTTAAAACAATTTTTGGTGTACACTTGGTTTAGAATATTTTTATCTGCTCTAGGGAGTAAACACGCAGCTAAAGGCTCTTGAAGTACTGAACTATAGACAGATAGCGCAAACAAAGTAAACCCATAACAACCGAAACCCAGTTTAATGTACTGTTTTATTATTGTTTTAATCCTATTTTATTGATGATTGCAAGCTGCCTTGAGTACTACTGTTCTTGTAAAAACGGTGAGGTACAAACCGAATCAAATACATACACACACACACACATACTGATATACAGAAATACATCAAGTGTATGAATCTAACATTTTGGAGCATGCCCTGCTAGTCTAGTTTCAAATATATCTATTTAAGGAGGCCGATAAATGTCTCGAAACTTAATGTGCTGAGTTATTTGTTCAACAATGGGGTGCTTTCCACACTGGGATCTTTGTCCACTGAGGAGGCATTTGCTCTTTCTCACGCAACTGGAAGTGGATTTAACATGATAGTCTGTAGATTCCCCATAACTGCAGAATTATTTTAAAATCCTGCCAATGCACTGTAAGGAATTAGTGTTACTTAAATATGACACGTGGCAGCTACAGTGGATAATAGCAGCATGTTTCAGGGTTCCTGCCAGGCAGCCATGCTCTCTTCTGCAATACTATGCATTGTATGGCTCTCAGCTCCCCTGTAAGGAGAGCATTCTTCTCTCCCCGGTGACATTCTCAGTTCTTCTCACTGGATTGTTTTTGTTGGTCAGCGGTTTTGTTGCTTTTTTGGTACTTTCGCAAGCCTCAGGTTTCCACGAGCATGTTTACGTCTCCTCTTGTTTCTCAGTAGCCCCATTCTGGCTCAAATTCTGTTGGTGCTCACCACCTTGGCTCTCTATTAGAGGGAATGACACTAGCAGCAAGAATAAATTATGCTACTTTATAGATAATGGCGGTTGCACTCATATTTCCAGAGAGGAAGGCCAGGATCTCTTCTCGATCATCCCAGAGTGCAGGAAGCGGAATAATGGGCTCAAGTGACAGGAAGCCAGATTCTGGCTGGACATCAGGAAAAATGTCCTGACAGAGCAATACGACAATGGAACCCATTCCCTAGGGAGATAGTGGGCTCTCCCACACTGGAGGCATTCAAGATGAAGCTGGGCAGCCATCTGTCAGGGATGCTTTGACTTGGATTCCTGCATTGAGCAGGGGGTTGGGCTTGATGGTCTTACAGTCTCCTTCCAACCCTACTATTATATGATTCTATGATTCTATGAACTCCCCCCACCCCTCTACTGCTGGGGCAGTGAAGGCTCTGCCTGAAGAAGAATCCAAAGGAGATGTTATGACATTATTTAGAGTTATAGCTGGAGACTTGAAGATGATTAAGTCCTCTATAGTAGGAATGTACGAAATGTACTTACCTTTCCATGGATTATATTTATGGTGGGGAGGGGAGGCATTCCTTCCCTCCCCCCGCAATCCTCGACAGGAGGGGGAGGCGATCCGTTCCTCCCCCCCCGGAATCCTCGATGGCCAGCTGTGCTTCGCGGCAGCTCCACGGAGCAGCTGGCCAGGCCCAAGCCAGAGCCGTCCGCAGCCAGATTTCCGGCCACGGAGGGCTCTGGGTAAAAACACACACACAAAAAACACACCGCGTACGCAAATGGCAGCAGCTACGGCCACCGCCATTTGCGTTCCTTATTTTTGGCCGTCTTAGTCTACGTAAATATTTACATAGACTAGGATGGTGAAAATAAAGGGGAACGCAAATAGCGTAGTGGGCGCTATTTGTGTCCCTTTTTGATTTGCCATTTTAGTCTATGTGAATATTTACGTAGGCTAAAACGGCAAATCAAAAAGGGATGCAAATAGCGCCCGCTACGCTATTTGTATTCCCCTTATTTTAGCCATAAAGTAAATATCTCCTCCACCGGAAGTCTTGATGCTAGAAGCCCTTCCTGACTCACCGCTTCAGGTGGATCAAATTGCTAGGCTGACTGCTTGAGATCCTGTACTGGCTCCTGTTTTAAACTGGGTATGGATAGTATGGCCAGATGAGGAACTGCCCGAGGAATTTAAGCCCTTCGAATGCCATCAGCATGAGATGTCTGCCCTTAAGGGATGTCTGCTAGGGGAAACTGTGTTTTTATTGCAGATAACGGTCATCAAACCATCTTGACCTCACTGCATGCAGCTCATCCAGGGCTTGTTTGTATGAAAGCATTGGCCAGAAGCAATGTCTGGTGGCCAGGTATTGACTCAGATATGGAAAACACTATAAATGAGTGCAATACTTGTCAAGCCACTAGGCACAATCTATCAAGGGCACCTATCTCTCCATGGGAAGTGACCAAGAAGCCTTGGTCAAGAATCCATATTGATTTTTGCAGGACCATTTCAAGGAAAGCACTTCTTGGTTGTGGTAGATTCTTACTCAAAGTGGTTTGAAGTAGTCTTAGAACCATGACAAACAGCTGCTGCAACCATCACAGCACTGAACCACTTATTTGCAAGCCATGAGTTACCTGATACTATAGTCTCAGACAATGGGAGTGCTTTTACATCTGCTGAATGTAAAACATTTGCAGACAGGAACCTTATTCGGGCTGTCCTCATTGCACCTCATCATCCCTGAGCAAATGGCCAAGCTGAATGGGTGGTGCAGACAAAAAAGATGCCCTGAAGCGCATTGTGGGGGGAGACTGGCCAACACGCCTTGCCAGGTTTCTCATTGCTCGACATGTCACTCCTTGTGCAACAACAGGAGTCAGTCCTGCAGAGCTACTTATGGGCAGCATCTAAAAACTTGCCTTGACTGTCTCCACCCAGATTTAGCTGAAGACTTACAAAGCAAAGGGGAGCAAGCTCTGCATGCTGCCTTCTCAGCTCCTACTCTCCATTCATTTGCCCACAAGATCAGGTGTTTGCTAGGAACTATGGGGCTGGACTGAGATGGGTTCCTTCCTCTATCACCAAGGTTACTGGACCTGTGTCATGCGAGGTCCAGTGTGCAGGTGGGTCAGTGTGGCATCGCCATGTTGAACAGCTGAGAAGGCGTTCTCCCCAGAGTGGGAGTGAGTGTCAAAGACACTCTGAGCCCTTCCACGTGGGGCTGGGGTGGTGTCTGATCACTTGGGGGCCGATCATTTCTTGCTAAGGTTTAATTCCACTGCTAGGGAATGTAAACTCCGCTCTCTGGCAGGTTCTCTTTGTCACTGACTGAGGAGGGAAGTTCTCTCTGTGCCACTGGAGTACTCATCTGGAGTACTGTGTCCAGTTCTGGGCACCACACTTGAAGAAGGATGCAGACAAACTGGAGAGGATTCAGAGGAGGGCAACAAAGATGATCAGGGGACTGGAAGCTTCATAAGATCATTTTTAATAGCAAAGCCTACTTCATGTATTCATCATTGTTGTTCAGACAGTCCTTTCCAGAAGAAGGTGTAACCTCCTTTTTCTTCCTTCAGTTGTCCCTCTCCTGCTCTTCGAGATTCTTGGAGTGCTGCTATGTCACTGTTAAAACGTCTCAGCTCCCTTGCAATGATGGCAGTCCTGCGTTCAGGGCATTCACTATCTGTATTGTCCAGCAGTGTCCGTATATTCCAAGTTCCAAAGTTCATTTGTCTTTTGCGACTGCTAAATGGTGACCCCACTGGACACGGTAATCCAGTCAGGGAGAAGATGAGGCAGACTATGTTTAGGGCACCTTTTCTAGCCCCCTCCCCATACGGGGTGAGCAGAGTAGGGATGTACGAAAGTCACTTGCCTTTCGCGGATCATGTTGATGGTGGGGGGGGAGGCGTTCTGTCCCTCCCCCTGGAATCCTGGCTGGGGGGGAGGCGCTCCGTTCCTCCCCTCGGAATCCTCGATGGCCGGCTGTGCCCCACGGCAGCTTCGTGGAGCAGCCCAGCCCAGAGCCGTCCGCAGCCAGATTTCCGGCCGCCGAGGGCTCTCGGGGGGGGGGGGAACCCGCGTACGCAAATGGCGGCGGCTATGGCCGCCGCCATTTGCATTCCTTATTTTTGGCCGTCTGAATCTACGTAAATATTTACATAGACTATGATGGCGAAAATAAAGGGGAACGCAAATAGCGTAGCGGGCACTATTTGCGTCCCTTTTTGATTCACCGTTTTAGCCAACGTAAACCTTTTAAAAAAAAAAAAAAAAAAACTTTGAAAAAGCCCAGACTCCATCTTGGTGCTCAGCCTCACACAGGACCAAGGTCAGGACATGACCACTCAATGGGATACTGCCTCCAGTATCAGAGGCAGTAAGCCTCTGTACACCAGTTGCTGGGGAACATGGGTGGCAGGGTGCTGTTGCACTCATGTCCCGCTTGTGGGTTTCCCGTTGACAGCTGGTTGGCCACTGTGTGAACAGAAGACTGGACTAGATGAACCCCTGGTCTGATCCTGCAGGGCTCTTCTTATGTTCTTAAATCTCTGCGCCCTTCTGCCTCACAGGGAAGCCAAGAGTGGCACAAACTTTTCCCTCCTCCCTCTGCTGTGCAAAGAGAGCTCAGTGTTCTGGGGCCATGTTTATTTTGCTACCCTGGAATTGTGAAAATGACAGTAATTCTTGAGGAGTCCCCCATGTATTTCCATCCAGCAAGTCAATAACCAAGACATCCTGGAGACAACGTGCTTAATATAAAGACACTCTGAGGCCTTCCATGTGGAGCTGGGGTGGTGTCTGATCACTTCAGGGCCGATCATTTCTTGCTAAGGTTTAATTCCACTGCTGGGGACTGTAAAATCTGCTCTCTGTCAGGTTCTCTTTGTCACTGACCCAGGAAGGAAGGTCTCTGTGCCACTGAGGATTTGGCCACTGGAGGTGCTGCTCTTTTGGCTCCTGCCTCAGGCCACCCAGAGGATGCTGGGCACCACCTGCCTCTTGACCAGGCCGAAGGAACTGCAAGACTATCACAGCCCGGGAGACCTCCTTGTCAGTGGGAATTTCCCACTTGGCTGTTATTCTCATTCAAGGATACCAGACTTCCGTAGTTTAGCCCCACCAGACTTCCTCGCTCTTCCTTTGTAAGTTTCCACAAGAGGGAGGTGGGATAGACGTTTGCCTGCTTTGCTTTCATATTGGTGGGCTCCTTCTAGGGATGGGGGAGAATTCTGCCACGGACCCCAAAGAGGCCGTTTTCCAAGAATCCGGCCCCACTGGGTCCCGTGGTGGAACGGAGCACTCACCTCCCTGCAGAATCCGTCTGGGTCGGATCCATCGCTGCCTTGATCCTGAGGAGCCTGCTCCGCATCCCTGGCGAATGTCGATACTGACGGCAGCCATTGCCGTGCCGCATCTCTGTAAGTAAGTCTCTGGTCGCAAATGGCATAGTGGGCGCCATTTGTGGCCGTAAAGCTGGTAGATTAGCCTAAATGCAGCCATTTACTGCTGCATTCAGGTTAATAGACCAGGTTTTCGGCTGCAGATGGCGTCCACTATGCCATTTGCATCCCTGTTTTTTGATGTGATAGGCTACGGAAACCATTTATCATGATTTGGCTTCAACCCGTGTGGAGAGTCACAGACTTGAGGGGTCTCCGCTGGCTTCTTAGGAAGGAACACAAGAAGCTGCCTCATAGTGAGTTGGACCCTTGGTCCATCTAGCCCAGTACTGTCGACACTGATGGGCAGCATCACTGAAACTCTCCGGGGTTTCAGGCAGGAGTGTTTCCTGGCCTACGCGGAGGAGCTGGGGATTGAACCTGGGACCCTCTGCAAACAAAGCACGCCCCCTGCCACGCTGAGCTGCAGCCCCATTCCGAGCAAGAGGGGAATTCCCCGTTGCGCCTCTGGAGCAATCAGTGGTGCTGTGGCAAGGTCACAGGAACCCTGGGAGCTATGATTTCTGGGGAGCGAAGAGCCAAGCCCTGCTGCAAGGCAAGACATGTGGAAAGTGGCATGTGTGAGTGTGCGCGTGCATGGCAGAGAATGCGAACCTGGAGGCTGGAACTTGGAGCCTTGACTGGCAGATTGGGGGGACAGTTCGGACCTTCGTCCACCCCCGGTAAAGTGACTGCAGATTGGCCTGCTTGCAACTGAGTTTAGAATAAATCATTTTCAGATTTTGAGCTTGCTTTAAGCCCTGCTCTGAAGTGAGCTGGGGTGGGTGTGACCTGTGGAGAGTTTGCTGTCATATGTCCACATCCCTGCTCACTAAGAGGACAACTCACCTCCCTCTGGGCTCTTGAGTGCAAGGAGGGTAGGCAGAAAACAGCTGAAATGTGGTTTCATGTTAAGAATTGGATAACAACTAAGAAATGCCCCTCCGAGCTGATTTCATCAAAGGAAAGGTAGGTCTGGATCTACTGGTAGATCTCTGGCTGATCTGCAGTGGATCAGCAAGCATTGCTGACTCCCAGTTGTGTAATAACAGCAGCAACAAAGGACTCCCTTCTGCCCTAAATTATGCTGCTAAAACGACGGAAACTTTGGGGTAGCCAGGAGTGGGGTCCAAGGACTGTGAGCTTCCTTTAATTCTGGCACTGAAAAGAACCCCCTGGGCTCAGAATACTTTCATTCTAAGTGGGTGCATCTTTTTTGCACCAGGCTCCGGTTGCGGGATGTCGGGGTGCTAGTAGAAAAATGAAGGCGATCTTGCAAGCTCGAAGTCTGCCCACTCCTGATCTAAACGAGTGGTTCCCAGCCTTGCATCCCCAGCTATTAGATCTCTATCATCCATGGCCGTGGACAATGGGAGTTATAGTGCAACAGCATCTGGGGACCTGAGGCAGCGAAACACAAAGCATCCCCGTGGCTGGGTGCTTTGGGCATTTTGCAGGGTGCATAAGGAATTCTGTAGCATGCAATAATTGTGTGCGTTTTTCTACCCCAGAAATAAGGCCTCTGATCATCAAAGGTTTTTAGAGAAAAACTTCAGACATAGTGAAATGTATGTTGCATTCAACACTGACAGATTTTTGAACAGAATGAGCGAACTTGGGGGTTGTTTTTGAGGAAGTCAGACCTTTGTTCCCTCTTGTTCAGTCTCACCTGCACTGAGTGGCAGTGGCTTTCCTTCCCTCTCCTACCTAGAAATGCTTCCGGGGATTGACCCTGGCGGTTCCATGTGCAAAGCAGGTGCTCCTTGGATCCTTTACCTAGGATTTTGGTTCCCACGTCTTCCGAATGAAGCCAGAATGGAAGTGACCTCATCCTGGGTCAGCCCATAGATCTTCTCTAGCTCAGTACATAGCAGTTGCTCTCCAGGGTGTGATACCAGGGGTCTCTCCCATGGTGGCCTGTATATGCCAGGGTTGGATCCTGGGACCAGCTGCATTTGATTGATGTGCTGTATCACTGAACTACATTTCTTCCTCTAAAAAGTAAACAAGTTTCCAGTCCTCATGGTACTCAATGAAGGACTGATGCAAGTAGGAAGGTGTTCTTTGCCATGTCATGGCCTTGGCACCTTTGGGACAATCTTCCTTGCACTGACTGGCAGTGGCACTCTAGGGTTTCAGAGAGGGCTCTTTCTCAGTCCTACTGGGAGATTCCTGGGACTATGGCTGCCTTGACCACTGAGCTATGGTCCTTCTCCACAGTAGTTCTGAATCACATGTGTAAACTCTTGCTTCACTACAGAGAGTTACTGGAGATGTAGTGATGGATCCTGGGTTAACTTTGCTTGTAAAAGGATCAGACAAATTCCTGGAAGACAGGCCAATTGGAAGCTCAGAAATAGAGATTCCACTGTTGGTGGCAGTCTACCGCTGATCATTCAGGAGCTGCTGAGAGGGAGGGAGAAGAAGAAATTATGGCTGCTATGTTCATATCTCTCTTGTGGGGCACCCAGGAAGCATCTAAGCTGACCACAGTTGGAAAACGTATGACGAATGAGAGGGAGCCGCCTTGGTCTGTTACAACAGAGCTCATCTAATGTTCTCCTAACTATGTCCTTCAACCAATTCATGGAGAAGGCTGGTTGAACTGAGAACACTTTGCTATCGTTAATCCTGATAGAGCTGCACAGGGGGAAGGACCCTGTCAAATTGTTTGTATATATTCGTATTGCACTTTGGTTTTATGTGGAAGCCACCTTGGAAACATTTGTATCCTGGAAGGTGGAACATCAATAATTAAAATATATGGTAAAAAAAAAATTATAAATGAGCTGAATTAGATCTCTGATCCAGCAGGGTTTTTCAGGTGTTCCTGTGAAATGCATCCAGCAATAATTGGTGTCTCTCTGAGTCAAAAGAACAAAGTGAATTTGTCTGTGAATCCTTCGTGTCGATGTCTGTGGTCTAGAAGTTTTGTGTCTGCACAAAAGGGTTAAACGAGATGGACGTTTTAACCCTGCACTTCTCGGCAGTTCTGTTGGGATCCTCACCCACTTCCCAATGTCACTCTCATCACTGCAGGATGATAGAAAAGTACTACCCCCAACTCCTGGCCTTGGCATTCACCATCAAGCAGCTCAACAAGGATCCTGTTCTCCTACCCAACTGTACTCTTGGCTTCCGCATCTGTGACCACAGCAACATTGCAAGATGGATCTACTTGAATAGTCTGTCTCTCCTCTCCACACGGGGCCAAATGTTTCCGAATTATAAATGTCACAAACAGGATCAACTGCTCTCTGTTATTGGGGGTCTGGACTCCAAATCCTCAAGGGAGATTGCCTCCTTCATGGGAATCTTCAAGATCCCACAGGTGAGGGGATTCACCTGGGGATAGATGTAGGGGCCTGCAGAGCTCAGGAACACTAAGATGGAAAGGCAAATACCTGAAAACAGATCTGCCTGTGCAGTATGTGGGTTGCTTTGATTCTGGGTGGCAGGACTGGGGGCCTTCTGGCTTTGGCTAACCTGCCATGCAATAGCTTTGGTGGTGGCTAGGAATCTCAGGTGGCTACTGCGTGTCTAATCCCAGCCAGCAATCAGTCTGTTCAAAAGGTTTTGTATTGGGAGACATAACAAGGAGTTTTGCGACCCCTTAAAGAATAAAAATGTACAAGGTGCCAAAAGGCTCCTTGTTGTTCTTGCTGCAATTGACGAACGCGGCTTCCCCTCTGCGGATTGGGGGGAGCCCCCTACACCAGCAAGATAAAATGTGTCAGTGTTTCATGTATTGGGACACATTTCGATATACAATAGCTTCTGTTTCAGCCGCACACCTTATGATGGAAACAGAAAGTTTTTGGAGTGGTGGCACTTGAGGAATTTCTGATGAAGACCTGCTAACTTTGTGTCGACCTTTTTATGTTTTGTGTGTCATGATGTATGTTTGAAAAGAATGGAACCAGTGTGATCAAACTATCCTTGATGAGGAAGAAGCCAGAAAGCCCCCAATATGCATACAATGAGTCACACTTCTTGAATATACACACAAGGGCCTATGCATTGCAATGGTTGGGAAATGTGTCTGGGTTACCTCCATAGAAGCACTGACATTTGTGGTGAGATCCACACAGGAGGAGGGGGCTAAAGGTTCTCATCAAGCTTCACTCTATATTTCGATATCCATTTTAAAATGGACATCTTCCCACTGGATAGCACTTCACTATCTGAAATGGGTTGTAGTAGTCCATGGGAGCTTAAGTCATTAAAAATTGTGTCGGTGTTTAAAGTGCCACAAAATTCTGACTGAACAGACTAACAGCAAATTCCTTCCTTCAGCTCGGATATGGCTTGTTCGAGACAACGGAATTTCCTTCCTTCTACCAGATTGATCCCAGTGAAACCTCCCAGTATGTGGGCTTAGTCCGGCTGCTCCTGCATTTCCACTGGAACTGGATTGGGCTGGTTGCCTTAACTGATGACACTGGTGAACATTTCATCCAGTCACTGACACCAATGCTCAAGCAGAATGACATCTGTGTTGCCATCACTGAAATGATCAACCCAAGAAACCGCCCCCTTCTACATCAAGCACTATCTGGCTTTGTTCCTCGTTCTTGGTTTGACCCTCAAGTGATGATTGTCTTTGGGGACCCCAGTGTTATAAAGATATTAACAGTGTTCTTGGTTATTCATGAACAAAAGACCAAGGTCTCATTTAGGAAGGTTTGGATCCTGACATCCCACTGGGAAAGTTCTTCTACAGGTCCAAAATTAGAACTGGCCAAACTCTTCCATGGTGCTTTTCACTTCAGAGTCCACAGGAGGGATGTGCCAGAATTCAAGCATTTTCTCTGGGCTTTAGATCCACACCAGCCACAAGGAGATATCTTTCTCCGTCAATGGTGGGAAGACGTATTTGAATGTCTGTTTCTGAACTCAGGCCAAACATCTCCAAAGGGAGAGAGAAAATGTGCAGGGGAGGAGAAGGTACAGGACCTGGAGGCCTACAAGTTGGAAATGACCATGTCCAGTCGCAGCTACAGCATCTTCAATGCCGTCTATTCTGTGGCACATGCACTACATTCTGTGTCCTCATCTGGACCCAGACGTGGAATGAAGGGGGAAGGCAAGTGGCTTCCGAATATCCAGCCATGGCAGGTAATGTCCTCCTTCAAATTTGGCAATTTTTTAGAAGGTGCCTTGGTGGTTTCTCAGTGGTCTGATCCTGGAAGCAAAGGGCGAGCCTGGGAGAAAGGCTATTAGTCCACTCTAAGGCTCCAAAGAAAGACATTTCCCATGGATATCCTTTCATGGCTGTCATTTCCCCTGAAGAGCCTTAAGAAGGGAGTGAAGAGCAGCAGAGACTCACACTGTTTCTGTAACATTTATGTATTGACTAAGGTGGCTATTGAGGAGCAAGAAATCAAGCAAGTCCTCACCCCAAAGCCATAGTGCTAATCTAGCAAGCCTTGCTGGTCCCCCCACCCAATCTGCAGAAGCAACAGCAGGCAACCCTCGCCCCCCCACGAGGCAGCTGCAGAACCCCAGGAGCTGCTTCTTTTGAGGGTTTGGGCCTGAGGCCTCTGCCACCAATTCAAAGGCATGAGGGTGGCTTGTAGCAAGCAGACGCCAAAGGAAAAAGCCCAACCACTGGGCAAGCAGATTTGAGCAGTTAGTGCCCCATGAATGCGTCTTGATGCATCTTTAATGTTACACTAAACAATGGAGTAGAGAAAAAAGAAGAAGACTCATAACATGAGGGCAGTTATGGTATTGTCAGGTTTCAAGCCCTTCCGACCTGTGCGTAGTCAGACAAAGAAGTCAGTCTCCAAGTAAACAGGTTTTACTGAGCAAAGCAATCACTCTCTCAGCGAGTCAGGTGACAGATCTGGTCATCTTCTGACAGCCCAATGCTAAGATCCCAGATCAAGCTGACACAACCCTAAACAGCTTATCCGAAGTTCACTCTGAGGGGTGCACACCAGCAGAAGAGAAAGCTGTTGCACTTCTGACTCTGCTCTATAGCACGAATCCTGATGGGCTTCCTCAGCCCCACCCTCAGGGAGGATCCTCTGCTAGAGGCCTCCTGTGGTGGGCCAGCTTGGTGGAATGCCTGACCTCCTTGTGCTGCTCCTCCCTCTTGACTGTACATTTGATCCATGCATCTGTCACATTCACCTCCTCCCCCTCTGTGAGTTGCTGGGTTCTCACAGAAGGAGAAGTTAAGGTTGGGCTTCGATGCCACTGATTAGCCTGCCCTTGGGAAGGTCCTTCCATGTCCCTGAGGCTTGGGTTCCTCTTCCACAGTCTCTGCAGGGAGACTGGGCCCAATCCTGACAGATACATTAGAAGAAAACAGAACTCACTCCCAATTACCCCATTTTCTAATTCTCTCTTCCATTTCAGATTCTTGCCTCTTTGAGGAAAGTCCAGTTTAACAACAGCCTTGGAGAGGAAGTCTCTTTTTATAAAAAAGGAGAGAGATACGATATCGAGAACTGGATTTTATTCCCAAATGCATCCTTTGCTCCCAGGAAAGTTGGACAGGTGGACCCAGAAG
Source organism: Heloderma suspectum (assembly GCF_057233095.1). Classification (NCBI taxonomy): domain Eukaryota; kingdom Metazoa; phylum Chordata; class Lepidosauria; order Squamata; family Helodermatidae; genus Heloderma; species Heloderma suspectum. Next base: position 361,810,442 of record NC_139459.1, on the reverse strand, counting down.
CTCCCCCAGGCCAAGATTTCACCATTCACTCTGATGGGATTGTGTGGGCTACAGAGGTGAGTTTGTGGTGAATGTCACGGGAGAAGGAAAGAATATTGTAGTTCTGTCACTTGAGAAGAGAAGTCGCCTTTCTAGACGAGACCAAAAGCCTATGGAGTCCAGTGATAAAGAACAATGTTTGCATGCAAAGCCCCCAGGTTCAGCCCATGGCATCTCCAGGCAAGAGTGGAAAAAAGCCTCTCCTTCCATGCCCAGAGAGCCGATGCCAGTAAGGGCTGACTATACAGGGTTAGTTGGATCAAGGGCCTGACTTGGTAGAAGGGAGCTTCCAATGATCCTGCTTCTGTCTTAGAATATTTTTATATCATCATCTATTATGATGGTTCTAAAGAACCTGCAGGTTGGGATGGATGGACCCTTCTCTGTCCAGGGTGCAAGGGAGCTTGACGAGCTGCCCCCTCCGCTCGCGCAACCCTGATCCACTCAGGGAGCCTCCCTGCTTCCCTGGTGAGCCGCATGAGCCACGTTTCCTTTCCACGCCAAGTACTCCAGCAGTCAAGTCTTTGTACTTCATGCACACAAGGGCTTGACTGCTGGAGTCCTCTGTACGCCACACCACCCCACACTGCCAAGCACTCTAGCCCTGTCCTCCTCTCGAGGAGGACAGGGCTAGAGCACTGGAGTGCTGCCAAGGCCCTTCCTGCCATGCCAGTTGTCAAGAACTTCCTTGACAGATGGTGAGGGCAGGACAGGTCCTGGCTTCACCACCCCTCAGCACGATTGCCCCGTCCTCTTCCCGAGGAGGACAGGACAAGAGCACTGGGGTGCCACTGAGGCCCCTCCTGCCCACGCTGGTTGTCAAGAGCTTTCTTGACAGCCAGCTGAGTAGGGAAGAGTCCTCAGTGGAGCTCCCAGCCGCTCACCAAGCTCTGGAGTACTCGGTGGCCAGGTCCAGAAAAGATTCAACCTTCCTAAATTGGTGGTCCTATCCATTGTGTGATGGGAAACTTGGCTGAGTAACTCCAAGTCCTTTTTAGTGTGATGCCTATCACATGTAAAACCTCAATGACTTCTCTCTTCCCTTTAAGAAGACACCCCTTGCCAGGTGTGTAGAGCAGTGCTCTCCAGGGCACCGGAGAAGAGTTCCAGAGGGGAAGCCCGTTTGCTGCTATAGATGTGATCGTTGTCCGGAAAGGACAGTTTCTAACTCGACAGGTACCACAAACTCTGAGAGCTATGTAAAAGTGCAGAATATACTGGGGCAAGAGTCAAGTGAGGACATAGGAAAACCAGAGACAAGAAAAAGAGTGGCCCATTTCCCTAGGAATATTTTTGCGATAAATCCCACTGTGATTGCCTAACTCAGCGGTTTAGTGGTTTGCAAGGTCTTCACAATTTCTTGAAGAAATCTTCTATGTAAATAATAAAACAGTGACTCTCATTCCATTATTAACACTCACAAGTACAGAATCTGTCGGGGTTTCTCAGATACTCACATTGGCCAATCTCTCCATACTGTATTTTTTAACACCGTACCTCCATTTTCAAATGTTTTGGCATCGGAGCTGAAGCTGTTTGGGCAGAACATCGATCAGGGCAGGTGGTTCATCATCTTTGGAACAACTGGAGCATGTTATCCCAATCTCAAACACGTTGCCCTCTCTATCGATAGTGATTACTTCAAGGTGTTTGCCAGCCTTTGCACCAACAGATCTCCTAAGAGGACAGTCCATCAGCTGAAGAAAATTACAGATCATTTTACTTTACATTTTACTTTACCCATTCAGGAGGCACTGCAGGTGTGTGATGGGGGTTCACTTCATACAGTTCCCAGATTTTCACTTCTGCTTACAGCTTTGCAGGGTTTCTTCCTTGCACAATATTGAACTTAAGTCTGGTACATGGGGCCATGATATGGAGGTGAAAAAAAGCAATTTCATACTTTTTCTGACTCTTGTCATATGAAATACAATGCTGATGTTTAAAGATAAAGTAATAAAATGGAAGTTGTCCATTAGGTGTAAGGAAATCTATGGAATTGCTATTTCCATTTCCTTCTTTGCTGGTTGAACTGCCGCGTATAAGAACATGTGTTTCACTTTTGAGATGCTTCCATTCCTTTTGCTCATTCCAGATGCAGATCGCTGTACCCCATGCCCAGAAGATCAACACCCAAACAGGAACCAAGACCAGTGCATCTCCAAGAAGATCCATTTCCTTTCCTATCGAGAGACACTGGGGTTGGTTTTAACTTCTCTTGCCCTTGCCCTGTCTCTGCTCACAACTGTAGTGCTGGCAATCTTCATTAAACACCGTGACACACCAATTGTCAAAGCCAACAACCGAAACCTCACCTATGTACTCCTCATCTCCCTCCTGTTCTGCTTCTTCTGCTCTTTCCTGTTAATTGGCCGACAAACAACAGTCACCTGTCTTCTCCGACAAACTGCTTTCAGCCTCACCTTCTCTGTTGCTGTTTCTTCCGTGTTGGCAAAAACTGTGACAGTGGTTCTGGCCTTCATGGCCACCAAGCCAGGAAACATGGCAAGAAAACTCTTGGGGAGACAACTGACAAACTCCATTGTCCTGGCCTGTCCCCTCATCCAGGCTGTGATCTGTGCTGTCTGGCTGGTGACCTCTCCGCCATTCCCAAACTTGGACTTCCATGCCTTGGCTGGAGAGGTCATAGTGGAATGTAATGAAGGCTCAGTCACCATGTTTTACGCTGTCCTGGCTTACATGGGTTTCCTGGCTCTCATCAGCTTCACAGTGGCTTTTCTAGCCAGGAAATTGCCTGACAGCTTTAACGAAGCCAAGTTTATCACCTTCAGCATGCTAATGTTTTGCAGTGTGTGGATCTCCTTTGTTCCAACCTACCTGAGCACCAAGGGGAAGACCATGGTGGCCGTGGAGGTCTTCTCCATCCTGGCCTCTGGGGCTGGTCTCCTGGGATGCATCTTTCTCCCCAAATGCTACATTATTGTGCTGAGGCCCCATCTCAACAGCAGGGATCATCTTATATGGAAAAATAATTAAAGGACCTATCACTTTTGGAACATGCCTTGCAGGTCTAGTTCCCTGTGAATTATATCTACAGTGGCAAGAAAGAGTTTGTGAACCCTAACAATAATTACGGAAATTCCATAGTTTAAACACAATAGCCGTTATCAGTCTGAGCCAGTCCTTTTCTAAACATCCAATACAGTTTATATTTACCAATTGCATGTCTTGTGAAATAAAACAATGTATAAATTAGGCATATAATGAGTACTTAAGAGTCAGGAGACATGCAAAACTAATTTTGGGCCACTCTCACCTAGGCGTTCATGACTCAATGATCAGAAAAAGACTGAACAAGAACAGTGTTCATAGGAGGATAGCCAAGAGGAAACCATAGCTCTCTAAAAAGCACATTACTGCCCATCTGAAGTTCGCTAAAGATCACATAGCTGATCCCGAAGACTTCTGGAACAATGTTGTCTGGACAGACGAGTCAAAGGTAGAACTTTTTGGCCTCAATGAGACACTTTATGTTTGGAAAAAAACAAACCCTGAATTCAAACAGAAGAGCCTCATCCCAACTGTCAAACAAGGAGGTGGGAATGTGATGGTTTGGTCCTGCTTTGCTGCCTCAGGAGCTGGACAGCTTTCCATCATTGACACAAGCATAAAGTCTGCAGTGTTTCAGAAGTTTGTAGAGGAGAATGTGAGGTCATCTGTCCATGAGCTGAAGCTGAATCATAAGTGGGTCATTCATGCAACAAGGTGGTGATCCTAAAATACAAGCAGATCTACTAAAGAATGGCTGCAGAAGAAGAAATTCCGTGTTTTAGAATGGCCTAGTCAAACTCCGGACCAAAACACCATCAAAATGTTGTGGCAGGAGGACCTAAGGTGAGCTGTTCATGCAAGGAAGCCCTCAAATGTCACTGAGTTGAAGCACTTCTGTAAGGAGGAATGGGCCAGAATTCCTCAAAACCGATATGAGAGACTGACCAACAGTTACAGGAAATGGTTACTTGAAGTTGGGATATACGAAATACTTACCTTCAGGTTTGGGGGGAGGGTCCACGGGGGGGGAGGTGATCCGTCCCTCCCCCCAGAATCCTACATGGCTGGCTCCGCTCCGCAGCAATTCTGTGGAGCCACCGGCCGGCTCCGCAGTGCCAGCAATACGCCACCATTGCTGTATCGCTGGCTGAGGGGGAATGTCTCCGGATGCAAATGGCATCCAGTACACCATTTGCGACTGTAAAGGTCTTGGATTAAGGTAAATGCAGCTGTAAATGGCTGCATTTAGCTTAAACTAAGACCTTGACACCCGCAAATGGCGTAGTGGACGCCATTTGCGCCCCTGCTTTTTCATGCGATAGGCTACGTAAATATTTGCCTAGCCGTGTGAAAAAGCAGGGACACAAACGTTCTTGTGCAGGGGCCCCTCTATGCTGCCTGCCATTTTCAGAAGGACGGTTCACAAGTTACTGAGGGGATACACGTGTCCTATACTCGCATGTGCTCAACATGCAAAGTCTGTTCTTGCCCAAAATAACAGGGCACCTATTTATTGGCAACTTAGCTGCAGAAGAGAAATCTATCCCTGTGAATTTTATCCCATCCTGCCAAGAAGTAAAAATAATGTTGGTAGTTTCTTTAAACTAGCCCCCGCCCCCCATGCAATGGGATGTAGCACGAACGGAGCTCTGTCCACGTTTCTGAAATCTGGCATGCAGATTTCATGCACTCCTCTCCTAAGAGCCTACGAAGCCTGCGCTTTTCATCCGAAGCTCAGAAATGGTGCAGGGTGTGTGTGTGTAGCCATCGTTTTATTGCCCAGGCTAGTTTATCGAGGCACAAAGGCCCAGGTTTCCAAATCTCAGTTTGGGTTGGTGCCCAAGTCGGAGCAGATATCCTCTGAATCAAGCCATTTTCTGAAGTGCTACATCAGGATCCAAGTGAAACCTTGCGGTCAGTGCAGACCTTTAATAGAATCAGTTGCTGAACACGAAGAACATCAGAGATCAGATACAGTTATGAGAAGACTAAGGGCGTCTCTGCATTAAGGAAAACCCGCAGTCCTACCGTTGTGGAGCCTTTCCGCATTTACCTCGGTCTCCCAGACGGCCACGACGTAATTGCTGAGCGGGGAATTTTTTAATGTTCAGTGTTCCATATGGATGCACGAATCCCCTACTTGCCAGTCCGGGGGGGGGGTCCGCGGGGGGGGAGGCGATCTGTTCCTCCCCCCCTCGATCCTGCGGAGCTGGCCACCAGCTCTGCTTCCTGGCGAATGTCAATACAGCCGTTGCCGTTGCCGTGCCATATCGCTGTAAGTCAGTCTCCAGACACAAATGGCATAGTGGGCACCATTTACGGCCGTAAAGCTGGTAGATTAGCTCAGATGCAGCCATTTATGGCTGCATTTAGGTTAATCTACCAGCTTTATGGCCGCAAATGGCGTCCAGTATGCCATTTGCCTCCCTGTTTTTTGACGTGATAGGCTACGCAAATATTTGCATAGCCTATCGCGTGAATGGGGATGCAAATGGTGTCCAGTACGCCATTTGCATCTGGAAACTGACTTACAGCGTTACGGCATGGCAGTGGCTGCTGGCTGTATCGACATTCGCCAGGGACGCAGAGCAGTCTCCGCAGGATCGAGGCAGCGATGGATCCGACCCGGATGGATTCTGTGGGGAGGTGGAGGTGAGTGCTCTGTTCTGCCATGGGCCCCAGTGGGGTCTGTGGCGGAATTGTCCCCCATCCCCAGTGTTCCATAGATCTCAGTGAACCAGTGCCTCCTAGTGGCTATTGTAATAGCGCACCAATGAATGTACACAGTAGGGACAATCCAGGATATTTAAATGTTTGAATAGCACATTATCTCTGGATCTTTCTAACACGGGAAAAGCAGGAAATACTGCTGGATGTGCCCTGGAGGGTGCCAGCGTCATGAAAACGACCCGCATACCCACCACAAGTGCATGATAAAAGCCTCGTGCGATGGTGCCCTAAGAAGTTGCTCTTTAGGGGAAGTTACAACGAGATTCCGGAAGAAAGGGAGAGTTCCTTTGGCTGACGTCTGTAGACGGTTTTAAAGTTGTGTTGTTTTAAGCTGTGTTGTTCTTTGGTTGGATTTTTATTTTATTTTTTATTTTGTTTTTGGTAAATTGTTTTTAGTTCAAAGTTGTTTTTAGTTATATGTTGTTTATATGTAGTGTCCATAGGTTTTTATGTAAATGGCTTTCAAACGTCGTATATTTTATTTTAATGTTTTAACTTTTATAAACCTCCCAGAGAGCTTCGGCTATGGGGTGGTGTAGAAATGGAATAATAAACAAATTAATTAATTAATTAATTAATAATACCATTTCCTAAGAATTAGAGGCTGAAATGATGGCAGAAACATGGGAAGCTGTTTGAGAAAAACAAGTCCCGTAATATTTCCACAGATAAAATTTGAGTCCTGTAATATTTCCACAGATAAAATTCTCTCAGCTAGGCAGAACTGAACTTTGCTTCCTCAAGACCGATAAGGAAGCTCCCAGACAGCCAACCAGACCAGCCCATCACTGACTATGCTGACAGGCGGAGGCTCTGCAGGGTCTCAGAGAGAGGTCCTGCCCAGCTCTACCTGGAGATCCGGGGGATCTAACAGGGACCTTTGGCATGCAAAGCAGGGGCTTTATCACAGACCTATGGTCCTTCCCCTATACAATTAATGTAAGATTCCTCATCTGATGGTTCTGGATGTAACATCACGTTTCCTACTGTCAACACTGTGGGGAGTGAGGTGGAAACCATGGGGCCTGGCTTCATACCGTAGGGGGCTTGGTTTAGGAGAAAAGTGTTGACCCCACACTAGCGTGTGGTGCCCCGAGCCCACCATGATCCATGTCCTCTGACAGGAAGTGGAGGAAAAGCTAATCTATCTATCTATCTATCTATCTATCTATCTATCTATCTATCTATCTATCATTCTATCTATCTATCTATCTATCTATCTATCTATCATCTATCTATCATCTATCTATCTATCTATCTATCTATCTATCTATCTATCTATCATCTATCTATCACTAGGATTTATTTAACAAGCAGGAAAATGGATACACCATTTAAAGGCTTTAAACAATAGCACTGAGGGGATAGAGTATGATTCTTGTATGGTGCACAAAGGTCAGGTTATTTCTTAAGAACTGTCTCTAGGTCTCCAGTCGAGGACCCAGAGGTAGCTGAACCATCTCCGGGAAGGAGAGGATGCTACTTCGGCTGGTGCTGCCCTTCCCAGTCATTCCTTAGCCCCACGAGGGCCTCTCTTCCCCCTCTCTCCCTGCCCCCCATTCCCTCAGGGACCTCCTTCACAATCTCGTTCTCCTTTTGTTCCTAAAACAAAACTCACCTGGCTGAAAAAATGGTTGAACGCAGGGGATTCAGTTGGGGGCAGCACTGCAGAGTGAAAAAGGGGCTGCCTGAAAATAGCAGCATGGGAAGCTGCCTGACACCGAGTCGGGCCCTTGGCCCACACCACTCAGCATCGTCCGCTCCAGCCTTCCCATCCTGGTGCCCTCCAGGTGTTTTGGCTTCAGCCCCAATCAGCCCCACTCAACATGGCCAAGGGTCAAGAATGCTGCGAGCTGATATCCAAACCCTCTGGAATGGCCCAGATTGGGGAAGAATGGAATACATGCAGCTATCTCCACTGACTGGCAGTGGCTTTCCAGTCCCAATCCTACCTGGAGATGCTGTGGATCACACCTGGGGCCATCTGCATGAACGGTGCCTGGTCCCCCACTGACCATGGTCCCCCAGAATCCATGCCCTTCCATGGGGGCTGGGGTTGTGCCTGATCATTTGGTGCCTGGTCCTTTCCGGCTAAGATCTAATTCCCCTGCTGAGGCCTGTAAAATCAGCTCTCATTCCATTTCTGTTTGTGTCTGACCTAGGAGGGCAACTTTCTCTGTGCCACTGTGGATTTGGCTACTGCTGTTGCTGTTTTGGCCCCTGCCTGAGGCCACCCAAGGTTGCTGAGGGCCAAGTGCCTCTCGAACAAGAATTATGACCTGAACAAAGATTATTACAGGCCATGTTTTAAAGTGCATACATTTGGGAGCCAAGCCATTTAGGACGCTGAAAGTATGTACTGGCATCGAGAACTACACTGGGAGCAAATCACCCTGGCCATGCCTTGTTTTCTTAAGCTTAGAAATTACACCCAGAGTGAGGGACCCAGAGCCATCCCAAGACCATTTCCTGCCCGAGAGAGAACAGTGAATGGCACACGCACACTTACACACCTAACACGCACCCCCCAACACACTCAATACGCACCTGTAGCAGAACATCCCACAAAATCATCTCTCTCAGTGTAAAACTAAAAGAATCAGAACACATTGGGAAGTAACGATGTGTTGTCCTTTCCTGACACCCCAAAGTAGTGGCTGTCTCACTCTCCCAGGTGGTAGGATGGATCCCGGTGGGACAGGACCTTTTCAGTGGTGGCACCATGATGGTTGTAAACATTCCCTCAAATGTTTGGTTGGTTCCTACTCTATTTGAAAAGGATCGTGGGAATATTATTAATAATAATAATACTTCAAGTCTTCTAAGTGCCCCACAAGCATTAGAGAGCCAGTGTGGGGTGGTAGTCAGAGTTTTGGAATGGGACCTGGGAGATCCGGGTTCTAATCCTTGCTTGGCCAGGAACCTCATTGGGTAACTTTAGGCCAGTCACTGACTCTCAGCCTAAACTACCTCACAGGGTTCTTGAGGTAAACAAAATGGAGGGGAAGAGGACAATGTGAGCCGCCTTGTGTTCCTAGCAAGAGAAAAGAAAAGGAACGATATAAATGTAGTAGTACTACTACTACTACTAGTAGTAACAACAACAACAACAATTTCTCATGGTAATTTTAACACAACCCTGTAAGGTCAGTATTATTATTGCCCATATTGCAGATGAGGGGACTGAGGCTGAGGCGTGGGGGTGGGGGGACTTGCCTAAGGCCACCAAGTGAGTTCATGGCAGTGGTGAGACTTGAACCAGGGACTTCCTGATTTGTAGCTACACGTGCCTTTGATTTGATAGGGTTCTTTCCTCTCTGGGATATGAATGGAGTTGTCTGATTCTGTTGGGATTTGTGCACATTACAGATGTGGCCTGCAATCACCTTTCAGTTCGTCATTCTTGATCAAGTGGCGCTTGGTCCTCAGCATCCCCTGGGTGGCCTCGGGCAGGGGCCAGAACAGCACCGGCTGCCAAATCAGAGGCACAGAGAGAATTTCCCTCCTACATCAGAGACAAGCGGAAGCTGAAAAAGACCCAACTGCACAGGCCCAGCAGGGGAATTAGATCTTAGCCAGAAAGGACCAGACACCGAGTGACCAGACACCACCCAGGCTGACATGGAAGGGCTCAGAGCATATTTACATTAAGCACATTTTGTCCGGGATTTCTTTGTTATTGACTCGCTAGGTGGAAATCCATGGGGGACTCCTCAAGAATTACTGTCATTTTGATAATTCCAGGGTAGTGCAACAATCACAGCCCCAGAATGCTGGGCTCCCTTCACACCGCTGAGCGGGGGGGAAACGACAGTTGGTGTCAATCTTTGCTTCGCTGTGGGCCAGTTGGTTGTTGTTGTTTATTCAGTCAGTCGCTTCCGACTCTTCGTAACTTCATGGACCAGCCCACGCCAGAGCTTCCTGTCAGCCGTCGCCACCCCCAGCTCCCCCAAGGTTGAGTCCGTCACCTCCAGAATATCATCCATCTATCTTGCCCTTGGTCAGCCCCTCTGCCTTTTGCCTTCCACTTTCCCTAGCATCAGCATCTTCTCCAGGGTATCCTGTCTTCTCATGATGTGGCCGAAGTACTTCAGTTTTGCCTTTAATATCCTTCCTGCAAGTGAGCACTCTGGCTTGATTTCCTGGAGTATGGACTGGTTTGATCTTCTTGCAGTCCAAAGCACTCTCAGGATTTTCCTCCAGCACCACAGTTCAAAAGCATCTATCTTCCTTCGCTCAGCCTTCCTTACAGTCCAGCTCTCGCAGTCATTGGTTACTATGGGGAAGACCATTGCTTTAACTATACGGACCTTTGTTGTCAGTGTGATGTCTCTGCTCTTCACTATTTTATCAAGATTTGTCATTGCTGTCCTCCCAAGAAGTGAACGTCTTCTGATTTCCTGGCTGCAGTCAGCATCTGCAGTAATCTTTGCGCCTAGAAAGACAAAGTCTGTCACTGCCTCCACGTTTTCTCCCTCTATTTGCCAGTTATCAATCAAGCTGGTTGCCATAATCTTGGTTTTTTTGAGGTTGAACTGCAACCCAGCTTTTGCACTTCCTTCTTTCACCTTGGTCATGAGGTTCCTCAGCTCCTCCTCGCTTTCAGCCATCAAAGCAGTATCATCTGCATATTGGAGATTGTTAATGTTTCTTCCAGCGATTTTAACTCCAGCCTGGTATCCTGGTATTTAGAGGGAAAGGCAGGCGGAATGGGCAGAATGGGGCATTGGTCCAGGAAGTCTCCTCAGAAGTAACTCCCTTTGTGGTCAATGAGGCTTGTTCCTGAGATTGCCATTAAGGGGAGTAGATCCTGGAAGGGGGAGCCTCTCCTATTGGCTGAGCAGTCTGCCAACCAATACGAGACACTAAGAGACTGCCAACCTGCCAGTCTGATGTCGTTTACTGCCAGTCCCCCCAGCCCACCCAGAAGTACGTTTCTGTCAGCGACTTATAACAATGAAGTGCACTCCTTTGTGGGCCCTGTGTGGAGCCCTGCCAATTCCATGAAAACTCTGGTATTCCTTCATTTGCTTCACCCTTCCATTGTCGTGGAAACATGGCCCACGTGGGGATTACAAGTAGGAATGTACGAAAGTCACTTACCTTTTTGCGGAATTGATTCGTGGTGGGGGGAAGGCACTCCTTCCCTCCCCCTGGAATCCTCCCCGCGGGGGAGGTGATCCATAGGCTATTTACGTAGGCTAAAATGGTGAATCAAAAAGGGACGCAAATAGCACCCACTACGCTATTTGCGTTCCCCTTTTTTTTGCCATTTTATCTTACATAAATATTTACGTAAGATAAATGGGCGAAAAATAGGGAACGCAAATGGCAGCTGCTGTAGCCGCTGCCATCTGCGTATGCTGGGTTTTTTTTTGGGGGGGGGTTAGCCGTGATAGGCTATGTAAATTCTTATGTAGCCTATCACGGCTGCCTGGCTGGATGAAAATGGCGGCCGCTATAGCGGCCGCCATTTGCGTCCACAGCAGCCTGTCCGTGGCCGGAAATCTGGCTGCGGATGGGCCAGAGCCAGCTGTTGAGGATTCCAGGGGGAAGACTGGATCGCCTCCCCCTGCATCGAGGATTCCAGGGGGAGGGACGGAGCTCCTCCCCCCCACCACGAACGATTCTGTGAAAAGGTAAGTCAGTTTCGTACATCCCTAGTGATGATTCAAAGCCAACATAGATTTGTCAAGAACAAATCGTGCCAGATTAATCTGATTTTTTTTATCAAGTAATGTTCCTTGTGGTGGACTGTGGGAATGTTGTGGACATAATACACCTCAACTGCAGCAAAGCTTTCAACAAAGTGCCCCTTGATATCCTGATGAGCAAACTAGCACAAAGTCGGTTAGATGAAACAACGATCAGGTGGCTCCACAGTTGGCTACAGAATCGGACTAAAGAGTGCTTATCAATGGGACCTTCTCCAACTGGGGAGAGGTAAGAAGCGGGGTACCGCAGGGCTCAGTCCTGGGCCCAGTGCTCTTCAACATTTGTATTAATGACTTGGATGAGGAGGTGCAGGGAATACTGATCACATTTGCAGTTGACTAGGGATGTACAAAACACTTACCTGCATCCGCGGTGGGGGGGGCACTCCGTCCCTCCCCCTGAAATCCTCCCTGGCTGGCTCCACTCCACGGTGACTCCGCAGAGCCACAGGCCGGGGCCCCCTGCAGCTGGACATCCTGCCGCTGCTGGGCTGCGCAGGGATAGAAATGGCGGCCTCCGTAGCTGCCGCCATTTGCGTCCCTGTCTTTTGCTGTGATAGGCTATGTATATATTTACGTAGCCTATCACGGCCTCCGCAGGGATGCAAATGGTGTCCCTGTGTTGCACAAAATGCTAGTTTCGCCCCCTGGAGGCTAGTCCAATTTGCCCCAAAGAGGAGTGTCAACTTCCAGCTGGGTCCAGCTCGATTTTATTGTTTGCAAACAGTTCGACAAAGGAGCTCACGCTCAAAAGCAGAGTCAACCCCCGGCAACCCCCGCGCTACAGTTTTATCACTTAGCTTGCATTCCTCAGCCAGCGTGTTACTTTTGATTTGTTGCCAGAGGTTTGCTTAGCAACCTTATCTTAGGGTTACTGTCCGCTCATTCCAGGCATGCACAGCTCTTACAATGCTACGTGCTGCTTAAGGCACATACAGTGGCTTTTAGGTTACATTTTTACTACAATTCCCCCCTCAAGATGCTTTCTTCTTATAACACTTAGTCTATTTCAGCCATCGCTAATCTCTGGTAATGTACAAACATTTCCCTGCTGACTACAGATTCTACTGTACGTTTGACTAGGGCTATAATGCAGGGAAGTATGCAGGGTAATAAGCACAAAATTAGCATAACTAAGCAGAATATCATAAATCCAGTCTTCAACCAGCGAAAGTCTGGCAACCATGAAGTCAGCCAGTCAGTACTCCACCCGTTCCAGGTTTGTACTGGGACATGAGTTATTTTTCTAATTTTGGTTGCAATATCCCTAAGGATATCGCCATTGTCATCAATCTGCAAGCAGCAGTCTGTCCAATTAAACTTCTGACAAAGGCCCCCCTCTGCTGCTAACACGTAATCAAGTCCCTTCCGATTTTGGGTGACAGCATTGCGGAGTTCAGTTAGCTGTGTGGCTGCTAAATCTATGGCCCTTGCAGTCTCGTTTGCAAAGATTTCCACTATTGCCTGAAGCCGAATTATGCGGTTAGTAAGGTACGTGGGTTCTCTCCCCACCACGTTGGGTTCCCAAGTGGCAGGCCCATAATACCTTATTATCCTTTCTGCCGGCCACTCATCATTTCCCCATCTTTGTGTAGCAGACAAGTCTTCCATGCTCAGGGATCTTTTATCTATTCCGTATAGTCGGTGCAGTACTGAGGCCCTTTGAGGCAACAGCGTGAATGGGGGCCTTAATATCCCAGGATAACACATGCCAGTCCAGTTGGTGGGCAACTGGGTGTATGTGTGAGTCCCACAGATCCAATAATGGCCAGTCAAAGCAGGCCAAGACTTGTCTGCTAGGCCATATTTTTGGGGATCCAAATACTGATTATAATATCCCAAATATAGGGTTGAATCTCCACGCGGGCTGAGAGTTCCATTCATATAGCATGCTCTAGCATTTTGATCTTTTGTCTGGTTTCGAATGCAATAGAACAAGGATTGTGAGCTACTATGAGGGATTGACCACAACACACATTTGTGGCCACCTATCACCCTTGAAACCTCGGGCCGAAGGGTGATGTAATCTGCATATCCTGCACAAAAAGTTCTCTTCGAGGTGTGGTTGTTGTGCCATGCACCTCCCTTTACTATATAATTCCTGCAGCTGCTATTTCCTACAAAGTGTGTATGTGTGTCAGACCTGTTTTGCATGAAGCACCATTCTCCTAATTGGGGCCGTACTTCCCATGATGGAGTTTGACTTAAGATAAAATCATCTTCCCAAGTAACATTTGTTTGTTTATGTATTCTATAATCGGTGTGTACTAATTCAGTCAGGTTCAGAGGATGAGGGATCCATGTGCTTACCTTTCCCTCATTCTCGGCCTGTATGCAGACCCAGCAGTTCGAGAGGTTCAAGTATCTGGCTACAGCTTCGGCTAGAAACAGCATGCTGTTTTCTCCTACAGCTAGATTTAGCCTTAGGATTATTACTAACAGACACAGCTGCTGCATACTTAATCTTTGGTCCTTGTTTTACATAATCTTAATTTCAGTTCTGAAATAGGATAACTATGCCAGTTGTCTTTATCCCACTGCTTGCAGGCTTCTTCTTCTGAGAGGAGGTCAGCTTCCGGAGTGACCACGCCCTGGGAGCTGGTGTCCTCACCTTGGTTATACCTTTTTATCCTGGAACAGTGAGTCCACCTGTCATTTCCTCTGAGCTTGACAGCTGTATGGGTTACCAACAACACCTGGTATGGTCCCTCCCACCTCTCAGTTAGGGGGCCCTTTTTGCACTTTTGGAGCAGCACCTGGTCCCCCGGCTGGAAGTTGTGGATCGGAGCATCCAGCGGTAGGCTCTGGAATGGTGCAGCAAACCTGTGAAGGGATGACAAAACAGACTGCAAGGCAATAACATGTTCTCCAATTTCAGTTTTTCCCAAATCGACAGTGACTTGTTCCCTCCACCCTGCTGGCAGAACCCTAGGAGGCATTCCAAACATTAATTCAAAAGGTGACAATTTTATCCCTCTACGTGGAGTGCTACGAATGCGAGTTAAAGCCAGTGGGAGCGCCTGGGGCCACTTTAAGTGGGTCTCAATGCAAATTTTTGTTATCATTGTCTTTAATGTCCTATTCATGCGCTCCACCTGACCTGAACTCTGAGGCCTCCATGAGGTATGGAGTCTCCATTTAATGCCTAAAGCTTTAGACACTTCTTGCACTATCTTTCCCACAAAGTGGCTCCCTTGATCTGACTCAATAGACTCAGGCAACAGGAACCGGGGTATCAGTTCCTGGAGCAGGAAGCGTGCCACTGTTGATGCTGTAGCTGTCCTTGTAGGGTAGGCCTCTACCCATCCCGTTAGCTGGTCCACCAGTACCAATAAATATTGGTGTCGGCCTGACCTTGGAAGCTCTGCGAAGTCAATCTGCCAGGCCTGCCCAGGGTAGTGCACCCACTGTCATCCTCCCATTGGCGGTGGCACTCAGGCCCCTTTTGGATTTACCTTCTGGAAGGTGGGGCATCTTGCTGCGACTCGTTGGGCTTCTACATACAATCCCGGTTCCACAACCTGTCGAACTAGTAAGTCTCCCATTGCGGAGCCTCCCATGTGGGTCTTCGCATGAAGTTGTTTTACCACTTCTTCTGCCAGCCATCGGGGTAGCATGACTTTTCCTCCTGGGACTATCCACCACCCTTGGGGATTTTTTGTGGCCTTGTTTTCCTCAGCAGCTTTGTCATCAGCCGGGGTGTATTTTGCTTTATAGTCTTCCAAGCAGAGGGGTATCTCATGGGCTAAGCCTTGAAACACTACTTCTTCCATCTGCGCTGCTTCTTTGGCTGCCATGTCGGCCTTCGCATTTCCCCTTCTCTGGTGCTCATCTGTGGCTCTGCCATGCACTTTTACGTGCACCACGGCTACCTCCTTTGGCAGTTGGAGAGCCTCCAGTAGTGCCACAATCTGCGGTCCATTTGCAATCTTCTGTCCAGAGGCTGTGATGAACCCACGTTCTTTCCACAGTAGTCCATGGGCATGTACGGTGGCAAAGGCATAGCGTGAGTCTGTGAATATGTTCACTCTTTTATCCTTCCCCAATTCTAGTGCACGTGTCAAGGCAGTGAGTTCTGCTGCTTGCGCTGACCAACTTGCGGGGAGTTTCTCTTTCCACATAGTTTCAGTCAGCGTTACCACGGTGCATGCTGTATGTCGTGTGCCATCGATTACATTGCTTGAGCCATCTACAAAGAACTCTTCTTCTGGATTTTCAAGCGGGTCATCTGTCAAGTCGGGTCGAATCAATACTGTTTGAGTTAACACTTCCAGACAATCATGACATGGGGTCCTGGTTCTGGCAGAAGGGTGGCTGGATTCAGGGCTGTGGTATGCTTATAGGTGAGGCCTGGATTAGATAACAAAAAGATCTCATATCTAGATTGTCTGGAAGGGTTTAAGAACTTTCCTCCCTCTGCTCCAAGGATTTGGGGCACGCCATGTGGGGTGTGTATCTCCATGTTAGCTCCCATGACAATCTTTTGTGCCTCCTCTACAAGGGTAGCAGTGGCCGCAACGGCTCTCAGACATGCTGGCCACCCTTTTGCTACAGGGTCCAGGACCTTGGTGTAATAGCCCACAGGCCTCCATGTCGGGCCCACTGGTTGAGTCAAGACTCCCAAGGCAACTCCCTTGTTCTCATGCACGTACAGTCTATAGGGCTTGCGCCCATTTGGAATCATGAGTGTTGGAGGTTGTGAGAGGGCAGTCTTCAATAGTTCAAAGGCATGCTGATTTTCTTTGGTCCATTTCCAACTTGCGAGGCCCTCTTTGGTAAGAGACTCATACAGGGGCCTAGCCTTTCCCCCATAATCAGGAATCCACATTCTGCAAAACCCTGTCAGACCCAGAAAGGCTCGTAGCTCCTTTGGGCTTTTAGGAGCAGGCATATTTTGTATAGCTTGAATTCGATCTTTGCTCAGGGCTCATGTTCCCATTTCAATTTCATAGCCTAAGAAAGTGACCTTTGGTTGGCATATTTGAGCCTTCTCTCATGATACTTTGTACCCCCTTTCTCCCAAGGTGTTCAGCAAGGAGTCTGTTGCTCTCTTCCCCGTTTGCATGCTAGGGCTCGCTATCAACAGGTCATCAACATATTGCAACAGCGCCACCTCCTGGTGCTTGTCTCTCCACTGCTCCAAATCCTTCTGCAATGCTAATCCAAAAATGTGGGGGGCTGAAACGAGCCCTTGGGGCAACACAGCCCATAACAATTGAGTTTTATGATAAGTATCTGGGTCTTCCCATTCGAATACAAATATTTTCTGGCTGTCTTTGTGCAGTGGGATAGAGAAGAAAGCATCTTTTAAATCTAGGATGGAAAACACCCTTGCATTTGCTGGGACTTGGGTCAAAATGGTGTGGGGCTTCGGAACCAGGGGATGATCCACTAAAACTTTCTTGTTTATGGCTCTCAGGTCTTGCACCAGCCTGTAGGAGGTGCTGTTTGGTTTGAGCAACCCCAATATTGGGGTGTTAAAGGGGGATGAGCCCTCTACTAGCCAGCCATACTTCTTAAACTTTTCAATAAGGGGTTTTAAGCCTGCACGAGTAGCTCTCTTCAAAGGATACTGTTTCACACACACAGGCAGCTCTCCCTCCTTTAGGGGAATTTTGATTGGTGTTACATACTTTGCCCGAGCTGGGGTTCCACCTGCCCATACACACGGGTCAACATTCTCTAAGAGCTCAATCCCCTTGGCCTTTGACACAGTTTCAGTTGCCTGGAGGGCCATCTGGTAATTTGAGCTCTGCTTCACTGGTAGCTGTACTACAATCTGATCCCCACGAAAGAAGATCTCAGCTTGCAGCTTCGTCAGCAAGTCCCACCCCAGAAGGGCAACCGGACATGTGGGCAAGACCACAAAGGCATGTTCTAGTCTATTGTCTCCGATCTTTGTGAGGAGGGGCTCACATACAGGCAATCTAGGCTTTCTTCCTTCAATTCCTTCTATTGTCACGTGTCGTCCTCTTTCTTTGGCGAGGGGGGGTTTTGCAGGGATCATGGAAAAGGTGGCTCCAGTATCTACCAGAGCCTCATAGTCTCTGCCACCGACCCTTATCTTTACCATGGGATCTTCCCGAGTACTTACTCGTAGGGTGGTGGCTTTAGATCCCGGTCTCCTTCAGCTACATTCCTCAGAGAAGTCTGCTCTCAATTGGCTCCCCTCCCCCTGGCTCTTCTCTCTCTGCCTTCTCAGTGGGCAGTCCTTCTTCCAGTGTCCCTTCTCTCGGCAATATGCACATTCGTCAAACCTCGGGCGGCCCTTTCCCTTCTTCTGCCCCCCCTCTTGCCTCTGCTGAGGCTCTATGCATCCTGAGCTGCCACTCAAGGCGGCTGCTAGCATCCCAAGCTGCTTTTCGCCGCGTTTTGTCTCCCTTCTTTCTGTTACTTGCTTTCGGTTGCCATACACTTTATATGCAATCTCTACCAACTCGGAGAGTGGCTTGCCCATGGCTCCTTCAGCTTTCTGCAGCTTCTTTCTTATATCTGGTGCTGCTTGCCCTATGAACATTGTATTTACCATGTGCTGGTTTTCTGAGGCTTCAGGATCTAGGTCACTAAACTTCCTAAATGCATCAAACAACCGTCCTAGGAACACAGAGGGATTTTCATCCTTCTCTTGGCGGACTTCATACAACTTTGAAAAGTTAGTCACACGTGGCACAGCCCTCCCCAATGCCTCCGCTATTATTCCCAAATAGTCCTGACTCTGCTCTCGGTCCCTGGGGTCATTGGGACGCCACTCAGGGTCTACTTGGGGGCATAATTCATGGGGGTCCCTAGTAGTTCCTGCTACTCGCTCCTCAGAGATCCTATTAGCGGTGCCTTGCACTAGGCGCCTTTCCTCAGATGTTAGTAGGGTTTGCAACATCATCTGCACATCTGCCCATGTGGGACGATGCGTCTGCCTCACAGATCGAAATAAACTTTGCATCTTATCAGGGTCTTCTCTAAAGGAAGGATTCTGATTTTTCCAATTGAACAGATCAGCGGTGCTGAAGGGCACATATACAAATGCAGTCTGCCCCTCCCCTGTCATTACCTCTCGCATCAGGCACTGGTATTTAGGGTGCTGGTTTCGGGTAGCCCTAGGCTCAGCCAGAGGAGAAAAATGTATTGCTAACTGGGATGGATCCCGCAGGGGTCTTGGTGAGCCAGGTTGGGCCACTTGTCTTGGGACTTGGTCAGAAGAGGAGTCGGCAGGGCACGAGGGAGTCACGTTATACTCTCCATCATAGCGTGGTGGTTGAGAGAGACTTTGCGATGTGGACCCGGCTGGCCGGGGTTGAGAGGCTGTGGCCACCGTTGGGGTACTTTCTACTGGAGGTTGAGGCGGAATTGCACGATCACTATCCTGCCCCCTCAAACCTTGCGCCAAGTCTATCTCGTCTTCTCCCTCTAAGATTGGCTTTCCCTTCCCTCCCTTCTTTCTCCGAGGGTCTGCAGCCAGCATTTGTTTGCACATCTCTCCTTTGCATTGTTTCACCCAGGAAAGGTTGCTCAAAGCGCAACTCAGCCATGAGTCTATGTAGGGATACTGATCCCAGTGCCCATCATTTACAACAATAACGTGCACTTTTCTAATTGTGGCCTCATTAAAGGAGCCGATATCTGGCCAGTTGACTCCAAATGATGGCCATTCCAATTGACAGAGTGTAACCAGCTTGCCTTTCGACATCTTAGTGCCATAATTATCTTTGACTTTGCTAAAGTTCTTTAGCATGCATCCCAAGGGAGTGGCAGAGCTTTCTAAATGGGAGCTACCCGCCCCCATTGTGCCTACCTCTATTTGAAACCATACACGGAGCCTGACAAACCTCCGACACTTACACGGAGTCTAACAAACCTCAGACGTTTACACAGAGTCTGACAAACCTCAGACGCTTACACAGAGTCTGACAAACCTCAGACACTCCAAAGGCAACTCAAACAGAAAGACAGAAGGGAAATCAAGTACTTACTCTGCCCAACACCCTAGTGCCGTCTCTTCAGACCCGTTCAGCCTGGTTGACTCAATCAATGGAGTCCACGCCTTTAGCCTCCTGGGTGTCCCGACCCCCGTTCTCTGGTGCCGTGGCAGACCTCAAAGGCGGTCCGGCGTGCCCCACAGGCACCTTTGCCGGTTCTGTCGTTTGACCCCAGGGTGGTCCAAGGGACTCCTGACTGCTCACCAGTTTGTTGCACAAAATGCTAGTTTCGCCCCCTGGAGGCTAGTCCAATTTGCCCCAAAGAGGAGAGTCAACTTCAGGTTGGGTCTAACTCGATTTTATTGTTTGCAAACAGTTCGACAAAGGAGCTCACGCTCAAAAGCAGAGTCGACCCCCGGCAACCCCCGCGCTACAGTTTTATAGCTTAGCTTGCATTCCTCAGCCAGCATGTTACTTTTGATTGGTTGCCAGAGATTTGCTTAGCAACCTTATCTTAGGGTTACTGTCCACTCATTCCAGGCATGCGCAGCTCTTACAATGCTACGTGCTGCTTAAGGCACATACAATGGCTTTTAGGTTACATTTTTACTACACCTGCATTAGCCGTAATAGGATACGTAAATACTTACATAGCTTATCACGGCCATTCATGGGAAGGCGAATGGCAGACGCAGATGCAGATGCCATTCGCAGAGCACTGGACGGCCGCAAACAGGTAGGCTCCGTTCTGGGCCCATTTCGGGGGGTGGCAAGGGGAGTTGCTTCATTCCGCCACGGATTCCGGGGGGCCGAATGAACTGGAATTCAGCCTGCCTGGAATCCGTGGTGGAATTCTCCAACACCCCTAGAGATGACACAAAATTGGGAGGGATAGCAAACACCCTGGAAGACAGAAACAGAATTGAAAGTGATCTTGATAGGCTGGAGCGCTGGGCAGAAATCAACAGAATGCCATTTAATAGGGATAAATGCCAAGTTCTGCACCTAGGAAAAAGAAACCAAATGCACAGTTACAAGATGGGGGATACGTGGCTCAACCACACTACAAGCAAGAAGGATCTTGGAATGGTTGTCTATCACAAGCTGAATATGAGCCAACAATGGTCTCAATGGTCTTATAGAATCATAGAATCATAGAATAGTCGGGTCGGAAGGGGCCTACAGGACCATCGAGTCCAACCCCCTGCTCAGTGCAGGCTTACAAGTCAGAGCATCCCTGACAGATGGCTGTCCAGCCTCATCTTGAATGCCTCCAGTGTGGGAGAGCCCATCACCTCCCTAGGTAATTGGTTCCATTGTCATCTTGCTCTAACAGTCAGGACATTTTTCCTGATGTTCAGCCAGAATCTGGCTTCCTGTCACTTGAGCCCATTATTCCGTGTCCTGTATTCTGGGATGATGGAGAAGAGATGCTGGCCTTCCTCTCTGTGACAACCTTTCAAGTACTTGAAGAGCACTATCCTATCTCCCCTCAGTCTTCTCTTCTCAAGGCTAAACATGCCCAGTTCTTTCAGTCTCTCTTCATAGGGCTTTGTTTCCAGTCCCCTGATCATCTTTGTTGCCCTCCTCTGAACCCTCTCCAGTTTGTCTGCATCCTTCTTAAAATGTGGTGCCCAGAACTGGACACAGTACTCCAGATGAGGCCTAACCAGTGCTGAGTAGAGGGGAATGAGTACTTCCTGGGATTTGGAAGCTACGCTTCTATTAATGCAACCCAAGATGGCATTGGCCTTTTTTGCAGCCACATCAGATGGTTGGCTCATATTCAGCTTGTGACTGACAGCAATGCCAAGATCCTTCTCACTTGTAGTGTTCTTGAGCCACGTATCTTCTTTTTCCTAGGTGCAGAACTTGGCATTTGTCCCTATTAAATGTCATTCTGTTGTTTTCTGCCCAGTAGGGATGTACGAATCACTTACCTGTTCTGGTCGAGGCATCCGCTGGAGGGGGAAGACACTCCATCCCTCCCCCCAAGAATCCTCGACAGCCGGCTCCGCTCCGCGGGGATTTCGCTGAGCCGCCGGCCGGCTCCGCCAGCAGCCGGACATCCGGGCACTGGCTAGCAGGGACACAAATGTCAGCTGCCATAGCCGCCACCATTTGCTTCCCTGTATTCAGCCATGATAGGCTATGTAAAGACTTATGTAGCCTATCATGGCTGGGTTAAAAAAAACAACAACTGAAATTGAGGTATATTATGTCCACAGCATTCCCACAGTCCACAAGGGAGGTTACCTGATCAAAAAAAAAAAAAAAAGAGATCAGATTCATCTGGTAGGATTTGTTCTTGACAAATACATGTCGGCTTTGAGTAATCACTGCATTGTTTTCTTTCTTTCTTTTGAATCTATATTTATTTTATTTTTATAAATGAAATAAACAATACCAACAAATAATCGGAATCTTCAGTTTCCAACAATACAATATTCTGAGGGGGGGGGAGAGAGCAAAAGAAGAAGGGAAAAAAAGAAGAAGAAAAAGATTATATCTCAAAGCAAACCAAATATCCAAATATAAACCCACTTGCAGGTTATACCTATACAGCACTCTTCCAAACATTGCAGGTATTATTAAATCTTCAATCCCCTGCACCACCAATGATGAACCTTATCTTTCAGTGTAATAACTTCAGTCTTATAGCAAGGGAACGGGTTCAAACAATCCATTTCCATTGTCTGTATATTACCATTCAATTAACATGGTAATTGAACAAGTTTTGAACAACTTTCACCCAGGCTTGAATCTGCCATTTTGAGCAAGATCATTGAGCGGGTGGTGGTGTTTTAGTTGAAGGCACACTTGGAAGAAGCTGATTATCTAAACCCATCTCAATCGGGCTTCAGGCCTGGGCATGGGACAGAAACAGCCTTGGTCACTTTGGTGGATGATATGAGGAGGGCTTTGGATAGGGATGAATGCTCCTTCCTTGTTCTCCTTGACCTCTCAGCGGCTTTTGATACCATTGACCACGGTATCCTCCTGGACCGCCTGGAGGGGTTGGGCATTGGAGACACTGTATTATGGTGGTTCCAGTCCTTCCTCTCCGGCAGGTACCAGAGGGTAGCACTGGGAGAGGAGGTGTCGGACCCGTGGCCACTCACGTGTGGGTTGCCATGGGGTTCCATCCTCTCCCCGATTCTATTTAACATCTATGTGAAGCCGCTGAGGGCTATCATCAGGAGTTTTGGGGTGCGGTGTCATCAATATGCGGATGACACACAGCTCTACCTCTTGTTCAAATCTTGACCAGGGTTGGCCGTAGAATCCCTGTCCAAATGTCTGGAGATGGTGAGTGGCTGGATGGGGAGGAATAAGCTGAAGCTGAACCTTGACAAGACCGAGGTACTTTTGGTGGGAGACAAGAGAAGGTTGGGGGATGCTGACCCGGTGTTGAATGGGTATGGCTACCGTTGAAAGACCAGGTCTGCAGCCTGGGGGTAATTTCAGATTCCCAGCTGTCCATGGAGGCTCATGGGTCAGCCATGAGCTGGACAGCATTGTATCAACTCCCTCTGATATGGCAGCTGTGCCACTACCTTCCCAACCATCTGCTCCCATAGGTAGTACTTGCCCTGGTCGCCTCTCATCTGGTGCAGAACGCAGCGGCTCACTTGAGTAAAGGCAGCCGCCAACGTGATCACATCACTCCAGTGCTGAAGGAGTTGCACTGGGTACCAGTTGTTTTCTGGGCCAAATTCAAGGTGTTGGTTTTGACCTTTAAAACTCTATACAGTTCCAGCTAGGGATGTCAGAGAATTCTGCCACGGATCTCAGGGAGGCCGAATGCCAGCGCATTTGGCCCCCCGAAATCGGTGGTGGAACGATCTGCCCCCCAACTCCCCCCCGGGACGGGACTTACCTTGGGTGGATCTTCCTGGCGGCTGCGGCAGCGGCGGTTCGGCAGTTCAGCGGTGGCGGCTGTGGCAGCCGATCTTCTGACCGGCTGCCGCCGCCGCCATTTCCAGTTAAAAAAACAAAAACAAAAAAAAGTGATAGGCTACGTGATGTGATGTGATGTGACATGATAGGTCTATCACAGGGGAGTTTTTGTTTTTTGTTTTTCTTTTGAAGTTCACGGCCGGGGAGACGGGGCGCTTCTCCCCGGCCTGAATTTCGGCTGGGCGAGGCGGGAAGCCTCCCCCCCGGCCTGAATTTCGGCCAGGCGAGGAGGGAAGCCTCCCCCCCCAGCCTGAACTTTGGGGTGAGCAGCGAAGCACCTCCCCCCCACCGCCAAGCAAGCTGTGAGACCAGGTAAGTGACTTTCGTGCACCCCTAATTAAGATTGCCGGGAGAATTATCAACAACCTCCGATATGCAGACGATACCACCCTAATGGCAGAAAGTGAAGAGGATCTCAAGAGCCTCTTGTTGAGGGTGAAAGTGGAGAGTGCAAAAGCTGGTTTGAAACTCAACATTCAAAAAACAAAGATCATGGCATCTGGCCCCATTACTTCCTGGCATATAGAAGGGGAAGAAATGGAAGAAGTGACAGATTTTACTTTCTTGGGCTCCAACATCACCGCAGACGGTGACTGTAGCCATGACAGTAAAAGACGCTTGCTCCTTGGGAGGAAAGCTATGGCCAACCTAGACAGCATAGTAAGAAGCAGAGATATCACCTTGCCGACAAGGTCTGTCTAATCAAAGCTATGGTTTTCCCAGTAGTAATGTATGGCTGTGAGAGCTGGACTATAAGGAAGGCTGAGCGCCGAAGAATTGATGCTTTCGAACTGTGGTGCTGGAGAAAACTCTTACGAGTCCCCTGGACTGCAAGGAGGTCAAATCAGTCCATCCTAAAGGAAATCAACCCTGACTGCTCATTGGAAGGACAGATACTGAAGCTGAAGCTCAAATATTTTGGCCACCTAATGCGAAGAGAAAACTCTCTGGAAAAGCCCCTGATGCTGGGAAAGACTGAAGGCAAAAGGAGAAGGGGACGGCAGAGGATGAGATGGCTAGATAGCATCACCGATGCAATGAATATGAACTTGAGCACGCTCCGGGAGAGAGTGCAGGACAGGAAGGCCTGGCGTGCTGTGGTCCATGGGGTCACGAAGAGTTGGAAATGATTGTACGACTAAACAACAAGGAAGAGCAGCAGAGACTCACACTGTTTCTGTAACATTTATGTATTGACTAAGGTGGCTATTGAGGAGCAAGAAATCAAGCAAGTCCTCACCCCAAAGCCATAGTGCTAATCTAGCAAGCATTGCTGGTCCCCCCAACCAATCTGCAGAAGCAACAGCAGGCAACCCCCTCCCCTTCCAACAGGCAGCTGCAGAACCCCAGGAGTTGCTTCCTTTGAGGGTTTGAGCCTGAGGTCTCTGCCACCCATTCAAAGGCATGAGGGCGGCTCGTAGCAAGTAGACGCCAAAGGAAAAAGCCCAACCACTGGGCAAGCAGATCTGAGCAATTAGTGCCCCATGAACGCATCTTGATGCATCTTAAGTGCACACTAAACAATGGAGTACAGAAAAAAAAATAAGTCTCATAGCATGATGGCAGTTACGGTATTGTCAGGTTTCAAGCCCTTCCGACCTGTGTATAGTCAGACAAAGTCAGTCTCCAAGTAAACAGGTTTTATTGAGCAAAGTTATCATACTCTCAGCTAGTCGGGTGACAGACCTGGTCATCTTCTGACAGCCCAATGCTAAGGTCCCTGATCAAGCTGACACAACCCTAAACAGCTTATCTGAAGTTCACTCTGAGGGACGCACACCAGCAGAAGAGAACGTTGCAGTTCTGACTCTGCTCTACAGCATGAATCCGGGAAGGCTTCCACAGTCCTGCCGTCAATGAGGATCCTGCCCCAGAGACCTCCTGTGGTAGGCCAGCTTGGTGGAATGCCTGACCTCCTTGTGCTGCTCCTCCCTCTTGACTGTGGGCTTGATCCATGCATCTGTCATGCTCACATCCTCCCCCTCTGTGAGTTGCTGGGTTCTCACAGAAGGAGAAGTTATGGTGGGGCTTCGATCCCACTGATTAGCCTTGGTAGGATCTTTCCCTGTCTCTGTGAGCTCCCTGAGGCTTGGGTTCCTCTTCCACAGTCTCTGCAGGGAGACTGGGCCCAATCCTGACAGATACATTAGAAGAAAACAGAACTCACTCCCAATTACCCCATTTTCTAATTCTCTCTTCCATTTCAGATTCTTGCCTCTTTGAGGAAGGTCCAGTTTAACAACAGTGTTGGAGAGGAAGTCTCTTTTTATAATAGGAGAGAGAGATACAATATTGAGAACTGGATTTTTTCCCCAAATACATCGTTTGCTCCCAGGAAAGTTGGACAGGTGGATCCAGAAGCTCCCCCAGGCCAAGAGTTCACCATTCACTCTGATGGGATTGTGTGGGCTTTGGAGGTGAGTTCGAGGTCAATGTCACGGGAGAAGGAAAGAATATCGTAGTTCTGCCACTTGAGAAAAGAAGTCTCCTTTCTAGACGAGACCAAAGGCCTATGGAGTCCAGTGATAAAGAACAATCTTTGCATGCAAAACCCCCAGGTTCAGCCAAGGGCATCTCCAGGCAAGAGTGGAAAAAAGCCTCTCCTTCCATGCCCAGAGAGCCGCTGCCAGTCAGGGCTGACTATACAGGGTTAGTTGGATCAAGGGGAGAAGGGAGAGATAGAAGGGAGAAGGGAGAAGATCTACTTGGTAGAAGGGAGTTTCCAATGTTCCTTCTTCTGTCTTAGAATATTTTTTATATCATCTTCTATTATGATGGTTCTAAAGAACCTGAAGGTAGGGGTGGGTGGACCCTTCTACGTCCAGGGTGCGAGGGAGCTTGACGAGCTGCCCATCTGCTCATGCAACCCTGATCCACTCGGTGAGCCTCCCTGCTTCCCCGATAAGCCGCATGAGCCATGCCTCTTTTCCACGCCAAGTACTCCAGCAGTCAAGTCTTTGTGCTTCATGCACACAAGGGCTTGACTGCTGGAGTCCTTGGCATGTTGCACCCCCCCCCCAAGAACTCTAGCACTGTCCACCTCTCGAGGAGGCCAGGGCTAGAGCACTGGAGTGCTGCCGAGGCCATTCCTGCCATGCTGGTTGTCAAGAACTTCCTTGACAAATGGTGAGGGCAGGACAGGTCCCAGCTTCACCACCTCTCAGCACGATTGCCCTGTCCTCTTATCAAGGAGGACAGGATGAGAGCACTGGTGTGCCACTGAGGCCCTTCCTGCCCACACTGGTTGTCAAGGGCCTCCTTGACAGCCAGCTGAGGGACGAGTCCCAGCCACTCGCCGAGCTCTGCAGTGCTCGGTGGCCAGGTCCAGAAAAGATTCGACCTTCCTAAATTGGTGGTCCTATCCATAGTGTGAAGGGAAACGTGGCTGAGTAACTCCAAGTGCTTTTTAGTGCGATGCCTATCATATGTAAAACCTCAACTATTTCTCTCTTCCCTTTAAGAAGACACCCCTTGCCAGATGTGTAGAGCAGTGCTCTCAAGGGCACCGGAGAAGAGTTCCAGAGGGGAAGCCCGTTTGCTGCTATAGATGTGATCGTTGTCCGGAAGGGACAATTTTTAACTGGACAGGTACCACAAACTTTGAGAGCTATGTAAAAGTGCAGGATAGACTGGGGCAAGAGTCAAGTGAGGACATAGGAAAACCATAGGCAAGAAAAAGAGTGACCCATTTCCCTAGGAATATTTTCTCGATAAATCCTATTGTGATTGCCTAACTCAGTGGTTTAGTGGTTTGCAAAGTCTTCACAATTTCTTGAAGAAATCTTCTATTTAAATAATAAAATAATGACTCTCATTGCATTATTAACACTCGCAAGTACAGAATCTGTCGGGGTTTCTTAGATACTCACATTGGCCAATCTCTCCATTTGGCATTTTTTAACACCACAGCTCCATTTTCAAATGTTTTGGCATCAGAGCTGAAGCTGTTTGGGCAGATCAGTGATCAGAGCAGGTGGTTGGTCATCTCTGGAACACCTGGGGCATGTTTTCCCAATCTCAAACACGTTGCCTTTCTATCGATAGTGATTACTTCAAGGTGTTTGCCAGCCTTTGCACCAACAGATCTCCTAAGAGGACAGTCCATCAGCTGAAGAAAATTACAGATCATCATTTCTTTATTTCTTTACCATTCAGGAGGCACTGCAGGTGTAAGATAGTGGTTCACTTCATACAGTCCCCAGATTTTCCCTTCTGCTTACAGTTTTGGGAGGTTTCTTCCTTGCAGAATATTGAACATGAGTCTGGTACATGGGGACATGATATGGAGGTGAAAAAAGCCATTTCGTACCTTTTCTGACTCTTGTCATATGAAATATGATGCTCATGTTTAAAGATAAAATAATAAAAGGGAAGTTGTACCTTAGGCATAAAGAAGGCAATGGAATTGATATTTCCATCTCCTTCTTTGTGGGTTGAACTGCCCCGTATAAAGAACATGTATGTATGTCACTTTTGAGATACTTCCATTCCTTTTGCTCATTCCAGATGCAGATCGCTGTACCCCATGCCCAGAAGATCAACACCCAAACAGGAACCAAGACTAGTGCATCTCCAAGAAGATCCATTTCCTTTCCTATCAAGAGACACTGGGGTTGGTTTTAACTTCTCTTGCCCTTGCCCTGTCTCTGCTCACAACTGTAGTGCTGGCAATCTTCATTAAATCCCGTGACACACCAATAGTCAAAGCCAACAACCGAAACCTCACCTGTGTACTCCTCATCTCCCTCCTGTTCTGCTTCTTCTGCTCTTTCCTGTTCATTGGCCGACAAACCACGGTCGCCTGTCTCCTCCGACAAATTGCTTTCAACCTCACCTTCTCTGTAGCTGTTTCTTCCGTGTTGGCAAAAACTGTGATGGTGGTTCTGGCCTTCATGGCCACCAAGCCAGGAAACATGGCAAGAAAACTCTTGGGGAGCCAACTGACAAACTCCATTGTCCTGGCCTGTCCCCTCATCCAGGCTGTGATCTGTGCTGTCTGGCTGGTGACCTCTCCGCCATTCCCAAACTTGGACTTCCATGCCTTGGCTGGAGAGGTCATAGTGGAATGTAATGAAGGCTCAGTCACCATGTTTTACGCTGTCCTGGCTTACATGGGCTTCCTGGCTCTCATCAGCTTCACAGTGGCTTTCCTAGCAAGGAAATTGCCTGACAGCTTTAACGAAGCCAAGTTTATCACCTTCAGCATGCTGGTGTTTGGCAGTGTGTGGATCTCCTTTGTTCCAACCTACCTGAGCACCAAGGGGAAGACCATGGTGGCTGTGGAGGTCTTCTCCATCCTGGCCTCTGGGGCCGGTCTCCTGGGTTGCATCTTTCTCCCCAAATGCTACATTATTGTGCTGAGGCCCCATCTCAACACCAGGGATCATCTTATACGGAAAAATAATTAAAGAAACGATCACTTTCAGAACATGCCCTGCTAGTCTAGTTCCCTGTCAATTATATCTACAGTGGCGAGAAAACGTTTGTGAACCCTAACAATAATTACAGAAATTCCATAGTTTTACCATGATAGCCTTCGTCACCCAAAGCCAGTCCTCTTCTAAATATTGAATAGAAAACACCCAATTGCATGTCTTGTGAAATAAAACAATGTATAAATAAGGCATATAATGAGTACTTAAGAGTCAGGAGATGTGCAAAAGTAATTGAACCCCTGGTTGCATCAGCACAATTAAAGGGATTAATTAGAATCAGGTGTTTAAGTACCTAGACAGACCTTCAGGGGTGAGTTTGGGAGACTCTACCCTATATGAGTAACAAAAACTTTGGGAGTTTGGTATTGACCATACGGTTGTGTGTAAACATATCTCATGCCACGATCAAAAGACCTCTCTGAGGACCTCAGAAAAGCAGGTATTGTTGCTCAACAGTCCAAACAGGGTTGCAAAACCATCTGTAAGGATTTGGGGCTTCACCAATCCCCTGTCAGATCTATCGTCCAGAAATGGAGGAGGTTCAAGGCCACAGTCATGTTACCCAGGAGCATTTGTGCTACCAAACTGTCAAAGAACAAACTGGCACATCATCCAAGAAGTCAAAAACAACCCCAGAGTAACATCCCAGGATCTGCAGGCCACTCTCACCTTGGCTAATGTTCATGACTCAATGATCAGAAAAAAGACTGAACAAGAACAGTGTTCATGGGAGGATAGCCAGGAGGAAACCACTGCTCTCTCAAAAGAACATCGCTGCCCATCTGAAGTTCGCTAGAGATCACATAGAGGATCCCCAAGACTTCAGGAACAATGTTCTCTGAACAGATGAGTCAAAGGTAGAACTTTTTGGCCTCAGTGAGAAACTTTATGTTTGGCAAAAAACAAACACTGACTTTAAACAGAAGAGCTTCATCCCAACTGTCAAGCAAGGAGGTGGGAATGTGATGGTTTGGGCCTGCTTTGCTGCCTCAGGGCCTTTACAGCTTGCCATCATTGACACAAGCATGAAGTCTGCACAGTGCATCAGAAGTTTGGAGAGGAGAATGTGAGGCCATCCGTCCATGAGCTGAAGCGGAATCAAAAGTGGGTCATGCAACAAGGCGATGATCCTAAAATACAAGCAGATCTACGAAAGAATGGCTGCGGAAGAAGAAATTCCGTGTTTTAGAATGGCCTTGTCAAACTCTGGAGCAAAACCCCATCAAAATGTTGTGGCAGGACCTGAGGTGAGCTGTTCATGCATGGAAGACCTCAAATGCCACTGAGTTGAAGCACTTCTGTAAGGAGGAATGGGCCAGAATTCCTCACGATGTGAGAGACTGACCAACAGTTACAGGAAGCGGTTACTTGAAGTACGGATGTACGAAATACTTATCTGCAGGTCCAGGGGGAGGGTCCACAGGGGGGGGAGGTGATCCGTCCCTCCCCCCGGAATCCTACCTGGCTGGCTCCACTCCATGGCAGTTCTGTGGAGCCGCCGGCCGGCTCTCCAATGCCAGCAAGACGGCTGCCATTGCTGTATCGCTGGTTGAGGGGTACTGTCTCTGGATGCAAATGGCATCCAGTATGCCATTTGCGGCTGTAAAGATCTTAGATTAAGGTAAATGGAGCTGCATTTAGCTTAAACTAAGACCTTTATGGAAGCAAATGGCATACGGGACGTCATTTGCATCCACAGTCAAGCCGCCCAGCCCAGTGATACGGCAATGACGGCCGTATTGCTGGTGCTTCAGAGCCGGCCGGGGGGGGAGGATCCAGCTGGAGAGGATTCCTGCAGGAAGCAAAGGTAGGTCTTCTGAACCTCCACAGACTCTGGTGGGGCAGATTCTTTTGAATCTGGCCTCACTGGGGTCCATGGAGGATTTCTCCCCCATCCCTAACTTGAAGGCATTGCTGCTCAAGGGGTGCCACCAGGTATTGAATCTAAAGGTTCACATTCTTTTCCCACATAGATATTAACACATAGATGTTGAAGCAGTTTTGGATCAGCATCATGTTAGTGTGTCATGTGTTTAATCAGGTTGTCTGTTTTTGTTTATCTAGGACTATGTGGTTAGATTAAGATGTAATCACATTTAAGGTTGGATGTATGTCACAATCCTAAGGGGTTCACAAACGGTTTCTCACCACTGTATTTAGGAAGGCTAATAAAATCGATCAAAAATTAATGCGCTGAGTGTTTTGTTAAACAATGGTGTCCTTTAGACAATGGGGTCCTTGTCCACTTCTGAGGCATTTCTCCTTTCTCAGTCAACTTGAGGTGGACTTAAAACGGTTTTGTGTATGGCAGTGTGTTCCTCACAAACAGTCTTCAATTGCAGAATTATTTCATAATCATGTGAATGCACTGTCAGGAATTGGTGTGATATATATATAAAACCCATGGCACCTCCAATGGAGTATTGCAGTATATCCTCCACCCCAAGGGTTAGGGACTCCTGCCAGCCTCTCATGCTCTCTTCTGGGATATCACAGTTTACATGGAGTTCAATTCTACTGCAAGGAGAGCATTCCACCTTCCTCATGACACCATCGTTTCCTCTTCTTCTCTTCCAACTGGCATAATATAGGGTGGCTATTGAACGTTCTCACTGGATTGTTTTGGGGCGGCTAGGTTTCCTTTGGGGGGTGGGTGTTCTTTAGCAAATGTTCCCCAGAGCATGCTGATACCTCACTTGTGTTTCTTAGTAGCCCCATTTTGGCTCAATTTCTATCAGCACTCACCATTTGTTATTAAAGGGAATATTATGCTGAATTATGGAAAATACTGGTTATCTCCGTATGTGCATGGTGGCAATGTGAAATATGTCAATATTCTATCATGACAAAACTGGAAAAGTAGGTTTTGCTATGGCATGTAGGCCTCTTTGATCGGTTATCCTGTTCCACCATATACTCATGGCCTATTTCCTCTCCTTCTACATTTGAGCAATCAAAAATATTTTTATTTCCATCCCCTAGGGATGATTTAACCAGAACCAGATACTTCCCAGCTTCTATTGGCTTCCCCAGAGTTTAGTTTAAAAGCTGCTCTGCCACATTTTTTTTTTATGTTTAGTGCTTGAGTTTTAATAATCATAGCCCCCTAGTTCCTGCCCAAATCCTTCCGAAATGTGGCACGGTTGTACCCTCAAAACAGCTCTATGAAGTGTATCTTTTTCATAGGAATTTTGCCCAAATTCAAAGAGGGAGGGAAGGGGAAGCCAGTCTCATTTCATCCACCCCAAATGAGGACTCCACTTCCATATGAAGCCCTGCACCTCTCTTTTTGAAACGTTGTAACTTTCTTGTGCAGGTGCACCTCTATGCTGCCTGCCATTTTCAGAAGAATGGTCCACAAGTTACTGAGGGATACATGTGTCCTATTTTCGGGTGTGCTGAACATGTATGAATGAATATGGTCATTTCAGTCCAAGACAAGCAAATAAATAATAGCAAACATACAAAACCCATGCTATCAGACTACATAAACACAAGACAACATGATGAAAAACATACAATCCCAATGTCAGGGTGGACACTGAGCCCATAGAATCCCAGAGTAGTTCTGATTCTGAGGAAGAGCAGTCGCTCCTGGGAGAGGAGCGCGCTCCGCTTTCCCAGGGCCCACAGCTGACGGAGATTCCTCCCACCAGCATTCTTAGATTAGAAAGCAATCCAGGGAGTGACTGAGCACAAATAGCAGACTTGGTGGATGCGCGACACAGACGCAGAGAGCGGCGCCAGATGGAGGGCACGGAAAGGAGGCGTAGTGCCCGGTTGGCGCGCAAACAATGGCTGCCCCCAGAGGATCCAAGGGAAAAGGGGAGGGACTCTCCCTAGTCCTTAAGTTCAGGGGTCTGCCAGTAATTCCCTTTCAAATGGGGACCAACTGTTCCAACTTAGGGCATAGGTACTCTGCTACTCAGATCTAGTTGCTACCTGTAGAGGTGTTAAGTTGTAAAAGAAGAATAAAGCTTTGAAAGGAATCCCTTTGTCTGTGTCGGGTTTTGGCTACTGGATTAGACTGAGAGAGGCCACCAAGGAGCCCTTGACACCCAATATAAAAAATTATTACAATGTTAAAATAATATTATTTGGTCAACACCCTCCGGCAAGTGATAGCAGCTGCACAAAAACTGGCCACTTTTGCTGTTACATGGGGATTCTGATCAGATAAAAATTATGATAAGTAAGATAAAACAGATCTGCCAGGGATTTGTTGTAAAGTCTGGGCAATAAAAGTGCATCGAAGATCATGATACAAAGAACAATAAAACAAAACGTGTGCAACTGTCTCCACTTCCTCCGCTTCACAAGGGCATAAGCGTAGTTGATATGGGGCCCTCTTAAATCTGCCTTCCAAGAGTGCAGATGGCAAAACATTGAATCTGGCCAACGTAAAAGCCTTTCTGAATTTGGGAGTAATCAGATTTGACAAATAATTTGCAGGCAAGAGTGCCCTCCCATTGTCCCTGAAATCAGGGTATAGTATGGCCAAAGCTAAAAGCTTTTGCAATTCAATATCCCAGATTCGCTGATGGATAGTAACTTTGGCTTTTTTGTATCCAAGACCTACAAGGGCATTAGGGGAGAATCCCAGATTTTGTAACTTCTCATTGAATGTTCTTATCCATTTTGTCCGAAAGGCATCAATTAAAGTTCATGGGGCCAATCCCACAGGAACGAAAATCATCTTCAACCAAAGATTTATCTTATAAACCCATGCACGAGCTTCTACAGAAATTTGCCTTGCTTCTAATAATAAAATTACATTGGGCACACGACTCGGGATTCCAAATATGGCTCTCAGAGATTTAGTTTGTATGATTTCAAATGGGGCATAATTGCCATAAGCACATATCTGTGAACCGTCCAGCATCTGAGCGGTGGCCTTGGCTGTAAATACCTGAATGGTTGATGGGATATGCTGTCCCCCTTTGGTGTAAAAGAAGCGAAGGAGCACCTATATATTCCTCTGGGCATTATCTGTAGCATTGGTTATTTGAGTTCTCCGAGAGCCGGATGAATGGAAAGTTACACCCAGGTATCTATACATCGCAACCTGTTCAACAGGGTGCTCATTTCTCTGCCATCTGCATTTGATTCTTCTCTTGGTGCAGACCACAACCTTAGACCTGGTGTAGTTAATTACTAGGCATCTTTTTTGCAATAGGTATCGAGGGCCCTTAGGAGGCGTCTCAAGCCAACACTTGTGAGTGACAAGAGTACTGCGTCGTCTGTGTAAAGAAGTATTGATAAAGATCTGTTTGCCAGCTTGGGAGGGTGGGAATTTATTTTGGCTAAGTCTTTCACCAAGGAGTTAGTATCAAAGTTAAACAGGGTAGGAGCTAGAATACACCCCTGTTTAAGTCCACTAGAAGTTGGTATGGGTCCAGATAAATGACCCGCAAGACTGCATTTTATCCTCACACGGGTGTTTTCATAAAGGCTGCGGATGAGTGCTAGCAGCTGCCGATCAATATTTGTGGCCTCAAATGTTTCCCATAATCTATCCCTTGAAATGAAGTCAAAAGCTGACTTAAAATCAATGAAGGCTGCTATAGAGCCCCGCTGCTGGAAGAATTTTTTCAACAAGATGTTGAAGAACCAATCCTTGATCCACCGTAGATCAACCTGACCTATAACCAGCCTGCTCATCCTCTAGGATATTTCCTTGCTCTAGCTAGGGATGGCGGGGAATTCTGCCATGGATTTCAGTGAGGCCTAATGCACTGGCATTCAGCCCCCCGAAATCCATGGCAGAATGGCCTCCCACCCCCCTCCACCCTGCAGAATCCCCCCGGAACGAAACTTACATGGGGCTCCGATGGCGGTGGTGGTGGTGGCGGCAGCGGCGGCTGGTCTTTCGGCCAGCTGCTGTGGCCACCATTTGCATCCTGCCAAGCAGCCGTGATAGGCTACATAAGTATTTATGTAGCCTATCATGGCAAAGATCAGAGACGCAAACAGCGGCTGCTACGCCGTTTGCGCCACTGCTCTCTCCGTGATAGGCTACGTAAGTATTTACGTAGCCTATCGCAGTAAAGGCAGCCACGCAAATGGCAGCCACTACGGAGCCACCATGGAGCAGAGCCGGCCCAGGGAGGATTCCGGGGGGAGGGACAGAGCACCTCCCCACCACCGTGAATCCAAGGTGCGGAAAGGTAAATGACTTTCGTACATCCTTAGCTCTAGCCAGTTCTGCAGTCTTTCATTAAGATGGCTGGCATATATTTTGCTGATAATACTTAGCAGGCTGATTGGTCTATAATTTGCAGGATCTTAACTTTTCCGTTTTTTATAAATTGGTACAATAATAGCAAGCCGCCAATTCTCTGGGATGGATGCTGGGATGGGAACATCCATGAAGGTAAATAAAGCAGCTAGCACTGGGGCCCATCACTCTATATTGTTGTTCAGTCATTCAGTCGTGTCCGACTCTTTGTGACCCCATGGACCAGAGCACGCCAGG
This sequence comes from Heloderma suspectum, assembly GCF_057233095.1. Classification (NCBI taxonomy): domain Eukaryota; kingdom Metazoa; phylum Chordata; class Lepidosauria; order Squamata; family Helodermatidae; genus Heloderma; species Heloderma suspectum. Next base: position 361,775,164 of record NC_139459.1, on the reverse strand, counting down.
CCTTCCTGTCCTCCGCTCTCTCCCGGAGCATGCTCAAGTCCATATTCATTGCATCGGTGATGCTATCTAGCCATCTCATCCTCTGCCGTCCCCTTCTCCTTTTGCCTTCAGTCTTTCCCAGCATCAGGGTCTTTTCCAGAGAGTTTCCTCTTCGCATTAGGTGGCCAAAATATTTAGCCTTCAACAATTCAGATGGAATGCTATCACCCCCCGGGGCCTTACCAGATTTGAGCTTAGAGATAAGGTTAGTAATTTCTGACAGGTGGCCGCCCAGGAAAACTATTTATATTAGTCTGTGTCACCTGTTGACAGTATTGACCTCTCACATAAATATCTCTAAAGTGAGATTCCGAGACATTACCTGGAATACGATAATCCAGACAAACTGTTGTATTCTGCCAGTCCTTAGAGACAATCCTCCAAAATATGGCTGTATCGTTTGTCCTGGATGCTTTTATCAAACATTGCCATGTCTTTATCTGGGCCCGTTTCTTTTTTTCTTTAATTAAGATTTTATAACTGCTTTTTAACACAAACCACTCTGTTGGGAGTGTTGTCAAATTCAATTCTCTGTAGGCCCTGTATTTTTTGACTAAAGATTTTTTCATGGCAATGCATTCCTGGTCAAACCACTTATAGGTAAGGGCATATTGCTCCTGTTCTGCAAAAGCAATCTGGTTATTCAGATTTAAAGATAATATCAAGGGTAGCTGATCACTCTAGATATGCTCTCCCACCTCATAGCTGGACACCAAATTTAACAGATTATAGGAAACTAAGAAATAATCAATTGTAGACACACCCAAAGCAGATAAAAAAGTAAATTCACCTTTCCTATCACCCTCTGCTCCACCATTCAGAATAACTAAATCCAACCTGTTTACCATTTCCAGAAGGCAAAGCCCAGCATAGTTGCATCTCGTGCCTTTGGATTGTCTAAGAGGCGATGGGTGCACCTCCTCTATTTCAGGCAGTAATACATGAAAATGAGAACACAAGTCCTCTTCATTTTGCCCAATCCAGGCATTAAAGTCCCCTGCCACAATCACAGAGGCTTCTGGATACAAGATGGACATCTTATTAATATACTCCTCCAATGTTGACCAATTATCCTTAGTTGATTGTTGGTGTTGTTGCGGGGGCAAATAGACATGTATTATCAGTAGCCCCATCAATCTAAGATTAATTACTAAAGAGGTGGCAAGAGGAGACAGATGGACTAGTTTAGTAATGGAGGTTCTGAGTTCAGTGGAAACTAGCAAACTCAGACCCCCTTTAGAGCATCCCCTCGTGTGACTAGATACAGCTTGGAGAGCGTATGCAGCGAAACCATTCAGATCTAACTCCTCCCTTGCCCAGGTCTCTTGCAGTAATAAAATATCAAATTTCTTAATGAAATCTATTCAACTATCCTGCAATGTTCCAGGACAGAAGTCTTAACTGGGAATTAGGTTGGCGTTGTGTTTGTCAATCCAGAGTAGGTGGCAATCCAAAATGCATAGTGGTGACCTCACTTCTCATTTGGTTTTGATTTTTTTGCATTCCCCTCTGAAAAGCCCCCATCTCCTCTTCCAAATATTCGATTTCAGCAGTTGTTGGGCTCAACCTGCTGACATTTGAGATCACTGGACAGCCAGCATTTGTCTGGTAAACAGGAGTTGGTATCCTCTCAGACTCGGCCAATTCCTCATCTTCTAAAAATCTCATATCAGACCAGGTGGGAAACTTTGGAACTACAGAATTTTCATTAGCTATTGTAGAAGCTAAGTCCCTCCTAGTACATTTTTGCTCACTTTTATTTCCTGTTGGATTAATCTGTGCTGCAATATGACAGCAAAGGAGATGGTTACCTTGTCGTGGTGCTGGAGCTTGAGCACCTCAATGACGTCATGAGCTAAACCGTGAAGGGACACCCAAGACGGGAAGGTCATGGCAGAGAGGTCAGACTAAATACAATCCCTGGGGAAGGAAACAGCAACCCACCCCAGTATTCTTGCCATGAAAACTAAATGGATCAGTACAACCAGAGATACATCGGTATACCATCGGAAGATGGGACTCCCAGGTCGGAAGATGGTCAAAATGCTACTGGGGAGGAACAGAGGATAAGTTCAACTAGTAGCCCCAGATGTGATGACGCAGCTAGCTCAAAGCCGAAAGGACGGCTAGCAGCCGATGGTGCTGGTGGTGAACAATGAATCCGATGTTCTTAAGATCAACACACCATAGGAACCTGGAATGTAAGACCTATGAGCCAGGGCAAATTGGATGTGGTTATTGGGGAGATGTCAAGATTAAATATAGACCTTTTGGGTGTCAGTGAACTGAAATGGACTGGAATGGGCCACTTCACATCAAATGACCACCAGATCTACTACTGTGGACAAGAGGACCACAGAAGAAATGGAGTAGCCTTCATAATTAATAATAAAGTGGCTAAAGCAGTGCTTGGAGACAATCCAAAAAATGACAGGATGATCTCAATTCGAATTCAGGGTAAGCCATTTAACATCACAGTGATCCAAATATACGCCCCAACCACAGCTGCTGAAGAAGCAGGAGTAGATCATTTCTATGAGGATCTGCAGCACCTACTGGATAGTACGCCAAACAAAGATGTTATTTTCATTACAGGAGACTGGAATGCTAAGGTGGCGAGTCAAATGACACCTGGAATTACAGGCAAGCATGGTCTGGGAGAACAAAATGAAGCAGGACATAGGCTGATAGAATTTTGCCAAGACAACTCCCTGTGCATAACAAACACCCTCTTCCAACAACCTAAGAGCAGGGGTGCACGAAACCCTGCTTACCTGGCTCCGCCGGGTTCCGCTGGGGGGGGGGAGGTGCTCTATCCCTCCCCTCGGAATCCTTGATGGGGGGGAGGCACTCCGTGCCTTCCCCTGGAATCCTGGCCGGCCAGCTCCGCTCCGTGGCCAAGCCGCGGAGCCGCCGGCCAACTCCGGCTGCCCACAGCCGGACATCCAGCTGCTGGGCAGCCCTCTAGGGATGCAAATGGCGGCTGTCGTAGCCGCCGCCATTTGCGTCCCTTTCTTTCGCCATGATAGGCTACGTAAAAATTTACGTAGCCTATCACGGCAGGGGGAAAACCCCAGTGTACGCAAATGGCGGTAGTCGCCGCCATTTGCGTACGCTGGGATTCCCCCCCCCCTGCAGTGATAGGCTACGTAAATACTTACGTAAATTCCACATATACTAGGTCAATGATGGTAAACAAGCCTGGGAACACCATATCTAAGATTTGTAGAAGATGTAACTTGTGTTCCTTCTGTGGTAAGAACCCCTGAGGTTTAGGGTAGTTGGATAAAACTAGCATATTACAGCTCAGTACTAAATTCCAGTTCTTGCTATTTAAAGACCTCTTCTGGCATATTTTATTCCTGACGGCATAGGTGACCATGGACCCTGTAAGTTACAGTCCTCATCCTGGGCTAGTATGGATGGAAGGGGCCATAGTGAGGACTCCTCTGCATTTTGGAGCTGGGCTCTGGCATCGTCATTTTTATTTCCTTTATTCTTAATTTCCATCTTAGTTGTCTGTAGTATTATCTGTATCAATATCATCAATATGCAGATGACACCCAGCTCTACCTCTCTTTCTCATCAAACCCAGGTGAGGCAGTGGCTGTTCTGAATCAGGGCCTGGGCACAGTAATGGACTGGATGAGGGCCAATAAACTGAAACTCAATCCAGACAAGACGGAGGTACTGTTAGTGGGTGGTTCGTCTGCCCGGCTAGGTGATATTCAACCTGTTCTGGAGGGGGTTGCACTCCCCCTAAAGGACCACGTTTGTAGTTTGGGGGTGCTCTTGGATCCAGAATTGTTACTTGAGGCACAGGTGAACTCAGTGGCACGGAGCACTTTTTATCAGCTTAGGCTGGTCTACCAACTATGCCCTTATCTGGACAGAGATAGCCTAGCTACAGTTATCCATGCTCTGATAACTTCTCGTCTGGATTACTGCAATGTGTTATACGTGGGGCTGCCTTTGAAAACAGTCCGGAAACTTCAGCTGGTCCAAAATAGGGCAGCAAGATTGTTAACAGGGGCTGGCCTGCTAGCTCATATTACACCAGTACTTTTCCAGCTGCACTGGCTGCCAGTCCATTCCCGGGCCTGATTCAAAGTGCTGGTGTTAACATTCAAAGCCCTTAACGGCTTGGGGCCAGGTTACCTGAAGCATCGCCTCCTCCCATATGTGCCTGCCCGGACCTTAAGATCATCATCAGTGGCCCTTCTCCGTGAGCCCCTGCCGAAAGGAAGTGAGGCGGGTGGCTACTAGGAGGAGGGCTTTTTCTGCTGTGGCACCCAGGCTCTGGAATGAGCTCCCTAGTGAGGTTCGCCTGGCACCTACATTGTATTCCTTTCTGCGCCAGGTGAAAACCTTTTTATTTTCCCAGGCATTTTAGCATTTTAGCTTTCTAAATTTTTAGCTTTGCTGTTTTAAATCTGTATTTTAAACTCCTGCACTGCTGCTAGGTTTTATTGTGGTTGTATTGTTATATTGTGGTTTTAATGTTCTATATATTTTAAATTGTTTTATTGTGTGTTGTTTGGTTTTAATTGTTGTGAACCGCCCAGAGAGCTTCGGCTATTGGGCGGTATAGAAATGAAATAAATAAATAAATAAATAAATGTCAGAGAATTCCGCCTCAGACTACAATGAGGCCAGATTCTAAAGAATCTGGCCCCTCGGAGTCTGTGGCAGGATGGGCCACCCACCTCCGCCACCCCGCGAAGTTGCCCCGGAACAGGTCCTACCTGCCACCGACCGGGTCTGGTCCGTCCGCTGCTGTCCTGCCGTCTGCTACACCATTTGCGTCCCTGCTCTTTGCCATGATAGGCTACGTAAAGATTTATGTAGCCTATCATGGCAAAGAGAAGGGACATAAATGGCATCCGCTAGCAGACGCCATTTGAGACCCCGCTCTTTGCCATGATAGGCTACGTAAAGATTTACGTAGCCTATCACGGCAAAGAGCGGGGATGCAAATGACGTCTGCTACGCCGGATGCCATTTGTGTCCTAGCGGCCGGAAGTCCGCCAGTGGCCGGAGCTGGCCAGCAGCTCCGCAGACTTATCCATGAGTGCACAATAAAAGCATCGCGCAATCGTGCCCTAAGAAGTTGCTGTTTAGGGGAAACTTACAACTCAGTCCCATAATATTTCCACAGATAAAATTTCCTCAGCTAGACAGAACTAAGCTTTGCGCAGTTGCTCCCTCTGAGATGAGAAGAACGATAAGGAAGCTCCCAGAGACCAAACCAGACCAGACCATCACTGACTATGCTGACAGGCAGAGGCTCTGCAGGGTCTCAGAGAGAGGTCCTGCCCAGCTCTACCTGGAGATTCTGGGGATCTAACAGGGACCTTTTGCATGCAAAGCAGGGGCTTTATCACAGACCTATGGTCCTTCCCCCACAATTAATGTAAGATTCCTCATCTCATGGTTCTGGATGTAACATCACGTTTCCTACTGTCAACACTGTGGGGAGTGGGGTGGAAACCATGGGGCCTGGCTTCATACTGTAGGGGGCTTGGTTTAGGAGAAAAGTGTTGACCCCACACTAGCGTGTGGTGCCCCGAGCCCACCATGATCCATGTTCTCTGACAGGAAGTGGAGGAAAAGCTAACTGAGATAGATAGATAGATAGATAGATAGATAGATAGATAGATAGATAGATAGATAGATAGATACACACACACATACATACATATATCAAGAACTAGGATTTATTTAACAAGCAGGAAGCAAAATTAGTTTTCAGATGAATACACAATTTAAAGACTTTAAACAATAACATTGAGGGGATAGAGTATGATATTTGTGTGGTTCACAAAGGTCAGGTTATTTCTTAAGAACTGTCTCTAGGTCTCCAGTCGAGGACCCAGAGGTAGCTGAACCATCTCCGGGGAAGGAGAGGATGCTACTTCGGCTGGTGCTGTCCTTCCCAGGGTTTTCTTAGCCCTCTGAGGACCTCTCTTCTCCATCTCTCCCTATACCCCAATTTCCTCAGGGACCTTCTTTACAATCTCTTTCTCCTTTTGTTCCTCAAAACAAAACCCATCAGGGTGAAAAATGGTGGAACTCAGGGGATTCCAGTCGGGGGCAGCACTGCATAGTGTGACATGAAAAAGGGGCTGCCTGAAAATAGCAGCATGGGAAGCTGCCTGACACAGAGTCAGGCCCTTGGCCCACCCTGCTCAGCATCGTCTGCTCCAGCCTTCCCAACCTGGTGCCCTCTAGGTGCTTTGGACTTCAGCCCCAATCAGCCCCAGTCTGATATTCAAACCATCTGGAATGTCCCAGATTGGGGAAGAATGGAACACATACAGCTATCTCCACTGACTGGCCATGGCTTTCCAGGGATTCAGACAAGAGTCCCAGTCCTACCTGGAGTTGCTGTGGAGTAAACCTGGGGCCGTCTGCATGAACAGTGCCTGGTCCCCCACTGACCATGGTCCCCCAGAATCCACGCCCTTCCATGGGGGCTGGGGTGGTGTCTGATTACTTGGTGCCTGGTCCTTTCCGGCTAAGATCTAATTCCCCTGCTGAGGCCTGTAAAATCAGCTCTCATTCCGTTTCTGTTTGTCTCTGACCTAGGAGGGCAGCTTTCTCTGTGCCACTGTGGATTTGGCTACTGCTGTTGCTGTTTTGGCCCCTGCCTGAGGCCACCCGAGGTTGCTGAGGGCCAAGTGCCACTTGAACAAGAATAACGACCTGAAAGAAGATTATTACAGGCCATGTTTTAAAGTACATACATTTGGGAGGCAGGCAAGCCATTTAGGACGTTGAAAGTATGTACTGGCATCGAGAACTACACTGGGAGCAAATCACCCTGGCCATGCCTTGTTTTCTTAGGCCTAGAAATTACACCCAGAGTGAGGGACCCAGAGCCATCCCAAGACCATTTCCTGCCCGAGAGAGAACAGTGAATGGCACATGCACACTTACACGCCTAACACACACGCACCCCCCAACACACTCAATACGCACCTGTAGCAGAGCATCCCACAAAATCCTGTCTCTCGGTGTAACACTACAAGAATCAGAACACATTGGGAAGTAGCGATGTGTTGCCCTTTCCTGACACCCCAAAGTAGTGGCTGCCTCACTCTGCCAGGTGGTAGGGCGGATCCCGGTGGGACAGGGCCTTTTCAGTGGTGGCACCATGATGGTTGTAAACATTCCCTCAAATGTTTGGTTGGTTCCTACTCTATTTGAAAAGGATCGTGGGAATAATAATAATAATAATAATAATAATAATAATAATAATAATTCAAGACTTCTAAGTGCCTCACAAGCATTAGAGTGCCAGTGTGGGAGTTTTGGACTGGGACCCGGGAGATCCGGGTTCTAGTCCTTGCTTGGCCAGGAACCTCATTGGGTAACTTTAGGCCAGTCACTGACTCTCAGCCTAAGCCACCTCACAGCGTTGCTGAGTTAAACAAAATGGAGGGGAAGAGGACAACGTGAGCAGCCTTGTGTTCCTAGCAAGAGAAAAGGCTGGATATAAATGGAGTAGTACTAGTAATAGCAGTAGCAATTATTATTATTATTATTACTCATGGTAATTTTAACGCAACCCTGTAAAGCCAGTATTATTATCGCCCGCATTGCAGATGAGTGGACTGAGGCTGAGGGGTGGGGGTGGGGGGACTTGCCTAAGGCCACCAAGTGCGTTCATGCCAGTAGCAAGACTTGAACCAGGGACTTCCTGATTTGTAGCTACACGTGCCTTTGATTTGATAGGGTTCTTTCCCCTCTGGGATATGAATGGAGTTATCTGATTCTGCTGGGAGTTGTGCACATTACAGATGTGGCCTGCAATCGCCTTTCAGTTCGTCATTCTTGATCAAGCAGCACTTGGTCCTCAGAATCCCCTGGGTGGCCTCGGGCAGGGGCCAGAACAGCACCGGCTGCCAAATCAGAGGCACAGAGAGAATTTCCCTCCTACATCAGAGACAAGCGGAAGCTGAAAAAGACCCAACTGCACAGGCCCAGCAGGGGAATTAGATCTTAGCCAGAAAGGACCAGACACCGAGTGATCAGACACCACCCAGGCTGACATGGAAGGGCTCAGAGCATACTTAGATTAAGCACATTTTGTCCGGGATTTCTTTGTTATTGACTCACTAGGTGGAAATCCATGGGGGATTCCTCAAGAATTACTGTCATTTTGATAATTCCAGGGTAGTGAAATAATCACAGCCCCAGAACGCTGGGCTCCCTTCGCACCGTTGAGCGGGGGGGAAACGACAGTTGGTGTCAGTCTTTGCGTCGCTCTGGGCCAGTTGGACTTGTCTTAATTTTCAGATTCTGACCTTTGGCCTGTGTCAATCTGATCACCTGAATCTTAAGATGGAGTCCGGGATGGTGCAAAAGTTCTGCACTGATGGAGACGGTGCCTTAACTTATCCCGCAGCTTGCTTCGCAGTGGGGGGGGGAGGCGCCCCGTCCTTCCGGCCGCGAATCTCGTCTCCTGCCGGGACGCAAATGGCGGCGGCCGTAGCCACCGCTGTTTGTGTCCCTGCAGTCAGCCATGATAGGCTACATAAATCCTTACATAGCCTATCACGGCTGACTTTGGGGGGGAAAAAAAAGCGCGTACGCAAATGGCGGCGCCCATGGGTGCCGCCATTTGCGTTCCGTATTTGGGCATGTGTAGTCTACGTAAACATTTACGTAGACTACGGCGAAAATAAGGGCAATGCTATTTGCGTTGCCCTTATTTTCGCTGTAGTCTACGTAAATGTTTACGTAGACTACACGTGCCCAAATAAGGAATGCAAATGGCGGCGCCCATGGGCACCGCCATTTGCGTACGCGCCTTTCCCCCCCCCCAAAGTCAGCCGTGATAGGCTACGTAAGGATTTACGTAGCCTATCATGGTGTTTTTTGAAAATCTAGCCATGATAGGCTACGTAAATCTTTACGTAGCCTATCACGTTTTTTTTTTTTTTTCCACCTTGGAAATGGCGGCGGCAGCAGCCGGTCGGAAGACCGGCCACCGCCGCTGCCTAACCGCCACCGAACCGCCACTGAACTGCCGCCGGGAGCCGCCAGTGCCAGGGACATTTGATAAAGGTAAGTCCCATTCCGGGGGGAGCGGCGGGGAGGCGGACCATTTCTCCACCAATTTTGGGGGGCCGAATGCGTTGGCATTCGGCCTCCCGGAGATTTGTGGAGAAATTCTCCGACATCCCTAGAAAGGCCCTGCTTGGCCTGATTCTGGAGGGAGGGGGGAGATGAAACTTTGGGCAACTACGTATGGACTTATAGTAGGGCCCATCCCTCTTACATTCCAGGACTAGAGAATCTATAGTGCAATGAGGGTAGACGATTCCACTAGGTATCAGGAGGCTCTCCTTCAGGGAGTTGTAGCACACATTCCCTTTGAGTTCACTGAGGGTTTTATTGGGGGGAGGGTGTTTCCCCATCAACATGGAACCCAGAGAACAAGGAATGGCCTTCACATCACAGCTGCACCAAGCTCCTGCTTTGTTTACAGATTTGACCTTTCTGTCCTCCGACTGAGGGTCGAGTTGAGTGCTAGGACTGCACCTCGAATATGATCCTGTGGAAGGTGAAAGGAGACAACCCTAAGGCCAGGGAAAGGAGGGAGCCCCAGGGATGCTGGTGCTTCAGTTCAAGTGTACGATTTAGGGTGGGAAGGAGTCCTTTGTTGCTGCTATTATTACTAGTGTTGTGCCGAATCCTGCCCCCTAATTTTGGGAACTCTTTCTCCCTGCAAAAGAGGCATTGTTTTTTCTGTCTCTTTCATGGGGGGGGGGGGATTTCAAGTAATTTTCTCTTTAGGACGGGGGACACATACCCTTTTAAGTTTAGGAGGTGGCTGAAGGATCTCCTTTCTCTACATTTTGAACTTTACAAATGTCTGGTGCACTTGCAGCAGCATTAGAGTCTTTACAGACAGGCTTCTCCAACCCAACAGCACTTCTTGAGCTCCCGTGAGACCACAGGACGTTGCCCTCTGTCCCAGGCAATCGGGAAGAGTTCCCTGGCTGAAGAGCCAAATATCTCCTGGATGTCAGCAAGTTAGTTAGAAACGTCATCAAAGAGGCTCATATAGAATGTGTTTTTCATGCAAGGCAGAAATTGGAATGTTGGAAGCTGCTGTTTCCTGATGCTGCCAAAGGGACCAGCCCCCACCGCAAATCCCCTCCCCCTCCCATGACGTCAGGGAGCCCACCCAACCCACTTTCCCCTCCTCCACGCAGAGAGGCATGGAGCTCCTTGCCTCTCTCTGCATGGAGATATCCTGCACTCGTGCTGCAGCCCTATCTGAGTTAGGTGCCGCCTTCCCACAATCCTTATGTCCCAACCGGGATGTGAATCTGATATGAAATATGTTCTGAGACAGAAACAGGATCTTTGGAATCTGCCTTCTACCGAGGCAAACTCTTGGTCCACCTAGCCCAGTATTGTCTGTACTGATTGGCAGGCCTCTCTAGGGTTGGAGGCCCAGAACCCTTTTCCATCCCTATGTGGATGTGTGTGGGGAAACACATCTGGGACATTTACATACAGAGATCATTCCTTTCCCTTGGCTTCCAACCCCTGCCTGGACTCAATAGGCCTTTGGCTTCATCTAGAAACTCTCAAGGGACAGAACTGCAACATTCTTTCATCTCCCCATGACTTGAAAACATTCACTTCAGCCAAACCTCTGTAGCCCAGACAATTGAATCAGAATGAATGGTGAAGTCTTGGCCAGTGGGAACTCCAGGATCCACATCTCCAACTTTTACAGGAACCAAAGAGCAATTTGGGAAGAAGATCCAGTTCAGGATCTCATATCTCCTATTTTCACTGAAAGAGACTTCATCTCCAGCACTGTTGTTAAACCGGATTTTGCCAAAGAGGCCAGAATCTGAAATGGAAGAGAGATTTAGAAAACAGTGTAACGGGAGTCCGTTCTGGTGTCTTCTAATATACCGTGACAACCATCAAGTGAGGAGACAGGGTCTTTCTCCCACACACCCTGGGACTCTGTTGTTCGGTTTAATACTTAAGATGCATCTTCTTTGGGCACTGTCTGCTCAGATATGATTGCCCAGTGGTTTGAGGAATGTTTTCCTGGTGTCTACTTGCTAAAACCTACCCTCATATCTTTCAGCGGGAGCTGGAAGGAGTCTGCTCATAGCAGCAAATAGACCAACATCTGGGTTCTTCAGCTGCCTGTCAGAAAGGAACACTGGAGGGGGGGGAGCTGCCTGCTGCTTCCTTCTGAGGCTTCAGTGGTGCAAATACTGCTCTGTAAACTAGAACTTTGTGTTTGGGGTAGAGTCTTGCCTGATTTCTCTGTCCTCAATATCCACAGCTAGAAATGCATAAGTCTTACAGAAGCAAGATAAATCTCCTCTAGTTTTGAATCTACTTTTCATGCTCTTTAAGAGAAATGACAGCTAGGGATGTATGAAAGTCACTTACCTTTTCGAAGGGGTGATTTGCGAAATCCTAATCCATCCGGCTCTGCTCCATGGAAATTCTGCAGAGCCACTGGCTGGGGCCACCTGCAGCCAGACATCCAGCCTCTGGGCAGCCTTCCGGGGGAAAAAAAAAACAGCGTACGCAAATGGCAGCAGGTACAGAAGCCACCATTTGCGTTCCCTTTTTTTCGCTGTTTTAGCCTACGTAAATATTTACGTAAGCTATTACAGCGAAAAAAAAGGAACGCAAATAGCACCCACTAAGCTATTTGCGTTCCCCTTTTTTTCGCCGTAATAGCTTACATAAATATTTATGTAGGCTAAAACAGTGAAAAAAGGGGAACGCATATGGTGGCCGCCATAGCCGCCGCCATTTGCGTATGCAGTTTTTTGTGTGTTTTTTGCTTGCCGTGATAGGCTACGTAAGTATTTACGTAGCCTATCACGGCAAAGGCAGCTACGCAAATGGCGTGGTGGCCACCATTTGAGTCCGCAGCTGCTGGCCGAGAGACCAGCTGCTGCCTCCGTCACTGCTGGAGCTGCCGCCGCCGGAACTTCCCTCCCAGGTAAGCTTCATCCCAGGGGGGATTCTGCAGGGGGCGGGGGGTGGGAGGCCATTCCGCCATGGGTTTCGGGGGGCCGAATGCACTGGCATTCGGCCTCACTGAGATCCATGATGGAATTCTCCGCCATCCCTATCAGATCGATAGTCCAGAAATGGAGAATTTTCAAGGCCACAGTCACTCTACCCAGGAGCATTTGTGCTACCAAACTCTCTTGAAGAACAAACTGGCGCATTACCCAAGAAGTCAAAAACAACCCCAGAGTAACATCCCAGGATCTGCAGGCCACTCTCACCTTGGCTAATGTTCATGACTCAATGATCAGAAAAAGACTGAACAAGAACAGTGTTCATGGGAGTATAGCCAGGAGGAAACCACTGCTCTCTAACAAGAACATTGCTGCTTGTCTGAAATTCGCTAAAGATCACATAGATGACCCCCAAGCCTTCTGGAACAATGTTCTCTGCATAGATGTGTCTACCAAAAAGGTAGAAGTTTTGGCCTCAATGAGACACTTTATGTTTGGCAAAAAACAAACCCTGAATTCAAACAGAAGTGCCTCATCCCAACTGTCAAGCAAGGAGGTGGGAATGTGATGTTTTGGGCCTGCTTTGCTGCCTCAGGAGCTGGACAGCTTGCCATCATTGACACAAGCATGAAGTCTGCAGTGTTTCAGAAGGTTGCAGAGGAGAATGTGAGGCCATCCGTCCATGAGCTGAAGCAGAATCAAAAGTGGGTCATGCAACAAGGCGATGATGGTAAAATACAAGCCGATCTACAAAAGAATGGCTGTGGAAGAAGAAATTCCGTGTTTTAGAATGGCCTAGTCAAACTCCGGACCAAAACCCCATCAAAATGTTGTGGCAGGACCTAAGGTGAGCTGTTTGTGCAAGGAAGCCCTCAAATGTCACTGAGTTGAAGCATGTCAAATTTCACTGAGTTGAACGGGTCAGAATTCCTCAAAACCAATGTGAGAGCCTGACCAACAGTTACAGGAAACAGTTACTTGAAGTAGGGATGTACGAAATACTTACCTCCAGGTCCAGGGGGAGGGTCCACAGGGGGGGCAGGTGATCCATCACTCCTCCCAGAATCCTACATGGCTGGCTCCGCTCCACCACAATTCTATGGAGCCGCCAGCCTCCGCCGCAGTGCCAGTGATACGGCCGCCATTGCCATATCGCTGGCTGAGGGGGACTGTCTCCAGATGCAAATGGCGTCCAGTACGCCAGTTGCAGCCATAAAGGTCTTAGTTTAAACTAAAACCTTTACATCCGCCCAGCCAGCAATACAGCGATGGCGGCTGTATCGCTGGTGCTCCGGAGTGGGCCAGCGTCGAGGATCCAGCCGGCGAGGATTCCTCCAGGAGGCAAAGATGAGTCTCCTGAACCTCCACGGACTCAGGGGGGGGGGCAGATTCTTTTGAATCCAGCCTCACTGGGGTCCATGGAGGATTTCTCCCCCATCCCTAACTTGAAGTCATTGCTGCTGAAGAGGTGCCACCAGGTATTGAATCTAAAGGCTCACATTCTTTTCCCACATAGATATTGACTGTTGAAGCAGTTTTGGATCAGCATCATGTTAGTGTGTGTCCTTTTTTGATCAGGGTGTCTGTTGTTTTTTATCTAGGACTATGGGGTTAGATTGCTATGGTTTTCCCAGTAGCAACGTATGGCTGTGAGAGATGGACTATAAGGAAGGCTGAGCGCCGAAGAATTGATGCTTTCGAACTGTGGTGCTGGAGAAGACTCTTGTGAGTGCCCTGGACTGCAAGGAGGTCCAATCAGTCCATCCTAAAAGAAATCAACCCTGACTGCTCATTGGAAGGACAGATGCTGAAGCTCAAATATTTTGGCTACTTAATGCAAAGAGAAAAGTCACTGGAAAAGACCCTGATGCTGGGAAAGACTGAAGGCCAAAGGAGAAGGGGACGGCAGAGGATGAGATGCCTAGATAGCATCACCGATGCAATGAATATCAACTTGAGCACACTCTGGGAGAGAGCGGAGGACAGGAAGGCCTGGCGTGCTGTTGTCCATGGGGGTCACGTAGAGTCAGACACGACTTAACGACTGAACAACAAAATGGGGTTAGATTAAGATGTAATCACATTTTAGGTTGGAAATCTAACCATCCTAAAGGGTTCACAAACATTTTCTCACCACTGTATTTGGGGAGGCTAATAAAATTACTCAAAAATTAATGCTCTGAGTGTTTTGTTAAACAATGGGGTGCTTTAGACAATGCGGTCCTTGTCCACTTCTGAGGCATTTGTTCTTTCTCAGTCAACTTGAAGTGGACTTAAAACGGTTTTGTGTATGGCAGTATGTTCCTCACAAACAGCCTTCCATTGTAGAATCATTTTATAATCATGTGAATGCACTGTCAGGAATTGGTGTGATATATATAACCCATGGCACTTGCAATGAAGTATTGCAGTATATCCTCTGCCCCAAGGGTTAGGGACCCCTGCCAGCCTCTCATGCTCTCTTCTGGGATATCATAGTTTATATGGAGTTCAATTCTACTGCAAGGAGAGCATTCCACCTTCCTCATGACACGGTCGTTTTCTCTTCTTCTCTTCCAACTGGCATAATGTAGGGTGGCTATTGAACGTTCTCACTGAGTTGTTTTTGGGGGGCTAGATTTCCTTTGGGGGGTGGGTGTTCTTCAGCAAATGTTCCCCAGAGCATGCTGATACCTCACTTGTGTTTCTTAGTAGCCCCATTTTGGCTCGATTTCTATCAGCACTCACCACCTGTTATTAAAGAGAATATTATGCTGAATTATGGAAAATGCTGGTTATCCTGTATGTGCACAGTGGCAATGTGAAATATGTCAATATTCTATCGTGACAAAACTGGAAAATTAGGTCTTGCTATGGCACCTAGGATGAATATGAACTTGAGCACACTCCGGGAGAGAGCGCAGGACAGGAAGGCCTGGCGTGCTATGGTCCATGGGGTCACGAGTCGGACATGACTGAACGACTGAACAACAACAAAAATGGCACCTAGGCCTCTGTGATTGGTTATCCTGTTCCACCATATACTCATGGCCTCTTTCCTCTCCTTCCACATTTGGGCAATCAAAAATATTTTCTTTATTTCCATCCCCTAGGGATGATTTAACCAGAACCAGATGCTTCCCAGCTCCTATTGGCTTCCCCAGAGTTTAGTTTAAAAGCTGCTCTGCCACATTTTTTATGCTTAGTACTAGAGTTTTCGTAATCAAAGCTCCCTAGTCCCTGCCCCAATCCTTCCGATATGTGGCAGGTTTGTTCCCCCGAAACAGCTCCATGAAGTGTATCTTTTTCATAGGACTTTTGCCCAAAATCAAAGAGGGAGGGAAGGGGAAGCCCATCTCATATCAACCACACCAAATGAGGACTCCCCTTCCGTATGAAGCCCAGAACCTCTCTTTCTGAAACGTTGCAACTTTCTGGTGCAGGGGCACCTCTATGCTGCCTGCCATTTTCAGAAGAATGGTCCACAAGTTAACGAGGGGATACACATGTCCTATACTCGGGAGTGCTCAACATGTAAAGTCTGCTCTTCCCCCAAATAACTCGTCACCTCTGTATTTGTAACTTATCTGCAGAAGGGAAAGCTATCCCTGCACATTTCATCCTATTCTGCCAAGAAGTAAAAATGTTATTGCTAATTTCTTCAAACTACCCTCCCCCCTCATGCAATGGGATGTAACACAAACAGAGCTGTGCCTATGTTTCTGAAATCTGGCACACAGACTCCTCTCCTAAGGCCCTACTAAGCCTGCACATTTCATCCATAGCTCAGGAATGGTGCGTGGGGGGGGGGGAGTTGTAGCCATCGTTTTATTGCCCAGGCTAGTTTATCAAGGCACAAAGACCCAGGTTTCCAAATCTCAATTTGGGTTGGCACCCAAGCTGTAACAGATATCCTCTGAATCGGGCCATTTTCTGAAGTGCTACATCAGGATCCAAGTGAAACCTTGCGGTCAGTGCAGACCTTTAATAGAAGCAGTCGCTGAACACGAAGAACATCAGAGATCAGATACTGTTATGGGAAGACTAAGGGCAGTAGTAGTAGTAATAACAACAATGACAACAATTTCTCATGGTAATTTTAACACAACCCTGTAAGGTCAGTATTATTATCGCCCATATTGCTGATGAGGGGACTGAGGCTGAGGCGTGGGGGTGGGGGGACTTGCCTAAGGCCACCAAGTGAGTTCATGGCAGTGACGAGACTTGAACCAGGGACTTCCTGATTTGTAGCTACACGTGCCTTTGATTTGATAGGGTTCTTTCCTCTCTGGGATATGAACAGAGTTGTCTGATTCTGCTGGGATTTGTACACATTACAGATACGGCCTGCAATCACCTTTCAGTTTGTCATTCTTGATCAAGAGGCACTTGGTCCTCAGCATCCCCTGGGTGGCCTCAGGCAGGGGCCAGAACAGCACCAGCTGCCAAATCAGAGGCACAGAGAGAATTTCCCTCCTACATCAGAGACAAGCAGAACTGACTGCGCAGGCCCCAGCAGGGGAATTAGATCTTAGCCAGAAAGGACCAGACACCGAGTGACCAGACACCACCCGGGCCGACACGGAAGGGCTCAGAGTGTACTTAGATTAAGCACGTTTTGTCCAGGATTTCTTTGTTATTGACTTGCTAGGTGGAAATCCATGGGGGACTCCTCAAGAATTACTGTCATTTTGATAATTCCAGGGTAGTGAAACAATCACAGCCCCAGAACGCTGGGCTCCCTTCGCACCATTGAGCAGGGGGGGGGGGGACAACAGTTGGTGTCAATCTTTGCGTCACTCTGGGCCAGTTGGACTTGTCTTAATTTTCAGATTCTGGCCTTTGGCCTGTGTCAATCCGATCACCTGAACCTGATGGTGCAAAAGTTTATCTGCACGATGGAGATGGTGCCTGCTTGCAGCAGTGCAGGGCTGGGCAATACGGCACTGCTAGAGGACATGACTGGTCCATCTGCAGTCATAACATCCTGCAGGGTGCAGAGGGCCGATGATGGTGGTCCACACACAGAGACCTGTGGGTTTCCTGAATGTTTGGGGAAGCTTTTGTTTTTTGAGGCCCTGTTCTCACTGCCATGCCAAAGTGTCCACTCTGGAACTGCGGGGCTCAGGTGGTTTACTGGATTTCAGGAGAGCTTGGGGCTATGAAGCAGGCTGGATACCACCTGGCGCTCCAGAGGCATGAGGATCAGGACAAATGTGCGTCAGCACAGTTGAGAGCACAATATCATGCCTGCCTACCATGTGGTGGTGGCAGAAGGGAAGGAGGCCACATTCTTGGCCCCCATTGCACCCACAAGTAGATGGATTTGACTGGAGCTGTCAGTGTCTGCCCTTGGCGCTGGGTGAAGCAGAGCCCCTAAAGCCAAGGTTCCCCCCTCAGGAATCAAGGCAACAGGGAACGTCGCCTGCCATGCCCAGGCAGATGTTCTGGTTGAGTGCTAGAGCAGCGCCCTGAAAACGTTAATGTGGACGGGGACCTGCGGGAACCCTCAGACCTCGGATGACACATTGCCTTAACCCCGTCTCAGATGACCCACTCTGCACTTTAATTGACCCTTGGCCTTCAGTCTTCTCAGGCTCCAGACAACATTGTGTGTGTCAGTGTTCCCCTATCTAGGGACTTCCAGATATTTTGGATTTAAACTCCCATCATTTGGATTTAAAATCCCATCACCAGTTTGGCCATTGGCTATGATTTGGATTCCAGAAAACAGACAAAAACTAGACAGCATCAGGTAGAGGAAGGCGGGTCTATACCAGGGATGCAAAACATCTCCAGGTTCAATTACATTTGAGTAGGGGTGTACGAAATCCACTTACCGGTCTGGTCCAGGGCATCCGCGGGGGTGGGGGAGGTGATTCGTCCCTTGCCCTGGAATCCTCCTTGGCCAGCTCCACTCCACGGCAAGTCCGTGGAGCCACCAGATGGGCTCGTCCACTTCCGGGCTGTGGACGCAAATGGACTAATAAAGTAAGAAAAAGCAAGACAATACAATGAAGGCATAAAACATACATTCCGTCAATCACCGGGAAGCCCATACTCTTCTCAGATCAGCTAATCAGATTGGAGCAGCGATGGACATACTCCAGTGGCCTGGCCCGTAGCATCTGTGCCGCTCGGCCTAGAGTGAGGTTCTGCCCCGGGAGGGCGCCAACACCGATTCAAGGGTTGGGGAGGGCGGGGTTGCTGTAGTCTATAGGAATGCAATCTCCCTCTCTAGGGTTTCTGCTCATTCGAGTGCAGATCTTGAGTGTTTGTATGTTGTGTTGGGTACCTGGGACAGATTAGGGATTCTGTTGGTGCGCTGCCCACCATGACAACCATGGGGCTGTCCCAGCATGTCATCAGCCCAATGCATATAAAAGGACACACGCTTGATCTGAAAGTGGAGGAATCAACATCTGTCCCTTTGTCATGGTGAGATCACTTCCTGCTGAGGTTTAGTCTCCTGGCAGCCTTCCCCCTCTGCAAGGGTGGGGGACCTATTAAAATGGTCCGCCCACAGGGGCTAATGGATTCTGATGGATTCCAGAGGGGGATTTTCCTGCTGGTATGGCTGGTGCTCCTGTCGAAGCACAGGTCGCTCTGTGGAATGCAGAGATGACTCGGGCAGTTGAGGCGACCGTGCCCAAGCGCCCTCTCCCTCTGAGCAGAGCCCGGCCAGCTCCTTGGTATACACCTGAGCTGAGGGCAATGATGCAAGAGGGGAGATGGCTAGAATGCAGGTGGAGGAAAACTCATGCTGAGTCTGACCAAACACAGGTAAGAGCTCACTATCGAGCCTACTCTGTGACGGTGAGGGTGGCAAAGAGACAGTTCTTTTCTCTTAGCATTGCATCTTCTCAGTGTCATCCAGCAGAGATTTTCTGAGTGGTTCATGGCCGGTTACATTCTGGACCAGGGAGAGAGACAGTGGAACCTCGGTTGCACGCTGTGATGAGTTTTCAAGGCACTTTGAAGATAAAGTCGTTCAGATTTAGGGATGGCAGAGAATTTCTCCATGAATCTCCAGGAGGCCGAATGCCAACGCATTCGGCCCCCAGAAATTGTTGGGGAAATTCTCTGCCCCCCGCCCCCCCCGGGATGGGACTTACCTCTGTCAAACGTCCCTCTCGGCGGCGGGTCCCGGTGGTGTTTCAGCGGCGACGGGGGCGGAGGCCGGTCTTCCGACTGGCTACCACCGCCGCCATTTCCCCATAAAGTAAAAAAAGAGAAAAAAACGTGATAGGCTATGTAACGATTTACGTAGCCTATCACGGCTAGATGGGCGCCGCCATTTTCATTCCTTATTTGGGCACGGGTAGTCTACATAAAGATTTACGTAGACAATGGCGAAAATAAGCGCAACGCAAATGGCGGCGGCTATGGCAGCTGCCATTTGCGTTCCCTTTTTTTCTGCCATGATAGGCTACGTAAATATTTACATAGCCTATCACGGCAAAACAGAGGGGCACAAATGGCGTAGTGGCTGCCATTTGTGCCCCTCTGTTTTGCTGTAATAGGCTACGTAAATATTTACATAGCCTATCACAGTGGGAAAAAAGGGAACGCAAATGGCAGCCGCCATTTGCGTTGGCTGTTGTTGTTTTTTTGCTGTGATAGGCTACGTAAATATTTACGTTGTCTATCACGGCAACATACAGAGATGCAAACGGCGGCGACTACGGCAGCCGCCATTTGCATCCCTGTGCAGGCTGCCCAGCGGCTGGATGTCCGGCTGCGGGTGGCCCCGGCCGGTGGCTCCACAGAGTCGCCGCAAAGCGGAGCCGGTCAGGGAGTATTTCGGGGGGAGGGACGGAGCACCTCCCCCCCACTGCAAATGTCACCCTTCGAAAAGGTAAGTGACTTTCGTACATCCCTAGTTGCAGGACAGCTCCAGGCACTCTTGAATGAAACAGATTATCTAGATCCATTT
The DNA here is from genome assembly GCF_057233095.1 of Heloderma suspectum. Taxonomy (NCBI): domain Eukaryota; kingdom Metazoa; phylum Chordata; class Lepidosauria; order Squamata; family Helodermatidae; genus Heloderma; species Heloderma suspectum. The sequence goes on along the minus strand of NC_139459.1, from coordinate 361,755,181 downwards.
CAATCGGGATTCAGGCCTGGATTTGGAACGGAAACTGCCTTGGTCGCCCTGTGGGATGACCTCTGCCGGGAGAGGGGCAGGGGGATTGCGACCCTGTTGATTCTTCTGGACCTCTCAGCGGCTTTTGATACCATCGACCATGGTATCCTTCTGGATAGGTTGTCTGGGTTGGGAGATGGAGGCACTGCACTGCAGTGGTTCCGCTCCTACTTGGACGGCCAACTCCAGAAGGTGATGCTGGGGGATTATTGCTCTGTGCCATGGAAATAGTGCCATGGGGTTCCACAGGGCTCTATTTTATCCCCCATGCTGTTTAACATCTACATGAAACCGCTGGGGGAGGTTATCCGGAGGTGTGGGCTGAGGTGCCATCAATATGCGGATGACACCCAGCTCTACCTCTCTTTCTCATCAAACCCAGGTGAGGCAGTGGCTGTTCTGAATCAGGGCCTGGGCACGGCAATGGACTGGATGAGGGCCAATAAACTGAAACTCAATCCAGACAAGATGGAGGTACTGTTAGTGGGTGGTTCGTCTGCCCGGCTAGGTGATGTTTAACCTGTTCTGGAGGGGGTTGCACTCCCCCTAAAGGACCACGTTTGTAGTTTGGGGGTGCTCTTGGATCCAGAACTGTCACTTGAGGCACAGGTGAACTCAATGGCACAGAGCACTTTTTATCAGGTTAGGCTGGTATACCAACTACGCCCTTATCTGGACAGAGATAGCCGAGCTACAGTTATCCACGCTCTGATAACTGCTCGTCTGGATTACTGCAATGCATTATACGTGGGGCTGCCTTTGAAAACAGTCCGGAAACTTCAGCTGGTCCAAAATAGGGCAGCAAGATTGTTAACAGGGACTGGCCTGTGAGCTCATATTACGCCAGTACTTTTTCAGCTGCACTGGCTGCCAGTCCATTTCCAGGCCCGATTCAAAGTGCTGGTGGTTGTTAAGTCGTTAAGTCGTGTCTGACTCTTTGTGACTCCATGGACCATAGCACGCCAGGCCTTCCTGTCCTGCGCTCTCTCCCGGAGTGTGCTCAAGTTCATAAAGTGCTGGTATTAACATTCAAAACCCTTAATGGCTTGGGGCCAGGTTATCTGAAGGATCGCCTCCTCCCATATGTGCCTGCCCGGACCTTAAGATCATCGTCAGCAGCCCTTCTCCGTGAGCCCCTGCCAAAGGAAGTGAGGTGGGTGGCTACTAGGAGGAGGGCTTTTTCTGCTGTGGCACCCCGGCTGTGGAATGAGCTCCCTAGTGCGGTTCGCCTGGCACCTACATTGTATTCCTTTCGGCGCCAGGTGAACACCTTTTTATTTTCCCAGGCATTTTAGCATTTTAGCTTTCTAGACTTTTAGCTTTGCTGTTTGAAATCTGTATTTTAAACTCCTGCACTGCTGCTAGGTTTTATTGTGGTTGTATTGTTATATTGTGGTTTTAATGCTTTATAGTTTTATTGTGTGCTGTTTGGTTTTAATTTTTGTGGACCACCCAGAGAGCTTCGGCTATTGGGCGGTATAGAAATGAAATAAATAAAATAAATAATATTTTATTTTATTTATTTAGGGACCTCGACTTGCACCTGCCCTGGAGTGAAAGCTGGGTGTAGATGCACCCCCTGTGAGTCTTGCAAGGAGTGGGGAGGGGGATGTCCCACCTTTTGCTGACGCCCTGTGAGCCATTTGGCTGAGCACAACCTAGCCGGCTGAGACTAGCGCCTCCAACCCACTGCCAGCTTCCTGAGCCTTTAGCCAAAGTTGGGAAGGAGTCCAGTGCGATGTTTTCCTGCCCTTAACATGTCTGGCTTTCTCCCCTCCTCCTAATGCACACCCATGTACGTCTGGTCCAAAAGCCCCTTTGCTCGGAAGGAGGGAGAATGCTCAGGGATCTCAGGTGCGTGAAAGCCTTCCTCTCCCCCTCTCGAATACAGACCACAAATTAAGATGGTTTCACTTCTTTATTACACAGTTAAATAGCAGCCAAGCACTGCACAATGAAACCACTGACAGAGGAGGGCGTAGCTCAGTGGTGGAGGCCCTGTTTTGGATGCAGAAGGACACACAGTTTGGTCCCCCAAATCTCCGGACAGGGCTGGGAAAGAGCCCCTTTCCGAAACCCCAAGGAGTTTCTTAGTGACGACAATTATTGTTAGGATTTGATGGTCTGTCTCGGTAGAAGGCAGCCGCTGAGGTGGCTCGTTGTCTTCTGCTTTGCTTCCTTGACAGAGCACCTGCAGAGGGACTGCTTGGCCTTCTGTGGTCTGGAATATAAGCTCACAACGCACACGTCAAATTGTACAGATAGGCAATGCTGGGTGTGCTGACTGGGGCTGATGGGAGCTGTAGTCCAGCACATGTGGAGGCTGCCAGGTGGGGGAGGCTGCTCCACAGCACTGGCTCAGGCTGCTGCTGGCGTGTGCGTTTGTGTGGAGAGTGACTGTTCCTATGTGCTCATATCACATCACAGGAGGTGACGACACACGGGAGGGGGGGGGAACCAGACAGATCTATAGCTTCATGTGCACCACGTCGCTCTGCCCTAATTGCATCCAACGCCCACCCCCATTTTACATGTTAAAACGTAAAAGCTTCTTCTGTTTTTGGACAAGAACATGAGGTGGGCCAATCCCCTTTTCAAAAATCCCACCAAAAAAGAAGCGGGGGGGGGGGCTTCCGGACGTGGCTTTTATCATGCCATTGCCCTGCCTCAGCCCCATAATTTTTACGGAGAGCCCAGGCATTGTTAAGGATGGACGAAAGTCCCTTACCTGGTCCCGCAGCTTGCTTTGCGGTGGGGGGGAGGCACTTTGGTTATCCCCCCGAAGTTCTTGGCGGGGGTGAGGCACCCCGCCCCTCCCGGCCAAAATTCAGGCCGGGGGGAGGCGCCCCATCCCTCACCGCTGAAATTCAGGCCGGGGGGGAGTGCCCCGTCTCCCCGGCCGCGAAATAAAAAAAGTAAAGTAAAACAAAAAACAAAAAAACACGTGATAGGCTACGTAACGATTTACGTAGCCTATCATGGCTAGATTTTCAAAGTCAGCTGTGATAGGCTACGTAAATCTTTATGTAGCCTATCACGGGTGACTTTGGAAAAAAAAAAGCGCGTATGCAAATGGCGGCGCCCATGGGCGCCGCCATTTGCGTTCCTTATTTGGGAATGCAAATACTGCATGTAAGTGTTGCCCTTATTTTTGCCATAGTCTACATAAATCTTTACGTAGACTACCCCTGCCCAAACAAGGAACGCAAATGACGGCGCCCATGGGCACCGCCATTTGCGTACGCGCTTTTTTTTTTCGAAGTCACCCATGATAGGCTACGTAAAGATTTACGTAGCCTATCACGGCTGACTTTGAAAATCTAGCCGTGATAGGCTACGTAAATCGTTACGTAGCCTATCACGTGTTTTTTTTAAATTTTATTTTACTGGGAAATGGTGGTGGCGGCGGCCGGTCAGAAGACCAGCTGCCGCCCCCGCCGAAACGCCGCCGAAACGCCGCCGGGACCCGCCACCGAGAGGGACATTTGAAGGAGGTAAGTCCCATCCCGGGGGGTGTGTGGCGGGGGTGTGGCGGAGAATTTCACCACCAATTTCAGGGGGCCGAATTCGTTGGCATTCGGCCTCCCGGAGATTCGTGGAGAAATTCTCCGCCATCTGTAGGCATTGTCGCCTTTAGCCTGTAATCCTCCCATGCTCTCCCACCTCTTCTTCTGAGGGAAATCCATTCAGGAAAGGCGGAAGAGCAGCACGAGGCCTTAGCACTGAGCCCTCGTCTTTACGTGAAGCACCCTCTTAAAGGCTGTCCATAACCCTCCCTCAGAGCCAGAGGCTCCCTCAGGGCCGTCTCTCCTCAGAGTATGCAGGCTGGGACTCAGCAGGGCCTGCGTCCTGACTGCTCTCTCTTCCCATCAGTTCTTCCTAATGGCTCAGAGGGGTGCCTGTCACAGAGTCTGTCACGAAATGTGCTCTGGGTAAGCGTTGCTTGACAAATCCCTTGACTGTCAAGTACTGGCTGTCCGTCCCCCACATCCCCCAGCCATAGGGAGTAAGAGGAAAATGGAGCTCCAAGTCGGCCTCATGCTCCTTTTTGTGGGCCAGAAACCTGAACAGGCAGCTGAAGCAGGCACAAGAAAACTTTACTAATGAACACAACTATCTTTTAACAGAGGGGGGAAAGATCAGCCCCAAGCTAGCAAGATGTCACCTGAACGGTCCTCTATAAACTGTCACAACGGACTAGCAGATGGGCTGTTCCTCTAACCCTGCAAACTTCCATCTGGCCTGCAAGATAAACAAACGTCTGTTTAAGTGCCATGTGTCCGGGGGCGGGGTGTACCGTGGGTTAGTTATTGTTGTTGAACCCAGGCAGCTCCTGTAGATCTGGGGGTAGCAACAGTGGGTGTGCTGAAGAAAGAACAGTTGTGTTTGAGGCCTGGTGATTCTTGCAGTCATTGCTACTACCTATGCAACACTTTTTGGCAACAAGGATGGGATCTGAGAGCTATACGGGCAGCATGGACTGTGAATCCAATGAATGCAGCTAACTGGTAAGCAGTCAGCTAGGCCCACTCCTGTGGGAAAACAATCAAAATCAAAATGGCTGCCTTAGGTCATACTGAAGAGTTTGATGTGAGTCAACTTCTTCCTGGGATTCTTATGCAGAGCGGCTTTCATTCAATCTGGAGGCAAATAAGATAGCTAATGCTGAACAAAAGCGAGCTGTGCTCTTAACTGTTTGTGGGCCACAGACATTGGCCATAATAGATTATTGGCCATAATCGGTAGTACATGCCCTGGTCTCCTCTCGTTTAGACTACTGTAATGCGCTCTACGTGGGGTTACCCTTGAAGACGGTTTGGAAACTGCAGCTGGTACAGAATGCGGCGGCTCGCCTGATTAAAGGCAGCCGCCGGCGAGATCACATCACTCCAGTGCTGAAGGAGTTGCACTGGTTACCAGTTGTTTTCCGGGCCAAATTCAAGGTGTTGGTTTTGACCTTTAAAACCCTATATGGTTCCGGCCAAGCCTATCTTAAGGAGCGCCTCCAGCAGCACCAGACAGGCTGCTTAACAAGATCAGCCTCGGATAGCCTTCTCTCTGTCCCATCAGCCAGGACAGCTAGACTGGTGGGGACGAGGGAGAGGGCCTTTTCTGTGGTGGCCCCCAATCTGTGGAACTCCCTCCCTAGGGAACTCTGTCATGCCCCCTCTTTAATGAGCTTCCCTCGTGCATTAAAAATGTTGTTGTTCAGGCAGGCATTTGGGGTGGGTTAGGGTATTTTAGAAAATGTTTTTATTGTAGAATTTTATTGTTTTAAACTGTTTTTATTGTATGTTGTACATCGCCCAGAGTGGCTGGGTGACTAGCCAGATGGGCGATTAATAAATTTAATAATAAATAAATTAATAAATAAAATAAAAATAATAGGATCCCTCACTGCTCCTGTCTCCCCCAAACTAAGACATTTGATGAACTTCTGGGATTATTGAAGATGCATTTCTCACAAAATCCTTCAGTTATTGTGCATAGATTACAACTTCACAAACAAATGCAGCCATCTGGAGAGGGCATGGCCGCTTCTAGTGCAGAACTGCATCATCTTTCTCAACGCTGCAACCGTCAAGCAAGGAGGTGGGAATGTGATGGTTTGGGCCTGTTTTGCTGCCTCAGGACTTGGACAGCTTGCCATCATTGACACAAGCATGAAGTCTGCAGTGTTTCAGAAGGTTGCAGAGGAGAATGTGAGGCCATCCGTCCATGAGCTGAAGCGGAATCAAAAGTGGCTCATGCAACAAGGTGATGATCCTAAAATACAAGCCGATCTACAAAAGAATGGCTGCGGAAGAAGAAATTCCGTGTTTTAGAATGGCTGTAGATGTACAGTATGGCTCCTTCCAAGGAAAGCTTCCACTTATAGTTGTGGAGGAGCAGAAGAAAGGCCAGGGTCTGAGGAATTGGGAGAACACAAGGGGAAGTCAGTGTCATTCCATCTGGATCCATCCATTGCACCAATCTGCATGAAAGCCAGGAATGAGCCTTTTGCATTGCGGGGAAAACTGAAGAAGAGCTTCATCCTCTCATCAAGCAAGGAGCACTAGAACCAGTTGCACAGACCCAGTGGGCTGCGCTCATTGTGCCAGCATTAAAACCTAATGGGGATGTGAGAGTGTGGGTGTGTTTCACCAGCGATTTACTCCAACCTGGCCGCATGTGGAGGTCACACAGTTTACATGATGTCATGGCCATCCAGCAGGTGTCCCGTACTTTATCGCAGAAAAACCAGTTCTTCTGAGACTGGTTAGAGTCTGACTTTTCCTCTTGACTTTGGCTTGGTTACAGTCCTGCTGGGGTGTGTTCCATCACCTGCACTTGCTTGGGTATCGTAGCCCTGCCCATGGGAGTGTCGCTCATCTGCCTGTGACCTCACTGACCCTTTCCCTCCCTGTTTTCTGGATGGTTCAACGCCATTTTGGAGCAGGATGGCAAGGGACCAACTTTTTAAAAAACATTGAAAATAAGCAAATTAAGCAAATAGATCACTAATGCATATAAGTGTGCTATCGCAGGCAAGCAAGTACTCCCACTACAGCCTGAAAATTAGGTTTATCTAGGGATATTGGAGAATTTCTCCACGAATCTCCGGGAGGCCAAATGCCAATGCATTCGGCCCCCCAAAATTGGTGGGGAAATTCTCCGCCCCCCCGCCCCCCCCCCAGGATGGGACTTACCTCGGGCAAATGTCCCTCGCGGTGGCGGGTCCCAGCAGCGGTTCAGCGGCGGTTCGGCATTTCCAAGTAAAGTAAAAAAAAAAAAAACGTGATAGGCTACGTAAAGATTTATGTAGCCTATCACGGCTAGATTTTCAAAGTCAGCCGTGATAGGCTACGTAAATCTTTATGTAGCCTATCACGGCTGACTTTGGGGGGGGGAAAGCGCATATGCAAATGGCGGTGCCCATGGGCTCCACCATTTGCATTCCTTATTTGGGCACGGGTAGTCTACGTAAAGCTTTACGTAGACTACGGCGAAAATAAGGGCAACACAAATAGCGTTGCCCTTATTTTCGCTGTAGTCTACATAAATCTTTACGTAGACTACCCGTGCCCAAATAAGGAACGCAAATGGCGGCGCCCATGGGCACCGCCATTTGCGTACGCGCTTTTTTTTTTCAAAGTCAGCCGTGATAGGCTACGTAAAGATTTACGTAGCCTATCTCGACTGACTTTGAAAATCTAGCCGTGATAGGCTACGTAAATCTTTATGTAGCCTATCAAGTTTTTTTTTTTTTTACACTTTACTTTTTTCTTTCGTGGCCGGGGAGACGGGGCGCTCCCCCCCAGCCAGAATTTCGGCGGGGAGGGGCGGGGCGCCTCCCCACCCACCAAGAATTTTCGGGGGGGCAAACGGAATGCCTCCCCCCCACCCCGAACAAAGCTGCGGGACCAGCTAAGGGACTTTCGTCCATCCCTAGTAAGATTTGATCTGCCTGAAGAGGTGAGTCAGGAAGGGCTTCTAGCATAAGGACTTCCAATGGAGGAGGTACAACAAAATCTGGAATCTGAAGTGGTACCCGACTCAGTCCATCAGCATTAGCTCTTGCCTTTCCTGGTTTGTAGGCAAGTGTATAGTCATAAGCATGGAGCAGAATGCTCCAGTGCTGCATGTGAGGTTATAGTATGAAGGGAGTAGGCCTACCAGGAGAGATGATTCCTAAAAGAGGCTTGTGGTCTATGCGTATTTCAAAAGCATGGCCATAGAGATAGTTGTGGAACTTTTTGACTCCTGCAGTTAACAGCCGGGGCTTCTCTGCTCATTTGCTTTCAGTTTCTTTCAGTGGATGACATAGTCTTTGAATAATAAGCAGTTGGTGCCTCTGTAGCATCTGGAAATGTGTGGCTTAGCCTAGCACCAAGCCCATCATAAGAAGCATCAGTAGTAAGGATTAGTGGCTTCTTTTCATCATAATGTACAAGCACAGAATTTGAACTCAACAAGTGTTTCACATTCTGGAAAGCATTCTCATGCTGGCTGGTCCATTTCCATGGAGTTCTTTTTCCCAGCAAGCCTTGCAATGGCTCAGCAATGGTGGCCTTTTGTGGAAGAAACACATGGTAGAAATTGGGAAGTTCCCCAAAGGCTTGAAGTTCCTGCTTTGTTTTTAGAGCAGGGGCATCGTGAATTGCACGTATTTTGTCTTCAGTGGGGCGAATGCCAGAAGCATCGATACAGTGGCCCAAAAATGTTATGCTGGAGCTTCAGTTTCACATTTCTCCTTCTTTACATGAATGCTGGATGTGTCAGAACAATGTAGGACTTCTTGGAGTCATTCAGCAAGTTCTTCCTCTGTTGAACCCATGATCAGGGCATCAGCAAAATATAGTAGAACACCTGGAATTCCAGAAAGTAGGATTTCCATGTATTGCTGGAACAGTCCAGAGGCCACAGAAATTCCAAATTGCAGACGCTTTAGTCGGAATGCCTCTCGATGAGTGATCATTGTTTGGGCACCTGCTGTAGCGTCATCAACGATCAACTACTGATACGTAGGCCAGATCAAGTTTTCCCTTCCCTTCACCAAGAAGAGCGAGGAGTTGATAGAAAGCAGGCACTGGATATGGATGCTGCTTAAGTGCTTATTCACAGTGTACTTGTAATCCCCACATGGGCCATGTTTCCATGACAATGGAAGGGTGAAGCAAATGAAGAAATACCGGAGTTTTCCTGGAATCGGCAGGGCTCCGTGCAGGGCTCCACAAAGGACTGCACCGCACCGTTATAAGTCACTGACAGAAACATACTTCCGGGTGGGGGGACGGGACTGGAAGTGAATGTCATCAGACTGGCATGGGCTGCTCAACTAATAAGAGAGGCTCCCCCCTCCAGGATCTAGTCCCCTTAATGGCAATCTCGGGAACAAGCATTATTGACCACAATGGGAGTTACTTCTGAGTAGACTTCCCGGACTAATGTTCCACCCATTTTCCCCCTTCCTGCTTTCCCTCTAAATACCAGGCTACCACCTTTGCAAGCACACCTGAATAAATGTGCTATCGCACAATAGCACAAGTGTGTGATAGTGCATTTTCAGGAACAAGACTCATTGACTGCAACAGGAGTCAGCAGGCAACCCTGAATTAATGTGCTATCGCGCGATAGCGCAAATGTATGTTAGTGCTATTTTGTGATAGAGTGATAGCGAGATACTGACTTAGAGGGTATGTGTACTGATGGAAGATCTGTGCAATGGTGTTATAATGAGATAGCACCTTCACATGTAATGCAAAAGCTGAACTATGAATCTTGCAAAATGGGACCAAAGGACACAAAGGAATATTAGCTGTGGAGACACCACAGGTGGAATTTCTGGTGAAGTGACCTGAGATAAACCTAGGGATGGATGAAAGTCCCTTACCTGGTCCCGCAGCTTTTTTCGGGGGGGGAGGCGCTCCGTTTCTCCCCCCAAAATTCTTGGCGGGTGGGGAGGCGCCCCGCCCATCCCCGCCGAAATTCTGGCCAGGGGGGAGGCACCCCATCCCTCCCCGCCGAAGTTCTGGCCAGGGGGGAGTGCCCCGTCTCCCCGGCCGCGAAAGAAAAAAGTAAAGTAAAACAAACAAAAAGCGTGACAGGCTACGTAAAGATTTACGTAGCCTATCACGGCTAGATTTTCAAAGTCAGCCATGATAGGCTACGTAAATCTTTACGTAGCCTATCACGGCTGACTTTGGAAAAAAAAAAGCGCGTACGCAAATGGCGGTGCCCATGGGCGCCGCCATTTGTGTTCCTTATTTGGGCACGGGTAGTCTACGTAAAGATTTACGTAGACTATGGCGAAAATAAGGGCAACACAAATAGCGTTGCCCTTATTTTCGCCGTAGTCTACGTAAATCTTTACGTAGGCTACCCGTGCCCAAATAAGGAACGCAAATGGCGGCGCCCATGGGCGCCGCCATTTGCGCACGCGCTTCCCCCCCCCCAAAGTCAGCCGTGATAGGCTACGTAAAGATTTACGTAGCCTATCACGGCTGACTTTGAAAATCTAGCCGTGATAGGCTACGTAAACCTTTACGTAGCCTATCACGTGTGTGTGGGTTTTTTTACACTTTACTTGGAAATGGCATCGGCGGCAGCCGGCCACCGAAACACTGCCGAACCGCCTCCGGGACCCGCCACTGCGAGGGACATTTGGCCACGGTAAGTCCCATCCCGGGGGGGGGGGGGGTGTCAGAGAATTTCCCCACCAATTTTGGGGGGCCGAATGCGTTGGCATTCGGCCTCCCGGAGATTCGTGGAGAAATTTTCCGACATCCCTACCTTACATTCTTAAATCTCTGAGCCCTTCTGCCTCACAGGGAAGCCAAGAGTGGCACAAAGGTTTCCCTCCTCCCTCTGCTGTGCAAAGAGAGCTCAGTGTTCTGGGGCTATGTGTATTTCGCTACCCTGGAATTGTGAAAATGACAGTAATTCTTGAGGAATCCCCCATGTATTTCCATCCAGCAAGTCAATAACCAAGACATCCTGGAGACAACCTGCTTAATAACAAGACACGTGGGGCTGGGGTGGTGTCTGCTCACCTGGGGGCTGATCATTTCTTGCTAAGGTTTAATCCCACTGCTGGGGAGTGTAAACTCCGCTCCCTGTCAGGTTGTCTTTGTCACTGACCCAGGAAAGAAAGTCTCTGTGCCACTGATGACTTGGCTGCTGGAGGTGCTGCTGTTTTGGCTCCTGCCGCAGGCCACCCAGAGGATGCTGGGCACCACCTGCCTCTTGACCAGGCCGAAGGAACTGCAAGACTATCACAGCCCGGGAGACCTCCTTGTCAGTGGGAATTTCCCACTTGGCTTTTATTCTTATTCGAAGCCATCAGACTTCCGTAGGTTAGCCCCACCAAACCTCCTCACTTCTACTTTGTAAGTTTCCACAAGAGGGAGGTGGGATAGACGTTTGCCTGTTTTGCTTTCATATTGGTGGGCTCCTTCTAGGGATGGGGGAGAATTCCTCCATGGACCCCAATGAGACCGGATTCCAAGAATCTGACTCTCAGGTGTAACAGCAGCAGCAACAACGGCCTCCCTTCCACCCTAAATTATGCTGCTGAAAGGAAGGAAGTTGGGGGTAGGCAGGAGCGGGGTCTTGTGTCCAAGGATTGCGAGCCCCCTTCAATTTTGGTGCTGAAAAGAAACTGAAAAGAAAAAAGAATAGTTTCATTCTAAGTTTGTGTGTCTTTTTTGCACCAGGCTCCGGTTGCGGGACCTTTGGGGGGCTAGTAAAAAAAAGGAAGTCGAGGAAGTCAGACCTTTGTTCCCTCTCGTTCAGTCTCACCTGCACTGAGAGGCAGCGGCTTTCCTTCCCTCTCCTACCTAGAAATGCTTCCAGGGATTGACCCTGCGGGCTTCCATGTGCAAAGCAGGTGCTCCTTGGGTCCTTTACCTAAGATTTTGGTTCTCATGTCTTCCGAATAAAGTCAGAAAGGAAGCGGCCTCATACTGGGTCAGCCCATAGATCTTCTCTAGCTCAGTACGTAGCAGTTGCTCTCCAGGGTGTGACGCCGGGGGTCTCTCTTATGGTGGCCTGTATATGCCAGGGATGGATCCTGGGACCAGCTGCATTTGATTGATGTGCTCTATCACTGAACTACATTCCTTCCTCTAAAGAGTAAACAAGTTTCTGCTCCTCATGGTTCTCAATGAAGGACTGATGCAAGTAGGAAGGTGTTCTATGCCATGTCAGGGCTTTGGCAGCTTTGGGTCAATCTTGCCTGCAATGACTGGCAGCTGCTCTCTAGGGTTTCAGAGAGGGCTCTTTCTCAGTCCTCCTGGGAGATTCCAGGGACTAAAGCTGCCTTGACCACTGAGCTATGGTCGTGCTCCACAGTAGTTCTGAATCACATGTGTAAAATCTTGCTTCACTACAAAGAGTTACTGGAGATGTAGTGATGAATCCTGGGTTAACTTTGCTTGTAAAAGAATTGGACAAATTCCTGGAGGACAGGCCTATTGGAAGCTCAGAAATAGAGATTCCACTGTTGGTGGCAGTCTACTGCTGATCATTCAGGAGCTGCTGAGAGGAGGGAGAAGAAGAAATTATGGCTGCTATGTTCATATCTCTCTTGTGGGGCACCCAGGAAGCATCTAAGTTGACCACAGTTGGAAAACGTATGATGAATGAGAGGGAGCACCTTGGTCTGATAGAACAGAGCTCATCTGATGTTCTTCTAACTATGTCCTTCAACCAATTCATGGAGAAGGCTGGCTGAACTGAGAACACTTTGCTATTGTTAATCCTGATAGAGCTGCACAGTGGGAAGGACCCTGTCAAATTGTTTATATATATTGTTTTTGCGCTTTGGTTTTATGTATAAGCCACCTTGGAAACATCTGTATCCTGGAAGTTGGAACATCAATAATGAAAATATATGGTAAAAAAAAAATTATAAATGAGCTGAATTAGATCTCTGATCCAGCAGGGCTTTTCGGGTGTTCCTGTGAAATGCATCCAGCAATAATTGGTGTCCCTCTGAGTCAAAAGAACAACTTGAATTTGTCTGTGAATCCTTCGTGTCGATGTCTGTGGTCTAGAAGTTTTGTGTCTGTACAAAAGGGTTAAACCAGATGGACGTTTTAACCCTGCACTTCTCGGCAGTTCTGTTGGGATCCTCACCCACCTCCCAATGTCACTCTCATCACTGCAGGATGACACTAAAGTACTACCCCCAACTCCTGGCCTTGGCATTCACCATCAAGCAGCTCAACAAGGACCCTGTTCTCCTACCCAACTGTACTCTTGGCTTCCGCATCTGTGACCACAGCAACATTGCAAGATGGATCTACTTGAACAGTCTGTCTCTCCTCTCCACACGGGGCCAAATGTTTCCGAATTATAAATGTCACAAGCATGATCAACTGCTCTCTGTTATTGGGGGTCTGGACTCCAAATCTTCAAGGGAGATTGCCTCCTTCATGGGAATCTTCAAGATCCCACAGGTGAGGGGATTCCCCTGGGGATAGATGTAGGGGCCTGCAGAGCTCAGGAACACTAAGGTGGAAAGGCAAATACCTGAAAACAGATTTGTCTGTGCAGTGCGTGGGTTGCTTTGATTCCGGGTGGCAGGACTGGGGGGCCTTCTTATTCTGGCTAACCTGCCACGCAATAGCTTTGGTGGTGGCTAGGAATCTCAGGTGGCTACTGCGTGTTTAGTAGCCACCCAGCCAGCAATCAGTCTGTTCAAAAGGTTTTGTATTGGGAACATAACAAGGAGTTTTGCGACCTCTTAAAGAATCAGAAACGTGCAAGGTGCCAAAAGGCTCCTGGTTGTTCTTTCTGCAGTTGACTCATGCAGCTTCCCCTCCGGGAATTGGGGGGAGCCCCTATGCCAGCAAGATAAAATGTGTCAGTGTTTCATGTATTGGGACACATTTCGATATACAATAGCTTCTGTTTCAGCCGCACACCTTATGATGCAAACAGAAAGTTTTTGGAGTGGTGGCACTTCAGGAATTTCTACTGAAGACCTGCTAACTTTGTGTGGACCTTTTTATGTTTTGTGTGTCATGATGTATGTTTGAAAAGAATGGAACCAGTGTGATCAAACTATCCTTGATGAGGAAGAAGCCAGAAAGCCCCCAATATGCTTACAATGAGTCACACTTCTTGAATATACACACAAGGGCCTATGCATTGCAATGGTTGGGAAATGTGTCTGGGTTACCTCCATAGAAGCACTGACATTTGTGGTGAGATCCACACAGGAGGAGGGGGCTAAACGTTCTCATCAAGCTTCACTCCATATTTCGATATCCATTTTAAAATGGACAGCTTCCCTCTGGATAGCCCTTCATGCATCTGAAGTGGGCTGTTAAGCTCCATGGGAGCTTAAGTCATTAAAAATTGTGTCAGTCTTTACAGTGCCACAAAATTCTGACTGAACGGACTAACAGCAAATTCCTTCCTTCAGCTTGGATATGGCTTCTTCAAGACAACAGAATTTCCTTCCTTCTACCAGATTGATCCCAGTGAAACCTCCCAGTATGTGGGCTTAGTCCAGCTGCTCCTGCATTTCCACTGGAACTGGATTGGGCTGGTTGCCTCAACTGATGACGCTGGTGAACATTTCATCCAGGCACTGACACCAATGCTCCAGCAGAATGACATCTGTGTTGCCATCACCGAAATGTTCAACCCAAGAAACCACCTCCTTCTACAACAAGCACTATCTGGCTCTGTTCCTCGTTCTTGGTTTGACCCTCAAGTGATGATTGCCTTTGGGGACCCCAGTGTTATAAAGATATTAACAGTGTTCTTGGTTATTCATGAACGAAAGACCAAGATCTCATTTAGGAAGGTTTGGATCCTGACATCCCACTGGGAAAGTTCTTCGACAGACCTGGCCAACCTCTTCCATGGTGCTCTTCACTTCAGAGTCCACAGGAGGGATGTGCCAGGATTCAAGCATTTTCTCTGGGCTTTAGATCCACACCAACCACAAGGAGATGTCTTTCTCCATCAATGGTGGGAAGATGTATTTGAATGTCAGTTTCTGAAACCAGGTCAAACATCTCCAAAGGCAGAGAGAAAATGTGCAGGGGAGGAGAAGGTACAGGATCTGGGGATCCATAAGTTGGAAATGACCATGTCCAGTCGCAGCTATAACACCTTCAATGCCGTCTATTCTGTGGCACATGCGCTACATTCTGTGTCCTCATCTGGACCCAGACGTGGAATGAAGGGGGAAGGCAAGTGGCTTCCGAATATCCAGCCATGGCAGGTAATGTCCTCCTTCATATCTGGCAAGCTTTTATAAGGTGCCTGGGTCTCAGTGGTCTGATCCTGGAAGCAAAGGGCGAGCCTGGGAGAAAGGCTATTAGTCCACTCTAAGGCTCCAAAGAAAGACATTTCCCATGGATATCCTTTCATGGCTGTCATTTCCCCTGAAGAGCCTTAAGAAGGGAGTGAAGAGCAGCAGAGACTCACACTGTTTCTGTAACATTTATGTATTGACTAATGTGGCTATTGAGGAGCAAGAAATCAAGCAAGCCCTCACCCCAAAGCCATAGTGCTAATCTAGCAAGCATTGCTGGTCCCCCCACCTCAATTGGCAGAAGCAAACATCAGGAAACCCTCCCCCCACCCCCCGCCAGGCAGCTGCAGAACCCCAGGAGTTGCTTCCTTTGAGCATTCGAGTCTGAGGCCTCTGCCACCCATTCAAAGGCATGAGGGAGGCTCGTAGCAAGCAGATGCCAAAGGAAAAAGCCCAACCACTGGGCAAGCAGATCTGAGCAATTAGTGCCCCATGAACGCGTCTTGATGCATCTTAAGTGCACACTAAACAATGGAGTACAGAAAAAAAGAAGAAGTCTCATAACGTGATGGCACTTATGGTATTGACAGGTTTCAAGCCCTTCTGACCTGTGTATAGTCAGACAAAGTCAGTCTCCAAGTAAACAGGTTTTATTGAGCAAAGCAATCATTCTCTCAGCTAGTTGGGTGACAGATCTGGTCATCTTCTGACAGCCCAATGCTAAGGTCCCTGATCAAGCTGACACAACCCTAACCAGCTTATCTGAAGTTCACTCTGAGGGATGCACACCAGCAGAAGAGAACGTTGCAGTTCTGACTCTGCTCTACAGCACGAATCCGGAAGGGCTTCCTCAGTCCCGCCCTCAGGGAGGATCCTGCCCTAGAGACCTCCTGTCCTGGGCCAGCTTAAGGTGGAATGCCTTATTTCCTTGTGCTGCTCCTTCCTCTTGACTGTACACCTGATCCATGCATCTGTCACACTCACCTCCTCGCCCTCTGTGAGTTGCTGGGTTCTCACAGAAGGAGAAGTTAAGGTTGTGCTTTGATCCCACTGATTAGCCTGCCCTTGGGAAGGTCCTTCCATGTCTCTGTGAGCTACCTGAGGCTTGGGTTCCTCTTCCACAGTCTCTGCAGGGAGACTGGGCCCAATCCTGACAGGTATCTTGGAAGAGACCAGAACTCACTCCCAATTACCCCATTTTCTAATTCTCTCTTCCATTTCAGATTCTTGCCTCTTTGAGGAAAGTCCAGTTTAACAACAGCCTTGGAGAGGAAGTCTCTTTTTATAAAAAGGGAGAGAGATACGATATCGAGAACTGGATTTTCTTCCCAAACACATCCTTAGCTCCCAGGAAAGTTGGACAGGTGGATCCAGAAGCTCCCCCAGGCCAAGATTTCACCATTCACTCTGATGGGATTGTGTGGGCTACAGAGGTGAGTTTGTGGTGAATGTCACAGGAGAATCATAGAATCATAGAATAGTAGGGTTGGAAGGGGCCTACAAGGCCATCGAGTCCAACCCCCTGCTCAGTGCAGGAATCCAAGTCAGAGCATCCTTGACAGATGGCTGTCCAGCCTCATCTTCAACGCCTCCAGTGTGGGAGAGCCCACCACCTCCATAGGTCATTGGTTCCATTGTCGTATTGCTCTAACAGTCAGAATGTTTTTCCTGATGTTCAGCCGGAATCTGGCTTCCTGTAACTTGAGCCCATTATTCCGTGTCCTGCACTCTGGGATGATCAAGAAGAGATCCTGGCCTTCTTCTCTGTGACAACCTTTCAAGTACTTGGAGAGTGCTATCATATCTCCCCTCAGTCTTCTCTTCTCAAGGCTAAACATGCCTAGTTCTTTCAGTCTCTCTTCATAGGGCTTTGTTTCCAGTCCACTGATCATCTTTGTTGCCCTCCTCTGAACCCTCTCCAGTTTGTCTGCATCCTTCTTATGCAGCCGGATTTCCGGCCACGGAGGGCTCTGGGTAAAAACAAAATAAAACACCCGCGTACGCAAATGGCGGCAGCTACGGCTGCCACCATTTGCATTCCTTCTTTTTGGCCGTCTTAATCTTCGTAAATATTTACGTAGACTATGACGGCGAAAATAAAGGGGAACACAAATAGCGTAGCGGGTGCTATTTGCATCCCTTTTTGATTCACTGTTTTAGCCTACATAAATATTTATGTAAACAGCCAAAAAGAAGGAATGCAAATGGCGGCAGCCATAGCCACCGCTATTTGGGTACGTGGGTGTTTTTTTTTTTTAAACCCACCCAACCATGATAGGCTACGTAAAGATTTATGTAGCCTATCACGTCTTTTTTTTTTTAAACCCACCCAG
The DNA here is from genome assembly GCF_057233095.1 of Heloderma suspectum. NCBI lineage: Eukaryota > Metazoa > Chordata > Lepidosauria > Squamata > Helodermatidae > Heloderma > Heloderma suspectum. The sequence continues at coordinate 361,738,054 of NC_139459.1, read as the reverse complement.
CCATGATAGCTACATAAATCTTTACGTAGCCTATCACGTCTTTTTTTTTTTTTTTTTTTTTACCAAGACTGGAAATGGTGGTGGCGGCAGCCAGTTGGAAGACCAGCTGCTGCAGCCGGCGGCAGCGAAGCTGCCACCAGAGCCGCCGCCACTGCTGCTGCCCGGACGATCCGCCCCAAGTAAATCTCGTCCCGGGGGGGAGCCGTGGAGGGGCGGGGAGGGCAGGCCGTTCCACCACAGATTTCGGGGGGGGCGAATGGACTGGAATTCGGTAGGGATGGGAGAGAATTTCTCCCCGAAACTTCAGGGGGCCGAGCGCCAACGCATTCGGTCCTCCGAAGGTTGTTCAGGGAGAAATTCTCCGCCCCCCCGCCCCCCGCCTCCCCCCAGGATGGGACTTACCTTTCACGAATGTCGCTCCCGCCGCCATTACAAGAAAGGTAAAAAAAAAACAAAAACGCCCCTGTGATAGGCTACGTAATGATTTACGTAGCCTATCATGGCTAGATTTGCAAAGTCAGCCGTGATAGGCTACGTAAATCGTTACGTAGCCCATCACGGGGCTTTTTTTTTAACTTTTCTTTTGAAGTTCGCACCCGGGGAGACGGGGCGCTTCTCCCCGGCCTGAATTTCGGCCGGGCGACGCAGGAAGCCTCCCCCCCAGCCTGAATTTTAGCTAGGCGAGGCGGGAACCCTCACCTCCCCGGCCTGAACTTCAGGGGGAGAAGCGAAGCGCCTCCCCCGCACCGCGAAGCAAGCTGCGAGACCAGGTAAGTGACTTTCGTACATCCCTACCATTCGGCCTCACCGAGATCTGTGGCGGAATTCTCTCCGTCCTAGTTGTGCCCAGAACTGGACGCAGTACTCCAGATGAAGCCTAACCAGTGCTGAGTAGAGAGGAACTAGTACTTCCCGGGATTTGGAAGCTATGCTCCCATTAATGCAGCACGAAATAGCATTTGTCTTTTTTGCAGCCACATCACATTGTTGGCTCATATTTAGCTTGTGATCAACAACAATTCCAAGATCTTTCTCGCTTGTAGTTTTGTTGAGCCACATATCCCCCATCTTGTAAGGAGAAGGAAAGAATATCATAGTTCTGTCACTTGAGAAGAGAAGTTGCCTTTCTAGACGAGACCAAAGGCCTATGGAGTCCAGTGATAAAGAAAAATCTTTGCATGCAAAACCCCAGGTTCAGCCCAGGGCATCTCTAGGAAAGAGTGGAAAAATCCTCTCCTTCCATGCCCAGAGAGCCGCTGCCAGTCAGGGCTGACTATACAGGGTTAGTTGGATCAAGGACCTGACTTGGAAGAAGGGAGTTTCCAATGATCCTGCTTCTGTCTTAGAATATTTTTATATCACCATTTATTATGATGGTTCTAAAGAACCTGCAAGTTGGGATGGATGGACCCATCTCTGTCCATGACGCAAAGGAGCTTGACGAGCTGCCCCTCCGCTCGCGCAACCCTGATCCACTCAGTGAGCCTCCCTGCTTCCCTGATGAGCCGCACGAGCCATGCCTCCTTTCCACGCCAAGTACTCCAGCAGTCAAGCCTTTGTGCTTCATGCACACAAGGGCTTAATGGCTGGAATCCTCTGCATGGCGCACCCCCCCACACTGCCAAGCACTCTAGCCCTGTCCTCTCAAGGAGGCCAGAGCTAGAGCACTGGATTGCTGCCAAGGCCCTTCCTGCCATGCCGGTTGTCAAGAGCTTCCTTGACAGCCGGCTGAGGAGGGACGGGTCTTTAGCGGGGCTGCCAGCCTCTCGCCAAGCTCTGGGGTGCTCGGTGGCCAGGTCCAGAAAAGATTCAACCTTCCTAAATTGGTGGTCCTATCCATCGTGTGATGGGAAACTTGTCTGAGTAACGCCAAGTGCTTTTTAGTGCGCTGCCTATCACATGTAAAACCTCAACGATTTCTCTCTTCCCTTTAAGAAGACACCCCTTGCCAGGTGTGTAGAGCAGTGCTCTCCAGGGCACCGGAGAAGAGTTCCAGAGGGGAAGCCCGTTTGCTGCTATAGATGCGATCGTTGTCCGGAAGGGACAATTTCTACCTCGACAGGTACCACAAACTTTGAGAGCCATGTAAAAGTGCAGAACATACTGTGGCAAGAGTCGAGTGAGGGCATAGGAAAACCAGAGTCAAGAAAAAGAGTGAGCCATTTCCCTGGGAATATTTTCTCCATAAATCCCACTATAATTTCCTAACTCAGTGGTTTAGTGGTTTGCAAGGTCTTCACAATTTCTTGAAGAAATCTTCTATTTAAATAATAAAACAGTGACTCTCATTACATTATTAATACTCGCAAGTATAGAATCTGTTGCGGTTTCTTAGATACTCACATTGGCCAATCTCTCCATACTGTATTTTTTAACACCGTACCTCCATTTTCAAATGTTTTGGCATCAGAGCTGAAGCTGTTTGGGCAGAACATCGATCAGGGCAGGTGGTTGGTCATCTTTGGAACACCTGGAGCATGTTTTCCCAATCTCAAACATGTTGCCCTTTCAATTGATAGCTATTACTTCAAGGAGTTTGCCAGCCTTTGCACCAACAGATCTCCTAAGAGGACAGTCCATCAGCTGAAGAAAATTACAGATCATTATTTCTTTACCCATTCAGGAGGCACTGCAGGTGTCCGATAGGGGTTCACTTCATACAGTCCCCAGATTTTCACTTCTACTTACAGCTTTAGGGGGTTTCTTCTTTACAGAATATTAAACATGAGCCTGGTACATGGGGCCATGACATGGAGGTGAAAAAAAGCAATTTCATAATTTTTCTGACTCTTGTCATATGAAATATGATGCTGATGTTTAAAGATAAAATAATAAAATGGAAGTTGTCCGGTAGGTGGAAAGAAAGCTATGGAATTGCTATTTCCATTTCCTTCTTTTGTTGGTTGAACTGCCGCTAGGGGTGCACGAAAGCCACTTACCTGGTCTCGCAGCTTGTTCGCGGTGGGGGTGAGGCACTTCGCTGCTCCCCCTGAAGTTCAGGCAGGAGGGGGGAGGCTTCCCGCCTTGCCCGGCTGAAATTCAGGCCGGGGAGGAGGCGCCTCGCCTCGCCTGGCCGCGAAATAAAAAGATAAAAAAAAAACGCCCCCGTGATAGGCTACGTGACGATTAACGTAGCCTATCACGGCTAGATCTGCAAAGTCAGCCATGATAGGCTACGTTAATCGTCACGTAGCCTATCACGGGTGACTTAAAAAAAAAAAAAGTGCCTACGCAAATGGCGGCCCCTATAGGGAGCCGCCATTCGCGTTCCTTATTTGGCTGCTGTAGTCTACGTAAATCTTTACGTAGACTATGGCGAAAATAAGGGCAACGCAAATAGCGTTGCCCTTATTTTCACCGTAGTCTACGTAATCTTTACGTAGACTACAGCGACCAAATAAGGAACGCGAATGGCGGCTCCCTATGGGGGCCGCCATTAGCCGTATGCGCTTTTTTTTTTTTTTAAGTCACCCGTGATAGGCTACGTGATGATTTACGTAGCCTATCATGGCTGACTTTGCAAATCTAGCCGTGATAGGCTACATTAATCGTCACGTAGCCTATCACGGGGGCGTTTTTTTTTTTTTTTACTGTTATTAGAATGGCGGCGGTGGCAGCCGGTCGAAAGACCGGCTGCCGCCTCTGCCCCTGTCGAAGACCTGACGAACCGCCGCCGGGACCCGCCGCCAGGAGGGACATTCGGGAAAGGTAAATCCCATCCCGGGGGGGGGGTGCGTGGTGCGGGGGGGTGCAGAGAATTTCTCCCCAAAACTACTTCGGGGGGCCGAACACGTTGGCACTTGGCCCCCCGAAGTTTCGGGGAGAAATTCTCCCCCATCCCTAACTGCCGCGTATAAGAACATGTGTGTCACTTTTGAGATGCTTCCATTCCTTTTGCTCATTCCAGATGCAGATCGCTGTACCCCATGCCCAGAAGATCAACACCCAAACAGGAACCAAGACCAGTGCATCTCCAAGAAGATCCATTTCCTTTCCTATCAAGAGACACTGGGGTTGGTTTTAACTTCTCTTGCCCTTGCCCTGTCTCTGCTCACAACTGTAGTGCTGGCAATCTTCATTAAATCCCGTGACACACCAATAGTCAAAGCCAACAACCGAAACCTCACCTATGTACTCCTCATCGCCCTCCTGTTCTGCTTCTTCTGCTCTTTCCTGTTCATTGGCCGACAAACCACGGTCACCTGTCTTCTCCGACAAACTGCTTTCAGCCTCACCTTCTCTGTAGCTGTTTCTTCCGTGTTGGCAAAAACTGTGACGGTGGTTCTGGCCTTCATGGCCACCAAGCCAGGAAACATGGCAAGAAAACTCTTGGGGAGCCAACTGACAAACTCCATTGTCCTGGCCTGTCCCCTCATCCAGGCTGTGATCTGTGCGGTCTGGCTGGTGACCTCTCCCCCGTTCCCAAATTTGGACTTCCATGCCTTGGCTGGAGAGGTCATAGTGGAATGTAATGAAGGCTCAGTCACCATGTTTTACGCTGTCCTGGCTTACATGGGCTTCCTGGCTCTCATCAGCTTCACTGTGGCTTTCCTAGCCAGGAAATTGCCTGACAGCTTTAACGAAGCCAAGTTTATCACCTTCAGCATGCTGGTGTTTGGCAGTGTGTGGATCTCTTTTGTTCCAACTTACCTGAGCACCAAGGGGAAGACCATGGTGGCTGTGGAGGTCTTCTCCATCCTGGCCTCTGGGGCCAGTCTCCTGGGTTGCATCTTTCTCCCCAAATGCTACATTATTGTGCTGAGGCCCCATCTCAACACCAGGGATCATCTTATACGGAAGAATGATTAAAAGAACTATCACTTTCGGAATATGCCTTGCTAGTCTAGTTCCCTGTCAATTATATCTACAGTGGCAAGAAAACGTTTGTGAATCCTAACAATAATTACAGAAATTCCATAGTTTAAACACAATAGCCTTCATCAATCAGAGCCAGTCCTTTTCTAAACATCTAATACAGTTTATTTACCAATTGCATGTCTTGTGAAATAAAACAATGTATAAATAAGGCATATAATGAGTACTTAAGAGTCAGGAGATGTACAAAAGTAATTGAACCCCTGGTTGCATCAGCACAATTAAAGGGATTAATTAGAATCAGGTGTTTAATTAGGCAGACCTTCAGGGGTGAGTTTGGGAGGCCCTACCCTATATGAGGATCAGAAACTTCGGGAGTTTGGTATTGACCATACGGTTGTGTGTAAACATGTTATGCCATGATCAAAAGACATCTCTGAGGACTTCAGAAAAGTAGGTATTGCTGCTCAACAGTCCAAATAGGATTATAAAACAATTTCTAAGGATTTGGGGCTCCACCAATCCCCTGTCAGATCGACCGTCCAGAAATGGAGATGGTTCAAGGCCACAGTCACTCTACCCAGGAGTGTTTGTGCTACCAAACTTTCTCAAAGAACAAACTGGCGCATTATCCAAGAAGTCAAAAACAACCCCAGGGTAACATCCCAGGATCTGCAGGCCACTCTCGCCTAGGCGTTCATGACTCAATGATCAGAAAAAGACTTGACAAGAACAGTGTTCATGGGAGGATAGCCAAGAGGAAACCACTGCTCTCTAAAAAGCACATTACTGCCCATCTGAAATTCGCTAAAGATCACATAGATGATCCCCAAGACTTCTGGAACAATGTTCTCTGGACAGATGAGTCAAAGGAATAACTTTTTGGCCTCAATGAGAAATGTTATGTTTGCCAAAAAAACAAACACTGAATTCAAACAGAAGAGCCTCATCCCAACTGTCAAACAAGGAGGTGGGAATGTCATGGTTTGGGCCTGCTTTGCTGCCTCAGGGCTTGGACAGCTTGCCATCATTGACACAAGCATGAAGTAGGGATGTCAGAGAATTCTGCGACAGATCTCGGTGAGGCCAAATGCCAGTGTATTCGGCCCTCCAAAATCCATGGCAGAACGAAGCCTCCACCCCCCCAACCCATGAAAGGCGTGTGGAGCCGAGCCCCCAACCCATGAAGGTGCGTGAAACGGAGCACTTACCTGCTGCCGTCCGTGCTGACTAGCGAATGGTGGCCGCCCTGTGGCCACTATTTGTTTCTTCTTCATAGCCGTAGTAGGCTACCTAAGTATTTACGTAGCCTATCACAGCAAGCCAAAAAAAAAAAAAGCATACCCAAATGGTGGCAGCTATGGAAGCTGTCATTTGCGTTCCCTATTTTTCACCATTTTATCCTATGTAAATATTTATGTAGGCAGTTACGGTGAAAAAAAGGAAACCGCAAATGGCGTAGTGGGCGCTATTTGTGTTCTTTCTTTTTTTCTCTGTTTTATCCTACGTAAATATTTACGTAGGCAATTAATTACGGCGAAAAAAGGGAACCGCAAATAGCGGAGTGGGTGCTATTTGCGTTCTTTTTTTTTCTAGCCATTTTTATCCTACGTAAACATTTACATCAGCAATTCATTATGGCAAAAAAAAGGGAACCGCAAATAGCGTAGTGGGCACTATTTGCGTTCTTCTTCTTTTCGCTGTTTTATGCTACATAAATATTTACATCAGCAATTAATTATGGCGAAAAAAAGGGAACGGCAAATAGCGCCCATTACAATATTTGCGTTCTTTTTTTTCTCACCGTTTTATCCTACGTAAATATTTACATTGGCAATTAATTACGGCGAAAAAAAGGGAACCGCAAATAGCGTAGTGGGCGCTATTTGCGTTCTTTTTTTTTCTTCGCCATTTTATCCTATGTAATTATTTACGTTGGCAATTAATTACGGCGAAAAAAAGGGAACCGCAAATAGCGTAGTGGGAGCAATTTCCATTCTTTTTTCCCCCGCCGTTTTATCCTACGTAAATATTTACGTTGGCAATTAATTACGGCGAAAAAAAGGGAACCGCAAATAGCGTAGTGGGCGCTATTTGCGTTCTTTTTTTTTCTTCGCCATTTTATCCTATGTAATTATTTACGTTGGCAATTAATTACGGCAAAAAAAAGGGAACCGCAAATAGCGTAGTGGGAGCAATTTGCATTCTTTTTTCCCCCGCCGTTTTATCCTACGTAAATATTTACGTAGGATAAAATGGAGGGGAAAAAAAAGAACACAAATAGCGCTCACTATGCTATTTGCGGTTCCCTTTTTTTCGCCGTAGTTGCCTACGTAAATATTTACGTAGGATAAAACGGTGAAAAATAGGGAACGCAAATGGTGGCCGCCGTAGCCGCAGCCACTTACGTACACTTTTTTTTCTTTTGGCTTGCTGTGATAGGCTACATAAATACGTAGCCTATCATGGCAGCCTGGAAGGACGCAAATGGCGGCCGCTACAGCAGCCGCCATTTGCGTCCGCAGCAGCCTGTCTGCGGCCGGAAGTCTGGCTGCGGACGGCCCTGGCCAGCTGCTCCGCAGAGCCGCTGTGGAGCGGAGCCGGCCGGGCAGGATTCTGGGAGGGAGGACCGGATCGCCTCCCCCCCATTGAGGATTCCTGGGGGAGGGACGGAGCGCCTCCCCCCCACCGTGAATCAGTTCCATGAAAAGGTAAATGACTTTCATACATCCCTAGCATGAAGTCTACAGTGTTTCAGAAGTTTGTAGAGGAGAATGTGAAGTCATCCGTCCATGAGCTGAAGCTGAATCAAAAGTGGGTCATGCAACAAGGTGATGATCCTAAAATACAAGCAGATCTACTAAAGAATGGCTGCAGAAGAATAAATTCCATTTTTTGGAATGGCCTAGTCAAGCTCCGGACCAAAACCCCATCAAAATGTTGTGGCAGCACCCGAGGTGAGCTGTTCATGCAAAGTAGCCCGCAAATGTCACTGAGTTGAATGGGTCAGAATTCCTCAAAACTGATGTGAGAGCCTGACCAACAGTTACAGGAAACAGTTATTTGAAGTAGGGATGGACGAAATACTTACCTCCAGGTTCGGGGGGAGGGTCCGCGGGGGGGAGGCAATCCGTCCCTCCCCCCAGAATCCTACACGGCTGGCTCCGCTCCACGGCAATTCTGTGGAGCCACCGGCCAGCTCTGCAGCGCCAGCGATACGCCACCATTGCCGTATCTCTGGCTGAGGGGGAATGTCTCTGGACATAAATGGCGTCCAGTACACCATTTGTGGCTGTAAAGGTCTTGGATTAAGGTAAATGCATCTGTAAATGGCTGCATTTAGCTTAAACTAAGACCTTGACGGCCGCAATTGGCGTAGTGGACGCCATTTGCGCCCCTGCTTTTTCATGCGATAGGCTACGTAAATATTTGCCTAGCCTATCGCGTGAAAAAGCAGGGACACAAACTTCCTTGTGCAGGGGCCCCTCTATGCCACCTGCCATTTTCAGAAGGACGGTTCACAAGTTACTGAGGGGAGCATGTGTCCTGTTCTCGCTTGGGCTCAACATGTAAAGTCTGCTCTTGCCCAAAATAACATGGCACCTATTTATTGGCAACATAGCTGCAGAAGGGAAATCTATCCCTGTGAATTTCATCCCATCCTGCCAATAGGGATGGACGAAAGTCACTTACCTTTCCTCGAAGCTTTTTGCGGTGGGGGGAGGCGCTTCGCTGCTCCCCCCGCAAAGTTCAGGCCGGGGGGGAGGCTTCCCACCTCGCCCGGCCAAAATTCAGGCCAGGGGGGGAGGCTTCCCACCTCGCCCGGCCGAAATTCAGGCCGGGGAGGAGGCGCCTCACCTCGCCCGGCCGTGAACTAAAAAGTTAAAAAAAAAAACGCCCCCGTGATAGGCTACATGACGATTAATGTAGCCTATCACGGCTAGATCTGCAAAGTCAGCCGTGATAGGCTACATAAATCATCACGTAGCCTATCACAGGTGACTTAAAAAAAAAAAGCGCATACGCAAATGGCGGCCCCCATAGGGAGCCGCCATTCGCGTTCCTTATTTGGTCGCTGTAGTCTACGTAAATCTTTACATAGACTACGGTGAAAATAACGGCAACGCAAATAGCGTTGACCTTATTTTCGCCGTAGTCTACGTAAAGATTTACGTAGACTACAGCGACCAAATAAGGAACGCGAATGGCGGCTCCCTATGGGGGCCGCCATTATCCGTACGCGCTTTTTTTTTTTTAAAGTCACCCGTGATAGGCTACGTGACGATTGACGTAGCCTATCATGGCTGACTTTGCAAATCTAGCCGTGATAGGCTACGTTAATCGTCACGTAGCCTATCATGGGGGCGTTTTTTTTTCTTTTATTGGAATGGCGGCAGCGGCAGCCGGTTGAAAGACCGGCTGCCGCTCCTGCCCCGCACGAAGACCCGCTGAACCGCCGGCTGGACCCGCCGCCGGGAGGGACATTCGCCAAAGGTAAGTCCCGTCCCGGGGGGGGTGCGGGGGGTGGGGGGGTGGAGAATTTCTCCCCGAAACTTGTTCGGGGGCCGAACACGTTGGCGCTCGGCCCCCCGAAGTTTCGGGGAGAAATTCTCCACCAACCCTACCTGCCAAGAAGTAAAAATAATATTGGTAGTTTCTTTAAACTAGCCCCCGCCCCCCATGCAATGGGATGTAACACGAACGGAGCTCTGTCCACGTTTCTGAAATCTGGCATGCACATTTCATGCACTCCTCTCCTAAGAGCCTACAGAGCCTGCGCTTTTCATCCGAAGCTCAGAAATGGTGTGTGTGGGGGTGTGTGTAGCCATCGTTTCATTGCCGAGGCTAGTTTATCGAGGCATGAAGGCCCAGGTGTCCAAATCTCAATTTGGGTTAGTACCGAATTCAGAGCAGATATCCTCTGAATCAAGCCGTTTTTTGAAGTGCTACAACATGATCCAAGTGAAACCTTACAGTCAGTGCAGACCTTTAACATTTAGGTTAATCTACCAGCTTTACATCCGCAAATGGCGCCCACTATGCCATTTGCGTCCCTGTTTTTTGACGTGATAGGCTACGCAAATATTTGCATAGGCTATTGTGTGAATGGGGACGCAAATGGTGTCCAGTACTCCATTTGCGTCCGGAGACTGACTTACAGTGATATGGCATGGCAGTGGCTGCCGCCTGTATCGACATTCGCCAGGGATGCAGAGCAGGCGGCCGGCTCCGCAGGATCGAGGCAGCGATGGATCCGACCCGGATGGATTCTGTGGGGAGGTGGAGGTGAGTGCTCCGTTCCACCATGGGCCCCAGTGGGGTCTGTGGCGGAATTCTCCCCCATCCCCAGTGTTCCATAGACCTCAGTGAAACTGTGCCTCCTAGTGGCTATTGTAATAGCGCACCAATGAATGTACACAGTAGGGACAATCCAGGATATTTAAATGTTTGAATAGCGCATTATCTCTGGATCTTTCTAACATGGGAGAAGCAGGAAATGCCACTGGATGTGCCCTGGAGGGTGCCAGCATCATGAAAATGACCCGCATACCCACCACAAGTGCATGATAAAAGCCTCGTGCGATGGTGCCCTGAGAAGTTTCTCTTTAGGGGAAGTTACAATGAGATTCCGGAAGAAAGGGAGAGTTCCTTTGGCTGACGTCTGTAGACTGTTTTAAAGTTGTGTTGTTTTAAGCTGTGTTGTTCTTTGGTTGGGTTTTTATTTTATTTTTTATTTTATTTTTGGTAAAATGTTTTTAGTTCAAAGTTGTTTTTAGTTATATGTTGTTTATATGTAGTGTCCACAGGTTTTTTTGTAAATGGCTTTCAAACGTCATATATTTTATTTTAATGTTTTAACTTTTGTAAACCGCCCAGAGAGCTTCGGCTAGGGGGTGGTGTAGAAATGGAATAATAAACTAATTAATTAATTAATAATACCATTTCCTAAAAATTAGAGGCTGAAATGATGGCAGAAACTTGGGAAGCTGTTTGAGAAAAACAAGTCCCGTAATATTTCCACAGATAAAATTTGAGTCCCGTAATATTTCCACAGATAAAATTCCCTCAACTAGGCAGAACTGAACTTTGCTCCCTCAAGACCGATAACGAAGCTCCCAGACAGCCAACCAGACCTGCCCATCACTGACTATGCTGACAGGCGGAGGCTCTGCAGGGTCTCAGAGAGAGGTCCTGCCCAGCTCTCCCTGGAGATCCGGGGGATCTAACAGGGGCCTTTTGCATGCAAAGCAGGGGCTTTATCACAGAGCTATGCTCCTTCCCCCACAATCAATTGAAGATTCCAGATCTCATGGTTCTGGATGTAACATCACGTTTCCTACTGTCAACACTGTGGGGAGTGGGGGGGAAACCATGGGGCCTGGCTTCATACCGTAGGGGGCTTGGTTTAGGAGAAAAGTGTTGACCCCAAACTCGCGTGTGGTGCCCCGAGCCCACCATGATCCATGTTCTCTGACAGGAAGTGGAGGAAAAGCTAATCGATCTATCTATCTATCTATCTATCTATCTATCTATCTATCTATCTATCTATCTATCTATCTAGAACTAGGATGTATTTAACAAGCAGGAAAATGAATACACCATTTCAAGGCTTTAAACAATAGCACTGAGGGGATAGAGTATGATTCTTGTATGGTGCGCAAAGGTCAGGTTATTTCTTAAGAACTGTCTCTAGGTCTCCAGTCGAGGACCCAGAGGTAGCTGAACCATCTCCGGGGAAGGACAGGATGCTACTTCGGCTGGTGCTGCCCTTCCCAGTCATTTCTTAGCCCCATGAGGACCTCTCTTCTCCCTCTCTCCCTGTCCCCCATTTCCTCAGGGACCTTCTTCACAATCTCATTCTCCTTTTATTCCTAAAACAAAACTCACCTGGCTGAAAAAATGGTTGAACGCGGGGGATTCCAGTCGGGGGCAGCACTGTAGAGTGAAAAAGGGGCTGCCTGAAAATAGCAGCATGGGAAGCTGCCTGACACCAAGTCGGGCCCTTGGCCCACCCCACTCAGTGTCGTCCACTCCAGCCTTCCCAACCTGGTGCCCTCCAGGTGATTTGGACTTCAGCCCCAATCAGCCCCACTCAACATGGCCAAGGGTCAAGAATGCTGCGAGCTGATATCCAAACCATCTGGAATGGCCCAGATTGGGGAAGAATGGAATACATGCAGCTATCTCCACTGACTGGCAGTGGCTTTCCAGTCCCAATCCTACCTGGAGATGCTGTGGATCACACCTGGGGCCGTCTACATGAACAGTGCCTGATCCCCCACTGACCATGGTCCCCCAGAATCCGTGCCCTTCCATGGGGGCTGGGGTGGTGTCTGATCACTTGGTGCCTGGTCCTTTCCAGCTAAGATCTAATTCCCCTGCTGAGGCCTGTAAAATCAGCTCTCATTCCGTTTCTGTTTGTCTCTGACCTAGGAGGGCAGCTTTCTCTGTGCCACTGTGGATTTGGCTAATGCTGTTGCTGCTTTGGCCCCTGCCTGAGGCCACCCGAGGTTGCTGAGGGCCAAGTGCCTCTTGAACAAGAATTATGACCTGAATGAAGATTATTACAGGCCATGTTTTAAAGTGCATACATTTGGGAGCCAAGCCATTTAGGACGTTGAAATTATGTACTGGCATCGAGAACTACACTGGGAGCAAATCACCCTGGCCATGCCTTGTTTTCTTAAGCCTAGAAATTACACCCAGAGTGAGGGACCCAGAGCCATCCCAAGACCATTTCCTGCCCGAGAGAGAACAGCGAATGGCACACGCAGACTTACACGCCTAACACGCACGCACACCCCCAACACACTCAATACGCACCTGTAGCAGAACATCCCACAAAATCGTCTCTCTCAGTGTAAAACTACAAGAATCAGAACACATTGGGAAGTGGCGATGTGTTGTCCTTTCCTGACACCCCAAAGTAGTGGCTGTCTCACTCTCCCAGGTGGTAGGACGGATCCCGGTGGGACAGGACCTTTTCAGTGGTGGCACCATGATGGTTGTAAACATTCCCTCAAGTGTTTGGTTGGTTCCTACTCTATTTGAAAAGGATTGTGGGAATATTATTAATAATAATAATACTTCAAGTCTTCTAAGTGCCCCACAAGCATTAGAGAGCCAGTGTGGGGTGGTAGTCAGAGTTTTGGAATGGGACCTGGGAGATCCTGGTTCTAATCCTTGCTTGGCCAGGAACCTCATTGGGTAACTTTAGGCCAGTCACTGACTCTCAGCCTAAACTACCTCACAGGGTTCTTGAGGTAAACAAAATAGAGGGGAAGAGGACAATGTGAGCCGCCTTGTGTTCCTAGCAAGAGAAAAAAAAAGGCAGGATATAAATGTAGTAGTAGTACTACTACTAGTAGTAGTAACAACAACAACAACAACAACAACAACAACAATTTCTCATGGTAATTTTAACACAACCCTGTAAGGTCAGCATTATTACCGCCCATATTGCAGATGAGGGGACTGAGGCTGAGGGGTGGGGGTGGGGGGACTTGCCTAAGGCCACCAAGTGAGTTCATGGCAGTGGCGAGATTTGAACCAGGGACTTCCTGATTTGTAGCTACACGTGCCTTTGATATGATAGGGTTCCTTCCTCTCTGGGATATGAATGGAGTTGTCTGATTCTGCTGGGATTTTTGCACATTACAGATGTGGCCTGCAATCACCTTTCAGTTCGTCATTCTTGATCAAGAGGCACTTGGTCCTCAGCATCCCCTGGGTGGCCTCGGGCAGGGGCCAGAACAGCACCGGCTGCCAAATCAGAGGCACAGAGAGAATTTCCCTCCTACATCAGAGACAAGCGGAAGCTGAAAAAGACCCGACTGCACAGGCCCAGCAGGGGAATTAGATCTTAGCCAGAAAGGAACAAACACCGAGTGACCAGACACCACCCAGGCTGACATGGAAGGGCTCAGAGCATACTTACATTAAGCACATTTTGTCCGGGATTTCTTTGTTATTGACTCACTAGGTGGAAATCCATGGGGGACTCCTCAAGAATTACTGTCATTTTGATAATTCCAGGGTAGTGCAACAATCACAGCCCCAGAACGCTGGGCTCCATTCGCACCGTTGAGCGGGGGGGAAACGACAGTTGGTGTCAATCTTTGCTTCGCTGTGGGCCAGTTGGTTGTTGTTGTTTATTCAGTCAGTCGCTTCCGACTCTTCGTAACTTCATGGACCAGCGCACGCCAGAGCTTCCTGTTGGCCGTCACCACCCCCAGCTCCCCCAAGGTTGAGTCCGTCACCTCCAGAATATCATCCATCCATCTTGCCCTTGGTCGGCCCCTCTGCCTTTTGCCTTCCACTTTCCCTAGCATCAGCATCTTCTCCAGGGTATCCTGTCTTCTCATGATGTGGCCGAAGTACTTCAGTTTTGCCTTAATATCCTTCCTGCAAGTGAGCAGTCTGGCTTGATTTCCTGGAGTATGGACTGGTTTGATCTTCTTGCAGTCCAAGGCACTCTCAGAATTTTCCTCCAGCACCACAGTTCAAAAGCATCTATCTTCCTTCGCTCATCCTTCCTTACAGACCAGCTCTCGCAGGCATAGGTTACTATGGAGAATACCATTGCTTTAACTATACGGACCTTTGTTGTCAGTGTGATGTCTCTGCTCTTCACTATTTTATCAAGATTTGTCATTGCTGTCCTCCCAAGAAGTAAATGTCTTCTGATTTCCTGGCTGCAGTCAGAGTCTGCAGTAATCTTTTTGCCTAGAAAGACAAAGTCTGTCACAGCCTCCACGTTTTCTCCCTCAATTTGCCAGTGATCAATCAAGCTGGTTGCCATAATCTTGGTTTTTTTGAGGTTGAACTGCAACCCAGCTTTTGCACTTTCTTCTTTCACCTTTGTCATGAGGTTCCTCAGCTCCTCCTTGCTTTCAGCCATCAAAGTGGTATCATCTGCATATTGGAGATTGTTAATGTTTCTTCCAGCGATTTTAACTCCAGCCTGGTAGCCTGGTATTTAGAGGGAAAGGCAGGCGGAATGGGTGGAATGGGGCATTGGTCCGGGAAGTCTCCTCAGAAGTAACTCCCATTGTGGTCAATGAGGGTTGTTCCCGAGATTGCCATTAAGGGGATCCTGGAAGGGGGAGCCTCTCCTATTGGCTGAGCAGTCTGCCAACCAATACGAGACACTAAGAGACTGCCAACCTGCCAGGCTGATGTCGTTCACTGCCAGTCCCCCCAGCCCACCCGGAAGTATGTTTCTGTCAGCCACTTATAACGATGAAGTGCAGTCCTTTGTGGGCCCTGCATGGAGCCCTGCCGATTCCATGAAAACTCTGGTATTCCTTCATTTGCTTCACCCTTCCATTGTTGTGGAAACATGGCCCATGTGGGGATTACAAGTAAGAATGTACGAAAGTCACTTACCTTTTCGCGGAATTGATTCGCGGTGGGGGTAAGACGCTCCTTGCCTCCCCCTGGAATCCTCCCCAGGGGGGGGGGAGGCGATCCATAGGCTATTTATGTAGGCTAAAACAGCAACTCAAAAAGGGACGCAAATAGCGCCCGCTACACTATTTGCGTTCCCCTTTATTTTCGCAGTCATAGTCTACATAAATATTTATAAAATAAGGAACGCAAATGGCACTGTAGCCGCTGCCATTTGCGCACGGTTTTTTTTTTTACCAAGAGCCCTCCGCGGACGGAAATTTGGCTGGGGACGGCTCTGGCCTGGGCCTGGCTGGCTGCTCCATGGAGCTGCTGCGGAGCACAGCCGGCCGTGGAGTATTCCGGGGGGAAAGAACGGATTGCCTCCCCCCCCGTCAAGGATTCCGGGGGGAGGGATGGAACACCTCCCCCCCATCAACATAATCCATTGAAAGGTAAGTGACTTTCGTACATCCCTAAAACCAGACTTGGAACAACCGATTGGTTCAAAAATGGGAAAGGAGTATGACAAGGATGTATACTGTTGCCCTGCTTATTCAACTTATATGCAGAGTACATCATGAGAAACGCCGGGTTGGATGAATCACAGCTCGGAATTACGATTGCCGGGAGAATTATCAACAACCTCAGATACGCAGACGATACCACCTTAGTGGCAGAAAGCAAAGAGGATCTCAAGAGCCTCTTGTTGAGGGTGAAAGTGGAGAGTGCAAAAGCTGGTTTGAAACTCAACATTAAAAAAAACTAGGGGTGCACGAAAGTCCCTTACCTGTCCTCGAAGCTTTTCGCGGTGGGGGG
The DNA here is from genome assembly GCF_057233095.1 of Heloderma suspectum. Lineage (NCBI taxonomy): Eukaryota > Metazoa > Chordata > Lepidosauria > Squamata > Helodermatidae > Heloderma > Heloderma suspectum. The sequence continues at coordinate 361,722,031 of NC_139459.1, read as the reverse complement.
GAGGCGCTTCGCTGCTCCCCCCACGAAGTTCAGGCCGGGGGGGGAGGCTTCCTGCTTCGCCCGGCCGAAATTCAGGCCGGGGGGGAGGCTTCCCGCCTCGCCCGGCCGAAATTCAGGCCGGGGAGGAGGCGCCTCGCCTTGCCCGGCCGCGAACTAAAAAGTAAAAGAAAAACAAAAAACACCCCCGTGATAGGCTACGTGATGGTTAACGTAGCCTATCACGGCTAGATCTGCAAAGTCAGCCGTGATAGGCTATGTAAATCGTCACGTAGCCTATCACGGGTGACTTAAAAAAAAAAAGCGCGTACGCGAATGGCGGCCCCCATAGGGAGCCACCATTCGCGTTCCTTATTTAGTTGCTGTAGTCTACGTAAACATTTACGTAGACTACAGCGACCAAATAAGGAACGGGAATGGCGGCTCCCTATGGGGGCGGCCATTATCCATACGCGCTTTTTTTTTTTTTTAAAGTCACCCGTGATAGGCTACGTGACGATTTACATAGCCTATCACGGCTGACTTTGCAGATCTAGCCGTGATAGGCTATGTTAATCCTCACGTAGCCTATCACGGGGGCATTTTTTTTTCTTTTATTGGAATGGCGGCGGCGGCAGCCGGTCAAAAGACCGGCTGCCGCTCCCGCCCCGGACGAAGCCCCGCCGAACTGCCGGCCGGACCCGCCGCTGGGAGGGACATTCGCCAAAGGTAAGTCCCGTCCCGGGGGGGGGTGCGGGGGCGGGGGGGTGCGGAGAATTTCTCCCCGAAACTTGTTCGGGGGGCCAAACACGTTGGCGCTCGGCCCCCCGAAGTTTCGGGGAGAAATTCTCCACCAATCCTAAAAAAACTAAGATTCATGGCATCTGGCCCCATCACTTCCTGGCATATAGAAGGGGAAGAAATGGAAGCAGTGACAGATTTTACTTTCTTGGGCTCCAAGATCACCGCAGACGGTGACTGTAGCCATGAAATTCAAAGACGCTTGCTCCTGGGGAGGAAAGCTATGGCAAACCTAGACAGCATAGTAAGAAGCAGAGACATCACCTTGCCGACAAAGGTCTGTCTAATAATCGAAGCTATGGTTTTCCCAGTAGTAACGTATGGCTGTGAGAGCTGGACTATAAGGAAGGCTGAGCACCGAATAATTGTTGCCTTCGAATTGTGGTGCTGGAGAAGACTCTTACGAGTCCCCTGGACTGCAAGGAGGTCAAATCAGTCAATCCTAAAGGAAATCAACCCTGACTGCTCATTGATGGAGGCAGTGGAACTAGGGAACCATTTCCAGGTGCTTGAGGATGAGACTGGAGGACAGCCTGCAGAGGAAGAATTTCAGGGGAACCTGCATGAGAGTGAGCAAGAGGCTGAAAGTCAGTCAAGCAGAGGTGATGAAACCCAGGCTTGCAACAAGAAGAAGAGAAGGGTAGTAATAATGGGAGACTCCTTGTGGCATGAGATCAAAACCCAAGTATGTCGCAAAGACCCATGGACTCGCCAGGTACGGTGTCTCCCAGGAGGATGGATTAGAGATGTGACTGAAGGGTTGCCTGCACTCATAAAGCCCACTGACAGGTATCCCTTTCTTCTCATACATGTGGGAACAAATGATCCCACCAAGCGGAGCTACGAAGAAATCACGTCAGACTTTGAAGCTTTGGGAAGGAAACTCAAGAACTTTGGGGCCCAGATAGTTTTCTCATCCAACCTTCCTGTAGTTAGAAGGGGAATAGAAAGGGACAGAAAAATACGCCGGGTGAATGACTGGCTACGAAGGTGGTGTCGGCATGAGTGATTCGGATTCTGGGACCACGGGCTATACTTCCTGGAAGATGGGCTGTTCGCAAGGGATGGGTTGCACCTCACAAAGGCTGGGAAGAATGTGTTTGGTCACAGCATGAAGAACTTCATCAGGAGGGCTGTAAACTGAATCCTACGGGGAAGGGAGATATAAAGCTGGGGGTAACAGTGGACATAGGCTCATGCAATGCAACAGAGGGAACAGCTCCAATAGCACCCAATAATAGTCTTCACAAACATGTAAGAAGAAAGCCAGACTATAAAGCACATGGTCTTCCATGTCTATACACTATTGCCCACAGTATGGGAAACAAACAGAAAGAACTTGAACTCTTAATACAGGAGGGAAATTATGACTTGAGAGGTGTAATGTGTAACTGAAACTCACAAGTCAGCATGGACAGCAGCAGGTAAGTGCTCCATTTTGCGCACTTTCCATGGTTTGGGGGGGCGGGGTCTTCGTTTCACCACGGATTTCAGGGTGCCGAATGCACTGGCATTCGGCCTCATCAAGATCCATGGCAGAATTCTCTGACATCCCTAACTTAGTGGATAAAATAGCAGTTACAGGAACTCTGGGGGAAAGCGACCAAGTCATACTTGAGTTCTTGGTTCTAAAGGAAGCAAAAGCTGAGTGTAGCCAAACACGTACCCTGGATGATAGGAAAGCTGATTTTAATAAACTCAGAACAATGATAAGTGAGGTCCCATGGCAAGTGGCTCTAATAAGAAAAGGAGTCCAAGATGGGTAGGAGTTTTTAAAAAAGGAAATTCTAAAGACACAATTACGAACAATTTTAACAAGAAAAAAAGGTGGAAGACAACAGAAGAAACCAATGTGGCTTCACAACAAGCTTCACAACAAGCTTCCACATACAGGAAGTGGATGGAAGGCCAAGCAACAAAGCAAGAGTACAGGCCGGTAGCACAGAATTGCAGCGATGGCGTCAGGAAGGCTAACGGTGAGAACGAGCTGAGGTTAGCGAGGGATGCTAAAAGCAAGAAAAAGACTTTCTTCACCTACGTACACAGCAGGGATGTATGAAAAGTACTTACCTTTCCAATCCGGAGCGTCCGCGGTGGGGAGGAGGCAGATTCGGCGGCGGTGGTTGCAGCGGCAGCAGCTGGTTTCCTGGCCGGTCGCAGCCAGGCTGCTGCCACTGCCATTTCCATCCTTGCTGCAGCTGTGATAGGCTACGTAAGAATTTACGTAGCCTATCACGGCTAACCCCCTCCCCCAAAAACCCCAGCGTACACAAATGGCAGCGGCTACGGCGGCCGTCATTTGCGTTCCCTATTTTTGGCCGATTTATCTTACGTAAATATTTACGAAAGATAAAACGGCGAAAAAAAGGGGAATGCAAATAGCGTAGTGGGCGCTATTTGCATTCCTTTATTCTTTGCCATTTTAGCCTACATAAATATTTATGTAAGCTAGAATGGAGAAAAATAAAGGAATGCAAATAGCACCCACTACGCTATTTGCGTTCCCCTTTTTTTTGCCGTTTTATCTTACATAAATATTTATGTAAGATAAATGGGCGAAAAATAGGGAACGCAAATGGCGGCTGCTGTAGCTGCTGCCATCTGCGTATGCTGGGTTTTTTTGGGGGGAGTTAGCCGTGATAGGCTATGTAAATTCTTACGTAGTTTATCACGGCTGCCTGGCTAGATGCAAATGGCGGCCGCTATGGCGGTCGCCATTTGCATCCACAGCAGCCCGTCCGAGGCCGGAAATCTGGCTGCGGATGGGCCGGAGCCAGCCATAGAGGATTCAAGGGGGAAGACCGGATCGCCTCCCCCCGCATCGAGGATTCCAGGGGGAGGAATGGAGCTCCTCCCGCCCCACCGCAAAAGATTCCGCAAAAAGGTAAGTCAGTTTCGTACATCCCTAGTGATGATTCAAAGCCAACATAGATTTATCAAGAACAAATCGTGCCAGATTAATCTGATTTTTTTTTATTAAGTAATTTTCCTTGTGGTGGACTGTGGGAATGTTGTGGACATAATACACCTCAACTGCAGCAAAGCTTTCGACAAAGTGCCCCTTGATATCCTGATGAGCAAACTAGCACAAAGTCGGTTAGATAAAACAACGATCAGGTGGCTCCACAGTTGGCTACAGAATCGGACTAAAGAGTGCTTATCAATGGGACCTTCTCCAACTGGGGAGAGGTAAGAAGCGGGGTACCGCAGGGCTCAGTCCTGGGCCCAGTGCTCTTCAACATTTGTATTAATGACTTGGATGAGGAGGTGCAGGGAATACTGATCACATTTGCAGTTGACTAGGGATGTACAAAACACTTACCTGCATCCACGGGGGGGGGGGCATTCTGTCCCTCCCCCTGAAATCCTCCCTGGCTGGCTCCGCTCCACGGTGACTCCGCAGAGCCACAGGCCGGGCCCCCTTGCAGCTGGACATCCTGCCGCTGCTGGGCTGCGCAGGGACAAAAATGGCGGCCTCCGTAGCTGCCGCCATTTGCGTCCCTGTCTTTTGCCGTGATAGGCTATGTATATATTTACGTAGCCTATCACGGCCTCCGCAAGGATGTAAATGGTGTCCCTGCATTAGCCGTAATAGGTTACGTAAATACTTACATAGCCTATCACGGCCATTCGTGGGAAGGCGAATGGCGGCCGCAGACGCAGACGCCATTCGCAGAGCACCGGACGGCCGCAAACAGGTAGGCTCCGTTCCGGGCCCATTTCGGGGGGTGGCAGGGGGAGTTGCTTCATTCTGCCATGGATTCCGGGGGGCCTAATTAACTGGAATTCAGCCTGCCTGGAATCTGTGGTGGAATTCTCCAACACCCCTAGAGATGACACAAAATTGGGAGGGATAGCAAACACCCTGGAAGACAGAAACAGAATTGAAAGTGATCTTGATAGGCTGGAGCGCTGGGCAGAAATCAACAGAATGCCATTTAATAGGGATAAATGCCAAGTTCTGCACCTAGGAAAAAGAAACCAAATGCACAGTTACAAGATGGGCGATACTTGGCTGAACAATACTACAAGCTACAAGGACCTTGGAATGGTTGTCTATCACAAGCTGAATATGAGCCAACAATGGTCTCAATGGTCTTATAGAATCATAGAATCATAGAATAGTCGGGTCGGAAGGGGTCTACAGGACCATCGAGTCCAACCCCCTGCTCAGTGCAGGCATACAAATCAGAGCATCCCTGACAAATGGCTTCCAGCCTTGTCTTGAATGCCTCCAGTGTGGGAGAGCCCACCACCTCCCTAGGTAATTGGTTCCATTGTCGTCTTGCTCTAACAGTCAGGAAGTTTTTCCTGATGTTCAGCCAGAATCTGGCTTCCTGTCACTTGAGCCCATTATTCCGTGTCCTGTATTCTGGGAGGATGGAGAATAGATGCTGGCCTTCCTCTCTGTGACAACCTTTCAAGTACTTGAAGAGCGCTATTCTATCTCCCCTCAGTCTTCTCTTCTCAAGGCTAAACATGCCCAGTTCTTTCAATCTCTCTTCATAGGGCTTAGTTTCCAGTCCCCTGATCATCTTTGCTGCCCTCCTCTGAACACTCTCCAGTTTGTCTGCATCCTTCTTAAAATGTGGTGCCCAGAACTGGACACAGTACTCCAGATGAGGTCTAACCAGAGCTGAGTAGAGGGGAATGAGTACTTCCTGGGATTTGGAAGCTACACTTCTATAAATGCAGCCCAAAATGGCATTGGCCTTTTTTGCAGCCACATCAGATGGTTGGCTCACATTCAGCTTGTGATTGACAACAATGCCAAGATCCTTCTCACTTGTAGTGTTCTTGAGCCACGTATCCATCTTGTAAGTGTGCATTTGGTTTCTTTTTCCTAGGTGCAGAACTTGGCATTTGTCCCTATTAAATGTCATTCTGTTGTTTTCTGCCCAGTAGGGATGTACGAATCACTTACCTGTTCCGGTCGAGGCATCCGCTGGGGGGGGAAGGCACTCCGTCCCTCCCCCCAGGAATCCTCGATGGCTGGCTCTGCTCCGCGGGGATTTCGCTGAGCCGCCGGCCGGCTCCGCCAGCAGCCGGACATCCGGGCACTGGCTAGTAGGGACACAAATGCCAGCTGTCGTAGCCGCTGCCATTTGCTTCCCTGTATTCAGCCATGATAGGCTACGTAAAGACTTATGTAGCCTATCATGGCTGGGTCAAAACAACAACAACTGAAATTGAGGTATATTATGTCCACAGCATTCCCACAGTCCACAAGGGAGGTTACCTGATCAAAAAAAAAAAAAAAAAGAGATCAGATTCATCTGGTAGGATTTGTTCTTGACAAATACATGTCGGCTTTGAGTAATCACTGCATTGTTTTCTTTCTTTCTTTTGAATCTATTTTTATTTTATTTTTATAAATGAAATAAACAATACCAACAACATAATCGGAATCTTCAGTTTCCAACAATACAATATTCTGGGGAGGGGGGGAGAGCAAAAGAAGAAGGGGAAAAAAGAAGAAGAAGAAGAAAAGGATTATATCTTAAAGCAAACCAAATATCCAAATATAAACCCACTTGCAGATTATACCTATACAGCACTCTTCCAAACATTGCAGGTATTATTAAATCTTCAATCCTCTGCACCACCAATGATGAACCTTATCTTTCAGTGTCATAACTTCCGTCTTATAGCAAGGGAACGGGATCAAACAATCCATTTCCATTGGCCGTATATTACCATTCAATTAACATGGTAGTTGAACAAGTTTTGAACAACTTTCACCCAGACTTGAATCTGCCATTTTGGGCAAGATCATTGAGCGGGTGGTGGTGTTTTAGTTGAAGGCACACTTGGAAGAAGCTGATTATCCAAACCCATCTCAATTGGGCTTCAGGCCTGGGCATGGGACAGAAACAGCCTTGGTCGCTTTGGTGGATGATATGAGGAGGGCTTTGGATAGGGATGAATGCTCCTTCCTTGTTCTCCTCGACCTCTCAGCGGCTTTTGATACCATTGATCACGGTATCCTCCTGGACCGCTTGGAGGGGTTGGGCATTGGAGACACCGTATTATGGTGGTTCCGGTCCTTCCTCTCTGGCAGGTACCAGAGGGTAGCACTGGGAGAGGAGGTGTCGGATCTGTGGCCACTCACGTGTGGGGTGCCACAGGGTTCCATCCTCTCCCCGATGCTATTTAACATCTATGTGAAGCCGCTGAGGGCTATCATCAGGAGTTCTGGGGTGCGGTGTCATCAATATGCGGATGACACACAGCTCTACCTCTTGTTCAAATCTTGACCAGGGTTGGCCGTAGAATCCCTGTCCAAATGTCTGGAGATGGTGAGTGGCTGGATGGGGAGGAATAAGCTGAAGCTGAACCCTGACAAGACCGAGGTACTTTTGGTGGGAGACAAGAGGAGGTTGGGGGATGCTGACCCGGTGTTGAAGGGGTATGGCTACCATTGAAAGACCAGGTCCGCAGCCTGGGGGTCATTTCAGATTCCCAGCTGTCCATGGAGGCTCAGGGGTCAGCCGTGAGCTGGACAGCATTGTATCAACTCCTTCTGATATGGCAGCTGCGCCACTACCTTCCCGACCATCTGCTCCCATCGTAGTACTTGCCCTGGTCGCCTCTCATCTGGTGCAGAATGCAGCGGCTCGCTTGAGTGAAGGCAGCCGCCAGCATGGTCACATCACTCTGGTGCTGAAGGAGTTGCACTGGTTACCAGTTGTTTTCTGGGCCAAATTCAAGGTGTTGGTTTTGACCTTATAACTCTATACAGTTCCAGCTAGGGATATCAGAGAATTCTGCCATGGATCTCAGGGAGGGTGAATGCCAGCGCATTCGGCCCCCCGAAATCGGTGGCGGAACGATCTGCCCCCCCCCGGGACGGGACTTACCTTGGGCGGATCTTCCTGGCGGCTGCGGCAGCAGTGGTTCGGCGGTTCGGCGGTTCAGCGGCGGCGGCTGTGGCGGCCGATCTTCTGACCAGCTGCCGCCATTTCCAGTTAAAAAAACAAAAACAAAAAAAGTGATAGGCTACGTAAAGATTTACGTAGCCTATCACAGCTAGATTTTTAAAAAACACCGTAATAGGATACGTAAATGTTTTTATTGGAGAATTTTATTGTTTTATTGTACGTTCTACATCGCCCAGAGTGGCTGAGTGACCAGCCAGATGGGCGATTAATAAATTAATTAAATAAATAATAATAATAAATAAATGTTTACATAGCCTATCATGGCTGATTTTTTTTTAAAAAACAAACAAACGCGTGTACGCAAATGGCGGCGCCCATGGGCGACGCTATTTGCTTATGCGTGTTTTTTTCTTGCGTATTTGCGTATGCGCGTTTTTTTTTAAGTAGACTAAGACGACGAAAGTAAGGGAAAGGCAAATAGCGTAAATTTTCACCGTCTTAGTCTACGTAAATGTTTACGTAGACTAAGACGTGCCAAAATAAGGAACGCAAATGGCGGCACCCATGGGTGCGCTATTTGCATATGCACATTTTTTTTCTTTTAAATCAGCCATGATAGGCTACGTAAACATTTACTTAGCCTATCACGGCTGACTGCAGGGATGCAAACGGCGGTGGCAGCTACGGCCGCTGCCATTTGCGTCCCTGCCAGCCAACGGCCAGATGTCCGGCCGCTGGCGGAGCCGGCCAGGGGCTTCGCAGAATCCCTGCGGAGTGGAGCTGGCCAGCCAGGATTCCAGGGGGGAGGAACAGAGCGCCTCCCCCCCCGGCCAGAATTTCGAGGGGAGGGATGGAGCGCCTCCCCCTCACCACGAATGTCACCCTTTGAAAAGGTAAGTGACTTTCGTACATCCCTAGTTCCAGCCCAGCCTATCTCAAGGAGCGCCTCCAGCAACACCAGACAGGCCACTCAACAAGATCAGCCTTGGATAGGGATGTCAGAGAATTCCATGACAGCTCTCGGTGAGGCTGAATGCCAGTGCATTCGGCCCCCTGAAATCTGTTGCGGAATGAAGCCCCTGCCCCCCCAACCCACGAAAGGCATGCGGGATGAAGTCCCCGCCTCCCCCACCTCACAAAAGGCGTGCAAAACGGAGCACTTACCTGCTCCTGTCCACGCTGCTTTGCGAATGGCGGCCGTCCTGCGGCTGCCATTTGCTTCCTCCTCTTCAAGCAGTGAATTTACGTAGCCTATCACGGCGGGGGGTGGTGGAAACCCCAGCATATGCAAATGGCAGGGGCTACTGCCATTTGTGTATGCTGGGTTCCCCCTCCCCCCTGCCGTGATTGGCTACGTAAATACTTACATAGCGGATCACGGCAGGAGGAAAAAAAACCCAGCATACACAAACAGCGGTAGCCGCCGCCATTTGTGTACGCTGGGGTTTTTCCCCCTGCTGTGATAGGCTACATAAATATTTATTTAGCCTATCATGGCTCAATAGAGGGATGCAAATGGTGGCGGCTACGACAGCCGCCATTTGCGTCCCTGCAGGGCTGCCCAGCGGCCGGATGTCTGGCTGCGGGTGGCCGGAGCTGGCCGGTGGCTCCGCCGCTTGGCCACGGAGCGAAGCTGGCCAGGCAGGATTCTGGGGGGAGGGACGGAGCACCTCCCCCCCAACGAGGATTCTGGGGGGAAGGACGGTGCGCCTCCCCCCCACCACGAAGCAGATCCGCAAAACAGGAAGTGACTTTCGTACATCCCTACTATGAAATGGACCAGCCAGAGTGAGAATGCTTTCCAGAATGTCAGAGACTTGTTGAGTTCAAATTTTGTGCTTGTACATTATGATGGAAAGAAGCCACTAATCCATACTACTGATGCTTCTTCTTACAGGGTTGGTGCTGGGCCAAGCCACAAATTTCCAGATGCTACAGAAGCACCAATTGCTTATTTTCAATGACTATGTCATCCACTGAAAGAAACGTTGCAAAAAAAAATTGACACAGAAGCCCTGGCTGTTACTGCAGGAGTCAAAACGTTTCACAACTGTCTCTATGGCCGTGCTTTTGAAATACGCACAGACCATGAGCCTCTTCTAGGAATCTTCTTTCCTGGTAAGCCTACTCCCTGCATACTATCAGCTCGCTTGCAACACTGGACCATTCTGCTCCATACTTATGATTATACACTTGTCTGCAAACCAGGAAAGGCAAGAACTAATGCCGACAGATTGAGTCGGGTGCCACTTCAAATTCCAGATTTTGTTGTACCTCCTCCACTGGAAGTCTTGATACTCCAAGCCCTTCCTGACCCACCTCGTCAGGCAGATCACATTGCTAGGCTGACTGCTCGAGATCCTGTACTGGCTTCTGTTTTAAATTCGGTATGGAGAGTATGGCCAGATGAGGAACTGCCAGAGGAATTTAAGCCCTTCATATGCCATCAGCATGCGATGTCTGCCCATAAGGGTTGTCTGCTATGGGGAAACTGTGTTGTTACTGCAGATAAAGGTCATCAAACCATCTTGACATTCCTGCATGCAGCTCATCCAGGGATCATTTGTATGAAAGCATTGGCCAGAAGAAATGTCTGGTGGCCAGGTATTGACTCAGATATGGAAAACACTGTAAATGAGTGCAATACTTGTCAAGCCACTAGGCACAATCTACCAAGGGCACCTGTCTCTCCATGGGAAGTGACCAAGAATCCCTGGTCAAGAATCCATATTGATTTTTGCAGGACCATTTCAAGGAAAGCACTTCTTGGTTGTGGTACATTCTTACTCAAAGGAGCAAGGTAAGGGATTCGTACATCCCTAACCTTGGATAGCCTTCTCCCTGTCCCATCAGCCAGGACAGCTAGACTGGTGAGGATGAGGGAGAGGGCCTTCTCTGTGGTGGTTCCCACTCTGTGGAACTCCCTCCCTAGGGAAATCCACCATACCCCCCTCTTTAATGAGCTTCCTCCATGCACTGAAAACTTGATTATTCAGACAGGCATTTGGGGTGGGTTAGGGTATTTTTTTAAAAAAAATTATGTGTAATTTTACGGTTTTAAATTGTACTGCTGTACATCGCCCAGAGTGGCCGAGTGACCGGCCAGATGGATGATTAAGAAATGTAATAAATAAAATAAAATAAACACATATTAATAAATATTAAACATCGAGAGCATCTGGGTTGAAATAAATGGAGCAAAGAATAAAAGGAACCTGGTGGTCGGAGTCTACTACCGGCCACCCAATCAAGGAGAAGAGAAGGATGAAACTTTTGAAAAGCAAATAGCCAATGTTTTAAGGAAGCATGATGTAGTAGTAATGGGGGACTTCAATTTCCCTGATATTTGTTGGGAGACAAATTCTGCAAAACATGGCCCCTCCAGGAAATTCCTGACTTGTGTGGCGGATAACTTCCTCCTACAGAAAGTAGAGGAAGGAACTAGAGGATCGGCTATCCTTGACTTGATCCTAACCAACAGAGATGACTTAGTGGATAAAGTAGCAGTTACAGGAACTCTGGGGGAAAGCGACCATGTTGTACTTGAGTTCTTGGTTCTAAGGGAAGCAAAAGCCGAGTGTAGTCAAACGCGTACCCTGGATTTTAGGAAAGCTGATTTTCATAAACTCAGAACAATGATCAGTAAGGTCCCATGGCAAGCGATGCCAGCGAGAAAAGGAGTCCAAGATGGGTGGGAGCTTTTAAAAAAGGAAATTCTCAAGGCACAATTACAAGCAATTCCAACAAGAAGAAAAGGTGGAAGACAACAGAAGAAGCCAATGTGGCTTCACAAAAAGCTTAGGGATGACCTGAAAACAAAAAAGGACACATATAGGAAGTGGAAAGAAGGCCAAGTAACAAAGGAAGAGTACAGGCAGATAGCACAGAATTGCAGGGATGGCGTCAGGAAGGCTAAAGCTGAGAATGAGCTGAGGTTAGCAAGGGATGTTAAAAACAACAAAAAGGCTTTCTTCAGCTACGTGCATAGTAAAAGGCAGAGGAAAGAAATGGTGGTTCAGCTATTAAATAAGGATGGCAAAACGATAACAGAGAAGAAGGCCAGGATCTCTTCTTGATCATCCCAGAGTGCAGGACACGGAATAATGGGCTCAAGTGACAGGAAGCCAGATTCCGGCTGAACATCAGGAAAAACTTCCTGACTGTAAGAGCAATACGACAATGGAACCCATTACCTGGGGAGGTGGTGGGCTCTCCCACACTGGAGGCCTTCAAGACGAGGCTGGACAGCCATTTGTCAGGGATGCGCTGACTTGGATTCCTGCATTGAGCAGGGGATTGGACTCGATGGCCTTGTAGGCCCCTTCCAACCCTACTATTCTATGATTCTATGATTCTATGATTAAAGGTTTAGCCAGAAAGGAATAGTAATAATCATAATCCCATAATGATGTTTAATAATAATAATAATAATATAAAGAATTTTAAGAAAGATTAAAAAATTAAAAAAGCAAACCATTTGTATAAGTAATATCATATCTAACAATATATTTTTATGTGTACAGGCATTTTATTACAATATAACATAAAAAAGGAGAAAGGAAACAGAAATATGCAAACATTTAGTCTGGCATACTGCCTAGACATCTTATCAACTATAACCCAAGCAGCACTTCAAAAGCACACTAAAGATGGCTAAATTCGAACTCCAGAGGCTGAGAGAGTTCGTTCCCTTGTTTTAATTTTAATACCACTAAGGAATGACTCTGCAGCATCAGATTTTAAAAACCTTTTTATCTGGCCTTCAAAACAAATGCAGAATGCAGCTGGATATTTAATATGATATTGCAGGTTAATTTGCTTTTCCAAACCTCTTGCCTTGGTCAGTTGCCTTCTTCTGTCAGCAATTTCTTGAGCATAATCAGGGAAGAGCATGATTTTGTCATTTGCTGGTCCCCTCTGAAGCTCACCTCGTTCTCTTGCCAGACACATAAGATAATTTTTTGTAGAGACTCGTGAAAATTGAAAAATAACAGTCCCAAAAGTCCCTTTAGTGCCACGTATTGAACCAGGAACACGATATGCATGCTCAATATCAAGCAGAAAATCAGATGCTAAAGCAATAGCTCATGCAAAAGTTTATCCATAAATTCAACCAAACATATATCAGTAGCCACGTCTTTCATACAAGGATACAAAGATTCGCTCTATGTGTGAAGGCCTCCAGTTGAGAAATTTGAGCAGACAAAATATTATGAGATGCTTCCATGGCAGTTTCATGAGCAGTAACCCGATCTTCGAGAGCATTAACCTTCGATTCCATCTTTTGAAAAGAGATATTAATTAAGTCCACAGCCCCTTGAGGGCAATGATTGAGTCCTGAAGTGTTTCAAGCTCCTTTGACTGCACTGATAGCTGAGAAGACATAGTTTTTATCAAAGCAAGCAACTCCTCTTCATCTCTGGTATTTCCAGAAATCTTTGCCGGGGGAGTAATTGGGGGTGGGGGTAGATGGTGTTCCCAAGCCTTTCTTTTTTTCCTTTGGTACTGCCATCCTCCACTTTCAAAAGCACAACAAGCAAGTATGATTGCAGAAACAGAAAAACAAACACTTAAGCAGATTTAATTGCAAGTCCTCAGATATTGCTGGTAGTTTAAATTCAGAAATACTATTTGGAGTCGTCTGTCCTTACGTCTCCTTATGCTAGGAGTTTCAAACAGCATTCAGTAGATGATACTCCAGCGTCTAACCTTAGATTCCAGACCCTCTGTTTCTCCGCAGAAGCAGCTATTCTTCCAAGATTTCTTCCGGATGGTACTGTAAGCTTCCCCTTTTAATTCCAGGGGAAGATAAAAAGGTTTCTCAACCTTTTCATAGCTGTTTGAGATAAGCAACCTGCAGAGCTCCACAAGTCACTGCCGGGACGACTTGGCTCCGACTGGATGTTCCAAGAAAAAAAAAATCACTGCATTGTTTTCAAGGTGCTTCCAGATGGATTGCTTTATCAACTGCTCCAGAATTTTCCCAGGAATTGATGTCAGACTGACTGGTCTGTAGTTCCCAGGTTCCTCCTTTTTACCCTTTTTGAAGATAGGGACAACATTAGCCCTCCTCCAGTAATCTGCCACTTGCCCCGTCCTCCATGATTTCTCAAAGAGAATAGACAGCAGTTCTGAGAGTTCTTCTGCCAGTTCCTTTATTACTTTAGGGTGCATCTGGCCCTGGAGATTTGAACTCATTCAAAGTAGTTAGGTGTTCCTTGACCATATGCCTATCAATCTGAAGCTGCAATCCTGCTCCTTCAGCCTGTACTTCACCTTTGCCAGGGGACTCATAGACTCTCTTTCGGGAGAAGGCTGAGCCAAAGTAGGAATTGAGCACTTCTGCCTTTTCTTTGTCATCTGTGATTTTACTATGCACATAGCTGAAGAAAGCTTTTTTGTTGCTTTTAGCATCCCGCACTAATCTCAGCTCATTCTCAGCTTTAGCCTTCCTGTCACCATCCCTGCAATTCTGTAGGGATGTATCGATTCCCCACCATCTGTTCCAGTGGGGAATCTGGGGGGGGGGAGGCGATCCATTCCTCCTCCCAGAATCCTCACAGAGCAGCTCAGTTCCGCAAGGATTCTGTAGAGCTGAGAGCCGCCCCATTCCGCCGTCCGCATGCCCCGGATTCCTCTGGTTTTTTTTGGCTTCCTGAACTTACGTAAATAATTCTGTAAGTACCGCCGAAAAATCCTTTTCACGTGCCCACCATCAGTCTCTGTAAGGGTAAAGCCCTTCGTGGGGATTCCCTACGTAACTTCTGGTCAGCTGACCTCACCTGACCTGACCTCACCTGACCTCACCAGACCTCACCGGACCTGACCTGACCTGACCTGACCTCACCTCCACAGGCAATTAACAGAAAAGATGGAGGATTTCCATGGACTTCGCGACACAGTCCCAGTGAAAGAAAGCCTCAGGAAAATGCCTCATAAAAAAGGTAATGCCATTTGCGTTCTTCTTCCTCCATTTCTGATTTATGGATTTCTTTTCATGTTTATTTTCGTAAAATCTGCCATTTGGTGGACAAAAAAAAATGGATCCACATCAGCTCTGGTCCAGGTAGACCGGGCCGCCCCATTCTGAGGAGGATTCCATAGACGGGATTTGTCAGAATTTGATCCTATTTAAAATTTGGGCGGAATTCTCTGACATCCCTAAAATTCTGTGCTACCTGCCTGTACTCTTCCTTTGTTGCTTGGCCTTCTTTCCACTTCCTATATGTGTCTTTTTTTTTTTTTTCAAGTCATCTCTGAGCTTTTTGTGAAGCCATATTGGCTTCTTCTGGTGTCTTCCACCTTTTTTTCTTGTTGGAATTGTTTGTACTTGTGCCTTGGGAATTTCCTTCTTTAAAAGCTCCCTCCCATCTTGGACTCCTTTTCTCGTTAGAGTCACTTGCCATGGGACCTTACTGATCATTGTTCTGAGTTTATGAAAATCAGCTTTCCTAAAATCCAGGGTAGGGGTTTGGCTACACTTGGCTTTTGCTTCTTTTAGAACCAAGAACTCAAGGATAACATGGTCGCTTTTCCCCAGAGTTCCTGTAACTGCTATTTTATCCACTAAGTCATCTCTGTTGGTCAGGATCAAATCAAGGATAGCTGATCCTCAAGTTCCTACCTGTACTTTCTGTAGGAGAAAGTTATCCGCCACACAAGTCAGGAATTTCCTGGAGGCGCCGTTTTTGCAGAATTTGTCTCCCAACAAATATCAGGGAAATTGAAGTCCCCAATTACTACTACATCATGCTTCCTTGAAACATTGGCTATTTGCATTTCAAAAGTTTCATCCTCATCTTCTCCTTGATTGGGTGGCCTGTAGTAGACTCCGACCAGGTTTCTTTTATTCTTTGCTCCATTTATTTTGATCCAGATGCTCTCGATGGGGCTACCAGGCTCATCCTCCTGTATGTCTGTGCAGAGATATGTATTTTTCACAAACAGTGCAACCCCACCTCCCTAGGGATGTCAGAGAATTTCGCCACGAATCTCAGGGAAGCTGAATGCCAGTGCATTCGGCCCCCCCAAATTGGTGGCAAAATGGTCTGCCCCCCTGCCCCCCCGAGATGGGACTTACCTTGGGCGAATCTTCCTGGCGGCGGCGGCTCTGGTGGCTGTTTGGCGGCGGTAGCGGAGGCCGGTCTTCCGACCGGCTGCCGCCACCGCCATTTCCAGTAAAACAACAACAAAACGTGATAGGCTACGTAAAGATTTACATAGCCTATCATGGCTAGATTTTTAAAAAATACCGTGATAGGCTACATAAATCTTTACGTAGCCTATCACGGCTGAGTAAAAAACAAAAACAAAAGACCGCGCGTACGCCGCCATTTGTGTTCCTTATTTTGGCATGTCTAGTCTATGTAAACATTTACATAGACTACGGCAAAAATAAGGGGAATGCAAATAGCGTAGTGGGTGCTATTTGCATTCCTTTTTTATTCGCTGTTTTACCCTACATAAATATTTACGTAGGCTAAAACGGCGAATCAAAAAGGGATGCAAATAGCGCCCCCTACGCTATTTGTGTTCCTCTTTATTTTCGCTGTCATAGTCTACATAAATATTTATGTAGATTCAGATGGCCAAAAATAAGGAACGCAAATGGCGGCGGCTGTAGCCACCTCCATTTGAGTACGCGGTTGTTGTTGTTGTTTTTAAACCCATCCAGCCATGATAGGCTACGTAAATCTTTACATAGCCTATCACGTCATTTTTTTTAAAAATCCAGCCATGATAAAGATTTACGTAGCCTATCATGTCTTTTTTTTTTTTTAACAAGACTGCAAATGGTGGTGGTGGCAGCCGGTCAGAAGACCGAGTGCCAACGCATTCGGTCCTCCAAAGGTTTGGGGAGAAATTCTCTGCCCCTCCGCCCCCCCCGGGATGGGACTTACCTTTTACGAATGTCGCTCCCGGCGGCGGGTCCCGGCGGTGGTTCGGCAGCTCTTTGTCAGGGGCGGGGGCGGCAGCCGGTCTTTTGACCGGCTGCCACCGCCGCCATTACAAGAAAAGTTAAAAAAAAAACACGCCCCTGTGATAGGCTACGTAACGATTAACGTAGCCTATCACGGCTATATTTGCAAAGTCAGCCGTGATAGGCTACGTTAATCGTCACGTAGCCTATCACGGGTGACTTTAAAAAAAAAAAAGCGCGTACGCTAATGGCGGCCCACATAGGGAGCCGCCATTCACGTTCCTTATTTGGTCCCTGTAGTCTACGTAAATCTTTACGTAGACTACAGGGACCAAATAAGGAACGCGAATGGCGGCTCCCTATGGGGGCCACCATTTGCGTACACGCTTTTTTTTTTTAAGTCACCCGTGATAGGCTACGTGATGATTAACATAGCCTATCACGATTCAGGATTCAGTTTCAAGCCCTCCTGATGAAGTTATTCATGCTGTAGCCAAACACATTCTTCCCATCCTTTGTGAGGTGCAACCTCTCCCTTGCCAACCATCCGTCTTCCAGGAAGTATAGCCCGTGGTCCCAGAATCCAAATCTCTCATGACGGCACCACCTTCATAGCCAGTCATTCACCCGGCATATTTTTCGTTCCCTTTCTATCCCTCTTCTAACTACTGGAAGGATGGATGAGAAAACTATCTTGGCTCCAAAGTTCTTGAGTTTCCTTCCCAAAGCTTCGAAGTCTGATGTGATTTCTTCGTAGTTCCGCTTGGCGGTATCATTTGTTCCCAAATGGATGAGAAGAAAGGGATACCTGTCAGTGGGCTTTATGAGTGCTGGCAACCTTTCAGTCACGTCTCTAATCCATCCTCCCGGGAGACAGCATACCTGGCGAGTCCACGGGTCTTTGCGACATACTTGGGTTTCAATCCCACACAGCAAGGAGTCTCCCACTACTACTACTCTTCTCTTCTTGTAGCTGTAGGCCTTGGTTTCATCGCTTCTGCTTGGCTGACCTTCAGCCTCTTGCTCGCTCTCATGCAGGTTCCCCTGTAATTCTTCCTCTGCAGCCTGTCCTCCAGTCTCATCCTCAAGTACCTGGAAATGGTTCCCTCGTTCCATTGCCTCCACTGATGCTGAGTGTCTTCTAGTTCTTCTGCTCCTGTCACCTTTTTCCAAGGAGTATCCTCTAGTTCACTTTTCCTCACCTCAGCAGTTTCCTCTTCTGCCTCAGCTTGCTGTTGCTCTTCTAGCTTCTGTTCTTTGCTTTGCTGCTGTAGTTCCACCATTCTGTCCAAGGACTCTTCATGTTCTCTTATTCCCTGGAAGGTCGACACTCGCCGCTCCAGTGCTCTTACTTTTTCTTCCAGCAGCGTGATCAACTTGCACTTGTTGCAGGTCTAGGCCATGTTGTTATCAGGCAAGAAAACAAACATGGCACACACCTTGCAGGTCCCCATCACTGGAGAGTCCTGTCCTTCCATAGTCTCTTTTCCCTTTTTGTGTCTAGCTTCCTGGTTGTTCTAGAGTAGCCTGTGCCTGGTCCTCTACTCACTGTAGGTTAAAAACAGAGTCCCACTGGTAAGGAAGTGTGTGTAACTAACAAGACAAATAAATTTTTAAAAAAGTTAGGGGCCTCCCCCCTTATAGGGCCCTTCCAACCCTACTATTCTATGATTCTATGAAATAGGGATGGCAGAGAATTCTGCCACGGATTTCAGTGAGGCCGAATGCACTGGCATACGGCCCCCTGACATCCATGGCTGAACGGCCTGCCACCCCACCCCCCCGCAGATCCCCCTCCGGGATGAGACTTACCTGGGGCGGATGTTCTGGACGGCGGCGGCTCCAGTGGAGGCTTCGGCGGCTTCGGCAGCTGGTCTTCCAACCTGCTGCCGCCGCCGCCATTTGCAGTCTGGTCTTTTGTTTGTTTGGGTTTTTTACGTAGATGTGATAGGCTACGTAAAGACTTACATAGCCTATCATGTCTGGGTTAAAAAAAAAAACGCGTACACAAATGGCGTTGTCTACGGCTGCCACCATTTGCGTTCCTTATTTTTCGCCGTCTTGGTCTACGTAAATATTTATGTAGACTATTATGGCGAAAATAAAGGGGAACACAAATAGCGTAGTGGGCGTCATTTGCGTTCCTTTTTGATTCACCGTTTTAGCCTACGTAAATATTTACGTAGGCTAAAACAGAGAATCAAAAAGGAACGCAAATAAATATTTACATAGGCTAAAACAGCGAATCAAAATGGAACGCAAATAGCACCCACTACGCTATTTGCATTCCCCTTTATTTTCGCCGTAATAGTCTACGGAAATATTTACGTAGACTAAAACAGCGAAAAATAAGGAATGCAAATGGCAGCTGCCGTAGCCGCCGCCATTTGCGTACGCATTATTTTTTTTTAACCCAGACGTGATAGGCTACGTAAATATTTACATAGCCTATAACGGTTGAATATAGGGACGCAAATGGCGGCAGCTACAGCTGCCGCCATTTGCGTTCCTGCTACCCAGCAGCTGGATGTCCGGCTGCTGGCGGAGCTGGCTGGCGGCTCCGCGGAATCCCCGCGGAGCAGAGCTGGCTGGGCAGGACTCCGGGGGGAAGGACGGAGCGCCTCCCCCCCAATGAGGATTCTGGGGGGAGGGATGGAGCACCTCCCCCCAACCCCGAAGCAGATCCGCGAAACAGTAAGTGACTTTCGTACATCCCTACTATGAAATGGACCAGCCAGACTGAGAATGCTTTTCAGAATGTCAGAGACTTGTTGAGTTCAAATTTTGTGCTTGTACATTATGATGGAAAGAAGCCACTAATCTGTACTACTGATGCTTCTTCTCATGGGGTTGGTGCTGGGCCAAGCCACAAATTTCCAGATGCTACAGAAGCACCAATTGCTTATTTTTCAAGGACTATGTCATCCACTGAAAGAAACATTGCAAAAAAAATTGACACAGAAGCCCTGGCTGTTACTGCAGGAGTCAAAACGTTCCACAACTGTCTCTATGGCCATGCTTTTGAAATACGCACAGACCACGAGCCTCTTCTAGGAATCTTCTCTCCTGGTAAGCCTACTCCCTGCATACTATCACCTTGCTTGCAGCACTGGACCATTCTGCTCCATGCTTATGATTATACACTTGTCTGCAAACCAGGAAAGGCAAGAGCTAATGCCGACAGATTGAGTCGGGTACCACTTCAAATTCCAGATTTTGTTGTACCTCCTCCACTGGAAGTTTTGATGCTCCAAGCCCTTCCTGACCCACCTCGTCAGGCAGATCACATTGCGAGGCTGACTGCTCAAGATCCTGTACTGGCTTCTGTTTTAAATTCGGTATGGAGGGTATGGCCAGATGAGGAACTGCCAGAGAAATTTAAGCCCTTTGTATGCCATCAGCATGTGATGTCTGCCCATAAGGGTTGTCTGCTATGGGGAAACTGTGTTGTTACTGCAGATAAAGGTCGTCAAACCATCTTGACTTCCCTGCATGCAGCTTATCCAGGGATCATTTGTATGAAAGCATTGGCCAGAAGAAATGTCTGGTGGCCAGGTATTGACTCAGATATGGAAAACACTGTAAATGAGTGCAATACTTGTCATGCCACTAGGCACAATCTACCAAGCGCACCTATCTCTCCATGGGAAGTGACCAAGAATCCCTGGTCAAGAATCCATATTGATTTTTGCAGGACAATTTCAAGGAAAGCACTTCTTGGTTGTGGTACATTCTTACTCAACGTGGCTTGAAGTAGTCTTAGAACCATCACATACATCCGCTGCAGCCATCACAGCACTGAACCACTTATTTGCAAGCCATGAGTTACTTTAGTCTCAGACAATGGGAGTGCATTTACATCTGCTGAATGTAAAACATTTGCAGACAAGAACCTTATTTGGGCTGTCCCCATTGCACCGCATCATCCCCGAGCAAATGGCCAAGCTGAATGGGTGGTGCAGACAAAAAAGATGCCCTGAAGCATGTTGCGCGAGGAGACTGGCCAACACGCCTTGCCAGCTTTCTCATTGCTCAGCATTTTACTCCATGTGCAACAGTAGGAGTCAGTCCTGCAGAGTTACTTATGGGCAGCATCTAAAATCTTGCTTTCACTGTCTCCACCCAGATTTAGCTGAAGGCTTGCAAAGCAAAGGGGAGCAAGCTCTGCATGCTGCCTTCTCAGCTTCTACCCTCCGTTCATTTGCCCCACAAGTTCAGGTGTTTGCTAGGAACTATGGTGCTGGACTGAGATGGGTTCCTTCCTCTGTCACTGAGGTCACTGGACCTGTGTCATGCAAGGTCCAGTGTGCAGGTGGGTCAGTGTGGCATCGCTATGTTGAACAGCTAAGAAGGCGTTCTCCCCAGAGTGGGTTGTCTTCAGCAGAGGTAGGTGCTGAAGATCTATCTGGGACTGGTTTCTCTCACCACAGGTTGAAGGGCCAGAACCACTAAGTGGTGGGAGCAATACTCCTTCCTTACCCACGGCAGTTACTGAAAGAAAGTCATCTGAGCAATCTACACCTACTAGTCAAGTGCAGAGACCATGCCGTGAAAGCGCACCTCCTCGTTGGTTAATATACAGACTATGATAGCGAAGGGAGGAGGAACGTTATGTATCGGAGGGATGGGGTACTGTGGGTTAGTTATTGTTTTTGAACCTTGGCTGCTCCTGTAGAGCTGGGAGTAGCACCAGTGCGTGGAGAGTCTGTGAAGTTCTGACATTTGTGTGTGCTGAATAAAGAACAGTTGTGTTTGAGGCCTGCTGATCCTTGCAGTCATTTCTACCACCTATACAACATTAATCTTATACACAGAACTTGCATACGGTGGAACTCCAACTATCACTGAATTCTGCCACAGCCAACTCCGCCTCCCTCTCCACAGCCATCCATCTGGGCGAAAAAAAAACCTTTGGAAAAAGCCCAGACTCCATCTTGGTTGTTGTTGTTGTTCAGTCGTTCAGTCGTGTCCGACTCTTCGTGACCCCATGGACCAGAGCACGCCAGGCCTTCCTGTCCTGCGCTCTCTCCCGGAGCGTGCTCAAGTTCATATTCATTGCATCCGTGATGCTATCTAGCCATCTCATCCTCTGCCGTCCCCTTCTCCTTTTGCCTTCAGTCTTTCCCAGCATCAGGGTCTTTTCCAGGGAGTTTTCTCTTCGCATTAGGTGGCCAAAATATTGGAGCTTCAGCTTCAGTATCTGTCCTTCCAATGAGCACTCAGGGTTGATTTCCTTTAGGATGGACTGATTTGACCTCCTTGCAGTCCAGGGCACTCGTAAGAGTCTTCTCCAGCACCACAGTTCGAAAGCATCAATTCTTCGGCGCTCAGCCTTCCTTATAGTCCAGCTCTCACAGCCATACATTACTACTGGGAAAACCATAGCTTTGATTAGACGGACCTTTGTCGGCAAGGTGATGTCTCTGCTTCTTACTATGCTGTCTAGGTTGGCCATAGCTTTCCTCCCAAGGAGCAAGCGTCTTTTAATTTCATGGCTACAGTCACCGTCTGCGGTGATCTTGGAGCCCAAGAAAGTAAAATCTGTCACTGCTTCCATTTCTTCCCCTTCTATATGCCAGGAAGTGATAGGGCCAGATGACATGATCTTCGTTTTTTTAATGTTGAGTTTCAAACCAGCTTTTGCACTCTCCTCTTTCACCCTCAACAAGAGGCTCTTGAGATCCTCTTCGCTTTCTGCCATTAGGGTGGTATCATCTGCATATCGGAGGTTGTTGATAATTCTCCCGGCAGTCTTAATTCCGACCTGTGATTCATCCAACCCAGCATTTCTCATGATGTACTCTGCATATCAGTTAAATAAGCAGGGTGACAATATGCAGCCTTGTCGTACTCCTTTCCCAATTTGGAACCAATCGGTTGTTCCATGTCTGGTTCTTACTGTTGCTTCTTGACCCTCGTACAGGTTTCTCAGGAGACAGGTAAGGTGGTCTGGTACTCCCATCACTTTCAGAATTTGCCACAGTTGGTTGTGATCCACACAATCAAAGGCTTTAGCGTAGTCAATGAAGCAGAAATAGATGTTTTTCTGGAATTCTCTTGCTTTCTCCATGATGCAGCGAATGTTGGCAATTTGATCTCTAGTTCCTCTGCCTCTTCTAAACCCCGCTTGTACTTCCGGTAGTTCTCGGTTCGCATCCTGCTGAAGCCTAGCTTGTAGGATTTTGAGCATCACCTTGCTGGCATGTGAAATGAGCGCAATGGTGCGGTAGTTTGAATACTCTTTGGCGTTGCCCTTCTTTGGAATTGGAATGTAAACTGACCTTTTCCAGTCTTGTAGCCACTGTTGAGTGTTCCAGATTTGTTGGCATATTGAATGCAGCACTTTAACAGCATCATCTTTTAGGATTTTAAAAAGCTCGGCTGGAATACTGTCATCTCCGCTAGCTTTGTTGTTACTAATGCTTCCTAAGGCCCACTTGACTTCACTCTCGAGGATGTCCGGCTCAAGTTCAGTGACCGCACTATCATGGCTATCAGGGACATTCAGGTCTTTCCTGTATAGTTCTTCTGTGTATTCTTGCCACCTCTTCTTAATCTCATCTGCTTCTGTTAGGTCCCTGCCTTCTTTGTCCTTTATCATGCCCGTCTTTGCACAAAACGTTCCCTTGAGATCTCCAACTTTCTTGAAGAGATCTCTAGTCTTTCCCATTCTGTTGTTTTCCTCGATTTCTTTGCATTGTTCATTGAAGAAGGCCTTCTTGTCTCTCCTTGCTATTCTCTGGAACTCTGCATTCAGTTGGGTATATCTTCCCCTTTCTCCCTTGCTTTTCGCTTCCCTTCTTTCCTCAGCTACTTGTAAAGCCTCATCAGACAGCCACTTGGCTTTCTTGCATTTCTTTTTCTTTGGGACGGATTTCGTTGCTGCCTCCTGAACAATGTTACGGACCTCCGTCCATAGTTCCTCAGGCACTCTGTCTATCAGGTCTAATCCCTGAAATCTATTCCTCACCTCCACTGTATATTCATCAGGGATATGATTTAGGTCATACCTGAACGGTTTAGTGGTTTTCCCGACGTTCTTCAATTTAAGCCGAAATTTTGCAAGAAGCAGCTCATGATCTGAGCCACAGTCAGCTCCAGGTCTTGTTTTGACTGACTGTATGGAGCTTCTCCATCTTTGGCTGCAAAGGACATAATCAATCTGATTTCGATATTGACCATCTGGTGATGTCCATGTGTAGAGTCGCCTCTTGTGCTGTTGGAAAAGAGTGTTTGCTATGATCAGCATGTTCTCTTGGCAAAACTCTATTAGCTTTTGTCCTGCTTCATTTTGTACACCAAGGCCATGCCTGCCTGTTATCCCGGTGGTTTCTTGACTTCCTACTTTAGCATTCCAATCCCCTATGATGAAGAGGACATCTTTTTTTGGTGTTAGTTCTAGAAGGTGTTGTAGGTCTTCATAGAACCGATCAACCTCAGCTTCTTCGGCCTCAGTGGTTGGGGCATAGACTTGAATTACTGTGATGTTGAATGGTTTGCCTTGGATTCGTACTGAGATCATTCTATCATTTTTAAGATTGTACCCCAGTACTGCTTTTCCCACCCTTTTGTTGACTATGAATGCTACTCCATTTCTTCTAAGGGATTCTTGCCCACAATAGTAGATATGATGGTCACCTGAATTAAATTCGCCCATGCCTGTCCATTTGAGTTCGCTGATTCCCAAGATGTCGATGTTCAATCTTGCCATCTCATGTTTGACCACCTCCAGCTTACCTTGATTCATTGATCTGACATTGCAGGTTCCTAAACAATATTGTTCTTTACAGCATCGGATTTTCTTTTCACCGCCAGACACATCCACAGCTGAGTGTCCTTTCGGGTTTGGCCCAGCCGCTTCACTCTTTCTGGCGCTACTTGGAAATACCCTCTGCTCTTCCCCAGTAGCATATTGGACACCTTCCGACCTGAGGGGCTCATCTTCCGGCGTCATATCTTTTAGCATTGCGATACATTCCATGGGGTTTTCTTGGCAAGAATACTGGAGTGGGTTGCCATTTCCTTCTCCAGTGGACCACATTTTGTCAGAACCCTCTGCCATGACCTGTCCGTCTTGGGTGGCCCTGCATGGCATAGCTTATGGCTTCACTGAGTTACGCAAGCCCCTTCGCCACAACAAGGCAGTGATCCATGAAGGGGTCCATCTTGGTGCTCAGCCTCAAATGGGAGCAAGGCCAAAACATGACAACTCAACTGGATACTGCCTGTAGTATCAGAGGCAGTAAGCCTCTGTACACTAGTTGCTGGGGAACATGGGTGGGAGGGTGCTGTTGCACTCATGTCCTGCTTGTGGGTTTCCCATTGACAGCAGGTTGGCCACTGTGTGAACAGAAGGCTGGACTAGATGGACCCTTGGCCTGATCCATCATGGCTCTTCTTATGTTCTTAAATCTCTGAGCCCTTCTGCCTCACAGGGAAGCCAAGAGTGGCACAAATTTTCCCCTTCTCCCTCTGCTGTGCAAAGAGAGCTCAGTGTTCTGGGGCCGTGTTTATTTCCCTACCCTGGAATTGTGAAAATGACAGTAATTCTTGAGGAGTCCCCCATGTATTTCCATCCAGCAAGTCAATAACCAAGACATCCTGGAGACAACGTGCTTAATATAAAAACACCCTGAGGCCTTCCACGTGGGGCTGGGCTGGGGTGATGTCTGATCACTTGGGGGCTGATCATTTCTTGCTTAGGTTTAATTCCACTGCTAGGGACTGTAAACTCTGCTGTTTCGCAGGTTGTCTTTGTCACTGACTGGGGATGGAAGGTCTCTCTGTGCCACTGATGATTTGGCTGCTGGAGGTGCTGCTGTTTTGGCTCCTGCCTCAGGCCACCCAGAGGATGCTGAGCACCACCTGCCTCTTGACCAGGCCGAAGGAACTGCAAGACTATCACAGCCCAGGAGACCTCCTTCTCAGTGGGAATTTCCCACTTGGCTTTTATTTTTATACAGAGTTACCTGACTTCCATAGTTCAGCCCTACCATACATCAGCACTCTTCCCTTGTAAGTTTCCACAAGAGGGAGTTGGGATAGACTTTTGCCTGCTTTGCTTTCACATTAGTGGGCTCCTTCCAGGCTTATCACAATTTGGCTTCAACCCGTAAGGAGAGTCAGAGACTTGAGGCTTTTTCACAGGCTTGCTAGGGACATAAGAAGTTGCCTCATAGTGAGTCAGACCCTGGGTCCATCTAGCGCAGTACAGTTGACACTGCCTGGCAGCAGCGGCTCTCCGGGGTTTCAGGCAGGAGTGTTTCCTGGCCTACCAGGGGGAGCAGGGGATCGAACCTGGGACCTTCTGCAAACAAAGCATGTGCTCTGCCATGCTGAGCTGCAGCCCCATTCCGAGCAAGAAGAGAATTCCCCGTTGCCCCTCTGGAACAATCAGTGGTGCTGTGGTAAGGTCACAGGAACCCTGGGAACTAAAATTTCCAGGGAGTGAAGAGCCAAGCCCTGCTGCAAGACAAGACATGTGGAAAGTGGTGTGTGTATGCGCACGCATGTGCGTGCATGACAGAGAACTTGGAGGCTGGGATTTGGAGCCTCAACTGGCAGATTAGGGGGAACATTTGGACCTTTGTCCACCACCAGTGAAGTGACTGGAGACTGGCCTGCTTGCAACTGAGTTTAGAATAAATTACTTTCAGATTTTGAGCTTGCTTTACAAAGCCCTGCTCTGAACTGAGCTGAGTGACCTACGGAGAGTTTGCTTTCATCTATCCACATCCCTGCTCACTAAGAGAACAACTCACCACACTCTGGGCTCTTGAGTAGGAGGGTAGGCAGAAAACAGCTGAAATGTGGTTTCATGTTAAGAATTGGAAAACAACTAAGAAATGCCCCTCCGAGCCAATTTCATCTAGTCTGGATCAACTGATAGGTCTCTGGCTGATCTGCAGTGGATCAGCAAGCATTGCTGACTCCCAGTTGTATAACAACAGCAGCAACAAGGGACTCTCTTCTGCCCTAACTTATGCTGCTGAAATGACGGAAACTTTGGGGTAGCCAGGAGTGGGGTCTTGTGTCCAAGGACTGTGAGCTCCCTTTAATTCTGGTGCTGAAAAGAAAGCCCTGGGCTCAGAATACTTTCATTCTAAGTGGGTGTGTCTTTTTTGCACCAGACTCCGGTTGCGGGACCTTGGGGTCTACTAGAAAAAAAGAAGGCGATCTCGCAAGCTCGAAGTCTGCCCACTCCTGACCTAAACGAGTGGTTCCCAGCCTTGCATCCCCAGCTTTTAGACCTCTATCATCCATGGCCAGGGAGAATGGGAGTTATAGTGCAACAGCATCTGGGGACCTGAGACTGCGAAACACAGAAAGCATCCCCGTGGCTGGGTGCTTTGGGCATTTTGCAGGATGCATAAGGAATTGTGTAGCATGCAATAATTGTTTGGTTTTTCTAGCCCAAGAGATAAGTCCTCCGATAATAAAAGGCTGAAATAATCAACAGTTAGTCAGTAGTATATTTATTGCAAGGAATAGGCTATTACAAAAAACATCAAACATACTGAAATGCATGTTGCACTCAACACTGACAAATTTTTGAACGGACTGAGCGACCTTGGGGGTTGCCTTCGAGGAAGTCAGACCTTTGTTCCCTCTTCTTCAGTCTCACCTGCACTGAGTGGCAGCGGCTTTCCTTCCTTTCCTTTCCTTTCCTTTCCTTTCCTTTCCTTTCCTTTCCTTTCCTTTCCTTTCCTTTCCCTTCCTTTCCCTTCCCTTCCCTTCCCTTCCCTTCCCTTCCCTTCCCTTCCCTTCCCTTCCCTCCCCTCTCCTACATAGAAATGCATCCGGGGATCGAACCTCGGGGCTTCCATGTGGAAAGCAGGTGCTCCTTGTGTCCTTTACCTAGGATTGCGGTTCCCACGGCTTCCAAATAAAGCCAGAAAGGAAGCAACCTCATCCTGGGTCAGCCCATAGATCTTCTCTAGCTCAGTACATAGCAGTTGCTCTCCAGGGTGTGACACCGGGGGTCTCTCCCATGGTGGCCTGTATATGCCAGGCATGGATCCTGGGACAAGCTGCATTTGATTGATGTGCTGTATCACTGAACTACATTCCTTTCTCTAAAAAGTAAACAAGTTTCTGGTCCTCATGCTTCTGAATGAAGGACTGATGCAGGTAGGAAGGTGTTCTATACCATCTCAGGGCTTTGGCACATTTGGATCAATCTTGCCTGCACTGACTAACAGTTGCTCTCTAGGGTTCCAGAGAGGGCTGTTTCTCAGTCCTGCTGGGGGATTCCGGGGACTAAAGCTGCTTTGACCACTGAGCTATGGTCCTTCTCCACAATAGTTCTGAATCACATGTGTAAACTCTTGCTTCACTACAGAGAGGTACTGGAGATGTAGTGATGGATCCTGGGTTGACTTTGCTTGTAAAAGGATCAGACAAATTCCTGGAGGACAGGCCTATTGGCAGCTCATAAACATGATAGTTAAATAGAGATTCCAGTGTTGGTGGCAGTCTACCACTGATCATTCAAGAGCTGCTGAGAGGGGTGGGAGAAGAAGAAATTACAGCTGCTATATTCATATCCATCTTGTGGGGCACCCAGGAAGCATCTAAGTTGACCACAGTTGGAAAACGTATGATGAATTAGTGGGAACCACCTTGGTCTGATACAGCAGAGCTCATCTGATGTTCTCCTATCTATGTCCTTCAACAAATTCATGGAGAAGGCTGGTTGAACTGAGAACAATTCACTGTTGTTAATCCTGATAGAGCTGCACAGTGGGAAGGACCCTGTCAAACGGTTTTTATATATTCCTATTGCACATTGGTTTTATGTGGAAGCCACCTTGGAAACATTGGTATCTTGAAAGGTGGAACATCAATAATGAAAATATGTAGTAAAAAAAATAAATTATAGATGTGGTGAATTAGAACTCTTATCCAGCAGGGCTTATCAGGTGTTCCTGTGAAATGCATCCAGCAATAATTGGTGTCCCTCTGAGTCAAAAGAATAACTTGAATTTGTCTGTGAATCCTTCGTGTCGATGTATGTGGTCTAGAAGTTTAGTGTCTGTACAAACGGGTTAAACCAGATGGACGTTTTAACCCTCCGCTTCTCCGCAGTTCTGTTAGGATCCTCACCCACTGCCCAATGTCACTCTCATCACTGCAGGATGATACTAAAATACTACCCCCAACTCCTTGCCTTGGCGTTCACCATTAAGGAGCTCAACAAGGATCCTGTTCTCCTACCCAACTGTACTCTTGGCTTCCGCATCTGTGACCACAGCAACATTGCAAGATGGATCTACTTGAACAGTCTGTCTCTCCTCTCCACAAGGGGGCAAATGTTTCCGAATTATAGATGTCACAAGCATGATCAACTGCTGTCTGTTATTGGGGGTCTGGACTCCAAATCCTCAAGGGAGATTGCATCCTTCATGGGAATCTTCAAGATCCCACAGGTGAGGAGATTCACCTGGGGATAGAGGTGGGCAGCCTGCAGGGCTCAGGGACACTAAGGTGGAAAGGCAAATACCTGAAAACAGATCTGCCTGTGCAGTGTGTGGGTTGCTTTGATTCTGGGTGGCAGGAGTAGGGGGCCTTCTTATTCTGGCTAACCTGCCACGCAATAGCTGTGGTGGTGGCTATATCGAAATCAGATTGATTATGTCCTTTGCAGCCAAAGATGGAGAAGCTCCATACAGTCAGTCAAAACAAGACCTGGAGCTGACTGTGGCTCAGATCATGAGCTGCTTCTTGCAAAATTTCGGCTCAAATTAAAGAACGTCAGGAAAACCACTAAACTGTTCAGGTATGACCTAAATCATATCCCTGATGAATATACAGTGGAGGTGAGGAATAGATTTCAGGGATTAGACCTGATAGACAGAGTGCCTGAGGAACTATGGACGGAGGTCCGTAACATTGTTCAGGAGGCAGCAACGAAATCCGTCCCAAAGAAAAAGAAATGCAAGAAAGCCAAGTGGGTGTCTGATGAGGCTTTACAAGTAGCTGAGGAAAGAAGGGAAGCGAAAAGCAAGGGAGAGAGGGGAAGATATACCCAACTGAATGCAGAGTTCCAGAGAATAGCAAGGAGAGACAAGAAGGCCTTCTTCAATGAACAATGCAAAGAAATCGAGGAAAACAACAGAATGGGCAAGACTAGAGATCTCTTCAAGAAAGTTGGAGATCTCAAGGGAACGTTTTGTGCAAAGACGGGCATGATAAAGGACAAAGAAGGCAGGGACCTAACAAAAGCAGATGAGATTAAGAAGAGGTGGCAAGAATACACAGAAGAACTATACAGGAAAGATCTGAATGTCCCTGATAGCCATGATAGTGCGGTCACTGAACTTGAGCCGGACATCCTCGAGAGTGAAGTCAAGTGGGCCTTAGGAAGCATTACTAACAACAAAGCTAGCGGAGATGACAGTATTCCAGCTGAGCTATTTAAAATCCTAAAAGATGATGCTGTTAAAGTGCTGCATTCAATATGCCAAGAAATCTGGAACACTCAACAGTGGCCACAAGACTGGAAAAGGTCAGTTTACATTCCAATTCCAAAGAAGGGCAACGCCAAAGAGTGTTCAAACTACCGCACCATTGCGCTCATTTCACATGCCAGCAAGGTGATGCTCAAAATCCTACAAGCTAGGCTTCAGCAGTATGCGAACCGAGAACTACCGGAAGTACAAGCTGGGTTTCGAAGAGGCAGAGGAATTAGAGATCAAATCGCCAACATTCGCTGCATCATGGAGAAAGCAAGAGAATTCCAGAAAAACGTCTATTTCTGCTTCATTGACTACGCTAAAGCCTTTGATTGTGTAGATCACAAACAAACTATGGCAAATTCTTAAAGTGATGGGAGTACCAGACCACCTTATCTGTCTCTTGAGAAACCTGTACGAGGGTCAAGAAGCAACAGTAAGAACCAGAGATGGAACAACCAATTGGTTCAAAATTGGGAAAGGAGTACGACAAGGCTGCATATTGTCACCCTGCTTATTTAACTGATATGCAGAGTACATGATGAGAAATGCCGGGTTGGATGAATCAGAGGTCAGAATTAAGATTGCCGGGAGAATTATCAACAACCTCCGATATGCAGACGATACCACCCTAATGGCAGAAAGTGAAGAGGATCTCAAGAGCCTCTTGTTGAGGGTGAAAGAGGAGAGTGCAAAAGCTGGTTTGAAACTCAACATTAAAAAAACGAAGATCATGTCTTCTGGCCCTATCACTTCCTGGCATATAGAAGGGGAAGAAATGGAAGCAGTGACAGATTTTACTTTCTTGGGCTCCAAGATCACCGCAGACGGTGACTGTAGCCATGAAATTAAAAGACGCTTGCTCCTTGGGAGGAAAGCTATGGCCAACCTAGACAGCATAATAAGAAGCAGAGACATCACCTTGCCGACAAAGGTCCGTCTAATCAAAGCTATGGTTTTCCCAGTAGTAATGTATGGCTGTGAGAGCTGGACTATAAGGAAGGCTGAGCGCCGAAGAATTGATGCTTTCGAACTGTGGTGCTGGAGAAGACTCTTACAAGTCCCCTGGACTGCAAGGAGGTCAAATCAGTCCATCCTAAAGGAAATCAACCCTGAGTGCTCATTGGAAGGACAGATAATGAAGCTGAAGCTCCAATATTTTGGCCACCTAATGCGAAGAGAAAACTCCCTGGAAAAGACCCTGATGCTGGGAAAGACTGAAGGCCAAAGGAGAAGGGGACGGCAGAGGATGAGATGGCTAGATAGCATCACGGATGCAATGAATATGAACTTGAGCAAGCTCCGGGAGAGAGCGCAGGACAGGAAGGCCTGGCGTGCTCTGGTCCATGGGGTCACGAAGAGTCGGACACGACTGAACGACTGAACAACAACAAGGAATCTCAAGTGACTACTGCGTGTCTAATCCCAGCCAGCAATCAGTCTGTTCAAAAGGTTTTGTATTGGGAGATGTAACAAGGAGTTTTGCGACACCTTAAAGAATCAAAAACGTACAAGGTGCCATAAGAATCCTTGTTGTTCTTCCTGCATTTGACTAATGCAGCTTCCCCTCTGGGGATTGGCGGGAGCCCCCTACGCCAGCAAGATAAAATGTGTCAGTGTTTTATGTTTTGGGACACATTTCCATATAACATAGCTTCTGTTTCAGCCATACACCTTAAGATACAAACAGAAAGTTTTTGGAGGGGTGGCACTTGGGGAATTTCTAATGAAGACCTGCTAACTTGGTGCAACATTTTCTATTTTGTGTGTTGTGCTGTATTTCAACATGGAATGGAACCAGTGCGACCAAACTATCCTTTATGGGGAAGAAGCCAGAAAGCCCCCAATATGTTTATAGAGAGTCACACTTCTTGAATATACACAGAAGGACCTGTTCATTTCAGTGGTTAGGAATTGTGTCTGGGTTACCTCCATAGAAGCACTGACATGTGCGGTAAGATCCACACAGGAGGAGGGGGCTAAAAGTTCTCATCAAGCTTCACTCTATATTTCGATGTCCATTTTAAAATGGACAGCTTCCCACTGGATAGCACTTCACTATCTGAAATGGGCTGTAGTAGTCCATGAGAGCTTAAGTCATTACAATTTGTGTCGGTCTTTAAAGTGCCACAAAATTCTGCCTCAACTGTCTAACAGCAAATTCCTTCCTTCAGCTCGGATATGGCTTGTTCGAGACAATGGAATTTCCTTCCTTCTACCAGATTGATCCCAGTGAAACCTCCCAGTATGTGGGCTTAGTCCAGCTGCTCCTGCATTTCCACTGGAACTGGATTGGGCTGGTTGCCTTAACTGATGACATTGGTGAACATTTCATCCAGTCACTGACACCAATGCTCAAGCAGAATGATATCTGTGTTGCCATCACCGAAATGTTCAACCCAAGAAACCGCCCCCTTCTACATCAAGCACTATCTGGCTTTGTTCCTCGTTCTTGGTTTGACCCTCAAGTGATGATTGTCTTTGGGGACCCCAGTGTTATAAATATATTATCAGTGTTCTTGTTTATTCATGAACAAATGACCAAGATCTCATTTAGGAAGGTGTGGATCATGACATCCCACTGGGAATCTTCTTTGACAGGACCAAACTTAGGACTGGCCAAACTCTTCCATGGTGCTTTTCACTTCAGAGTCCACAGGAGGGATGTGCCAGAATTCAAGCAATTTCTCTGGGCTTTAAATCCACACCAACCACAAGGAGATGTCTTTCTCCGTCAATGGTGGGAAAACATATTTGACTGTCAGTTTCTGAAATCAGGCCAATCATCTCCAAAGGCAGAGAAAAGATGTACCGGGGAGGAGAAGGTGCAGGACCTGGAGGTCCACAAGTTGGAAATGACCATGTCCAGTCTCAGCTACAGGATCTTCAATGCCGTCTATTCCATGGCACATGCACTACATTCTGTGTCCTCATCTGAACCCAACCGTGGAATGAAGGGGGAAGGCAAGTGGCTTCCGAATATCCAGCCGTGGCAGGTAATATCCTCCTTCAAATTTGGCAATTTTTTAGAAGGTGCCTTGGTGGTTTCTCAGTGGTCTGATCCTGGAAGCAAAAGGCGAGCCTGGGAGAAAGGCTATTAGTCCACTCTAAGGCTCCAAAGAAAGACATTTCCCATGGATATTCTTTCATGGCTGTCATTTCCCCTGAAGAGCCTTAAGAAGGGATCTGCCTTGTTGTGGCGAAGGGGCTTGCATAACTCAGTGAAGCCATAAGCTATGCTGTGCAGGGCCACCCAAGACAGACAGGTCATGGCAGAGAGTTCTGACAAAATGTGGTCCACTGGAGAAGGAAATGGCAACCCACTCCAGTATTCTTGCCAAGAAAACCCCATGGAACCTATCACAAGGCTAAAAGATATGATGCCGGAAGATGAGCCCCTCAGGTCGGAAGGTGTCCAATATACTACTGGGGAAGAGCAGAGGGTATTTCCAAGTAGCGCCAGAAAGAGTGAAGCGGCTGGGCCAAAGCCGAAAGGACACTCAGCTGTGGATGTGTCTGGTGGTGAAAAGAAATCCGATGCTGTGAAGAACAATATTGTTTAGGAACCTGGAATGTCAGATCAATGAATCAAGGTAAGCTGGAGGTGGTCAAACATGAGACGGCAAGATTGAACATCGACATCTTGGGAATCAGCGAACTAAAATGTACAGGCATGGGCAAATTTAATTCAGGTGACCATCATATCTACTACTGTGGGCAAGAATCCCTTAGAAGAAATGGAATAGCACTCATAGTCAACAAAAGGGTGGGAAAAGCAGTACTGGGGTAAAATCTTAAAAATGATAGAATGATCTCAGTACGAATCCAAGGCAAACCCTTCAATATCACAGTAATTCAAGTCTATGCCCAAACCACTGAGGCCGAAGAAGCTGAGGTTGATCGGTTCTATGAAGACCTACAACACCTTCTAGAACTAACACCAAAAAAAGATGTCCTCTTCATCATAGGGGATTGGAATGCTCAAGTAGGAAGTCAAGAAATCACCGGGATAACAGGCAAGCATGGCCCTGGTGTACAAAATGAAGCAGGACAAAAGCTAATAGAGTTTTGCCAAGAGAACACGCTGATCATAGCAAACACTCTTTTCCAACAGCACAAGAGACGACTCTACACATGGACATCACCAGATAGTCAATATCGAATTCAGATGTCCTTTGCAGCCAAAGATGGAGAAGCTCTATACAATCAGTCAAAACAAGACCTGGAGCTGACTGTGGCTCAGATCATGAGCTGCTTCTTGCAAAATTTCGGCTTAAATTGAAGAATGTAGGGAAAACCACTAAACCATTCAGGTATGACCTAAATCATATCCCTTATGAATATACAGTAGAGGTGAGGAATAGATTTAAGGGATTAGACCTGATAGACAGAGTGCCTGAGGAACTATGGACAGAGGTCCGTAACATTGTTCAGGAGGCAGCAACGAAATCCATCCCAAAGAAAAAGAAATGCAAGAAAGCCAAGTGGCTGTCTGATGAGGCTTTACAAGTAGCTGAGGAAAGAAGGGAAGCGAAAAGCAAGGGAGAAAGGGGAAGATATATCCAACTGAATGCAAATTTCCAGAGAATAGCAAGGAGAGACAAGAAGGCCTTCTTAAGTGAACAATGCAAAGAAATCGAGGAAAACAACAGAATGGGCAAGACTAGAGATCTCTTCAAGAAAATCGGAGATCTCAAGGGAACGTTTTGTGCAAAGATGGGCAAAGATGGGCATGATAAAGGAGAAAGAAGGCAGGGACCTAACAGAAGCAGATGAGATTCAAAAGAGGTGGAAAGAATACACAGAAGAACTATACAGGAAAGATCTGAATGTCCCTGATAGCCATGATAGTGCGGTCACTGAACTTGGGCCGGACATCCTCGAGAGTGAAGTCAAGTGGGCCTTAGGAAGCATTAGTAGGGATGCACGAAAGTCACTTACCTGGTCTCGCAGCTTGCTTGGCGGTGGAGGGGAGGCGCTTCGCTGCTCCCCCCGAAGTTCAGGCCGGGGGGGAGGCTTCCCGCCTCACCTGGCCTCGCCCAGCCGAAATTCAGGCCGGGGAGAAGCGCCCCGTCTCCCCGGCCGCGAACTTCAAAAGAAAAAAACACACAACGCCCCTGTGATAGGCTACGTAACGATTAACGTAGCCTATCACGGCTAGATTTGCAAAGTCAGCCGTGATAGGCTACGTTAATCGTCACGTAGCCTATCACGGGTGACTTAAAAAAAAAAAAAGCACGTACAGCTAATAGCGGCCCCCATAGGGAGCCGCCATTCACGTTCCTTATTTGGTCCCTGTAGTCTACGTAAAGATTTAGGTAGACTATGGCAAAAATAAGGACAACGCAAATAGCGTTGCCCTTATTTTCGCCGTAGTCTACGTAAATCTTTACGTAGACTACAGGGACCAAATAAGGAACGCGAATGGCAGCTCCCTATGAGGGCCGCCATTTGCGTACGCGCTTTTTTTTTTCAAAGTCACCCATGATAGGCTACGTGACGATTAACGTAGCCTATCACGGCTGACTTTGCAGGTCTAGCCGTGATAGGCTATGTTAATCGTTACGTAGCCTATCACAGGGGCGTTGTGTTTTTTTTTCTTCTGAAGTTCGCGGCCGGGGAGACGGGGCGCTTCTCCCCGGCCTGAATTTCGGCTGGGCGAGGCGGGAAGCTTCCCCCCCGGCCTGAATTTTGGCCGGGCGAAGAGGGAAGCCTCCCCCCCCCAGCCTGAACTTCAGGGGGAGCAGTGAAGCACCTCCCCCCCACCGCCAAGCAAGCTGAGAGACCAGGCAAGTGACTTTCGTGCACCCCTAATTAAGATTGCCAGGAGAACTATAAACAACCTCCGATATGCAGACGATACAACCCTAATGGCAGAAAGCGAAGAGGATCTCAAGAGCCTCTTGTTGAGGGTGAAAGTGGAGAGCACAAAAGCTGGTTTGAAACTCAACATTAAAAAAACAAAGATCATGGCATCTGGCCCCATCACTTCCTGGCAGATAGAAGGGGAAGAAATGGAAGCAGTGACAGATTTTACTTTCTTGGGCTCCAAGATCACCACAGACGGTGACTGTAGCCATGAAATTAAAAGATGCTTGCTCCTTGGGAGGAAAGCTACGGCAAACCTAGACAGCATAGTAAGAAGCAGAGACATCACCTTGCCGACAAAGGTCTGTCTAATCAAAGCTATGGTTTTCCCCGTAGTAATGTATGGCTGTGAGAGCTGGACTATAAAGAAGGCTGAGCGCCGAAGAATTGATGCTTTCGAACTGTGGTGCTGGAGAAGACTCTTACGAGTGCCCTGGACTGCAAGGAGGTCAAATCAGTCCATCCTAAAGGAAATCAACCCTGAGTGCTCATTGGAAGGACAGATAATGAAGCTGAAGCTCCAATATTTTGGCCACCTAATGCGAAGAGAAAATTCCCTGGAAAAGACCCTGATGCTGGGAAAGACTGAATGCAAAAGGAGAAGGGGACGGCAGAGGATGAGATGGCTAGATAGCATCACCGATGCAATGAATATGAACTTGAGCACGCTCCGGGAGACAGTGCAGGACAGGAAGGCCTGGCGTGCTGTGGTCCATGGGGTCACAAAGAGTCGGACACGACTGAACGACTGAACAACAACGAAGAGCAGCAGAGACTCACACTGTTTCTGTAACATTTATGTATTGACTAAGGTGGCTATTGAGGAGCAAGAAATCAAGCAAGTCCTTACCCCAAAGCCATAGTGCTAATCTAGCAAGCATTGCTGGTCCTCCCAACCAATCTGCAGAAGCAAC
This sequence comes from Heloderma suspectum, assembly GCF_057233095.1. Lineage (NCBI taxonomy): Eukaryota > Metazoa > Chordata > Lepidosauria > Squamata > Helodermatidae > Heloderma > Heloderma suspectum. The sequence continues at coordinate 361,685,217 of NC_139459.1, read as the reverse complement.
AGCAGGCAACCCCCTCCCCCTCTACCAGGCAGCTGCAGAACCCCAGGAATTGCTTCCTTTGAGGGTTTGAGCCTGAGGTCTCTGCCACCCATTCAAAGGAATGAGGGCGGCTCATAGCAAGCAGACGCCAAAGAAAAAGCCCAACCACTGGGCAAGCAGATTTGAGCAATTAGTGCCCCATGAACGCATCTTGATGCATCTTAAGTGCACAGTAAACAATGGAGTACAGAAAAAAAATAAGTCTCATAGCATGATGGCAGTTACGGTATTGTCAGGTTTCAAGCCCTTCTGACCTGTGTATAGTCAGACAAAGTCAGTCTCCAAGTAAACAGGTTTTATTGAACAAAGTTATCATACTCTCAGCTAGTCGGGTGACAGACCTGGTCATCTTCTGACAGCCCAATGCTAAGGTCCCTGATCAAGCTGACACAACACTAAACAGCTTATCTGAAGTTCACTCTGAGGGACGCACACCAGCAGAAGAGAACGTTGCAGTTCTGACTCTCCTCTACAGCACGAATCCGGGAAGGCTTCCACAGTCCTGCCGTCAATGAGGATCCTGCCCTAGAGACCTCCTGTGGTGGGCCAGCTTGGTGGAATGCCTGACCTCCTTGTGCTGCTCCTCCCTCTTGACTGTGGGCTTGATCCATGCATCTGTCATGCTCACCTCCTCCCCCTCTTTGAGTTGCTGGGTGCTCACAGAAGGAGAAGTTATGGTTGGGCTTCGATCCCACTGATTAGCCTTGGTAGGATCTTTCCCTGTCTCTGTGAGCTCCCTGAGGCTTGGGTTCCTCTTCCACAGTCTCTGCAGGGAGACTGGGCCCAATCCTGACAGATACGTTAGAAGAAAACAGAACTCACTCCCAATTACCCCATTTTCTAATTCTCTCTTCCATTTCAGATTCTTGCCTCTTTGAGGAAGGTCCAGTTTAACAACAGTGTTGGAGAGGAAGTCTCTTTTTATAAAAGGAGAGAGAGATACGATATTGAGAACTGGATTTTCTTCCCAAATACATCGTTTGCTCCCAGGAAAGTTGGACAGGTGGATCCAGAAGCTCTCCCAGGCCAAGAGTTCACCATTCACTCTGATGGGATTGTGTGGGCTACAGAGGTGAGTTTTGTGGTGAATGTCACTGGAGAAGGAAAGAATATCGTAGTTCTGTCACTTGAGAAGAGAAGTCTCCTTTCTAGACGAGACCAAAGGCCTATGGAGTCCAGTGATAAAGAACAATCTTTGCATGCAAAACCCCCAGGTTCAGCCCAGGGCATCTCCAGGCAGGAGTGAAAAAAAGCCTCTCCTTCCATGCCCAGAGAGCCGCTGCCAGTCAGGGCTGACTATACAGGGTTAGTTGGATCAAGGGGAGAAGGGAGAGATAGAAGGGAGAAGATCTACTTGGTAGAAGGGAGTTTCCAATGTTCCTTCTTCTGTCTTAGAATATTTTTTATATCATCTTCTATTATGATGGTTCTAAAGAACCTGTAGGTAGGGGTGGATGGACCCCCCTCCGTCCAGGGTGCGAGGGAGCTTGACGAGCTGCCCATCCGCTTGTGCAACCCTGATCCACTCGGTGAGCCTCCCTGCTTCCCCGATAAGCCGCATGAGCCATGCCTCTTTTCCACGCCAAGAACTCCAGCAGTCAAGTCTTTGTGCTTCATGCACACAAGGGCTTGACTGCTGGAGTCCTTGGCATGTCGCACCCCCCCCCAAGGACTCTAGCACTGTCCACCTCTCGAGGAGGCCAGGGCTAGAGCACTGGAGTGCTGCCGAGGCCATTCCTGCCATGCTGGTTGTCAAGAACTTCCTTGACAGATGGTGAGGGCAGGACAGGTCCCGGCTTCACCACCTCTCAGCACGATTGCCCTGTCCTCTTATCAAGGAGGACAGGATGAGAGCACTGGTGTGCCACTGAGGCCCTTCCTGCCCACACTGGTTGTCAAGGGCCTCCTTGACAGCCAGCTGAGGGACGAGTCCCAGCCACTCGCCGAGCTCTGCAGTGCTCGGTGGCCAGGTCCAGAAAAGATTCGACCTTCCTAAATTGGTGGTCCTATCCATAGTGTGAAGGGAAACTTGGCTGAGTAACTCCAAGTGCTTTTTAGTGCGATGCCTATCATATGTAAAACCTCAACTATTTCTCTCTTCCCTTTAAGAAGACACCCCTTGCCAGATGTGTAGAGCAGTGCTCTCCAGGGCACCAGAGAAGAGTTCCAGAGGGGAAGCCCGTTTGCTGCTATAGATGTGATCGTTGTCCAGAAGGGACAATTTCTAACTGGCTAGGTACCACAAACTTTGAGAGCTATGTAAAAGTGCAGAATATACTGGGGCAAGAGTCGAGTGAGGACATAGGAAAACCATAGACAAGAAAAAGAGTGACCCATTTCCCAAGGAATATTTTCTCCATAAATCCTATTGTGATTGCCTAAGTTGGTGGTTTAGTGGTTTGCAAAATCTTCACAATTTCTTGACGAAACCTTCTATTTAAATAATAAAACAGTGACTCTCCTTACATTATTAACACTCGCAAGTACAGAATCTGTCGGGGTTTCTCAGATACTCACATTGGCCAATCTCTCCATTCGGTATTTTTTAACACCACAGCTCCATTTTCAAATGTTTTGGCATCAGAGCTGAAGCTGTTTGGGCAGAACATTGATCAAGGCAGGTGGTTGGTCATCTCTGGAACACCTGGAGCATGTTATTATCCCAATCTCAAACACGTTGCCTCTCTATCGCTAGTGATTACTTCACGGTGTTTGCCAGCCTTTGCACCAACAGATCTCCTAAGAGGACAGTCCATCAGCTGAAGAAAATTACAAATCATCATTTCTTTATTTCTTTACCATTCAGGAGGCACTGCAGGTGTAAGATAGTGGTTCACTTCATACAGTCCCCAGATTTTCCCTTCTGCTTACAGTTTTGGGAGGTTTCTTCCTTGCAGAATATTGAACATGAGTCTGGAACATGGGGCCATGATTTGGAGGTGAAAAAAGCCATTTCGTACCTTTTCTGACTCTTGTCATATGAAATATGATGCTGATGTTTAAAGATAAAATAATGAAAGGGAAGTTGTACCTTAGGCGTAAAGAAGGCCATGGAATTGATATTTCCATCTCCTTCTTTGTGTGTTGAACTGCCCCGTATAAAGAACATGTATGTCACTTTTGAGATACTTCCATTCCTTTTGCTCATTCCAGATGCAGATCGCTGTACCCCATGCCCAGAAGATCAACACCCAAACAGGAACCAAGACCAGTGCATCTCCAAGAAGATCCATTTCCTTTCCTATCAAGAGACACTGGGGTTGGTTTTAACTTCTCTTGCCCTTGCCCTGTCTCTGCTCACAACTGTAGTGCTGGCAATCTTCATTAAATCCCGTGACACACCAATAGTCAAAGCCAACAACCGAAACCTCACCTGTGTACTCCTCATCTCCCTCCTGTTCTGCTTCTTCTGCTCTTTCCTGTTCATTGGCCGACAAACAACGGTCACCTGTCTTCTCCGACAAACTGCTTTCAGCCTCACCTTCTCTGTAGCTGTTTCTTCCGTGTTGGCAAAAACTGTGACGGTGGTTCTGGCCTTCATGGCCACCAAGCCAGGAAACATGGCAAGAAAACTCTTGAGGAGACAACTGACAAACTCCATTGTCCTGGCCTGTCCCCTCATCCAGGCTGTGATCTGTGCTGTCTGGCTGGTGACCTCTCCGCCATTCCCAAACTTGGACTTCCATGCCTTGGCTGGAGAGGTCATAGTGGAATGTAATGAAGGCTCAGTCACCATGTTTTACGCTGTCCTGGCTTACATGGGCTTCCTGGCTCTCATCAGCTTCACTGTGGCTTTCCTAGCCAGGAAATTGCCTGACAGCTTTAAGGAAGCCAAGTTTATCACCTTCAGCATGCTGGTGTTTGGCAGTGTGTGGATCTCCTTTGTTCCAACCTACCTGAGCACCAAGGGGAAGACCATGGTGGCCGTGGAGGTCTTCTCCATCCTGGCCTCTGGGGCCGGTCTCCTGGGTTGCATCTTTCTCCCCAAATGCTACATTATTGTGCTGAGGCCCCATCTCAACACCAGGGATCATCTTATACGGAAAAATAATTAAAGAAACGATCACTTTCAGAACATGCCCTGCTAGTCTAGTTCCCTGTCAAGTATATCTACAGCAGCGAGAAAACGTTTGTGAACCCTAACAATAATTACAGAAATTCCATGGTTTTACCATGATAGCCTTCATCATCCAAAGCCAGTCCTCTTCTAAATATTGAATAGAGTTTATATTTCCCATTTGCATGTCTTGTGAAATAAAACAATGTATAAATAAGGCATATAATGAGTACTTAAGAGTCAGGAGATGTGCAAATGTAATTGAACCCCTGGTTGCATCAGCACAATTAAAGGGATTAATTAGAATCAGGTATTTAAGTATCTAGACAGACCATCAGGGGTTAGTTTGGGAGACTCTACCCTATATGAGTAACAAAAACTTTGGGAGTTTGGTATTGACCATACAGTTGTGTGTAAACATATCTCATACGACAATCAAAAGACATCTCTGAGGACCTCAGAAAAGCAGGGATTGTTGCTCAACAGTCCAAACAGGGTTGCAAAACCATCTGTAAGGATTTGGGGCTTCACCAATCCCCTGTCAGATCTATCGTCCAGAAATGGAGGAGGTTCAAGGCCACAGTCACGTTACCCAGGAGCATTTGTGCTACCAAACTGTCAAAGAACAAACTGGCGCATCATCCAAGAAGTCAAAAACAACCCCAGACTAACATCCCAGGATCTGCAGGCCACTCTCACCTTGGCTAATGTTCATGACTCAATGATCAGAAAAAAGACTGAACAAGAACAGTGTTCATGGGAGGATAGCCAGGAGGAAACCACTGCTCTCTCAAAAGAACATCGCTGCCCATCTGAAGTTCGCTAAAGATCACATAGATGATCCCCAAGACTTCTGGAACAATGTTCTCAATGTGGGAATGTGATGGTTTGGGCCTGCTTTGCTGCCTCAGGACCTTTACAGCTTGTCATCACTGACACAAGCATGAAGTCTGCACAGTGCATCAGAAGTCTGGAGAGGAGAATGTGAGGCCATCCATTCATGAGCTGAAGCTGAATCAAAAGTGGGTCATGCAACAGGGCGATATTCCTAAAATACAAGCAGATCTACGAAAGAATGGCTGTGGAAGAAGAAATTCCATGTTTTAGAATGGCCTTGTCAAACTCTGGAGCAAAACCCCATCAAAATGTTGTGGCAGGACCTGAGGTGAGCTGTTCATGCATGGAAGCCCTCAAATGTCACTGAGTTGAAGCACTTCTGTAAGGAGGAATGGGCCAGAATTCCTCGCGATGTGAGAGACTGACCAACAGTTACAGGAAGCGGTTACTTGAAGTAGGGATGTACGAAATACTTATCTGCAGGTCCAGGGGGAGGGTCTGCAGGGGGGGAGGTGATCCGTCCCTCCCCCTGGAATCCTACCTGGCTGGCTCCACTCCATGGCAATTCTGTGGAGCTGCCAGCCGGCTCTCCAATGCCAGCAAGACGGCCGCCATTGCTGTATCGCTGGTTGAGGGGTACTGTCTCTGGATGCAAATGGCATCCAGTATGCCATTTGCGGCTGTAAAGATCTTAGATTAAGGTAAATGGAGCTGCATTTAGCTTAAACTAAGACCTTTATGGAAGCAAATGGCATACGGGACGTCATTTGCGTCCACAGTCAAGCCGCCCAGCCCAGTGATACGGCAATGACGGCCGTATCGCTGGTGCTTTGGAGCCGGCCGGGGGGGGAGGATCCAGCTGGAGAGGATTCCTGCAGGAGGCGAAGGTAGGTCTTCTGAACCTCCACAGACTCTGGTGGGGCAGATTCTTTTGAATCCGGCCTCACTGAGCTCTGTGGAGGATTTCTCCCCCATCCCTAACTTGAAGTCGTTGCTGCTCAAGGGGTGCCACTCGGTATTGAATCTAAAGGTTCACATTCTTTTCACACAAAGATACTGACTGTTGAATCATGCTTGGATCAGCATCATGTTAGTGTGTCATGTCTATCAGGTTGTCTGTTTTTGTTTATCTAGGACGATGTGGTTAGATTAAGATGTAATCACATTTAAGGTTGGATGTATGTCACAATCCTAAGGGGTTCACAAACGGTTTCTCACCACTGTATTTAGGAAGGCTAATAAAATCGATCAAAAATTAATGCGCTGAGTGTTTTGTTAAATAATGGTGTCCTTTAGACAATGGGGTCCTTGTCCACTTCTGAGGCATTTCTCCTTTCTCAGTCAACTTGAGGTGGACTTAAAACGGTTTTGTGTATGGCAGTGTGTTCCTCACAAACAGTCTTCAATTGCAGAATTATTTCATAATCATGTGAATGCACTGTCAGGAATTGGTGTGATATATATATAAAACCCATGGCACCTGCAATGGAGTATTGCAGTATATCCTCCGCCCCAAGGCTTAGGGACTCCTGCCAGCCTCTCATGCTCTCTTCTGGGATATCACAGTTTACATGGAGTTCAATTCTACTGCAAGGAGAGCATTCCACCGTCCTCATGACACCGTCGTTTCCTCTTCTTCTCTTCCAACGGGCTAGGGATGGCGGAGAATTTCTCCCCGAAACTTCGGGGGGCCGAGCGCCCCCCCGCCCACCGCACCCCCCCCGGGACGGGACTTACCTTTCCCAAATGTCCCTCCCGGCGGCGGGTCCCGGCGGCGGTTCGTCGGGTCTTCGTCAGGGGCGGGGGTGGCAGCCGATCTTTCGACCGGCTGCCGCCGCCGTCATTCCAATAAAACTAAAAAAAAAAAAAAATTCCCCCGTGATAGGCTACGTGACGATTAACGTAGCCTATCATGGCTAGATTTGCAAAGTCAGCCATGATAGGCTACGTAAATCGTCATGTAGCCTATCACGGGTGACTTTAAGAAAAAAAAAAGCGCGTACGGCTAATGGCGGCCCCCATAGGGAGCCGCCATTAACGTTCCTTATTTGGTCGCTGAAGTCTACGTAAAGATTAAGTAGACTACAGCGACCAAATAAGGAACGCGAATGGCGGCTCCCTATGGGGGCCGCCATTTGCGTACGCGCTTTTTTTTTTTAAGTCACCCGTGATAGGCTACGTGATGATTAACGTAGCCTATCACGGCTGACTTTGCAGATCTAGCCGTGATAGGCTACGTTAATTGTCACGTAGCCTATCACAGGGGCGTGTTGTTTTTTTTTAACTTTTAATTTCGCGGCCAGGCGAGGCGAGGCGCCTCCTCCCCGGCCTGAATTTCGGCCGGGCGAGTCAGGAAGCCTCCCCCCCTGGCCTGAACTTCACGGGGAGAGCAGCAAAGTGCCTCCCCCCCACCGCAAAAAGCTGCGAGACCAGGTAAGTGACTTTCGTGCACCCCTACAACTGGCATAATATAGGGTGGCTATTGAACGTTCTCACTGGATTGTTTTGGGGGGGGGGCTAGGTTTCCTTTGGGGGGTGGGTGTTCTTCAGCAAATGTTCCCCAGAGCATGCTGATACCTCACTTGTGTTTCTTAGTAGCCCCATTTTGGCTCGATTTCTATCAGCACTCACCATCTGTTATTAAAGGGAATATTATGCTGAATTATGGAAAATGCTGGTTATCTCTGTATGTGCATGGTGGCAATGTGAAATATGTCAATATTCTATCATGACAAAACAGGAAAAGTAGGTTTTGCTATGGCATGTAGGCCTCTTTGATCGGTTATCCTGTTCCACCATATACTCATGGCCTATTTCCTCTCCTTCTACATTTGAGCAATCAAAAATATTTTTATTTCCATCCCCTAGGGATGATTTAACCAGAACCAGATACTTCCCAGCTTCTATTGGCTTCCCCAGAGTTTAGTTTAAAAGCTGCTCTGCCACATTTTTTTAAATCAGTTTAGTGCTTGAGTTTTAATAATCATAGCCCCCTAGTTCCTGCCCAAATCCTTCCAAACTGTGGCATGGTTGTACCCTCAAAACAGCTCTGTGAAGTGTATCTTTTCCATAGGAATTTTGCCCAAAATCAAAGAGGGAGGGAAGGGGAAGCCAGTCTCATTTCATCCACCCCAAATGAAGACTTCCCTTCCATATGAAGCCCTGCACCTCTCTTTCTGAAACGTTGCAACTTTCTTGTGCAGGTGCACCTCTATGCTGCTTGCCATTTTCAGAAGAATGGTCCACAAGTTACTGAGGGATACTCATGTCCTATTTTCGGGTGTGCTGAACATGTATGAATGAATATGGTCATTTCAGTCCAAGACCAGCAAATAAATAATAGCAAACATACAAAACCCATGCTATCAGACTACATAAACACAAGACAACATGATGAAAAACATACAATCCCAATGTCCGGGTGGACACTGAGCCCATAGAATCCCAGAGTAGTTCTGATTCTGAGGAAGAGCAGTCGCTCCTGGGAGAGGAGCGCGCTCCGCTTTCCCAGGGCCCACAGCTGACGGAGATTCCTCCCACCAGCATTCTTAGATTAGAAAGCAATCCAGGGAGTGACCGAGCACAAATAGCAGACTTGGTGGATGCGCGACACAGACGCAGAGAGCGGCGCCAGATGGAGGGCACGGAAAGGAGGCGTAGTGCCCGGTTGGCGCGCAAACAATGGCTGCACCCAAAGGATCCAAGGGAAAAGGGGAGGGACTCTCCCTAGTCCTTAAGTTCAGGGGTCTGCCAGTAATTCCCTTTCAAATGGGGACCAACTGTTCCAACTTAGGGCATAGGTACTCTGCTACTCAGATCTAGTTGCTACCTGTAGAGGTGTTAAGTTGTAAAAGAAGAATAAAGCTTTGAAAGGAATCCCTTTGTCTGTGTCGGGTTTTGGCTACTGGATTAGACTGAGAGAGGCCTCCAAGGAGCCCTTGACACCCAATATAAAAAATTATTACCATGTTAAAATAATGTTAAAATAATATTATTTGGTCAACACCCTCCGGCAAGTGATAGCAGCTGCACAAAAACTGGCCACTTTTGCTGTTACATGGGGATTCTGATCAGATAAAAAATATGAGAAGTAAGATAAAACAGATCTGCCAGGGATTTGTTGTAAAGTTGGGGCAATAAAAGTGCATCGAAGATCATGATACAAAGAACAATAAAACAAAACGTGTCCAACTGTCTCCACTTCCCCCACTTCACAAGGGCATAAGCGTAGTTGATATGGGGCCCTCTTAAATCTGCCTTCCAAGAGTGCAGATGGCAAAACATTGAATCTGGCCAACGTAAAAGCCTTTCTGAATTTGGGAATAATCAGATTTGACAAATAATTTGCACGCAAGAGTGCCCTCCCATTATCCCTGAAGTCAGGGTATAGTATGGCCAAAGCTAAAAGCTTTTGCAATTCAATATCCCAGATTCGCTGATGGATAGTAACTTTGGCTTTTTTGTATCCAAGACCTACAAGGGCATTAGGGGAGAATCCCAGATTTCGTAACTTCTCATTGAATGTTCTTATCCATTTTGTCCGAAAGGCATCAATTAAAGTTCATGGGGCCAATCCCACAGGAACGAAAATCATCTTCAACCAAAGATTTATCTTATAAACCCATGCACGAGCTTCTACAGAAATTTGCCCTGCTTCTAATAATAAAATTACATTGGGCACACGACTCGGGACTCCAAATATGGCTCTCAGAGATTTAGTTTGTATGATTTCAAATGGGGCATAATTGCCATAAGCACATATCTGCGAACCGTCCAGCATCTGAGCGGTGGCCTTGGCTGTAAATACCTGAATGATTGATGGGATATGCTGTCCCCGTTTGGTGTAAAAGAAGCGAAGGAGCGCCTATATATTCCTCTGGGCATTATCTGTAGCATTGGTTATTTGAGTTCTCCGAGAGCCGGATGAATGGAAAGTTACACCCAGGTATCTCTACGTCGCAACCTGTTCAACAGGGTGCTCATTTCTCTGCCATCTGTGTTTGATTCTTCTCTTGGTGCAGACCACAACCTTAGACCTGGTGTAGTTAATTACTGGGCATCTTTTTGCAATAGGTATCGAGGGCCCTTAGGAGGCGTCTCAAGCCAACGCTTGTGAGTGACAAGAGTACTGCATCGTCTGTGTAAAGCAGTATTGATAAAGATCTGTTTGCCAGCTTGTGAGGGTGGGAATTTATTTCGGCTAAGTCTTTCACCAAGGAGTTAGTATCAAAGTTAAACAGGGTAGGAGCTAGAACACACCCCTGTTTAAGTCCACTAGAAGTTGGTATGGGTCCAGATAAATGACCCGCACGACTGCATCTTATCCTCACATGGGTGTTTTCATAAAGGCTGCGGATGAGTGCTAGCAGCCGCCGATCAATATTTGTGGCCTCAAATGTTTCCCATAATCTATCCCTTGAAATGAAGTCAAAATAGGGGTGGACGAAAGTCACTTACCTGTCCTCGAAGGACGTTCGCGGTGGGGGGGAGGCGCTTCGCTGGTCCCCCCGCGAAGTTCAGGCCGGGGGGGGAGGCTTCCCGCCTCGCCCCGGCCGAAATTCAGGCCGAGGAGGAGGCTTCCCGCATCGCCCGGCTGCGAACGCGGAAGTTTTTAAAAAAATAACAATGCCCCCTGATAGGCTACATGACGATTCACGTTGCCTATCATGGCTAGATCTGCAAAGTCAGCCGTGATAGGCTACGTCAAGCGTCACGTAGCCTATCACGGGTGACTTTAAAAAAAAAAAAGCGCGTACGCTAATGGCGGCCCCCATAGGGAGCCGCCATTCGCGTTCCTTATTTACTCGCTGTAGTCTACGTAAATGTTTACGTAGACTACGGCGAAAATAAGGGCAACGCAAATAGCGTTGCCCTTATTTTTGCCTTAGTCTACGTAAATCTTTATGTAGACTACAGCGACCAAATAAGGAACGGGAATGGCGGCTCCCTATGGGGGCCGCCATTATCCATACACACTTTTTTTTTTTTTTAAAGTCACCCGTGATAGGCTACGTGACGATTCACGTAGCCTATCACGGCTGACTTTGCAAAACTAGCCGTGATAGGCTACGTGAATCGTCACGTAGCCTATCAGGGGGCGTTTCTGTTTTTTTTTCTTTCATTGCAATGGCGGCGGCGGCAGCCGGTCAAAAGACTGGCTGCCACTCCCGCCCCGCTCGAACACCCGCCGAACCGCCGGCCGGACCCGCCACTGGGAGGGACATTCGGCGAAGGTAAGTCCCGTCCCGGGGGGGGTGCGGGGTGCGGGGGGGTGCGGAGGATTTCTCCCTGAAACTTGTTCAGGGGGCCGAACACGTTGGCGCTCGGCCCCCTGAAGTTTCGGGGAGAAATTCTCCGCCAACCCTAAGTCAAAAGCTGACTTAAAATCAATGAAGGCTGCGTATAGAGACCTGCTGCTGGAAGAATTTTTTCAACAAGATGTTGAAGAACCAATCCTTGATCCACCGTAGGTCAACCTGACCTATAACCAGCCTGCTCATCCTCCAGGATATTTCCTTGCTCTAGCTAGGGATGGCGGGGAATTCTGCCATGGATTTCAGTGAGGCCGAATGCACTGGCATTCAGCCCCCAGAAATCCATGGCAGAATGGCCTCCCACCCCCCTCCACCCTGCAGAATCCCCCCGGAACAAAACTTACATGGGGCTCCGACGGCGGTGGTGGTGGTGGTGGCGGCAGCGGCTGGTCTTTCGGCCGGCTGCTGCGGCCACCATTTGCATCCTGCCAAGCAGCCGTGATAGGCTACATAAGTATTTATGTAGCCTATCATGGTAAAGAGCAGGGACGCAAATGGCGGCTGCTACGCCGTTTGTGCCACTGCTCTCTCCGTGATGGGCTACGTAAGTATTTACGTAGCCTATCGCGGTAAAGGCAGCCACGCAAATGGCAGCCACTACGGAGCCACCGTGGAACAGAGCCGGCCCAGGGAGGATTCCGGGGGGAGGGATAGAGCACCTCCCCGCCACCGTGAATCCAAGGTGCGGAAAGGTAAATGACTTTCGTACATCCTTAGCTCTAGCCAGTTCTGCAGTCTTTCTTTAAGATGGCTAGCATATATTTTGCTGATAATACTTAGCAGGCTGATTGGTCTATAATTTGCAGGATCTTAACTTTTCTGTTTTTTATAAATTGGTACAATAATAGCAAGCCCCCAATTCTCTGGGATGGATGCTGAATGATCCATGAAGATAAATAAAGCAGCTAGCACTGGGGCCCATCACTCTATATTGTTGTTCAGTCATTCAGTCGTGTCCGACGCTTTATGACCCCATGGACCAGAGCACGCCAGGCCTTTCTGTCCTCCGCTCTCTCCCGGAGCATGCTCAAGTCCATATTCATTGCATCGGTGATGCTATCTAGCCATCTCATCCTCTGCCGTCCCCTTCTCCTTTTGCCTTCAGTCTTTCCCAGCATCAGGGTCTTTTCCAGAGAGTTTCCTCTTCGCATTAGGTGGCCAAAATATTTAGCCTTCAACAATTCAGATGGAATGCTATCACCCCCCAGGGCCTTACCAGATTTGAGCTTAGAGATAAGGTTAGTAATTTCTGACAGACGGCTGCCCAGGAAAACTATTTATATTAGTCTGTGTCACCTGTTGACAGTATTGACCTCTCACATAAATATCTCTAAAGTGAGATTCCGAGACATTACCTGGAATATGATAATCCAGACAAACTGTTGTATTCTGCCAGTCCTTAGAGACAATCCTCCAAAATATGGCTGTATCGTTTGTCCTGGATGCTTTTATCAAACATTGCCATGTCTTTATCTGGGCCCGTTTCTTTTTTTCTTTAATTAAGATTTTATAACTGCTTTTTAACACAAACCACTCTGTTGGGAGTGTTGTCAAATTCAATTCTCTGTAGGCCCTGTATTTTTTGACTAAAGATTTTTTCATGGCAATGCATTCCTGGTCAAACCACTTATAGGTAAGGGCATATTGCTCCTGTTTTGCAAAAGCAATCTGGTTATTCAGATTTAAAGATAATATCAAGGGTAGCTGATCACTCTAGATATGCTCTCCCACCTCATAGCTGGACACCAAATTTAACAGATTATAGGAAACTAAGAAATAATCAATTGTAGACAAACCCAAAGCAGATAAAAAAGTAAATTCACCTTTCCTATCACCCTCTACTCCACCATTCAGAATAACTAAATCCAACCTGTTTACCATTTCCAGAAGGCAAAGCCCAGCATAGTTGCATCTCGTGCCTTTGGATTGTCTAAGAGGCGATGGGTGCACCTCCTCTATTTCAGGCGGTAATACATGAAAATGAGAACACAAGTCCTCTTCATTTTGCCCAATCCAGGCATTAAAGTCCCCTGCCACAATCACAGAGGCTTCTGGATACAAGATGGACATCTTATTAATATACTCCTCCAATGTTGACCAATTATCCTTAGTTGATTGTTGGTGTAGTTGCGGGGGCAAATAGACATGTATTATCAGTAGCCCCATCAATCTAAGATTAATTACTAAAGAGGTGGCAAGAGGAGACAGATGGACTAGTTTAGTAATGGAGGTTCTGAGTTCAGTGGAAACTAGCAAACTCAGACCCCCTTTAGAGCATCCCCTCGTGTGACTAGATACAGCTTGGAGAGCGTATGCAGCGAAACCATTCAGATCTAACTCCTCCCTTGCCCAGGTCTCTTGCAGTAATAAAATATCAAATTTCTTAATGAAATCTATTCAACTATCCTGCAATGTTCCAGGACAGAAGTCTTAACTGGGAATTAGGTTGGCGTTGTGTTTGTCAATCCAGAGTAGGTGGCAATCCAAAATGCATAGTGGTGACCTCACTTCTCATTTGGTTTTGATTTTTTTGCATTCCCCTCTGAAAAGCCCCCATCTCCTCTTCCAAATATTCGATTTCAGCAGTTGTTGGGCTCAACCTGCTGACATTTGAGATCACTGGACGGCCAGCATTTGTCTGGTAAACAGGAGTTGGTATCCTCTCAGACTCGGCCAATTCCTCATCTTCTAAAAATCTCATATCAGACCAGGTGGGAAACTTTGGAACTACAGAATTTTCATTAGCTATTGTAGAAGCTAAGTCCCTCCTAGTACATTTTTGCTCACTTTTATTTCCTGTTGGATTAATCTGTGCTGCAAAATGACAGCAAAGGAGATGGTTACCTTGTCATGGTGCTGGAGCTTGAGCACCTCAATGACGTCATGAGCTAAACTGTGAAGGGACACCCAAGACGGGAAGGTCATGGCAGAGAGGTCAGACTAAATACAATCCCTGGGGAAGGAAACAGCAACCCACCCCAGTATTCTTGCCATGAAAACTAAATGGATCAGTACAACCAGAGATACATCGGTATACCATCGGAAGATGGGACTCCCAGGTCGGAAGATGGTCAAAATGCTACTGGGGAGGAACAGAGGATAAGTTCAACTAGTAGCCCCAGATGTGATGACGCAGCTAGCTCAAGGCCGAAAGGACGGCTAACAGCCAATGGTGCTGGTGGTGAACGACGAATCCGATGTTCTTAAGATCAACACACCATAGGAACCTGGAATGTAAGATCTATGAGCCAGGGCAAATTGGATGTGGTTACTGGGGAGATGTCAAGATTAAATATAGACATTTTGGGTGTCAGTGAACTGAAATGGACTGGAATGGGCCACTTCACATCAAATGACCACCAGATCTACTACTGTGGACAAGAGGACCACAGAAGAAATGGAGTAGCCTTCATAATTAATAATAAAGTGGCTAAAGCAGTGCTTGGAGACAATCCAAAAAATGACAGGATGATCTCAATTCGAATTCAGGGTAAGCCATTTAACATCACAGTGATCCAAATATATGCCCCAATCACAGCTGCTGAAGAAGCAGGAGTAGATCAGTTCTATGAGGATCTGCAGCACCTACTGGATAGTACGCCAAACAAAGATGTTATTTTCATTACAGAAGACTGGAATGCTAAGGTGGGTAGTCAAACGACACCTGGAATTACAAGCAAGCATGGTCTGGGAGAACAAAATGAAGCAGGACATAGGCTGATAGAATTTGCCAAGACAACTCACTGTGCATAACAAACACTCTCTTCCAACAACCTAAGAGTAGGGGTGCACGAAACCCCGCTTACCTGGCTCCGCCGGGTTCCGCTGGGGGGAGAGGTGCTCCATCCCTCCCTCGGAATCCTCGATGGGGGGGAGGCGCTCCGTGCCTTCCCCTGGAATCCTGGCCGGCCAGCTCCACTCCGTGGCCAAGCCGCGGAGCCACCGGCCAACTCCGGCTGCCCACAGCTGGACATCCGGCTGCTGGGCAGCCCTCTAGGGACGCAAATGGCGGCTGTCGTAGCCCCCGCCATTTGCGTCCCTTTCTTTCGCCATGATAGGCTACGTAAAAATTTACGTAGCCTATCACGGCAGGGGGAAAACCCCAGCGTACGCAAATGGCGGTAGTTGCCGCCATTTGCGTACGCTGGGAATCCCCCCCCCCCCGCCGTGATAGGCTACGTAAATACTTACATAAATTCCACATATACTAGGTCAATGATGGTAAACAAGCCTGGGAACACCATATTTAAGATTTGTAGAAGATGTAACTTGTGTTCCTTCTGTGGTAAGAACCCCTGAGGTTTAGGGTAGTTGGATAAAACTAGCATATTACAGCTCAGTACTAAATTCCAGTTCTTGCTATTTAAAGACCTCTTCTGGCATATTTTATTCCTGACGGCATAGGTGACCATGGACCCTGTAAGTTAGAGTCCTCGTCCTGGGTTATTATGGATGGAAGGGGCCATAGCGAGGACCCCTCTGCATTTTGGAGCTGTGGTCTGGCGTCGTCATTTTTATTTCCTTTATTCTTAATTTCCATCCTAGTTGTCTGTTGTATTATCTGTATCAATATCATCAATATGCGGATGACACCCAGCTCTACCTCTCTTTCTCATCAAACCCAGGTGAGGCAGTGGCTGTTCTGAACCAGTGCCTGGGCACAGTAATGGACTAGATGAGGGTCAATAAACTGAAACTCAATCCAGACAAGACGGAGGTACTGTTAGTGGGTGGTTCGTCTGCCCGGCTAGGTGATATTCAACCTGTTCTGGAGGGGGTTGCACTCCCCCTAAAGGACCACGTTTGTAGTTTGGGGGTGCTCTTGGACCCAGAATTGTTACTTGAGGCACAGGTGAACTCAGTGGCACAGAGCACTTTTTATCAGCTTAGGCTGGTATACCAACTACGCCCTTATCTGGACAGAGATAGCCTAGCTACAGTTATCCATGCTCTGATAACTTCTCCTCTGGATTACTGCAATGTGTTATACGTGGGGCTGCCTTTGAAAACGGTCCGGAAACTTCAGCTGGTCCAAAATAGGGCAGCAAGATTGTTAACAGGGGCTGGCCTGCGAGCTCATATTACATCAGTACTTTTCCAGCTGCACTGGCTGCCAGTCCATTCCCGGGCCTGATTCAAAGTGCTGGTGTTAACATTCAAAGCCCTTAATGGCTTGGGGCCAGGTTACCTGAAGGATCGCCTCCTCCCATATGTGCCTGCCCGGACCTTAAGATCATCGTCAGTGGCCCTTCTCCGTGAGCCCCTGCCGAAAGGAAGTGAGGCGGGTGGCTACTAGGAGGAGGGCTTTTTCTGCTGTGGCACCCAGGCTCTGGAATGAGCTCCCTAGTGAGGTTCGCCTGGCACCTACATTGTATTCCTTTTGGCGCCAGGTGAAAACCTTTTTATTTTCCCAGGCATTTTAGCATTTTAGCTTTCTAAATTTTTAGCTTTGCTGTTTTAAATCTGTATTTTAAACTCCTGCACTGCTGCTAGGTTTTATTGTGGTTGTATTGTTATATTGTGGTTCTAATGTTCTATATATTTTAAATTGTTTTATTGTGTGTTGTTTGGTTTTAATTGTTGTGAACCGCCCAGAGAGCTATTGGGCGGTATAGAAATGAAATGAATGAATAAATAAATAAATAAATGTCAGAGAATTCCGCCTCAGACTCCAATGAGGCCAGATTCTAAAGAATCTGGCCCCTCGGAGTCTGTGGCAGGATGGGCCACCCACCTCCGCCACCCCGCGAAGTTGCCCCGGAACAGGTCCTACCTGCCACTGACCGGGTCCAGTCCGTCCGCTGCTGTCCTGTTGTCTGCTACGCCATTTGCGTCCCCACTCTTTGCCATGATAGGCTACATAAAGATTTACGTAGCCTATCACGGCAAAGAGCGGGGATGCAAATGATGTCTGCTACGCCGGACGCCATTTGTGTCCCAGCGGCCGGAAGTCTGCCAGTGGCCGGAGCTGGCCAGCAGCTCCGCAGACTTATCCACGAGTGCACAATAAAAGCATCGCGCAATCATGCCCTAAGAAGTTGCTGTTTAGGGGAAAATTACAACTCAGTCCCATAATATTTCCACAGATAAAATTTCCTCAGCTAGACAGAACTGAGCTTTGTGCAGTTGCTCCCTCTGAGGTGAGAAGAATGATAAGGAAGCTCCCAGAGACCCAACCAGACCAGACCATCACTGACTATGCTGACAGGCGGAGTCTCTGCAGGGTCTCAGAGAAAGGTCCTGCCCAGCTCTACCTGGAGATTCTGGGGATCTAACAGGGACCTTTTGCATGCAAAGCAGGGGCTTTATCACAGACCTATGGTCCTTCCCCCACAATTAATGTAAGATTCCTCATCTCATGGTTCTGGATGTAACATCATGTTTCCTACTGTCAACACTGTGAGGAGTGGGGTGGAAACCATGGGGCCTGGCTTCATACTGTAGGGGGCTTGGTTTAGGAGAAAAGTGTTGACCCCAAACTAGCGTTGGTGCCCCGAGCCCACCATGATCCATGTTCTCTGAAAGGAAGTGGAGGAAAAGCTAACTGAGATAGATAGATAGATAGATAGATAGATAGATAGATAGATAGATACACACACACATACATACATATATGAAGAACTAGGATTTATTTAACAAGCAGGAAGCACAATCAATTTTCAGATGAATACACAATTTAAAGACTTTAAACAATAACATTGAGGGGATAGAGTATGATATTTGTGTGGTTCACAAAGGTCAGATTATTTCTTAAGAACTGTCTCTAGGTCTCCAGTCGAGGACCCAGAGGTAGCTGAACCATCTCCGGGGAAGGAGAGGATGCTACTTCGGCTGGCCCTGTCCTTCCCAGGGTTTTCTTAGCCCTCTGAGGACCTCTCTTCTCCATCTCTCCCTATACCCCAATTTCCTCAGGGACCTTCTTTACAATCTCTTTCTCCTTTTGTTCCTTCAAAACAAAACCCATCAGGGTGAAAAACGGTGGAACTCAGGGGATTCCAGTAGGGGGCAGCACTGCATAGTGTGACATGAAAAAGGGGCTGCCTGAAAATAGCAGCATGGGAAGCTGCCTGACACAGAGTCAGGCCCTTGGCCCACCCCGCTCAGCATCGTCTGCTCCAGCCTTCCCAACCTGGTGCCCTCCAGGTGCTTTGGACTTCAGCCCCAATCAGCCCCAGTCTGATATTCAAACCATCTGGAATGCCCCAGAATGGGGAAGAATGGAACACATACAGCTATCTCCACTGACTGGCCATGGCTTTCCAGGGATCCAGACAAGAGTCCCAGTCCTACCTGGAGATGCTGTGGAGTAAACCTGGGGCCGTCTGCATGAACAGTGCCTGGTCCCCCACTGACCATGGTCCCCCAAAATCCGCGCCCTTCCATGGGGGCTGGGGTGGTGCCTGATCACTTGGTGCCTGGTCCTTTCCAGCTAAGATCTAATTCCCCTGCTGAGGCCTGTAAAATCAGCTCTCTTTCCATTTCTGTTTGTCTCTGACCTAGGAGGGCAGCTTTCTCTGTGCCACTGTGGATTTGGCTACTGCTGTTGCTGTTTTGGACCCTGCTTGAGGCCACCCGAGGTTGCTGAGGGCCAAGTGCCTCTTGAACAAGAATAACGACCTGAAAGAAGGTTATTACAGGCCATGTTTTAAAGTGCATACATTTGGGAGCCAAGCCATTTAGGACGTTGAAAGTATGTACTGGCATCGAGAACGACACTGGGAGCAAATGAGCCTGGCCATGCGTTGTTTTCTTAGGCCTAGAAAATACACCCAGAGTGAGGGACCCAGAGCCATCCCAAGACCATTTCCTGCCCGAGAGAGAACAGCGAATGGCACACGCAGACTTACACGCCTAACACGCACGCACACCCCCAACACACTCAATACGCACCTGTAGCAGAACACCCCACAAAATCCTCTCTCTCAGAGTTACACTACAAGAATCAGAACACATTGGGAAGTAGCGATGTGTTGTCCTTTCCTGACACCCCAAAGTAGTGGCCGCCTCACTCTGCCAGGTGGTAGGGTGGATCCCGGTGGGACAGGGCCTTTTCAGTGGTGGCACCACGATGGTTGTAAACATTCCCTCAAATGCTTGATTGGTTCCTACTCTATTTGAAAAGGATCGTGGGAATAATAATAATAATAATAATAATAATAATACTTCAAGTCTTCTAAGTGCCTCACAAGCATTAGAGAGCCAGTGTGGGGTGGTAGTCAGAGTTTTGGACTGGGACCCGGGAGATCCGGGTTCTAGTCCTTGCTTGGCCAGGAACCTCATTGGGTAACTTTAGGCCAGTCACTGACTCTCAGCCTAACCTACCTCACAACGTTGTTGAGTTAAACAAAATGGAGGGGAAGAGGACAACGTGAGCCACATTGTGTTCCTAGCAAGAAAAAATAAAAGTCAAGATATAAATGTAGTAGTACTAGTAGTAGCAGTAGCTGTAGCAGTAGCAATTATTATTATGATTATTCTTTCTCATTCTAATTTTAACACAACCCTGTAAGGTCAGTATTATTATCGCCCATATTGCCGATGAAGGGACTGAGGCTGAGGGGTGGGGGTGGGGGTGTTATAGAAATTTGAGTTGTAATATGTCTGTTATCCCATGATTTTATAAGCTAGGCTATGTCTGTTTTACCTCAGTGTGAGACTGCCATGTTAAACAAAGACACAGCGCCTTATCAGAGACTCAAGAATGCCAAGAATGTGTTTACTAGAGTACAAGGCTACCTCTCTGCGCATGCCTAGATATGTCAAAGGTGCTGCCTGTCTTCTGTTTCCCTCTCAGCTAGACAAAGAGATTAGTACAGCGCAAGCGTAAGACAGCCCCAAAGGTCTGGCCTATATAAACTTTTGAATCACATCACTTGATTGTAACCTTTGATGGAGCGTTAGCCCCAAGGGTTGCCTTATTCTGCAGAATAAAATCGTGTTGGACCAGATCTCTGCCTCCTCTCGTTCTTGGTAAACGAATTAGAAAGTCTACCAGAGAAAAGAACACAATTTTTGTAACAGGGGGACTTGCCTAAGGCCACCAAGTGAGTTCATGGCAGTGGCAGGACTTGAACCAGGGACTTCCTGATTTGTAGCTACACGTGCCTTTGATTTGATAGTGTTCTTTCCTCCCTGGGATATGAACGGAGTTATCTGATTCTGCTGGGATTTGTGCACATTACAGATGCGGCCTGTAATCACCTTTCAGTTCGTCATTCTTGATCAAGTGGCGCTTGGTCCTCAGCATCCCCTGGGTGGCCTCGGGCAGGGGCCAGAACAGCACCAGCTGCCAAATCAGAGGCACAGAGAGAATTTCCCTCCTACATCAGAGACAAGCAGAACTGACTGCACAGGCCCAGCAGGGGAATTAGATCTCAGCCAGAAAGGACCAGACACCGAGTGAACAGACACCACCTGGGCAGACATGGAAGGGCTCAGAGCGTACTTAGATTAAGCACATTTTGTCCAGGATTTCTTTGTTATTGACTCGCTAGGTAGAAATCCATGGGGGATTCCTCAGGAATTACTGTCATTTTGATAATTCCAGGGTAGTGCAATAATCACAGCCCCGGAACGCTGGGCTCCCTTTGCACTGTTGAGCAGGGGAAAAACAACAGTTGGTGTCAAACTTTGCGTCACTCTGGGCCAATTGGACTTGTCTTAATTTTCAGATTCTGACCTTTGGCCTGTGTCAATCCGATCACCTGAATCTTAAGATGGAGTCCGGGATGGTGCCAAAGTTCTGTACTGATGGAGACGGTGCCTGCTTGCAGCAGCGCAGGGCTGGGCAATACGGCACTGCTAGAGGACATGACTGATCCAGCTGCAGTCATAATGTCCTGCAGGGTGCAGAGGGCCGATGAGGGTGGTCCAGATTCAGAGACCTGTGTAATGTCGGTGTTTCCTGAATGTTTGGGGCTTTTGCGCTATTTTCTATGCTATTTGCGTTCCCCTTATTTTCGCTGTCTTAGTCTACGTAAATGTTTACGTAGACTAAGATGTGCCAAAATAAGGAACACAAATGACGGCGCCCATGGGCACCGCCATTTGCGTACGCTAGGGATGGATGAAAGTCCCTTACCTGGTCCCGCAGCTTTTTTCGGGGTGGGGGGAGGCGCTTTGTTCCTCCCCCTGAAAATTCTTGGTGGCCCCGCCAAAATTCTGGCTGGGAGGGAGGCGCCCCATCCCTCCCCACCGAAGTTCTGGCCAGGGGGGAGCACCCCGTCTCCCCGGCCGCGAAAGAAAAAAGTAAAGTGTAAAAAAAAAAAAAAAGTGATAGGCTTCGTAAAGATTTACTAGATTTTCAAAGTCAGCCGTGATAAGCTACGTAAATCTTTACATAGCCTATCACGGCTGACTTTAAAAAAAAAAAGGAAAAAAAAAGCGCATATGCAAATGGCGGCACCCATGGGCGCCGCCATTTGCATTCCTTATTTGGGCACGGGTAGTCTACGTAAAGATTTATGTAGATTACGGCGAAAATAAGGGCAACGCAAATAACGTTCCGTTATTTTCGCCGTAGTCTACGTAAATATTTACGTAGACTACCCGTGCCCAAATAAGGAAGGCAAATGGTGGTGCCCATGGGTGCCGCCATTTGCGTATGCACTTTTTTTTTTTCAAAGTCAGCCGTGATAGGCTATGTAAAGATTTACGTAGCCTATCACGGCTGACTTTGCAAATCTAGCCGTGATAGGCTACGTAAATCTTTACGTAGCCTATCACTTTTTTTTTTTTTCACTTTACTTGGAAATGGCGGCAGAGGCAGCCAGTCAGAAGACTGGCCGCCATTGCCGCCGCCACCGAAACACCACCAAAACACTGCCGAAATGCTGCCGGTACCCGCCGCTGGGACCCACCGCCGCGAGGGACATTCGGCCACGGTAAGTCCTGTCCCGGGGGTTGTCGGGGGGCCGTCGGAGAATTTCACCACCAATTTCGGGGGGCCGAATGCATTGGCATTCAGCCTCCCGGAGATTTGTGGAGAAATTCTCCAACATCCCTAGTGTACGCAGTTTTTTTTTTAAGTCAGCCGTGATAGGCTATGTGATTTACGTAGCCTATCACGGTGTTTTTTTAAAATCTAGCCGGGATAGGCTACGTAAATCTTTACGTAGCCTATCACTTTTTTTTTTTAACCTGGAAATGGCGGCGGTGGCAGCTGGTCGGAAGACTGGCCACCGCCGCCGCCGCCGCACCTCCGCCGCCAGGAACATCTGCCCCAGGTAAGTCCCATCCCGGGTGGGGTGGCAGGCCGTTATGCCACCGATTTCGGGGGGCCGAATGCACTGGCATTCGGCCTCCCTGAGATCCATTTCGGAACTTTCATACATCCCTAAGCTCAGGTGGCTTCCTGGATTTCAGGAGAGCTTGGGGCTGTGAAGCAGGCTGGATACCAGCTAGCGCTCCAGAGGTGTGAGGATCAGGACAAACATGGCTCAGCACAGTTGAGAGCACAATATCATGCCTGCCTACCATGTGGTGATGGCAGAAGGGAAGGAGGCCACATTCTTGGCCCCCATTGCGCCCACAAGTCGATGGATGTGACTGGAGCTGTCAGTGTTTGCCCTTGGCGTTGGGTGAAGCTGAGCCCCTAAAGCCAAGGTTCCCCCCTCAGGAATCAAGGCAACAGGGAACGTCGCCTGCCATGCCCAGGCAGATGTTCTGGTTGAGTGCTAGAGCAGTGCCCTGAAAACGTTAATGTGGAAGGGTACCTGGGAGAACTCGCAGACCTCGGATGACAAATTGCCTTAACCCATCTCAGATGACCCACTCTGCACTTTAATTGACCCTTGGCCTTCAGTCTTCTCAGGCTCCAGACAACATTGTGTGTGCCAGTGGTCCCCTATCTAGGGACTTCCAGATAGTTTGGATTTAAACTCCCATCATTTGGATTTAAAATCCCATCACCAGTTTGGCCGTTGGCTATGATTTGGATTCCAAAAGGGCTTATCTAGGTGATGGACTTGACCTTGGGGGAGCTGGGGGTGGCGACGGCCGACAGGAAGCTCTGGCGTGGGCTGGTCCCTGAAGTCACGAAGAGTCGGAAGCGACTGAACGAATAAACAACAACAACAAATCTGTCAACAGCCTGGGATGTGACAGTGTAAGGCACAGCTCAACAGGCCCAAATGGCTCTCGAGCAACTAAAGCAACTGCTTCTGTTACTGCCCCTTGAATGTTGCCAGGACAAACTACATCTTTTGGTGCATGTATCTCTCTCTCAGAGGCCTACAGCAGTTAGCCATCCATCCCAAGCTGACTGAGTGCTGGCATGTTAATGGTGGTCCCCATGCAGCCATGAGAAGTCAAGTCATGGGTGAGCCCCAGGAGGGATTGCCCAAGCCTAAGAGAGACCATCGCAGTGGTGTCCAAGGCCAGGCACCTGGGAGGGGGGCAGCAGGCCAGTGGATTCCTGGGATGTCGTCGTAACCTCAGCTGGCTCATTTCGGTCCTGTCCCCCGTGTGAACTGGGAGCTTGCAGAGATCCAGGGAAAGGCCCTGCTTGGCCTGATGCTGGAGGGAGGGGGGAGATGAACCTTTGGGCAACTAGGTATGGACTGATAGCAGGGCCCATCCCTCTTACATTCCAGGACTAGAGAATCTATAGTGCAATGAGGGTAGACGATGCCACTAGGTATCAGGAGGCTCTCCTCCAGGGAGTCATGGCAGCCGTTCCCCGTGAGTTCACTGAGGGTTTTATTGGGGGGAGGTTGTTTCCCCATCAACAAGGAACCCACAGTACAAGGAATGGCCTTCACATCACAGCTGCACCAAGCTCCTGCTTTGTTTACAGATTTGACCTTTCTGTCCTCCGACTGAGGGTCGAGTTGAGTGCTAGGACTGCACCTCGAATATGATCCTGTGGAAGGTGAAAGGAGACAACCCTAAGGCCAGGGAAAGGAGGGAGCCCCAGGGATGCTGGTGCTTCAGTTCAAGTGTACGATTTAGGGTGGGAAGGAGTCCTTTGTTGCTGCTATTATTACTAGTGTTGTGCCGAATCCTGCCCCCTAATTTTGGGAACTCTTTCTCCCTGCAAAAGAGGCATTGTTTTTTCTGTCTCTTTCATGGGGGGGAGAGATTTCAAGTAATTTTCTCCTTAGGGCGGGGGACACATACCCTTTTAAGTTTAGGAGGTGGCTGAAGGATCTCCTTTCTCTACATTTTGAACTTTACAAACGTCTGGTGCACTTGCAGCAGCATGAGAGTCTTTACAGACAGGCTTCTCCAACCCAACAGCACCTCTTGAGCTCCCGTGAGACCACAGGACGTTGCCCTCTGTCACAGGCAATCAGGAAGAGTTCCCTGGCTGAAGAGCCAAATATCTCCTGGATGTCAGCAAGTTAGTTAGAAACGTCATCAAAGAGGCTCATATAGAATGTGTTTTTCATGCAAGGCAGAAATTGGAATGTTGGAAGCTGCTGTTTCCTGATGCTGCCAAAGGGACCAGCCCCCACCGCAAATCCCCTCCCCCTCCCATGACGTCAGGGAGCCCACCCAACCCACTTTCCCCTCCTCCACGCAGAGAGGCATGGAGCTCCTTGCCTCTCTCTGCATGGAGATATCCTGCACTCGTGCTGCAGCCCTATCTGAGTTAGGTGCCTCCTTCCCACAATCCTTATGTCCCAACTGGGATGCGAATCTGATATGAAATATGTTCTGAGACAGAAACAGGATCTTTGGAATCTGCCTTCTGCCGAGGCAGACCCTTGGTCCACCTAGCCCAGTGTTGTCTGTCCTGACTGGCAGGCCTCTCTAGGGTTGGAGGCCCAGAACCCTTTTCCATCCCTACGTGGACGTGTGGGGGAACACATCTGGGACATTTGCATACAGAGATCATTCCTTTCCCTTGGCTTCCAACCCTTGCTGGACTCAATAGGCCTTTGGCTTCATCTAGAAAGACTTCTTCTGTTCTCAAGGGACAGAACTGCAACATTCTTCCATTTCCCCATGACTTGAAAACATTCACTTCAGCCAAACCTCTGTAGCCCAGACAATTGAATCAGAATGAATGGTGAAGTCCTGGCCAGGGGGAACTCCAGGATCCACATCTCCAACTTTTACAGGAACCAAAGAGCAATTTGGGAAGAAGATCCAGTTCAGGATCTCATATCTCCTATTTTCACTGAAAGAGACTTCATCTCCAGCACTGTTGTTAAACCGGATTTTGCCAAAGAGGCCAGAATCTGAAATGGAAGAGAGATTTAGAAAACAGTGTAACGGGAGTCCGTTCTGGTGTCTTCTAATATACCGTGACAACCATCAAGTGAGGAGACAGGGTCTTTCTCCCACACACCCTGGGACTCTGTTGTTCGGTTTAATACTTAAGATGCATCTTCTTTGGGCACTGCCTGCTCAGATATGATTGCCCAGTGGTTTGAGGAATGTTTTCCTGGTGTCTACTTGCTATAACCTACCCTCATATCTTTCAGCGGGAGCTGGAAGGAGTCTGCTCATAGCAGCAAATAGACCAACATCTGGGTTCTTCAGCTGCCTGTCAGAAAGGAACACTGGGGGGGGGGAGCTGCCTGCTGCTTCCTTCTGAGGCTTCAGTGGTGCAAATAGTGCTCTATAAACTAGAACTTTGTGTTTGGGGTAGAGTCTTGCCTGATTTCTCTGTCCTCAATATCCACAGCTAGAAATGCATAAGTCTTACAGAAGCAAGATAAATCTCCTCTAGTTTTGAATCTACTTTTCATGCTCTTTAAGAGAAATGACAGCTAGGGATGTACGAAAGTCACTTACCTTTTCAACGGGGTGATTCGCGGTTTAGGATTCTGAAATCCTAAACCGTCCAGCTCCGCTCCATGGAAATCCTGCTGAGCTGCTGGCCGGGGCCGCCTGCAGCTGGACATCCAGCCGCTGGGCAGCCTTCCGGAGGGGGGGAACAGTGTACACAAATGGCAGCGGCTATGGCAGCCACCATTTGCGTTCCCTTTTTTTCGCTGTTTTAGCCTACACAAATATTTACGTAAGCTATTACAGCGAAAAAAAGGAACGCAAATAGCGCCCACTAAGCTATTTGCATTCCCCTTTTTTTCACCGTAATAGCTTGCGTAAATATTTATGTAGGCTAAAACAATGAAAAAAATGGAATGCAAATGGCGGCCGCCGTAGCCGCCGCCATTTGCGTATGCAGTTTTTTGTGTGTGTTTTGCTTGCCGTGATAGGCTATGTAAGTATTTACGTAGCCTATCACGGCAAAGGCAGCTACGCAAATGGCGTGGTGGCCGCCATTTGCCGCCATCACTGCTGGAGCTGCCACCTCCGGAACTTCCCCCCCAGTTAAGCTTCATCCCAGGGGGATTCTGTGGGGGGCGGGGGGTGGGAGGCTGTTCCGCCATGGGTTTCGGGTGGCCAGCCTCACTGAAATCCGTGGCAGAATTCTCCGCCATCCCTAATGACAGCCATGGAAGTATATCCCTGAGGAATGTCTTTCTTAGGGCGTAATCCTATGAAGATAGTTGCCAGCTTCCAATCTCAGAGGCTGCTGACTATCCTATGCAGAGCAGCTGGAACACAGGGGGATCCTCTCCTCTGTGCTCTGGCCACCCAGCATTTTCAGCTAAACATGCGATTTCATGCATCTAGCCAGGGATGTTTTAGCAGGAGAGGTTGCACGGTGCATAGAAAGCCTCATAAAGAGACTTCGGTGGTCTCCTTCCCTCCCCACCCCCGGGACTGGCCCCTTTGCACCCTCTCTGTGCTCTGTTTGTGAGCATGGAGAAGCAGCCTTCTCAGAGAGAATTGTGCTGGCTATGAGAAGCAGGGGATGGGGGTGGGGATTGTGGTTTCTGGGAACCCAAAAATCCTATGTCTAGGGACATCAGAGAATTCCACCACGGATCTCAGTGAGGCCAATTCAGTGCATTCAGCCCCCCGAAATCCATGGCAAAACGAAGCCCCCTGCCCCCCCATGAAAGGCGTGGGAAATGGAGTACTTACCTGCTGCCATCCACGCTGACTTGCGAATGGCAGCTGCGTCTGCAGCCACCGTTCGCTTCCTCATTATAGCCATTATAGGCTACGTAAATAATTATGTAGCCTATCATGGCTAACGCAGGGATGCCATTTGTGTCCCTGCGGAGGCCGTGATAGGCTATGTAAGTATTTATCTAGCCTATCATGGAAAAAACAACAACAACAGCGAATACAAATGGCGGCCACTATGGCGGCCGCCATTTGCATTCCTTTTTTTTTGGTGTTTTAGCCTATGTAAATATTTACGCAGGCTATTACAGCAAAAAAAAAAAAAGGAATGCAAATGGCAGCCACTATGCCATTTGTGTTCCTTTTTTTTTGGCTGTAATAGCCTATGTAAATATTTACGTAGGCTAAAATGGCAAAAAAAAGGGAAAAGCCATTTGCGTTAGCTATTTTTTTTTTTCCGTGATAGGCTACGTAAATACTTACATAGCCTATCATGGCAAAATACAGGGACGCAAATGGCGGTGGCTACGGCAGCTGCCATTTGTCTTCCTGCCGACTGCCCAGTGGGCGGATGTGGGCAGCCCCAGCTGGCGGCTCCGCGGAATCTGGAGCCGGCCGGAGAGAATTTCGGGGGGAGGGACAGAGGGCCTCCCCCCTACCGCGAATGTCACCCTGCGAAAAGGTAAGTGGCTTTCGTATATCCCTACCTACGGCCCTCTAGACAGTGTCTACTGGCAATAGCAGTGCTCCCTTAGCAGCTGTAGAATGGACTTCCTCCAGACTCACCCTGTGCCTTCACTAGGGATGTCAGAGAATTCCGCCATGGATCTCGGTGAGGCCGAATGCCAGTGCATTCGGCCCCCTGAAATCCATGGCGGAACGAAGCCCCCGCTCCCCCAACCCACGAAAGGCACGCGAAATGGAGCACTTACCTGCTGCCGCCCACGCTGACTTGCGAATGGCGGCCGCTCTGTAGCCGCCATTCACTTCTTGATCATAGCCATTATAGGCTATGTAAATACTTAAGTAGCCTATCACGGCTAATGCTGGGACACCTTTTGCGTCCCTGCGGAGGCCGTGATAGGCTACGTAAGTATTTACGTAGCCTATCATGGCAAGCCAAAAAAACAACAGCGTACGCAAATGGCAGCGGCTGCGGCGGCCGCCATTTGTGTTCCCTATTTTGAGCCGTTTTAGCCTACGTAAATATTTACGTAAGCTATTACGGTGAAAAAAAGGGAACGCACATAGCGTAGTGGGCTACATAAATATTTACGTAGGCTAAAACAGAGGGGGGGAAAGGAACGCAAATGGCGCCCACTACACTATTTGTGTTCCCTTTTTTTTGCCGTAATAACCTATGTACGCTAAAATGGCTCAAAATAGGGAATGAAAATGGCAGCTGCCGCAGCCGTCGCCATTTGCATACGCTGTTTTGGGAGGGGGGTTTGCTGTGACAGGCTACGTAAATAGTTACGTAGCCTATCACGGCAGCTTTGC
This sequence comes from Heloderma suspectum, assembly GCF_057233095.1. Taxonomy (NCBI): domain Eukaryota; kingdom Metazoa; phylum Chordata; class Lepidosauria; order Squamata; family Helodermatidae; genus Heloderma; species Heloderma suspectum. Next base: position 361,656,540 of record NC_139459.1, on the reverse strand, counting down.
AGGATGCAAATGGCGGCCGCTATGGTGGCTGCTATGGCGGCCGCCATTTGTGTCCGCAGCAGCCCATCTGCGGCCAGAACTCCGGTTGCGGATGGCCCTGACCGGCGGCTCTGCAGAGCTGCCGCGGAGTGGAGCCGGATGGAGCCAAGATAGCAGAGCACCTCCCCCCCACCACGAATCACCCCGTCGAAAAGGTAAGTGACTTTCGGACATCCCTAGCTTTCACGATCAGACCACTGAAAAACTATAGGGGTACCTTTTATAAGACTTGATGGTCTTATAGGCCCCTTCCAACCCTACTATTCCATGATTCTATGAAATGGACCAGCCAGCATGAGAATGCTTTCCAGAATGACAAACACTTGTTGAGTTCAAATTCTGTGCTTGTACATTATGATGAAAAGAAGCCACTAATCCTTACTACTGATGCTTCTTCTTACAGGGTTGGTGCTGTGCTAAGCCACAAATTTCCAGTTGCTACAGAGGCACCAATTGCTTATTATTCAAGGACTATGTCATCCTAACCAATTTGATCCTACCCAATAGAGATATTGTTGTTCAGTCGTTGTTCAGTCATTAAGTCATGTCCGACTCTTCGTGACCCCATGGACCATAGCACGCCAGGCCTTCCTGTCCTGCGCTCTCTCCCAGAGTGTGCTCAAGTCCATATTCATTGCATCAGTGATGCTATCTAGCCATCTCATTCTCTGCCATTCCCTTCTCCTTTTGCCTTCAGTCTTTCCCAACATCAGGGTCTTTTCCAGGGAGTTTTCTCTTCGCATTAGGTGGCCAAAATATTTGAGCTTCAGCTTCAGTATCTGTCCTTCCAATGAGCAGTCAGGGCTGATTTCCTTTAGGATTGGCTGATTGGACCTCCTTGCAGTCCAGGGGACTCATAAGAGTCTTCTCCAGCACCACAGTTCGAACAAATCAATTCTTTGGTGCTCAATTCCGGGAACTCTGGGGGAAAGTGACCATGTGATACTTGAGTTCTTGGTTTTAAAGGAAGCAAAAGCCGAGTGTAGCCAGAAGCATACCCTGGATTTTAGGAAAGCCGATTTTAGTAAACTCAGAACAATGTTCAGTAAGGTCCCATGGCAAGTGACTCTAACGAGAAAAGGAGTCCAAGATGGATGGGAGTTTTTGAAAAAGGAAACTCTCAAGGCACAATTCCAAACAATTCCAACAAGAAAAAAAGGCGGAAGACAACAGAAGAAGCCAATGTGGCTTCACAACTAGCTTATAGGTGACCTGTACACAAAAAAGGACACACAGAGGAAGTGGAAGGAAGGCCAAGCGACAAAGGAAGAGTACAGCCAGGTAGCACAGAATTGAAGGGATGGTGTCAAGAAGGCTAAAGCTGAGAACGAGCTGAAGTTAGTGAGGGATTCTAAAGGAACAAAAAGGCTTTCTTCAGCTACATGCATAGTAAAAGACAGCGGAAAGAAATGGTGGTTCAGTTATTAAATAAGGATGGCAAAATGATAACAGATAACAAGGAAAACGCAGAAGTGCTCAGTTCCTACTTTGGCTCAGTCTTCTCCCAAAAGAAGGACTATGACCCCCCTGGCAAAGGCGAAGTACAGGCTGAAGGGGCAGGATTGCAGCTTGAGATCGATAGGCATATGGTCAAGGAACACCGAATTCCTTTGAATGAGTTCGGATCTCCAGGGCCAGATGAACTGCATCCTAGAGCAATAAAGGAACTGGCAGAAGAACTCTCAGAACCGCTGTCTATTTTCTTTGAGAAATCATGGAGGACGGGGGAAGTGCCAGATGACTGGAGGAGGGCTAAGGTTGCCCCTATCTTCAAAAAGGGTAAAAAGGAGGAACCTGGGAACTACAGACCAGTCAGTCTGACATCAATCCCTGGGAAAATTCTGGAGCAGATGATAAAGCAATCCATCTGGAAGCACCTTGAAAACAATGCAGTGATTACTCAAAGCCAACATGGATTTGTCAAGAACAAATTGTGCCGGATTAATCTGATCTCCTTTTTTGATCAAGTAACCTCCCTTGTGGACTGTGGGAATGTTGTGGACATAATATACCTCGACTTCAGCAAAGCTGTCGACAAGGTGCCCCATGATCTCCTGATGAGCAAACTAGCTCAAAGTGGGCTAGATGAAACAACGATCCGGTGGATCCACAGTTGGCTACAGAATCGGACTCAAAGAGTGCATATCAATGGGACCTTCTCAAACTAGGGAAGGTAAGAAGCGGGGTACTGCAGGGCTCAGTCCTGGGCCCAGTGCTCTTCAACATTTTTATTAATGACTTGGAGGAGGAGGTGCAGGGAATGCTGATCAAATCTGCAGGTGACACAAAATTAGGGATGGGGGAAAATTTCTCCCCGAAACTTCGGGGGGCCGAGCGCCAACGCATTCGGCCCCCCGAAATCGGCAGTGAAATTCTCCACCCTCCCGCCCCCCCTGGGATGGGACTTACCTGCTCTGAATGTCCCTCCCGGCAGCGGGTCCCGGTGGCAGTTCGGCGGGCTTTCGTCCGGGGGCGGGGGCGGCAGCCGGTCTTTCGAACGGCTACCGCTGCCACCATTACAGCTGAATTAAAGAAAAACAAAAACCCCGTGATAGGCTACGTAATGATTAACATAGCCTATCATGGCTAGATCTGCAAAGTCAGCCATGATAGGCTACGTAAATCGTCACGTAGCCTATCACGGGTGACTTTGGAAAAAAAAAAGCGCGTACGCAAATGGCGGCGGCCCATGGGTGCCACCATTAGCGTTCCTTATTTGGCACGTCTAGTCTACGTAAAGATTTACGTAGACTACAGGGAAAATAAGGGCAATGCTATCAAAGTCACCCGTGATAGGCTATGTGATGATTTACGTAGCCTATCACGGCTGACTTTGAAAATCTAGCCGTGATAGGCTGCGTAAATCATTACGTAGCCTATCATGGGGCTTTTTTTTTCTTTTCTTTTGAAGTTCGCAGCCGGGGAGACAGGGCGCTTCTCCCCGGCCTGAATTTCAGCTGGGCCAGGCGGGGCGCCTCCCCCCTGGCCTGAATTTCGGGGGGAGAAACGAAGCGCCTCCCCCCCACCGCGAAGCAAGCTGCGAGACCAGGTAAGTGACTTTCGTACATCCCTACACAAAATTGGTCAGGATCATTAATACCCTGGAAGACAGACACAGAATTGAAAGTGATCTTGATAGGCTGGAGTGCTTGGCAGAAAACAACAGAATGACATTTAATAGGGATAAATGCCAAGTTCTGCACCTAGGAACAGGAACCAAATGCACAGTTACAAGATGGGCGATACTTGGCTGAACAATAGTACAAGCTACAAGGATCTTGGAATTGTTGTCGATCACAAGCTGAATATGAGCCAACAATCTGATGTGGCTACAAAAAAAGCCAAATGCTCTTTTGGGCTGCATTAATAGAAGCATAGCTTCCAAATCCCGGGAAGTATTTGTTCACCTCTACTCAGCACTGGTTAGGCCTCATCTGGAGTACTGTGTCCAGTTCTGGGCACCACACTTTAAGAAGGATGCAGACAAACTGGAGAGGGTTCAGATGATGGGGGACTGGAAACAAAGCCCTGTGAAGAGAGACTGAAAGAATTGGGCATGTTTAGCCTTGAGAAGAGAAGACTGAAGGGAGATATGACAGCGCTGTTCAAGTACTTGAAAGGTTGTTACAGAGAGGAAGGCCAGGATCTCTTCTCGATCATCCCAGAGTGCAGGACACGGAATAACTGGCTCAAGTTACAGGAAGCCAGATTCCGGATGAATATCAGGAAAAACCTCCTGACTGTTAGAGCAAGACGACAATGGTACCGATTAGGGATGTACGAAACTGACTCACCATTTCATCCGGGGTCATTCACGGTGGGGGGGAGGTGCTCTGTTCCTCCCCCCGAAATTCTCCCTGGCTGGCTCCACTCTGTGTCAACTCCGCGGAACCGCTGGCCGGGGCCGCCCGCAGCCAGACATCCGACCGCTGGGCTGAACAGGGACGCAAATGGCGGCCACAGTAGCCGCTGCCATTTGCATCCCTGTCTTTTGCCATGATAGGCTATGTAAATATATACATAGCCTATCATGGCAATAGGCAGGAACGCAAATGGCGGTTGCCGTAACTGCCGCCATTTGCACCCCTGTTGTGATATGCCATAAATATATATGTAGCCTATCACGGCAAAAGACAGGGATGTAAATGGTGGCGGCTATGGTGGCCGCCATTTGCGCTCCTGTCTATTGCCGTGATAGGCTATGTATATATTTATGTAGCCTATCACGGCAAAATACAGGGACACAAATGGCATCCCTGCATTAGCTGTGATAGGCTACATAAATACTTAACGTAGCCTATCACAGCCATTCGAAAGGAGGCCATCATGGCCATTTGAGGAGCACCGGAATGGCTGACAAATGTAGGCTCCATTCTGGGCCCATTTCGCGGGGTGGTGGAGCGGGTGGCTTCATTCCACCATGGATTCCGGGGGGGAGCAAATGTGCTGGCATTTGGCCTCCCTGGAATCCGTGGCGAAATTCTCCAGTGTCCCTAGTACCAATTCACTAGGGAGGTAGTGGGCTCCCCCACACTGAGGGATTCAAGAAGAAGCTGGACAGCCACTTTTCAGGGATGGTCTGACTTGGATTCCTGCATTGAGCAGGGGGTTGGACTTGTTGGTCTTATAGGCCCCTTCCAACCCTACTATTCTATTTTTCTATGAAATGGACCAGCCAGCATAAGAATGCTTTCCAGAATGTCAAACACTTGTTGAGTTCAAATTCTGTGCTTGGACGTTATGATGAAAAGAAGCCACTAATCCTTACTACCGATGTTTCTTCTTATGGGGTTGGTGCTGGGCTAAGCCACACATTTCCAGATGCTACAGAGGCACCAATTGCTTATTATTCAAGGACTATGTCATCCACTGAAAGAAGCTTTGCTAAAAAATTGACAGAGAAGCCCTGGCTGTTATTGTAGGGTCAAAACGTTCCACAACCATCTCTATGGCCATGCCTTTGAAATACGCACAGACTGCAAGCCTCTTTAGGGATCCTCTCTCCTGGTAAGCCTACTCCCTGAATTCTATCACCTCGCATGCAGCACTGGACCATTCTGCTCCATGCTTGTGACTATACACCTGCCTACAATCTAGGGGTGGACGAAAGTCACTTAACTTTTCTCGCAGCTTGTTCGCGGTGGGGGGGAGCGCTTCGCTGCTCCCCCGGCGAAGTTCAGGCCAGGGGGGGAGGCTTCCTGCCTCGCCCGGCCGAAATTCAGGCCGGGGAGGAGGCTTCCCGCCTCGCCCGGCCGAAATTCAGGCCGGGGAGGAGGCGCCTCGCCTCGCCCGGCCGCGAACGCAGAAGTAAAAAAAAAACAACAAAAAACGCCCCCTGATAGGCTACGTGACGATTCACGTAGCCTATCATGGCTAGATCTGCAAAGTCAGCCGTGATAGGCTACGTGAATCGTCATGTAGCCTATCACGGGTGACTTTAAAAAAAAAAAGCGCGTACGCGAATGGCGGCCCCCATAGGGAGCCACCATTCGCGTTCCTTATTTAGTTGCTGTAGTCTACGTAAACATTTACGTAGACTACAGCGACCAAATAAGGAACGGGAATGGCGGCTCCCTATGGGGGCCGCCATTATCCGTACACACTTTTTTTTTTTTTTAAGTCACCCGTGATAGGCTACGTGACGATTGACATAGCCTATCATGGCTGACTTTGCAAATCTAGCTGTGATAGGCTACGTGAATCGTCACGTAGCCTATCAGGGGACGTGTTTTTGGGTTTTTTTTTTATTGCAATGGCGGGGGCGGCAGCCGGTCGAAAGACCGGCTGCCCTCCCGCCCTGCTCGAACACCCGACGAACCGCCAGCCGGACCCGCCGCCGGGAGGGACATTCAGGGAAGGTAAGTCCCGTCCCGGGGGCGGGGGGCGGGGGGGTGCAGAGGATTTCTCCCCGAAACTTGTTCGGGGGGCCGAACACGTTGGCGCTCGGCCCCCTGAAGTTTCGGGGAGAAATTCTCCGCCATCCCTACTCCAGGAACAGCAATAGCTAATGTTGAAGGACTGAGTCGGGTACCACATCGAATTCCATATTTTGTTGTACCTCCTCCACTGGAAGTCTTGATGCTTGAAGCCCTTCCTGACCCACCTCTTCAGGTGGATCAAATGTAGGGATGTCAGAGAATTCCACCACGGATTCCAGTGAGGCCGGATTCTTTAGAATCCAGCCCCTCGGAAAACGTGGTGGAACAGCCTCCCGCCCCCTGCCACCCCGTGGAATCCCCCCGGGGATGGAACTTACCTGGGGTGGATGTGGCGGCGGCGGCGGCTCCTGCAGCGGCTCTGGTGGCGGTGGCAGCTCCGGCTGGTCTCCCGGCCAGCTGCAGCTGGGCTGCTGCGGCCACCATTTGCATTCTTGCAGCCTTGATAGGCTACGTAAGTATTTACATAGCCTATCACGGTAAAGGCAGCCATGCAAATGGAGTAGCGGTCAACATTTACGTAGCTGCCTTTACCGTGATAGGCTACGTAAATACTTACGTAGCCTATCACGGCAAAGAGCAGGGGCACAAATGGCGTAGCGGCTGCCATTTGTGTCCCTGTTCTTTGCCATGATAGGCTACATAAATACTTACGTAGCCTATCACGGCTGCTTTGCAAGGACACAAATGGCAGAGCGGAGCCGGCCGGGGAGAATCCCAGGCGGAGGGACGGAGCGCCTCCCCCCCCCCCACGGATGCCCCAGCGTGGAGCCAGGTAAGGGATTCATACATCCCTAATCAAATTGGTAGGCTTGTGAAATCTGGATTTCAATGTACCCAGGATCACTCAGTTGATCAGGCTGAGAGGTTTGGGATCTTATGAGGTGGAGAAGAACACTCACACAACCAATGTAGATGAAAGAAAAGGAGATTTATTGAAATAAAAGAAGTAGAACCTTCCCAGAGAGTTGCACGTTCTCTGAGGCTAAAGAGGTTACACACCTCTCAGGCACAAACTTAATTACCAAGAAATCTCAAAGAGTTTCAGGCTCTCTGAAGTGCAAGAGGTTGCATGCCTCTTAGATAAGAGCCCCAAACCAACAAGCCTCACGAAGCTGCACCCTTCTCTGAGGCTTAAGGGGTCGCACGCCCCTTAGGTAGAAACTTAGTTACCCAAATGTGGTGCATTAAGTGACCAAATATACAGTTAGCCCCTGTTTGTTGCTCAGCTCCAGATCAGTCCACACCGCAAATGGCCCATTGAGATAATGGAGATACAGTGTTAGCCAGGCCCAGGCCCAACCCTAAGCCTGCTCTCTTATATCCTAAACCCAAATGGTTAAGTATGACAGAACAAAGATAACTGTACCTTATCTAAGCCCTGGACAGTAAAATCCTTCCACTGAATTTTACCCATCACAGACTCACCACAATGCTATCAAGTACTTGGCCACAGCACTTAATACGTGTCCCATGGATCGAGGGTACTGTTGGTATGTGCACATACCAACGATCCAGATGCAACCACGGCCCTCCTGAACAATGGCAGATTCAGGGTTTTTTTATACCCTTTTCCCCCATTGGGGCTTATGAGATCAAAGAGGGGTTCGGTATGTTCTTTGTTGATAATACATCACGTTCCCAATTCCAAGATTGACATTTGTCGTAGACAGCCTGGCACCTCCTTCCGACTCCCCGACATCTCTATGGTCATAAAGTGCCGTCCTTGTTATCAGAACATCTGCAGACACCCCTCTTTTATTGGCCCACGTCCATCTTCTGTAACTGATACTTTGGCAATCTTCAGCACATACCAGAGCACCCTCATCTGGCCCTCCTGCAATAAAACCATTCACCCTCCATTCACACCTCCCCTTCCTGACCTGGGCGATTCACATGACATGGGCTGGTTTAGATTGTTGACCTTTTTACATTTCATAGTGTTCTAAAGTAACACTCAGATCTCACGGGTTGCAGAATACATTTCAGGATGTTTACAATTCAAGCTTGTATTCAGGGTCAAACATCGCATTCTCTTTCTATTCACACCACACTTGCTACATTGCGGAAGAAAACAAGAGTACATTGTGGCCCCTCAAGTCTACAAGACTATCTACTTCGAGCGGGGGGGGGGAGTTATAGTGGGAAGCAATTTTCATTGACAAAAATCAAGTAGAGGTGGATTTAAGAAATGAGAGAAATTAATAAAAGTGATAAGATATTAGAAGTAAATATTTAGGGGAAATATAAGTGGATATGAGGAGACATTAAAAAGACAACTTGAAGAAAAATAGGAAAAATGAAATCACACCATGTTAGGCTGACTGCTCAAGATCCTGTACTAGCTCCTATTTTAAGCTAGGTATGGAGGGGATGGCCACATGAGGAACTGCCAGAGGAATTTCAGGCATTTGAATGCCATCAGCATGTTGTTATTGCAGATAAGGGTCTTCAAGCCATCTTGACCACACTGGACCATTTCAAGGAAAGCAGTTCTTGGTTGTGGTAGATTCTTACTCAATGTGGCTTGAAGTAGTCTTAGAACCATCACAAACAGCTCCTGCAACCATCACAGCACTGCGCCACTTATTTGCAAGCCACGGGTTGCTTGATCCTGTAGTCTCAAACCTGGGACTGCTTTTACATCTGCTGAATGTAAAACATTTTCAGACAAGAACCTTATTCGGGCTGTCCCCATTGCACCTCGTCATCCCCGAGCAAATGGCCAAGCTGAATGGATGGTGCAGACAACAAAAGATGCCCTCAAGCGCGTTGCGGGAGGAGACTGGCCAACACGCCTTGCCAGGTTGCTCGTTGCTCAACATGTCACTCCTTGTGCAACAACAGGAGTCAGTCCTGCAGAGTTACTAATGGGCGGCATCTAAAACCTTGCCTTCACTGTCTCCACCCAGATTTAGCTGAAGACTTGCAAAGCAAAGGGGAGCAAGCTCTGCATGCTGCCTTCTCAGCTCCTACTCTCCGTTCATTTGCCCCACAAGATCAGGTCTTTGCTCAGAATTATGGTGCTGGACTGAGATGGGTTCCTTCCTCTATCACTGAGGTCACTGAACCTGTATCATGCGAGGTCCAGTGTGCAGGCGGGTCAGTGTGGCATCGCCATGTTGAACAGCTGAGAAGGCGTTCTCCCCAGAGTGGGTTGTCATCAGCAGAGGTAGCTGCTGAAGATCTATCTGGGACTGGTTTCTCTCACCACCGGTTGAAGTGCCAAAACCACTAAGTGGTGGGAGCAATACTCCTTCCTTACCCACGGCAGTTACTGAAAGAAAGTCATCTGAGCAATCTACACCTACTAGTCAAGTGCAGAGACCATGCCGGGAAAGCGCACCTCCTCATTGGTTAATATAAATACTATGATAGCTAAGAGAGGGTGAATCATACGTATCCGGGGGGATGGGATACTGTGGGTAAGTTATTGTTTTTGAACCTTGGCAGCTCCTGTAGAGCTGGGAGTAGCACCAGTGGGTGGAGAGTCTGCGAAGTTCTGACTTCTGAGGGTGCTGAATAAAGAACACTTGTGTTTGAGGCCTTCTGATCCTTGCAGTCATTCCTACTACCTACACAACATTAATCTTATATACAGAACTTGCATACAGTCGAACTCCAACTATCAATGAACTCTGTCACATCCAGCTCCTCCTCCCTCTCCCCAGCCATCAATTTGAGTGAAGAAGACTTTGGAAAAAGCTTAGACTCTTTCTTGTGCAAGGGCACCTCTGTGCTGCCTGCCATTTTCAGAAGAATGGTCCACAAGTTAATGAGGGGATACACGTGTCCTATTCTCGGGTGTGCTCAACATGTAATGTCTGCTCTTCCCCCAAACAACTCGTCACCTCTTTATTTGTAACTTAGCTGCAGAACGGAAAGCTATCCCTGCACATTTCATCTTATTCTGCCAAGAAGTAAAAATGTTATTGGTAATTTCTTTAAATATCCCCCCCCCCCATGCAATGGGATGTAACACAAACAGAGCTGTGCCTATGTTTCTGAAATTTGGCATGCAGAATCCTCTCCTAAGGCCATACTAAGCCTGCACATTTCATCCATAGCTCAGAAATGGTGCGCAGGGGTGGGGGGGAGTTGTAGCCATCGTTTCATTGCCCAGGCTAGTTTATCGAGGCACGAAGGCCCAGGTTTCCAAATCTCAGTTTGGGTTGTTGCCCAAGTCGGAGCAGATATCCTCTGAATCAAGCCATTTTCTGAAGTGCTACATCAGGATCCAAGTGAAACTTTGCGGTCAGTGCAGACCTTTAATGGAAGCAGTTGCTGAACACGAAGAACATCAGAGATAAGATACAGTTATGGGAAGACTAAGGGCAGTAGTAGTAGTAATAACAATAACGATAATAATTTCTCATGGTAATTTTAACACAACCCTGTAAGGTCAGTATTATTATTGCCCGCATTGCAGATGAGGGGACTGAGGCTGAGGGGTGGGGGTGGGGGGACTTGCCTAAGGCCACCAAGTGAGTTCATGGCAGTGACGAGACTTGAACCAGGGACTTCCTGATTTGTAGCTACACGTGCCTTTGATTTGATAGGATTCTTTCCTCTCTGGGATATGAATGGAGTTATCTGATTCTGCTGGGATTTGTGCACATTACAGATGTGGCCTGCAATCACCTTTCAGTTTGTCATTCTTGATCAAGCAGTGCTTGGTCCTCAGCATCCCCTGGGTGGCCTCGGGCAGGGGCCAGAACAGCACCAGCTGCCAAATCAGGGGCACAGAGAGAATTTCCCTTCTACATCAGAGACAAGCAGAACCTGAAAAAGACCCGACTACACAGGCCCAGCAGGGGAATTAGATCTTAGCCAGAAAGGATGAGACACCGAGTGATCAGACACCACCCAGGCTGACATGGAAGGGCTCAGAGCGTACTTACATTAAGCACATTTTCTCCAGGATTTCTTTGTTATTGACTCGCTAGGTAGAAATCCATGGGGTATTCCTCAGGAATTACTGTCATTTTGATAATTCCAGGGTAGTGAAACAATCACAGCCCCAGAACGCTGGGCTCCCTTTGCACCGTTGAGTGAGGGGGGGGGGACAACAGTTGGTGTCAATCTTTGCTTCGCTCTGGGCCAGTTGGACTTGTCTTAATTTTCAGATTCTGGCTTTTGGCCTGTGTCAATCCGATCACCTGAATCCAAGATGGATGGTGCCAAAGTTTATCTGCACGATGGAGATGGTGCCTGCTTGCAGCAGCACAGGGCTGGGCAATACGGCACTGCTAGAGGACATGACCGGTCTGTCTGCAGTCATAACATCCTGCAATGTGCAGAGGGCCGATGAGGGTGGTCTACACTCAGAGACCTGTGTAATGTCAGGGTTTCCTGAATGTTTGGGGAAGTTTTTGTTTTTTGAGGCCCTATTCTCACTGCCATGCCAAAGTGTCCACTCTGGAACTGTGGGGCTCAGGTGGCTTACTGGATTTCAGGAGAGCTTGGGGCTGTGAAGCAGGCTGGATACCAGCTGGCACTCCAGAGGCATGAGGATCAGGACAAACATGGCTCAGCACAGTTGAGAGCACAATATCATGCCTGCCTACCACGTGGTGGTGGCAGAAGGGAAGGAGGCCACATTCTTGGCCCCCATTGCACCCACAAGTAGATGGATTTGACTGGAGCTGTCAGTGTCTGCCCTTGGCGTTGGGTGAAGCAGAGCCCCTAAAGCCAAGGTTCCCCCCTCAGGAATCAAGGCAACAGGGAACGTCCCCTGCCATGCCCAGGCAGATGTTCTGGTTGAGTGCTAGAGCAGCACCTTGAAAACATTAATGTGGACGGGGACCTGCAGGAACCCTCAGACCTCGGATGACACATTGCCTTAACTCCATCTCAGATGACCCACTCTGCACTTTAATTGACCCTTGGCCTTCAGTCTTCTCAGGCTCCAGACAGCATTGTGTGTGCCAGTGTTCTCCATTGTGTGTGCCAGTGTTCTCCGAGAGCCAGCGTGGTGTAGTGGCAAGAGTGTTGGACTAGGATCCGGGAGATCCGGGTTCTAGTCCCCACTTGGCCATGGAAGCTCACTGGGTGACTTTGGGCCAGTCACAGACTCTCAGCCCAACCCACCTCACAGGGTTGTTGTTGTGAGGATAAAATGGAGAGGAGGAGGATCATGTAAGCTGCCTTGGGTTCCTTGCAAGAGGAAAAAAGGCGGGGTATAAATGCAATAAATAAATAAAATAAATATCTAGGGACTTCCAGATATTTTGGATTTAAACTCCCATCATTTGGATTTAAAATCCCATCACCAGTTTGGCCATTGGCTATGATTTGGATTCCAAAAAGCAAACAAAAACTATACAGTATCAGGTAGAGGAAGGTGGGTCTATACCTGTTATACCAGGGATGCAAAACATTTCCATGTTCAATTACATTTGAGTAGGGGTGTACGAAATCCACTTACTGGTCCGGTCCGGGGCATCCGTGGGGGTGGGGGAGGTGATTCGTCCCTTGCCCTGGAATCCTCCTTGGCCGGCTCCACTCCACGGCAAATCCGCGGAGCCACCGGACGGGCTCGTCCTCTTCCGGGCTGCGGACGCAAATGGACTAATAAAGCAAGAAAAAGCAAGACAATACAATGAAGGCATAAAACATACATTCCGTCAATCACCGGGAAGCCCATACTCTTCTCAGATCAGCTAATCAGATTGGAGCAGCGATGGACATACTCCAGTGGCCTGGCCCATAGCACCTGTGCCGCTTGGCCTAGAGTGAGGTTCTGCCCCAGGAGGGTGCCAACACCGACTCGAGGGTAGTCTATAGGTCTATAGCTGCTGTAGTCTATAGGAATGCAATCTCCCTCTCTAGGGTTTCTGCTCATTCAAGTGCAGATTTTGAGTGTTTGTATCTTCTGTTGGGTACCCGGGACAGATCAGGGATTCTGTTGGTGCGCTGCCCACCCCGCTGCCCATCAGACTCCCTGCCTGAGCTGACGGAGGAGGTCTCAGAGTTGGTGTTGAGGACCCCAAGATGATGGTCCTGGAGGATCTCAACTTCCATGCCGAGGCCGCTGTATCCGGGGCGGCTCAGGACTTCATGGCCACCATGACAACCATGGGGCTGTCTCAGCATGTCATCAGCCCAATGCATATAAAAGGACACACGCTTGATCTGAAAGTGGAGGAATCAACATCTGTCCCTTTGTTATGGTGAGATCACTTCCTGCTGAGGTTTAGTCTCCTGGCAGCCTTCCCCCTCTGCAAGGGTGGGGGACCTATTAAAATGGTCTGCCCACAGAGGCTAATGGATTCCGATGGATTCCAGAGGGGGATTTTCCTGCTGGTATGGCTGGTGCTCCTGTCGAAGCACAGGTCGCTCTGTGGAATGCAGAGATGACTCGGGCAGTTGACGCGACCATGCCCAAGCGCCCTCTCCCTCTGAGCAGAGGCCGGCCAGCACCTTGGAATACACCTGAGCTGAGGGCAATGATGCAAGAGGGGAGATGGCTAGAATGCAGGTGGAGGAAAACTCGTGCTGAGTCTGACCGAACACATGTAAGAGCTCACTATCGAGCCTACTCTGTGGCAGTGAGGGCAGCAAAGAGACAGTTCTTTTCCACCAGCATTGCATCTTCTCAGTGTCATCCAGCAGAGATTTTCCAAGTGGTTCATGGCCTGTTACATTCTGGACCAGGGCAGGGAGAGAGACAGTGGAACCTCGGTTGCACGCTGTGATGAGTTTGCAAGGCACTTTGAAGATAAAGTTGCTCAGATTCACCATGAATTGGACACCACAATTAATGCAGTTCCTTTGGTAGAGGCATTCAGAGCACTGTCTGGTCCAGTTTTATTGGATGAGTTTCAGTTACTGAGGCCTGAGGATGTGGACAAAGTGCTTGGCCAAGTCCGATCGACCACTTGTGTGCTTGACCCTGCCCTTCATGGCTTATTAAATCAAACAAGGAGGGGATGTCCAGCTGGATCCAGGAGGTTGTAAATTCCTCCTTGAGAGAGGGAGTGGTGCCGGCCGCTTTAAAAGAGGCGGTAATCAGACCACTCCTAAAAAAGCCTAACCTGGACCTGGAGGATATTAACAATTATAGGCCAGTGGCCAACATCCCCTTCCTGGGCAAGGTGTTTGAGTGGGTGGTTGCAGGTAGGGATGTCAGAGAATTCCGCCACGAATCTCGGTAAGGCCGAATGCCAGTGCATTCGGCCCCCCGAAATCCATGGCAGAATGAAGCCCCCCCCCCACGAAATGGGCCCGGAACGGAGCACCTACCTGCTTCATCCATGCTGCATTGCGAATGGCGGCCGCATCTGCGGCCACCATTCACTTCTTTCATATAGCCGTAATAGGCTATGTAAATACTTATGTAGGCTATCACGGCTAACGCAGGGATGCCATTTGTGTCCCTGCGGAAGCCATAATAGGCTACATAAGTATTTACATAGCCCATCACGGCAAAACTAAGGGAACGCAAATGGCGGCGGCTATGGTGGCTGCCATTTGCGTTCCCTTTTTTTCCGCCATGATAGGCTACGTAAATATTTACATAGTCTATCACGGCAAAACGGAGGGGCACAAATGGTGTAGTGGCCGCCATTTGCGCCCCTCTATTTTGCTGTAATAGGCTACGTAAATGTTTACGTAGCCTATCACAGCGGAAAAAGAAGGGAATGCAAATGGCGGCCGCCGTAGCCGCCGCCATTTGCGTTCGCTGTTTTGGTTTTTTTTTTTTGCCATGATACATAAATATTTACGTAGCCTATCACAGCAACATACTGGGACTCAAATGGCGGTGGCTACAGCAGCCTCCATTTGCGTCCCTGTGCAGGCTGCCCAGCGGCCGGATATCTGGCTGCGGGTGGCCCTGGCCGGTGGCTCTGCAGAGTCGCCGCGGAGCGGAGCCGGCCGGAGAGAATTTCGGGGGGAGGGACGGAGCGCCCCCCCCACCGAGAATGTCACCCTTCGAAAAGGTAAGTGACTTTCGTACATCCCTAGTTGCAGGACAGCTCCAGGCACTCTTGAATGAAACGGATTATCTAGATCCATTTCAATCGGGATTCAGGCCTGGTTTTGGAATGGAAACTGCCTTGATCACCCTATGGGATGACCTCTGCCGGGACAAGGACAGGGGGAGTGTGACCCTGTTGATTCTCCTGGATCTCTCAGTGGCTTTCGATTCCATCGACCATGGTATCCTTCTGGATAGGTTGTCTGGGTTGGGAGTTGGAGGCACTGTACTACAGTGGTTCCGCTCCTACTTGGATGGCCGACTTCAGAAGGTGGTGCTGGGGGATTATTGCTCTGTGCCATGGCATTTGTGCCATGGGGTTCCACAGGGCTCTATTTTATCCCCCATGCTGTTTAACATCTACATGAAACCGCTGGGAGAGGTTATCCAGAGGTGTGGGCTGAGGTGCAATCAATATGCGGATGACACCCAGCTCTACCTCTCTTTCTCATCAAACCCAGCTGAGGCAGTGGCTGTTCTGAATCAGTGCCTTGGCACGGTAATGGACTGTATGTTGGCCAATAAACTGAAACTCAATCCAGACAAGATGGAGGTACTGTTAGTGGGTGGTTCATCTGCCCGGCTAGGTGATGTTCAACCTGTTCTGGAAGGGGTTGCACTCCCCCTAAAGGACCACGTTTGTAGTTTGGGGGTGCTCTTGGATCCAGAACTGTCACTTGAGGCACAGGTGAACTCAATGGCACAGAGCACTTTTTATCAGCTTAGGCTGGTATACCAACTTCGCCCTTATCTGGACAAAGATAGCCTAGCTACAGTTATCTTAAGGAGCGCCTCCAGCAGCACCAGACAGGCCACTTAACAAGATCAGCCTCAGATGGCCTTCTCTCTGTCCCATCAGCCAGGACAGCTAGACTGGTGGGGACGAGGGAGAGGGCCTTTTCTGTAGTGGCCCCCACTCTGTGGAACTCTCTCCCTAGGGAACTCCGTCATGCCCCCTCTTAAATGAGCTTCCGTTGTGCATTAAAAACGTGGCTGTTCAGGCAGGCATTTGGGGTGGGTTAGGGTATTTTAGAAAATGTTTTTATTGTAGAATTTTATTGTTTTATTGTATGTTGTACATCGCCCAGAGTGGCTGGGTGACCAGCCAGATGGGCGATTAATAAATTAAATAATAAATAAATAAATAAATAAAAATTATCCACGCTCTGATAACTGCTCGTCTGGATTACTGCAATGCATTATACGTGGGGCTGCCTTTGAAAACAGTCTGGAAACTTCAGCTGGTCCAAAATAGGGCAGCAAGATTGTTAACAGGGACTGGCCAGTGAGCTCATATTACGCCAGTACTTTTTCAGCTGCACTGGCTGCCAGTCCATTTCTGTGCCCGATTCAAAGTGCTGGTTGTTGTTGTTCAGTCGTTAAGTCGTGTCCAACTCTTCGTGACTCTATGGACCATAGCACGCCAGGCCTTCCTGTCCTCTGCTCTCTCCCGGAGTGTGCTCAAGTTCATAAAGTGCTGGTATTAACATTCAAAACCCTTAACGGCTTGGGGCCAGGTTATCTGAAGGATCGCCTCCTCCCATATGTGCCCGCCCGGACCTTAAGATCATCCTCAGCGGCCCTTCTCCATGAGCCCCTGCCAAAGGAAGTGAGGTGGGTGGCTACTAGGAGGAGGGCTTTTTCTGCTGTAGCACCCCGGCTGTGGAATGAGCTCCCAAGTGAGGTTCGCCTGGCACCTACATTGTATTCCTTTCGGCGTCAGGTGAAGAGCTTTTAATTTTCCCAGGCATTTTAGCTTTCTAGACTTTTAGCTTTGCTGTTTTAAATCTGTATTTTAAATTACTGCATTGCTTCTAGTTTTTATTGTGGTTGTGTTATAGAAATTTCAGCCGTAGTATGTCTGTTATCCCATGATTTTATAAGCTAGGCTATGTCTATTCTACCTCTGTGTGAGATTGCCATGCTAAACAAAGACACAGCACCTTATCAGAGACTCAGGAATGCCAAGAATGTGTTTATGTTAGAGTACAAGGCTACTTCTCTGTGCATGCCTAAATATATAAAAGGTGCTGTCTGTTTTTTGTTTCCCTCTCAGCTAGACAAAGAAATTAGTACAGCACAAGTGTAAGACAGCCCCCAAAGGTCTTGCCTATATAAACTTTGGGATCACATCACTTAATTGTGACCTTTGTTGGAGCGTTAGCCCCAAGGGTTGCCTTATTGTGCAGAATAAGAATCTTATCGATTCTTTTGAATCATTGAAATTTAAATTGAAATTGAAATTGAGAGCCAGTGTGGTGTAGTGGCAAGGGTGTTGGACTAGGAGCTGGGAGATCTGGGTTCTGGTCCCCACTCGGCCATGGAAGCTCACTGGGTGACTTGGGCCAGTCACAGACTCTCAGCCCAACCCACCTCACAGGGTTGTTGTTGTGAGGATAAAATGGAGAGGAGGAAGAGGATAATGTAAGCCGCCTTGGGTTCCTTGCAAGAGGAAAAAAGGCGGGGTATAAATGCAAAATAAAATTAAAAAAAAAGAATAAAATTGTGTTGGACCAGATCTCTGCCTCCTCTCATTCTTGGTAAACAAATTGGAGAGTCTACCAGGGAAAAGAACACAATTTTTGTAACAGTTGTATTGTTATATTGTGGTTTTAATGCTTTATAGTTTTATTGTGTGCTGTTTGGTTTTAATTTTTGTGGACTGCCCAGAGAGCTTCGGCTATTGGGCAGTATAGAAATAAATAAATAAATAAAATAAATAATATTTTATTTTATTTATTTAGGGACCTCGACTCGCACCCACCCTGGAGTGAAAGCTGGGTGTAGATGCACCCCCTGTGAGTCTTGCAAGGAGTGGGGAGGGGGATGTCCCACCTTTCACTTATGCTCTATGAGCCATTTGGCTGAGCACAAACTAGCCGGCTGAGACTAGCACCTCCAACCCACTGCCAGCTTCCTGAGCCGTTAGCCAAAGTTGGGAAGGAGTCCAGTGTGATGCTTTCCTGCTCTTAACATGTCTGGCTTTCTCCCCTCCTCCTAATGCACACCCATGTACGTCTGGTCCAAAAGCCCCTTTGCCCGGAAGGAGGGAGAATGCTCAGGGAACTCAGGTGCGTGAAAGCCTTCCTCTCCCCCTCTCGAATGTAGACCACAAATTAAGATGGTTTCACTTATTTATTATGCAGTTAAATGGCAGCCAAGCACTGCACAATGAAACCACTGACAGAGGAGGGCGTAGCTCAGTGGTGGAGGCCCTGTTTTGGATGGAGAAGGACACACAGTTCGGTCCCCCAAATCTCCAGACAGGGCTGGGAAAGAGCTCCTTTCCGAAACCCCGAGGAGTTTCTGACTAGGGATGTCGGAGAATTTCTCCACGAATCTCCGGGAGGCCGAATGCCAACGCATTTGGCCCCCCAAAATTGGTGGAGAAATTCTCCAACACCCCCCGCCCCCCCCGGGATGGGACTTACTGTGGCCGAATGTCCCTCGCGGCGGCGGGTCCCGGCGGCAGTTTGGCGGCGGTGGCGGCGGCTGCCACCATTTCCAAGTAAAGTGTAAAAACAAAAACAAAAAAAACGTGATAGGCTAAGTAAAGATTTACATAGCCTATCATGGCTAGATTTGCAAAGTCAGCCATGATAGGCTACGTAAATCTTTACGTAGCCTATCACGGCTGACTTTGGAAAAAAAAAAAGCGCGTACGCAAATGGCGGCGCCCATGGGCACCGCCATTTGCGTTCCTTATTTGGGCACGGGTAGCCTACGTAAAGATTTACATAGACTAAGGTGAAAATAAGGGCAAATAAGGGCAGAATTTCAGCGGGGAGGGGCGGGATGCTTCCCCACCCGCCAAGAATTTCACGGGGAGAAACAGAGTGCCTCCCCCCCCACCTAAAACAGCTGCGGGACCAGGTAAGGGACTTTCGTCCATCCCTATTTCTGACAACAATTATCGTTAGGATTCGATGGTCTGTCTCGGTAGAAGGCAGCCGCTGAGGTGGCTCATTGTCTTTTGCTTTGCTTCCTTGACAGAGCACCTGCAGAGGGACTGCTTGGCCTTCTGTGGTCTGGAATATAAGCTAACAATGCATACGTCAAATTGTACAGATAGGCAATGCTGGGTGTGCTGACTGGGGCTGATGGGAGCTGTAGTCCAGCACATGTGGAGGCTGCCAGGTGGGGGAGGCTGCTCCACAGCACTGGCTCAGGCTGCTGCTGGCGTGTGCGTTTGTGTGGAGAGTGACTGTTCCTATGTGCTCATATCACATCACAGGAGGTGACGACACACGGAGTGGGGGGGGACCAGACAGCTCTATAGCTTCATGTGCACCACGTTGCTCTGCTCTAATTGCACCAAACGCACACCCCCATTTTACATGTTAAAACATAAAAGCTTCTTCTGTTTTTGGACAAGAACATGAGGTGGGCCAATCCCCTTCTCAAAAATCCCACCAAAAAAGAAGTGGGGGGGCTTCCGGACGTGGCTTTTATCATGCCATCGCCCTGCCTCAGCCCCATAATTTTTAAGGAGAGCCCAGGCATTGTCGCTAGGGATGGTGGAGAATTTCTCCCCGAAACTTCAGGGGGCCGAGCGCCAACGTGTTCGGCCCCCCGAACAAGTTTCGGGGAGAAATCCTCCGCACCCCCCCGCCCCCCGCACCCCCCCCGGGACAGGACTTACCTTCGCCGAATGTCCCTCCTGGTGGATGTTCCGGCGGGCAGTTCGGCGGGTGTTCGAGCGAGGCGGGAGCGGCAGCCGGTCTTTTGACCGGCTGCCGCTGCCGCCATTGCAATGAAAGGAAAAAAAAAAAAACGCCCCCTGATAGGCTACGTGACGATTCACGTAGCCTATCACGGCTAGATTTGCAAAGTTAATCACTGACTATCAAGTACTGGCTGTCCGTCCCCCACATCCGCCAGCCGTAGGGAGTAAGAGGAAAATGGAGCTCCAAGTCGGCCTCATGCTCCTTTTTGTGGGCCAGAAACCTGAACAGGCAGCTGAAGCAGGCACAAGAAAACTTCACTAATGAACACAACTATCTTTTAACAGAGGGGGGAAAGATCAGCCCCAAGCTAGCAAGATGTCACCTGAACGGTCCTCTATAAACTGTCACAACGGACTAGCAGATGGGCTGTTCCTCTAACCCTGCAAACTTCCATCTGGCCTGCAAGATAAACAAACATCTGTTTAAGTGTTATGTGTCCAGGGGCGGGGTGTACCGTGGGTTAGTTATTGTTGTTGAACCCAGGCAGCTCCTGTAGATCTGGGGGTAGCAACAGTGGGTGTGCTGAAGAAAGAACAGTTGTGTTTGAGGCCTGGTGATTCTTGCAGTCATTGCTACTACCTATGCAACACTTTTTGGCAACAAGGATGGGGTCTGAGAGCTATACGGGCAGCATGGACTGTGAATCCAATGAATGCAGCTAACTGGTAAGCAGTCTGCTAGGCCCACTCCTGTGGGAAAACAATCAAAATCAAAATGGCTGCCTTTGGACATATTGAAGAGTTTGATGTGAGTCAACTTCTTCCTGGGATTCTTATGCAGAGCGGCTTTCATTAGATCTGGAGGCAAATAAGATAGCTAATGCTGAACAAAAGCGAGCTGTGCTCTTAACTGTTTGTGGGTCAAAGACATTGGCCATAATAGGATCCTCCACTGCTCCTGTCTCCCCCAAACTAAGACATTTGATGAACTTCTGGGATTATTGAAGATGCATTTCTCACCAAACCCTTCAGTTATTGTGCATAGATTGCTGTGCTGTTCAGTCGTTCAGTCGTGTCTGACTCTTCGTGACCCCATGGACCATAGCACGCCAGGCCTTCCTGTCCTGCGCTCTCTCCCGGAGCGTGTTCAAGTTCATATTCATTGCATCGGTGATGCTATCTAGCCATCTCATCCTCTGCCGTCCCCTTCTCCTTTTGCCTTCAGTCTTTCCCAGCATCAGGGTCTTTTCCAGGGAATTTTCTCTTCTTTTCAGTAATTTTCAGTAATTTTCAGTAATTCAAGAATTTTCAGTAATTCTTGAGGAATCCCCCATGTATTTCCATCCAGCGAGTCAATAACCAAGACATCCTGGAGAAAACCTGTTTAATAAAAAGACACTCTGAGCCCTTCCATGTGGTGCTAGGGTGGTGTCTGCTGACCTGGGGGCTGATCATTTCTTGCTAAGGTTTAATCCCACTGCTGGAGACTATAAACTCAGCTCCCTGTCAGGTTGTCTTTGTCACTGACCCAGGAAAGAAGGTCTCTGTGCCACTGATGATTTGGCTGCTGGAGGTGCTGCTCTTTTGGCTCCTGCCTCAGGCCACCCAGAGGATGCTGGGCACCCCCTGCCTCTTGACCAGGCTGGAGGAACTGCAAGACTATCACAGCCCGGGAGACCTCCTTATCAATGGGAATTTCCCACTCGGCTGTTATTCTCATTTATGGATACCAGACTTCCGTAGTTTAGCCCCACCAAACTTCCTCACTCTTACCTTGTAAGTTTCCACAAAAGAGGGATAGAGGTTTGCCTACTTTGCTTTCAGATTAGTGGGCTCCTTCTAGGGATGGGGGAGAATTCTGCCACAGAACCCAATGAGACCGGATTCCAAGAATCCAGCCTGTGGCGGAACGGAGCACTTACCTCCGCCTCCCTCCGGAATCCTTCTGGGTCGGATCTGTCCCTGCCTCGATACTGCGAAGCTGGCCACCTGCTCTGCATCCCTGGTGAGTGTCGATGCAGCCAGCAGCAAATGCCGTGCCGTATCGCTGTAAGTAAGTCTCTGGATGGAAATGGCATAGTGGTGGGCGCCCTCTGTGACTGGAAAGGTGGTTTCCAGTTGTTGTTCAGTTGTTCAGTCATGTCCGACTCTTCGTGACCCCATGGACCATAGCACGCCAGGCCCTCTTGTCCGCTCTCTCCCGGAGTGTGCTCAAGTCCATATTCATTGCATCAGTGATGCTATCTAGCCATCTCAGATATGCTGTCCCCTTCTCCTTTTGCCTTCAGTTTTTCCCAGCATCAGGGTCTTTTCCAGAGAGTTTTCTCTTTGCATTAGGTGGCCAAAATATTGGAGCTTCAGTTTCAATATCGGTCCTTCCAATGAGCAGTCAGGGTTGATTTCCTTTAGGATGGACTGATTTGACCTCCTTGCAGTCCAGGGCACTCGTAAGAGTCTTCTCCAGCACCACAGTTCGAAAGCATCGATTCTTCAGCACTCAGCCTTCCTTACAGTCCAGCCCTCACAGCCATACATTACTACTGGGAAAACCATAGCTTTGATTAGACGGACCTTTGTTGGCAAGGTGATGTCTCTGCTTCTTACTATGCTGTCTAGGTTTGCCATAGCTTTCCTCCCAAGGAGCAAGCGTCTTTTAATTTCATGGCTACAGTCACCATCTGCGGTCATCTTGCAGCCCGAGAAAAAGAAATCTGTCACTGCTTCCATTTCTTCCCCTTCTATATGCCAGGAAGTGATGGGGCCAGATGCCATGATCTTCGTTTTTTTAATGTTGAGTTTCAAACCAGCTTTTGCACTCTCCTCTTTCACCCTCAACAAGAGGCTCTTGAGATCCTCTTCACTTTCTGCCATTAGGGTGGTATCATCTGCATATCGGAGGTTGTTGATAATTCTCCTGGCAATCTTAATTCCGACCTTTGATTCATCCAACCCGGCGTTTCTCATGATGTACTCTGCATATAAGTTAAATAAGCAGGGGGACAATATGCAGCCTTGTCATACTCCTTTCCCAATTTTGAACCACTCGGTTGTTCCATGTCTGGTTCTTACTGTTGCTTCTTGACCCTAGTACAGGTTTCTCAGGAGACAGGTAAGGTGGTCTGGTACTCCCATCACTTTAAGAATTTGCCACAGTTTGTTGTGATCCACACAATCAAAGGCTATAGCGTAGTCAATGAAGCAGAAATAGACGTTTTTCTGGAATTCTCTTGCTTTCCCCATGATCCAGCGAATGTTGGCGATTTGATCTCTAGTTCCTCTGCCTCTTCAAACCTAGCTTACACTTCCGGTAGTTCTTGGTTCGCATACTGCTGAAGCCTAGCTTGTAGGATTTTGAGCATCACCTTGCTGGCATGTGAAATGAGCGCAATTGTGCGGTAGTTTGAACACCTTTTGGCGTTGCCCTTCTTTGGAATTGGAATGTAAACTGACCTTTTCCAGTCTTTTGGCCACTGTTGAGTGTTCCAAATTTGTTGACATATTGAATGCAGCACTTTAACAGCATCATCTTTTAGGATTTTAAATAGCTCAGCTGGAATACTGTCAACTCCGCTAGCTTTGTTGTTAGTAATGCTTCCTAAGGCCCACTTGACTCCACTCTCGAGGATGTCCAGCTCAAGTTCAGTGACCGCACTATCATGGCTATCAGGGACATTCAGATCTTTCCTGTATAGTTCTTCTGTGTATTCTTTCCACCTCTTCTTAATCTCATCTGCTTCTGTTAGGTCCCTGCCTTCTTTGTCCTTTATCATGCCCGTCTTTGCACAAAACGTTCCCTTGAGATCTCAGATTTTCTTGAAGAGATCTCTAGTCTTTCCCATTCTGTTGTTTTCCTTGCTTTCTTTGCATTGTTCATTTAAGAAGGCCTTCTTGTCCCTCCTTGCTGTTCTCTGGAACTCTGCATTCAGTTGGATTTATCTTCTGCTTTCTCCCTTGCTTTTCGCTTCCCTTCTTTCCTCAGCTACTTGTAAATAGGGATGTCGGAGAATTTCTCCATGAATCTCCGGGAGGCCGAATGCCAACGCATTCGGCCCCCTCGAAATTGGTGGAGAAACGATCCGCCCCCCTGCCCCTCCCTGGGATGGGACTTACCCCGTGCAAATGTCCCTCGTGGCGGCGGGTCCCGGCGGTGGTGCGGCGGCGGAGCGGCGGCAGCTGGTCTTCCAACCGGCTGCCACCGCCGCCATTTCCCAGTAAAAAAAAATAAAAAAAAGTGATAAGCTACGTAAAGATTTACGTAGCCTATCATGGCTAGATTTTCAAATAGCGTTACCCTTATTTTCAAATAGCGTTACCCGTATTTTTGCCGTAGTGTACGGCAAAGATTTTCTATGAAAATCTTTACGTAGACTACCTGTGCCAAAATAAGGAATGCAAATGGCGGCGTTGATGGGCGCCGCCGTTTGCTTATGTGCTTCCCCCCCCAAAGTCGGCCGTGATAGGCTACGTAAAGATTTACGTAGGCTATCATGGTGTTTTTTGAAAATCTAGCCGTGATAGGCTACGTAAATCTTTACGTAGCTGATCACTTTTTTTTTTTTTTACTTCTTCCCGGAAGAAGAACTTTCAGGGCCGGAGAGGCGGGGTGCTCCCCCCCTGCCAGAATTTCGGGGGGAGAAACAGAGCGCCTCCCCCCACCGCGAAGCAAGCTGCAGGACCAGGTAAGGGACTTTCCTCCATCCCTACTTGTAAAGCCTCATAAGACAGCCACTTTGCTTTCTTGCATTTCTTTTGCTTTGGGATGGATTTAGTTGCTGCCTCCTGAACAATGTTACAGATAGGGATGTCAGAGAATTCCGTGATGGATCTCGGTGAGGCCAAATGCCAGTGCATTCGGCCCCTCAAAATCTGTTGCAGAACGAAGCCCCCGCCCCCACAACCCAAAAAAGGCGCACAAAACAGAGCACTTACCTGCTCCCGTCCACGTTGCTTTGCGAATGGCGACCATCCTGTGGCCGCCATTCGCTTCCTCCTCTTCATAGCCATGATAGGCTACATAAATACTTACGTAGCCTATCATGGCTCAATACAGGAGCGCAAATGGCAGCGGCTACGACGGCCGCAATTTGCATCCCTGCAGGGCTGCCCAGCCACCGGATGTCCGGCTGTGGGCGGCCGGAGCCGGCCGGTGGCTCCGCAGCTTTGCCATGGAGCGAAGCCGGCCAGGCAGGATTCCGGGGGGGAAGACCGGATTGCCTCCCCCTTTGTTGAGGATTCCGGGGGGAGGGATGGAGCGCCTCCCCCCCACCGTGGATTGCCTGGCGCGGAGCCAGGTAGGTGTTTCGTACATCCCTAGTTACGGACCTCTGTCCATAGTTCCTCAGTCACTCTGTCTGTCAGGTCTAATCCCTTAAATCTATTCCTCACCTCCACTGTATGTTCAGAAGGGATATGATTTAGGGCATACCTGAATGGTTTAGTGGTTTTCCCTACGTTCTTCAATTTAAGCCGAAATTTTGCAACAAGAAGCTCATGATCTGAGCCACAGTCAGCTCCAGGTCTTGTTTTTACTGACTGTATAGAGCTTCTCCATCTTTGGCTGCAAAGGACATAATCAATCTGATTTCGATATTGACCACCTGGTGATGTCCATGTGTAGAGTCACCTCTTGTGCTGCTGGAAAAGAGTGTTTGCTATGATCAGCGTGATCTCTTGGCAAAACTCTATTAGCCTTTGTCCTGCTTCATTTTGAACACCAAGGCCATGCTTGCCTGTTAGCCCACTGATTTCTTGACTTCCTACTTTAGCATTCCAATCCCCTATGATGAAGAGGACATCCCTTTTTTGGTGTTAGTTCTAGAAGGTGTTGTAGGTCTTCATAGAACCGATCAACCTCAGCTTCTTCAGCATCAGTGGTTGGGGCATAGATGTGAATTACTGTGATGTTGAATGGTTTGCCTTGGATTCGTACTGAAATCATTCTATCGTTTTTGAGATTGTACCCCAGTACTGCTTTTCCCACCCTTTTGTTGACTATGAGTGCTACTCCATTTCTTCTAAGGGATTGTTGCCCACAGTAGTAGATATGATGGTCACCTGAATTACATTCGCCCATGCTTGTCCATTTGAGTTCGCTGATTCCCAAGATGTCGATGTTCAATCTTGCCATCTCATGTTTGATCATCTCCAGCTTACCTTGATTCATTGATCTGACATTGCAGGTTCCTAAACAATATTGTTCTTTACAGCATCGGATTTTCTTTTCACCGCCAGACACATCCACAGCTGAGTGTCCTTTCGGGTTTGGCCCAGCCGCTTCACTCTTTCTGGCGCTACTTGGAAATACCCTCTGCTCTTCCCCAGTAGTATATTGGACACCTTCTGACCTGAGGGGCTCATCTTCCGGCGTCATATCTTTTAGCCTTGTGATACGTTCCATGGGGTTTTCTTGGCAAGACTACTGGAGTGGGTTGCCATTTCCTTCTCCAGTGGACCACATTTTGTCAGAACTCTTCGCCATGACCTGTCCATCTTGGGTGGCCCTGCACGGCATAGCTTATGGCTTCACTGAGTTACACAAGCCCCTCGCCACAACAAGGCAGTGATCCATGAAGGGGGGAAAGCTGGTAGATTAGTCTATGGCCACAAATTGTGCCTACTACGCCATTTGCATCCGGAGACTTACTTACAGCGATACGGCATGACAGTGGCTGCTGGCCATATCGACATTCGCCGGCGATGCGGAGCAGGCGGCTGGCTCCGCAGGATCGAGGCGGAGCAGAGCTGGTCTGGATGGATTCCAGGGGGGGGGGAACGGATCGCCTCCCCTAGCTCCTTCCAGCGTTATCATGATTTGGCTTCAACCTGTAAGGAGAATCAGAGACTTGAGGGGTCTCCGCTGGCTTCCTAGGAATGCAAGAAGCTGCCTCAGAGTGAGTTGGACCCTTGGTCCATCTAGCCCAGTACTGTCGACACTGACTGGCAGCAGCGGCTCTCTGGGGTTTCAGGCAGGAGTGTTTCCCCACCTATCTGGAGGAGGCAGAGATTGAATCTGGGAACTTCTGCAAACAAAGCATGTGCCCTGACACACTGAGCTGTAGCCCCATTCTGACTAGCAAGAGAAGAATTCCCTGCTGCCCCTCTGGAACAATCAGTGGTGCTGTGGTAAGGTCACAGGAAGCCAGAGAAGTAAAATTTCCAGGGATTGAAGGGCCAAGCCCTGCTGCAATGCAAGACATGTGGAATGTGGTGTGTGCGTGTGTGGCCAAGAATGCGAATTTGGAGGCTGGGATTTGGAGACTCAACTTGCAGATTAGGGGGAAAGTTCAGACTTTGGTCCACCCGCAGAGAAGTGACTGCAGACTGGCCTTGCTTGCCATTGAGTTTAGAATAAATTATTTTTGGATTCTTGAGCTTGCTTTACAAAGCCCTGCTCTGAAGTGAGCTGGGGTGGGAGTGACCTGTGGAGAGTTTGCTATCATATGTCCACACCCCTGCTCACTAAGGGGACAACTCACTTCCCTCTGGGGCTCCTGAGTGCAAGGAGGGTAGGCAGAAAAAAGCTAAAATGTGGTTTCATATTAAGAATTGGAAAACAACTAAGAAATGTCTGAGCTGATTTCATCCAAGGAAAGGTAGGTCTGAATCTACGGGTAGATCTCTGGGGATCTGCGGTGGATCAGCAAGCATTGCTGACTCCCAGTTGTGTAACAGCAGCAGCAACAACGGACTGCCTTCCGCCCTAAATTACGCTGCTGAAACGAAGGAAACTTCGGGGTAGGCAGGAGTGGGGTCTTGTGTCCAAGGACTGTGAGCCCCCTTCAGTTCTGGTGCTGAAAAGAAACTCCTGGGCTCAGAATAATTTCATTCTAAGTTCGTGTGTCTTTTTTGCACCAGGCTCTGGTTGCGGGACCTTGGGGGCTAGTAAAAAACGGAAGTCGAGGAACTCAGACCTTTGTTCCCTCTCGTTCAGTCTCACCTGCACTGAGAGGCAGCGGCTTTCCTTCCCTCTCCTACCTAGAAATGCTTCCAGGGATTGACCCTGCGGGCTTCCATGTGCAAAGCAGGTGCTCCTTGGGTCCTTTACCTAAGATTTCGGTTCTCATGGCTTCCGAATAAAGCCAGAAAGGAAGCGACCTCATCCTGGTCAGCCCATAGATCTTCTCTAGCTCAGTATGTAGCAGTTGCTCTCCAGGGTGTGACATCGGGGGTCTCTCCCATGGTGGCCTGTATAAGCCAGGCATGGATCCTGGGACCAGCTGCTTTTGATTGATGTGCTCTATCACTGAACTACGTTCCTTCCTCTAAAGAGTAAACAAGTTTCTGGTCCTCATGGTTCTCAGTGAAGGACTGATTTAAGTAGGAAGGTGTTCTATGCCATGTCAGGGCTTTGGCACCTCTGGGTCAATCTTGCCTGCAATGACTGGCAGCAGCTCCCTAGGGTTCCAAAGAGGGCTCTTTCTCAGTCCTCCTGGGAGATTCCAGGGACTAAAGCTGCCTTGACCACTGAGCTGTGGTCCTTCTCCACAGTAGTTCTGAATCACATGTGTAAAATCTTGCTTCACTACAAAGAGTTACTGGAGATGTAGTGATGAATCCTGGGTTAACTTTACTTGTAAAAGAATCAGACAAATTCCTGGAGGACAGGCCTATTGGAAGCTCAGAAATAGAGATCCCACTGTTGGTGGCAGTCTACCACTGATCATTCAAGAGCTGCTGAGAGGAGGGAGAAGAAGAAATTATGGCTGCTATGTTCATATCTATCTTGTGGGGCACCCAGGAAGCATCTAAGTTGGCCACAGTTGGAAAACGTATGATGAATTAGAAGGAACCACCTTGGTCTGATACAACCGAACTCATCTGATGTTCTTCTATCTATGTCCTTCAACCAATTCATGGAGAAGGCTGGTTGAACTGAGAACACTTTGCTATTGTTAATCCTGATAGAGCTGCACAGTGGGAAGGACCCTGTCAAATTGTTTGTATATATTTGTATTGCACTTTGGTTTTATGTGTAAGCCACCTTGGAAACATCTGTATCCTGGAAGGTGGAACATCAAT
Source organism: Heloderma suspectum (assembly GCF_057233095.1). Classification (NCBI taxonomy): domain Eukaryota; kingdom Metazoa; phylum Chordata; class Lepidosauria; order Squamata; family Helodermatidae; genus Heloderma; species Heloderma suspectum. Next base: position 361,627,901 of record NC_139459.1, on the reverse strand, counting down.
AATGAAAATATATAGTAAAAAAAAATTATAAATGTGCTGAATTAGATCTTTGATCCAGCAGGGCTTTTCAGATGTTCCTATGAAATGCATCCAGCAATAATTGGTGTCCCTCTGAGTCAAAAGAACAACTTGAATTTGTCTGTGAATCCTTCGTGTCGACATCTGTGGTCTAGAAGTTTTGTGTCTGTACAAAAGGGTTAAACCAGATGGACATTTTAACCCTCCACTTCTTGGCAGTTCTGTTGGGATCCTCACCCACCTCCCAATGTCACTCTCATCACTGCAGGATGACATTAAAGTACTACCCCCAACTCCTGGCCTTGGCGTTCACCATCAAGGAGCTCAACAAGGATCCTGTTCTCCTACCCAACTGTACTCTTGGCTTCCGCATCTGTGACCACAGCAACATTGCAAGATGGATCTACTTGAACAGTCTGTCTCTCCTCTCCACACGGGGCCAAATGTTTCCGAATTATAGATGTCACAAGCATGATCAACTGCTCTCTGTTATTTGGGGTCTGGACTCCAAATCCTCAAGGGAGATTGCCTCCTTCATGGGAATCTTCAAGATCCCACAGGTGAGGGGATTCACCTGGGGATAGATGTGGGGGGCCTACAGACCTCAAGAACACCAAGGTGGAAAGGCAAATATCTGGAAACAGATCTGCCTGTGCAGTGTGTGGGTTGCTTTGATTCTGGGTGGCAGGACTGGGGGACCTTCTGGCTTTGGCTAACCTGCCATGCAATAGCTTTGGTAGTGGCTAGGAATCTCAGGTGGCTACTGCGTGTCTAATCCCAGCCAGCAATCAGTCTGTTCAAAAGGTTTTGTATTGGGAGACATAACAAGGAGTTTTGTGACCCCTTAAGGAATAAAAAATGTACAACGTGCCAAAAGGATCCTTGTTGTTCTTGCTGCAATTGACTAATGCAGCTTCCCCTTCGGGGATTGTGGGGAGCCCCATACGCCAGCAAGATAAAATGTGTCAGTGTTTCATGTATTGGGACACATTTCGATATAAAATAGCTTCTGTTTCAGCTGCACACCTTATGATGTAAACAGAAAGTGTTTGGAGTGGTGGCACTTCAGGAATTTCTGATGAAGACCTGCTAAAAGTTCTCATAAAGCTTCACTCCATATTTCGATATCCATTTTAAAATAGACAGCTTCCCTCTGGATAGCCCTTCATGCATCTGAAGTGGGCTGTAGTTGTCCATGGGAGCTTAAGTCATTAAAAATTGTGTCAGTCTTTACAGTGCCACAAAGTTCTGACTGAACAGACTAACAGCAAATTCCTTCCTTCAGCTCGGATATGGCTTGTTCGAGACAATGGAATTTCCTTCCTTCTACCAGATTGATCCCAGTGAAACCTCCCAGTATGTGGGCTTAGTCCAGCTGCTCCTGCATTTCCACTGGAACTGGATTGGGCTGGTTGCCTTAACTGATGATGCTGGTGAACATTTCATCCAGGCACTGACACCAATGCTCAAGCAGAATGACATCTGCGTGGCCCTCACTGACATGTTCAACCCAGGAAACAACCTCCTTCTACAACAAGCACTATCTGGCTCTATTCCTCATTCTTGGTTTGACCCTCAAGTGATGATTGTCTTTGGGGACCCCAGTGTTATACAGATATTAACAGTGTTCTTGGGTGTTCATGAACGAAAGACCAAGATCTCATTTAGGAAGGTCTGGATCCTGACATCCCACTGGGAAAGTTCTTCGACAGACCTGGCCAACTTCTTCCAGGGTGCTTTTCACTTCAGAGTCCACAGGAGGGATGTGCCAGAATTCAAGCATTTTCTCTGGGCTTTAGATCCAAACGAACCACAAGGAGATGCCTTTCTCTGTCAATGGTGGGAATACATATTTGAATGTCAGTTTCTGAAATCAGGCCAAACTTCTCCAAAGGCAAAGAGAAGATGTACCAGGGTGGAGAAGGTGCAGGACCTGGAGTCCTACAAGTTGGAAATGACCATGTCCAGTCACAGCTACAGCATCTTCAATGCTGTCTATTCCGTGGCACATCCGCTACATTCCTTGTCCTAATCTGGACCCAGACTTGGAATGAAGGGGGAAGGCAAGTGGCTTCCGAATATCCAGCCATGGCAGGTAATGTCCTCCTTCATATTTGGCAAGCTTTTATAAGGTGCCTGGGTCTCAGTGGTCTGATCCTGGAAGCAAAGGGCGAGCCTGGGAGAAAGGCTATTAGTCCACTCTAAGGCTCCAAAGAAAGACATTTCCCACGGATATTCTTTCATGCCTGTCATTTCCCCTGAAGAGCCTTACGAAGGGAGTGAAGAGCAGCAGAGACTCACACTGTTTCTGTAACATTTATGTATTGACTAAGGTGGCTATTGAGGAGCAAGAAATCAAGCAAGCCCTCACCCCAAAGCCATAGTGCTAATCTAGCAAGCATTGCCCTCCCCCCCCCCGCAGAATCAGCAGAAGCAAACAGCAGGCAACCCTCCCCCCACCCCCGCCAGGCAGCTGCAGAACCCCAGGAGTTGCTTCCTTTGAGGGTTCGAGCCTAATGCTTCTGCCACCCATTCAAAGGCATGAGGGCGGCTTGTAGCAAGCAGATGCCAAAGGAAAAAGTCTAACCACTGGGCAAGCAGATCTGAGCAGTTAGTGCCCAATGAAAATATCTTGATGCATCTTAAGTGCACACTAAACAATGGAGTACAGAAAAAAAAAAGTCTCATAACATGATGGCAATCACGGTATTGTCAGGTTTCAAGCCCTTCCGACCTGTGTGTATTCAGACAAAGAAGTCAGTCTCCAAGTCAACAGGTTTTGCTGAGCAAAGCTATCATTCTCTCAGCTAGTCAGGTGGCAGACCTGGTCATCTTCTGACAGCCCAATGCTGAGGTCCCTGATCAAGCTGACACAACCCTAAACAGCTTATCTGAAGTTCACTCTGAGGGATGCACACCAGCAGAGGAGAAAGCTGTTGCACTTCTGACTCTGCTCTACAGCACGAATCCTGAAGGGCTGTCTCAGTCCTGCCCTCAGGGAGGATCCTGCCCTAGAGACCTCCCGTGATGGGCCAGCTTGGTGTAATGCCTGACCTCCTTGTGCTGCTCCTCCCTCTTGACTGTACGTTTCATCCATGCATCTGTCACACTCACCTCCCTCTCTGTGAATTGCTGGGTTCTCACAGAAGGAGAAGTTAAGGTTGGGCTTCGATCCCACTGATTAGCCTGCCCTTGGGAAGGTCCTTCCCTGTCTCTGTGAGCTCCCTGAAGCTTTGGTTCCTCTTCCATGGTCTCTGCAGGGAGACAGGGCCCAAGTCTGACAGGTATGTTGGAAGACACCAGAATGCACCCACAATTACCCTGATTTCTAATTCTCTCTTCCATTTCAGATTCTTGCCTCTTTGAGGAAAGTCCAGTTTAACAACAGCCTTGGAGAGCAAGTCTCTTTTTACAAAAAGGGAGAGAGATACGATATTGAGAACTGGATTTTCTTCCCAAATACATCCTTTGCTCCCAGGAAAGTTGGACAGGTGGATCCAGAAGCTCCCCCCGGCCAAGAATTCACCATTCACTCTGATGAGATTGTGTGGGCTACAGAGGTGAGTTTGTGGTGAATATCAAGGGAGAAGGAAAGAATATCGTAGTTCTGTCACTTGAGAAGAAAAGGCCTATTGAGTCCAGTGATAAAGAACAATGTTTGCATGCAAAGCCCCCAGGTTCAGCCCAGGGCATCTCAGGCAAGACTGGAAAAAAGCCTCTCCTTCCATGCCCAGAGAGCCGCTGCCAGTCAGGGCTGACTATACAGGGTTAGTTGGATCAAGGGCCTGACTCGGTAGAAGGGAGCTTCCAATCATTCTGATTCTGTCTTAGAATATTTTTATATCATCATCTATCATGATGGTTCTAAAGAACCTGCAGGTAGGGATGGATGGACACATCTCCGTCCAGGGCGCAAGGGAGCTTGACGAGCTTCCCCCTCCGCTCGCGCGGCCCGGATCCACTTGGTGGGCCTCCCTGTTTCCGCAATTAGCCGCATGACCCATGCCTCCTTTCCACACCAAGTACTCCGGCAGTCAAGTCTTTGTGCTTTATGCACACAAGGGCGGAGTCCTTGACTGCTGGAGTCCTCAGCATGGCGCATCCTCCCCCCTGCTGCCCCCAAGCACTCTAGCCCTGGCCTCGTCTCGAGGAGGCCAGGGCTAGAGCACTGGAGTGCTGCCAAGGCCCTTCCTGCCATGCCGGTTGTCAAGAACTTCCTTGACAGATGGTGAGGGCAGGACAGGTCCCGGCTTCGCCACCCCTCAGCACGATTGCCCTGTCCTCTTCCCGAGGAGGACAGGACGAGAGCACTGGGGTGCCACTGAGGCCCTTCTTGCCCATGCTGGTTGTCAAGAGCTTCCTTGACAGCCAGCTGAGGAGGTACAGGTCCTAAGCGGGGCTCCCAGCCACTCACCGAGCTCTGGGGTGCTCGGTGGCCAGGTCAAGAAAAGATTCACCCTTCCTAAAGGTGGTCCTATCCATACTGTGATGGGAAACTTGGCTGAGTAACTCCAAGTGCTTTTGAGTGTGATGCCTACCATATGTAAAACCTCAACGATTTCTCTCTTCCCTTTAAGAAGACACCCCTTGCCCGGTGTGTAGAGCAATGCTATCCAGGGCACTGGAGAAGAGTTCCAGAGGGGAAGCCCGTTTGCTGCTATAGATGCGATCGTTGTCCAGAAGGGACCATTTCTAACTGGAAAGGTACCACAAACTTTGTGAGCCACATAAAAGTGCAGAACATACTGGGGCAAGAGTCGAGTGAGGACATAGGAAAACCAGAGGCAAGAAAAAGAGTGAGCCATTTCCATAGGAATATTTTCTCCATAAATCCTATTGTGATTGCCTAACTTGGTGGTTTAGTGGTTTGCAAAGTCTTCACAATTTCTTGAAGAAACCTTCTATTTAAATAATAAAACAATGACTCTCATTACATTATTAACACTCACAAGTACAGAATCTGTTGCGGTTTCTTAGATACTCACATTGGCCAATCTCTCCATACTGTATTTTTAACACCGTACCTCCATTTTCAAATGTTTTGGCATCAGAGCTGAAGCTGTTTGGGCAGAACATCGATCAGGGCAGGTGGCTGGTCATCTTTGGAACACCTGGAGCATGTTTTCCCAATCTCAAACAGGTTGCCTTTCTATCCATAGTGATTACTTCAAGGTGTTTGCCAGCCTTTGCACCAACAGATCTCCTAAGGGGACAGTCCATCAGCTGAAGAAAATTACAGATCATTATTTCTTTATTTCTTTACCATTCAGGAGGCACTGCAGGTGTGCAATGGTGGTTCACTTCATACAGTTCCCAGATTTTCACTTCTGCTTACAGCTTTGGGAGGTTTCTTCCTTGCAGAATATTGAACATGAGTCTGGTACGTGAGGCCATGATATGGAGGAGAAAAAAGCCATTTCGTACCTTTTCTGACTCTTGTCATATGAAATATGATGCTGATGTTTAAAGATAAAATAATGAAAGGGAAGCTGTACCTTAGGTGTAAAGAAAGCTATGGAATTGATATTTCCATCTCCTTCTTTGTGGGCTGAACTGCCCCATATAAAGAACATGTATGTCATTTTTGAGCTGCTTCCATTCCTTTTGCTCATTCCAGATGCAGTTCGCTGTACCCCATGCCCCGAAGATCGACACCCGAACAGGAAGCAAGACCAGTGCATCCCCAAGAAGATCCATTTCCTTTCCTATCAAGAGACACTGGGGTTCATTTTAACTTCTCTTGCCCTTGCCCTGTCTCTACTCACAACTGTAGTGCTGGCAATCTTCATTAAATCCCGTGACACACCAATAGTCAAAGCCAACAACCGAAACCTCACCTATGTACTCCTCATCGCCCTCCTGTTCTGCTTCTTCTGCTCTTTCCTGTTCATTGGCCGACAAACAACGGTCACCTGTCTTCTCCGACAAACTGCTTTCAGCCTCACCTTCTCTGTAGCTGTTTCTTCTGTGTTGGCAAAAACAGTGACGGTGGTTCTGGCCTTCATGGCCACCAAGCCAGGAAACATGGCAAGAAAACTCTTGGGGAGCCAACTGACAAACTCCATTGTCCTGGCCTGTCCCCTCATCCAGGCTGTGATCTGTGCTGTTTGGCTGGTGACCTCTCCGCCATTCCCAAACTTGGACTTCCATGCCTTGGCTGGAGAGGTCATAGTGGAATGTAATGAAGGCTCAGTCACCATGTTTTATGCTGTCCTGGCTTACATGGGCTTCCTGGCTCTCATCAGCTTCACAGTGGCTTTCCTAGCCAGGAAATTGCCTGACAGCTTTAACAAAGCCAAGTTTATCACCTTCAGCATGCTGGTGTTTGGCAGTGTGTGGATCTCCTTTGTTCCAACCTACCTGAGCACCAAGGGGAAGACCATGGTGGCTGTGGAGGTCTTCTCCATCCTGGCCTCTGGGGCTGGTCTCCTGGGTTGCATCTTTCTCCCCAAATGCTACATTATTGTGCTGAGGCCCCATCTCAACACCAGGGATCATCTTATATGGAAAAATTATTAAAGAAACTCACTTTAGGAACATGTCCTGCTAGTCTAGTTCCTTGTCAATTATATCTACAGTGGCGAGAAAACGTTTGTAAACCTTAACAGTAATTATGGAAATCCCATAGTTTTACAAAAATAGCCTTCATCAATCAAAGCCAGACCTTTTCTAAATATCCAATAGAGTTTATATTTCCCAACTGCATGTCTTGTGAAATAAAAAAATGTATAAATAAGGCATATAATGAGTACTTAAGAGTCAGGAGATGTGCAAAAGTAATTGAACCCCTGGTTGCATCAGCACAATTAAAGGGATTAATTAGAATCAGATGTTTAAGTAATTAGGCAGACCTTCAGGGGTGAGTTTGGGAGGCCCTACTCTAGATGAGGATCAGAAACTTTGGGAGTTTGGTACTGACCATACGCTTGTGTGCAAACATGTCATGCCATGATCAAAAGACATCTCTGAGGACCTCAGAAAAGCAGGTAGCACTGCTCACAGCATTGCAAAACCATTTCTAAGGATTTGGGGCTCCACCAATCCACAGTCAGATCGATCGACCAGAAATGGAGAAGGTTCAAGGCCACAGTCACTCTACCCAGGAGCGTTTGTGTCCCAGGATCTGCAGGCCACTCTCGCCTTGGCTAATGTTCATGACTCAATGATCAGAAAAAGACTGAACAAGAATAGTGTTCTTGGGAGGATAGCCAGGAGGAAACCACTGCTCTCTAAAAAGAACATTGTTGCCCGTCTGAAGTTCACTAAAGATCACATAGATGATCCCCAAGACTTCTGGAACAATGTTCTCTGGACAGATGCGTCTACCAAAAAGGTAGAACTTATTGGCCTCAGTGAGAATCTTTATGTCTGGCAAAAAACAAACCCTGAATTCAAACAGAAGAGCCTCATCCCAACTGTCAAGCAAGGAGGTGGAAATGGTTTGGGCCCGCTTTCCTAACTCAGGAGCTGGACAGCTTGCCATCATTGACACAAGCATGAAGTCTGCAGTGTTTCAGAAGGTTGTAGAGGAGAATTTCAGGCCATCCGTCCATGAGCTGAAGCGAAATCAAAAGTGGCTCATGCAACAAGGCGATGATTGTAAAATACAAGCCGATCTACTGAAGAATGGCTGCGGAAGAAATTCCGTGTTTTAGAATGGCCTAGTCAAACTCCGGACCAAAACCCCATCAAAATGTTGTGGCAGGAGGACCTAAGGTGAGCTGTTCATGCAAGGAAGGCCTCAAATGTCACTGAGTTGAAGCACTTCTGTGAGGAGGAATGGGCCAGAATTCCTCACGATGTGAGAGACAGACCAACAGTTACAGGAAACAGTTACTTGAAGTAGGGATGTACGAAATACTTACCTCCAGGTCCAGGGGAGGGTTTGCGGCTGGGGAGGCGATCCGTCCCTCCCCCCAGAATCCTACCCGGCTGGCTCCGCTCCATGGCAATTCCGTGGAGCCACTGGCCACTCTGCAGAGCCAGCGATATAGCCGCCATTGCCGTATTGCTGGCTGAGAGGGACTGTCTCCGGACGCAAATGGCTTTACGGATGCATTTAGCTTAACATAAGACCTTTACGGCTGGAAATGGCATCGTGGACAGCATTTGCGTCTGCAGTCAAGCCGCTCAGCCAGCAATATGGCAATGGCAGCCTTATCGCTGGTGCTCCGGAGCTGGCTGGTGGCAGGATCCAGCTGGCGAGGATTCCTCCAGGAGGTGGAGGTAAGTCTTCTGAACCTCCACGGACTCCGGGGGGGCAGATTCTTTTGAATCTGGCCTCACTGGGGTCCGTGGAGGATTTCTCCCCCATCCCTAACTTGAAGGCATTGCTGCTCAAGGGGTGCCACCAGGTATTGAATCTAAAGGTTCACATTCTTTTCCCACATAGATATTGACTGTTGAAGCAGTTTTGGATCAGCATCATGTTAGTGTGTCATTTGTTTAATCAGGTTATCTGTTGTTCTTTATCTAGGACTATGTGGTTAGATCAAGGTGTAATCACATCTTAGGTTGGAAATATGTGACAATCCTAAGGGGTTCACAAATGTTTTCTCACCACTGTATTTGGGGAGGCTAATAAAATCACTCAAAAATTAATGCTCTGAGTGTTTTGTTAAACAACGGGGTCCTTTAGACAATGTGGTCCTTGTCACTTCTGAGGCATTTGTTCTTTCTCAGTCAACTTGAAGTGGACTTAAAACAGTTTCGTGTATGGAAGTATGTTCCTCATAAACAGCCTTCCATTGTAGAATCATTTCATAATCATGTGAATGCACTGTCAGGAATTGGTGTGATATCTATAGCCCGTGGCACCTGCAATGGAGTATTGCAGTATATTCTCTGCCCCAAGGGTTAGGGACCCCTGCCAGCCTCTCGTGCTCTCTTCTGGGATATCATAGTTTATACGGAGTTCAATTCTACTGCAAGGAGAGCATTCCACCTTCCTCATGACACCATCGTTTCCTCTTCTTCTCTTCCAACTGGCATAATATAGGGTGGCTATTGAACGTTCTCCCTGGGTTGTTTTTGGGGGGCTAGGTTTCCTTTGGGGGGTGGGTGTTCTTCAGCAAATGTTCCCCAGAGCATGCTGATACCTCACTTGTGTTTCTTAGTAGCCCCGTTTTGGCTCGATTTCTATCAGCACTCACCACCTGTTATTAAAGGGAATATTATGCTGAATTATGGAAAATGCTGGTTATCCCCGTATGGCAATGTGAAATATGTCAATATTCTGTCCTGACAAAACTGGAAAATTAGGTCTTGCTGTGGCACCTAGGCCTCTGTGATTGGTTATCCTGTTCCACCATATACTCATAGCCTCTTTCCTCTCCTTCTACATTTGGGCAATCAAAAATATTTTCTTTATTTCCATCCCCTAGGGATGATTTAACCAGAACCAGATGCTTCCCAGCTCCTATTGGCTTCCCCAGAGTTTAGTTTAAAAGCTGCTCTGCCACATTTTTTATGTTTAGTGCTAGAGTTTTCATAATCATAGCTCCCTAGTCCCTGCCCCAATCCTTCCGATATGTGGCAGGTTTGTTCCCCAGAAACAGCTCCATGAAGTGTATCGTTTTCATAGGCCTTTTGCCCAAAATCAAGGGAGGGAAGGGGAAGCCCATCTCATATCATCCACCCCAAATGAGGACTCCTCTTCCATATGAAGCCCCTCTCTTTCCGAAACGTTGCAACTTACTTGTGCAGCGTCACCTCTATGCTGCCTGCCATTTTCAGAAGAATGGTCCACAAGTTAATGAGGGGATACACGTGTCCTATACTCGGGTGTGCTCAACATGTAATGTCTGCTCTCTTGCCCCAAACAACTCGTCACCTCTTTATTTGTAACTTATCTGCAGAAGGAAAAGCTATCCCTCCACATTTCATCCCATTCTGCCAAGAAGTAAAAATGTTATTGGTAATTTCTTTAACTACCCCCCCCCCATGCAATGGGATGTAACACAAACAGTTTTTTTAAAATGTTTCTGAAATCTGGCACGCAGACTCCTCTCCTAAGGCCTTACTAAGCCTGCACATTTCATCCATAGCTCAGAAATGGTGCGCGGGGGGGGGGGGAGTTGTAGCCATTGTTTTATTGCCCAGGCTAGTTTACCGAGGCACAAAGACCCAGGTTTTCAAATCTCAATTTGGGTTGGTACCCAAGCCAAAGCAGATATCCTCTGAATCAGGCCAAGCAGAATCAACCCATTTTCTGAAGTGCTACATCAGGATCCAAGTGAAACCTTGGATCCTGATGTAGGATCCTTGGGAAGGAGCCTGGGGAAGGAGGACCAGCCAGCAGCTGCACCGGGTGGATCCTGAGCCTGAGCCTGCTTCTGCCCCCGCCCACAGGTACTTAAGGCGGGGCTGCCAGAGGCAGCGCCTCGGCGTCGCGCCAAGTGCGACGCTAAGTGCGCACTTAGCGTCGCACTTGGAGTCGCAAGATCTACCCACCTGCCTCTCCAGAGACACCAGCAGCCACAACACCAGCAGCAAATAGCAGCAGCAGCAGAGGGCAGCAGCTTTAAAGACCAGGGGAAGGGGCAAACGTGGACTATCTGCTCCTTCTTAGCTGCTGTTCTCTTTTATCTCTTTTATATTCTTTTAAACTGTTGTATATTTTATATCTTAATATTTTAATATGTGCCTGGGAGGACTATTGGACAACTCAGGGGGTGGGGGAGGTGCCACCATAACTGTGGTCATGGGCAGGGGGAGGTATGGCGTTGGGGGATTAACAGGCCAGCTGAGGAGAAGAGGGGCTAGACACCTTACAGCTGTCCCCTCTTCTGGTTCTTCCCCCAACCTGATGGTTCCTGGCAGCCTTACCAGTCTGCCCTCGGGCCTGGTGGTGCTGCTGCTGAATGCCAGGTCGGCCCAAAATAAGACCTCCCTCATCCATGATTTGATTGTGGATGAGGGGGCTGACCTGGCATGTATTACTGAGACCTGGGTGGGGGAACTGGGAGGGGTCACTCTCTCCCAGCTGTGCCCTGCTGGGTACTCAGTGCAGCACCAACACCGACTGGAGGGTCGGGGAGGGGGGGTTGCCGTGGTCTATAGGAATTCAATCTCCCTCTCCAGGCTTCCTGCTCATTCGAGTGCAGATCTTGAGTGTTTGTACCTTGTGTTGGGTACCCAGGACAGATTAGGGATTCTGTTGGTGTACCGCCCACCCCGCTGCCCATCAGACTCCCTGCCTGAGCTGACGGAGGTGGTCTCGGACTTGGTGTTGAGGACCCCCAGGATGATGGTCCTGGGGGATCTCAACTTCCATGCTGAGGCCGCTGTATCCGGGGCGGCTCAGGACTTCATGGCCGCCATGACAACCATGGGGCTGTCCCAACATGTCATTGGCCCAACGCATATAAAAGGACCCTGCTTGATCTGGTTTTCTCGAATGGGCAGGAGGATGGTGATCTGAAAGTAGAGGAATTAACATCTGTCCCTTTGTCATGGTCAGATCACTTCCTGCTGAGGTTTAGACTTCTGGCGGCCTTTCCCCTCTGCAAGGGTGGGGGACCTATTAAAATGGTCCGCCCCCGGAGATTAATGGATTCCGATGGATTCCAGAGGGCTCTGGGGGATTTTCCTGCTGGTATGGCTGGTGCTCCTGTTGAAGCCCAGGCGCTCTGTGGAATGCAGAGATGACTCGGGCGGTTGACACAATCGCACCCAAGCGCCCTCTCCCTCTGAGCAGAGCCCGGCCAGCTCCTTGGTATACACCTGAGCTGAGGGCAATGAAGCAAGAGGGGAGACGGCTAGAACGCAGGTGGAGGAAAACTTGTGCTGAGTCTGACCGAACACAGGTAAGAGCCCACTATCGAGCCTACTCTGTGGCGGTGAGGGTGGCAAAGAGGCAGTTCTTTTCCACCAGCATTGCATCTTCTCAGTGTCGCCCGGCGGAGCTTTTCCGAGTGGTTCGCGGCCTGTTACATTCTGGGCCAGGGAGAGAGACGGTGGAACCCTCGGTAGCACGCTGTGACGGGTTTGCGCAGCACTTTGAGGATAAAGTTGCTCAGATTCGTCATGAATTGGACACCACGATTAATGCAGTTCCATTGGTAGAGGCGTTCAGAGCACCGTCTGGTCCAGTTTTATTGGATGAGTTTCAGTTACTGAGGCCTGAGGATGCGGACAAGGTGCTTGGCCAAGTCCGATCGACCACTTGTGTGCTTGACCCTTGCCCTTCATGGCTTCTTAAATCAAACAAGGAGGGGTTGTCCGGCTGGGTCCAGGAGGTTGTAAATTCCTCCTTGAGAGAGGGAGTGGTGCCTGCCGCTTTAAAAGAGGCAGTAATTAGACCACTCCTGAAAAAGCCTAACCTGGACCCAGAGGATGTTAACAATTATAGGCCAGTGGCCAACATCCCCTTCCTGGGCAAGGTGCTTGAGCGGGTGGTTGTAGGACAGCTCCAGGCACTCTTGAATGAAACGGATTATCTAGATCCATTTCAATCGGGCTTCAGGCCTGGTTTTGGAACGGAAACTGCCTTGGTCGCCCTGTGGGATGACCTCTGCCGGGAGAGGGACAGGGGGAGTGCGACCCTGTTGATTCTCCTGGACCTCTCAGCGGCTTTCGATACCACCGACCATGGTATCCTTCTGGATAGGTTGTCTGGGTTGGGAGTTGGAGGCACTGCACTACAGTGGTTCCGCTCCTACTTGGATGGCCGATTCCAGAAGGTGGTGCTGGGGGATTATTGCTCTGTGCCATGGCAATTGTGCCATGGGGTTCCACAGGGCTCTATTTTATCCCCAATGCTCTTTAACATCTACATGAAACCGCTGGGGGAGGTTATCCGGAGGTGTGGGCTGAGGTGCCATCAATATGCGGATGACACCCAGCTCTACCTCTCTTTCTCATCAAAACCAGGTGAGGCAGTGGCTGTTCTGAACCAGTGCCTGGGCACGGTAATGGACTGGATGAGGGCCAATAAACTGAAACTCAATCCAGACAAGACGGAGGTACTGTTAGTGGGTGGTTCGTCTGCCCGGCTAGGTGATAATCAACCTGTTCTGGAGGGGGTTGCACTCCCCCTAAAGGATCAGGTTTGTAGTTTGGGGGTGCTCTTGGATCCAGAACTGTCACTTGAGGCACAGGTGAACTCAGTGGCACGGAGCACTTTTTATCAGCTTAGGCTGGTATACCAACTACGCCCTTATCTGGACAGAGATAGCCTAGCTACAGTTATCCATGCTCTGATAACTTCTCGTCTGGATTACTGCAATGCGTTATACGTGGGGCTGCCTTTGAAAATGGTCCGGAAACTTCAGCTGGTCCAAAATAGGGCAGCAAGATTGTTAACAGGGACTGGCCTGTGAGCTCATATTACGCCAGTACTTTTCCAGCTGCACTGGCTGCCACTCCATTTCCGGGCCCGATTCAAAGTGCTGGTGTTAACATTCAAAGCCCTTAACGGCTTGGGGCCAGGTTACCTGAAGGATCGCCTCCTCCCATATGTGCCTGCCCGGACCTTAAGATCATCAGCAGCAGCCCTTCTCCGTGAGCCCCTGCCAAAGGAAGTGAGGCGGGTGGCTACTAGGAGGAGGGCTTTTTCTGTTGTGGCACCCCAGCTCTGGAATGAGCTCCCTAGTGAGGTTCGCCTGGCGCCTACATTGTACTCCTTTCGGCGCCAGGTGAAGACCTTTTTATTTTCCCAGGCCTTTTAGCTTTCTAAATTTTTATCTTTGCTGTTTTAAATCTGTATTTTAAACTCCTGTACTGCTGCTAGGTTTTATTGTGGTTGTATTGTTATATTGTGGTTTTAATGTTCTATATATTTTAAATTGTTTTATTGTGTGTTGTTTGGTTTTAGTTTTTGTGAACCGCCCAGAGAGCTTCGGCTATTGGGCGGTATAGAAATAAATAAATAAATAAATAAATAAACCTTGCGGTCAGTGCAGACCTTTAATAGAAGCAGTCGCTGAACACGAAGAACATCAGAGATCAGAAACAGTTATGGGAAGACTAAGGGCGTCTCTACATTAAGGAAAACCCGCAGTCCTACTGTTGTGGAGCCTTTCCGCATTTACCTCGGTCTCCCAGACGGCCACCACGTGATTGCTGAGTGGGGATGTTTTTAATGTTCAGTGTTCCATAGACCTCTGTGAAACAGTGCCTCCTAGTGGCTATTTTAATAGCGCAACAACAAATGTACACAGTAAGGAAACTCCAGGATATTTAAATATTTGAATAGCTCATTATCTCTGGATCTTTTTAAGATGGAAAAACCAGGAAATACTGCTGGATGTGCCCTGGGGGGTGCCAGCATCATGAAAATGACCCGCATACCCACCACAAGTGCATGATAAAAGCCTCGTGCAATGGTGCCCTAAGAAATTGCTGTTTAGGGGAAGTTACAACGAGATTCCGGAAGAATAGAAGAGTTCCTTTTGCTGACTTTTGTAGACTGTTTTTAGGTAGTGTAACCTAAGCTGTGTTGTTTTACTGTTGGATTTTTATTTTATTTTATTTTTTGGTAAATTGGTTTTAGTTCAAAGTTATTTTAGTTATATGTTGTTTATATGTATTGTCTATAGGTTTTTATGTAAATAGCTTTCAAACGTCATATATTTTATTTTAATGTTTAAACTAGGGATGCCAGAGAATTTCACCACGAATCTCAGGGAGGCCGAATGCCAGTGCATTCGGCCCCCCAAAATCAGTGGCAAAACGGTCTGCCCCCAACGCCCCCGCCGGGACGGGACTTACCTTCGGCGAATCTCCCTGGTGGTGGTGGCTCCGGCGGCGGCTCCGGCAGCGGTGTGGTGGCGGCAGTAGCGGCGGCCGGTCTTCTTGCGTACGCGCTTTTTTTTTTTTTTACTCAGCTGTGATAGGCTACGTAAACATTTATGTAGCCTATCACAGCTGACTGCAGGGACGCAAACAGCGGTGGCTATGGCCGCCGCTATTTGCGGGCCCGGCCGGCCAGGATTCGGGGGGGAGGGACAGATCGCCTCCCCCCCCCAGCCAGAATTTCAGGGGGAGGGACGGAGCATCTCCCCCCCCCCGGCCAGTATTTCAGGGGGAGGGACGGAGCGCCTCCCCCCCACCGCGAATCAATTTCGTCAAAAGGTAAGTGACTTTTGTACATCCCTAAAAACTTTTGTAAACTGCCCAGAGAGCTTTGGCTATGGGGTGGTATAGAAATACACAATATCCTAAGAATTAGAGGCCGAAATGATGGCAGAAAGTTGGGAAACTGTTTGAGAAGAACTGAGTCCTGTAATATTTCCACAGATAAAATTTCCTCAGCTAGGCAGAACTGAACTTTGCTCCCTTTGAGGTGACAAGACCGATCCGGAAGCTCCCAGAAACCCAACCAGACCAGACCATCACTGACTATGCTGACAGGCAGAGGCTCTGCAGGATCTCAGAGAGAGGTCCTGCCCAGCCCAGCTCTCCCTGGAGATCCTGGGGATCTAACTGGGACCTTTTGCATGCAAAGAGGGGCTTTATCACAGAGCTATGGTCCTTCTCCTTCAATGAATTTAAGATTCCAGATCGTATGGTTCTGAATGTAACATCACTTTTCCTACTGTCAACACTGTGGGGAGTGGGGTGGAAACCATGGGGCCTGGCTTCATACTGTAGGGGGCTTGGTTTAGGAGAAAAGTGTTGACCCCAAACTAGTTTTGGCCCCTGCCTAAGGCCACCCGAGGTTGCTGAGGGCCAAGTGCCTCTTGAACAAGAATTACAACCTGAAAGAAGGTTATTACAGGCCATTTTTAAAAGTGTATACATTTGGGAGCCAAGCCATTTAGGACGTTGAAAGTATGTACTGTCATCGAGAACTACACTGGGAGCAAATGAGCCTGGCCATATCTTGTTTTCTTAGGCCTAGCAATTACACCCAGAGTGAGTGACCCAGAGTCATCCCAAGACCATTTCCTGCCCGAGAGAGAACAGCGAATGGCACAAGCAGACTTACATGCCTAACACACACGCACACCCCCAACACACACAATACACACCTGTAGCAGAACATCTCACAAAACCCTCTTGGTGTAACACTTCTTGTTATGGTTGTTCAGTCATTCTGTCGTGTCCAACTCTTGGTGACCACATGGACCACAGCACGCCAGGCCTTCCTGTCCTGCGCACTCTCCCCGGAGTGTGCTCAAGTCCATATTCATTGCACCGGTGATGCTATCTAGCCATCTCATCCCCTGCTGTCCCCTTCTCCTTTTGCCTTCAATCTTTCCCAGCATCAGGGTCTTTTCCAATGAGTTTTCTCTTTGCATTAGGTGGCCAAAAGATTTGAGCTTCAGCTTCAGGATCTGTCCTTCCAGTGAGCACTCAGGGTTGATTTCCTTTAGGATGGACTGATTTGACCTCCTTGCAGTCCAGGGGACTCGTAAGAGTCTTCTCCAGCACCACAGTTCGAAAGCATCAATTCTTCGGCGCTCAGCCTTCCTTATAGTCCAGCTCTCACAGCCATACGTTGCTAGCTTTAATTATATGAATCTTTGTCAGCAAGGTGATGTCGCTGCTTCTTACTATGCTGTCTAGGTTTGCCATAGCTTTCCTCCCAAGGAGCAAGCGTCTTTTAATTTCATGGCTACAGTCACTGTCTGCGGTGATCTTGGAGCCCAAGAAAGTAAAATCTGTCACTGCTTCCATTTCTTCCCCTTCTATATGCCAAGAAATGATGGGGCCAGATGCCATGATCTTCGTTTTTTTAATGTTGAGTTTCAAACCAGCTTTTGCACTCTCCTCTTTCACCCTCAACAAGAGGTTCTTGAGATCCTCTTCGCTTTCTGCCATTAGGGTGGTATTGTCTGCGTATCTGAGGTTGTTGATAATTCTCCAAGCAATCGTAATTCCGACCTGTGATTCATCCAACCCGGCGTTTCTCATGATGTACTCTGCATATAAATTAAATAAGCAGGGTGACCATATACAGCCTTGTCGTACTCCTTTCCCAATTTTGAACCAATCTGTTGTTCCATGTCTGGTTCTTACTGTTGCTTCTTGACCCTCGTATAGGTTTCTCCGGAGACAGGTAAGGTGGTCTGGTACTCCCATCTCTTTAAGAATTTGCCACAGTTTGTTGTGATCCACACAATCAAAGGCTTTAGTGTAGTCAATGAAGCAGAAATAGATGTTTTTCTGGAATTCTCTTGCTTCCTCCATGATCCAGCAAACATTGGCGACTTGATCTCTAGTTCTTCTGCCTCTTTGAAACCCAGTTTGTACTTCCGGTAGTTCTCGGTTCACATACTGCTGAAGCCTAGCTTGTAGGATTTTGAGCATCACCTTGCTGGCTTGTGAAATGAGCGCAATTGTGCGGTAGTTTGAACACTCTTTGGCATTGCCCTTCTTTGGAATTGGAATGTAAACTGATCTTTTCCAGTCTTGTGGCCACTGTTGAGTGTTCCAAATGTATTGGCATATTGAATGCAGCACTTTAACAGCTCCATCTTTTAGCATCTTAAATAGCTCAGCTGGAATACTGTCATCTCCGCTAGCTTTGTTGTTAGTAATGCTTCCTAAGGCCCACTTGACTTCACTCTCGAGGATGTCCGGCTCATGTTCAGTGAGCACACTATCATGGCTATCAGGGTCATTAAGATCTTTCCTGTATAGTTCTTCTGTGTATTCTTGCCACCTCTTCTGAATCTCATCTGCTTCTGTTAGGTCCCTGCCTTCTTTGTCCTTTATCATGCCCGTCTTAGCAAAGAACGTTCCCTTGAGATCTCTGATTTTCTTGAAGAGATCTCTAGTCTTTCCCATTCTATTGTTTTCTTTGATTTCTTTGCATTTTTCATTTAGGAAGGCCTTCTTGTCTCTCCTTGCTATTCTCTAGAAATCTGCATTCAGTTGGATGTATCTTCCCCTTTCTCCCTTGCTTTTCACTTCCCTTCTTTCATCAGCTACTTGTAAAGCCTCATCAGACAGCCACTTTACTTTCTTGCATTTCTTTTTCTTTGGGATGGATTTGTTGCTGCCTCCTGAACAATGTTACGGACCTCCATCCATAGTTCCTCAGGCACTCTGTCTATCAGGTCTAATCCCTGAAATCTATTCCTCACCTCCACTGTATATTCATAAGGGATATGCTTTAGGTCATACCTGAATGGTTTAGTGGTTTTCCCTACGTTCTTCAATTTCAGCTGAAATTTTGCAAGAAGCAGCTCATGATCTGAGCCACAGTCAGTTCCAGGTCTTGTTTTGACTGACTGTATGGAGCTTCTCCATCTTTGGCTGCAAAGGACATAATCAATCTGATTTCGATATTGACCATCTGGTGATGTCCATGTGTAGAGTCGCCTCTTGTATTGTTGGAAACGAGTGTTTGCTATGATCAGCGTGTTCTCTTGGCAAAACTCTATTAGCCTTTGTCCTGCTTCATTTTGTGCAGCAAGGCCATGCTTGCCTGTTAACCCGGTGATTTCTTGACTTCCTACTTTAGCATTCCAATCCCCTATGATGAAGAGGACATCTTTTTTTGGTGTTACTTCTAGAAGGTGTTGTAGGTCTTCATAGAACCGATCAACCTCAGCTTCTTTGGCATCAGTGGTTGGGGCATAGACGTGAATTACTGTGATGTTGAATGGTTTGCCTTGGATTCGTACTGAGATCATTCTATCGTTTTTGAGATTGTACTCCAGGACTGCTTTTCCCACCCTTTTGTTGACTATGAGTGCTACTCCATTTCTTCTAAGGGATTCTTGCCCACAGTAGTAGATATAATGGTCACCTGAATTAAATTTGCCCATGCTTGTCCATTTGAGTTCGCTGATTCCCAAGATGTCGATGTTCAATCTTGCCATCTCATGTTTGACCATCTCCAGCTTACCTTGATTCATTCATCTGACATTCCAGGTTCCTAAACAATATTGTTCTTTACAGCATCGGATTTTATTTTATTTTCAGTGTAACACTACAAGAATCAGAATACATTGGGAAGTAACAATGTGTTGCCCTTTCCTGACACCCCAAATTAGTAGCCACCTCACTCTGCCAGGTGGTAAGGTGGGTCCCAGTGGGACAGGGCCTTTTCAATGGTGGCACCACGATGGTTGTAAACATTCCCTCAAATGCATGATTGGGTCTTACCCTATTTTAAAAGGATTGTGGGAATATTACTACTACTACTAATAATAATTCTAGTCTTCTGAGTGCCTCACAAGCATTAGAGAGCCAGTGTGGGGTAGCAGTTAGAGTTTTGGACTAGGACTCGGGAGATCCGGGTTCTAGTCCTTGCTTGGCCAGGAACCTCATTGGGTAACTTTAGGCCAGTCACTGACTCTCAGCCTAACCTACCTCACAGGGTTGTTGAGGTAAACAAAATGGAGGGGAAGAGAACAATGTGAGCTGCCTTGTGTTCCTAGCAAGAGAAAATAAAAGGCAAGATATAAATGTAGTAGTAGTAGTAGTAACTAGGGATGTATGAAAATCACTTACCTTTCGAGGATTATGCTAATGGTTGGGGGGGAGGCGTTCCGTCCCTCCTCCCGGAATCCTGGACGGCCGGCTCCACTCCGCAGGGGTTCTGCCGAGCCGCCGGCCGGCTCAACCAGCGGCCGGATATCCAGCCGCTGGCTAGCAGGGACGCAAATGGCGGCGGCCGTAGCCGCCGCCATTTGCGTCCCTGCAGTCAGCCATGATAGGCTATGTAAATGTTTACATAGCCTATCACAGCTGATTTAAAAGAAAGAAAAAAACGTGCGTACACAAATGGCGGCATCTACGGCATCTACGCTATTTGCGTTCCCCTTATTTTCGCCGTCTTAGTCTACGAAAATGTTTACATAGACTAAGACATGCCAAAATAAGGAATGCAAATGGTGGCGCCCATGGGCGCTGCCATTTGCGTACGCGTGTTTTTGTTTTTTCTTTTAAATCAGCCATGATAGGCTACGTAAACATTCACGTAGCCTACCACAGTGTTTTTTAAAAATCTAGCCATGATAGGCTACGTAAATCTCTACGTAGCCTATCACTTTTTGTGTTTTGTTTTTTTTTAACTGGAAGTGGCAGCGGCGGCAGATGGTCGGAGCCGCCGCCGCCAGGAAGATCCGCCCAGGGTTACTCCCATCCCGGGGGGGTTGCAGGGGGGGCGGGCCTTTTCGCCACCAATTTCAGGGGGCTGAATGCGCTGGCATTCGGCCTCCCTGAGATTCGTGGCGAAACTTTCATACATCCCTAATAGTAACAACAACAACAACAATTTCTCATGGTAATTTTAACACAACCCTGTAAGGTCAGTATTATTATCGCCCATATTGCAGATGAGGGGACTGAGGCTGAGGGGTGGGGGTGGGGGGACTTGCCTAAGGCCACCAAGTGTGTTCATGACAGTGGCAAGACTTGAACCAGGGGCTTTCTGATTTGTAGCTACACATGCCTTTGATTTGATAGGGTTCTTTCCTCTCTGGGATATGAATGGAGTTATCTGATTCTGCTGGGAGTTGTGCACATTACAGATGTGGCCTGTAATTACCTTTCAGTTTGTCATTCTTGATCAAGCGGCACTTGGTCCTCAGCATCCCCTGGGTGTCCTCAGACAGGGGCCAGAACAGCACCGGCTGCCAAATCAGAGGCACAGAGAGAATTTCCCTCCTACATCAGAGACATGCGGAAGCTGAAAAAGACCTGACTGCACAGGCGCAGCAGGGGAATTAGATCTTAGCCAGAAAGGACCAGACACCGAGTGACCAGACACCACCCGGGCCGACACGGAAGGGCTCAGAGTGTACTTAGATTAAGCACGTTTTGTCCAGGATTTCTTTGTTATTGACTTGCTAGGTGGAAATCCATGGGGGACTCCTCAGGAATTACTGTCATTTTGATAATTCCAGGGTAGTGCAACAATCACAGCCCCAGAATGCTGGGCTCCCTTCACACCGTTGAGTGGGGGGGAAACGATAGTTGGTCTCAATCTTTGCTTCACTGTGGGCCAGTTGGACTTGTCTTAATTTTCAGATTCTGACCTTTCGCCTGTGTCAGTCTGATCACCTGAATCCAAGATGGAGTCTGGGGTGGTGCCAAGGTTTGTCTGTACTGATGGAGACGGTGCCTGCTTGCAGCAGTGCAGGGCTGGGCAATACGGTACTGCTAGAGGACATGACTGATCCGGCTTCAGTCAGAACATCCTGCAGGGTGCAGAGGGCCGGTGAGGGTGGTCCACACTCAGAGACCTGTGTAATGTCAGGGTTTCCTGAATGTTTGGGGAAGCTGTTGTTTTTTGAGGCCCCATTCTCACTTTGAGAGACAAAGTGTCCACTCTGGAACTGCGGGGCTTAGGTGGCTCCAGTTGGCTCTCCAGAGGCATGAGGATCAGGACAAGCACGGCTCAGCACAGTTGAGAGCACAGTATCATGCCTACCACTAGGGATGTACAAAAGTCATTTACCGTTTCGCGGATCTGCTTCGCGGTGGGGGGGAGGTGCTCCGTCCCTCCCCCCGGAGTCCTCCCGACTGGCTCCACTTCATGGGGATTCCGTGGAGCTGCTGGCCAGCTCCGCCAGCAGCCGGACATCCAGCCGCTGGGTAGCAGGGACGCAAAGGACAGCTGCCGTAGCCGCCGTTTGCATCCCTGTATTAAACCATGATAGGCTACGTAAATATTTACGTAGCCTATCACGTCTGGGTTAAAAAAAAAAAAAGCGTATGCAAATGGCGACGGCTACAGCGGCCGCCATTTGCGTTCCTTATTTTTCGCCGTTTTAGTCTACGTAAATATTTACGTAGACAATGACGGCGAAAATAAAGGGGAACGCAAATAGCTTAGCGGGCGCTATTTGCGTCCCTTTTTGATTTGCCCTTTTAGCCTACGTAAATATTTACGTAGGCTAAAACAGCGAATCAAAAAGGGACGCAAATAGCGCCCGCTACGCTATTTGCGTTCCCCTTTATTTTTGCAGTAATAGTCTACGTAAATACTGAGGTAGACTAAGACGGCCAAAAATAAGGAATGCAAATGGCGGCTGCCGAAGCCGCTGCTATTTGCATACGCGGTTTTTTTGTTTGTTTGTTTTTTTACCCAGAGCCCTCCACGTCCGGAAATCCAGGTGCAGAGGGCTCTGGCCTGGGCCTGGCCGGCTGCTCCACGGAGCTGCCACGGAGCACAGCCGGCCGTCAAGGATTCTGGGGGGGAGGAATGGATCGCCTCCCCCACCACCATGAACATAATCCGCAGAAAGGTAAGTTACTTCCGTACATCCCTAGATCTATGAGCCAGGGCAAATTGGATGTGGTTATTGGGGAGATGTCAAGATTAAGTATAGACATTTTGGGTGTCAGTGAACTGTAATGGACTGGAATGGGCCACTTCACATCAAATGACCACCACATCTACTACTGTGGACAAGAGGACCACAGAGGAAATGGAGCAGCCTTCATAATTAATAATAAAGTGGCTAAAGCAGGGCTTGGATGCAATCCAAAAAATGACAGAATGATCTCAATTCGAATTCAGGGTAAGCCATTTAACATCACAGTGATCCAAATATACGCCCCAACCACAGCTGCTGAAGAAGCAGAAGTAGATCAGTTCTATGAGGATCTGCAGCACCTACTGGATAGTACGCCAAACAAAGATGTTATTTTCATTACAGGAGACTGGAATGCTAAGGTGGGGAGTCAAAACGACACCTGGAATGACAGGCAAGCATGGTCTGGGAGAACAAAATGAAGCAGGACATAGGCTGATAGAATTTTGCCAAGACAACTCACTGTGCATAACAAACACTCTCTTCCAACAACCTAAGAGACAACTTTATACATGGACTTCACCAGATGGTCTACACCGAAATCAGATTGACTACATCCATTGTAGCCAAAGGTGGCGGACATCTATGCAGTTGGTAAAAACAAGACCTGGAGCTGATTGTAGTTCAGATCACGAACTTCTTATTGCACAATTTAGACTCTGACTCAAGAGAATAGGGAAGACCCATGGATCAGTTAGATATGAGCTCACTAATATTCCTCATGAATATGCAGTGGAGGTGAAGAATAGATTGAAGGGACTAGATTTAGTAGATAGGGTCCCGGAAGAACTATGGACAGAAGTTTGCAACATTGTTCAGGAGGTGGCAACAGAAAACGTCCCAAAGAAAAAGAAAACCAAGAAGGCAAGATGGCAAGATGGCCTGCTGAGACACTGGAAGTGGCCCAAGAAAGAAGGAAAGCAAAAGGCAACAGTGATGGGGGAGATAGGCCAATTAAATGCAAAATTCCAGAGGTTAGCCAGAAGAGATAAGGAATTATTTTTAAACAAGCAATGTGCAGAAGCGGAAGAAGATAATAGAATAGGAAGGACAAGAGACCTCTTCAGGAAAATTAGAAACATCGGAGGTAAATTCCAGGCAAAAATGGGTATGATCAAAAACAAAGATGGCAAGGACCTAACAGAAGCAGAAGAGATCAAGAAAAGGTGGCAAGAATATACAGAAGATCTGTATAGGAAGGATAGTAATATCAGGGATAGATTTGACGGTGTGGTCAGTGAGCTAGAGCCAGACATCCTGAAGAGTGAGGTTGAATGGGCCTTAAGAAGCATTGCTAACAACAAGGCAGCAGGAGATGACGGTATCCCAGCTGAACTGTTTAAAATCTTGCAAGATGATGCTGTCAAGGTGATGCATGCCATATGCCAGCAAATTTGGAAAACACAAGAATGGCCAATAGATTGGAAAAAATCAACTTATATCCCCATACCAAAAAAGGGAAGCACCAAAGAATGTTCACACTATCAAACAGTGGCACTTATTTCACATGCCAGTAAGGTAACGCTCAAGATCTTGCAAGGTCGACTCCAGCAATTCATGGAACCAGAATTGCCAGATGTACAAGCTGGGTTTCGAAAAGGCAGAGGAACTAGAGACCAAATTGCCAATATCCGCTGGATAATGGAGAAAGCCAGGGAGTTTCAGAAAAACTTCTATTTCTGTTTTATTGACTCTTCTAAAGCCTTTGACTGTGTGGATCATAACAAATTGTGGCAAATTCTTGGTGGTATGGGGATACCAAGTCATCTTGTCTGCCTCCTGAGGAATCTGAATAACGACCAAGTAGCAACGGTAAGAACAGACTACGGAACAACAGACTAGTTTAAGATTGAGAAACGAGTACGGCAGGGTTGTATACTCTCACCCTACCTATTCAACCTGTACGTAGAACACATCATGCGACGTGCTGGGCTTGATGAAGCCAAGGCTGGAGTTAAAATCACTGGAAGAAACATTAACAATCTCCAATATGCAGATGATACCACTTTAATGGCTGAAAGCGAGGACGAGCTGAGGAACCTCATGACGAAGGTGAAAGAAGAAAGTGCAAAAGCTGGGTTGCAGTTCAACCTCAAAAAAACCAAGATTATGGCAACCAGCTTGACTGATAACTGGCAAATCGAGGGAGAAAACGTGGAGGCCGTGACAGACTTTGTCTTTCTAGGAGCAAAGATTACTGCAGACACTGACTGCAGCCAGGGAATCAGAAGACGTTTACTTCTTGGGAGGACAGCAATGACAAATCTTGATAAAATAGTGAAGAGCAGAGACATCATATTGACAACAAAGGTCCGCATAGTTCAAGCAATGGTATTCCCCGCAGTAACCTATGGCTGCGAGAGCTGGACCATAAGGCAGGCTGAGTGAAGGAAGATAGATGCTTTTGAACTGTGGTGCTGGAGGAAAATCCTGAGAGTGACTTGGACTGCCAGAAGATCAAAGCAGTCCATACTCCAGGAAATCAAGCCAGACTGCTCACTTGAGGGAAGGATATTAAAGGCAAAACTGAAGTACTTTGGCCACATCATGAGAAGATAGGACACCCTGGAGAAGATGCTGATGCTAGGGAAAGTGGAAGGCAAAAGGAAGAGGGGCCAACCAAGGGCAAGGTGGATAGATGATATTCTGGAGGTGACGGACTCGACCTTGGGGTAGAGGTGGACGAAAGTCACTTACCTGTCCTCGAAGGATGTTCGCGGTGGGGGGAGGCGCTTCGCTGCTCCCCCCGCGAAGTTCCGGCCAGGGGGGGAGGCTTCCCGCCTCGGCCCGGCCGAAATTCAGGCCGGGCGGGAGGCTTTCCGCCTCGCCCAGCCGCGAACGCGAAAGTTAAAAACAAAAAACAAAACGCCCCCTGATAGGCTACGTGACGATTCACGTAGCCTATCACGGCTAGATCTGCAAAGTCAGCCGTGATAGGCTACATCAATCGTCTCGTAGCCTATCACGGGTGACTTTAAAAAAAAAAAAAGCGTGTACGCGAATGGCGTCCCCCATAGGGAGCCGCCAATCGCGTTCCTTATTTAGTCGCTGTAGTCTACGTAAATGTTTACGTAGACTACGGCGAAAATAAGGGCAACGCAAATAGCATTGCCCTTATTTTCGCCGTAGTCTACGTAAACATTTACGTAGACTACAGCGACCAAATAAGGAACGGGAATGGCGGCTCCCTATGGGGGCTGCCATTATCCATACACACTTTTTTTTTTTTTAAAGTCACCCGTGATAGGCTACGTGACGATTTACGTAGCCTATCACGGCTGACTTTGCAAATCTAGCCGTGATAGGCTACGTGAATCATCACGTAGCCTATCAGGGGGCTTTTTTTTTTTCTTTGATTGCAATGGCGGCGGCGGCAGCCGGTCAAAAGACCGGCTGCCGCTCCCGCCCCGCTCGAACACCCGCCGAACTGCCGGCCGGACCCGCCGCCGGGAGGGACATTCGGCGAAGGTAAGTCCCGTCCCAGGGGGGTGCGGGGGGTGGGGGGGTTCGGAGGATTTCTCCCCGAAACTTGTTCAGGGGGCCAAACACGTTGGCGCTCGGCCCCCCGAAGTTTCGGGGAGAAATTCTCCGCCAACCCTACCTTGGGGGAGCTGGGGGTGGTGACGGCAGACAGGAAGCTCTGGCGTGGGCTGGTCCATGAAGTCACGAAGAGTCAGAAGTGACTGACCGAATAAACAACGAACAGTCTACATAAATATTTATGTAGACTAAAACGGCGAAAAATAAGGAACGCAAATAGCAGCTGCCATAGCAGCCACCATTTGCATACGCATTTTTTTTTTTTTTACCCAGACGTGATAGACTACGTAAGTCCTTACGTAGCCTATCATGTCTGGGTAAAAAAAAAGACCAGACTGCAAATGGCGGCAGCAGCAGCTGGTTGGAAGACCAGCTGCTGCCGCCGCCCAGAACATCCACCCCAGGTAAGTCTCGTCCTGGGGGGGATCTGCGGGGGGGTGGGGGTGGCAGGCCATTCCGCCACAGAATTCAGGGGGCCAAATGCACTGGCATCCAGTGCATTTGGCCTCACTGAAATCCGTGGCGGAATTCTCCGCCATCCCTACCTACCGTGTGGTGGAGGCAGAAGTGAAGGAGGCCACATTCTTGGCCACCAGTGCACCCTCAAGTAGATGGATTTGCCTGGAGCTGTCAGTGTCTGCCCTTGGCGTTGGGTGAAGCTGAGCCCCTAAAGCCAAGGTTCACCCCACAGGAATCAAGGCAACAGGGAACGTCCCCTGCCATGCCCAGGCAGATGTTCTGGTTGAGTGCTAGAGCAGCGCCCTGAAAACGTTAATGTGGATGGGGGGAGGGGGATTTCAAGTAATTTTCTCCTTGGGGTGGGGGACACATGTCCTGTTAAGTTTAGGAGGTAGCTGAAGGATCTTCTTCCTCTACAGCAGCATGAGAGTCTTCACAGACTGGCTTCTCCAACCCAACAGCACTTCTTGAACTCCCGTGAGGCCACAGGAAGTTGCCCTCTCTCACAGGCAATCGGAAAGGGTTCCCTGGCTGAAGAACAAGAACAAACGGGCCTTTCGGAGCTTTAGAAAAACTCTCACCTCACTTGCAGGACAGAGCACTTTGCAGAGAGGCTTGCAGGCCAGAGGAGATTCTGAAGGCCTCCCTGCAGAAGGCCCCTCTGCAAGGAGGTTTGTGTTGGGAGAATAGAGGAAGAACAGAGCTCTCAAAGCCCCATTTGTTCTTGCCTTGGGGAGAGGCTTGTGCAGCCTGGGAGCACTTCCTCAGTGCCTGCAGGAAAGGGCGAGGTCACGTGGTCTCGCGGGAGTCCAGAAAGATCTGTCGGGCTGGAGAGCCCTGTCTGATGAGTCCTGGGCAGCTGCTAGTGCGGTGGGGGGCATGTTTAAAGTAAAAAAGAAAGAAAATCCCTCAGCCACCGCCTATACTTAAAAAGGCAAGCGGAAGTCCTCTCCGCCTCCCCAAGGAGAACGTTACTCAAAATTCTGACCTCCCCATCAACTTTTGCCGCCCCCCACGAAATGCTGGAAATGGAAGAATGGAAATAACCAGCACAGCACTAATTATTGCACAAATTCTAGTCGGAAGTGTGTGCTGGTCTCCCACAGACTATCCAGAGATCCACCAGCAGATCCAGGCCTACTTTCCCCACCACTGCTTCCTACCTGTTCAATAGATTCTATTTCGTGTGTGTGTGTGTGTGTGTCCCAATTAGCTTTCTTCGCATACCCTTGCAGGGAACAGGGGTCCTGCTAGGCTTGAGACACTACATACTACTATTTAAAATAACTTATGCATTTATTATCGGAATATACTACACTGCATTTTTATTTACGAAAATTCCACGACTCTTTGTGGACGACAAAAAAAAAAAGGCACATAACTGCTGGCTCCGCAGGAGCTTGTGATGCCATTCCGCAGAGGATTCCATCGCACGGACTGAAGGGAATTCGATCCCATTTCAGTCCATGGCGGAATTCTCTGACATCCCTTCTTATTGGTTGAGCAACCCCTGCCAGTCTGATGATGTTCACTTCCAATCCCCCCACCCCACCCGGAAGTATGTTTCCGTCAGTTACTTATAATGGTGCGGTGCAGTCCTTTGTGGAGCCCTGCACGGAGCCCTGCCAATTCCAGGAAAACTCCGGTATTTCTTCATTTGCTTCACCCTTCCATTGTCGTGGAAACATGGCCCATGTGGGGATTACAAGGGCACTGTGAATAAGCACTTAAGCAGCATCCATATCCAGTGCCTGCTTTCTATCAACTTCTCGCTCTTGGAGCAGGGAAGGTCTCTGCAAAACTTGATCTGGCCCAAGCATATCAACAGTTGATCGTTGATGATGCAACAGCAGATGCCCAAACAATAATCACTCATCGAGAGGCATTCCGACTAAAGCATCTGCACTGCAATTTGGAATTTCTGTGGCCTCTGGACTGTTCCAGCAATACATGGAAATCCTACTTTCTGGAATTCCAGGTGTTGTACTATATTTTGTTGATGTCCTGATCATGGGATCAACAGAGGAAGAACTTGCTGAATGACTTCCAGAAGTCCTACATTGTTCTGACACATCCAGCATTCATGTAAAGAAGGAGAAATGTGACAGTGAAGCTCCAGCATAATATTTTTGGGCCACTGTATTGATGCTTCTGGCATTCGCCCCACTGAAGACAAAATACGTGCAATTCACGATGCCTCTGCTCCAAAAATAAAGCAGGAACTTCAAGCCTTCGGGGGACTTCCCAATTTCTACCACGTGTCTCTTCCACAAAAGGCCACCATTGCTGAGCCATTACAAGGCTTGCTGAGAAAAAGAACTCCATGGAAATGGACCAGCCAGCATGAGAATGCTTTCCAGAATGTCAAACACTTGCTGAGTTCAAATTCTGTGCTTGTACATTATGATGAAAAGAAGCCACTAATCCTTACTACTGATGGGTCTTCTTACAGGGTTGGTGCTGGGCTAAGCCACACATTTCCAGATGCTACAGAGGCATCAATTGCTTATTATTCAAGGGCCATGTCATCCACTGAAAGAAACTTTGTAAAAAAATTGACAGAGAAGCCCTGACTGTTATTGCAGGAGTCAAATGTCCCACAACTGTCTCTATGGCCGTGCTTTTGAAATACGCATGGACCACAAGCCTCTTTAGGAATCTTCTCTCCTGGTAGGCCTACTCCTTGCATACTATCACCTCGCTTGCAGCAATGGACCATTCTGCTCCATGCTTGTGACTATACACTTGCCTACAATCCAGGAACGGCAATAGCTAATGCCGATGGATTGAGTCGGGTACCACTTCGAATTCCAGATTTTGTAGTACCTCCTCCACTGGAGGTCTCTATGCTAGAGGCCCTTCCTGACTCACCTCTTCAGGGGGAGCAAATTGTTAGGCTGACTGCTCGAGATCTGGGTGACCGTCTCCACCCAGATTTAGCTGAAGACTTACAAAGGAAAGGGGAGCAAGCTCTGCATGCTGCCTTCTCAGCTCCTACCCTCCGTTCATTTGCCCCACAAGATCAGGTGTTTGCTAGGAACTATGTTGCTGGACTGAGATGGGTTCCTTCCTCTATCATTGAGGTCACTGGACCTGTGTCATGCCAGGTCCACTGTGCAGGTGGGTCAGTGTGGCATCGCCATGCTGAACAGCTGAGAAGGCGTTCTCGCCAGAGTGGGTTGTCATCAGCAGAGGTAGGTGCTGAAGATCTATCTGGGACTGGTTTCTCTCACTGCCAGTTGAAGTGCCAGAACCACTAAGTGGTGGGAGCAATACTCCTTCCTTACCTATGGCAGTTACTGAAAGAAAGTCATCTGAGCAATCTACACCTACTAGTCAAGTGCAGAGACCATGCCGGGAAAGGGCACCTCCTCGCTGGTTAATAGACAGACTATGATAGCGAAGGGAGGAGGAACGTTATGTATCGGGGGGAAGGGGTACTGTGCGTTAGTTATGGTTTTTGAACCTTGGCTGCTCCTGTAGAGCTGGGCGTAGCACCGGTGGGTGGAGAGTCTGCGAAGTTCTGACATCTGTGTGTGCTGAATAAAGAACAGTTGTGTCTGAGGCCTGCTGATCCTTGCAGTCATTCCTACCACCTGTACAACATCAAGCTTATACACAGAACTTGCATACGGTGGAACTCCAACTATCACTGAACTCTGCCACATCCAGCTCCTCCTCCCTCTCCCCAGCCAGCAATCTGGGTGAAAAAAAACTTTGGAAAAAGCCCAGACTCCATCTTGGTTCCTCCTGTGCAAGCACTGAGTCACTGCGGACGCCTAGATTACGCTGGCGTTTTCATGGCAGACTATAGTGGGGTGGTTTGCCATTGCCTTCCCCAGTCGTGACTGCCTTTCCCCCAGCAAGCGGGGTACCCATTTTACCAACCTCGGAAGGATGGAAGGCTGAGTCGACCTGAGCCGGCTACCCGAGACCCGGCTTCCTCTGGGATCGAACTCAGGTCGTGGGGAGACCTTCGGTTGCAATACTGCCACCTACCACTCTGCGCCACACGAGGATCAGGTCGACTCCTGGTGCTCAGCCTCACACAGGGCCAAGGTCAGGACATGACCACTCAACGGGATGCTGCCTCCAGTATCAGAGGCAGTAGGCCTCTGTACACCAGTTGCTGGGGAACATGGGTGGGAGGGTGCTGTTGCACTCATGTCCAGCTTGTGGGTTTCCCGTGGACGGCAGGTTGGCCACTGTGTGAACAGAAGGGATCCAGCAGGGCTCTTCTTACGTTCTTAAATCTCTGAGCCCTTCTGCCTCACAGAGAAGCCAAGAGTGGCACAAACTTTCCCCTCCTCCCTCTGCTGTGCAAAGAGAGCTCAGCGTTCTGGGGCCGTGTTTATTTTGCTACCCTGGAATTGTGAAAATCACAGTAATTCTTGAGGAGTCCCCCATGTATTTCCATCCAGCAAGTCAATAACCAAGACATCCTGGAGAAAACGTGCTTAATATAAGACACTCTGAGCCCTTCCACGTGGGGCTGGGGTGGTGTCTGATCACTTGGGGGCCGATCACTTCTTGCTAAGGTTTAATTCCACTGCTGGGGACTGTAAACTCCGCTCTCTGTCAGGTTGTCTTTGTCACTGACTGAGGAGGGAGTTTCTCTCTGTGCCAGTGATGACTTGGCTGCTGGAGGTGCTGCTCTTTTGGCTCCTGCCTCAGGCCACCCAGAGGATGCTGGGCACCCCCTGCCTCTTGACCAGGCCGAAGGAACTGCAAGACTATCACAGCCCGGGAGACCTCCTTGTCAGTGGGAATTTACCACTTGGCTGTTATTCTCATTCAAGGATACCAGACTTCCGTAGTTTAGCCCCACCAAACCTCCTCACTCTTCCTTTGTAAGTTTCCACAAGAGGGAGGTGGGATAGACATTTGCCTGCTTTGCTTTCATATTGGTGGGCTCCTTCTAGGGATGGGGGAGAATTCTTCCAAGGACCACAATGAGGCCGTTTTCCAAGAATCCGGCCCCACTGGGCCCGTGGTGGAACGGAGCACTCACCTCCCTGCAGAATCCGTCTGGGCCGGATCCATCGCTGCCTTGATCCTGAGGAGCCTGCTCCGCATCCCTGGCGAATGTTGATACTGACACCAGCCATTGCCGTGCCGTATCTCTGTAAGTAAGTCTCTGGTCGCAAATGGCATAGTGGGCGCCATTTGTGGCCGTAAAGCTGGAAGATTAGCCTAAATGCAGCCATTTACTGCTGCATTCAGGTTAATAGACCAGGTTTACAGCTGCAGATGGCATCCACTATGCCATTTGCATCCCTGTTTTTTGATGTGATAGGCTACGCAAACCATTTGTTACGATTTGGCTTCAACCTGTGCGGAGAGTCAGAGACTTGAGGGGTCTCCGCTGGCTTCCTAGGAAGGAACACAAGAAGCTGCCTCATAGTGAGTTGGACCCTTGGTCCATCTAGCCCAGTACTGTCAAACTGACGGGCAGCAGCGGCTCTCCGGGGTTTCAGGCAGGAGTGTTTCCTGGCCTACCTGGGGAGCCGGGGATCGAACCTGGGACCTTCTGCAAACAAAGCACGCCCCCTGCCGCGCTGAGCTGCAGCCCCATTCCGAGCAAGAGGGGAATTCCCCGTTGCGCCTCTGGAGCAATCAGTGGTGCTGTGGCAAGGTCACAGGAACCCTGGGAGCTATGATTTCTGGGGAGTGAAGAGCCAAGCCCTGCTGCAAGGCAAGACATGTGGAAAGCGGCGTGTGTGAGTGTGTGCGTGCATGGCAGAGAACGCGAACTTGGAGGCTGGGATTTGGAGCCTCAACTGGCAGATTGGGGGGACAGTTCGGACCTTCTTCCACCCCCACTGAAGTGACTGGAGACTGGCCTGCTTGCAACTGAGTTTAGAATAAATTACTTTCAGATTCTGAGCTTGCTTCACAAAGCCCTGCTCTGAACTGAGCTGGGGTGGGAGTGCCCTTTGGAGAGTTTGCTGTCATATGTCCACATCCCTGCTCACTAAGAGGACAACTCACCTCCCTCTGGGGCTCTTGAGTGCAAGGAGGGTAGGCAGAAAACAGCTGAAATGTGGTTTCATGTTAAGAATTGGATAACAACTAAGAAATGCCCCTCCGAGCTGATTTCATCTAAGGAAAGGTAGGTCTGGATCTACTGGTAGATCTCTGGGTGATCAGTGGATCAACAAGCATTGTGGACTCCCAGTTGTGTAATAACAGTAGCAACAAAGGACTCCCTTGTCCCTTCTGCCCTAAATTATGCTGCCGAAATGAAGGAAACTTCGGGGTAGCCAGGAGTGGGGTCTTGTGTCCAAGCATTGTGAGCTCCCTTTAATTCTGGTGCTGAAAAGAAACTCCTGGGCTCAGAATACTTTCATTCTAAGTGCGTGTCTCTTTTTTGCACCAGGCTCCGGTTGCGGGACCTTTGAAGGGCTAGTAAAAAAAGGAAGTCGAGGAAGTCAGACCTTTGTTCCCTCTTGTTCAGTCTCACTGAGTGGCAGCGGCTTTCCTTCCCTCTCCTACCTAGAAATGCTTCCAGGGATTGACCCTGCGGGCTTCCATGTGCAAAGCAGGTGCTCCTTGGGTCCCTTACCTAAGATTTCGGTTCTCATGGCTTCCAAATAAAGTCAGAAAGGAAGCGACCTCATCCTGGGTCAGCCCATAGATCTTCTCTAGCTCAGTATGTAGCAGTTGCTCTCCAGGGTGTGACACTGGGGGTCTCTCCCATGGTGGCCTGTATATGCCAGGCATGGATCCTGGGACCAGCTGCTTTTGATTGAGGTGCTCTGTCACTGAACTACATTCCTTCCTCTAAAGAGTAAACAAGTTTCTGGTCCTCATGGTTCTCAATGAAGGACTGATTTAAGTAGGAAGGTGTTCTATGCCATGTCAGGGCTTTGGCACCTTTGGGTCAATCTTGCTTGCACTGACTGGCAGCGGCTCTCTAGGGTTCCAGAGAGGGCTCTTTCTCAGTCCTCCTGGGAGATTCCAGGGACTAAAGCTGCCTTGACCACTGAGCTATGCTCCTTCTCCACAGTAGTTCTGAATCACATGTGTAAAATCTTGCTTCACTAGAAAGAGTTACTGGACATGTAGTGATGAATCCTGGGTTAACTTTGCTTGTAAAAGAATCGGACAAATTCCTGGAGGACAGGCCTATTGGAAGCTCAGAAATAGAGATTCCACTGTTGGTGGCAGTCTACCACTGATCATTCAGGAGCTGCTGAGAGGAGGGAGAAGAAGAAATTATAGGTGCTATGTTCATATCTATCTTGTGGGGCACCCAGGAAGCATCTAAGTTGACCACAGTTGGAAAATGTATGATGAATTAGAGGGAACCACCTTGGTCTGATACAACAGAGCTCATCTGATGTTCTTCTAACTATGTCCTTCAACCAATTCATGGAGAAGGCTGGTTGAACTGAGAACACTTTGCTATTGTTAATCCTGATAGAGCTGCACAGTGGGAAGGACCCTGTCAAATTGTTTGTATATATTCGTATTGCACTTTGGTTTTATGTGGAAGCCACCTTGGAAACATCTGTATCCTGGAAGGTGGAACATCAATAATGAAAATATATAGTAAAAAAAAAAATTGTAAATGAGCTGAATTAGATCTCTGATCCAGCAGGGCTTTTCAGGTGTTCCTATGAAATGCATCCAGCAATAATTGGTGTCCCTCTGAGTCAAAAGAACAACTTGAATTTGTCTGTGAATCCTTCGTGTCGATGTATGTGGTCTAGAAGTTTTGTGTCTGTACAAACGGGTTAAACCAGATGGACGTTTTAACCCTCCACTTCTTGGCAGTTCTGTTGGGATCCTCTCCCACCTCCCAATGTCACTCTCATCACTGCAGGATGACATTAAAGTACTACCCCCAGCTCCTGGCCTTGGCATTCACCATCAAGCAGCTCAACAAGGACCCTGTTCTCCTACCCAACTGTACTCTTGGCTTCCGCATCTGTGACCACAGCAACATTGCAAGATGGATCTACTTGAACAGTCTGTCTCTCCTCTCCACACGGGGCCAAATGATTCCGAATTATAAATGTCACAAGCATGATCAACTGCTCTCTGTTATTGGGGGTCTGGACTCCAAATCCTCAAGGGAGATTGTCTCCTTCATGGGAATCTTCAAGATCCCACAGGTGAGGGGATTCACCTGGGGATAGATGTGGGGGGCCTGCAGACCTCAGGAACACCAAGGTGGAAAGGCAAATACCTGAAAACAGATTTGCATGTGCAGTGTGTGGGTTGCTTTGATTCTGGGTGGCAGGAGTAGGGGTACTTCTTATTGTGGCTAAGTCTGTTATTCAGACTATTCAGTCTGTTCAAAAGGTTTTGTATTGAGAGACATAACAAGGAGTTTTGCGACATCTTAAAGAATCAAAAACGTGCAAGGTGCCAAAAGGCTCCTTGTTGTTCTCGCTGAAGTTGACTAACGCAGCTTCCCCTCCGGGGATTGGGGGGAGCCCCCTATGCCAGCAAGATAAAATGTGTCAGTGTTTCATGTATTGGGACACATTTCCATATAAAACAGCTTCTGCTTCAGCCGCACACCTTATGATGCAAACAGAAAGTTTTTGGAGCGGTGGCACTCTGGGAATTTCATATGAAGTCGTGCTAACTTCATGTCAACCTTTTTATTTTTTGTGTGTTGTGATGTATTTCAACACGGAATGGAACCAGTGTGACCAAACTATCCTTTATGGGGAAGAAGCCAGAAAGCCCCCAATATGCTTACAAAGAGTCACACTTCTGGAATATACACACAAAGGCCTATTGATTGCAACAGTTAGGAATTGTGTCTGGGTTACCTCCATAGAAGCACTGACATTTGTGGTGAGATCCACACAGGAGGAGGGGGCTAAACGTTCTCAATACGCTTCACTCTATATTTCGATATCCATTTTAAAATGGTCAGCTTCCCCCTGGATAGCCCTTCATGCATCTGAAGTCAGCTGTAGTAGTCCATGGGAGCTTATGCCATTAAAAATTGTGTTGGTCTTTAAAGTGCCACAAAATTCTGACTGAACAGACTAACAGCAAATTCCTTCCTTCAGCTTGGATATGGCTTGTTTGAGACAACGGAATTTCCTTCCTTCTACCAGATTGATCCCAGTGAATCCTCCCAGTATGTGGGCTTAGTCCGGCTGCTCCTGCATTTCCACTGGAACTGGATTGGGCTGGTTGCCTTAACTGATGACGCTGGTGAACATTTCATCCAGGCACTGACACCAATGCTCAAGCAGAATGACATCTGTGTTGCCATCACCGTAATGTTCAACCCAAGAAACCGCCTCCTTCTACAACAAGCACTATCTGGCTCTGTTCCTCATTCTTGGTTTGACCCTCAAGTGATGATTGTCTTTGGGGACCCCAGTGTTATAAGGATATTAACAGTGTTCTTGGTTATTCATGAACGAAAGACCAAGATCTCATTTAGGAAGGTTTGGATCCTGACATCCCACTGGGAAAGTTCTTTGACAGGACCAAACTTAGGACTGGCCAAACTCTTCCACGGTGCTTTTCACTTCAGAGTCCACAGGAGGGATGTGCCAGAATTCAAACATTTTCTCTGGGCTTTAGATCCACACCATCCACAAGGAGATGTCTTTCTCCGTCAATGGTGGGAAGAGGTATTTGAATGTCAGTTTCTGAAATCAGGCCAAACTTCTCCAAAGGGAGAGAGAAGATGTGTGGGGGAGGAGAAGGTACAGGACCTGGAGGCCTACAAGTTGGAAGTGACCATGTCCAGTCGCAGCTACAGCATCTTCAATGCCGTCTATTCCATGGCACAGGCGCTACATTCTGTGTCCTCATCTGGACCCAGACGTGGAATGAAGAGGGATGGCAAGTGGCTTCCGAATATCCAGCCGTGGCAGGTAATATCCTCCTTCAAATATCCTCCTTCACTTCATACAGTTCCCAGATTTTCACTTCTGGTTACAGCTTTAGGGGGTTTCTTCTTTACAGAATATTAAACATGAGTCTGAGGCCATGATATGGAGGGGAAAAAAGGTATTTTGTACCTTTTCTGACTCTTGTGATATGAAATATGATGCTGATGTTTAAAGATAAAATAATGAAACGGAGGTTGTCCCTTAGGCGTAGGGATGTACGAAAGTCCCTTACCAAATCCCGAAGCTTGATTCGCGGTGGGGGGGAGGCGCTCCATCCCTCCACCCGAAATTCTGGCCGGGGGGGCGGTGCCCCGTCCGTCCGGCCACGAATCCTCCTGTCCTGCCGGGACGCAAATGGAGGCGGCTGTAGCCACTGCCGTTTGTGTCCCTGCAGTCAGCCGTGATAGGCTATGTAAATGTTTACATAGCCTATCACGGCTGAGTGAAAAAAAAAAACCCGCGCGTACGCAAGTGGTGGCACCCATGGGCGCCGCCATTTGCATTCCTTATTTTGGCACGTGTAGTCTACGTAAACATTTACGCAGACTACGGCAAAAATAAGGGGAACACTATTTGCGTTCACCTTATTTTCGCCGTAGTCTACGTAAATGTTTATGTAGACAACACGTGCCAAAACAAGGAATGCAAATGGCGGCACCCATGGGCACCACCATTTGCATACATGCTTTTTTTTCCCCCCCAAAGTCAGCCGTGATAGGCTACGTAAAGATTTACGTAGCCTATGATAGGGATGGACGAAAGTCCCTTACCTGGTCCCGCTGCTTGCTTCGCAGTGGGGGGAGGCACTCCGTTTCTCCCCCGAAATTCTTGGCGGGGGGGAGGCACCCCATCCCTCCCCACTGAAATTCTGGCCGGGGGGGAGGCGCCCCGTCCCTCCGGCCGCGAATCCTATTCTCCTGCCGGGTTGCAAATGGCGGCGGCCGTAGCCGCCGCCCTTTGCGTCCCTGCAGTCAGCCGTGATAGGAAACGTAACTGTTTACGTAGCCTATCACGGCTGACTTTGGAAAAAAAAAACGCCTACGCAAGTGGTGGCGCCCATGGGTGCCGCCATTTGCGTGCCTTATTTCGGCACGTGTAGTCTACATAAACATTTAAGTAGACTACCTTCATGGATCACTGCCTTGTTGTGGTGAGGGGGCTTGCGTAACTCAGTGAAGCCATAAGCTATGCCATGCAGGGCCACCCAAGTTGGACAGGTCATGGCAGAGAGTTCTGACAAAATGTGGTCCACTGGAGAAGGAAATGGCAACCCACTCCAGTATCCTTGCCAAGAAAACCCCATGGAACGTATCACAAGGCTAAAAGATATGACGCCGGAAGATGAGCCCCTCAGGTCAGAAGGTGCCCAATATACTACTGGGGAAGAGCAGAGGGTATTTCCAAGTAGTGCCAGAAAGAGTGAAGCGGCTGGGCCAAAGCCGAAAGGACACTCAGCTGTGGATGTGTCTGGTGGTGAAAAGAAAATCCGATGCTGTAAAGAACAATATTGTTTAGGAACCTGGAATGTCAGATCAATGAATCAAGGTAAGCTAGAGGTCATCAAACATGAGATGGCAAGATTGAACATCGACATCTTGGGAATCAGCGAACTAAAATGGACAGGCATGGGCAAATTTAATTCAGGTGACCATCATATCTACTACTGTGAGCAAGAATCCCTTAGAAGAAATGGAGTAGCACTCATAGTCAACAAAAGGGTGGGAAAAGCAGTCCTGGGGTACAATCTTAAAAACGATAGAATGATCTCACCACGAATCCAAGGCAAACCATTCAACATCACAGTAATTCAAGTTTATGCCCCAACCACTGATGCTGAAGAAGCTGAGGTTGATCGGTTCTATGAAGAACCTACAACACCTTCTAAAACTAACACCAAAAAAAGATGTCCTCTTCATCATAGGGGATTGGAATGCTAAAGTAGGAAGTCAAGAAATCAGCGGGATAACAGGCAGGCATGGCCTTGGTGCACAAAATGAAGCAGGACAAAGGCTAATAGAGTTTTGCCAGGAGAACACGCTGATCATAGCAAACACTCTTCCAACAGCACAAGAGGCGACTCTACACATGGACATCACCAGATGGTCAATATCGAAATCAGATTGATTATGTCCTTTGCAGTCAAAGATGGAGAAGCTCTATACAGTCAGTAAAAACAAGACCTGGAGCTGACTGTGGCTCAGATCATGAGCTTCTTGTTGCAAAATTTCGGCTTAAATTGAAGAACGAAGGGAAAACCACTATACTATTCAGGTATGACCTAAATCATATCCCTTCTGAATATACAGTGGAGGTGAGGAATAGATTTAAGGGATTAGACCTGATAGACAGAGTGCCTGAGGAACTATGGACGGAGGTCTGTAACATTGTTCAGGAGTAGGAGTGTACGAAAGTCACTTACCTGGTCTCGCAGCTTGCTTCGCGGTGGGGGGGGAGGCGCTTCACTGCTCCCCCCGAAGTTCAGGCCGGGGGGGGGGAGGCTTCCCACCTCGCCCGGCCGAAATTCAGGCCGGGGGGGAGGCTTCCCGCCTCACCCGGCTGAAATTCAGGCCGCGGAGGAGGCGCCTTGCCTCGCCCGGCCGCGAAATAAAAAGTTAAAAACAAAAACAAAAAACGCCCCCGTGATAGGCTACGTGACGATTTACGTAGCCTATCACGGCTAGATCTGCAAAGTCAGCCGTGATAGGCTACGTTAATCGTCACGTAGCCTATCACGGGTGACTTAAAAAAAAAAAGCACGTACGCAAATGGCGGCCCATGGGCGCCAACATTTGCGTTCCTTATTTTGGCACGTCTAGTCTACATAAAGATTTACGTAGACTACAGCGAAAATAAGGGCACGCTATTTGCGTTGCCCTCATTTTCGCCATAGTCTGCGTAAAACTTTACGTAGACTAGACGTGCCAAAATAAGGAACGCAAATGGCGGCGCCCATCGGCCGGCGCAATTTGCATACGGGCTTTTTTTTTCTATTTCAAAGTCACCCGTGATAGGCTACGTGACG
This sequence comes from Heloderma suspectum, assembly GCF_057233095.1. Taxonomy (NCBI): domain Eukaryota; kingdom Metazoa; phylum Chordata; class Lepidosauria; order Squamata; family Helodermatidae; genus Heloderma; species Heloderma suspectum. Next base: position 361,588,767 of record NC_139459.1, on the reverse strand, counting down.
ATTTACGTAGCCTATCACGGCTGACTTTGGAAATCTAGCCATGATAGGCTATGTAAATCATCACGTAGCCTATCACGGGGTCTTTTTTTTTTTTTAGTTTTTGTTTCACGGCTAGGGAGACGGGGCGCTTCTCCCCGGCCTGAATTTCGGCCGGGCAAGGCGGGAAGCCTCCCCCCCTTCGCCTGAACTTTGGGGGGAAAAGCGAAGCACCTCCCCCCCACTGCGAAGCCAAGCTGCGAAAAGGTAAGTGACTTAAGTACATCCCTAGACCTAACAGAAGCAGATGAGATTAAGAAGAGGTGGAAAGTATACACAGAAGAACTATACAGGAAAGTTCTTAATGTCCCTGATAGCCATGAGAGTGTGGCCACTGAACATCCTCAAGAGTGAAGTCAAGTGGGCCTTAGGAAGCATTACTAACAACAAAGCTAGCGGAGATGACAGTATTCCAGCTGAGCTATTTAAAATCCTAAAAGATGATGCTGTTAAATGCTGCATTCAATATGCCAACAAATTTGGAACACTGACTGGAAAAGGTCAGTGTACATTCCAATTCCAAAGAAGGGCAACGCCAAAGAGTGTTCAAACTACCGCACAATTGCGCTCATTTCACATGCCAGCAAGGTGATGCTCAAAATCCTACAAGCTAGGCTTCAGCAGTATGTGAACCGAGAACTACCGGAAGTACAAGCTGGGTTTTGAAGAGGCAGAGGAACTAGAGATCAAATCGCCAATGTTCGCTGGATCATGGAGAAAGCAAGAGAAGTCCAGAAAAACGTCTATTTCCACTTCATTGACTACTCTAAAGCCTTTGATTGTGTGGATCACAACAAACTGTGGCAAATTCTTAAAGTGATGGGAGTACCAGACCACCTTACCTGTCTCCTGAGAAACCTGCACGAGGGTCAAGAAGCAACAGTAAGAACCAGACATGGAACAACCGATTGGTTCAAAATTGGGAAAGGAGTACGACAAGGCTGCATATTGTCACCCTGCTTATTTAACTTATATGCAGAGTACATCATGAGAAACGCCGGGTTGGATGAATCACAGGTCGGAATTAAGATTGCCGGGAGAATTATCAACAACCTCTGATATGCAGACGATACCACCCTAATGGCAGAAAGCGAAGAGGATCTCAAGAGCCTCTTGTTGAGGGTGAAAGAGGAGAGTGCAAAAGCTGGTTTGAAACTCAACATTAAAAAAACGAAGATCATGGCATCTGGCCCCATCACTTCCTGGCATATAGAAGGGGAAGAAATGGAAGCAGTGACAGATTTTACTTTCTTGGGCTCCAAGATCACCACAGACGGTGACTGTAGCCATGAAATTCAAAGACGCTTGCTCCTTGGGAGGAAAGCTGTGGCAAACCTAGACAGCATAGTAAGAAGCAGAGACATCACCTTGCCAACAAAGGTCCGTCTAATCAAAGCTATGGTTTTCCCTGTAGTAATGTATGGCTGTGAGAGCTGGACCATAAGGAAGGCTGAGCGCCGAAGAATTGATGCTTTCGAACTGTGGAGCTGGAGAAGACTCTTACAAGTCCCCTGGCCTGCAAGGAGGTCAAATCAGTCAATCCTAAAGGAAATCAACCCTGAGTGCTCATTGGAAGGACAGATACTGAAGCTGAAGCTGAAATATTTTGGCCACCTAATGCGAAGAGAAAACTCTCTGGAAAAGACCCTGATGCTGGGAAAGACTGAAGGCAAAAGGAGAAGGGGACGAGAGAGGATGAGATGGCTAGATAGCATCACCGATGCAATGAATATGAACTTGAGCACACTCCGGGAGAGAGTGCAGGACAGGAAGGCCTGGCGTGCTATGGTCCATGGGGTCACGAAGAGTCAGACACGACTGAACAACTGAACAACAACAACGGCGAAAATAAGGGCAACGCTATGTGCTTTGCCCTTATTTTCGCCGTAGTCTCCATAAATGTCTACGTAGACTACACGTGCCCAAATAAGGAACGCAAATGGCGGTGGCCATGGGCGCCGCCATTTGCGTACGTGCTTTTTTTTTTTTCCCAAAGTCAGCCGTAATAGGCTACGTAAACATTTACGTAGCCTATCACGGTGTTTTTTGAAAATCTAGCTGTGATAGGCTACGTAAATCTTTATGTAACTTATCACGTTTGTTGTTGTTGTTTTTTTTTAGACTTGGAAATGGCGGCGGCGGCAGCCGGTCAGAAGACCGGCCGCTGCTGCCGCCGCCACCACACCTCCGCCGCACCACCGCCGGGAGCCACCACCACCAGGGACATTCGACCACGGTAAGTCCCATCCCGGGGGGTGGCAGGGGGGGTGGCGGACCATTTCTCCACCAATTTGAGGGGGCCGTATCCATTGGCATTCAGCCTCCCGGAGATTCGTGGAGAAATTCTCCGACCTAGGGATGTCAGAGAATTTCCCCATGAATCTCGCGGAGGCTGAATGCCAGCGCATTCGGCTCTCCCAAAATTGGAGGAGAAACGGTCTGTCAAAGAAAGACATTTCCCATGGATATTCTTTCATGGCTGTCATTTCTAGGGATGGCAGAGAATTCCACCACGGATCTTGGGGAAATCTGTGGCGGAACGGCCTGCCCCCCCCCGCAGATCCCCCCAGGACGAACTTACCTGGAACGGATCTTCCAGGTGGCAGCGACTCCAGTGGCGGCTCCGGCGGCAGTTCGGTGGCGGCGGTTGTGGCGGCCAGTCTTCCGACCATCTGCCGCCACCGCCATTTCCCGTGTTAAAAAAAAAAAAGTGATAGGCTACGTAAATCTTTATGTAGCCTATCACGTCTGACTTTAAAAAAAACCAAAGACGCGCGTACGCAAATGGCAGCGGCTACGGCCGTCACCATTTGCCTTCCTTATTTTGGCCGGTCTTAGTCTACGTAAAGTTATTAAACCTCCTGATGACAGCCACCAGTGGCTTCACATAGATGTCAAATAGCATCGGGGAGAGAATGGAACCCTATGGCACACCACAAGTGAGCAGCCATGGGTCCAAAACCTCCTTTCCCAGTGCTACCCTCTGGTACCTGCTGGAGAGGAAAGACCGGAACCACCGTAGTACGGTGTCTCCAATGCCCAACCCCTCCAGGCGGTCCAGGAGGATACCGTGGTCAACGGTATCAAAAGCCGCTGAGAGGTTGAGGAGAACAAGGAAGGAGTATTCGCCCCTATCCAGAGCCCTCCTCATATCATCCACCAAGGTGACCAAGGCAGTTTCTGTCCCATGCCCAGGCCCAAAGCCCGACTGAAATGGATCTAGATAATCGGCTTCTTCCAAGTGTGCCTTCAACTGCATCGCAACCACCCACTCTATCACCTTGCCCCAGGCAGATTCGAGACTGGGCAAAAGTTGTTCAGAACTTGGGGATCCAAGGAGGGCTTTTTTAAAAGCAGTCTTATCACTGCCTCCTTGAGGGCTGATGGCATCACTCCCTCCTCAAGGGAGGTGTTCACCACTGCCTTGATCCCCTCACCCAGCCTCTCTCTGCAGCTCTGAGGAGAAGTTATGGTGGGCTTCGATCCAACTGATCAGCCTGCCCTTGGGAAGGTCCTTCCCTGTCTCTGTGAGCTCTCTGAAGCTTGGGTTCCTCTTCCACAGTCTGTGCAGGGAGACTGGGCCCGATTCTGACAGGTATGTTGGAAGACACCAGAACTCACTCACAATTACCCCATTTCCTAATTCTCTCTTCCATTTCAGATTCTTGCCTCTTTGAGGAAAGTCCGGTTTAACAACAGCCTTGGAGAGGAAGTCTCTTTTTATAAAAAGGGAGAGAGATACGATATTGAGAACTGGATTTTCTTCCCAAATACATCCTTTGCTCCCAGGAAAGTTGGACAGGTGGATCCAGAAGCTCCCCCAGGTCAAGATTTCACCATTCACTCTGATGGGATTGTGTGGGCATCGGAGGTGAGTTCGAAGTCAATGTCACGGGAGAAGGAAAGAATATCGTAGTTCTGCCACTTGAGAAAAGAAGTCTCCTTTCTAGATGAGACCAAAGGCCTATTCAGCCCAGTGATAAAGAACAATCTTTGCATGCAAAACCCCCAGGTTCAGCCAATGGCATCGGCATACAAGACTGGAAAAAGGCTCTCCTTCCATGCCCAGACAGCCGCTACCAGTCAGTGCAGACTATACAGGGTTAGTTGGATCAAGGGCCTGACTCGGTAGAAGGGAGCTTCCAATCATTCTGCTTCTGTCTTAGAATATTTTTTATATCACCATCTATTATGATTGTTCTAAAGAACCTGCAGGTAGGGATGGATGGGCACATCTCTGTCCAGGGCGCAAGGGAGCTTGAAAAGCTGCCCCCTCCACTCGCGCAGCCCAGATCCACTCGGTGAGCCTCCCTGTTTCCCCGATGAGCGGCATGAGCCATGCCTCCCTTCCACGCCACGTACTCCAGCAGTCAAGTCTTTGTGCTTTATGCACACAAAGGCGGAGTCCTCGACTGCTGGAGTCCTCAGCACGGCTCACCCCCCCTGCCACCGCCAAGCACTCTAGTCCTGTCCTCCTCTCGAGGAGGCCAGGGCTAGAGCACTGGAGTGCTGCCAAGGCCCTTCCTGCCACACCAGTTGTAAAGGGCTTCCTTGACATACAGTGGAGGAGGGATGAGTCCTCAGCAGGGCTCCCAGGCACTCTCTGAGCTCTGGGGTGTTCAGTGGCCAGGTCCAGAAAAGATTCGACCTTCCTAAATTGGTGGTCCTATCCATCGTGTGATGGGAAACCTGGCTGAGTAACTCCAAGTGCTTTTTAGTGCAATGCCTATCACATGTAAAACCTCAACAATTTCTCTCTTCCCTTTAAGAAGACACCCCTTGCCAGGTGTGTAGAGCAGTGCTCTCCAGGGCACCGGAGAAGAGTTCCAGAGGGGAAGCCTGTTTGCTGCTATAGATGTGATCGTTGTCCGGAAAGGACAGTTTCTAACTCGACAGGTACCACAAACTTTGCGAGCAATGTAAAAGTGCAGAACATACTGGGGCAAGAGTCAAGTGAGGACATAGGAAAACCAGAGACAAGAAAAAGAGTGAGCCATTTCCCTAGGAATATTTTCTCCATAAATCCTATTGTGATTGCCTAACTCGGTGGTTAGTGGTTTGCAAGGTCTTCACAATTTCTTGAAGAAACCTTCTATTTAAATAATAAAACAATGACTCTCATTACATTATTAACACTTGCAAGTACATAATCTGTCGGGGTTTCTTAGATACTCACATTGGCTAATCTCTCCATACTGTATTTTTTAACACCGTACCTCCATTTTCAAATGTTTTGGCATCAGAGCTGAAGCTGTTTGGGCAGAACATTGAAATCAGGGCAGGTGGTTGGTCATCTTTGGAACACCTTATAGGGATGTATGAAACTACTTACCTGTTTCGTTTCGTGACATCCGTGGGGGGAGGAAGGTGCTCTGTCCCTCCCCCCGAAATCCTCGCCGGCTGGCTGTGCTCCGCAGTGACTCCATGGAGCCGCCTGCCGGGGCCGCCTGCAACAACATCCGGCCACTCCTGGGCTGCGCGGGGATGCAAATGGCGGCCGCCATAGCCGCCGCCATTTACGTTCCGTTTTTTCCCCTGTGATAGGCTTCGTAAATATTTACATAGCCTATCACGGCCTCCGCAGGGACGCAAATGGTGTATTTACATAGTATTTACATAGCAAATGGCATATTTACAAGTATTTACATAGCCTATCACAGCGAAAAATCATGAAGCGAATGACGGCCACAGACGCGGCCGCCATTTGCAAAGCAGCACAAACGGCACCAGGTAGGTGCTCCGTTTCGCGCACCTTTTGTGTGTGTGTGGGGGCTTCGTTTCGCCACGTATTTCATGGGGCCGAATGCACTGGCATTCAGCCTCACTGAGATCCCTGGCGGAATTCTCCGCCATCCCTACTGGAGCATGTTATCCCAATCTCAAACACGTTGCCCTTTCTATCGATAGCAATTACTTCAAGGTGTTTGCCAGCCTTTGCACCAACAGATCTCCTAAGAGGACAGTCCATCAGCTGAAGAAAATTACAGATCATTATTTCTTTACTTGTTTACCCATTCAGGAGGCACTACGGGTGTAAGATAGTGGTTCACTTCATACAGTCCCCGGATTTTCACTTCTGCTTACAGCTTTGGGAGGTTTCTTCCTTACAGAATATTGAACATGAGTCTGGTACATGAGGCCATGATATGGAGGAGAAAAAAGGCGTTTCGTACCTTTTCTGTTGCTTATCATATGAAATATGATGCTGATGTTTAAAGATAAAATAATAAAAGCGAAGCTGTACCTAAGGTGTAAAGAAAGCTATGGAATTTATATTTCCATCTCCTACTTTGTGGGTTGAACTGCCCCGTCTAAAGAACATGTACGTATGTCACTGTTGAGATGCTTCCATTCCTTTTGCTCATTCCAGATGCAGATCGCTGTACCCCATGCCCAGAAGATAGACACACAAACAGGAACCAAGACCAATGCATCTCCAAGAAGATCCATTTCCTTTCCTATCAAGAGACACTGGGGCTGGTTTTAACTTCTCTTGCCCTTGCCCTGTCTCTGCTCACAACTGTAGTGCTGGCAATCTTCCTTAAATCCCGTGACACACCAATAGTCAAAGCCAACAATCGAAACCTCACCTGTGTACTCCTCATTGCCCTCCTGTTCTGCTTCTTCTGCTCTTTCCTGTTCATTGGCCGACAAACAACAGTCACCTGTCTTCTCCGACAAACTGCTTTCAGCCTCACCTTCTCTGTTGCTGTTTCTTCCGTGTTGGCAAAAACGGTGACGGTGGTTCTGGCCTTCATGGCCACCAAGCCAGGAAACATGGCAAGAAAACTCTTGGGGAGACAACTGACAAACTCCATTGTCCTGGCCTGTCCCCTCATCCAGGCTGCGATCTGTGCTGTCTGGTTGGTGACCTCTCCGCCATTCCCAAACTTGGATTTCCATGCCTTGGCTGGAGAGGTCATTGTGGAATGTAATGAAGGCTCAGTCACCATGTTTTACACTGTCCTGGCTTACATGGGCTTCCTGGCTCTCATCAGCTTCACAGTGGCTTTCCTAGCCAGGAAATTGCCTGACAGCTTTAACGAAGCCAAGTTTATCACCTTCAGCATGCTGGTGTTTGGCAGTGTGTGGATCTCCTTTGTTCCAACCTACCTGAGCACCAAGGGGAAGACCATGGTGGCTGTGGAGGTCTTCTCCATCCTGGCCTCTGGGGCCAGTCTCCTTGGTTGCATCTTTCTCCCCAAATGCTACATTATTTTGCTGAGACCCCATCTCAACACCAGGGATCATCTTATATGGAAAAATAATTAAAGAAACTATCACTTTCAGAACATGCCCTGCTAGTCTAGTTCCTTGTCAATTATATCTACAGTGGCGAGAAAACGTTTGTGAACCTTAACAGTAATTATGGAAATCCCATAGTTTTACAAAAATAGCCTTCATCAATCAAAGCCAGACCTTTTCTAAATGTCTTGTGAAATGTATAAATGTATAAATGTCTGCATGTCTTGTGAAATAAAAAAATGTATAAATAAGGCATATAATGAGTACTTAAGAGTCAGGAGATGTGCAAAAGTAATTGAACCCCTGGTTGCATCAGCACAATTAAAGGGATTAATTAGAATCAGATATTTTAGTAATTAGGCAGACCTTCAGGGGCGAGTTTGGGAGGCCCTACCCTAGATGAGGATCAGAAACTTTGGGAGTTTGGTACTGACCATACGCTTGTGTGTAAACATGTCATGCCATGATCAAAAGACATCTCTGAGGACCTCAGAAAAGCATGCCACTCTCTCATTGGCTAATGTTCATGACTCAATGATCAGAAAAAGACTGAACAAGAACAGTGATCACTAAAGATCACAAAGATGATCCCCAAGACTTCTGGAACAATATTCTCTGGACAGATGAGTCAAAGGTAGAGCATTTTGGCCTCCATTAGAAACGTCACGTTTGGCAAAAAACGAACACTGAATTCAAACAGAAGAGCCTCATCCCAACTGTCAAGCAAGGAGGTGGGAATGTGATGGTTTGGGCCTGCTTTGCTGCCTCAGGAGCTGGACAGCTTGCCATCATTGACACAAGCATGAAGTCTGCAGTGTTTCAGAAGGTTGCAGAGGAGAATGTGAGACCATCTGTCCATGAGCTGAAGCGGAATCAAAAGTGGGTCATTCATGCAACAAGGCGATGATCCTAAAATACAAGCAGTTCTACAAAAGAATGGCTGTGGAAGAAGAAATTCCATGTTTTGGAATGGCCTAGTCAAACTCTGGACCAAAACCCCATCAAAATGTTGTGGCAGCACCCGAGGTGAGCTGTTCATGCAAGGAAGCCCTCAAATGTCACTGAGTTGAAGCACTTCTGTAAGGAGGAATGGGCCAGAATTCCTCAAAACCGATGTGAGAGCCTGACCAACAGTTACAGGAAACAGTTACTTGAAGTAGGGATGTACGAAATACTTACCTCCAGGTCCGGGGGAGGGTCCGCAGGGGGGGAGGTGATCCGTCCCTCCCCCCAGAATCCTACCTGGCTGGCTCTGCTCTGCAGCAGTTCTGTGGAGCTGCCAGCCGGCTCTGCAGCGCCAGCGATACAGCCGCCATTGCCGTATCGCTGGCTGAGGGGAACTCTCTCCAGACGCAAATGGCGTCGAGTATGCCATTTGCAGCTGCAAAGGTCTTAGATTAAGGTAAATGCAGCCATAAATGGCTGCATTTAGCTTAAACCTATACCTTTATGTTCCCAAATGGCGAAGTGGACGCCATTTGCATCTGCAGCCCAGCCGCCCAGCCCGCGATACAGCAATGGAAGCGGAGGTAAGTCTTCCGAACCTCCATGGACTCCGGGGGAGGGAATCTTTTGAATCCGGCCTCACAGGGGTCCGTGGAGGATTTCTCCCCCATCCCTAATGGATTTGCTTTCCCTTCCCCCCGCCCCCAATTCTTTTTGGGTAAATTTGTTTGAAAATGCACAGATCATTAGAGGTGTCCCCCAGTCAAGAAACCTGCAAAGTCTCTGAAGAATATACATGCCTGCAAATTTAGAATTACTAGAATTTATTTACACTTCACCAAGATTAGCAGCAGGGGAACATGGGTGGGAAGGTACGATTGCACTCATGTCCTGCTTGGGGGTTTCCCATGGGCAGCTGGTTGGCCTCTGTGTGAACAGAATGCTGGACTAGATGGACCTTGGTCTGATGCAGCACGGCTCTTCTTATGTTCTTAAATAGAGAGTGCCTCTGGGCATGTGCAGAATGTTTTTTCTTTCACCACTGAGCACTTACATTCTCCCCCTACCAATTCTATTCCCCTCCATGCAACCATCCCTCCGCATCCTACCATCCTCCAGCAACTCTTCATCAAAACAGATGTCTTGTTTTGTGCAACTCCTCTCTATGCACAAGACAAGCACTCATTGTATCTTCCCCCCCATTGTAGTAGCCATATTTAAGGCCAGACTGAGTGGTCTTATATTTCTGCAACGTTAGTATAGTTTAGCAAAAGATCAGCAATGAAGAAACTGCCCTTGTCAGCAAGCTGGATTGCACAACCTAGTCATGCCTTTAACATTTTGCTTACTGCAGGCTGTAACCATGTCTTAAGATAGAACATCCTGTGGCCCACTTCCTGTACTGTAAACAACTGTGCTAACTGCAAAACCACGAAGGAGGGGATGGGAGAAAGGGTCGCATGTATGTCATCATTACTATAAAAGAAATGTGTAACCATAGTTCAAGGCTTTTGGCTCTTTGGAAAAGATTCCAGCCTCAAGCCCGCGCGTTAAATAAAGAAGCTCTCATTTTCCTTCACTCCGTGGTCTCTCTGACTTTGATTTCTGCTACATAAATGGTGCTGTGACTCGGATGTGGCAGCTCTAAGCCAGACAGGTGGCACTTGCCTGCTCTTTTTTGCCGCACCAGGAGGGAGACCTCGGCGCACATTTTCCCTTCTTGGCGCCACCGACCTTTTTGTCGGGTGAACGGGAGACCGCTTGTGCCGGGATCTCCTGAACGGCTGTGAGCATCAAGGGAACCCCTGCGAGCGGAGAAAGGAACTTGAACCCTGCCTGTATCGCAGCTGAAATTGCGTTGAAACCCACATTGGAAGCCTTCAGGAGAAAGGCAAGTATATGGGAAAAGAGGGCCCCGCCTTTAGGGAGAAAGGCCACTGGGCAGAAAAAAAGAGGGCCCCGCCTTGTGAAGAAGGTCAGTGTTAGTATACGTATACGAAAAGAACCTACTCCTTGTGAGTAGAAGGGGGGCCTGATCACACCCCCAAGTGGGCGCCAGTACCCAGCACGCCAGTACTCAGTAGGAAGCTGAGGAAGCTGGGGAAGCCGTTTTCCGCTCTGGTAAAAAGTGGGAAAAGTAGGTGGCAGGGACATATGGATGTAGTGGAGAGAATGATGACTGTGTGAGTGGCTACTGCGGTTTCTGAAGCATACCGTTGACCGTCCGGGTGCCCAGGCCAGTAGCAAAGTGCGTGGTGTATAAAATCCTCTTGTGTCGGCCAGTGAGACCCCTTACTCACTGACCAATCCCTATTCCCTAATTGTGTCTGTCTTCAAATTAGGAGGGAGGTTATGGGTGGAGGGGGAAGCAAACCTTGCACCCCCTTGGGATGTATGTTAAAGAATTTTAAGAAGGGTTTCAGTGGAGATTATGGTGACCCCCCCATGACTCCACAACGGTTGCGAACCTTGTGTGAAGTAGAGTGGCCGTCTTTTGGTGTGGGATGGCCCACTGAAGGCTCTTTAGATCTTAGCTCAATTAGTCGTATATATGCCATTGTGGTAGGGGAGCCTGGGCATCCAGACCAATTTCCCTACATTGACTCATGGGATTCTGTGGTCCGCACCTCTCCCCCCTGGCTTAAGAAATGCTTAGAAACCCAGGCCAGAATTTTAGTGCTTAGAAAGGAAAAAATAGCCAATAAAATGCAACCAGTGTTAGACGCCCCAAATGAAGACTTAACAGAGCTAACGGCGTTGCCACCCGCCTATGCCCCGCTCCCACCGTGGGCCCATGTCACCGTGAGGCCGCCGCGCCAGAACACAGGAGTTCCTGAGCCTATGTCGTCTCCCCGGCCTCCCCGCAGAAACCGTATCATAGCCCCACGTTTCGATTTAGAACTGTCACCATCGGCTTCAAGCCTAGCAGGCAATAATTCGCCGCTTTCAACTACTGCCCCCAACTCCCCCATGATGCCTGTAGAGACGTCTATTTCTGTAGGGTCTGAAGGTTCTCTTTTATCGCCTCAAACAGCGTTAAGTAAGGAAACTGAAGAACTGGAAAGTTTAAGGAATTGGGCTGCAGATTTAGTAAAATCAGCAAATGCCCTTAAGAAAAGATGTTTGTTCCGACAAAGTGACGAAGAGAGCTCACCTACTGTTCGTCAGTCGGAAAACGAGGCTCAACGTTTATTTCCCCTGAGGCAAGTAACCCAGATGGTGCATAACCCGGACCCAGAGGCAGAGGCGCATTATATTCCAGTTCAAGCTTATACCTATGCGCCTTTTACAACCTCAGACTTATTAAATTGGAAAACCCACTATGCCTCCTATACTACAAAACCTCATGAGTTAGTAGAGCTATGCTCTAATATTATGGCCTCGCATATGCCCAATTGGCAAGATTGCCAACAGCTACTATTGACATTATTCACCACAGAAGAAAGGCGACGAATCCATCAACAGGTAGAGCGTATTGCCTTGGAAAGGGCTCCTGAAAACCATGTAAACCCCCAAGGATGGATGAGAAAAAGAGTGCCCTTAGAGAATCCCCATTGGGATCCAAATACCCCCGCGGGATTAGAGCGTCTTACCCAGTATCAAACCCTGCTGTTGCGGGCTATGAGGGCAGGTATAAAGAAGTCTATAAATATGACTAAAGTCTCCGAAGTGCTGCAAGGCGCAACCGAAGCCCCTGGAGAGTATTTAGAACGCCTCTTAGATGCATACCGCCAGTATACCCCCCTCGACCCCGAAGCCCCAGATAACCTGAAGGTAGTCAACATGGCTTTCGTAGCCCAAAGTTACAAAGACATCCGGAAAAAGCTTCAAAAGTTGACTGGGTTTGCAGGAAAAAATTTGACAGAACTTTTAGAAGTTGCTCAGAAAGTGTATGTGAATCGAGATCAAGAAGAAAAGAAAGAGAAAGAGAAGAGAATGGTTAAAAAGGCAGAACTACTAGCTGCAGCACTAGTAGGGCCACAAATTAAAGAAAGAGGCAGAGGAAGAGGCAGAGGGCAAAGAGGACATGGAAGAGGAAGAAGAGAACTTTTGAGGAGAAATCAGTGTGCACAGTGTAGAAAAGATGGACATTGGTGGCGTGAGTGTCAAGGTAGACCATCAATGTACCAAGAAGAGAATCAAGGAGAATACCAAGGGCGAGCAGGGGGGCAGCCAAGCTGGCAACCTAATAATTGGCAGAGGCAAGGAGAGTCCATAGAGAGATATGAGATGAATCCTTTCACGGGGATGGCCGCGACAGAAAGTCTCGAATAGGACAGACCGGGCCCCCTTCATCTTGGCCCCGGGGAGCCCTTGGTCACCGCCACTGTTGGGGGCCGAAATATTAATTTTATGATAGACACCAGAGCGGCCTCCTCTGTAATAACCTACCCAGTGGCACCCCTCACCCATCAAAAGGTACGAGTAGTAGGGGCGACTGGAGTAGTAGAGGAAAGGCATTTGTTACAACAAAAGACTTGTCAGCTTGGGAGCCATATAGTAAAGCATCAGTTTTTATATCTGCCCAAGTGTCCAATGCCATTATTAGGACGAGATTTGTTATCAAAATTAAGGGCCCAAATATCCTTTGAAGAAGACGGAACAGCGGCTGTAGCCTTTCGGCAGCCTCAGAAGGGCAAGCTTTTGACACTCACTTATCCGCAAGAGGAAGAGTGGAGACTACATTGGACCATGCCAATTCTTGATAAAGAGCCATGGCAAGCCTTTCAGGTGCCTGGAGTATGGGCGGAAGATAACCCTCCAGGAATGGCCAGATGTGTGCCTCCAGTTGTAGTTGAGTTAAAACCAGGAGCAATACCACTACATGTGCGACAGTATCCACTGCCACGCCAAGCGATACTAGGAATACAGAAGCACCTAGATCGTCTACTAAAATATGGGATACTCCGAGAATGTCAGTCACCGTGGAATACACCCCTCCTGCCAGTGAAGAAGCCCGGCACTAAAGAATACCGTCCAGTGCAAGACCTGAAGATGGTCAACCAAGCAACCGTGACAATACATCCAGTCGTCCCAAATCCCTATGTTTTGCTAAGATTAATTCCATCCGAAGCTACTCATTTTACTATTTTAGACCTGAAAGATGCTTTCTTCTGCATCCGACTGGCCCCCACAAGTCAAGCTATCTTTGCATTTCAGTGGGAAGATCAACTGACAGGGAGAAAAACCCAATTAACTTGGTGTCGTTTACCACAAGGTTTTAAAAACTCCCCTACGCTGTTTGGGACTGCCCTAAGTCAAGACCTTCAAAATTTCCATTTGGAACCGGGAAAAAGAGTTCTGTTGCAGTACGTAGATGATTTGCTTCTTGCAGCATCATCAGAACTTGAGTGTTGGCAAGGGACACGAGAACTGTTATACCTTCTGTGGGAACGCGGATACAAAGTGTCCCGGAAAAAGGCGCAGCTATATAAAACCCAGGTGCGGTATCTAGGGTTTATAGTGTCTCAATATCAGCGAGAATTGGGCCCCGAACGAAAAGAGACTGTGTGTGCCTTGCCTGAGCCGGCCGCTAGAAAACAAGTGCAAGAGTTTCTGGGGGCCGCTAGATTCTGTAGAATTTGGATTCCTAACTTCGCTGTCATGTGCAAGCCTTTGTATGAAGCTACTACGGGCCCCGAGACGGCACTGTTTCAGTGAAAAGAGTCCCAGAAAAAAGCTTTCAAAAATATTAAAACAGCACTACTCCAAGCGCCAGCTCTAGGACTGCCTGATGTGACTAAGCCTTTTCTACTGTATGTGCACGAGCGAGACAATGTAGCTGTAGGAGTACTAACACAGCAGCTAGGCTCCTGGCAGCGACCTGTTGCATATTTATCTAAGCAATTAGACCCGGTCGCAAAAGGCTGGCCAGCATGTTTAAAGGCCATTGCAGCAACAGCCCTCTTAGTCCAAGAAGCAAATAAGTTATCAATGGGACAAGAATTAACTGTTCGAGTTCCACATGCAGTACTCACCCTGATGGAATACAAGGGGAATTATTGGTTCACCAATGAGCGCATGACCAAATACCAAGCCATGCTCTGTAAGAACCCGCGTATCAAGTTAGAAGTGTCATCCAACTTAAATCCAGCTACGTTACTACCAATAGCGCCAGGAAGTCAGCCCGAACACGACTGTATCAAAACTATAGATGAAGTTTACTCCAGCCTTCCAGACTTGCGTGATAGTCCTTGGCCACACCCAGATGTCACTTATTTTACTGATGGAAGCAGTTTTGTCCAAAATGGAAAAAGATATGCCGGCTATGCAATAGTAACAAACGACAAAGTCATTGAGGCCAATCCCTTGCCTGTAGAAACCTCAGCCCAAAGAGCAGAATTAATTGCTCTTATTCGAGCTCTAACATTAGCCGCTAGACTTACCGTCAATATTTACACAGACTCCAAGTATGCCTTCACTACCCTCCACGCCCATGGAGCATTGTATCGTGAAAAAGGATTAATAAATTCAGTTGGCCAAGGTCTCAAGAATGTTGCAGAAATATCTGCTTTATTAGATGATGTATGGCACCCTAAACAAGTGGCGGTAATGCATTGCCGCGGACATCAAAAAGGGACCGTTGATGTAGCAAAAGGAAATAGATGGGCGGATCAAGTAGCAAAACAAGCTGCCCTTCAAAAGGGACAAAATATAGAAAGAGAAGAAGTAACGGTCATAGCAACTCCGCTGTTCCAAGTCAACTTGGCAGATATGTGTCCAGCATATACTCCAAAAGAAGATCAGATGGCTGTTAATTCCCTCCAAGCTAAAAAAACAGCCAAAAAGTGGTGGGAGTTGCCAGATGGACAAATCTATGTACCTCATCGGCTCGCTTGGAGTATTGTACAAATGGCACACAAAGCTACCCATCTAGGAAAAAGTGCCCTGGCAGCATTGCTACAGAAGCAAGTTTACATCAATGGCATGCACGGCCTTGCCAATTCAGCGTCTGCGCGGTGTGTAGAATGTTCCAAAAATAATCCAAGACAAGGAAAAGGGCCTCCACCAGGAATTCAGCAATATGGTTCTCTCCCTTTTGAAGCCCTAGTGGTCGATTTCACCGACATGCCCAAGGCAGGACACTATCGCCACTTATTAGTTTTTGTATGTACTTATACCAAATGGGTAGAAGCCTATCCCACCCGGACTGAAAAAGCTAGAGAAGTTATAAGGGCCTTAATGAGGGACATTATCCCCAGACATGGCCTACCTCTATTCATTAGATCTGATAATGGTCCTGCTTTTATTGACAAAGTATTACAAGAAATTAACTCGTTACTTGGCATTCAATGGAAACTCCATTGTGCTTACCGTCCGCAAAGTTCTGGACAGGTAGAGAGGATGAATCGAACCCTCAAGACCCACTTAGCCAAGTTATGTCAAGAAACCAGGAGAAAATGGACAGAAATGTTGCCCTTAGCTCTGTTCAGAATTCACTGTACTCCTCACAAAATTACTGGTTTGTCCCCTTTTGAGTTAATGTACGGCAGGCCTCCTCAAATATTAGTTGGGTTAAGAGGAGACCTACAAGAATTAGCAAATGTCAGTCTAAGGCAGGAAATTCAAGCACTGGGCAAAGTTCTCCAAGCTCAACGCCGGTTTGTCTTGGAGAACCGACCCCCAATTCCCATTACAGAAATTCATCCCTTCCAACCAGGAGACGAGGTGTGGATCAAAGAATGGAGAGATGACCCTCTGATTCCCAAATGGAAAGGACCAAATACTGTTATACTTTCCACCCCTACAGCTGTAAAAGTAGCTAGAATTAAGCCCTGGATACACTGGACGGGAGTCAAGAGGGCAAGGGAGGGGGAATGGACTATAAACAGGAATCCTGAAAATCCTTTAAAAATCACTTTGAGAAAACAGTAAGAAGATTCAGACTAGACCCTACTGTGGACACACCGGGAGACTGTCCACCCTGCATACGGTCAGATCTGCAACTGGAAAATTGAAAAAGGGGACTAGATCTTACTGCAGCTAACCAGGAAATTAGCTGTCCTGCATACGGTCAGATCCCAAAAAGATCAAGTATGTGTGCTGCTAAGCTAGTAATATTAGTAGTAGTAAATTATGTTTCTCTAACAGCATGTAGAAAAGGGGGACCTGGTGTAGGTAAAAAAGAGGTTCTAGAAGGTGATGTCCCAAATTTCTTGCCTGATATAAAAGAGAAAAAGAAATTCCCACAAGGCAGTGTCTTTAAAGAAGAAGGTCTGCCCCAAAAGTTAGCTGAAAACTATTGGCTACACTTAGCTAACATCACTGGAATCACCCACTTCTGCCTCCCAAAGAACCTACCCACCAGTAAGCTCATTAGCACATGTCTAATACCTGTCTGTAGACAACCTGATAAAATAGAAATTAGGGGTTATACTACAGATTTGTCTTATTCTCATAATCCTTCATGGGGTACTGTCTCAAAAACTCTACCCCCTGCAGAGTTCTATTTAGACACCCCTATTGTCGCCGCTACAAATGCTACGTGTGCACAAATGATTAATTATAAAAAAAGATGTAAAATTGTCCCTGGTCCATCCATAAATTGCAAAAAAGTTCAGGATATTCCCTTTAATTTTGCACATGTACTTTTACCTGATGGATGGTTTTGGACCTGTGGTTCCCGTACGTGGTCATTTATTCCAGCCAACTTGTCCGACAGCCAACCATGTTGCCTCAGTCGCCTAGCCCCTTTTCTTCCCCCGTGGCCGATAAAGAAAGCCCATCACCGACAACGTCAAGCTTTAAAGCTGACTAAAGATTGTAATAGCCATTTGCGACTTTACTCCGATTCAGAAAAGCTGGCATTAGCAGTATCATTAGTTGGGATAGGAGGGCTAGCCCTAGAAAATGGTCTAGAGGTTAACCGGTTAGCCTGTGCCATGGCAAAAAGTATAAACGCCATCTCACAAGCTCTGTCCTTGCTCAATAAAGAATTCCATGACCTAAGAGGTGCCGTGCTAGAAAACAGGGCTGGTATAAATTACCTCTACCTCCTTCATCATTTAGGTTGTGAAACCCACCAGAACCTCTGTTGTTTCAATTTATCTGACAATAGCAATGCTATAGATAAACAAATCAACAGACTGCACCAAATTGTGGCCGATATCACAATAGGGAGAAATGATTGGCTAGACTGGCTGCCCTCTTGGATTCCAAATCTTAATTGGCTCAAGGCGGCATTTGTTCTAATTCTGCCTGTAGTGTTAATGGAAATACTGTTATGTCTCTGTATCCCCTGGTTTATACGTTGCCTGAAAAATATGCTGAATGCCTTAACCTCAAAGACTGCCGCCCGCTATACGCTGTTAGCACTGCAAGATATAAAATAACCTAAGTTGCTGAGAAATGCTATAATTGTAAAGAAAATTATGCATTTAAGGGGGGAATGTAGTAGCCATATTTAAGGCCAGACTGAGTGGTCTTATATTTCTGCAACGTTAGTATAGTTTAGCAAAAGATCAGCAATGAAGAAACTGCCCTTGTCAGCAAGCTGGATTGCACAACCTAGTCATGCCTTTAACATTTTGCTTACTGCAGGCTGTAACCATGTCTTAAGATAGAACATCCTGTGGCCCACTTCCTGTACTGTAAACAACTGTGCTAACTGCAAAACCACGAAAGAGGGGACGGGAGAAAGGGTCGCATGTATGTCATCATTACTATAAAAGAAATGTGTAACCATAGTTCAAGGCTTTTGGCTCTTTGGAAAAGATTCCAGCCTCAAGCCAGCGCGTTAAATAAAGAAGCTCTCATTTTCCTTCACTCCGTGGTCTCTCTGACTTTGATTTCTGCTACAAACTTCATTTGTGCCAAGACTTCACCAGGATTCAGCCAATGAGTCTGTTCTCAAAACTAGGGCTAACTAAGTTATGGAGAAACTCTGAGCATGCACTAAATGCCTTGCCCTCACCACTGAAGCTAGAGTTCATGCAAAATGAAGAAAACACAAATGACAAAACATGCATAGGCTGAGCTGAAAGAGTAGTCAATTCATTAGACAGAATTGAGTAGGCACTGCATTAAGCCTGCAGTACCATGCTCACAACTCAGGACTTATTTCTGACTAAACATGCAGAAGATCAGGCTGCAAACCTCCCTGCAAAAGTAACTTGTGCTGGAATCCTATGCACACTTCCCTGAGGGTAAGCCTCATTAAACATAAAGGGGCTTACTCCTGAGTAGGCATACATATGATTGCATAAATGAGCAGCATTTGTCTCCCCTCCACTTAAAAAACAAAGCAAAACCTATTTTTATGAAAGCTTTCTGTTCATAGGAGTATAGGAAGCTGCCTTGTACTGAGTCAGACTAGTGATGTACGAAAGGGACTTACCTGGTCCCGCAGCTTGCTTCGTGGTGGGGGGGAGGCGCTTTGCTTCTCCCCCCGAAATTCAGGCCGGGGGGGAGGCGCCCCGCCTCGCCTGGCCGCGAAATACAAAGTGAAAAAAAAACAAAAAAACCCCCCAATGATAGGCTACGTAATGATTTACGCAGCCTATCACGGCTAGATTTCCAAAGTCAGCCGTGATAGGCTACGTAAATCGTTACGTAGGCTATCACGGGTGACACTGAAAACAAAAAAAAGCGCGTACGCAAATGGCGGCGCCCATGCGTGCCGCCATTTGCGTTCCTTATTTGGTCCCGGTAGTCTACGTAACGATTTACGTAGCCTATCATGGCTGACTTTGGAAATCTAGCCGTGATAGGCTACGTTAATCGTTACGTAGCCTATCACGGGGTTTGGGGTTTTTTTTACTTTACTTTGTAATGGCGGCGGCGGCAGCTGGTCAGAAGGCAGGCTGCCGCCCCCGCCCCTGACAAAACGCCGCCGAAACGCTGCCGGGACCCGCCGCCGGGAGGGACATTCGCAGGAGGTAAGTCCCATCCCGGGGGGGGGCGGGGGGCGGAGAATTTCACCGCCAATTTCGGGGGCCGAATGCGTTGGCTTTCGGCCTCCCCAAGATTCGGGGAGAAATTCTCTGACATCCCTAAGTCAGACCCAGGGTCCATCCAGCCCAGGACTGTTGACACTGACTGGAAGCAGCGGCTCTCCAGGGTTTCAGGCAGGAGTCTTTCGTAGCCCTGCCTGGAGCTGCCAGGGATTGAACCTGGGACCTTCTGCATGCCATGCAGCTGCTCTGCCACTGAGCCGCAGCCCTTCTTGTCGCTGGATAATGGCAGCTGACAAACAAAACAGGCCCAGTTTTGTTTTTCTGCAACCACGTGATCCCACTTTTCTCAAAGGCTTGAGCGAGAAGGAAGAAAACCAACCCTCTTGTCTGTTTGTATAATGTCAAATACAGTTCAGAACGTCTCTTGCCCACAGAAGAGAATTCTCTTTAAGAATTCCCCAAGATATGCTCTGGGTGGAATAAAGAAGAGAAAGGAAGAACAGGATAGGGGAGGGAAGAAGAGAAGAAGAATGGTGATTGGAAATGCGGGGACGGGGGGTAGAGAGAATTCCCTAAGCCAAGTGGCTCCTTTCAGAGAGGGAATACTTCAGAGAAATTTAGGAGGCTATATGGAGGGTTTGTGAGGATTGCACGAACTTATATTAACTTTAGGAGGTGAGGTGGCTGAGGGGTTTTCTAGTTTTTTATAAACTGTAGAACCTATTTAAAAGCCTCCGCAGTTCCTCAGTCATGACGCTGCATAGCCCTAACCCTCTGCTTGGAATAATTTGAGTCCTCCAGCTATT
This sequence comes from Heloderma suspectum, assembly GCF_057233095.1. Classification (NCBI taxonomy): domain Eukaryota; kingdom Metazoa; phylum Chordata; class Lepidosauria; order Squamata; family Helodermatidae; genus Heloderma; species Heloderma suspectum. The sequence continues at coordinate 361,568,840 of NC_139459.1, read as the reverse complement.
TCGGAGAAATTAAAGTGGAGGGGGGAGAAAGAAGTTTGCGGAGGCTGATTGGATCCTTTGCTGTACTGAAGCTACTAAACTTCTGCAGAAGCCAAAGGTTCCACTTTGGGGCAGTAATATCAGACGGTATGTGAAATACCACTATTTCACATGCAGTTCTTCCTGCCCTTCCCTCTCAGTCATCAAAATTCGTGGCAAGCAAGCTCCCAACAGTGGGCATGTAAGAGCAGAAAAGTAGGTGGAGAGAGAAAAAGCAATGAGCAGTCTGTGCAAGGAAAGGTGACCATCTCCCCTCTAGTTCCAAAGGCTGGTGCATTCACACTGGAGTCCCTGTTGGTCTACCAAGGGCGCGAGCCCTAAGGCCTCCGAGTGACAGCAAGGCTACCGAGCTCAGAGGGGAGAGGCAGGCTTGTATTAAGTAGGGCTGTGCACTGCTTCGGATCTGGATCTGAATTCTGAACCAAAGCAGGGTGATGTGGACCAAACTGGTCCTGATCCAAAGCACATCAGTCCACATCAGTCTGAAGCAGGTCGGATTGGTCCAAATCACTTCAGGTTGCTTCAGATGATTCTTAAGCCCAGACAGCCTGTCTGGGAAATGTGACCTTTTCCTTACGGTTAGGGAGGGGGAGAGGAGGAGTTGGGAGCGGGGAACTGAGCCTTGGAAAGCGTCATCTAGCTGCCAGTAGGGCCAGACTTTTAACCCCGCAATCTCCAGTCACAGTGGGGTGACGGCGAGTGGAGTGCAATCACTACCTCTATAAGGAAATGCTTCAGTGTTTGGGCTATTTAATGTTGAAGAAAGGCAAATAAAGGGGAGGTTTATACAATTATATGGAGCAGTGAAAGTGGAGCAGTGCAATAAATTAGCTGAGTTCAGTGTAGGGATGGCGGAGAATTCCGCCACGGACTCCAATGAGAATCCGGCCCCCCGGAGTCCGTGGCGGAACGGACTGCTCCCCCGCCACCCCGCGAAGCCCAGTCAGGAGTGACCCACCTGGCGCTGTCCGTCCGCTGCCGTCCGTCCCATCCATCCCGTCCGTTGCCGCCTGTCTGCGGACGCAAATGGCGTCAAGCATAGCAGACGCCATTTGCGCCTCTGCCTTTGGCCATGATAGGCTACGTAAATCTTTACGTAGCCTATCACAGCAAAGAGCAGGGACACAAATGGCATTCGCTACACCATTTGTGTCCCTGCTCTTTGCCGTGATAGGCTACGTAAAGATTTACGTAGCCTATCATGGCCAAAGGCAGGGACGCAAATGGCATCCGCTATGCCGGACACCACTTGCGTCCGCAGACCAGCAGCGGCCGGAGCCGGCCAGCAGCTCTGCGGACTCCCCACGGAGCAGAGCTGACTGGGTAGGATTCCAGGGGGAGGACCAGATCGCCTCCCCCCACCTGTGGACCCCCCCCCCACAGACCCCAGGCAAGGGTATCCGTACATCCCTAGTTCAGTGAGACTTTTCCCCAGGTAATGTGTACTGCAGCCAGAGTGATCTTTCACTTTGTTTCTTCCCTTGAGGAGGACCTCAGGTCATCCCGTGAAGATGCCCTTCAAACAAACCGCTTCCAGAGATTAGGGATAGTGACCTCCTAAGGGGCGTTTTAAAAACCTTCTGATTAGGACCTCTAATTCCCTGTGTGGCTTGACAGTTTTTACCTTTTGTTTTAGTTAGGGATGATGGAGAATTCTGCCATGGATTTCAGTGAGGCCGAATGCACCCCCCAAAACCCGTGACGGAACGGCCTCCCACCCCCCACCCCCCTGCGGAATCCCCCCCGGGATGAAGCTTACCTGGGGCGGATGTTCCAGCGGTGGCTCTGGAGGCGACTACGGTGGCAGCAGCAGCGGCGGCAGCTGGTCTCTCGGCCGGCTGCTGCGGACTCAAAAGGCGGCCGCCATAGCAGCCGCCATTTGTGTCTTGCCAGGCTGCCGTGATAGGTTACATAAGTATTTACATAGCCCATCACAGCAAAGGAAGCCATGCAAATGGCAGACACCATGCCATTTGCATAGCTGCCTTTGCCGTGATAGGCTATGTAAATACTTAACTATCACGGCAAGCTAAAAAAAAAACCTGCGTATGCAAATGTTGGCAGCTACGGCGGCTGCCATTTGCATTCCCTTTTTTTCACCATTTTAGCCTACGTAAATATTTACATAAGCTATTACAGTGAAAAAAAGGGGAACGAATATAGTGTAGTGGGCGCTAATTGCATTCCCCTTTTTTTCGCCGTGATAGCTTACGTCAATATTTACGTAGGCTAAAACAGCGGTGGGGAAAAGGAATGCAAATAGTGCCCACTACGCTATTTGCATTCCCCTTTTTTTTGCCGTAATACCTTACATAAATATTTATGTAGGCTAAAACAGCGAAAAAAATGGAACGCAAATGGCGGCCGCTGTACGCCATTTGCATACGCATTTTTTTTTTTCCGGAAGGCTGCCCAGTGGCTGGATGTCCGGCTTCGGGCGGCCCCGCCTGCTAGCTCTGCAGAATCTCCACGGAGCACAGCCAGCTGGATTAGGATTTCAAGGGGAGGCACGGAGCACCTCCCCCCCCCGTCGAGGATTCCGGGGGGAGGGACGGAGTGCTTCCCCCCACCACCACGAAGCAGATCCACGAAACAGTAAGTGACTTTCGTACATCCCTACTATGAAATGGACCAGCCAGCGTGAGAATGCTTTCCAGAATGTCAGAGACTTGTTGAGTTCAAATTTTGTGCTTGTACATTATGATGGAGAGAAGCTACTAATCCGTACTACTGATGCTTCTTCTTACGGGGTTGGTGCTGGGCCAAGCCACAAATTTCCAGATGCTACAGAAGCACCAATTGCTTATTTTTCAAGGACTATGTCATCCACGGAAAGAAACGTTGCAAAAAAATTGACACAGAAGCCCTGGCTGTTACTGCAGGAGTCAAAACATTCCACAACTGTCTCTATGGCCGTGCTTTTAAAATACGCACGGACCACGAGCCTCTTCTAGGAATCTTCTTTCCTGGTAAGCCTACTCCCTGCATACTATCACCTTGCTTGCAGCACTGGACCATTCTGCTCCATGCTTATGATTATACACTTGTCTGCAAACCAGGAAAGGCAAGAGCTAATGCCGACAGATTGAGTCGGGGGCCACTTCAAATTCCAGATTTTGCTGTACCTCCTCCACTGGAAGTCTTGATGCTCAAAGCCCTTCCTGACCCACCTCTTCAGGCAGATCACATTGCTAGGCTGACTGCTCAAGATCCTGTACTGGCTCCTGTTTTAAATTCGGTATGGAGGGTATGGCCAGATGAGGAACTGCCAGAGGAATTTAAGCCCTTCATATGCCATCAGCATGCGATGTCTGCCCATAAGGGTTGTCTGCTATGGGGAAACTGTGCTGTTACTGCAGTTAAAGGTCATCAAACCATCTTGACTTCCCTGCATGCAGCTCATCCAGGGATCATTTGTATGAAAGCATTGGCCAGAAGAAATGTCTGGTGGCCAGGTATTGACTCAGATATGGAAAACACTGTAAATGAGTACAATACTTGTCAAGCTACTAGTACAATCTACCAAGGGCACCTATCTCTCCATGGGAAGTGACCAAGAATCCCTGGTCAAGAATCCATATTGATTTTTGCAGGACCATTTCAAGGAAAGCACTTCTTGGTTGGGGTAGATTCTTACTCAAAGTGGCTTGAAGTAGTCTTAGAACCATCACATACATCCTCTGCAACCATCACAGCACTGTGCCACTTATTTGCAAGCCACGGGTTGCCTGATACTATGGTCTCTGACAATAGGACAGCTGTTACATCTGCTGAATGTAAAACATTTGTGGACAAGAACCTTATTTGGGCTGTCCCCATTGCACCTCGTCATCCCCGAGCAGATGGCCAAGCTGAATGGGTGCTACAGACAAAAAAGATGCCCTAAAGCGGGTTGTGGGAGGATACTGGCCAACACGCCTTGCCAGGTTTCTCGTTGCTCAACATGTCACTCCTTGTGCAACAACAGGGGTCAGTCCTGCAGAGTTACTTATAGGCGGCATCTAAAATCTTGCCTTCACTGTCTCCACCCAGATTTAGCTGAAGACTTACAAAGAAAAGGGGAGCAAGCTCTGCATGCTGCCTTCTCAGCTCCTACTCTCCGTTCGTTTTCCCCACAAGATCAGGTCTTTGCTCGGAATTATGGTGCTGGACTGAGATGGGTTCCTTCCTCTATCAGTGAGGTCGCTGGACCTGTATCATGCGAGGTCCAGTGTGCAGGTGGGTCAGTGTGGCATCGCCATGTTGACCAGCTGAGAAGGCATTCTCGCCAGAGTGGGTTGTCTTCAGCAGAGGTAGCTGCTGAAGATCTATCTGGGACTGGTTTCTCTCACCGCTGGTTGAAGTGCCAGAACCACTAAGTGGTGGGAGCAATACTCCTTCCTTACCCACGGCAGTTACTGAAAGAAAGTCATCTGAGCAATCTACACCTACTAGTCAAGTGCAGAGACCATGCCGTGAAAGCGCACCTCCTCGCTGGTTAATATACAGACTATGATAGCGAAGGGAGGAGGAACGTTACGTATCGGGGGGAAGGGGTACTGTGGGTTAGTTATTGTTTTTGAACCTTGGCTGCTCCTGTAGAGCTGGGAGTAGCAGCAGTGGGTGGAGAGTCTGCGAAGTTCTGACTTCTGAGGGTGCTGAATAAAGAACAGTTGTGTCTGAGGGCTGCTGATCCTTGCAGTCATTCCTACCACCTGTACAGCATTAAGCTTGTACACAGAACTTACATACGGTGGAACTCCAACTATCACTGAACTCTGCCACATCCAGCTCCTCCTCCCTCTCCCCAGCCAGCAATCTGGGTGAAAACAAAACTTTGGAAAAAGCCCAGACTCCATCTTGGTGCTCAGCCTCACACAGGACCAAGGTCAGGACATGACCACTCAACGGGATGCTGCCTCCAGTATCAGGGGCAGTAGGCCTCTGTACACCAGTTGCTGGGGAACATGGGTGGGAGGGTGCTGTTGCACTCATGTCCCGCTTGTGGGTTTCCCGTGGACAGCTGGTTGGCCACTGTGTGAACAGAAGGCTGGACTAGATGGACCATTGGTCTGATCCAGCAGGGCTCTTCGTATGTTCTTAAATCTCTGAGCCCTTCTGCCTCACAGGGAAGCCAAGAGTGGCACAAATTTTCCCCTCCTCCCTCTGCTGTGGAAAGAGAGCTCAGTGTTCTGGGGCCGTGTTTATTTTGCTACCCTGGAATTGTGAAAATGACAGTAATTCTTGAGGAATCCCCCATGGATTTCCATCCAGCAAGTCAATAACCAAGACATCCTGGAGACAACGTGCTTAATATAAAGACACTCTGAGGCCTTCCATGTGCGGCTGGGGTGGTGTCTGATCACTTGGGGGCTGATCATTTCTTGCTAAGATTTAATTCCACTGCTGGGGACTGTAAACTCAGCTGTCAGGTTGTCTTTGTCACTGACCCAGGAAAGAAGGTGTCTGTGCCACTGATGACTCGGCTGCTGGAGGTGCTGCTGTTTTGGCTCCTGCCTCAGGCCACCCAGAGGATACTGGCCACCACCTGCCTCTTGACCAGGACGAAGGAACTGCAAGACTATCACAGCCTGGGAGACCTCCTTGTCGGTGGGAATTTACCTCTTGGCTGTTATTCTTATACAGAGTTACCTGACTTCCATAGTTCAGCCCCACCATACATCAGCACTCTTCCCTTGTAAGTTTCCACAAGAGGGAGGTGGGATAGAGGTTTGCCAGCTTTGCTTTTGGATTAGTGGGGTTCTTCCAGGGTTATCATGATTTGGCTTCAACCCATAAGGAGAGTCAGAGACTTGAGGGTTCTTCACTGGCTTCCTAGGAACACAAGAAGTTGCCTCATAGTGAGTCACCCCTGGGTCCATCTAGCCCAGTACTGTCGACACTGACTGGCAGCAGCAGCTCTCAAGGGTTTCAGGCAGGAGTGTTTCCTGGCCTACCTGGGGGAGCCGGGGATCGAACCTGGGACCTACTGCAAACAAAGCATGCCCCCTGCCACACTGAGCTGCAGCCCCATTCCGTGCAAGAGGAGAATTCCCCGTTGCCCCTCTGGAACAATCAGTGGTGCTGTGGCAAGGTCACAGAAACCCTGGGAACTATGATTTCCAGGGAGCGAAGGAGCCAAGCCCTGCTGCTGCAAGGCAAGACATGTGGAAAGTGGTGTGTGTGTGGGCGTGCATGGCAGAGAATGCGAACTTGGAGGCTGGGATTTGGAGCCTCAACTGGCAGATTGGGGGGAACGTTTGGACCTTCGTCCACCCCCAGTGAAGTGACTGCAGATTGGCCTGCTTGCAACTGAGTTTAGAATAAATTATTTTCAGATTTTGAGCTTGCTTCACAAAGCCCTGCTCTGAACTGAGCTGGGGTGGGGTGGGAGTGACCTGTGGAGAGTTTGCTATTATATATCCACATCCCTGCTCACTAAGAGGACAACTCACCTCCCTCTGGGCTCTTGAGTGCAAGGAGGGTAGGCAGAAAAAAGCTGAAATGTGGTTTCACGTTAAGAATTGGAAAACAACTAAGAAATGCCCCCCTCTGAGCCGATTTCATTGAAGGAAAGGTAGGTCTGGATCTACTGGTAGATCTCTGGGTGATCAGTGAATCAGAAAGCATTGCGGACTCCCAGTTGTGTAACAGCAGCAACAAAGGACTCCCTTCTGCCCTAAATTACGCTGCCGAAATGACGGAAACTTCAGGGTAGCCAGGAGTGGGGTCTTGTGTCCAAGGACTGTGAGCTCCCGTTAATTCTGGCACTGAAAAGAAACTCTTGGGCTCAGAAAAGTTGCAATCTAAGTGGCTCTGGTAGCGGGACTTTGAGGTGCTAGTAGAAAAATGAAGGAGATCTTGCAAGGTCGAAGTCTTCCCACTCCTGACCTAAACGAGTGGTTCCCAGCCTTGCATTCTCAGCTATTAGAGCTCTATCTTCCATGGCTGGGGACAATGGGAGTTATAGTGCAACAGCATCTGGGGACCTGAGACTGAGAAACACAAAGCATCCCCGTGGCTGGGCGCTTCGGGCGTTTTGCAGGGTGCATAAGACATTCTGTAGCATGCAATAATTGCGTGGTTTTTCTAGCCCCAGAAATAAGGCCTCTGATCATCAAAGGCAGAAATAATCAACAGTTACTCAGTAGTATATTTATTGCAAGGAATAGGCTATTTCAAAAATCTTCAAACATACTGAAATGTATGTCGCACTCAACACTGGCAGATTTTTGAACGGACTGAGCGACCTTGGGGGTTGCCTTCGAGGAAGTCAGACCTTTGTTCCCTCTCATTCAGTCTCACCTGCACTGAGTGGCAGCGGCTTTCCTTCCCCCTACCTAGAAATGCTTCTGGGGATTGACCCTGGGGGCTTCCATGTGCAAAGCAGGTGCTCCTTGGGACCTTTCTAAGATTTCAGTTCTCATGGCTTCCGAATAAAGTCAGAAAGGAAGCGACCTCATCCTGGGTCAGCCCATAGATCTTCTCTAGCTCAGTACATAGCAGTTGCTCTCCAGGGTGTGATGCCGGGGGTCTCTCCCATGGTGGCCTGTATAAGCCAGGCATGGATCCTGGGACCAGCTGCATTTGATTGATGTGCTGTATCACTGAACTACATTCCTTCCTCTAAAGAGTAAACAAGTTTCCGGTCCTCATGGTTCTCAATGAAGGACCGATGCAGGTAGGAAGGTGTTCTATACCATCTCAGGGCTTTGGCACATTTGGATCAATCTTGCCTGCACTGACTAACAGCTGCTCTCTAGGGTTGCAGAGAGGGCTCTTTCTCAGTCCTGCTGGGGGATTCCGGGGACTAAAGCTGCCTTGACCACTGAGCTATGGTCCTTCTCCACAGTAGTTCTGAATCACATGTGTAAAATCTTACTTCACTACAGACAGTTACTGGAGATGTAGTGATGGATCCTGTGTTAACTTTGCTTCTAAAAGGATCAGACAAATCCTTGGAGGACAGGCCTACTGGCAGCTCAGAAACAGGATAGCTAAATAGAGATTCCACTGTTGGTGGCAGTCTACCACTGATCATTCAGGAGTTGCTGAGAGGGTGGGAGAAGAAGAAATTACAGCTGCTATGTTCATATCCATCTTGTGGGGCACCCAGGAAGCATCTAAGTTGACCACAGTTGGAAAACGTATGATGAATTAGAGGGAACCACCTTGGTCTGATACAACAGAGCTCATCTGATGTTCTTCTTACCATGTTCTTCAACAAATTCATGGAGAAGGCAGGTTGAACTGAGAACAATTCGCTATTGTTAATCCTGATTGAGCTGCACAATGGGAAGGACCCTGTCAAATTGTTTATATATATATTCGTACTGCACTTTGGTTTTATGTGTAAGCCACCTTGGAAACATCTGCATCCTGAAAGGTGGAACATCAATAATGAAAACATGTAGTGTATATATATATATATATATATATATATATATATGCTGAATTAGAACTCTGATCCAGCAGGGCTTTTCGGGTGGTCCTATGAAATGCATCCAGCAATAATTGGTGTCTCTCTGAGTCAAAAGAACAAGTTGAATTTGTCTGTGAAGCCTTCGTGTCGATGTCTGCGGTCTAGATGTTTTGTGTCTGTACAAACGGGTTAAACCAGATGGACATTTTAACCCTCCACTTCTCGGCAGTTCTGTTGGGATCCTCACCCACTTCCCAATATCACTCTCATCACTGCAGGATGACATTAAAGTACTACCCCCAACTCCTGGCCTTGGCATTCACCATCAAACAGCTCAACAAGGATCCTGTTCTCCTACCCAACTGTACTCTTGGCTTCCGCATCTGTGACCACAGCAACATTGCAAGATGGATCTACTTGAACAGTCTGTCTCTCCTCTCCACACGGGGCCAAATGTTTCCGAATTATAAATGTCACAAGCATGATCAACTGCTCTCTGTTATTGGGGGTCTGGACTCCAAATCCTCAAGGGAGATTGCCTCCTTCATGGGAATCTTCAAGATCCCACAGGTGAGGGGATTTACCTGGGGATAGATGTGGGGGGCCTGCAGAGCTCAGGAACACTAAGGTGGAAAGGCAAATATCTGAAAACAGATCTGCCTGTGCAGTGTGTGGGTTGCTTTGATTCTGGGTGGCAGGACTGGGGGGCCTTCTGGCTTTGGCTAACCTGCCACGCAATAGCTTTGGTAGGAGCTAGGAATCTCAGGTGGCTACTGTGTGTCTAATCCCAGCCAGCAATCAGTCTGTTCAAAAGGTTTTGTATTGGGAGAGGTAACATGGAGTCCTGCGACATCTTAAAGAATCAAAAATGTACAAGGTGCCAAAAGGCTCTTTGTTGATCTTGCTGCAGTTGACTAACGCAGCTTGCCCTCTGGGGATTGGGGGAAGCCCCCTACTCCAGCAAGATAAAATGTGTCAGCGTTTCACATATTGGGACACATTTCCATACAAAAAAGCTTCTTCTTCAGCCACACACCTTATGATGCAAACAGAAAGTTTTTGGAGTGGTGGCATTTTGGGAGATTCTAAAGAAGTCCTGCTAACTTCATATCAACCTTTTTGTATTTTGTGTGTCGTGATGTATTTCAACACAGAATGGAACCGGTGTGACCAAACTATCCTTTATGGGGAAGAAGCCAGGAGCCAGGAAGCCCCCAAAATGCTCACAAAGAGTCATACTTCTGGAATATACATGCAAGGGCCTATTGATTGCAACCGTTAGGAATTGTGTCTGGGTTACCTCCATAGAAGCACTGACATGTGTGGTGAGATCCACACAGGAGGAGGGGGCTTAAAGTTCTCATCAAGCTTCACTCTGAATTTCGATATCCATTTTAAAATGGAACTCTTCCCTCTGGATAGCCCTTCATGCATCTGAAGAGGGCTGTAGTAGTCCATGGAAGCTTATGTCATTAAAAATTGTGTCAGTCTTTAAAGTGCCACAAAATTCTGCCTCAACAGACTAACAGCAAATTCCTTCCTTCAGCTCGGATATGGCTTGTTCGAGACAACGGAATTTCCTTCCTTCTACCAGATTGATCCCAGTGAAACCTCCCAGTATGTGGGCTTAGTCCGGCTGCTCCTGCATTTCCACTGGAACTGGATTGGGCTGGTTGCCTTAACTGATGACACTGGTGAACATTTCATCCAGGCACTGATACCAATGCTCCAGCAGAATGATATCTGTGTTGCGATCACTGAAATGTTCAACCCAAGAAACCGCCTCCTTCTACATCAAGCACTATCTGGCTCTGTTCCTCATTCTTGGTTTGACCCTCAAGTGATGATTGTCTTTGGGGACCCCAGTGTTATAAAGATATTAACAGTGTTCTTGGTTATTCATGAACGAAAGACCAAGATCGCATTTAGGAAGGTTTGGATCGTGACATCCCACTGGGAAAGTTCATTGACAGGACCAAAATTAGAACTGGCCAACCTCTTCCATGGTGCTTTTCACTTCAGAGTCCACAGGAGGGATGTGCCAGAATTCAAGCATTTTCTCTGGGCTTTAAATCCACACCAACCACAAGGAGATGTCTTTCTCCGTCAATGGTGGGAAAAAATATTTGACTGTCAGTTTCTGAAATCAGACCAATCGTCTCCAAAGGCAGAGAGTAGATGTACCGGGGAGGAGAAGGTGCAGGACCTGGAGGTCCACAAGTTGGAAATGACCATGTCCAGTTGCAGCTACAGCATGTTCAATGCCGTCTATTCTGTGGCACATGCACTACATTCTGTGTCCTCATCTGGACCCAGACGTGGAATGAAGGGGGAAGGCAAGTGTCTTCTGAATATCCAGCCGTGGCAGGTAATGTCCTCCTTCAAATTTGGCAATTTTTTAGAATGTGCGCCTGGGTCTCAGTGGTCTGATCCTGGAAGCAAAGGGCGAGCCTGGGAGAAAGGCTATTAGTCCACTCTAAGGATCCAAAGAAAGACATTTCCCACGGATATTCTTTCATGGCTGTTATTTCCCCTGAAGAGCCTTAAGCAGGGAGTCAGGAGTAGAGGAGACGTATAGTGCTGCTGTGATAATTCTGCAGTTAAAACTTTGGATATTGGGGAGGGAGGCATCAGGAAGCCTCTACCCCAAACACAAAGTTCTTGTATACAAAGCAGTCTTGATCCCACCAACCCTCAGAAGCAAACAGCAGGCAGGTCCCCATTCCCCATCTTCCTCCTTGACAGCCAGTTGAAGTTCCCCAGATGTGAGTTGGCTATTAGTCCATTGCCAAGATCCTCAGAGAGACATTGTTGTTGTTGTTCAGTCGTTCAGTCATGTCCGACTCTTCGTGACCCCATGGACCATAGCACGCCAGGCCTTCCTGTCCTGCGCTCTCTCCTGGAGCGTGCTCAAGTTCATATTCATTGCATCCGTGATGCTATCTAGCCATCTCATCCTCTGCCGTCCCCTTCTCCTTTTGCCTTCAGTCTTTCCCAGCATCAGGGTCTTTTCCAGGGAGTTTTCTCTTCACATTAGGTGGCCAAAATATTGGAGCTTCAGCTTCATTATCTGTCCTTCCAATGAGCACTCAGGGTTGATTTCCTTTAGGATGGACTGATTTGACCTCCTTGCAGTCCAGGGGACTCGTAAGAGTCTTCTCCAGCACCACAGTTCGAAAGCATCAATTCTTCGGCGCTCAGCCTTCCTTATAGTCCAGCTCTCACAGCCATACATTACTACTGGGAAAACCATAGCTTTGATTAGACGGACCTTTGTCGGCAAGGTGATGTCTCTGCTTCTTACTATGCTGTCTAGGTTTGCCATAGCTTTCCTCCCAAAGAGCAAGCGTCTTTTAATTTCATGGCTACAGTCACCGTCTGCGGTGATCTTGGAGCCCAAGGAAGTAGAATCTGTCACTGCTTCCATTTCTTCCCCTTCTATATGCCAGGAAGTGATAGGGCCAGATGACATGATCTTAGTTTTTTTAATGTTGAGTTTCAAACCAGCTTTTGCACTCTCCTCTTTCACCCTCAACAAGAGGCTCTTGAGATCCTCTTCACTTTCTGCCATTAGGGTGGTATCGTCTGCATATCGGAGGTTGTTGATAATTCTCCCGGCAATCTTAATTCCGACCTCTGATTCATCCAACCCGGCGTTTCTCATGATGTACTCTGCATATAAGTTAAATAAGCAGGGTGACAATATGCAGCCTTGTCGTACTCCTTTCCCAATTTTGAACCAATCGGTTGTTCCATGTCTGGTTCTTACTGTTGCTTCTTGACCCTCGTACAGGTTTCTCAGGAGACAGGTAAGGTGGTCTAGTACTCCCATCACTTTAAGAATTTGCCACAGTTTGTTGTGATCCACACAATCAAAGGCTTTAGTGTAGTCAATGAAGCAGAAATAGATGTTTTTCTGGAATTCTCTTGCTTTCTCCATGATGCAGCGAATGTTGGCGATTTGATCTCTAGTTCCTCTGCCTCTTCGAAACCCAGCTTGTACTTCCGGTAGTTCTCGGTTCGCATCCTGCTGAAGCCTAGCTTGTAGGATTTTGAGCATCACCTTGCTGGCATGTGAAATGAGCGCAATTGTGCGGTAGTTTGAATACTCTTTGGCGTTGCCCTTCTTTGGAATTGGAATGTAAACTGACCTTTTCCAGTCTTGTGGCCACTGTTGAGTGTTCCAGATTTGTTGGCATATTGAATGCAGCACTTTAACAGCATCATCTTTTAGGATTTTAAATAGCTCGGCTGGAATACTGTCATCTCCGCTAGCTTTGTTGTTAGTAATGCTTCCTAAGGCCCACTTGACTTCACTCTCGAGGATGTCTGGCTCAAGTTCAGTGACCGCACTATCATGGCTCTCAGGGACATTCAGATCTTTCCTGTATAGTTCTTCTGTGTATTCTTGCCACCTCTTCTTAATCTCATCTGCTTCTGTTAGGTCCCTGCCTTCTTTGTCCTTTATCATGCCCGTCTTTGCACAAAACGTTCCTTTGAGATCTCCAATTTTCTTGAAGAGATCTCTAGTCTTTCCCATTCTGTTGTTTTCCTCGATTTCTTTGCATTGTTCATTTAAGAAGGCCTTCTTGTCTCTCCTTGCTATTCTCTGGAACTCTGCATTCAGTTGGATATATCTTCCCCTTTCTCCCCTGCTTTTCGCTTCCCTTCTTTCGTGAGCTACTTGTAAAGCCTCCTCAGACAGCCACTTGGCTTTCTTGCATTTCTTTTTCTTTGGGATGGATTTCGTTGCTGCCTCCTGAACAATGTTACGGACCTCCGTCCATAGTTCCTCAGGCACTCTGTCTATCAGGTCTAATCCCTGAAATCTATTCCTCACCTTCACTGTATATTCATCAGGGATATGATTTAGGTCATACCTGAACGGTTTAGTGGTTTTCCCGACGTTCTTCAATTTAAGCCGAAATTTTGCAAGAAGCAGCTCATGATCTGAGCCACAGTCAGCTCCAGGTCTTGTTTTTACTGACTGTATGGAGCTTCTCCATCTTTGGCTGCAAAGGACATAATCTGATTTCAATATTGACCATCTGGTGACATCCATGTGTACAGTCGCCTCTTGTGCTGTTGGAAAAGAGTGTTTGCTATGATCAGCATGTTCTCTTGGCAAAACGCTATTAGCTTTTGTCCTGCTTCATTTTGTACACCAAGGCCATGCCTGCCTGTTATCCCGGTGATTTCTTGACTTCCTACTTTAGCATTCCAATCCCCTATGATGAAGAGGACATCTTTTTTGGGTGTTAGTTCTAGAAGGTGTTGTAGGTCTTCATAGAACCGATCAACCTCAGCTTCTTCGGCCTCAGTGGTTGGGGCATAGACTTGAATTACTGTGATGTTGAATGGTTTGCCTTGGATTCGTACTGAGATCATTCTATCATTTTTAAGATTGTACCCCAGTACTGCTTTTCCCATCCTTTTGTTGACTATGAGTGCTACTCCATTTCTTCTAAGGGATTCTTGCCCACAATAGTAGATATGATGGTCACCTGAATTAAATTCGCCCATGCCTGTCCATTTTAGTTCGCTGATTCCCAAGATGTTGATGTTCAATCTTTCCATCTCCTATTTGACCACCTCCAGCTTACCTTGATTCATTTGATTTTACATTCCAGGTTCCTAAACTATATTGTTCTTTACAGCATCGGATTTTCTTTTCACCACCAGACACATCCACAGCTGAGTGTCCTTTCGGCTTTGGCCCAGCCGCTTCAGTCTTTCTGGCGCTACTTGGAAATTCCCTCTGCTCTTCCCCAGTAGTATATTGGACACCTTCCGACCTGAGGAGCTCATCTTCCGGCGTCATCTCTTTTAGCCTTGTGATACATTACATGGGGTTTTCTTGGAGGAATACTGGGGTGGGTTGCCATTTCTTTCTGCAGTGGACCACATTTTGTCAGAACTCTCTGCCATGACCTTTCCGTCTTGGGTGGCCCTGCACGGCATAGCTTATGGCTTCACTGAGTTACGCAAGCCCCTTCGCCACAACAAGGCAGTGATCCATGAAGGGGCAGAGAGACATTCCCCATAGGTATTTTTCCATGGGGCTTATTTCCCATAAAGAGCAGGAGTGAAGAGCAGCAGAGACTCACACAGTTTCTGTAACAACTATGTATTTACTAATGTGGCTATTGAGGAGCAAGAAATCAAACAAGTCCTCACCCCAAAGCCATAGTGCTAATCTAGTAAGCATTGCTGGTCCCCCCCCCCCACTGCAGAATCGGCAGAAGCAAACAGCAGGCAACCCTCTCCCCATGCCCTACGAGGCACCTGCAGAACCCGAGGAGTTGCTTCCTTTGAGGGTTCGAGCCTAATGCCTCTGCCACACATTCAAAGTCATGAGGGCGGCTTGTAGCAAGCAGACGCCAAAGGAAAAAGCCCAACCACTGGGCAAGCAGATTATTTGAGCAATTAGTGCCCAATGAACACGTCTTGATGCATCTTAAGTGCACACGAAACAATGGAGTACAGAAAAAACAGTCTCATAACGTGATGGCAGTTATGGTATTGTCAGGTTTCAAGCCCTTCCGACCTGTGTGTAGTCAAACAAAGTCAGTCTCCAAGTAAACAGGTTTTACTGAGCAAAGCTATCATTCTCTCAGTGAGTCAGGTGACAGACCTGGTCATCTTCTGACAGCCCAATGCTGAGGTCCCTGATCAAGCTGACACAACCCGAAACAGCTTATCTGAAGTTCACTCTGGGGGATGCGCACCAGCAGAGGTGAAAGCTGTTGCAGTTCTGACTCTGCTCTACAGCACGAATCCTGAAGGGCTTCCTCAGTCCCGCCCTCAGGGAGGATCCTCCACTAGTGGCCTCCTGTGGTGGGCCATCTTGGGGGAATGCCTGACCTCCTTGTGCTGCTCCTCCCTCTTGACTGTGGGCTTGATCCATGCATCTGTCATGCTCACCTCCCCCCGCCCCCGTGAGTAGTTGGGTTCTCACAGAAGGAGAAGTTAAGGTTGCACTTCGATCCCCCTGATTAGCCTGCCCTTGCGAAGGTCCTTCCCTGTCTCTGAGAGCTCCCTGAGGCTTGGGTTCCTCTTCCACAGTCTCTGCAGGGAGACTGGGACCAATCCTGACAGGATGTTGGAAGAGACCAGAACTCACTCACAATTACCCCGTTTTCTAATTCTCTCTTCCATTTCAGGTTCTTGCCTCTTAAAGTCCAGTTTAACAACAGCCTTGGAGAGGAAGTCTCTTTTTATAAAAAGGGAGAGAGATACGATATTGAGAACTGGATTTTCTTCCCAAATACATCCTTTGCTCCCAGGAAAGTTGGACAGGTGGATCCAGAAGCTCCCCCAGGCCAAGATTTCACCATTCACTCTGATGGGATTGTGTGGGCTTTGGAGGTGAGTTCAAAGTCAACGTCAAGGGAGAAGGACAGGATATTGTAGTTCTGTCACTTGAGAAGAGAAGTTGCCTTTCTAGACGAGACTGAAGGACTATAGATTCAAGTGATAAGGAACAATGTTTGCATGCAAAACCGCCAGGGCATCTGCAGACAAGCCCACGGCATCTGCAGACAAGCCCACGGCATCTGCAGACAAGCCCACGGCATCTGCAGACAAGCCTACGGCATCTGCAGACAAGACTGGAAAAAAGCCTCTCAATCCATGCCCAAATTGCCACTGCCAGTCAGTGCAGACTATACAGGGTTAGTTGGATCAAGGGCCTGACTTGGTAGAAGGGAGCTTCCAATGATCCTGCTTCTGTTGTGGAATATTTTTTATATCACCATCTATTATGATGGTTCTAATTAACATGCAGGTAGGGATGGATGGACCCATCTCCGTCCAGGGTGCGAGGGAGCTTGACAAGCTGCCCCCTCCGCTCACGCAGCCCTGATCCACTTGGTGAACCTCTCCGCCTCCCCGATGAGCCACATGAGCTACGCCTCCTTTCCATGCCAAGTACACCAGCAGTCAAGTCTTTGTGCTTTATGTGCACAAGGGCTTGACTGCTGGAGACCTTGAGCGGCGCACCCCCCCATCAAGCACTCTAGCCCTGTCCTCCTCTTGAGGAGGACAGGACTACAGCGTTAGAGTGCTGCCGAGGCCCTTCCTGCCATGCCTTGACAGATGACAGCTTCCTTGACAGATGGTGAGCGCAGGACAGGTCCCAGCTTTGCCACCCCTCAGAACGATTGCCCTGTCCTCTTCCCAAGGAGGACAGGACAAGAGCACTGGGGTGCCACTGAGGCTCTTCCTGCCCACACTGGTTGTCAAGGGCTTCCTTGACAGCCAGCTAAGGAGGATCAAGTCCTCAGCGGGGCTCCCAGCCACTCGCCGAGCTCTGGGGTGCTCGGTGGCCAGGTCCAGAAAAGATTCGACCTTCCTAAATTGGTGGTCCTATCCATCGTGTGATGAGAAACTTGGCTGAGTAACTCCAAGTCCTTTTTAGTGCGATGCCTATCACATGTAAAACCTCAACGATTTCTCTCTTCCCTTTAAGAAGACACCCCTTGCCAGGTGTGTAGAGCAGTGCTCTCCAGGGCACCGGAGAAGAGTTCCAGAGGGGAAGCCCGTTTGCTGCTATAGATGTGATCGTTGTCCGGAAAGGACAGTTTCTAACTCGACAGGTACCACAAACTTTGCGAGCAATGTAAAAGTGCAGAACATACTGGGGCAAGAGTCGAGTGAGGACATAGGAAAACCAGAGACAAGAAAAAGAGTGAGCCATTTCCCTAGGAATATTTTCTCCATAAATCCCACTGTGATTGCCTAACTCAGTGGTTTAGTGGTTTGCAAGGTCTTCACAATTTCTTGAAGAAACCTTCTATTTAAATAATAAAATAATGACTCTCATTACATTATTAACAGTCGCAAGTACAGAATCTGTTGGGGTTTCTTAGATACTCACATTGTGTCATCTCTCCATACCGTACATTTTAACACCACAGCTCCATTTTCAAATGTTTTGGCATCAGAGCTGAAGCTGTTTGGGCAGAACATTGAAATCAGGGCAGGTGGTTGGTCATCTTTGGAACACCTGGAGCATGTTATTATCCCAATCTCAAACAGGTTGCCTTTCTATCCATAGTGATTACTTCACGGTGTTTGCCAGCCTTTGCACCAACAGATCTCCTAAGAGAACAGTCCATCAGCTGAAGAAAATTACAGATCATTATTTCTTTAGCCATTCAGGAGGCACTGCAGGTGTCCGATGGTGGTTCACTTCATACAGTTCCCAGATTTTCACTTCTGCTTACAGCTTTAGGGGGTTTCTTCTTTACAGAATATTAAGCATGAGCCTGAGGCCATGATATGGAGAGGAAAAAAGGTATTTTGTACCTTTTCTGACTCTTGTGATATGAAATATGATGCTGATGTTTAAAGATAAAATAATGAAAGGGAGGTTGTCCCTTAGGTGTAAAGAAAGCTACGGAATTGATATTTCCATCTCCTTCTTTGTGGGTTGAACTGCCCCGTATAAAGAACATGTATGTCACTTTTGAGATACTTCCATTCCTTTTGCTCATTCCAGATGCAGATCGCTGTACCCCATGCCCAGAAGATCAACACCCAAACAGGAACCAAGACCAGTGCATCTCCAAGAAGATCCATTTCCTTTCCTATCAAGAGACACTGGGGTTGGTTTTAACTTCTCTTGCCCTTGCCCTGTCTCTGCTCACAACTGTAGTGCTGGCAATCTTCATTAAATCCCGTGACACACCAATAGTCAAAGCCAACAACCGAGACCTCACCTGTGTACTCCTCATCGCCCTCCTGTTCTGCTTCTTCTGCTCTTTCCTGTTCATTGGCCGACAAACCACGGTCACCTGTCTTCTCCGACAAACTGCTTTCAGCCTCACCTTCTCTGTAGCTGTTTCTTCCGTGTTGGCAAAAACTGTGACGGTAGTTCTGGCCTTCATGGCCACCAAGCCAGGGAACATGGCAAGAAAACTCTTGGGGAGCCAACTGACGAACTCCATTGTCCTGGCCTGTCCCCTCATCCAGGCTGTGATCTGTGCTGTCTGGCTGGTGACCTCTCCGCCATTCCCAAACTTGGACTTCCATGCCTTGGCTGGAGAGGTCATAGTGGAATGTAATGAAGGCTCAGTCACCATGTTTTACGCTGTCCTGGCTTACATGGGCTTCCTGGCTCTCATCAGCTTCACTGTGGCTTTCCTAGCCAGGAAATTGCCTGACAGCTTTAACGAAGCCAAGTTTATCACCTTCAGCATGCTGGTGTTTTGCAGTGTGTGGATCTCCTTTGTTCCAACCTACCTGAGCACCAAGGGGAAGACCATGGCGGCTGTGGAGGTCTTCTCCATCCTGGCCTCTGGGGCCAGCCTACTGGGATGCATCTTTCTCCCCAAATGCTACATTATTGTGTTGAGGCCCCATCTCAACACCAGGGATCATCTTATACGGAAAAATAATTAAAGGAACTATCACTTTTGGATCATGCCCTGCTAGTCTAATTCCCTGTCAAATATATCTTCAGTGGCTAGAAAACGTTTGTGAACCCTAACAATAATTACAGAAATCCCATAGTTTTACCACAATAGCCTTCATATATCAAAGCCAGTCCTTTTCTAAATATCCAATAGAGTTTATATTTACCAATTGCACCTCTTATGAAATAAAACAATGTGTGAATTAGGCATGTAATGAGTACTTAAGAGTCAAGAGATGTCCAAAGTAATTGAACTCCTCGTTCCATCAGCACAATTAAAGGGATTAATTAGAATCCTGTGTTTAAGTAATTAGGCAAACCTTCAGGGGTGAGTTTGGGAGGCCCTACCCTAGATGAGGATCAGAAACTTTGGGAGTTTGGTATTGACCATACGGTTATGTGTAATCATGTCATGCCACGATCAAAAGACATCTCTGTGTACCTCAGAAAAGCAGGTAGCGCTGCTCAACAGTCCAAACAGGGTTACAAAATCATTTCTAAGGATATGGGGCTCCACCAATCCATTGTCAGATCGTAGGGATGTATGAAACAACTTCCTGTTTCGTTTCGTGACATCCGCGGTAGAGGGGAGGCGCTCCGTCCCTCCCCCCGAAATCCTCACCTGCCAGCTCCCCTCTGCGGTGACTCCACGGAGCCGCCGGCCAAGGCTGCCCACAGCAACATCCGGCCGCTGCTGCGCTGCGCAAGGATGCAAATGGCGGCCACCGTAGCCACCGCCATTTGTGTCCCTTTTTCCCCCCATGATAGGCTACGTAAATATTCACGTAGCCTATCACTGTCAGGAGCGCCCTAGCTGCCTCTTGCAGCGCGAATGGCACCAGGTAGGTGCTCCGTTTCACACTCCTTTCAAGGGGTGGTGGGGCGGGGGGGCTTTGTTCCGCCATGGATTTTGGGGGGCCGAATGCACTGGCATTCGGCCTCACTGAGATGCATGATGGAATTCTCTGCCATCCCTATCAGATTGATAGTCCAGAAATGGAGAATTTTCAAGGCCACAGTCACTCTACCCAGGAGCGTTTGTGCTACCAAACTCTCTCGAAGAACAAACTGGCACATTATCCAAGAAGTCAAAAACAACCCCAGAGTAACATCCCAGGATCTGCAGGCCACTCTCACCTTGGCTAATGTTCATGACTCAATGATCAGAAAAAGACTGAACAAGAACAGTGTTCATGGGAGGATAGCCAGGAGGAAACCACTGCTCTCTAACAAGAACATTGCTGCTTGTCTGAAATTCGCTAAAGATCACATAGATGACCC
Organism: Heloderma suspectum; assembly: GCF_057233095.1. NCBI lineage: Eukaryota > Metazoa > Chordata > Lepidosauria > Squamata > Helodermatidae > Heloderma > Heloderma suspectum. The sequence goes on along the minus strand of NC_139459.1, from coordinate 361,548,702 downwards.
CCAAGCCTTCTGGAACAATGTTCTCTGCACAGATGTGTCTCCCAAAAAGGTAGAACTTTTTGGCCTCAATGAGACACTTTATGTTTGGCAAAAAACAAACCCTGAATTCAAACAGAAGAGCCTCATCCCAACAGTCAAGCAAGGAGGTGGGAATGTGATGGTTTGGGCCAGCTTTCCTGCCTCAGGACCTGGACAGCTTGCCATCATTGACACAAGCATGAAGTCTGCGGTGTTTCAGAAGGTTGCAGAGGAGAATGTGAGGCCATCCGTCCATGAGCTGAAGCAGAATCAAAAGTGGGTCATGCAACAAGGCGATGATCCTAAAATACAAGCCGATCTACAAAAGAATGGCTGTGGAAGAAGAAATTCCATGTTTTAGAATGGCCTAGTCAAACTCCGGACCAAAACCCCATCAAAATGTTGTGGCAGGACCTAAGGTGAGCTGTTCATGCAAGGAAGCCCTCAAATGTCACTGAGTTGAAGCATGTCAAATTTCACTGAGTTGAACGGGTCAGAATTCCTCAAAACCGATGTGAGAGCCTGACCAACAATTACAGGAAACAGTTACTTGAAGTAGGGATGTACGAAATACTTACCTCCAGGTCCAGGGGGAGGGTCCACAGGGGGGGCAGGTGATCCGTCACTCCTCCCAGAATCCTACACAGCTGGCTCCGCTCCGCGGCAATTCCGTGGAGCCGCCAGCCCGCGCCACAGCGCCAGTGACATGGCCGCCATTGCCATATCACTGGCTGAGGGGGACTGTCTCCAGATGCAAATGGCATCCAGTACACCAGTTACGGCCATAAAGGTCTTAGTTTAAGCTAAATGCAGCCATTTATGGCTGCATTTAGCTTAAACAAAAACCTTTACATCCACCCAGCCCCGGAGCGGGCCGGCAGCGAGGATCCAGCCGGCGAGGATACCTCCAGGAGGTGAAGATGAGTCTCCCGAACCTCCACGGACTGCGGGGGGGCAGATTCTTTTGAATCTGGCCTCACTGGGGTCCATGGAGGATTTCTCCCCCATCCCTAACTTGAAGTCATTGCTGCTGAAGAGCTGCCACTAGGTATTGAATCTAAAGGCTCACATTCTTTTTCCACATAGATATCGACTGTTGAAGCAGTTTTGGATCAGCATCATGTTAGTGTGTCCTTTGTTTGATCAAGATGTCAGTTGTTTTTTATCTAGGACTATGGGGTTAGATTGCTATGGTTTTCCCAGTAGCAACATATGGCTGTGAGAGCAGGACTATAAGGAAGGCTGAGCGCCGAAGAATTGATGCTTTCGAACTCTGGTGCTGGAGAAGACTCTTGCGAGTCCCCTGGACTGCAAGGAGGTCCAATCAGTCCACCCTAAGGGAAATCAACCCTGAGTGCTCATTGGAAGGACAGATACTGAAGCTGAAGCTGAAATATTTTGGCCACCTAATGCAAAGAGAAAACTCCCTGGAAAAGACCCTGATGCTGGGAAAGACTGAAGGCAAAAGGAGAAGGGGATGGCAGAGGATGAGATGGCTAGATAGCATCACGGATGCAATGAATATGGACTTGAGCACGCTCCGGGAGAGAGTGGAGGACAGGAAGGCCTGGCGTTAGGGATGTACGAAAGGCACTTGCCTTTCGCGGATTATGTTTATGGTTGGGCGGAAGGTGTTCCGTCCCTCCCGGAATCCTCGCCGGAGGGGGGGAGGCGCTCCATTCCACCCCCCCGGAATCCTGGCTGGCCAGCTGTGCTCCACAGAGATTCTGTGGAGCCGCCGGCCGGCTCCACCAGCAGCTGGACATCCGGCCGCTGGCTAGCAGGGACACAAAAGGTCGCCGCCGTTTGCGTCCCTGCAGTCAGCCATGATAGGCTACGTAAATGTTTACATAGCCTATCATGGCTGACTTAAAAAACAAAACAAAACGCATGTACGCAAATGGCAGCAGCCATGGCCACCGCCATTTGTGTTCCTTATTTTGGCACGTCTTAGTCTACGTAAACATTTACATAGACTAAGACGGTGAAAATAAGGGGAACGCAAATAGCGTAGCAGCCATTTGCATACGCGCGTTTTTTTGTTTTTTGTTTAAAGTCAGACATGATAGGCTATGTAAACATTTACGTAGCCTATCACTTTTTTAAAAAAAAAAACCTAGCCGTGTTAAGCTATGTAAATCTTTACGTAGCCTATCATGTTTTTTTTTTTTAACTGGAAATGGCGGCTGCAGCAGCCGGTCGGGAGACCGGCCCCCGCCGCCACCGCTGAACTGCAGCTGCCACTGGAGCCACCGCCGCCAGGAAGATCTGCCCAAGGTAAGTCTCGTCCCGGGGGGGCAGGCCGTTCCGCCACCGTTTTCAGGGGGCCAAATGCGCTGGCATTCGGCCTCTCCGAGATCCGTGGTGGAATTTTCGTACATCCCTACCTGGCGTGCTGTAGTCCATAGGGGTCACGAAGAGTCAGACATGACTTAACGACTGAACAACAAAATGGGGTTAGATTAAGGTGTAATCACATTTTAGGTTGGAAATCTAACCATCCTAAAGGGTTCACAAATATTTTCTCACCACTGTATTTGGGGAGGCTAATAAAATTACTCAAAATTAATGCTCTGAGTGTTTTGTTAAACAATGGGGTGCTTTAGACAATGCGGTCCTTGTCCACTTCTGAGGCATTTGTTCTTTCTCAGTCAACTTGAAGTGGACATAAAACGGTTTTGTGTATGGCAGTATGTTCCTCATAAACAGCCTTCAATTGTAGAATCATTTTATAATCATGTGGATGCACTGTCAGGAATTGGTGTGATATATAACCCATGGCACCTGCAATGGAGTATTGCAGTATATCCTCCGCCCCAAGGGTTAGGGACCCCTGCCAGCCTCTCATGCTCTCTTCTGGAATATCATAGTTTATATGGAGTTCAATTCTACTGCAAGGAGAGCATTCCACCTTCCTCATGACACCATCGTTTTCTCTTCTTCTCTTCCAACTGGCATAATATAGGGTGGCTATTGAACGTTCTCACTGGGTTGTTTTTGGGGGGCTAGGTTTCCTTTGCGGGGTGGGTGTTCTTCAGCAAATGTTCCCCAGAGCATGCTGATACCTCACTTGTGTTTCTTAGTAGCCCCATTTTGGCTCGATTTCTATCAGAACTCACCAGCTGTTATTGAAGGGAATATTATGCTGAATTATGGAAAATGCTGGTTATACCCGTATGTGCACAGTGGCAATGTGAAATATGTCAATATTCTATCGTGACAAAACTGGAAAATTAGGTCTTGCTATGGCACCTAGGCCTCTGTGATTGGTTATCCTGTTCCACCATATACTCATGGCCTCTTTCCTCTCCTTCTACATTTGGGCAATGGAAAATATTTTTTTTTATTTCCATCCCCTAGGGATGATTTAACCAGAACCAGATGCTTCCCAGCTCCTATTGGCTTCCCCAGAGTTTAGTTTAAAAGCTGGTCTGCCACATTTTTTATGTTTAGTTAGGGATGTACGAAAGTTCCGCCACTAATCTCGGGGAGGCCAAATGCCAGCACATTCGGCCTCCCGAAATCGGTGGCAGAACGGCCTGCCCCCCATCCCCCCCCGGGACAGGACTTACCTTGGGCAGATCTTCCTGGCGGCAGCTGCGGCGGCTGCGGCGGCTAAGGCGGCTAAGGCGGCTAAGGCGGCTGCGGCGGCTAAGGCGGCTGCGGCGGCTGCGGAGGCCGGTCTTCCGACCGGCCGCTGCCACCGCCATTTCCAGTTAAAACAAACAAACAAACAAAAAAAGTGATAGGCTATGTAAGTCTTTACGTAGCCTATCACGGCTGACTTAAAAAACAAAACAAAACACGTGCGTACGCAAATGGCGGTGGCAATGGCTGCCGCCATTTGCGTTCCTTATTTTGGCACGTCTTAGTCTACATAAATGTTTACGTTTATTTTGGCACGCCTTAGTCTACGTAAACGCTTACTTGCGTTATTGTTTTTTGTTTAAATCAGCCATGTTAGGCTACATAAACATTTTTTTACACAAGTTAATGAGGGGATACATGTGTCCTATTCTCGGGTGTGCTCAACATGTAATGTCTGCTCTTGCCCCAAACAACTCATCACCTCTTTATTTGTAACTTAGCTGCAGAATGGAAAGCTATCCCTGCACATTTCATCTTATTCTGCCAAGAAGTAAAAATGTTATTGGTAATTTCTTTAACTACCCCCCCCATGCAATGGGATGTAACACAAACAGAGCTGTGCCTATGTTTCTGAAATTTGGCATGCAGACTCCTCTCCTAAGGCCCTACTAAGCCTGCACATTTCATCCATAGCTCAGAAATGGTGCGCGGGGTGGAGGGGGAGTTGTAGCCATCTTTTTATTGCCCAGGCTAGTTTATCGAGGCACAAAGGCCTAGGTTTCCAAATCTCAGTTTGGGTTGGTACCCAAGTCGGAGCAGATATCCTCCGAATCAAGCCATTTTCTGAAGTGCTACATCAGGATCCAAGTGAAACCTTGTGGTCAGTGCAGACCTTTAATAGAAGCAATTGCTGAACAAGAAGAACATCAGAGATCAGATACAGTTATGGGAAGACTAAGGGTTAGGGCAGTAGTAGTAGTAATAACAATAATGATAATGATAATAATTTATCATGGTAATTTTAACACAACCCTGTAAGCTCAGTATTATTATCGCCCATATTGCAGATGAGGGGACTGAGGCTGAGGGGTGGGGGTGGGGGACTTGCCTATGGCCACCAAGTGAGTTCATGGCAGTGGTGAGACTTGAACCAGGGACTTCCTGATTTGTAGCTACACGTGCCTTTGATTTGATAGGGTTCTTTCCTCTCTGGGATATGAATGGAGTTATCTGATTCTGCTGGGATTTGTGCACATTACAGATGTGGTCTGCAATCACCTTTCAGTTCGTCATACTTGATCAAGAGGAACTTGGTCCTCAGCGTCCCCTGGGTAGCCTTGGGCAGGGGCCAGAACAGCACCGGCTGCCAAATCAGAGGCACAGAGAGAATTTCCCTCCTACATCGGAGACAAGCGGAAGCTGAAAAAGACCTGACTGCACAGGCCCAGCAGGGGAATTAGATCTCAGCCAGAAAGGGCCAGACACCGAGTGACCAGACACCACCCGGGCCGACACTGAAGGGCTCAGAGCGTACTTACATTAAGCACATTTTGTCCAGGGTTTCTTTGTTATTGACTCGCTAGGTAGAAATCCATGGGGGACTCCTCAAGAATTACTGTCATTTTGATAATTCCAGGGTAGTGCAACAATCACAGCCCCAGAACGCTGGGCTCCTTCGCACCGTTGCGCGGGGGGGAAATGACAATTGGTGTCAATCTTTGCTTCGCTGTGGGCCAGTTGGACTTGTCTTAATTTTCAGATTCTGGCCTTTGGCCTGTGTCAATCCGATCACCTGAATCCAAGATGGATGGTGCCAAAGTTTATCTGCACGATGGAGAGCAGCAGTGCAGGGCTGGGCAATAAGGCACTGCTAGAGGACATGGCTGGTCCGACTGCAGTCATAACATCCTGCAGGGTGCAGAGGGCTGATGAGGGTGGTCAACACTCAGAGACCTGTGTAATGTCAGGGTTTCCTGAATGTTTGGGGAAGTTTTTGTTTTTTGAGGCCCTATTCTCACTGCCATGCCAAAGTGTCCACTCTGGAAATGCGGGGCTCAGGTGGCTTACTGGATTTCAGGAGAGCTTGGGGCTGTGAAGCAGGCTGGATACCAGCTGGCACTCCAGAGGTGAGAGGATCAGGACAAACGTGGCTCAGCACAGTTGAGAGCACAATATCATGCCTGCCTACCATGTGGTGGTGGCAGAAGGGAAGGAGGCCACATTCTTGGCCCCCATTGTGCCCACAAGTAGATGGATGTGACTGGAGCTGTCAGTGTCTGCTCTTGGCATTGGGTGAAGCAGAGCCCCTAAAGCCAAGGTTCACATGTCAGGAATCAAGGCAACAGGGAACGTCCCCTGCCATGCCCAGGCAGATGTTCTGGTTGAGTGCTAGAGCAGCGCCCTGAAAACATTAATGTGGACGGGGACCTGCGGGAACCCTCAGACCTTGGATGACACATTACCTTAACCCCATCTCAGATGACCCACTCTGCACTTTAATTGACCCTTGGCCTTCAGTCTTCTCAGGCTCCAGACAGCATTGTGTGTGCCAGTGTTCTCCTATCTAGGGACTTCCAGATATTTTGGATTTAAACTCCCATCATTTGGATTTAAAATCCCATCACCAGTTTGGCCATTGGCTATGATCTGGATTCCAAAAAACAAACAAAAACTAGACAGCATCAGGTAGAGGAAGGTGGGTCTATACTAGTTATACCAGGGATGCAAAACATCTCCAGGTTCAATTACATTTGAGTAGGAGTGTACGAAATCCACTTACCGGTCCGGTCCGGGGCATCCGTGGGGGTGGGGGAGGTGATTCGTCCATTCCCTCAGAATCCTCCTTGGCCGGCTCCACTCCACGGCAAGTCCACGGAGCCACCGGACGGGCTCGTCCACTTCCGGGCTGCAGACGCAAATGGACTAATAAAGCAAGAAAAAGCAAGACAATACAATGAAGACATAACACATACATTCCGTCAATCACCGGGTAGCCCATACTCTTCTCAGATCAGCTAATCAGATTGGAGCAGTGATGGACATACTCCAGTGGCCTGGCCCGTAGCACCTGTGTCGCTTGGCCTAGAGTGAGGTTCTGCCCCAGGAGGGCGCCAACACCGACTCGAGGGTCGGGGAGGGGGGGCTGCTGTAGTCTATAGGAATGCAATCTCCCTCTCTAGGGTTTCTGCTCATTCGAGTGCAGATCTTGTGTGTTTGTATCTTGTGTTGGGTACCCGGGAGAGATTAGGGATTCTGCTGATGCGCTGCCCACCCCGCTGCCCATCAGACTCCCTGCCTGAGCTGACGGAGGAGGTCTCAGAGTTGGTGTTGAGGACCCCAAGATGATGGTCCTGGAGGATCTCAACTTCCATGCCGAGGCCGCTGTATCCGGGGCGGCTCAGGACTTCATGGCCACCATGACAACCATGGGGCTGTCGCAGCATGTCATCAGCCCAATGCATATAAAAGGACACACGCTTGATCTGAAAGTGGAGGAATCAACATCTGTCCCTTTGTCATGGTGAGATCTAGGGATGGGGGAGAATTTCTCCCCGAAACTTCGGGGGGCCGAGTGCCAACGCATTCTGTCCTCCGAAGGTTGTTCGGGGAGAAATTCTCCGCCCCCCGCCCCGCCCCGGTTGGGACTTACCTTTCACGAATGTCGCTCCCGGCGGCGGGTCCCGGCGACGGTTTGGCAGCTCTTTGTCAGGGGCGGGGGCGGCAACTGGTCTTTTGACCGGCTGCCGCCGCCGCCATTACAAGAAAAGTAAAAAAAAAAAACAACGCCCCTGTGATAGGCTACGTAACGATTTACGTAGCCTATCACGGCTAGATTTGCAAAGTCAGCCATGATAGGCTACGTCAATCGTCACGTAGCCTATCACGGGTGACTTAAAAAACAAACAAACACGCGTACACTAATGGCGGCCCCCATAGGGAGCCGCCATTCGCATTCCTTAGTTTGGCACATCTATTTGACAAATAGACACGTCTATAAATGCTATTTGCGTTACCCTTATTTTCGCCGTAGTCTACGTAAATCTTTACGTAGACCAGACGTGCCAAAATAAGGAACGCAAATGGCGGCGCATCACGGGCACCGCCATTTGCGTACACGCTTTCCCCCCCCCCAAAGTCACCCGTGATAGGCTACGTGACAATTTACGTAGCCTATCATGGCTGACTTTGGAAATCTAGGCGTGATAGGCTACGTAAATCGTCACGTAGCCTAACATGGGGTCTTTTTTATTTTACTTTTTGTTTCGCGGCCGGGGAGACGGGGCGCTTCTCCCCAGCCTGAATTTCAGCCTGGTGAGTCGGGACGCCTCCCCCCCTCGTGGGAACTTCGGGGGGAAAAGCGAAGTGCCTCCCCTCCATCGCGAAGCCAAGCTGCAAAAATGTAAGTGACTTTCGTATATCCCTACCGGCTTCAGAAGGTGGTGCTGGGGGATTATTGCTCTATGCCATGGCAATTGTGCCATGGGGTTCCACAGGGCTCTATTTTATCCCCAATGCTCTTTAACATCTACATGAAACCGCTGGGAGAGGTTATCCAGAGGTGTGGGCTGAGGTTTCATCAATATGCGGATGACACCCAGCTCTACCTCTCTTTCTCATCAAACCGAGGTGAGGCAGTGGCTGTTCTGAATCAGGGCCTGAGCACGGCAATGGACTGGATGAGGGCCAATAAACTGAAACTCAATCCAGACAAGACGGAGGTACTGTTAGTGGGTGGTTCTTCTGCCCGGCTAGGTGACGTTCAACCTGTTCTGGAGGGGGTTGAACTCCCCCTAAAGGACCACGTTTGTAGTTTGGGGGTGCTCTTGGATCCAGAACTGTCACTTGAGGCACAGGTGAACTCAATGGCACAGAGCACTTTTTATCAGCTTAGGCTGGTCTACCAACTACGCCCTTATCTGGACAGAGATAGCCTAGCTACAGTTATCCACGCTCTGATAACTGCTCGTCTGGATTACTGCAATGCATTATACATGGGGCTGCCTTTGAAAACGGTCCGGAAACTTCAGCTGGTCCAAAACAGGGCAGCAAGATTGTTAACAGGGACTGGCCAGTGAGCTCATATTACGCCAGTACTTTTTCAGCTGCACTGGCTGCCAGTCCATTTCCATGCCCGATTCAAAGTGCTGGTGGTTGTTGTTCAGTCATTAAGTCGTGTCTGACTCCTTGTGACTCCATGGACCATAGCACGCCAGGCCTTCCTGTCCTCTGCTCTCTCCTGGAGTGTGCTCAAGTTCATAAAGTGCTGGTATTAACATTCAAAACCCTTAATGGCTTGGGGCCAGGTTACCTGAAGGATCGCCTCCTCCCATATGTGCCCACCTGGACCTTAAGATCATCCTCAGTGGCCCTTCTCCATGAGCCCCTGCCAAAGGAAGTGAGGTGGGTGGCTACTAGGAGGAGGGCTTTTTCTGCTGTGGCACCCCGTCTGTGGAATGAGCTCCCTAGTGAGGTTCGCCTGGCACCTACACTGTATTCCTTTCGGCGTCAGGTGAAGAGCTTTTAATTTTCCCAGGCATTTTAGCTTTCTAGACTTTTAGCTTTGCTGTTTTAAATCTGTATTTTAAATTACTGCATTGCTGCTAGGTTTTATTGTGGTTGTATTGTTATATTGTGGTTTTAATGCTTTATAGTTTTATTGTGTGCTGTTTGGTTTTAATTTTTTGAACCGCTCAGAGAGCTTTGGCTATTGGGCGGTATAGAAATGAAATAAATAAAATAAATAATATTTTATTTTATTTACTTAGGGACCTTGACTCGCACCCGCCCTGGAGTGAAAGCCGGGTGTAGATGCACCCCCTGTGAGTTTTGCAAGGAGTGGGGAGGGGGATGTCCCAAGGTCATGCAACAAGGCGATGATCGTAAAATACAAGCTGATCTACAAAAGAATGGCTGCGGAAGAAGAAATTCCGTGTTTTAGAATGGCTGATGTCCTGATCATGGGATCAACAAAGGACGAACTTGCTGAATGACTTCAAGAAGTCCTACATTGTTCTGACACATCCAGCATTCATGTAAAGAAGGAGAAATGTGAAACTGAAGCTCCAGCATAACATTTTTGGGCCACTGTATTAATGCTTCTGGCATTCACCTCACTGAAGACAAAATACGTGCAATTCACGATGCCCCTGCTCTAAAAACAAAGCAGGAACTTCAAGCCTTTGGGGAACTTCCCAATTTCTACCATATATGTCTTCCACAAAAGGCCACCATTGCTGAGCCATTGCAAGGCTTGCTGGGAAAAAGAACTCCATGGAAATGGACCAGCCAGCATGAGAACGCTTTCCAGAATGTCAAACACTTGTTGAGTTCGAATTGTGTGCTTGTACATTATGATGAAAAGAAGCCACTAATCCTTACTACCGATGGGTCTTATGATGGGCTTGGTGCTGGGCTAAGCCACACATTTCCAGATGCTACGGAGGCACCAACTGCTTATTATTCAAGGACTATGTCATCCACTGAAAGAAACTGAAAGCAAATGAGCAGAGAAGCCCTGGCTGTTAATTGCAGGAGTCAAAAAGTTCCACAACTATCTCTATGGACATGCTTTTGAAATACGCATGGACCACAAGCCTCTTTTAGGAATCATCTCTCCTGGTACGCCTACTCCCTTCATACTATAACCTCACATGCAGCATTGGAGCGTTCTGCTCCATGCTTATGACTATACACTTGCCTACAAACCAGGAAAGGCAAGAGCTAGGGATGGCAGAGAATTCCACCACGGATCTCGGTGAGGCCGAATGCCAGTGCATTCAGCCCCCCAAACTCCGTGGCGGAATGGCCTGTCCCCCCGCCCCCCTGTGGATCCCCCCCAGGACAAGACTTACCTGGGGTGGATCTTCTGGGCAGTGGCGGCGGCTGCAGCAGCTGCGGCGGCGGGTCTTTCGACTGGCTGCCGCCTCCGCCATTTCCAGTCTTGTAAAAAAAAACAAAAAAAACCCGTGATAGGCTACGTAAAGATTTACGTAGCCTATCATGGCTAGGTTTAAAAAAACAAAAAAACCACGACGTGATAGCCTACGTAAATCTTTACGTAGCCTATCATGGCTGGGTGGGTTTAAAAAACAACAACAACCACGTACACAAATGGCGGCGGCTAAGGCCGCCGCCATTTGCGTTCCTTCTTTTTGGCCTTCTGAATCTACGTAAATATTTACGTAGACTATGATGGCGAAAATAAAGGGGAACGCAAAGAGCATAGCGGGCGCTATTTGCGTCCCTTTTTGATTCACCGTTTTAGCCTACGTAAAGATTTACGTAGGCTAAAACGGTGAATCAAAAAGGGACGCAAATAGCGCCCACTATGCTCTTTGCGTTCCCCTTTATTTTCGCCATCATAGGCTACGTAAATATTTATGTAGATTCAGACGGCCAAAAAGAAGGACCGCAAATGGTGCGGCCGTAGCTGCCGCCGCCATTTGCGTCCACGGTTTTTGTTTTTGTTTTTCCCAGAGCCCTCTGCAGCTGGAAATCCAGCTGCGGACGGCTATGGGCTGGGCTGGGCCTGGCCGCCTGCTCCGTGGAGCTGCTGCAGAGCACAGCCGGCCATCGACGATTTCGGGGGGGAGGAACGGATCGCCTCCCCCCCCGTCGAGGATTCCGGGGGGAAGGATGGAACGCCTCCCCCCCACCATCAACATAATCCACGAAAGGTAAGTCACTTTCGTACATCCATAGCAAGAGCTAATGCTGATGGACTGAGTCGGGTACCACTTCAGATTCCAGATTTTGTTGTACCTCCTCTAAGGATGGACGAAAGTCCCTTACCTGGTCCCGCAGCTTGCTTCGCGGTGGGGGGGAGGCGCTTTGGTTCTCCCCCCGAAATTCAGGCCAGGAGGGGAGGCGCCCGACCCCGCCTGGCTGAAATTCAGACCGGGGGGGAGGCGCCCCATCCCTCGCCACCGAAATTCAGGCCAGGGAGGAGCACCACGTCTCCCCGGCCGCGAAATAAAAAAGTAAATTTTAAAAAACACACACACATACGTGATAGGCTACGTAAATCGTTACGTAGCCTATCATGGGTGACTTTGAAGAAAAAAAAAAGAGCGTACGCATGGGCGCCGCCATTTGCGTTCCTTGTTTGGGCAGGGGTAGTCTACATAAAGATTTACGAAACTACAGTGAAAATAAGGGTTAGGGTTAGAGTGGGTTGTCTTCAGTAGAGGTAGCTCACCGCTGGTTGAAGTGCCAGAACCACTAAGTGGTGGGAGCAATACTCCTTCTTAGCTCCTACTCTCCATTCATTTGCCCCACAAGATCAGGTCTTTGCTCGGAATTATGGTGCTGGACTGAGATGGGTTCCTTCCTCTATCACTGAGGTCACTGGACCTGTATCATGCGAGGTCCAGTGTGCAGGTGGGTCAGTGTGGCATCGCCATGTTGACCAGCTGAGAAGGCATTCTCGCCAGAGTGGGTTGTCTTCAGCAGAGGTAGCTGGTATCTGGGACTGGTTTCTCTCACCACCTGTTGAACCACTAAGTGGTGGGAAGAATACTCCTTCCTTACCCATGGCAGTTACTGAAAGAAAGTCATCTGAGCAATCTACACCTACTAGTCAAGTGCAGAGACCATGCCGTGAAAGGGCACCTCCTCGCTGGTTAATATACAGACTATGATAGCGAAGGGAGGAAGAACGCTACTTATCGGGGGGAAGGGGTACTGTGGGTTAGTTACTGTTTTTGAACCTTGGCTGCTCCTGTAGAGCTGGGAGTAGCACCAGTTGGTGGAGCTTCTGTGAAGTTCTGACTTCTGAGGGTGCTGAATAAAGAACAGTTGTGTTTGAGGCCTGCTGATCATTGCAGTCATTTCTACCACCTATACAACATTAAGCTTATACACAGGACTTGCATACGGTGGAACTCCAACTATCACTGAACTCTGCCACAGCCAACTCTGCCTCCCTCTCCCCAGCCATCCATCTGGGCGAAAAAAAAAACTTTGGAAAAAGCCCAGACTCCATCTTGGTGCTCAGCCTCAAATGGGAGCAAGGCCAAAACATGACCACTCAACAGGATGCTGCCTCCAGTATCAGAGGCAGTAGGCCTCTGTACACCAGTTGCTGGGGAACATGGGTGGGAGGGTGCTGTTGCACTCATGTCCAGCTTGTGGGTTTCCCGTGGACAGCAGGTTGGCCACTGTGTGAACAGAAGGCTGGACTAGATGGACCCTTGGCCTGATCCAGCATGGCTCTTCTTATGTTCTTAAATCTCTGAGCCCTTCTGCCTCACAGGGAAGCCAAGAGTGGCACAAACTTTCCCCTCCTCCCTCTGCTGTGCAAAGAGAGTTCAGCGTTCTGGGGCTGTGTTTATTTCACTACCCTGGAATTGTGAAAATGACAGTAATTCTTGAGGAATCCCCCATGGATTTCCATCCAGCAAGTCAATAACCAAGACATCCTGGAGACAACGTGCTTAATATAAAGACACTCTGAGCCCTTCCATGTGGTGCTAGGGTGGTGTCTGCTCACCTGGGGGCTGATCATTTCTTGCTAAGGTTTAATCCCACTGCTGGAGACTATAAACTCAGCTCCCTGTCAGGTTGTCTTTGTCACTGACCCAGGAAAGAAGGTCTCTGTGCCACTGATGATTTGGCTGCTGGAGGTGCTGCTCTTTTGGCTCCTGCCTCAGGCCACCCAGAGGATGCTGGGCACCACCTGCCTCTTGACCAGGCCGAAGGAACTGCAAGACTATCACAGCCCGGGAGACCTCATTGTCAGTGGGAATTTACCACTTGGCTGTTATTCTTATTTGAGGATACTAGATTTCCGTAGGTTAGCCCCACCAAACTTCCTCCCTCCTACTTGGTACGTTTCCACAAAAGAGGGATAGAGGTTTGCCTGCTTTGCTTTCATATTGGTGGGCTCCTTCTACGGATGGGGGAGAATTCTGCCACAGACCCCAATGAGACCGGATTCCAAGAATCCAGCCTGTGGCGGAACGGAGCACTTACCTCCGCCTCCCTCCGGAATCCATCTGGGTCGGATCTGTCCCTGCCTCGATCCTGCGAAGCTGGCCACCTGCTCTGCATCCCTGGTGAGTGTCGATGCAGCCAGCAGCAAATGCCGTGCCGTATCGCTGTAAGTAAGTCTCTGGATGGAAATGGCATAGTGGGCGCCCTTTGAGTCTGGAAAGGTGGTTGTTGCTGTTCAGTCGTTCAGTCATGTCCGACTATTCGTGACCCCATGGACCATAGCACACCACGCCTTCCTGTCCTCCGCTCTCTCCCGGAGCGTGCTCAAGTTCATATTCATTGCATCAGTGATGCTATCTAGCCATCTCATCCCCTGCTGTCCCCTTCTCCTTTTGCCTTCAGTCTTTCCCAGAATCAGGGTCTTTTCCAGAGAGTTTTCTCTTTGTATTAGGTGGCCAAAATATTTGAGCTTCAGTTTCAATATCGGTCCTTCCAATGAGCAGTCAGGGTTGATTTCCTTTAGGACTGACTGATTTGACCTCCTTGCAGTCCAGGGGACTCGTAAGAGTCTTCTCCAGCACCAAAGTTTGAAAGCATCAATTCTTCGGCGCTCAGCCTTCCTTATAGTCCAGCTCTCACAGCCATACATTACTACTGGGAAAACCATAGCTTTGATTAGATGGACCTTTGTCGGCAAGGTGATGTCTCTGCTTCTTACCATGCTGTCTAGGTTTGCCATAGCTTTCCTCCCAAGGAGCAAGCGTCTTTTAATTTCATGGCTACAGTCACCATCTGTGGTGATCTTGGAGCCCAAGAAAATGAAATCTGTCACTGCTTCCATTTCTTCCCCTTCTATATGCCAGGAAGTGATGGGGCCAGATGCCATGATCTTTGTTTTTTTAATGTTGAGTTTCAAACCAGCTTTTGCACTCTCCTCTTTCACACTCAACAAGAGGCTCTTGAGATCCTCTTCACTTTCTGCCATTAGGGTGGTATCATCTGCATATCGGAGGTTGTTTATAATTCTCCCAGCAATCTTAATTCCAACCTTTGATTCATCCAACCCGGAGTTTCTCATGATGTACTCTGCATATAAGTTAAATAAGCAGGGTGACAATATACAGCCTTGTTGTACTCCTTTCCCAGTTTTGAACCATTCCATTGTTTCATGTCTGGTTCTTACTGTTGCTTCTTGAGCCTTGTACAGGTTTCTCAGGAGACAGGTAAGGTGGTCTGGTACTCCCATCTCTTTAAGCATTTGCCACAGTTTTTTGTGATCCACACAATCAAAGGCTATAGCGTAGTCAATGAAGCAGAAATAGACGTTTTTCTGGAATTCTCTTGCTTTCTCCATGATCCAGCGAATGTTGGCAATTTGACCTCTAGTTCCTCTGCCTCTTCAAACCCAGCTTATACTTCCAGTAGTTCTTGGTTCGCATCCTGCTGAAGCCTAGCTTGTAGTATTTTGAGCATCACCTTGCTGGCATGTGAAATGAGTGCAATTGTATGGTAGTTTGAACACTCTTTGGCATTGCCCTTCTTTGGAATTGGAATGTAAACTGACCTTTTCCAGTCTTGTGGCCACTGTTGAGTGTTCCAGATTTGTTGGTATATTGAGTGCAGCACTTTAACAGCATCATCTTTTAGGATTTTAAATAGCTCACCTGGAATACTGTCGTCTCTGCTAGCTTTGTTGTTAGTAATGCTTCCTAAGGCCCACTTGACTTCACTCTCTAGGATGTCCGGCTCAAGTTCAGTGAGCGCACTATCATGGCTATCAGGGACATCAAGATATTTCCTGTATAGGTCTTCTGTGTATTCTTGCCACCTCTTCTTAATCTCATCTGCTTCTGTTAGGTCCCTGCCTTCTTTGTCCTTTATCATGCCCGTCTTTGCACAAAACGTTCCCTTGAGATCTCCGATTTTCTTGAAGAGATCTCTAGTCTTTCCCATTCTGTTGTTTTCCTCGATTTCTTTGCAATGTTCATTTAAGAAGGCCTTCTTGTCTCTCCTTGCTATTCTCTGGAACTCTGCATTCAGTTGGATATATCTTCCCCTTTCTCCCTTGCTTTTCGCTTCCCTTCTTTCCTCAGCTACTTGTAAATAGGGGTGTCGGAGAATTTCTCCACGAATCTCCGGGAGGCTGAATGCCAACGCATTCAGCCCCCCGAAATTGGTGGAGAAACGGTCCACCCCCAGCCCCCTTCCGGGATGGGACTTACCTCATGCAAATGTCCCTCATGGCGGCAGGTCCCGGCGGTGGTGCAGTGTGCGGCGGTGGCCGGTCTTCTGACTGGCTGCCGCCGCCGCCATTTCCCAGTTAAAAAAAAAAACCTGATAGGCTATGTAAAGATTTACATAGGCTATCATGGCTAGATTTTCAAAAAATACCGTGATAGGCTACGTAAATCTTTACGTAGCCTATCACGGCTGACTTTGAAGAAAGAAAAAAAAGCGCGTACGCAAATGGCGGCGCTCATGGGCACCGCCACTTGCGTTCCTTATTTTGGCACGGGAAGTCTATGTAAAGATTTACGTAGACTACGGCTATTTGCGTTGCCCTTATTTTCGCTGTAGTCTATGTAAATCTTTACATAGACTACCCGTGCCAAAATAAGGAACGCAAATGCCGGCGCCGATGGGGCTTTTTTTTTTAAGTCAGCCATGATAGGCTACATAAAGATTTATGTAGCCTATCATGGTATTCTTTGAAAATCTAGCCGTGATAGGCTACGTAAATTTTTACGTAGCCTATCACGTTTTTTTTTTTTTTTTACTTCTTCCTGGCAGAAGAACTTTTGCGGCCGGAGAGGCAGGGCACTCCCCCCCAGCCAGAATTTCGGCGGGGAGGGATGGGGTGCCTACCCCCTGGCCAGAATTTCGGGGGGTGAAACGGAGCGCCTCCCCCCCACCATGAACCTGTGGGACCAGGTAAGGGACTTTCATCCATCCCTACTTGTAAAGCCTCATCAGACAGCCACTTTGCTTTCTTGCATTTCTTTTTCTTTGGGATGGATTTAGTTGCTGCCTCCTGAACAATGTTACAGATAGGGATGTCAGAGAATTCTGTGACGGATCTCGGTGAGGCTGAATGCCAGTGCATTCGGACCCTCAAAATCTGTTGCGGAACGAAGCCGCTCAATTGAGCCAATCATGTCCGGCTGTGGGCGACCGGAGCCGGCCGGCAGCTCTGCGGCTTTGCCACAGAGCGAAGTCGGCCAGGCAGGATTCCGGGGGAGATGACTGGATCACCTCACCCCTCATCGAGCATTCCAGGGGGAGGGACGGAGCGCCTCCCCCCCACCGTGGATTGCCTGGCGCGGAGCCAGGTAGGTGTTTTGTACATCCCTAGTTACGGAACTCCGTCCATAGTTCCTCAGGCACTGTGTCTATCAGGTCTAATCCCTTAAATCTATTCCTTACCTCCACTGTATATTCAGAAGGGATATGATTTAGGCATACCTGAACGGTTTAGTGGTTTTCCCTACGTTCTTCAATTTAAGCCGAAATTTTGCAGCAAGAAGCTCATGATCTGAGCCACAGTCAGCTCCAGGTCTTGTTTTGACAGACTGTACAGAGCTTCTCCATCTTTGGCTGCAAAGGACATAATCTGATTTCGATATTGACCACCTGGTGATGTCCATGTGTAGAGTCACCTCTTGTGCTGTTGGAAAAGAGTGTTTGCTATGATCAGCGTGTTCTCTTGGCAAACTCTATTAGCCTTTGTCCTGCTTCATTTTGAACACCAAGGCCATGCTTGCCTGTTATCCCAGTGATTTCTTGACTTCCTACTTTAGCATTCCAATCCCCTATGATGAAGAGGACATCCCTTTTTTGGTGTTAGTTCTAGAAGGTGTTGTAGGTCTTCATAGAACGGATCAACTTCAGCTTCTTCGGCATCAGTGGTTGGGGCATAGACTTGAATTACTGTGATGTTGAATGGTTTACCTTGGATTCATACTGAAATCATTCTATCGTTTTTGAGATTGTACCCCAGTACTGCTTTTCCCACCCTTTTGTTGACTATGAGTGCTACTCCATTTCTTCTAAGGGATTCTTGCCCACAGTAGTAGATGTGAGGGTCACCTGAATTAAATTTGCCCATGTTTGTCCATTTTCGTTTGCTGATTCCCAAGATGTCGCTGTTCAATCTTGCCATCTCATGTTTGACCACCTCCAGCTTACCTTGATTCATTGATCTGACATTCCAGGTTCCTAAACAATATTGTTCTTTACAGCATCGGATTTTCTTTTCACCACCAGACACATCCACAGCTGAGTGTCCTTTCGGCTTTGTCGCAGCCGCTTCACTCTTTCTGGCGCTACTTGGAAATACTCTCTGCTCTTCCCCAGTAGTATATTGGATACCTTCTGACCTGAGAGGCTCATCTTCCAGCATCATATATTTTAGCCTTGTGATACGTTCCATGGGGTTTTCTTGGCAAGAATACTGGAGTGGGTTGCCATTTCCTTCTCCAGTGGACCACATTTTGTCAGAGCTCTTCGCCATGACCTGTCCATCTTGGGTGGCCCTGCACGGCATAGCTTATGGCTTCACTGAGTTACACAAGCCCCTTCGCCACAACAAGGCAGTGATCCATGAAGGGGGGGAAGCTGGTAGATTAGCCTTTGGCCGCAAATGGTGCCTACTACGCCATTTGCATCCGGAGACTTACTTACAGCGATACGGCATGACAATGGCTGCCGGCCATATCGACATTCGCCAGGGATGCGGAGCAGGCAGCTGGCTCCACAGGATCGAGGCGGAGCGGAGCTGGTCTGGATGGATTCTGGGGGGGGGGGAGGAACGGATCTCCTCCCCTAGCTCCTTCCAGGCTTATCATGATTTGGCTTCGACCCATCAGGAGAATCAGAGACTTGAGGGGTCTCCGCTGGCTTCCTAGGAATGCAAGAAGCTGACTCAGAGTGAGTTGGACCCTTGGTCCATCTAGCCCAGTACTGTCGACACTGACTGGCAGCAGCGGCTCTTTGGGGTTTCAGGCAGGAGTGTTTCCCCACCTACCTGGAGGAGGCGGGGATTGAACCTGGGACCTTCTGCAAACAAAGCATGTGCCCTGCCACACTGAGCTGTAGCCCCATTCTGAGCAAGAGAAGAATTTCCCGCTGCCCCTCTGGAACAATCAGTGGTGCTGTGGTAAGGTCACAGGAAGCCAGAGAAGTAAAATTTCCAGGGATTGAAGGGCCAAGCCCTGCTGCAATGCAAGACATGTGGAATGTGGGGTGTGTGTGTGTGTGTGTGTCCGTGTGCGTGTGCGTGGCTGAGAATGCGAACTTGGAGGCTGGGATTTGGAGACTCTACTTGCAGATTAGGGGGAAAGTTCGGACTTTGGTCCACCCGCAGAGAAGTGACTGCGGACTGGCCTGCTTGCCATTGAGTTTAGAATAAATTATTTTTGGATTCTTGAGCTTGCTGGACAAAGCCCTGCTCTGAAGTGAGCTGGGGATGGGAGTGACCTGTGGAGAGTTTGCTTTTGTATGTCCACATCCCTGCTCACTAAGGGGACAACTCACTTCTCTCTGGGGCTCCTGAGTGCAAGGAGGGTAGGCAGAAAAAACCTAAAATGTGGTTTCATGTTAAGAATTGGAAAACAACTAAGAAATGCCCCTCCGAGCTGATTTCATCCAAGGAAAGGTAGGTCGGAATCTACGGGTAGATCTCTGGGGGATCTGCGGTGGATCAGCAAGCATTGCTGACTCCCAGTTGTGTAACAGCAGCAGCAACAACGGACTCCCTTCCGCCCTAAATTACGCTGCTGAAACGAAGGAAACTTCGGGGTAGGCAGGAGTGGGGTCTTGTGTCCAAGGACTGTGAGCCCCCTTCAGTTCTGGTGCTGAAAAGAAACTCCTGGGCTCAGAATAATTTCATTCTAAGTTCGTGTGTCTTTTTTGCACCAGGCTCCGGTTGCGGGAAGTTGGGGGGCTAGTAAAAAATGGAAGTCGAGGAAGTCAGACCTTTGTTTCCTCTCGTTCAGTCTCACCTGCACTGAGTGGCAGCGGCTTTCCTTCCCTCTCCTACCTAGAAATGCTTCCAGGGATTGACCCTGTGGGCTTCCATGTGCAAAGCAGGTGCTCCTTGGGTCCTTTACCTAAGATTTTGGTTCTCATGGCTTCCGAATAAAGTCAGAAAGGAAGCGACCTCATCCTGGGTCAGTCCATAGATCTTCTCTAGCTCAGTATGTAGCAGTTGCTCTCCAGGGTGTGACACCAGGGGTCTCTCTCATGGTGGCCTGTATACGCCAGGCATGGATCCTGGGACCAGCCGCTTTTGATTGATGTGCTCTATCACTGAACTACATTCCTTCCTCTAAAGAGTAAACAAGTTTCTGGTCCTCATGGTTCTCAGTGAAGGACTGATTTAAGTAGGAAGGTGTTCTATGCCATGTCAGGGCTTTGGCACCTCTGGGTCAATCTTGCCTGCAATGACTGGCAGCGGCTCTCTAGGGTTTCAGAGAGGGCTCTTTCTCAGTCCTCCTGGGAGATTCCAGGGACTAAAGCTGCCTTGACCACTGAGCTATGGTCGTGCTCCACAGTAGTTCTGAATCACACATGTAAAATCTTGCTTCACTAGAAAGAGTTACTGGAGATGTAGTGATGAATCCTGGGTTAACTTTGCTTGTAAAAGAATCGGACAAATTCCAGGAGGACAGACCTATTGGAAGCTCAGAAATAGAGATTCCACTGTTGGTGGCAGTCTACCACTGATCATTCAGGAGCTGCTGAGAGGAGGGAGAAGAAGAAATTATGGCTGCTATGTTCATATCTATCTTGTGGGGCACCCAGGAAGCATCTAAGTTGGCCACAGTTGGAAAACATATAATGAATTAGAGGGAACCACCTTGGTCTGATACAACACAGCTCATCTGATGTTCTTCTAATTATGTCCTTCAACCAATTCATGGAGAAGGCTGGTTGAACTGAGAACACTTTGCTATCGTTAATCCTGATAGAGCTGCACAGTGGGAAGGACCCTGTCAAATTGTTTGTATATATTCGTATTGCACTTTAGTTTTATGTGGAAGCCACCTTGGAAACATCTGTATCCTGGAAGGTGGAACATCAATAATTAAAATATATAGTAAAAAAAATTATAAATGAGCTGAATTAGATCTCTGATCCAGCAGGGCTTTTCAGGTGTTCCTATGAAATGCATCCAGCAATAATTGTGTCTCTCTGAGTCAAAAGAACAACTTGAATTTGTCTGTCAATCCTTCATGTCGATGTCTGTGGTCTAGAAGTTTTTCTGTCTGTAGAAAAGGGTTAAACCAGATGGACGTTTTAACCCTCCGCTTCTCGGCAGTTCGGTTGGGATCCTCACCCACCTCCTAATGCCACTCCCATCACTGCAGGATGATAGAAAAGTACTACCCCCAACTCCTGGCCTTGGCGTTCACCATCAAGGAGCTCAACAAGGATGCTGTTCTCCTACCCAACTGTACTCTTGGCTTCCGCATCTGTGACCACAGCAACATTGCAAGATGGATCTACTTGAACAGTCTGTCTCTCCTCTCCACACGGGGCCAAATGTTTCCGAATTATAGATGTCACAAGCATGATCAACTGCTCTCTGTTATTGGGGGTCTGGACTCCAAATCCTCAAGGGAGATTGCCTCCTTCATGGGAATCTTCAAGATCCCACAGGTGAGGGGATTCACCTGGGGATAGATGTGGGGGGCCTGCAGACCTCAGGAACACTAAGGTGGAAAGGCAAATATCTGGAAACAGATCTGCCTGTGCAGTGTGTGGGTTGCTTTGATTCTGGGTGGCAGGACTGGGGGGCCTTCTGGCTTTGGCTCACCTGCCATGCAATAGCTTTGGTGGTGGCTAGGAATCTCAAGTGGCTACTGCATGTCTAATCCCAGCCAGCAATAAGTCTGTTCAAAAGGTTTTGTATTGGGAGACATAACAAGGAGGTTTGCGACCCCTTAAGGAATAAAAATGTACAAGGTGCCAAAAGGATCCTTGTTGTTCTTGCTGCAATTGACAAACGCGGCTTCCCCTCTGCGGATTGGGGGGAGCCCCCTACACCAGCAAGATAAAATGTGTCAGTGTTTCATGTATTGGGACACATTTTGATATAAAATAGCTTCTGTTTCAGCCGCACACCTTATGATGTACACAGAAAGTGTTTGGAGTGGTGGCACTTCAGGAATTTCTGATGAAGACCTGCTAAAAGTTCTCATAAAGCTTCACTCCATATTTCGATATCCATTTTAAAATGGACAGCTTCCCTCTGGATAGCCCTTCATGCATCTGAAGTGGGCTGTAGTTGTCCATGGGAGCTTAAGTCATTAAAAATTGTGTCAGTCTTTACAGTGCAACAAAATTCTGACTGAACAGACTAACAGCAAGTTCCTTCCTTCAGCTCGGATATGGCTTGTTCGAGACAATGGAATTTCCTTCCTTCTACCAGATTGATCCCAGTGAAACCTCCCGGTATGTGGGCTTAGTCCAGCTGCTCCTTCATTTCCACTGGAACTGGATTGGGCTGGTTGCCTTAACTGATGATGCTGGTGAACATTTCATCCAGGCACTGACACCAATGTTCCAGCAGAATGACATCTGCGTGGCCCTCACTGACATGTTCAACCCAGGAAACGACCTCCTTCTACAACAAGCACTATCTGGCTCTATTCCTCATTCTTGGTTTGACCCTCAAGTGATGATTGTCTTTGGGGACCCCAGTGTTATACAGATATTAACAGTGTTCTTGATTATTCATGAATGAAAGACTAAGATCTCATTTAGGAAGGTTTGGATCCTGACATCCCACTGGGAAAGTTCTTCGACAGGACCAAAATTAGGACTGGCCAAACTCTTCCAGGGTGCTTTTCACTTCAGAGTCCACAGGAGGGATGTGCCAGAATTCAAGCATTTTCTCTGGGCTTTAGATCCACACCAACCACAAGGAGATGTCTTTCTCCGTCAATGGTGGGAAGTAGGGGTGGACGAAAGTCACTTACCTTTTCTCGCAGCTTGTTCGCGGTGGGGGGGAGCACTTCGCTGCTCCCCCCGCGAAGTTCAGGCCGGGGGGGGAGGCTTCCCGCCTCGCCCGGCCGAAATTCAGGCCGGGGAGGAGGCTTCCCGCCTCGCCCGGCCGCGAACACGAAAGTAAAAAAAAAAAAAGTCCCCTGATAGGCTACGTGACGAAATCTTTACGTAGACTACGACGAAAATAAGGTCAACGCAAATAGCGTTGCCCTTATTTTCGCCGTAGTCTATGTAAATCTTTACGTAGACTACAGCGACTAAATAAGGAACGGGAATGGCGGCTCCCTATGGCGGCCGCCATTCGCGTACGCGCTTTTTTTTTTTTAAAGTCACCCGTGATAGGCTACGTGACGATTCACGTAGCCTATCACGGCTGACTTTGCAAATCTAGCCGTGATAGGCTACGTGAATCGTCACGTAGCCTATCAGGGGACGGTTTTTTTTTTTCTTTGATTGCAATGGCGGGGGCGGCAGCCGGTCGAAAGACTGGCTGCCGCTCCCGCCCCGCTCGAACACCGGACGAACCGCTAGCCGGACCCGCCGCCGGGAGGGACATTCAGGGAAGGTAAGTCCCGTCCCGGGGGGGTGCGGGGTGCGGGGGGGTGCGGAGGATTTCTCCCTGAAACTTGTTCGGGGGGCCGAACACGTTGGCGCTCGGCCCCCCGAAGTTTCGGGGAGAAATTCTCCGCCATCCCTAGTGGGAAGACATATTTGACTGTCAGTTTCTGAAATCAGGCCAACTGTCTCCAAAGGCAGAGAGAAGATGTACCGGAGAGGAGAAGGTACAGGACCTGGAGGTCTACAGGTTGGAAATGACCCTGTCCAGTCACAGCTATGTAGTAAAAATGTAACCTAAAAGCCATTGTATGTGCCTTAAGCACCACGTAGCATTGTAAGAGCTGCGCATGCCTGGAATGAGCAGACAGTAACCCTAAGATAAGGTTGCTAAGCAAACCGCTGGCAACCAATCAAAAGTAACACGCTGGCTGAGGAATGCAAGCTAAGTGATAAAACTGCAGCGCGGGGGTTGCCAGGGGTCGACTCTGCTTTTGAGCGTGAGCTCCTTTGACGAACTGTTTGCAAACAATAAAATCGAGTTGGACCCAGCCTGAAGTTGACTCTCCTCTTTGGGGCAAATTGGACTAGCCTCCAGGGGGCGAAACTAGCATTTTGTGCAACAAACTCGCGAGCAGTCAGGAGTCCCTTGGACCACCCTGGGGTCAAACGACAGAACTGGCAAAGGTGCCTGTGGGGCGCGCCGGACCGCCTTTGAGGTCTGCCACGGCACCAGAGAACGGGGGTCGGGACACCCAGGAGGTTAAAGGCGTGGACTCCATTGATTGAGTCAACCAGGCTGAACGGGTCTGAAGAGACGGCACTAGGGTGTTGGGCAGAGTAAGTACTTGATTTCCCTTCTGTCTTTCTGTTTGAGTTGCCTTCGGAGCGTCTGAGGTTTGTCAGACTCTGTGTAAACGTCTGAGGTTTGTTAGACTCCGTGTAAGTGTCGGAGGTTTGTCAGGCTCCGTGTATGGTTTCAAACAGAGGTAGGCATAATGGGGGCGGGTAGCTCCCATTTAGAAAGCTCTGCCACTCCCTTGGGATGCATGCTAAAGAACTTTAGCAAATTCAAAGAAAGTTATGGCACTAAGATGTCAAAAGGCAAGCTGGTTACACTCTGTCAATTGGAGTGGCCGTCATTTGGAGTCAACTGGCCAGATATCGGCTCCTTTAATGAGGCCACAATTAGAAAAGTGCATGTTATTGTTGTAAATGATGGGCACTGGGATCAGTATCCCTATATAGACTCATGGTTGAGTTGCGCTTTGAGCAACCCTTCCTGGGTGAAACAATGTAAAGGAGAGATGTGCAAACAAATGCTGGCTGCAGACCCTCGGAGAATGAAGGGAGGGAAGGGAAAGCCAATCTTAGAGGGAGAAGACGAGATAGACTTGGCGCAAGGTTTGAGGGGGCAGGATCGTGATCATGCAATTTCGCCTCAACCTCCAGTAGAAAGTACCCTAACGGTGGCCACAGCCTCTCAACCCCGGCCAGCCGGGTCCACATCGCAAAGTCTCTCTCAACCACCATCCTATGATGGAGAGTATAACGTGACTCCCTCGTGCCCTGCCGACTCCTCTTCTGACCAAGTCCCAAGACAAGTGGCCCAACCCAGCTCACCAAGACCCCTGCGGGACCCATCCCAGTTAGCAATACATTTTTCTCCTCTGGCTGAGCCTAGGGCTACCCGAAACCCGCACCCTAAATATCAGTGCCCGATGCGAGAGGTAATGACAGGGGAGGGGCAGACTGCATTTGTATATGTGCCCTTCAGCACCGCTGATCTGTTCAATTGGAAAAATCAGAATCCTTCCTTTAGAGAAGACCCTGATAAGATGCAAAGTTTATTTCGATCTGTGGGGCAGACGCATCGTCCCACATGGGCAGATGTGCAGATGATGTTGCAAACCCTACTAACATCCGAGGAAAGGCGCCTAGTGCAAGGCACCGCTAATAGGATTGCTGAGGAGCGAGTAGCAGGAACTACTAGGGACCCCCATGAATTATGCCCCCAAGTAGACCCTGAGTGGCGTCCCAACGACCCCAGGGACCGAGAGCAGAGTCAGGACTATTTGGGAATAATAGCGGAGGCATTGGGGAGAGCTGTGCCACGTGTGACTAACTTTTCAAAGTTGTATGAAGTCCGCCAAGAGAAGGATGAAAATCCCTCTGTGTTCCTAGGATGGTTGTTTGATGCATTTAGGAAGTTTAGTGACCTAGATCCTGAAGCCTCAGAAAACCAGCGCATGGTAAATACAATGTTCATAGGGCAAGCAGCACCAGATATAAGAAAGAAGCTGCAGAAAGCCGAAGGAGCCGTGGGCAAGCCACTCTCCGAGTTGGTAGAGATTGCATATAAAGTGTATGGCAACTGAGAGCAAGTAACAGAAAGAAGGGAGACAAAACGCGGCGAAAAGCAACTGGCGATGCTAGCAGCCACCTTGAGTGGCAGCTCAGGATGCATAGAGCCTCAGCAGAGGCAAGAGGGGGGGCGGAAGAAGGGAAAGGGCCGCCCGAGGTTTGACGAATGTGCATATTGCCGAGAGAAGGGACACTGGAAGAAGGACTGCCCGCTGAGAAGGCAGAGAGAGAAGAGCCAGGGGGAGGGGCGCCAATTGAGAGCAGACTCCTCTGAGGAATGTAGCTGAAGGAGACCGGGATCTAAAGCCACCACCCCACGAGTAAGTACTCGGGAAGATCCCATGGTAAAGATAAGGGTTGGTGGCAGAGACTATGAGGCTCTGGTAGATACTGGAGCCACCTTTTCCATGATCCCTGCAAAACCCCCCCTCGCCAAAGAAAGCGGACGACACGTGACAATAGAAGGAATTGAAGGAAGAAAGGCTAGATTGCCTGTATGTGAGCCCCTCCTCACAAAGATCGGAGACAATAGACTAGAACATGCCTTTGTGGTCTCGCCCACATGTCCGGTTGCCCTTCTGGGGCGGGACTTGCTGACGAAGCTGCAAGCTGAGATCTTCTTTCGTGGGGATCAGATTGTAGTACAGCTACCAGTGAAGCAGAGCTCAAATTACCAGATGGCCCTCCAGGCAACTGAAACTGTGTCAAAGGCCAAGGGGATTGAGCTCTTAGAAAATGTTGACCCGTGTGTATGGGCAGATGGAACCCCAGCTCGGGCAAAGTATGTAACACCAATCAAAATTCCCCTAAAGGAGGGAGAGCTGCCTGTGTGTGTGAAACAGTATCCTTTGAAGAGAGCTACTCGTGCAGGCTTAAAACCGCTTATTGAAAAGTTTAAGAAGTACGGCTGGCTAGTAGAGGGCTCATCCCCCTTTAACACCCCAATATTGGGGTTGCTCAAACCAAACAGTGCCTCCTACAGGCTGGTGCAAGACCTGAGAGCCATAAACAAGAAAGTTTTAGTGGATCATCCCCTGGTTCCGAACCCCCACACCATTTTGACCCAAGTTCCAGCAAATGCAAGGGTGTTTTCCGTCCTAGATTTAAAAGATGCTTTCTTCTCTATCCCACTGCACAAAGACAGCCAGAAAATATTTGCATTCGAATGGGAAGACCCAGATACTTATCATAAAACTCAATTGTTATGGGCTGTGTTGCCCCAAGGGCTCGTTTCAGCCCCCCACATTTTTGGATTAGCATTGCAGAAGGATTTGGAGCAGTGGAAAGACAAGCACCAGGAGGTGGTGCTGTTGCAATATGTTGATGACCTGTTGATAGCGAGCCCTAGCATGCAAATGGGGAAGAGAGCAACAGAGTCTTTGCTGAACACCTTGGGAGAAAGGGGGTACAAAGTATCACGAGAGAAGGCTCAAATATGCCAACCAAAGGTCACTTTCTTAGGTTATGAAATTGAAATGGGAACAAGAGCCCTGAGCAAAGATCGAATTCAAGCTATACAAAATATGCCTGCTCCTAAAAGCCCAAAGGAGTTACGAGCCTTTCTAGGTCTGACAGGGTTTTGCAGAATGTGGATTCCTGATTATGGGGGAAAGGCTAGGCCCCTGTATGAGTCTCTTACCAAAGAGGGCCTCGCAAGTTGGAAATGGACTAAGGAAAATCAGCATGCATTTGAACTATTGAAGACTGCCCTCTCACAACCTCCAGCACTCATGATTCCAAATGGGCGCAAGCCCTATAGATTGTATGTGCATGAGAACAAGGGAGTTGCCTCGGGAGTCTTGACTCAACCAGTGGGCCCGACATGGAGGCCTGTGGGCTATTACTCCAAGGTCCTGGACCCTGTAGCAAAAGGGTGGCCAGCATGTCTGAGAGCCGTTGCGGCCACTGCTACCCTTGTAGAGGAGGCACAAAAGATTGTCATGGGAGCTAACATGGAGATACACACCCCACATGGTGTACCCCAAATCCTTGGAGCAGAGGGAGGAAAGTTCTTAAACCCTTCCAGACAATCTAGATATGAGATCTTTTTGTTATCTAATCCAGGCCTCACCTATAAGCATACCACGGCCCTGAATCCAGCCACCCTTCTGCCAGAACCAGGACCCCCATGTCATGATTGTCTGGAAGTGTTAACTCAAACAGTATTGATTCGATCTGACTTGACAGATGACCCGCTTGAAAATCCAGAAGAAGAGTTCTTTGTAGATGGCTCAAGCAATGTAATCGATGGCACACGACATACAGGATGCGCCGTGGTAACGCTGACTGAAACTATGTGGAAAGAGAAACTCCCCGCAAGTTGGTCAGCGCAAGCAGCAGAACTCACTGCCTTGACACGTGCACTAGAATTGGGGAAGGATAAAAGAGTGAACATATTTACAGACTCACGCTATGCCTTTGCCACCGTACATGCCCATGGACTACTGTGGAAAGAACGTGGGTTCATCACAGCCTCTGGACAGAAGATTGCAAATGGACCGCAGATTGTGACACTACTGGAGGCTCTCCAACTGCCAAAGGAGGTAGCTGTGGTGCATGTAAAAGCGCATGGCAGAGCCACAGATGAGCACCAGAGAAGGGGAAATGCGAAGGCCGACATGGCAGCCAAAGAAGCAGCGCAGATGGGAGGAGAAGTAGTGTTTCAAGGCTTAGCCCATGAGATACCCCTCCGCTTGGAAGATTATAAATCAAAATACACCCAGGCTGATGACAAAGCTGCCGAGGAAAACAAGGCCACAAAAAATCCCCAAGGGTGGTGGATAGTCCCAGGAGGAAAAGTCATGCTACCCCGATGGCTGGCAGAAGAAGTGGTAAAACAACTTCATGCGAAGACCCACATGGGAAGCACCGCAATGGGAGACTTACTTGTTCGACAGGTTGTGGCACCGGGATTGTATGTAGAAGCCCAACGAGTCGCAGCAAGATGCCCCACCTGCCAGAAGGTAAATCCAAAAGGGGCCCGAGTGCCACCGCCAATGGGAGGACGACAGTGGGCGCACTACCCTGGACAGGCCTGGCAGATTGACTTCGCAGAGCTTCCAAGGTCAGGCCGACACCAATATTTATTGGTACTGGTGGATCAGCTAACGGGATGGGTAGAGGCCTACCCTACAAGGACAGCTACAGCATCAACAGTGGCACGCTTCCTGCTCCAGGAGCTGATACCTCGGTTCCTGTTGCCTGAGTCTATTGAGTCGGATCAAGGGAGCCACTTTGTGGGAAAGATAGTGCAAGAAGTGTCTAAAGCTTTAGGCATTAAATGGAGACTCCATACCCCATGGAGGCCTCAGAGTTCAGGTCAGGTGGAGCGCATGAATAGGACATTAAAGACAATGATAACAAAAATTTGCATAGAGACCCACTTAAAGTGGCCCCAGGCACTCCCACTGGCTTTAACTCGCATTCGTAGCACTCCACGTAGAGGGATAAAATTGTCACCTTTTGAATTAATGTTTGGAATGCCTCCTAGGGTTCTGCCAGCAGGGTGGAGGGAGCAAGTCACTGTCGATTTGGGAAAAACTGAAATTGGAGAACATGTTATTGCCTTGCAGTCTGTTTTGTCATCCCTTCACAGGTTTGCTGCACCATTCCAGAGCCTACCGCTGGATGTTCCAATCCACAACTTCCAGCCGGGGGACCAGGTGCTGCTCCAAAAGTGGAAAAAGGGCCCCCTAACTGAGAGGTGGGAGGGACCATACCAGGTGTTGTTGGTAACCCATACAGCTGTCAAGCTCAGCGGAAATGACAGGTGGACTCACTGTTCCAGAATAAAAAGGTATAACCAAGGTGAGGACACCAGCTCCCAGGGCGTGGTCACTCCGGAAGCTGACCTCCTCTCGGAAGAAGAAGCCTGCAAGCAGCGGGATAAAGACAACTGGCATAGTTATCCTATTTCAGAACTGAAATTAAGATTATGTAAAACAAGGACCAAAGATTAAGTATGCAGCAGCTGTGTCTGTTAGTAATAATCCTAAGGCTAAATCTAGCTGTAGGAGAAAACAGCATGCTGTTTCTAGCTGAAGCTGTAGCCAGATATTTGAACCTCTCGAACTGCTGGGTCTGCATACAGGCCGAAAATGAGGGAAAGGTAAGCACATGGATCCCTCATCCTCTGAACCTGACTGAATTAGTACACACCGATTATAGAATACATAAACAAACAAATGTTACTTGGGAAGATGATTTTATCTTAAGTCAAACTCCATCATGGGAAGTACGGCCTCAGTTAGGAGAATGGTGCTTCATGCAAAACAGGTCTGACACACATACACACTTTGTAGGAAATAGCAGCTGCAGGAATTATATAGTAAAGGGAGGTGCATGGCATAACAACCACACCTCAAAGAGAACTTTTTGTGCAGGATATGCAGATTACATCACCCTTCGGCCCGAGGTTTCAAGGGTGATAGGTGGCCACAAGTGTGTGTTGTGGTCAATCCCTCATAGTAGCTCACAATCCTTGTTCTATTGCATTCAAAACCAGACAAAAGATCAAAATGCTAGAGCATGCTATATGAATGGAACTCTAAGCCCACGTGGAGATTCAACCCTATATTTGGGATTTTACAATCAGTATTTGGATCCCCAAAAATATGGCCTAGCAGACAAGTCTTGGCCTGCTTTGACTGGCCATTATTGGATCTGTGGGACTCACGCATACACCCAGTTGCCCGCCAACTGGACTGGCGTGTGTTATCCTGGGATATTAAGGCCCCCATTCACGCTGTTGCCTCAAAGGGCCTCAGTACTGCACCGACTATATGGAATAGATAAAAGATCCCTGAGCATGGAAGACTTGTCTGCTACACAAAGATGGGGAAATGATGAGTGGCCGGCAGAAAGGATAATAAGGTATTATGGGCCTGCCACTTGGGAACCCAACGTGGTGGGAAGAGAACCCACGTACCTTACTAACCGCATAATCCGGCTTCAGGCAATAGTGGAAATCTTTGCAAACGAGACTGCAAGGGCCATAGATTTAGCAGCCACACAGCTAACCCAACTCCGCAATGCTGTCACCCAAAATCGGATGGGACTTGATTACGTGTTAGCAGCAGAGGGGGGCCTTTGTCAGAAGTTTAATTGGACAGACTGCTGTTTGCAGATTGATGACAATGGCGATATCCTTAGGGATATTGCAACCAAAATTAGAAAAATAACTCACGTCCCAGTACAAACCTGGAACGGGTGGAGTACTGACTGGCTGACTTCATGGTTGCCGAACTTTCGCTGGTTGAAGACTGGATTTATGATATTCTGCTTAGTTATGCTAATTTTGTGCTTATTACCCTGCATACTTCCCTGCATTATAGCCCTAGTCAAACATACAGTAGAATCTGTAGTCAGCAGGGAAATGTTTGTACATTACCAGAGATTAGCGATGGCTGAAGTAGACTAAGTGTTATAAGAAGAAAGCATCTTGAGGGGGGAATTGTAGTAAAAATGTAACCTAAAAGCCATTGTATGTGCCTTAAGCACCACGTAGCATTGTAAGAGCTGCGCATGCCTGGAATGAGCAGACAGTAACCCTAAGATAAGGTTGCTAAGCAAACCGCTGGCAACCAATCAAAAGTAACACGCTGGCTGAGGAATGCAAGCTAAGTGATAAAACTGCAGCGCAGGGGTTGCCAGGGGTCGACTCTGCTTTTGAGCGTGAGCTCCTTTGTCGAACTGTTTGCAAACAATAAAATCGAGTTGGACCCAGCCTGAAGTTGACTCTCCTCTTTGGGGCAAATTGGACTAGCCTCCAGGGGGCGAAACTAGCATTTTGTGCAACAGCTACAGCATCTTCAATGCTGCCTATTCTGTGGCACATGCGCTACATTCCGTGTCCTCATCTGGATACAAACGTGGAATGAGGGGGGAAGGCAAGTGGCTTCCGAATATCCAGCCGTGGCAGGTAATGTCCCCCTTCAAATTTTGCAATTTTTAGAAGGTGCCTTGGTGGTTTCTCAGTGGTCTGATCCTGGAAGCAAAGGCTGAACCTGGGAAAAAGGCTATTAGTCCACACTAAGGCTCCAAAGAAAGACATTTCCCATGGATATTCTTTCATGGCTGTCATTTCCCCTGAAGAGCCTTAAGAAGGGAATGAAGAACAGCAGAGACTCACACTGTTTCTGTAACATTTATGTATTTACTAATGTGGCTAATGAGGAGCAAGAAATCAAGCAAGTCCTCACCCCAAAGCCATAGTGCTAATCTAGTAAGCATTGCTGCCCCCCCCCCAGAATCGGCAGAAGCAAACAGCAGGCAACCCTCCCCCCACCCCCGCCAGGCAGCTGCAGAACCCCAGGAGTTGCTTCCTTTGAGGGTTCAAGCCTAATGCTTCTGCCACCCATTCAAAGGCATGAGGGCGGCTCGTAGCAAGCAGACGCCAAAGGAAAAAGCCCAACCACTGGGCAAGCAGATCTGAGCAATTAGTGCCCCATGAACATGTCTTGATGCATCTTAAGTGCACGCAAAACGATGGAGTACAGAAAAAAAAGTCTCATAACATGACAGCAGTCACGGTATTGTCAGGTTTCAAGCCCTTCCGACCTGTGTATAGTCAAAGAAGTCAGTCTCCAAGTCAACAGGTTTTACTGAGCAAAGCAATCATTCTCTCAGCGAGTCAGGTGACAGACCTGGTCATCTTCTGACAGCCCAGTGCTAAGGTCCCTGATCAAGCTGACACAACCCTAACCAGCTTATTTGAAGTTCACTCTGAGGGATGAACACCAGCAGAGGAGAAAGCTGTTGCACTTCTGACTCTGCTCTACAGCACGAATCCGGAAAGGCTTCCTCAGTCCCGCCCTCAGGGACGATCCTGCCCTAGAGGCCTCCTGTGGTGGGCCAGCTTGATGGAATGCCTGACCTACTTGTGCTGCTCCTCCCTCTTGACTGTGGGCTTGATCCATGCATCTGTCACACTCACCTCCTCCCCCTCTGTGAGTTGCTGGGTTCTCACAGAAGGAAAAGTTATGGTGGGCTTCGATCCCACTGATTAGCCTGCCCTTGGGAAGGTCCTTCCCTGTCTCTGTGAGCTCCCTGAGGTTTGGGTTCCTCTTCCATGGTCTCTGCAGGGAGACTGGGCCCAATTCTGACAGGTATGTTGGAAGACACCAGAATGCACTCACAAATACCCTGATTTCTAATTCTCTCTTCCATTTCAGATTTTTGCCTCCTTGAGGAAAGTCCGGTTTAACAACAGCCTTGGAGAGCAAGTCTCTTTTTATAAAAAGAGAGAGAGATACGATATTGAGAACTGGATTTTCTTCCCAAATACATCCTTTGCTCCCAGGAAAGTTGGACAGGTGGATCCAGAAGCTCCCCTCGGCCAAGATTTCACCATTCATTCTGATGAGATTGTGTGGGCTACAGAGGTGAGTTTGTGGTGAATATCAAGGGAGAAGGAAAGGATATCGTAGTTCTGTCACTTGAGAAGAGAAGTCTCCTTTCTAGATGAGATCAAAGGCCTATTGAGTCCAGTGATAAAGAACAATGTTTGCATGCAAAGCCCCCAGGTTCAGCCCAGGGCATCTCCAGGCAAGACTGGAAAAAAGCCTCTCCTTCCATGCCCAGGCAGCCGCTGCCAGTCAGGGCTGACTATACAGGGTTAGTTGGATCAAGGGCCTGACTCGGTAGAAGGGAGCTTCCAATCATTCTGATTCTGTCTTAGAATATTTTTTATATCATCTTCTATTATGATGGTTCTAAAGAACCTGCAGGTAGGGATGGATGGACACATCTCCGTCCAGGGTGCAAGGGAGCTTGACGAGCTTCCCCCTCCGCTCGCGCAGCCCGGATCCACTTGGTGAGCCTCCCTGTTTCCCCGATGAGCCGCATGACCCATGCCTCCTTTCCACACCAAATACTCCGGCAGTCAAGTCTTTGTGCTTTATGCACACAAGGGCGGAGCCCTTGACTGCTGGAGTCCTCAGCGCGGCGCATCCCCCCCCCGCCGCCGCCAAGCACTCTAGACCTGTCCTTCTCTCGAGGAGGGCAGGGCTAGAGCACTGGAGTGCTGCAGTGGCCCTTCCTGCCATGCCGGTTGTCAAGAACTTCCTTGACAGATGGTGAGGGCAGGACAGGTCCCGACTTCGCCACCCCTCAGCACGATTGCCCTGTCCTCTTCCCAAGGAGGACAGGACGAGAGCACTGGGGTGCCACTGAGGCCCTTCCTGACCATGCTGGTTGTCAAGAGCTTCCTTGACAGCCAGCTGAGGAGGTAAGGGTCCTTAGCGGGGCTCCCAGCCACTCGTCGAGCTCTGGGGTGCTCGGTGGCCAGGTCCAGAAAAGATTCACCCTTCCTAAAAGTGGTCCTATCCATTGTGTGATGGGAAACTTGGCTGAGTAACTCCAAGTCCTTTTTAGTGTGATGCCTATTACATGTAAAACCTCAACGATTTCTCTCTTCCCTTTAAGAAGACACCCCTTGCCAGGTGTGTACAGCAGTGCTCTCCAGGGCACCGGAGAAGAGTTCCAGAGGGGAAGCCCGTTTGCTGCTATAGATGTGATCATTGTCCAGAAGGGACAGTTTCTAACTCGACAGGTACCACAAACTTTGAGAGCTATGTAAAAGTGCAGAATATACTGGGGCAAGAGTCGAGTGAGGACATTGGAAAACCAGAGACAAGAAAAAGAGTGAGCCATTTCCCTAGGAATATTTTCTCCATAAATCCTATTTTGATTGCATTAACTCGGTGGTTTAGTGGTTTGCAAAGTCTTCACAATTTCTTGAAGAAACCTTCTAATTAAATAATAAAACAATGACTCTCATTACATTATTAACACTCACAAGTACAGAATCTGTCGGGGTATCTCAGATACTCACATTGGCCAATCACTCCATGTTGTTGTTCAGTCGTTCAGTCGTGTCTGACTCTTCGTGACCCCATGGACCATAGCACGCCAGGCCTTCCTGTCCTGCGCTCTCTCCCGGAGCGTGCTCAAGTTCATATTCATTGCATCCGTGATGCTATCTAGCCATCTCATCCTCTGCCGTCCCCTTCTCCTTTTGCCTTCAGTCTTTCCCAGCATCAGGGTCTTTTCCAGGGAGTTTTCTCTTCGCATTAGGTGGCCAAAATATTGGAGCTTCAGCTTCAGTATCTGTCCTTCCAATGAGCACTCAGGGTTGATTTCCTTTAGGATGGACTGATTTGACCTCCTTGCAGTCCAGGGCACTCGTAAGAGTCTTCTCCAGCACCACAGTTCGAAAGCATCAATTCTTCGGCGCTCAGCCTACCTTATAGTCCAGCTCTCACAGCCATACATTACTACTGGGAAAACCATAGCTTTGATTAGATGGACCTTTGTCGGCAAGGTGATGTCTCTGCTTCTTACTATGCTGTCTAGGTTGGCCATAGCTTTCCTCCCAAGGAGCAAGCGTCTTTTAATTTCATGGCTACAGTCACCGTCTGCGGTGATCTTGGAGCCCAAGAAAGTAAAATCTGTCACTGCTTCCATTTCTTCCCCTTCTATATGCCAGGAAGTGATGGGGCCAGATGCCATGATCTTTGTTTTTTTAATGTTGAGTTTCAAACCAGCTTTTGCACTCTCCTCTTTCACCCTCAACAAGAGGCTCTTGAGATCCTCTTCACTTTCTGCCATTAGGGTGGTATCGTCTGCATATCGGAGGTTGTTGATAATTCTCCAAGCAATCGTAATTCCGACCTCTGATTCATTCAACCCGGCATTTCTCATCATGTACTCTGCATATCAGTTAAATAAGCAGGGTGACAATATACAGCCTTTTTGTACTCCTTTCCCATTTTTGAACCATTCCATTGTTTCATGTCTGGTTCTTACTGTTGCTTCTTGAGCCTTGTACAGGTTTCTCAGGAGACAGGTAAAGTGGTCTGGTACTCCCATCTCTTTAAGCATTTGCCACAGTTTTTTGTGATCCACACAATCAAAGGCTATAGTGTAGTCAATGAAGTAGAAATAGACGTTTTTTCTGGAATTCTCTTGCTTTCTCCATGATGCAGCGAATGTTGGCAATTTGATCTCTAGTTCCTCTTCCTCTTCTAAACCCAGCTTGTATTTCCGGTAGTTCTCAGTTCGCATACTGCTGAAGCCTAGCTTGTAGGATTTTGAGCATCACCTTGCTGGCATGTGAAATGAGTGCAATTGTGTGGTAGTTTGAACACTCTTTGGCGTTGCCCTTCTTTGGAATTGGAATGTAAACTGACCTTTTCCAGTCTTGTGGCCACTGTTGAGTGTTCCAGATTTGTTGGCATATTGAATGCAGCACTTTAACAGCATCATCTTTTAGGATTTTAAATAGCTTGGCTGGAATACTGTCATCTCCGCTAACTTTGTTGTTACTAATGCTTCCTAAGGCCCACTTGACTTCACTCTCTAGGATGTCCGGCTCAAGTTCAGTGACCACACTATCATGGCTATCAGGGACATTCAGATCTTTCCTGTAGAGTTCTTCTGTGTATTCTTGCCACCTCTTCTTAATCTCATCTGCTTCTGTTAGGTCCCTGCCTTCTTTGTCCTTTATCATGCCCGTCTTTGCACAAAACGTTCCCTTGAGATCTCCAATTTTCTTGAAGAGATCTCTAGTCTTTCCCATTCTGTTGTTTTCCTCGATTTCTTTGCATTGTTC
The DNA here is from genome assembly GCF_057233095.1 of Heloderma suspectum. Classification (NCBI taxonomy): domain Eukaryota; kingdom Metazoa; phylum Chordata; class Lepidosauria; order Squamata; family Helodermatidae; genus Heloderma; species Heloderma suspectum. The sequence continues at coordinate 361,512,623 of NC_139459.1, read as the reverse complement.
ATTTAAGAAGGCCTTCTTGTCTCTCCTTGCTATTCTCTGGAACTCTGCATTCAGTTGGGTATATCTTCCCCTTTCTCCCTTGCTTTTCGCTTCCCTTCTTTCGTCAGCTACTTGTAAAGCCTCATCAGACAGCCACTTGGCTTTCTTGCATTTCTTTTTCTTTGGGATGGATTTCGTTGCTGCCTCCTGAACAATGTTACGGACCTCTGTCCATAGTTCCTCAGGCACTCTGTCTATCAGGTCTAATCCCTGAAATCTATTCCTCACCTCCACTGTATATTCATCAGGGATATGATTTAGGTCATACCTGAACGGTTTAGTGGTTTTCCCGACGTTCTTCAATTTAAGCCGAAATTTTGCAAGAAGCAGCTCATGATCTGAGCCACAGTCAGCTCCAGGTCTTGTTTTGACTGACTGTATGGAGCTTCTCCATCTTTGGCTGCAAAGGACATAATCAATCTGATTTTGATATTGACCATCTGGTGATGTCCATGTGTAGAGTCGCCTCTTGTGCTGTTGGAAAAGAGTGTTTGCTATGATCAGCATGTTCTCTTGGCAAAACTCTATTAGCTTTTGTCCTGCTTCATTTTGTACACCAAGGCCATGCTTGCCTGTTATCCCGGTGATTTCTTGACTTCCTACTTTAGCATTCCAATCCCCTATGATGAAGAGGACATCTTTTTTGGGTGTTAGTTCTAGAAGGTGTTGTAGGTCTTCATAGAACCGATCAACCTCAGCTTCTTCGGCCTCAGTGATTGGGGCATAGACTTGAATTACTGTGATGTTGAATTGTTTGCCTTGGATTCGTACTGAGATCATTCTATCGTTTTTAAGATTGTACCCCAGTACTGCTTTTCCCACCCTTTTGTTGACTATGAGTGCTACTCCATTTCTTCTAAGGGATTCTTGCCCACAAAATAGATATGATAGTCACCTGAATTAAATTCGCCCATGCCTGTCCATTTTAGTTCGCTGATTCCCAAGAGTTACGCAAGCCCCTTCGCCACAACAAGGCAGTGATCCATGAAGGGGAATCACTCCATACTGTATTATTAAACACCGTACCTCCATTTTCAAATGTTTTGGCATCAGGGCTGAAGCTGTTTGTGCAGAACATCGATCAGGGCAGGTGGTTGGTCATCTTTGGAACACCTGGAGCATAGGGATGTACGAAACTACTTACCTGTTTCGTTTCATGACATCTGTGGGGGGGGAGATGCTCTGTCCCTCCCGCTGAAATCCTCGCCGGCTGGCTGTGCTCTGCAGTGACTCCACGGAGCCGCCTGCCGGGGCCACCTGCAACAACATCCGGCCACTCCTGGGTTGCGCGGGGATTCAAATGGTGTATTTACATAGTATTTACATAGCAAATGGCGTATTTACAAGTATTTACATAGCCTATCACAGCGAAAAATCATGACGCTAATGACAGCTGCAGACGCGGCCGCCATTCTCAAAGCAGCGCGAACGGCACCAGGTAGGTGCTCCGTTTCGCGCGCCTTTTGCGGGGGGAGGGGCTTCATTTCGCCACGGATTTCAGGGGGCCGAATGCACTGGCATTCAGCCTCACTGAGATCCGTGGCGGAATTCTCTGCCATCCCTACTGGAGTATGTTATCCCAATCTCAAACACGTTGCCATTTCTATCGATAGCGATTACTTCAAGGTGTTTGCTTTGCCAGCCTTTGCACCAACAGATCTCCTAAGGGGACAGTCCATCAGCTGAAGAAAATTACAGATCATTATTTCTTTATTTCTTTACCATTCAGGAGGCACTGCAGGTGTGCAATAGTGGTTCACTTCATACAGTCCCCAGATTTTCACTTCTGGTTACAGCTTTGTGGGGTTTCTTCTTTAAAGAATATTAAACATCAGTCTGGTACATGAGGCCATGATATGGAGGAGAAAAAAGGCGTTTAGTACCTTTTCTGTCGCTTATCATATGAAATATGATGCTGATGTTTAAAGATAAAATAATGAAAGGGAGGTTGTACCTTAGGTGTAAAGAAGGCTATGGAATTGATATTTCCATCTCCTTCTTTGTGGGTTGAACTGCCCCATATAAAGAACATGTACGTTTGTCACTTTTGAGATGCTTCCATTCCTTTTGCTCATTCCAGATGCAGATCGCTGTACCCCATGCCCAGAAGATCGACACCCAAACAGGAACCAAGACCAGTGCATCTCCAAGAAGATCCATTTCCTTTCCTATCAAGAGACACTGGGGTTGGTTTTAACTTCTCTTGCCCTTGCCCTGTCTCTGCTCACAACTGTAGTGCTGGCAATCTTCATTAAATCCCGTGACACACCAATAGTCAAAGCCAACAACCGAAACCTCACCTATGTACTCCTCACCGCCCTCCTGTTCTGCTTCTTCTGCTCTTTCCTGTTCATTGGCCGACAAACAACGGTCGCCTGTCTTCTCCGACAAACTGCTTTCAGCCTCACCTTCTCTGTTGCTGTTTCTTCCGTGTTGGCAAAAACTGTGACGGTGGTTCTGGCCTTCATGGCCACCAAGCCAGGAAACATGGCAAGAAAACTCTTGGGGAGACAACTGACAAACTCCATTGTCCTGGCCTGTCCCCTCATCCAGGCTGTGATCTGTGCTGTCTGGCTGATGACCTCTCCGCCATTCCCAAACTTGGACTTCCATGCCTTGGCTGGAGAGGTAATAGTGGAATGTAATGAAGGCTCAGTCACCATGTTTTACACTGTCCTGGCTTACATGGGCTTCCTGGCTCTCATCAGCTTCACAGTGGCTTTCCTAGCCAGGAAATTGCCTGACAGCTTTAACGAAGCCAGGTTTATCACCTTCAGCATGCTGGTGTTTGGCAGTGTGTGGATCTCCTTTGTTCCAACCTACCTGAGCACCAAGGGGAAGACCATGGTGGCCGTGGAGGTCTTCTCCATCCTGGCCTCTGGGGCCGGTCTCCTGGGTTGCATCTTTTTCCCTAAATGCTACATTATTGTGCTGAGGCCGCATCTCAACACCAGGGATCATCTTATACGGAAAAATAATTAAAGAAACTATCACTTTCAGAACATGCCCTGCTAGTCTAGTTCCTTGTCAATTATATCTACAGTGGCGAGAAAAAGTTTGTGAACCTTAACAATAATTATGGAAATCCCATAGTTTTACAACAATAGCCTTCATCAATCAAAGCCAGTCCTTTTCTAAATATCCAATAGAGTTTATATTTCCCAACTGCATGTCTTGTGAAATAAAATAATATATAAAGAAGGCATATAATGGGTACTTAAGAGTCAGGAGATGTGCAAAAGTAATTGAACCCCTGGTTGCATCAGCACAATTAAAGGGATTAATTAGAATCCTGTGTTTAAGTAAGGCAGACCTTCAGGGGTGAGTTTGGGAGGCCCTACCCTATATGAGGATCAGAAACTTTGGGAGTTTGGTATTGACCATAAGGTTGTGTATAAACACGTCATGCCACGATCAAAACACATCTCTGAGGATCTCAGAAAAGCAGGTAGCGCTGCTCAACAGTCCAAACAGGGTTACAAAACCATTTCTAAGGATTTGGGGCTCCACCAATCCATTGTCAGATCGATTGTCCAGAAATGGAGACAGTTCTAGGCCATAGCCACTCTACCCAGGAGCATTTGTGCTACCAAACTCTCTCAAAGAACAAACTGGCGCATTACCCAAGAAGTCAAAAACAACCCCAGAGTAACATCCCAGGATCTGCAGGCCACTCTCGCCTTGGCTAATGTTCATGACTCAATGATCAGAAAAAGACTGAACAAGAACAGTGTTCATGGGAGGATAGCCAGGAGGAAACCACTGCTCTCTAAAAAGAACATTGCTGCCCATCTGAAGTTCACTAAAGATCACATAGATGGTCCCCAAGACTTCTGGATCAATGTTCTGTGGACAGACGAGTCAAACATAGAACTTTTTGGCCTGAATGAGAAATGTTATGTTTGGCAAAAAACAAACCCTGAATTCAAACAGAAGAGCCTCATCCCAACTGTCAAGCAAGGAGGTGGGAATATGATGGTTTGGGCCTGCTTTGCTGCCTCAGAACCTGGACAGCTTGCCATCATTGACACAAGCATGAAGTCTGCAGTGTTTCAGAAGGTTGCAGAGGAGAATGTGAGGCCATCCATCCATGAGCTGAAGCGGAATCAAAAGTGGGTCATGCAACAAGGCGATGATCCTAAAATACAAGCAGTTCTACAAAAGAATGGCTGCAGAAGAAGAAATTCCGTGTTTTGGAATGGCCTAGTCAAACTCTGGACCAAAATCCCATCAAAATGTTGTGGCAGGACCTAAGGTGAGCTGTTCATGCAAGGAAGCCCTCAAATGTCACTGAGTTGAAGCACTTCTGTAAGGAGGAATTGGCCAGAATTCCTCAAAAACAATGTGAGAGCCTGACCAACAGTTACAGGAAACAGTTACTTGAAGTAGGGATGTACGAAATACTTACCTCCAGGTCCGGGGGGAGGGTCCGCAGGGGGGGAGGAGATCCGTCCCTCCCCCCAGAATCCTACCTGGCTAGCTCCGCTCCGCAGCAGTTCTGTGGAGCTGCCAGCCAGCTCCGCAGCGCCAGCGATACGGCCGCCATTGCCGTATCGCTGGCTGAGGGGAACTCTCTCCAGATGCAAATGGCATCCAGTATGCCATTTGCAGCTGCAAAGGTCTTAGATTAAGACCTTAGATTAAGGTCTTAGATTAAGGTAAATGCAGCCATAAATGGCTGCATTTAGCTTAAACCTATACCTTTACGTTCCCAAATGGCGTAGTGGATGCCATTTGCATCTGCAGCCAAGCCGCCCAGCCAGTGATACAGCAATGGCAGCCACATCGCTGGCGCTCCAGAGCCAGCCAGCGGGAGGATCCGGCCGGCAAGGATTTCTCTAGGAAGCGGAGGTAAGCCTTCCGAACCACCATGGTCTTGGGGGGGGGGATTCTTTTGAACCCGGCCTCACAGGGGTCCATGGAGGATTTCTCCCCCATCCCTAACTTCAAGTCATTGCTTGTCAGGAGTGCCCTAGCTGCCTCTTGCAGTCCCCTCCAGTCGCCAACTCAGGACACAGACGACGAGGATTGTTTCCAAGGCTTTATTCCTTTATGACTCTTTCAGATACTGATCACTAGTGACTAAGCAAGGAACAACACTGGGGAAAGATAGCAGAGTAGCCTAAGCTCCAGGTAAGGCAGTTGGTCCCCGTTTGAAGGGGAACCACGGGAAGACCCTGAACTTATGGGCTATGGAGAGATCCTCCCTCTTTCCCTTGGGTCCTCGGGACGCGACCGTTGTTTTAGTGCCAAACAAGCAGAGCGCCTCCTTTCGGCGCCCTCCATCTGTCATCACTCCCTGCGTCTGCACCGAGCGTCCAGCAAGCCCCCCTCCAGCGCTCTCTCACTGCCAGGGTCACTATCTATCCCAGATATGGCACCTAGGCCTCTGTGATTGGTTATCCTGTTCCACCATATATGGCCTCTTTCCTCTCCTTCTACATTTGGGCAATGGAAAATATTTTTTTTTATTTCCATTTCTAGGGATGATTTAACCAGAACCAGATGCTTCCCAGCTCCTATTGGCTTCCCCAGAGTTTAGTTTAAAAGCTGCTCTGCCACATTTTTTATGTTTAGTGCTAGAGTTTTCGTAATCAAAGCTCCCTAGTCCCTGCCCTAATCCTTCCGATGTGTGGCAGGTTTGTTCCCCCAAAACAGCTCCATGAAGTGTATCTTTTTCATAGGACTTTTGCCCAGAATCAAAGAGGGAGGGAAGGGGAAGCCCATCTCATACCATCCACCCCAAATGAGGACTCCCCTTCCGTATGAAGCCCCCACCTCTCTTTCTGAAATGTTGCAGCTTTCTTGTGCAGGGGCACCTCTATGCTGCCTGCCATTTTCAGAAGAATGGTCCACATGTCCTATTCTTCAGTATGCTCAACATGTTAAGTCTGCTGTTGCCCAAAATAACTCGTCACCTCTTTACTTATCTGCAGAAGGGAAAGCTATCCCTGCACATTTCATCCCATTCTGCCAAGAAGTAAAAATGTTATTGGTAATTTCTTTAACTACCCCGCCCCCCCATGCAATGGGATGTAACTCAAACAGAGCTGTGCCTATGTTTCTGAAATCTGGCATGCACAGTCCTCTCCTAAGGGGCTAGTAAGCCTGCAGATTTCATCCATATCTCAGAAATGCTGTGTGTGTGTGTGTGGGGGGGGAGTTGTAGCCATTGTTTTATTGCCCAGAGGCCTACTCGATTTTGACAGTGCAGCCATGAAAAATCATTCCATTCCTTGCCCATTTGCACCTCTATAGCTGAACTGTGTCAGGTCTGAATCTTGCCCTGAGTTTGCTCTTTTTGACCTTTCCTTGGCATGGTACCACGGGGAGTTTGGCGCGGGGGGTCAGGGGACAAAGACCACTGTGGAGACCCTGTGGGCTGTTCCTCAGCCAGGCCGGTCTCTCAGTAATATCGGGGAGGGGAACGGCTCCCTCGTTCCAGCAGGTCCAGCTGCCTTGGAGGCAAGGCATTGTTCCATCAAGGCGTTTGCAACGGGGATCGTCTCTGTCTGGTGGTGATTCCCCCTCCACCTCAGTCCGACTGACATTGCGTGAGTTGATCCAGGCTGCTGCAGCAGCTTCCCCCTCCTGGTTATTTTATCTCCTGACTAGTATTGCACCGTTTATTGTGCTCGACAACTGAGGGGAGAAGTTAGCAGGAGGAAGAAACCCGACTGCGAGATGCTTTCAGTCTGAGTTAGGCTAACAGTAGTACTCTCAAGGCAGAAACTTGATGCCAGACAGACAGGGAGGTGGGTGGACTTGGGAAGGCGGTAACAGAAAACAGTGCAAAAGGGATGTTGGTTTTGGTTAAGCTCGGTTTAGACTCTGAAAAGACGTTTGTGTCTTCTTGCAGTAACAAAAGCGAAAAGATAGACTAGTCCTCCTAGTGGAAGCAGAACAGCAATGGAAAGTTGCTGTGGAGAAACTCAAAGTTCACTTGTCCTCAAGGAAGAATAAGGGTCCCTCTTAATGCTCTCTATGTTGTCAACCTGGATTTGTGTGCACTGCTGGAATACAGAATGATGATACGACTCCCTAGCGCTCTCTTCTCTCTTTGGTCACCACCTGCACCTAGAAGACAGCCTCTAAAATTGACCCCAATTCACGGGCAAGTTGGTATGGGAACAGATGTCCTTCAGACACCTGTGTCCTAAGCCATATTGGTCTTTAGAGATTCCTGTTTCCTGGATATCATGTGGAGGTGTGCTAACTGGGGCCTATGTGGGGCTGCATCCTCTGAAAGAGTTCGTTGTGCAACAGGTATGCACCCAGGATTCTGAAGATGGCCAAAGGCATGGTGACCTCCATGGGTCCTTAACTGGGATCCTTTGGATTACCAGATAATAACCCAGATTAAGATTTTAAACTGTAACATCTATGGGCTGCTGCAGCCAAAGTTAACTCCCACACGCTAAAATGAACAGCAAAGAACCAGCCAGTCCGCAAGGACAATACATGCAGTGCAAACCTGAGTTCCACCACCTGGGCAACTGAATTGAGCACCACCATCACGCTTTCCTCCCTCCCTCCCTCCCTCCCTCCCTCCTGATCCCTTTCCTTGTGTCTCCTGTCTTTTTATATTGTGAGCCTGAGGGCGGGGAATATCAGATTGCTAATTTTTGTAAGCCACTCTGGGAATCTTTGGACTGAAGCATGGGTAGAAATGCTTTGAATGAATGAATGAATGAATGAATGAATGAATTTTGGGCCATGTGGAATCCCGCAGTTTGAAGAAAACGGAGGGGTGCTTGTGTGCATCACGGCCCAGGCCCAGCCCCAGCAAAGGAGATAGCAAGCAACTGCCTTAGTGGTACCACCAATTTCGTGGTCCTGTCCTTGAGGGCTGATTTAAAAGAATCCCATTGCAACACCATGTATGCCCGTGTGGAGATCACAGTATTGAAACAGCAGCAAATGTATTCATATTTTGGACTTTTTATAGAGATCTGAGGAAAGAGGTGATCACCCCACTACTGTTAGCTATTCAAGGCTGGCAGGGGCACTGCCAGGTTCTTAAAAGATCCAGGACACAGGCCCATAACACAAATTTGCATATATATGTCTGAGGGTAAGGGTACCTCTAATATCGATCTATCTATTGTGTGTGAGTGTGCTTGTGTGTGTGTATATGTGTGTTGATATTGCATACATAACATACATACATAAGAAGTGTGCACTGAAACCCCACCCCACTTCAACTCAGACCCAGATCCAGCATATTGGAAAAAATCCCACTTCTGCTTGGGCCAATTTGTAGTTGATGCACTCCAGGTCAGCACTAAACCTGAGTCAAGTTTTTTTTTGGGGGGGGGAAAGAGTCTTTCTTAGGGATGGCAGAGAATTCCACCACGGATTTCAGTGAGGCCGAATGCACTGGCATTCGGCCCCCCGAAACCCGTGGCAGAACGGCCTGCTGCCCCCCCGCAGATCCCCCCCGGGACGAGACTTACCTGGGGCAGATGTTCTGGGCGGCGGCGGCTCCAGCGGCGGCTTCGGTGGTGGTGGCTGGTCTTCCTACTGGCTGCCGCCGCCATTTCCAGTCTCGTCTTTTTTTTTACATAGACGTGATAGGCTACGTAAAGACGTACGTAGCCTATCAAGTAGGGATGGTGGAGAATTTCTCCCCAAATCTTCGGGGGGCCGAGTGCCAAAGCGTTCGGCCCCCCGAAATCGGCGGTGAAATTCTCCACCCCCCGCCCCCCCCGGATGGGACTTACCTTTGGCGAGTGTCCCTCCCGGCGGCGGGTCTCGGCGGCAGTGCGGTGGATTTTCGGCGGGGGCGGGGGCGGCAGCCGGTCTTCCGACCGGCTGCCGCCGCCGCCATTACAAGTAAAGTAAAAAACAAAACAAAAAACGCCCTGTGATAGGCTACGTAACGACTAACATAGCCTATCACGGCTAGATTTCCAAAGTCAGCCATGATAGGCTACGTAAATTGTTACGTAGCCTATCACGGGTGACTCTGGAAAAAAAAAAGCGCGTACGCAAATGGCGGCACCCATGGGCGCCGCCATTTGCGTTCCTTCTTTGGGCAGGGTAGTCTACGTAAAGATTTATGTAGACAACAGTGAAAATAAGGGCAACGCAAATAGCTTTGCCCTTATTTTCACCGTAGTCTACGTAAATCTTTACGTAGACTACCCCTGCCCAAACAAGGAACGCAAATTTGCGTACGCGCTTTTTTTTTTTTTTCCAAAGTCACCCGTGATAGGCTACGTAAAGATTTACGTAGCCTATCATGGCTGACTTTGAAAATCTAGCCATGATAGGCTATGTAAATCATTACGTAGCCTATCACGTTTGGTTTTTTTTTCAATTTACTTTTTTATTTCGCGGCCGGGGAGACGGGGCGCTCCCCCCCGGCCTGAATTTCAGCAGCGAAGGATGCGGCGCCTCCTCCCCGGCCTGAATTTCGGCCGGGAGGGGCTGGGCGCCTCCCCCCCACCAAGAATTTCGTGGGGAGAAACGGAGCGCCTCCCCCCCCACCGAAAACAGCTGCGGGACCAGGTAAGGGACTTTCATCCATCCTTAGCCAAGACTTCACCAGGATTCAGCCAATGAGTCTGTTCTCAAAACTAGGGCTCAGTTATGGAGAAACTCTGAGCATGCACTAAATGCCTTTCCCTCTCATGCAAGATGAAGAAAACACAAATGACAAAACATGCATAGGCTGAGCTGAAAGAGTAGTCAATTCATTAGACAGAATTGGGTAGGCACTGCATTAAGCCTGCAGTACCGCACTCACAACTCAGGACTTATTTCTGAGTAAACCTGCAGAAGATCAGGCTGCAAACCTCCCTGCAAAAGTAAGTTGTGCTGGAATCCTATGCACACTTTCCTGAGGGTAAGCCTCATTAAACATAATGGGACTTTCTCAGTAGGCATAGATAGGATTGCATAAAGTAGCAATATTTATCTCCCCTCCACTTAAAAAACAAACCAAAAACTCGTATTTTTATTAAAGCTTTCTGTTCAGAGGAACACAGGAAGCTGCCTTGTGCTGAGCCAGACCCTGGGTCCATCCAGCGCAGTACTGTTGACACTGACTGGCAGCAGCGGCTCTCCAGGGCTTCAGGCAGGATTCTTCCCTAGCCCTGCCTGGAGCTGCCGGGGATTGAACCCGGGACCTTCTGCATGCCAAGCATGTGCTCTGCCACTGAGCTGCAGCCCTTCTTGTCACTGAATAATGGCAGCTGACAAACAAAACAGGCCCAGTTTTGTTTCTCTGCAACCATGTGATCCCACTTTTCTCAAAGGCTTGAGCGAGAAGGAGGAAAACCAACCCTCTTGTCTGTTTGTATAAAGTCAAATACAGTTCAGAACGTCTCTTGCCCACAGAAGAGAATTCTCTTTAAGAATTCCCCAAGATATGCTCTGGGTGGAATAAAGAAGAGAAAGGAAGAACAGGGGAGGGGAGGGAAGAAGAGAAGAAGAATGGTGATTGGAAATGCGGGGACGGGGGGTGGAGAGAATTCCCTAAGCCAAGTGGCACCTTTCAGAGAGGGAATACTTCAGAGGAATTTAGGAGCCTATATGGAGGGTTTGTGAGGATTGCACGCACTTACATTAACTTTAGGAGGTGAGGTGGCTGAGGGGTTTTCTAGTTTTTTATAAACTGTAGAACCTATTTAAAAGCCTCCGCAGTTCCTCAGTCATGACGCCGCATAGCCCTAACCCTCTGCTTGGAATAATTTGAGTCCTCCAGCTATTTCAGAGAAATTGAAGTGGAGGGGGAGAAAAAAGTTTGCGGAGGCTGATTGGATCCTTTGCTGTACTGAAGCTACTAAACTTCTGCAGAAGCCAAAGGTTCCACTTTGGGGCAGTAATATCAGACGGTATGTGAAATACCACTATTTCACATGCAGTTCTTCCTGCCCTTCCCTCTCAGTCATCAAAATTCGTGGCAAGCAAGCTCCCAACAGTGGGCATGTAAGAGCAGAAAAGTAGGTGGAGAGAGAAAAAGCAATGAGCAGTCTGTGCAAGGAAAGGTGACCATCTCCCCTCTGGTTCCAAAGGCTGGTGCATTCACACTGGAGTCCCTGTTGGTCTACCAAGGGTGCGAGCCCTAAGGCCTCCGAGTGACAGCAAGGCTACCGAGCTCAGAGGGGAGAGGCAGGCTTGTATTAAGTAGGGCTGTGCACTGCTTCGGATCTGGATCTGAATTCTGAACCGAAGCAGGGTGATGTGGACCAAACTGGTCCTGATCCAAAGCACATCAGTCCACATCAGTCTGAAGCGGGTCGGATTGGTCCAAATCGCTTCAGGTTGCGTCAGATGATTCTTAAGCCCAGACAGCCTGTCTGGGAAATGTGACCTTTTCCTTACGGTTAGGGAGGGGGAGAGGAGGAGTTGGGAGGGGGGAACTGAGCCTTGGAAAGCGCCATCTAGCTGCCAGTAGGGCCAGACGTTTAACCCCGCAGTCTCCAGTCACAGTGGGGTGACGGCGAGTGGGGTGCAATCACTCCTCTTCCTCTATAAGGAAATGCTTCAGTGTTTGGGCTATTTAATGTTGAAGAAAGGCAAATAAAGGGGGGGTTTATACAATTATATGGAGCAGTGAAAGTGGAGCAGTGCAATAAATTAGCTGAGTTCAGTGTAGGGATGGCGGAGAATTCCGCCACGGACTCTATTGAGAATCTCGCCCCCCGGAGTCTGTGGCGGAATGGACTGCTCCCCCCTGCCACCCCGCGAAGCCCAGTCAGGAGTGACCCTACCTGGCGCCGTCCGTCTGCTGCCGTCCATCCCATCCATCCCGTCCGTTGCCGCCTGTCTGCGGACGCAAATGACGTCAGGCATAGCAGATTTATTTATTTTATTTATTTATTTATTTATTTTATTTATTTCATTTCTATACCGCCCAATAGCCGAAGCTCTCTGGGCGGTTCACAAAAAACTAAAACCAAACAACACACAATAAAACAATTTAAAATATATAGAACATTAAAACCACAATATAACAATACAACCACAATAAAACCTAGCAGCAGTACAGGAGTTTAAAATACAGATTTAAAACAGCAAAGATAAAAATTTAGAAAGCTAAAATGCCTGGGAAAATAAAAAGGTCTTCACCTGGCGCCGAAAAGAGTACAATGTAGGCGCCAGGCGAACCGCACTAGGGAGCTCATTCCAGAGCCGGGGTGCCACAACAGAAAAAGCCCTCCTCCTACTAGCCACCCGCCTCACTTCCTTTGGCAGGGGCTCACGGAGAAGGGCCGCTGACAATGATCTTAAGGTCCAGGCAGGCACATATGGGAGGAGGCGATCCTGCAGGTAACCTGGCCCCAAGCCATTAAGGGCTTTGAATGTTAACAACAGCACTTTGAATCGGGCCCGGAAATGGACTGGCAGCCAGTGCAGCTGGAAAAGTACTGGCGTAATATGAGCTCCCAAGCCAGCCCCTGTTAACAATCTTGCTGCCCTATTTTGGACCACCTGAAGTTTCCGGACCGTTTTCAAAGGCAGCCCCACATATAACGCATTGCAGTAATCCAGACGAGAAGTTATCAGAGCATGGATAACTGTAGCTAGGCTATCTCTGTCCAGATAAGGGCGTAGTTGGTATACCAGCCTAAGCTGCTAAAACGTGCTCCGTGCCACTGAGTTCACCTGTGCCTCAAGTGACAGTTCTGGATCCAAGAGCACCCCCAAACTACGAACCTGATCCTTTAGGGGGAGTGCAACCCCCTTCAGAACAGGTTGAATATCACCTAGCCGGGCAGACGAACCACCCACTAACAGTACCTCCGTCTTGTCTGGATTGAGTTTCAGTTTATTAGCCCTCATCCAGTCCATTACCGTGCCCAGGCACTGGTTCAGAACAGCCACTGCCTCACCTGGTTTTGATCGGAAAGAGAGGTAGAGCTGGGTGTCAGCCGCATATTGATGGCACCTCAGCCCACACCTCCGGATAACCTCCCCCAGCGGTTTCATGTAGATGTTAAACAGCATGGGGGATAGAATAGAGCCCTGTGGAACCCCATGGCATAATTGCCATGGCACAGAGCAATAATCCCCCAGCACCACCTTCTGGAATCGGCCATCCAAGTAGGAGCGGAACCACTGTAGTGCAGTGCCTCCAACTCCCAACCCAGACAACCTATCCAGAAGGATACCATGGTCGATGGTATCGAAAGCCGCTGAGAGGTCCAGGAGAATCAACAGGGTCGCACTCCCCCTGTCCCTCTCCCAGCAGAGGTCATCCCACAGGGCGACCAAGGCAGTTTCCGTTCCAAAACCAGGCCTGAAGCCCGATTGAAATGGCAGATGCCATTTGCGCCCCTGCCTTTGGCCGTGATAGGCTACGTAAATCTTTACGTAGCCTATCACAGCAAAGAGCAGGGATGCAAATGGCATTCACTATGCCATTTGTGTCCCTGCTCTTTGCCGTGATAGGCTACGTAAAGATTTACATAGCCTATCATGGCTGAAGGCAGGGACGCAAATGGCATCCGCTATGCCGGACACCACTTGCGTCCGCAGACCGGCAGCAGCCGGAGCTGGCCAGCAGCTCTGCGGACTCCCCACGGAGCAGAGCCGACCGGGTAGGATTCCGGAGGGAGGACCAGATCGCCCCCCCACCTGTGGACCCCCCCACAGACCCCAGGCAAGGGTATCCGTACATCCCTAGTTCAGTGAGACTTTTCCCCAGGTAATGTGTACTGCAGCCAGAGTGATCTTTCACTTTGTTTCTTCCCTTGAGGAGGAGCCTCAGGTCATCCCGTGAAGATGCATAGCGGCAGATTCGGGACAGGCAAAAGGCAAGTGCTATTTGCCCTTCAAACAAACCGCCTGCAGAGATTAGGGATAGTGACCTCCTAAGGGGCGCTTTAAACACTTTCTGATTAGGGCCTTTAATTCCCTGTGTGGCTTGACAGTTTTTACCTTTTGTTTTAGTTAGGGATGGTGGAGAATTCCGCCACAGATTTCAGTGAGGCCGAATGCACCCCCCGAAACCTGTGACGGAACGGCCTTCCACCCCCGCCCCCCCGTGGAATCCCGCCCAGGATGAATCATACCTCGGGCGGATGTTCCAGCAGCGGCTCTGGAGGCGGCTCCGGCGGTAGCGGCGGCGGCGGCAGCTGGTCTCTCGGCCGGCTGCTGTGGACTCAAATGGCGGCCACCATAGCGGCCGCCATTTGCGTCTTGCCAGGATGCCGTGATAGGCTACGTAAGTATTTACATAGCCTATCACGGCAAAGGCAGCCATGCAAATGGCAGACACCATGCCATTTGCATAGCTGCCTTTGCCGTGATAGGCTACGTAAATACTTACCTATCACGGCAAGCTAAAAAAAAAACCTGCGTATGCAAATGGTGGCAGCTACGGCGGCCGCCATTTGCGTTCCCTTTTTTTCGCCATTTTAGCCTACGTAAATATTTACATAAGCTATTACGGTGAATAAAAGGGGAATGCATATAGCATAGTGGACGCTAATTGCGTTCCCCTTTTTTTCGCCGTAATAGCTTACGTAAATATTTATGTAGGCTAAAACAGCGGTGGGGAAAAGGAATGCAAATAGCGCCCACTACGCTATTTGCATTCCCCCTTTTTTTTGCCGTAATAGCTTACATAAATATTTACGTAGGCTAAAACAGCGAAAAAAAATGGAACGCAAATGGCGGCCTCTGTAGCCGCCGCCATTTGCATACGCGTTCTTTTTTTTTCCGGAAGGCTGCCCAGTGGCTGGATGTCCGGCTTCGGGCGGCCCCGGCTGGTGCCTCTGCAGAATCTCCACGAAGCAGAGCCAGCTGGATTAGGATTTCAGGGGGAGGCGCGGAGCGCCTCCACCCCCGTCGAGGATTCCGGGGGGAGGGACGGAGTGCTTCCACCCACCACCACAAAGCAGATCCGCGAAACAGTAAGTGACTTTCATACATCCCTACTATGAAATGGACCAGCCAGCGTGAGAATGCTTTCCAGAATGTCAGAGTCTTGTTAAGTTCAAATTTTGTGCTTGTACATTATGATGGAGAGAAGCCACTAATCCGTACTACTGATGCTTCTTCTTACGGGGTTGGTGCTGGGCCAAGCCACAAATTTCCAGATGCTACAGAAGCACCAATTGCTTATTTTTCAAGGACTATGTCATCCACTGAAAGAAACGTTGCAAAAAAATTGACACAGAAGCCCTGGCTGTTACTGCAGGAGTCAAAACATTCCACAACTGTCTCTATGGCTGTGCTTTTAAAATACGCACGGACCACGAGCCTCTTCTAGGAATCTTCTCTCCTGGTAAGCCTACTCCCTGCATACTTTCACCTCGCTTGCAGCACTGGACCATTCTGCTCCATGCTTATGATTATACACTTGTCTGCAAACCAGGAAAGGCAAGAGCTAATGCCGACAGATTGAGTCGGGGGCCACTTCAAATTCCAGATTTTGCTGTACCTCCTCCACTGGAAGTCTTGATGCTCAAAGCCCTTCCTGACCCACCTCTTCAGGCAGATCAAATTGCTAGGCTGACTGCTCGAGATCCTGTACTGGCTCCTGTTTTCAATTCGGTATGGAGGGTATGGCCAGATGAGGAACTGCCAGAGGAATTTAAGCCCTTTGTATGCCATCAGCATGCGATGTCTGCCCATAAGGGTTGTCTGCTATGGGGAAACTGTGCTGTTACTGCAGTTAAAGGTCATCAACCATCTTGACTTCCCTGCATGCAGCTCATCCAGGGATCATTTGTATGAAAGCATTGGCCAGAAGAAATGTCTGGTGGCCAGGTATTGACTCGGATATGGAAAACACTGTAAATGAGTGCAATACTTGTCAAGCCACTAGGCACAATCTACCAAGGGCACCTATCTCTCCATGGGAAGTGACCAAGAATCCCTGGTCAAGAATCCATATTGATTTTTGCAGGACCATTTCAAGGAAAGCACTTCTTGGTTGGGGTAGATTCTTACTCAAAGTGGCTTGAAGTAGTCTTAGAACCATCACATACATCCGCTGCAACCATCACAGCACTGTGCCGCTTATTTGCAAGCCACCGGTTGCCTGATACTATGGTCTCAGACAATAGGACAGCTGTTACATCTGCTGAATGTAAAACATTTGTGGACAAGAACCTTATTTGGGCTGTCCCCATTGCACCTCGTCATCCCCGAGCAAATGGCCAAGCTGAATGGGTGGTACAGACAAAAAAGATGCCCTGAAGCGCATTGCGGGAGGAGACTGGCCAACATGCCTTGCCAGGTTTCTCGTTGCTCAACATGTCACTCCTTGTGCAACAGCAGGAGTCAGTCCTGCAGAGTTACTTATGGGCGGCATCTAAAATCTTGCCTTCACTGTCTCCACCCAGATTTAGCTGAAGACTTACAAAGCAAAGGGGAGCAAGCTCTGCATGCTGCCTTCTCAGTTCCTACTCTCCGTTCATTTGCCCCACAAGATCAGGTCTTTGCTCGGAATTATGGTGATGGACTGAGATGGGTTCCTTCCTCTATCAGTGAGGTCACTGGACCTGTGTCATGCAAGGTCCAGTGTGCAGGCGGGTCAGTGTGGCATCGCCATGTTGACCAGCTGAGAAGGCGTTCTCGCCAGAGTGGGTTGTCTTCAGCAGAGGTAGCTGCTGAAGATCTATCTGGGACTGGTTTCTCTCACCGCTGGTTGAAGTGCCAGAACCACTAAGTGGTGGGAGCAATACTCCTTCCTTACCCACGGCAGTTACTGAAAGAAAGTCATCTGAGCAATCTACACCTACTAGTCAAGTGCAGAGACCATGCCGGGAAAGCGCACCTCCTCGTTGGTTAACATACAGACTATGATAGCGAAGGGAGGAGGAAACAGCGGAGAAATTAAATTCTTAATTTCATGTTAAGAATTGGATAACAACTAAGAAATGCCCCTCCCAGCTGATTTCATCTAGTCTGGATCTACTGATAGGTCTCTGGCTGATCTGCAGTGGATCAGCAAGCAATGCTGACTCCCAGTTGTATAATAACAGCAGCAACAAGGGACTCTCTTCCGCCCTAAATTATGCTGCTGAAACAACAGAAACTTCGGGGTAGCCAGGAGTGGGGTCTTGTGTCCCAGCACTGTGAGCTCCCTTTAATTCTGGCACTGAAAAGAAACCCCTGGGCTCAGAATACTTTCAATCTAAGTGGGTGTGTCTTTTTTGCACCAGGCTCCGGTTGCAGGACCTTGAGGTGCTAGTAGAAAAATGAAGGCGATCTCTCAAGCTCGAAGTCTACCCACTCCTGACCTAAACGAGTGGTTCCCAGCCTTGCATTCCCAGCTATTAGACCTCTATCGTCCATGGCCGGGGACAATGGGAGTTATAGTGCAAGAGCATCTGAGGACCTGAGGCTGCGAAACACAGAAAGCATCCCCGTGGTTGGGCGCTTTGGGCATTTTGCAGGGTGCATAAGGAATTCTGTAGCATGCAATAATTGCGTGGTTTTTTTCTAGCCCCAGAAATAAGGCCTCTTATCATCAAAGGCAGAAATAATCAACAGTTACTCAGTAGTATATTTATTGCAAGGAATAGGCTATTACAAAAAACATCAAACATACTGAATGTATGTTGCATTCAACACTGGCAGATTTTTGAATGGACTGAGCGACCTTGGGGGTTGTTTTCGAGGACGTCAGACCTTTTTTCCCTCTCGTTCAATCTCACCTGCACTGAGTGGCAGTGGATTTCCTTCCCTCCCCTCTCCTACCTAGAAATGCCTCAGGAGATCAAACCTCAGGGCTTCCATGTGCAAAGCAGATGCTCCTTGGGTCCTTTACCTAGGATTGTGGTTCTCACGGCTTCCGAATAAAGCCAGAAAGGAAGAGACCTCATCCAGGGTCAGCCCATAGATCTTCTCTAGCTCAGTACATAGCAGTTGCTCTCCGGGGTGTGACACCAGGGTATCTCCCATGGTGGCCTGTATATGCCAGGGATGGATCCTGGGACCAGCTGCATTTGATTGATGTGCTGTATCAATGAACTACATTCCTTCTCTAAAAAGTAAACAAGTTTCCAGTCCTCATGGTGCTCAATGAAGGACCAATGCAGGTAGGAAGGTGTTCTGTACCATCTCAGGGCTTTGGCACATTTGGATCAATCTTGCCTGTACTGACTAACAGCTGCTCTCTAGGATTTCAGAGAGGGCTCTTTCTCAGTCCTGCTGGAGGATTCCTGGGACTAAAGCTGCCTTGACCACTGAGCTATGGTCCTTCTCCACAATAGTTCTGAATCACATGTGTAAACTCTTGTTCACTATAAAAACTTACTGGAGATGTAGTGATGGATCCTGGGCTGACTTTGCTTTTAAAACCATCAGACAAATTCCTGGAGGACAGACCTATTGGCAGCTCATAAACATGATAGTTAAATAGAGATTCCACTGTTGGTGGCAGTCTACCGCTGATCATTCAGGAGTTGCTGAGAGGGAAGAAGAAATTACGGCTTCTATGTTCATATCCATCTTGTGGGGCACCCAGGAAGCATCTAAGTTGACCACAGTTGGAAAAAGTATGATGAATTAGAGGGAACCACCTTGGTCTGATACAGCAGAGTTCATCTAATGTTCTTCTTACTATGTCCTTCAATCAATTCATGGAGAAGGCTGGTTGAACTGAGAACACTTTTGCTATTGTTAATCCTGATAGAGCTGCACAGTGGGAAGGACCCTGTCAAACTGTATATATATATGTATTCCTATTGCACTTTGGTTTTATGTGCAAGCCACCTTGGAAACATCTGTATCCTGGAAGGTGGAACATCAATAATGAAAATATGTAGTAAAAAAAATAAATTATAGATGTGGTGAATTAGAACTCTTATCCAGCCGGGCTTATCAGGTGTTCCTGTGAAATGCATCCAGCAATAATTGGTGTCTCTCTGTGCCAATAGAACAACCTAAATTTGTCTGTGAATCCTTGGTGTCGATGTCTGTGGTCTAGAAGTTTTGTGTCTGTACAAAAGGGTTCAACCAGATGGACGTTTTAACCCACCGCTTCTCCGCAGTTCTGTTGGGATCCTCACCCACCTCCCAATGCCACTCTCATCACTGCAGGATGATAGAAAAGTACTACCAGGAACTCCTGGCCTTGGCGTTCACCATCAAGGAGCTCAACAAGGATCCTGTTCTCCTACCCAACTGTACTCTTGGCTTCCGCATCTGTGACCACAGCAACATTGCAAGATGGATCTACTTGAACAGTCTGTCTCTCCTCTCCACACGGGGCCAAATGTGTCTGAATTATAGATGTCACAAGCAGGATCAACTGCTCTCTGTTATTGGGGGTCTGGACCCCAAATCCTCAAGGGAGATTGCTTCCTTCATGGGAATCTTCAAGATCCCACAGGTCAGGGGATTCACCTGGGGATAGATGTGAGGGCCTGCAGAGCTCAGGGACACTAAGGTGGAAAGGCAAATACCTGAAAACAGATCTGCCTGTGCAGTGTGTGGGTTGGTTGCTTTGATTCTGGGTGGCAGGAGTAGGGGGCCTTCTTATTCTGGCTAACCTGCCACGCAATAGCTTTGGTGGTGGCTAGGAATCTCAAGTGGCTACTGCGTGTCTAATCCCAGCCAGCAATCAGTCTGTTCAAAAGGTTTTGTATTGGGAGACGTAACAAGGAGCTTTGCAACACTTGAAAGATTCAAAAACGTACAAGGTGCCATAAGAATCCTTGTTGTTCTTGCTGCAGTTGACTAACGCAGCTTCCCCTCTGGGGACTGTTTGTGTCATAAAATGTGTCAGTGTTTTATGTTTTGGGGCACATTTCCATATAACATAGCTTCTATTTCAGCCATACAACTTAAGATGCAAACAAAGTTTTTGGAGGGGTGGCACTTGGGGAATTTCTAATGAAGACCTGCTAACTTTGTGTCAACATTTTCTATTTTGTGTGTTGTGATGTATTTCAACATGGAATGGAACCAGTGCGACCAAACTATCCTTTATGGGGAAGAAGCAAGAAAGCCCCCAATATACTTATAGAGAGTCACACTTCTTGAATATACACACAAGGACCTGTTGATTGCAGTGGTTAGGAATTGTGTCTGGGTTACCTTCATAGAAGCACTGACATTTCCGGTGAGATCCACATGGTAGAAGGGGACTAAAAGTTCTCATCAAGCTTCACTCTATATTTGGATGTCCATTTTAAAATGGACATCTTCCCACTGGATAGCACTTCACTATCTGAAATGGGCTGTAGTAGTCCATGGGAACTTAAGTCATTAAAATTTGTGTCGGTCTTTAAAGTGCCACAAAATTCTGCCTCAACAGACTAACAGCAAATTCCTTCCTTCAGCTCGGATATGGCTTGTTCGAGACAACGGAATTTCCTTCCTTCTACCAGATTGATCCCAGTGAAACCTCCCAGTATGTGGGCTTAGTCCGGCTCCTCCTGCATTTCCACTGGAACTGGATTGGGCTGGTTGCCTCAACTGATGACACTGGTGAACATTTCATCCAGTCACTGATACCAATGCTCCAGCAGAATGATATCTGTGTTGCCGTCACCGAAATGTTCAACCCAAGAAACCGCCTCCTTCTACAACAAGCACTATCTGGCTCTGTTCCTCGTTCTTGGTTTGACCCTCAAGTGATGATTGCCTTTGGGGACCCCAGTGTTATAAAGATATTAACAGTGTTCTTGGTTATTCATGAACGAAAGACCAAGATCTCATTTAGGAAGGTTTGGATCCTGACATCCCACTGGGAAAGTTCTTCGACAGGACCAAAATTAGGACTGGCCAAACTCTTCCAGGGTGCTTTTCACTTCAGAGTCCACAGGAGGGATGTGCCAGAATTCAAGCATTTTCTCTGGGCTTTAGATCCACACCAACCACAAGGAGATGTCTTTCTCCGTCAATGGTGGGAAGAGGTATTTGACTGTCAGTTTCTGAAATCAGGCCAAACATCTCCAAAGGCAGAGAGAAGATGTACCGGGGAGGAGAAGGTGCAGGACCTGGAGGTCCACAAGTTGGAAATGACCATGTCCAGTCGCAGCTACAACACCTTCAATGCCGTCTATTCCGTGGCACATGCACTACATTCCGTGTCCTCATCTGGACCCAGACGTGGAATGAAGGGGGAAGGCAAGTGGCTTCCGAATATCCAGCCTTGGCAGGTAATGTCCTCCTTCAAATTTGGCAATTTTTTAGAAGGTGCCTTGGTGGTTTCTCAGTGGTCTGATCCTGGAAGCAAAGGGCGAGCCTGGGAGAAAGGCTATTAGTGCACTCTAAGGCTCCAAAGAAAGACATTTCCCATGGATATTCTTTCATGGCTGTCATTTCCCCTGAAGAGCCTTAAGAAGGGAGTCAGGAGTAGAGGAGACCTATAATGCTGCTGTGATAATTCTGCAGTTAAAACTTTGGACAATGGGGAGGGAGGCATCAGGAAGCCTCTACCCCAAACACAAAGTTCTGGTATACAAAGCAGTCTTGATCCCACCAACCCTCAGAAGTAAACAGCAGGCAGGTCCCCATTCCCCATCTTCCTCCTTGACAGCCAGCTGAAGTTCCCCAGATGTGGGCTGGCTATCAGGCCACTGCAAAGGTCTTCAGAGAGACATTCCCCATAGGTATTTTTCCATGGGGCTCATTTCCTGTAACTCACATTTATAAGTGAGTGAAGACTCATCCTGTTTCTGTAACATTTAGGTATTTACTAATGTGGCTATTGAGGAGCAAGAAATCAAGCAAGTCCTCACCCCAAAGCCATAGTGCTAATCTAGTAAGCATCGCTGGTCCCCTCCCCCAACAATCGGCAGAAGCAAACAGCAGGCAACCGTCCCCCCACCCCTGCCAGGCACCTGCAGAACCCCAGGAGTTGCTTCCTTTGAGGGTTCAAGCCTGAGGCCTCTGCCACCCATTCAATGGCATGAGGGCAGCTCATAGCAAGCAGACGCCAAAGGAAAAAGCCCAACCACTGGGCAAGCAGGTCTGAGCAATTAGTGCCCAATGAACACATCTTGATGCATCTTAAGTGCACACTAAACAATGGAGTACAGAAAAAAGAAGAAGTCTCATAACATGAGGGCAGTTACGGTATTGTCAGGTTTCAAGCCCTTCCGACCTGTGCATAGTCAGACAAAGAAGTCAGTCTCCAAGTAAACACGTTTTGCTGAGCAAAGCAATCATTCTCTCAGCTAGTCGGGTGACAGACCTGGTCATCTTCTGACAGCCCAATGCTAATGTCCCTGATCAAGCTGACACAACCCGAAACAGCTTATCTGAAGTTCACTCTGAGGGATGCACACCAGCAGAGGAGAACGTTGTTGCAGTTCTGACTCTGCTCTACAGCACGAATCCGGAAAGGCTTCCTCAGTTCCGCCCTCAGGGAGGATCCTCCGCTAGAGGCCTCCTGTGGTGGGCCAGCTTGGTGGAATGCCTGACCTCCTTGTGCTGCTCCTCCCTCTTGACTGTACATCTGATCCATGCATCTGTCACACTCACCTCCTCGCCCTCTGTGAGTTGCTGGGTTCTCACAGAAGGAGAAGTTATGGTTGGGCTTCGATATAACTGATTAGCCTTGGGAAGTTCCTTCCATGTCTCTGTGAGCTCCCTGAGGCTTGGGTTCCTCTTCCACAGTCTCTGCAGGGAGACTGGGCCCAATCCTGACAGGTATGTTAGAAGAAAACAGAACTCACTCACAATTACCCTGATTTTCTAATTCTCTCTTCCATTTCAGATTCTTGCCACTTTGAGGAAAGTCCGGTTTAACAACAGCCTTGGAGAGCAAGTCTCTTTTTATAAAAAGAGAGAGAGATACGATATTGAGAACTGGATTTTCTTCCCAAATACATCCTTTGCTCCCAGGAAAGTTGGACAGGTGGATCCAGAAGCTCCCCCAGGCCAAGAGTTCACCATTCACTCTGATGGGATTGTGTGGGCTACAGAGGTGAGTTTGTGGTGAATATCAAGGGAGAAGGAAAGAATATCGTAGTTCTGTCACTTGAGAAGAGAAGTCTCCTTTCTAGACGAGACCAAAGGCCTATTGAGTCCAGTGATAAAGAACAATCTTTGCATGCAAAACCCCCAGGTTCAGCCCAGGGCATCTCCAGGCAAGAGTGGAAAAAAGCCTCTCCTTCCATGCCCAGAGAGCCGCTGCCAGTCAGGGCTGACTATATGGGGTAAGTTGGATCAAGGGGAGAAGGGAGAGGTAGAAGGGAGAAGGGAGAAGATCTACTCGGTAGAAGGGAGCTTCCAATCATTCTGATTCTTAGAATATTTTTTATATCATCTTCTACTATGATGGTTCTAAAGAACCTGCAGGTAGGGGTGGATGGACCCATCTCCATCCAGGGCGCAAGGGAGCTTGACGAGCTGCCCATCTGCTTGCGCAACCCTGATCCACTCGGTGAGCCTCCCCACCTCCCCAATGAGCTGCATGAGCCATGCCTCCTTTCCACGCCAAGTACTCCAGCAGTCCGGTCTTTGTGCTTCATGCACACAAGGGCTTGACTGCTGGAGTCCTCTGCATGCCGCACCCTCCCACACACACTGCCAAGCACTCTAGCCCTGTCCTCCTCTCGAGGAGGGCAGGGCTAGAGCACTGGAGTGCTGCCAAGGCCCTTCCTGCCATGCCAGTTGTCAAGAACTTCCTTGACAGATGGTGAGGGCAGGACAGGTCCCAGCTTCACCACCCCTCAGAACGACTGCCCAGTCCTCTTATCAAGGAGGACAGGATGAGAGCACTGGGGTGCCACTGAGGCCCTTCCTGCCCATGCTGGTTGTCAAGGGCTTCCTTGAAAGCCAGCTGTGGAGGGACGAGTCCCAGCCACTCGCCGAGCTCTGGGATGCTCGGTAGCCAGGTCCAGAAAAAGATTCACCCTTCCTAAAGGTGTTCCTATCCATCGTGTGATGGGAAACCTGGCTGAGTAACTCCAAGTGCTTTTTAGTGCAATGAATATCATATGTAAAAACTCAACTATTTCTCTCTTCCCTTTAAGAAGACACCCCTTGCCAGATGTGTAGAGCAGTGCTCTCCAGGGCACTGGAGAAGAGTTCCAGAGGGGAAGCCCGTTTGCTGCTATAGATGTGATCGTTGTCCGGAAGGGACAATTTCTAACTCGACAGGTACCACAAACTTTGTAAGAGCTATGTCAAAGTGCAGAATATACTGGGGCAAGAGTCGAGTGAGGGCATAGGAAAACGATAGACAAGAAAAAGAGTGAGCCATTTCCCTAGAAATATTTTCTCGATAAATCCTATTGTGATTGCCTAACTCGGTGGTTTAGTGCTTTGCAAAGTCTTCACAATTTCTTGACAAAACCTTCTATTTAAATAATAAAAGAATGACTCTCATTACATTATTAACACTCGCAAGTACAGAATCTGTTGCGGTTTCTTAGATACTCACATTGGCCAATCTCTTCATACTGTATTTTTTAACACCGTACCTCCATTTTCAAATGTTTTGGCATCAGAGCTGAAGCTGTTTGCGCAGAACATCAATCAGGGCAGGTGGTTGGTCATCTTTGGAACACCTGGAGCATGTTATTCCAATCTCAAACATGTTGCCTTTCTATCCATAGTGATTACTTCAAGCCTTTTTTGCCAGCCTTTGCACCAACAGATCTCCTAAGAGGACAGTCCATCAGCTGAAGAAAATTACAGATCATTATTTCTTTATTTGTTTACCCATTCAGGAGGCACTGCAGGTGTAAGATAGTGGTTCACTTCATACAGTCCCCAGAATTTCACTTCTGCTTACAGTTTTGGGAGGTTTCTTCCTTGCAGAATATTGAACATGAGTCTGGAACATGGGGCCATGTTTTGGAGGTGAAAAAAGCCATTTCGTACCTTTTCTGACTCTTGTGATATGAAATATGATGCTGATGTTTAAAGATAAAATAATGAAAGGGAGGTTGTACCTTAGGTGTAAAGAAGGCTATGGAATTGATATTTCCCTCTCCTTCTTTGTGGGTTGAACTGCCCCGTATAAAGAACATGTATGTCACTTTTGAGATACTTCCATTCCTTTTGCTCATTCCAGATGCAGATCGCTGTACCCCATGCCCAGAAGATCAACACCCAAACAGGAACCAAGACCAGTGCATCTCCAAGAAGATCCATTTCCTTTCCTATCAAGAGACACTGGGGTTGGTTTTAACTTCTCTTGCCCTTGCCCTGTCTCTGCTCACAACTGTAGTGCTGGCAATCTTCATTAAATCCCGTGACACACCAATAGTCAAAGCCAACAACCGAAACCTCACCTATGTACTCCTCATCGCCCTCCTGTTCTGCTTCTTCTGCTCTTTCCTGTTCATTGGCCGACAAACCACGGTCGCCTGTCTTCTCTGAAAAACTGCTTTCAGCCTCACCTTCTCTGTTGCTGTTTCTTCCGTGTTGGCAAAAACTGTGACGGTGGTTCTGGCCTTCATGGCCACCAAGCCAGGAAACATGGCAAGAAAACTCTTGGGGAGACAACTGACAATCTCCATTGTCCTGGCCTGTCCCCTCATCCAGGCTGTGATCTGTGCTGTCTGGCTGGTGACCTCTCCGCCGTTCCCAAACTTGGACTTCCATGCCTTGGCTGGAGAGGTCATAGTGGAATGCAATGAAGGCTCAGTCACCATGTTTTACGCTGTCCTGGCTTACATGGGCTTCCTGGCTCTCATCAGCTTCACAGTGGCTTTCCTAGCCAGGAAATTGCCTGACAGCTTTAACGAAGCCAAGTTTATCACCTTCAGGATGCTGGTGTTTGGCAGTGTGTGGATCTCCTTTGTTCCAACCTACCTGAACACCAAGGGGAAGACCATGGTGGCTGTGGAGGTCTTCTCCATCCTGGCCTCTGGGGCCGGACTCCTGGGTTGCATCTTTCTCCCCAAATGCTACATTATTGTGCTGAGGCCCCATCTCAACACCAGGGATCAACTTTTTAGGGGTGCACAAAAGTCACTTACCTGGTCTCACAGCTTTTCGTGGTGGGGGGGAGGCGCTTCGCTGCTCCCCCCGTGAAGTTCAGCCCGGGGGGGGAGGCTTCCCGCCTCGCCCGGCCAAAATTCAGGCCGGGGAGGAGGCGCCTCACCTCGCCCGGCCGCGAAATTAAAAGTTTTTTTAAAAAATGCCCCCGTGATAGGCTACGTGACCATTAACGTAGCCTGTCACAGCTAGATCTGCAAAGTCAGCCGTGATAGGCTACGTAAATCGTCACGTAGCCTATCACGGGTGACTTAAAAAAAAAAAAAGTGCGTATGCAAATGGCGGCCCCCATAGGGAGCGACCATTCACGTTCCTTATTTGGTCGCTGTAGTCTACGTAAATCTTTACGTAGACTACGGCGAAAATAAGTGCAATGCAAATAGCGTTGCCCTTATTTTCGCCGTAGTCTACGTAATCTTTACGTAGACTACAGCGACCAAAAAGGAATGGGAATGGCGGCTCCCTATGGGGGCCGCCATTATCCGTACGCGCTTTTTAAAAATATTTTTAAATATTTTTAATATTTTTACTCTTCTTTAATTTATTACTCTCTGTCTTTCTAAACACACTTTTGCATGCCCTGCTCTTCCTCACTACTGGTTTATTTGCCTGTGATTTGTATTTACTAGGCTTCGACCCTTGACTCGCCTCTTTTAGCCTGGGGGCAGCCCTTTTAAAGGCATCCACAAGTGTAGTCAGAAGTGTATTGCGTTCAGACAGGAGGGGTTTGACGTGTTCAATATCCTTCATGAGTAAAAAGAGCCAGCCTTCACTTGGTAGGCTGTTACTCTGCTTGGAGGACTCTTCCTTCTTTGCTTTTTCAGCACTGCTAGGGATGTCAGAGAATTCTGCCTCAGACTCCAATGAGGTTGGATTCTAAAGAATCTGGCCCCTCGGTGTCTGTGGCGGGATGGGCCACCCACCTCTGCCACCCCGCGAAGTTGCCCCGGAACAGGTCTTACCTGCCACTGGCCAGGTCCAGTCCGTCTGCTGCCGTCCTGCCGTCCGCTACGCCATTTGCGTCCCCGCTCTTTGCCATGATAGGCTACGTAAAGATTTACATAGCCTATGACGGCAAAGAGCAGGGATGTAAATGGCGTCTGCTATGCCGGATACCATTTGTGTCCCAGCGGCCGGAAGTCCGCCAGTGGCCGGAGCTGGCCGGCAGCTCCGCAGACTTATCCATGAGTGCACAATAAAAGCGTCGCACAATCGTGCCCTAAGAAGTTGCTGTTTAGGGGAAAATTACAACTGAGTCCCGTAATATTTCCACAGATAAAATTTCCTCAGCTAGACAGAACTGAGCTTTGCGCAGTTGCTCCCTCTGAGGTGAGAAGAACGATAAGGAAGCTCCCAGAGACCCAACCAGACCAGACCATCACTGACTATGCTGACAGGCAGAGGCCCTGCAGGGTCTCAGAGAAAGGTCCTGCCCAGCTCTCCCTGGAGATCCGGGGGATCTAACAGGGACCTTTTGCATGCAAAGCAGGGGCTTTATCACAGACCTATGATCCTTCCCCTACAATTAATGTAAGATTCCTCATCTCATGGTTCTGGATGTAACGTCACGTTTCCTACTGTCAACACTGCGAGGAGTGGGGTGGAAACCATGGGGCCTGGCTTCATACTGTAGGGGGCTTGGTTTAGGAGAAAAGTGTTGACCCCAAACTAGTGTGTGGTGCCCCGAGCCCACCATGATCCATGTTCTCTGACAGGAAGTGGAGGAAAAGCATATATATATATATATATATATATATATATATATATATATAACTAGGATTTATTTAACAAGCAGGAAGCAAAATTAGTTTTCAGATGAATACACAATTTAAAGACTTTAAACAATAACATTGAGGGGATAGAGTATGATATTTGTGTGGTTCACAAAGGTCAGGTTATTTCTTAAGAACTGTCTCTAGGTCTCCAGTCGAGGACCCAGAGGTAGCTGAACCATCTCCGGGGAAGGAGAGGATGCTACTTCAGCTGGTGCTGTCCTTCCCAGGGTTTTCTTAGCCCTCTGAGGACCTCTCTTCTCCATCTCTCCCTATACCCCAATTTCCTCAGGGACCTTCTTTACAATCTCTTTCTCCTTTTGTTCCTCAAAACAAAACCCATCAGGGTGAAAAATGGTGGAACTCAAGGGATTCCAGTAGGGGGCAGCACGGCATAGTGTGACATGAAAAAGGGGCTGCCTGAAAATAGCAGCATGGGAAGCTGCCTGACACAGTGTCAGGCCCTTGGCCCACCCCGCTCAGCATCGTCTGCTCCAGCCTTCCCAACCTGGTGCCCTCCAGGTGCTTTGGACTTCAGCCCCAATCAGCCCCAGTCTGATATTCAAACCATCTGGAATGCCCCAGATTGGGGAAGAATGGAACACATACAGCTATCTCCACTGACTGGCCGTGGCTTTCCAGGGATCCAGACAAGAGTCCCAGTCCTACCTGGAGAAGCTGTGGATCACACCCGGGGCCGTCTGCATGAACAGTGCCTGGTCCCCCACTGACCATGGTCCCCCAGAATCCGCGCCCTTCCGTTTCTGTTTGTCTCTGACCTAGGAGGGCAGCTTTCTCTGTGCCACTGTGGATTTGGCTACTGCTGTTGCTGTTTTGGCCCCTGCTTGAGGCTACCCGAGGTTGCTGAGGGCCAAGTGCCTCTTGAACAAGAATAATGACCTGAAAGAAGGTTATTACAGGCCATGTTTTAAAGTGCATACATTTGGGAGCCAAGCCATTTAGGACGTTGAAAGTATGTACTGGCATCGAGAACTACACTGGGAGCAAATGAGCCTGGCCATGCCTTGTTTTCTTAAGCCTAGAGATTACACCCAGAGTGAGGGACCCAGAGCCATCCCAAGACCAATTCCTGCCTGAGAGAGAACAGCGAATGGCACACGCAGACTTACACGCCTAACACACACGCACCCCCCAACACACTCAATACGCACCTGTAGCAGAACACCCCACAAAATCCTCTCTCTCAGAGTTACACTACAAGAATCAGAACACATTGGGAAGTAGCAATGTGTTGCCCTTTCCTGACACCCCAAAGTAGTGGCCGCCTCACTCTGCCAGGTGGTAGGGTGGATCCCGGTGGGACAGGGCCTTTTCAGTGATGGCACCACGATGGTTGTAAACATTCCCTCAAATGCTTGATTGGCTCCTATTCTATTTGAAAAGGATTGTGGGAATAATAATAATAATAATAATAATAATACTTCAAGACTTCTAAGTGCCTCACAAGCATTAGAGAGCCAGTGTGGGGTGGCAGTCAGAGTTTTGGACTGGGACCCGGGAGATCCGGGTTCTAGTCCTTGCTTGGCCAGGAACCTCATTGCATAACTTTAGGCCAGTCACTGACTCTCAGCCTAACCTACCTCACAATGTTGTTGAGTTAAACAAAATGGAGGGGAAGAGGACAACGTGAGCCACATTGTGTTCCTAGCAAGAGAAAATAAAAGTCAAGATATAAATGTAGTAGTACTAGTAGTAGCAGTAGCAATTATTATTATTATTGTTGTTGTTGTTGTTGTTGTTATTTCTCATGGTAATTTTAACACAACCCTGTAAGGTCAGTATTATTATCGCCCATATTGCAGATGAGGGGACTGAGGCTGAGGGGTGGGGGTGGGGGGACTTGCCTAAGGCCACCAAGTGAGTTCATGGCAGTGGCGAGACTTGAACCAGGGACTTCCTGATTTGTAGCTACACGTGCCTTTGATTTGATAGGGTTCCTTCCTCTCTGGGATATGAACGGAGTTGTCTGATTCTGCTGGGATTTGTGCACATTACAGATGTGGCCTGAAATCACCTTTCAGTTCGTCATTCTCGATCAAGAGGCACTTGGTCCTCAGCATCCCCTGGGTGGCCTCGGGCAGGGGCCAGAACAGCACGGCGGCCAAATCAGAGGCACAGAGAGAATTTCCCTCCTACATCAGAGACAAGCAGAACCTGAAAAAAAGCTGACTACACAGGCCCCAGCAAGGGAATTAGATCTCAGGCAGAAAGGATCAGACACCGAGTGACCAGACACCACCCGGGCCGACATGGAAGGGCTCAGAGCGTACTTACATTAAGCACATTTTGTCCAGGATTTCTTTGTTATTGACTCACTAGGTGGAAATCCATGGGGGATTCCTCAGGAATTACTGTCATTTTGATAATTCCAGGGTAGTGAAATAATCACAGCCCCAGAACGCTGGGCTCCCTTTGCGCTGTTGAGCAGGGAAAAAACAACAGTTAGTGTCAATCTTTGCTTCGCTGTGGGCCAGTTGGACTTGTCTTAATTTTCAGATTCTGGCCTTTGGCCTGTGTCAATCCGATCACCTGAATCTTAAGATGGAGTCCGGGATGGTGCCAAAGTTCTGTACTGATGGAGATGGTGCCTGCTTGCAGCAGCGCAGGGCTGGGCAATACGGCTCTGCTAGAGGACATGACTGATCCGGCTGCAGTCATAACATCCTGCAGGGTGCAGAGGGCCAATGAGGGTGGT
Source organism: Heloderma suspectum (assembly GCF_057233095.1). NCBI lineage: Eukaryota > Metazoa > Chordata > Lepidosauria > Squamata > Helodermatidae > Heloderma > Heloderma suspectum. The sequence goes on along the minus strand of NC_139459.1, from coordinate 361,482,224 downwards.
CCACACTCAGAGACCTGTGTAATGTCAGGGTTTCTGAATGTTTGGGCCTTTTGTTTTGCTGAGGCCCTGTTCTCACTGCCATGCCAAAGTGTCCATCCTGGAACTGCAGGGCTCAGGTGGCTCCCTGGATTTCAGGAGAGCTTGGGGCTGTGAAGCAGGCTGGATACCAGCTAGCGCTCCAGAGGTGTGAGGATCAGGACAAACGTGGCTCAGCACAGTTGAGAGCACAATATCATGCTTGCCTACCATGTGGTGGCGGCAGAAGGGAAGGAGGCCACATTCTTGGCCCCCATTGCGCCCACAAGTAGATGGATGTGACTGGAGCTGTCAGTGTCTGCCCTTGGCGTTGGGTGAAGCTGAGCCCCTAAAGCCAAGGTTCCCCCTTCAGGAATCAAGGCAACAGGGAACGTCGCCTGCCATGCCCAGGCAGATGTTCTGGTTGAGTGCTAGAGCAGCACCCTGAAAACGTTAATGTGGAAGGGTACCTGGGAGAACCCGCAGACCTCGGATGACACGTTGCCTTAACCCGTCTCAGGTGACCCACTCTGCACTTTAATTGACCCTTGGTCTTCAGTCTTCTCAGGCTCCAGACAACATTGTGTGTGCCAGTGGTCCCCTATCTAGGAACTTCCAGATAGTTTGGATTTAAACTCCCATCATTTGGATTTAAAATCCCATCACCAGTTTGGCCATTGGCTATGATTTGGATTCCAAAAGGGCTTATCTAGGTGATGGACTTGACCTTGGGGGAGCTGGGGATGGCGACGGCCGACAGGAATCTCTGGCGTGGGCTGGTCCCTGAAGTCACGAAGAGTCGGAAGCAACTGACCGAATAAACAACAACAACAAATAGGCCTTTATCTGTCAACAGCCTGGGATGTGACAGTGTAAGGCACAGCTCAACAGGCCCAAATGGCTCTCGAGCAACTAAAGCAACTGCTTCTGTTACTGCCCCTTGAATGTTGCCAGGACGAACTACATCTTTTGATGCATGTATCTCTCTCTCAGAGGCCTACAGAAGTTAACCATCCATCCCAGGCTGATTGAGTGTTGGTGTGTTAATGGTGGTCCCCATGCAGCCATGAGAAGTCATGGGTGAGCCCCAGGAGGGATTGCCCAAGCCTAAGAGAGACCATCGCAGTGGTATCACTCCAAGGCCAGGCACCTTGGGAGGGGGGCAGCAGGCCAAAGGATTATTGGGATGTCTTCGTAACCTCAGCTGGCTCATTTCGGTCCTGTCCCCCATGTGAACTGGGAGCTTGCAGAGATCCAGGGAAAGGCCCTGCTTGGCCTGATGCTGGAGGGAGGGGGGAGATGAACCTTTGGGCAACTAGGTATGGACTTATAGTAGGGCCCATCCCTCTTACATTCCAGGACTAGAGAATCTATAGTGCAATGAGGGTAGATGATTCCACTAGATATCAGGAGGCTCTCCTCCAGGGAGTAGTGGCAGCCGTTCCCCGTGAGTTCACTGAGGGTTTTATTGGGGGGAGGGTGTTTCCCCATCAACAAGGAACCCAGAGAACAAGGAATGGCCTTCACATCACAGCTGCACCAAGCTCCTGCTTTGTTTACAGATTTGACCTTTCTATCCTCCGACTGAGGGTCGAGTTGAATGCTAGGACTGCACCTCGAATATGATCCTGTGGAAGGTGAAAGGAGACAACCCTAAGGCCAGGCAAAGGAGGGAGCCCCAGGGATGCTGGTGCTTCAGTTCAAGTGTATGATTTAGGGTGGGAAGGAGTCCTTTGTTGCTGCTATTATTACTAGTGTTGTGCCGAATCCTGCCCCCTAATTTTGGGAACTCTTTCTCCCTGCAAAAGAGGCATTGTTTTTTCTGTCTCTTTCATGGGGGGGGGGAGATTTCAAGTAATTTTCTCCTTAGGGCGGGGGACACATACCCTTTTAAGTTTAGGAGGTGGCTGAAGGATCTCCTTTCTCTACATTTTGAACTTTACAAATGTCTGGTGCACTTGCAGCAGCATGAGAGTCTTTACAGACAGGCTTCTCCAACCCAACAGCACTTCTTGAACTCCTGTGAGACCACAGGATGTTGTCCTCTCTCACAGGCAATCGGGAAGAGTTCCCTGGCTGAAGAGCCAAATATCTCCTGGATGTATGCAAGTTAGTTAGAAACATCATCCAAGAGGCTCATATAGAATGTGTTTTTCATGCAAGGCAGAAATTGGAATGTTGGAAGCTGCTGTTTCCTGATGATGCCAAGGGGACCAGCCCCCACCGCAAATCTCCTCCCCCTCCCATGACATCAGGGAGCCCACCCAACCCACTTTCCCCTCCTCCACGCAGAGAGGCATGGAGCTCCTTGCCTCTCTCTGCATGGAGATATCCTGCACTCGTGCTGCAGCCCTATCTGAGTTAGATGCCTCCTTCCCACAATCCTTATGTCCCAACCGGGATGTGAATCTGATATGAAATATGTTCTGAGACAGAAACAGGATCTTTGGAATCTGCCTTCTGCCGAGGCAAACCCTTGGTCCACCTAGCCCAGTGTTGTCTGTCCTGACTTGCAGGCCTTTCTAGGGTTGGAGGCCCAGAACCCTTTTCCATCCCTACGTGGACATGTGGGGGAACACATCTGGGACATTTACATACAGAGATCATTCCTTTCCCTTGGCTTCCAACCCCTGCTTGACTCAATAGGCCCTTGGCTTCATCTAGAAAGACTTCTTCTGTTCTCAAGGGACAGAACTGCAACATTCTTCCATTTCCCCATGACTTGAAAACATTCGCTTCAGCCAAACCTCTGTAGCCCAGACAATTGAATCAGAATGAATGGTGAAGTCTTGGCCAGGGGGAACTCCAGGATCCACATCTCCAACTTTTACAGGAACCAAAGAGCAATTTGGGAAGAAGATCCAGTTCAGGATCTCATATCTCCTATTTTCACTGAAAGAGACTTCATCTCCAGCACTGCTGTTAAACCGGATTTTGCCAAAGAGGCCAGAATCTGAAATGGAAGAGAGATTTAGAAAACAGTGTAACAGGAGTCCGTTCTGGTGTCTTCTAATATACCGTGACAGCCATCAAGTGAGGAGACAGGGTCTTTCTCCCACACACCCTGGGACTCTGGTGTTCGGTTTAATACTTAAGATGCATCTTCTTTGGGCACTGTCTGCTCAGATATGATTGCCCAGTGGTTTGAGGAATGTTTTCCTGGTGTCTACTTGCTATAACCTACCCTCATATCTTTCAGCGGGAGCTGGAAGGAGTCTGCTCATAGCAGCAAATAGACCAACATCTGGGTTCTTCAGCTGCCTGTCAGAAAGGAACACTGGAGGGGGGGGAGCTGCCTGCTGCTTCCTTCTGAGGGTTCAGTGGTGCAAATAGTGCTCTATAAACTAGAACTTTGTGTTTGGGGTAGAGTCTTGCCTGATTTCTCTGTCCTCAATATCCACAGCTAGAAATGCATAAGTCTTACAGAAGCAAGATAAATCTCCTCTAGTTTTGAATCTACTTTTCATGCTCTTTAAGAGAAATGACAGCTAGGGATGTATGAAAGTCACTTACCTTTTCAACGGGGTGATTCGCGGTGGGGGGGGGAGGCGCTCTGCACCTCCCCCCAAAATCCTAAACTGTCCGGCTCTGCTCTGTGGAAATTCCGCTGAGCCGCCGGCCGGGGCTGCCTGCAGCCGGACATCTGGCCACTGGGCATCCTTCCAGGGAAAAAACCCACAGTGTACGCAAATGGCGGCGGCTACGGCGGCCACCATTTTCGTTCCCTTTTTTTCGCTGTTTTAGCCTACGTAAATATTTACGTAAGCTATTACAGCAAAAGAAAAGGAACTCAAATAGCGCCCACTACGCTATTTGCGTTCCCTTTTTTTTGCCGTAATAGCTTACATAAATATTTATGTAGGCTAAAACAGCGAAAAAAAGGGAATGCAAATGGCGGCCGCCATAGCCGCCGCCATTTGCGTATGCAGTTTTTTGTGTGTGTTTTGCTTGCCGTGATAGTCTACGTAAGTATTTATGTAGCCTATCACGGCAAAGGCAGCTACGCAAATGGCGTGGTGGCCGCCATTTGAGTCCGCAGCAGCCGGCTGAGAGACCAGCTGCTGCCGCCGCCACCGCCGGAGCTGCCGCCGCCGGAACTCCCCCCCCAGGTAAGCTTCGTCCCAGGGGGGATTCTGCCAGGGGGGCGGGGGGTGGGAGGCCGTTCCGCCATGGGTTTCGGGTGGCCAGCCTCACTGAAATCTGTGGTGGAATTCTCCGCCATCCCTAATGACAACCATGGAAGTATATCCCTGGGGAATGTCTTTCTTAGGGCGTAATCCTATGAAGATAGTTGCCAGCTTCCAAACTCAGAGGCTGCTGACTATACTATGCAGAGCAGCTGGAACACAGGGGGATCCTCTCCTCTGTGCTCTGGCCACCCAGCATTTTCAGCTAACCATGCGATTTCATGCATCTAGCCAGGGATGTTTTAGCAGGAGAGGTTGCACGGTGCATAGAAAGCCTCATAAAGAGACTTCGGTGGTCTCCTTCCCTCCCCACCCCCGGGACTGTCTCCTTTGCACCCTCTCTGTGCTCTGTTTGTGAGCATGGAGAAGCAGCCTTCTCAGAGAGAATTGTGCTGGCTATGAGAGGCAGGGTACGGGGGTGGGGATTGTGGTTTCTGGGAACCCAAAAATCCTATGGCTAGGGACGTCAGAGAATTCCGCCATGGATCTCGGTGAGGACAAATGCCAGTGCATTCAACCCCCTGAAATCCATGGCGGAATGAAGCCCCCTGCCCCCCCCCACGAAAGGCGTGGGAAACGGAGTACTTACCTGCTGCCGTCCGCGCTGACTTGAGAATGGGGGCCACGTCTGCAACCACCATTCGTTTCCTCATTATAGCCGTGATAGGCTACGTAAATAATTATGTAGCCTATCATGGTTAACGCGAGGATGCCATTTGCGTCCCTATGGAGGCCTTGATAGGCTATGTAAGTATTTACGTAGCCTATCACGGAAAAAAACAACAACAACAGCGAACGCAAATGGCGGCAGCTACGGTGGCCACCATTTGCATTCCTTTTTTTTTTGCCCTTTTAGCCTACGTAAATATTTATGTAGGCTATTGCGGCAAAAAAAAAAAGTGCAAATGACGGCCACTATGCCATTTGTGTTCCCTTTTATTTTATTTTTTTTGCCGTAATAGCCTATCTAAATATTTACGTAGGCTAAAACAGCAAAAAAAAAAAAGGGAAAAGCCATTTGCGTTCACTATTTTTTTTTTTCCATGATAGGCTACATAAATACTTACGTAGCCTATCATGGCAAAATACAGGGACGCAAATGGTGGTGGCTACGGCAGCTGCCATTTGTGTTCCTGCTGACTGCCCAGTGGCCGGATGTGGGCAGCCCCAGCTGGCGGCTCCGCGGAATCCGGAGCCGGCCGGAGAGAATTTTGGGGGGAGAGACAGAGGGCCTCCCCCCTACCGCGAATGTCACCCTGCGAAAAGGTAAGTGACTTTCGTACATCCCTACCTACGGCCCTCTAGACAGTGTCTAGTGGCAATAGCAATGCTCCCTTAGCAGCTGTAGAATGGACTTCCTCCAGACTCACCCTGTGCCTTCACTAGGGATGTCAGAAAATTCCTCCATGGATCTCGGTGAGGCCGAACGCCAGTGCATTCGGCCCCCTGAAATCTATGGCGGAACGAAGCCCCCGCCCCCCCAACCCACGAAAGGCGCGCGAAATGGAGCACTTACCTGCTGCCGCCCACGCTGACTTGCGAATGGAGGCCGCTCTGCAGCTGCCATTCACTTCTTGATCATAGCCATTATAGGCTACGTAAATACTTAAGTAGCCTATCACGGCTAATGCTGGGACACCTTTTGCGTCCCTGCGGAGGCCATGATAGGCTATGTAAGTATTTATGTAGCCTATCACGGCAAGCCAAAAAAACAACAACAGCGTACACAAATGGCAGCGGCTGCGGCGGTCGCCAATTGTGTTCCCTATTTTGAGCCGTTTTAGCCTACGTAAATATTTACGTAAGCTATTATGGCGAAAAAAGGGAACGCAAATAGCGTAGTGGGCTATGTAAATAGTTACGTAGGCTAAAACAGAGGGGGGGAAAGGAACGCAAATGGCATCCACTACGCTATTTGTGTGTTCCCTTTTTTTCGCCGTAATAGCCTACGTAAATATTTTTTTTAAATAGGGAATCAAAATAGGGAATGCAAATGGCAGCAGCCGCAGCCGTCGCTATTTGCGTACGCTGTTTGTTTTTTGGGGGGGGCTTGCTGTGATAGGCTACGTAAATAGTTACGTAGCCTATCACGGCAGCTTTGCAGGACGCAAATGGCAGCCGCTATGGCGGCTGCTATGGCGCCCGCTATTGGCGTCGGCAGCAGCCCGTCTGCGGCCAGAACTCCAGCTGCGGACGGTCCTGGCCGGCGGCTCTGCGGAGCCACCACGGAGTGGAGCCAGATGGTTTAGGATTTCGGGGGGAGGTGCAGAGCGCCTCCCCCCCAACATGAATCACCCTGTCGAAAAGGTAAGTTACTTTCGTACATCCCTAGTTGCAGGACAGCTCCAGGCACTCTTGAATGAAACGGATTATCTAGATCCATTTCAATCTGGATTCAGGCCTGGATTTGGAACGGAAACTGCCTTGGTCGCCCTGTGGGATGACCTCTGCCGGGAGAGGGACAGGGGGAGTGCGACCCTGTTGATTCTCCTGGACCTCTCAGTGGCTTTCGATTCCATCGACCATGGTATCCTTCCAGATAGGTTGTCTGGGTTGGGAGTTGGAGGCACTGCACTGCAGTGATTCCACTCCTACTTGGATGGCCGACTTCAGAAGGTGGTGCTGGGGGATTATTGCTCTATGCCATGGCAATTGTGCCATGGGGTTCCACAGGGCTCTATTTTATCCCCCATGCTGTTTTACATCTACATGAAACCGCTGGGGAGGTTATCCAGAGGTGTGGGCTGAGGTGCCATCAATATGCGGATGACACCCAGCTCTACCTCTCTTTCTCATCAAACCCAGGTGAGGCAGTGGCTGTTCTGAATCAGGGCCTGGGCACGGTAATGGACTGGATGAGGGCCAATAAACTGAAACTCAATCCAGACAAGACGGAGGTACTGTTAGTGGGTGGTTCGTCTGCCCGGCTAGGTGATGTTCAACCTGTTCTGGAGGGGGTTGCACTCCCACTAAAGGACCACGTTTGTAGTTTGGGGGTGCTCTTGGATCCAGGACTGTCACTTGAGGCACAGGTGACCTAAAGGGCACAGAGCACTTTTTATCAGCTTAGGCTGGTCTACCAACTACGCCCTTATCTCGACAGAGATAGCCTAGCTACAGTTATCCATGCTCTGATAACTTCTCGTCTGGATTACTGCAATGCGTTATACGTGGGGCTGCCTTTGAAAACAGTCCGGAAACTTCATCTGGTCCAAAATAGGGCAGCAAGATTGTTAACAGGGACTAGCCAGTGAGCTCATATTACGCCAGTACTTTTTCAGCTGCACTGGCTGCCAGTCCATTTCCGTGCTCGATTCAAAGTGCTGGTGGTTGTTGTTCAGTCGTTAAGTCGTGTCTGACTCTTCGTGACTCCATGGACCATAGCACGCCAGGCCTTCCTGTCCTCTGCTCTCTCCTGGAGTGTGCTCAAGTTCATAAAGTACTGGTATTAACATTCAAAACCCTTAATGGCTTGGGGCCAGGTTATCTGAAGGATCGCCTCCTCCCATATGTGCCCGTCCGGACCTTAAGATCATCCTCAGCGGCCCTTCTCCGTGAGCCCCTGCCAAAGGAAGTGAGGTGGGTGGCTACTAGGAGGAGGGCTTTTTCTGCTGTGGCACCCCGGCTGTGGAATGAGATCCCTAGTGAGGTTCGCCTGGCACCAACATTGTATTCCTTTCGGCGTCAGGTGAAGAGCTTTTAATTTTCCCAGGCATTTTAGCTTTCTAGACTTTTAGCTTTGCTGTTTTAAATCTGTATTTTAAATTACTGCACTGCTGCTAGGTTTTATTGTGGTTGTATTGTTATATTGTGGTTTTAATGCTTTATAGTTTTATTGTGTGCTGTTTGGTTTTAATTTTTTGAACTGCTCAGAGAGCTTCGGCTATTGGGCGGTATAGAAATGAAATAAATAAAATAAATAATATTTTATTTTATTTACTTAGGGACCTCGACTCGCACCTGCCCTGGAGTGAAAGCCGGGTGTAGATGCACCCCCTGTGAGTCTTGCAAGGAGTGTGGAGGGGGATGTCCCACCTTTCGCTGACACTCTGTGAGCCATTTGGCTGAGCACAACCTAGCTGGCTGAGACTAGCACCTCCAACCCACTGCCAGCTTCCTGAGCCTTTAGCCAAAGTTGGGAAGGAGTCCAGTGCGATGCTTTCCTGCTCTTAACATGTCTGGCTTTCTCCCCTCCTCCTAATGCACACCCATGTACGTCTGGTCCAAAAGCCCCTTTGCCCGGAAGGAGGGAGAATGCTCAGGGATCTCAGGTGCGTGAAAGCCTTCCTCTCCCCCCTCGAATACAGACCACAAATTAAGATGGTTTCACTTATTTATTACGCAGTTAAATGGCAGCCAAGCACTGCACAATGAAGCCACTGACAGAGGAGGGCGTAGCTCAGTGGTGGAGGCCCTGTTTTGGATGGTGAAGGACACATAGTTCGGTCCCCCAAATCTCCGGACAGGGCTGGGAAAGAGCCCCTTTCCGAAACCCCAAGGAGTTTCTGAGTGACGACAATTAACGTTAGGCTTCGATGGTCTGTCTCGGTAGAAGGCAGCCGCTGAGGTGGCTCGTTGTCTTCTGCTTTGCTTCCTTGACAGAGCACCTGCAGAGGGACTGCTTGGCCTTCTGTGGTCTGGAATATAAGCTCACAACGCACACGTCAAATTGTACAGATAGGCAATGCTGGGTGTGCTGACTGGGGCTGATGGGAGCTGTAGTCCAGCACATGTGGAGGCTGCCAGGTAGGGGAGGCTGCTCCACAGCACTGGCTCAGGCTGCTGCTGGCGTGTGCGTTTGTGTGGAGAGTGACTGTTCCTATGTGCTCATATCACATCACAGGAGGTGACGACACACGGGGGGGGGGGGGCGCCAGACAGCTCTATAGCTTCATGTGCACCACGTCGCTCTGCCCTAATTGCACCACACGCAAACCCCCATTTTACATGTTAAAACGTAAAAGCATCTTCTGTTTTTGGACAAGAACATGAGGTGGGCCAATCCCCTTCTCACAAATCCCACCAAAAAAGAAGCGGGGGGGCTTCCGGACGTGGCTTTTATTATGCCATCGCCCTGCCTCAGCCCCATAACTTTTACGGAGAGCCCAGGCATTGTCGCCTTTACCCTGTAATCCTCCCATGCTCTCCCACCCCTTCTTCTGAGGGAAATCCATTCAGGGAAGGCGGAAGAGCAGCACGAGGCCTTAGCACTGAGCCCTCGTCTTTATGTGAAGCACCCTCTGAAAGGCTGTCCATAACCCTCCCTCAGAGCCAGAGGCTCCCTCAGGGCCGTCTCTCCTCAGAGCATGCAGGCTGGGACTCAGCAGGGCCTGCGTCCTGACTGCTCTCTCTTCCCGTCGGTTCTTCCTAATGGCTCAGAGGGGTGCCTGTCGCGGAGTCTGTCACGAAATGTGCTCTGGGTAAGCGTTGCTTGACAAATCCCTTGACTGTCAAGTACTGGCTGTCCGTCCCCCACATCCGCCAGCCGTAGGGAGTAAGAGGAAAATGGAGCTCCAAGTCGGCCTCATGCTCCTTTTTGTGGGCCAGAAACCTGAGCAGGCAGCTGAAGCAGGCACAAGAAAACTTTACTAATGAACACAACTATCTTTTAACAGAGGGGGAAAAGATCAGCCCCAAGCTAGCAAGATGTCACCTGAACGGTCCTCTATAAACTGTCACAACAGACTAGCCGATGGGCTGTTCCTCTAACCCTGCAAACTTCCATCTGGCCTGCAAGATAAACAAACGTCTGTTTAAGTGCCATGTGTCCGGGGGCGGGGTGTACCGTGGGTTAGTTATTGTTGTTGAACCCAGGCAGCTCCTGTAGATCTGGGGGTAGCAACAGTGGGTGTGCTGAAGAAAGAACAGTTGTGTTTGAGGCCTGGTGATTCTTGCAGTCATTGCTACTACCTATGCAACACTTTTTGGCAACAAGGACGGGATCCGAGAGCTATACGGGCAGCATGGACTGTGAATCCAGTGAATGCAGCTAACTGGTAAGCAGTCAGCTAGGCCCACTCCTGTGGGAAAACAATCAAAATCAAAATGGCTGCCTTTGGACATACTGAAGAGTTTGACGTGAGTCAACTTCTTCCTGGGATTCTTATGCAGAGCGGCTTTCATTCGATCTGGAGGCAAATAAGATAGCTAATGCTGAACAAAAGCGAGCTGTGCTCTTAACTGTTTGTGGTAGGGATGGCGGAGAATTTCTGAGAATTTCTCCACGAATCTCGGGGAGGCCGAATGCCAACGCAATCGGCCCCCCGAAATTGGCAGTGAAATTCCCCCCCGCCCCCCCCCCCAGGATGGGACTTACCTCCTGCGAATGTCCCTCTCGGCAGCAGGTCCCGGTGGCGTTTCGGCGGCGTTTCGGCGGGGCCGGGGGCGGCGGCCAGTCTCCCGACCGGCTGCCACCGCCGCCATTGCAAAAAAAAAAAAGTAAAGTAAAAAAAAAAACAAAACACCCATGATAGGCTACGTAACGATTTACGTAGCCTATCATGGCTAGATTCCCAAAGTCAGCAGTGATAGGCTTCGTAAATCGTCAAGTAGCCAATCACGGGTGACTTTGAAAAAAAAAGCGCGTACGCAAATGGCGGTGGCCCATGGGCGCCGCCATTTGCGTTCCTTGTTTTGGCACGTCTAGTCTACATAAAGATTTACGTAGACCAGGGCGAAAATAAGGGCAACGCAAATAGCGTTACCTTATTTTCGCCGTAGTCTACGTAAATCTTTACGTAGACTAGACGTGCCAAAATAAGGAACGCAAATGGCGGCGCCCATGGGCCACCGCCATTTGCATACGCGCTTTTATTTTCCCCCCCAAAGTCACCCGTGATAGGCTACGTGACGATTAACGTAGCCTATCATGGCTGACTTTGGAAATCTAGCCGTGATAGGCTACGTTAATCGTTACGTAGCCTATCACGCGGTTTTGTCGATCACGGGGGTCCCACTTTGCAAGCTTCATAGTTCAGCTTTTGTATTACAAGTGAAGGTGCTATCTCATTATAACACCATTGCACAGATCTTCCATCAGTATGCATACCCTCTAAGTCAGTATCTCGCTATCACTCTATCACAAAATAACACTAACATACATTTGCACTATCGCATGATAGCACATTAATTCAGGGTTGCCTGCTGACTCCTGTTGTAGTCGATGAGTCTTGTTCCTGAAAATGCACTATCACAAACTTCTGCTATTGTGCGATAGCACATTTATTCAGATGTGCTTGCAATGGTGGTAGCCTGGTATTTAGAGGGAAATCAGGGAGGGGGGAAATGGGCAGAACATTAGTCTGGGAAGTCTACTCAGAAGTAACTCCCATTGTGGTCAATAACGCTTGTTCCCTAGATTGCCATCAAGGGAACTAGATCCTGGAGGGGAGAGCCTCTCTTATTAGTTGAGCAGCCCCTGCCAGTCTGATGACGTTCACTTCCAGTCTCCCCACCTCACCCGGAAGTATGTTTCTGTCAGCGACTTATAATGGTGCGGTGCAGTCCTTTGTGGAGCCCTGCACGGAGCCCTGCCGATTCCAGGAAAACTCCGGTATTTTTTCATTTGCTTCACCCTTCCATTGTCGTGGAAACATGGCCCATGTGGGGATTACAAGGGCACTGTGAATAAGCACTTAAGCAGCATCCATATCCTGTGCCTGCTTTCTATCAACTCCTCGCTCTTCTTGGTGCAGGGAAGGTCTTTGCAAAACTTGATCTGGCCTACATATCAGTAGTTGATCGTTGATGAAGCTACAGAAGGTGCCCAAACAATGATCACTCATCGAGAGGCATTCTGACTAAAGCATCTGCAATTTGGAATTTCTGTGCCCTCTGGACTGTTCCAGCAATACATGGAAATCCTACTTTCTGGAATTCCAGGTGTTCTATTATATTTTGCTGATGTCCTGATCATGGGATCAACAGAGGAAGAACTTGCTGAATGACTTCAAGAAGTCCTACATTGTTCTGTCACAGCCAGCATTCATGTAAAGAAGGAGAAATGTGAAACTGAAGCTCCAGCATAACATTTTTGGGCCACTGTATTGATGCTTCTGGCATTCGCCCCACTGAAGACAAAATACGTGCAATTCACGATGCCCCTGCTCTAAAAACAAAGCAGGAACTTCAAGCCTTTGGGGAACTTCCCAATTTCTACCATATGTGTCTTCCACAAAAGGCCACCATTGCTGAGCCATTGCAAGGCTTGCTGGGAAAAAGAACTCCATGGAAATGGACCAGCCAGCATGAGAATGCTTTCCAGAATGTCAAACACTTGTTGAGTTCAAATTCTGTGCTTGTACATTATGATGAAAAGAAGCCACTAATCCTTACTACCAATGGGTCTTATGATGGGCTTGGTGCTGGGCTAAGCCACACATTTCCAGATGCTACAGAGGCACCAACTGCTTATTATTCAAGGACTATGTCATCCACTGAAAGAAACTGAAAGCAAATGAGCAGAGAAGCCCTGGCTGTTAATTGCAGGAGTCAAAAAGTTCCACAACTATCTCTATGGCCATGCTTTTGAAATACACATAGACCACAAGCCTCTTTTAGGAATCATCTCTCCTGGTAGGCCTACTCCCTTCATACTATAACCTCACATGCAGCACTGGAGCATTCTGCTCCATGCTTATGACTATACACTTGCCTACAAACCAGGAAAGGCAAGAGCTAGGGATGGCAGAGAATTCCACCATGGATCTCGGTGAGGCCGAATGCCAGTGCATTCGGCCCCCCGAACTCCGTGGCGGAATGGCCTGCCATCCTCCCCCCCCGCGGATCCCCCCCAGGACGAGACTTACCTGGGGCGGATCTTCCGGGCGGTGGCAGCGGCGGTGGCTGCGGCGGCTGCCGCCACCACCATTTCCAGTCTTGTAAAAAAAACAAAAACAAAAACGTGATAGGCTACATAAAGATTCACGTAGCCTATCATGGTTAGGTTTTAAAAAAAAACACGACGTGATAGGCTACGTAAATCTTTACGTAGCCTATCATGGCTGGGTGGGTTAAAAAAAAAAACTGCGTACAAAAAATGCTATTTGCGTTGCCCTTATTTTTGCCGTAGTCTACGTAAATGTTTACGTAGACTACAGGGACCAAATAAGGAACGCGAATGGCGGCTCCCTATGGGGGCCACCATTAGCGTACGCGCTTTTTTTTTTTAAGTTACCTGTGATAGGCTACGTGACGATTAACGTAGCCTATCATGGGTGACTTTGCAGATCTAGCCATGATAGGCTACGTAAATCCTTACGTAGCCTATCACAGGGGCGTTTTTGTTTTTTTTTTACTTGTAATGGCGGCGGCGGCAGCCGGTCGAAAGACTGGCTGCTGCCCCTGCCCCTGATGACGACCTGCCGAACCGCCGCCGGGACCCGCTGCCGGGAGCGACATTCGTGAAAGGTAAGTCCCATCCCGGGGGCGGGCGGGGGGCAGGGGGGCGGAGAATTTCTCCCCGAACAACCTTCGGAGGACCAAATGCATTGGCACTCGGCCCCCCGAAGTTTCGGGAAACATTCTCCCCCATCCCTAGGTTGCAGATGGCTCTGGGCTGGCTGGGCCTGGCCGGCTACTCCGCGGAGCTGCCGTGGAGCACAGCCGGCCATCAAGGATTTCGGGGGGGAGGAACGGATCGCCTCCCCCCCACCATCAACATAATCCATGAAAGGTAAGTCACTTTCGTACATCCCTAGCAAGAGCTAATGCTGATGGACTGAGTCGGGTCCCACTTCAGATTCCAGATTTTGTTGTACCTCCTCCATTGGAAGTCTTTATGCTAGAAGCCCTTCCTGACTCACCTCTTCAGGCAGATCAAATTGCTAGGCTGACTGCGCGAGATCTGGGTGACCGTCTCGACCCAGATTTAGCTGAAGACTTACAAAGCAAAGGGGAGCAAGCTCTGCATGCTGCCTTCTCAGCTCCTACCCTCCGTTCATTTGCCCCAGAAGATCAGGTGTTTGCTAGGAACTATGGGGCTGGACTGAGATGGGTTCCTTCCTCTATCACCGAGGTCACTGGACCTGTGTCATGCAAGGTCCAGTGTGCAGGCGGGTCAGTGTGGCATTGCTATGTTGAACAGCTGAGAAGGCGTTCTCGCCGGAGTGGGTTTTCTTCAGCAGAGGTAGCTCACCGCCGGTTGAAGTGCCAGAACCACTAAGTGGTGGGAGGAATACTCCTTCCTTACCCACGGCAGTTACTGAAAGAAAGTCATCTGAGCAATCTACACCTACTAGTCAAGTGCAGAGACCATGCCGGGAAAGGGCACCTCCTCGCTGGTTAATAGACAGACTATGATAGCGAAGGGAGGAGGAACGTTATGTATCGGGGGGTGGGGTACTGTGGGTTAGTTATTGTTTTTGAACCTTGGCGGCTCCTGTAGAGCTGGGAGTAGCAGCAGTGGGTGGAGAGTCTGCGCAGTTCTGACTTCTGAGGGTGCTGAATAAAGAACGGTTGTGTCTGAGGCCTGCTGATCCTTGCAGTCATTCCTACCACCTGTACAGCATTAAGCTTGTACACAGAACTTACATACGGTGGAACTCCAACTATCACTGAACTCTGCCACATCCAGCTCCTCCTCCCTCTCCCCAGCCATCCATCTGGGTGAAAACAAAACTTTGGAAAAAGCCCAGACTCCATCTTGGTGCTCAGCCTCAAATGGGAGCAAGGCCAAAACATGACAACTCAACTGGATACTGCCTCTGTACACTAGTTGCTGGGGAACATGGGTGGGAGGGTGCTGTCCAGCTGGTGGGTTTCCCGTGGACAGCAGGTTGGCCACTGTGTGAACAGAAGGCTGGACTAGATGGACCCTTGGTCCGATCCAGCAGGGCTCTTCTTACGTTCTTAAATCTCTGCGCCCTTCTGCCTCACAGGGAAGCCAAGAGTGGCACAAACTTTCCCCTCCTCCCTCTGCTGTGCAAAGAGAGCTCAGCGTTCTGGGGCCGTGTTTATTTCCCTACCCTGGAATTGTGAAAATGACAGTAATTCTTGAGGAATCCCCCACTGATTTCCATCCAGCAAGTCAGTAACCAAGACATCCTGGAGAAAACGTGCTTAATATAAAGACACTCTGAGCCCTTCCATGTGAGGCTGGGGTAACGTCTGCTCACTTGGGGGCCGATCATTTCTTGCTAAGGTTTAATTCCACTGCTGGGGACTGCAAACTCCGCTGTTTTGCAGTTTGTCTTTGTCACTGACCGAGGAGGGAAGTTCTCTCTGTGCCACTGATGACTTGGCTGCTAGAGGTGCTGCTCTTTTGGCTCCTGCCTCAGGCCACCCAGAGGATGCTGGGCACCACCTGCCTCTTGACCAGGACGAAGGAACTGCAAGACTATCACAGCCCGGGAGACCTCCTTGTCAGTGGGAATTTACCACTTGGCTGTTATTCTTATTTCAGGATACCAGATTTCCGTAGGTTAGCCCCACCAAACTTCCTCCTTCCTACTTTGTAAGTTTCCACAAAAGACGGATAGAGGTTTGCCTACTTTGCTTTCAGATTAGTGGGCTCCTTCTAGGGATGGGGGAAAATTCTGCCACAGACCCCAATGAGACCGGATTCCAAGAATCCAGCCTGTGGCGGAACGGAGCACTTACCTCCGCCTCCCTCCAGAATCCTTCTGGGTCGGATCTGTCCCTGCCTCGATCCTGCGAAGCTGGCCACCTGCTCTGCATCCCTGGTGAGTGTCGATACAGCCAGCAGCAAATGCCGTGCCGTAACACTGTAAGTAAGTCTCTGGATGGAAATGGCATAGTGGGCGCCCCTTGCGTCTGGAAAGGTGGTTGTTGTTGTTCAGACGTTCAGTCGTGCCCGACTCTTTGTGACCCCATGGACCATAGCACACCATGCCTTCCTGTCCTGCGCTCTCTCCCGGAGCTTGCTCAAGTCCATATTAATTGCATCGGTGATGCTATCTAGCCATCTCATCCTCTGCTGTCCCCTTCTCCTTTTGTCTTCAATCTTTCCCAGCATCAGGGTCTATTCCAGCAACTTTTCTCTTCGCATTAGGTGGCCAAAAGAGTTGAGCTTCAGCTTCAATATCTGTCCTTCCAATGAGCAGACAGGGTTGATTTCCTTTAGGATGGACTGATTTGACCTCCTTGCAGTCCAGGGCACTCGTAAGAGTCTTCTCCAGCACCACAGTTCGAAAGCATCAATTCTTCGGCGCTCAGCCTTCCTTATAGTCCAGCTCCCACAGCCATACGTTGCTAGCTTTGATTATATGAATCTTTGTCGGCAAGGTGATGTCTCTGCTTCTTACTATGCTGTCTAGGTTTGCCATAGCTTTCCTCCCAAGGAGCAAGCGTCTTTGAATTTCATGGCTATAGTCACCGTCTGCGGAAATAAAATCTGTCACTGCTTCCATTTCTTCCCCTTCTATATGCCAGGAAATGATGGGGCCAGATGCCATGATCTTCGTTTTTTGAATGTTGAGTTTCAAACCAGCTTTTGCACACTCCACTTTCACCTTCAGCAAGAGGCTCTTGAGATCCTCTTCGCTTTCTGGCATTAGGGTGGTATCATCTGCGTATCGGAGGTTGTTGACAGTTCTCCAAGCAATCTTAATTCCGACCTGTGATTCATCCAACCTGGAGTTTTTCATAATGTACTCTGCATATAAATTAAATAAGCAGGGCGAGAATATACAGCCTTGTCGTACTCCTTTCCCAATTTTGAACCAATCTGTTGTTCCATGTCCAGTTCTTACTGTTGCTTCTTGACCCTCGTATAGGTTTCTCAGGAGACAGGTAAGGTGGTCTGGTACTCCCATCTCTTTAAGAATTTGTCACAGTTTGTTGTGATCCACACCATCAATGGCTTTAGTGTAGTCAATGAAGCAGAAATAGACGCTTTTCTGAAATTTTCTTGCTTCCTCCATGATCCAGCGAATGTTGGCGATTTGATCTCTAGTTCCTCTGCCTCTTCGAAACCCTGCTTGTACTTCCGGTAGTTCTCAGTTCACAAACTGCTGAAGCCTAGCTTATAGGATTTTGAGCATAACCTTGCTGGCATGTGAAATAAGCGCAATTGTACGGTAGTTTGAACACTCTTTGGCGTTGCCCTTCTTTGGAATTGGAATGTACACTGACCTTTTCCAGTCAGTGTTCCAAATTTGTTGGCATATTGAATGCAGCACTTTAACAGCATCATCTTTTAGGATTTTAAATAGCTCAGCTGGAATACTGTCATCTCTGCTAGCTTTGTTGTTAGTAATGCTTCCTAAGGCCCACTTGACTTCACTCTTGAGGATGTCTGGCTCAAGTTCAGTGAGCGCACTATCATGGCTATCAGGGACATTAAGATCTTTCCTGTATAGTTCTTCTGTGTATTCTTTCCACCTCTTCTGAATCTGAATTCTGAATCTGTTTCTGAATCTGAAACAGAAACAGTATGCTTTTGTTAGGTCCCTGCCTTCTTTGTCCTTTATCATGCCCATCTTTGCACAAAACATTCCCTTGATATCTCCAATTTTCTTGAAGAGATCTCTAGTCTTTCCCATTCTGTTGTTTTCCTCAATTTCTTTGCATTGTTCATTTAAGAAGGCCTTCTTTTCTCTCCTTGTTATTCTCTGGAACTCTGCATTCAGTTGGGTATATCTTCCCCTTTCTCCCTTGCTTTTCGCTTCCCTTCTTTCCTCAGCTACTTGTAAATAGGGATGTCGGAGAATTTCTCCACAAATCTCTGGGAGGCTGAATGCCAACGCATTCGGCCCCCCGAAATTGGTGGAGAAACAGTCCACCCCCCGCCCCCCCCCGGGATGGGACTTACCTTGTGCGAATGGCCCTCGCAGCGGCGGGTCCTGGCGGCGGTGTGGTGGCGGTGCGGCGATGGCCGGGCCTCCAACCGGCTGCTGCCACCGCCATTTCCCAGTAAAAAAAAAAAAGTGATAGGCTACATAAAGATTTATGTAGCCTATCACAGCTTGATTTTCAAAAAACACCGTGATAGGCTACGTAAATCTTTACGTAGCCTATCATGGCTGACTTTGAAAAAAAAAAAAGCGCGTACACAAATGGCGGCGCCCATGGGCGCCGCCATTTGCGTTCCTTATTTTGGCACAGGTAGTCTACGTAAAGATTTACGTAGACTAAGGTGAAAATAAGGGCAACACTATTTGCGTTGCCCTTATTTTCGCTGTAGTCTACGTAAACCTTTACGTAGACTACCCGTGCCAAAATAAGGAACGCAAATGGCGGCGCCCATGGGTGCCGCCATTTGCTTACGCGCTTCCCCCCCCCCCCAAAGTCAGCCGTGATAGGCTACGTAAAGATTTACGTAGCCTATCACGTTTTTTTTTTTACTTCTTCCTGGCAGAAGAACTTTCACGGCCGGAGAGGCGGGGCGCTCCCCCCGGCCAGAATTTCGGTGGGGAGGGATGGGGCGCCTCCCCCCCGGCCAGAATGTTGGGCGAGAAATGGAGCGCCTCCCCCCCACCGCGAAGCAAGCTGCGGGACCAGGAAGGGACTTTCGTCCATCCCTACTTGTAAAGCCTCATCAGACAGCTACTTTTTTTCTTGCATTTCTTTTTCTTTGGGATGGATTTAGTTGCTGCCTCCTGAACAATGTTACAGATAGGGATGTCAGAGAATTCTGTGACGGATCTCGGTGAGGCCGAATGCCGGTGCATTTGGCCCCTCGAAATCTGTTGCGGAATGAAGCCCCCGCCCACCCAAACCACAAAAGGCGTGCAAAACAGAGCACTTACCTGCTCCCGTCCGTGTTGCTTTGCGAATGGCGACCGTCCTGCAGCCGCTATTCGCTTCCTCCTCTTCATAGCCATGATAGGCTACGTAAATACTTACATATCCTATCATGGCTCAATAAAGGAACGCAAATGGCAGCGGCTACGACAGGAATCTCCTACTGGGAGATTCCAGGGACTAAAGCTGCCTTGACCACTGAGCTATGGTCCTTCTCCACAGTAGTTCTGAACCACATGTGTAAAATCTTGCTTCACTACAAAGAGTTACTGGAGATGTAGTGATGAATCCTGGATTAACTTTGCTTGTAAAAGGATCGGACAAATTCCTGGAGGACAGGCCTATTGGCAGCTCTGAACTAAATAAAGATTCCACTGTTGGTGGCAGTCTACCACTGATCATTCAGGAGTTGCTGAGGGGGAGGGAGAAGAAGAAATTATGGCTGCTATGTTCATATCCATCTTGTGGGGCACCCAGGAAGCATCTAAGTTGACCACAGTTGGAAAACGCATGATGAATTAGAGGGAGCCACCTTGGTCTGATACAACAGAGCTCATCTGATGTTCTTCTTACCATGTCCTTCAACCAATTCATGGAGAAGGCTGGTTGAACTGAGAACACTTTGCTATTGTTAATCCTGATAGAGCTGCACAGTGGGAAGGACCCTGTCAAACTGTTTATATATATTATTTTTGCACTTTGGTTTTATGTGGAAGCCACCTTGGAAACATCTGTATCCTGGAAGGTGGCACATCAATAATGAAAATATATAGTAAAAAAATAAATTACAAATGAGCTGAATTAGATCTCTGATCCAGCAGGGCTTTTCAGGTGTTCCTTTGAAATGCATCCAGCAATAATTGGTGTCTGTCTGAGTCAAAAGAACAACTTGAATTTGTCTGTGAATCCTTCATGTCGACGTCTGTGGTCTAGAAGTTTTGTGTCTGTACAAAAGGGTTCAACCAGATGGACGTTTTAACCCTCTGCTTCTCTGCAGTTCTGTTGGGATCCTCACCCACCTCCTAATGCCACTCTCATCACTGCAGGATGATAAAAAAGTACTACCAGGAACTCCTGGCCTTGGCGTTCACCATCAAGGAGCTCAACAAGGATCCTGTTCTCCTACCCAACTGTACTCTTGGCTTCCGCATCTGTGACCACAGCAACATTGCAAGATGGATCTACTTGAACAGTCTGTCTCTCCTCTCCACACGGGGCCAAATGTTTCCGAATTATAGATGTCACAAGCATGATCAACTGCTGTCTGTTATTTGGGGTCTGGACTCCAAATCCTCAAGGGAGATTGCGTCCTTCATGGGAATCTTCAAGATCCCACAGGTGAGGGGATTCACCTGGGGATAGATGTGGGGGCCTGCAGAGCTCAGGAACACCAAGGTGGAAAGGCAAATATCTGAAAACAGATCTGCCTGTGCAGTGTGTGGGTTGCTTTGATTCTGGGTGGCAGGACTGGGGGGCCTTCTGGCTTTGGCTAACCTGCCATGCAATAGCTTTGGTGGTGGCTAGGAATCTCAAGTGGCTACTGCGTGTCTAATCCCAGCCAGCAATCAGTCTGTTCAAAAGGTTTTGTATTGGGAGACATAGCAAGGAGTTTTGCGACCCCTTAAGGAATAAAAAATGTAGAAGGTGCCAAAAGGCTCCTTGTTGTTCTTGCTGCAATTGACTAACGCGGCTATTGCGTTGCCCTTATTTTCGCCGTAGTCTACGTAAATCTTTACGTAGACTACAGGGACCAAATAAGGAACGCAAATGGCGGCTCCCTATGGGGGCCGCCATTTGCGTACGTGCTTTTTTTTTTCCCCAAAGTCACCCGTGATAGGCTACGTGACGATTTACGTAGTCTATCACAGCTGACTTTGGAAATCCAGCCGTGATAGGTTACGTAAATCGTTACGTAGCCTATCATGGGGGTGGTTTTTGTTTTTTTTTTCCCCGTGGCTGGGTAGACGGGGCGCTTCTACCCGGCCTGAATTTCGCCGGCGAGCAATGGGGCGCCTCCCGCCCGGCCTGAATTTCGACCGGGCGAGGTGGGGCGCCTCCCCCCCCTCGCATGAACTTCGGGGGGAGAAGCGAAGCGCCTCCCCCCCACCGCGAAGCAAGCTTCGAGGACAGGTAAGGGACTTTCGTCCATCCCTAATTAAAAATTGTGTCAGTCTTTACAGTGCCACAAAATTCTGACTGAACGGACTAACAGCAAATTCCTTCCTTCAGCTCGGATATGGCTTGTTCGAGACAACGGAATTTCTTTCCTTCTACCAGATTGATCCCAGTGAAACCTCCCAGTATGTGGGCTTAGTCCAGCTGCTCCTGCATTTCCACTGGAACTGGATTGGGCTGGTTGCCTCAACTGATGACGCTGGTGAACATTTCATCCAATTGCTGACACCAATGCTCAAGCAGAATGACATCTGCGTGGCCGTCACTGACATGTTCAACCCAGGAAACCACCTCCTTCTACTACAAGCACTATCTGGCTCTATTCCTCATTCTTGGTTTGACCCTCAAGTGATGATTGTCTTTGGGGACCCCAGTGTTATACAGATATTAACAGTGTTCTTGGTTATTCATGAACGAAAGACCAAGATCTCATTTAGGAAGGTTTGGATCCTGACATCCCACTGGGAAAGTTCTTCGACAGACCTGGCCAAACTCTTCCAGGGTGCTTTTCACTTCAGAGTCCACAGGAGGGATGTGCCAGGATTCCAGCATTTTCTCTGGGCTTTAGATCCAAACCAACCACAAGGAGATGTCTTTCTCCGTCAATGGTGGGAAGAGGTATTTGAATGTCAGTTTCTGAAATCAGGCCAAACTTCTCCAAAGGCAGAGAGAAGATGTACCGGGGAGGAGAAGGTACAGGACCTGGAGGTCTACAAGTTGGAAATGACCATGTCTAGTCACAGCTACAGCATTTTCAATGCTGTCTATTCCGTTGCACATGCGCTACATTCCGTGTCCTCATCTGGATCCAAACGTGGAATGAAGGGGGAAGGCAAGTGGCTTCCGAATATCCAGCCGTGGCAGGTAATGTCCTCCTTCAAATTTGGCAATTTTTTAGAAGATGCCTTGGTGGTTTCTCAGTGGTCTGAGCCTGGAAGCAAAGGCTCAGCCTGGGAAAAAGGCTATTAGTGCACTCTAAGGCTCCAAAGAAAGACATTTCCCATGGATATTCTTTCATGGCTGTCATTTCCCCTGAAGAGCCTTAAGAAGGGAGTGAAGAGCAGCAGAGACTCACACTGTTTCTGTAACATTTATGTTTTGACTAATGTGGCTATTGAGGAGCAAGAAATCAGGCAAGTCCTCACCCCAAAGCCATAGTGCTAATCTAGCAAGCATTGCTGGTCCCCCCACCCCCAATCTGCGGAAGCAACAGCAGGCAACCGCCGCCCCCCCGCCAGGCAGCTGCAGAACCCGAAGAGTTGCTTGCTTTGAGGGTTCGAGCCTAATGCTTCTGCCACCCATTCAAAGGCATGAGGGCGGCTTGAAGCAAGCAGACGCCAAAGGAAAAAGCCCAACCACTGCGCAAGCAGTTAGTGCCCAATGAACATGTCTTGATGCATCTTAAGTGCACACTAAACAATGGAGTACAGAAAATAAGTCTCATACCGTGATGGCAGTTACAGTATTGTCAGGTTTCAAGCCCTTCCGACCTGTGCGTAGTCAGAAAAAGAAGTCAGTCTCCAAGTACACAGGTTTTGCTGAGCAAAGCTATTATTCTCTCAGCGAGTCGGGTGACAGGCCTGGTCATCTTCTGACAGCCCAATGCTAATGTCCCTGATCAAGCTGACACAACCCGAAACAGCTTATCTGAAGTTCACTCTGAGGGATGCACACCAGCAGAGGAGAAAGTTGCAGTTCTGACTCTGCTCTACAGCACGAATCCTGAAGGGCTTCCTCAGTCCCGCCCTCAGGGAGGATCCTGCCCTAGAGACCTCCCGTGATGGGCCAGCTTGGTGGAATGCCTGACCTCCTTGTGCTGCTCCTCCCTCTTGACTGTACGTTTCATCCATGCATCTGTCACACTCACCTCCTCCCCCTCTGTGAATTGCTGGGTTCTCACAGAAGGAAAAGTTATGGTGGGCTTCGATCCCACTGATTAGCCTGCCCTTGGGAAGGTCCTTCCCTGTCTCTGTGAGCTCCCTGAGGCTTGGGTTCCTCTTCCATGGTCTCTGCAGGGAGCCTGGGCCCAATCCTGACAGGTATGTTGGAAGACACCAGAATGCACTCACAATTACCCTGATTTCTAATTCTCTCTTCCATTTCAGATTCTTGCCTCTTTGAGGAAAGTCTGGTTTAACAACAGCATTGGAGAGCAAGTCTCTTTTTATAAAAACAGAGAGAGATACGATATTGAGAACTGGATTTTCTTCCCAAATACATCCTTTGCTCCCAGGAAAGTTGGACAGGTGGATCCAGAAGCTCCCCCAGGCCAAGATTTCACCATTCACTCTGATGGGATTGTGTGGGCTACAGAGGTGAGTTTGTGGTGAATATCAAGGGAGAAGGAAAGAATATCGTAGTTCTGTCACTTGAGAAGAGAAGTCTCCTTTCTAGACGAGACCAAAGGCCTATTGAGTCCAGTGATAAATATTTTTTATATTTTTTTTATATCATCTTCTATTATGATGGTTCTAAAGAACCTGCAGGTAGGGATGGATGGACACATCTCCGTCCAGGGCGCAAGGGAGCTTGACGAGCTTCCCCCTCCGCTCGCGCAGCCCAGATACACTTGGTGAGCCTCCCTGTTTCCCCAATGAGCCGCATGACCCATGCCTCCTTTCCACACCAAGTACTCCGGCAGTCAAGTCTTTGTGCTTTATGCAGACAAGGGCGGAGTCCTTGACTGCTGGAGTTCTCAGCGTGGCGCATCCCCGCCCCCCCGCCAAGCACTCTAGCCCTGTCCTCCTCTCGAGGAGGCCAGGGCTAGAGCACTGGAGTGCTGCCAAGGCCCTTCTTGCCATGCCGGTTGTCAAGAACTTCCTTGATAGATGGTGAGGGCAGGACAGGTCCCGGCTCCGCCACCCCTCAGCACGATTGCCCTGTCCTCTTCCCGAGGAGGACAGGACAAGAGCACTGGGGTGCCACTGAGGCCCCTCCTGCCCACGCTAGTTGTCAAGAGCTTCCTTGACAGCCAGCTGAGAAGGGACGGGTCCTTAGCGGAGCTCCCAGCCACTCGTCGAGCTCTGGGGTGCTCGGTGGCCAGGTCAAGAAAAGATTCACCCTTCCTAAAGGTGGTCCTATCCATCGTGTGATGGGAAACCTGGCTGAGTAACTCCAAGTGCTTTTTAGTGTGATGCCTATCTAGGGATGGCGGAGAATTTCTCCCCGAAACTTTGGGGGGCCGAGCGCCAACGTGTTCGGCCCCCCGAACAAGTTTCGGGGAGAAATCCTCTGAACCCCCCCGCCCCCCGCCCCCCCCCCGGGACGGGACTTACCTTCACCGAATGTCCCTCCCGGTGGCGGGTCCGGCCGGCGGTTCGGCGGGTGTTCGAGCGGGACGGGAGCGGCAGCCGGTCTTTCGACCACCTGCCGCCACCGCCATTGCAATAAAAGAAAAAAAAAAACGCCCCCTGATAGGCTACGTGACGATTCACGAAGCCTATCACGGCTAGATCTGCAAAGTCAGCCGTGATAGGCTACGTCAATCGTCACGTAGCCTATCACGGGTGACTTAAAAAAAAAAAAAAAAAGCGCGTACACTAAAATGCCCTTATTTTCGCCGTAGTCTACGTAAACATTTACGTAGACTACAGCGACTAAATAAGGAACGCGAATGGCAGCTCCCTATGGGGGCCGCCATTAGCGTACGCGCTTTTTTTTTTTTTTAAAGTCACCCGTGATAGGCTACGTGACGATTGACGTAGCCTATCACAGCTGAGTTTGCAGATCTAGCCGTGATAGGCTACGTGAATCGTCACGTAGCCTATCAGGGGGTGTTTTGTTTTGTTTTTAAACTTTCGCTTTCGCGGCCGGGTGAGGCGGGAAGCCTCCTCCCCGGCCTGAATTTCGGCCGGGGCGAGGCGGGAAGCCTTCCCCCCCAGCCTGAACTTCGCGGGGGGAGCAGCGAAGCGCCTCCCCCTCACCGCGAACGTCCTTCGACGACAGGTAAGGGACTTTCATCCACCCCTATGCCTATCACATGTAAAACCTCAAATATTTCTCTCTTCCCTTTAAGAAGACACCCCTTGCCAGGTGTGTAGAGCAGTGCTCTCCAGGGCACCGGAGAAGAGTTCCAGAGGGGAAGCCCGTTTGCTGCTATAGATGCGATCGTTGTCCGGAAGGGACAATTTCTAACTCGACAGGTACCACAAACTTTGTAAGAGCTATGTAAAAGTGCAGAACATACATGGACAAGAGTCGAGTGAGGACATAGGAAAACGAGAGACAAGAAAAAGAGTGAGCCATTTCCCTAGGAATATTTTCTCAATAAATCCTATTCTTATTGCCTAACTCGGTGGTTTAGTGGTTTGCAAAGTCTTCACAATTTCTTGAAGAAATCTTCTATTTAAATAATAACACAATGACTCTCATTACATTATTAATACTCACAAGTACAGAATCTGTTGGGGTTTCTTAGCTACTCACATTGGCCAATCTCTCCATACTGTATTTTTTTAACACTGTACCTCCATTTTCAAATGTTTTGGCATTAGAGCTGAAGCTGTTTGGGCAGAACATTGAAATCAGGGCAGGTGGTTGGTCATCTTTGGAACACCTATAGGGATGGACGAAACTACTTACCTGTTTCGTTTCGTGACATATGTGGGGGGAGGAAGGTGCTCTGTCCCTACCCCCAAAATCATCACTGGCCGGCTGTGCTCCGCAGTGACTCTGCGGAGCCGCCTGCCGGGGCCGCCTGCAGCAACATCCGGCCACTCCTGGGCTGCGCGGGGATGCAAATGGCAGCCGCCATAGCCGCCGCCATTTAAGTTCCCTTTTTTTCCCCGTGATAGGCTACATAAATATTTACGTAGCCTATCACGGCCTCCGCAGGGACGCAAATGGCATATGTACATAGTATTTACATAGCAAATGGTGCATTTACAAATATTTGCATAGCCTATCACAGCGAAAAATCATGATGTGGCCGCCATTCGTGGCCGCCATTCGCAAAGCAGCGCGAACAGCACCAGGTAGGTGCTCCGTTTCGTGCGCCTTTTGTGGGGGGGGGGCTTCGTTTTGCCACGGATTTCAGGGGGCCGAATGCACTGGCATTCAGCCTCACTGAGATCCATGGCGGAATTCTCCGCCATCCCTACTGGAGCATGTTATCCCAATCTCAAACACGTTGCCCTTTCTATCGATAGCGATTACTTCAAGGTGTTTGCCAGCCTTTGCACCAACAGATCTCCTGAGAGGACAGTCCATCAGCTGAAGAAAATTATAGATCATTATTTCTTTATGTCTTTACCATTCAGGAGGCACTGCAGGTGTGCGATAGTGGTTCACTTCATACAGTTCCCAGATTTTCACTTCTGCTTACAGCTTTGGGAGGTTTCTTCCTTGCAGAATATTGAACATGAGTCTGGTACATGAGGCCATGATATAGAGGAGAAAAAAAGCCATTTCGTTCTTTTTCTGACTCTTGTCATATGAAATATGATGCTGATGTTTAAAGCTAAAATAATGAAAGGGAAGCTGTACCTTAGGTGTAAAGAAAGCTATGGAATTGATATTTCCATCTCCTTCTTTGTGGGCTGAACTGCCCCATATAAAGAACATGTATGTCATTTTTGAGATGCTTCCATTCCTTTTGCTCATTCCAGATGCAGATCGCTGTACCCCATGCCCCGAAGATCAACACCCAAACAGGAAGCAAGACCAGTGCATCTCCAAGAAGATCCATTTCCTTTCCTATCAAGAGACACTGGGGTTGGTTTTAACTTCTCTTGCCCTTGCCCTGTTTCTGTTCACAACTGTAGTGCTGGCAATCTTCATTAAATCCCGTGACACACCAATAGTCAAAGCCAACAACCGAAACCTCACCTATGTACTCCTCATCGCCCTCCTATTCTGCTTCTTCTGCTCTTTCCTGTTCATTGGCCGACAAACAACGGTCACCTGTCTTCTCCGACAAACTGCTTTCAGCCTCACCTTCTCTGTAGCTGTTTCTTCCGTATTGGCAAAAACTGTGACGGTGGTTCTGGCCTTCATGGCCACCAAGCCAGGGAACATGGCAAGAAAACTCTTGGGGAGACAACTGACAAACTCCATTGTCCTGGCCTGTCCCCTCATCCAGGCTGTGATCTGTGCTGTCTGGCTGGTGACCTCTCCGCCGTTCCCAAACTTGGACTTCCATGCCTTGGCTGGAGAGGTCATAGTGGAATGTAATGAAGGCTCAGTCACCATGTTTTACGCTGTCCTGGCTTACATGGGCTTCCTGGCTCTCATCAGCTTCACAGTGGCTTTCCTAGCCAGGAAATTGCCTGACAGCTTTAACGAAGCCAAGTTTATCACCTTCAGCATGCTGATGTTTGGCAGTGTGTGGATCTCCTTTGTTCCAACCTACCTAAGCACCAAGGGGAAGACCATGGTGGCTGTGGAGGTCTTCTCCATCCTGGCCTCTGGGGCCGGTCTCCTGGGTTGCATCTTTCTCCCCAAATGCTACATTATTGTGCTGAGGCCCCATCTCAATACCAGAGATCATCTTATACGGAAAAATAATTAAAGAAACTATCACTTTCGGAACATGCCCTGCTAGTCTAGTTCCTTGTCAATTATATCTACAGTGGTGAGAAAACGTTTGGAAACCTTAACAATAATTATGGAAATCCCATAGTTTTACAAAAATAGCCTTCATCAATCATAGCCAGTCCATTTCTAAATATCCAATAGAGTTTATATTTCTGAATTGCATGTCTTGTGAAATAAAACAATGTATAAATAAGGCATATAATGAGTACTTAAGAGTCAGGAGATGTGCAAAAGTAATTGAACCCCTGGTTGCATCAGCACAATTAAAGGGATTAATTAGAATCAGATGTTTAAGTAATTAGGCAGACCTTCAGGGGTGGGTTTGGGAGGCCATACCCTAGATGAGGATCAGAAACTTTTGGTACTGGAGTTTGGTACTTAACATACGCTTGTGTGTAAATATGTCATGCCATGATCAAAAGACATCTCTGAGGACCTCAGAAAAGCAGGTAGCGCTGCTCACAGCATTGCAAAACCATTTCTAAGGATTTGGGGCTCCACCAATCCACAGTCAGATCGATCGACCAGAAATGGAGAAGGTTCAAGGCCACAGTCACTCTACCCAGGAGCGTTTGTGTCCCTGGATCTGCAGGCCACTCTCGCCTTGGCTAATGTTCATGACTCAATGATCAGAAAAAGACTGAACCAGAATAGTGTTCTTGGGAGGATAGCCAGGAGGAAACCACTGCTCTCTAAAAGGAACATTGCTGCCCGTCTGAAGTTCACTAAAGATCACATAGATGATCCCCAAGACTTCTGGAACAATGTTCTCTGCACAGATGCATCTACCAAAAAGGTAGAACTTATTGGCCTCAGTGAGAAACTTTTTGTCTGGCAAAAAACAAACCCTGAATTCAAACAGAAGAGCCTCATCCCAACTGTCAAGCAAGGAGGTGGGAATGGTTTGGGCCTGCTTTCCTAACTCAGGACCTGGACAGCTTGCCATCATTGACACAAGCATGAAGTAGGGATGGCGGAGAATTTCTCCCCGAAACTTCGGGGGGCCGAGCGCCAACATGTTCGGCCCCCTGAACAAGTTTCGGGGAGAAATCCTCCGCACCCCCCCACCCCCCGCACCCCCCCGGGACGGGACTTACCTTCCCTGAATGTCCCTCCCGGCGGCGGGTCCGGCTGGCGGTTCGTCGGGTGTTCGAGCGGGGCAGGAGCGGCAGCCGGTCTTTCGACCGGCTGCCGCCCCCGCCATTGCAATAAAAGAAGAAAAAAAAAAAGTCCCCTGATAGGCTACGTGAAGATTCACGTAGCCTATCATAGCTAGATTTGCAAAGTCAGCCGTGACTTAAAAAAAAAAAGAAAGAAAGTGTGTACGGATAATGGCGGCCCCCATAGGGAGCCGCCATTCCCGTTCCTTATTTGGTCGCTGTAGTCTACGTAAATGTTTACGTAGACTACAGCAACTAAATAAGGAACGCGAATGGCGGCTCCCTATGGGGGCCACCATTCGCGTACGCGCTTTTTTTTTTTTTAAGTCACCCGTGATAGGCTACGTGACGATTCACGTAGCCTATCACGGCTGACTTTGCAGATCTAGCCGTGATAGGCTACGTAAATCGTCACGTAGCCTATCAGGGGGCGTTTTTTTTTTTTCTTCCGCGTTCGCGGCCGGGCGAGGCGAGGCGCCTCCTCCCCGGCCTGAATTTCGGCCGGGCGAGGCAGGAAGCCTCCTCCCCGGCCTGAATTTCAGCCGGGTGAGGCGGGAAGCCGGCCTGAACTTCGCGGGGGGAGCAGCGAAGCGCTCCCCCCCACCGCGAACAAGCTGCGAGAAAAGGTAAGTGACTTTCGTCCACCCCTAGCATGAAGTCTGCAGTGTTTCAGAAGGTTGTAGAGGAGAATGTGAGGCCATCCGTCCATGAGCTGAAGCGGAATCAAAAGTGGCTCATGCAACAAGGCGATGAGTGTAAAATACAAGCCGATCTACTAAAGAATGGCTGCAGAAGAAATTCCGTGTTTTGGAATGGCCTAGTTAAACTCCGGACCAAAACACCACCAAAATGTTGTGGCAGGAGGACCTAAGGTGAGCTGCTCATGCAAGGAAGGCCTCAAATGTCACTGAGTTGAAGCACTACTGTGAGGAGGAATGGGCCAGAATTCCTCACGATGTGAGAGACTGACCAACAGTTACAGGAAACAGTTACTTGAAGTAGGGATGTACGAAATACTTACCTCCAGGTCCGGGGGAGAGTTTGCGGCAGGGGAGGCAATCTGTCCCTCCCCCCGGAATCCTACCTGGCTGGCTCCGCTCCACGGCAATTCCGTGGAGCCACTGGCCCACTCCGCAGAGCCAGCGATATAGCCACCTTTGCCATACTGCTGGTTGAGAGGGACTGTCTCCAGACGCAAATGGCTTTATGGATACATTTAGCTTAACATAAGACCTTTACGGCCGGAAATGGCATCGTGGACGCCATTTGCGTCCGCAGTCAAGCCGCTCAGCCAGCAATATGGCAATGGCAGCCTAATCGCTGGTGCTCCGGAGCCGGTTGGCGGCAGGATCCAGCTGGTGAGGATTCCTTCAGGAGGCGGAGGTAAGTCTTCCAAACCTCCACGGACTCCGGGGTCCATAGGGGATTTCACCCCCATCCCTAACTTGAAGTCATTGCTGCTCAAGGGGTGCCACTAGGTATTGAATCTAAAGGTTCACATTCTTTTCCCACATGGATATTGACTGTTGAAGCAGTTTTGGATCAGCATCATGTTAGTGTGTCATTTGTTTAATCAGGTTTTCTGTTATTCTTTATCTAGGACTATGTGGTCAGATTAAGGTGTAATCACATTTTAGTTTGGAAATATGTGACAATCCTAAAGGGTTCAAATTTCTGTTGCCCTTAAATTTGCGTTGCCCTTATTTTCACCATAGTCCACGTAAATCTTTACATAGACTAGACGTGCCAAAATAAGGAACGCAAATGGTGGCGCCCATGGGCTGCCGCCATTTGCGTACGCACTTTTCCCCACCCCCGGCTCACGGGTGACTTAAAAAAAAAAAGCGCGTACGCGAATGGCGGCCCCCATAGGGAGCCGCCATTCGTGTTCCTTATTTAGTCGCTGTAGTCTACGTAAATCTTTATGTAGACTACAGCGAACAAATAAGGAACAGGAATGGCGGCTCCCTATGGGGGCCGCCATTATCTGTACACACTTTTTTTTTTTTTTTTAAAGTCACCCGTGATAGGCTACGTGACGATTGACATAGCCTATCACGGCTGACTTTGCAGATCTAGCCGTGATAGGCTACGTGAATCATCACGTAGCCTATCAGGGGGCGTGGTTTTTTTTTCTTTCATTGCAATGGCAGCTGCTGCTCCCGCCCTGCTCAAACACCCGCCGAACCTCCAGCCGGACCCGCCGCCGGGAGGGACATTCGGCGAAGGTACGTCCCATCCTGGGGGGGGGTGCGGGGGGCGGGGGGGTGCAGAGGATTTCTCCCCGAAACTTGTTCGGGGGTCCGAACACATTGGCGCTCGGCCCCCCGAAGTTTCGGGGAGAAATTTTCCGCCAACCCTACATAGACGTGAATTACAGTGATGCTGAATGGTTTGCCTTGGATTCGTACTGAGATCATTCTATCATTTTTGAGATTGTACTCCAGTACTGCTTTTCCCACCCTTTTGTTGACTATGAGTGCTACTTCATTTCTTCTAAGGGATTCTTGCCCACAGTAATAGATATAATGGTCACCTGAATTAAATTCGCCCATGCTTGTCTATTGTAGTTCGCTGATTCCCAAGATGTCGATGTTCAATCTTGCCATCTCATGTTTGACCATCTCCAGCTTACCTTGATTCATTGATCTTACATTCCAGGTTCCTAAACAATATTGTTCTTTACAGCACTGGATTTTATTTTATTTTCAGTGTAACACTACAAGAATCAGAATACATTGGGAAGTAACAATGTGTTGCCCTTTCCTGACACCCCAAATTAGTAGCCACCTCACTCTGCCAGGTGGAAGGGTGGGTCCCGGTGGGACAGGGCCTTTTCAGTGGTGGCACCACGATGGTTGTAAACATTCCCTCAAATACATGATTGGTTCTTACCCTATTTTAAAAGGATTGTGGGAATATTACTACTATTACTAATAATAATAATTCTAGTCTTCTAAGTGCCTCACAAGCATTAGGGAGCCAGTGTGGGGTGGTAGTCAGAGTTTTGGACTGGGACCCGGGAGATCTGGGTTCTAGTCCTTGCTTGGCCAGGAACCTCATTGGGTAACTTTAGGCCAGTGTCACTGACTCTCAGCCTAAACCACCTCACAGGGTTCTTGAGGTAAACAAAATGGAGGGGAAGAGGACAACGTGAGCCGCCTTGTGTTCCTAGCAAGAGAAAATAAAAGGCAGGATATAAATGTAGTAGTAGTAATAGTAACAACAACAACAACAACAACAACAATTTCTCATGGTAATTTTAACACAGCCCTGTAAAGTCAGTATCATTATCGCCCATATTGCAGGTGAGGGGACTGAGGCTGAGGGGTGGGGGTGGGGGGACTTGCCTAAGGCCACCAAGTGAGTTCATGGCAGTGGCAAGACTTGAACCAGGGACTTCCTGATTTGTAGCTGCACATGCCTTTGATTTGATAGGATGCTTTCCTCTCTGGGATATGAATGATCTGATTCTGCTGGGAGTTGTGCACATTACAGATGTGGCCTCCAATCACCTTTCAGTTCGTCATTCTTGATCAAGAGGCGCTTGGTCCTCAGCATCCCCTGGGTGGCCTCGGGCAGGGGCCAGAACAGCACCATCTGCCAAATCAGAGGCACAGAGAGAATTTCCCTCCTATATCAGAGACAAGCAGAACCTGAAAAAGACCCAACTGCACAGGCCCAGCAGGGGAATTAGATCTTAGCCAGAAAGGACCAGACACCGAGTGACCAGACACCACCCGGGCCGACACGGAAGGGCTCAGAGCATATTTAGATTAAGCACATTTTGTCCGGGATTTCTTTGTTATTGACTTGCTAGGTGGAAATCCATGGGGGACTCCTCAAGAATTACTGTCATTTTGATAATTCCAGGGTAGTGCAACAATCACAGCCCCAGAACGCTGGGCTCCCTTCGCACCATTGAGCGGGGCAGGGGGGGGGGGACAACAGTTGGTGTCAATCTTTGCTTCGCTGTGGGCCAGTTGGACTTGTCTTAATTTTCGGATTCTGACCTTTGGCCTGTGTCAATCTGATCACCTGAATCTAAGATGGAGTCCAGGGTGGTGCCAAGTTTTGTCTGTACTGATGGAGATGGTGCCTGCTTGCAGCAGTGCAGGGCTGGGCAATACGGCACTGCTAGAGGACATGACTGGTCCGTCTGCAGTCATAACATCCTGCAGGGTGCAGAGGGCCGATGAGGGTGGTCCACACTCAGAGACCTGTGTAATGTCAGGGTTTCCTGAATGTTTGGGGAAGCTTTTGTTTTTTGAGGCCCCATTCTCACTGCCATGCCAAAGTGTCCACTCTGGAACTGCAGGGCTCAGGTGGCTCCAGGTGGCTCTCCATAGGCATGAGGATCAGGACAAGCACGGCTCAGCACAGTTGAGAGCACAGTATCATGCCTACCTCTAGGGATGTACAAAAGTCACATACCGTTTCGCGGATCTGCTTCGCGGTGGGGGGGGAGGTGATCCATCCCTCCCCACGGAATCCTCGATGGGGGGGAGGCGCTCCGTCCCTCCTGCCCGGAGTCCTGCCCGACCAGCTCCGCTTCGTGGGGATTCCGTGGAGCTGCCAGCCAGCTCCGCCAGCAGCCGGACATCCGGCCGCTGGGTAGCAGGGACGCAAAGGGCGGCTGCTGTAAATATTTACGTAGGCTAAAACAGAGAATCAAAGAGGGACGCAAATAGCACCCACTACGCTATTTGCGTTCCCCTTTATTTTCGCCGTAATAGTCTACGTAAATATTGACGTAGACTAAGACGGCCAAAAATAAGGAACTCAAATGGCAGCAGCCGTAGCCGCTGCCATTTGCATACGTGGTTTTTTGTTTGTTTGTTTGTTTTACCCAGAGCCCTCCGTGGCCGGGAATCCAGCTGTGGATGGCCCTGGCCTGGCCGGCTGCTCCGTGGAGCCACCACAGAGCACAGCCGTCCGTCGAGGATTCCAGGGGGGAGGAATGGATCGCCTCCCCCACTACCATGAACATAATCTGCGGAAAGGGAAGTTTCTTCGGTACATCCCTAGATCTATGAGCCAGGGCAAATTGGATGTGGTTATTGGGGAGATGTCAAGATTAAATATAGACATTTTGGGTGTCAGTGAACTGAAATGGACTGGAATGGGCCACTTCACATCAAATGACCACCAGATCTACTACTGTGGAC
Organism: Heloderma suspectum; assembly: GCF_057233095.1. Taxonomy (NCBI): domain Eukaryota; kingdom Metazoa; phylum Chordata; class Lepidosauria; order Squamata; family Helodermatidae; genus Heloderma; species Heloderma suspectum. The sequence continues at coordinate 361,448,282 of NC_139459.1, read as the reverse complement.
AAGAGGACCACAGAAGAAATGGAATAGCCTTCATAATTAATAATAAAGTGGCTAAAGCAGTGCTTGGATACAATCCAAAAAATGACAGAATGATCTCAATTCGAATTCAGGGTAAGCCATTTAACATCACTGTGATCCAAATATACGCCCCAACCACAGATGCTGAAGAAGCAGAAGTAGGGATGTATGAACGTTCCGCCACGGATCTCAGGGAGGCCGAATGCCAGCGCATTCGGCCCCCCGAAATCGGTGGCAGAACGGCCCGCAACCCCCCCCCACCCCCCTGGGACGGGACTTACCTTGGACGGATCTTCCTGGCGGCGGCGGAGGCTCCGGCGGCGGCTCCGGAGGCGGTGCGGCAGCAGTGGCTGTGGCGGCCGGTCTTCTGACTGGCTACCGCCGCCACCATTTCCAGTTAAAAAAAAACAAAACCGTGATAGGCTACGTAAAGATTTACGTAGCCTATCATGGCTAGATTTTAAAAAAACACCGTGATAGGCTACGTAAATGTTTATGTAGCCTATCACAGCTGACTTAAAAAACAACAATGCACGTACGCAAATGGCGGTGGCCATGGCTGCCGCCATTTGCGTTCCTTATTTTGGCATGTCTTAGTCTACATAAACATTTACGTAGACTAAGACGGCAAAAATAAGGGGAACGCAAATAGCGTAGACGCTACGCTATTTGCGTTCCCCTTATTTTCGCTGTCTTAGTCTACGTAAATGTTTACGTAGACGAAGACGTGCCAAAATAAGGAAAGCAAAGGGCGGTGGCCATGGCCGCTGCCATTTGCGTATGCGCATTTTTTAAAAAAAATCAGCCGTGATAGGCTACGTAAACATTTACGTAGCCTATCATGGCTGACTGCAGGGACGCAAATGGTGGCAGCTATGGACGCCGCCATTTGTGTCCCTGCTAGCCAGCGGCCGGATGTCCAGCTGCTGGCAGAGCCAGCCGGCGGCTCCACAGAATCTCTGCGGAGCACAGTCAGCCGGCCAGGATTCTGGGGGGGAGGAACAGAGTGCCACCCCCCCGGCCAGGATTCCAGGGGGAGGGACAGAACGCCTCCCCCCCACCATCAACATAATCCGCGAAAAGGTAAGTCACTTTCGTACATCCCTAAGCAGAAGTAGATCAGTTGTATGAGGATCTGCAGCACCTACTGGATAGTACGCCAAACAAAGATGTTATTTTCATTACAGGAGACTGGAATGCTAAGGTGGGGAGTCAAACGACACCTGGAATTCCAGGCAAGCATGGTCTGGGGGAACAAAATGAAGCGGGACATAGGCTGATAGAATTTTGCCAAGACAACTCACTGTGCATAACAAACACTCTCTTCCAACAACCTAAGAGATGACTTTATACATGGACTTCACCAGATGGTCGACACCAAAATCAGATTGACTACATCCTTTGTAGCCAAAGGTGGCGGACATCTATGCAGTTGGTAAAAACAAGACCTGGAGCTGATTGTAGTTCAGATCACGAACTTCTTATTGCACAATTTAGACTCCGACTAAAGAGAATAGGGAAGACCCACAGATCAGTTAGATATGAGCTCACGAATATTCCTCATGAATATGCAGTGGAGGTGAAGAATAGATTGAAGGGACTAGATTTAGTAGATAGGGTCCCAGAAGTACTATGGACAGAAGTTTGTTCAGGAGGCGGCAACAGAAAACGTCCCAAAGAAAAAGTAAACCAAGAAGGCAAGATGGCAAGAAGGCAAGGACCTAACAGAAGCAGAAGAGATCAAGAAAAGGTGGCAAGAATATATGGAAGATCTGTATAGGAAGGATAATAATATTGGGGATAGATTTGACGGTGTGGTCAGTGAGCTAGAGCCAGACATCCTGAAGAGTGAGGTTGAATGGGCCTTAAGAAGCATTGCTAATAACAAGGCAGCAGGAGATGATGGTATCCCAGCTGAACTGTTTAAAATCTTGCAAGATGATGCTGTCAAGGTGATGCATGCCATATGCCAGCAAATTTGGAAAACACAAGAATGGCCAACAGATTGGAAAAAATCAACTTATATCCCCATACCAAAAAAGGGATCACCAAAGAATGTTAAAACTATTGGACAGTGGCACTTATTTCACATGCCAGTAAGGTAATGCTCAAGATCTTGCAAGGTAGACTCCAGTAATTCATGGAACGAGAATTGCCAGATGTACAAGCTGGGTTTCGAAAAGGCAGAGGAACTAGAGACCAAATTGCCAATATCCGCTGGATAATGGAGAAAGCCAGGGAGTTTCAGAAAACTTCTATTTCTGTTTTATTGACTCTTCTAAAGCCTTTGACTGTGTGGATCATAACAAATTGTGGCAAGTTCTTGGTGGTATGGGGATACCAAGTCATCTTGTCTGCCTCCTGAGGAATCTGTAAACGACCAAGTAGCAATGGTAAGAACAGACCACAGAACAACGGACTGGTTTAAGATTGGGAAAGGAGTACGGCAGGGTTGTATACTCTCACCCTACCTATTCAACCTGTATGCAGAACACATCGTGCGACGTGCTTGGCTTGATGAAGCCAAGGCTGGAGTTAAAATCGCTTACCTGGGACGGAACTTCTGGGTGGCAGCGGCTCCAGTGGCGGCTCTGGCGGCAGTTCGGCGGCGGCAGCTGAGGCGACCGGTCTTCCAACCGGCTGCCGCCACCGCCATTTCCCATGTTAAAAAAAAATAAAGACGTGATAGGCTACGTATATCTTTATGTAGCCTATCACGTCTGACTTTAAAAACAAACAAACACGCACGTACTCAAATTTGCGTTCCTTATTTTGCGTTCCTTATTTTGCGTTCCTTATTTGCGTTCCTTATTTTGGCCCATCTTAATGTACGTAAAGTTAGTAAACCTCCTGATGACAGCCACCAGTGGCTTCACATAGATGACAAATAGCATCGGGGAGAGGATGGAACCCTGTGGCACCCCACAAGTGAGCAGCCATGGGTCCAAAACCTCCTTTCCCAGTACTACCCTCTGGTACCTGCCAGAGAGGAAGGACCGGAACCACCGTAATACGGTGTCTCCAATGCCCAACCCTTCCAGGCGGTCCAGGAGGATACCGTGGTCAATGGTATCAAAAGCCGCTGAGAGCTTGAGGAGAACAAGGAAGGAGTATTCGCCCCTATCCAGAGCGCTCCTCATATCTTCCACCAAGGTGACCAAGGCCGTTTCTGTCCCATGCCCAGGCCTAAAGCCTGACTGAAATGGATCTAGATAATCGGCTTCTTCCAAGTGTGCCTTCAACTGCATCGCCACCACCCACTCTATCACCTTGCCCAAAAAAGGCAGATTCAAGACTGGGCAAAAGTTGTTCAGAACTTGGGGATCCAAGGAGGGCTTATCACTGCCTCCTTGAGGGCTGATGGCATCACTCCCTTCTCAAGGGAGGTGTTCACCACTGCCTTGATCCCCTCACCCAGCCTCTCTCTGCAGCTCTGAGGAGAAGTTATGGTGGGCTTCGATCCAACTGATCAGCCTGCCCTTGGGAAGGTCCTTCCCTGTCTCTGTGAGCTCTCTGAAGCTTGGGTTCCTCTTCCACAGTCTCTGCAGGGAGACTGGGCCCGATTCTGACAGGTATGTTGGAAGACACCAGAAATCACTCACAATTACCCCATTTTAATTCTCTTTTCCATTTCAGATTCTTGCCTCTTTGAGGAAAGTCTGGTTTAACAACAGCCTTGGAGAGGAAGTCTCTTTTTATAAAAAGGGAGAGAGATACGATATTGAGAACTGGATTTTCTTCCCAAATACATCCTTTGCTCCCAGGAAAGTTGGACAGGTGGATCCAGAAGCTCCCCCCGGCCAAGATTTCACCATTCATTCTGATGAGATTGTGTGGGCATCGGAGGTGAGTTCGAAGTCAATGTCACGGGAGAAGGAAAGAATATCGTAGTTCTGCCACTTGAGAAAAGAAGTCTCCTTTCTAGATGAGATCAAAGGCCTATTCAGCCCAGTGATAAAAGAACAATCTTTGCATGCAAAACCCCCAGGTTCAGCCAATGGCATCGGCATACAAGACTGGAAAAAGGCTCTCCTTCCATGCCCAGACAGCCGCTACCAGTCAGTGCAGAATATACTGGGTTAGTTGGATCAAGGGCCTGACTCGGTAGAAGGGAGTTTCCAATGATCCTGCTTCTGTCTTAGAATATTTTTTATATCACCATCTATTATGATTGTTCTAAAGAACCTGCAGGTGGGGATGGATGGACACATCTCAGTCCAGGGTGTGAGGGAGATTGACAAGCTGCCCCCTCCACTCGCACAGCCCGGATTCACTCGGTGAGCCTCCTTGTTTCCCCGATGAGCGGCATGAGCCATGCCTCCCTTCCATGCCAAGTACTCCAGCAGTCAAGTCTTTGTGCTTTATGCACACAAAGGCAGTGTCCTCAACTGCTGGAGTCCTCAGCACGGCTCACCTCCCCCCGCCGCCGCCAAGCACTCTAGCCCTGTCCTCCTCTTGAGGAGGACAGGGCTAGAGCACTGGAGTGCTGCCGAGGCCCTTCCTGCCACACCAGTTGTAAAGGGCTTCCTTGACATCCAGTGGAGGAGGGATGAGTCCTCAGCAGGGCTCCCAGGCACTCACTGAGCTCTGGGATGTTCAGTGGCCAGGTCCAGAAAAGATTCGACCTTCCTAAATTGGTGGTCCTATCCATCGTGTGATGGGAAACTTGGCTGAGTAACTCCAAGTGCTTTTGAGTGTGATGCCTATCACATTTAAAACCTCAACAATTTCTCTCTTCCTTTTAAGAAGACACCCCTTGCCAGGTGTGTAGAGCAGTGCTCTCCAGGGCACCGGAGAAGAGTTCCAGAGTGGAAGCCCGTTTGCTGCTATAGATGTGATGGTTGTCCAGAAGGGACAGTTTCTAACTTGACAGGTACCACAAACTTTGCGAGCCATGTAAAAGTGCAGAATATACTGGGGCAAGAGTCGAGTGAGGACATAGGAAAACCAGAGACAAGAAAAAGAGTGAGCCATTTCCCTAGGAATATTTTCTCGATAAATCCTATTGTGATTGCCTAACTCGGTGGTTTAGTGGTTTGCAAAGTCTTCACAATTTCTTGAAGAAACCTTCTATTTAAATAATAAAACAGTGACTCTCATTACATTATTAACACCTGCAAGTACAGAATCTGTTGGGGTTTCTCAGATACTCACATTGGCCAATCTCCCCATACTGTATTTTTTAACACCGTACCTCCATTTTCAAATGTTTTGGCATCAGAGCTGAAGCTGTTTGGGCAGAACATCCATCAGGGCAGGTGGTTGGTCATCTTTGGAACACCTGGAGCATAGGGATGTACGAAACAACTTATCTGTTCCGTTTCACTTTCAGAACATGCCCTGCTAGTCTAGTTCCTTGTCAATTATATCTACAGTGGCGAGAAAACGTTTGTAAACCTTAACAGTAATTATGGAAATCCCATAGTTTTACAAAAATAGCCTTCATCAATCAAAGCCAGTCCTTTTCTAAATATCCAATAGAGTTTATATTTCCCAATTGCATGTCTTATGAAATAAAACAATGTTTAAATAAGGCATATAATGAGTACTTAAGAGTCAGGAGATGTGCAAAAGTAATTGAACCCCTGGTTGCATCAGCACAATTAAAGGGATTAATTAGAATCAGGTGTTTACTTAGGCAGACCTTCAGGGGTGAGTTTGGGAGGCCTTACCCTATATGAGGATCAGAAACTTTGGGAGTTTGGTATTGACCATAAGGTTGTGTGTAAACATGTCATGCCACGATCAAAAGACATTTCTGAGGATCTCAGAAAAGCAGGTAGCGCTGCTCAACAGTCCAAACAGGGTTACAAAACCATTTCTAAGGATTTGGGGCTCCACCAATCCATTGTCTGATCGATTGTCCACAAATGGAGACAGTTCTAGATCACAGCCACTCTACCCAGGAGCATTTGTGCTACCAAACTCTCTCGAAGAACAAACTGGCGCATTACCCAAGAAGTCAAAAACAACCCCAGAGAAACATCCCAGGATCTGCAGGCCACTCTCGCCTTGGCTAATGTTCATGACTCAATGATCAGAAAAAGACTGAACAAGAACAGTGTTCATGGGTGGATAGCCAGGAGGAAACCACTGCTCTCTAAAAAGAACATTGCTGCCCATCTGAAGTTCACTAAAGATCACATAGATGATCCCCAAGACTTCTGGAACAATGTTCTCTGGACAGACGAGTCAAAGGTAGAACTTTTTGTCCTCAATGGGAAACGTTATGTTTGGCAAAAAACAAACCCTGAATTCAAACAGAAGAGCCTCATCCCAACTGTCAAGCAAGGAGGTGGGAATATGATGGTTTGGGCCTGCTTTGCTGCCTCAGGACCTGGACAGCTTGCCATCATTGACACAAGCATGAAGTCTGCAGTGTTTCAGAAGGTTGCAGAGGAGAATGTGAGGCCATCCATCCATGAGCTGAAGCGGAATCAAAAGTGGTTCATTCATGCAACAAGGCAATGATCCTAAAATACAAGCAGTTCTACAAAAGAATGGCTGCAGAAGAAGAAATTCCATGTTTTGGAATGGCCTAGTCAAACTCTGGACCAAAATCCCATCAAAATGTTGTGGCAGCACCCGAGGTGAGCTGTTCATGCAAGGAAGCCCTCAAATGTCACTGAGCTGAAGCACTTCTGTAAGGAGGAATGGGCCAGAATTCCTCAAAACCGATGTGACAGCCTGACCAACAGTTACAGGAAACAGTTACTTGAAGTAGGGATGTACGAAATACTTACCTCCGGGTCTGGGGGGAGGGTCCGCAGGGGGGAGGTGATCCGTCCCTCCCCCCAGAATCCTACCTGGCTGGCTCCGTTCCGCAGCAGTTCTGTGGAGCTGCCAGCCGGCTCCGCAGCGCCAGCGATACGGCCGCCATTGCCGTATCGCTGGCTGAGGGGAACTCTCTCCAGACGCAAATGGCGTCCAGTATGCTATTTGCAGCTGCAGAGGTCTTAGTTTAAGGTAAATGCAGCCATAAATGGCTGCATTTAGCTTAAACCCATACCTTTACGTTCCCAAATGGCGTAGTGGACGCCATTTGCATCTGCAAGCCACCCAGCCAGCGATACAGCAATCGCAGCCACATCGCTGGCGCTCCAGAGCCAGCCAGCGGGAGGATCCGGCCAGCAAGAATTCCTCCTGGAAGCGGAGGTAAGCCTTCCGAACCTGTTTAATCAGGTTATCTGTTGTTCTTTATCTAGGACTATGGGGTTAGATTAAGGTGTAATCACATTTCAGGTTGGAAATATGTGACAATCCTAAAGGGTTCACAAACATTTTCTCACCACTGTATTTGGGGAGGCTAATAAAATTACTCAAAAATTAATGCTCTGAGTGTTTTGTTAAACAACGGGGTACTTTAGACAATGCGGTCCTTGTCCACTTTTGAGGCATTTGTTCTTTCTCAGTCAACTTGAAGTGGACTTAGAACGGTTTTGTGTATGGCAGTATGTTCCTCATAAACAGCCTTCCATTGTAGAATCATTTCATAATCATGTGAATGCACTGTCAGGAATTGGTGTGATATATATATATAAAACCCATGGCACCTGCAATGTGGTATTGCAGTATATCCTCTGCCCCAAGGGTTAGGGACCCCTGCCAGCCTCTCATGCTCTCTTCTGGGATATCATAGTTTATATGGAGTTCAATTCTACTGCAAGGAGAGCATTCCACCTTCCTCATGACACCATCGTTTCCTCTTCTTCTCTTCCAACTGGCATAATATAGGGTGGCTATTGAATGTTCTCCCTGGGTTGTTTTTGGGGGGCTACGTTTCCTTTGGGGGATGGGTGTTCTTTAGCAAATGTTCCCCAGAGCATGCTGATGCCTCACTTGTGTTTCTTAGTAGCCCCGTTTTGGCTCGATTTCTATCAGCACTCACCAGCTGTTATTAAAGGGAATATTATGTTGAATTATGGAAAATGCTGGTTATCCCCTTATGTGCACAGTGGCAATGTGAAATATGTCAATATTCTATCATGACAAAACTGGAAAATTAGGTCTTGCTATGGCACCTAGGCCTCTGTGATTGGTTATCCTGTTCCACCATATACTCATGGCCTCTTTCCTCTCCTTCTACATTTGGGCAATCAAAAATATTTTTTTTATTTCCATCCCCTAGGGATGATTTAACCAGAACCAGATGCTTCCCAGCTCCTATTGGCTTCCCCAGAGTTTAGTTTAAAAGCTGCTCTGCCACATTTTTTATGTTTAGTGCTAGAGTTTTCGTAATCAAAGCTCCCTAGTCCCTGCCCCAATCCTTCCGATGTGTGGCAGGTTTGTTCCCCCGAAACAGCTCCGTGAAGTGTATCTTTTTCATAGGACTTTTGCCCAAAATCAAAGAGGGAGGGAAGGGGAAGCCCATCTCATACCATCCACCCCAAATGAGGACTCCCCTTCCGTATGAAGCCCCCACCTCTCTTTCTGAAACGTTGCAGCTTTCTTGTGCAGGGGCACCTCTATGCTGCCTGCCATTTTCAGAAGAATGGTCCACATGTCTTATTCTTCGGTATGCTCAACATGTTAAGTCTGCTGTTGCCCAAAATAACTCGTCACCTCTTTACTTATCTGCAGAAGGGAAAGCTATCCCTGCACATTTCATCCTATTCTGCCAAGAAGTAAAAATGTTATTGGTAATTTCTTCAAACTACCCCCCCCCCCATGCAATGGGATGTAACTCAAACAGAGCTGTGCCTATGTTTCTGAAATCTGGCATGCACAGTCCTCTCCTAAGGGGCTAGTAAGCCTGCAGTTTTCATCCATAGCTCAGAAATGCTGTGTGTGTGTGTGGGGGGGGGGGAGTTGTAGCCATTGTTTTATTGCCCAGAGGCCTACTCGATTTTGACAGTGCAGCCATGAAAAATCATTCCATTCCTTGCCCATTTGCACCTCTATAGCTGAACTGTGTCAGGTCTGAATCTTGCCCTGAGTTTGCTCTTTTTGACCTTTCCTTGGCATGGTACCACAGGGAGTTTGGCGTGGGGGGTCAGGGGACAAAGACCACTGTGGAGACCCTGTGGGCTGTTCCTCAGCCAGGCCGGTCTCTCAGTAATATCAGGGAGGGAACGGCTCCCTCGTTCCAGCAGGTCCAGCTGCCTTGGAGGCAAGGCATTGTTCCATCAAGGCGTTTGCAACAGGGATCGTCTCTGTCTGGTGGTGATTCCCCCTCCACCTCAGTCCGACTGACATTGCGTGAGTTGATCCAGGCTGCTGCAGCTTCCCCCTCCTGGTTATTTTATCTCCTGACTTGTATTGCACCGTTTATTGTGCTCGACAACTGAGGGGAGAAGTTAGCAGGAGGAAGAAACCCGACTGCGAGATGCTTTCAGTCTGAGTTAGGCTAACAGTAGTACTCTCAAGGCAGAAACTTGATGCCAGACAGACAGGGAGGTGGGTGGACTTGGGAAGGCGGTAACAGAAAACAGTGCAAAAGGGATGTTGGTCTTGGTTAAGCTCGGTTTAGACTCTGAAAAGACGTTTGTGTCTTCTTGCAGTAACAAAAGCGAAAAGATAGACTAGTCCTCCTAGTGGAAGCAGAACAGCAATGGAAAGTTGCTGTGGAGAAACTCAAAGTTCACTTGTCCTCAAGGAAGAATAAGGGTCCGTCTTAATGCTCTCTATGTTGTCAACCTGGATTTGTGTGCACTGCTGGAATACAGAATGATGATACGACTCCCTAGCGCTCTCTTCTCTCTTTGGTCACCACCTGCACCTAGAAGACAGCCTCTAAAGGTGACCCCAATTCACGGGCAAGTTGGTATGGGAACAGATGTCCTTCAGACACCTGTGTCTTAAGCCATATTGGTCTTTAGAGATTCCTGTTTCCTGGATATCATGTGGAGGTGTGCTAAGTGGGGCCTATGTGGGGCTGCATCCTCTGAAAGAGTTCGTTGTGCAACAGGTATGAACCCAGGATTCTGAAGATGGCCAAAGTGATTCTGAAGATGGCCATGGTGACATCCATGGGTCCATAACTGGGATCCTTTGGATTACCAGATAACCCAGATTAAGATTTTAAACTGTAACATCTATGGGCTGCTGCAGCCAGAGTTAACTCCCACATGCTAAAATGAACAGCAAAGAACCAGCCAGTCCGCAAGGACAATACATGCAGTGCAAACCCGAGTTCCACCACCTGGGCAACTGAATTGAGCACCACCATCACGCTTCCCTCCCTCCCTCCCTCCCGATCCCTTTCCTTGTCTCTCCTGTCTTTTTATATTGTGAGCCTGAGGGCAGGGACTATCAGATTGCTGAATTTGTAAGCCACTCTGGGAGTCTTTGGACTGAAGCATGGGATATAAATGCTTTGAATGAATGAATGAATGAATGAATGAATGAATGAATTTTGGGCCATGTGGAATCCCGCAGTTTGAAGAAAAGGGGGGGGTGCTTGTGTGCATCACGGCCCAGGCCCAGCCCCAGCAAAGGAGATAGCAAGCAACTGCCTTAGTGGTACCACCAATTTCGTGGTCCTGTCCTTGAGGGCTGATTTAAAAGAATCCCATTTCAGCCAGTGCAGCCGCCATTTGCATCCCTGCTACCCAGCGGCCGGATGTCCGGCTGCTGGCGGAGCCAGCCGGCCGCTCCGTGGAATCCCCATGGAGCGAAGCTGGACGGGCAGGACTCCGGGGGGAGGGACGGAGCGCCTCCCCCCTGTCGAGGATTCCGGGGGGAGGGACGGAGCGCCTCGCCCCCACCGCAAAGCATATCCGTGAAACGGTAAGTAACTTTCATACATCCCTAGTCTTTCTGCTTCCTGTAGAAAACTAGGGAAGTTCCTAGTCTTTCTGCTTACCATAAGGAAAAAACTGTAACTTTTTTCTCTTGGTCAGAACTGGATGATAGTTTCAGGCATAGTAGATCTCTAGAAGGGGATTTCACCTGCCCAGTGTCAGAAAAATCATAGCATGGTTTATATTTGGATTATTTTTAAAGAGAACTGCCAATAACATTTGTATTCCTTGGAAGAATTGGATAAACATTTCAGGATTCATTTCCCCATCAGAGGAGATTGTGTCTGCCAAATTTCAGAATGATAGCCACAGGGTTTTTTTCGAAAGAGTAGCCATGACATTTTGAGGTCTCCAAAAGAGGACATACTTATCTCCATATTTTCCTTGTGGACCATTGTGAAAATTACAGACAGCCTAGAGGCGTGCCTAAGTAAGAAACCAGCAAGGTTTCAGAAGGCTAAGTGCAGCAGTTCATGTGGAAGGGGAGTTCTCCAGTTTGGGGGAAGGAGTGATTTGCTTTCCCTTCCCTTCCCCCCACCCCCAATTCTTTTGGGGTAAATTTGTATGAAAATGCACATATCATTAGAGGTGTCCCTCAGTCAAGAAACCTGCAAAGTCTCTGAAGAATATACATGCCTGCAAATTTAGAATTACTAGAATTTATTTACATTTCACCAAGATTAGCAGCAGGGGAACATGGTTGGGAAGGTACGATTGCACTCATGTCCTGCTTGGGGGTTTCCCATGGGCAGCTGGTTGGCCTCTGTGTGAACAGAATGCTGGACTAGATGGACCTTGGTCTGATGCAGCATGGTTCTTCTTATGTTCTTAAATAGAGAGTGCCTCTGGGCATGTGCAGAATGTTTTTTCTTTCACCACTGAGCACTTACATTCTCCCCCTACCAATTCTATTCCCCTCCACGCAACCATCCCTCTGCATCCTACCATCCTCCAGGAACTCTTCATCAAAACAGATGTCTTGTTTTGTGCAACTCCTCTCTATGCACAAGCTCTCATGGTATCCCCATAACTTCATTTGTGCCAGGACTTCACCAGGATTCAGCCAATGAGTCTGTTCTCAAAACTAGGGCTCAGTTATGGAGAAACTCTGAGCATGCACTAAATGCCTTTCCCTCTCATGCAAAATGAAGAAAACACAAATGACAAAACATGCATAGGCTGAGCTGAAAGAGTAGTCAATTCATTAGACAGAATTGAGTAGGCACTGCATTAAGCCTGCAGTACCGCGCTCACAACTCAGGACTTATTTCTGAGTAAACCTGCAGAACATCAAGGCACAAATCTCCCTGCAAAAGTAAGTTGTGCTGGAATCCTATGCCCACTTTCCTGAGGGCAAGCCTCATTAAACATAATGGGACTTTCTCAGTAGGCATAGATAGGATTGCATAAAGTAGCAATATTTATCTCCCCTCCACTTAAAAAACAAACCAAAAACTCCCAGTTTTATTAAAGCTTTCTGTTCAGAGGAACACAGGAAGGTGCCTTGTGCTGAGCCAGACCCTGGGTCCATCCAGCGCAGTACTGTTGACACTGACTGGCAGCAGCGGCTCTCCAGGGCTTCAGGCAGGATTCTTCCCTAGCCCTGCCTGGAGCTGCCGGGCATCGAACCCGGGACCTTCGGTATGCCAAGCGTGTGCTCTGCCACTGAGCTGCAGCCCTTCTTGTCGCTGAATAATGGCAGCTGACAAACAAAACAGGCCCAGTTCTGTTTCTCTGCAACCACGTGATCCCACTTTTCTCAAAGGCTTGAGCAAGAAGGAGGAAAACCAACCCTCATCTGTTTGTATAAAGTCAAATACAGTTCAGAACGTCTCTTGCCCACAGGAGAGAATTCTCTTTAAGAATTCCCCAAGATATGCGCTGGGTGGAATAAAGAAGAGAAAGGAAGAACAGGATAGGGGAGAGAAGAAGAATGGTGATTGGAAATGCGGGGACGGGAGGTAGAGAGAATTCCCTAAGCCAAGTGGCTCCTTTCAGAGAGGGAATACTTCAGAGGAATTTAGGAGCCTATATGGAGGGTTTGTGAGGACTGCATGCACTTACATTAACTTTAGGAGGTGAGGTGGCTGAGGGGTTTTCTAGTTTTTTATAAACTGTAGAACCTATTTAAAAGCCTCCGCAGTTCCTCAGTCATGACGCTGCATAGCCCTAACCCTCCGCTTGGAATAATTTGAGTCCTCCAGCTATTTCGGAGAAATTAAAGTGGAGGGGGAGAAAGAAGTTTGCGGAGGCTGACTGGATCCTTTGCGGTACTGAAGCTTCTAAACTTCTGCAGAAGCCAAAGGTTCCACTTTGGGGCAGTAATATCAGACGGTATGTGAAATACCACTATTTCACATGCAGTTCTTCCTGCCCTTCCCTCTCAGTCATCAAAATTCAAGGCAAGCAAGCTCCCAACAGTGGGCATGTAAGAACAGAAAAGTAGGTGGAGAGAGAAAAAGCAATGAGCAGTCTGTGCAAGGAAAGGTGACCGTCTCCCCTCTGGTTCCAAAGGCTGGTGCATTCACACTGGAGTCCCTGCTGGTCTACCAAGGGCGCGAGCCCTAAGGCCTCCGAGTGACAGCAAGGCTACCGAGCTCAGAGGGGAGAGGCAGGCTTGTATTAAGTAGGGCTGTGCACTGCTTCGGATCTGGATCTGAATTCTGAACCGAAGCAGGGTGATGTGGACCAAACAGGTCCTGATCCAAAGCACATCAGTCCACATCAGTCTGAAGTGGGTCGGATTGGTCCAAATCGCTTCAGGTTGCTTCAGATGATTCTTAAGCCCAGACAGCCTGTCTGGGAAATGTGACCTTTTCCTTACGGTTAGAGAGGGAGAGAGGAGGAGTTGGGAGGGGGGAACTGAGCCTTGGAAAGTGCCATCTACCTGCCAGTAGGGCCAGACTTTTAACCCCGCAGTCTCCAGTCACAGTGGGGTGATGGCGAGTGGGGTGCAATCACTCCTCTATAAGGAAATGCTTCAGTGTTTGGGCTATTTAATGTTGAAGAAAGGCAAATAAAGGGGAGGTTTATACAATTATATGGAGCAGTGAAAGTGGAGCAGTGCAATAAATAAGCTGAGTTCAGTGTAGGGATGGCGGAGAATTCCGCCACGGACTCCAATGAGAATCTGCCCCCCCCCCTGGAGTCTGTGGTGGAACGGACTGCTCCCCCCTGCCACCCCGCGAAGCTCATTTGGGAGTGACCCTACCTGGCGCTGTCCGTCCGCTGCCATCCATCCCGTCCATTGCCGCTTGTCTGCGGACGCAAATGGCGTCAGGCGTAGCAGACGCCATTTGCGCCCCTGCCTTTGGCCATGAAGATTTATGTAGCGTATCACGGCAAAGAGCAGGGATGCAAATAGCGTCTGCTACGCCATTTGCGTCCCTGCTCTTTGCTGTGATAGGCTACATAAAGATTTATGTAGCCTATCACGGCCAAAGGCAGGGACGCAAATGGCGTCCGCAGACAGGCAGCGGCCAGAGCCGGCTGGCAGCTCTGCAGACTCCCCACGGAGCAGAGCCGACTGGGGAGGATTCCAGGGGGAGGACCAGATCGCCTCCCCCTGCCTGTGGACCCCCCCACGGACCCCAGGCAAGGGTATCCGTACATCCCTAGTTCAGTGAGACTTTTCCCCAGGTAATGTGTACTGCAGCCAGAGTGATCTTTCACTTTGTTTCTTCCCTTGAGGAGGAGCCTCAGGTCATCCCATGAAGATGCATAGCGGCAAATTCGGGACAGGCAAAAGGCAAGTGCTATTTGCCCTTCAAACAAACTGCCTCCAGAGATTAGGGATAGTGACCTCCTAAGGGGCGCTTTAAACACCTTCTGATTAGGGCCTCTAATTCCCTGTGTGGCTTGACAGTTTTTACCTTTTGTTTTAGTTAGGGATGGCGGAGAATTCCGCCACGGATTTCAGTGAGGCCGAATGCACTGGCATTTGGCCCCCCGCAACCCGTGACGGAACGGCCTCCCACCCCCCCGCGGAATCCCCCCCGGGATGAAGCTTACCTGGGGCGGATGTTCCAGCGGCGGCTCTGGAGGCGGCTCCGGCGGCAGCGGCAGCTGGTCTCTCGGCCGGCTGCAGCGGACTCAAATGGCGGCCGCCACAGCAGCCGCCATTTGCGTCTGGCCAGGCTGCTGTGATAGGCTACATAAGTATTTACGTAGCCTATCACGGCAAAGGCAGCCATGCAAATGGCAGCCACCACGCCATTTGCATAGCTGCCTTTGCCGTGATAGGCTACGTAAATACTTATCACAGCAAGCTAAAAAACCACCGCGTACGCAAATGGTGGCAGCTACGGTGGCCGCCATTTGCGTTCCCTTTTTTCGCCATTTTAGCCTACGTAAATATTTACATAAGCTATTATGGTGAAAAAAAGGGGAACGCAAATAGTGTAGTGGGCGCTATTTGCGTTCCCCTTTCTTTCACCGTAATAGCTTACGTAAATATTTATGTAGGCTAAAACAGAGGGAAAAAATGGAACGCAAATGGCGGCCGCCGTAGCCGCCGCCATTTGTGTACGCTTTTTTTTTTTCCGGAAGGCTGCCCAGCAGCTGGATGTCCGGCTGTGGGCGGCCCCGGCCGGTGGCTCTGCAGAATCTCCACGGAGCAGAGCCGGCCAGGTTAGGATTTCGGGGGCAGCACCTCCCCCCGCCACAAATCACCCCGTCGAAAAGGTAAGTGACTTTCATACATCCCTAGTTTTAGTCTTTGAGAAAAGGAAGTTTATGTGTGACTAGCACAAAAGCCATTGGCCCTGCCTGTCTGAAAGGTGGCAGGTTTAGTCAGCTCCGCAGGGATGCCCTGATGCTGGGGTAGGAGGGATGAAGCTTTATGGCCACTGTACTTGCTCATCTGGAGGGGCCCTTCCTCTCACATCCCAGGACAACGCAATCTGCAGTGCACTTGAGGCCCTCCTCCCTTGAGTCACAGCAGCAGTCGCTGGGAGCTCGCTTGGTTTTCCCCAGGAAATACAGGCCAAGGCAGGGCTTCCGCCCAGTGGTGCGGTGGCAAATTCGGGAGTGCAGGGCCCCTTCGTGAGTGGCACAGCCACGCCATGCACAGCCACGCCCCCTTCTAAGATTGCACAGCCTGGGAAGATATACAAGCTTCAACCGGGGTCCAAAAGCAGTGCAGCTGAGAGTAAGGCAGGGGTCTTTCAACTGGACGTGTCTGAGGGAAAAATGCAGGGGGGTTGAAATCTTTTTCACCCACCCACTCAATGAAACACAAGCATTTTCAGTTTTCAAAATAGGATACTCTATGGAAGCTTCACCCTCTCAACTCAGCCCTCGTGGGCAGATCCCTTCTCATTTAAGCAGCCCCCTTGCAGTCTCCCGTAGCGCCCCAACATGACCCATTAGCCTCTCCTAAGGTCCTTCATTATATCTCTCCCCTCCTGCAACAGAAACGTCCACGCCCCCAGCTGGATTGAAACACACATACACACCCGCACCCCTTCTTTCTCCCCTCCCAGCAACTGATTTTTTTCTGTTTCCCTTCCCTCCACTGGGGTTTGTTTGCCCAGGTTCCTGCCAGCCTGGTACCCAAAATTGTAGCTGACAGAGCAGGTTGCATTTGGCAATTCTGCTTACTGTAGAAATTAATGTTCAAGAATTACCAGTGCAATCCAACGTGTGCTTATCTCGAATTACCTTTACAGAGACCGTGGGAAGGCAGCTAAGGCTTCAGCCCTGGGCACACTTACCTGGGAGAAGCCCAATTGGCAATTGGACATAATGGGACTGACTTCTGAGTGAACGTGCATAGGATTGTGTGATAAATCCTAAAAACTGGCACAAACCAACTCTTACAATGAATCGAATAATTCAGTAGCTGAACAAGACATCATCTTGCTTCCCATTTGCACCACCCATCTGCCTCCATCTTTTTCATGTTCATCAAGATGTGAAAGAAACTTTTCCATACAATTTCTCCAGCCCCTCCCCTCCTCCCGCACTGTAAAGCACAAAAAGGCACCAGTCCTAAAAACACTTACTGAGGGAGCTGATGTATTGCTGTGGCCCTGCTCTCCTTTCCTGGCCTGGAATTGTGGGAGTGGGATAGGATGGTGCCCTAGCTGGCTCTGGCTGCGGGACACAGTTTGGAGAACTGCCAAGAACAAGTTTAAGCATCTCGAGTGTTAAGGGTGATGCAGCAAGGAGCCCCTCTCCCCCTAAACCAACCTCAGTTAAGGGTATGTAAATCAGCTTTATGTGTGTTTTTGAATGAAAGGCACAAAACAATGGGTGCATATTTTCAAGAGGAGGACAAGGGTCTAGGCCATTCACATCTCCACACCCTTATTTCCTAAAGGCATATTATATCTAAATGGTGTGAGGGAAAAGGAGAACATAATAATGATAATAACTTGTATAATCAAAAATTAAGTTTCAAACAGCTATGTAACTTTAGATTACAAATTAAATTTCACTTTAGACTGTAAGCTGCTAGGGGCAGGGACCTGACTTTTTTGCTTATGATTCTCTGTAAAGTTAAGTACCACATATATTGTAAAAACCAAAGTCTGTGCATCTTCTGGAAGCAGCTGAAGACATGTATTATTCAAAGTGTATTTTGGTGACCAGCAAAAGGGAAGGATAAAGTAGATTAATTAACATATTGTTACCAGCCTTGAGCCTTTGGGATGAAGTAGACTATACATCCAATCAATTAAGGGTGAAATCTTAAGCATGTTTAGACAGAAAGAAGTCCTACAATTCCCAACATTCCCCAGCCAGCTTAGCTAAGCTAATTGTAGTACTTTTTTCTGTCTAAACACACATAGAAATGTGCCCTAATTAAATAAATAATACCTCAGATATAGACATCAATGATGATGCGGGGGGGGGGGGTTCTACCTAAGATAAAATAGTAACCCTATCATATGGATAGAATAAAGCCTCATGGCCATGGGGCTTACTCCCAAGTATGGGGGATTACTCTCAAGAAAGCACAAAGCAAATATATGGAGAAACTGAGTGTGTGTGTATGTGGAGAAGGAGAACAAGAAAAAAGCTGTTTTACTTAACACATATATTTAAAGACTGTCAGGGTTGCTGGTAATGTGCACTTTAGGCCCTCACCCTCTGCAGGAACAGCCAAGAAGAAAGGCAGCAGGCTGCAGGTTTCCCCAACCTGGCACCCTCCAGATCTGCTGGACAACAACTCCCATGGGCTCTAGGCAGCATATTGGCTATGCTGGCTGGGGGTTGGGGGATGAAAGGATTTGTGATTACAACACATCTAGACGGCACAAGGTTGGGAAAGGCTGGGTGAGAGATGCAATGGGGAAGTTCTGCGGCCCTTGCTCAGAGCTGTGCGGGCTGTGTGGAGGCAGGCGAGGCGGCCGCTATCCATGTACATGTCTTCTCTGAAGTAAGCGTATAGATTTCAATGGGGTTTATTCCCAGGTATTTCTTCTCATTTAAATTTAATTTTCAAAATGTCTTTTCAATTATTTTTCACTCACATAGACTTCCTCTTTCTTCTCTCTGCCCTCCCCACACCATGACCCCACGCCCCACCACTGCCCAACAAACTGGCTGAGCTGACCTATCTGAGCCTGATGTTGGCCAGTGTGTTCTGGGGCACGGGGCGTGTCATGTCTTTCACTGCAGCGGCAAATGCAGGCTGGGTAGCCGCCGCTCTGCAACTGGCTGGGCTTGCTGGGGGCAGGGACTGACGATCAGGATCAGCCTCTCTAGCAAGCCACCCAGCCTGACCCACTGCTCCCATCCTCCCCAAAGGTGGATGGCGACAGCACAGCCCCATGCACGGGTGCGGCAGGCAGCTCCTCCATCACTCCATTGGAGTGAGACAAGGCAAGGGAGGGGAAAGGGACCCTGTGCTGGGCGAGGCTGCTCCCCAGATGGGGGAGGGGGAGTTGGTCACTCTCCGTGTCCCATGCCTGGCACAATAGCAGCAGCAGCAACTGCGCCTGCCTGCCCCACAAGTAAACCATGGTGGCAGCCCCCCCCCCCGCTGTTGCCGCAGCCAGCACCAGCCCTGAACAGGTGGCTGGTGTTGCAGGATGAGGAGGGCAGCACCGGGCACTGGCATGGAGCACAGACGGGCGGAAAAGCCGAGAGCTGAGGAGGAGAATAGGGGCTCCGAGAAGGGGCTGCAGAACTCCCTCAGGCTCCCCCTCTCGCCCCCCTTGTCTGGCCGGCTCTGCTTGGAAGACGAGAGGCAGCCGCCAGCTCCCCACACTGCCTTCCCCTGCTCCCTCCTCCCCTAGCAGACTGCGACCCGGCCAGGGGCTGGCTTCCATGAAAGGGCAGGAGCGAACCCCAGCGCGACCTGCCACCACTACACCGCTGCTTCCACCTCCTGCTGTGGGTACAGTTGTCCCTTTTCATCCGCAGACAGAGGGTCTCGTAGAGTGGCAGAACTGCACCCTGAATATGCCATTTCAGAGAAGGTCTACATTCCACTTGTGGTAGGACCAAGATATAAACCATACCACCACATTGTAGCTTAAAGCTCCTTCTACCATTAACTAACCTTTAGGAGAGGCATTTGACCACTGTAGAATGAGGAATAAGTCAGGAAATCACCCCCTGCCTCCAGGGAGAACTTCATGGCAAGGGAGAGACCAGCCTGGCCCTATCCATTGGCCAGAGAGGGAGCCGCTGCAGGGAGCTTGCGTTGCCCTTCCCGGCCAGAAAGTGCACCTATGAGAACTTGGTTCTCCTCCTCCTTCCCATGGTGGCCATGATGAAGGCCAACGTCTTGGCCACCATTACACCCCCAATTGGACAGATTTGCCTTTGCTTGTCAGGATCTGCCCTTGGGCCTGTGTGAAGCTGAGCAGCTAAATCAAATATCCACATCTCAGGAGTCAAGGCAGCAGGGACCTTCCCCTGCCATATGCAGAGAGATGTTCTCAAGTCATCCTAGAACCACACCTGAAATTGATCTAGCAGGATGTTACCTGGGAGAACCCTCAGACCTAGGATGACATGTTGACTTAACTCTGTCTCAGAGGACCCACCTCTACACTGTCTTAGAAACCTGGCCTTCAGTCTTCTTGGCAATCCCTCAGGCTACAGAAAGCAACGTCTATACCAAGTGTTCCTCCACCTGGTTTCCAACAGATGTTTCAGAACAGAAGCCCATCATTCTGAACAAGTATAGCAATTGGCTCTGGTGGCTGGAAATGATGGGAATTGCAGTCCAACACATCTGGAGGGCACCAGTAGAGGACTGCAGGTCTATATCAATCATACCAGAGATACAACACTTTTCCAGGTACAATTGCAGTTGCAGCCCATGAGATAATGGGCCTTCTCAAGGAAGAGATCCAAATTTTATGACGAGCAGGGTTTATTGAGCCCTTCAGATGCAAATGGAGAAATCTTTTTGAAGACACTTAGGGAACAAAACCTCAGGGACTGTCACTTCAGAGGGAAGTCCACTTTGCCTCAGGAAGCACCAGAAATGGTCCGAAGAGGCCCAGTTTGGCTGGATCATCAGGCTTCGACTGGATCCCATGCACACCCACAGCTTACGTTTCTGCGAATTTGGATGTTACAGGGTGAAGTTGCATGTTGCTTTCTTTCCTTCGACATGGAACCCAAGTGCTCCTAATGGCGTAGGCCACGTCAGTTCCCATCAGCTGCAGCCAACAATGTTTGGGGGTTATGGGAGTTGTAGTCCAGCAGCACCTGGAGTGCCATAGATTCCCTGCCCCTGGTAGAGGCACTCCTTCAGATAACCTGGTCTTAGACCATATAGAGCTTTAAAGCTCACAAATAAATAAACTCAGTTACAGTAGTTGGATACTGAGGAAATTACTAGGGGTGGACGAAAGTCACTTACCTGTCCTCGAAGGTTGTTCGCGATGGGGGGGAGGCGCTTCGCTGCTCCCCCCACAAAATTCAGGCCGGGGGGGAGGCTTCCTGCCTCGCCCAGCCGAAATTCAGGCCGGGGAGGAGGCGCCTCACCTCGCCCGGCCGCAAACTCCAAAGTTTTTTTTAAAAAAAACAAACGCCCCCGTGATAGGCTACGTGACGATTAACATAGCCTATCATGGCTAGATCTGCAAAGTCAGCCGTGATAGGCTATGTAAATCGTCACGTAGCCTATCACGGGTGACTTTAGAAAAAAAAAAAAAAGCGCATACGCAAATGGCGGCCCCCATAGGAAACCGCCATTCGTGTTCCTTATTTGGTCGCTGTAGTCTACGTAAAGATTTACGTAGACTACGGCGAAAATAAGGGCAATGCAAATAGCGTTGGAACGGGAATGGTGGCTCCCTATGGGGGCCGCCATTATCTCTACGCACTTTTTTTTTTTTTTTTAAAGTCACCTGTGATAGGCTACGTGACGATTTACGTAGCCTATCACGGCTGACTTTGCAGATCTAGCCGTGATAGGCTACGTTAATCGTCACGTAGCCTATCACGGGGGCGTATTTTTTTCTTTTATTGCAATGGCGGGGGCGGCAGCCAGTCGAAAGACCAGCTGCCGCGCCCGCCCCGGACGAACACCCGCCGAACCACCGGCCGGACCCGCCGCCGGGAGGGACATTCGGCAAAGGTAAGTCCCGTCCCGGGGGGGGGGGTGCGGAGAATTTCTCCCCGAAACTTGTTTGGGGGGCCGAACACGTTGGCGCTCGGCCCCCCGAAGTTTCGGGGAGAAATTCTCCGCCATCCCTAGAAATTACAGTCACACCATAAGCCCCTAGTGAACCGTTTTTCTGTAGGAAACCAAACCAGGGCTAGATACATTTGACAGGGCACTAGACTGGAAGGACATATTGCAAAGTGATAGATTCCTTAATTCCTTTTCCGTATAAGATGATCCCTGGTGTTGAGATGGGGCCTCAGCACAATAATGTAGCATTTGGGGAGAAAGATGCAACCCAGGAGACCAGCACCAGAGGCCAAGATGGAGAAGACCTCCACAGCCACCATGGTCTTCCCCTTGGTGCTCAGGTAGGTTGGAACAAAGGAGATCCACACACTGCAAAACACCAGCATGCTGAAGGTGATAAACTTGGCTTCATTAAAGCTGTCAGGCAATTTCCTTGCTAGGAAAGCCACTGTGAAGCTGATGAGAGCCAGGAAGCCCATGTAAGCCAGGACAGCGTAAAACATGGTGACTGAGCCTTCATTACATTCCACTATGACCTCTCCAGCCAAGGCATGGAAGTCCAAATTTGGGAACGGGGGAGAGGTCACCAGCCAGACAGCACAGATCACAGCCTGGATGAGGGGACAAGCCAGGGCAATGGAGTTTGTCAGTTGTCTCCCCAAGAGTTTTCTTGCCATGTTTCCTGGCTTGGTGGCCATGAAGGCCAGAACCACCATGACCGTTTTTGCCAAGATGGAAGAAATGGCAACAGAGAAGGTGATGCTGAAAGCAGCTTGTCGCAGAAGACAGGTGACCTTTGTGGGTTGGCCAATGAAAAGGAAAGAGCAGAAGATGCAGAGCAGGAGGGAGAGGAGGAGGATGTAGGTTAGGTCTCGGTTGTTGGCTTTGACAATTGGTGTGTCACGGTGTTTAATGAAGACTGCTAGCACTAGACTTGTGATAAAAGAGAAGGAAAGGCCCAGAGAAGTTAAAACAAACCCCAGTGGCTCTTGATATGAAAGGAAGTGGGTCTTCTTGGGCATACACTGGTCTTGGTTCCTGTTTGCGTGTTGATCTTCTGGGCACGGGTCACAGCGATCTGCATCTGGAATGAGCAAAAGGAATGGAAGTATCTCAAAAATGACATACATGTTATTTATATGGGGACTGTTTCACCCACAAAGAAGGAGATGGAAATATCCAATCCCTAGATTGCTATACACCTAAGGGTACAAATACCCTTTTATTATTTTTTCTTAAAACTTCAGCAAACAGTTTTCATAAGTCCAGTGTTAGAAAAGATACAAAACACTGTCTTGTCTTGTCTTTTATTCATATGATGGCTGACTGTACCAAGCACATCCTCAATAATCTGCAAGGAAGAAAAACCCGAAGTCTGCAACAAGAAATAAAAACTAGTTCACTGCAAGGAAAAAACCATGACCTTTCAGCTGCACTGCCTTCTGAATGGACAAATAAATAAATACATAAATATCTTTCATTTTTATAAAAAACAACAATAACAACCCTGAGCTCTCCTCTGAAGAGATGTGTTGGTGTAGAAGCTGGGAATAATGTTAAAGAAATCACTACAGATAAAAAGGTCCATGTATTTGATATGCTCCAGTTGTTACAAGGATGACCAACCATATGCCCTGATCCATGTTCCGCCAAAACAGCTTCAGGCCTGATACCAAAAGAAACTGACCAACAGACCAACAACAACAACTAAGGATGGAAATACGATCTTCAAAAAATAATGGAAGAAAACCAAACAGATTTTGTCGCTGAGAGTATTAGTACTGTCTGACAGTCATAATGTTATTATTTAAGTAAGATTTTATTTATTTATTTATTTATTATTAAATTTATTAATCGCCCATCTGGCTGGTCACCCAGCCACTCTGGGCAATGTACAGCATATAATAAAACAGTTTAAAACAATAAAATTCTACCATAAAAACATTTTCTAAAATACCCTAACCCACCCCAAATGCCTGCCTGAACAACCACGTTTTTAATGCATGACGGAAGCTCATTAAAGAGGGGGCATGGCAGAGTTCCCTAGGGAGGGAGTTCCACAGAGTGGGGGCCACCACAGAGAAGGCCTTCTCCCTCGTCCCCACCAGTCCAGCTGCCCTGGCTGATGGGACAGAGAGAAGGCCATCCAAGTCTGATCTTGTTAAGCGGCCTGTCTGGTGTTGATGGAGGTGCTTCTTAAGATAGGCTGAGCCGGAACCATATAAGGTTTTAAAGGTCAAAACCAACACCTTGAATTTGGCCTGGAAAACAACTGGTAACCAGTGCAACTCCTTCAGCACTGGAGTGATGTGATCTCGCCGGCAGCTGCCTTTAATCAGGCGAGCCGCCGCGTTCTGTACCAGCTGCAGTTTCCGAACCGTCTTCAAGGGTAACCCCACATAGAGCGCATTACAGTAGTCTAAACGAGAGGAGACCAGGGCATGTACTACCGATGGGAGCAGATGGTCGGGAAGGAAGGGGCGCAGCCGCCGTATCAGATGGAGTTGATACAGCGCTGTCTGGCTCACAGCTGACACCTGAGCCTCCATGGACAGCTGGGAGTCCAAAATGACCCCCAGGCTGTGGACCTGGTCTTTTAAGGGTAGCCATACCCCATTCAACACCAGGTCAACATCCCCCAGCCTCCTCTTGTCTCCCACCAAAAGTACCTCGGTCTTGTCAGGGTTCAGCTTCAGCTTATTCCTCCCCATCCAGCCACTCACCGTCTCCAGTCATTTGGACATTTAAGACATTGTGAAAAGTTTGCAGACCAGTAAACCCCAGAGGTATGCTTTCCAAAGTAGTATTTCTAGAGGAAAATATTGCTAGGGGAAATGACACACTCTTCTCCATGTCTATGATCTTGCCCTTCAACCCCACACAACCCCATTCTTGCCCTAGTATATTCTGTACTTTTATATTGCTCTCAATGCTTGAGGTACCTGTCCAGCTGGAAATCATCCCTTCCGTACAATGATCACATCTGTAGCAGCAAACCAGCTTCCCCTCTGGAACTTTTCTTTGGTGTCCTGGAAAGCACCTCTCCACACACCTGGCAAAAGGCATCTTCTAGAAGGGAAAGCACAAACAGTTGAAGAGCGTCTCTACACCAGCCTAAGATCCCGCATTTAAAACACTGCTTTCTGCTTCGGTTTTAAATGGAGGATCATGATGAGCTCCCTTTACACGTGCCTCCACCCCCCTTTCCCCCTCCTTTCCCCCCATTTCCGAGTCTTCAATATATTTCATTATACAGTATACAAATATACAGTATATTTTTCATTATATATTTCATTTTTTGTGTGCAAAGATTGTACTTCACAACTGGAAAATAACCCCCATCTGTGACTCAGTAGGCTTTTGGTCTCATCTGGAAAGATGGCTTCTGTTCTCAAAGGAAAGAACTGCATTATCCTTTCATTCTCCCATGACCCTGGAACATTCACTTCAACCCCACCTCTGTAGCCCAGACGATAGCATCAGATTGAACAGTGAAGTCTTGGCCTGAGGGAGCTCCGAGATCCACCCATCCGACTTTCACAGGATAAAGAGTTCCATTTGGGGAAAAGATCCAGTTCAGGATATCATATCTCTTGCCATTTTCTGCAAAAGAGACCTCATCTCCAGCAGTGTTGTTAAACCAGACACTCCTCAAAGAGGCAAGAATCTGAAATGGAACAGATTCTTAGAAAACAGGGGAACTTTGAGTGAGGTTAGGTGACTTCTAACCTACTGTAAGTGCCATTAACTTAGAAGATGGGACCCCCCCTGTATTCTGTTGTTTAGTTTAATGCTTAAGATGCATTGACATCAGAGCTATCTGCCCTTAATACATTTGCTCAGTGGTTTGGCGTTGTCCGGCTGGTGTCTACTTGCTACAACACAGCCTCATAACTAGGGAAGGCGGAAAATTCTGCCACAGACTCCAGTGAGGCCGGATTCTAAAGAATCTGGGCCCCCGGAGTCTGTGGCGGAATGGCCTCCCGCCACCCTGTGGAATCCCCCCAGGATGGACTCACCTGGTGGCGGATGCAGCGGTGGCGGCAGCTCCAGTGGTGGCTCCAGCAACGGATGAAGCGGCGGCGGCTCCGGCTGCTGCCAGGCTGGTGTGGCCGCAAATGGCAGCCGTCATAGCGGCCGCCATTTGCGTCTCTACGCTAGCCTGTTATAGGCTACGTATATATTTACGTAGCCTATCACGGCTAAAGCAGGCATGCAAATGGCGTCCCCTACGCAGGACGCCATTTGCGTCCGCACCAGCCTGTCAGAGGCTGGAGGCCCTGCTGCGGATTGGCCTGGCCGATGGCTCCGTGGCATGGCCGCGGAGCAGAGCCAGCTGGGCAGGATTCCGGGGGGGAGGACTGGATCGCCTCCCCCCCATCAAGGATTCCGGGGGGAGGGACGGAGCGCCTCCCCCCGCAGAGGATGCCCCAACTGGAGCCAGGTAAGGGATTTGTACATCCCTACTCATAACTTTGAGAGGGAGCTGGAGGGGGTTTCCTTGTCACAGCAATTACACCAACATCTGGGGGTCTTCGGCTGCCTGTCAAGAAGGAACCTGGGTAGGGGGAGCAGCCTGCTGTTTCCTTCTGATTGTTGGAGGGGGGGACCAACACTGCTTTGTAGACTCGAATTACCAATTTGGGATAGAGGCTTCCCTGATTCCTCCCTCCTCAAGATCCATAGTTGTAAAGACATAATTATTCCAAAGCAGTATACATCTCCGGTAGTCTTCACCCACTTCCTAATGCTCTTCAGCTGAAATGAACTGCATGGCAGTGTTTCTGTGGTGCTTGAGGATGGACCAATAGCCCTTCTCCCAGGCTACCAAGGAACTTTTATATGATTGCCAAATCTGAAGGAAGATGTTACCTGCCATGGCTGAATATTCAGAATCCTCTTCCCTTCCCCTGTCACTCCACGTTTGGATCCAGATGAGGATATGGCATGCAGTGCATGTGCCACGGAATAAACACTGTTGTAGATGCTGTAGCTGCGACTGGACATGCTCATTTCAAACACTGGGTACAACTGGTCCTTTAGCTTCTCCTTCCCGGTACACTTTCCCCATCCCTGTTGAATCTTCTGGCCTGAGTTCAGAAAGTGACACCTAAATGCCCTTTCCCACCACAAACTGAGGAAGATGTCTCCTTGCGGCTGGAGGGGATCTAAAGCTGAGAGAAAATGCTCAAAGTTTGGCACATCCCTCCTGTGGACTCTGAAGTGCAAAGCACCATGGATGGTTCTTAGAAGTTGCCCGCTCAAAGGGGATCCTGTCGTAGCAATTTCCCAATGCGATGTCATGATCCAGACCTTCCTAAACGGGATCTCGGTCTTCAGTTCATGAATACCCAACCACAGTGTTAACTGTAGTATAACGCTGGAGTCCCCAAAGGCAATCATCACTTGGGGCTCAAACCAAGAACTAGGGATCGAGCCAGTATCTACTCGAAGAATATGGAGCGGGTCGAGTAACTTGAACGTGTCAGTGATGGCCACGCAGATGTCATTCTGCTGGAGCATTGGTGTCAGTGTCTGGATGAAATGCTCGCCACTGTCATCAGTATGAACAGCCAGCCCAATCCAATTCCAATGGAAATGCAGGAGCAGCCGGACCAAGCCCACATACTGTGGCATTTCATTGGGATCAATCCGGTAAAAGGAAGGAAATGCCCCTTTTTCTCCCTGAACTGGGTCAAAGAAGCCATAACCGAGCTGGAGGAAGGAAGGTCCTGTTAGTCTGTGGCAGAAAAATTCTGTGGGACTTCAAAAGCAAGCACAATTGTATGGCACCAGCTTCCACGGGCTGTTAGCTGACTTCAGAAGCAGGATCTCTTATCCAGATGGAAGACATGCATTTCAGGGCTGCTCCCCAAACAGAATATTGATAGCCCAATACATAGAAGAGTGAGAACTTAATGTTGTTGCGGGTGGGGGGCATCCCCAGTTCCCGGAGGGGTAGCTGTGTTGGTCAGTTGCAGCAACAGCAGGGAGCCTTGTAGCACCTTTTGGGCTTGCGAGTGTGGCAAAACTGCCCCATGGCTTTATGTCTTTAAACTCTGTGTTTATGGTTTAATAGCTGCTCCATACGTTTGAGGTGGCCGACAGTGAGTGGGAATGTATTGGTCCGTATGATGGGCTGAGTGCCTGATGCCGGGTGACTGGTCAGTGAGAATGTTGGCTGGGAAGGGGTGCAGGAGCATCCGTTACAGGGAGCAGCTGAATACATAGGTGGTTCAGATAAGGATTGACTTGATTATCGTCATCATCTCCTGGGGATGGGGCAGGGGTGGATTGTGGCTTAAGGCCTTAGCTGGGGTTAGGGGATTAAATCACAGTATAACCAAGAACAAGAGCTTCATAGTAATTTTTTAAAATAATTTAAATATTTATTTAAAACTAAGTAAATGGTTTTGAAGGACAGATAATGAAGGTGAAGCTCCAATATTTTGGCCACCTAATGCGAAGAGAAAACTCCCTGGAAAAGACCCTGATGCTGGGAAAGACTGAAGGCAAAAGGAGAAGGGGACGGCAGAGGATGAGATGGCTAGATAGCATCACGGATGCAATGAATATGAATTTGAGCACGCTCCGGGAGAGAACGCAGGACAGGAAGGCCTGGCGTGCTATGGTCCATGGGGTCACGAAGAGTCGGACACGACTGAACGACTGAACAACAACAAAAATGGTTTTGGTGATTTTGCACAGAGTCTGTACTTGATTCATAATCACGCTGCTCATACATATCCAAGGTAAAACTGAAAGGCCCACTTCACACAATTCACTACCCTTAAAGAAATATGAGAGTATTAAAGGGGGTGAAAGGCGGAAGCCTGAGGTGGGTGGGGAGAAGCTGCCCAGGCTGGGGTAAACCAGATCCCCTCTTGAGGGACTGTACGCTGGGACAAGGGAGAAGGGGTTTCGCTGCACTGAGCCTTTAAGGTGACTCAAGACTCATTTTTATTTCAACCAACCTGAAAACATTTCTTACACAACAGACCCATTGCTGGCTGGAATTAGACACGCAATGGCCACCCGAGATTCCTGGCTACCACCAAGGCTATCGAGTGGCAGGTTAGCCAAAGTCCCCCAACTCCTGCCACCCAGAATGGGGGCAACCCAGCCACTGCATGGGTGAATCTGTTTTCAGAGATTGGCCCGTATACCTTACTGCTCTCAAGCTCTGTAGGTCCCCACATCTCTCCCCAGAGGAATCCCCTTACCTGTGGGATCTTGAAGATGCCCAGTAAGGATGCGATCTCCCTTGAGGATTTGGAGTGGAGACCCCCAATAACAGAGAGCAGGTTATCCCGTCTGTCACATTTATAATTGGGAACCATTCGCTCCCGAGTAGAAAGCAGGGAGAGGCTGTTCTCGTGCATCAGACGGACAATGTCCTTGTGCTGGTAGATGCGGAAGCCCAGCGTTGTGTTGGGAAGAAGCATCGGATCCTTGTTGAGCTCAGTGATGGCAAAAGTGAAGGCCAGGAAGTGCTGGTAGTTCTTGATTATCGTCCTGCAATGATGAGAGTGATATTGGGAGGTGGGAGAGGGTCCCAATGAAACTGCTGAGAAGTGGATGGTTAAGCTATCCATCTGTTTCAACCCTCTTTAAAGAAAGAAAAGCTTCCAGACCAAAGAAATCTACATGAAGGATTCAGAGAGAAATTCAGATGGTGCTATTGACTCACGGATATACAGAGTCTTTCTAGTTGCATTTCATAAGAATAGCTGAAGAGCTCTGCTGGATCAGAGAGTTAATTAATCATATTTATAATGTATGTATTTCATGTTTCAACTTTCACGATACAAACGATTACACGGGGGCCTACTGATAAAACCAAAATGCAATAATAAAAACAAAATAAGACAATAGTTTTAAAGAAGAAAACATTAACCAGGATTATTCCCACAGGGGTGCTCTGTCAGGCTTCACAATGGCTAATTGCTCGCAATTGAACCAGCCTCCTGCAATAATTTGTCAAAGGAGAACCTCGTAAAATGCACATGAGATGACGAGACCTTCTGGATCAGGCCAAGGTCGTTCCATCTAGATCAGCAAACTGTTTCTGCCTGTGGTCAGCCAAGACGCTTCCTGAGAACCCCACAAGAAGACATGAAGGCAACAGCCCTGCTTCCTTCTTCTCCCCCGCATAGCAACTTGCGTTCAGTGGTAGACTGCCTCTCATATTGGAAGCTCTACTTAGCAATCTCAGTTAATTTCTGCAAATGGGCCTGTCATTCAGGAATTGCTCTGATCCTTTTTAAAGCAAACTTAACCCAGCAGCCAATCGGTGCTGGCAGGATTAACCCAACTGCACCAAAACTCTCATATGGACTAAAGTAGCATCCAACATAAATCAGTCCTTTATTCAGAACCATGAGGACTGGAAACTTGTTTTACTTTTAGAAGGAGGGCCTTAGTTCAATGTCAGCACACTTCCTTCGACTGCAACTGGTCCCAGTATCGATCCTTGGCATATACAGTCCACCCTGGCAGAGAGAAACTCTGTCTAACTCTAACTCCCTGGAGAGCTGCTGCTGCTAAATACGGAGCTAGGAAAGGTTAGGTGATCTGACTCAGTATGAGGCAGCCCAGTGTTCCTGTTTAGAGCACTCCTGTGTTCAGAGCCATGAGGGCTGGCCTCTGACTCTGGGTTTAGCCAAAGGAACCAAACAGCCCCTGCTCTGCACAAGCAAGGCCCCAGGTTTGCTTGTGCAGACAAGCAAGACAAGTTGTGCAGACAAGTTTGCCCCAGCAGAATTTCCAGGTAAGACGAGGAAAGATAATGACTGCCACTCAGTGCAGGAGAGTCTGTTGCACAAAATGCTAGTTTCGCCCCTTGGAGGCTAGTCCAATTTGCCCCAAAGAGGAGAGTCAACTTCAGGCTGGGTCCAACTCGATTTTATTGTTTGCAAACAGTTCGACAAAGGAGCTCACGCTCAAAGCAGAGTCGACCCTGGGCAACCTCCGCGCTACAGTTTTATCACTTAGCTTGCATTCCTCAGCCAGCGTGTTACTTTTGATTGGTTGCCAGCGGTTTGCTTAGCAACCTTATCTTAGGGTTACTGCCTGCTCATTCCAGGCATGCGCAGCTCTTACAATACTATGTGCTGCTTAAGACACATACAATGGCTTTTAGGTTACATTTTTACTACAATTCCCCCCTCAAAAGGCTTTTCTCAAATTTATACTCTCTTTGGTCCCGCGGTGGACTATGCACTTAAAGGCGCAAACTATTATTGCTGTGGCATTGATGGTTTTCTCTAAACAGCAAGTGAGGCCTAGGACGCCTTTGTTTTAGCTACTAGAATGTTGACAACAAAAACACTTTTTTTTGAACTTTTAGAACTCAGTTTTGTTCCGTTCATCAGGAACCCTTGAAACGAGAGCACCCTCTTTCTGTAGAGCTACTTGAGTCCTTTCAGGGGTTCATTATTCCAACGGTGACCTTCAGGTGGGTCAGCTTCCGGTGTGACCCTCTCTGGTGCAGGTGATGCCTTTATTCAGTGTGATGAATCCACCTCTTTTCTTTGGCGACTTTCATAGCAATGGGAGTGGTAAGTAGGATCTGAAACAGACCCTTCTGCTTCTTGGTAGGTGGTTCATCTTTCTAGGACTGGATTAGCACCCAATCGCTGGGATTGAGATTATGCACTGGAGCATCTAAAGGCCAGGATTGGTGCGGTGTCGCAAACCTGTGAAAACAAAACAGACTGCAAAGCAGTAACATAACCTTGAATCTTAAAACTTTTACTTTTAAATTCACATTTAAGCTATCAGCCATAGGTAATATCCGAGGTGGGCACTTGTGGAACGTTTAAAAGGTGTCAATTTAATACTTCCCTTGGGGGCGCACCATACTCGAGTCAAGGTGATTGGCAAGGCCTGTGGCCTTTCAACTTAATCTTTAAACAAATTTTAATGAGCATTGTCTTTAAGGTGCGGTTCATCTTCTCAACTTGACTTATAGATTGAGGTTTCCAAGGGGGGTGTAGCTTCTAGTTAGTTTGTTATGCCTGGGCCACTACTTGCGTCACTTGTCTAACAAAATGGGGCCCCTGATTTGATTCACTCTCTTTAGGTAACAAGAGCTTAGGGATTACTTTTTAACAGGATCTTGGCTACTGTCTGAGCGGTGCAGTCAATTGCTTTTATTATTACTAGCAGGTACCGATAGCCATGAGTCTGGGGCAACTCTGAAAAGTCAATTTGAAATCTCTGAAAAGGATAGTAAGCGCATGGGCGACTTCTCATTTGAGCTGGGGGCTCAAGCATCTTTGAATCATTTTTGAGGCACAAAAGGGCAGTCAGCCACTGTTCTCAGGTCTTGGTCTAACCTGAAGGAGGTGCTATCTGCCTCGGGCGCACCCAAAATTGGGGTGTTAAAGGGGGATGATCCCTTTATTAGCTAACCATAATTTTTGAACTTCTCAATGAGCGGCTTCAAGCCTGCACAGGTGGCTTTTTTCAGAGGATACTGCCTTACGCACACAGGGCTCTCCCTTTTTAAAGAAGATTTTAATTTGTGTTATGCATTTGGTCGGGCAGGGGTTCTGTCTGCCCACACACATGGATCAACATTCTCTAAAATCTCAGTCCCTTTGGCCTCTGACACAATCTTGATTGCTTGAAGGGCCATTCGATAATTTGAGCCCTGCATTGCTGGCAGCTGTACTACAATCTGATTATCACGGAAGAAGATTTTAGCTTGCAGTTTTGTTAACAAGTCCCGCCCCTAGAGGGCAACCAGGTATGCAGATGAAACTACAAAGGCATGTTCCAGTATGTTATTTCCAGTCTTCGTGAGGAGGGGCTTACACAGGGGCAATTTAGTTTGTTTTTTTTTCCCCCTTTAATTTCTTCTATAGTTACATGCTTTCCACTTTCTCTTGCCGGGGGGCTTCACAGGGATCATAGAAAATGTGGCTCCAGTATCTACTAGGGCTTTACAGTCCTCGCCACCAACCCTTACTTTTACCTTGGGATTCTCCCGAGCGTTTGTTCGTAGGGTGGTGGCCCTTCAGCTAGACTCCCCCCCACTGGAGGACCCTGCCAGCATTTGGCAGCCTTCAGGGTGAGTCTCTTTTCTCTTTTCTTTCAGCTCTGGACAATCTTTCTTCCAATGTCTCTTCTCTCGGCAATACGCACATTTATTGAGCCCCGGTTGGCCCTTTCCTTTTCTGCCCCCCCCCCCTCTGGTCACTTCTGTGCTCTCAAGCTGCTGTTTATATCTCCGCCCATGGTGGCTGCCAGCATTGCCTTTTCCTTTTTCCAGGAATGGCACTTTTTTATGTGCTCTCATGTGCACCATAGCTCTAAAAACTTCATGATCTGGGGTCTGATAAGGCTAAAGCAGGCGGTGATATTAAGGCTTGCTTCAATTTAAGAAAAGCCTTTTTTATTTTAATTGTCCACTTCTAGTGGGTAATATTTTTGTTAAAGCTTCATACGGGGGCTTCACCCCTTTTTATGGCTACTATAGCCTCCCTCTTGTAACAGGCACACTTATCTTTTGGCTTGCCTGTTCTGCAAATCATGTTTCAAATTCTCTGTGCCATGCACCAGTTTTAACTCTTTGTTTTCTCTGCAAGTTAGGCTGTTTGCCATTGCTTCGACAGAGACTCACTTGCTTAGATCTTCAACGACACACATTTGGGATAAGCTTTCTTTCTTTTTTAAGCCTTTTTGTCTGCTACTTTCTTCTGCCTTCTTTTATACCTTTTTCATATCATTAAAATCTAACCCCATGACTGGAAAACATTTGTTTTGTATAGTAGGGCATGGTGG
The DNA here is from genome assembly GCF_057233095.1 of Heloderma suspectum. NCBI lineage: Eukaryota > Metazoa > Chordata > Lepidosauria > Squamata > Helodermatidae > Heloderma > Heloderma suspectum. Next base: position 361,415,126 of record NC_139459.1, on the reverse strand, counting down.
AGCAGATCTAACCATTATACTGCTCCTCTGACTGCATGGTCAGGGCCCATCAAAATTAAGGGAAGGGCGTTCTCATATGTGGAAAGAATTCCAAGCCACCATTTTTGCATCGGCAACTCCACACCGCATGAGTTTTGGCAGAGTGTCAGGTTTGCCTCTGAGCAAATGGAACGTCAGAACAGTTCAGATTTTGAGAAAGAGCTGGAACACATGGGGCAGGAACTTTCTTAGGCTTCAGAAACACAGCTGGGCTTAGAAGTATCACGGGAGAGTGGGGGACTCTCTCTCTCTCACCTCTTAAGAGAATTTGCTGCCCCCTTTTTAAAGGGAAACTAACTTTCGTAGTTTCTCTTTGAACTTTTTGAAGGCTGTTTCCTTTGTAGTCTATGAATCTCTAGAAATTTGTGTCTGTATGCTTCATTAGGGTAAATGAAATCAAAGCCTTGGAAATCATAGAATCATAGAATAGTAGGGTTGGAAGGGGCTTACAAGGCCATCGAGTCCAACCCCTTGCCCAGTGCAGGAATCTAAATCAGAGCATCCCTGACAGATGGCTGTCTAGCCTCGTCTTGAATGCCTCCAGGGTGGGAAAGCCCACCACCTCCCCAGGTAATTGGTTCCATTGTCGTATTGCTCTAACAGTTAGGACGTTTCTCCTGATGTTCAGCCGGAATCCAGCTTCTTGTCACTTGAGCCCATTATTCCGTGTCCTGCACTCTGGGATTATTGAGAAGAGATCCTGGCCTTCCTCTCTGGGACAACCTTTTAAGTACTTGAAGAGTGCTATCAGATCTCCTCTCAGTCTTCTCTTCTCAAGGCTAAATATACCCAGTTCTTTCAGTCAAATGCAGCTTTTTATCTGAGTGTTGAAATCACAAATCAAACTGTACACTGAGCTGATCACAAACAAACACACAATCTACAACAACGGGAGTTTAAGGCTATGACAAGCCTCACAGTACTTTTTACGGCAAGTCTTTAACTGGCCAAAGTTCCAGTCCATGTGCAGAGTGCCTCTAACAAAGAAGGCTTTGGGCCATAAAGAAGGGATGCGTTTTAAGAAAAGCTCTGTGTCTCTTCATCAGTTCGAATGGGGAAGGTGTAACCTTACACCTCTTCTAGATTCCTCCACAGATAAGAACAGAGCAGTGCTGCTCAGCTTTCCAGCTGTGATGCTTTTCTTGTTTGTTAGTTTTTTTTGCAAATCTCACTCTTTTGTCAGGTCCTCACAGACACCTTCCAGCCTCTCTGCTTGCTAAGGCTAAACCAGCCACGGCGAAGGGGGGTTAGGCAAGTCCCCCTTGGCTCTGCCCTGAGTAGGCTGACAGAGATAAGCTCACACAGACCCTGATATTTTAAGAACTTGCTCTGTCTTTGTTTCTTGATTTTGCCACAGTCTTTAAGTCATCAAACAAATCTCTTTCTTCAGAAGTTGCAACTTTTTCAACTGCTTTTGCTTCTTCTAACAAACTTGGATATGGTGGCAGACAAACTGTCTCTGGCGGGCCCCCTCCCTCCCCCAACAACCTCTCCTCCCAACCTAACAGACCGAATCAGATGGGGGGGGGAGCTCAGGGCACCTTGGGCAGGGTCTCCCAGTCTTCAAGCTCCTTCCATGGGGCTTGAATCGGGGGGAACAGGGGCTTTGGGCTTCACCTCGGAGCATACCATCATGACTTTACAATATTGAACTTTATAGTCAACCTTTTCTCACCTTCAGTGGATTTTGGTTGGCACTCATCCAAATGCTGATAACCTCACCTTCCCTGAGGCAAATTTATCTCTTACTACTTGATTCAGACACTACCTGGGGTCTCTTGCCCCTGTGGTCCTTTGCCAGTAACACATTTACACATTTACACTTCTGTAACTAAGGGGGATTCTTTCCGCACCAATTCAACCAACCATCAATATAGGCGAATTGATCCCATTGCCCATTATTCACCACATTTTTATATACAGCATTTACAATATTTACACCAAAGGATCCTATGTCTGGCCAACTAATTCCAAATGCTGGCCATTCCAATTGACAGAGTGTAACCAGCTTGCCTTTCGACATCTTAGTACACGGAGTCTGACAAACCTCAGACGCTTGACTTTGCTAAAGTTCTTTAGCATGCATCCCGAGGGAGTGGCAGAGCTTTCTAAATGGGAGCTACCCGCCCCCATTGTGCCTACCTCTATTTGAAACCACACATGGAGCCTGACAAACCTCCGACACTTACACGGAGTCTTACACAGAGTCTGACAAACCTCAGACGCTCCGAAGGCAACTCAAACAGAAAGACAGAAGGGAAATCAAGTACTTACTCTGCCCAACACCCTAGTGCCGTCTCTTCAGACCCATTCAGCCTGGTTGACTCAATCAATGGAGTCCACGCCTTTAACCTCCTGGGTGTCCCGACCCCCGTTCTCTGGTGCCGTGGCAGACCTCAAAGGCGGTCTGGCGCGCCCCACAGGCACCTTCGCCGGTTCTGTCGTTTGACCCCAGGGTGGTCCAAGGGACTCCTGGCTGCTCGTCAGTTTGTTGCACAAAATGCTAGTTTCGCCCCTTGGAGGCTAGTCCAATTTGCCCCAAAGAGGAGAGTCAACTTCAGGCTGGGTCCAACTCGATTTTATTGTTTGCAAACAGTTCGACAAAGGAGCTCACGCTCAAAGCAGAGTCGACCCTGGGCAACCTCCGCGCTACAGTTTTATCACTTAGCTTGCATTCCTCAGCCAGCGTGTTACTTTTGATTGGTTGCCAGCGGTTTGCTTAGCAACCTTATCTTAGGGTTACTGCCTGCTCATTCCAGGCATGCGCAGCTCTTACAATACTATGTGCTGCTTAAGACACATACAATGGCTTTTAGGTTACATTTTTACTACAAGTCTGAATTATGCGCACCAATGAACGGTCTGTCTCCATAGAAGGACTCTTCCCAGGTGGTTCACTCAGTTTTGTTTTCCTCCTTTTACAAAGCACCTACAGGGGAACTGCTGAATCCAAAACGTATCTTAACATACATATCAAATGATACATACAGAGTCACAATTTTAAATGGGGCCCAGGTTGCTGTTAGTGGGAGCAGCCTTTTTGCGTAGAAACAGAGAAGAGTGCCAGGGGAACCTCTTATTGGGCTGTTCTTTTCTTTTCCCTTCTTGGGATTTCTCCTTGGAGAGTGGAGCTAATCTGTCAGTGCTGCATTTTATGTATATTTCAGGAACTGCAAATGTTTTGTATGAAAGTTTAGTCCTTGCCATAAATATACAACTGACTAACCATTAATGATTTCAGCCTTGGATTATCAGAGCCCTTATTTCTGGGGCTACAGAAAGCACACAGTTATTGCATGCTACAGAATCTCATACACATCGTGCAAAATGCCTGAACCGTCCAGCCGTACAGATGCTTTCAGTGTTTCCCAACCTTGAGTTCCCAGATGCTGCGGTTGTTGTTACAACTCCTACTGTCTCTTGCACTTGGCCATAGATGATGCTAATTGTGGTCCAAACAACATCTGGGAATTCGAGGATGAAAATCAGATCAGGATTTGGAGACATCAAGGCTGCAGGATCGATGTCATTTTTTACAAGCACCCTGAGATCCCCGAAGTGGACTCTGGTGCAAAAAGATGTATACATAGGATCAAAGTATTCTGAGCTCAGGGGTCTGTTTTGTGTACCAGCCCACTGGCCTTGAACCCAACACCCCACTCTTGGCTTAAATTCAGCTGTATAATTTAGGGTGGGAGGGAGTCATTTGTTGCTGCACTTATTAAAAAATTGGGACTCAGAAATGCTTGATGATCCACTGCAGATCACCCAGAGATCTACCAGTAGATCAAAATCTGCCTTCCCCACCCCTCTCTTAGATGAAGTCTCCTTGTGGCAGGTGGGGGGGTGTCATTTCTTAGCCATTACCAGATTGCTAATAAGTAAACAGATTATCGGTTAGATCTGCTTCTGCTGCTTTCACAAAACCCATCAGAATGAAGCCAGAGAAGAACCCTCAAGCCTCCCACTGTCATTACAGGTTGAAGCCAGTCATTATGAGCCTCTGAGACTGATATATTCAATCAGGGAAGTTTGAACAACAGCAGCATCTCAGATGGGGGTCCTTGGAAGGAGCCCTCTAATCTGAAAGCAAAGCAGGCAAGCATCTATCCCAGATAACTCTTGTGGAAACGTACGCCCGAATATTGGAGAGCTGCAATGGGGCCAAACTACGGAAGTCCTGCGTCTTTTGGTAACGATAACTGCCAAGCAGTAAATTCCCACCAAGAATAATGTCTCCGGGCCTGTAATAGTCCTCTTGACGTTCATAAGGAAAAGTCCAGAGGCACGTGATACTCCGCATTGTCTGGGTGGCCTGGGGCAGGATCAGAAAGAGCAGCAGCAGCCACCAAACCATCAGCAACGCAGACAGACCTTCCCTTCAGGGTCAGAGACAAGCAGGATCTGAAAGACGCAGACTTCTCAGGCCCAGGCAGGGGAGTTAGATCTTAGCAAGAAATGAGCAGAGCTGTTAGCAAGAAATGTCACACAGGGGCTCAGAATGTCTTTATATTAAGCAAGTTTTCTGCAGGATGTCTTTGTTATTGACTTCCTGGGTGGAAATCCATGGGGGATTCCTCAAGAATTACTGTCATTTCAGCGATGATTCCAGGCTAGAGAAAAACCCAGAGCCCCGGAGTGCTGGGCTCCCTTTGCACTCTGGAAGGAGAAAAGCAGGTTTGCATCACGCTTTGCTTTTCTCTTGGCCAGTTGTCGAGTTCTGCCTTTGGCCATCCCTCAGGCTGCAGATAGCTACTTCTAGGCCCACCTTCCCCAACCTGGTGCCCTCCAGACCTTTTGGACAAGAACACCCATAATTCCATATTGGAGGAGGCCAGCGTCATCTTGAATTTTGCAGGGCGAAATGACATCTCTTGCTGCATGCGTATTTTTTTCAGGAGTGTGACAGATAATAAAATGGAAGAGTGGCACAGCCCAAGCTGAGGCTTGAGTCTCACTGGGCTATGGTGGGATGGAAAGGCCCATTGACATGGCTGCATGGCAGCACTCCCTCCAGCACTGCAGAGCTCAGGTGGATATCTGGCTCTTAGGAGAGCTTCCGGCTACGAAGCAGGATGGATGACAGCTGGAGCAAATGGGGCAGAGCACAACTGAGTGCACCCCCTCCTTCCTACCAAGTGGCAGTGGGGTGGTGGAGGAGGCCTACTTCTCCCCCACCAGGGCGCCCCCAAGAGGACAGGCGTGACATGTTTGGTCAGGCTGTGGCCTCGGGCCTGTGTGAAGCTGAGCTCCTAATTCCAAGATGGAGTCAGTCCAGGCTTGGGCCAAAGTTCATTTGCCAGACTGATGGTGGGGAAACAGAGGAGGAGCTGGGTGTGGCAGAGGCCGACTCGATTTTGACAGTGCAGCGGGGAGAAATAATTCCTCACCCATTTGCACTTGTATAGCTTAACTGTGTCAGGTCTTAATCTTGCCCTGAGTTTGCTCTTTTTGACCTTTCCTTAGCAGTTCGAAAGCAAGAAATTGCAAGTAGATAAATATGTTCCGCCTCGGCGGGAAAGGTAACAGCATTCCGTGCACCTCGGTGTTCAGTCATGACTAGGGGTGGACGAAAGTCACTTACCTGTCCTCGAAGATTTCCCGCGGTGGGGGCGAGGCGCTTCGTTGCTCCCCCCGCGAAGTTCAGGCCGGGGAGGAGGCTTCCCGCCTCGCCCGGCCGAAATTCAGGCCGGGGGGGAGGCTTCCCGCCTCGCCCGGCCGAAATTCAGGCCGGAGAGGAGGCGCCTCGCCTCGCCCGGCCGCGAACTAAACAGTTAAAAAAAAAACGCCCCCGTGATAGGCTACATGACGATTAACGTAGCCTATCACGGCTAGATCTGCAAAGTCAGCTCTGATAGGCTACATAAATCGCCACGTAGCCTATCACGGGTGACTTAAAAAAAAAAAAGAAAAGCGCGTACACAAATGGCGGCCCCCATAGGGAGCCGCCATTCGCGTTCCTTATTTGGTCGCTGTAGTCTACGTAAATGTTTACATAGACTACGGCGAAAATAAGGGCAACGCAAATAGCGTTGCCCTTATTTTCACCGTAGTCTACGTAAACATTTACGTAGACTACAGCAACTAAATAAGGAACACGAATGGCGGCTCCCTATGGGGGCCGCCATTCACGTACGCGCTTTTTTTTTTTTTTAAAGTCACCCGTGATAGGCTACGTGACGATTCACGTAGCCTATCACGGCTGACTTTGCAAATCTTGCCGTGATAGGCTACGTGAATCGTCACGTAGCCTATCAGGGGACGTGTTTTTTTTTTTCTTTCATTGCAATGGCGGGGGCGGCAGCCGGTCGAAAGACCGGCTGCCGCTCCCGCCCCGCTCAAACACCGGACGAACCGCCAGCCGGACCCGCCGCCGGGAGGGACATTCAGGGAAGGTAAGTCCCGTCCCGGGGGGGGGGGGGCGGGGGGCGGGTGGGCGGAGGATTTCTCCCTGAAACTTGTTCGGGGGGCCGAACACGTTGGCGCTCGGCCCCCCGAAGTTTCGGGGAGAAATTCTCCGCCATCCCTACTAAGGAGGCGATTCCTGCCCAAAGGGATTCACACTCAGACACTGTTGAAGGGGATAATGCCACATGTATTGGGGTTTACAAAGATTCAAATACACAAGCTAGTTTTGGGGAATTAGCTGAGAAAATGGAGTTAACACTTAAGACCAATTGGGGATGCTCCAGCCTTCACCAAGTTATGCTTTGGTGGGGAAATTAGCTGCATTCTTGGTGAAGCTGAGCCTCAGGCCTAAAAGCAGTTTTCAAGACTGTGGGAAGGAGTCTTCCCAAGGTTTGAAGCGTGCGCGCACAGAGGGAGAGAGAGAGAGAAGGGAAAGGGGGTGGAGGCTACAATTCCTACAAAGAACTTCTGAACGCAGCAATATACCTTTCCTTGGGCTGAAGCCCTTTCCTGCAGACAGGAACTAGCGCGCGTTGCATTTCCTGGTCTCAGGTGAAGAGGAAGGAAAGCAAAGAGCCTTGACCGGGGAGGCAAAGCACCCACTGTGGGCACCTTGCTCTGGCAAGCAAGGACTTAGTGATTTCAGCATGGAGCCTTTCATCTGGGAGGAGAGACTCTGAGGGATTTCAGCAGCAGTGTGGCACCATTCCCCTGGAGGGGTGAGGCACCTAGTGATTTCAGCACCATGGCCCCCCACCTCTGGGAAGAGGGGACTTGGACTGCCCCAACCTGAGGCTTCTTATACAGTTCAGAGAAAGGCAGTGACATCACAACGGTGATGAGCCAGACACTGCTCCTAGGTGCTGGAAATGGTGCTGCTTGCTGTGGGAGAAAGACTGAGTTGGCCTCCCATCCCGTATAACAAAAGGGCCCTTTATGCCTGTAATCTTGAGCCATTGCCCCTTCAAAGCACCCACAGACTCAACTTCATGTATGAGGAACTAACCCGAGCCACAATTTCTGCGCACAGTCGCTTCTCAGTATGGTTACGGACAGCTCTGCAGGGCTTTATGGCGATCACCAAGCCGTCCTGCAGCATCTGCCACACAACTCACACAGGCAGGCAGAGAAGACAGCCTGTCGACCACCCAAAGGGAGTGGGCAGAGGTGCATCCATCCATCCCTAGTCTTCCTAACCTCAGCTTGTTCAGGTTGGTCCTGCCCCAGTGTAAACTGGGAGTTTCCAGGGGCCCAAGGAAAGGCCCTGCTTGCTCTGATGCTGGGGTAGGAGGGATGAAGCTTTTTGGTCACTATGCTTGGTCATCTAGTGAGGCCATTCCTCTCACATCCCAGGACAACATAATCTGTGGTGCAATGAGAGTAGATTACGCCACTGGATATCAGGAGGCCCTCCTCCTCCCACAGCAAGTCACAGCGGCAGTCATTGGAAGTTCACTTGGTTTTCCCTAGGAAATACAAACCAAGAAATGGCTTTCACCTCCTGCTGTGAGTAAAGTTGACCCTTTTCATCCTCAGACAGGGTTTGGGTGAGTGGTAGAACCGCACCCTGAATCTGATTCTGTGGAAGATGCGAGAGAGAAGCCAAAGACCTAGGACAAGGGTGGGGGACCTCTTTAAGCCTGCTGGCCTAATGCCATTTTGGAGAAGGTCTACATTCCACTTGTGAGTAGGACTAAAATAAAAACAATACCACCACATTGTAGCTTAAAGCTCCTTCCACCATTAACTAACCCTTAGGAGAGGCATTTGACCACTGTAGAATGAGGAATAAGTCAGGAAACCACCCCCTGCTTCCAGGGAGAACTTCATGGCAAGGGAGAGACCAACCTGGCCCTATCCATTGGCCAGAGAGGGAGCCACTTCAGGGAGCTTCCGTTGTCCTTCCTGGCCAGAAAGTGCACCTATGAGGACTTGGTTCTCTTCCTCCTTCCCATGGTGGCCATGATGAAGGTCAACCTCTTGGCCACCATTACACCCCCAATTGGACAGATTTGCCTTTACTTGTCAGGACAGGATCTGCCCATGGGCCTGTGTGGAGTTGAACACTTAAATCCAATATCCGCAGGAGTGAAGGCACCAGAAACCTTCCCCTGCCATCGACAGATAGATGTTCTGAATTAGTGCTAGAACTACAGCCTGAAATTGATCTTACAGGACATTACCCGGAGAACCCTCAGACCTAGGATGACATGTTGACTTAACTCTGTCTCAGAGGACCCACCTCTACACTGTCTTAGAAACCTGGCCTTCCGTCTCCTTGGTGATCCCTCAGGCTACAGAAAGCAATGTCTATACCAGTGTTCTTCCACATGGTTTCCTACAGATGTTTCAGAATAGAAGCCCATCATTCCAAACAAGTATAGCCATTGGTGCTGCGAATGATGAGAACTGCAGTCCAACACAACTAGAGGGCACCAGGTAGAGGAACGCAGGTCAATACCAATTATACCAGAGATACAAAACTTCCCCAAGTACAATTGCAGTTGCAGCCCCATGAGATAATGGGCCCCCTCAAGGAGGAGATCCAAAATGGATGATGATCAGAGTTGATTGAGCCCTTCAGATGCCAATGGAGAAATCCAATAACGGTGGTTCCAAAGTCTGGAGACTTTTTGCTTTTTTGACAAAATGTGAGCAAATTCCGGCCAAAATTTGTGCACTCCTTCAGGTACCCTGGTCTTACGCCATTTAGGGCTTTAAAGCCCACCACTAAATAAACTCAGTTACAGTAACAGAGTACTCAGGAAATTACAGTCACACCACAAGCCCCCAGTGAATCTCTTCTTCTGAAGGAAACCAAACCAGGGCAAGCACTATGCCCATGTAATGTCTCACTGCATGAAGAAGCAGGGGTGCACTGAATAATTCATTTTGGCTCTCCCTCTTTCCCAATTATAAGAACATAAGAAGAGCCATGCTGGATCAGACCAAGGGTCCATCTAGACCAGCATTCTGTTCACACAGTGGCCGACCAGGCGTTGACCAGGAACCCACAAGCAGAACATGAGCGCAACAGCATCCTCCCACCCATGTTCCCCAGCAACTGGTGTACATGGGCGCACTGCCTCTGGTACTGGAGGTACCATCCCCTCCAGTGATCACCATCGTACCATTGGTGAGCAGCATTGTCAGACCACGGAGCAGCAGTTTAACATGCGTGCTGTGGTTGAGATGAAACCGGTGAGTGACGTAGGCTCCCTGGTTGTGCACAAGGATTTTATATGTATGTTTCAAGGAGCCCTATGACTGACTGACCGGGTCTTGCACTGAAATCCTGTACCCACTACTCTGGCATAAGACACATGGAACTCAGTAGGACTTACTTCTGAGTAGACATAGATAGGATTGAATATTCCTCTCCCCCTAATATTCAATAAAAAAACCAGGATTTTAAAGGAATCTGTTCTACTGTTGTCCTTCTCTCAACTGAATTATTAATACTTCCAAGATGGCATACTCGTACGTTTTATATCCCCTTCATGGATTACTGCCTTGTTGTGGAGAAGGGGCTTGCATAACTCAGTGAAGCCATAAGCTATGCCGTGCAGGGCCACCCAAGATGGACAGGTCATGGTGGAGATTTCTGACAAAATGTGGTCCACTGGAGAAGGAAATGGCAACCCACTCCAGTATTCTTGCCAAGAAAACCCCATGGAACGTATCACAAGGCTAAACGATATGACGACAGAAAATGAGCCCCTCAGGTCGGAAGGTGTCCAATATACTACTGGGGAAGAGCAGAGGGTATTTCCAAGTAGCGCCAGAAAGAGTGAAGTGGCTGGGCCAAAGCTGAAAGGACACTCAGCTGTGGATGTGTCTGGTGGTGAAAAGAAAGTCCGATGCTGTAAAGAACAATATTGTTTAGGAACCTGGAATGTAAGAGCAATGACTCAAGGTAAGCTGGAGGTGGTCAAACATGAGATGGCAGATTTCCAGAGAATAGCAAGGAGAGACAAGAAGGCCTTCTTAAATGAACAATGCAAAGAAATCGAGGAAAACAATAGAATGGGAAAAACCATGAAAAGATCTTTTCAAGAAAATTGCAGATCTCAAGGGAACGTTTTGTGCAAAGATGGGCATGCTAAAGAACAAAGAAGGCAGGGACCTAACCGAAGCAGATGAGATTCAGAAGGGGTGGAAAGAATACACAGAAAAACTATACAGGAAAGATCTGAATGTCCCTGATAGCCATGATAGTGCGGTCACTGAGCATGAGCCGGACATCCTCGAGAGTGAAGTCAAGTGGGCCTTAGGAAGCATTAGTAACAACAAAGCTAGGGGAGATGACAGTATTCCAGCTGAGCTATTTAAAATCCTAAAAGATGATGCTGTTAAAGTGCTGCACTCAATATGCCAACAAATTTGGAACACTCAGCAGTGGCCACAAGACAGGAAAAGGTCAGTTTACATTCCAACTCCAAAGAAGGGCAATGCCAACGAGTGTTCAAACTACCGTACAATTGCGCTCATTTCACATGCCAGCAAGGTTATGCTCAAAATCCTACAAACTAGGCTTCAGCATAGGGGTGCACAAAAGCCACTTACCTGGTCTCGCAGGTTTTCGTGGTGGGGGGGAGGCGCTTCGCTGCTCTCCCCCCAAAGTTCAGGCCTGGGGGGGAGGCTTCCCACCTCGCCCGGCCGAAATTCAGGCCGGGGGGGGAGGCTTCCCGCCTCGCCTGGCCGAAATTCAGGCCAGGGAGGAAGTGCCTCGCCTTGCCCGGCCGCGAAATTAAAAGTTAAAAAAAAAAAACGGCCCCGCGATAGGCTACGTGACGATTAAAAAAAAAAAGCGCGTACGCAAATGGCGGCCCCCATAGGGAGCCGCCATTCGCGTTCCTTATTTGGTCGCTGTAGTCTACGTGAAGATTTACATAGACTACGGCGAAAATAAGGGCAACGCAAATAGCGTTGCCCTTATTTTCGCCGTAGTCTACGTAATCTTTACGTAGACTACAGCGACCAAATAAGGAATGTGAATGGCGGCTCCCGATGGGGGCCGCCATTAGCCGTACGTGCTTTTTTTTTTTAAAGTCACCCGTGATAGGCTACGTGACGATTTACGTAGCCTATCACGGCTGACTTTGCAAATCTAGCTGTGATAGGCTACGTTAATCATCACGTAGCCTATCACGGGGGCGTTGGTTTTTTTTTTAGTTTTATTGGAATGGCAGTGGCAGCAGCCAGTCGAAAGATCGGCTGCCGCCCCCACCCCTGACGAAGACCTGACGAACCGCCGCCGGGATCCGCCGCCGGAAGGGACATTCGGCAAAGGTAAGTCCCGTCCCAGGGGGGGGGTGCGGGGGGCAGGGGGGTGCGGAGAATTTCTCCCTGAAACTTCTTCGGGGCGCCGAACATGGTGGCGCTCGGCCCCCCAAAGTTTCGGGGAGAAATTCTCTGCCAACCCTACTTCAGCAGTATGTGAACCAAGAACTACCGGAAGTACAAGCTGGGTTTCAAAGAGGCAGAGGAACTAGAGATCAAACCACAAACATTCGCTGGATCATGGAGAAAGCAAGAGAATTCCAGGAAAACGTCTCTTTCTGCTTCATTGACTATGCTAAAGCCTTTGATTGTGGGGATCACAACAAACCTTGGCAAATGCTTAAAGAGATGGGAGTACCAGACCACCTTACCTGTCTCCTGAGAAACCTGTACGAGGGTCAAGAAGCAACAGTAAGAACCGGACATGGAACAACCGATTGGTTCAAAATTGGGAATGTAGTACGACAAGGCTGCATATTGTTGCCCTGCTTATTTAACTTATATGCAGAATACATCATGAGAAACGCCAGGTTGGATGAATCACAGGTCAGAATTAAGATTGCCGGGGGAATTATCAACAACCTCAGATACGCAGACGATACCACCCCAATGGCAAAAAGCGAAGAGGATCTAAAGAGCCTCTTGTTGAGGGTGAAAGTGGAGAGTGCAAAAGCTGGTTTGAAACTCAACATTCAAAAAACGAAGATCATGGCATCTGGCCCCATCACTTCCTGGCATATAGAAGGGGAAGAAATGGAAGCAGTGACAGATTTCATTTTCTTGGGCTCCAAGATCACCGCAGATGGTGACTGCAGCCATGAAATTAAAAGACGCTTGCTCCTTGGGAGGAAAGCTATGGCAAACCTAGACAGCATAGTAAGAAGCAGAGATATCACCTTGCCGACAAAGGCCCGTCTAATCAAAGCTATGGTTTTCCCAGTAGCAATGTATGGCTGTGAGAGCTGGACTATAAAGAAGGCTGAGTGCCGAAGAATTGATGCTTTCGAACTGTGGTGCTGGAGAAGACTCTTACGAGTCCCCTGGACTGCAAGGAGGTCAAATCAGTCAATCCTAAAGGAAATCAACCCTGAGTGCTCATTGGAAGGACAGATCCTGAAGCTGAAGCTCAAATATTTTGGCCACCTAATGCGAAGAGAAAACTCACTGGAAAAGACCCTGATGCTGGGAAAGATTGAAGACAAAAGGAGAATGGGACAGCAGAGGATGAGATGGCTAGATAGCATCACTGATGCAATGAATATGAACTTGCGCACCCTCCAGGAGAGAGCAGAGGACAGGAAGGCCTGGCGTGCTATGGTCCATGGGGTCACGAAGAGTTGGACACAACTTAACGACTGAACAGCAACACATTTTACATTCTCACCCTACAAATGAGGGAGTAGCCAACATTTTCCATAATTTAGTATAATATATTTTTGTTGCTACTGCCACTCGCTCTAATACTGAACTCAGGTGATGAGTGCCGATAGAACCTGAGCCAAAATAAGTCTACTGAGATGCATGAGTGCAGTATCAGCATGCACTGAGGTATACTGATGTTTGCAGAAGAAGCCCCAAATTAAAACAAAAGAAACCTAGCTGTCCAAAGAACAACCCCATGAGAAGGACTGAGAATACTCAATAGCTACAGAATGTTATGTCAGTTGGAAGAGAAAAAGAGAAAACTGTTGTGTTGTAAGGAATCTGGAATGTTCTCCTTACAGTGGGATTGAACTCCATACAATTTATAATATCCCAGAAGAAAGCATGAAGTGCTGGCAGGATCCCTAACCCGTAGGGGTGGAGGATATACCACAACATTCCATAGTAGGTGCCCTGGGTTATACCCTAATTTCTCTCAGTGTATTGGCATGATTATTACATAATTCTACAACTGAATGATGTTTATGGGGAATATACTGCCATAGAAACACCCATTTTAAGTCCACATTGCATTGACTGAGAAAGAGCAAATGCCTCAGCAACGGGCAATGGCCCCATTGTGGAAAGGACCTGGTTGTTTAACAAATAACTCAGCACATTAAGTTTTGAGTAATTTTATTGGCCTTCCAAAATAGGTACACTTGACAGGGCACTAAACTAGAAGAACATGTTCCAAAGTGATAGTTTCCTTAATTCCTTTTCCATATAAGATGATCCCTAGCGTTGAGATGGGGCCTCAGCACAATAATGTAGCATTTGGGGAGAAAGATACAACCCAGGAGACCAGCACCAGAGGCCAGGATGGAGAAGACCTCCACAGCCACCATGGTCTTCCCCTTGGTGCTCAGGTAGCTTGGAACAAAGGAGATCCAAACGCTGTAAAACACCAGCATACTGAAAGTGATAAACTTGGCTTCATTAAAGCTGTCAGGCAATTTCCTCGCTAGGAAAGCCACTGTGAAGCTGATGAGAGCCAGGAAGCCCATGTAGCTCAAAACACTATAAAACATGGTGACAGAGCCTTCATTACATTCCACTATGATCTCCCCATCTAGGGAATGGAAGTCCAAGTCTGGGAATGGGGGAGAGGTCATCAGCCAGACAGCACAGATCACAGCTTGGATGAGGGGACAGGCCAGGACAATGGAGTTTGTCAGTTGTCTCCCCAAGAGTTTTCTTGCCATGTTTCCTGGCTTGGAGGCCATGAAGGCCAGAACCACCACAACCGTTTTTGCCAAGATGGAAGAAATGGCAACAGAGAAGGTGATGCTGAAAGCAGCTTGTCTCAGAAGACAGGTGACCTTCATGGGTTGACCGATGAACAGAAAGGAGAAGAGGAAGCAGAACAGGAGGGAGATGACGAGTACATAGGTGAGGTCTCGGTTGTTGGCTTTGACTATTGGTGTGTCACGGTGTTTAATGAAGATTGCCAGTACTAGAGTTGTGATAAGGGAGAAGGAAAGGCCCAGAGAAGTTAAAACGAACCCCAGTAGCTCTTGATAAGAAAGGAAGTGGGTCTTCTTGGGGATACACTGGTCCTGGTTCCTGTTTGGGTAGTGATCTTCTGGGCATGGGTCACAGCGATCTGCATCTGGAATGAGCAAAAGGAATGGAAGTATCTCAAAAATGACATCCATGTTATTTATATGGGGACAGCTTAGCCCACAAAGAAGGAGATGGAAATATCCAATCCCTAGCTTATTACAAACATGAAAGAATGATTTCCCTTTTATTATTTTTTCTTAATACTTCAGCAAACAGTTTTCATAAGAACAGTGTTAGAAAAGATACAAAACACTGTCTTGTCTTGGCCTTTATTCAAATGAGGGCTGACTGTATCAGACACATCTTCAATAATCTGCAAGGAAGAAAAACCCAAAGTCTGCAACTAGAAATAAAAACTACGTAACTGTAAGGAGAAAACCATGACCATTCAGCTGCAGTGCCTTCTCAATGGACAAATAAATGCATAAATATCTTTCATTTTTGTCCACACACAAAAAAGAACTCTCCTCTGAAGAGATGTGTTGGTATAGAAGCTGGGAACCATGTTAAAGAAATCACTACAGATAAAAAGGTCCATCCTCCAGTTGTTACGAGGATGACCAACCACATGCCCTGATCAGCGTTCAGCCAAAAGAGCTTCAGGTCTGATAACAAAAGAAACTGATCGACCGACCAACAACAACAACTGGGGATGGAAATTTGATCTTCAAAAAATTATGAATTTTGTAGCTGAGAGTATTAGTACTGTATCAGAGTCCTAATTTTATTATTTAAATAAGATTTATCGAAAACATTGTGAAAAGTTTGCAGACCAGTAAACCCCAGAGGTATGCCATCCAAAGTAGTATTTATGGAGAAAACATTCCTAGGGGAAATGACAGAATCTTCTCCATGTCTATGATCTTCCCAATGACCCCCTCCCTTCTTGCCCTAGTATATTCTGTGGTTTTATATTGCTCCCAGTGCTTGAGGTACCTGTCCAGCTGGAAATCGTCCCTTCCATACAATGATCACATCTGTAGCAGCAAACCGGCTTCCCTACTGGAACTTTTCTTCAGTGTCCTGGAAAGCACCTCTCCACACACCTGGCAAAGGGCATCTTCCAGAAGGGAAATCAAAAACAGTTGAAGAGCGTCTCTACACCAGCCTAAGATCCCGCATTTAAAACACTGCTTTCTGCTTTGGTTTTAAATGGAGGATCGTGATGGACTCTCTTTACACGTGATTCCTTCCCACCACCTTCCCCCTCGTTTCCCCCTTATCTGAGTCTTCGATATGTTTCATTATACAGCCGCTAGATGGCACTGTGGTCCAGCTCCTCTTATAGTGGGTTTTCCTTTTTTACAAGGGAATTCAAGCACTGTAATTTGATAGCTCATTATCTCCGATCTTTTAAAAAATGGAATAAAAGGCCATTTAAGGCAAGAGACACCCTGGAAGTTGATGGCATCATCTAGAGGACCCACAAACATCCACGAGTAACCAATCTCAACAGCAAATAAAGTCACGCGTGAAGAAGCCCAAACATTTCCATATGAGAACAAATGCACTCGAATGGGCTCCAAGTCAATCAATGGAATTTCCCATTACATAATAGATAGGACCACCAATTTGGAGGGCCAAAACGCTTCTGGATGCCTGCAGGAAGTCGGGAAGCTGCTTTGTACCGAGTCAGACCCTTGGCCCACCTAGCCCAGTATTGTCCGCATTGACTGGAAGTGCCTCTTCAGTTTCGGCCATGGGACCCTTTTCCAGCACTACATGGACTGAACCCCGGATTTTTTGCATGCAAAGATTGTACTTCACAACTGGAAAATAACCCCCATCTGTGACTCAGTAGGCTTTTGGTCTGATCTGGAAAGATGGCTTCTGTTCTCAAAGGGAAGAACTGCATTATCCTTTCGTTCTCCCATGACCCTGGAACATTCACTTCAACCCCACCTCTGTAGCCCAGACGATAGCATCAGATTGAACAGTGAAGTCTTGGCCTGAGGGAGCTCCGAGATCCACCCATCCGACTTTCACAGCATAAAGAGTTCCATTTGGGGAAAAGATCCAGTTCAGGATATCATATCTCTTGCCATTTTCTGCAAAAGAGACTTCATCTCCAGCAGTGTTGTTAAACCGGACGCTCCTCAAAGAGGCAAGAATCTGAAATGGAACAGATCCTTAGAAAACAGGGGAACTTTGAGTGAGTTGGGTGACTTCTAACATACTGCCATTAACTTAGTGCCATTAACTTAGAAGATGGGTCTCCCCTGTGTTCTGCTGTTTAGTTCAATGCTTCAGATGCATTGATATGAGAGCTATCTGCCCTAATATGCTTGCCCAGTGGTTTGGGGTTCTCAGGCTGGTGTCTACTTGCTACAACACAGCCTCATAAGTTTGAGTGGGAGCTGGAGGGGGTTTGCTTGTCGCAGCAATTACACCAACATCTGGGGGTCTTCGGCTGCCTGTCAAGAAGGAACCTGCGTAGGGGGAGCAGCCTGCTGTTTCCTTCTGAGTGTTGGAGGGGGGATCAAGACTGCTTTGTAGACTAGAACTACCCATCTGGGAAAGAGGCTTCCCTGATTCCTCCCTCCTCAACATCCATAGTTGTAAATACATAATTATTACAAAGCAGTATACATGTCTGGTACTCTTTATTCACTTCCAAATGCTCTTTAACTGATATTATGGGCATGACAGTGTTTCTGTGGAGCTTGAGAATGGACCAATAGCCCTTCTCCCAGGCTGTCCCTTTGCTTCCAGGATCAGACCACTGAGAAACCACCAAGGAACCTTTTACATGATTGCCAAATCTGAAGGAGGATGTTACCTGCCATGGCTGAATATTCAGAATCCTCTTCCCTTCCCCTGTCACTCAACGTTTGGATCCAGATGAGGACATGGTATGCAGTGCATGTGCCATGGAATAAACACTATTGTAGATGCTGTAGCTGCGACTGGACATGCTCATTTCAAATATGGAGTATGGCAGGTCCTTTAGCTTCTCCTTCCCTGTACACTTTCCCCATCGCTGTTGAATGTTTTGGCCTGAGTTCAGAAAGTGACACTTAAATGCCCTTTCCCACCAAAAATGGAGAAAGATGTCTCCTTGTGGCTGGAGGGGATCTAAAGCTGAGAGAAAATGCTCGAAGTCTGGCACATCCCTCCTGTGGACTCTGAAGTGCAAAGCACCATGGATGGTTCTTAGAAGTTGCCCGCTCAAAGGGGATCCTGTCGTAGCAATTTCCCAATGCGATGTCATGATCCAGACCTTCCTAAACGGGATCTCGGTCTTCAGTTCATGAATACCCAACCACAGGGTTAACTGTCTTATAACGCTGGAGTCCCCAAAGGCAATCATCACTTGAGGCTCAAACCAAGAACTAGGAATCGAGCCAGTATCTACTCGAAGAATATGGAGCCGATCGAGTAACTTAAACATGTCAGTGATGGCCACGCAGATGTCATTCTGCTGGAGCATTGGTGTCAGTGTCTGGATGAAATGCTCGCCACTGTCATCAGTACGAACAGCCAGCCCAATCCAATTCCAGTGGAAATGCAGGAGCAGCCGGACTAAGCCCACATACTGTGGCATTTCATTGGGATCAATCCGGTAAAAGGAAGGAAATGCCCCTTTTTCTCCCTGAACTGGGTCAAAGAAGCCATAACCGAGCTGGAGGAAGGAAGGTCCTGTTAGTCTGTGGCAGAAAAGTTCTGTGGGACTTCAAAAGCAAGCACAATGGTATGGCACCAGCTTCCACGGGCTATTACAGCTGACTTCAGAAGCAGGATCTCTTATCCAGATGGAGGACCTGTGTTTCAGGGCTGCTCCCCAAACAGAATATTGATAGCCCAATACATAGAAGAGTGAGAACTTAATGTTGTTGCGGGTGGGGGGCATCCCCAGTTCCCGGAGGGGTAGCTGTGTTGGTCAATTGCAGCAACAGCAGGGAGCCTTGGAGCACCTTTTGGGCTTGTGAGTGTGGCAAAACTGCCCCATGGCTTTATGTCTTTAAACTCTGTGTTTATGGCTTAATAGCTGCTCCATACATTTGAGGTGGCCGACAGTGAGTGGGAATGTATGGGACTGTATGATGGGCTGAGTGCCTGATGCCGGGTGACTGGTCAGTGAGAATGCTGGCTGGGAAGGGGTGCAGGAGCATCCGTTACAGGGAGCAGCTGAATACGTAGGTGGTTCAGATAAGGATTGACGTCATTAGCATCATAATCTCTTGGGGTGGGGGTGGATTGTGGCCTACGGCCTTAGGAGGTTAAAACACAATGAAACCAAGAACAAGAGCTTCATATTATTTTTAATATATAATTTAAATATTTGTTTTAATGGTTTTGGTGACTTATACAGACGGCACGTCACCTTCAGCGATTTACTCAGCTGGCTGAGTGTTGACGTCATTAGGGATAGATGATGTCGTGGCCATCCTGCACAGTATCAATTTGGGTAGAAAGGGAGCTGGTTTCCCATCCCTGTGTTCTCTCCACCCCTTTCCCAACACAAGCATCTGTGTGTCTACTCGGAAGTCACATGCATTGTGTCCAACGAGGCTTGGGGCTCGTCAGGAGGCTCATCTCACAAATGCACACAAGGGGAAGTAACTACTTTGCGCCTTCCTTACGGAGCCTGAGGGGGGGAGCCTCTCTTATTGGTGGAGCAGCCCCTGCCACTCAGATGAAGTTCATGCCAACCCTCCCCCCCCCCCCCCGTGACCCGGAAGTAAGTTATGTGAAGCCACTTAGAATGGCGCGATGTACACCCTCATGGAGCCCTGCCTGGACCACAAGCGGCTCCTACAAAAATGCGGGTGAGCCACTCCTCCCTTCTCTTTCCGTTCCCGTGGAGACGAGGTCAGACTCTGTCCTCGATTCATAATCGTGCTACCCGTACATATCCAAGGTAAAAATTACATCGGCACATCTCTCACACACCGCTACTCTTAAAGAAATATGACAGTATCTTAAAGGGGGTGAAAGGCGGAAGCCTGAGGTGGGTGGGGAGAAGCTGCCCAGGCTGAGGTAAAAGTGAACCCCACCTTCTTGAGCTGGGAGAAGGGAGAAGGGGTTTCACTACAGTTTATATTTATTTATTTATTATTAAATTTATTAATCGCCCATCTGGCTGGTCACCCAGCCGCTCTGGGCAATGTACAACATACAATAAAACAGTTTAAAACAATAAAATTCTACAAAAAAAAACACATTTTCTAAAATACCCTAACCCACCCCAAATGCCTGCCTGAACAACCAAGTTTTAATGCACGACAGAAGCTCATTAAAGAGGGGGCATGACGGAGTTCCCTAGGGAGGGAGTTCCACAGAGTGGGGGCCACCACAGAAAAGGCCCTCTCCCTCATCCCCACCAGTCTAGCTGTCCTGGCTGATGGGACAGAGAGAAGGCCATCCGAGGCTGATCTTGTTAAGCGTGAGCCTTTAAGGTGACTCAAGACTCATTTTTATTTCAACCAACCTGAAAACATTTCTTACACAACAGACCCATTGCTGGCTGGGATTAGACACACAATGGCCACCCGAGATTCCTGGCTACCACCAAGGCTATCGAGTGGCAGGTTAGCCAAAGTCCCCCAACTCCTGCCACCCAGAATAAGGGGCAACCCAGCCACTGCATGGGTGAATCTGTTTTCAGAGATTGGCCCGTATACCTTACTGCTCTCAAGCTCTGTAGGTCCCCCACATCTCTCCCCAGAGGAATCCCCTTACCTGTGGGATCTTGAAGATGCCCAGTAAGGATGCGATCTCCCTTGAGGATTGGGAGTGGAGACCCCCAATAACAGAGAGCAGATTATCCCGTCTGTCACATTTATAATTGGGAACCATTCGCCCCCGAGTGGAAAGCAGGGAGAGGCTGTTCTCGTGCATCAGACTGACAATGTCCTTGTGCTGATAGATGCGGAAGCCCAGCGTTGTGTTGGGAAGAAGCATCGGATCCTTGTTGAGCTCAGTGATGGCAAAAGTGAAGGCCAGGAAGTGCTGGTAGTTCCTGATTATTGTCCTGCAATGAGAGTGATATTGGGAGTTGGGAGAGGGTCCCAACAAAACTGCTGAGAAGCGGATGGTTAAACCATCCATCTGTTTCAACCCTCTTTAAAGAAAGAAAAGCTTCCAGACCAAAGAAAGCTACATGAAGGATTCAGAGAGAAATTCAGATGGTGCTATTGACTCACGGAGATACAGAGTCTTTCTAGTTGCATTTCATAAGAATATCTGAAGAGCTCTATTGGATCAGAGATTTAATTCAGCACATTTATAATGTATGTATTTCATGTTTCAACTTTCACAATACACATGATTCCATGGGGGCTTACTGATAAAACCAAAATGCAACAACAGAAACAAAATAAGACAATAGTTTAAAGCAGAAAGTGGGATTATTCCCACAGGGGAGCTCTGTGCAGGCTTCACAATGGCTAATTGCTCGTGACTGAACCAGCCTCCTGCAATAATTTGTCAAAGGAGAACCTCGTAAAATGCACTTGAGATGAGACCTTCTGGATCAGACCAAGATAGTTCCATCTAGATCAGCAAACTGTTTCTGCCTGTGGTCAGCCAAGACGCTTCCTGAGAACCCCACAAGAAGACATGAAGGCAACAGCCCTGCTTCCTTCTTCTCCCTCACATAGCAACTTGCGTTCAGTGGTAGACTGCCTCTCATAATGGAAGCTCTACTTAGCAATCTCAGTTAATTTCTGCAAATGGGCCTGTCATTCAGGAATTGCTCTGATCCTTTTTAAAGCAAACTTAACCCAGCAGCCAATCGGTGCAAGCAGGATTAACGCAATTGCACCAAAGCTCTGATCTAAAGCAGCATCCAGCTTAAATCAGTCCTATGTTCCGAACCACGAGGACTGGAAACTTGTTTTACTTTTAGAAGGAGGGCCTTAGTTCAATGACACCACACTTCCTTCGACTGCAACTGGTCCCAGTATCGATCCTTGGCATATACAGTCCACCCTGGCAGAGAGAAACTCTGTCTAACTCTGACTCCCTGGAGAGCTGCTGCTGCTAAATATGGAGCTAGGAAAGGTTAGGTGATCTGACTCAGTATGAGGCAGCCCAGTGTTCCTGCTTAGAGCACTCCTGTGTTCAGAGCCATGAGGGCTGGCCTCTGACTCTGGGTTTAGCCAAAGGAACCAAACAGCCCCTGCTCTGCACAAGCAAGGCCCCAGGTTTAATCCCCAGCAGAATTTCCAGGTAAGATGAGGAAAGATAATGACTGCCACTCAGTGCAGGAGAGTCTGAATTATGCGCACCAATGAACGGTCTGTCTCCATAGAAGGACTCTTCCCAGGTGGTTCACTCAGTTTTGTTTTCCTCCTTTTACAAAGCACCTACAGGGGAACTGCTGAATCCAAAATGTAACTTAACATACGTATCAAATGATACATACAGAGTCACAATTTTAAATGGGGCCCAGGTTGCTGTTAGTGGGAGCAGCCTTTTTGCGTAGAAACAGAGAAGAGTGCCAGGGGAACCTCTTATTGGGCTGTTATTTTCTTTTCCCTTCTTGGGATTTCTCCTTTTAGAGGAGAGCTAATCTGTCACTCAGTGCTGCATTTTATGTATATTTCAGGAACTGCAAATGTTTTGTATGAAAGTTTAGTCCTTGCCATAAATATACAACTGACTAACCATTAATGATTTCAGCCTTGGATTATCAGCGCCCTTATTTCTGGGGTTACAGAAAGCACACAGTTATTGCATGCTACAGAATCTCATACACACCACACAGAATGCCTGAACCATCCAGCTATACAGATGTTCCTGTGTTTCCCAACCTTGGGTGCCCAGTTGCTGTTGCGGTTGTTGTTACAACTCCTATTGTATCTCGCATTTGTCCATAGATGATGCTAATTGTGGTCCAAACAACATCTGGGAATTCAAGGACGAGAATCAGATCAGGATTTGGAGACATCAAGGCTGCAGGAGCTATGTCATTTTTTACAAGCACCCTGAGATCCCCCAACTGGGCCCTAGTGCAAAAGGACGTATACATAGAATCAAAGTATTCTGAGCTCAGGGGTCTGTTTTGAGTACCAGCCCACTGGCCTTGAACCCAAACCCCCACTCCTGGCTTAAATTCAGCTGTATAATTTAGGGTGGGTGGGAGTCATTTGTTGCTGCAGTTACACTTGGAAGTCAGAAATGCTTGATGATCTGCTGCAGATCACCCAGAGATCTACCAGTAGATCAAGATCTGCCTTCCCCACCCCTGTCTTAGATGAAGTCTTCTTGTGGCAAGGTGGGGGGTGTCATTTCGTAGCCATTACCAGATTGCTAACATGTAAACAAATTATCAGTTAGCTCTGCCTTTGCTGCTTTCACAAAGCCCATCAGAATGAAGCCAGAGAATAACACTCAAGTCTCCCACTGTCATTACAGGGTGAAGCCAGTCACGATGAGCCTCTGAGACTGATATATTCAATCAAGAAAATTTGAAGATCAGCAGCATCTCTGATGCGGGTCCTTGGAAGGAGCCCTCTAATCTGAAAGCAAAGCAGGCAAGCATCTACACACACACACACTACACTTGATCTTAGCCAAAAGGCCGAGAAGTGGCTCAAAATTAATGCCACCAAAAAGATTCAGTAGGAAAAGTTACATCTGCTTTCCATTACAACCCATTAGTCAATTATAAAAATGATGATTCTGTCACCATAGGACACGTAGCCAACATATGCCAATTCTGCCAGGCCCCCATGAGCCACCTGGGCTATGCTGCTGTAATGGAAGAGTCAGACTAGCAAATCTTAGAGCACCTCCAGGGCCAGCACAGATCCGTTTGTTTAACCAGCATCAATTGTCAAAGCACTTCTTAGAGTTAAGTAGAAGCTACAACAGTGCTTTCCAAATGACATCTTTTGGAGCAAAATATTTTTGAGGGAAATTCCACACCCACATTTAAAGTTCAGGGACAGGTTTATCACTTAGCTGGCAGTGTGTTGCCTGCTGCAAACAGGAGTCTAGATTTTTACAGATCTAC
This sequence comes from Heloderma suspectum, assembly GCF_057233095.1. NCBI lineage: Eukaryota > Metazoa > Chordata > Lepidosauria > Squamata > Helodermatidae > Heloderma > Heloderma suspectum. Next base: position 361,391,446 of record NC_139459.1, on the reverse strand, counting down.
TTTCTTGGGGGCCATGACAGTGAGTTACAACGTAGAGCTCACAGCAATCCCAAGCTTGCCAATTTACAAGAGATGCTTCATAACAACAATTTATATATCCAGAGTTTCAAATCAGCTTTAGAGCAAATGCTAATGAATTCCACTGATTTCAGACTCATTGTACATGCTGACAAAAAACCCACGGGCGCCCGCCCAGGCCACTTCAGTGCACCCATTACAAATGAGGTAACTGTTTTAATTGTAGAATTAATGCGCACACTCACCATCTTGGCACCAATCCAGAATAGTCTTGTTGTTGTTGTTGTTCAGTCGTTCAGTCGTGTCCGACTCTTCGTGACCCCACGGACCATAGCACGCCAGGCCTTCCTGTCCTCCGCTCTCTCCTGGAATGTGCTCAAGTTCATATTCATTGCATCGGTGATGCTATCTAGCCATCTCATCCTCTGCCGTCCCCTTCTCCTTTTGCCTTCAATCTTTCGCAGCATCAGGGGCTTTTCCAGAGAGTTTTCTCTTCGCATTAGGTGGCCAAAATATTTGAGCTTCAGCTTCAGTATCTGTCCTTCCAGTGAGCACTCAGGGTTGATTTCCTTTAGGATGGACTGATCTGACCTCCTTGCAGTCCAGGGGACTCGTAAGAGTCTTCTCCAGCACCACAGTTCGAAAGCATCAATTCTTCGGCGCTCAGCCTTCCTTATAGTCCAGCTCTCGCAGCCATACGTTTTACTGGGAAAACCATAGCTTTGATTAGACGGACCTTTGTCGGCAAGGTGATGTCTTTGCTTCTTACTATGCTGTCTAGGTTGGCCATAGCTTTCCTCCCAAGGAGCAAGTGTCTTTGAATTTCATGGCTACAGTCACCGTCTGTGGTGATCTTGGAGCCCAAGAAAGTAAAATCTGTCACTGCTTCCATTTCTTCCCCTTCTATATGCCAGGAAGTGATGGGGCCAGATGCCATGATCTTCGTTTTTTTAATGTTGAGTTTCAAACCAGCTTTTGCACTCTCCTCTTTCACCCTCAACAAGAGGCTCTTGAGATCCTCTTCACTTTCTGCCATTAGGGTGGTATCGTCTGCATATCAGAGGTTGTTGATAATTCTCCCAGCAATCTTAATTCCGACCTGTGATTCATCCAACCTGGCATTTCTCATGATGTACTCCGCATATAAGTTAAATAAGCAGGGTGACAATATGCAGCCTTGTCGTACTCCTTTCCCAATTTTGAACCACTCGGTTGTTCCATGTCTGGTTCTTACTGTTGCTTTTTGACCCTCGTACAGGTTTCTCAGGAGACAGGTAAGGTGGTCTGGTACTCCCATCACTTTCAGAATTTGCCACAGTTTGTTGTGATCCACACAATCAAAGGCTTTAGCGTAGTCAATGAAACAGAAATAGACGTTTTTCTGGAATTCTCTTGCTTTCTCCATGATCCAGCGAATGTTGGCGATTTGATCTCTAGTTCCTCTGCCTCTTCGAAACCCAGCTTTTACTTCCGGTAGTTCTCGGTTCGCATACTGCTGAAGCCTAGCTTGTAGGATTTTGAGCATCACCTTGCTGGCATGTGAAATGAGCGCAATTGTGCGGTAGTTTGAACACTCTTTGGCGTTGCCCTTCAGTGGAATTGGAATGTAAACTGACCTTTTCCAGTCTTGCTGCCATTGTTGAGTGTTCCAAATTTGTTGGCATATTGAATGCAGCTCTTTAACAGCATCATCTTTTAGGATTTTAAATAGCTCAGCTGGAATACTGTCATCTCCGCTAGCTTTGTTGTTAGTAATGCTTCCTAAGGCCCACTTGACTTCACTTTCTAGGATGTCCGGCTCAAGTTCAGTGACCGCACTATCATGGCTATCAGGGACATTCAAATCTTTCCTGTATAGTTCTTCTGTGTATTCTTTCCACCGCTTTTGAATCTCATCTGCTTCTGTTAGGTCCCTGCCTTCTTTGTCCTTTATCATGCCAGTCTTTGCACAAAACATTCCCTTGAGATCTCCGATTTTCTTGAAGAGATCTCTAGTCTTTCAGCCTTGTTAGTAAAACCTAATAAAGATCCGGAGAAGCCAGATTCTTACCGACCTGTATCCCTTTTTAATGTAGGCTACAGAATTTTTGCCTCCATTTGGGCTAATAGACTAAAGAAATTTTTAGGGAAGGCAATTCATCCTGATCAGTATGACTTCCCACCACATCAGTATATAGCTGATCCCTTAAGAAGATTATTTAGTATAATAGAATACAGGTGGGAAAAAATGCACTCCCCTTTAGCAATCATGGCACTCGATCTATACAAAGCCTTCGATAATGTAAAATTTAAAAGTTTTATTTTACACAGCAGCAACATACAGATTCGAACCTCATTTTCAGCATATATTAAAATTGATCTACGTACGCTCCATGGCCACCATTCGGTTTAATAACTTTGAATCACAACCTTTTCAGACTGCATCAGGAACAAAGCAAGGGTGTCCACTCTCACCATTACTTTTTGTTATGGTAATAGAATTTTGGGCTGATAGATTAAGAAATAATGCACAAATAAAAGGAATACAAATACAGGGACAAGAACAGCTTATTAGCCTATGTGCAGATGACATGATTTTAATCTTAACAGATCCCAAAACCTCATCAGATGAATTACAAGCTGAGTTCCAACAGTTTTATTTGGTATCTGGACTGAGGGTCATCTTTGATAAATCAGACCTTCTTTGTTTAAATCTAAAACCTAATGATCGGCTATATATGTCTAAAACGTTAGGAATTCCTTTAGTGAAACATTAGGTGTTCAAGTTACAAGAAAATTTTCCAAATCCTTTAGTTATAATTATGGTGAACTATGGAAAAAAGTTAAGAAAGATCTGAATAATTGGAGTAAAATGCCATTTTCACTTTCACGTAGAATTTCTTTAATAAAAATGATGGCACTGCTGAAATTTACATATTTATTTTACATATTTCCTATTGAAATCCTGCCACAATGGTTCAATATTTTACAACAAAAATTGGAGGTTTTTTATTTTTAAGAAGGAGAACCCCTGAACAATTAAGGCTTTTTGGTATAGACTTATTAGAGAGGGAGGTTGGGGGATCCCATGTTCAAAGCTTTATTATGAAGCATTCCAGATCTGCCATTTGCTCTCAGTAATGGCCGTTAGGAAAGAAGAAGCAAAACAATGGGGAAGAAGTATTAATTACGAAGGCTACTCCATTTCTTCTGTTGTGCTCTTGTCCACAGTAGTAGATCTGGTGGTCATTTGATGTGAAGTGGCCCATTCCAGTCCATTTCAGTTCACTGACCCCCAAAATGTCTATATTTAATCTTGACATCTCCCCAATAACCACATCCAATTTGCCCTGGCTCATAGACCTTACATTCCAGGTTCCTATGGTGTGTTGATCTTCAGAACATCGGATTCATCGTTCACCACCAGCACCATTGGCTGCTAGCCGTCCTTTCGGCTTTGAGCTAGCTGTGTCATCACATCCGGGGCTAGTTGAACTTATCCTCTGTTCCTCCCCAGTAGCATTTTGACCATCTTCTGACCTGGGAGTCCCATCTTCCAATGGTATACCACCATATCTCTGGTTGTACTGATCCATCTAGTTTTCATGGCAAGAATACAGCAGCGGCTGCCGCTGCCGCCATTTCCAGTAAAAAAACAACAACAAAAAAAGTGATAGGCTACGTAAATGTTTACGTAGCCTATCACAGCTAGATTTTTAAAAAATACCGTAATAGGCTATGTAAATGTTTACGTAGCCTGTCACGGCTGAGTGGAAAAAAACAAACAAACCGCGTGTACGCAAATGGCGGCGCCCATGGTAGACGCTACGCTATTTGCGTTCCCCTTATTTTCACCGTAGTCTACGTAAATGTTTACGTAGACTAGACGTGCCAAAATAAGGAACACAAATGGCGGCGCCCATGGGCGCTGCCATTTGCATATGCGCAGTTTTTTTTTCTTTCACTCAGCCGTGATAGGCTACGTAAACATTTACGTAGCCTATCACGGCTGACTGCAGGGACGCAAATGGCTGCTGCCATTTGTGGCCCGGCCGGCCAGGATTCTGGGGTCGAGGGACGGAGCGCCTCCCCCCCACCGAGAATCAAATTTCGATACAGGTAAGAGACTTTCGTACATCCCTAATTTTGCAGAAGCTCTCAGGTGCCATACTTCAGTGGTGGGTGGGGCCAACATACATACATAACTTTCCAGCATATCATTAGCTTAAAATTCTCTCTGCCAGGAATGAAGCCTTAGGAGAGGCATCTCAACTTTTCAGGAAGGGGGAAAAGAACTGCAGCAAAGCCAGGAGACCAAACACCAATCAGCAGTTGGCAGAAAGGGGGCGAGGCCAGAAGGAGGGGCATTCACCGATGGCTTCACTGGGACCCGCGGAGGTCCAGATTTTGGCCCCCGGGCTGGAGGTTCCCCAGCACTGACTCAATATAGCATGTTGCCTGCCCTTATATTTGCCTTTTGGAAACCCAACAAGCTGTGATGTGATTTGCCCCCTTCGAACTGCTTCTTGTTTTAACAAAACAAAACAAACCGAAAACATAACAAAACCAAAATAATAGTAATATTAATATAGACACTGGGGATGCAAACCCTGTCCATGTTTCAGAAAATGGATAGTGATTGGTCAGAGCCATCAGTGGCCCAGTTAGAAATGGAGTAAGAAGTGACAGTGGCCCCCCAGTGGCCCCCCAGCACAACTAAGGGCTTCATCATACAAGACTAAAAATCCCGCAATTTGCTGGAGCTTCTGCTTCCAGAATCTTTGTGAGATTAGAACGGCTCCTTTCCATGCGGCTTCTCAAAAACACTAAACTTCTCAAAGAGCTCTATGTGTCTCATTACAAAGCCACTGAGTGGCATTGTTGTATTATTTGCAGTAAAGTGACTTTCAACAGTATATGGGGGATTTACTGAGACTCCATAATGGGAGGAGGGAAAATGCCAGACTTTCGGCGTCGTGAGAAACAACACAACAAAGCTCATAAAGAGCGGGAGTTGCCCGGAAGGAGGACGCCGTCGTGTGCAGGACCCGCAAACTTCTGTGAGTAACCAATCTCAATAGCAAGATAAAAGCCCCATGTGAAGGAGCCCTAAGTGGCCCACATTGTCTCCCTGAACACACACCTCCAATAGGCCTCCCTCCTCCCTCCCCCAATTTGATATGGACACAGGTTTTGCTCCAATGCCGCCATTTCGTCTCCCACCTGCTCCTACCCAGGACCAGCTGTGGCTGTCCTGTGCACCACCAGCTGACCACACAGGGGAAGCAGCAGAAGTCCCAGGCGTGGAAGAGGAGGTGGCAGCACCTCTGGAGGGGGGGAGATCCTCCAAGGCTGTCCTGCTGCAGCCAGTGACAGACCCACCAAAGGGCCAAAGTGACTATCTGGCCCCCTCTCCTCTTCTTCACAATGGGTACAAGGCTTGAGTGGCAGTCCGTCCCACCCTCTGGCCTGCTTGCACTGGCTGCCTGTATGCTTCTGGGCTCAATTCAGGGTGGTGGTTTTCACCTAGAGAGCCCTACACGGCTTGGGACCACCATGCCTGATGGCACACCTCTCCCCAAATGAATCTACCTGTACTCTCCATTCAGCATCTAAGGTCCTCTTCAGGGTTCCTCCTCTGAGGGAAGCTCCGAAGGCAGCAATGAGGGAGGCAGCCTTCTCAATGCCACCCCCCCATCTGTGGAATGAGCTCCACCTGGTGCCAACATTGTTATCTTCTTGGGACCAGGTTAAGACCTATCTCTTTTCACAGGCCTTTGGCAGCACAAGATAAGTTTTAATCAGTCTTGGATGTGTCTTTAGTGATGACTGACTGTTCAAAATTGTTTTTAGTTACATGGTGTTTGTGTATATTGTCTGTGTGCTTTTATGTAAATGGCTGTTAAACTTTGTATATTGTATTTTAATGTTTTAACTTCCAGAAAGCAGCTATGGGGTGGTATAGAAATGTAGATGATGATGATGATGATATTTCCACACTTGGGAAACCAGAAGGAAGTGGGAGGCCCAGCTATTCACTGTCCTGTCTGGGGGTGCCTGAGACCCATAAGGGAAACAGAAAAGAGCAGGAACTGCCACTGTTTTAGGGGCAGAATGCGCCACAAAACTACCAAACAGGGACACAGCTCTCCTTCCCTTTCCTCCTTACAGTGTCCTCACATAGCTGAGGAGTTGTAAAGATCCCCCCCACAACCCATACACACACACAACCTTGTCAGTCAGTCCAAGATGGAGGGGGACATAGCTCAGTACATCAAGACGTTAACTATGCTAGAATTCTCCCCCCCCCCCGAGAAACAAAAGGAGCAACAAACTCTCTGGGGAGGAAGCCAAAGAGTTCCAGTATGTATTTATGAGGAGACTTTTAGACCCCCTTGTCCAGTGGAGGTAGGTGGCTCCAATTTCAGTGGGGCTGTGAATCCATTCCGGGTTTCAGTCAGAACCATCCAGAACTCTAAAGGAGCAATCCAGGGTGATGAATCCTATCCCCAAAATAGGTTTGGCATCTTGGATAGCTCCTTTAGAGTTCCGACTAGTTCTGGCTGAAACCCAGAATGGATGCACAGCCCCACCGAAATCAGAGCCACCAGCCTCCACTGCCCTCAATCCACAGAATCAAAGAGGGTTAAGCTCTCTGGTGAGGAAATTTAAAGGTATCAGAAGCCATTTTTTCCTATGTGGAGAGTTTCACTCAGACACACCCCCGTCAGAAAGAGAAGGGGCCATGATGAGCTGTTAGGGCCGAGACAAGGGAGTTACCTCATAGCCAAGGACTTCCCTACCTTTTCCACCTAAAGCTGCCATAACAGGGGGAGCAGTTCTGTCAGGGGGCTGCCTCTCTCTCCCAAACCTTGAGGGGTCAAAAGGAGGTTTCCAAGGGCAACATCAGAAGTGCTTGCAAGCTGCTTTAGAAATAATACATAAATAGTGAAATATATAAGAATTCCTCATGACACTCTGAAGAGTTCAAAGCTTCCCCTGGTAGCTTCATTCCGGTTGCAAAGCTGTGGATGAAACTCAGCCTCAGCCATTGATTTTTCAACCAAGATTTCAAATCTACGTCTAGTCACATAGGAGGGGGGCGGGGTGGAGGAGCAGAGCTGGTAGGACCAGTGGGCAGAGAAGGACTGTAATTCAGGGCTAGAGCACACACTTTGCATGCAGAAGGCCCCAAGTTAGATCCCATCATCATCACCAGGTAGAGTTGGGAAATGTTCTTGTCTGCTACTCTGGAGAAGCAATGCCTGCCAGTGTGGACACATCTTCCCCACCCTGGTGCCCTCCAGATGTTTTGGATATGAACTCTCAGCATTCTTAACCTATGGCCATGCTGGTTGGGGCTGATGGGAGCTGAAGTCCAAAACTTCTGGAGAGCACCAGGTTGGGGAAGGCAGATGTCACTGAGCAAGGTGAGCCAAGGCTCACCTGACTCTGTGTTGGGCAACTTCCCATGTTCCCATTTTAAGATAGCCCCTTTTTTCCAATCCATCCTTTGCAGTGCTGCCCTCTGCTAGAATGCTTTCAAACTGTGGTGCTGGAGAAGACTCTTATGAGTCCCCTGGACTGCAAGGAGGTCAGATCAGTCCATCCTAAAGGAAATCAACCCTGAGTGCTCATTGGAAGGACAGATGCTGAAGTGAAGCTCAAATATTTTGGCCACCTAATGCGAAGAGAAAACTCTCTGGAAAAGACCCTGATGCTGGGAAAGACTGAAGGCAAAAGGAGAAGGGGACGGCAGAGGATGAGATGGCTAGATAGCATCACCGATGCAATGAATGTGAACTTGAGCATGCTCCGGGAGAGAGCGCAGGACAGGAAGGCCTGGCGTGCTATGGTCCATGGAGTCACGAAGAGTCGGACACGACTGAACAACAACAACAAAGACGTGATCTCTGACATAAATTCTTTCCACACTCTATGCAGGACAGGAGTGCAACAGCACCCTCCCACCCATGTTCCCCAGCAACTGATGTTCACAGGCCTACTGTCTCTTATACAGGATGTAACACCTAAGCAGCAGGACTAATAGCCACTGGTGCAGAGGCTGAGGACAAGGGTACACAAGTCACTACCCATAAAAAGGGCAATCTGTCATTTATTATTTATTTATTTTCATATGAGACTTCTTCAGAACATCAAACCAATAAAGCACAGAGGTATACAATCCAAAATGATATTTATACAGAAAATATTCCTAGGGGATATGACGGGCTCTTCTCCTTGTCTATAATCTTCCCCTCGCCCCCATTCCACTCTTGCCCCAGTATGTTCTGCAGATTTATATGGCTCTCAAAGTCTGAGCTACCTGTCCAGTGGGAAATCGTCCCTTCTGAACAGGGATCACATCTGTAGCAGCAAACTGTTTTCCCCTTTGGAACTTTCCTCCGGTGCCCTGGAGAGCACCTCTCCACACATCTTGCAAACGGCATCTTCTAAAAGGGAAAAGATGAATAGTGGAGGATATCCAGTGATAGAAATTGCACAATACAGAGTTACTCAACAGTTTCCTACTACATGGTGGATAGGATTGCCAGTGTAGGAGGGCTAAATATCTTCTGGATATCTGCAGGTTACCTTGAACCACCAAATAAGCAACTCATGCTGGAAAAAGACATTGGAATATTGGAAGCTGCTATATGCTGATGATATGAAGGGGACACACACCTCCCTCACATGGCAAATCCTCTCCCTCTCCCATGACATCAGGAGCCCAGGTGACCCACTTTTAACAGCTCCATGCAGACAGAGGTACAGAGCTCCAAAACTCTTTCTGCACAGAGAAGGCTCCCTGGTCCTGCTACTCCATCTGAGTTCGGCGCCTCCTTCCTGCCATGCTCATATCCTGATTGGAGTGTCAGGCTGATCAAAAATATATTCTGAAACAGCAACAGGAACTTTGCAGGCTGCCTCTGATCGCATCAGACCCTCAGCTAACCAAGTCCAGCATTGTCTGCACTAACTGGCAGCATCTCTCCAGGGTTTCAGACAGGGCCTTTTTTCCGGCCGTACCTGGAGACGGTATTAAGAATTTCACCAAAGGTTACAGGTTGCCACTCTGGAGCGTTAGCAGGAGGCCGAATATTATGCCACGAGAAATAGTCAGGATCATGAAAATAAGACAGAAATGACTGTCCCAGACCTGAGAAAGAATACTACAGGCAGGGGGTTCCTGATAATCTATCAAGGCACCAGATGATTCAGAGTCCTTCTTTAAGATAGCTTAGACAAGCAAGTTCCATTTTTCTCTCTGAGCTACTCCTTTCTTTTGGCAAATAAATGCATTTCACTTCTGTTCCAGATCCTAACAAACCTGAGGTAAGGATGTGGCTCCCTCCTTTTGGTAGGTGAGCTATAACTGACTAATTCGGTTTTTAAGCAAAACACAGTCATGATCAAACCTGCTGTTGTTCCTAGAATGTTTACCAGCAAAAACTTTAAATGGGTAAGAAACCCAGCTTGCTGACGTGGAGCTGGGCATGGAATGCCACAATTTTATCTAGTAAAGTAAGAACATAAGAAGAGCCCTGCTGGATCAGACCAAGGGTCCATCTAGTCCAGCATTCTGTTCACACAGTGGCCAACCAGCTATCAACTGGGAACCCACAAGCAGGACACAAGTGCAACAGCACCCTCCCACCCATGTTCCCCAGCCACTGGCAGCATCTCTCCAGGGTTTCAGACAGGGCCTTTTTTCCGGCCGTACCTGGAGACATCGGGGACCAAATTTGGGACACCCGCATGCAAAACTGGTAGTTTGACACCAGATACTCTTCCCTTGACTCAGTAGGCCTTTGGTCTCCAAGAAAAAGACAGCTCCTGTTCTCAAGGAACAGAACAGAAACATTCTTTAATTTTCACATGACCCCAGAACATTCACTTCAACCACACTTCTGTAGCCCACTCGATCCAATCAGAGTGAATGGATCTCTGAAGTCTAGGCCTGGAGGAGCCCCTGAGTCCACTCCTCCAACTGTCACAGGATAAAAGATCCATTTGGGAAGAAGATCCAATTCAGGATATTATATCTCTTGCCAGTTTCAAGTGAATTCATCTCCAGCAGTGTTGTTAAACTGGACACTCCTCAAAGAGGGAAGAATCTGAAATAGAAAAGACACTAAGAAAACAGCGTAATTGTGAGTGAGCTCTGGTGTCTTCTAACATACTGTAAGTCCCATCGATTTAGGAGACTGCTTTTTTCTACACTTCATTGTCTATTTTAATACTTAGGATGCATCTTCATTGCATACTAACTGCTTGAATATGCTTGCACAGTGGTTGGAGGATTTCTTGCTGGTGTCAACTTGCTACAACACACCTCATATCTTGGAGTAGGAGCTGGAGTGAGTTTGCTCAAAGCAGCAAAGAGACCAACTTCTGAGGGTCTTCAGCTGGCTGGAAAGAAGGAACATGGGGTGAGGGGAGTTGCCTGCTGTTTTCTCCTGAGGGCTGGAGAGTGACTAATTCTGCCATGTAGACTAAAACTACATATTTGGGATAGAGGCTTGCATGATTCCTCCCTCCCCAATATCCACAGGTGCAAATACATGATCATTACAATGCACTTTAAGTCTCTTCTCTTTAATTACTTCTTAATGCTCTTCAAGGGAAATGACAGCCTTGGGGAATGTCTTTCTTTGGAGCTTTAGAATGGACTCTTTCCCTTCTGCCAGGCTCACACTTTGCTTCCTGGATCAGGCCCTTTTTTAAAAAGGAAGACTTTTATAAGATTGCCAGATCTGAAGGAGGGCATTACCTGCCACGGCTGAAAATTCAGAAGCCTCTTGCCTTCCCCTATCATTCCACGTTTGGGTCCAGATGAGAACATGGCATGTAGCGCATGTGCCATGGAATAGATGGCATTGTAGATGCTGTAGCTGCGCCTGGACATGCTGATTTCAAAATGGAAATATGGCAGGTCCTCCACCTTCTCCTTCCCAGTACAGTTTCTCTTCCCTCTTGGAGAGGTTTGGCCTGATTTCAGAAACAGGCAGCTAAATGCCCTTTCCCACCATTGATGGAGAAAGACGTCTCCTTGTGGTCGGAGTAGATCTAAAGCCAGGAGAAAATGCTTGAATTCTGGCACATCCCTCCTGTGGACTCTGAAGTGCAAAGCACCGTGGATGGTTCTTAGGAATGACCCACCCAAGGAGGTTCCTGTTGCAACAATTTCCCAATGGGATGTCATGATCCAAACCTTCCTAAATGGAGTCCTGTTTTTTAATTCATAATTATCCAACAACACTGTCAATTGTGTTATAACAGTGAAGTCCCCAAAGACTATCATCACTTGGATCTCAAACCATGGACTAGGAATAGATCCAGTTCAAACTTGAAGCCGATGTAGCAGGTCTGCTGACTTGAACATGTCTGTGATGGCCACACAGATGTCCTTCTGCCTGAGCATTGGTGTCAGGGTCTGGATGACATTTTCACCATGGTCACCACTGGGAGCAACCAGCTCAATCCAGTTCCAGTGGAAATGCAGGAGCAGCCGGATTAAGCCCACATACTGAACAATTTCAATGGGAACAATTTGATGGAAAGACAGACATAACCTTTTGTCTCCCTGAACAAACAAGCCATAACCGAGAAGGAAGGAATCTCCTGTTAGTCTCTTGTAGCAGAATCTTTGTGGCACTTTAAAGACTGACACATTTTTAATGACATTAACTTCCACGGACTACTACAGCTGACCTCAGATGCATGAAGTGCTATCCAGAAGGAAGATGTTCATTTTCAATATGCGTATCTAAATATAAAGCGGAAGTCTATGATGGCTTTGTGGCTTTCCCCCCTCATGTGCTTATCACCCCAAAAGTCAGGGTTGTCACTGAGGTAACCCTGACACAATGTCTAACCTTTGCAATGAAAAGGCCTGTGTGTCTGTATTCAAGGAGTGTGACTCTAAGCATGCATTTGGGGGGCTTCCTGGCTTTGGGTCCCTTCCCAAATACTAGCAACTAGCTTGGTCAAACTAGTTGCTTCTTGGGTCGAAACATGTCAGGGCACACAAATGAGAAAATTTGACACAACGTTAGCGGGGCTAAATCAGACAACATCAAAGTGTCTCCACTCCAACCCCTTTATTTTTTCAGTGCTAAGGCCTGTGCCTGAAACATGGGCCATTTTATGTGGAAATAAGAACATAAGGGGAGCTCTGCTGGATCAGAGCAAAGGTCCATCTAGTCCAGCATTCTCTTCACAGAATGGCAAACCAGCTGCCTGTAGAAAACCCAGGGAGGACATGTGTGCCACCAACCTCCCAATCATGTTCTCCGCCATCTGGTGTGCAGAGGCACACTGCCTGTGATACTGATGGAAGGAGCATATGGCCGCCAGGGCTAGTAGCCATGGATAGCCCAATACATAAAAGATTGGCAAATGTTATATTGTGCGGGGGGGGGGGTTTCCCCCAATCCCCAGAGGGGTAGCTGAATTAGTCAAATGCAAAAAAAAAAACAAGGAGTCTAGTGGCGCCTAACTCATCTCTGAGACATTAATGTGTCACAGGACTCTTTGTTATTTTTCCAAATCCAATAGGGATGGTGGAGAAATCCGCCACAGACTCCAATGAGTCTGTGGCGGATTCTAAAGAATCCGGCCCCCTAGAGTCTGCGGCGGAACGGACTGCTCCCCCCTGCCACCCTGCGATGGCCAGTCAGAACAAACCTTACCTGTCATCGTCTTCGTTCTGCAGCCATCCACTGCCGGGCTGCGGACACAAATGGCGTCCAGCGTAGCAGATGCCATTTGCGTTCCTGTCCTTGGCCATGATAGGCTACGTAAATATAGGCTATGTGATAGGCTACGTTTCACTTCAGAAAGCTTCGTCACAGAGCACCATTTCCTTAGAATCCTCTGGATGGCCTGAGGCAGGATCCAATCTTGCTCGGGGAAGAGGCCCCCATGTCCCAGCAGGCCAGCAGCAGAGGCAAGCATAAGGCTGGTAGTGCTGCCAGAACTCCTGCAAGCTCTCTGTCTCTCACCCCCAAGAGGCTTAGGCAGGCCACATGGAGGAGATGGGGTGGGGGAAGTATGGGTCCACCAGGTGGAGGCTTCCAGCATTCAAAAATCAGTGGCCTTTCTGGGCTACGCACTGACTGCTTTCAAAAATCAGTGGCATTTCTGGGCTAGGCACCGACCGCTTTCAAAAATCAGTGGCTCTTCTGAGATAGGCACTGACCACTTTCAAAAATCACTCAGTAGCATTTCTGGGCTAGGCACTGACTACATTCAAAAATCAGTGGCCTTTCTGGGCTAGACACTGATGACTTTCAAAAATCAGTGGCTCTTCTGGGATAGGCACTGACCACTTTCAAAAATCAGTGGCCCTTCTGGGCTAGGCACTGACCGTGCTCATTCAACATATATTCAAAATACTCATTTAGTGTGTGCTAGAAACAAACAAAAGCAGATAAAAAAAAAAAACCTCTTCCAGCCTGCCTGCTAGGTAATGTGTGTATTCAGCCATAGAGAGGCTGAGCCGGTGATTCTTCTGAATAAGGGTGGTTTTCCACTTCAAAGAAACCTGCAGCAGAGATGAGGGATAGTGACCTCTGCTTCAACACACTTCCCCTTCTGAGTTTGGTCTGAGTTTCTGGGAATATCAGATTCAGCCTGCGCCTAGCACACAAGCCAGTGGGCCAAAGTGCCTGGACTTTGGCCGGTGGGATGCCCTCAAGGGGGACTGGGAGGGGCTCAGGTTTCACACACATCCGTGGAAACAGGGAGAAGTTACGGCTCTTTGCTTTGGGAGTTTTTGTGGAAAAACATCAGATTTCACCAGTGCCTAGCACAAAATCCAGTGGACCAAACTGCCTGGACCTTGGGCAGTGCAATACCCTCAAGAGGGATGGGGAGGGGCCAAGGTTTCACACACCTCTGTGGAAACAGGGAGAAGTTAGAGCTAGGGTTGGTGGAGAAATCCTCCACAGCCTCCAATGAGGCTGGATTCTTTAGAATCTGGCCCCCCAGAGTCCGTGGCGAAACGTACTGCTCCCCCCGCCACCCCGTAAACTAAGGTCGAAACGGACCCTACCTGGCGCCGGCTGGTTCAGGTCCATCCTCTTCGTTCCGCAGTCGCAAATGGCATCCGGCATAGCAGACGCCATTTGTGTTCCTGCCCTTTGCCGTGATAGGCTATGTAAATATTTATGTAGCCAATCACAGCAAACGGCAGGGATGCAAATGGCGTCCCCTGCACCGGACGCCATTTGCGGCCGCAGCCCAGCAGCGGATGGAAGTCCAGCTGTGGACGACCCCAGTCGGCAGCTCCGCAGACTCACCGCGGAGTGGAACCGGCCGGGGACGATTCTGGGGGGAGGGACAGATTGCCTCCACCCCCCCAGCGGACCCTGGAGTGGACTGGTAAGTGGGGTTTGTACACCCCTAGTTAGAGCTCTTAGAGAGTTTTTGTGGAAAACATCAAATTTTAACTCCACCTAGCACAAAAACCCCTCTGCCAAACTGTCTGAGATTTGGCAGGTGGCCTCCCCTTCAGGGGGGCAGAGAGGTCCCCAAATGTCATGCCTGTATCATAAAAACTGAAAATGTTATGACTGTTGATGTTTTCCCATGCAAGCCAATGGGAAAATGCCAAAAACGGGTGATCCAGATATCCAAATCTCGCTTCGGATCCGGATCTGAGTCAAAGTGGAGGGGGTCCAAATTGATCCAAGATGGATAGGGGTCACTTCTAGGGATGTCAGAGAATTCCACCACGGATCTCAGTGAGGCTGAATGCAAGTGCATTCGGCCCCCCGAAATCCATGGCGGAACGAAGCCCCCCCGCCCCCCCACCCTGCGAAAGGCATGCGAAATGGAGCATTTACCTGCTGCCGTTTGTGCTGCTTTGCGAATGGCGGCCGTGTCTGCGGCCGCCATTTGCTTCATCATTATAGCCGTGATAGGCTACGTAAATACTTATGTAGCCTATCACAGCTAATGCAGGGACGCCATTTGTGTCCCTGCGGAAGCCGTGATAGGCTACATAAATATTCACATAGCCTATCACGGCAAAATACAGGGACGCAAATGGTGGTGGCTACGGCAGCCGCCATTTGCATCCCTGTGCAGGCTGCCCAGGTGCTGGATGTCCGGCTGTAGGCGGCCGCGGGCGGCCCTGGCCGGCAGCTCCGCGGAGTTGCCACAGAGCGGAGCCAGCCGGGGAGAATTTCGGGGGGAGGGACGGAGCGCCTCCCCCCCCCACGAATGTCATCCTTCGAAAAGGTAAGTGACTTTCGTACATCCCTAGTCACTTCAGAGAATCCGAAGCAGCATCTGAAGTGGATCAGGGAGTCTGTGCACAGTCCTAGTTATAACATCCTGCAGGGGCAGAGTACGTATTAGGATGGTCCGCCCAGAAAGACTTATGCAATCTGAGGGCTTCCTGGATGCTCTGGGGAAGTCTTTGTCTAGCATGGCAGTTGCCCTTGCTGAGGCCCTATTTCCACTGTCACATCTGAACATCCTCTCTGACGCTGTGGAGCGCAGATGATTCCGTGGATTGCAGGAGAGCTTCAGGCTATGAAGCAGGTTGGGAAATGGCCCGAGCGGAAGTGGTGCAAGGATCAGAACAAATGCAGCCAAGCAGAGATGAGAGCCCATGATGACGCCTACCATGTGGCGGTCATGAAGAGGCTTACCTTTTGGCCACCACTGCATCTTAAGTAGATGGATTTGACTTCAGCTGTCAGGGACTGCCTTTGGGCCTGCGTGAAGCTGAACACTTGAATCCAAGTTTCACATCTCAGGTGTCAAGACAGCATGGCCCTTCCCTTGCCATCCCCATACGGATTTTCTGGTTGAGTGCTAGAACCGCAGCCTGAATTTGATCCTGCAGAAGGTTACCTGGGAGAACCCCCTTGACCAACTAGCTGTGGACATAGAGTGGGAGGTGGGTCCCAACCCTCTCTCCCAGCCCTCTCTCCCAACCCTCTCACTTCCCAGTCCCATAGATTCACCCTAATGATGGCAGAAGATGCCACTAGGCATCCTGAAGCCTAATTGCTTCAGCAAGTCAAACCAGCCCTTGTTCCTGAACTCAGTCTGGTTTTTCCTTGGGGACTTTCCTCCATGAATTAATTACTCATAGGCTAAGGGCTGATATTCACATCTCAGCTGCGCCTCACCCACCTGTGGGCACTGGGTGTCAGTGCAGGACAAATTTTCCCTTGCCCTCTGCACATGGATTGTCAGTCAGAGACTGGGTTTACACAACACTCTAACCCAGACTCAGTGGTGAGTTTGGGTCATTGCTGAACCATGGGTTTTTCTTGAACTGTGGATTATCACATTGTCTGAACACAGTGAGTTTTCCAAAGGGTGGCTTGTTAACCATGCAGTGTGGTTTATTTTTCTTGAACAAGGCAACAAGGATGTTCAGGGGGGCTAACAAGCCACACTGCATGTTAACAAGCCACCCTTCGGAAAATGCACTGCATTCAGACAACACAATAACTCACAGTTCAAGCACAACCCATGGTTCAACAACAACCCACGCTCAACCACTGAGTCTGGGTTAGCGTGTTGTGTGAACCCAGCCTGACTGAAATCTGCACCTTGAAAATGAAGCTGTGGAAAGTTCCATGGTTGAATGGTTCATGGTGTCCTCCAGATGTCTTATCTGAGGATGATGGGACATGTAGTCCAAGACATTTGGGGGTGTTAAGGAAGGCTGATGTAGGATGTCATTGTGTCTGCCATGATATTCTCCCCTTGGGAAGCCCCAGAAGCTTTGATGTTGTTTCCTCCTGTTGAACTGCTCTCAGTTCCTTTTGGGATGAAAGGGTTGCATAGCATGTGATATGTTTAACGTGGAGAAACCCCTTCCTTTTCTTTTCTTTTTTTTATTGTGAGTTTCAACAAAACAAACAAACACATAACAAAGCCAAAAAATTGAAAATACAACAATCTACTCTTAAGTCCTCACTTTCAAATATTACAACATTACAGGGTGGGGGAGGGAAGGGGAAAAAAAAGGTTACACATAAACTTCAGTAAAAGCAGACCAGATATCCAAATATAAGTCCATTTGCAACTGACACCTATATACCACTCTTTCAAATGTTGCTAGTGTTATTAAGTCTTCAATCCATTGCATTACAGGTGGTGAGCTTTTGTCCTTCCAATATTGTAGTATCAGTCTTTTAGCAGCCAAGAAGGCGTGGAAAATTCATTTGTGCTGACCATGTGTTACGTTCCAAAAAGGAAGTCAATAGTTTAAGAGAACATGTGTATCAGTAAATATTAAAGAGCTTTCCAATACAAAATTTATCCCTATGATAACTTCCTCCCAAAGGGAGGCAACTATTGGGCATTTCCAAAACCTATGAATGAAAGAAGCATTAACTGCATTACGCCTCCAACAATTAGCTTTGACAAGCCTTTGGGACATTGTGGCATCCAATAAACCTGAAACAAATGTTTTTGCTGAATAAGACGTAACTGGAGGTCTATAGACCAGTGTTTCTGAAAAATTTGTTGCCCGTATCAGGACTAGGCAGTGGTTTCGAGAGGAATTTGGAGTCAGGCCCAAGGAGCACTCGGGATCTGAGAGCAAGCAGGAGTCAGGACCAGGACCAGGACCAGGACCAGGACCAAGACCAAGACCAAGACCAAGACCAAGACCAAGACCAAGACCAAGACCAAGACCAAGACCAAGACCAAGACCAAGACCAAGACCAAGACCAAGACCAAGACCAAGACCAAGACCAAGACCAAGACCAAGACCAAGACCAAGACCAAGCAGAGCCCAGGTAGACTTTCTTGCTCGCACCAGGCTCTGCTGGAAAAGAAAGTCTTTTATACTCCTTCCTGCCCAGGAGGAGCCAATGGCCAACCAGGGTGGGTGGAGCCTGGCCAGATCTACAAAGTTCTCCCCTGGGAGGCCACAGTTCCATGACTCAACACTTGGGGCAGCGGTCAGCAGTTCTTGAAACTGTCTGGCAGGCCCAAGAGCATAGTTCATTTAAAGGGTTTTACAAAAAACAAACGGCCAGTTATTTGGTACCCAAGCCATGTCTCATTGAGGATAATAGCCTGTTCCAGCAGATTTGGTGTGCCTTAGAGAGAAGGAAGTGGTCCATTTGCATCACTGCAGTGGGGATTGTCTAGGGTCTAGGTTGATTAAACATCCACCTCAGTCTGGTTGGCATGGGGTGCATTAATACTGGGTCCCTGGAAGCCATGAGGGTTCCCTAATTTGAGGAAGTGGGATGGATGTTGCTGTGCATCATGGCTCAGCTCCTGGCAGGGTTTCCTCAAATGCAAGAGTTGCCAAGCAAACCCATGACCACACCTAGGTCAGGCATCCAGGGAAGGAGAAGACACTTAAGTGGATTAGGAGGATGTTTGACTACTAGCTGCCACTTTCTAAGGTCAGTCCTGTCTCCAAGTGAACTGGGACTCAATCTACACAGCTGATTTAGTGCTGAGCGAGAGGACATCAGGGTTGTTCACAACAGAGGATGTTGTCACCAATTTGCAGCAACCCCACAGCTTCCCTGTGGAAAAGAAGCATTTTCAGAAAGTCCTTTTAGTGCAATTTCCCCCCTTAAATGTGGCTCCCATGCGGTTCTGCTGCAGTGTGCCCCATCCGCCCACATTAAATCCTGGGCATGCTTCTGTGACCTGGCTGTGACCTGGTAGTGATGTCGCCAAGGGGTGGGGCCACCCCTTCCCTCCCCCCATTCCCTCTTTTTCTCCATTCGCAATAGGGTGCTTTTGGACACAGGCTTTCTTTCCCACTTAGCACTGCTCTGTGTTGTTTCATCCTTTCACTATATCGAAGTAGTGCTGTTTTCCCATTCACAGAATGTAGCCTAGTGCAGTAGCCACTTTAGCCATTCACAGTATGCAGCCAGTTTTCCCCACTCATAATAGTACAGTAGCACATTTTTAAACATTCAGAATAGCGCAGTAGCACCTTCTAGGGATGTACGAAAGTCACTTACCTTTTACGAAATTTGATTCGCGGTGGGGGGGAGGCGCTCCGTCCCTCCCCCATAAATTCTGGCTGGGGGGGAGGCGTCCCGTCCCTCCCCCCCCCCAAATTCTGGCCAGGGGGGAGGCACCCCGTCCCTCTCACTGTGAATCCTGGCCGGCTGGGTCTGCAAATGGCAGCGGCCATAGCCGCCGCCGTTTGCGTCCTTGCAGTCAGCCATGATAGGCTACGTAAATGTTTGCGTAGCCTATCATGGCTGAGTTAAAAACAAAACAAAACACCGCGCGTACGCAAATGGCGGCGCCCATGGGCGCCGCCATTTATGTTCCTTATTTTGGCACGTCTAGTCTACGTAAACATTTACGTAGACTACAGCGAAAATAAGGGGAACGCAAATAGCATAGATGCTACGCTATTTGTGTTCCCCTTATTTTCGCCATAGCGTCTGTAAATGTTTACGTACACTAGACGTGCCAAAATAAGGAACGCAAATGGTGGCGCCAATGGGCGTCGCCATTTGCATACGCGCGGTTTGTTTGTTTTTTAACTCAGCCGTGATAAATGTTTTTTAACTCAGCCGTGATAAATGTTTACGTAGCCTATCACGGTATTTTTAAAAAAACTAGCCGTGATAGGCTACGTAAATCTTTACGTAGCCTATCACTTTTTCTTTTTCTTTTTTAACTTGGAAATGGCGGCGGCAATGTGATGTGGCTGCAAAAACGGCCAATGCTCTTTTGGGCTGCATTAATAGAAGCATAGCTTCCAAATCCCAGGAAGTACTACCTCCCCTCTACTCAGCACTGGTTAGGCCTCATTTGGAGTACTGTGTCCAGTTCTGGGCACCACACTTGAAGAAGGATGCAGACAAACTGGAGAGCATTCAGAGGAGGGCAATAAAGATGATTAGGGGACTGGAAACAAAGCCCTATGAAGAGAGACTGAAAGAACTGGGCATTTAGCCTTGAGAAGAGAAGACTGAGGGGAGATATGATAGCACTCTTCAAGTACTTGAAAGGTTGTCCCAGAGAGGAAGGCCAGCATCTCTTCTCGATCATCCCAGAGTGGAGGACACGGAATCATGGGCTCAAGTGACAGGAAGCCAGATTCCAGCTGAACATCAGGAAAAAACTTCCTGACTGTTAGAGCAATATGACAATGGAACCAATTACCTAGGGAGGTGGTGGGCTCTCCCACACTGGAGGCCTTCAAGACGAGGCTGGACAGCCATTTGTCAGGGATGCTCTGACTTGGATTCCTGCACTGAGCAGGGTGTTGGACTCGATGGCCTTGTAAGCCTCTTCCAACCCTACTATTCTATGATTCTATGAGTCCCACAGCCTCAGAACTGATTCTGCTATCAATGGAGGTTGGCATCTCTGATGTCAGAGGGGTGGTGAATCCCCCCTGGATTTCAGTCAGAACCAGTCAGAACTCTAAAGGAGCTACCCAAGGTGTGGAGCATCCAATCCAGCACAGAAGCCTGCATTTTAGCAAATTGGCACAAAGTTTCCCAGCAACTGAGAGAAGGCTGATGGGACGATAATCTGCAGGGTTTGTTTTATTACCTTTTCTGAAAACAGGAAATATAATTCATTTGCTCTAGATGGGGAATATTCCCAGTTCTATTAATGAGGGTGAAGAGAGTTGAGAGTAAGGGAGCCCACCATCCACAGTTAGAATGTTAACGTATCAGGAGATATGGGAACAGGGCCTCGTGCCTTGTAAGGTTTGAGCTGGGCAATTCAATTAAGAATTTCACCAAAGGTTACAGGTTGCCACTCTGGAGCGTTAGCAGGAGGCCGAATATTATGCCACGAGAAATAGTCAGGATCATGAAAATAAGACAGAAATGACTGTCCCAGACCTGAGAAAGAATACTACAGGCAGGGGGTTCCTGATAATCTATCAAGGCACCAGATGATTCAGAGTCCTTCTTTAAGATAGCTTAGACAAGCAAGTTCCATTTTTCTCTCTGAGCTACTCCTTTCTTTTGGCAAATAAATGCATTTCACTTCTGTTCCAGATCCTAACAAACCTGAGGTAAGGATGTGGCTCCCTCCTTTTGGTAGGTGAGCTATAACTGACTAATTCGGTTCTTAAGCAAAACACAGTCATGATCAAACCTGCTGTTGTTCCTAGAATGTTTACCAGCAAAAACTTTAAATGGGTAAGAAACCCAGCTTGCTGACGTGGAGCTGGGCATGGAATGCCACAATTTTATCTAGTAAAGTAAGAACATAAGAAGAGCCCTGCTGGATCAGACCAAGGGTCCATCTAGTCCAGCATTCTGTTCACACAGTGGCCAACCAGCTATCAACTGGGAACCCACAAGCAGGACACAAGTGCAACAGCACCCTCCCACCCATGTTCCCCAGCCACTGGTGGACTGGAGGAATACTGCCTCTGATGCTGGAGGTAGCAAGTAGCCATCAGGACTAGTAGCCTTTGATAGCCTTCTCCTCCAGGAATGGATCTAACCCCCTTTTAAAGCCATTCAAATTGGTGGCCAGTACTACATCTTGTGGTAGCAAATTCCGTAGCTTAACCATGTGCTGTGTGAAAAAGTCCTTCCTTTTATCTGTCCTGAATCTCCCACCAATCTGCTTCATAGGATGACCCCGGGTTCTAATATTTTGAGAGAGAAAAATGTCCCCCTACGCACATTCTCCACAGCATCCATAATTTTGTACACCCTTATCATGTCTCCCCTCACCTTCCTTTTTTCCAAGCTAAACAGTCCCAGCTGTTGTAACCTTCCTTCATAGGGGAGATGCTCTAGCTCGTTTAGTGGTGGTGCCACAGTTATAAAGGTGAAAGGCAGGTAAGCATCCAAGGTGAACACGAAAGGAGAGGATAGTCTCAGGATGCTATAATACATTCCTTCAGTCACCAGAACCCTGTACTCTTATCAGATCAGCAAATCAGATAAGAGCAGCGATGAACATCTCCAGTGGCCTGGCCTGTAGCACTTGTTGACTTGCCTATGGTGAGGTACCGCCTCTCAAACTTCCCTCAGAGATTTATATACCTGTTGTTGTTGTTCAGTCGTGTCTGACTCTTCGTGACGCCATGGACCAGAGCACGCCAGGCCTTCCTGTCCTGCGCTCTCTCCCGGAGCGTGCTCAAGTCCATATTCATTTATATACCTAGTGGACTCTTGTTCTCTCCCCCTTCCCCACACACACATCTCTTCCCACAAGCTGAGAGAAAATAATTTGCCTCCATCACTGACAGGCAGCCAACAGCAAGCTATCGCCGACCTTGGCCATCTGTTCCATGGTGAGGGGCTGTCCATGCCGAGGCTTCCCTGGGCAGCCACCAGAACTAGTTTGGGAAGGGTGGGATGACCCTTGAAGAGCACCAAGGACTGCAGGGCATGAATCTTTTTAAAGAAGCTGGGTGTAGACCGCAGAGAGGAGCGCCTGCTGTAATGTCCTGCCAGTGCTGACACTGGGGACTATGCTGTATTACCCGTCGCAAATTTTAGCCTCCCTTTTCAGTTCTGTTCCTTTATACGATTTCCTTTTGTATGAATGTAGAAAGCAGAATAAACATACTTTCAATAAAGAAATGAAAACCGGGCTGTTCTTTGTATCAGCCAGGCTGGAGATAGGTTTGGAAGGGCCCGCACTTGCTGTCCTATTCAGCGGCGTCACTGTGTGTGCGAGGGGCGTGTGTGACCCATTTCAGCATCAGTTGCTGCTGCTGTTTTTCCAAGAGCAGAACAAATCCCGGTCATTACCTCATGTGGTCACAAGGCGACAGTACTGTTCCTCGGAGAACTCATTTCGTGCAGAATTGCTTCGCTGGGAAGTTTTGTCCTATCAGGGCAGTTTCCTGAAATGGGATTGTATAGTGTGAACTTGGGTAAAAGATCAATTTAATGTTATTTTTATTTTCAACATTTTGAAGGTCTTCAAAAAACACACAATATCCTAAAATCGAAGTTCCTGTAGTTAATAATGTTAAGCATTGACTTCCACATCCAATAGCATTCATGACTGGGAATGTTTAACAATTTCTTAAAAGGAAAATATGGTTTCACATTTTTGGAAGCAATGGAAGTTGGAGCATTTACCTGGGGTTCTGGTTTTCTCACAAACACATTGCAATTGCCATCCTCTCTGAAGCCCCACGCACCAGCTTCCTGGTCTGTATCTCTGCGTTGGGAAAAAATACTCCCATTGCCATTCATGATACATTCATTTTTCCTGACGTGAAGCTAGGCAGTATTCATTCATGTATTTACTATATTAACATGCTGCCTTTTTGCCAAAGCACTCGAGGGCCTGGTTCCAGCTTAGCTGTTCTGCCAGCAGAATGGAAACCACTGGAGGAACGGGACTTCCCCATCCTCTTCTTTCCCCTTCATCCTCCACTGTATCAGACTGTATCAACGACGTACAGAAACTCTAAATATTAGGGTATACAGACTGAATGTAACTTGCAAACAATAATAAAACTTGTGGAAATGGTGTGCTGTGTAGAGATGTGCTGGCATTCCATGAAGGATTATGTACATGTGATGTTTGATGCCACTGTGGTGCCACAGCATCCAATTTGTAATTTTATTAATTTGTTTTATATTAATGTTTGCATTTGAAAAGATACCAAAATTAAGTTACTGCCAGAGCAAAAACAAAACTGAAATCCAAATTAGAAGTTAGAAAATGAACCTCACATTCCTCACATTCCAGCAGTCCGAAATCCAAAATACCTGGTCATTTGTAACTGTAATACTTCCGTCAGCAGTGCCAGAAGACAGAAGGTGGATGGTCCTGGTCAGAGCTGGACCTGCATGGCAGATGTCAATCAGAATCCACGGGAACTTGTGTAACTCCGTTTTTAAAAACCTCTTGCACATTCTGCTTTTCTTGACGAATGGGGTTTTATCACAATCAAACTAAGAGACACACGGAGGGGCCACAACGCTCACAAGATCCTGAAGAAAAATGCAGCCGTCTTTGCAAGTGGCTTTCTTTGCAGCATTCCGGTTTCTTAATATGTTTAACGTGTTCTGAGTGTGTAGTGGGACCAGGGCACGGATGCGGCACCGGCCCTTGTTTTTATTAGCAGGGATGCTGAGATCTCTGCTACACACACACACACACACACACACACCGAATTCCCTGGCCCTCCCTGAGCTTAGCCCTACAATCCTCACAGTAGCTGGGGGCAACTGCATATTGTTCCTTATTGTAACGGAAAGTATTGGGGGGTGGCTTTGTCTTGTATGGGCAATTCAGACCCGTGAGCTTTAGGAAAGACCTTCTCCTAGCTTACGAACACGCCCAGAACTGGTTGGTTGCTATGGTTCAACAGGGCTGCCTGCAATTTTGGACTCTCCTGGGGTGGGGGAGCTCGAGGCCCCGTTGCATTTACAGGAAGGGAAACACCCAGCGACTGAGAAGAAAGTGAAACTGGCTCCGGTGCTCTGCTCTTCTGTGTGGAGCAGCCATGGCTGCTGCTGGGAGTCCCATCCAGGATCTCTGCGAGGAAGCCACTTGCTCCATCTGCCTGGATTATTTCTGGGATCCCGTCACCGTTGCAGAGTGTGGGCACAATTTCTGCAGAGCCTGCCTGGCCCAGTGTGGGAGGAAATCAGACACAAAGGCCTCTTGCCCCCAGTGTAGAAGAAGCTTCCGGAAGAGGAACCTCCAACGAAATTGGCAGCTGGCTAACGTTGTTGAAATTGCCAAGAGATTTAAACATTGGGAGGCCAAAGGGCCAGGCGGGGAGGGGCGAGTCTGCGAGGAACACCAGGAGCCCCTGCAGCTCTTCTGCCAAGACCACGAATCCCTCATCTGCGTGGTGTGTGACAGAGCCAAGAGGCATGAAGGTCACAAGGTGGTTCCTCTGGAGGAGGCTTCCCGGGAGTACAAGGTAGGAAGACAATGCAGAACTTGAATTGGAGCGGGGATAGCTGTGGGCTCCCCTTGGGAAGTTCTCTGTAAATTCACTCCAATATGACGGTATCTGTATGAAACCTTTTATTATTTATTGCATGTTGAAGCGCTTTGGATGCTTGACATGAATGCAATTGACAGGCGTGTTTTTTGCTAAGTAAACAGCAGCCGGGGAAGCCTGAGAATACTCAGGACAGTGGAGGGTGTGGGGGTGTGAGGGGGGGTTTAGCTCTTCCTCTCCCTCCTGCACGCTACACCAAATATGGGTTTGGGACTCTTTTGATTAGAAAAAAGGCAAGGAAGGGGAGACATGGCAGAGGTGCATGAAATGAGGCATGGTGTGGAGAGGAAAGAACTGGCCTCCCACAGCAGCTTATCCCTCACATGCCCCACTCTCTCGATCTGCCACAACTTTTCAAGCCTCCAGCTGCAAGCTTTGTACAATGTGTACTGTAACGTTAATTCTATATAGCCAAAGTCCACTACAATGAGATAAGATTCTATAAAATTCAGTTGTATATGACCAGTATATAAAATTCTAAATTAAACAACAACAGATAATATTGTTAAATAGAGTACAGGATTGCCTTCAACCATTGGGCCATACTGCCATAGATGATAGGTGTGTGTTTGTGTGTGTACCTTCACTCTCTCCCTCTGTGCTCTGGATATTCCAGCTGCACCACCACCACCCCCATCTCATGTCAGTGCATGTTAAACTCGGGGGCTCACCACACGAGGCTCTTTATTCCGCAATATACCGGTGCTTCTGTTTCCTCGTTGTAAGCGAGATCAAGATCAGCTCTTTCCACAGCAAGTTCTCTGCAGCTACGGGGCAGAGAGCAAGCTGTGAATCAGTGGGGCTCCTGAGGGATTCAAGTATCGCTCACTTGCGTGCTCTCTCTCTCTGCAAAGCAGCATGGGGGGTGGGGTGGCTTCGTTGCTGTCAGCTGTTCGCATGGGGGTCGCCATCTTCTTCTTCCTCCCCTAGCCAGCTCCATGCTCACCTTGAGCCTCTCCTAGCCTGGCCAAGAAAACTCTCCTCCCAGCCCAGGTCAACAGGCAGATGCGCTGGAGGGCAGGGCGGGGGGGATTGTGAATGTCCTGCTCCGCCCAATGGCTTTTTTCTTCATCTTTTTTGGAGATAAAGATCAAAACATCTGGATATGCCCGGGAGCTTGACGGCCTCATGTAAATGACCCTCAAACCTCCACTAGTGACCAGTCCTGAGTGCACTATAAATTACTTGTGTAAAGACAGCCTCAGACTCCGAGTGGATATAGTAACTTATTTGCAGGCTACAACGGGATACAGGTGGATAGAGATTTGGCTATCGGGTGGTATAGAAATAAAAGAAAGAAAGAAAGAAAGAAAGAAAGAAAGAAAGAAAGAAAGAAAGAAAGAAAGAAAGCAAGCAAGCAAGAAAGAAAGAAAACAAACCTGAGAGCGCCCCCCCCCCAGTAAAAAAGAAAAAAATTGATTGCAGGGAGAAGCATATTATCCAGTTCCTCTTTCTCTCTCTCTGATCCAAATGTGAACGAAGCTAAGCATGGTCAGCCCGGGTTAGTCCTTGGATGGGAGACCGCCTGGGAATCAGGCTTCCTGCACTGAGCAGGGGGTTGGACTCGGTGGTCTTCTGGCCCCTTCCAACCCTATGATACTATGATTCATTCGGAGGGCCAGTCACACATCTCTTGTTTTCGCTTTAGGATCTGATTCACCATCGCCTGGAGATTCTGAAGAAAGAAAGAGAAAGAATTCTGGCATTTAAGGCAGACACAGAAAAGGAAAATGAAGGCCTGCTTGTAAGTATCTGTATTACTAGGAAGGGGACAAGTGCTTCACGGAAGATGTGTAAAACTGTGATGTGAAGTGCAGAGGAATCACGAGCCCCGAGGCAGCTTGGCTGTGCAGGACAGCGGCTATTTGGGATGGAAGGAACAACCATAACAACGGTTAACGAAAGGCCATTCCGAGAGTGGGGCCTCTTATACCTTTAGGAAGCTCTTTCACTATTGAATGTTGATTTAATATCTGGAAACGTACAAGCACCTTTCCTAAAAAATCCTATTAAGCCTCTTGATTAAGCTGTGAAGAGTGGCCCTGCTTCTGATCCTGGCTCCCGTTTCTCCCCCTTTCATCCACTTCTTGCAGAAGCAAACACAAGCTGGGAGGGAAGAGATGGTGGCTCAGTTCAAACGACTACGTCAGTTTCTGGAGGAACAAGAAACGCTCCTGCTGGCCCAGGTGGAAGAGGCAGAGAGGGAGGTTGCAAGGAAGAGGGAGGAGCACCAGGCCAGACTCTCGCAGGAGCTCTCCTCTCTTGAAGGTCTGATCCGGGAGATGGAGCAGAAGTGTCAGCAGCTGGCGTGTGAATTCCTGCAGGTGAGAGGGTGGCAGAAACAGCCCAGGATCCCCTCCAAGGGGAAAGCGGACTTCAAAGCCCTCATGCCTCCTTCGCCCACAGAAGGCAGGGGCCCAAGGCAGGCAGGCACTGCACGCCCCCTCGGCATCTGGCAACCGTGAGATGGTGTCTCTAAGAGAATTCTTGCCAAAGCAAGACAGTAAGGTGACCTTGCTTTATGGTGTTACAAGTCAGGAACGCAGCGGCAGATCTGGCATTCCTGAGCTAATCAAAATTGCAGATATGTAGCAGGTCCAGGACAGGGAAAGGTTACTCTAATATTTATTTGTCTGTTTGTTTGATTGATTTATTAGCCGCCCATGTGGCTGGCTACCCAGCCACTCTAGGCTGCGTGCCGTACAATACAAATAACAACACAAAATACAACACATTTACATAATCAACTAACAAAACAACATTGCTCTAAAAAACCCTAACCCACCCCAAATGCCCGCCTGAACAGCCAGGTTTTCAATGCCCAGTGGAAGCTCATCAAAGAGGGAGCATGGTGGAGGTCACTAGGGAGGAAATTCCACAGAGTGGGGGCCACCATAGAAAAGGCCCTCTCCCTTGTCCTCACCAGCCTAGCTGTCCTGGCTGATGGGACAGACAATATGCCTTCGCAGGCCGATCCCATTGTGCAGCGTCTCTGGTGTTGTTGAAGGCGCTCTTTAAGACAGACCTGGCCAGGACCGTATAGGATTTTATTTGCACCAGGCCAGCATCCCCCAGCCTCCCCTTGTCCCCCACCAAAAGTACTTCGGTTTTGTCGCCCCCAAAGAAGCCTCCCCACCTCTCTTGGAATATTGTGAGCCCCTCTTCTGCCTGCCCGTCTCTCCCTTTGTTGATGAGGAGGCACCCCACTGCCCCCAACTTCATTGCACCCAAAAACCTGTGCAGAAAAGGAGAGGTAACAAATTGAAATTTCCCTCTCAAACCACCACACCCCAAATCACCGCAGACGTCTCTCTCAATCAGCTCTCATTCCTAAAATCCAGCCGCTCACAAATCCTGGCTCTGATCTAACCCATCCCTCAGACCTGCCTCACCACCGTCTCTGATCTGATCCCTCACTGTCTCTATCTGGCTCTCCCAACACAGAGCCCAGTTTTGATAGCACACACACTTTACCCCCCCACACACTCTCTCAGCCAATCAGCTCACATATGCAAATCCAACATGTAACAGGAGTACGTAACTATAGACTTGTTAGAAAACAGATGTGTAACGTCGCAGCACCCCAAACGTCAGCTTCAGGAACGGGTCACAGAGACCCAGGGAGAGAGATCTTTGAAATTCTACCCTATTTTCAGGAGGTTCTTGTACAAAGAGCAGCTTCCTACCCTTCACCCTCTTTCTCTCTCTCTCTCTCTCTCTCTCTCTCTGTGTGTGTGTGTGTGTGGTATCCTGAGACATGGTATTGTGACCATGTCTCAGGATTAGCCTGACCACAGCACCCTGCACTAGGACAAGCCCCCTTGAAACCTTTCTTTCCTCCCAAATCTGGAAAGCTCTCCCCAGACCTTCCGTTTCCTCTCCCAGCAGCGTTAGGAATGCTTAACTGATGGTTTTGATTTTGCATGTTTAATTGTTTAAGTACAATACTCAATGATCTAATTTCCCCAATTGATGAGATTCCATCTGAAATTCTTGTGACTTGAGAAATCCCCCATTATTTGAACAGGCCAGTGTCTGGGAGAGTCATTGGCTCCCCTTTTGCTAGACACCCTATTGCCAACATTAAAAGGTGCTTTAAAAATGAATGCACGTTCAGAGCACATGCCCAAGTTTGTACACGTGTCTAGAGGAGCAAATTCAGTAACAGAGCTGACAACCAGCTCTGTAACATCCAGGAACATCCAAGATGAACAGGACTGTGCACTCATGCTTGGACAGTATTGGAGGTTTCGATCTAATTAGGGATGTCAGTGAATTCTGCCACGTATCTCGGTGAGGCCGAATGCCAGTGCATTCAGCCCCCTGAAATCCATGGTGGAACGAAGCCCCCACCCCCCCACCCCACGAAAGGCGCATGAAACGGAGCACTTACCTGCTGCCGTCCGCACTGACTTGCGAATGGCGGCCGCATCTGCGGCCGCCATTCGCTTCCTCATCATAGCCGTGATAGGCTACATAAATAATTACATAACCTATCACGGCTAATGCAGGGATGCCATTTGCGTCCCTGCAGAGTCCGTGATAGGCTACGTAAGTATTTACATAGCCTATCACGGCAGGCAAAAACAACAACAACAGCATACGCAAATGGCGGCGGCTACGGCAGCCGCCATTTGCGTTCCCTTTTTTTCGTCGTTTTAGCCTACATAAATATTTACGTAGGCTAAAACGGCGGGAAAAAAAGGGAACACAAATGGCGGCCGCCATAGCCGCCGCCATTTGCGTACGCTGTTGTTTGTTTTTTTTGCCTGCAGGCTGCCCAGCAACTGGATGTCCAGCTGCAGGCGGCCCCGGCTGGCGGCTCCGTGGAATGTCTGCGGAGCGGAGCCGGCCATGTTAGGATTTCGGGGGGAGGTGCGGAGCGCCTCCCCCCCACCGCGAATCACCCTGTCGAAAAGGTAAGTGACTTTCATACATTCCTAGATCTAATATGGATGGAATCTCTTGCTGGTTTCACCTCCCTGCTAATGCATTTTGTGCTAATGTCTCCCAGTGAGGAACTGTTCAGGCCCTGCTTCTGGGCTTTCCAGAGACATCTGATTAGCCATTGTTGGGGACAGGATGGTGGTCTAAATGGACCCTTGCAGTGACCCAGGAGGGCTGCTCATATGTACTGGGCCAAGACTGGAAGCATTGTCACTTTTGGCATTCCTCTGTTGGCATTCCACTCTTGGCATTCATACAAAGAAAGGATCACGTAGCCCTCTTTTGCTCCCAGTCCCCCAAATACATGTCCCTGAACATACCCATCAGCTCCTCTGCCTTGCGAAAATGTTAGACTTTGGCCTGAACCTCTTTAATCCCCACTGTGGGAAGTGACATCCATTTTCTTTAGCCCTAGATTGGAGGGTACTATGTGGAAGATCACCAGGTGAGCATGAGAGGGCCAGGGGGCATCTTCATAGAGTGGGCTCTTGCAGGCACTGAGCTCCCTCTTCTCTCTCTCTGTTCCCCTCCAGGACGTGAGAAGCACCTTGCAGAAGTAAGTGGATCCCACTCCTTTCTATGATGCTGGGAAGGGTCTGGATGGCATGGGAACGACAGGACCCTCCAGGCTCCTGGGCAGAGAAGGAAGGTCTCCAGTGCCTCACAGATTAAAGCAGGGACCTGCTTTTGAACTTGTATCTCTTCTATTTCCCCATCCCCCACCTCCATCACACATGTCTGAAGACTCTTCCTGGCCTGCACAACATGAATCGCAACCCAAATGCACCCATACAAAACCCCCACAGGCCAACGTCCCACAAAAACACCGATTCAGGGAAAACTCACATGCCTCCCACACCCCAAAACACAGGCAAAACCCATACCATTCACCCTATCCCTCACTAAACACAGAAAACACCCCATCTGCCCCTTTCACCCCCAGCCACACCCACTTCTGTAGCTGCTGGACAGTTCTGTGGGGGCCAATGTGGCCTCACCCCTCCACACACAGAGAAAGGTTTCTTACCACTGCTGTAAGCTTTCTGCAGTTTTCATTTTATTCATTCATTCATTCATTTTCATCTACAATATTTATATACCATTCCATATCAAAAGATTTCAGAGTGGTGAGCAGCAAAGATAAAAGAATAAAACACCATGTTTAAACAATTAAAACATTTTGAAAGAAACAAGTTCTGATAAGACTGAATTTAATAAACCACAGCAGTTCACTCAAGGAAGTGGCTGGTCACCCAATTTGCTCCCTTCGGGAATATTAGATTGGTTACCCTTGCTTTTGAGAACGCAAGAGCCCTGCTGGGTCAGAGCCAGGGTCCATAGCCCAGCATTCTGTTCGCACAGTGGCCGACCAGCTGCTGACAGGAAACCCACAAGCAGCACATGAGTGCAATAGCACCCTCCCACCCATGTTCCCCAGCAACTGGTGTACATAGGCTCACTGCCTCTGGTACTGGAGGTAGCACACAGCCATCAAGACTAGTAGCCATTGATAGCCTCCCCGCCCCCCGGAATTTGTCTAGCCCCCTTTGAAGCCATCCAAACTGGAGGCTGTGACGCTCCTTCTCCAGCCTCCACCTGATGAAACTGGGAAGAAAGCCCCCTCAGGACGCCTGCCTCCGCTGGGTCAGTTGTCCTCAGTGACACACACAGCTTCAGCCCCTGTTATTCTTGGGGTAAAGAGACACTCAATATGCTGAATTGGTTCCCTCTACCCAATACAGGAGCAGTAACAAGGAAATACGTTTTTCTAATAGTAGCGCAAAAAGACAGACCAACACATGGGATTTTGTAGTTAAAAACAAACAAATAAAACTATATTTAACACAGGAAGAGTTTTAAATCATTATTAATCAATCTGTGCTTGGTCCCAACCTCCCTCCCTCCTCTACCCCTTCTAAAGCCTATTCCCCAAACCCCACTCACTCCGTGTAGCTTCCTCAATCCCAAAGGCCCTATCCGAATTCCGGCGGTCAGCTCCTTTCTTTCATAAGCTCGGGATCCCCACACAACCTGCACAACCTCGGAAGCCCCGCCCGCCTTCCCCTCCCTCCCGAACACTAGCCCCACCTGGGGCACATCTAACAATGCAGATGCAGACATAAGTACAGCAGGCATATGGTATAGTGGCCATCACTGCGTCTTGTGGTAGCAAATCCCAAAGTTTGACAATACGCTGTGTGAAGAAGCTCTTCCTTTTCTTGGTCCTGACCCCCCACCAATCAGCGACATCGCATGACCCCAATGGGTTCTAGTATTGTGAAAGAAAGAGAAAATCGCCTTCCCCTCCACATTCTCCATACCATGCATAATTCTGTACACCTCTGTCATGCCTCCCCTTCCTCCCCTTTTTTCTCCTCCAGGAGTGAGAAGGAGACATTTGAGAATCCAGTGGCTTTCCCTGCAGAGCTGAAGTGGAGGATCTGGGACTGCTGTGACATAAATCCTTTTCTGGAGGGAGCCATGAAGCAATTCAAAGGTAATCAAGCACGGCTGCAAGGATGATATGCTGGGCATTTTGTTGTTGTTGTTGTTGCTACAAATGGTGGTAGCAGCAGCAAAGCTTCCGTTTTGGCAGCCTGACCACCATTTCCTTTCCTCCAGGAAAACCTCTTCTGCATTTTGTTGCCCATCCACCCAGTCTGGAGAGGTTGTGTTTTCACCCCCCAGAATCATTTGGTATCAGCCACAAACCTAGCTGCTCATTCTTGACTCCATATCACTCATGCGTGAATCTAAACCACAGGAAAGAGATAAGTAATGAGTTCCCTTTGGGGCCCCCACTGCTCATCTCCACTGTGAGAACTGTCCATTTATTCCTCTCCTCCCTTGCTGCTCACTCCAACACCATCTCACGAATTCATGGGATAAAGAGCAGTGGTCCTCATACATCCTCTGGGGACCCCACTGCTTATGTCCATTGTGAGAGCCGACCACTTATTCCTTTCCCTTTCTTTAAATCGGGGTTGCAGCAATATTTTGGGGTGGGGGCCAGTGTGCCCCCCCCAGGGGCCAGATGATGTCACATCCTTTCTTTTTCCCCTTCTGCTGGAAGAAGGCCTGCAATGGTGCCCCCTCCCATCACAGAGAAAGAGGCCCAGGCCGGCCCGCATCCACAGTGCTCTCTCTGATCTGGTGCGGGGGGCCTGGGCATTGGGACTGACTCACCTGCACAGGAAGAGCGCTGGGCATTGGGACTAGTCGATGTGTGTGGACCAGTGTTTGCTCTCTCCCCAGCCCGGAGTAGTCTGAACACCCAGGCCGCTGTGCATCCCCACTGCTCTCTCTGTTATCTTGTGTCCCCCCCGCCCCCGCTGCTCTTTCCTATCTCAGACCAGAGACAGCAGTGGGGAGGAGAAGCGGCAGGGATTGGGACTCGCCCCCAACAGGGAACGCAGCCACACTTCCCCATCTGGGCGAGTCCTGCTGCCTCTCATCCCGCTGCTATCTCCAATCTGAGACATCCTTCGCAGGTGGGGAAGAGCGCTCACTCTCTATCCAGCATGGGTGAGTCGGAGACAGCAGTAGGGATGCCCTCCGAGGGGATTCCCCCAGGGGGAGGGGCCTGGAGACTAAGCCCCACCCCTTGGAGGAACCCAAAGAGGCTGCCTGGGCCAAACTGGGGTGCCCCATGGGTCAGATTGCGCCCACAGGTGGGAGGTTCTGCACCCCTGCTTTAAATAGCTATGACTATATGAGGCCCTGTCCTCATATCGGATGACAACTATACATACTCCGTGGTGCCCAAAGGCTGTTTCAGCAATAGCAAGGAGAATTAAAAACATCCGCTGTCCTGGTTCTGCCTTTGGCTCCTCCTTTGGCCCTCCTGCTTTGTTCTTCCTTTGCCCTCAGAAACGGAGGCGGGGGTCCACAAGCAGCCGGTTCCTCCTCCCTCTCCTCTCTCAACAGTCCAGCAAGGCCTGGCCCATCTCCTCTTCCGCCTCCTGGCCCATCTCCTCTTCCGCCTCCCATGTCCCACCCGCGTCTCCCAGCTAGAGTGCTGCAACCACCACAGTCACCCAAGTGCTCTCTGACTTCCTGCAGATGGAAGGGCGGCCTGTCACCCTCTCCCAGCTCCTGAACGGGGCCCTGCAGGCATTCCTTCCCTGCTGGCGGTGTTTTGTTTCTCTCGCAGCCCAAGGTGGCAGGCAGATGGGACAGGGCACCAATGTCTGGATCAGGCCCACATGAGAGATAAGGACGTGATCCTGGACATGCTTCTTAATTTCCAAAGGGCGCAATCCTAAAAATATCATAAATAAATGCCTTTAAAAAAGAAGATGAATATTTTCATGACTGAGAGAAAACTCTGTATTATATAGTATACATTCTTGACCCAGTGACTTGCTCATTTTAAATTGTCAGTGTGCCCTAAAATTTCAATTCCCAGAACTTCTGTTTCAGCTAATTCTTTGGATTGACTTCCTTGACTCTCCATTTGACCTCCTTTTGGCTGCTCACCTCATCTTCAAAAGTTTTCCTCTTTTGCAGTTAACTGTGACGTGCGATTGACTGGGCCTGGGGTGGGGAGCACATCTATGGGAGGCTACCCAGGACCACATGCTTGCTGCCCTGGCTTCATGGAGGGGCCTGCAAAGGTCTTAGCATAAGCTCTCTGCTTTGGGTTCCTACGAGTGTATGATTCCTGAGTCCCAACCTAGTCCCTGGAAACCTCCAAGAAACTAACCACGGAACTTGGGCAGTATAGAAATGTAATCAATCAATGTTGCTTGATTTTGGCTCCAATCCTATGTAAGCTTAGCTGGGAAGAAGCTCCACTGAATGCGCTGGGACTAACTGGGCCAGCTCACATGACACAGGGGTGGTTAATAAGCCATGATGGCTTGTTAACCAACTCGGCTTGCCAGTTGTGTGCCAGCACGATTTGCACGATTACCTTTGCCGAGCTTCTCATGTCGTCTGATCTTGGTGAGGGTGGCTTGTTGGGGTAGTTAAGAAGCCACCCCAAACCCTTGGCCTGTTCCAGAGTTGTGGGCTGGTTTGCTAACCTCCCCAACAAGACACCCCCATCGGGTTTGGACAACACGAGTAGGTGTGACCGAGGGCTTGAATGGGCAACCTGGCACCCATGGGTGCTGCCTGGGATTGTGCGAACACGGTCACTGAGTAAACATGCATAGGACTGTGCTGTAATTTGCAAGCAATTTAAAGTTATAATTCCCCATCTGCCAGATGTGTTTGTTTCTCCTTGATCCATAGATAGCATGCTTCTTAATGTTTATATGATTTCTCTTCCCCAGATGCCCTGCCACCTGGGCTACACCTGAAGAAAGGTAAATTTCCAGTGGGGACCAAGTTCACAGGAGGGATGTGGACTGGCCAGACATTACGCTCGCTTGCATTTCACTGGGGTAAACGGCTCTGTCCTTTACACTTTGCAACCTCAAGGGAGCAATCCCATGGCCCCTAGGCAGTGGTTGAGGGGTCATCAGATATGGTGCTCTGACCTTGGAGGGGGAATCAGAGATCCCTCCCCCTTCCAGCTGGCATGGAAAGAGCCATGCCGCCCTTGGAGAGGGGGAAAGGGGGCATTTTTTGGCAGGGAGAAGACTGGAGAGTCTTCTGCGTATGATTTATCCTGAGCCTCCTCCAGCCTCTTTCCCTCTCCCTCTGAAGCGCCCCCCTGAAAAGCCCTGCTGGTGAAAAAATCATAGATCAGAGGACGGGAAGGCAAAGATCACCTGTGCTGCTCCTGCCACACTGCATTGGATGATGCCCTAAGACACTGTAGACCCCCCTGAGGCCTGCTGTAATGCATTTACTAGGCATTTCCAGGATAAGATCTCTTGCATCCGCCAGGACTTATATTCCAGTGTTCTGGCTGGTGAATCTGCTGAGGTATCCATAGCATAGCTTTGTCCTGTTCTCCTGGATGAGTTTCAGTTGGTACAGCTTGAGGACATAGATAAGGT
Organism: Heloderma suspectum; assembly: GCF_057233095.1. Taxonomy (NCBI): domain Eukaryota; kingdom Metazoa; phylum Chordata; class Lepidosauria; order Squamata; family Helodermatidae; genus Heloderma; species Heloderma suspectum. Next base: position 361,355,617 of record NC_139459.1, on the reverse strand, counting down.
GCTTGGACAGGTTCATGCAGCCACTTCCGTACTGGATCCTTGTCCCTCTTGGTGGATAAAAACTGGCAGGGAAGGAACAGCTGGCTGGGCCAGGGAGGTGATTAATGCCTCCTTGCGAGAAGGAGTGGTCCCGGGCCGCCTCAAAGAGGTGGTAGTGAGACCATTCCTGAAGAAACCCTCCCTGGCCCCAGAAAATCTGAGTAATTTTAGGCCAGTGGCAAATGTTCCTTTCCTGGGCAAGATTCTTGAGCAGGTGGTTGCCAACCAGCTCCAGACACTCTTGGATGAGACCAATTATCTAGATCCATTTCAGTCGGGGTTCAGGCCAGGTTTTGGCACAAAAACAGCCTTGGTCGCCCTATATGATGACCTAATGTCGGGAGAGTGACAGGAGGAGTGTGTTGTGACCTTGCTGATTCTCCTAGATCTCTCGGCGGCTTTCGATAGCATCGACCATGTTAAGACCTTTCTCTTCTGTCAGGCATTTGGCAGCATATGTTCAGTTTCATCAGTCCTGGAATGTCTTATGGTTGTGGCTGTTTGCTTTGCGGTTGCATGTGTGAAGTTGTTTTAGATATATGTTCTTTTGTGTATATTGTCTGTTCCTGCGTTTTTTATGTAAATGTCTTTTAATCTCTGCATACTGTATTTTTAATGTTTTTAATCTGTGTAAACAGCCCAGAGAGCTTTCGCTGTTGGGCAGTATAGAAATGTAAACAAGAAAAGCAATAATAGTAACAACAACAACACGTGTCCATGCATGTAAGTGACTGTGCATAGGCAGGGCTCAGTACAGTCACGAACCCTGAAAAAGCAGAGTTCCCCATCGTGTGGCGCACCGGCCACCCATGCGCTCTTGCACAGGCAGAGGTACGTGTCACAGAGGAGCATTTCAAGACACGGAAGAGCCTGACCAACCCAGAAATTTGTTTTTGGTGCAAAGAGGCCGAATGTGGTGATGAGGCTATTGAGGGAGGAGATCAGTTCCTATCTACAGATATGATTCTATTTGTTTTCCACATGATTCTTCTGCAGAAACACTTCTGGATCAGACCAGGGGTCCATCTAGTCCACCATTTTGTTAACCACAGAAGCCAAACAGAGGCCTCTGGGGGACCCACAAGCAGGGCCTGAAGGCCCTCTCCATAGCCACTTCTCCCCAGCATCTGGCATTCCAAGGAGAGCCAATTCTGTCTGACCCCCCATCCAGTTCCTTCTCATTCCCCACCCCCCTCAATGAACACTCTCAAAAATCTGTAGGTCCTCAAAGCCACGGAATACAAGTCCTTGTCAGCCTGGTTTTTAAAAATCCTTTTAATTTGTTTTACAAGCTAATATGCTTCTGCCTAAGTGGGCGACCCTGCATGAATGAAGGAAGCTCCTGGCTGATGTGTGGCTGGCCCGTTTCAGAGGAAGCGGCCTCATAACTAACCAGGCCAGGGGCCCACCCAGCTTGGTCCTGTCTCATGGAATGTATGCAGTCAGGAAAAGACAGAGAAGCAGTTGGAAAACTCAGGAGGTTCACAAGTGGAAGACAATGTAATCGAGACCCCCTGTAATATTCCTGGAATGAGGCGATGGTGCCGTACAAGTCTCATCTGGAGCCATGGAAGAGCACAGTGTGTGGGGGTTCTTGTTTTTACGTCTCCTGAAATGGGTTGAGTGACAGGAGGGGCAGGAGACGGAAGGTCTGAATGAGTGAATACCATGCCGTGAACCTTATGTGGGAGGGGCCAGTTGGGAGGGGCGGAGTGGGAGGGGTGTGGCTGGTTACCAAGGAGACAGGGTGGAGGGGAGGGGGAGTTGGGTCAGTGAGGGTGGGCAGTAAGGAAAGAGGGAGGGAAAGTGAGGAGAGAAATTGGTTGGGGGACATTCTTTCTGCTTGAGCATGTCAGTTCTTTAACTGAGTTATTTCCATATTTCTAGGGATGTCAGAGAGTTCCGCCACAGATCTCTATGAGGCTGAATACCAGTGCATTCGCCCCCCCAAATCTGTGGCAAATGGCCTGCCCCCCCGCCCCCCCCCCCCGCAGATCCCGCCCAGGATGAGACTTACCTGGGGCGGATGTTCCGGGCGGCGGCGGCTCCAGCGGTGGCTTTGGCGGTGGCGGCGGCTGGTCTTCTGACCGGCTGCCGCCACCGCCATTTGCAGTCTTGTCGTTTTTCTCCCCCCCCCCCAGATGTGATAGGCTACATAAAGACTTACGTAGCCTATCACGGCTGGGTTTAAAAAAAAAAACCCGCGTATGCAAATGGGAGCAGCTACGGCCGCCACCATTTGCATTCCTTATTTTTGGCCATCTTAGTCTACGTAAATATTTACGTAGACTATTACGGTGAAAATAAAGGGGAACGCAAATAGCGTAGTGGGCACTATTTGCGTCCCTTTTTGATTCGCCGTTTTAGCCTACGTAAATATTTACGTAGACTAAGATGGCCAAAAATAAGGAACACAAATGGCGGCGGCTGTAGCTGCCGCCATTTGTGTACGTGTTTTTGGTTTTTTTACCCAGAGCCCTCCGCGGCTGAAAATCCAGCTGCGGACAGCTCTGGCCTGGGCCTGGCTGCTCTGCGGAGCTGCCGCGGAGCACAGCCGGCCGTGGAGAATTCCGGGGGGGGGGGACGGAACGCCTCCCCCCCCATGAACATAATCCGTGGAAAGATAAGTGACTTTCGTACATCCTTACATATTTCCTGATTTTAGCGGGAACCTGGGATTCCTGTGGGGTGCGAACACTTGAGACCTCCGTCATTGTCCCAGAGGACTCTGCTCATCTTTTCTCCCCTCTCTCCGTCCCCAACAGCAAAGGTGACTCTGGATCCAGACACAGTGAATCCCTGGCTGATCCTGTCGGAGGATCATACAAGCGTGAGAGGGGGAGACGAATGGCAAGATCTGCCTGAGAATCCTGAGAGATTCAACCTACGGGCTTGTGTGCTGGGACGTGAGGGATTCACAGCAGGGAGACATTTCTGGGAAGTCCTGGTGGGAAGTGGTGAAGACTGGTCTGTGGGGGTCGCCAGAAAGTCTGTGAGGAGAAAGGATGCGGTTGCCTTACAGCCTGCGGAAGGGATCTGGGCTGTGGGGCATTGTGGAGGTCAATACCAGGCTTCCCATTCCCCTTTCCTCCCTCGTCTGCCCCTGACCGGGGAGCTCAAGAGGATCCGGGTGTCTGTGAACTGTGAGGGGGGGCGGGTGGCCTTTCACGATGCTGACAGGGGGACCCTCCTCCATGCCTTCTCTGGGGCCTCATTCACTGGAGAGGCCCTCCTGCCCATATTCTGTGTAGCTGGAAAAAGCCCCCTCAGGATTTCCCCTTAAGGCGGCTCAGAGCCTCCCTCACTTTCCCCCCTCCAGAGACCAGGAAGATTCACCTGAACATCCCCCTCCCTTTTCCAGAATTCCCTTTCCTTCAGACGCAGAGAGCTTCGGCTATTGGGCAGTATAGAAATGAAATGAATGAATGAATGAATGAATGAATGAATGAATGCATTCCTTCTTGAAGACACAGCAGCACATTGATATCACAACTCAGATCTGTTCTCAGAAACGGCCCAGCTTCCATGTCCCTCAGTTCTAGTTACAGTTTTCCGTTTCCTTTCTCTCCCTCCCCACAAAACCTCCGCTAGCTGTTCACATGCAAAAAACCAAAAAACCACAACTGTCTGTCTCACACTTGTGTCTTCACACACACGCTCCATCCCTGGTTGCTCCTGAGGGAGGCTGATGTGACATTTTAGCCAAAGTAGGAGAATTAAAAATGCCCCCCGTTTCAAGGCCTCCCCAGTTCGAAGTGATGTCCTGTCCTGTCTGGTTTAGACACATCTCTGGTTTAAAGGGGAGGCAACCCAGGGGGAGAGAGCAGGGGCCTGGAGTCCCCACCTGATCAGCAAACCAAGCAGGCCCACAGTTCACCCAGTCACAGCTTTATTTCTTTTAAATTTTACTCATTCTTTTAAAACTTGCATCTATTCCTATACATTTCCATAGACACGTTATACAAATGAGTGCCTTCTTTTGTCCTCCATTTTGGTGATGCATTTCCTCTCTTTGTCTGCCACAACACCCCCCGCCCCAGCCCTTAACTGTCCCAGGGCTGAATGTTGGTTCCAGACTAGTTGTTGAAATGTGTCCTTGCATCAGAGGTTTAGCCTCCTTTTGCTTGTGTCTCTCTCTTCTGGTTCAAAATATACAAGGCCTGCATATCCCTCTCTTCTTGACTTCTGTATTTATCTCCGTGTCTAAAGGAAAAACAGAGAGCTGGAGTTGGGGGAATGAATCGCTCTGCCTGGCTGGCTGGCTGAAACCGGAAGAGCAGCACTGGAGGGGGGGCGGGGGAACTTGCGCCGCAACATTTGGCTGCAGCTGCCCCGTGTTTCTTGCTGACATTCTGTCCTTTCTCCAAGGAGATCCAAGGAACCGGGGGGGGGGGCATCCATGGGCAAAGGGAATCCCTGTCCAGCACTGCACCTAGGGGTGGACGAAAGTCACTTACCTGTCGTCGAAGGCCGTTCGCGGTGGGGGGGAGCGCTTCGCTGCTCCCCCCGCGAAGTTCAGGCCGGGGTGGCGAGGCTTCCCGCCTCGCCCGGCCGAAATTCAGGCCGGGGGGGAGGCTTCCCGCCTCACCCGGCCGAAATTCAGGCCGGGGGGGAGGCTTCTCGCCCGGCCGAAATTCAGGCCGGGGGGGAGGCTTCCCGCCTCGCCCGGCCGAAATTCAGGCCGGGGGGAGGCTTCCCGCCTCGCCCGGCCGAAATTCAGGCCGGGGAGGAGGCGCCTCGCCTCGCCCGGCCGCGAACGCGAAAGTAAAAAAAAAACAAAAAAAACTTCCCCTGATAGGCTACGTGACGATTCACGTAGCCTATCACGGCTAGATCTGCAAAGTCAGCCGTGATAGGCTACGTCAATCGTCACGTAGCCTATCACGGGTGACTTAAAAAAAAAAAAAAAAAGTGTGTACGGATAATGGCGGCCCCCATAGGGAGCCGCCATTCCCATTCCTTATTTGGTGGCTGTAGTCTACGTAAATGTTTACGTAGACTACGGCGAAAATAAGGGCAACGCTATTTGGGGTTTTGTTTGTGTGATTTGCTGTTAGGGCTATACATTTGAAAATGGGGAAAATATACATTTTTAAACATTCAGATGTTCAGATTTCAGTTTTTAAATCACATCACCCTCAAACTGAAATCCTGTTGACAGTGTTAGGCAATAACCGCTATATCCCATAGGAGTCATGATCCGCTTGACCTGGGAAGCTCTGCAGCCCCCCCGGTGGCCACATGCAGAAGGCAGCCTGGTCCACACTGCTGTCCTTGCAGGATTAAGCCCTGGGCCTGCAGGTGTTCTCAGAGCCTCTAGCGCAGACCAGCGGGGAGCTTCAGGAGTCCCTTCAAAGGGCTCCCGCCTCCCTCCAGGCTTTGCCACAGCAACGCGAGTCTTCGTGGTGGCAGCACTGTGCTTTTGCCTCTTATTTATGTAAAACAGTTCTTGGCTGCCTTTCAGGGCAGAAGCCCTCCCAAGGCGGCTTACAGCAATAAAGTACATCGTAACATTTAAAATATGAAAAGCAATAAAAACATAAAAGCAATAAAAGCGAACAATAAAACCAGCAACAGCAGTCACATCAAGAGAAGGCCAAGGTAAAAACAATACGTTTTTAAAGTCTTCTTAAAAGCCTGCAATGATGGAGCATGGTGTACCTCCGATGTGGGGCCACTGCAGAGAAGGCCCTCTCACCTGTGATCACCTACCTGACAGCTCTCACTGGTGGGCAACTGAGAAGGGCCTCTGTTCCTGATCTTAATGTGCCGGCAGGCTGATATAGGTGAAGGCTGTCCTTCAAATAACTTGGTCCCCCAAACCGTTTAAGGCTTTAAAGGTCAAAACCAGCACTTTGAATTGGGCACAGAAACACACCGGTAATAAGTGCAGCTGGAGCAGTATAGGAATTCTGTGATAGAATTACCTCACCCCATCAATACTTGGGTGGCTGCATTCTGTACAAGCTGGAGTTTCTGAACCATCTTTAAAGGCAGCCCCAGTAGTCCAGCCTGGATGTCACTAGTGCATGGATAACTGAGGCAAGGTCCATCCTCTCCAGATAGGGCTGCAGCTGGCGTAAAAAGTACTCCTGGACATCACAGCCACCAGGGCTTCCCCCGTTAGCCCAGAATTAGCTCTTGCCTCCAGTCTTGCTACTGAACATCTACTGAACCTACTGAACATCTTCACGTCGCCTTTGTTGACTTAGCCGCGGCCTTCGACTCAATGGAGAGAGAGCAGTCGTGGCATAAATTGGCCAGCACGAACGTCGATCCCGTCCCTTGTTTTTGGTTAAGGGACTCTGTTCCAACGCCACTGCCAGGGCAAGAGTGGGGATCCCTGGTTCGTTGACTGAACCACCCCACCAGCAGAGGGGGTGAACAAGGGTGTCCTTTGCTCCACTGCTTTGCAATTCATATCTGAATGATATAGTTTTAGAATTATCTGGGCCAGAATTATTTTCCTCCTGCAACGGGGTCAAAAAAAGTTTCTATTCTTCTCTATGCTGACAACATGGGTTTATTATCACTCACTCGTATAGGTTTAGTAGGCTACTGTCTAAGCTCAGTGCATATTGTAATAAGGAAAAGTTAAATATTAATTATGCTAAAAAAAAAGGTGATGGTGTTCGGAAAGAGACGTTCCCACTTCCGATGGCCCATTGATGGCCATCAGATTGATCAGTGCCGGCAATTTAAATATCTTGGCATTCATTTTAACAGAAACTCTTTCCTAGAAAGCTCAGGTAGAAGCAACTAAAGCAACGGCCTGAAGAACTATTGGAACCATTCTTAAATTTTATCGTAATGTGGGAGGTGGTTTAGTTGATCCAGCTCTGAAAATGTTTCAGAGTAAGGAGTTGCCCAAATTGTATACAGGGTTTGGGGTTGGGATGATTCTCTAATGGTCAAACTGGAGGTCCGTCAAAATAGGTTTCTTGGGACTTTTCATTCTGCCTCCTGGCCTCCCGCTGCCTTGGTTGGGGCTGCGGTTGGTCTTCCCTCCACTGGAGCTCGTATCCACGGTGCCTTGCTTATTACTGGAGAATTTTAAAAGAACCCTCTGTCCGGGTTTTGCCTAAATTATGTTATGGACAGCTGTGACATTGTAAATTCTGGAGCTCAAGGTATTATACTTTACTACAATCCTATTTCGCCTCAGTTGATGTATTTTCTTCCCTGGACAGACAGGCTATGAATAACTTGAAATTCTCAAAATGGTGCAGGCTCTACAAATATAACCCCCAAAGATCCGCCTCCTTTCCCCACACTTAGGCACGCTTTTACAGCTCTTCGTTTTCAAACTATGCCAACAGCTGTGATTGACGGCAGATATTCGCACATTCCTCAGCCTCAACATTTATGTATTTGTGATGCCCCAGAGACTGAAGATGTGCCACGCTATTTACTCTTCTGCCCTTTATATTCTGAATCAAGGCCTAAATTTCTGGGTTCTGTTTTGTCTCATCTGTACTGTAACACTGTTCCAGTTTCTATCTTCTGTCTGATATAGATCCCACCGTAACTCACAAGGCCTCTCTCTTTGCTTTGGCAGCATTGAGAACGCGTGCCAACTTTATCTCTGATAATGCAGTTGACTGTTTGGGGGATGCCTTGTTTTAATAGTTTTTAGCAGCCTTTATTTTCAGATCCTAATTATCCATTTAAATGTGGAAAAAGGTGTATTTTATGTCCTGCCTTTTCCCCAATACTGGGACTCAAGGTGGCTTTACAACATTAAAACGTATACAATTAAAACCTATCAATAGAAATACGAGTGTACAAAAGTTAAAAATATAATTAAATCCTCAGTATTAAAATTGTAAAAATATTAAAACATTAAAAGACAACAAGAAAAGTAGTATATACCCATCATAGTTTCACAGGTACAGTTTAGTTATCCCCAAAGGCCTGCTGGAACAAAAAAGTTTTTGCCTGCCTGCGGAAGCATACCAAGGAGGGTTCCACTCTCGCCTCCCTGGGAAGGGAGTTCCAGAGCCTTGGGGCAGCCACCGAAAAGGCCCTCTCCTGTGTTCCCACCAGGCGTGCCTGCGATGGTGGTGGGACAGTGAGAAGGGCTTCCCATGAAAATCTCAGGGCACAAGTAGGCTCATAGGGGAGAATACAGTCTTTCAGATAACCTGGACCTGAGCCTTATAGGTAGGCTGACCATACGTACCATTTTTAAATGGGACAGTACCATTTTTTTCATATTTCCCGACCGTCCCGTCGTTTTAATATAAATGTCAATTTTGTCCCGTTTTTAATTTTTTGTAAAAAACTGAACGCGTTTATCATAAGGCTCTATGCTAACCAATGCGTGCAGTAAACTACTAGTGGGATGAAAGAGGGAGCTCCGTTTCCTTTATCCAGCCAGGGCCAGGCTTCTTGAGCTAGCGATGATCAGACGCCGCCCCTTGGCTTGTCTGCAGTCGTGGGGAATTCAAGAGGTGGCCGCTAAGCCCCATTCAGCGTGTGGGAGTCCGGAGGGTGAGTCTTACTGTTATTTCTACCATCATAGAGATTCTTTCTTTCTGCCCTACATTCAGTTTGATTCGGGCTTTTCAGACTCATATTTCGGCCCAACAGGCTGTTAGCTATTTTTTTTATTACAGCGGAACCCTCCGGTGGGACATTAGCATTAGTGGGTCATTAGTTAGTTGTAAAACAAAATTGTGTCATGGAGTGTGAGAAGTTTTATGATAAGGTGTTGAAAGACGGAAATTTGCTGAGTAAGATTACTTCATCGGAGAAATATTCATGGTACGATCATGGTGAAATACACTCCCCCTCTACGTCTACCTAAATTTTTGTATGAGTTCTGTCACTGAAGAATAATTGTTAGCTCAATATGTTCACGTAATAAAACTTTTGTTATCGTCTTACTTTTTCACGAATACGGAATATTACATAACCCCGTCCCGTTTTTGTCATCCCAGTATCCCATTTTTGTCTCAAGGAAATATGGTCAGCCTACTTATAGGGCTTTATAGGACATGACCAGCACTTTGAATTGTGCCTGGAAACAGACTGGGAGCCAGTGAAGCTGTTTTAGCAGGGGAGTTGTATGCTCCCTGTAACCAGCCCCAGTCAGTAGTCTGGCCGCAGCTCTTTGAACCAGCTGAACTGTCTGAACACTCTTCTGAGGCAGCCCCAGTGATCCAAATGGGATGTAACTAAGGCATGTGTTACTGTGGCCAAGTCAGACATCTCAAGGAACGGGTGCAGCTGGCGCACTAGATTTAACTGTGCAAACGCACTCCTGGCCCCTGCTGAAACCTGGGCATCCAGGCTCAGGGCTGAATCCAGAAGTACACCCAAGCCACGAACCTGTGTCTTCGGGGAGTGTAACCCCATCTAGTACAAGCTGTATCCCTATTCCCTGTCCATTACTGCTGACAGACACCGATTCAGCACCCCAACAGCTTCCTTAGAATTAGATGGAAAGGAAAAGTAGAGTTGGGTGTCATCAGCATACTGGTGACACCGAACCCCAAAACTCGGACAACCTCTCCCAGTGGTTTCATGTATATGTTAAATAGCATGGGGGACAAAACAGAACCCTGAGGGACTCCACACGCCAATGGCCAGGGAGTTGAGCAGAAGTCCCCCAGCACCACCTTCTGGGTCCACTCCTCCAAGAAGGAATGGAGGCACTGTTCCCATCCCAGTGAGGCGGCCCAGAAGGATACCATGATTGATGGTATCGAAAGCCGCTGAGAGATCCAGCAGAACCAACAGGGACACACTCCCTCCGTCTAGTTCCTGGCGTAGGTCATCCACCAAGGCGACCAAAGCTGTTTCTGTCCCATAACCGGGTCTGAAGCCAGATTGAAATGGATCTAGATAATCTGTCTCATCCAGGAATCCCTGGAGTTGGGAGGCCACCACACACTCAAATATCTTGCCCAGAAATGGAATATTGGAGACTGGCCGATAATTATCCAATATGGTGGAGTTCAGGAAGGGCTTTTGTAACAAAGGTCTCACCACCGCCTCCTTCAGGCAGGCTGGAACTCTGCCTTGCCTAAGGGAGGCATTACCCACTCCCCTTGCCTAGGGATGTACGAGAGTCACTTACCTTTTCGCAGATTCATTTGCGGTGGGGGGGAGGCGCTCCATCCCTCCCCCTGGAATCCTCGACGTGGGGGAGGCGATCCGGTCTCCCCCCCCCCCGGAATCCTGCCTGGCCGGCTCCGCTCCAATTCCGTGGAGCCGCTGGCGGGGCCTGCCCGCAGCCAGACATCTGGCCGCTGGGCAGCGTGCAAGGATGCAAATGGCGGCGGCCATAGCTGCCACCATTTGTGTCCCTGTATTTAGCCATGATAGGCTCCGTAAATATTTACGTAGCCTATCATGGCAGAGAAAAAACCCCAGTGTACGCAAATGGTGGCGGGTATGGCTGCCGCCATTTGTGTTCCCTTTTTTTGGCTGTTTTAGCCTACGTAAATATTTACGTAAGCAATTACGGTGAAAAAAAGGGAATGAAAATAGCATAGTGGATGCTATTTGTGTTCCCCTTTTTTCCGTCGTAATTGCTTACGTAAATATTTATGTAGGCTAAAACTAGGGATGGACGAAAGGGACTTACCTTGTCCCGCAGCTTGCTTCGCAGTGGGGGGGAGGCGCTTCGGTTCTCCCCCCCGAAGTTCAGGCGAGGGCGGGAGGCGCCCCATCCCTCGCCGGCAAAATTCAGGCCGGGGAGGAGCGCCCCGTCTCCCCGGCCGCGAAAAAAAAGTACAATAAAAAAAAACACTAGATTTCCAAAGTCAGCCGTGATAGGCTAGGTGAATCGTCACGTAGCCTATCATGGGTGACTTTGAAAAAAAAAAAAAGCGCGTATGCAAATGGCAGCGTCCCATGGGCACCGCCATTTGCGTTCCTTATTTGGACAGGGGTAGTCTACGTAAAGATTTACGTAGACTACGGCGAAAATAAGGGCAACGCAAATAGCGTTCCCTTATTTTCGCCGTAGTCTACGTAAATCTTTACGTAGACTACTCCTTTCCAAATAAGGGACGCAAATGGCGGCGCCCATGGGGCGCCGCCATTTGCATATGCGTTTTTTTTTTCAAAGTCACCCGTGATAGGCTACGTGACGATTTACTTAGCCTATCACGGCTGACTTTGGAAATCTAGCCGTGATAGGCTATGTAAATCGTCACGTAGCCTATCACGGGTGTGTGTGTGTGTTTTTTTACTGTACTTTTCTTTTTTTTTGTAATGGTGGTGGCGGCAGCCGGTCGGGAGACCGGCCGCCGCCCCCGCCCCCACCGAAGCGCCGCCAAAGCGCCGCCGGGACCTGCCGCCGAGAGGGACATTCACTGAAGGTAAGTCCCATCCCGGGGGGGGGGTGCGGGGGGCTGGCGGAGAATTTCCCCACCAATTTTGGGGGGCCGAATGCGTCAGCACTCGGCCTCCCAAAGATTTGTGGAGAAATTCTCTGCCATCCCTGGCTAAAACAGCCAAAAAAAGGAAACGCAAATGGCGTTTTTTTTTCCTTTGCCGTGATAGGCTACGTAAATACTTACGTAGCCTATCACGGCTTCTGCAGGGACGCAAAAGGCATCCCTACGTTAGCTATGATAGGCTACGTATATATGTAGCCTATCATGGCTATGAAGAAGTGAATGGCAGCTGCAGGGTGGCCGCCATTCGCTAGTTGGTGTGGACGGCAGCAGGTAAGTGCTCTGGTTCGACTGAGCGACGTTCGTGGGGTGGGGGGGGGGCTTCGTTCCGCAATGGATTTCAGGGGGGCGAATGCACTGGCATTCAGCCTCACCGAGATCCATCGCAGAATTCTCTGACATCCCTACCCTTGCCCACTCGGCCAGTCCACCTCTGGCTGCTTTTATGAGCCAGGAAGGGCAAGGATCTAGAACACACATGGTGGCTCTCACCTCTCCCAGGATCCTCTCCACATCCTCAGGCTGTACAAATTGAAAAGTATCCAACAGCACTGGACAAGCAGGGGCCGAAGTTACATCCACTGGGTCTGTATCAACTACAGCGGCCAAGTCAGAGCGGATCTGAGCGATTTTGTCTGCAAAGTGCTGAGCAAATTGTTCACAGCGGGCTGTCGAGAGGTTTAAATTATCCTCTTGCGGGCTGGTGTGTAAAAGACGCCTAACCACTCAAAAGAGCTCCGCTGGATGGCTCTTTGCAGACACAATAGTGGCAGAAAAACATATTTTCTTTGCTTTTTTTCAGTTTTCTGTTTCCCTTCTCTCCCTTATTTTCGCAAATAAATTTTTGCAAATTTCGCAAATAGCGTTCCCTTATTTTCGCCGTAGTCTACGTAAATCTTTACGTAGACTAGACGTGCCAAAATAAGGAACACAAATGGCGGCGCCCATGGGCCGCTGCCATTTGCGTACGCACTTTTTTTCCCCCCAAGTCACCCGTGATAGGTTGCGTAGCCTATCACGGCTGACTTTGGAAATCTAGCCATGATAGGCTACATAAATCGTCACGTAGCCTATCACGTGTGTGTGTGTGTGTGTTTTTACTTACTTTTTTATTTTGTAATGGTGGCGGTGGCAGCCGGTCGGGAGACTGGCCGCCGGCCCCGCCCCCCACAAAACGTCGCCGAACCGCCGCCAGGACCCGCCGCCGAGAGGGACATTCGCTGAAGGTAAGTCCCATCCCAGGGGGGGGCGGAGAATTTTCCCAACACTTTCGGGGGGCCGAATGCCTCGGCGCTCGGCCTCCCAAAGATTTGGGTAGAAATTCTCCGCCATCCCTACCCTGGACTGCAAGGAGGTCAAATCAGTCCATCCTAAAAGAAATCAACCCTGAGTGCTCATTGGAAGGACAGATCCTGAAGCTGAAGCTCAAATATTTTGGCCACCTAATGCGAAGAAAAAACTCTCTGGAAAAGACCCTGATGCTGGGAAAGACTGAAGGCAAAAGGAAAAGGGACGGCAGAGGATGAGATGGCTAGATAGCCTCACCGATGCAATGAATATGAACTTTTATTTATTTATTTATTTATTTATTTCATTTCTATACTGCCCAATAGCCGAAGCTCTCTGGGCGGTTCACAAAAATTAAAACCAAACAACACACAATAAAACAATTTAAAATATATAGAACATTAAAACCACAATATAACAATACAACCACAATAAAACCTAGCAGCAGTGCAAGAGTTTAAAATACAGATTTAAAACAGCAAAGATAAAAATTTAGAAAGCTAAAATGCTAAAATGCCTGGGAAAATAAAAAGGTCTTCACCTGGCGCAGAAAGGAATACAATGTAGGCACCAGGCAAACCTCACTAGGGAGCTCATTCCAGAGCCGGGGTGCCACAGCAGAAAAAGCCCTCCTCCTAGTAGCCACCCGCCTCACTTGCTTTGGCAGGGGCTCACGGAGAAGGGCCGCTGAGGATGATCTTAAGGTCCGGGCAGGCACATATGGGAGGAGGCGATCCTTCAGGTAAATTGGCCCCAAGCCGTTAAGGGCTTTGAATGTTAACACCAGCACTTTGAACTTGAGCACGGTCCGGGAGAGAGCGGAGGACAAGAAGGCCTGGCGTGCTATGGTCCATGGGGTCATGAAGAGTCGGACACGACTGAACGACTGAACAACAAAAGGAGGAACAGCCCATCGCTCCACCCTTCTGCCAGTAAAACTTATTGAAGGAAAAGTATTTTTTCTCTAATGCCATCTGTGCCATTGCCATAATAAAAGGTGTGGGTGGATGTGGGTCTTGTTGCCTTTGTGAAGTATTATCCACAATAATCAAGGCTTCTCCTGTGGCATACTTGTATTAAGATTTTACGTCAAGCACCATCAGTATATCCTCCCTCGTTATACTAATAACTCATAATTTTTGAATATAGTGTGTGGAATCTCATACGTATGAAGTCATTAACAGAATAAAAGGTTGTAAAAAATAATCGACATATTTGGACAAAGCCTCCAAAACTGAATTATTGCCTGAAACTACTGGCCACCCTGGGGGCAGGTACAAATTGTTCTGTGTCTTAGGTAAAACAAAAAAATGGTGTTCTTGGTTTATCATTATACAGAAAATCGTACTTTAAAAGGGAATTATAGCCCATCCATTATAGCTCCTGAAGAAGAGATTTTGTCTCGAAATGTGTAGAGCATTTCAGAGATCTGCACAACAAATAAACAATTGTTATAGAGGATACTCAGGGGCGCTTCCGGATCTTCTCCTTTCTGGTGTTTTTTAGAAATTGTTTTATCCTGCTGTCTTGGGGGGGGTGTTTTTACAAAAGATATTCAGTTTAAATGTTTTATGATATGAACTGTAGGCCTCCTTGAGAAAACGCTTGTTTTGAAAGGCGGCAAAAAAAATTCCTGAATATAAATATATACACAAAAAAACCCAAACCAGAACACACACAAGAGAGGTGAACCTGAAAAGGGACTCAAGAGAAATGCCCTCTCTGCTTGACCTCCAGTTTCTTAATACGTCTACCATGTTTTGGGAATACTGACGTCGCGCATCCGGTCATAACAACCCACCAGGAATGTGCGCAGGGGGACACGGCGGGACTCTACCGGGAAGCGCTTCCTTGGTCAGTGTGACTGGCACAGAGGGTTGGGCGGAGGGGCTTCCTCACTGCTAGCTGTTCTGGGTCATTCCTTGGCTTTCAAAGTCATATGAGGTTGGGGTGAGGTAATCACAGGCTTCCGCAGTATCACTTGCCACGGTGAGTTGTGTCACCGGCCGCTGGTGAGCGTGGCAAGGCTTCCTCCCAACCTGGGAGCGGCAAAGGTGGGTGAGGAACACCCGAGCAACTGCGCGGTGGTCCCAGCCCACTCCCCCCAGCTCTGCACTTGGGAGGAAGGCTGGGTGTGTGTGGCTGCTGCGTTGCAGAAGCTCCTGTGCCGTGGAGCAGCCGGACAAGCAAGCTCTCCTCCACTCTCTCCTGCAGGGAAGTCTGGTGGGGCAAGTCACTGGCCTCCAGGAGGCCTATTTATTTATTTATTTTTTAAATTTATTAATCGCCCATCTGACTGGTCACCCAGCCACTCTGGGCGATGTACAACCCACCACAAAACAATTTAAAACAATAAAATTTTACCATAATTTTTTTTTTAAAATACCCTAACCCACCCCAAATGCCTGCCTGAACAACCACGTTTTTAATGCACGACGGAAGCTCATTAAAGAGGGGGCATGGCGGAGTTCCCTAGGGAGGGAGTTCCACAGAGTGGGGGCCACCACAGAAAAGGCCCTCTCCCTCGTCCCCACCAGTCTAGCTGTCCTGGCTGATGGGACAGAGAGAAGGCCATCCGAGGCTGATCTTGTTAAGCGGCCTGTTTGGTGCTGCTGGAGGCGCTCCTTAAGATAGGCTGGGCCGGAACCATATAGGGTTTTAAAGGTCAAAACCAACACCTTGAATTTGGCCCGGAAAACAACTGGTAACCAGTGCAACTCCTTCAGCACTGGAGTGATGTGATCTCGCCGGCGGCTGCCTTTAATCAGGCGAGCCGCCGCGTTCTATACCAGCCTAGGCGCGCCGAGTGTGCCTTGCAACTGCCGGGATGACCCCCGCCCACCCTTGCAGCGCCAAGGCTGGGGGGACATTTGGGCGTTTGTTCTTCACGCTCAGCAACGGCTGGTACTACAACTCACCGTGGCAAGCAATGCCGCGGAAGCCTATGATTCACCCGCGACTGACTTGGCTGCAAAGCAGCCAGATTTGATCCTGGTGATCACAGTGGTTAATAAAACCTGCTTTTTAATAAAACCCCAGCTTTCGTTTTAAAAAATCCGTGTTGTTCTAAATGGGGCACAAATTATGCCCAGTCCCTGCCCCCCCCCCCCCACACACACAAAGGAATTTTACATAGCACAGAGGCGGCATCCAAGCTAATCCCACATTCGCAGCCGGCAGAGCTCCGGAGTGAGTCCCCTCCTTCCAACTCCCAGTTGCTGAAGGCAAACAGAGAAAACGAAAGTGCTCCTTTCTCTCCGGAGTGCGAGGCGGCCATGGCAGCGGGGGGTCTCTTGAAGGAGCTCTGCGATGAAACTACTTGTCCCATCTGCCTGGAGCTCTTCAAGGATCCAGTGACCACAGGATGTGGGCACAGTTTCTGCCACGCCTGCCTGGCCCGGGGCTGGGGGGACGCAGACGCGGAGGCTGCCTGTCCGCAGCGCAGAGAAACGGTTCGGCAGAGCAGCCTCAGGCCACATCGGCAGCTGGCCAACTTTGTGGAAATCACCAAGAAACTCGTGCGGCGAGGGGGAAAGGGGGGAGGAGAAAAGGGAAAAGCCTGTGAGATACACCAGGAGCCCCTGAACCTTTTCTGTAAGGACGATGAAACCCCCATGGGTGAGGAGTGTGGCAGATCCGAGGAGCACAAATACCGCGAGGCGGCTCCTCTGGAGGAGGCTTCCCAAGCGCGCAAGGTAGGGAACCACTGCGCATCTTACTGGGGAGGGGGAATCGCTGTGGCTTCCTCGTGGATGGTGCCTCGTAGATTCATTCGGATAGCAGCCCTCTGCGGGCATTCGCCTGCTTGCATGTGAGGCCGGAGTGTGGAGGGGGACGTGTGCGCGCCCGGCTTCCAGGTAGACCTCCGCACATTGAGCGCGAAGGTCTGAAGAGGGCTGCATAAGCTCATTCAGCTGAACATGCTTAGAATTCCTATGATCTTGAACCCGAAGCATGGATCCTGTTGTGTCCTCTGGATTTTTACAGCGGATACTACAAAAATTACCATCAGTTCACAAATCATCTCTGTGGCCAGAGATTGTACCAGAAATCCATGGATCTAATGATTCACGGTGCCACCATGGCACAAAATCATAGATCCCAGGTGTGGAGCCCTCCTGGATCTTTATGGTTTTTTTACAGGGAAAATCCCCCAAACCACAGCCTTATCACAGATGAGCTTTGCTGCTGAAGTGGAACCTTAAAGCAGTGGATCAGGCACTTTATGGCACCTCCCTGCCACAAAAACCTGGACCCAAAGCCCAGATCCTCATGGGTCCTCTCTCTGTATTTCTACAGGGGATCCCTCCAAATCCAACGTCATATCAAATATCACATCGGCCTCTATGGACTGAATGTTAAAAACCACAGATCTGCAATGCTTTGATACCACCAGAGCACACGCATGCACACAAAACACCAAACCCATGCATCTGAGGCACTGATCTTCTTGGATCCTCAGTATTTTTACATGGGATCCACCTGAAACCACAGTCGAATTATAGAACAGATGTGTGCCCATGGACTGAACCATAAAATCAGGGATCCAGTACTTCACCATGTCTCCATGGTGCAAAAAGGCATGGATCCTCTGCAGTTTTACAGAGGATACCCCCCAAACTACCGTCAGATTGCACAACACCTCTGTGCCCATGGACTGAACTATACAAATCATAGACCCCATACTTCACAAAGCCAGCGTGGCATTAAAACTTGGATCTGGAGCGTGGATCCTCTGGATTTTAACTTGGGAACCCTCCTCCCCCAACCACCATCATATCACATTCACAGAGTATTTCCTTACCCACAGTTTGTGCAGTAAATACGACAGATCTGCGGCTTCACAGCACTGCCTTGGCACAAAACATGGAGCTGAACCACAGATCCCTATGGTTCCTCTGGATTTTTATAAGACATGCCCACAAAAGCACTGTCAAATCACAGGTCACATCCATTACCACAAACTAAACCATAAAAATCATGGACCCCTTACTTCACAACCATGGGGCAAAACGGTGGATTTGGGGAACAGATCCTCTGGATTTAACAGGGGACTCCCCCCTCCCCCCCAATGAACATCAAATCACTGATCCCATCTATTCCCATGGGCTGCAGCAGGAAAGCCACAGATCCAGTGATTTCAGTATGCTGCCATGGGATAAAAACATGAATATGTGACATGCAGATGCAATTCTGTGAATTTACATTGTTTTTATACCGATCCCCACAAAGCCTCTATAAAATGAGAGATCACAGCCAAATCCATAGTTGTTGTTGTTCAGTCATTCAGTCGTGTCCGACTCTTCGTGACCCCATGGACCATAGCATGCCAGGCCTTCCTGTCCTGCGCTTTCTCCCGGAGCGTGCTCAAGTTCATATTCATTGCATCTGTGATGCTATCTAGCCATCTCATCCTCTGCCGTCCCCTTCTCCTTTGGCCTTCAGTCTTTCCCAGCATCAGGGTCTTTTCCAGGGAGTTTTTTCTTCGCATTAGGTGGCCAAAATATTTGAGCTTCAGCTTCAGGATCTGTCCTTCCAATGAGCAGTCAGGGTTGATTTCCTTTAGGATGGACTGATTTGACCTCCTCGCAGTCCAGGGGACTCGTAAGAGTCTTCTCCAGCACCACAGTTCGAAAGCATCAATTCTTCGGCGCTCAGCCTTCCTTATAGTCCAGCTCTCACAGCCATACATTACTACTGGGAAAACCATAGCTTTGATTAGACGGACCTTTGTCAGCAAGGTGATGTCTCTGCTTCTTACTATGCTGTCTAGGTTGGCCATAGCTTTCCTCCCAAGGAGCAAGCGTCTTTTAATTTCATGGCTACAGTCACCGTCTGCGGTGATCTTGGAGCCCAAGAAAGTAAAATCTGTCACTGCTTCCATTTCTTCCCCACAGGTGCTGTGCTTCCTGGAACTGTCATTGTACAAAACCATGGTCTGAGGGCACAGATCATCATGGATCCTTTTAATTTTCTTACGTGGGACCCCCTCTAAACCGAGGTCAATTCACGGATCACTTTCATGCCCATGAACTGAACTGCAGAGGATCCACGGGGTCTGTGCCTTGCATGCATGTTTTTGTGCCTTGGTGGCGTGACAAAAGTACAGGATCTGCAATTTTTATGGCTCCGTCCACATGGTCCACGTTGTTGTACCATAGCAGCACCAAAAAGCTTTGGATCTCTGATTTATTATGCTCCTGCAACCCAGTCCTTAGAGGGGAGGACTTGGAGGGGCTTCAGCGCTTATGGAGACGTCAGTTTCCTGGAAGGAGGGCACTGCAAGCTTGTGATGTTTCCTTTATACAGGTTTATTTACACTGTGCTCAGGATGAAGGCCTGTGACATCACAATGCCAAGCAAATCCCTGCTTTCTCTCAGCTGCCCAGCAACCTTCTTCTGCCCTCTTTCTGTCTTCTATTCACCCTTCCCCCAGATCCATTTTTTCCTGCCCCCTCAGGCCTTGTAGAACAAAGGTTACCAATTCAAGATAACCTTTGGGTAACCTGTCCAAAAGACTGCATTGGGGGAAATCCTCAGTCCTTTTGTACTCAGCAGCACTGAACGAACGGTAAGGGATCTCCAGAGGTAATACAGACCGACCCCAAACACATAACAGATTTTTATGATTCAGTCTGTGGAGGCAGTGTGTGATTTGTGATTGAATGGTGGCTTTGGATGTAGCCCGTGTAAAAATCCTATGAAATCAACAGGATCCATTTTTTATTTCGTGGATCACGAAATCCATGATCATTTTTTATTTACTTTCTTCCATAAGGGGAATAAGGAACTGCATCCCAGTAAGCTGAAAGATGAATGGCTGAGAAATTGTGGGATAATCTTTTATTGGTAAAATTGACTGCATATCATAAATCCCCCAATGTGTTTGGTTGTGTTAATGAAATATGGAGGTGGCAACCCCCCCCCCCAGTTTTGCATGAAAACAAGCCGTGCTCGGGGTGGGTTGGTTTGATGAAGCAGCAGCAGGGACTGTGAAATCCATGTGTGCGTGTGCGCGTGTATGTGGTACAGGCAGCCTGTGGGAGCCATGTTACCCACCCCTGCTCCAAAAACAGTAATTGCAAAGGGTCCGAAGGGGGACCATGGAACCACAAACCCCTTCAGTTCTATAACCGGGGTGGGGTGGGGTGGGGTTCTGGCCTAGTCCCTGTGTGTGGCGTTGCTCCTCCCAGGAACGATGGCCTTGCTGGTTTAAGAGGCGGCAATTTCCTGACTCCTCTACAGTCAGAAAGCCATCTGGGACCTCCCGTGGGCTGCTGAAAGATCTGTGGAGGGCTTGTGGATGCTGCATTCTTAAGGCTGTTAGTATGAGAGGCCCCTCTGAACCCCATAGAACAGGGATGGGGAACCTCCGAAGCTCCCCATAGAGGAAGCAGTGGGCTCTCTACTTTTACTTCCCTTGCATCCCGTTATGCTGAAGATCTTCTGAGATACCCTGCACAATCACCTTCGTAATCCTCCTTAAAAACCAAGGATGACGGGCTCTTTCAACGGAAGGTTTCTAGACTTTTAGCTTTGCTGTTTTAAATCTCTATTTTAAATTCCCACACTGCTGCTAGGTTTTATTGTGGTTGTATTGTTATATTGTGATTTTAATGTTCTATATATATTATATTGTTTTATTGCGTGCTGTTGGGTTTTAATTTTGGTGAACCGCCAAGAGAGCTTCGGCTATTGGGCGGCATAGGAATGAAATAAATAAATAATAAAAATAAATAAGGTATGGTGGGATGATACGGTTTAGCCTGGAGAGTTGGTGTCCTTACCAGGGCTGTTTGCCACCTCAGAAATTCCTGCACTTTCCACCATTTTACACTGGTCTGAAAGCTGCCTTGACGCTCAGCCCTTCTAAGATGCCTCTTGCGTTTGGCATTCCTAGAAGGAAGGCCTTTAGCACAGCATGCCCCTCGCTCTAGGAAAGGACTTGAGTCATATGGCGAAATACAAGCCAAAAATGTGTTTCCTTATTCCAGTCTATGATAGTCCCGCATCAGCGGATTTCTGGATGTATCCACTGATAGCAGTGGAGGCTGGTGGCTCCGATTTCAGTGGGGCTTTGCGTCCATTCTGGATTTTACTCAGAACCAGCCAGAACTCTAAAGGAGCTATCCAAAGTGCTGAACCCTATCCCCCAAATGGGTCCAAGCACTCTGGAGAGCTCCTTTAGAGTTCTGGCTGGTTCTGACTAAAACCCAAAATGGATTTACAGCCCTACTGAAATTGGCGCCATCAGCCTCCACTGACTGATAGTCCAGTGGATATATAAGTGAATGTTATGCCCAGTATCTCAACAGATCTAGCAACTTATCTGTAGGCTACTATGGGATAAAGACCTCCTCCTACAAAATGCAATAGCATGTGGGGCAGGGAGCAAGCATATTAACCATCTCCCACCACCACCAATGAACCTAATGTGATTTTTAAATTTCTGTTTAGGCTGAGATCTGTAGCTGGGTGGAGATTCTGAAGAAGAAGAGAATAAAAATTCTGGCATATAAAGCAGATGCAGAAAAGGAAATCCAAGACCTGCTTGTAAGTGGCACTGGGAAGAGGGCATGTATTATTGTTGTTATTGTTATTAACATCATCATTATTAGTGATAATTAAAACATCTAACATGTAAAAAACTAAATATAAAATGCAGAAGAGTCAACAGCCACGAGGCAGCTCTGCTCCTCGGAATATCTAAAATTTGGGATGTCTGATCTCCCAAAGAATTTGTTTATGAAAAGCCATTGAAAAGTAGGCCTAGTACATCTTTATGAAACTCTTTCCCTGCTGTATATCGAATTGTATATCTATGAAAACTCACAGGTGCCTTTTCTACAACGTTCTCTTGAAGCTGCAAAGACTGCCTGTATTCCTGAAATAAGCCAGCTTTTCTCCTCTCTATCCACTTATTGCAGAAGCAAACCAAAGCAGAGAGGGGAAAGACAGTGGCTGAGTTCCGACAACTGCACCAGTTTGTGGAAGTACAGGAGAAGCTTGTGCTGGCTCAGATGCAAGAAGTGGAGAAGCAGATCCTAAGGCAAAGGGATGAACAGCTGGTCAAATTCTCAGAAGAGCTCTCCTCTCTTGAAAGTCTCATCTGGGAGATGGAGGAGAAGTGTCAGCAGCCAGCGAGTGAACTCTTGCAGGTAAGACAGTGACAGAAACATCCCAGGATCTTCTCCACTGGAAGCCTGGCTCCAAAGCTTTCTCTGTCTCCTTCCCTCCACAAAGAGTAAAAGAACCCAGTTTGTTCGGCACGGAGAACCAGTTCTCTTACATACATGAGAGTCCAAGATGAACAGGGCCTTCATATAGAACTAGAGGTTTCTGTGTAATGTTGATGGAATCTCTTGCCTTTTTTACCTGTCTGCTAATGTGCAGTGTCCTAATACCTCCCAATCAGGAACTGATCATGCCCTCCTTATGGGCTTTCCAGAAGCATCTGTTTGGCCACTCTTGGGAATAGGATAGTGAGCTAGGTAGACAGATCGATCCTTGTTGTCTTCCTTCAGGGCTTCCTTCTTATGTGCTGCCTTATTGCTGGGACCTTTGGTCATCGTTGGCATCTCACTTAATTTAAAGGGTTATGCTACCTTCTCAGAGTATTTCCTTGCCATGAAACAGCATCAGATTTATCAGACTGACCATATTCAGAGAAATGGATTAATACAGGGAAAATGATAAGTAGCCCTCTGTAGCTCACAGCAGAGCCCACATCCCCTAAATACCCTCGCTTAACATACACATCTGCTTCTTTCTCTTGTGAAGGCCTGAAGGACATTCAACTCTCATTGTAGGGTTCATAGTATCATAGAATAGTAGGGTTGGAAGGGGCCTATAAGACCATTGAGTCCAACCCCCTCTCAATGCAGGAATCTTAAGTCAAAGCATCCCTGACAGATGGCTGTCCAGCTTCATCTTGAATGCCTCCAGTATGGGAGAGCCCACAACCTCCCTAGGGAATTGGTTCCATTGTCGTATTGCTCTAACAGTCAGGAAGTTTTTCCTGATGTCCAGCCGGAATCTGGCTTCCTGTCACTTGAGCCCATGATTCCGTGTCCTGCACTCTGGGATGATCGAGACGAGATCCTGGCCTTCCTCTCTGTGACAACCTTTCAAGTACTTGAACAGCGCTGTCATATCTCCCCTCAGTCTTCTCTTCTCAAGGCTAAACATGCCCAGTTCTTTCAGTCACCCCTCATAGGGCTTTGTTTCCAGTTCCCTGATCATCTTTGTTGCCCTCCTCTGAACCCTCTCCAGCTTGTCTGCATCCTTCTTCAAGTGTGGTGCCCAGAACTGGACACGGTACTCCAGATGAGGCCTAACCAGTGCTGAGTAGAGGGGAACTAGTACTTCCCTGGATTTGGAAGCTATGCTTCTATTAATGCAGCCCAAAAGAGCACTGGCCTTTTTTGCAGCCACATCACATTGTTGGCTCATCTTCAGCTTGTGATGGACAACAATTCCAAGATCCTTCTTGCTTGTAGTGTTGTTGAGCCACATATCCCCCATCTTGCAACTGTGCCTTTGGTTTCTTTTTCCTAGGTGCAGAACTTGGCATTTATCCCTATTAAATTTGTTCTGTTGTTTTCTGCCCAGCGCTCCAGTCTATCCAGATCACTTTGAATTTTGTTTCTGTCTTCCAAAGTATTAGCTATCCCACCCAATTTTGTGTCATCTGCAAATTTGATCAGCATTCCCTGCACCTCCTCCTCCAAGTCATTAATACAAATCTTGAAGAGCACCAGGCCCAGGACTGAGCCCTGCGGTACTCCGCTCGTTACCTCTCCCCTGTTTGAGAAGGTCCCATTGATAAGCACTCTTTGAGTCCGATTCTGTAGCCAACTGTGGATCCACCTGGTAGTTTTTCATCCATTTTCTCCGGTGCTTGAGTGGAGGGTGCTCTGCAGAAGTACCATAAGCTGAACACGAGAGGGCCAGAGTGCATCCCCATAGCGTGGTGTATGTCAGGCACTGACTCTCTTTCTTTCTCTCTTTTTCCTTCTAGGATGCTAGAAGCACCTTGCAGAGGTAAGTGGATCCTTTTTAATATATATAAAAATAAAATTGGTTTTAACCTTATAAAAACATACAAACAGTATCAAATCCAATATTTGATCAGATGGATAGCTTGCTCAGTCTGTGTTACAATTAGTGAATTCCTTATCATTCCAAAACTTCTGTCTTCTCACGTGGCTATATTTCTTTCAGCCCAGTGTCCTTTTCCATAAGTGTCATTTGTTGGTGGTGGTTTCAGTTTATCCTTATTTTCCTTTGCACATTGTATAAAACATTTCCATGCAAATAGAAGTCTCCATCATGGCTGTGCTCTCTTTCTGTCCATTTTTGTTTGGTATGTTTCCCCATTTCAGCAATCATCCACAATCCCTGCTGCCATAGAGCTATTGATATTTCTGAACTTTGCTTCCAGAATCTTGCCATTTTCAATCATGCAGCCACATAAAAAAGGTTTAATCGTTCTTTACGCATAACGTTTTTATTTCCTCCCTCACATATTGGCAGCAGTCCCAATGCTGGACGCACGCCAATTTGTTGTTTGACTATTTTCGTGCTTTCTAGGAAAACTTTGACCAAAACATGACTCTACATTCATTTCCATGATGCTGGAAAGGGTCTGGATAGCATGTGGACAATATGGCCTTCCAAGCCCCTGGGAAGGCAACGTAGCTCTCCAACATGTCCCAGGTAAAAATAGGGACCTGCTTTTGAACTTGTACCACTCTTATTAACTTAGGAAGGATCACTGCCAGAGCTCTGTCCCCTCTTCTCCATCTCACATGGCTCTTCTATGTCCCTTATTTATTTGTTTGTTTGTTTATTTATTTCATTTATAGCCCACCTTTTTTCCTCCTTAAGGAACCCAAGACAGTGTACATAATCCTCCTCCTCCATTTTATCCTATTAGGTCCCTTTTTTTAATCTGGGACATGTTGGAGAGCTACGTTGCCTTCCCAGGGGCTTGGAAGGCCATATTGTCCCCATTCCATCCAGACCCTTTCCAGCATCATGGAAATGAATGTAGAGTCATGTTTTGGTCAACGTTTTCATAGAAAGCATGAAAATAACCCAGATAATCAACAACTCTGTGAGGTGGGTTGGGCTGAGAGTCTGTGACTGGCCCAAAGTCACCCAGTGAGCTTCCATGGCTGAGTGGGGACTAGAACCTGGATCTCCTGACTCCCAGTCCAATACTCTAGCCACTACACCAGAACAGAACATAAAGGACCATCCCATACGTGCTTATAAATCTCTCAATACATATTAATATGTTCACTGCACTTCTGAGTGGTGAGAGGTTCCAGGGATGCAGTGCTTATATGGGTTTAGTTTCCTTTGAAAGGAGGTCACTGGAGGCTTTTGGCGCTTTGTAATATTTGAATTCATTTACAGATGCACAGGTTGGGTGAGCATAGGTGGAGGCACAGCTGAACCACTCCCATGGTCAGCCAAAAGAACTGCCTGTCAGGAGCGCTCTGGCGGCTTCTCCCAGTAGATTCCAATAGCCAACTCAAGACACAGATGAAAGGATTTCTTTTCAAAGCTTTAATCCTTTTACAACGTAATGACTCTTTCAGATGCTAATCACCAGCGACTAAAGCAAGGAACAGCAGAGTGGCCTTAGCTTCAAGTAGGCAGTTGATCCCCGTTTGAAAGAGAGTCACTTGAAGACCCAGAACTTATGGGCTAGGGAGTGATCCTCCCTCTTTCCCTTGGGTCCATGGGAGGCGGCCATTGCTTGCGCGCCAAACGGGCGCTACGCCTCCTTTCCATGCCCTCCATCGCTCATCGCTCTTTGCGTCTGCGTCGAGCATCTTAAGAAGCCCCCCTCCCACATTCCCTCACTACCCAGGTCACTATCTATCTCTGGAATGCTGGCAGGAGGAATCTCTGCCAGGTGCTGAGCCTGTGAGGGATGAGCTGGCCCCCCTCCCACGGATATGTGTTCCTCTTCAGAATGTGAACTGCTCTGAGGCTCTATGGGCTCAGTTTCCACCCTGATATCGCCCCACTTCAGATCTCCTGAGAGAGGCACCCCTGAATCCCTTGATGCTGTTAGCTTACAAAGTCCTCAAAACTCATATCTTTCTCTCTCTCTCTCTCTCTCTCTCTCTCTCACACACACACACACACACACACACACACACACTGCAGCCTCTATTGCTCCACACAGATACATCTAGATTACTCTGGCCTGGTTCACATATAACAAGAAGCCACCTTGGGTGAATTTCCCCACAGGGTTTCTCATTGTGGCAGTGGCCACCATTTTGAATATTTGGGGCATGACAGGCACACTCACTGTAGCTTCTCGTTATGTGTGAACCCAGTGAGGGTAGGTTGTTGGGGTGGTCGACAAGCCACCCACAACCCTAAAACAGCCCATTGGCTCTGGGTGGCTTGTCAGCCACCCCAACAACCTACCTGCACTGGGTTTGCATGTAATAAAAAGCCACGGCATGCCCCTGCTGCACCCTGAATATTCTGAATGCTGGCCATCACCACGTCAAGAAGCCCCACAGTGATTCATGCAAACCAGGTCTTTACCTTTAGTTGAGATGGGGGAAGAAAGGCATGGCCCTTTTCAGGAATTTCCAGGTGTTTCCTAACCGTTCACAAAGCGTCCACTGGCCATTTGGCCAGCCATCTCCCTAACAGAAGATGTCCCTGGCAACTTTGTCCCTGGTCATTTACATCTGCAGTCATTCTGGCCCCATTCACCTGATCCTGCATTGCCCACCCCAATCCCAAGACAATATGAATATCTTTGAAGGTCAAACTTATTTTGCCCCCTATGGGCTTTTTCTCAGAAAAAGGTAACATTCACAACACTAATTTTTTTAACAATCCAATCATTTATATTATTAATTTCTCTGAATGTATTCCACGCTCTATTAAAATCCTGTATGGATAGCAGGTGAGCATTAATTTTTCTCCCCCAGGAGTGAGGTGAAGGAGACATTTGGGAATCCAGCGGTTTTCCCTCTAGAGCTCAAGTGGTTGATCTGGGGATTCAGCGACATAACTTCCTCTCTGGAGGCCGTCGTGAAGCAATTCAAAGGTAATTTTGACAAATGGCTGCAAGGGTTTTATGCTGGGCATTGTATTGGTGTAAAAGTGAACATAGCCGGCTCTTAACCAAAGCCATAGTGGGACCTGGGGGACCTGGGCCCAGCACAGAAATAACAAGAAAATGGATTAAAAAAACAGCTACAAAAGCCAACATGAGACAAAAAAGAGACACCGCACCCGTGTTTGTGGTTCCTGACACATTTCAAGAATACCTCTTTCTGAAGGGAAGTTCTGGATTACGTCCAAAACTTCCAGATGAGGCATCTTGCTTCTAACTCACTCTTCGAAGACTAAGTCCTCCAAGATATCCCCATTGCCCTGAGCTGAGTGGCTCCCTCCACGTGTGAAGGACACGTGGGCATTGTTGCAGGCACAGCCCCTGGTTGGTGGGCAATACTAATGTTTCCATGGATTCGGGGCCCCTATTCTTGCAGTGTTTTGAGATTTCAAATCAAACATTCCCAGGCTGAGCATGTATAGGATATGGTGGCCATTGTACTGGCATAACGGCCTCTCATTGTACTGGGCCTCTCTCCCTGTGACTGCCACCACACACACACACGCATACTCTTGTAGTATTGTTTTAACATTTTGTTTTGTTAAGGGGATACAATATCTAATATATTTTTATTAGGGGAGTACATTGTTATTTTTTTAAAACTACCACTTTGCCCTAGAACTTTGGCTCGCATCCCTCTTGTTTGATCCAGGTCTTCAGATTTGAAACTCTTTCCTCTTTTAGAGTTAAATGTGTGAAGCTAAACTTGTCTGGGCCTGGAGAGCCCTGGGATGAGAGGCCTCCTGAGAACCCCATGTTTGCTGCCCTCAGCTTATTAGAGGGGCCTTAAATGCCTCAGCATAAGTTCCCTCTTCTGGGTTCCTGCCAATGTACTATTCCTGAGTCTCAACGTAGGAGAGAATCCAGAACCCTCTTGAGTAACTAAATGGCAATGTTGCTTGATTCAGATTACCGTCTTTGTTGGCTTAGCTGGGAGCAAGCCGCCTTGAACACAATGAGATTTACTGAAGAAACATGCTTAGGATTGTGCTTTTATTTGCAAGGATTCCCCCTTCCTTTGTTTCAGTTTCTACTTAATCCTTTACCTGACAATTTGAAATAGATGCTGTGTTACGAACACATTTTGTTGAAGGCACAGCAGTCTAGTCCTTAAGCCTTCTATCTTCCTGCTTCCCCAGATGCTCTGTTATCTGGTCTTCAGCTGCAGAAAGGTAAATTTCCAGTGGAGGGCTGAATTCACAGGAGGGATGGGGACTGGTCACAAATTTGGCTGGTTGCATTTCCTTGGGGATAAGTAGTTCTGTCCTGCAACCCTTGGAACCTTCCATAGGTTCACTATGAGTAGTGGGGAAGTCAACAGCCCCATAGCGACGTGCATTTGTACAACGACTGAAGTCACAGATGGCGGGAGATGGCAACAGGCCTCTGTCCCCAACCCGCGCATTCAGGTGCGCACCCGCAACATGCGCCCGCATCTGCAAGCGAGCATACTTAGGCGGGGCTCGGTGCAGTCAGGAACCCTGAGAAAGCAGAGCTCCCAGTCGTGTAGAGCCCTGGACACCCACGCACGCTTGCACAGGCAGAAGCATGTTGCAGATGCATGTTTGGAGACGGAGGGGAGAGAGCCAACCCTGCCTCCGCATTTGTCATAGGCAGGGAGAGCCTGAATGTGAGTGTAGGGCTAATAAGTGAGGCGTTCGCGTGTCATTTGATTTGTTTTGCACCTGACTCTTTTACACTGTCAGAGAAGACCTGCCCTGCTGGAGCAGACCAAGGGGCCATTTAGTCCAGCATTCTCTTTTCAACAGAAGCCAAACAGATGCCTCCCAGAAGCCCAGGGCCTGGAGGCAACAGAAAGGAGAGAGAGGGAGGGAGGGCAAGCAAGCCAGCCTCCATTGACACTAATAGAGGATTTCTTTTGTTAGCCCCTGGTGAATGGGGAGTTGGGGCTGGGGTTTACAGGGCTAAAGTGGCTGGGCTGGAAGTTTTAAACCCTTCTTTGCAGTGGTCCCAGTCCAGATCAGGGCCCTGTGCGCATACTCTAACGTTTAAAAAAAGAGATAGGATGTGCTGCATGCTCTTTATTTAATGTAGCATACAGTTTAACCCTCAAATGCCTTGGTGGACAGATTGGGCATGATATGATATGATATTTTTGCATTTATAAACTGGGGCCGTGTCTCCACAACAACAAAAGGAGAAGGGAGGAGTGGCTTACCCATATTTTTCTAAGAGCTGGTTTTGCTCCAGGCAGGGCTCCACACGGGTGCATCGCACCATTCCAACACGCATTACATAACACACTTCCGGGGGTCGGGGGGGGGGTCGGAGTGAACGTCATCTGAGTGGTGGGGGCTGCTCAACCAACAAGAGAGGCTCCGCCCCGCCTTTCTCCATAACAAAGGCACGAATTAATTACTTCCTTTCAAGCCTCCCAAGCCCTTTCTAGCCTGTTTATGCGCTTGATCTCTGTAAGGAAGGGGCGAATTAATTACTTCCATGTGCACATTTAAGGTGGCAAGCCTCATTGAGCACAATGGGAGTTACTTCTGAGTAGGCACACACATGCTTGTGCTGGGAAGGAAAACCTCCTTGACCAGTGTCACGGTGAAAGGCACAGCCCTGGGCAGGGCTAGCAGACCCAAGCTAAATGTCGGGGTTAGGGGACACAACAACTATATCATGGAGAACCTGACCTAAGGAAAAGAATCGGACTTTAAGCAGTCTCAGGAAACCCAGTTTTTCCCTGATAAGCTCGGGGGGGGGGGTGCTGGATGGCCACAATGTCATGTATCCCTAACAATCTAAACATGCAACCAGCTCGGAGGAAATCGCTGGTGGAAACTAGGGGTGTACGAACCCCACTCACCCAAGGCCACGAGGGCGTCCGCGGGGGGGGGCACGATCCATTCCTCCCCCCGGAATCCTTCCTGGCCGGCCCCACTCTGCGGCAAGTCTGTGGAGCCGCCGGCCGTGTCTGCGTGCTCCTGGACCTCCTCTGCAGCCGGTCTGCGGATGCCATTTGCGTCCCTGGTCTTTGCCGTGATAGGCTACGTAAATCTTTATGTAGCTTTTCACGGGAAAGAGCAGGGGCGCAAATGGCGTAGTGGATGCCATTTGCGTCCCTGTCCCTTCGCATGATAGGCTACATAAATTTTTACTTAGCCTTTAACGGCAAAGAGCAGGGGTGCAAATGGTGTTCACTATGCCAGACGCCATTTGCGTCCGCAGACCAGCAGTGGAGTGAATGGATGGACCCAGACCCGGCCAGCGGCAGGTAGGATCCGGCCGGCATGAACTTCGTGGGGTGGCGGAGGTGAGTGGTCCGTTCTGCCACAGACTCCGGAGTCCGTGGCGGAATTCTCCGCCATCCCTAGCAGTGACACCCCCGGGGTCACAGTCTCAAGGAGGGTATTTATTGTGGGGAAATCCTGGAAGGAGAAGAGCATCCCAATCCTGAATTCAGTGCAAGGGTGTCCTACTGATTGGAAAGGGAATGCGATTGCTGGGATGGCTCTTGGATCACATCAGTCTGTCTCTCCGCTGATTCTGCTTCTCTTCTCTTCCCTCACCTCCCACACATCCCCAAACAGTAAATGTAACCCTGGATCCAGACACAGGGAATCCAGAACTTGTCCTGTCTGAGGATCATAAAAGCATGACATGTGGAGACCAGTGTCAGGATCTGCCTGACAATCCTGAGATATTTGACTCTTATCCTGCTGTTCTGGGATGCCAAGGATTCACAGCAGGCCGACATTTCTGGGAAGTCATTGTGGGGAGTGAGGAGAAGTGGGCTGTGGGGGTCGCCAGTAAGTCTGTGAGGAGGGAGGGCTGGGTTCCCTTTAGTCCTGCAGAAGGGATCTGGGCTGTGGAGAAGTGGGAGAAAGGGTACCGGGCCTCCAACTCCTCTCTGAATTACCCTCCTGTGACCGCAAGAGAGAACCCCAAGAGGATCCGAGTGAGTCTGAACTGCGCCGGGGGGGCAGGTAGCCCTTTTTGATGCCGATGCAGCAGCCCTGCTCTACACGTTCACAGAAGCCTCATTCTCGGGAAAGACCCTTCGTCCCTTCTTCTGGCTGTGGGGGGGAAAAGCCCACCTCAGAATCCCTTAAGGAAGCCAAGTCTGCCGCACAGGCCCTGCTGGAGTCATTCTCCAGACCAGAACGACTGATCTAAAAATCAAACGTTTGTTAGCCAGGAGCCCCTTCCACTGCTTTGCAAAAGCCCTTGGATCAGATCCATTCCAGTCACAGTCAGCAGAAATAACGAGAATGGAGTCCTGCTTCTCTCCCTCCCTTTCCCAGAGTTCCTTCTTCCCACCGTAGCTTCGCTCATCAAGAGACGGTAACACTTTAACAGTCATAAATGAGATCAGAGCGTCAATCCTAGGTTTAATTTTCCCTTTTCCAGGGGTGTTGTGGGGCGGGGAGGGGACAGAGCGCTGCCACATCTCCCAGAGAGCTATTGGCCAACCTCTGCATGCCAAATAAGAAGCTGAGCAGAGGAAGAGCGAGAAACTGGGGGAAATGGTCTGAAATAGTCCTGAATTAGCCTCACAGGTCCATCAAATCACTCTTTTCTTTTGTCCAGTAGTCTGGTTCTCTGGTCAGGGGTTGCCTGCAACCCTGATAGCCCAAAGACTACTCACAGAATGCTGGTAAGAAACCCATCGTCAGATAATCACCATCCCATCCCCCCCCCCACCACCTTAGAAAAAGGTTGGGAGTTTTGCATCCTGGTAGCTGACCCTGGCAGCAACTGTGGCAAGAGCCATGTGTACAGCCCCCCCCCCCCGCCAGTGCCCAGCTCTGATGAAAGTTGCTTACTAAGGGGAGATCCAGATTGCTGCTGTTTGGAGAAGGCAGGCGCAGGTGAGCTGCTACCATCTTTCTTCTGATTAATTTTAAAAAGGATGCTGCTGCTGGGGGATGGCAACCCCAACCTCTCCCCCTCCACACTAGAACTTATCTCTCAACAAAGGACATGCCCAGACATCTGTGGCCGCCCGGCTTTGTAGTGTTCCACACACCTGAGGCTCCCCCCCCCCCCGACTCAGCCCTACGTTAATTTGGTACGTGCAAGAAGCGGGTGGAGAATGCATGATCGATTGGTCAGTTTGAATTTCCAGCCGATGGGAGTTCCTGACCCTGTAAAACCACAGTTTGGTTGGTAAATCGTGTCTTTGAGCTGCTGACAAAGTGTTGAGATTAAACCATGCTGTGGAGCCCAAGGGGCCTTCCCCGTGGTACGTTAGTGGATTCCTAATCGTAAAGGAGTGGAGATCTAAGTTCTTGAGGGTAAAGTCCTGGGGCGTCTCTACATTAAGGAAATATCCTTCAGCTTTACCGCGGCTTTTGCTTCCATTTTCTTTGTGGGATCGGGGTCGGCTCATTGGACAGCGAGCACGTGATTAGGAACTGAAAACTTCCCTTGTGGGTAGGGATGGATGGACTCGCCTCCGTCCAAGCTGCAGGGGAGCTCGGCGCGCCCCCCACCCCGCCCCGCTCACATGGCCTGGACCCACTCGGCGAGCCTCCCTGTTGTCCTGTCCCTGCCTGCCAGGCCATGCGAGCCACTCCTACTTAGTGCGCCGAAGACCCCAGCAGTCAAGGCCTTGTGCTTTATGTGCATAAGGGCTTGACTGCTAGAGTCCTCAGTGCCCAAAGAGCTCTAGCCATCTCCTCCTCATGAGGGCTTCCTTGACACCCGGTGGAGACAGTACAAGGCCTCAGCGCCATGCACACCTGAAGCGCTCCGGCCATCTCCTCACAAGGAGGAGATAGCGAGAATGGTTGGGGCGCATGCAGTGATGGCAACTCTGGGCTGCTCCGGGACACTCACCGAGCTCTAGGGCGCTCAGTGGCTGGATCCATCAGCACCCCAAGGCTCTGCAAGCGGGGTCCGGGGTGTGTGTGTTTCCTGGACCATCCCAAGCCCTCACAACATCCCTACTTCTCAGCAATGCTCTATAGCAGCGGTCCCCAACCTTTTTGGGACCAGGAACCGGTCCGTGGAAGACCATTTTTCCACGGACCGGGGGAGGGGATGGGGCTGGGCCACAGTAGGGGTGTGGGAACCCTCCTTACCTTGGGTCCGCAAAGGGGGTGGGTGATCTGTCCCTCTCCCCCCCTGGAATCTTCGTCGGCCCTGGACTCGCTGCGGAGCTACTGGCCGGCTTCGGACTTCTGGCCACTGGGATGCAAATAGCATCCGCATAGTGGATGCCATTTACGTCCCTGTTCTTTGCAGTAAAAGTCTATTACTGCAAAGAACAGAGCCGGCTGGCAGCTCCGTGGATGTGGAGCCGGCCAGGGCCAGCAAGGATTCTAGGGTGGGGGAGAAGGACGGATTGCCTCCCCCCTGCGGACCCAAGGTAAGGGGGGGTTCCCACACCACTACTGTGGCCCAGTCCCTAACAGGGACAGGGGGTTGGGGACTGCTGCTCTATAGCATTCAATGAAACAGTGCCATCTAGTGGCTGCTGATATTTTGGGTTAACTTTTATTTTACAAGCCGGATTAAGCTCAAAAAGTGCAGAGGACGCTCTGGAGGTTGATGATGACACGTGAAGGACCTGCAAACTTCATGAGTGGCCAATCATGAGTGTGCAACAGAAGCCACGTGGAGAAATGATCTTACCTAGTTAATTCTATATTTCATTTTATTTTCAAAGCAGCATACCATTTCTGAACTTCCCTCTGCTTGGCTCTTGAATAAATACCCTAAACTGGAAACTCACGTTAATTTAGGGTTTTTTGTGTGTGTGCCCAACCTAAGGTTGGTCTTACACATTAGCCTGCTTTTCATGGAGATCCAAGGGAGCTCTGGAGAAGGGCCCTCTCTTTCTCCACCGGCTTGGATTCCCACATGCCCAGGTGAAGACGTGGGTGGTGGAAACAAATAGTCCTAAACAGACAACGAGGGAAGGCTTGCAGCTGCTGTGAGCTCTCGGGGTTGGAGTTACAGACTCCCATGAATCACATGGGGAGGAGGACGAAAAGGGGAGGGGGCGTTGCTGAAGCCTTCATCTGATTGGTTCACATGCATGTTTTTTTAAAAAACCTATTAAAGGCACTCAAGTCAGGTATGGGCAGTTTCTGGTCTGCAAATATTCCCTGGGCCTTCATAGCTGGTTCTTAGTGGGTGAATGGCTACATTTAGCTTAAACTAAGGGCTTTAGAGCTGCAAATGGCATCTGCTATGCCATTTGCATCCAGAGTCAGCCCTTAACCTAGCGATACGGCACGGCAGTGGTGGCCGTATCGCTGGCAATAGGGAGCTGGCCAGCAGCATTGCAGAGTCACTGCAGGGAGGATCCAGCTCTGGATGGTTCTGGGGAGGAGGTGGAGGTAAGCGATCTGTTCCACCATGGACTCCGGAGGCCAGATTCAAACGAATCTGGCCTCATTGGGGTCTGTGGCGGAATTCTCCGCCATCCCTAGTCAGAACTGGATGGTAATTTCAGGCACAGTAGCACCCTAGAATGGGGATTACTCCTGCCCAACATCAGAAAAATAGGTGCAGGGTTTATATTGGGATTTTCTTGTAAAGGTAACATTGTTATTTCTTGGAAGCATTGGATAAAAAATTATGGATTTATAGCCCCATCAGAGGAGATGCCAAATTTCAGAATGATAGCCATAAGGGGTTTTGTGCAAGGGTGGCCTTGACATTTTGAGGTCTCCAAAAGAGGACATACTTCTCTATGTTACTTGTGGACCATCGTTCTGAAAATTAGAGACAGCCTAGAGGTGTCCCTACGTAAGAAACCAGAAAAGTTTCAGAAGGACAGGTGCAGCAGTTCATGTGGAAGGGGAGTTCTCCAATTTGGGGGAGGGAGTGATTTGCTTTCCCTTCCATTCACCCCCTTCCCAATAGTTTTTGGGTAAATTTTTATGGAAATACACAGGTCATTAGAGGTGTCCCCCAGGCAAGAAACCCTCAAAGTTTCTGAAGGATATACATGCCTGCAAATTTAGAATTACTAGAATTTATTTACATTTCACCAAGGTTAGCAGCAGGGGAACATGGGTGGGAAGGTGCTATTGCACTCGTGTCCTGCTTGTGGGTTTCCAGTGGGCACCTAGTTGGCCACTGTGTGAAGAGAATGCTGGACTAGATGGACCTTGGTCTGATGCAGCACGGCTCTTTATGTTCTTAAATATAGAGTTCCTCTGAGCATATGCAAAATGATTTTCTTTCACCACTGAGCACCTACATCCCCCCAATTCTATTCCCCTCCATGCAACCATCCCTCCTCATCCTACCATCCTCCAGCAACGCTTCATAAAAACAGATGTCTTGTTTTGTGCAACTCTCCTCTACTTCCTTCTTGCTATGCACGAGCTCTCATTGTATCTTCCTCCCCATAACTTCGTTTGTGCCAAGACTTCACCAGGATTCAGCCATTGAGTCTGTTTTCAAAACAAGGGCTAATGTATGGAGAAACTCTGAGCGTGTACTAACTCCCTTTCCCTCACCACTGAAGCTAGGGTTCATACACGCCTGCTCCCCCAATGACAAAACATGTATAGGACTGAGCCGAAAGGGTAGTCAGTTCATTAGCCAGAATTGGGTAGGCACTGTATTAAGCCTGCAGTACCGTGCTCACAACTCAGGACTTATTTCTGAGTAAACCGGCAGAACATCAAGGTGCAGACCTCCCTGCAAAAGTAACTTGTGCTGGAATCCTATGCACACTTTCCTGGGGGTAAGTCTCATTAAACATAAAGGGGCTTACTCCTGAGTAGGCATACATAAGATTGCATAAATGAGCAGCATTTGTCTCCCCTCCACTTAAAAAACAAAGCAAAACCTCCTATTTTTATGAAAGCTTTCTGTTCATAGGAAGCTGCCCTATACTGAGTCAGACCCTGGGTCCATCTAGCCCAGTATCGTTGATACTGACTGTCAGCAGAGGCTCTCCAGCGTTTCAGGGTCTTTCGTAGCCCTGCGTGGAGCTGCTGGGGATTGAACCCGGGACCTTCTGCATGCAAAGCATGTGCTCTGCCACTGAGCTGCGGCCCTTCCTATTGCTGGATAATGGCAGCTGACAAACAAAAAAAACCCATATTTGTTTCTCTGCAACCACGTGAATCCATTTTTCTCAAAGACTTGAACGAGAAGGAGGAAAACCAACCCTCTTGTCTGTTTGTATAAAGTCAAATACAGTCCAGAACTTCTCTTGCCCATGGAAGAGAATTCTCTTTAAGAATTCCCCAAGATATGCTCTGGGTGGAATAAAGAAGAGAACGAAAGAATGGGATGGGGAGGGAAGAAGAAAAGAAGAATGGTGTTTGGAAATGCAGGGGCGGGGGGAGAGAATTCCCTAAGCCAAGTGGCTCCTTTCAGAGATATAGTACTTCAGAGGAATTTAGGAGGCTGTGAAGGGTTTGTAAGGACTGCATATACTTTAACTTTATGAGGTGAGTTGGCTGAGGGTTTTTCTAGCTTTTTTTAAAAAAAACTAGAACCTATTTAAAAGCCTCAGCAGTTCCTCGATCGTGATGCCACATAGTCCTAACCCTCCTTTTGGAATAATTTGAGTCCTACAGCTATTTAGGAGAAATTAAATTGGAGGGGGAGAAAGAAGTTTGTGGAGGCTGATTGGATCCTTTGCTGTACTGAAGCTACTAAACTTCTGCAGAAACCAAAGACTCCCGTTTAGGGCAGTGAAATCAGATGCTGTGTGAAATACCAGTATTTCACATGGAACTCTTTCTTCCCTTCCATCTCCCTCTTCAAAATTTAATTGCAAGCAAGCTCCCAACACTGGGCATGTAAGAGAAGAAAAGTAGGGGGAGAGAGGTTTTTTGCACCTCAGAACCCTACACCAGAGATTAGGGATAGTACCCTCCTAAAGGTCACTTAAACACCTTTTGATTAGGATCTCTAATCCCCTGTGTGGCTTGACAGGGTTGTTTTTGTTGTTTTTTACTTCTTGTTTTAGTCTTTGAGAAAAGGAAACTTTATGCATGGCTAGGGATGGCGGAGAATTTCTCCCCGAAACTTCGGGGGGCCGAGCGCCAACGTGTTCGGCCCCCCGAACAAGTTTCGGGGAGAAATCCTCCGCACCCCCCCGCACCCCGCACCCCCCCGGGACAGGACTTACCTTCGCCGAATGTCCCTCCCGGCGGCGGGTCCGGCCGGCAGTTCGGCGGGTGTTCGAGCGGGGCGGGAGCGGCAGCCGGTCTTTCGACCGGCTGTCACCGCCGCCATTGCAATAAAGGAAAAAAAAACGCCCCCTGATAGGCTACGTGACGATTAACGTAGCCTATCACGGCTAGATTTGCAAAGTCAGCCGTGATAGGCTACATTAATCGTCATGTAGCCTATCAGGGGGCGTTTTTTTTTTTAAAAAAAAAACTTTCGCGTTCGCGGCCGGGCGAGGCGGGAAGCCTCCTCCCCAGCCTGAATTTCGGCCGGGGTGAGGCGGGAAGCCTCCCCCCCTGGCCGGAACTTCATGGGGGGAGCAGCGAAGCGCCTCCCTCCCACCGCGAACATCCTTCGAGGACAGGTAAGTGACTTTCGTCCACCCCTATGCATGGCTAGCACAAAAGCCACTGAACCTAACTGTCTGAAATTTGGCAGGTTCGGTCAGCTCTATAGGGGCTGACAGGTCTCCAAGCTCCATGCA
Source organism: Heloderma suspectum (assembly GCF_057233095.1). Lineage (NCBI taxonomy): Eukaryota > Metazoa > Chordata > Lepidosauria > Squamata > Helodermatidae > Heloderma > Heloderma suspectum. The sequence continues at coordinate 361,318,119 of NC_139459.1, read as the reverse complement.
CTGATGTGGAAGCACAAACAATTATAGCTCTTTACTTCGACAGATTTTCTTGAAAATAGCAAATTTTACCTGTGACTAACTCAACAACCATTGGAACTAACTGCCTGAAATTTGGCAGGTTCAGTCAACTCCATAGGCGCTACCTGGTCTCTAAATTTCATGTATATATCGTACAAAATAAAAGAGTCATGGCCATTTCTTTTTTCCAATGGAAGTCAATGGGAAAATGTAAAAAAAAATGGCAATTAGGAAAGCTCAAAAAATCCAGAGCACAGCTCAAAAAAGATCTAGGGCTCATGCCCAGGGGGGCTGTTCATAACGACACCCCTGACTTTGGGACAGACGTCCAGGGTCCGCTCAGCAGAATGAACAAGAAGGCCTCAAAGTGCAGCAAGGCTGGCTTGCCACATTTTGAAGGAATACATATTACCATCAAGAGAGGTTGGTCCCTGTAAGGCCCTTATGGCAGGAGTCTAAAATTACCTAACTGCACCACTGTTCGCCCCTGCTGTACTGTCCTCTGCAAGCCTGTTGCTCTTCCTTAATTGCCTATGTATTAATTAAGTGAACGCAACTTTCACAGTGTCTCCATTCCCAGCTTGGTTAGGTGGGTTATATTGGCAAGCATGACTAAGCTTTAAAGTGCCACATTTATTTTGAAGATTTCCAAAGTTTGCAGTGTAGTGAAGAGTGCAGGACAGAGAAAAAGTCAGCAATTGCCCTCACAATGTCTTCGGTGCTTTCTGGAAACTTAAACCCAGCCCCGCTGGTTCACACCAAAGGTCCATCTGGGATAGGGATGGACGAAAGGGACTTACCTCATCCTGCAGCTTGCTTCGCGGTGGGGGGGAGGCGCTTCGCTTCTCCCCCCGAAGTTCAGGCGAGGGGGGGAGGCGCCCTGCCCCACCCGGCCGAAATTCAGGCCGGGGGGGAGGCGCCCCATCCCTCGCCGGCGAAATTCAGGCCGGGGAGGAGCGCCCCATCTCCCTGGCCACGAAAAAAAAAGTACAGAAAAAAAAACAAAACCACACACCCGTGATAGGCTACGTGACGATTTACGTAGCCTATCACGGCTAGATTTCCAAAGTCAGCCATGATAGGCTACGTAAATCGTCACGTAGCCTATCATGGGTGACTTTGAAAAAAAAAAAAAAGTGCGTACGCCGCCATTTGCGTTCCTTATTTGGACAGGGGTAGTCTACGTAAAGATTTATGTAGACTACGGCGAAAATAAGGGCAACGCAAATAGCGTTCCAAATTACATGTGCCAAAATAAAGAACGCAAATGGCAGTGCCCATGGGCGCCGCCATTTGCGTACGTGTTTTGTTTTTTTTTTCAAAGTCAGCCGTGATAGGCTACGTAAACATTTACGTAACGTATCACGGTGGTTTTTAAAAATCTAGCCGTGATAAGCTACATGAATCTTTATGTAGCCTATCACGTTTGTTTGTTTTGTTTTTAACTTGGAAATGGCGGCGGCGGCAGCCAGTCGGAAGACTGGCCGCTGCTGAACCGCCGCCGGAGCCGCCGCCGCCAAGGACATTCGAACAAGGTAAGTCCCGTCCCGGGGGGGGCGGGGGGGCAGACCGTTTCTCCACCAATTTCGGGGGGCCGAATGGGCTGGCATTCGGCCTCCCTGAGATTCGTGGAGAAATTCTCTGACATCCCTACACGTCTTTTTTTTTTTAACAAGACTGGAAATGGCGGTGGCAGCCGGTCGGAAGACCAGCTGCCGCCGCCGCTGCACAGAAGATCTGCCCCGGGTAAGTCTCGTCCCGGGGGGATCTGCGGGGGGAGTGGGGGGGCTGGCCCGCCACGGAGTTCGGGGGGCCAAATGCACTGGCATTCGGCCTCACCGAGATCTGTGGTGGAATTCTCTGACATCCTTAAGCTCTTCGCTTCTGCAAACCTGTGCAGATAAATGGTTTCCAGGGAACCCCCTGCCCCGGTTTTCACGGCTCCCAGTCAGAGCATTACTGCTGTTCCCTAATGTGGACTGGGGTCCTTGGCATAGTGATCCTGTGGGTTTTCAGCATTGAACTGTCAGTTCCCCGAGTCTCCAGAAAGTCCCCTTAAGACATGCACACCCTGCCTCTTTCATGGTTCCCTTTCGCAGTAACTGCAGAAGTAAGGCTTTTCTACATGAAGCTTTTAACCCGCACCTTTACTGAGGCTTTGTCTTCCAGTTAGGGATGTACGAAACTCACCTTTTCGCGGAATTTTTCGTGGTGGGGGGCGAGGCGCTCCGTCCCTCCCCCCGGAATCCTCGACTGGGGGGAGGCGATCCATTCTCCCCCCCCGGAATCCTGCCTGGCCGGCTCCACTCCGCAGCCAGGCTGTGGAGCTGCCAGCCAGGCCAACCCGCAGTGGGGCCTCCTTCCCCTGCCGGGCTGCTGCGGACGCAAATGGCGTCTTGAGTAGGGGACGCCATTTGCGTCCCTATGGTAGCCCGTGATAGGCTACATAAATATTTACATAGCCTATCACGGCAATCACAAAAAAACACCGCGTACGCGAATGGCGGCTACGGCGCCGGCCATTTGCGTAGCTGCCTTTACCGTATTAAGCTACGTAAATACTTACGTAGCCTATCACGGAAAGAGCAGTGGCGCAAACAGTGTAGCAGCTGCCGTTTGCGTCCCTCCCTGCTCTTTGCCGTGATAGGCTACGTAAATACTTATGTAGCCTATCACGGCAGCCTGGCTGGATGCAAATGGCGGCCGCTACGGCAGCCGCCATTTGCGTCAGCAGCAGCCCGGCTGCGGCCAGAACTCTGGCTGCGGCCGGCCCTGGCCGGCGGTTCTGCGGAGCCACCGTGGAGCGGAGCTGGCCGGGGAGGATTCCGGGGGGAGGGACGGAGCACCTCCCCCCCACCGAGGAAGCCCCACAACGGAACAAGGTAAGGGATTCATACATCCCTACTAATTACCCACGCCACATCGCAGGTTGTTGTGTCATTCGAACCCAGCGAGGTGTGACTTCTAAACCATGCCGCAACCCCTATGATGAGCCATGGCTGTGGCAGAGTTTAGAAGCCACCGCGCACCTCGCTGGAGGCGGGGGGCAAGATACGGAGCATAGTTCCCCCGCTGATCATGTGAATCCAGCCTATGGGTTTTCCAGTGAGATAAAGTGGGGGGGAGAGGGAGGAAAGTACTGAGAGGCCAGTGTGTGTTAATGAAAACGTGTTTGTGTGTGTGTGTGTGTGTATGTATATATATATGTGTGTGTGTGTGTGTATAACATATAAGCATTTCCCTCCTAAATGCTTACCTTCCCCCCCCCGCCTAAATTCATGCCCATTCTTTTAAAACTGAATTTTCTGTATCAAAAGAGTATTCCTGCAACTAATTCCATATTTTTTGCATGCTGTTGTTTTTTCATGCTGAGTCATTTACAGGAAGGGAAACACCCAGTCACTGAAAAGAAAGATAGTGAAACTAACTCTGCTTTCGCTGTGAGACAGCCATGGCTGCTGCTGGTCACATCAAGGGTCTCTGTGAGGAAGCCACTTGTCCCATCTGCCTGGAATATTTCAAGGATCCCGTGACCATAGGATGTGGGCACAATTTCTGCCGAGCCTGCCTGGCCCAATGCTGGGGGGAGTCGGGCACAGAGGTTTCTTGCCCTCAGTGCAGAAAAACAGTTCAGCAAAGGAACCTCATCCCCAACCGGCCGCTGGCAAGTGTGGCAGAAATAGCCAGGAATCTCAGTCTTCAGGGGCTGGAAAGGGCAGAGGGAAAGAAGGGCGTCTGTGAGAAGCACCAGGAGGCCCTGAAACTCTTCTGTAAAGATGATGAGACCCCCGTATGCGTGGTGTGCGACAAATCCAAGGAGCACAAAGGCCATGAGGTGATTCCTGCCAAGGAGGTTTCCCAGGAGTACAAGGTAGGAAGTCACCAGGCAGCTGGACAGGGAGGGGGAATAGCTGTGGGTTCTTCTCAGGAAGTTCTCTGTTAATCAGGGAATGGGAGCGTGTGGCCCGCCAGATGTCGTTGAACTGCAACTCCCGTCAGCTCTAGCCAACATAGCCAGTGGTGAGGGATCATGGGAGATGCAGGCCAACAACATCTGGAGCACCGCAAGCTGCCCAGCCCTGCTGGGCAACTTGTAAATTCACTCCAATAAGAAATTATTGGGGCTAAACTCAACATGATAATTGCATGAATGCAATTAATGTGCATGTTTTAATTATGTTAATAGCAGCCACAGGAATCCGGAGAAGTCTCAGGATGGTGGAGGGCGAGAGAACATTCTTTCTTTCCTGCCACATGTTATGATACCAAATATGGGTTAAGAGATGTATATATTAACTGTTTTATTATGCATTTGTTAAGTGTGTTCCTTACTGCACACTTTATCATATATTCACATAATCTGGAAAATGTATTTTAAATTCTTAAAGCAAGAGTTAACCCCACCCCCACCTCTCTGATCCTGAGGCTTCTCAGACTTCCCTGAGGATGCTATAAATATTTTAAACAATGCCATCCATAGTCACTTTGTTCACATAATTATCATGCCCCGATTGGCTTTAAATGAACTATGAATAAGCCAGCTTTGCCTCCCAAATGCATTAAGATGCTGGTGCAATTAGGATATTTAAATAAGGGGCGGGGAGCTAAGAAATGGACGTTGGAGTTCGTCAGTAATGGACTGGATGAGGGCGAACAAATTGAAGCTCAAAGGAAGCTGATGCTTAATCTGTTTTAAGACAAGACAGAGAGGCTCCTGGATAGTTGGAAGGCAGAGCAGGGATTCAGCCTGTGCTGGATGGAACTGCACTCCCTCTGAAGGCTCAGCATCACAGTTCGGGTATGCTCCTGGATGCCAAGGCTTGGGCAGTGGCCAGGAGTGTGTTCGCACAGTTGTGGCTGCTGTGCCGACTGAACTCATTCCCTGAAATGGCTGATCTGACCACGGTCACACATGCATTTGTTACATCCCATCTGGACTAGTGTAACACACCCTAGGTGGGGTTGCCTTTGAAAACTCTTCAGAAACCTCAGCTGGTCCATAGAATCATAGAATCATAGAATAGTAGGGTTGGAAGGGGCCTACAAGGCCATCGAATCCAACCCCCTGCTCAATGCAGAAATCCAAGTCAGAGCATCCCTGACAGATGGCTGTCCAGCCTCGTCTTGAAGGCCTCCAGTGTGGGAGAGCCCACCACCTCTCCAGGTAATTGGTTGCATTGTCGTATTGCTCTTATAGTCAGGAATTTTTTCCTGATGTTCAGATGGAATCTGGCTTCCTGTAACTTGAGCCCATTATTCCGTGTCCTGCACTCTGGGATGATCAAGAAGAGATCCTGGCCTTCTTCTCTGTGACAACCTTTCAAATACTTGAAGAGTGCTATCATATCTCCCCTCATTCTTCTCTTCTCAAGGCTAAACATGCCCAGTTCTTTGAGTCTCTCTTCATAGGGCTATGAAGAGTGTTGCAACCACTCCAGAGTGTTGCGACCACAGTATTGACCAGGGCCAGCTATAGGGAGCGTGCGACTCCTTTCTTATTTATTTTATGTATTTAATTATAATATTTGTATACTGCTCCACATCTAAAACAGATTTCGGAGCAGTGGACACAAAAGATAAAACAGTAAAAGAATAAAAAGATTAAAACACCATATTAGAATTAGGGTTTTTTTTTTTTAAAAAAAATGCTAATAGAAACCGTGACTCATCAATTAAGGAATGCCTCTTGGAACAATGCTGTTTTCAGGAGGCACCAGAAACAACACAGTGTTGGTGGCTGCCTGACCTGCAGGGGCAGGGAGTGCTGAAGAAAGGGGGCTGCCACAGTGAAGGACCCGGTTTCTTGGACATTGAGAACCAGCTCTGCTTTGTACAGGAACATCCTGGACTAACAGGACTGTACATTTACCTTGGTATAGACTAGAGATTTCTATGTAATCTTGATGGAAACTCTTGTCATGTTTACATTTCTGCTAATCTTTAGCTCATCTGCTAATTTGGAAGTGTTCATGCCCTGTACTAATTCAGGGCTGGAAGCATTGTCTTTGTTAGCATTTCTTTCATTGTTAAGGGCTGACCGTGCCAGAGCACCTTAGACTCTGCACACATAAAGGAACATGTATCCCTCTCTAGTTCACACCGAAGCCCCGATCCCCAAAATACACCTTGCGGGTGAAAGGAGGGGGGGGAATGATGAGACGACATGAGTATTTGGTGTAAAATCTCGGGCCACGTTTATTTGAGAATGGTACAATCTGCGAAGGAAAACAAAGGCGGGGACTTCTCTACACCAGACTAGTCTGGCCTTGTATCGGGTGAGACATTCGATGCCTGTGGAGTGGCATCACTGGTCGCCACCCCGCAGAACTGCCCAATTCTGGGACGGGAGGCCTTCCCCGGTCACCCCCCCTCAGGCCACGGAACTCGAGTGGGTGAGGAGAGTCAGCATCAAAGGTAATCCATATCTCCCAACTCGGGCCACGTAACCCTGAGCTGGAAGCCTCTAGCCTTACCGGTCACCCGAAACAGTGCCTCCAAACGCTCACCAACCCTATATCCCAGCAGAAGTGCCCACACAGAACCGCCTATTTAGCGATGTGACCAAATCAACCTGAGAGATTAAATGGAACCAAAACAACCTATGTAACTCCCATACCCCACTTACAGTGTGAAGTAGGCGAAAAGACCCATAGCCAGGGCCAATCAGGCTATGAGCCAAAATTCCTACTCGGCCCTCAAGAGGACGACCAGTAAAACCCACACTGCATCCAGGGCGGGAGGGAGGGAGCCGCACACAAAGAGGAAGGCGGAAGCACAGCCTAACATGGCTGGTAAGCCCCGCCTCCCCCGGTGACGCCACATCCGAATGCCCAATGGCGTTTGCCTCCGTCCTGTCTCCCCCCCCAAATCCCTCCCACAGCCAGGCAAGCCAGCTGCGATGGGCGGGTACTTCCTTAACATCCACATCCACTACTGTCTCTTGTGATAGTTCAAGACATAGGCAAAAGCCTCTTCAGCTCCCATTGTAGGAAGTTTTATACATTTCCCATAGTCCTTGAATGAAGGGTGCTATGAACATGAGAGGGCCAGAGGGCGTCTTCACAGAGTGGTGTGTGGCAGGCACTGAGCTCCCTCTCCTTTCTCTCGTTTCCGCTCTAGGACGTGAGAAGTACCGTGCGGAGGTAAGTGGATCCCACTCATTTCCATTAGTACTCCATGGTCCTGGGAATGTTGGGTTTGAGCCCTAAATACCAAATCAGACACGACATGCGCACGCACGAGTCAACAGCCTCCCACCAAATGCACAGGCAACCCCCCCCAGTGAAAACACAAACCTCAGAATACACCCCCCAAACAAAACACACACGTATACCCCACCCACACTTCAACCTCCCAGACAAAATACACACACACAAAATTAAAAAAAAGCATCCCCCAAAACACCTCCCAAGGAGCAAGCGTCTTTTAATTTCATGGCTACAGTCACCGTCTGCGGTGATCTTGGAGCCCAAGAAAGTAAAATCTGTCACTGCTTCCATTTCTTCCCCTTCTATATGCCAGGAAGTGATGGGGCCAGATGCCATGATCTTCGTTTTTTTAATGTTGAGTTTCAAACCAGCTTTTGCACTCTCCTCTTTCACCCTCAACAAGAGGCTCTTGAGATCCTCTTCGCTTTCTGCCATTAGGGTGGTATCGTCTGCATATCGGAGGTTGTTGATAATTCTCCCAGCAATCTTAATTCCGACCTGTGATTCATCCAACCCGGCATTTCTCATGATGTACTCTGCATATAAGTTAAATAAGCAGGGTGACAATATGCAGCCTTGTCGTACTCCTTTCCCAATTTGGAACCAATCGGTTGTTCCATGTCTGGTTCTTACTGTTGCTTCTTGACCCTCGTACAGGTTTCTCAGGAGACAGGTAAGGTGGTCTGGTACTCCCATCACTTTAAGAATTTGCCACAGTTTGTTGTGATCCACACAATCAAAGGCTTTAGCGTAGTCAATGAAGCAGAAATAGACGTTTTTCTGGAATTCTCTTGCTTTCTCCATGATGCAGCGAATGTTAGCGATTTGATCTCTAGTTCCTCTGCCTCTTCTAAACCCAGCTTGTACTTCCGGTAGTTCTCGGTTCACATACTGCTGAAGCCTAGCTTGTAGGATTTTGAGCATCACCTTGCTGGCATGTGAAATGAGCTCAATTGTGCGGTAGTTTGAACACTCTTTGGCGTTGCCCTTCTTTGGAATTGGAATGTAAACTGACCTTTTCCAGTCTTGTGGCCACTGTTGAGTGTTCCAGATTTGTTGGCATATTGAATGCAGCACTTTAACAGCATCATCTTTTAGGATTTTAAATAGCTCGGCTGGAATACTGTCATCTCCGCTAGCTTTGTTGTTACTAATGCTTCCTAAGGCCCACTTGACTTCACTCTCTAGGATGTCCGGCTCAAGTTCAGTGACCGCACTATCATGGCTATCAGGGACATTCAGATTTTTCCTGTATAGTTCTTCTGTGTATTCTTTCCACCTCTTCTTAATCTCATCTGCTTCTGTTAGGTCCCTGCCTTCTTTGTCCTTGATCATGCCCGTCTTTGCACAAAACGTTCCCTTGAGATCTCCAATTTTCTTGAAGAGATCTCTAGTCTTTCCCATTCTGTTGTTTTCCTCGATTTCTTTGCATTGTTCATTTAAGAAGGCCTTCTTGTCTCTCCTTGCTATTCTCTGGAACTCTGCATTCAGTTGCATATATCTTCCCCTTTCTCCCTTGCTTTTCGCTTCCCTTCTTTCGTGAGCTACTTGTAAAGCCTCATCAGACAGCCACTTGGCTTTCTTGCATTTCTTTTTCTTTGGGATGGATTTCGTTGCTGCCTCCTGAACAATATTACGGACCTCCGTCCATAGTTCCTCAGGCACTCTGTCTATCAGGTCTAATCCCTGAAATCTATTCCTCACCTCCACTGTATATTCATCAGGGATATGATTTAGGTCATACCTGAATGGTTTAGTGGTTTTCCCGACGTTCTTCAATTTAAGCCGAAATTTTGCAAGCAGCAGCTCATGATCTGAGCCACAGTCAGCTCCAGGTCTTGTTTTGACTGACTGTATGGAGCTTCTCCATCTTTGGCTGCAAAGGACATAATCAATCTGATTTCGATATTGACCATCTGGTGACGTCCATGTGTAGAGTCGCCTCTTGTGCTGTTGGAAAAGAGTGTTTGCTATGATCAGCATGTTCTCTTGGCAAAACTCTATTAGCTTTTGTCCTGCTTCATTTTGTACACCAAGGCCATGCTTGCCTGTTATCCCGGTGATTTCTTGACTTCCTACTTTAGCATTCCAATCCCCTATGATGAAGAGGACATCTTTTTTTGGTGTTAGTTCTAGAAGGTGTTGTAGGTCTTCATAGAACCAATCAACCTCAGCTTCTTCGGCCTCAGTGGTTGGGGCATAGACTTGAATTACTGTGATGTTGAATGATATATACTCTGGATCAATTATTGGGTGTTGATGATGAGTTTTTGCCATTTTCAGCTTTGTGGATAAATTTGATTTGCCTACTACAGCTGAATGGCAGTATTTGCAATTGAATCATTCAATCATTCATTCATTTCATTTTTATACCACTCAATAGCCGAAGCTCCCTAACAGTTGTTAGAATCTAGATTTGGTCCTGCTGCTTTTACTGTCTTGGAGTCCACTTTGGTATAGGAAACGCTTATTGAAGCTGAGCAGGTATATCGACCCACGATTTATGTTTATAAATACTTATCGTTAGTGAATACACATGATACGCAGGGTCTACAGCTGGAATGGAACAGGGAATTGGAATATCCTTTTTTGTCTAATCAGTGGACCGCCATTTTGGCATCTGTATCTGATATATCTATGGACCTCTGGTTGCATCTTATCCAGCAAAAACTTTTATTTCATGTCTGTTGGACACCACAACGTCTTTTTAATGAAGGTTTGTCAAATTCAGCTAATTGTTGGAAGTGTAATGTAGTTAATGCTTGATTTCTTCATATATTTTGGACATGCCCAATAGTTGCCTCCTTTTGGGAGGAAGTTATCATACAGATAAACTTTGTATTGGAAAGCTCTGTAATATTTACCGATGTACATGTTCTCTTAAACTATTTACCTGCTTTTTTGGAATGTAACACACAGTAAGTGTAAATGGATTTTTCGTGCCCTCTTGGCTGCTAAAAGACTGATATTACAATACTGGAATGATAAAAGCTCCCTGCCTATAATGCAATGGATTGAAGACTTAGCAACATTTGAAAGAAGGGTAGAAAGGCGTCACTGAATGGGCTTATATTTGTTAATTTGGTCTGCTTTTACTGAAGTTTATGTGTAATGTATTTTTTCCTTCCTCCCCGCCTAGAATGTTGTAGTATTTGAAACTGAGGACTTTAGAGGATGTTGTTATATTTTCACTTTTTTGTTTTATTTTGTTTTATTGAAACTCACAATAAAAATTGCTTTTAAGAAGTTTTGTGTGTGTCATTGTGCTATTCTGCTACATCACAGTGCCACCTACAGCTTATGTAGTGGAAAAACAGGAAATGAAATGCTCCTTGTGTAGTGCTCGGATCTCAGTTCTGCAATGAAACCAAAAGGAGATTAACAGCTGATTAATAGCCTCGTGTAGAAAAGCTCCAAGTGTCACTAAGACAAAGCAATGTCCCACAACAAGACCCAGTGCCGTTATTTTGCTCAACTGGTGCCTTGGCTGCCATCTAGTTTGGCCAGTTGGGTCACTCTAGCGCCAATTGCTATGGCAATTGCCCCATCAGTCCCATGAACACATCTGCATCCCGTGCAGCCCCCTTGGGTTTACTCCTGTGGGAGTAGGGGTTGTGGGTATGCCCTGCCATGCCCATGTCCCTGTTGCTATATATCACTTAAGTGCCACCTGGGATTAAAACAAAGGTTATCAGCAACATTTCACTTCCACCAGCAACAGCCACATTTTTTCTCTTTCCTACATATCCTTGGTAACATCTTGAAAAAGTAAACATGTGAGGTGATGTCCTTGTACTCAAAGAATCATGTCTCTTCCATGTGGTAACAGAGAAACCCGGCCCCCATCTGCTTTTCCTTGCTGCCCAGCTAGTCGGATGTTACCAGGAGGAGGAAAACAGTGATTTTGATCGTGATCAATGAGGTGGGGTGGGTGGTTAAAATAATAGCAGCATGGAACAGTGGTCTTGCTTGAATTTGCATTGGGATTGTGTGGGGGAGCATGTAAAGCCCCCCCTGTGATCCCGATGAGGACCACTGGTGGGGGGGGAGGCATCATCCCCCCCGCGACATGATCCCTGCAGTATCCCTGTGTGTGAATTGATGGGAGTGTTTGTGAAGGGGTGTGTATGTGTCCCCCCTCCAGCACTGCCTCCCCACTCACTTCCCCCCCACCCCCACTATGCCCATTTGTGCAGCCACCAAAGGGTTCTGCAGGGCCAGAGTGGCCCCCCCACGCAAAGAAGTTTGTCCATCCCTGCTTTAGCAGTTCTGGAGTTCTCTACCTCCCCTTAGTTATTTCTTTTCCTCCAACTGGAAAATTTGTATTGGATTTTGGATGGTTTAACAATATTGTTTTTCTCTACCAGGACTGAGAAGGGGACTTTTGAGAATCCAGTGGCTTTTTCTCTAGAGCTGAAGTGGAGCATTTGGGAATTCTGTGATATAAATCCTTTTCTGGAGGGAGTCATGAAGCAATTCATAGGTAATGAAGTATGGCTGTGAGGATTCTTTTAAAGATACTGAGCATTATTATACCCAAAGTGAACATGACAGCATTTCATTGTATTTTGCTGTATTTTATTTTATTGTTTCATTTTGGGCAGCCAAAATGCCCCCCAAAACCCATTTCCTGTAAACCAAAATACATCAGATACAGTGTTGTTCTGGATCATGGTCAGGGTGTGGTGAACGGTAGACACCACCACAAAAGCACACAACCCAGTGTACATGTGTAATTAGGATTCCTGCCCCCAGTGTGTATCAGTTCACGCTCAGAGCCTTTCTACATGAGGCTTTTATTGTGCACTCATGATTCCTCACTCACAGTAGTTTGTGGGTTCTTTACATCAGGGGTCCCCAACCCCCGGGCCATGGACTGGTCCCGGTCCGTGGCCTGTTAGGAACCGGGCCATACAGCAGGAGGTGAGCATAGTGGTGTGCAAAACTCCCTTACCTTGGGTCCATGGTGGGGGGGAGGCAATCTGTCCCTCCCCCCCGGAATCCTCACCAGCCTTGGCCGGCTCCGCTGTGCAGCGCGTCCGCGGAACTGCTGGCTGGCTCTGGCCGCTGGCGGACTTCCAGCCGCCGGGACGCAAATGGCGTCCGCAGTCGGGGTGCAGCGGGTGGACAGCAGTGGACAGACCCAGACCAGCTGCCGCCAGGTAGGTTCCGTCCCGGGGGGATTTCAGGTAGTGGGGGGGGTAGTCCGTTCCATCACGGACTCTGGGGGCCGGATTCTAAAGAATCTGGCCTCATTGCAGTCCGTGGCGGATTTCTCCGCCATCCCTATATTTTAGTCTGTGCATGGCCCGCCCATTATTTTATTTACCACTTCCATCCGTGCCTCTTTCCCACACTGTGCACTTGTCTCAGTCACAGTTTTAGTAAGCCCACAAGCTAGTTGCAGGAAAACAAGCTCAGGGCTCCCAGTGATTCTGCATTTTGGTGAGTTGTATAATTATTTCATTATATATTACAACGTAATAATAATAGAAATAAAGTGCACAATAAATGTAATGTGCTTGAATCATCCCGAAACCATGCCCCCCCCAGTCCGTGGAAAAATGGTCTTCCACGAAACTGGTCCCTGGTGCCAAAAAGGCTGGGGACTGCTGCTTTACATGATATAGTCATCCTGCAGGGACTCTCCTGCACTTTGCAACCATTTTAGTGGGGGGGGGAGTTCCTAATGAGGAAAGTCTGGTATATATCCGAATGGTGGCATTTGTGCAATTCCACTGTACCACATTGCCACCTAGTGGTTGTATAATGGAACATATAGAAAGGCAGAGAAAGAAAATCCCCAGAAAAAACATGTGTAAAGGAGACAATCTTAATCCCACAAAGAATCTGGAAGAGGAAGCCTCAGTAAAGCTGTGGTGTAAACGCCTCATGTAGAAAAACCTTTACTGAAATTCAACCTCCTTTGCATTTGTTATAAATCTACCCAGTCAGGAGAACTCTGTTTGGAGGTTCCCAAAGTCATTATGTTTTCACCACCCAGAATAATTTGACAACATCCAGACTTGGCAACCTCACTGCTCAGCCTTGACGCCATATCACTCTCATAAATTAATGAACATTCATCCGTATACATGCTTTGGGGACCCACAACTTATCTCCACTGCGAGAACTGTCCTTTTATTCCTCTCCTTCCTTGTCTATAAATAGTTGTGAATTCATGACAATCCCCGGCCTCTTATTGCATGACAATTAAGCATACACAGCAGCCTTTTGTAAAGGACTTCTAAAAAGTTTTTTGGAGCTCCAAGTATAAGATTTACGACTGCCTCTGTAGCAGCTAAGCACTGTTCAAGCCATAGCAAGGAGGAATAAACACAGCCTCTTTCGTTGTTCTGCCTTTAGCGTCTGCTTTGGTCCTTGTGAGTTGTCCTTCTTTTGGCTTCAGAAATGGAGGGGAAGGGGTTAATCAGCAGCCAGTTCCTCCTGCTGCCCCTGGGCTCCGAGTTGTAGAGCAAAGGTCCCTGGCCATCTCCTCCTCAGCCTCCTGCCCAAATCTGCCATACAGTATATGGTGCTGCAACCATCACAATCACCAGAGAGCTCCTTGGCTTCTTGCGAGATTACGGGGCTGCACCTCACTCTGTCCCAGCTCCTGAGCCGGGCCATGCAAGCATTCTTGACGTGTCCTCACTGCCCGAGGTAGTGGGCAGATGGGACAGGGAACTGATTCCTTCTCTCTCCTCACATGAGAGATAAGGACGTGATCCTCAAGAGCCTCTAACTACATGCTTTTCACTACTCTTAATTTTAAGAGGTTGATGAGGCAGGACTTTCCTTTGCAGATGCCACGATAATTCTTCCTCAGCAAAGTTTGTTTTTCCACATGTGTAACAATTCCGGCTTTATTAAAGCTTTGCACCAATTCACCTGGGACAGATGTTAAGTTAAGCGACCAGCTCCGTTCGGCTTCCCTTTTTAACGATTGGTGTTCCGTGGCCTGTCTTCCAATTCTCCAGTATAGACACCAATTTTAGTGACAAGTTCCGTATCAAATCAGATGTTATGTTGAGTTCTGCTGCTTATAGGAGTGGTGGTTTATCCTTCTTCTGGGTTTTACTGTTTTGTTTATTTTATATGCTTTTCACTGGATTTTCTGAGTTTTAATTATTTATTGTTAAATGATTTTTAATTTTGTTATCCACTTAGGGAAAATGTTTACAACTTTAAAAGAAGTCTAAAAATATTTTAAATAAATACATATGTTTATTAGAAGATGAACATTTTCATGTTTGAGTGAAATGATTGTGGACCCAGTGACTTGTTCCTTTTAAATTTGTCAATTTGCCCTAAAATTTCAATTCTCTTCACTTCTGTTTCACCTAATTCTTCTGCCTTGACTTTCTTGACTCTTGCTTTGAACTCCTTCTAGCTACTGCCCTCATCTTTGAGAAGTTTCCTCTTTTGGAGTTAAATGTGAAGGAAAACCCTCCAAGTAACTAACCAAGCCACTTTGCATGATTTAGGCTGCAATACTTATGCTTAGCTGCATTGAACATGGTGGAACTTACTAAGTAAACGTGCATAGGATTGTGCTGTTATTGACAAGCAATTTACCGTTCCCCCTCTGCCAGATTTGTTTCCATTTCTAACTTGATCCTTGACTTGAAATATATGCTATATTATGAATTTATATTAGTGTTAACAAGATTCATTGTTAGAACAGTGGTGTTCTGCTTAATCTTTATATACTTTTCCTTCCCCAGTTGCCCTGCTACCTGGACTACGGCTGCAGAAAGGTAAATTTCCAATGAGGACAAAGTTCACAGGAGAGATGGGGGAGTGGTCCATCCCTGCCAAATAAACAAACAGGTGGGGGATTCGCCTCGTCTCCTGGGAGGGCCAGTCTTGAGTTTTAGTACAGCCTGTTCCAAGCTGTTGTTGTTTATTCTCTCAGTCGCTTCCGACTCTTCATGACTTCGTGGACCAGCCCATGCCAGAGCTTCCTGTTGGCCGTCGCCACCCCCAGCTCCCCCAAGGTCGAGTCCGTCACCTCCAGAATATCATCCATCCCTCTTGCCCTTGGTTGGCCCCTCTTCCTTTTGCCTTCTGCGCTACTTAGTTCCAAGCTCCTAAGTACTAAAATGAATGTATTTTCAGGGCAACAATGTGCTTTAAAATCACCTCTGCCAGAATAAATATTTACTGTCAAAGAGCCACCAGCACGCTTCTGCATGCAAAATTGCATATAGTGATACAGGGTTTTCAAGAAAACCATACTGAAGCTTATGTTTTAATTAGGCAAGGAAAGCTGTTAGGATGACTAACTTGGTTTCTTTGCCCTAGTTTAGATCCAAAAGAAAATTAACAGAATTGTCTCACTTGAAAGGTAGCAAATCATTCTCCCCGTCGCTAGTATGTGTCCGAGTTATATCTCCATGCCGGAAGCCCTATTTTAGAAAAGATAATATCAGCAGGCAATAACCTAACTTGCCTTTCATTCCCAAGAACAAATGCAAATACAGTCCTTGTGCCACATCAGGCATTCACGTGTCCTGCTTGAAAAGGAATGCTTCTTCAGCACAACTGCGGCTTTCCCAGGGTGATGAGTACGTTGCTTCCAGAGTGCTGCCTTCAGCTGATGGCTATACAGACTCCACGCTGATACTGTCCCCAGCCTTACCTATAGCCAGGGCATAACTGCACGTCTGCTCTCTGCTTGTGTAAACTGAGGCACCCTCACTCCCCCTGGAAGTCCCAAGTGGCCCATCTACACAGAGAACATCAAGGACTAGCAGAGCACCTCATTTGCATGTAGAAGGTCCCAGGTTCAATCCTTGGCATCTCCAGGTAGGGCTGGAAACGAATCCTGTCTGAAACCCTGGAGAGCTGCTGCTGCCAGTGTCGATGGACCAACGGTTCGACTCGCTATAAGGCAGCTTCCTATGTTCCTAAGGGACCGTTAATTCTCTCCTCTCCTACCTGCTTGTGCCCCACCCCTTAAATCAAACTGAAGAGCCGAGTAAATGTTTTCTGGGCATTTTTGCTTCTTGTAAGATGCCTTCTTGACAGGAGGGGCGTGATATAAAATACTTTGAACAGAAACTGGGGTCACTGTTGCAAAGAGGATATTCATGGTGGGGAATGACTAGAAGAGGAGGATTTGTTGTTCTTCAGTCGTTCAGTCGTGTCCGACTCTTCGTGACCCCATGGACCATAGCACGCCAGGCCTTCCTGTCCTGCGCTCTCTCCCGGAGCGTGCTCAAGTTCATATTCATTGCATCCGTGATGCTATCTAGCCATCTCATCCTCTGCCGTCCCCTTCTCCTTTTGCCTTCAGTCTTTCCCAGCATCAGGGTCTTTTCCAGGGAGTTTTCTCTTCGCATTAGGTGGCCAAAATATTGGAGCTTCAGCTTCAGTATCTGTCCTTCCAATGAGCACTCAGGGTTGATTTCCTTTAGGATGGACTGATTTGACCTCCTTGCAGTCCAGGGCACTCGTAAGAGTCTTCTCCAGCACCACAGTTCGAAGGCATCAGTTCTTCGGCGCTCAGCCTTCCTTATAGTCCAGCTCTCACTAGGGGTGAACGAAAGTCACTTACCTTTTCTCGCAGCTTTTTCGCGGTGGGGGGGAGTGCTTCGCTGCTCCCCCCGCGAAGTTCAGGCCGGGGGGGGAGGCTTCCCGCCTCGCCCGGCCGAAATTCAGGCCGGGGGGGGAGGCTTCCCGCCTCGCCCGGCCGAAATTCAGGCCAGGGAGGAGGCTTCCCGCCTCGCCCGGCCGCGAACACGAAAGTAAAAAAAAAAAAAAAAAAACATCCCCTGATAGGCTACGTGACGATTCACGTAGCCTATCACGGCTAGATCTGGAAAGTCAGCCGTGATAGGCTACGTGAATCGTCACGTAGCCTATCACGGGTGACTTTAAAAAAAAAAAAAAAAAAAGCGCGTACGCGAATGGCGGCCCCCATAGGGAGCCGCCATTCGCGTTCCTTATTTAGTTGCTGTAGTCTACGTCAATATTTACGTAGACTACGGCGAAAATAAGGGCAACGCAAATAGCGTTGCCCTTATTTTCGCCGTAGTCTATGTAAACATTGACGTAGACTACAGCCACCAAATAAGGAACGGGAATGGTGGCTCCCTATGGGGGCCGCCATTATCCGTACACACTTTTTTTTTTTAAAGTCACCCGTGATAGGCTACGTGACGGTTCACGTAGCCTATCACGGCTGACTTTGCAAATCTTGCCGTGATAGGCTACGTGAATCGTCACGTTGCCTATCAGGGGACTTTTTTTTTCTTTTCTTTCATTGCAATGGCGGGGGCGGCAGCCGGTCGAAAGACCGGCTGCCGCTCCCGCCCCGCTCGAACACCGGACGAACCGCCAGCCGGACCCGCCGCCGGGAGGGACATTGAGGGAAGGTAAGTCCCGTCCCGGGGGGGGCGGTGGGGGCGGAGGATTTCTCCCCGAAACTTGTTCGGGGGGCCGAACACGTTGGCGCTCGGCCCCCCGAAGTTTCAGGGAGAAATTCTCCGCCATCCCTACCTCTCACAGCCATACATTACTACTGGGAAAACCATAGCTTTGATTAGACGGACCTTTGTCGGCAAGGTGATGTCTCTGCTTCTTACTATGCTGTCTAGGTGTGCCATAGCTTTCCTCCCCAGGAGCAAGCATCTTTTAATTTCATGGCTACAGTCACCATCTGCGGTGATCTTGGAGCCCAAGGAAGTAAAATCTGTCACTGCTTCCATTTCTTCCCCTTCTATATGCCAGGAAGTGATGGGGCCAGATGCCATGATCTTCGTTTTTTTAATGTTGAGTTTCAAACCAGCTTTTGCACTCTCCTCTTTCACCCTCAACAAGAGGCTCTTGAGATCCTCTTCGCTTTCTGCCATTAGGGTGGTATCGTCTGCATATCGGAGGTTGTTGATAATTCTCCCAGCAATCTTAATTCCGACCTGTGATTCATCCAACCCGGCATTTCTCATGATGTACTCTGCATATAAGTTAAATAAGCAGGGTGACAATATGCAGCCTTGTCGTACTCCTTTCCCAATTTGGAACAAATCGGTTGTTCCATGTCTGGTTCTTACTGTTGCTTCTTGACCCTCGTACAGGTTTCTCAGGAGACAGGTAAGGTGGTCTGGTACTCCCATCACTTTAAGAATTTGCCACAGTTTGTTGTGATCCACACAATCAAAGGCTTTAGCGTAGTCAATGATGCAGAAATAGACGTTTTTCTGGAATTCTCTTGCTTTCTCCATGATGCAGCGAATGTTGGCGATTTGATCTCTAGTTCCTCTGCCTCTTCTAAACCCAGCTTGTACTTCCGGTAGTTCTCGGTTCGCATACTGCTGAAGCCTAGCTTGTAGGATTTTGAGCATCACCTTGCTGGCATGTGAAATGAGCGCAATTGTGCGGTAGTTTGAACACTCTTTGGCGTTGCCCTTCTTTGGAATTGGAATGTAAACTGACCTTTTCCAGTCTTGTGGCCAGTGTTGAGTGTTCCAGATTTGTTGGCATATTGAATGCAGCACTTTAACAGCATCATCTTTTAGGATTTTAAATAGCTCGGCTGGAATACTGTCATCTCCGCTAGCTTTGTTGTTACTAATGCTTCCTAAGGCCCACTTGACTTCACTCTCTAGGATGTCCGGCTCAAGTTCAGTGACCGCACTATCATGGCTATCAGGGACATTCAGATCTTTCCTGTATAGTTCTTCTGTGTATTCTTTCCACCTCTTCTTAATCTCATCTGCTTTTGTTAGGTCCCTGCCTTCTTTGTCCTTGATCATGCCCGTCTTTGCACAAAACGTTCCCTTGAGATCTCCAATTTTCTTGAAGAGATCTCTAGTCTTTCCCATTCTGTTGTTTTCCTCGATTTCTTTGCATTGTTCATTTAAGAAGGCCTTCTTGTCTCTCCTTGCTATTCTCTGGAACTCTGCATTCAGTTGGGTATATCTTCCCCTTTCTCCCTTGCTTTTCGCTTCCCTTCTTTCGTGAGCTACTTGTAAAGCCTCATCAGACAGCCACTTGGCTTTCTTGCATTTCTTTTTCTTTGGGATGGATTGAGTTGCTGCCTCCTGAACAATGTTACGGACCTCCGTCCATAGTTCCTCAGGCACTCTGTCTATCAGGTCTAATCCCTGAAATCTATTCCTCACCTCCACTGTATATTCATCAGGGATATGATTTAGGTCATACCTGAACGGTTTAGTGGTTTTCCCGACGTTCTTCAATTTAAGCCGAAATTTTGCAAGCAGCAGCTCATGATCTGAGCCACAGTCAGCTCCAGGTCTTGTTTTGACTGACTGTATGGAGCTTCTCCATCTTTGGCTGCAAAGGACATAATCAATCTGATTTCGATATTGACCATCTGGTGACGTCCATGTGTAGAGTCGCCTCTTGTGCTGTTGGAAAAGAGTGTTTGCTATGATCAGCATGTTCTCTTGGCAAAACTCTATTAGCTTTTGTCCTGCTTCATTTTGTACACCAAGGCCATGCCTGCCTGTTATCCCGGTGATTTCTTGACTTCCTACTTTAGCATTCCAATCCCCTATGATGAAGAGGACATCTTTTTTTGGTGTTAGTTCTAGAAGGTGTTGTAGGTCTTCATAGAACCAATCAACCTCAGCTTCTTCGGCCTCAGTGGTTGGGGCATAGACTTGAATTACTGTGATGTTGAATGGTTTGCCTTGGATTCGTACTGAGATCATTCTATCATTTTTAAGATTGTACCCCAGTACTGCTTTTCCCACCCTTTTGTTGACTATGAGTGCTACTCCATTTCTTCTAAGGGATTCTTGCCCACAATAGTAGATATGATAGTCACCTGAATTAAATTCGCCCATGCCTGTCCATTTTAGTTCGCTGATTCCCAAGATGTCGATGTTCAATCTTGCCATCTCATGTTTGACCACCTCCAGCTTACCTTGATTCATTGATCTGACATTCCAGGTTCCTAAACAATATTGTTCTTTACAGCATCAGATTTTCTTTTCACCACCAGACACATCCACAGCTGAGTGTCCTTTCGGCTTTGGCCCAGCCGCTTCACTCTTTCTGGCGCTACTTGGAAATACCCTCTGCTCTTCCCCAGTAGCATATTGGACACCTTCCGACCTGAGGGGCTCATTTTCCGGCGTCATCTCTTTTAGCCTTGTGAAACATTCCATGGGGTTTTCTTGGCAAGAATACTGGAGTGGGTTGCCATTTCCTTCTCCAGTGGACCACATTTTGTCAGAACTCTCTGCCATGACCTGTCCGTCTTGGGTGGCCCTGCACGGCATAGCCTATGGCTTCATTGAGTTACGCAAGCCCCTTCGCCACAACAAGGCAGTGATCCATGAAGGGGAGAGGAGGATTACCCCAATCCTAAATGCAAGGCAACAAAGTCCTATTGATTTGCAGTTCCTGTGATGTGTCTTGGATTGGGATGCCAGTGTGTCTCTCGACGGATTCTAACCTGCCTTCTCTTTTCCTCCTCTCTCTCCATCCCCAACAGCAAATGTAACCCTGGATCCTGATACAGCTCATCCCCAACTCATCCTGTCTGAGGACTGTAAAAGCGTGAGATATGAAAACAGTGCACAAAAACTGCCCAGCAATCCTGAGAGATTTGAACAATGTCTGTTTGCTTTGGGACGTGAGGGAGTCACAGAAGGCAGGCATTTCTGGGAAGTTGTGGTGGAAAGTGAGGGAAGCTGGGCTGTGGGGCTTGCCAGAAAGTCTGTGAGGGGAAAGGGCAACATTAGCCTTAGCCCAAGGAAGGGATCTGGGCTGTGGGGAGGTTTTCAGGTCATTACAGGGCCTTCAACCTCCCTTCTACCTCTATTCTGCCCCTGAGTGGGGAGCCTCAGAGGATCCGAGTGACCGTGAACCATGTTGGAGGGAGGGTGGCCTTTTATGATGCTGATAGAGCAGCCCTGCTCTTTGCATTCACTGCGCTCTCATTCTCCGGAGAGACCCTTCAGCCCTTTTTGTGGGTGGGGAATAAATCCCGCCTCAAGGTCTCATAAAGAAACCAAGTCTGCTTCATAGGTCCTAATGATGCCATTTCTCTGCAGACCAGAATGGTAGATTTTAGAAACATTTATTTGTCAAGAGCACTTTTGACAGCCTTTGCCAAGGTTCTTATGCAGGATTTATTCGAGGCACAGAAGGAATAACACATGTAGATGTTGTTGTTTTTCTTCCCTCTCCCAGAATTCTTGCCCCACTCTGCAGCTCAGTTCTTAAAGAGACAAATACTTTAACAGTCATAAATAATACCAGGGATGTTTCCAGATGGAAGGCTCCTAATGCAATGAATCAGAAGACACTGGGCAGCTAAGCATCTTGTTTTCCCTTTTTTATGGATTTTCTGTGGTAAGAAAAAAGATGGAGGAAGCTGTGGGAAAACACATGGATGATGACATCTTGACAAACACACACCCGATAATATTCTGTGACTGGGGCAGGGCAATTGCACATTAAAAGCCTCACATTTAGGCACAAGTCAGGCTGATTCTCAAAAAGGCCACAACCTCCATAACTCCAGTTTTAGTTTTCTGTTTTTCTTTTCCCCCTTCTCACAAGATCTCCAGTAGCTATTAAGATGTGCATCCTCCCACATCAACAGGAAAAGCTCATTGCTTGGTAAATCTTCGACAGAAAGTAGATATAATTACCAGAATATATGTAAGGCATCACCCTCAAAACCCCTCTGTAAATGTAGCCTGGTCCTATCCACATTTACTCAGAGATAGGTTTCACTGAATTCAGTGGGACTTAATTCCACTTAATTGTGTTTAGGATTGTTGCATTAATTGATTGGCAGTTGGATTCTTTATATAATTCACATTGAGCATGTATTTTTTTTAAACTCCAAAACTTCACCTGAAGCGTGCCCTGCTGCTGCTTCTCCTGCTGATAAATAAGCAGCTAATGCTATATGTGTTTGCATTTTAGGGGTGGGGGGGTAGGGGATGAGACCTCTCACCCTGGGTAAATGGGGGGTCAAGCTATATTATTATTATTATTAATTACATTTCTATACCACCCAATAGACGGAGCTCTCTGGGCGGTTTACAAAGATTAAAAACATTAAAAATACAATATGTTGTTGTTGTTTATTCGATCAGTCGCTTCCGACTCTTCGTGACTTCATGGACCAGCCCACTCCAGAGCTTCCTGTCGGCCGTCACCACCCCCAGCTCCCCCAAGGTCGAGTCCGTCACCTCCAGAATATCATCCATCCATCTTGCCCTTGGTCGGCCCCTCTGCCTTTTGCCTTCCACTTTCCCTAGCATCAGCATCTTCTCCAGGGTATCCTGTCTTCTCATTATGTGGCCAGAGTACTTCAGTTTTGCCTTTAATATCCTTCCCTCAAGTGAGCAGTCTGGCTTGATTTCCTGGAGTATGGACTGGTTTGATCTTCTGGCAGTCCAAGGCACTCTCAGAATTTTCCTCCAGCACCGCAGTTCAAAAGCATCTATCTTTCTTCGCTCAGCCTTCCTTATGGTCCAGCTCTCGCAGGCATAGGTTACTACAGGGAATACCATTGCTTTAACTATGCAGACCTTTGTTGTCAGTGTGATGTCTCTGCTCTTCACTATTTCATCAAGATTTGTCATTGCTGTCCTCCCAAGAAGTAAACGTCTTCTGATTTCCTGGCTGCAGTCAGCGTCTGCAGTAATCTTTGTGCCTAGGAAGACAAAGTCTGTCACTGCCTCCACGTTTTCTCCCTCTATTTGCCAGTTATCAATCAAGCTGGTTGCCATAACCTCGGGTTTTTTTTAGGTTTAACTGCAACCTAGCTTTTGCACTTTCTTCTTTCACCTTCGTCAGCTCCTCCTCGCTTTCAGCCATCAAAGTGGCATCATCTCCATATTTGAGATTGTTAATGTTTCTTCCAGCAACTTTAACTACAGCCTTGGCTTCATCAAGCCCAGCACGTCACATGATGTATTCTGCATACAGGTTGAATAGGTACGGTGAGTGTATACAACCCTGCCATACTGCTTTCCCAATCTTAAACCAGTCCGTTGTTCCGTGGTCTGTTCTTACCGTTGCTACTTGGTCGTTACACAGATTCCTCAGGAGGCAGACAAGATGACTTGGTATCCCCATACCACCAAGAACTTGCCACAATTTGTTATGATCCACACAGTCAAAGACTTTAGAAGAGTCAATAAAACAGAAATAGATGTTTTTCTGAAACTCCCTGGCTTTCTCCATTATCCAGCGGATATTGGTAATTTGGTCTCTAGTTCCTCTGCCTTTTCTAAACCCAGCTTGTACATTTGGCAATTCTTGTTCCATGAATTGCTGGAGTCTCCCTTGCAAGATCTTGAGCATTACCTTACTGGCATGTGAAATAAGTGCCACTGTTTGATAGTGTGAACATTCTTTGGTGCTTCCCTTTTTTGGTATGGGGTTATAAGTTGATTTTTTCCAATCTGTTGGCCATTCTTGTGTTTTCCAAATTTGTTGGCATATGGCATGCATCACCTTGACAGCATCATCTTGCAAGATTTTAAACAGTTCAGCTGGGATACCGTCGTCTCCTGCTGCCTTGTTATTAGCAATGCTTCTTAAGGCCCATTCAACCTCACTCTTCAGGATGCCTGGCTCTAACTCACTGACCACACTGTCAAATCTATCCCTGATATTATTATCCTTCCTATACAGATCTTCCATATATTCTTGCCACCTTTTCTTGATCACTTCTGCTTCTGTTAGGTCCTTGCCATCTTTGTTTTTGATCAGACCCATTTTTGCCTGGAATTTACCTCCAATGTTTCTGATTTTCTGGAAGAGGTCTCTTGTCCTTCCTATTCTATTATCTTCTTCTGCTTCCGCGCATTGCTTGTTTAAAATAATTCCTTATCTCTTCTGGCTAACCTCTGGAATTTTGCATTTAATTGGGCATATATCCCCCTATCACTGTTGCCTTTTGCTTTCCTTCTTTTTTGGGCTACTTCCAGTGTCTCAGCAGACAGCCATCTTGCCTTCTTTTTGTTTGGGACATTTTTTGTTGCCGCCTCCTGAACAATGTTGCAAACTTCTGTCCATAGTTCTTCCAGGACCCTTCAGATTGCAAATGGATAATGCCGCTTCAGATTGCAGATGGATAATGACCCAAAACAGACAGCAAAAGCTACCCAAGAGTTTCTCAAGGCAAAGAAGTGGGATGTTCTGCAATGGCCAAGTCAGTCACCTGATCTTAACCCAACAGAGCATGCTTTTCACTTACTGAAGACAAGACCGAAGACAGAAAGACCCACAAACAAGCAGCAGCTGAAGGCAGCTTCAGTAAAGGCCTGGCAAAGCATCTCAAGGGAGGAAAGTCAGCATTTGGTCATGTCCATGGGTTCCTGACTTCAGGCAGTCATTGACTGCGAAGGATTTTCCTCCAGGTATTAAAGGCGATCCTTAAGTTTGAAATGACGTTGGTTTGTTCCATCACTTATGAGCCACCAGCGATGGGGGTGCATGTATGCCACTGGCTGTACTTCCTGAATGGTTAGTGCCCCACTTTTGTCAAACCCCTTGAATTACAGCTGACAGTCCTGACTTCGCTCCCATCTGGGTGTGTTTCCTTTCAACTTCAGTGTGGTGGTGTACAGAGGCCAACTGCCAAAAAAGTTATCCTTGTTCCAATACTTCTGGCCCTGACTGTATGTTGAATGAGCACGGTCAGTGCCTATCCCAGAAATGCCACTGATTTTTGAAAGGTGTCAGTGCCTAGCTGTCAGGAGCGCCCTGGTGGGCTCTTTCAGTCCCCTCCAATAGCCAACTCAAGACACAGACGAAAGGATTATTTTCAAGGCTTTAATCCTTTTACAACGTAATGACTCTTTCAGATGCTAATCACCTGCGACTAAGCAATGAACAGCAGAGTAGCCTATGCTCCGAGTAGGCAGTTGATCCCTGTTTGGAGAGTCACTTGAAGACCCTGAACTTATGGGCTAGGGAGAGATCCTCCCTCTTTTCCTTGGGTCCATGGGAGGCGGCCATTGCTTGCATGCCAAAAAGGCGCTACGCCTCCTTTCTGCGCCCTCCATCACTCGTCGCTCCCTGCATCTGCGTCGAGTGTCTAGCAGGCCCCCCTCCCACACTCTCTCACTGCCAGGGTCACTATCTATCTCAGGAATGGCGGCAGGACGAATCTCTGCCAGCTGCTGTGCCTGTGTGGGATGAGCTGGCTCCTCTCCCACAGATTGCTGAACCTCCTCAGAATCAGAACTGCTCTGGGGTTCTATCGGCTCAGTTTCCATCCTGACATCATCCCTGCTCCCATGAGGCCCCCCCCTCATGCTCTTCCCCTGGGGCCCCGGGTTTGTGGGGGTACAACTGGTGGAAGTGCCTCAGCAGCAATGGAGCATACACATTTTCCCCAGGTTCCCAGGTTCGCTCATCTGGCCCATACCCCTTGCAGTCCACTAGATATTGCAGGCGGCCGCAAGAAAGGCAGGAGTCCAGAATCTCTGCAACCTCAAACTCCTCCTCCCCCTCCACCAGCACTGGCGGTGGGAGGGAACCGACTGAGCGATGAAGGTCACCAGAAACCAAAGGGGACAGCAAGGACCGATGAAAAACAGGATGGATCTTCATGGAGGGGGGAAGAGCCAGGCAAAAAGCAACAGGGTTAAACTGGGCCATAATCTGGAAATTCTCATGCGGCGAGGTGCGAGCTTCCTTGCAGGCGAGTGAGAGTGGAGGTATTGGGTGGACAGCCAAACCCAGTCCCCCAGTTGCAGAGACGGACCCGGCTGGCACCGCCGGTCTGCGGAGGCCTTGTAGGCTGTCCTGGCTTGCTCGAGGGAGTCCCGTAAGAGGTGGTGTACTGCTCGCAACTCCTCTAAAAAGTCATGGGCTGCTGGCACTGAAGAGGGAGCAAAAGGTGGACGGGAAAGCCTTGGGGTGGTAGGAGTGCACGAAAGCCACTTACCTGGTCTCGCAGCTTGCTTCGCGGTGGGGGGGACGCACTTCGCTGCTCCCCCCGAAGTTCAGGCCGGGGGGGGAGGCTTCCCGCCTCGCCCGGCCGAAATTCAGGCCGGGGAGGAGGCGCCTCGCCTCGCCCGGCCGCGAAATAAAAAGTTAAAAAAAACCACGCCTCCATAATAGGCTACGTGACGATTCACGTAGCCTATCACGGCTAGATCTGCAAAGTCAGCCATGATAGGCTACGTAAATCGTCACGTAGCCTATCACGGGTGACTTAAAAAAAAAAAAAAGCGCGTACGCAAATGGTGGCCCCCATAGGGAGCCGCCATTCGTGTTCCTTATTTGGTCGCTGTAGTCTACGTAAACATTTACGTAGACTACAGTGACCAAAGAAGGAATGTGAATGGCGGCTCCCTATGGGGGCCGCCATTATCCGTACGTGCTTTTTTTTTTTTTTTAAGTCACCCGTGTTAGGCTACGTGACGATTTACGTAGCCTATCATGGCTGACTTTGCAAATCTAGCTGTGATAGGCTACGTTAATCATCACGTAGCCTATCACGGGGGCGTTTTTTTTTTTTTTACTTTTATTGGAACGGCGGCGGCGGCAGCCGATCAAAAGACCGGCTGCCGCCCCTGACGAAGACCTGCCGAACTGCCGCCGGGACCCGCCGCCGGAAGGGACATTCGGGAAAGGTAAGTCCCCTCCCGGGGGGGGCAGGGGGCGGGGGGTGCAGAGAATTTCTCCCTGAAACTACTTCGGGGGGCCGAACACGTTGGCACTTGGCCCCCCAAAGTTTCGGGGAGAAATTCTCCCCCATCCCTATGGGGTGGTAACCAAAATTGGCAAAAACTGGAGTTTGGCGGGCGGAAGCATGGCAGGCATTAGTATAAGCAAATTCTGTGAGAGGCAGCAAGGAAAACCAGTCATCTTGCTGGTAATTGACATAACAGCGCAAATATTGCTCCAGAGTCGCATTGGTGCGCTCGGTCTGACCGTCCGTCTGTGGATGGTGGGCGGAGGAAAGACAGAGCGTGACAGGAAGCCCAAGTAGCTCCCTCCAGAAATGGGCAGTGAATTGGGCTCCCCTATCCGAAATGAGACCCTCCTGCCATCCGTGGAGCTGGAAAACATGCGCCAAAAACAGCTCCGCCGTCTCCCTGGCTGTGGGCAACCCAGAGCAGGGGATGAAATGGCCATCTTAGAAAACAAATCTACCACCACCAGAATGGTGGTCTTACCATGTGAGGGAGGTCAGTGATGAAGTCAAGGGAAAGCGGTTTCCAAGGTCCTGAGGGGGTAGGCAGGGGGTGAAGCAAGCCTGTGGGCTTGCCTGAGGGGGCCTTCACCCACTGGCAGGTTGGGTAGGAGGTGACATAGGTCTTGACGTCCCAACACACACGAGGCCACCAAAAATCCCGCGTCACTCCGTGCAGGGTCTTGATGAAGCCAAAATGCCCAGCGGTGAGGGAGTCGTGGCACTGATGGAGGACCTTCTTGTGGAGGGGTCTAGGAGGCACATAGACCCGACCGGAATGGTAAAGCAGGCCACCTCGCAAAGAGAAGGGGGTAGAGTGGGGGGGGCAGAGCCTAGCCCCAATTCCTCCACTTTTGTGTGAACAAAAGCATCCTGAGCCTGTGCAGAGTGAAGGAGCTCCTCCCAAGAGTGAGGCACTGCAGCTGCCGCCAGGCTCTGGGGGGAAAAATCAGAGGGGGGGGGATTTCCCTCACCTCCTGACTGAAGGTCCAGCTAACAAGAAAGAGCATCCACTTGTAGGTTGTCAGAGGCCTTCACATGGCAAATCTTAAGGTGGAACCGGGGAAAAAAAAGCAACCACCTAATCTGCCTTTTGTTTAAGGCATGGGCTGTCTGAAGACGTTCCAGGTTGCGATGGTCAGTTCTAACTTCAACTGGGTGCTGTGCCCCCTCCAGCAGATGATGCCAGGTCTCCAAAGCTGACTTGATGGCCAACAGTTCCTTCTCCCAGATGGTATAATTCCTCTCAGACATGTTCAGCTTCCTGGAGTGGTAGGTGCAGGGTTGCAACCCACCGCCCGCCCAATCTGGCTGAAAAAGCACCGCCCCCACCACAAAGTCAGAGGCATCAGTTTGCACCACAAAAGGCTTCCTCGGGTTGGGATATAACAGGATCGGCTCAGAACTAAAAAGCTTCTTAAGTTCCTCAAAAGCCTGTTGGGCTGATGCCATCCAATGAAAAGGAGATTTTCTGCCCTTAAGGAGGTCTGTGAGAGGAGATGTCAGCCGAGCAAAGCTGGGCAGGAACTTTCTGTAAAAATTAGCAAACCCCAGAAATGTTGCAAGTCCTTCTTGGTGGATGGAGCCTGCCAGGAGAGGACAGCCTGGACCTTTGCAGGATCCATCCTGATACTGTCAGCTGAGATAATGTAGCCAAGATAGTCCAAAGAGGTTAGGTCAAACACACATTTCTCCAGCTTGGCATAAAGATGGTGCTTGCAGAGGTGCTGGAGGACGGCGGAGACATGGTGCTGATGGGCGTGGGGGTCCTCAGAAAATATAAGTAAATTATCGAGATACACAATGAGGAAAGTGGCCAAATAGTCCTGGAAGATGGCATTCATAAAACGTGAAAACGGAGGGGGGGGCACGCAGGTGAGCCCAAATGGCATCACTAGGTATTTGTGTGCTCCGTACCGGGTGCCAAAACAGGTCTTCCACACATCCCCCTCCTGGATGTGAATCAGACTGTAGGCGCCATGCAGGTCCAACTTTGTGAAAATCTTGAAAATCTCGCCCCAGGCATTCCAGCATCTCAGGGATCAGGGGGAGGGAGTACTTGTCAGGGATTGAGACCGAATTGAGGGCTCTGTAGTTGTGCACCGGGTGGAGTTCTCCAGATTTTTTGGTCACAAAGATGGTAGGGGTGCAGGCAGAGGAGGAGGAAGGGTGAATGAAGCCACGTCTGAGGTTTGTGTCCAAAAACTCACGCAGAGCTCAAAGTTCCGGCTCCAACATCGAATACAGTCATCCAGCGGGGATGGTTGCCCCCGGAATGAGGTTAATGGCACAGTCAAATGGGCGATGGGGGGAGCTGGTCGGCCTCCTTCTTATCGAAAACATCCGAAAAAGCTGCATACTTCTCTGGGAGGATCACGGTAGCTGAAGAACTGCCAGAAGCAGATGAGGAGGGGGAGGAAAGGGTTAAGGCCTGGACTGGGACTGGCGCCTCGATCGGGAGGCAGCAAACTCCACTTGCTGAAGCTTCCAAGAAATCTGAGGATTATGCTTAGAAAGCCAGAAAACACCCAGCACAATAGGGTATTGGGGAACCTTGGCCAAGTGAAACTGAATCTGCTCAACGTGGGACTGGGCGCGCAGAGTGAGCGGAGCTGTAATCCGGGTCACCACGCCCGAAGAAAGGGGACGCCCATCGATGGTCTCCACTGCCAAGGGGGCAGGAAGAGGCAGGGTAGGAATCTTGTGGAAGAGGGTGAAGGTTTCATCCATGAAACTGCTCGTAGCCCCTGAGTCCACTAAAGCCAGGGCCTCCACCCCACCCTACTGGGAGAAGCGGAGGTGAACATGCAATAGCAGATGGGAGGGTGGGGGGGTTGCGGAAGGTACCCACCGGGTGTGGAACCGACCCCCACACTGGAGACCCCCAACAGGCTTGGAGGGCAGCCTAATCAGGCCTGGGAGCAAGGAGGAGGAGGAAGGAGAGGAGGGAGAGGCGGAGGAGCTGCGGGTCTAGTGCGGCAGGTTTTGGCGAAATGTCCTAATTTTCCACACTGAAAGCATCGGCGCTCAGTGCGCTGCCACTCTAGTTCCTCCGGTGGCAGTGGGGCTCGGGTAGCTCCCAGCTGCATCGGGGTCTCCTCTGCCCCCACCACAGGAGTGGGGGGTGGGAGAGGGGGCAGATAACAGGGGGGAATGGGAGGAGGGAAATCTCGGCCCCCGGCACCCCGCCAGGTCTGTCGGCGCCCCTCCAGCCGACTATCTATCTGGAGGCAGGTCTGGATGAGGTCCTCCAAAGTAGGCGGGCTAGGCGTGCGCACCAACTCATCCAAGATCTCATCATTCAAACTGTCCAAAAACTGAGCCACCAGCGCGGCATCGTTCCACTGTAAATCCTGCATCAGCAAGCGAAAAGTTGTTGCATAGCTGGAAACTGAGTCCTTGCCCTGCCTGAGGCGGCGAATCTCTCAAGAAGCCATCTGCATGCGCAGGGGGTTACTGCAAAATCTGGCCATCGCTGTCATGAAACCTTGATAGTCCCTGAGCAGGGGGTCATTAGCGAGAAGAAGTCCCAAAGCCCCTTTAGCTGCCACGCCTGAAAGTAGGTTAATGATGAAGCCCACACGAACCTGTTCCATTAGGAAATCCTCAGGTTGAAGGCGCATGTACAGCCCCGATTGGGCCCAGAAAATCTGAAAAAGTCCTTTCTCCACAGAAAACGTCTCTGGCAAAGCCACTGGGCACTTGCGGTGGGGGGGAATCAGAGGTGGTGGGGGTTGAACCGCAGCTTGTAGATTCTGTACGGCAGTCGTCAGTTGAGCCACTTGATCACGGAGAATCTGGTTCTCTTGCGCCAGAGCTTGCACCGCCGGGTCCCTGGCACCCTCCATTCGGCAGTAGGAGAAGAGAGAGAGAGAGAGAAAGAGGAATGGGGATCAAGCTGTCAGGAGCGCCCTAGCGGCCTCTTTCAGTAGACTCCAATAGCCAACTCAAGACACAGACGAAAGGATTCTTTTCAAGGCTTTAATCCTTTTACAACCTAATGACTCTTTCAGATGCAAATCACCAGCGACTAAGCAATGAACAGCAGAGTAGCCTATGCTCCGAGTAGGCAGTTGATCCCCATTTGAAGGAGAGTCACTTGAAGACCCTAAACTTATGGGCTAGGGACAGATCCTCCCTCTTTTCCTTGGGTCCACGGGAGGCGGCCATTGCTTGCATGCCAAATGGGCTCTTTGCCTCCTTTCCTCACCCTCCATCGCTCGTCGCTCCCTGCGTCTGTGTCGAGCATCTAGCAAGCCCTGTTCCCGCACTCTCTCACTGCTAGGATCACTATCTATCTCAGGAATGCCAGCAGGACGAATCTCTGCCAGCTGCTGCGCCTGTGAGGGATGAGCTGGCTCCTCTCCCATGGATTGATGATCCTCCTCAGAATCAAAACTGCTCTGGGGTTCTATTGGCTCAGTTTCCACCCTGACATCACCCACCTCCCAATATTACTGTCATAACTACAGAACGATAATCAACTATCAGCACTCCCTGGCCTTGGTGTTTGCCATCACTGAGCTCAACAAGGATCCAACGCTCCATCCCAACACAACACTCGGCTTCTGCATCTATCAGCACAGGGACGTTGTCAGTCTGATGCATGAGAAAGCCTCTCTCTGCTTTCTACTTGAGGGCAAATGCTTCCCAATTATAAATGTGACAGGCATGATCAACTGCTCTCTCTTATTGGGGGTCTTGACTCCAAATCCTCAAGGGAGATCGCATCCATAATGGGCATCTACAAGATCCCACAGGTAAGGGGATTCATATGTGGGGGAACTGAAGATCTCAGGATTATTAAGATGGACAGGCCAACCTTTGAAACCTGATCTGCCCATGCGGTGGATGCGGTGCCTCAATTCTGGATGGCAGGAGTCGGGGGCCTTCTGACCTTGGCTAACCTGCCATGTGATAACCTCAGGTGGCTATTGCATGACTAATCCTATCCAGCAATGGGTCAATTACATAAGAAAAAGGCTTTGGACTGGGAGAAACAGCAAGGAGTCTTGTGATCGCTTAAAGACTCAGAAATGAACATAGTGCTCCAAGACTCCTTATTGTTCTTGCTGCTATCTACTAACACCGCCCCCTCCAGGGATTAGGGGAAGACCCCCCATCCCAACGGCCACAATATAGCATTTGTCCGTCTATAATTTATTGGGTTATGGATGGCTACTAACCCTATGCCACCTCCAGCAGTCTCGCAGGCAGTATGCCTATGTAAATCCGTTGGCGAGGAATATGACTGAAAGGCTGCTATGCCTCCTTATGGGCTTCCCACAGACAGCTGGTTGGTCACAGTGTGAAAAGAATTCTGGACTAGATGTAGGGATGGGGGAGAATTCTGCCACGGACCCCAATGAGGCCGGATTCTTAGAATCCGGCCCCATTGGGGCACGTGGCGGAATGGAGCACTCACCTCCGCCTCCCCCCAGAATCCGTCCAGATTGGATCCGTCTCTGCGTCAATCCTGCGGAGCCAGCCGCCTGCTGTGCATCACAGGCTAATGTCGATACGGCCGGCAGCCATTGCCGTGCCATATCGCTGTAAGTAAGTCTCTGGAGGCAAACGGCGCAGTGGGCGCCATTTGTGGCCGTAAAGCTGGTAGATTAGCCTAAATGCAGCCATTTATGGCTGCATTTAGGTTAATTTACCAGCTTTACGGCCACAAATGGCGCCCACTATGCCATTTGCATCCAGAGACTTACTTAGACAGTGATATGGCACTGGATGATAGAGCTCCTGCTGTTTGTTTTCAGCTGGCCCAGGAGTCTGGCCCATTCCCATACATGAACAAGTATCCACTGGTGGATTTGTGGTCGGAGTTGTCTCCAGCCCAGTCTGCGTAAGTGTAGCCTGTCAGTTCTGGATTGCTACCAGCTGGCAATTTCAGTCTGAAGTCCGTAGTCCCTTTTAAGTAACTAACCACTCTTTCAACAGCAACCCAGTCTCTTTCAAGGTGTGAGCTGTTTTTTCTGCTTAGGATTCCTACAGCAGTTGCTATGTCTGATCTGGTAGGAGTGGTTAAGTATAGGAGTTTACCTATTGCTGTTCTGTGCTTGCTATTGTTTGACCAGTGTTCACCATCTTCCTCCTTGAGGAAATCTGTTTCCATAGGTGCTGCCACAGTGTTGGCATATTTGAGTCCTAATGTCTCTAAAAGTTCAATGATCTTGTGCTGTTGACTGAGAAGATAGGAACGATTGTCTTCTCTTTCAATCTGCATGCCTAAATAGTAAGTTGCATTTCCTAATTCTTTTATTTCCACTTCCTTGGTTAGGGGGTGTACAATGCCTGCATAGTCCTTATCCCTTTGTGTTATATCATGATGAGATCATCTACATATGCAAGAATCAGTTCAATGTCCATTTGTTTCTGGGATACAGACATGGATCTGCCTCACCTTGTCTGAAGCCTTGCTGTGTGAACATTTTATTTAGTTTCTCATTCCAGGCTCTTGCCTTGCCTCCTGTTTAAGTCCATAACATCCTATCTTGAGTTTGCACACAAGGTTTGCTTGCTTGGGGTTTGTGAAACCTGGAGGTTGTTCTATATACAGTTCCTCTGTTACCAATCTATGTAGAAAAGCAGTCCTTATAACTAGGTGCCTTTCTTTCTGGACACTGCTAGACTCAGGAGTATTCTGAATGGTGCTGTATTTCACAATGGGGGCAAAAAGTTTCATCAAAGTCTTCTCCAATCTTCTGTAGAAAACCAGTTGGCCATTAGCCTCACCTTGTAGCATTCCACTTTGCCTTCTGCACCTTACTGTATCTTGAAGACCAACTAGTATTCTATGGCTTTCTTGCCTGGCGGTAGTTTGGTTAGGATCCATGTTTTGTAAATGGGCCATTTACACTTGTAATGTTGTGTAGATGAGGCCCTTACACCCTCCATGTGCGCAATATTAAATTTACGAAAGTTCCCAAGTTGCCATTTTTTTCACAAAGTGGCGAATGTGGGAATGATGGGGGCTCATGGACAGCTCAGTGTAGGTGTGGGCGGCTCAGTGAGCATGGGGGGGCACACAAGTGAGTCCAGGGGCATAGCAGTGGGGGCAGCAGCTAGGTGGGCATGAAATGGATGATATAGATTAATAAGCACATCATGGCCTTCAGATGGTGGGTTGGGACTGACGGTGTTTCCAGGAGTGGAATGACCTATTTCAGAACAGGGGAAGTGGCCTAATAAAGGTCAAAAGGTTGGTCCATTTAACTTATGACTGTCTATGCATTGGCAGCGGCTCTCTACGGTCACAGATAGGGGTGTTTCCCAGCCCTGCCTGGAGATGCCAGGAATCAAACCTGGGAGGCTCTGCATGCAATGCATGTGCTCTATGAGTGAACTTCCAAAAGTAATGTAAGATTCCAGTCCTCTTGGTTCTGAATAAAGGGCTGATTTAAATAGGAACATAGGAAGCTGCCTTCTACTGAGACAGAACTTGGTCCATATAGCAGCGGAGCTCCAGGGTTTCAGACAGGGGCTCAAATGGACCAGGCTTCACTATGAAAAAAGCCTTAAACTGGATTTCAATCAGCGTAGCTCCCTAGCCCCTGCACCAATCCTTCTGAGACTTTGAAGGTCCATTGCCTGGAGTCACCTCTATGACGTGTACCATTTTGATACAAATTGCCCAAAAAATTACAGGAGGAAGGAAGGGGAAGCAAATCACTCCCCCTCTAAAAGCATTTGAGGACTCCCTTTCCATTTGAAACATTGCACCTCTCCTTGTGAAACTTTGCTGTTTTCTTACATACGGCCACCTCCATGCTGTCTGTCATTTTCAGAAGAGTGGACCACAAGGAACATAGAGGGATAAGCACACCCTGAGTTTGGATATCCTCAAAATGTAAAGTCTGCTCTTGCACAAAAATCCCAGAACCTATTCATCTGCAACATGGCAGAGTAGATCGTCACAGAAGGGGAAACCGTCCCTGTAAATTTCAACCCATTCTGCCAAGCAATAAAAATATTATTGGCAGTTTCCTTAAACAATCTCCCCCACAAATATCGTGGGCATAAGACAAACACCACTACACCTATGTTTCAGAAATTTGGAATGCAGACTCCCTTCCTAACATTTTATCCACATCTCACAAACAGGAAAAAAAAAAAAGTTACAGCCAGATTATCATAGATAATTGGAGGCATGAAACTTTGGATTTCTGAATTGCGACTTGGGTTCATTACCCAAGTCGAAGTTGATGTCCTCTGAATCAGGCCCAGCAGAATTAGGCCATTTTCTGATGGCCCGTGACATTTTCTGATGTGCTGAATTGGGGTCTGAGTGAAATCTTGTGGTCAGTGCAAACTTTTAATATAAGCAGTTGTTGAAGAAGAAGAAATCCAGATACCAGATATAATTATGGGAAGACTAAGAAGTTGCAGTTTAGGGGAAACTTACAACGGGATTCCAGAATCTGTTAGCGTATAAAACCCTCAAGAATTAGGGGCCAAAATGATGACAGAAAGGTGGGAAGCTCTTTGAGAGGAACGGAGTCCTGTAATATTTCCACATATAAAATCCCCTCAACTAGACAGAACTGAACCTTGGGCAGTTGCTATCTCTGAGGAAAAAGGACTGATAAGGAGGCTGCCTTATACCTAACCAGAATGGCCCATCTAACTCAATATTGACTGCACTGACTGGCAGAGCCTCTCTAGACAGGGGTCTTTCTTGGTCCTACCTGGAGATGCTGGGATCTAACTGGGACCTTTTGCATACAAAACAGGGGTTCTATGGTCCTTTCTCAACAATTAATGTAAAATCCCAGATCTCATGGTTCTGAATGTAACCCCACCTTCCCCAGCAGCAATCCTGTGGGGTGATGGAAACCATGGGACCTGGGCTTATACGGTAGTGGGATGGGAAATGGAGAAAAATGCTGATCCCAAACTGGATTGTGGTGTTTCCAGCCCACCAGCAACCCTGTTCCTTGAAAAGAGCTGGGGGCAAAGCTAACCGGGACATAAAAAAACAAGAACAAGGATTTATTTAACAAGGAATGGGAAAGGGGCCAGTAAGCAAAACAAAAATTCCAATGAATAAACAATTTAAAGTCTCTAAACAATACAATGGAGACAATGAAGTCTGGTAGTTGTATGGTCCACAAAGGCAGGGTTATTTCTTCAGACCTGTCTCTAGCTGTGTAGCCTGGGGGTTGGGGGGATTTTCACAACAACAGAATGAGAAGTGCATTGTTATCCAGATTTTCATGGAATCAGCTTTGGTCTGTCAGGGACGCATGAAGCAAGAAAAGCTGAGTGTACTGTAATTTCAAAATCTGATTTTCATGGGTCACACAGCGCTTGAAAAGAACATACTTCGGGGTTTGGTTGGGGGAGTAGAACAGAACATCATCAACCTGGCAGGGGCTGCTCACCCAATGACAGGGGCTAGTTCTCGCCCCTGTCCAGGCTCCCCCTCTTTTGCATGAAGAAGCCAAAATCCCCAATTCTCCAGTATAGCATCTGAAGGCTTCCCCTGAGAGTATCCCCCTGCCCATTTCACCCCATTCCAGCAAACTGTCATTGAGTTACTCCTCTCCTCCCTTTTTCCCCAATATGTGCACCTTTGCCACGTGTTTTGGACCTCAGGTCCCATCTGCCCCAGCCAAGAGTCAAGAATACTGGGAGTTGATATCCAAAACATCTGGAGAGCACCAGCTGGGAGGAGGGCTGCTCTAACTATTTTAAGAAAGTGGGAAATGAAGTCGATGTTCACTTGGATTCTCTGAAGTGTATGTGGAAGTTGGGAAGTTGCATCCGGGGGAGCACCAGGTAGGCAAAGAGAGGTCCACAGTGACTGGAAGAGGCTCTCCAGGGCTTCAAAGAAGAGTCCATCCTAGCCCTACCTGGAGACCTAAATTATCTCAGAATCATCGCACGTCTTGCATCTTGATGGAACAGAAACCATAACACCACCTGGTGCCTGGATAGGGTTCACATCCCTGGTCTGAGTGGTATGGAAACTGCCATCGACAGCCTGAGGGATCACCAAGGACACTGGTTGCCAGGAATCAATGATGGTGTAGAGGTGGGTCATCTGAGATGGGGTCAGGGGTCCAGCCACAGATGATGAGATGCCATCATGCCACCTGGGTTTCCATCAGGCATGGAGATCCATGGAGCTGATGTTGCGTGCTCTCTATGGATGAAGTAAGTGGAGGAGCATCCTTGGCTAGGACTGGTATCTTGTAATTCACAAGATATCCTATGCTGTGCTTGGGCGAATCAGGAACCCTACCAGATACTTTCCAGAGATGTTACACTAGATGGTAGCAGGATGAGGACCTCATGTCCTGAGGATAAACAATGCTCCTGACATCCCTGAATGCACTTGGCAGTCTGTCAGAGCTGCACAATCTGCATAGGCTATTGGGCCTGCATTGCTGCCAACAGATGGGTCACTGTCAAGAAAGAATGCAGGCCTCTTTTCTACCAGGAAGCTAGGCTTTGATCTCATGGATGATGCAACCACCTGAGAGTGTGTTATCTGGGAAGCTCCTTGATCCTGGAGCACAAGGCCAGGCTCAGCCTTTGTTAATTGGGAAAGTGGTAACAGCTGGACTTGGTGGGAAGTTCCTGCCTCCTTCTACCATGAGGGTGGGGAACCTAGGGACTGGGCTGGTGATTGGCTGGGAGACATCTGCCTTGGGTTGCCTGGGCTGAGCCTTGAAAGGAGCTGAAGCAGAAGCATGGTTGTCTCCGCTTGTTATGGTGGTCCTTGGACCTGCTCAGGTGGCTGGGATCTATCCCGGGAGGCCCTTGCTTCTGTATGAATAAGGATAGGTTAGCCAGCTTTTGTTGTTGTGCTTGGGTGTGCTGTTAAAAGACTCTCTGTTCATAAGGCTTTTTGTCTTTGAGTATTTCAGCTTCCCTCTGTACAATCTACTACCTCCACCCTTCCCTTTCCCTCTATCTTACTCTTTTAAATAAACATTTATCCATCCTAAGGTCAGTGTGATTCCTTCTGGATAACCTCAGTACTAATTTCAGTGCCTTTTGGCCTGGGAGGGTGGCTACTGTGTGTCTTTTGGGGAACTTGAGACCAGAAGTGCCCTGTCCTAACTTGCAGGAGAGTTGGAACCAGTTTCCATTCTTCTTCACAGTTATAAACACTGGAGGGTTTTCTCCACTGGGTGAGAGAGCTAAGCCTAACACTGGTCCTACACCACTTTCATCTAAAGAGGCATCAAAAAAGCAGTTCCAAGGGAGTCAATCATGTCACAGGGCATGGGGTTCCCAAAGGGCAAATCTCAGGGCAGGCACACGTCAACCTAAGTCAGGGTGTGGGAAACCTCAGGCCCAGGGCCCAAATCTGGACCTCCTGGTATCCCAATAAGTCCCTCCAGTGTTTGTAAATTAATAAGTAAAATAAACAGTTGCAGGACAAAAAAAAGAGGAGATATTAGGTACAATTATAGGCAGATTTAGAAGCTGCCATGTTGGAGAAAGGTATTACAAGATCCTGGAATCTGTTGACGTACAAGACTAATACATTATCTGAAGAATTAGAGGCTGGAAGCATATTTCACAGTAGTCTTTCACTGCACACAAGAACTAGAACCTGTAATATTTCAACAGATAAAAGTCCCTGAAGCAGATGAAACCTTGAAACCTAGGCAGTTGCTGTCTCTGAGAGAAACAGACTTTGGAGAAAGCTCCCTTAAACTGAGTTAGACCATTGGTGTCTTGAGCTCAGTATTATCTACACCAGGAGTAGGTGATATCTGGGGGGAAACTGTCCTGGGCACCACCACAAAATGAGTGCACTGTAGATGAAAGCATCACCCTGCAGCCACCCACCATCTTCATTTTTTTTTTTTTTATAATATCTCTGGCCTTGTGCTACACGTGGGTTTCATTCATGAAAGAGGATGGGTGAAGAGGATGGGAGCAGCTAGAGAACCTCACTTGGCTTGCAAGGGATCCCAGCCGCAACTAGGACATTTTGTATATAAAAATAAGCAAAATTAGAAGTCAGAGGAGTGGGGCACTTCAGCAGGGGACAAGAAAGATGTCAACGGACAATCTGGTTCCCATATGTGCCACGTTGCCTGTTGCTGGTCTACAGTGACTGGCAGTGGTTCTCCAGGGTTTGAGACAAGAGTTTTTCCCAATCCTAGCTGGAGATGCTGCAGATCAAACCTGGGACATTCCACATGCAAAGTGTGCTCTCTACCAATGAACTGCAGACCTTTCCTGCCCACTTGCCCTATTAGCTCAGCTCCTCCAGCCTCCCCTCCAGTGTGACTGGAGGTTCATATCTGAGTAAGTGGGGAGGGAGAGTGGAGGCATGTT
This sequence comes from Heloderma suspectum, assembly GCF_057233095.1. NCBI lineage: Eukaryota > Metazoa > Chordata > Lepidosauria > Squamata > Helodermatidae > Heloderma > Heloderma suspectum. The sequence continues at coordinate 361,278,933 of NC_139459.1, read as the reverse complement.
GGGGGAGGAGGTTCAGGGAGACCATGTGGGCCACTTAGGTGTGCTGGAGAGGACCGTGGTCACTCCCCCCCCCATTTCTATCTTGCCCATCAAATGCACAGACACATCTGCCAGACTTTGGCAGCATCACAATCTGACTTTCTTCTGATAGCTCGATAATCCCTGATCGTCACACATCATGCACCTCGTCTTTCCCAGGGCCCTGTAGTTTGTGGTGCTGCAAGTTTAGTTGTACCTGGACACGTTTGCATCCCTGATATAATTGGTACAGAGCTCCCATCATTCCCAGCTGCCACAGCCAATGGCTATACAGTTTAGGAATGCTAGAGGTTCCAATCAAAAACATCTTAAAGGCATCCTAGGTCATAGAGTTCTCCCAGGATCAATTTCGGGGTGGAGTTCTAGCGCGCAATCAGAGCATCTGTCACAAGAATGAGAGTGGAAGGACCGTGCTGCCTTGACTCCTGAGCTGTTAATAATAGACTTAGGTGCTGGGTTCCACACAAGACCAAAGGTAGACTCTGAGATCTAAAGACACATCTATCAACTTGAGGGTGCAATGATGGCCAAAAGGAGGCCGTCTTTGCTGCCACCATTGCCACATGGAAACGTGATAATGTGCTCTCCCCTCTGCTCGGTTGCATTTGTTCCGACGTTAGCTGCACTTGAGCTCTACCCATTTTCCAGCCTACCTCACAGTCTGGAGCTCTCCTGAAATCCAGGGAGCCATCTGAGCAGGGAGAATGCTCAGGCACGACAGTGGGAGTTAGGCCTCCAAGGGGACACCTGCCATGCCAAACAAAAGGTTCCCCAAAGCATTCAGGAATCCCTTGGATTCCAGAGGGTTCTTGGAGGTGGACACACTTAGCAGGTTTCCTGCCCATGCAGGATAACCGCAGACAGACTGGTCACGTCATCCAAGAATGGCTTATTGCCCAGCCTTACACTGCCATAATCTGGCGCCAACTCCTTCCTTTCGCAGCCGTCAATCTGGGCTAGTGAACTTTGGCACAAGCCCGAATCTTGGATTTTGCTGCTCAGATTTACACAGGCAAAAGCACAGAAGCTGACAACTAAGTTAAGTCCATCTGTCCTATGCAGAAGCAAAGAGTGATGGAAACCTATTTTTCTCCCTCCAAAGTGCAAAGGGAGCCCAGCATTCTGGGGCTGTGGTTGTTTTGCTAACCTGGAATTACCAAAATGACAGTAATTCTTGAGGAATCCCCAATGGATTTCCATCCAGAATGTCAATAACAAAGAAATCCTGGAGAAAATGTGCTTGATATAAATGCGCCCTGAGCCCTCCCATGTGGGGCTGGGGTGGTGTCTAATGACTTGGTGTTTGCTCATTCTTGGCTAAGATCCAGTTCCCCTGCCGAGGCATAACACCTGCTCTCTTTCAGGTTCTGTTTGTCTCTGACCTAGAACGGAAGTAAACTCTGGGTGGGTCCCTGATGATTTGGTGGCTGCTGCTGCTGTTTTGGCTCCTGCCTCAGGCCACCCAGAGGATGCTGAGGACCAAGTGCTCAGGTGACCAGGCCTTTTAAATCACAAAAGAATATTGAAGGCCTGGAGGCTGCATTGTTGGTGGGATTGCCACTTGGCAGTTGGTTTGTTTTTAATGAAAATACACGGGACTTCCATAGTTTAGCCCCATTAGAGCTGTGCACTGTTCCAGCATAAGTTTCCAGAAAAGGGATCTGGGATAGATCCTTGCCTGCTTTGCTTTCAGATCAGAGGACTCTTGCCTGGGATATGCATCAGCCATGCTGCTGGCATTCAAGATTTCCTAGTTTGGTATGTATGTTTCGGAGGCTTGTCAGGATTGGCTTTGGCCCTTAATGAGAGTGATAGACTTGAGGGACCTTCTCTGGCTTCGTTCTCAGGGATTTTATGCAGGGAGCAGAGGCACAGCTGACCAACAATCAGGTTTCCTGTTGACAATCTGGTCATGACTAAGAAATGTCCCCCTGCCTCTGCCCCAAGCAGACTTCTTCTAAGGCATGGGTGGGGAAGGTAGGTCTGGATCTACTGGTAGATCTCTGGGTAATCTGCAGGAGATCAGAAAGCATTTTGAATGCCCAGTTGTGTAATAACAGCAGCAACAAAGGACTCCCACCAGCCCTACACCAGCTGAGCTAAAGCATGAGAATCTCGGGTGCTTCCTCCTTTCCTAGGTCTTCGGGTTCTCTCCTTTCACCTTCCACAGGATCATATTCAGGGTGCAGTTCAAGCAGTCAACCAGACCCTCAGTCTGAGTGAGGATGGAAATGGGAAATCTGTAACCACAACAGGAGCTTGGTCAGGTGCAGCTGTGATGTGAAGGCCATTCCTTTGTCCGGCTGTAGTTGATGGGGAAAGATCTCCAGGGGAAACCCATGTGAGCTCACACAGTATGGCTGCCATGACTGTACCATCATTGCACTGTAGGTTCTGTTGGAACATAAGATGGATGGGCCCTGCTATAAGTAGGGATGTTGCACATGGACTCCCCCCCTCACTTGGCCCCCTGGATGTGGCTCACTGAGCCCCCCGAGCCACGTGAGCCAGTGCGATTTACTGGTCCCGGCCATTGTGTGCAAGATTTGATGTAGGGAGAATAGCGAGTCATCATTTCTACATATAATGGCAACTTGCACAGAGGATGGGTGGCTGCAGGCGCATGGCTCAGTGGGCGGGGGCGACACTCCTCTCTCCCCCTCCCGTCCTGGCTACTGCGAAGGAAGCGCCTTGACAGGAGGAGGACATGAGGGAAGCCCCTCTCGACCTCCTCCTGTCAAGCTGCTCCCCCCCCCCAGGTACCCAGCCTGGGATGGGAGGGGGAGAAATGAGCAACTCTCCTGGGAGCGACAACATAAAGTGCACAAGTTGCCATTTTTACATATAATGGTGACTCACCCAGAGGATGGGTAGCATAGCTCAGTGGGTGGGGCAAGCATGGAGGCTCAATGAGTGGGTCATAGAATCATAGAATAGTAGGGTTGGAAGGGGCCAGCAAGACCATCGAGCCCAGCCCCCTGCGCCTGCTCAATGCAAGAATCCAAGTCAGAGCATCCCTGACAAGTGGCTGTCCAGCTTCATCTCGAATGCCTCCAGTGTGGGAGAGCCCACCACCTCCCTAGGGAATTGGTTCCATTGTCATATTGCTCTAACAGTCAGGAAGTTTTTCCTGATGTTCAGCCGGAATCTGGCTTCCTGTCACTTGAGCCCATTCTTCCATGTCCTGCACTCTGAGATGATCGAGAAGAGATCCTGGCCTTCCTCTCTGTGACAACTTTTTAAGTACTTGAAGAGCGTTATCCTATCTCCCCTCAGTCTTCTCTTCTCCAGGCTAAATATGCCCAGTTCTTTCAGTCACCCCTCATAGGGCTTTGTTTCCAGTTCCCTGATCATCTTTGTTGCCCTCCTCTGGACCCTCTCCAGTTTGTCTGCATCCTTCTTCAAGTGTGGTGCCTAGAACTGGACACAGTACTCCAGATGAGGCCTAAGCAGTGCTGAGTAGAGGGGAACTAGCACTTCATGTGTTTTGGAAGCTATCCTTCTATTAATGCAGCCCAAAATAGCATTTGCCTTTTTTGCAGCCACATCACGTTGCTGGCTCATATGGGTCTGGGCCATGCAAGTGGGGGCGGTCACTCATCAAGCCCCTGGCTGACCCAGACAGATGTGACTCCATCCATCCCTAGCTATAAGGCGGTGATACCTAGTCACCCATACTGTTCATCTCCCCCTGCCCTGCTCCAGCGTAAGAACAAGGAGGGCCTTTCCCCAGGACCCTGGAACCTCCCTGTTCACGCTGAGGACATGACCAACCTGAACAAGCAAAAGCTAGGAAGATATCCAATTAATCCACTTACCTGTCACCCCCTGCCAAGATGGATGGTCTAGGAGTGGCACCACTAAGGTGGTTGCTTTGTATCTCTTGGGTCCAGGGTATCCCTTCCCAGGGCTGGGCCATGATCCACACCAACAACCCTCCCTGTTCCTCAAACGGGGATTCCTCACAGCTCACCATTAACTCATTGAATGCCCATGGGTTTGGGGTGGAGGGTTAATCACCAGAAGCCAGAGACAAGTCCTACTTCAATGGCCTTGAGGGGTAATTTCCTTGCCTCCAAGGCAACTTGGCTCTAATGGAAGGAGGAGGTCATGATCCTCCCTGAGACCTACTACAAGATGCTTACCTGGCTGAGGAACAAGCCAGGAAGGGTCTTCATAGTTGTCTTTGTCTCTAGACACCCCCCCTCCCCAGCTCTGTGGTTCCATGGTAAGATTCCTAGGAAAGGCCCCAAACAGCAAAGTTATGGCAAGAATAGGCCCTGAACGGCATGCGATAAAAGTGCAGACATGCCAGAAATGGCGTTGTTTTTCACCCACACTGTTGTAATCCCACACATGAGAACATGAGAACATAAGAAGAGCCGTGCTGGATCAGACCAAGGTCCATCTAGTCCAGCATTCTGTTCACACAGTGGCCAACTCCTCCTCCCTTTCCACAGCCATCAATCTGGGCTTATGAACTTTGGACCGACTGACTCCATCTTGGATTTAGGAGTTCAGCTTCAGGCCAGCCCAGAACCTGATGACTGAAGTCAGATCTGCCCACTTGGTGCACCATGGTGGCAGAGAAGTTGGCCTCATTCACCACCACTGCCACGTGGTAGGCAGGATTTGGAGCTCTCCCTTGTTCTCAGTTGCATTTCTTCTAATACTTGTGCAACTGGCACGACTTTAGCCACCATGCGGCCTGCTTCCTAGCCCAAAGTTATCCTAAAAACTAGAGATCCATCTGAGCTCCACAGACATGACCATGGAATCATAGACTCATAGAATAGTAGGGTTGGAAGGGGCCTACAAGACCATCGAGTCCAACCCCCTGCTCGGTGCAGGAATCTAAGTCAGAGCATCCCTGACAAGTGGCTGTCCAGCCTCGTCTTGAACGCCTCCAGTGTGGGAGAGCCCACCACCTCCCTAGGGAATTGGTTCCATTGTCGTATTGCTCTAACAGTCAGGAAGTTTTTCCTGATGTTCAGATGGAATCTGGCTTCCTGTCACTTGAGCCCATTATTCCGTATGCTGCACTCTGGGATGATGGAGAAGAGATCCTGGCCTTCCTCTCTGTGACAACCTTTCAAGTACTTGGAGAGCGCTATCCTATCTCCCCTCAGTCTTCTCTTCTCCAGGCTAAACATGCCCAGTTCTTTCAGTGTCTCCCCATGGGGCTTTGTTTCCACTCCCCTGATCATCTTTGTTGTCCTCCTCTGAACCCTCTCCAGTTTGTCCGCATCCTTCTTAAAGTGTGGCGCCCAGAATTGGAGACATTACTCCAGGTGAGGTCTAAGCAGTGCTGCGTAGAGGGGAACTAGTAAATAGAATCATAGGGTTGAAAGGGGCCTACAAGACCATCAAGTCCAACTCCCTGCTTAATGCAGGAAGCCTGATTCCCAGGCAGTTTCCCATCCAAGTACTAACCGGGGTGACCCTGCTTAGCTTCCGAGATCAGATGAGATCAAGCACATCCAGCCTATGTTGATGGCTTTTTCCATCCCACTGTTCCACAGTGAGACTAGGGGGGTGTCTCCATGACAACAGAAGGAGAAGCCAATGGTGGCTTACCCGGATTTTTCAAGGAGACAGCTTTGGTCTGTGTAGGGCTCCACAAACGAGTGGACCGCACCATTCTAAGTCCCTTCACAGGAACATACTTCTAGGTGAGGTGGGGGGATTGAACGTCATCAGACTGGCAGGGGCTGATCAACCAATGCAAGAGGCTTCCCCTATCCTTCCTTACAGCTGACAAAGCTGCAAACAATCGAAGCTTTGCATTAATTAGTCCAAAGCAAACCTTAAAGAAACACAGGTGCATCCTTCTTTCTTCCCTGAAGCTCCCAAAGCTGCAAATGATCGAAGCTTTGCAGTAATTACTCCCTTACAGCTAGGGATGTATGAAAGTGACTTACCTTTTGCAGATTATGTTGATGGTGGGGGGGAGGCATTCCGTCCCTCCCCACAGAATCCTGGCCGGGGGGGGAGGCGCTCCGTTCCTCCCCCTGGAATCCTCGAACGGCCGGCTGTGCTCCGCGGCAGCTCCGTGGAGCAGCCGGCCAGGCCCGGCCCAGCCAGGCCAGAGCCGTCCACGGCTGGATTTCCGGCCATGGAGGGCTCTGGGTAAAAAACACACAAAAAAACCACGTACACAAATGGCGGCGGCTATGGCCGCCGCCATTTGCATTCCTTCTTTTTGGCTGTCTTAATCTACGTAAATATTTACGTAGACTATGATGGCCAAAATAAAGGGGAATGCAAATAGCATAGCGGGTGCTATTTACATCCCTTTTTGATTCGCCATTTTAGCCTACGTAAATCTTTACGTAGGCTAAAATGGCGAATCCAAAGGGGAGGCAAATAGCGCCTGCTACGCTATTTGCATTCCCCTTTATTTTCGCCGTCATAGTCTACGTAAATATTTACGTAGATTAAGATGGTAAAAAGAAGGAACACAAATGGTGGCGGCCATAGCCGCCGCCATTTGCGTACATGGTTTTGTTTTTTTTTAAACCCACCCAACCATGATAGGCTACGTAAATCTTTACGTAGCCTATCACGTCTCTCTCTCTTTTTTTTTTACACACGCCTGGAAATGGTGGCGGCAGCCAGTCGGAAGACTGGCCGCCGCCGCTGAAGCCACCGCTGAAGCCACCGCTGCAGCTGCCGCCAGAGCCGCCGCCGCCTGGAAGATCCGCCCCAGGTGAGTCTCGTTCCGGGGGGATCCGTGGGGGGGGGGCAAGCCGTTCCACCATGGAGTTCAGGGGGCCGAATGCACTGGCATTCGGCCTCACCAAGATCCGTGGCGGAATTCTCTGACATCCCTACTTACAGCTGAGAAAGCAGCTTTGACATAGCGCTTCACAGCCTTTAGGAGAGTTAACCATCTGAATACTTGAAGCACCGTGGCTCTAACCAGCCCCCTTTCTAATCCTCTTTCTCCTTTCCACTGAAGCTTCCGATGCTGCCAAGGATCAAAGCTGCAAATTAATTACTTTCAAAAAGCCAGGAAGCAAACATCAAAGACACACAGCTTTGACATTAAGGCTCCTAAATGTGGTATTTTGATGCGTGGGAATCTCGGTAACTTCTAGAGTGTGCATTTTGGGGAAAAGTCTCATTGACCACAGTGGAAGTTACTTCTGAGTAGACACACATATATGTGTGCTGGGAAAGAAAGGGACAGGAAACCAGCCCCTTTTTTAAGCTGATGCAGCGCAGGGTGGAATGTGTAAACATAGTTACATCCAAACAGTACATCCAAAACCAAACAATGGAGAATCACAGCTTCGAGATAGTACTTTACAGCCTTTAGGGAAGTAGTGCTTTAAAATGTGCTGTTTCGATTGAGGGGATCTCTAAATTCTGAAGTGCGCATTCAGGGGACAAGCATCATTGACCACAATGGGAGTTACTTCTCAGTAGACAGTAATTGGTTTGTGCTGGGAAACACTGGGACAGGAAACACCCCTTGACTGGGGACATGGTGAAAGGCACACCCCTGGGCAGGGCTAGTAAACCCAAGATAAATGCAGGGGTTGGGGAACGTAACAACCACACTGCAGAGAACCTGACTTAAGGAAAGACTTAAGGAAAAGAATAGGATTTAAAGTAGTCTCAGGAAATCTGGTTTTTCTGTGAAAAGCCCCAGGGTGGTTGCAGGATGGCACAATGTCACGTGCCCTGAATGACCTCAAAACGGAGCCAGCTCACAGCAAATCAACTGTGGAGACACCCCCCAGGGCCTTGTCTTGGTCAGTTCTCTCCTTCCATTTCATCATACATTATGCTCCTGGAAAACAACAACAACAACAACAACATGTGATGAGGTTTGTTGTTTGGTCCTGTAACACTCATGAGGACCCAGGCCTTATCTATCAGCCAGAGAACCCAGGGCCACTGGGAGGCTGTGCTCCCTGCCTCCCAGGAGGTACATCATGGTAAGGGGGAGACCAACCTGGCCCCATCCATCGGCTAGAGTGGGGGCAGCTGCAGGGAGCTCCTTTCATCCTTTCCTGCCAGAAGGAGCACCCATGAGAACTTTGAAAAGAGGGATGTATGAGGATTTTGTTTTGATTCCTTTTCTATCGGGAGGTGGCCCATTCACAGCCCTTAATGCAAACCGGAGTGCAACTATCGGAAAAAGTTCACCCATCCCTGAAGCTTGAGATTACGTTAGAAAAAATTGTTAACAAGAATTAATGTGGTCTTTAAAATGTGCATTTAAAAAACGGTTATACTACTTTTCACACTTAGTCTATGGGGGAAACTGCACATTTTTGGTGTGTGCTTTAAAAAATGTGCACTGAAACTTTTCTGGTTCGAAATGGGGGGTGGAAGCACTCACATTTTGGAAGTGGGAATGAGCTGAACCGAGCTCTGAGGTGGAAAACAGAGAACCTCAACAAGCTCGGACCTCACTGGTTCTGCCATCTGTAGCTGAACCTAACAACTGGTGTGTGAGTTTAGTTTTTTCCCTCCCTCCCTCCTCCCTCCCAATCCCTTTTCCTTTTGTGCCATGTCTTTTAGATTGTAAGCCTGAAGGCTTATTATTCATCTTTGTCATCTGTTCTAAGAGTCTTGTTTGGCTGAAAAATGGGGTAAAAATGTTGTAAATAGAAAAAAAAATCATATAAGCTGCTGCTGTACAAAAAGAAAGTCTGATACTGGATACCGTTATGGGCAGGCTTAGAAGCCACCATCTTTGAGAAAGATATTACAAGATTCTGGAATCTGTTAGCCTACAGGACTAATATGATATCTGAAGGATTAGAGGCCCACATCGTGACTGGAAGATGGGAAGCACAAGTCTTTAACAACAGAGAAGAACTGGAACCCATAATATTTCCATAAATAAAAGTTCCGTCACCAGACAAAACTGTGGAACTTAGGTAGTTGTGCCCTCTGAGATTTTTTTTTAAAATGTCCTAAAGGAAGCTGCCTTATAGGTAGGGATGGACGAAAGGGACTTACCTTGTCCCGCAGCTTGCTTTGCGGTGGGGGGGAGGAGCTTCGCTTCTCCCCCCGAAGTTCAAGCGAGGGGGAGGAGGCGCCCCGCCTCACCCGGTTGAAATTCAGGCTGGGGGGGAGGCGCCCCGCCTTGCCCAGCCGAAATTCAGGCGAGGGAGAAGCGCCCTGTCTCCCCGGCCGCGAAAGAAAAAGTGAAAAAAACAAACAAAAAAAACCCGTGATAGGCTATGTAACGATTAACGTAGCCTATCACGGCTAGATTTCTAAAGTCAGCCATGATAGGCTATGTAAATCGTCATGTAGCCTATCACGGGTGACTTTGGGGGGAAAAAAGCGCTTACGTAAATGGCGGCGCCCATGGGGTGCCGCCATTTGCGTTCCTTAGTTTGGCATGTCTAGTTTACGTAAAGATTTACGTAGACTACGGCGAAAATAAGGGCAACGCAAATAGCATTCCCTTATTTTCGCCGTAGTCTACATAAATCTTTACGTAGACTAGATGTGCCAAACTAAGGAACGCAAATGGCGGCACCCCATGGGCACCGCCATTTGCGTACGTGCTTTTTTTTTTTTCAAAGTCACCCGTGATTGGCTACGTGACAATTTACATAGCCTATCACGGCTGACTTTGGAAATCTAGCCGTGATAGGCTACGTAAATCGTTATGTAGCCTATCACGGGTGTGTGGTTGTTGTTTTTTTACTTTATTTTTTTATTTTGCAATGGCGGCGGTGGCAGCTGGTCGGGAGACCGGCCACCGCCCCCGCCGAACCGCCGCCGGGACCCACCGCTGAGAGGGACATTCGCCGAAGGTACGTCCCATCCCGGGGGGGGGCGGGGGGCCGGCGGAGAATTTCCCCAACACTTTCGGGGGGCCAAATGCGTCGGCACTCGGCCTCCCGATGATTCGTGGAGAAATTCTCCGCCATCCCTACTTATAGGAAGTTAGACCATTGTTCTGTTGAGCCTCGTATTGTCTACACAAAGCATAGGTGACCTTTTGGGGGCCATGGGCACACATGGTTCTTTGAGAAAGTGTCCTGGGCACCACCTCAAAACGGGCGCCCTTCAGATGGAAGCATTGACCCACAGCTACCTGCCATCTTCATTTCCCAAGAATTTCTTTGAGCATGCGGCTCAGAGGCATTGTAAGAAAAGAAGATGGGAGCAGATACTACAAGATTCTGGAATCTATTAGTGTTTCGTACTAACACAGTGTCTGAGGGATTACAGGTCCAGAGTATGACAGAAAGGCGGGATGCACATCGCACACAAGTCTTTAACTACAGAGAAAGACTTGCAATATTTCCACAGCTAGAAGTCCCTCAACTGCGTGAAATTGTGCAACTTTGGCAGTTGTTCCCTCTGACTTAAAAATGCTGTTACACTCCTGCACCCGAGTCCTGAGAGGGGTGAACTTGTAGGGACTTCAACACTTATTCAGACTTCAGTTTCCTGGAAGGAGGGCACTGGAGACTTGTGGTGTTTCTTTTATAAAGGTCTGTCTACACTGTGCTCAGGATGAAGGCCTGCGACATCACAACTCCAAGCAAAACCCTGCTTCCTCGCGGCTGTTGAGGAGTCTTCTTCCACAGTACAAAAGCTGCTCTCCCTTTGTCTAAGGTTCAGCCTTCCCCCAGATCAATTTCTTCCTGTCCCCTCCGCCCTGTAGGACAAAGTTAACCAGTTCAAGTCAGAGTTGTTGGGGGGGGGGACGCTCCGGCTCTTTGTACTCAGTAGCACCCAATTCTGAGGGATGCCTGGAGGCAATTTAGACTGACCCCAAACACATGACAATACTTTGGAGGAAGCTGCCTTGTGGCAAGCTCAGTATTGTCTTCAAGAGGACTGGCAACTTTTTTTCAACCTGTGAGCACATTTGGCCATTTGGGAAGCTGTCCTGGACACCACCACAAAATGGGAGCTCTGCAGATGAAAGCATTGGCCTGCACCCGCCCACCATCTTAATTTCCTAAGAATGTCTCTGAGCTCCACCTGTGGCCCAGGGGTGAGAGTTGATTTAAATACGAACATAGAAAGCTGCCTTTCATGAAGCCAGAACTTGCTCCATCTAGCCCACTGTTGTCCCCATTGTGGTAAGTGCAGACATTTAGTATAAGCAGTTGCTGCACAAGATGAAATCCAGAGATTGTGCACAGTAATGTGGAAACAAGGAAGTTGCTGTGTTGAAGAAACTTACAACAAGGTTTCAGAATCTGTTAGCAAATAGGAGTAGCACAATTTGTAAAGAATCAGAGGCCCAAATGGTGACAGAAAAGCGGGAAGTTCTTTGAGAAGATATTTCCAAAGATAAAAATCCCTCAACTAGATGAAACAGAACCTTGGGCAGTTTCTCTCTTTGAGGTCACAGGACTGATAAGGAAGCTGCCTTCTACCCAATCAGAATGAACCATAAAGCTCAGGATCCTATACACTAACTGGCAGCCGCTTCCCAGGTCCCGCATGGGGGTCTTTCCCAGCCCTACCTAGAGATGCCAGGGATTGAACTGAGGACCTTCTGCAAGCAGTGAGTGCTCCTCCATCACTGAGCTACAAACCTTCTCAGCCACCCTGCCACCCTGTCCTACTAGCCTGTCTGTCCTCTCCTCCACTGCAAACAGAGGTTCATATCAGAGTAAATGGGGAAGGAGAATAAAAGCATGTTGGAGGTGTGCTTTCAGGAAGACAATGTGGGCTTTTGGGTACGCTGGAGGGCCACTGGGGGCCACAGCCACTCCCTTCCCCTCCCTCTCTTTCCCATTGAATGCACAGACCAATCTACCAGACTTTGGCAACATCTCAGTCAGACTTCTCCATTTCTTTTTGGAAGGCTTGATGAGCCCCGATGGTCACTCATCTTGCGTCTTCTCTTGCAGAGGGCCTTGTACTTCCTGGGGCAGAAAACGTAATGGCACCTGGTAGGGATGACACAGGTGCCCGTCTCAATCAGAGGTGCCAGTGGATCACCCATGCCTGCACCCCCGGCCTGCTCCCGCTGGGCTCCTGCCCCTGCTCAAGCCCCTCCCACTCTCACTGAGCTGTCTGCAACTTAACCTGTGCCCCATCCACCTCCACCGCAATCACCATGTTTTGAAAAAACATGGCAATTGCAATACTGTGCACATAGACCTGTACGCAAAATGGCATCATAGATCTTGTGTATATGGGTAATTCTAGGGCTGTGCACCACTTCAGTCCAAATCCTGAATAATGAGTTGAAGTGGGCTGCTTCGGAGGTGCCTCGGCGTGATATGGATCAGAACAGCACCAAGGTGCCCCAATGCAAAGCGGCTCGTCGACGAGGTCTGCCTTGGAGAGTCAGAACTCTTCTGATGCCTGTTGAGCAGCCCAGACAGGTGGACTCCAAATGTATCCATTTGAGAGAGATCCAGGAGGGCGAGAAGAGGAGGAGGGAGGGGGGAATGGGGGAGGAGGAGGAAGGAGTGAGCTGTGGCGAATGGAAACTCTTGTTGCTAAATTAGGGCTGAACAGAACCCAGCAGTCTCCAATCAGTGACAGTGGCGGAGGCAGGGGAATACTAGATTAAACTGGAGAAATGGATGTGTTTGCTCTTTGTGAGAGAAGTGGTGTTACTGGAGAGGGCTCTGTCTGAAGTTATTTGGCTAGAGGGATGTGTGTGTGTGTGTGTGTGTGTGTTATGTAGCCTATATGTATGTATAGGCTACATAATATGTATTAATATATGTATGTATGTATTTGTACTACTGTTCTTCTTCCTTCCCAATTGAACTATCTCTTTCCAGACTCTTTATTTTAAAAAACAAACATTTAGTACCTACTTTGAGTTTCCTCCCTGGGTCTTAGTCTCATCCCACCCCAGCCTTCTGTAATAGTTTTTGCCGTTCATTATTCTTGTTTATTCATTTAAAAAAATGGAAAATTTCACTTCGCTTCATTCTTTAGCTTCCCCCCACCTTCTCAATTCTCTCTCAACCATTAGTTCACCCTCACTTTGATTCTGGCTAGATTTTATACTGCAGTACTTTCTTGGCCTTGTTCTTGGCTCCCTCCACCACCACCACCCTTCTCAATTCCTGTGTTCCTTTTCTTCCCATTTTTGATCCCACCCCCAAGTTTAGTGTTTGCTTTTCTTTTGCTTGTGTGCATGTGTATGCATGTGCTTGTGCTGTGTGGGCAAGCAAGCAGTGCGTGGCAAAGCAGTACACAGTCCACATTTCCAAGAACAGGGGGCAAAGCATGACACACTCCAACAGCTTTTATTTAAATAATGTGATACTATGCTGTGTGGCAAAGCAAGCAAGCCCAATGTGAGGCATCTTCGGGGTGATGTTGGCAGGGGCAGAGGTGGGTGAAGTGTCTCTGGGACTAGGGATGTATGAAAGTCACTTAACTTTTCACGGATTCTGTTCATGGGGGGGGAAGCGTTCTGTCCCTCCCCCCTGAATCCTTGACGGGGGGGAGGCGATCCGGTCCTCCCCCCTGGAATCCTTGACGGCCGGCTGTGCTCCGCGGCGGCTCCGCGGAGCAGCCGGCCAGGCCCAGGCCAGGGCCGTCCGCAGCCGGATTTCTGGCTGCGGAGGGCTCTGAGTAAAAAAAAAAAAAAAAAGCGTACACAAATGGCGGTGGCTATGGCCACCGCCATTTGCATTCTTTATTTTTCGCCATCTTAGTCTATGAAAATATTTACGTAGACTAAGACGAAGAAAAGAAAGGGGAACGCAAATAGCGTACTGAGTGCTATTTGCGTTCCCCTTTCTTGTCTTCAGCTTAGTCTACGTAAATATTTATGTAGACTAAGATGGCGAAAAATAAGGAACACAAATGGTGGCGGCTGTAGCCGCCGCCATTTGCATACGTGTTTTTTTTTTTATCCAGGCATGATAGGCTATGTAAGTCTTTACGTAGCCTATCATGTCTATGGGGGGAAAAAAAGAAAAAAACACAGACTGCAAATGGCGGCAGTGGCAGCAGCCGGTCAGAAGACCAGCCGCTGCTGCCGAAGCCGCCGCTGGTACCGCCGCCATCCGAAACATCCGCCCCAGGTAAGTCTCATCCCGGGGGGATCCGCAGGGGGCGGGGGGGGTGGCAGGTTGTTCCGCGATGGATTTTGGGGGTGCATTTGGGGGGTGCTCTGCCAGTGCATTCAGCCTCACTGAGATCCATCACAGAATTCTCTGACATCCCTAGCTGGGACTAGCAGCACTGTTGCAGAACCCAGAGTCAGAGAGACCACGGAGTGAAGGAAAAAGAGATTCTTTATTTAACGCGCGGGCTTAAGGCTGGAATCGTTTCCAAAGAGCCAGAAGCCCCGATTTACATTAGCACATTGGTTTTATAGACATTGTGACGCATATGAAACGGCTCCTCCTCCCCCTCCCGCATGGGGTTGCAATCCTCAACATTTCTTCTCTTAGCACTATTGTTTATAATACAAGAACTGGGTTATAGGGTAGCCATGATAAGCAGAGAACAGAAGAGAACAGCAGAGAATAAGATATACAACTGTATGACCTTTGACAAGATAAGGAATTCCTGTGTCTCGTCAGCTTACAACAATATATTCAAGGGAGAAAGAGCTCAGCAAGGACATGAAGCATGAGACTGCATGAGGCTACTTAGTCTGACCCCCGATATGGCTGCTACAGCACTGGTAGGCAAACTGGCTCTCCCCCAGTCTGGATAGTGCGTCCTGGTGTAGCAGGGCAGCAGCGTGCAGAGGCCAGTCGCAGTGCCCGGGAGTCACTGTTTGAGGAGGCTGGTGCAGGCAGCAGCAGCGGTACTGTTGCCGAAGGAGCACCCTCTCCTTCTGTGGTGGACGAGGGGAGCCCGCTGATGGAGGTTAGGTCAGAGGTGTCCGATGTCCTCAGCGTGGTGGAGGGCAAAGAGGAGGAGATCCTCCAGGGTGTGGAGGAGGAAGAGCAGCAGGCAGAGTCTCCAGCACCTGACCCCTCTTCTATTGCTCCCCCTGGCTGTGTGGTGACCCCCGAGACTCAAGGCAGGTGGTCTCTGTCTCTACAGAAATGTCAGGGCAGCATCGTATAGGACCACTTGGAGGCGGGAGTGGGTCCCAGCACTGCTATCTGCTGCCACTGCAAGGCGTCTCTGAGTAGGGGGGAACAGCCAGGGTGCTGCACCACCAGGAGCCTGCTCCTGCCCTTAAGGAGGCAGCACCAATCGGTCTTGCTTGGGGAAGAGGCCCCCACGTCCCAGCAGGCAGGCAGCAGAAGGCAAGCAGAAGGCTGATAGTGCCGGAACTCCTGCAAGCTCTCCGTCTCTCACCCCCACGAGGCTCAGGCAGGCCACCGTGGAGGAGATGGGGTGGGGTCCACAAGCGGACGTTGCCAGCACCTGACCAGATCACCAACTGCATACATAAATATAAACTGGATAATGAAGTGAGCTTTGCTACACTCTCAATTACTTTGGTTCAATTGCATCACTTTTTAATTCAAATCTGTCTGAAATTTGGCGGGTGTGGTGTGGCATATATATATATATTTCTGTGCGTACTAAAAAAAAAGGACATTGCTATAAAAATGGCTCTGCTGGCCTGCCTGCTGGTGTTTTCCCAGGTAATATGTATTCCAAATTCAGCCAAAGAGGGCCTGAGGTCATCTGTTATGAAGCTGAATAGGAAATTAGTACTAGGGGAGAGTGGTTATTCGTACTTCAAAGAAACCTATGGCAGACATTAGGGATAGTGCCCTCCTCCACTTCAGCACCTAACTTCTCTGATTATATTATGCCTTCTGAGTTTGGTTTGAGTTTCTGAGAACAGCACATTTCACCCACGCTTAGAACACAAACTACTGCACCAAACTGTCTGAAATCTGGCAGGTAGAATTCCCTCCATGGGGGTTGCCAGGTCGCCACATTTCATGTAATTATCATGAAAACACAAAAGGTTATGGCCATTTGTGTTTTCCAATGCAAGTCAATGGGAAAACGTCAAAAACGAATTATTTGGATATCCGAATCTTGCTTCGGATTCGGATCTGATCTGAAGCGGGTTGGGTCCAAATCAGTCTAAAGTGAAGCAGGGCTGTTTCAGAAGGTCCAAAGTGGCATCTGAAGTGAAGTGTGGGGGGGTCCATGCCCAGCCCTAGGCAATTCATGGCACCATTTTGTTGTTGTTGTTGTTCAGTCGTTCAGTCGTGTCCGACTCTTCATGACCCCATGGACCATAGCACTAGGGATGTACGAAAGGGACTTACCTTGTCCCGCAGCTTTTTTCGTGGTGGGGGGGAGGCGCTTCGCTTCTCCCCCCAAAGTTCATGCGAGGGGGGGGAGGCTTCCCGCCTCGCCTGGCCGAAATTCAGGCTGGGCGGGAGGCGCCCCATCCCTCGCCGGCAAAAGTCAGGCCGGGTAGAAGCGCCCCATCTACCCGGCCGCGGAAAAAAAAAAAAAAACAACCACCCCCATGATAGGCTACGTAACGATTAACGTAGCCTATCATGGCTAGATTTGCAAAGTCAGCCGTGATAGGCTACGTTAATTGTCACGTAGCCTATCACGGGTGACTTTGGGAAAAAAAAAAGCGTGTACGCAAATAGCGGCCCCCATAGGGCGCCGCCATTTGCGTTCCTTATTTGGACCCTGTAGTCTACGTAAATCTTTACGTAAAGCTATTTGCATTGCCCTTATTTTCGCCGTAGTCTATGTAAATCTTTACGTAGACTACATGGACCAAATAAGGAACGCAAATGGCAGCTCCCTATGGGGGCCGCCATTTGCGTACGTGCTTTTTTTTTTCCTGAAGTCACCCGTGATAGGCTACGTGACGATTAACATAGCCTATCACGGTTGACTTTGCAAATCTAGCCGTGATAGGCCACGTTAATCGTTACGTAGCCTATCACGGGGGTGGTTTGTTTTTTTTTTAACTTTCCTTGTAATGGCGGCGGCGGCAGCCGGTCAAACGACCGGCTGCCGCCCCCGCCCCTGACGAAGACCCGACGAACCGCCGCCGGGACCCGCCGCCGGGAGGGACATTTGTGAAAGATAAGTCCCATCCCGGGGGGGTGGCGGGGGGGTGGCGGGGGGGTGGCGGAGAATTTCACCGCCGATTTCGGGGGGCCGAATGCGTTGGCACTCGGCCCCCCGAAGTTTCGGGGAGAAATTCTCCCCCATCCTTACATAGCACACCAGGCCTTCCTGTCCTGCACTCTCTCCCGGAGCATGCTCAAGTCCATATTCATTTCATCAGTTATGCTATCTAGCCATCTCATCCTCTGCCGTCCCGTTCTCCTTTTGCCCTCAGTCTTTCCCAGCATCAGGGTCTTTTCCAGAGAGTTTTCTCTTCGCATTAGGTGGCCAAAATATTGGAGCTTCAGCTTCAGGATCTGTCCTTCCAATGAGCACTCAGGGTTGATTTCCTTTAGGATGGATTGATTTGACCTCCTTGCAGTCCAGGGGACTCGTAAGAGTCTTCTCCAGCACCACAGTTCGAAAGCATCAATTCTTCGATGCTCAGCCTTCCTTATAGTCCAGCTCTCACAGCCATACGTTACTACTGGGAAAACCATAACTTCGATTATACGGACCTTTGTCGGCAAGGTGATGTCTCTGCTTCTTACTATGCTATCTAGGTTTGCCATAGCTTTCCTCCCAAGGAGCAAGTGTCTTTTAATTTCATGGCTACAGTCACCGTCTGCGGTGATCTTGGAGCCCAAGAAAATAATATCTGTCACTGCTTCCATTTCTTCCCCTTCCATATGCCAGGAAGTGTTGCAATTGCCATGGTTGTTTTTTTTTTTTTTCAAAACATGGTGATCGAGGCAGAGACAGATGGGGCCTGGGTAAGTGCGGGTGGCTTGGCAAGTGGGCATGGGGCTCGAGTGTGCGTCTGGGGATGCGCGAGTGGGGGCAGGGGCTGGGTGGACACCTGGGAACCCAGACACAGGAGTGCCTATCCATCCCTAGCACCTGACACATGCATAGTGTTTGCATCCGGAGTGTGAAAGGTATTGGAGATGTTATCTGTAGCCAAGGAGACTGTTTGCCAGGTAGCAATGATGGTGTAGAGGTGGAACATCTGAGACAGGATTAAGGGTCCAACCATGGATGATGAGATGCCATCTGGGCTTCCATCTCAGGCAAGGGGAAGCTGAGACCATGAAGTTGATGTCATGTGCTCTCTATGGATGAAACAGGTTGATGTGGATGATTGTGGAGAAGCAGCCTCAGTTAGGGCTGGGTATCTTCTAATTCACAAGGTATCTTGTACTCAGCTTAGGTGGGAAAAGGTCCCCTGCCAGATACTTTTCAGAGATTTTGGACTAGATGGTAGCAGGATGAGGACCTCATCTCCTGGGGAAAAGCAATTATCTTGATCTCCCTGGATGTACTGGGCAGCCCATTGGAGCTGTGCAATCTACATATGCTCTTAGTTCTGCAATGCAGCAAACAGGTTTGTCATGAACACTAGAAGGGGTTTCTCCACTGGGCGAGAGGGCTAAGCCTATAACTGGTCCTCTTCTGCTTTCATCCAAAGAGGCATCAAAACAGCAGTTCCAATAGGGCAAATCACATCACAGCTTCTGGCGTTCACAAAGGGCAAATATCAGGGCAGGCAATAGCCTAGGTCAGAGGTGAGGACCCCATGCCCAGGGGCCAAATTTTGACCTCCTGAAATCCTAATCCAGCTCTCAGAGATTCTCCGGATGTCCACTCCCTCTTCTCCTGACCCCACCCCCTGTCTCACAACTGACAGTCATTTGGTTATTTTCTGGCTGAATCTCCTACGGTTTAATTGCTGGTAGGAGAAGCTTTAATCTACACTAGGTGGATTTCTTTTGTATTTTAGGCCCCACCATTGCAATGAAGCCCCTGAGAGCTTCTCCAAAATTGAATTTGGCCCTGGGGCTGAACGAGGTCTCCCACCCCTCTCCTAAGTCTTAGGGTACTCCTTCATCACCTTCCACAGAACCATATTCATCATCTGGTTCTAGCACTCAACTAGCCCATCTGTCTGTGGATGGAAAGGGACATCAGTATCTGCAGCAGGAGGTCAGGGCAGCTGTGATTTGAATGCCATTCTGTGATCTGTGATTAGATCTAGGGGGAAACTCCCCAGAGTAAAAACCCAAGTGAGCTTTCAGACAATGGCTGCTGTGACTCACTGAGGGAGGAGGGCCTCTTGATATCTCATGGCATCATCTACCCTCATTGTATGGTAGATTCTATAGACTTGGGATGTGAGAAGGACAGGCCCCAGTATAAGTCCATACCTAGTTGCTCAAAATGGTTGTTCCCCCCACCCCTGAGCATGAGGGCAATCAGGGCCTCTGGAAGCTACAGTTCAAACTGGGGGCAGAAGTGACCTGAACAGGCTGAGGCTAGGAAGACATCCTCCTAATCTACGTACCTGTTGTCTCCCTCTCAAGGTGCCCAGCTGAGGAATAGCTGTTTCTAAGATGGTTACTGGGTATCTCTTGGGATTTTGACACCATCACAATTGGATTTCTCCATTTCTTTTGGAAGGCTTGATCATCCCTGTTCATCATACATCTTACATCTCTACTTAGACAGGGCCCTATAGTCTGGGGTCACAACTAGCTGGACATGTTTTGCATCCTTGTTATAATTGGTATAGACCAGCCTTCTCCCAAGTGATGCCCTCTAGATGTGTTGGACTGCAACTCCCATCATTCTCAGCCATGGTATCTAATGGCCATACTAGTTAGGAATGATGGGAGTTCAAGTCCAAAACTTCCAGAGGGCACCAGCTTCGGGAAGGCGGGTAGATAACAATGCTATTTGTCGCCTGCAAGATTGCCAAAAAGACCGAATACCAGGTGTCAATGATGGTGCTGAGGTGGGTCATCTGAGACAGGGTTAATGCAACATGTCAGCTTGGTTTGAGGGTTCTCCCAGGTAACCTTCCACAGGATCAATTTCAGGATGCAGTTCTAGGGGATGACAGAGGAAGGTCCATGCTGCCTTGACTCTTGAGATGTAAATCCTGGATTAAGGTGCTCGGCTCCACACAGGCCCAAGGACAGACCATGACAACTGAAGTGAAATCCATCACTTGAGGATGCAGTGATGGCCAGGAAGTAGGCCTTCTTCACTGCCGCCACCACTGTCTTATTGTAGGAATAACAATGTGCTCTCACTGATGCTCAGTTGCGTTTGTTCTGGACCTTGCACTATGTGTAGTCCTGCCATCATCTAGCCTGCTTCATGGCCTGAAGCTCTGCTGAAATCCAGGGAGCCATTTGAGCTCTGGAGCACCAGAACAGATGCTTAGGTGTGACACTGAGACCAGGGACCCAGCAGGAGGACCTGCCATGCCAGACAGAAGCTCTCCCAAAGTATTCAGGAATCCCTCAGATTTCATAGGCCTTTCGGGGTGGACCATTGTAATAGGTCCTCTGGCCCTTCAAGGTGTTATAACTGCAGACAGACCAGATGTTCCATCCATCCATGTCTTATTGGTCAGCCCTTATTTATCAGCCCAGCACTGTTATAATCAGGTGCCAACTCTTCCCTTCCCCACTCATCAATCTGGGCTTTGGAATTTTGGCACAAGCTTGGAGTCCATCTCGGAATTAGGAGTTCAACTTCACACAGGCCCAAGTTTGTAACCTGACAACTAAAGTAAAATCTCTGAGCCTGTCTGCTGCAGAAACAAGCAAAGAGTGACGCAAGCATGATTTTCTCTCTCCAAAGTGCAAAGGGAGCTGAGAGCTCTGGGGCTGTGGTTATTTCTCTAGCCAAGAATTATCAAAAAGACAGTAATCCTTGAGGAATCCCCTGTGGATTTCCATCCAGCAAGTCAATAACAAAGGCATCCTGGAGAAAATATGCTTCATATAAATACACCCTGAGCCCTTCCACGTGGGGCTGGGGGGTGTCTGATCATTTGTCATCTGGTCATTTCTGGCTAAGACATAATTCCCCTTCTGGGGCCTATATTGCCAGCTCCTCCAGGTTCGCTTTGGACCTAGGAGGGAAGGTCTCTCTGTGCCACTGATGATTTTCCTGTTGCTGTCACTGCTGTTTTGGCTTCTGCCTCACGCCACCCATAGGATGCTGAGGACCATGTGTCCCATGACCTGGCCATATACACTACAAGAAGATTATTACAGGCCAGGAGACGTTATTGTCGGTGGGAATTTACCACCTTGCACTTATTATTATACAAAGTCAGAAGAGTTTCGTAAATTACCCCCACTGGAGATGACCGATATTCCAGCGTAAGTTTCCACAAGAGGGATCTGGGATAGTTGCTTGCCTGCTTTCCTCTCAGACTGGAAGGCTCCTTCCAGCATTGCTAAAGACATTCAACATAACTTTTGATATCTGAGTCTTTGAGGCTTGTCAGGATTGGATTTGACCCGTAGTGCGAATCGTAGACTTGAGGGTTCTTCTCATTCTGAGGGGTTTTGTGCTAGCAGCATAGGAAGAGCTAACTGATAATTTGTTCTCATCTTGACATTGAGGTAATGACTAAGAAATGTCCCCCGTTCTATGCCCCAAGCAGCCTTAATCTAAGACAGGGGTGGGGAAGGTAGATCTTGATCTATGGGTAGATCTCTGGGTGATTGGCAGTGGATCTGCAAGCATTTCTGACTCACAATTATGTAATAACAGCAGCAATAAATGACTGCCTCCTACCATAAATTATACAGCTGAAATTAAGAAAACTAGTGGGTAATCTGGAGTGGGGGGTTATGTCCGAGGCCTATAGAATCCACTCACTTCTGGCAGACAAAACAGACTCCAGAGATCATAATATTTTAATTCAAAGCACATGTCTTTATTTCAAAATACAGGCTCCGATTGGGGTTGGTGCTAGTTAAAAATTAAGTAGATTCTGTAAGCATGAAGTCCGCCCACTCCTGATCTCATTCCCAACCTAGCATTCTGAGATGTTCTTTGGACTATAACACCCATCATACATAGCCAAATTCGGGGGACAATAGGAGTTGTAATGGACTCCAAGGTTGGGAAATGCTGAAAGCATTCCCATAGCTTGATGCTTCAGGAGTTTTGCAGGGTCTGGATGAGATTCTGTAGTATGCAATACTTGTATGGTTTTTGTAGCTGCAGAAATAAAGACACTGATAATAAATAAATACAGACACTGAAATGATTCAGCTGCAGAAATAAAGACATTGATATAAATACATACATACATACATACATACACTGAAATGATTAACTGCTAGCCATTAGTATCTTTAGTGCAAGAAATAAGATTTTGGCTAAAAATAAAGATACCAGACCTCATGGCTCTGAATAACTGGCTGCTTTAAACAGGAACACTGGGAACTGCCTTGTACTGAGCCAGACCCTGAATCCTCTCTCATTCCATATCTAGCAGTGGCTTTCCAGGATGTTAGACAGGGACACTATCTGCTGCGGTTGCCTGTATATGCCAAGGACTGATGCTGGGACCAGTTGCATTCAAAGGAGATGTTCTATCACTGAACTATGGTCCTAGCTCTAAAAATAAAACAAGTTCCCAGTTCTCATGGTCTCAAAGAAGTACTAAGCTGCTTTATACCATTTCAGCAGTTTGGTGCGACTTGGTTAATATTGCCTGCATTGATTGGCAGCTGGTTTACCTTTGCTTTAAAAAAGATCAGACAAATCCTGGGCATGCTTAGCCTTGAGAACAGAAGACTGAGGGGAGATAGGATAGCGCTGTTCAAGTGCTTGAAAGGCTGCAACAGAGAGGAAGGCCAGGATCTCTCCTTGATCATTCCAGAGTGCAGGACATGGAATAATGGGCTCAGGTTACAGGAAGCCAGATTCCGGCTGAACATCAGGAGAAACTTCCTGACTGTTAGAGCAATATGACTGTGGAACCAATTCCCTAGGGAGGTGGTGGGCTCTCCCACACTGGAGGCCTTCAAGACGAGGCTGGACAGCCATCTGTCAGGGATGCTCTGACTTGGATTCCTGCACTGAGCAGGGGGTTGGACTCAATAGTCTTATAGGCCCCTTCCAACCCTACAACTCTATGATTCTGGGATTCTATGAAATTCCTTGGAGGACAGGTCTATTGGCAGTTATTAACCATGATAGCTAAACAGGGATTCTGTAAAGAGAGGCAGTCTACCACTGAATGGGAAAAGAAGAAAGGAGGGTGGTAGCCTTCATCTCCTTCTTGTGGAGCTCCCAGGAAGCATCTTGGCTGACGGCAGGTGGAAACACGATGCAGAGCTAGATGGAGCCACCTGAGTCTGATCCAAAAACGTCATTTTTGCTATATTCTTCTTTGACAAATTAATGGAGAAGGGTGGTTCAATCAAGAGACATTAGCCATTGTTAGGCCTGACAGAGCTTTCCTGTGGGGAGGATCCTGGCAAACATTTTTATTTTTATTTATTATTTAATTTATTAATCGCCCATCTGGCTGGTCACCCAGCCACTCTGGGCGATGTACAACATACAATAAAACAATAAAATTCTACAATAAAAACATTTTCTAAAATACCCTAACCCACCCCAAATGCCTGCCTGAACAGCCACGTTTTTAATGCACGACGGAAGCTCATTAAAGAGGGGGCATGACGGAGTTCCCTAGGGAGGGAGTTCCACAGAGTGGGGGCCACCACAGAAAAGGCCCTCTCCCTCGTCCCCACCAGTCTAGCTGTCCTGGCTGATGGGACAGAGAGAAGGCCATCCGAGGCTGATCTTGTTAAGCAGCCTGTCTGGTGCTGCTGGAGGCGCTCCTTAAGATAGGCTGGGCCGGAACCATATAGGGTTTGAAAGGTCAAAACCAACACCTTGAATTTGGCCTGGAAAACAACTGGTAACCAGTGCAACTCCTTCAGCACTGGAGTGACGTGATCTCGCCGGCGGCTGCCTTTAATCAGGCGAGCCGCCACATTCTGTACCAGCTGCAGCTTCCGAACCATCTTCAAGGGTAACCCCACGTAGAGCGCATTACAGTAGTCTAAACGAGAGGAGACCAGGGCATGTACTACCGATGGGAGCAGATGGTCGGGAAGGAAGGGGCGCAGCCGCCGTATCAGATGGAGTTGATACAGCGCTGTCCAGCTCACAGCTGACACCTGAGCCTCCATGGACAGCTGGGAGTCCAAAATGACCCCCAGGCTGCGGACCTGGTCTTTCAAGGGTAGCCGTACCCCATTCAACACCAGGTCAACATCCCCCAGCCTCCTCTTGTCTCCCACCAAAAGTACCTCGGTCTTGCCAGGGTAATTTTAAATCTCTTACGTTTATTTTACTATTGCATTTTGGTTTTACCTGGAAGTCTCTTTGGAACCATTTGTATCCTGAAAGGTGGAACATAAATAATTAAAATAGATCATAAATGCATACAATTTTAATTGTGGTGAAGCAGATCTCTGATCCAGCAGGGCTCTTCAGATGTTCCTGTGAAATGCAGTTAGCAAGACTCGGTGCCTCTGTGTGTCAACAGAACCATCTGAATCTCTCTGTGAATGCTTCATGTAGATGTCTTTGGTCGAGAAGGATTCGTCTTTCATCGGAGAAGGTTGACCAAGACAGACTGTTTAGCCCCCACTTCTCATCACTTCTGTTGTGATCCTCACCCACCTCCCCTTCTCACTCTCATCATTGCAGGACAGTAGACCGGAAATACCAGCACTTCCTGGCCTTGGCGCTTGCCATCAGTGAGCTCAACAAGGATCCGACTCTCCTTCCCAACACAGCGCTCGGCTTCCGCATCTATCAGCACCTGGACCTTGTCGGGGTGATTCATAGGAACAGCATCCCTCTGCTTTCCTCTCGGGGCGAATGTTTCCCAATTATAAATGTGACAGATGGGATAATCTGCTGTCCATTCTTGGGGGTCTCAACTCCAAATCCTCAAGAGAAATCGCATACTTAATGGGCATCTACAAGATCCCACGAGTAAGGGGATTCATCTGGGGATAAATGTGGGGGACCTGCAGAGCTCAGGAATGCTAAGATGAACAGGCCAATCTCTAAAAACAGATTTGCCCATCTGGTAGGTGTGTTGCCTTGGCTTGGATGGCAGGAGTAGGGGTCTCCCGAGTTGGCTAACCTGCCACATGAATAACCTTGGTGGTAGCCAGGAATCTGAGGTGGCTATTGTGGGATGAATTACAGCCAGCAATGAGTCTGTTGTGTAAGACAAGGTTTTGGATTGGGAGAAATAACAAGGGGTCCTGTGACACCTTAAAGACTCAGAAAGGGATAAGGTGCTGCAGGACTCCTTGTAGTTCTTGCTGCAATCAATGAATCCAGCTACCCTCTGGGGAATGAGGGAAGCCATCCACATGCACAACAGTCTAAAATGTGTCAGTCTTTTATGTATTTGGCTATCACTGACTACTTCTCTATATGGTCATATGTTATTTCCAGCAGTATCAGAACCAGCATGCCTCTGTATACCAGTTAGCGGGGATCACCACCAGGAGGTGATACACTAATACACTCATGTCCTCTCTTGTGGGTTTCCCACAGGCAGCTGGTTGGTCCATCTGTGCTGGACTAGATGGAACTTGGACTAATGAAGCAGGGCTCTTACATTTTTCTTTTGATATAAAATGGCTTATTTTTCAGCCACATGCATCACATTGTAAGCAGAAAGCATTTGGAGTGGGAGCACTTTGGGGTGTATTATTAAGCCCCACTAACATGGTTTCCAGGGATGTACGGAACACTTACCTGGTTTCATCCAAGGACATCCTCAGTGGGGAGGAGGCGCTCCATCCCTCCCCCCAAAATCCTCGACAGGGGGGGAGGCGATCCATTCCTTCCCCCTGGAATCCTGCCTGGTTGGCTCCACTCCGTGGCCAGGCTGCAGAGCCGTTGGCCGGGCCAACCCAAAGCGGGGCGTCCAGCTGCTGCTGGGCTGGTGTGGACGCAAATGGCGTCCTGAGTAGGGGATGCCATTTGCGTCCCTATGGTAGCCTGTGATAGGCTATGTAAATATTTACATAGCCTATGATGGCTAAAGCGGGAATGCAAATGGCGTCCCCTACACCATTTGCGTTCCCGTTTTATCCGTGATAGGCTACGTAAATATTTACGTAGCCTATGACGGCTAAAGCGGGAATGCAAATGGCGTAGGGGATGCCATTTTCATTCCCGTTTTATCCATGATAGGCTACGTAAATATTTACGTAGCCTATGACGGATAAAACGGGAACGTAAATGGCGTAGGGGATGCCATTTGCATCCCTGCTTTAGCCGTCATAGGCTACTATCACGGGCTACCATAGGGACGCAAATGGCATCCCCTACTCAGGACGCCATTTGCGTCCGCACCAGCCTGGCAGCAGCCGGAGCTGCTGCCGCCGCCACCGCCGCAGCTGCTGCCGTTGCCACTGCCGCAGCCGCAGCCAGGTAGGCTCCGTTTCGCAGGGCTTTTGCGGGGTGGTGGGGCGGGTTGCTCCGTTCTGCCACGGATTCCGGGGGGCCGAATTCACTGGAATTCAGCCCCCTTGGGATCCGTGGCGGAATTCTCTAACATCCCTAATTGTGTCACATTTTCTGTTTTGTGTATCCTGAGCCATTTCCACATAGAATGCAACTGCTTTGGCCAAACTATTGTATTTGGGAAGACAATAACCCCCCAAATAGCATACAAAGGGTCAAATTCTTTGAATATAAAAACACAGACCTGCTCAGTGCATTGGTTAGAAATTGTGCCAGGGTTAGCTGCATGGTAATTGTGTCTTTTGGGGTTGATATCTACACTGGAGGGCGGGTGGAATCCCTAAAGACATCATAGCTTCACTTTATGTTTCCATATCCATTTCTAAAATTGACATCTTCCTCTTGGATAGAACTTCATGCATCTGAAGTTGGCTGTAGCACTCCAGGGAAGCTTATGCCATAAAACCCCAATATGCTAGTTTTTAAATGCCCACAAAAATCTGCCACAACAGACTGACATGAAATTCCTTTCTTCAGCTCGGTTATGGCTTTTTCGACCCTGTTCAGGGAGAGAAAAGTGTGTTTCCATTCTTCTACAGGATTGATCCTGATGAAATTTCTCAGTATGTGGGCTTAGTCCGTCTGCTCCTGCATTTCCACTGGAACTGGATTGGTTTGGTTGCGCTCAGTGATGACAGTGGGAAAAATTTCATCCAGACACTGACACCAATGCTCAAGCAGAATGACATCTGTGTTTCTGTTACTGAAATGTTCAACCCAACAAACCCAGCCCATCTGCTTCGAGTTCGAACTGGCTCTATTCCTAGTTCTTGGTTTGAGCCCCAAGTGATGATCGCTTTGGGGAAATTCATTCTTATAGCACACTTAATAGATTGGTTGGGTGTTCATCAAGAAAATTCCAACACCCCATTTAGGAAAGTCTGGATCCTGACCTCGCATTGGGAACTTCCTGTGATACCATCGCCCTTGGCCCCAGAGTATTTCAAGACTATCCACGGTGCTTTGCACTTCAGAGTCCACAGGAGGGATGTGCCAGAATTCAAGCATTTTCTCTTGGCTTTAGATCCACTCCAACCACAAGGAGATGTCTTTCTCCATTTCTGGTGGGAATTCATGTTTCGCTGCAAGTTTTTGAGATCAGGCCAAACCTCTTCAAGAGGAGACAGACTCTGTACTGGGAAGGAGAAGCTAATGGATGAGCCATACTTCAAGAGCAAATTCAGCATGTCCACTCGCAGCTACACCATCTACAATGCTGTTTATTCTGTGGCGCATGCGCTACATGCCATGTCCTCATCTCGATCCAAACATGGACTGGCAGGGAAAGGCCAGAGGCTTCTGAATATCCAGCCATGGCAGGTGACGTCCTCCTTCAGATTTGGCAATCTTGTAAAAGGCGCCTTGGTGGCTTCTCATTGGGCTGATCTGGGAAGCAAAGGGTGAGCCTGGGAGAAGGGCTATTAGTACAATTGAAAGATACTTAGGACATTCCCCATGGATATTCTTTCATGTTTGTCATTTCCCTTGAAGAGCATTAAGATGTGAGTAAGGAGCAGAGGAGCCTTATAGTGCTTCCATAATAATTAGGCATTAACACCTTTGCATACTGAGGAGGGAGGAATCCGGCAAGCCTCTGCTGCAAACCCAAACTTCTAGTCTACAAAGCATTATAGCTCCATCACGAACGCTCAGAGGCAAAAAATCAGACAGCTCCCCCTACCCAATGTTCCTTCTTGACAGCACGCTGAAGACACCCCGCCCCCAGATGTTGGTCTCTTTGTTTCTATGAGTGAGCTCCCTCCAGTTCCCAGAACCATATGAGGTTGTGCTGTATCTAGTACACATCAGCCACCACCACCCCCAATCACTAGGCAAACATATTTGAGTAGATAGTGCCCAAGGAAGATGAATCTTAAGCATTAAACTAAACAACACAGTACAGGGGTGGGGGGTGGGGAACACAGTTTCCTAATTTGATGGCAGTCACAGTATGTTAGAAGACAGTAGAACTCACTCATAAACATACCATTTTCTGAGTGTCTCGTCCATTTCAGACGCTAGTCTCATTGAGGAGCATCCGATTTAACAACAGCGCTGGAGATGAAGTGTCCTTCACTGGAAATGGCAAGAGATATGATATCCTCAACTCAATCTATTCCCCAAATCGATCTTTTTATCCTGTGAACGTTGGAGAAATAGATTCAGGGGCTCCTCCAGGCCAAGACTTTCCAATTCTCTCTAATGAAGTTGTGTGGTCTACAGAGGTGGGGTTGCAGTGAATGTTCTGGGCTCATTGGAAAATGAAAGAATGTTGCAGTTCTGTCCTTTGAAAAGAGAAGCTGTCTTCCTAGATGAGTTCAAAGGCCTACTGAGTCCGGGAGGGGGTGGCTATTGTCCAGTTGTAAAGTACAATCATTGCATGCCAAAAATCCCAGGTTCTGTCCTTGGCATCTGCAGGTAGGGCTGGAGAAAGGAAAATGCCTGAAATCCTGGAGAGCCGCTGCCAGTCAGTGCAGACAATATTGGGCTAGGATGATCAAGGATTTGACTCTGTAGAAGGCAGCTTCCAATGTTCCTGTTTCTTTCTCAGAATATAATTTAAACAAGCCTCTTTTATGATGGTTCAAAGAAACCTGCAAGCATCCAGAAGATATTTGGCCAACCTATATTGGTGATCCATCATGTAATGGGAAACTCTGTGGAACAGCTGCTTTTAGTGCAATTGTTGGCACTGGATGTGCTCCACTGTTTTATTTTCCCTTTTAGAAGATGCCCTTTGCAAGATGTGTGGAGAGGTGCTCTCTGGGATACCAGAAGAAAGTTCCTGAGGGGAAGCAGGTTTGCTGCTATAGATGTGATCTTTGTCCGGAGGGGACAATTTCTAACTGGACAGGTGCGTCAAACATTGAGAGCCATATAAAAGTGCAGAATGTACTGGTGTAAGAGTAGAACAGGGCTAAGAGGAAGATCATAGAAAAGGAGAAGAGTCGGTTATTTCCCTTAGGAATATTTTTTCTATAAATTCCTGGTTTCCTGGTGTGCAAAGTATTCACCATTTCCTAAAGACAACTTCAGCTTTAATAATAAAATAATAACTGTCAAGCATCATTTTCTAAAATGGTTGTTTTAACATCAGGCCTGAAACAGTTTGGGCAGAACACTGATCAGGGCAGGTTGTTTGTCATCCTTGTAACTACTGGAGCATGTTACCCCAAATTCAAACCAATTGCCTTTTTCATCTATAGTGATTTGTTTAACCTGTTCTCCAACCTCTGCACCAACACATCTCCTCAGAGGACAGAGTATAGTCTAAAAAAATGGCAGATAGTAATCTCTTTAATTTTTTAACCTTCATTCAGAAGGAGCTGAAGGCTACGGATTGTGGGTCAGTTCTTACCCAGTTTTCATTTCTAGTTACAGAGTTTGGGATTTCCACATTGTGTGATAACAAACATGAATCTGGTACAGGGGGTAAAAAAAAAAAAGGTTTGTATATATTCTGACTCTGTTCTTTCTTGTTGAAGTTAATCAAAGGTGTAAAATAAGTTAGAGAAGGGATATTTCCATCTGCTTCTTTGAGGGTTGAATTTGATCCACAGAAAGAACATCTGTGTCACATTTGAAATGCTTCAATACAGATTGCTCATTCTAGATGCAGATCGCTGTGACCCGTGCCCAGAAGATCAGCACCCAAACAAAAACAAGAGCCAGTGTATTCCCAAGAAGGTCCACTTCCTTTCCTATCAAGAGCTGCTGGGCTTCGTTTTAGCTTCTCTGGCTCTTTTCCTCTCTCTGATCACAACTCTAGTACTGGCAATCTTCATTAAACACCGTGACACACCAATTGTCAAAGCCAGCAACCGAAACCTCACCTACATCCTCCTCCTCTCTCTCCTGTTCTGCTTCCTCTGCTCCTTCATGTTCATTGGTCGACCCATGAAGGTTACTTGTTTTCTCCGACAAACTGCTTTTGGCATCATTTTTTCTGTTGCTGTTTCTTCAGTTTTAGCAAAAACTGTCATAGTGGTTCTGGCCTTCATAGCCACCAAGCCAGGGAACATGGCAAGAAAACTCTTGCAAAGACAACTGACAAACTCCATTGTCCTGGCCTGTCCCCTCATCCAAGCTGTGATCTGTGCTGTCTGGCTGGTGACCGCTCCCCCATTCCCAAATTTGGACTTCCATTCCCTGGCCGGAGAGATCATAGTGGAATGTAATGAAGGCTCAGTCACCATGTTTTATGCTGTCCTGGCTTACATGGGCTTCTTGGCTCTCCTCAGCTTCATGGTGGCTTTCCTAGCAAGGAATTTGCCTGACACTTTTAATGAAGCCAAGTTTATCACCTTCAGCATTCTGGTGTTCTGCAGTGTTTGGGTCTCCTTTGTGCCCACTTACCTGAGCACCAAGGGGAAGTCCATGGTGGTTGTGGAGATCTTCTCTATCTTGGCTTCTGGGGCTGGTCTCCTGTGTTGCATCTTTTCACCCAAATGCTACATTATTGTGCTGAGACCCAATCTCAATTGCAGAGATCATCTCATCAGGAAAAAATAATTTGTCTATGTTATGCTTTGGAGAATTCACTGAGAATTCATTTGCTAGTGTCTGAATCATAATTTCCAATCATATATCTCAATACAAGAGTTAATGTGATCCTGTCTATTTTATTAAAAAACAAACAAACTTGTGAATCAAATAGATTATTGTGGTGTGTTTCTTTCTTTCTTTTTTCTTTTTTGCATGGTCTATTTACTTTAGGCTAAGTGGTTCTCAAAATCCAGAGAGAGACATCTTGTGAACTGCTCTCATGTGTTTGCTCTCACATGTTTGCTTAAAGTCATTAGAAGTTAATAATTAGTCACAAATTTAAGATGAAAGCAGCAGTATAGCCATTAGACAAATCGTACAATTTCAATTTAACAATATTTCTTGGAAGCCTGTGGACAGTTAAGTCAATTGCCTAGATATGCTGACTTCATGAACAATTTGGCATTAAATGGATGGGGACTTTGCCGAATGTCTGCTCCTGTTACTATCACCCACCCTCTCAGCTAATGTAGAATTCTAGGATCAAACAATCTTGGGTTTAAGGGTCAAGGTAGATGGGACAAACATGTGACTAGCAGTTGTGGCCTTATATTGTTGCAAATAAACAACAACCAAGGTGTTGTTGTATCAGGACCATGATAGCGGTGCAGGGTTATTTATTTATTTATTTCATTTCTATACTGCCCAATAGCCGAAGCTCTCTGGGCGGTTTACAGAAATGAAAACTAAACAGCACACAATAAAACAATTTAAAATATATACAACATTAAAACCACAATGTAACAATACAACCACAATAAAACCTAGCAGCAGTGCAGAAGTTTAAAATACAGATTTAAAACAGCAAAGCTAAAAGTCTAGAATGCTAAAATGCTAAAATGCCTGGGAAAATAAAAAGGTCTTCACCTGGTGCCGGAAGGAATACAATGTAGGTGCGAGGTGAACCTCACTAGGAAGCTTGTTCCAGAGCCGAGGTGCCACAGCAGAAAAAGCCCTCCTCCTAGTAGCCACCTGCCTCACTTCCTTTGGCAGGGGCTCATGGAGAAGGGCCACTGAGGATGATCTTAAGGTCCAGGCAGGCACATATTGGAGGAGGCGATCCTTCAGGTAACTTGGCCCCAAGACATTAAGGGCTTTGAATGTTAATACCAGGACTTTGAATCGGGCCCGGAAATGGACTGGCAGGCAGTGCAGCTGAAAAAGTACTGGCATAATATGAGCTTGCTGGCCAGTCCCTGTTAACAATCTTGCTGCCCTATTTTGGACCAGCTGAAGTTTCTGGACCATTTTCAAAGGCAGCCCCATGTATAACACATTGCAGTAATCCAGACAAGAAGTTATCAGAGCGTGGATAACTGTAGCTAGGCTATCTCTGTCCAGATAAGGGCATAGTTGGTATACCAGCCTAAGCTGATAAAAAGTGCTCCATGCCACTGAGTTCACCTGTGCCTCGTGACAGTTCTGGATCCAAGAGCACCCCCAAACTATGAACGTGATCCTTTAGGGGGAGTGCAACCCCCTCCAGAACAGGTTGAATATCAACTAGCTGGGCAGACGAACCACCCACTAACAGTACCTCCGTCTTGTCCGGATTGAGTTCCATGTCCGGTTCTTACTGTTGCTTCTTGACTCTCGTACAGGTTTCTGAGGAGGCAGGTAAGGTGGTCTGGTACTCCCATCTCTTTCAGAATTTGCCACAGTTGTCAGTGAAGCCATAAGCTATGCCATGCAGGGCCACCCAAGATGGACAGGTCATGGCAGAGAGTTCTGACAAAATGTGGTCCACTGGAGAAGGAAATGGCAACCCACTCCAGTATTCTTGCCAAGAAAACCCCATGGAACATATCACAAGGCTAAAAGATATGACACCGGAAGATGAGCCCCTCAGGTCGGAAGGTGTCCAATATACTACTGGGGAAGAGCAGAGGGAATTTCCAAGTAGCGCCAGAAAGAGTGAAGCGGCTGGGCCAAAGCCGAAAGGACACTCAGCTGTGGATGTGTCTGGTGGTGAAAAGAAAATCCGATGCTGTAAAGAACAATATTGTTTAGGAACCTGGAATGTCAGATCAATGAATCAAGGTAAGCTGGAGGTGGTCAAACATGAGATGGCAAGATTGAACATGGACATCTTGGGAATCAGCAAACTCAAATGGACAAGCATGGGCGAATTTAATTCAGGTGACCATCATATCTACTACTGTGGGCAAGAATCCCTTAGAAGAAATGGAGTAGCACTCATAGTCAACAAAAGGGTGGGAAAAGCAGCACTGGGGTACAATCTCAAAAACAACAGAATGCTCTCAGTATGAATCCAAGGCAAACCATTCAACATCACAGTAATTCAAGTCTATGCCCCAACCACTGAGGCTGAAGAAGCTGAGGTTGATTGGTTCTATGAAGACCTACAACACCTTCTAGAACTAACACCAAAAAAAGATGTCCTCTTCATCATAGGGGATTGGAATGCTAAAGTAGGAAGTCAAGAAATCAGTGGGATAACAGGCAAGCATGGCCTTGGTGTACAAAATGAAGCAGGACAAAGGCTAATCGAGTTTTGCCAAGAGAACACGCTGATCATAGCAAACACTCTTTTCCAACAGCACAAGAGTCAACTCTACACATGGACATCACCAGATGGTCAATATCGAAACCAGATTGATTATGTCCTTTGCAGCCAAAGATGGAGAAGCTCTATACAGTCAGTAAAAACAAGTCCTGGAGCTGACTGTGGCTCAGATCATGAGCTGCTTCTTGCAAAATTTCGGCTTCAATTGAAGAACGTAGGGAAAACTACTAAACCGTTCAGGTATGACCTAAATCATATCCCTTATGAATATACAGTGGAGGTGAGGAATAGATTTCAGGGATTAGACCTGATAGACAGAGTGCCTGAGGAACTATGGACGGAGGTCTGTAACATTGTTCAGGAGGCAGCAACGAAATCCGTCCCAAAGAAAAAGAAATGCAAGAAAGCCAAGTGGCTGTCTGAGGAGGCTTTACAAGTAGCTGAGGAAAGAAGGGAAGCGAAAAGCAAGGAAGAAAGGGGAAGATATACCCAACTGAATGCAGAGTTCCAGAGAATAGCAAGGAGAGACAAGAAGGCCTTCTTAAATGAACATTGCAAAGAAATCGAGGAAAACAATAGAATGGGAAAGACTAGAGACCTTTTCAAGAAAATCAGAGATCTCAAGGGAACGTTTTGTGCAAAGACAGGCATGATAAAGGACAAAGAAGGCAGGGACCTCACAGAAGCAGATGAGATTAAGAAGAGGTGGAAAGAATACACAGAAGAACTATACAGGAAAGATCTGAATGTCCCTGATAGCCATGACAGTGCGGTCACTGAACCTGAGCCGGACATCCTAGAGAGTGAAGTCAAGTGCGCCTTAGGAAGCATTACTAACAGCAAAGCTAGCGGAGATGACAGTATTCCAGCTGAGCTATTTAAAATCCTAAAAGATGATGCTGTTAAAGTGCTGCACTCAATATGCCAACAAATTTGGAACACTCAGCAGTGGCCACAAGACTGGAAAAGGTCAGTTTACATTCCAATTCCAAAGAAGGGCAATGCCAAACAGTGTTCAAACTACAGTATCATTGCGCTCATTTCACATGCCAGCAAGGTGATGCTCAAAATCCTACAAGCTAGGCTTCAGCAGTATGTGAACTGAGAACTACCGGAATTACAAGCTGGGTTCCGAAGAGGCAGAGGAACTAGAGATCAAATCGTCAACATTCACTGGATCATGGAGAAAGCAAGAGAATTCCAGAAAAATGTCTATTTCTGCTTCATTGACTATGCTAAAGATTCGATTGCGTGGTTCACAACAAACTGTGGCAAATGCTTAAAGAGATGGGAGTACCAGACCACCTTACCTGTCTCCTGAGAAACCTGTACGAGGGTCAAGAAGCAACAGTAAGAACTGGACATGGAACATCCGATTGGTTCAAAATTGGGAAAGGAGTATGACAAGGCTGTATATTGTTGCCCTGCTTATTTAATTTATATGCAGAGTACATCATGAGAAACGCCAGGTTGGATGAATCACAGGTTGGAATTAAGATTGCCGGGAGAATTATCAACAACCTCCGATATGCAGACGATACCACCCTAATGGCAGAAAGCGAAGGAGATCTAAAGGGCCTCTTGTTGAGGGTGAAAGTGGAGAGTGCAAAAGCTGGTTTGAAACTCAACATTAAAAAAACGAAAATCATGGCATCTGGCCCCATCATTTCCTGGCATATGGAAGGGGAAGAAATGGAAGCAGTGACAGATTTCATTTTCTTGGGCTCCAAGATCACCGCAGACGGTGACTGTAGCCATGAAATTAAAAGACGCTTGCTCCTTGGGAGGAAAGCTATGGCAAACCTAGACAGCATAGTAAGAAGCAGAGACATCACCTTGCCAACAAAGATTTGTATAATCAAAGCTATGGTTTTCCCAGTAGCAACGTACGGCTGTGAGAGCTGGAATATAAGGAAGGCTGAGCGCTGAAGAATTGATACCTTCGAACCGTGGTGCTGGAGAAGACTCTTACGAGTCCCCTGGACTGCAAGGAGGTCAAATCAGTCCATCCTAAAGGAAATCAACCCTGAGTGCTCATTGGAAGGACAGATACTGAAGCTGAAGCTCAAATATTTTGGCCACCTAATGCGAAGAGAAAACTCCCTGGAAAAGACCCTGATGCTGGGAAGGATTGAAGGCAAAAGGAGAAGGGGACGGCAGAGGATGAGATGGCTAGATAGCATCACCGATGTAATGAATATGAACTTGAGCACACTCCGGAAGAGAGCGGAGGACAGGAAGGCCTGGTGTGCTATGGTCCATGGGATCACGAAGAGTCGGACACGACTTAATGACTGAACAACCACAAATGGTGGGAAATATCTAATTATAAAAAAATGAGGTGATATCATACGTGGCCCAATTGGTTAAACTGTGGTGAATTAAGACACCAAAACCCGATCATTGTGAGGTGGAGGGTTAATTGCCATAGGCATCTGACGAAAATATAAATGCAAGGGGAGTTGCAGTTTGTCCCTGCAACATTCAAGTCCAATTCTAGGTGCTGGCACTTTTAAAATCCTAAATGGTTCAACTCACAAATATCTAAAGCATTCAAAGTTTTGAAATATATAAATAAGTGTTGACCACTGCCCCATGTTGTGAGACATGGAACTGCAGCCTCTCAAAGAAGTACATTCCAGATCTGCCCTGGCTCCATCCAACCAGGCTGGTGTGAACTGAGCATATATTTTGATTATCAACACTATTAAGAAGAATGATTTTACTTTAATGCCAGATTTGGCTCTGGCCTCACCCCCCTCTTTGTTATGTAGCCCCCGACAGATCATCTAATACCCAATACAGCCCCTGACCATGAGAAGTTTCTGCAACCTGCTCTATTAGACAAAAATATCAAGAATAAAATTTCCAGTGGTGCATTAAGGTATTTTAGAAATAACACCAGGTATGTGTGACATCATATTATTGGATTCCTTTAAAGCTGTCTGATTGGGATCATGTATCAATATGGCAATTGCAAAAAATAATGTATATAAATAAAGAAGGAAATTCCTAAATGAGGACATCATTAGCTTAGAGTCACTACTCAAATTACATCAGGACTCCTCAACTATTCTGGGCCTGTGGCACATTTGGAATTTTGAGAAAGTGCTGAGGGCACCATCACAAAATGGCCTCCATGGGGATGTGAACAATCACAGTATTCACTGCTGCAACAGAACACCACTTTCACAGAAGGTAAACTGTTAAGGCTAAAATACTAATAATCTGCTGCATAACCAAGGTCAAGGTGAGGTCCGAGACACAAAACACAAACCCATTCCTTTGAATACACACATTTTTCTGGCCCATCAGAAGACCCATTTCACAGAAGGTAAACCAAACAATTTCCCCAAATCACCCATAAATAATTCCTCCAGAATTCATTCTCCACCAATACCCACCCACTGTACCTCAGGATCACCACCCAAATGGGCTGTGGCATCTCCCTTTTTCTCCTTTTCTCCCCCTTTGGCTCCTTCACTTTTCCCTCCTTCCCAGGCCTCGGCCCCTCTCGGTTTTTCTACCCCCCCCAGCTTCTTTCTTTTATGTTCCTTCCCTCCCCTCTCATTGATGTTTCCTTCTTCCATGGTGGCACAAACACTAATTGCTTCCCTCTCCTCTCCTGTCCTGAAAGCCCACATTCCTGCCTGCTGGAATTATCTGATTAGGATGGTTTTCTCTCTGCTGGTCATGGTGGTGATACAACAGTCCCAGCAGCGAGAAGAGTTCAAACTGGGGTCTCTCCTCTCTCTGCTGGTCATGTCTTGTTAGGGATGTACGAAAGTCACTTACCTGTTCGCGGATTATGTTGATGGTGGGGGGGAGGCATTCTGTCCCTTCCCCCGGAATCCTGGCCGGCCGGCTGTGCTCCGCAGCAATTCTGTGAAGCCGCCGGCCGGCTCCGCCAGCAGCCGGACATCCGGCTGCTAGCTAGCAGGGACGCAAATGGCGGTGGCCGTAGCCGCCGCCGTTTGCGTCCCTGCAGTCAGCCGTGATAGGCTACGTAAATGTTTATCTAGCCTATCACGGCTGATTTAAAAAACAAAATGTGCGTATGCAAATGGCGGTGGCCATTTTTTAAAAAAAGTCAGCTGTGATAGGCTACGTAAACATTTACGTAGCCTATCATGGTGTTTTTTAAAAAATCTAGCTGTGATAGGCTACATAAATCTTTATGTAGCCTATCACGTGTTTTTTTTTTTTTTAACCTGGAGATGGCGGCGGCAGCTGCTGCTGCCGCCAGGAAGATCTGCCCAAGGTAAGTCCCGTTCCGGGGGGGCAGGGGGGCAGGCTGTTGCGCTGGCATTCAGCCTCCTCGAGATCTGTGGCGGAACTTTCGTACATCCCTAGTCTTGTTACAACTGTAGACTCCTAACGTGTAGGACCTTCCACGAATCCTATTTATTTAGTATTTATTTACTGCTCGCCGCCTTCTCCGTCGCTGCTGCCAGCTGCTGAGGCCTGGATGCGTCAGGCAACTCTTACTGCAGGGAATCACCATTTTTTAAATGGCATTTACGTAGGATAAAACGGTGAAAAGTAGGGAATGCAAATGGCGGCTGCCCTAGCCGCTGCCATTTGCGTACGCATTTTTTTTTTTTACTTTGCCGTGATAGGCTATGTAAATACTTACGTAGCTTATCACGGCAGCCTGGCTGGACGCAAAAGGCGGCAGCTATGGTGGCCGTCATTTGCGTCCGCAGCAGCCTGTCCGCGGCTGGAAATCTGGCTGCAGACGGCCCTGGCCGGCTGCTTCACGGAGACACCGAGGAGTGGAGCTGGCCGGGCAGGATTCCAGGGGGAGGGACGGAGCGTCTCCTCCCCCACCACGAAGCAGATCCGCGAAATGGTGACTTTCGTACACCCCTACATCCAGGTTGCCCTGGGAGGCCTGGGTGATGACACAGGCATCCTACATCAAATGTCCGCATCTCAGCATGTGGGCCTGGGGCAAAGCCATCCCTGCCAAAAGAGATGGAGGGGCGGGCTTTGACCGGTCTGGCCAGGTTTATACATACTAAGCCAGAAAGGGCCCCACTGGCTATTTGCTCTTTGGTCCACTTCTAAGCGCCAGTTCCTTTAAAGCCCTAGCATGAGACCTAAATACCTGAATGATAAAAATATTTGAAACTAGCTGAAGTACCTGGCATTGCCCAGGTTAATTTAATTAGAACATCCAATTTACAATGGATGCAACTCAGGCATCCACATGGTGAGGGGGTGGGGAGCAGGAAATTCAAATGCTCCTTTTTTTCCTGGAATTGTGGCTAAATGGTGAATTTGGTTTTAATGGAAATGGAGGTGGGTGTGGAATACACACACACACACACACACACACACACACATAGAGGATTATAACTTGAAGTGACACAGTTACCTATGTACTGTATTTATTTACTTCTCAGCCATTTTCACTTTTTATTTACTAATCGCTATTAATTTTATAGTGCTTTTCTGTCAGGGATGACTCCAAGTCCCTTGATATGTCTGAGAACTCCGATTCTGAATCAGAGTTGGAACAGCTAGATCAGAATCCAGGGGAGAAACATTCCCCAGAGCCTCAAGGCACTGGGAGAGATTCCTCCCAAAGCCTTGACAAACAGATGGCCCAGGCCAAGTCACTGTCTCCTCCCTGTACTTTGAGAACTCAAGTTGCAGAGGAAGAGGAGGAGGGGCATGACTTGAGAGATGCTAGGGAGTGTTGCAAGGCAAAGCGGGAAAGGTTAGGTCAGAGCTCAGATGCTTCGCCAGGATAGCCAGTCTTAGAAGCCAATGCAGGAGGGAGCTGCCCAAAGCAGCACTGAGAGGCAAGTTTGGCTCTGAGGTTCACAGGCAAACTGTCTGTAACTTCACTACCCTCCGGTTTGTCTTCTCTATTTGGAGATCGCAGATTAGTCATTCAGAGCCTGGAGCAGTCTAAGAGCTTCCTTGAATCCGCATTTGTGGAAAGGCTAGTGTTTAGTAAAATAAAGTTGTAATAGCCTGAAACTTTAATTCTCTGTGGTGTTGACTGTGAAGGGGGAGGACGATCTATTTGTGAAGTTTTCTGTATAACCGGGCAATTGCTTGAGTCAATTTGGTTTTGCCGTATCTTTTCCTCAAGCCACACCAAAATAAGGGCATGAGAGGTGGCCTTCGCTTTTGCCATTCAACAGAGTACATATAGCATAAAGTGGACCCCCCAATTTTTCCTTTTGTTAATTAAGCCTATTGACTTTTTAAATATTAAATGAAAGACTCTCGCTACAGTATCATGTTGGTCATATGGTTTCTGGCCTAAGAATAATTCTCCTGAAATTTCCTTCCATTTAGTATTATAGGTAAAAGAGATAAATCTGGCCGACCACAGTTCCATATGTGGGTCATTGCATCTTGGGTGCACTCATGCATGTAACATGGTCCACCTGTAAATGATGAAGGAAGAATAACTAATTTTCCTACTTTTCCACCATTAGTGTTGCTATTAATCATATCTTGTAAGTAAATGTAACTTCCAGTTCATCATTTTTGTATGTTTGCATGCCTCTGATATTATTATTTTCACATAAAAAGGTAAAGGTGTCCCCAACCAGTCGTGTCCGACTCTAGGGTGCGGTGCTCATCCCCGTTTCTAAGCCAAAGAGCCAGCGCTGTCCGAAGACGCTTCCGTGGCCATGTGGCCGGCATGACTGAACACCGAGGTGCACGGAACGCTGTTACCTTTCCCGCCAAGGCGGTACCTATTTACCTACTTGCAATTTCTTGCTTTCGAGCTGCTAGCCTGGCAGGAGCTGGGACTGAAGACGGGAGCTCACTCTGTCACTCAGCACTCGGGTCTCGAACTGCTGACCTGCCGACCTTCCAGTCTGCAGTTCAACATCTTAACCACTAAGCCACCGCGGCCCCTTGATTATTTTCACATACATATCAACTAAAAATTGATTGAGTAGTTGAAGGTATTAATGTAAATGGTTTTCTTGATCATATTAAATCATCATGTGATAGGCGCAGACGTTCATTGCTGATACAGTTTTACAGGCTCCTGTTGTTGTTGTTGACTATTCGGGTTCACCTCTGGTATGGAAATGGAATAACCGTCTTCTCCTCGATGAAACATCAGTGGATATTGAAGGGTGTCATAAGCAATGTGTGTCTCACAAGTTCGAGTAATTCTCTCGTCATGATCATGACCTTGTAAAATGATATCACAAGTTCCTGTTCTTTTTTGTTGTTCTTTTTTCCCCCCATAAACACCTTTTTAATGCATTGATTGTGAACTTTAATACAATGATCTACTATATATATCAATTTAAATTATCTCTTTCTGCCCATGACATGATGGTCCCCAATCTCTCTTTCCAATAATCCTTCCTTCCTTCCTTCCTTCCTTCCTTCCTTCCTTCCTTCCTTCCTCTCTCCTTTTAACCTCTTTGTATATCTTTCCCTGCCAGCTTCTCTCTCTCTCTCTCTCTCTCTCTCTCTCTCTCCCACCAGCCAATCTCCCTCCCTCCCTCCCTCCCTCCCTCCCTCCCTCCCTCCCTCCCTCTCTCCCTCCCTCCCTCCCTCCCTCTTTTCAACTACTTTGCAAATATATTTGCCTGCCTACCTCCTTTCCCCACTCTCTCTTTTCAACAATCCTTCCTTCCTTCCTTCCTTCCTTCCTTCCTTCCTTCCTTCCTTCCTTCCTCTCTCCTTTTAACCACTTTGTATATCTTTCCCTGCCAGCTTCTCTCTCTCTCTCCCACCAGCCTATCTCCCTCCCTCCCTTCAACTACTTTGCAAATATATTTGCCTGCCTACCTCCTTTCCCCACTCTCTCTTTTCAACAATCCTTCCTTCCTTTTTTTAAAAAAAGTTTGCTTACCAAGAGCAAAAACAATACCAAAAAAAGAGAGAAAAATAACCCTGCCCTGCTCCCAAAACAACACTTTGGGATATTTTTATCAAACCCAATCAGAAAGGTGAGTCCTTAAGCATAAACATATATTGGCTCTCTTCACACCTGGCATTTTATCCCACTACAAACCAGTCCTTTTGATTCCAGATCCTTTCCAGGATTTACACTTGCCCTGTATACAGGGCATCTCTCAGCGCATCCCTCCGCATTATATCTTTTCATGGCTGGGCCGAGCTGCACGGAACAATCAGGACAGAAGTTCCCTACATCCTTTCCATTTTATATTTTCTCACCTAATAAAGGAGCTAACCCGATACCACATCATCCATGCTATCCTACTTTTGTGTAAATCATTCCTCCAATAATCCTAGGAGAGAGGTTGTTTGTTTACATAATAATCTTCTAATTTCCCTCCATTTACCTCTTCTAAAATTTATTTAATTATTAATCTATCATTGGAATGAAAATCTGGGTGTCCAGAGATGGTGATAAGAGGGGAACTCCCAGGAATCGATTTTTCCTTCCAAATTTCCATCCTTTCCAAACTGGTTTTAACGTCCAATGAGGAATTTGTGTACTCTTGTTTTATTTGTTTTATAATATATAGTATAGTATAAAAATTTTCCTTTTGTAATAAAGATTGCTCTATTCTTACCCACTGTTTTGCTTCTTCTTTCCTAACGGCCATTACTGAGAGCAAATGGCAGATCTGGAATGCTTCATAATAAAGCTTTGAACATGGGATCCCCCAACCTCCCTCTCTAATAAGTCTATACCAAAAAGCCTTAATTGCTCAGGGGTTCTCCTTCTTAAAAATAAAAAACCTCCAATTTTTGTTGTAAAATATTGAACCATTGTGGCAGGATTTCAATAGGAAATATGTAAAATAAATATGTAAATTTCAGCAGTGCCATCATTTTTATTAAAAAAATTCTACGTGAAAGTGAAAATGGCA
This sequence comes from Heloderma suspectum, assembly GCF_057233095.1. NCBI lineage: Eukaryota > Metazoa > Chordata > Lepidosauria > Squamata > Helodermatidae > Heloderma > Heloderma suspectum. The sequence goes on along the minus strand of NC_139459.1, from coordinate 361,236,621 downwards.
TTTTACTCCAATTATTCAGATCTTTCTTAACTTTTTTCCATAGTTCACCATAATTATAACTAAAGGATTTGGAAAATTTTCTTGTAACTTGAACACCTAATGTTGCACTAAAGGAATTCCTAACGTTTTAGACATAAATAGCCGATCATTAGGTTTTAGATTTAAACAAAGAAGGTCTGATTTATCAAAGATGACCCTCAGTCCAGATACCAAATAAAACTGTTGTAACTCAGCTTGTAATTCATCTGATGAGGTTTTGGGATCTGTTAAGATTAAAATCATGTCATCTGCACATAGGCTAATAAGCTGTTCTTGTCCCTGTATTTGTATTCCTTTTATTTGTGCATTATTTCTTAATCTATCAGCCCAAAATTCTATTACCATAACAAAAAGTAATGGTGAGAGTGGACACCCTTGCTTTGTTCCTGATGCAATCTGAAAAGGTTGTGATTCAAAGCTATTAAACCAAATGGTAGCCATGGAGGGTACGTAGATCAATTTTAATATATGCTGAAAATGTGGGTCGAATCTGTATGTCGCTGCTGTGTAAAATAAAACTTTTAAAATTTACATTATCGAAGGCTTTGTATAGACCGAGTGCCATGATTGCTAAAGGGGAGTGCATTTTTTCCCACCTGTATTCTATTATACTAAATAATCTTCTTAAGGGATCAGCTATATACTGATGTGGTGGGAAGTCGTACTGATCAGGATGAATTGCCTTCCCTAAAAATTTCTTTAGTCTATTAGCCCAAATGGAGGCAAAAATTCTATAGCCTACATTAAAAAGGGATACAGGTCAGTAAGAATCTGGCTTCTCCGGATCTTTATTAGGTTTTAATAACAAGACTATTCTGGATTGGTGCCAAGATGGTGAGTGTGCACATTAATTCTACAATTAAAACAGCTACCTCATTTGTAATGGGTGCACTGAAGTGGCCTGGGCAGGCGCCCGCGGGTTTTTTGTCAGCATGTACAATGAGTCTGAAATCAGTGGAATTCATTAGCATTTGCTCTACAGCTGATTTGAAACTCTGGATATATAAATTGTTGTTATGAAGCATCTCTTGTAAATTGGCAAGTTTGGGATTGCTGTGAGCTCTGCGTTGTAACTCACTGTCATGGCCCCCAAGAAAGTAGATCTGTAAAAATCTAGACTCCTGTTAGCAGCAGGCAACACTCTGCCAGCTAAGTGATAAACCTGTCCCTGAACTTTAAATGTGGGTGTGGAATTTCCCTCAAAAATATTTTGCTCCAAAAGATGTCATTTGGAAAGCACTGTTGTAGCTTCTACTTAACTCTAAGAAGTGCTTTGACAATTGATGCTGGTTAAACAAACGGATCTGTGCTGGCCCTGGAGGTGCTCTAAGATTTGCTAGTCTGACTCATCCATTACAGCAGCATAGCCCAGGTGGCTCATCCTTCCATTTGGGGGCCTGGAAGAATTGGCATATGTTGGCTACGTGTCCTATGGTGACAGAATCATCATTTTTATAATTGACTAATGGGTTGTAATGGAAAGCAGATGTAACTTTTCCTACTGAATCTTTTTGGTGGCGTTAATTTTGAGAGCAATACATGCAATAAAATTTGGGGGGGAAATGAATGCTGGATTAGCAAAATATCAGGTAGTTGTTACCTATGAGGGAGAAAAACATGAACAGATGAATATCTGATGCTAACTTATGTTGATCAAATGGTATAGAGGCAGTCTCCTATTTCAAAGGAAGAGTCCTCTATCAGCATGTGCTTTCAAGACACACAGCTTCCTCTAACTGGGAGTCCTGCCAGCAGAGACACTTCAAGGTTGCAGGTAGTAAAGAACTGCGATAAGGTGCAGGGCCAAGAAGCAGCTGCTTAGGTAGTTCAAAAAAAAATCCAAGCAACGGAAATGCAGAGGTGATATCAGAATCAGTCCAAAGTCATTCACAAAATCCACGTCAGGTCAGGAGTTCAGGATGCACAAAGTAGGCACAGATACCAACAACATAAAGATGTTGTTGCCAGCAATGGCTTGAATGGCCTTGCTGCCTTTTATACAGGCCCTAGCCTGGACACAGACACACCCAACTCCGAGCTGCAACTCATTAACAAGCTTTCCAAAGAAGCTGGCTATATAAAGAAGGACTCACAGAGTCAAATTCCTTGCCTGCAATCTTGCACTTTTCCTAAGAGGCTGGGACTGTTCTCAGAATCCAATCCATTTTGGGAAGGAGGAGGCACAGGAGGGTGGCCCCCAGTAGACATTCCAGAGGGGCCTGCCTCCTCTTCAGCTGCACATCCAGAGCCCTCCTGAGACTCTGCATCTGGATCATTCTCAGGGAAAGAAGAGGACTTGAGCTCGACTAAACCAAATGCCTCTGCAGAAGAAGACTCGCGGGGGGGGGGGAATTACAGGCAGTGGGTTTTTGGAAGTTTCAGTTGGCTGCCATTTTGTTTCAAGATGGCAGAGGCAATTATTTTTGTGGCCAAAATTTGCTTGCCACAGTGCTGAATCATGATGCGAAGTTTGGTTGAAATCGATCAAATGGTGTTGAAGCTAGGAATCTTTAAACATTGTGATTGCCCGCCATTTTGTTTCAAGATGGTGAATGAAATGTTCACTATGCCTAAAACCACCCCAGATAGAGGTACAACAACTACTGAAAGTTTCAGAACAATTGTATGTACAGTTTTCAAGTCCACTGAGGACATACAAACTCTTCTTTTTATATATAGAGAGAAGAGAAGAAGATAGATTATGGTGTTAGATTGAGATCTAATAACATTTTAGGTTGGAAATATGTGACAATCCAAAGGGGTTCACAAACTTTTTCTTGCTACTGTAATCCCTGATGGTCACAGATCTTGTCCCTTCTCCTTACCAGGGCCCTGTACTTTCTAGGTTAGTTACCACTGTGGTATCTGCACATGTTTTGCAACCATGGTATAATTGGTACAGACATGCCTTCCACCACCTGATGTTCTCCAGATGTGTGGGACTGCAGCTCCCATCATTCCTAGTCACCATAGACAATTGCTATCCTGGTAAGGAATTATGGGTGTTCTTGTCCAAAACATCTGGAGGGGACCAGATTGGGGAAGGTGAGACTAGAAGTGGCTATCTGCAGCCTGAGGGATGGCCAAAGGCAGAACTCGACAACTGGCCAAGAGATATGCAAAGCGTGATGCAAACCTGCTTTCCTCCTTCCAGAGTGCAAAGGGAGCCCAGCACTCCGGGGCTCTGGGTTTTTCTCTAGCCTGGAATCATCGCTAAAATGACAGTAATTCTTGAGGAATCCCCCATGGATTTCCACCCAGGAAGTCAATAACAAAGACATCCTGGAGAAAACTTACTTAATATAAAAACATTCTGAGCCCCTGTGTGACATTTCTTGCTAACAGCTCTGCTCATTTCTTGCTAAGATCTAACTCCCCTGCCTGGGCCTGAGAAGTCTGCGTCTTTCAGATCCTGCTTGTCTCTGACCCTGAAGGGAAGGTCTGTCTGCGTTGCTGATGGTTTGGTGGCTGCTGCTGCTCTTTCCGATCCTGCCCCAGGCCACCCAGAGGATGCGGAGTATCACGTGCCTCTGGACTTTTCCTTATGAACGTCAAGAGGACTATTACAGGCCTGGAGACATTATTCTTGGTGGGAATTTACTGCTTGGCAGTTATCGTTACCAAAAGACACAAGACTTTCGTAGTTTAGCCCCATTGCAGCTCTCCAATATTCGGGCGTACGTTTCCACAAGAGTTATCTGGGATAGATGCTTGCCTGCTTTGCTTTCAGATTAGAGGGCTCCTTCCAAGGACCCGCATCAGAGATGCTGCTGATCTTCAAATTTTCTTGATTGAATATATCAGTCTCAGAGGCTCATTGTGACTGGCTTCACCCTGTAATGACAGTGGGAGACTTGAGTGTTATTCTCTGGCTTCATTCTGATGGGTTTTGTGAAAGCAGCAAAGGCAGATCTAACCGATAATCTGTTTACATGTTAGTAATCTGGTAATGGCTAAGAAATGACACCCCCCACCTTGCCACAAGAAGACTTCATCTAAGACAGGGGTGGGGAAGGCAGGTCTTGATCTACTGGTAGATCTCTGGGTGATCTGCAGTGGATCATCAAGCATTTCTGACTCCCAACTGTAACTGCAGCAACAAATGACTCCCGCCCACCCTAAATTATACAGCTGAATTTAAGCCAGGAGTGGGGTTTTGGGTTCAAGGCCAGTGGGCTGGTACTCAAAACAGACCCCTGAGCTCAGAATACTTTGATTCTATGTATACGTCCTTTTGCACTAGGGCCCAGTTGGGGGATCTCAGGGTGCTTGTAAAAAATGACATAGATCCTGCAGCCTTGATGTCTCCAAATCCTGATCTGATTCTCGTCCTTGAATTCCCAAATGTTGTTTGGACCACAATTAGCATCATCTATGGCCAAATGCGAGATACAATAGGAGTTGTAACAACAACCGCAACAGCAACTGGGCACCCAAGGTTGGGAAACACAGAAACATCTGTATAGCTGGATGGTTCAGGCATTCTGTGCGGTGTGTATGAGATTCTGTAGCATGCAATAACTGTGTGCTTTCTGTAACCCAGAAATAAGGGCGCTGATAATCCAATGCTGAAATCATTAATGGTTAGTCAGTTGTATATTTATGGCAAGGACTAAACTTTCATACAAAACATTTGCAGTTCCTGAAATATACATAAAATGCAGCACTGAGTGATAGATTAGCTCTCCTCTCCAAGGAGAAATCCCAAGAAGGGAAAGGAAAAGAACAGCTCAATAAGAGGTTCCCCTTGCACTCTTCTCTGTTTCTACGCAAAAAGGCTGCTCCCACTAACTGCAACCTGGGCCCCATTTAAAATTGTGCATCTATATGTATCATTTGATATGTATGTTAAGATACGTTTTGGACTCAGCAGTTCCCCTGTAGGTGCTTTGTAAAAGGAGGAAAACAAAACTGAGTGAACCACCTGGAAAGAGTCCTTCCGTGGAGACAGACCGTTCATTGGTCCGCATAGTTCAGTCTCTCCTGCACTGAGTGGCAGTCATTATCTTTCCTCGTCTTACCTGGAAATTCTGCTGGGGATTAAACCTGGGGCCTTGCTTGTGCAGAGCAGGGGCTGTTTGGTTCCTTTGGCTAAACCCAGAGTCAGAGGCCAGCCCTCATGGCTCTGAACACAGGAGTGCTCTAAGCAGGAACACTGGGCTGCCTCATACCGAGTCAGATCACCTAACCTTTCCTAGCTCCGTATTTAGCAGCAGCAGCTCTCCAGGGAGTTAGAGTTAGACAGAGTTTCTCTCTGCCAGGGTGGACTGTATATGCCAAGGATCGATACTGGGACCAGTTGCAGTCGAAGGAAGTGTGCTGTCATTGAACTAAGGCCCTTCTTCTAAAAGTAAAACAAGTTTCCAGTCCTTGTGGTTCTGAATAAAGGACTGATTTATGTTGGATGCTACTTTAGTCCATATGAGAGTTTTGGTGCAGTTGGGTTAATCCTGCCAGCACCGATTGGCTGCTGGGTTAAGTTTGCTTTAAAAAGGATCAGAGCAATTCCTGAATGACAGGCCCATTTGCAGAAATTAACTGAGATTGCTAAGTAGAGCTTCCATTATGAGAGGCAGTCTACCACTGAACGCAAGTTGCTATGTGGGAGAGAAGAAGGAAGCAGGGCTGTTGCCTTCATGTCTTCTTGTGGGGTTCCCAGGAAGCATATTGGCTGACCACAGGCAGAAACAGGTTGCTGATCTAGATGGAACTACCTTGGTCTGATCCAGAAGGTCTCGTCATCTCATGTGCATTTTACGAGGTTCTCCTTTGACAAATTATTGCAGGAGGCTGGTTCAGTCGCAAGCGATTAGCCATTGTGAAGCCTGCACAGAGCTCCCCTGTGGGAATAATCCCACTTTCTGCTTTAAACTATTGTCTTATTTTGTTTCTGTTGTTGCATTTTGGTTTTATCAGTAAGCCCCCGTGGAATCATGTGTATTGTGAAAGTTGAAACATGAAATACATACATTATAAATGTGCTGAATTAAATCTCTGATCCAATAGATCTCTTCAGATATTCTTATGAAATGCATCTAGAAAGACTCTGTATCTCCATGAGTCAATAGCACCATCTGAATTTCTCTCTGAATCCTTCATGTAGATTTCTTTGGTCTGGAAGCTTTTCTTTCTTTAAAGAGGGTTGAAACAGATGGATGGTTTAACCATCCGCTTCTCAGCAGTTTCGTTGGGACCCTCTCCCACCTCCCAATATCACTCTCATTGCAGGACAATGATCAGGAACTACCAGCACTTCCTGGCCTTCACTTTTGCCATCACTGAGCTCAACAAGGATCCGATGCTTCTTCCCAACACAACGCTGGGCTTCCGCATCTATCAGCACAGGGACATTGTCCGTCTGATGCACGAGAACAGCCTCTCCCTGCTTTCCACTCGGGGGCGAATGGTTCCCAATTATAAATGTGACAGACGGGATAATCTGCTCTCTGTTATTGGGGGTCTCCACTCCCAATCCTCAAGGGAGATCGCATCCTTACTGGGCATCTTCAAGATCCCACAGGTAAGGGGATTCCTCTGGGGAGAGATGTGGGGGACCTACAGAGCTTGAGAGCAGTAAGGTATACGGGCCAATCTCTGAAAACAGATTCACCTATGCAGTGGCTGGGTTGCCCCTATTCTGGGTGGCAGGAGTTGGGGGACTTTGGCTAACCTGCCACTCGATAGCCTTGATGGTAGCCAGGAATCTCGGGTGGCCATTGCGTGTCTAATCCCAGCCAGCAATGGGTCTGTTGTGTAAGAAACATTTTCAGGTTGGTTGAAATAAAAATGAGTCTTGAGTCACCTTAAAGGCTCACTGTAGTGAAACCCCTTCTCCCTTCTCCCAGCTCAAGAAGGTGGGGTTCACTTTTACCTCAGCCTGGGCAGCTTCTCCTCACCCACCTGAGGCTTCCGCCTTTCACCCCCTTTAAGATACTGTCATGTTTCTTTCCCCTTCATGGATCACTGCCTTGTTGTGGCGAAGGGGCTTGCGTAACTCAGTGAAGCCATAGGCTATGCCGTGCAGGGCCACCCAAGACGGACAGGTCATGGCAGAGAGTTCTGACAAAATGTGGTCCACTGGAGAAGGAAATGGCAACCCACTCCAGTATTCTTGCCAAGAAAACCCCATGGAACGTATCACAAGGCTAAAAGAGATGACGCCGGAAGATGAGCCCCTCAGGTCGGAAGGTGTCCAATATGCTACTGGGGAAGAGCAGAGGGTATTTCCAAGTAGCGCCAGAAAGAGTGAAGCGGCTGGGCCAAAGCCGAAAGGACACTCAGCTGTGGATGTGTCTGGCGGTGAAAAGAAAATCCGATGCTGTAAAGAACAATATTGTTTAGGAACCTGGAATGTCAGATCAATGAATCAAGGTAAGCTGGAGGTGGTCAAACATGAGATGGCAAGATTGAACATCGACATCTTGGGAATCAGCGAACTAAAATGGACAGGCATGGGCGAATTTAATTCAGGTGACCATCATATCTACTATTGTGGGCAAGAATCCCTTAGAAGAAATGGAGTAGCACTCATAGTCAACAAAAGGGTGGGAAAAGCAGTACTGGGGTACAATCTTAAAAATGATAGAATGATCTCAGTACGAATCCAAGGCAAACCATTCAACATCACAGTAATTCAAGTCTATGCCCCAACCACTGAGGCCAAAGAAGCTGAGGTTGATTGGTTCTATGAAGACCTACAACACCTTCTAGAACTAACACCAAAAAAAGATGTCCTCTTCATCATAGGGGATTGGAATGCTAAAGTAGGAAGTCAAGAAATAACTGGGATAACAGGCAAGCATGGCCTTGGTGTACAAAATGAGGCAGGACAAAGGCTAATAAAGTTTTGCCAAAGGAACACGCTGATCATAGCAAACACTCTTTTCCAACAGCACAAGAGGAGACTCTACACATGGACATCACCAGATGGTCAATATCGAAATCAGATTGATTATGTCCTTTGCAGCCAAAGATGGAGAAGCTCCATACAGTCAGTCAAAACAAGACCTGGAGCTGACTGTGGCTCAGATCATGAGCTGCTTCTTGCAAAATTTCGGCTTAAATTGAAGAACGTCGGGAAAACCACTAAACCGTTCAGGTATGACCTAAATCATATCCCTGATGAATATACAGTGGAGGTGAGGAATAGATTTCAGGGATTAGACCTGATAGACAGAGTGCCTGAGGAACTATGGACGGAGGTCCGTAACATTGTTCAGGAGGCAGCAACGAAATCCATCCCAAAGAAAAAGAAATGCAAGAAAGCCAAGTGGCTGTCTGAGGAGGCTTTACAAGTAGCTGAGGAAAGAAGGGAAGCGAAAAGCAAGGGAGAAAGGGGAAGATATACCCAACTGAATGCAGAGTTCCAGAGAATAGCTAGGAGAGACAAGAAGGCCTTCTTAAATGAACAATGCAAAGAAATCGAGGAAAACAACAGAATGGGAAAGACTAGAGATCTCTTCAAGAAAATTGGAGATCTCAAGGGAACGTTCTGTGCAAAGACGGGCATGATAAAGGACAAAGAAGGCAGGGACCTAACAGAAGCAGATGAGATTAAGAAGAGGTGGCAAGAATACAGAGAAGAACTATACAGGAAAGATCTGAATGTCCCTGATAGCCATGATAGTGCAGTCACTGAACTTGAGCCGGACATCCTAGAGAGTGAAGTCAAGTGGGCCTTAGGAAGCATTAGTAACAACAAAGCTAGTGGAGATGACAGTATTCCAGCTGAGCTATTTAAAATCCTAAAAGACGATGCTGTTAAAGTGTTGCATTCAATATGCCAACAAATCTGGAACACTCAACAGTGGCCACAAGACTGGAAAAGGTCAGTTTACATTCCAATTCCAAAGAAGGGCAACGCCAAAGAGTGTTCAAACTACCGCACAATTGCGCTCATTTCACATGCCAGCAAGGTGATGCTCAAAATCCTACAAGCTAGGCTTCAGCAGTATGCGAACCGAGAACTACCGGAAGTACAAGCTGGGTTTAGAAGAGGCAGAGGAACTAGAGATCAAATCGCCAATATTCGCTGCATCATGGAGAAAGGAAGAGAATTCCAGAAAAACGTCTATTTCTGCTTCATTGACTACGCTAAAGCCTTTGATTGTGTGGATCACAACCAACTGTGGCAAATTCTTAAAGTGATGGGAGTACCAGACCACCTTACCTGTCTCCTGAGAAACCTGTACGAGGGTCAAGAAGCAACAGTAAGAACCAGACATGGAACAACCGATTGGTTCCAAATTGGGAAAGGAGTACGACAAGGCTGCATATTGTCACCCTGCTTATTTAACTTATATGCAGAGTACATCATGAGAAATGCCGGGTTGGATGAATCAGAGGTCGGAATTCAGATTGCCGGGAGAATTATCAACAACCTCCGATATGCTGACGATACCACCCTAATGGCAGAAAGCGAAGAAGATCTCAAGAGCCTCTTGTTGAGGGTGAAAGAGGAGAGTGCAAAAGCTGGTTTGAAACTCAACATTAAAAAAACTAAGATCATGTCATCTGGACCTATCACTTCCTGGCATATAGAAGGGGAAGAAATGGAAGCAGTGACAGATTTTACTTTCTTGGGCTCCAAGATCACCGCAGACGGTGACTGTAGCCATGAAATTAAAAGACGCTTGCTCCTTGGGAGGAAAGCTATGGCAAACCTAGACAGCATAGTAAGAAGCAGAGACATCACCTTGCCGACAAAGGTCCGTCTAATCAAAGCTATGGTTTTCCCAGTAGTAATGTATGGCTGTGAGAGCTGGACTATAAGGAAGGCTGAGCGCCGAAGAATTGATGCTTTCGAACTGTGGTGCTGGAGAAGACTCTTACGAGTGCCCTGGACTGCAAGGAGGTCAAATCAGTCCATCCTAAAGGAAATCAACCCTGAGTGCTCATTGGAAGGACAGATACTGAAGCTGAAGCTCCAATATTTTGGCCACCTAATGCGAAGAGAAAACTCCCTGGAAAAGACCCTGATGCTGGGAAAGACTGAAGGCAAAAGGAGAAGGGGACGGCAGAGGATGAGATGGCTAGATAGCATCACCGATGCAATGAATATGAACTTGAGCACGCTCCGGGAGAGAGCGCAGGACAGGAAGGCCTGGCGTGCTATGGTCCATGGGGTCACGAAGAGTCGGACACGACTGAACGACTGAACAACAACAACAACATGTTTCTTTAAGAGTAGCGGTGTGTGAGAGATGTTCCCTTGTAATTTTTACCTTGGATATGTACGGGCAGCACGATTATGAATCGAGGACAGAGTCTGGCCTCATCTCCACGGGAATGGAAAGAGAAGGGAGGAGTGGCTCACCCGCATTTTTGTAGGAGCCGCTTTTGGTCCAGGCAGGGCTCCACGAGGGTGTACATCGCGCCATTCTAAGTGGCTTCACATAACTTACTTCCAGGTCGCGGGGTGGGGGGAGGGCTGGCGTGAACTTCATCTGAGTGGCAGGGGTTGCTCCACCAATAAGAGAGGCTCCCCCCCTCAGGCTCCGTAAGGAAGGCGCAAAGTAGTTACTTCCCCTTGTGTGCATTTGTGAGATGAGCCTCCTGACGAGCCCCAAGCCTCGTTGGACACAATGCATGTGACTTCCGAGTAGACACACAGATGCTTGTGTTGGGAAAGGGGAGGAGAGAACATAGGGATGGGAAACCAGCTCCCTTTCTACCCAAACTGATACTGCGCAGGATCTCTATGCGGAAGGTGCAAAGTGGTTACGTCCTACCGCAATAAACCAAACAATGGAGAATCGGAGCCTCCAGATTGCGCTTTAGAGCATTAAGGGAATTTCTGCTTTAAAATGTGCCATTTCAATTGAGGGGGATCTCTGTAAATTCTGGTGTGGGCCAACAGGGGACGAGCTCATTGAGCACAAGGGGAGTTACTTCTGAGTAGACACTAAGTGGTTTGTGCAGGTGCAGGAAACAAATAGGAGACACCCCTTGACTGAGGTCACGGTGAAAGGCACACCCCTGGGCAGGGCTAGCATGCCCGAGGTCAATGCAGGGGTTGGGGCACAAAGCAACTATACTGGGGAGAACCTGACTTAGGGAAAAGAATCGGACTATAAGCAGTCTCATTAAATCCAGATTTTCCCTGATAAGCTCCAGGGTGGCTGCTGGATGGCCACGACATCATCTATCCCTAATGACCTCAACACTCAGCCAGCTCAGAGTAAATCGCTGAAGGAGACGTGCCGTCTGTATAAAGTCACCAAAACCGTTTATTTCATTTAAAACAAATATTTAAATTATATATTAAAAATAATATGAAGCTCTTGTTCTTGGTTACATTGTGATTTAACCTCCTAAGGCCGTAGGCCACAATCCACCCCCACCCCAAGAGATTATGATGCTAATGACGTCAATCCTTATCTGAACCACCTACGTATTCAGCTGCTCCCTGTAACGGATGCTCCTGCACCCTTCCCATCCAGCATTCTCACTGAACAGTCACCCGGCATCAGGCACTCAGCCCATCATACGGTCCCATACATTCCCACTCACTGTCGGCCACCTCAAACGTATGGAGCAGCTATTAAGCCATAAACACAGAGTTTAAAGACATAAAGCCATGGGGCAGTTTTGCCACACTCACAAGCCCAAAAGGTGCTCCAAGGCTCCCTGCTGTTGCTGCAGTTGACCAACACAGCTACCCCTCCGGGAACTGGGGATGCCCCCCACCCGCAACAACATTAAGTTCTCACTCTTCTATGTATTGGGCTATCAATATTCTGTTTGGGGAGCAGCCCTGAAACGCATGTCTTCCATCTGGATAAGAGTTCCTGCTTCTGAAGTCAGCTTACAGCCCGTGGAAGCTGGTGCCATACAATTGTGCTTGCTTTTGAAGTCCCACAGAATTTTTCTGCCACAGACTAACAGGACCTTCCTTCCTCCAGCTTGGTTATGGCTTCTTTGACCCAGTTCAGGGAGAAAAAGGGGCATTTCCTTCCTTTTATCGGATTGATCCCAATGAAATGCCACAGTATGTGGGCTTGGTCCGGCTGCTCCTGCATTTCCACTGGAATTGGATTGGGCTGGCTGTTCATACTGATGACAGTGGCGAGCATTTCATCCAGACACTGACACCAATGCTCAAGCAGAATGACATCTGCGTGGCCGTCACTGACACGTTCAAGTTACTCGACCGGCTCCATATTCTTCGAGTAGATACTGGCTCGATCCCTAGTTCTTGGTTTGAGCCCCAAGTGATGATTGCCTTTGGGGATGCCAGCGTTATACTACAGTTAACCCTGTGGTTGGGTATTCATGAACTGAAGACCAAGATCCCGTTTAGGAAGGTCTGGATCATGACATCGCATTGGGAAATTGCTACGACAGGATCCCCTTTGAGCGGGCAACTTCTAAGAACCATCCATGGTGCTTTGCACTTCAGAGTCCACAGGAGGGATGTGCCAGACTTCGAGCATTTTCTCTCAGCTTTAGATCCCCTCCAGCCACAAGGAGACATCTTTCTCCATTTTTGGTGGGAAAGGGCATTTAGGTGTCACTTTCTGAACTCAGGCCAAAAGGTTCAACAGCGATGGGGAAAGTGTACAGGGAAGGAGAAGCTAAAGGACCTGCTGCCATACTCCACGTTTGAAATGAGCATGTCCAGTCGCAGCAACAGCATCTACAATAGTGTTTATTCCGTGGCACAGGCGCTACATTCCATGTCCTCATCTGGATCCAAACGTGGAGTGACAGGGGAAGGGAAGAGGATTCTGAATATTCAGCCATGGCAGGTAACATCCTCCTTCAGATTTGGCAATCATGTAAAAGGTTCCTTGGTGGTTTCTCAGTGGTCTGATCCTGGAAGCAAAGGGACAGCCTGGGAGAAGGGCTATTGGTCCATTCTCAAGCTCCACAGAAACACTGTCATGCCCGTAATATCAGTTAAAGAGCATTTGGAAGTGAATAAAGAGTACCAGAGATGTATACTGCTTTGGAATAATTATGTCTTTACAACATTGGATCTTGAGGAGGGAGGAATCAGGGAAGCCTCTTTCCCAGATTGGTAGTTCTAGTCTACAAAGCAGTCTTGGTCCCCCCTCCAACACTCAGAAGGAAACAGCAGGCTGCTCCCCCTACCCAGGTTCCTTCTTGACAGGCAGCTGAAGACCCCCAGATGTTGGTGTAATTGCTGCTACAAGCAAACCCCCTCCAGCTCCTACTCAAACTTATGAGGCTGTGTTGTAGCAAGTAGACACCAGCCTGAGAACCCCAAACCACTGGGCAAGCATATTAGGGCAGATAGCTCTCATTATGCACCTGAAGCATTGAACTAAACAGCAGAATACAGGGGAGACCCATCTTCTAAATTAATGGCACTTACAGTATTTTAGAAGTCACCCAACTCACTCAAAGTTCCCCTGTTTTCTAAGAATCTGTTCCATTTCAGATTCTTGCCTCTTTGAGGAGCGTCCGGTTTAACAACACTGCTGGAGATGAAGTCTCTTTTGCAGAAAATGGCAAGAGATATGATATCCTGAACTGGATCTTTTCCCCAAATGGAACTCTTTATGCTGTGAAAGTCGGATGGGTGGATCTCGGAGCTCCCTCAGGCCAAGACTTCACTGTTCAATCTGATGCTATCGTCTGGGCTACAGAGGTGGGGTTGAAGTGAATGTTCCAGGGTCATGGGAGAACGAAAGGATAATGCAGTTCTTCCCTTTGAGAACAGAAGCCATCTTTCCAGATCAGACCAAAAGCCTACTGAGTCACAGATGGGGGTTATTTTCCAGTTGTGAAGTACAATCTTTGCATGCAAAACATCCGGGGTTCAGTCCATGTAGTGCTGGAAAAGGGTCCCATGGCCGAAACTGAAGAGGCACTTCCAGTCAATGCGGACAATACTGGGCTAGGTGGGCCAAGGGTCTGACTCGGTACAAAGCAGCTTCCCGACTTCCTGCAGGCATCCAGAAGCGTTTTGGCCCTCCAAATTGGTGGTCCTATCTATTATGTAATGGGAAATTCCATTGATTGACTTGGAGCCCATTCGAGTGCATTTGTTCTCATATGGAAATGTTTGGGCTTCTTCACGCGTGACTTTATTTGCTGTTGAGATTGGTTACTCGTGGATGTTTGTGGGTCCTCTAGATGATGCCATCAACTTCCAGGGTGTCTCTTGCCTTAAATGGCCTTTTATTCCATTTTTTAAAAGATCGGAGATAATGAGCTATCAAATTACAGTGCTTGAGTTCCGCTTGAGTTCTCTTGTAAAAAAGGAAAACTCACTATAAGAGGAGCTGGACCACAGTGCCATCTAGCGGCTGTATAATGAAACATATTGAAGACTCAGATAAGGGGGAAACGAGGGGGAAGGTGGTGGGAAGGAATCATGTGTAAAGAGAGTCCATCACGATCCTCCATTTAAAACCGAAGCAGAAAGCAGTGTTTTAAATGCGGGATCTTAGGCTGGTGTAGAGACGCTCTTCAACTGTTTGTGTTTTCCCTTCTAGAAGATGCCCTTTGCCAGGTGTGTGGAGAGGTGCTTTCCAGGACACCGAAGAAAAGTTCCAGAAGGGAAGCCGGTTTGCTGCTACAGATGTGATCATTGTACGGAAGGGACGATTTCCAGCTGGACAGGTGCCTCAAGCACTGGGAGCAATATAAAACCACAGAATATACTAGGGCAAGAAGGGAGGGGGTCATTGGGAAGATCATAGACATGGAGAAGATTCTGTCATTTCCCCCAGGAATGTTTTCTCCATAAATACTACTTTGGATGGCATACCTCTGGGGTTTACTGGTCTGCAAACTTTTCACAATGTCTTAGATAAATCTTATTTAAATAATACAATTAGGACTCTGATACAGCACTAATACTCTCAGCTACAAAATCTGTTTGGTTTCCTTTCATAATTTTTTGAAGATCAAATTTCCATCCCCAGTTGTTGTTACTGGTCGGTCGGTCGGTTTCTTTTGTTATCAGACCTGAAGCTCTTTTGGCTGAACGCTGATCAGGGCATGTGGTTGGTCATTCTCGTAACAACTGGAGGATGGACCTTTTTATCTGTAGTGATTTCTTTAACGTGGTTCCCAGCTTCTACACCAACACACTTCAGAGGAGAGTTCTTTTTTTTTTTTTTGTGGACAAAAATGAAAGATATTTATGCATTTATTTGTCCATTGAGAAGGCACTGCAGCTGAATGGTCATGATTTTCTCCTTACAGTTATGTAGTGTTTATTTCTAGTTGCAGACTTTGGGTTTTTCTTCCTTGCAGATTATTGAAGATGTGTCTGATACAGTCAGCCCTCATATGAATAAAAGACAAGACAAGACAGTGTTTTGTATCTTTTCTAACACTGTTCTTATGAAAACTCTTTGCTGAAGTATTAAGAAAAAATAATAAAAGGAAAATCATACTTTCATGTCTGTAATAAGCTAGAGATTGGATATTTCC
Organism: Heloderma suspectum; assembly: GCF_057233095.1. Classification (NCBI taxonomy): domain Eukaryota; kingdom Metazoa; phylum Chordata; class Lepidosauria; order Squamata; family Helodermatidae; genus Heloderma; species Heloderma suspectum. Next base: position 361,221,171 of record NC_139459.1, on the reverse strand, counting down.
ATCTCCTTCTTTGTGGGCTAAGCTGTCCCCATATAAATAACATGGATGTCATTTTTGAGATACTTCCATTCCTTTTGCTCATTCCAGATGCAGATCGCTGTGACCCGTGCCCAGAAGATCACTACCCAAACAGGAACCAAGACCAGTGTATCCCCAAGAAGACCCACTTCCTTTCTTATCAAGAGCCACTGGGGTCCGTTTTAACTTCTCTGGGCCTTTCCTTCTCCCTTATCACATCTCTAGTGCTGGCAATCTTCATTAAACACCGTGACACACCAATAGTCAAAGCCAACAACCGAGACCTCACCTATGTACTCCTCATCTCCCTCCTGTTCTGCTTCCTCTTCTCCTTTCTGTTCATCGGTCAACCCATGAAGGTCACCTGTCTTCTGAGACAAGCTGCTTTCAGCATCACCTTCTCTGTTGCCATTTCTTCCATCTTGGCAAAAACGGTTGTGGTGGTTCTGGCCTTCATGGCCTCCAAGCCAGGAAACATGGCAAGAAAACTCTTGGGGAGACAACTGACAAACTCCATTGTCCTGGCCTGTCCCCTCATCCAAGCTGTGATCTGTGCTGTCTGGCTGATGACCTCTCCCCCATTCCCAGACTTGGACTTCCATTCCCTAGATGGGGAGATCATAGTGGAATGTAATGAAGGCTCTGTCACCATGTTTTATAGTGTTTTGAGCTACATGGGCTTCCTGGCTCTCATCAGCTTCACAATGGCTTTCCTAGCGAGGAAATTGCCTGACAGCTTTAATGAAGCCAAGTTTATCACTTTCAGTATGCTGGTGTTTTACAGCGTTTGGATCTCCTTTGTTCCAAGCTACCTGAGCACCAAGGGGAAGTCTATGGTGGCTGTGGAGGTCTTCTCCATCCTGGCCTCTGGTGCTGGTCTCCTGGGTTGCATCTTTCTCCCCAAATGCTACATTATTGTGCTGAGGCCCCATCTCAACACTAGGGATCATCTTATACGGAAAAGGAATTAAGGGAACTATCACTTTGGAACATGTTCTTCTAGTTTAGTGCCCTGTTAAGTGTACCTATTTTGGAAGGCCAATAAAATTACTCAAAACTTAATGTGCTGAGTTATTTGTTAAACAACCAGGTTCTTTCCACAATGGGGCCATTGCCCGTTGCTGAGGCATTTGCTCTTTCTCAGTCAACGCAATGTGGACTTAAAATGGTTGTTTCTATGGCAGTATATTCCCCATAAACATCATTCAGTTGTAGAATTAGGTAATAGTCATGCCAATACACTGAGAGAAATTAGGGTACAACCCAGGGCACCCACCTACTATGGAATGTTGTGGTATATCCTCCACCCCTACGGGTTAGGGATCCTGCCAGCACTTCATGCTTTCTTCTGGGATATTATAAATTGTATGGAGTTCAATCCCACTGTAAGGAGAACATTCCAGATTCTTTACAACACAACAGTTTTCTCTTTTTCCCTTCCAACTGACATAACATTCTGTAGCAATTGAGTGTTCTCAGTCCTTCTCATGGGGTTGTTCTTTGGGCAGCTAGGTTTCTTTTGTTTTAATTTTGGGCTTCTTCTGCAAACATCAGTATACCTCAGTGCATGCTGATACCGCACTCATGCATCTCAGTAGACTTATTTTGGCTCAGGTTCTATCGGCACTCATCACCTGAGTTCAGTATTAGAGCGAGTGGCAGTAGCAACAAAAATATATTATACTAAATTATGGAAAATGTTGGCTACCCCCTCATTTGTAGGGTGAGAATGTAAAATGTTGTTCAGTCGTTCAGTCATGTCCGACTCTTCGTGACCCCATTTACCATAGCACACCACGCCTTCCTGTCCTCCGCTCTCTCCCGGAGTGTGCTCAAGTTCATATTCATTGCATCGGTGATGCTATCTAGCCATCCCATCCTCTGCTGTCCCCTTCTCCTTTTGCCTTCAATCTTTCCCAGCATCAGGGTCATTTCCAGTGAGTTTTCTCTTCGCATTAGGTGGCCAAAATATTTGAGCTTCAGCTTCAGGATCTGTCCTTCCAAGGAGCACTCAGGGTTGATTTCCTTTAGGATGGACTGATTTGACCTCCTTGCAGTCCAGGGGACTCGTAAGAGTCTTCTCCAGCACCACAGTTCAAAAGCATCAATTCTTCGGCGCTCAGCCTTCTTTATAGTCCAGCTCTCACAGCCATACGTTGCTACTGGGAAAACCATAGCTTTGATTAGATGAACCTTTGTTGGCAAGGTGATGTCTCTGCTTCTTACTATGCTGTCTAGATTTGCCATAGCTTTCCTCCCAAGGAGCAAGCGTCTTTTAATTTCATGGCTGCAGTCACCGTCTGCAGTGATCTTGGAGCCCAAGAAAATGAAATCTGTCACTGCTTCCATTTCTTCCCCTTCTATATGCCAGGAAGTGATGGGGCCAGATGCCCTGATCGATGCGTTGCCCTTATTTTCGCCGTAGTCTACGTAAATCTTTACATAGACTACAGCGACCAAATAAGGAATGGGAGTGGCAGCTCCCTATGGGGGCCGCCATTATCCATACGCGCTTTTTTTTTTTTTAAAGTCACCCGTGATAGGCTACGTGACGATTTACGTAGCCTATCATGGCTGACTTTGCAAATCTAGCCGTGATAGGCTACGTTAATCGTCACGTAGCCTATCGCGGGGGCTTTTTTTTTTCTTTTGTTGGAATGGCGGCGGCGGCAGCCGGTCGAAAGACCGGCTGCCGCTCCCACCCCGCACGAACAGCTGCCGAACCGCCGGCCGGACCCGCCACCGGGAGGGACATTTGGCGAAGGTAAGTCCCATCCCGGGGGGGGGGGTGCGGGGTGTGGGGGGTGCGGAGGATTTCTCCCCGAAACTTGTTCGGGGGGCCGAACACGTTGGCGCTCGGCCCCCTGAAGTTTCGGGGAGAAATTCTCTGCCATCCCTATCGGTTCTTACTGTTGCTTCTTGACCCTCGTACAGGTTTCTCAGGAGACAGGTAAGGTGGTCTGGTACTCCCATCTCTTTAAGAATTTGCCATAGTTTGTTGTGATCCCCACAATCAAAGGCTTTAGCATAGTCAATGAAGCAGAAATAGATGTTTTTCTGGAATTTTCTTGCTTCCTCCATGATCCAGCGAATGTTGGCGATTTGATCTCTAGTTCCTCTGCCTCTTCGAAACCCAGCTTGTACTTCCGGTAGTTCTCGGTTCACATACTGCTGAAGCCTAGCTTGTAGGATTTTGAGCATAACCCTGCTGGCATGTGAAATGAGTGCAATTGTACAGTAGTTTGAACACTGTTTGGCATTGCCCTTCTTTGGAATTGGAATGTAAACTGACCTTTTCCAGTCTTGTGGCCACTGTTGAGTGTTCCAAATTTGTTGGCATATTGAGTGCAGCACTTTAACAGCATCATGTTTTAGGATATTAAATAGCTCAGCTGGAATACTGTAATCTCTGCTAGCTTTGTTGTTACTAATGCTTCCTAAGGCCCACTTGACTTCACTCTCTAGGATGTCTGGCTCATGCTCAGTGACCGCTAGGGATGGACGAAAGGGACTTACCTCGTCCCGCAGCTTGCTTCGCGGTGGGGGGGAGGCGCTTCAGTTCTCCCCCCGAAGTTCAGATGAGGGGGGGGAGGCACCCCGCCTCGCCCGAAATTCAGGCCGGGGGGGAATCGCCTCATCCCTCGCCGGCAAAAATCAGGCTGGGTAGGAGCGCCCCGTCTACCCGGCCACGAAAAAAAAAGTAAAACACACACACACCTGTGATAGGCTATGTAACGATTTACGTAGCCTATCATGGCTAGATTTCCAAAGTCAGCCATGATAGGCTACGTAAATCGTTACATAGTCTATCATGGGTGTTTGGTTTTTTTTACTTGTTTTTTTTTTGCAATGGCGGCGGCGGCAGCTGGTCAGGAGACTGGCCGCTGCTCCCACCCCCGCTGAAACGCCGTCGAAACGCTGCCGGGACCCGCTGCCGAGAGGGACATTCGCCGAAGGTAAGTCCCATCCCGGGGGGGGGCAGTGGGCCAGCGGAGAATTTCCCCAACACTTTTGGGGGGCCGAATGCGTCGGCACTCGGCCTCCCGAAGATTCATGGAGAAATTCTCCGCCAACCCTAGTGACCGCACTATCATGGCTGTCTGGGTCATTAAGATCTTTCCTGTATAGTTCTTCTCTGTATTCTTGCCACCTCTTCTGAATCTCATCTGCTTCTGTTAGGTCCCTGCTTTCTTGGTCCTTTATCATGCCCGTCTTTGCACAAAACGTTCCCTTGAGATCTCCGATTTTCTTGAAAAGATCTCTAGTCTTTCCCATTATATTCTTTTCCTCGATTTCTTTGCATTGTTCATTTAAGAAGGCCTTCTTGTCTCTCCTTGCTATTCTCTGGAACTCTGCATTCAGTTGGATATATCTTCCCCTTTCTCCCTTGCTTTTCGCTTCCCTTCGTTCCTCAGCTACTTGTAAAGCCTCCTCAGACAGCCACTTGGCTTTCTTGCATTTCTTTTTCTTTGGGATGGATTGAGTTGCTGCCTCCTGAACATTGTTACGGACCTCCATTCATAGTTCCTCAGGCACTCTGTCTATCAGGTCTAATCCCTGAAATCTATTCCTCACCTCCACTGTATATTCATAAGGGATATGATTTAGGTTATACCTGAATGGTTTAGTGGTTTTCCCTACGTTCTTCAATTTAAGCCGAAATTTTGCAAGAAGCAGCTCATGATCTGAGCCACAGTCAGCTCCAGGTCTTGTTTTTACTGACTATATAGAGCTTCTCCATCTTTGGCTGCAAAGTACATAATTAATCTGATTCCGATATTGACCACCTGGTGATGTCCATGTGTAGAGTCTCCTCTTGTGCTGTTGGAAAAGAGTGTTTGCTATGATCAGCGTGTTCCTTTGGCAAAACTTTATTAGCCTTTGTCCTGCCTCATTTTGTACACCAAGGCCATGCTTGCCTGTTATCCCAGTTATTTCTTGACTTCCTACTTTAGCATTCCAATCCCCTATGATGAAAAGGACATCTTTTTTGGTGCTAGTTCTAGAAGGTGTTGTAGGTCTTCATAGAACCGATCAACCTCAGCTTCTTCGGCCTCAGTGGTTGGGGCATAGACTTGAATTACTGTAATGTAGAATGGCTTGCCTTGGATTCGTATTGAGATCATTCTATCATTTTTGAGATTGTACCCCAGTACTGCTTTTCCCACCCTTTTATTGACTATGAATGCTACTCCATTTCTTCTAAGGGATTCTTGCCCACAGTAGTAGATATGATGGTCAACTTAATTAAATTCGCCCATGTTTGTCCATTTTAGTTCGCTGATTCCCAAGATGTCAATGTTCCATCTTGCCATCTCATGTTTGACCACCTCCAGCTTACCTTGAGTCATTGCTCTTACATTCCAAGTTCCTAAACAATATTATTCTTTACAGCGTTGGACTTTCTTTTCATCACCAGACACATCCACAGCTGAGTGTCCTTTTGGTTTGGCCCTGCCGCTTCACTCTTTCTGGCGCTACTTGGAAATTCCCTCTGCTCTTCCCAAGTACTAGTATATTGGACACCTTCTGACCTGAGGGGCTCATCTTCCGGCATCATATCTTTTAGCCTTGTGATACGTTCCATGGGGTTTTCTTGGCAGAAATACTGGAGTGGGTTACCATTTCCTTCTCCAGTGGATAGGGATGGCAGAGAATTTCTCCCTGAAACTTCGGGGGGGCGAGCGCCAACGTGTTTGCCCCCCCGATCAAGTTTCAGGGAGAAATCCTCCGCACCCCCCCTTGCACCCCCCCCCCGGGACGGGACTTACCTTCGCCGAATGTCCCTCCCGGGGGCAGGTCCGGCCGGCGGTTCGGCGGGTGTTCGAGCGGGGCGGGAGCGGCAGCCGGTCTTTCGACTGGCTGCCGCCGCCGCCTTTGCAATAAAAGAAAAAAAAAAATCCCCTGATAGGCTACGTGACGATTCACGTAGCCTATCACGGCTAGATTTGCAAAGTCAGCCGTGATAGGCTACATGAATCGTCACGTAGCCTATCACGGGTGACTTAAAAAAAAAAAGTGTGTACGGATAATGGCGGCCCCATAGGGAGCCGCCATTCCCGTTCCTTATTTGGTCGCTGTAGTCTACGTAAATGTTTACGTAGACTACAGAGAAAATAAGGGCAATGCTATTTGCGTTGCCCTTATTTTCGCCGTAGTCTACGTAAGCATTTACGTAGACTACAGCAACTAAATAAGGAACGCGAATGGCGGCTCCCTATGGGGGCCACCATTCGCGTACGCGCTTTTTTTTTTTTTAAAGTCACCCGTGATAGGCTACGTGACGATTCACGTAGCCTATCACGGCTGACTTTGCAGATCTAGCTGTGATAGGCTACGTGAATCGTCACGTAGCCTATCAGGGGGCGTTTTTTTTGTTTTTTTTTAACTTTCACGTTCGCGGCCGGGCGAGGCGGGAAGCCTCCTCCCCGGCCTGAATTTCGGCCGGGCGAGGCGGGAAGCCTCCCCCCCAGCCTGAACTTCGCGGGGGAAGCAGCGAAGTGCCTCCCCCCCACCGCGAACAAGCTGCGAGAAAAGGTAAGTGACTTTCGTCCACCCCTACCAGTGGACCACATTTTGTCAGAACTCTCCGCCATGACCTGTCCATCTTGGGTGGGCCTGCACAGCATAGCTTATGGCTTCACTGAATTATGCAAGCCCCTTTGCCACAACAAGGCAGTAATCCATGAAGGGGATATAAAACGTACAAGCATCTTGGAAGTATTAATAATTCAGTTGAGAGAAGGGACAGCAGTAGAACAGATTCCTGTACAATACTGGTTCTTTTATTGAATATTAGGGGGAGGGGAATATTCAATCCTATCTATGTCTACTCAGAAGTAAGTCCTACTGAGTTCCATGTGGCTTATGTCAGAGTAGTAGGTTCAGGATTTCGGCGCAAGTCCCGGTCAGTCAGTCATAGGGCTCATTGAAACATACATATAAAATCCTTGTGCACAACCAGGGAGCCTACGTCACTCACCGGTTTCATCTCAACCACAGCACGCATGTTAAATTGCTGCTCCATGGTCTGACAATGCTGCTCACCAATGGTACAATGGTGATCACTGGAGGGGATGGTACCTTCAGTACCAGAGGCAGTGCACCCATGTACACCAGTTGCTGGGGAACATGGGTGGGAAGGTGCTGTTGCACTCATGTTCTGCTTGTGGGTTCCTGGTCAATGCCTGGTTGGCCACTGTATGAACAGAATGCTGGTCTAGATGGACCCGTGGTCTGATCCAGCATGGCTCTTCTTATGTTCTTATAATTGGGAAAGAGGGAGAGCCAAAATGAATTATTCAGTGCACCCCGCTTCTTCATGCAGTGAGACATTACATGGGCATAGTACTTGCCCTGGTTTGGTTTCCTTCAGAAGAAGAGGTTCACTGGGGGCTTGTGGTGTGACTGTAATTTCCTCAGTACTCTGTTACTGTAACTCAGTTTATTTAGTGGTGGGCTTTAAAGCCCTAAATGGAGTAAGACCAGGGTACCTGAAGGAGTGCACAAATTTTGGCCGGAATTTGCTCACATTTTGTCAAAAAAGCAAAAGCAAAAAGTCTCCAGACTTTGGAACCACCGTTATGGGATTTCTCCATTGGCATCTGAAGGGCTCAATCAACTCTGATCATCATCCATTTTGGATCTCCTCCTTGAGGGGGCCCATTATCTCATGGGGCTGCAATTGCAATTGTACTTGGGGAAGATTTGTATCTCTGGTATAATTGGTATTGACCTGCATTCCTCTACCTGGTGCCCTCTAGTTGTGTTGGACTGCAGTTCCCATCATTCCCAGAGCCAATGGCTATACTTGTTTGGAATGATGGGCTTCTATTCTGAAACATTTGTAGGAAACCAGGTGGAAGAACACTGGTATAGACGTTGCTTTCTGTAGCCTGAGGGATCACCAAGAAGATGGAAGGCATAGTGACCAAAAAGCTTCATCCCTCCAACCCCAGCATCACAGCAAGCAGGGCCTTTCCATGGGCCCCTGGAAACTCCCACTTTACACTGGGGCAGGACCAACCTGAGCAAGCTGAGGCTAGGAAGACTAGGGATGGACGGATGCACCTCTGCCCACTCCCTTTGGGTGGTCGACAGGCTGTCTTCGCTGCCTGCCTGTGCGAGTTGTGTGGCAGATGCTGCAGGACGGCTTGGTGATCGCCAAAAAGCCCTGCAGAGCTGTCTGTAACCATACTGAGAAGCGACTGTGCGCAGAAATTGTGGCTCGGGTTAGTTCCTCATACATGAAGTTGAGTCTGTGGGTGCTTTGAAGGGGCAATGGCTCAAGATTACAGGCATAAAGGGCCCTTTTGTTATACGGGATGGGAGGCCAACTCAGTCTTTCTCCCACAGCAAGCAGCACCATTTCCAGCACCTAGGAGCAGTGTCTGGCTCATCACCGTTGTGATGTCACTGCCTTTCTCTGAACTGTATAAGAAGCCTCAGGTAGGGGCAGTCCAAGTCCCCTCTTCCCAGAGGTGGGGGGCCATGGTGCTGAAATCACTAGGTGCCTCACCCCTCCAGGGGAATGGTGCCACACTGCTGCTGAAATCCCTCAGAGTCTCTCCTCCCAGATGAAAGGCTCCATGCTGAAATCACTAAGTCCTTGCTTGCCAGAGCAAGGTGCCCACAGTGGGTGCTTTGCCTCCCCGGTCAAGGCTCTTTGCTTTCCTTCCTCTTCACCTGAGACCAGGAAATGCAACGCGCGCTAGTTCCTGTCTGCAGGAAAGGGCTTCAGCCCAAGGAAAGGTATATTGCTGCGTTCAGAAGTTCTTTGTAGGAATTGTAGCCTCCACCCCCTTTCCCTTCTCTCTCTTTCTCTGTGCGCGTGCGCATCAAGCCTTGGGAAGACTCCTTCCCACAATCTTGAAAACTGCTTTTAGGCCCGAGGCTCAGCTTCACCAAGAATGCAGCTAATTTCCCCACCAAAGCATAACTTGGTGAAGGCTGGAGCAACCCCGGTTGGTCTTAAGTGTTAACTCCATTTGCTCAGCTAATTCCCCAAAACTAGCTCGTGCATTTGAATCTTTGTAAACCCCAATACATGTGCCATTGTGGCGTTATCCTCTTCAACAGTGTCTGAGTGTGAATCCCTTTGGGTGGGAATCGCCTCCTTAGCCATAGACGCTCTATTGCCAATGTCTAAAGATTCCTTACAAGCGGGTGTGTGAGTCTCATTCGAACGTGTGCAAGTTTGTGCGCAGGTCTAACGAGAGCACATCACGTAACAGTGAGCTAGTGTTTCAATACTGTGATCTCCACATCGGCATACATGGTTTTGCAATGGGATTCTTTTAAATCAGCCTTCAAGTACAGCACCACAAAGCTGGTGATACTACTAAGATGGTTGTTTGTTATCTCCCTTCCTGGGCTGGACAATGATGCACACCAGCACCCCTCCCTTTTCTTCAAACTGGGGTTTCCACATGGCTCAACATCAACTCATGGAATGTCAGTTGGACTGAGGCACGGGGTTAATCACACAGGATGGAGACAATCGCTATTGCAAAGGCCTTGATGGAAAAATTCCTTGCCTCCAAGGCAAGTCGGATCTGCTGGAATGAAGGAGCCATTATCCTCCCTGATATTACTGAGAGACCTGCCTGGCTGAGGAACAAGCCCATAGGGTCTCCACAGTGGTCTTTGTCCCTGGACACCCCCCACCCCCCATCCCCATGGTACCATGCTAAAAAGAAAAAAAGGTAAAGGTGTCCCCAGCCAGTCGTGTCCGACTCTAGGGTGCGGTGCTCATCCCCGTTTCTAAGCCGAAGAGCCAGCGCTGTCCGAAGACGCTTCCGTGGTCATGTGGCCGGCATGACTGAACACCGAGCTGCACGGAACGCTGTTACCTTTCCCGCCGAGGCGGTACCTATTTATCTACTTGCAATTTCTTGCTTTTGAACTGCTAAGGAAAGGTCAAAAAGAGCAAACTCAGGGCAAGTTAAGCTATACAAGTGCAAATGGGTGAGGAATGGAATTATTTCTCCCCGCTGCACTGTCAAAATTGAGTCGGCCTCTGCCACACCCAGCTCCTCCTCTGTTTCCCCATCATCAGTCTGGCAAATGAACTTTGGCCCAAGCCTGGACTGACGCCATCTTGGAATTAGGAGCTCAGCTTCACACAGGCCCGAGGCCACAGCCTGACCAAACATGTCACGTCTGTCCTCTTGGGGGCGCCCTGGTGGGGGAGAAGTAGGCCTCCTCCACCGCCCCACTGCCACTTGGTAGGAAGGAGGGGGTGCTCTCAGTTGTGCTCTGCCCCATTTGCTCCAGCTGTCGTCCATCCTGCTTCGTAGCCGGAAGCTCTCCTAAGAGCCAGATATCCACCTGAGCTCTGCAGTGCTGGAGAGGGTGCTTCCATGCAGCCATGTCAATGGTCCTTTCCATCCCACCATAGCCCAGTGAGACTCAAGCCTCAGCTTGGGCTGTGCCACTCTTCTGTTTCATTATCTGTCACACTCCTGAAAAAAATACACATGCAGCAAGAGTTGTCATTTCGCCCTGCAAAATTCAAGACGACGCTGGCCTCCTCCAATATGGAATTATGGGTGTTCTTGTCCAAAAGGCCTGGAGGGCACCAGGTTGGGGAAGGTGAGACTAGAAGTGGCTATCTGCAGCCTGAGGGATGGCCAAAGGCAGAACTTGACAACTGGCCAGGAGATATGCAAAGCGTGATGCAAACCTGCTTTCCTCCTTCCAGAGTGCAAAGGGAGCCCAGCACTCCAGGGCTCTGGGTTTCTCTCTAGCCTGGAATCATCGCTAAAATGACAGTAATTCTTGAGGAAGCCCCCATGGATTTCCACCCAGGAAGTCAATAACAAAGACATCCTGGAGAAAACTTGCTTAATATAAAAACATTCTGAGCCCCTGTGTGACATTTCTTGCTAACAGCTCTGCTCATTTCTTGCTAAGATCTAACTCCCCTGCCTGGGCCTGAGAAGTCTGCGTCTTTCAGATCCTGCTTGTCTCTGATCCTGAAGGGAAGGTCTGTCTGCGTTGCTGATGGTTTGGTGGCTGCTGCTGCTCTTTCCGATCCTGCCCCAGGCCACCCAGAGGATGCGGAGTATCACGTGCCTCTGGACTTTTCCTTATGAACGTCAAGAGGACTATTACAGGCCCGGAGACATTATTCTTGGTGGGAATTTACTGCTTGGCAGTTATCGTTACCAAAAGACGCAAGACTTTCGTAGTTTGGCCCCATTGCAGCTCTCCAATATTCGGGCGTACGTTTCCACAAGAGTTATCTGGGATAGACGCTTGCCTGCTTTGCTTTCAGATTAGAGGGCTCCTTCCAAGGACCCCCATCTGAGATGCTGCTGTTGTTCAAACTTCCCTGATTGAATATATCAGTCTCAGAGGCTCATAATGACTGGCTTCAACCTGTAATGACAGTGGGAGGCTTGAGGGTTCTTTTCTGGCTTCATTCTGATGGATTTTGTGAAAGCAGCAGAAGCAGATCTAACCGATAATCTGTTTACTTAATAGCAATCTGGTAATGGCTAAGAAATGACACCCCCCCACCTGCCACAAGGAGACTTCATGTAAGACAGGGGTGGGGAAGGCAGATCTAACCGATAATCTGTTTACTTAATAGCAATCTGGTAATGGCTAAGAAATGACACCCCCCCACCTGCCACAAGGAGACTTCATGTAAGACAGGGGTGGGGAAGGCAGATCTTGATCTACTGGTAGATCTCTGGATGATCTGCAGTGGATCATCAAGCATTTCTGAGTCCCAATTTTTTAATAACCGCAGCAACAAATGACTCCCGCCCACCCTAAATTATACAGCTGAATTTAAGCCAGGAGTGGGGTTTTGGGTTCAAGGCCAGTGGGCTGGTACTCAAAACAGACCCCTGAGCTCAGAATACTTTGATTCTATGTATACGTCTTTTTGCACTAGGGCCCAGTTGGGGGATCTCAGGGTGCTTGTAAAAAATGACATAGCTCCTGCAGCCTTGACGTCTCCAAATCCTGATCTGATTTTCATCCTCGAATTCCCAGATGTTGTTTGGACCACAATTAGCATCATCTATGGCCAAGTGCAAGAGACAATAGGAGTTGTAACAACAACTGCAGCATCTGGGAACTCAAGGTTGGGAAACACTGAAAGCATCTGTACGGCTGGATGGTTCAGGCATTTTACACGGTGTGTATGAGATTCTGTAGCATGCAATAACTGTGTGCTTTCTGTAGCCCCAGAAATAAGGGCTCTGATAATCCAAGGCTGAAATCATTAATGGTTAGTCAGTTGTATATTTATGGCAAGGACTAAACTTTCATACAAAACATTTGCAGTTCCTGAAATATACATAAAATGCAGCACTGAGTGACAGATTAGCTCTCCTCTAAAAGGAGAAATCCCAAGAAGGGAAAAGAAAAGAACAGCTCAATAAGAGGTTCCCCTGGCACTCTTCTCTGTTTCTACGCAAAAAGGCTGCTCCCACTAACAGCAACCTGGGCCCCATTTAAAATTGTGACTCTGTATGTATCATTTGATACGTATGTTAAGTTACATTTTGGATTCAGCAGTTCCCCTGTAGGTGCTTTGTAAAAGGAGGAAAACAAAACTGAGTGAACCACCTGGGAAGAGTCCTTCTATGGAGACAGACCGTTCATTGGTGCGCATAATTCAGACTCTCCTGCACTGAGTGGCAGTCATTATCTTTCCTCGTCTTACCTGGAAATTCTGCTGGGGATTAAACCTGGGGCCTTGCTTGTGCAGAGCAGGGGCTGTTTGGTTCCTTTGGCTAAACCCAGAGTCAGAGGCCAGCCCTCATGGCTCTGAACACAGGAGTGCTCTAAGCAGGAACACTGGGCTGCCTCATACTGAGTCAGATCACCTAACCTTTCCTAGCTCCATATTTAGCAGCAGCAGCTCTCCAGGGAGTTAGAGTTAGACAGAGTTTCTCTCTGCCAGGGTGGACTGTATATGCCAAGGATCGATACTGGGACCAGTTGCAGTCGAAGGAAGTGTGCTGTCATTGAACTAAGGCCCTTCTTCTAAAAGTAAAACAAGTTTCCAGTCCTCATGGTTCTGAATAAAGGACTGATTTATGTTGGATGCTACTTTAGTCCATATGAGAGTTTTGGTGCAGTTGGGTTAATCCTGCCAGCACCGATTGGCTGCTGGGTTAAGTTTGCTTTAAAAAGGATCAGAGCAATTCCTGAATGACAGGCCCATTTGCAGAAATTAACTGAGATTGCTAAGTAGAGCTTCCATTATGAGAGGCAGTCTACCACTGAACGCAAGTTGCTATGCGGGGGAGAAGAAGGAAGCAGGGCTGTTGCCTTCATGTCTTCTTGTGGGGTTCTCAGGAAGCGTCTTGGCTGACCACAGGCAGAAACAGTTTGCTGATCTAGATGGAACGACCTTGGTCTGATCCAGAAGGTCTCGTCATCTCATGTGCATTTTACGAGGTTCTCCTTTGACAAATTATTGCAGGAGGCTGGTTCAATTGCGAGCAATTAGCCATTGTGAAGCCTGACAGAGCACCCCTGTGGGAATAATCCTGGTTAATGTTTTCTTCTTTAAAACCATTGTCTTATTTTGTTTTTATTATTGCATTTTGGTTTTATCAGTAGGCCCCCGTGTAATCGTTTGTATCGTGAAAGTTGAAACATGAAATACATACATTATAAATATGATTAATTAACTCTCTGATCCAGCAGAGCTCTTCAGATATTCTTATGAAATGCAACTAGAAAGACTCGGTATCTCCATGAGTCAATAGCACCATCTGAATTTCTCTCTGAATCCTTCATGTAGATTTCTTTGGTCTGGAAGCTTTTCTTTCTTTAAAGAGGGTTGAAACAGATGGATAGCTTAACCATCCACTTCTCAGCAGTTTCGTTGGGACCCTCTCCCACCTCCCAATATCACTCTCATCATTGCAGGACAATAATCAGGAACTACCAGCACTTCCTGGCCTTCACTTTTGCCATCACTGAGCTCAACAAAGATGATCCGATGCTTCTTCCCAACACAACGCTGGGCTTCTGCATCTATCGGCACAAGGACATTGTCAGTCTGATGCACGAGAACAGCCTCTCCCTGCTTTCCACTCGGGGGCGAATGGTTCCCAATTATAAATGTGACAGACGGGATAATCTGCTCTCTGTTATTGGGGGTCTCCACTCCCAATCCTCAAGGGAGATCGCATCCTTACTGGGCATCTTCAAGATCCCACAGGTAAGGGGATTCCTCTGGGGAGAGATGTGGGGGACCTACAGAGCTTGAGAGCAGTAAGGTATACGGGCCAATCTCTGAAAACAGATTCACCCATGCAGTGGCTGGGTTGCCCCCATTCTGGATGGCAGGAGTTGGGGGACTTTGGCTAACCTGCCACTCGATAGCCTTGGTGGTAGCCAGGAATCTCGGGTGGCCATTGCGTGTCTAATTCCAGCCAACACTGGGTCTGTTGTGTAAGAAAATTTTTCAGGTTGGTTGAAATAAAAATGAGTCTGTCACCTTAAAGGCTCAGCGCAGCGAAACCCCTTCTCCCTTGTCCCAGCGTACGGTCCCTCAAGAGGGGATCTGGTTTACCCCAGCCTGGGCAGCTTCTCCCCACCCACCACAGGCTTCTGCCTTTCACCCCCTTTAATACTCTCTTATTTCTTTAAGAGCAGTGAATTGTGTGAAGTGGGCCTTTCAGTTTTACCTTGGATATGTATGAGCAGCATGATTACGAATCAAGTACAGACTCCGTGCAAAATCACCAAAACCATTTACTTAGTTTTAAATTAATATTTAAATTATTTTTTAAAAATTACTATGAAGCTCTTGTTCTTGGTTATAATGTGATTTAATCCCCTAACCCCAGCTAAGGCCTTAAGCCACAATCCACCCCTGCCCCATCCCCAGGAGATGATGACGATAATCAAGTCAATCCTTATCTGAACCACCTACGTATTCAGCTGCTCCCTGTAACAGATGCTCCTGCACCCCTTCCCATCCAGCATTCTCACTGACCAGTCACCCGGCATCAGGCACTCAGCCCATCATACGGTCCCATACATTCCCACTCACTGTTGGCCACCTCAAACATATGGAGTAGCTATTAAGCCATAAACACAGAGTTTATAGACATAAAGCCATGGGGCGTTTTTGCCACACTCGCAAGCCCAAAAGGTGCTTCAAGGCTCCCTGTTGTTGCTGCAGTTGACCAACACAGCTACCCCTCCAGGAACTGGGGATGCCCCCCACCCGCAACAACATTAAGTTCTCACTCTTCTATGTATTGGGCTATCAATATTCTGTTTGGAGAGGAGCCCTAAAATGCATGTCTTACATCTGGATAAGGGATCCTGCTTCTGAAGTCAGCTGTAACAGCCCGTGGAAGCTGGTGCCATACAATTGTGCTTGCTTTTGAAGTCCCACAGAATTTTTCTGCCACAGACTAACAGGACCTTCCTTCCTTCAGCTCGGTTATGGCTTCTTTGATGCAGTTCAGGGAGAAAAAGGGGCATTTCCTTCCTTTTATCGGATTGATCCCAATGAAATGCCACAGTATGTGGGCTTAGTCCAGCTGCTCCTGCATTTCCACTGGAATTGGATTGGGCTGGCTGTTCATACTGATGACAGTGGCGAGCATTTCATCCAGACACTGACACCAATGCTCAAGCAGAATGACACCTGCGTGGCCGTCACTGACACGTTCAAGTTACTCGACCCGCTCCATATTCTTCGAGTAGATACTGGCTCGATCCCTAGTTCTTGGTTTGAGCCCCAAGTGATGATTGCCTTTGGGGACGCCAGCGTTATACTACAGTTAACCCTGTGGTTGGGTATTCATGAACTGAAGACTGAGATCCCGTTTAGGAAGGTCTGGATCATGACATCCCATTGGGAAATTGCTACGACAGGATCCCCTTTGAGCGGGCAACTTCTAAGAACCATCCATGGTGCTTTGCACTTCAGAGTCCACAGGAGGGATGTGCCAGACTTCGAGCATTTTCTCTCAGCTTTAGATCCCCTCCAGCCACAAGGAGACATCTTCCTCAGTTTGTGGTGGGAAAGGGCATTTGAGTGTCACTTTCTGAACTCAGGCCAGAAGATTCAACAGGGATGGGGAAAGTGTACTGGGAAGGAGAAGCTAAAGGACCAGTTGTACCCAGTGTTTGAAATGAGCATGTCCAGTTGCAGCTACAGCATCTTCAACAGTGTTTATTCCATGGCACATGCACTGCATGCCATGTCCTCATCTGGATCCAAACGTGGAGTGACAGGGGAAGGGAAGAGGATTCTGAATATTCAGCCATGGCAGGTAACATCCTCCTTCAGATTTGGCAATCATAAAAGTTCCTTGGTAGCCTGGGAGAAGGGCTATTGGTCCATCCTCAAGCGCCACAGAAAAACTGCCATGCAGTTCATTTCAGCTGAAGAGCATTAGGAAGTGGGTGAAGACTACCGGAGATGTATACTGCTTTGGAATAATTATGTCTTTACAACTATGGATCTTGAGGAAAGAGGAATCAGGGAAGCCTCTATCCCAAATTGGTAATTCGAGTCTACAAAGCAGTGTTGGTCCCCCACTCCAACACTTAGAAGGAAACAGCAGGCTGCTCCCCCTACCCAGGTTCCTTCTTGACAGGCAGCCGAAGACCCCCAGATGTTGGTGTAATTGCTGCGAAACGGAAACCCTCTCCAGCTCCCTCTCAAAGTTATGAGTAGGGATGTACAAATCCCTTACCTGGCTCCGGTTGGGGCATCCGCTGCGGGGGGAGGCGCTCCGTCCCTCCCCCCGGAATCCTCGATGGGGGGGAAGGCAATCTGGTCCTCCCCCCCGGAATCCTGCTCAGCCGGCTCCACTCCGCGGCCATGCCACGGAGCCACCAGCCAGGCCAATCCGCAGCAGGGCCTCCAGCCTCTGACAGGCTGGTGCGGATGCAAATGGCGTCCTGCGTAGGGGGACACCATTTGCATGCCTGCTTTAGCCGTGATAGGCTACGTAAATATATACGTAGCCTATTACGGGCTAGCGTAGGGACGCAAATGGCGGCTGCTACGACAGCTGCCATTTGCGGCCACACCAGCCTGGCAGCAGCTGGAGCCGCCGCCGCTTCATCCGTTGCCGGAGCCACCACTGGAGCTGCTGCCACCGCCGCATCCGCCACCAGGTGAGTCCATCCTGGGGGGATTCCACGGGGTGGTGGGAGGCCATTCCGCCACGGACTCCGGGGGCCTGGATTCTTTAGAATCTGGCCTCACTGGAGTCTATGGCAGAATTTTCCGCCTTCCCTAGTTATGAGGCTGTGTTGTAGCAAGTAGACACCAGCCGGACAACGCCAAACCACTGAGCAAATGTATTAAGGGCAGATAGCTCTGATGTCAATGCATCTTAAGCATTAAACTAAACAACAGAATACAGGGGGGGGGCATCTTCTAAGTTAATGGCACTTACAGTATGTTAGAAGTCACCCAACCTCACTCAAAGTTCCCCTGTTTTCTAAGAATCTGTTCCATTTCAGATTCTTGCCTCTTTGAGGAGCGTCCGGTTTAACAACACTGCTGGAGATGAAGTCTCTTTTGCAGAAAATGGCAAGAGATATAATATCCTGAACTGCATCTTTTCCCCAAATGGAACTCTTTATCCTGTGAAAGTCAGATGGGTGGATCTCAGAGCTTCCTCAGGCCAAGACTTCACTGTTCAATCTGATGCTATCGTCTGGGCTACAGAGGTGGGGTTGAAGTGAATGTTCCAGGGTCATGGGAGAATGAAAGGATAATGCAGTTCTTTCCTTTGAGAACAGAAGCCATCTTTCCAGATGAGACCAAAAACCTACTGAGTCACAGATGGGGGTTATTTTCCAGTTGTGAAGTACAATCTTTGCACACAAAAAATGAAATATATAATGAAAAATATATTGTATATTTGTATACTGTATAATGAAATATATTGAAGACTCAGAAATGGGGGGAAAGGAGGGGGAAAGGGGGGTGGAGGCACGTGTAAAGGGAGCTCATCATGATCCTCCATTTAAAACCGAAGCAGAAAGCAGTGTTTTAAATGCGGGATCTTAGGCTGGTGTAGAGACGCTCTTCAACTGTTTGTGCTTTCCCTTCTAGAAGATGCCTTTTGCCAGGTGTGTGGAGAGGTGCTTTCCAGGACACCAAAGAAAAGTTCCAGAGGGGAAGCCGGTTTGCTGCTACAGATGTGATCATTGTATGGAAGGGACGATTTCCAGCTGGACAGGTGCCTCAAGCATTGAGAGCAATATAAACGTACAGAATATACTAGGGCAAGAATGGGGTTGTGGGGGGTTGAAGGGCAAGATCATAGACATGGAGAAGAGTGTGTCATTTCCCCTAGCAATATTTTCCTCTAGAAATACTGCTTTGGAAGCATACCTCTGGGGTTTACTGGTCTGCAAACTTTTCACAATGTCTTAAATGTCCAAATGTCTGGAGACAGTGAGTGGCTGGATGGGGAGGAATAAGCTGAAGCTGAACCCTGACAAGACCGAGGTACTTTTGGTGGGAGAGAAGAGGAGGCTGGGGGATGTTGACCTGGTGTTGAATGGGGTACGGCTACCCTTGAAAGACCAGGTCCGCAGCCTGGGGGTCATTTTGGACTCCCAGCTGTCCATGGAGGCTCAGGTGTCAGCTGTGAGTCGGACAGCGCTGTATCAACTCCATCTGATACGGCGGCTGCGCCCCTTCCTTCCCGACCATCTGCTCCCATCGGTAGTACATGCCCTGGTCTCCTCTCGTTTAGACTACTGTAATGCGCTCTATGTGGGGTTACCCTTGAAGATGGTTCGGAAGCTGCAGCTGGTACAGAATGTGGCGGCTCGCCTGATTAAAGGCAGCCGCCGGCGAGATCACATCACTCCAGTGCTGAAGGAGTTGCACTGGTTACCAGTTGTTTTCCAGGCCAAATTCAAGGTGTTGGTTTTGACCTTTCAAACCCTATATGGTTCCGGCCCAGCCTATCTTAAGGAGCGCCTCCAGCAGCACCAGACAGGCCACTTAACAAGATCAGCCTCGGATGGCCTTCTCTCTGTCCCATCAGCCAGGGCAGCTGGACTGGTGGGGACAAGGGAGAAGGCCTTCTCTGTGGTGGCCCCCACTCTGTGGAACTCCCTCCCTAGGGAACTCCGCCATGCCCCCTCTTTAATGAGCTTCCGTCATGCATTAAAAACGTGGTTGTTCAGGCAGGCATTTGGGGTGGGTTAGGGTATTTTAGAAAATGTTTTTATTGTAGAATTTTGTTTTAAACTGTTTTATTATATGCTGTACATTGCCCAGAGTGGCTGGGTGACCAGCTAGATGGGCGATTAATAAATTTAATAATAAATAAATAAATAAATAAATAAAATCTTAAATAATAACGTTATGACTGTCAGACAGTACTAATACTCTCAGCGACAAAATCTGTTTGGTTTTCTTCCATTATTTTTTGAAGATCGTATTTCCATCCTTAGTTGTTGTTGTTGTTGGTCTGTTGGTCAGTTTCTTTTGGTATCAGGCCTGAAGCTGTTTTGGCGGAACACGGATCAGGGCATATGGTTGGTCATCCTTGTAACAACTGGAGCATATCAAATACATGGACCTTTTTATCTGTAGTGATTTCTTTAACATTGTTCCCAGCTTCTACACCAACACATCTCTTCAGAGGAGAGCTCAGGGTTGTTATTGTTGTTTTTTATAAAAATGAAAGATATTTATGTATTTATTTATTTGTCCATTCAGAAGGCAGTGCAGCTGAAAGGTCATGGTTTTTTCCTTGCAGTGAACTAGTTTTTATTTCTTGTTGCAGACTTTGGGTTTTTCTTCCTTGCAGATTATTGAGGATGTGTCTGGTACAGTCAGCCATCATATGAATAAAAGACAAGACAAGACAGTGTTTTGTATCTTTTCTAACACTGGACTTATGAAAACTGTTTGCTGAAGTTTTAAGAAAAAATAATAAAAGGGTATTTGTACCCTTAGGTGTATAGCAATCTAGGGATTGGATATTTCCATCTCCTTCTTTGTGGGTGAAACAGTCCCCATATAAATAACATGTATGTCATTTTTGAGATACTTCCATTCCTTTTGCTCATTCCAGATGCAGATCGCTGTGACCCGTGCCCAGAAGATCAACACCCAAACAGGAACCAAGACCAGTGTATGCCCAAGAAGACCCACTTCCTTTCATATCAAGAGCCACTGGGGTTTGTTTTAACTTCTCTGGGCCTTTCCTTCTCTTTTATCACAAGTCTAGTGCTAGCAGTCTTCATTAAACACCGTGACACACCAATTGTCAAAGCCAACAACCGAGACCTCACCTACATCCTCCTCCTCTCCCTCCTGCTCTTCTGCTCCTTCCTTTTCATCGGCCAGCCCACAAAGGTCACCTGTCTTCTGAGACAAGCTGCTTTCAGCATCACCTTCTCTGTTGCCATTTCTTCCATCTTGGCAAAAACGGTCATGGTGGTTCTGGCCTTCATGGCCACCAAGCCAGGAAACATGGCAAGAAAACTCTTGGGGAGACAACTGACAAACTCCATTGCCCTGGCTTATCCCCTCATCCAAGCTGTGATCTGTACTGTCTGGTTGGTGACCTCTCCCCAATTCCCAAACTTGGACTTCCATTCGCTGGATGGAGAGATCATAGTGGAATGTAACGAAGGCTCAGTCACCATGTTTTATAGTGTTTTGAGCTACATGGGCTTCCTGGCTCGCATCAGCTTCACAGTGGCTTTCCTAGCGAGGAAATTGCCTGACAACTTTAACGAAGCCAGGTTTATCACCTTCAGCATGCTGGTGTTTTGCAGTGTGTGGATCTCCTTTGTTCCAACCTACCTGAGCACCAAGGGGAAGACCATGGTGGCCGTGGAGATCTTTTCTATCCTAGCCTCTGGTGCTGGTCTCCTGGGTTGCATCTTTCTCCCCAAATGCTACATTATTGTGCTAAGGCCCCATCTCAACACCAGGGATCATCTTATACGGAAAAGGAATTAAGGAATCTCTCACTTTGCAATATGTCCTTCCAGTCTAGTGCCCTGTCAAATGTATCTAGCCCTGGTTTGGTTTCCTACAGAAGAACGGTTCACTAGGGGCTTATAGTGTGACTGTAATTTCCTTAGTACCCAACTACTGTAACTGAGTTTATTTATTTGTGAGCTTTAAAGCTCTATATGGTCTAAGACCAGGTTATCTGAAGGAGTGCCTCTACCAGGGGTAGGGAATCTATGGCACTCCAAGTGCTGCTGAACTACAACTCCCATAACCCCCAAACATTGTTGGCTGCAGCTGATGGGAACTGACGTGGCCTACGCCATTAGGAGCACTTGGGTTCCATGTCGAAGGAAAGAAAGCGACATGCAACTTCACCCTGTAACATCCAAATTCACAGAAACGTAAGCTGTGGGTGTGCATGGGATCCAGTCGAAGCCTGATGATCCAGCCAAACTGGGCCTCTTCGGACCATTTCTGGTGCTTCCTGAGGCAAAGTGGACTTCCCTCTGAAGTGACCCTCCCTGAGGTTTTGTTCCCTAAGTGTCTTCACAAAGGTATTGGATTTCTCCATTTGCATCTAAAGGGCTCAATAAACCCTGCTTGTCATAAAATTTGGATCTCTTCCTTGAGAAGGCCCATTATCTCATGGGATGCAACTGCAATTGTACCTGGAAAAGTGTTGTATCTCTGGTATAATTGATATAGACCTGCAGTCCTCTACTGGTGCCCTCCAGATGTGTTGGACTGCAATTCCCATCATTTCCAGCCACAAGAGCCAATTGCTATACTTGTTCAGAATGATGGGCTTCTGTTCTGAAACATCTGTTGGAAACCAGGTGGAGGAACACTTGGTATAGACGTTGCTTTCTGTAGCCTGAGGGATTGCCAAGAAGACTGAAGGCCAGGTTTCTAAGACAGTGTAGAGGTAGGTCCTCTGAGACAGAGTTAAGTCAACATGTCATCCTAGGTCTGAGGGTTCTCCCAGGTAACATCCTGCTAGATCAATTTCAGGTGTGGTTCTAGGATGACTTGAGAACATCTCTCTGCAGATGGCAGGGGAAGGTCCCTGCTGCCTTGACTCCTGAGATGTGGATATTTGATTTAGCTGCTCAGCTTCACACAGGCCCAAGGGCAGATCCTGACAAGCAAAGGCAAATCTGTCCAATTGGGGGTGTAATGGTGGCCAAGACGTTGGCCTTCACCATGGCCACCATGGGAAGGAGGAGGAGAACCAAGTTCTCATAGGTGCACTTTCTGGCCGGGAAGGGCAACGGAAGCTCCCTGCAGCGGCTCCCTCTCTGGCCAATGGATAGGGCCAGGCTGGTCTCTCCCTTGCCATGAAGTTCTCCAAGGAGGCAGGGGGTGATTTCCTGACTTATTCCTCATTCTACAGTGGTCAAATGCCTCTCCTAAAGGTTAGTTAATGGTAGAAGGAGCTTTAAGCTACAATGTGGTGGTATGCTTTATATCTTGGTCCTACCACAAGTGGAATGTAGACCTTCTCTGAAATGGCATATTCAGGGTGCAGTTCTGCCACTCTACGAGACCCTCTGTCTGTGGATGAAAAGGGACAACTGTACCCACAGCAGGAGGTGGAAGCAGCGGTGTAGTGGTGGCAGGTCGCGCTGGGGTTCGCTCCTGCCCTTTCATGGAAGCCGGCCCCCGGGTGGGTCACAGTCTGCTAGGGGAGGAGGGAGCAGAGGAAGGCAGTGTGGGGAGCTGGCGGCTGCCTCTCGTCTTCCAAGCAGAGCTGGCCAGACAAGGGGGGCGAGAGGGGGAGCCTGAGGGAGCTCTGCTTCTGCAGCCCCTTCTCGGAGCCCCTATTCTCCTCCTCAGCTCTCGGCTTCTCCGCCCGTCTGTGCTCCATGCCAGTGCCCGGTGCTGCCCTCCTCATCCTGCAATACCAGCCACCTGTTCAGGGCTGCTGCTGGCCGCGGCAACAGCGGGGGGGGGGGGGCTGCCACCATGGTTTACTTGTGGGGCAGGCAGGCGCAGTTGCTGCTGCTGCTGTTGTGCCAGGCATGGGACACGGAGAGTGACCAACTCCCCCTCCCCCATCTGGGGAGCAGCCTCGCCCAGCACAGGGTCCCTTTCCCCTCCCTTGCCTTGTCTCACTCCAATGGAGTGATGGAGGAGCCGCCTGCCGCACCCGTGCCTGGGGCTGTGCTGTCGCCATCCACCTTTGGGGAGGATGGGAGCAGTGGGCCAGGCTGGGTGGCTTGCTAGAGAGGCTGATCCTGATCGTCAGTCCCTGCCCCAGCAAGCCCAGCCAGTTGCAGAGCGGCGGCAACCCAGCCTGCATTTGCTGCTGTAGTGAAAGACATGACATGCCCCGCGCCCCAGAACACACTGGCCAACGTCAGGCTCAGATAGGTCAGCTCAGTCAGTTTGTTGGGCGGCGGTGGGGCGTGGGGTCATGGTGTGGGGAAGGCAGAGAGAAGAACAAGGAAGTCTATGTGAGTGAAAAATAAATGAAAAGACATTTTGAAAATTAAATTTAAATGGGAAGAAATACCTGGGAATAAACCCCATTGAAATCTATACGCTTACTTCGGAGAAGACATGTACATGGGTAGCGGCCGCCTCGCCTGCCTCCACACAGCCCTCACAGCTCTGAGCAAGGGCCGCAGAACTTCCCCATTGCATCTCTCACCCAGCCTTTCCCAACCTTGTGCCGTCTAGATGTGTTGTAATCACAAATCCTTTCATCCCCCAACCCCCAGCCAGCGTAGCCAATATGCTGCCTAGAGCCCATGGGAGTTGTTGTCCAGCAGATCTGGAGGGCGCCAGGTTGGGGAAAGCTGCAGCCTGCTGCCTTTCTTCTTGGCTGTTCCTGCAGAGGGTGAGGGCCTAAAGTGCACATTACCAGCAACCCTGACAGTCTTTAAATATATGTGTTAAGTAAAACAGCTTTTTTCTTGTTCTCCTTCTCCACATATACACACACTCAGTTCCTCCATATATTTGCTTTGTGCTTTCTTGAGAGTAATCCCCCATACTTGGGAGTAAGCCCCATGGCCATGAAGCTTTATTCTATCCATATGATAGGGTTACTATTTTATCTTAGGTAGAAACACCCCCCCCCCATCATCATTGTTGTCCATATCTGAGGTATTATTTATTTAATTAGGGCACAATTCTATGTGTGTTTAGACAGAAAAAAGTACTACAATTAGCTTAGCTAAGCTGGCTGGGGAATGTTGGGAATTGTAGGACTTCTTTCTGTCTAAACATGCTTAGGATTTCACCCTTAATTGATTGGATGTATAATCTACTTCATCCCAAAGGCTCAGGGCTGGTAACGATATGTTAATTAATCTACTTTATCCTTCCCTTTTGCTGGTCACCAAAATACACTTTGAATAATACATGTCTTCAGCTGCTTCCAGAAGATGCACAGACTTTGGTTTTTACAATATATGTGGTACTTAACTTTACAGAGAATCATAAGCAAAAAAGTCAGGTCCCTGCCCCTAGCAGCTTACAGTCTAAAGTGAAATTTAATTTGTAATCTAAAGTTACATAGCTGTTTGAAACTTAATTTTTGATTATACAAGTTATTATCATTATTATGTTCTCCTTTTCCCTCACACCATTTAGATATAATATGCCTTTAGGAAATAAGGGTGTAGAGATGTGAATGGCCTAGACCCTTGTCCTCCTCTTGAAAATATGCACCCATTGTTTTGTGCCTTTCATTCAAAAACACACATAAAGCTGATTTACATACCCTTAACTGAGGTTGGTTTAGGGGGAGAGGGGCTCCTTGCTGCATCACCCTTAACACTCGAGATGCTTAAACTTGTTCTTGGCAGTTCTCCAAACTGTGTCCCGGTACCCACAGCCAGACCCAGCTAGGGCACCATCCTACCCCACTCCCACAATTCCAGGCCAGGAAAGGAGAGCAGGGCCACAGCAATACATCAGCTCCCTCAGTAAGTGTGTTTAGGACTGGTGCCTTTTTGTGCTTTACAGTGCGGGAGGAGGGGAGGGGCTGGAGAAATTGTATGGAAAAGTTTCTTTCACATCTTGATGAACATGAAAAAGATGGAGGCAGATGGGTGGTGCAAATGGGAAGCAAGATGATGTCTTGTTCAGCTACTGAATTATTCGATTCATTGTAAGAGTTGGTTTGTGCCAGTTTTTAGGATTTATCACACAATCCTATGCACGTTCACTCAGAAGTCAGTCCCATTATGTCCAATTGCCAATTGGGCTTCTCCCAGGTAAGTGTGCCCAGGGCTGAAGCCTTAGCTGCCTTCCCAAGGTCTCTGTAAATGTAATTTGAGATAAACACACGTCGGATTACACTGGTAATTCTTGAACATTAATTTCTACAGTAAGCAGAATTGCCAAATGCAACCTGCTCTGTCAGCTACAATTTTGGGTACCAGGCTGGCAGGAACCTGGGCAAACAAACCCCAGTGGAGGGAAGGGAAACAGAAAAAAATCAGTTGCTGGGAGGGGAGAAAGAAGGGGTGCGGGTGTGTATGTGTGTTTCAATCCAGCTGGGGGTGTGGACGTTTCTGTTGCAGGAGGGGAGAGATATAATGAAGGACCTTAGGAGAGGCTAATGGGTCATGTTGGGGCGCTACGGGAGACTGCAAGGGGGCTGCTTAAATGAGAAGGGATCTGCCCACGAGGGCTGAGTTGAGAGGGTGAAGCTTCCATAGAGTATCCTATTTTGAAAACCGAAAATGCTCGTGTTTCATTGAGTGGGTGGGTGAAAAAGATTTCAACCCCCCTGCATTTTCCCCTCAGACACATCCAGTTGAAAGACCCCTGCCTTACTCTCAGCTGCACTGCTTTTGGATCCTGGTTGAAGCTTGTATATCTTCCCAGGCTGTGCAATCTTAGAAGGGGGCGTGGCTGTGCCACTCACGAAGGGGCCCTGCACTCCCGAATTTGCCACCGCACCACTGGGCGGAAGCCCTGCCTTGGCCTGTATTTCCTGGGGAAAACCAAGCGAGCTCCCAGCGACTGCTGCTGTGACTCAAGGGAGGAGGGCCTCAAGTACACTGCAGATTGCGTTGTCCTGGGATGTGAGAGGAAGGGCCCCTCCAGATGAGCAAGTACAGTGGCCATAAAGCTTCATCCCTCCTGCCCCAGCATCAGGGCATCCCTGCAGAGCTGACTAAACCTGCCACCTTTCAGACAGTGAGGTCTGATGGCTTTTGTGCTAGTCACGCATAAACTTCCTTTTCTCAAAGACTAAAACTAGGGATGTACGAAAGTCACTTACCTTTTCAATGGGGTGATTCACGGCGGGGGGGAGGCGCTCCCCCCGAAATCCTAATCTGGCTGGCTCTGCTCCATGGAGATTCTGCGGAGCCACCGGCCGGGGCCGCCCGCAGCTGGACATCCAGCCTCTGGGCAGCCTTCCGGGGAAAAAAAAAAAGCGTATGCAAATGGCGGTGGCTACAGCGGCCGCCATTTGCGTTCCATTTTTTCCTGCTGTTTTAGCCTACGTAAATATTTACGTAAGCTATTATGGCGAAAAAAAGGGGAATGCAAATACTGCCCACTACGCTATTTGCGTTTCCCTTTTTTTCGCCGTAATAGCTTACGTAAATATTTACGTTGGCTAAAATGGCGAAAAAAAGGGAACGCAAATGGTGGCTGCCGTAGCCGCCACCATTTGCGTACGTGGTTTTTCATAGCAAAGGCAGCTATGCAAATGGTGTGATGGCTGCCATTTGCGTGGCTGCCTTCGCCATGATAGGCTATGTAAATACTTACGTAGCCTATCACAGCAACCTGGCCGGACGCACATAGCGGCCGCTACAGCGGCCGCCATTTGAGTCCGCAGCAGCTGGCCGAGAGACCAGCTGCCGCCGCTGCCGCCACCTCTGGAGCTGCAGCCAGAACATCCGCCCCAGGTAAGCTTCATCCCGGGGGGGATTCCGTGGGGGGGAGGCTGTCACGGGCCATTCCGTCACTGAAATCCGTGGCGGAATTCTCCACCATCCCTAACTAAAACAAAAGGTAAAAACTGTCAAGCCACACAGGGAATAAGAGGTCCTAATCAGAAGGTGTTTAAAGCGCCCCTTAGGAGGTCACTATCCCTAATCTCTGGAGGCGTTTTGTTTGAAGGGCAAATAGCACTTGCCTTTTGCCTGTCCCGAATCTGCCGCTATGCATCTCCACGGGATGACCTGAGGCTCCTCCTCAAGGGAAGAAACAAAGTGAAAGATCACTCTGGCTGCAGTACACATTACTTGTGGAAAAGTCTCACTGAACTAGGGATGAACGGATACCCTTGCCTGGGGTCTGTGGGGGGGTCCACAGGCAGCGGGAGGTGATCCAGTCCTCCCCCCGGAATCCTCCCCAGTCGGCTCTGCTCCGTGGGGAGTCAGCAGAGCTGCTGGCCGGCTCCGGCTGCTGCCGGTCTGTGGATGCAAGTGGTGTCCGGCATAGCGGATGCCATTTGCATCCCTGCCTTTGGCCATGATAGGCTACGTAAATCTTTATGTAGCCTATCACAGCAAAGAGCAGGGACGCAAATGGCGTAGCGAATGCTATTTGCATCCCTGCTCTTTGCTGTGATAGGCTACGTAAAGATTTACATTGCCTATCACAGCCAAAGGCAGGGGAGCAAATGGCGTCTGCTACGCCTGATGCCATTTGCGTCCGCAGACAGGCGGCAACGTACGGGATGGATGGGATGGACGGCAGTGGACGGACGGCGCCAGGTAGGGTCACTCCCGACTGGGCTTCGTGGGGTGGCAGAGGGGAGCAGTCCGTTCCGCCACGAACTCCGGGGGGCTGGATTCTCATTGGAGTCCGTGGCGGAATTCTCCACCATCCCTACACTGAACTCAGCTAATTTATTGCACTGCTCCACTTTCACTGCTCCATATAATTGTATAAACCTCCCCTTTATTTGCCTTTCTTCAACATTAAATAGCCCAAACACTGAAGCATTTCCTTATAGAGGAGTGATTGCACCCCACTCGCCGTCACCCCACTGTGACTGGAGACTGCGGGGTTAAACGTCTGGCCCTACTGGCAGCTAGATGGCGCTTTCCAAGGCTCAGTTCCCCCCTCCCAACTCCTCCTCTCCCCCTCCCTAACCATAAGGAAAAGGTCACATTTCCCAGACAGGCTGTCTGGGCTTAAGAATCACCTGAAGCAACCTGAAGCGATTTGGACCAATCTGACCCGCTTCAGACTGATGTGGACTGATGTGCTTTGGATCAGGACCAGTTTGGTCCACATCACCCTGCTTCGGTTCAGAATTCAGATCCAGATCCGAAGCAATGCACAGCCCTACTTAATACAAGCCTGCCTCTCCCCTCTGAGCTCGGTAGCCTTGCTGTCACTCGGAGGCCTTAGGGCTCGCGCTCTTGGTAGACCAACAGGGACTCCAGTGTGAATGCACCAGCCTTTGGAACCAGAAGGGAGATGGTCACCTTTCCTTGCACAGACTGCTCATTGCTTTTTCTCTGTCCACCTACTTTTCTGCTCTTACATGCCCACTGTTGGGAGCTTGCTTGCCATGAATTTTGATGACTGAGAGGGAAGGGCAGGAAGAACTGCATGTGAAATAGTGGTATTTCACATACCGTCTGATATTACTGCCCCAAAGTGGAACCTTTGGCTTCTGCAGAAGTTTAGTAGCTTCAGTACAGCAAAGGATCCAATCAGCCTCCGCAAACTTCTTTCTCCCCCTCCACTTTTTGTTGTTGTTGTTCAGTCGTTCAGTCGTGTCCGACTCTTCGTGACCCCATGGACCATAGCACGCCAGGCCCTCCTGTCCTGCGCACTCTCCCGGAGTGTGCTCAGGTTCATATTCATTGCATCGGTGATGCTATCTAGCCATCTCATCCTCTGCTGTCCCCTTCTCCTTTTGCCTTCAGTCTTTCCCAGCATCAGGGTCTTTTCCAGAGAGTTTTCTCTTCACATTAGGTGGCCAAAATATTTCAGCTTCAGCTTCAGTATCTGTCCTTCCAATGAGCACTCAGGGTTGATTTCCTTTAGGATTGACTGATTTGACCTCCTTGCAGTCCAGGGGACTCATAAGAGTCTTCTCCAGCACCACAGTTCGAAAACATCAATTCTTCGGCGCTCAGCCTTCCTTATAGTCCAGCTCTCACAGCCATACATTGACGATTTATACATTTATACATTTATACATTGACCCCCTCCACTTTAATTTCTCCTAAATAGCTGTAGGACTCAAATTATTCCAAGCGGAGGGTTAGGGCTATGCAGCGTCATGACTGAGGAACTGCGGAGGCTTTTAAATAGGTTCTACAGTTTATAAAAAACTAGAAAACCCCTCAGCCACCTCACCTCCTAAAGTTAATGTAAGTGCATGCAATCCTCACAAACCCTCCATATAGCCTCCTAAATTCCTCTGAAGTATTCCCTCCCTGAAAGGAGCCACTTGGCTTAGGGAATTCTCTCTACCCCCCGTCCCCGCATTTCCAATCACCATTCTTCTTCTCTTCTTCCCTCCCCTACCCTGTTCTTCCTTTCTCTTCTTTATTCCACCCAGAGCATATCTTGGGGAATTCTTAAAGAGAATTCTCTTCTGTGGGCAAGAGACGTTCTGAACTGTATTTGACTTTATACAAACAGACAAGAGGGTTGGTTTTCCTCCTTCTCGCTCAAGCCTTTGAGAAAAGTGGGATCACATGGTTGCAGAGAAACAAAACTGGGCCTGTTTTGTTTGTCAGCTGCCATTATCCAGTGAGAAGAAGGGCTGCAGCTCAGTGGCAGAGCACCTGCTTGGCATGCAGAAGGTCCCGGGTTCAATCCCCGGCAGCTCCAGGCAGGGCTAGGGAAGAATCCTGCCTGAAGCCCTGGAGAGCCGCTGCTGCCAGTCAGTGTCAACAGTACTGGGCTGGATGGACCCAGGCTCTGGCTCAGCACAAGGAAGCTTCCTGTGTTCCTCTGAACAGAAAGCTTTAATAAAACTAGGAGTTTTTGGTTTGTTTTTTAAGTGGAGGGGAGATAAATATTGCTACTTTATGCAATCCTATGTATGCCTACTGAGAAGTCCCATTATGTTTAATGAGGCTTGCCCTCAGGAAAGTGTGCATAGGATTCCAGCACAAGTTACTTTTGCAGGGAGGTTTGCAGCCTGATCTTCTGCATGTTTAGTTAGAAATCCGTCCTGAGTTGTGAGTAGGGATGGGGGAGAATTTCTCCCCGAAACTTCGGGGGGCCGAGTGCCAACGTGTTCGGCCCCCTAAAGTAGTTTCGGGGAGAAATTCTCCGCACCCCCCTGCCCCCCGCACCCCCCCTGGGACGGGACTTACCTTTCCCGAATGTCCCTCCCGGCGGTGGGTCCCGGCGGCAGTTCATCAGGTCTTGGACAGGGGCAGAGGCGGCAGCCGGTCTTTCAACCAGCTGCCGCCGCCGCCATTCCAAGAAAAGTAAAAAAAAAAAAAAACGCCCCCGTGATAGGCTACATGACGATTAACGTAGCCTATCATGGCTAGATTTGCAAAGTCAGCCGTGATAGGCTACGTAAATCGTCACATAGCCTATCACGGGTGACTTAAAAAAAAAGAAAAAAAAGCGCGTACGGATAATGGCGGCCCCCATAGGGAGCCTCCATTCCCGTTCCTTATTTGGTCGCTGTAGTCTACGTAAAGATTACGTAGACTACGGCGAAAATAAGGGCAACGCTATTTGCGTTGCCCTTATTTTCGCCGTAGTCTACGTATATCTTTACGTAGACTACAGCGACCAAATAAGGAACGCGAATGGCGGCTCCCTATGGGGGCCGCCATTTGCCTACGCGCTTTTTTTTTTTTTAAAGTCACCCGTGATAGGCTACATGACAATTAACGTAGCCTATCACGGCTGACTTTGCAGATCTAGCCGTGATAGGCTACGTTAATCGTCACGTAGCCTATCACGGGGGCGTTTTTTTTTTAAACTTTTTATTTCGCGGCCGGGCGAGGCGAGGCGCCTCCTCCCCAGCCTGAATTTTGGCCGGGCGAGGCGGGAAGCCTCCCCCCCGGCCTGAATTTCGGCCGGGCGAGGCGGGAAGCCTCCCCCCCCCGGCCTGAACTTCGGGGGGAGCAGCGAAGCGCCTCCCCCCCACTGCGAAGCAAGCTGCGAGACCAGGTAAGTGGCTTTCGTGCACTCCTAGTTGTAAGCGTGGTACTGCAGGCTTAATGCAGTGCCTACTCAATTCTGTCTAATGAATTGACTACTCTTTCAGCTCAGCCTATGCATGTTTTGTCATTTGTGTTTTGTTCATTTTGCATGAACTCTAGCGTCATTGGTGCGGGAAAGGCACTTAGTACATGCTCAGAGTTTCTCCATAACTTAGCCCTAGTTTTGAGAACAGACACATTGGCTGAATCCTGGTGAAGTTTTGGCACAAATGAAGTTATGGAGATACCATGAGAGCTTGTGCATAGAGAGGAGTTGCACAAAACAAGACATCTGTTTTGATGAAGAGTTCCTGGAGGATGGTAGGATGTGGAGGGATGGTTGCGTGGAGGGGAATAGAATTCGTAGGGGGAGAATGTAAGTGCTCAGTGGTGAAAGAAAAAACATTCTGCACATGCCCAGAGACACTCTCTATTTAAGAACATAAGAAGAGCCGTGCTGCATCAGACCGAGGTCCATCTAGTCCAGCATTCTGTTCACACAGTGGCCAACCAGCTGCCCATGGGAAACCCCCAAGCAGGACATGAGTGCAATCGTACCTTCCCACCCATGTTCCCCTGCTGCTAATCTTGGTGAAATGTAAATAAATTCTAGTAATTCTAAATTTGCAGGCATGTATATTCTTCAGAGACTTTGTGGGTTTCTTGACTGGGGGACACCTCTAATGATCTGTGCATTTTCATACAAATTTACCCAAAAAGAATTGGGGGCAGGGGGAAGGGAAGGGAAAGCAAATTGGGGGACTCCTTCCCCCAAACTGGAGAACTCCCCTTCCACATGAACTGCTGCACTTAGCCTTCTGAAACCTTGCTGGTTTCTTACTTAGGCACGCCTCTAGGCTGTCTGTAATTTTCACAATGGTCCACAAGGAAAATATGGAGATGAGTATCTCCTCTTTTGGAGACCTCAAAATGTCACGGCTACTCTTTTGAAAAAACCCTGTGGCTATCATTCTGAAATTTGGCAGACACAATCTCCTCTGATGGGGCAATGAATCCTGAAATGTTTATCCAATTCTTCCAAGGAATACAAATGTTATTGGCAGTTCCCTTTAAAAATAATCCAAATATAAACCATGCTATGATTTTTCTGACACTGGGCAGGTGAAATCCCCTTCTAGAGGTCTACTATGCCTGAAACTATCATCCAGTTCTGACCAAGAGAAAAAAGTTACAGTTTTTTCCTAATGGTAAGCAGAAAGACTAGGAACTTCCCTAGTTTTCTGCAGGAAGCAGAAAGACTAGGGATGTACGAAAGTTACTTACCGTTTCACGGATCTGCTTCACGGTGGGGGGGAGGCACTCCATCCTTCCCCCCGGAATCTTCGATGGGGGGGAGGTGCTCCGTCCCTCCCCCCGGAGTCCTGCCCGGCCGGCTCCGCTCCGTGGGGATTCCACGGAACTGCCAGCCAGCTCTGCCAGCAGCCGGACATCCAGCCGCTGGGTAGCTGGGATGCAAGTGGCAGCTGCCGTAGCCGCCGCCATTTGCGTCCCTGTATTCAACCGTGATAGGCTACGTAAAGACTTACGTAGCCTATCACATCTGGGTTAAAAAAACAACAACACGCGTACACAAATGGTGGCGGCTACGGCAGCCGCCATTTGCGTTCCTTATTTTTGGCCGTCTTAGTCTACGTAAATATTTACGTAGACTATTACGGCAAAAATAAAGGGGAATGCAAATAGCGTAGTGGGTGCTATTTGTGTTTCTTTTTGATTCACTGTTTTAGCCTACGTAAATATTTTTTAAAACAGTGAATCCTTTTTGATTCACTGTTTTAGCCTACGTAAATATTTACGTAGGCTAAAATGGCGAATCAAAAAGGAACGCAAATAGCGCCCACTATGCTATTTGTGTTCCCCTTTATTTTCGCCGTAATGGTCTACATAAATATTTACGTAGACTAAGACGGCCAAAAATAAGGAACTCAAATGGCGGGCGCTGTAGCCGCCGCCATTTGCGTACACGGTTGTTGTTGGTGTTTTTTAAACCCAGACGTGATAGGCTACATAAGTCTTTACATAGCCTATCACGTCTATATATATAAAAAAAGATGAGACTGCAAATGGCGGCAGCAGCCGGTCGGAAGACCAGCTGCCGCCGCTGGAGTCGCCGCTGGAGCCGCCGCCGGCCGGAACATCTGCCCCAGGTAAGTCTTGTCCTGGGGGGGGATCTGCAGGGGGGCGGCAGGCCATTCCGCCACAGATTTGGGGGGGGCAAATGCCAGTGCATTCGGCCTCACTGAAATCCGTAGCGGAATTCTCCACCATCCCTAAGAAAGACTCTTCCCCCCCCCAAAAAAAAAACCTTGACTCAGGTTTAGCGCTGAGCTGGAGTGCATCGACTACAAATTGGCCCAAGCGGAAGTGGGATGTTTTCCAATATGCTGGATCTGGGTCTGAGTTGAAGTGGGGTGGGGTTTCAGTGCACACATCTTATGTATGTATGTATGTATGCAATATCGACACACATATATACACACACAAGCACACTCACACACAATAGATAGATCCATATTAGAGGTACCCTTACCCTCAGACATGTATATGCAAATTTGTGTTATGGGCCTGTGTCCTGGATCTTTTAAGAACCTGGCAATGCCCCTGCCAGCCTTGAATAGCTAACAGTAGTGGGGTGATCACCTCTTTCCTCAAATCTCTATAAAAAGTGCAAAATATGAATACATTTGCTGCTGTTTCAATACTGTGATCTCCACACGGGTATACATAGTTTTGCAAAGGGATTCTTTTAAATCGGCCCTCAAGGGCAGGACCACAAAATTGGTGGCACCACTAAGACAGTTGCTTGTTATCTCCTTTGCTGGGGCTGGGCCTGGGCCGTGATGCACACAAGCACCCCTCCGTTTTCTTCAAACTGCGGGATTCCACATGGCCCAAAATTCATTCATTCATTCATAGGGATGTACGAAAGTCACTTACCTTTTCGCAGCTTGGCTTCGCGGTGGGGGGGAGGCACTTCGCTTCTCCCCCCGAAGTTCAGGCCGGGGGGGGAGGTGCCCTGCCTTGCCCGGCCGAAATTCAGGCCGGGGAGAAGCGCCCCGTCTCCCCGGCCGCGAAACAAAAAGTAAAAAAAAAAAAAGACCCCGTGATAGGCTACATGACAATTTACGTAGCCTATCACGGCTAGATTTCCAAAGTCAGCCGTGATAGGCTATGTAAATCGTCACGTAGCCTATCACCGGTGACTTTGGAAAAAAAAAAAAGAGCGTACGCAAATAGCGTGCCCTTATTTTCGCCGTAGTCTACGTAAATCTTTACATAGACTAGACGTGCCAAAATAAGGAACGCAAATGGCGGTGCCCCATGGGTGCCGCCATTTGCATATGCACTTTTTTTTTTTTCAAAGTCACCCATGATAGCCTACGTGACGATTTACGTAGCCTATCACGGCTGACTTTGGAAATCTAGCTATGATAGGCTACGTAAATCGTTACGTAGCCTATCTAGGGTTGGCGGAGAATTTCTCCCCGAAACTTCGGGGGGCCGAGCGCCAACGTGTTCGGCCCCCCGAACAAGTTTTGGGGAGAAATCCCCCCGCACCCCGCACCCCCCCCGGGACGGGACTTACTTTCGCCGAATGTCCCTCCCGGCGGTGGGTCCGGCCGGCGGTTCGGCAGGTGTTTGAGCGGGGCGGGAGTGGCAGCCGGTCTTTCGACCGGCTGCCGCCGCCGCCATTGCAATAAAAGAGAAAAAAAAAACGCCCCCTGATAGGCTACGTGACGATTAACG
The DNA here is from genome assembly GCF_057233095.1 of Heloderma suspectum. Classification (NCBI taxonomy): domain Eukaryota; kingdom Metazoa; phylum Chordata; class Lepidosauria; order Squamata; family Helodermatidae; genus Heloderma; species Heloderma suspectum. Next base: position 361,186,323 of record NC_139459.1, on the reverse strand, counting down.
TTGTCTATTACGGCTAGATTTGCAAAGTCAGCCGTGATAGGCTACGTCAATCGTCACGTAGCCTATCACGGGTGACTTAAAAAAAAAAAAAAAAAGTGTGTACGGATAATGGCGGCCCCCATAGGGAGCCGCCATTCCCGTTCCTTATTTGGTCGCTGTAGTCTACGTAAATGTTTACGTAGACTACGGCGAAAATAAGGGCAACGCTATTTGCGTTGCCCTTATTTTCGCCGTAGTCTACGTAAACATTTACGTAGACTACAGTGACTAAATAAGGAACGGGAATGGAGGCTCCCTATGGGGGCCGCCATTAGCATACGCGCTTTTTTTTTTTTTTAAAGTCAGCCGTGATAGGCTACGTGACGATTGACGTAGCCTATCATGGCTGACTTTGCAGATCTAGCCGTGATAGGCTACGTGAATCGTCACGTAGCCTATCAGGGGGCTTTTTTTTTTTTTTAACTTTTGCGTTCGCGGCCGGGCGAGGCGGGAAGCCTCCTCCCCAGCCTGAATTTCGGCCGGGCGAGGCGGGAAGCCTCCCCCCCCCGGCCTGAACTTCGCAGGGGGAGCAGCGAAGCGCCTCCCCCCCACCGCGAACATCCTTCGAGGACAGGTAAGGGACTTTCGTCCACCCCTAAGCCTATCATGGATGTGTTGTTGTTTTTTTACTTTAGTGTTTTTTTTTTGCAATGGCGGCGGCAGCTGGTCAGGAGACCGGCCGCCGCCCCCGCCCACAACGAAACGCTGCCGAACCGCCACCGGGACCCGCGGCCGAGAGGGACATTCGCCAAAGGTAAGTCCCATCCCGGGGGGGGCGGGGGCCGGCGGAGAATTTCCCAACCAACTTTGGGGGGCTGAATGCGTCGGCGCTCGGCCTCCCGAAGATTCAGGGAGAAATTCTCCGCCATCCCTATTCATTCATTCATTCATTCATTCATAGCATTTATATCCCATGCTTCAGTCCAAAGACTCCCAGAGTGGCTTACAAAAATCAGCAATCTGATAGTCCCTGCCCTCAGGCTCACAATATAAAAAGACAGGAGACACAAGGAAAGGGATTGGGAGGGAGGGAGGGAGGGAGGGAGGGAGGAAAGCGTGATGGTGGTGCTCAATTCAGTTGCCCAGGTGGTGGAACTCAGGTTTGCACTGCATGTATTGTCTTTGCGGACTGGCTGGTTCTTTGCTGTTCATTTTAGCGTGTGGGAGTTAACTCTGGCTGCAGCAGCCCATAGATGTTACAGTTTAAAATCTTAATCTGGGTTATCTGGTAATCCAAAGGATCCCAGTTATGGACCCGTGGAGGTCACCATGGCCATCTTCAGAATCACTTTGGCCATCTTCAGAATCCTGGGTGCATACCTGTTGCACAACGAACTCTTTCAGAGGATGCAGCCCCACATAGGCCCCACTTAGCACACCTCCACATGATATCCAGGAAACAGGAATCTCTAAAGACCAATATGGCTTAGGACACAGGTGTCTGAAGGACATCTGTTCCCATACCAACTTGCCCGTGAATTGGGGTCACCTTTAGAGGCTGTCTTCTAGGTGCAGGTGGTGACCAAAGAGAGAAGAGAGCGCTAGGGAGTCGTATCATCATTCTGTATTCCAGCAGTGCACACAAATCCAGGTTGACAACATAGAGAGCATTAAGAGGGACCCTTATTCTTCCTTGAGGACAAGTGAACTTTGAGTTTCTCCACAGCAACTTTCCATTGCTGTTCTGCTTCCACTAGGAGGACTAGTCTATCTTTTCCCTTTTGTTACTGCAAGAAGACACAAACGTCTTTTCAGAGTCTAAACCAAGCTTAACCAAGACCAACATCCCTTTTGCACTGTTTTCTGTTACCGCCTTCCCAAGTCCACCCACCTCCCTGTCTGTCTGGCATCAAGTTTCTGCCTTGAGAGTACTACTGTTAGCCTAACTCAGACTGAAAGCATCTCGCAGTCGGGTTTCTTCCTCCTGCTAACTTCTCCCCTCAGGTGTCGAGCACAATAAACGGTGCAATACAAGTCAGGAGATAAAATAACCAGGAGGGGGAAGCTGCAGCAGCCTGGATCAACTCACGCAATGTCAGTCGGACTGAGGTGGAGGGGGAATCACCACCAGACAGAGACGATCCCCGTTGCAAACGCCTTGATGGAACAATGCCTTGCCTCCAAGGCAGCTGGACCTGCTGGAACGAGGGAGCCGTTCCCCTCCCCGATATTACTGAGAGACCGGCCTGGCTGAGGAACAGCCCACAGGGTCTCCACAGTGGTCTTTGTCCCCTGACCCCCCGCGCCAAACTCCCCGTGGTACCATGCCAAGGAAAGGTCAAAAAGAGCAAACTCAGGGCAAGATTCAGACCTGACTCAGTTCAGCTATAGAGGTGCAAATGGGCAAGAAATGGAATGATTTTTCATGGCTGCACTGTCAAAATCGAGTAGGCCTCTGGGCAATAAAACAATGGCTACAACTCCCCCCCACACACACACACACACAGCATTTCTGAGCTATGGATGAAATGTGCAGGCTTAGTAGCCCCTTAGGAGAGGACTGTGCATGCCAGATTTCAGAAACATAGGCACAGCTCTGTTTGAGTTACATCCCATTGCATGGGGGGGCGGGGTAGTTAAAGAAATTACCAATAACATTTTTACTTCTTGGCAGAATGGGATGAAATGTGCAGGGATAGCTTTCCCTTCTGCAGATAAGTAAAGAGGTGACGAGTTATTTTGTGCAACAGCAGACTTAACATGTTGAGCATACTGAAGAACAGGACATGTGGACCATTCTTCTGAAAATGGCAGGCAGCATAGAGGTGCCCCTGCACAAGAAAGCTGCAACGTTTCAGAAAGAGAGGTGGGGGCTTCATACGGAAGGGGAGTCCTCATTTGGGGTGGATGGTATGAGATGGGCTTCCCCTTCCCTCCCTCTTTGATTCTGGGCAAAAGTCCTATGAAAAAGATACACTGCACGGAGCTGTTTCGGGGGAACAAACCTGCCACACATTGGAAGGATTGGGGCATGGACTAGGGAGCTTTGATTACGAAAACTCTAGCACTAAACATAAAAAATGTGGCAGAGCAGCTTTTAAACTAAACTCTGGGGAAGCCAATAGGAGCTGGGAAGCATCTGGTTCTGGTTAAATCATCCCTAGGGGATGGAAATAAAAAAAAAAATATTTTCAATTGCCCAAATGTAGAAGGAGAGGAAAGAGGCCATGAGTATGTGGTGGAACAGGATAACCAATCACAGAGACCTAGGTGCCATAGCAAGACCTAATTTTCCAGTTTTGTCACGAAAGAATATTGACATATTTCACATTGCCACTGTGCACATACGGGGATAACCAGCATTTTCCATAATTCAACATAATATTCCCTTCAATAACAGGTGGTGACTGCTGATAGAAATTGAGCCAAAATGGGGCTACTAAGAAACACAAGTGAGGTATCAGCATGCTCTGGGGAACATTTGCTGAAGAACACCCACCCCCCAAAGGAAATCTAGCCCCCCCAAAACAACCCAGTGAGAACGTTCAATAGCCACCCTACATTATGCCAGTTGGAAGAGAAGAAGAGAAAACGACCGTGTCATGAGGAAGGTGGAATGCTCTCCTTGCAGTAGAATTGAACTCCATATAAACTATGATATCCCAGAAGAGAGCATGAGAGGCTGGCAGGGGTCCCTAACCCTTGGGGCAGAGGATATACTGCAATACTCCATTGCAGGTGCCACGGGTTATATTTATCACACCAATTCCTGACAGTGCATTCACATGATTATAAAAGGATTCTACAATTGAAGGCTGTTTATGAGGAATATACTGCCATACACAAAACCATGTTAAGTCCACTTCAAGTTGACTGAGAAAGAACAAATGCCTCAGAAGTGGACAATGACCCCAGTGTCTAAAGCACCCCGTTGTTTAACCAAACACTCAACGCATTAATTTTTGACCGATTTTATTAGCCTTCCCAAATACAGTGGTGAGAAAACATTTGTGAACCCCTTAGGATGGTCACATATTTCCAACCTGAAATGTGATTACATCTTAATCTAACCCCATAGTCCTAGATAAAGAAGAACAGATAACCTGATTAAACAAATGACACACTAACATGATGCTGATCCAAAACTGCTTCAGCAGTCAGTATCTATGTGGGAAAAGAATGTGAACCTTTAGATTCAATACCTAGTGGCACTCCTTGAGCAGCAATGTCAGGGTGGAAACAGCCCATAGAGCCCCAGAGCAGTTCTGATTCTGAGGAGGAACAGAAATCCGTGGGAGAGGAGCCCACTCATCTCTCACAGGCACAGCAGCTGGCAGAGATTCCTCCTGTCAGCATTCCTGGTATAGATAGTGACCTTGGCAGTGAGAGAGCGCTGGAGGGGGGCTTGCTGGACGCTCGGCGCAGACGCAGGGAGCGATGACAGATGGAGCACGCCGAAAGGAGGAGCTCCACTCGTTTGGCGCTAAAACAACGGTCGTGTCCTGAGGACCCAAGGGAAAGAGGGAGGATCTCTCCATAGCCCATAAGTTCAGGGTCTTCCTGTGGTTCCCCTTCAAACGGGGACCAACTGCCTTACCTGGAGCTTAGGTTACTTTGCTCTGTTTCCCCAGTGCTGTTCCTTGCTTAGTCACTAGTGATCAGTATCTGAAAGAGTCATAAAGGAAAAAAGTAATAAAGCCTTGGAAAGAATCCTCATCGTCTGTGTCCTGAGTTGGCGATTGGAGGGGACTGCAGGAGGTAGCTAGGGAGCTCCTGACAAGCAATGACTTGAAATTAGGGATGGGGGAGAAATCCTCCATGGACCCCTGTGAGGCCGATTCAAAAGAATCCCCCCCCCCGGAGTCCATGGAGGTTCAGAAGACTACCTCTGCTTCCTAGAGGAATCCTTGCTGGCCGGATCCTCCCGCTGGCTGCCTCCAGAGCACCAGCGATGTGGCTGCCATTGCTGTATCGCTGGCTGGGCGGCTTGGCTGCAGATGCAAACGGTGTCCACTACGCCATTTGGGAACGTAAAGGTATAGGTTTAAGTTAAATGCAGCCATTTATGGCTGCATTTACCTTAATCTAAGACCTTTGCAGCTGCAAATGGCATACTGGATGCCATTTGCGTCTGGAGAGAGTTCCCCTCAGCCAGCGATATGGCAATGGAGGCCGTATCGCTGACGCTGCGGAGCCAGCTGGCAGCTCCACAGAACTGCTGTGGAGCGGAGCCAGCCAGGTAGGATTCCGGGGGGAGGGATGGATCACCTCCCCCCCTGCGGACCCTCCCCCAGGACCTGGAGGTAAGTATTTCGTACATCCCTACTTCAAGTAACTGTTTCCTGTAACTGTTGGTCAGGCTCTCACATCGGTTTTGAGGAATTCTGGCCCATTCCTCCTTACAGAAGTGCTTCAACTCAGTGACATTTGAGGCCTTCCTTGCATGAACAGCTTACCTTAGGTCCTCCTGCCACAACATTTTGATGGGGTTTTGGTCCAGAGTTTGACTAGGCCATTCCAAAACATGGAATTTCTTCTTCCGCAGCCATTCTTTTGTAGAACTGCTTGTATTTTAGGATCATCGCCTTGTTGCATGACCCACTTTTGATTCCGCTTCAGCTCATGGATGGATGGCCTCACATTCTCCTCTGCAACCTTCTGAAACACTGCAGACTTCATGCTTGTGTCAATGATGGCAAGCCGTCCAGCTCCTGAGGCAGCAAAGCAGGCCCAAACCATCGCATTCCCACCTCCTTGCTTGACAGTTGGGATGAAGCTCTTCTGTTTAAATTCAGTGTTTGTTTTTTGCCAAACATAAAGTTTCTCACTGAGGCCATAAAGTTCTGCCTTTGACTCATCTGTTCAGAGAACATTGTTCCAGAAGTCTTGGGGATCATCTATATGATCTTTAGCGAACTTCAGATGGGCAGCGATGTTCTTTTTAGAGAGCAGTGGTTTCCTCCTGGCTATTCTCCCATGAATACTATTCTTGTTCAGTCTTTTTCTGATCACTGAGTCATGAACATTAGCCAAGGTGAGAGTGGCCTGCAGATCCTGGGATGTTACTCTGGGGTTGTTTTTGACTTCTTGGATGATGCGCCAGTTTGTTCTTTGACAGTTTGGTAGCACAAATGCTCCTGGGTAGCGTGACTGTGGCCTTGAACCTTCTCCATTTCTGGTCGATCGATCTGACAGGGGATTGGTGGAGCCCCATATCCTTACAGATGGTTTTGCAACCCTGTTTGGACTGTTGAGCAACAATACCTACTTTTCTGAGGTCCTCAGAGATGTCTTTTGATCGTGGCATGACACGTTTACACACAACCGTATGGTCAATACCAAACTCCCAAAGTTTCTGATCCTCATATAGGGTTGTTGTTGTTGTTGTTCAGTCGTTCAGTCGTTCAGTCGTGTCCGACTCTTCGTGACCCCATGGACCATAGCACGCCAGGCCTTCCTGTCCTCCGCTCTCTCCTGAAGTGTGCTCAAGTTCATATTCATTGCATCAGTGATGCTATCTAGCCATCTCATCCTCTGCCATCCCCTTCTCCTTTTGCCTTCAGTCTTTCCCAGCATCAGGGTCTTTTCCAGAGAGTTTTCTCTTCGCATTAGGTAGCCAGAATATTGGAGCTTCAGCTTCAGTATCTGTCCTTCCAATAAGCACTCAGGGTTGATTTCCTTTAGGATGGACTGATTTGACCTCCTTGCAGTCCAGGGCACTTGTAAGAGTCTTCTCCAGCACCACAGTTCGAATATAGGGTAGGGCGTCCCAAACTCACCCCTGAAGGGCTGCCTAATTACTTAAACACATGATTCTAATTAATCCCTTTAATTGTGCTGATGCAACCCGGAGTTCAATTACTTTTGCACATCTCCTGACTCTTAAGTACTCATTATATGCCTTATTTATATATTATTTTATTTCACAAGACATGCAATTGGGAAATATAAACTCTATTGGACATTTAGAAAAGGACTGGCTTTGATTGATGAAGGCTATTGTTGTAAAACTATGGGATTTCCATAATTATTGTTAAGGTTCACAAACTTTTTCTTGCCACTGTAGATATATTTGACAGGGAATTAGACTAGCTGGGCATGATCCGAAAGTGATAGTTTCTTTAATTATTTTTCCGTATAAGATGATCCCTGGTGTTGAGATGGGGCCTCAGCACAATAATGTAGCATTTGGGGAGAAATATGCAACCCAGGAGACCGGCCCCAGAGGCCAGGATGGAGAAGACCTCCACAGCCACCATGGTCTTCCCCTTGGTGCTCAGGTAGGTTGGAACAAAGGAGATCCACACACTGCCAAACACCAGCATGCTGAAGGTGATAAACTTGGCTTCGTTAAAGCTGTCAGGCAATTTCCTGGCTAGGAAAGCCACTGTGAAGCTGATGAGAGCCAGGAAGCCCATGTAAGCCAGGACAGCGTAAAACATGGTGACTGAGCCTTCATTACATTCCACTATGACCTCTCCAGCCAAGGCATGGAAGTCCAAGTTTGGGAATGGCAGAGAGGTCACCAGCCAGACAGCACAGATCACAGCCTGGATGAGGGGACAGGCCAGGACAATGGAGTTTGTCAGTTGTCTCCCCAAGAGTTTTCTTGCCATGTTTCCTGGCTTGGTGGCCATGAAGGCCAGAACCACCGTCACAGTTTTTGCCAACACGGAAGAAACAGCAACAGAGAAGGTGAGGCTGAAAGCAGTTTGTCGGAGAAGACAGGCGACCGTTGTTTGTCGGCCAATGAACAGGAAAGAGCAGAAGAAGCAGAACAGGAGGGCGATGAGGAGTACACAGGTGAGGTTTCGATTGTTGGCTTTGACTATTGGTGTGTCACGGGATTTAATGAAGATTGCCAGCACTACAGTTGTGAGCAGAGACAGGGCAAGGGCAAGAGAAGTTAAAACCAGCCCCAGTGTCTCTTGATAGGAAAGGAAATGGATCTTCTTGGAGATGCACTGGTCTTGGTTCCTGTTTGGGTGTCGATCTTCTGGGCATGGGGTACAGCGATCTGCATCTGGAATGAGCAAAAGGAATGGAAGCATCTCAAAAGTGACAAACGTACATGTTCTTTATATGGGGCAGTTCAACCCACAAAGAAGGAGATGGAAATATCAATTCCATAGCCTTCTTTACACCTAAGGTACAACCTCCCTTTCATTATTTTATCTTTAAACATCAGCATCATATTTCATATGATAAGCAACAGAAAAGGTACGAAACGCCTTTTTTCTCCTCCATATCATGGCCTCAGGTACCAGACTGATGTTTAATATTCTGTAAAGAAGAAACCCCGCAAAGCTGTAACCAGAAGTGAAAATCTGTGGACTGTATGAAGTGAACCACCATCGCACACCTGCAGTGCCTCCAGAATGGTAAAGAAATAAAGAAATGATGATCTGTAATTTTCTTCAGCTGATGGACTGTCCCCTTAGGAGATCTGTTGATGCAAAGGCTGGCAAACACCTTGAAGTAATCGCTATCGATAGAAAGGGCAACGTGTTTGAGATTGGGATAATAACATGCTCCAGGTGTTCCAAAGATGACCAACCACTGCCCTGATCGATGTTCTGCCCAAACAGCTTCAGCTCTGATCCCAAAACATTTCAAAATGGAGGTACAGTGTTAAAAAATACAGTATGGAGAGATTGGCCAATGTGAGTATCTAAGAAACCCCAACAGATTCTGTAATTGCGACTGTTAATAATGTAATGAGAGTCATTGTTTTATTATTTAAATAGAAGGTTTTGTCAAGAAATTGTGAAGACTTTGCAAACCACTAAACCACCGAGTTAGGCAATCACAATAGGATTTATCGAGAAAATATTCCTAGGGAAATGGCTCACTCTTTTTCTTGTCTCTGGTTTTCCTATGTCCTCACTCGACTCTTGCCCCAGTATATACTGCACTTTTACATAGCTTTCAAAGTTTGTGGTACCTGGCCAGTTAGAAATTGTCCCTTCCGGACAACGATCACATCTATAGCAGCAAACAGGCTTCCCCTCTGGAACTCTTCTCCAGTGCCCTGGAAAGCACTGCTCTACACACCTGGCAAGGGGTGTCTTCTTAAAAGGAAGAGAGAAAGTGTTGAGGTTTTACATGTGATAGGCATCGCACTAAAAAGGATTTGCAGTTACTCAGCCAAGTTTCCCACCACACGATGGATAGGACCACCAATTTAGGAAGGTCGATCTTTTCTGGACCTGGCCACTGCACACCCCAGAGCTCAGCGAGTACCTGGGAGCCCTGCTGAGGACTCGTCCCTCCTCCGCTGGATGTCAAGGAAGCCCTTTACAACTGGTGTGGCAGGAAGGGCCTCGGCAGCACTCCAGTGCTCTAGCCCTGTCCTCCTCAAGAGGAGGACAGGGCTAGAGTGCTTGGTGGCGGGGGGGGTGAGCCGTGCTGAGGACTCCAGCAGTCAAGGACTCCGCCCTTGTGTGCATAAAGCACAAAGACTTGACTGCTGGAGTACTTAGCATTAGTGGAATGGAGGCATGGCTCATGCCGCTCATCGGGGAAACAGGGAGGCCCACCGAGTGGATCCTGGCTGCGCGAGTGGAGGGGGCAGCTTGTCAAGCTCCCTCGCTCCCTGGACAGAGATGTGTCCATCCATCCCTACCTGCAGGTTCTTTAGAACAATCATAATAGATGGTGATATAAAAAATATTCTAAGACAGAAGCAGGATCATTGGAAACTCCCTTCTACCAAGTCAGGCCCTTGATCCAACTAACCCTGTATAGTCTGCACTGACTGGCAGTGGCTGTCTGGGCATGGAAGGAGAGCCTTTTTCCAGTCTTGTATGCCGATGCCATTGGCTGAACATGAGGGTTTTGCATGCAAAGATTGTTCTTTATCACTGGACTCAATAGGCCTTTGGTCTCATCTAGAAAGGCAACTTCTTTTCTCAAGTGACAGAACTACGATATTCTTTCCTTCTCCCGTGACATTGACTTCGAACTCACCTCCGATGCCCACACAATCCCATCAGAGTGAATGGTGAAATCTTGGCCTGGGGGAGCTTCTGGATCCACCTGTCCAACTTTCCTGGGAGCAAAGGATGTATTTGGGAAGAAAATCCAGTTCTCAATATCGTATCTCTCTCCCTTTTTATAAAAAGAGACTTCCTCTCCAAGGCTGTTGTTAAACCAGACTTTCCTCAAAGAGGCAAGAATCTGAAATGGAAGAGAGAATTAGAAATCAGGGTATTTGTGAGTGCATTCTGGTGTCTTCCAACATACCTGTCAGAATTGGGCTCTGCAGTCTCCCTGCAGAGACCATAGAAGAGGAACCCAAGCCTCAGGGAGCTCACAGAGACAGGGAAGGACCTTCCCAAGGGCAGGCTAATCAGTGGGATCGAAACCCACCATAACTTTTCCTTCTGTGAGAACCCAGCAATTCACAGAGGGGGAGGAGGTGAGTGTGACAGATGCATGGATGAAACGTACAGTCAAGAGGGAGGAGCAGCACAAGGAGGTCAGGCATTCCACCAAGCTGGCCCACCACGGTAGGTCTCTAGGGCAGGATCCTCCCTGAAGGCGGGACTGAGGAAGCCTTTCCGGATTCATGCTGTAGAGCAGAGTCAGAACTGCAACTTTCTCCTCTGCTGGTGTGCATCCCTCAGAGTGAACTTCAGATAAGCTGTTTCGGGTTGTGTCAGCTTGATCAGGGACATTAGCATTGGGCTGTCAGAAGATGACCAGGTCTGTCACCTGACTCGCTGAGAGAATGATAGCTTTGCTCAGTAAAACCTGTTTACTTGGAGACTGACTTCTTTGTCTGACTATGCACAGGTCGGAAGGGCTTGAAACCTGACAATACTGTAACTGCCATCACGTTATGAGACTTATTTTCTGTACTCCATTGTTTAGTGTGCACTTAAGATGCATCAAGACATGTTCATTGGGCACTAACTGCTCAAATCTGCTTGCCCAGTGGTTGGGCTTTTTCCTTTGGCATCTGCTTGCTACAAGCCGCCCTCATGCCTTTGAATGGGTGGCAGAGGCCTCAGGGTCGAACCATCAAAGGAAGCAACTCCTTGGGTTCTGCAGCTGCCTCGCAGGGGGTGGGGGGAGGGTTGCCTGCTGTCGCTTCTGCAGATTGAGGTGGGGGGACCAGCAATGCTTGCTAGATTAGCACTATGGCTTTGGGGTGAGGACTTGCTTGATTTCTTGCTCCTCGATAGCCACATTAGTCAATACATAAATGTTACAGAAACAGTGTGAGTCTCTGCTGCTCTTCACTCCCTTCTTAAGGCTCTTCAGGGGAAATGATAGCCATGAAAGAATATCCATGGGAAATGTCTTTCTTTGGAGCCTTAGAGTGCACTAATAGCCTTTCTCCCAGGCTCGCCCTTTGCTTCCAGGTTCAGACCACTGAGAAACCACCAAGGCACCTTCTAAAAAATTGCCAAATTTGAAGGAGGATATTACTGCCACGGCTGGATATTCGGAAGCCACTTGCCTTCCCCCTTCATTCCACGTCTCGGTCCAGATGAGGACACAGAATGTAGTGCATGTGCCATGGAATAGGCTGCATTGAAGATGCTGTAGCTGCGACTGGACATGGTCATTTCCAACTTGTAGGCCTCCAGGTCCTGTACCTTCTCCTCCCCTGCACATCTTGTCTCTGCCTTTGGAGATGTTTGGCCTGATTTCAGAAACTGACATTCAAATATGTTTTCCCATCACTGACGGAGAAAGACATCTCCTTGTGGTTGGTTTGAATCTAAAGCCCAGAGAAAATGCTTGAATTCTGGCACATCCCTCCTGTGGACTCTGAAGTGAAAAGCACCATGGAAGAGTTTGGCCAGTTCTAATTTTGGTCCTGTCGAAGAACTTTCCCAGTGGGATGTCACAATCCAAACCTTCCTAAATGAGATCTTGGTCTTTCGTTCATGAATAACCAAGAACACTGTTAATATCTTTATAACATTGGGGTCCCCGAAGACAATCATCACTTGAGGCTCAAACCAAGAATGAGGAACAGAGCCAGATAGTGCTTGATGTAGAAGGAGGCTGTTTGTTAGGCTGAACATTTCGGTGATGGCAACACAGATATCATTCTGCTTGAGCATTGGTGTCAGTGCCTGGATGAAATGTTCACCATTGTCATCAGTTGAGGCAACCAGCCCAATCCAGTTCCAGTGGAAATGCAGGAGCAGCCGTGCCGGACTAAGCCCACATACTGGGAGTTTTCACTGGGATCAATCTGGTAGAAGGAAGGAAATTCCGTTGTCTTGAACAAGCCATATCCGAGCTGAAGGAAGGAATTTGCTGTTAGTCTGTTGAGGTAGAATTTTGTGGCACTTTAAAGACCGACACAATTTTTAATGACTTAAGCTCCCATGGACTGCTACAGCCCACTTCAGATGCATGAAGGGCTATCCAGGGGGAAGCTGTCCATTTTAAAATGGATATCGAAATATAGAGTGAAGCTTGATGAGAACTTTTAGCCCCCTCCTCCTGTGTGGATCTCGCTGCAAATGTCAGTGCTTCTGTGGAGGTAACCCAGACACAGTTCCTAACTGTTGCAATCAATAGGCCCTTGTGTGTATATTCAAGAAGTGTGACTCTTATAAGCATATTGGGGGCTTTCTGGCTTCTTCCCCATAAAGGACAGTTTGGTCACACCGGTTCCATTCTGTGCTGACATACATCACGACACACACAAAAAATAAGAAGCTTGACATGAAGTTAGCAGGACTTCATTTGAAATTCCCCAAGTGCCACCACTCCAATACATGAAATACTGACACATTTTATCTTGCTGGGGTAGGGGGCTCCCTCCAATACCCAGAGGAGAAGCTGCGTTAGTCAACTGCAGGAAGAACAACAAGGATTCTTATGGCACCTTGCTCGTTTTTGATTCTTTAAGGGGTTGCAAAACTCCTTGTTACGTCTCCCAATACAAAACCTTGATTGCTGGCTGGGATTAGACATGTAGTAGCCACTTGAGATTCCTTGCCACCACCAAAGCTATTGCATGGCAGGTTAGCCAGAATAAGAAGGCCCCCCAGTCCTGCCACCCAGAATCAAAGCAACCCACACACTGCACAGGCAGATGTTTTCAGGTATTTGCCTTTCCACCTTAGTGTCCCTGAGCCCTGCAGGCCCCCCACATCTATCCCCAGGTGAATCCCCTCACCTGTGGGATCTTGAAGATTCCCATGAAGGACGCAATCTCCCTTGAGGATTTGGAGTCCAGACCCCCAATAACAGAGAGCAGTTGATCATGCTTGTGACATTTATAATTTGGAAACATTTGGCCCTGCGTGGAGAGGAGAGACAGACTGTTCAAGTAGATCCATCTTGCAATGTTGCTGTGGTCACAGATGCGGAAGCCAAGAGCACAGTTGGGTAGGAGAACAGGGTCCTTGTTGAGCTGCTTGATGGTGAACGCCAAGGCCAGGAGTTGGGGGTAGTACTTTAAAGTCATCCTGCAGTGATGAGAGTGACATTGGGAGGTGGGAGAGGATCCCAACAGAACGGCCGAGAAGTGCAGGGTTAAAACGTCCATCTGGTTTAACCCTTTTGTACAGACACAAAACTTCTAGACCACAGACATCAACACAAAAGATTCACAGACAAATTCAAGTTGTTCTTTTGACTCAGAGAGACACCAATTATTGCTGGATGCAATATTGCTGGATGCAATAATTTCATAGGAACACCTGAAAAGCCCTGCTGGATCAGAGATCTAATTCAGCTCATTTGTAATTTATTTTTTTTACTATATATTTTCATTATTGATGTTCCACCTTCCAGGATACAGATGTTTCCAAGGTGGCTTCCACATAAAACCAAAGCGCAAAAACAATATATATAAACAGTTTGACAGGGTCCTTCCCACTGTGCAGCTCTATAAGGATTAACAATAGCAAAGTGTTCTCAGTTCAACCAGCCTTCTCCATGAATTGGTTGAAGGACATGGTAAGAAGAACAGCAGATGAGCTCTGTTGTATCAGACCAAGGTGGTTCCCTCTAATTCATCATGCGTTTTCCAACTGTGGTCAACTTAGATGCTTCCTGGGTGCCCCACAAGAGAGATATGAACATAGCAGCCATAATTTCTTCTTCTCCCTCCCTCTCAGCAGCTCCTGAATGATCAGCGGTAGACTGCCACCAACAGTGGAATCTCTATTTCTGAGCTTCCAATAGGCCTGTCCTCCAGAAATTTGTCCGATTCTTTTACAAGCAAAGTTAACCCAGGATTCATCACTACATCTCCAGTAACTCTTTCTAGTGAAGCAAGATTTTACACATGTGATTCAGAACTACTGTGGAGCACGACCATAGCTCAGTGGTCAAGGCAGCTTTAGTCCCTGGAATCTCCCAGGAGGACTGAGAAAGAGCCCTCTCTGGAACCCTAGAGAGCAGCTGCCAGTCATTACAGGCAAGATTGACCCAAAGGTGCCAAAGCCCTGACATGGCATAGAACACCTTCCTACTTAAATCAGTCCTTCATTGAGAACCATGAGGACCAGAAACTTGTTTACTCTTTAGAGGAAGGAATGTAGTTCAGTGACAGAGCACCTCAATCAAAAGCAGCTGGTCCCAGGATCCATGCCTGGCATATACAGGCCACCATGGGAGAGACCCCCAATGTCACACCCTGGAGAGCAACTGCTGCATACTGAGCTAGAGAAGATCTATGGGCTGACCCAGGATGAGGTCGCTTCCTTTCTGGCTTTATTCGGAAGCCATGAAAACTGAAATCTTAGGTAAAGGTCCCAAGGAGCACCTGCTTTGCACGTGGAAGCCCGCAGGGTCAATCCCTGGAAGCATTTCTAGGTAGGAGAGGGAAGGAAAGCCGCTGCCACTCAGTGCAGGTGAGACTGAAAGAGAGGGAACAAAGGTCTGACTTCCTTGACTTCCTTTTTTTACTAGCCCCCCAAAGGTCCCGCAACCGGAGCCTGCTGCAAAAAAGACACACGAACTTAGAAGGAAAGTATTCTGAGCCCAAGAGTTTCTTTTCAGCACCAGTCCAGAATTAAAGGGAGCTCACAGTCCTTGGACACAAGACCCCACTCCTGGCTACCCCGAAGTTTCCTTCATTTTGGCAGCATAATTTAGGGCGGAAGGGAGTTCTTTGTTGCTGCCGGTATTACACAACTGGGAGTCAGCAATGCTTGCTGATCCACTGCAGATCACCCAGAGATCTATCAGTAGATCCAGACCTACCTTTCCTTCAATGAAATCAGCTCAGAGGGGCATTTCTTAGTTGTTTCCCAATTCTTAACATGAAACCACATTTTGGCTGTTTTCTGCCTACCCTGCTTGCACTCAAGAGCCCCAGAGGGAGGTGAGTTGTCCTCTTAGTGAGCAGGGATGTGGACATATGACAGCAAACTCAAAGGGCACTCCCACCCCAGCTCAGTTCAGAGCAGGGCTTTGTGAAGCAAGCTCAGAATCTGAAAATAATTTATTCTAAACTCAGTTGCAAGCAGGCCAGTCTCCAGTCACTTCAGTGGGGGTGGACGAAGGTCCGAACCGTCCCCCCAATCTGCCAGTTGAGACTCCAAGTCCCAGCCTCCAGGTTCGCATTCTCTGCCATGCACGCGCACACTCACACATGCCGCTTTCCACATGTCTTGCCTTGCAGCAGGGCTTGGCTCTTCGCTCCCCGGAAATCATAGTTCCCAGGGTTCCTGTGACCTTGCCACAGCTCCACTGATTGCTCCAGAGGCGCAACGGGGAATTCCCCTCTTGCTCGGAATGGGGCTGCAGCTCAGCGTGGCAGGGGGCATGCTTTGTTTGCAGAGGGTCCCAGGTTCGATCCCCAGCTCCTCCGCGTAGGCCAGGAAACACTCCTGCCTGAAACCTAGGAGAGCCGCTGCTGCCCATCAATGTCGACAGTACTGGGCTAGATGGACCAAGGGTCCAACTCACTATGAGGCAGCTTCTTGTGTTCCTTCCTAGGAAGCCAGCGGAGACCCCTCAAGTCTCTGACTCTCCGCACGGGTTGAAGCCAAATCATGATAAATTGTTTGTGTAGCCTATCACATCAAAAAACAGGGACACAAATGGCATAGTGGATGCCATCTGCAGCCGTAAACTTGGTCTATTAACCTGAATGCAGCAGTAAATGGCTGCATTTAGGCTAATCTTCCAGCTTTACGGCCACAAATGGCGCCCACTATGCCATTTGCGACCAGAGACTTACTTACAGAGATACGGCACGGCAATGGCTGCCGTCAGTATCGACATTCGCCAGGGATGCGGAGCAGGCTCCTCAGGATCAAGGCAGCGATGGATCCGACCCAGACGGATTCTGCGGGGAGGTGAGTGCTCCGTTCCACCACGGGTCCCAGTGGGGCCGGATTCTTGGAAAACGGCCTCTTTGGGGTCTGTGGCAGAATTCTCCCCCATCCCTAGAAGGAGCCCACCAATATGAAAGCAAAGCAGGCAAACGTCTATCCCACCTCCCTCTTGTGGAAACTTACAAAGTAAGAGCGAGGAGGTTTGGTGGGGCTAAACTACGGACGTCTGGTATCGATGAATGAGAATAACAGCCAAGTGGGAAATTCCCACTGACAAGGAGGTCTCCTGGGCTGTGATAGTCTTGCAGTTCCTTCGGCCTGGTCAAGAGGCAGGGGGTGCCCAGCATCCTCTGGGTGGCCTGAGGCAGGAGCCAAAAGAGCAGCACCTCCAGCAGCCGAGTCATCACTGGCACAGAGAGAACTTCCCTCCTCAGTCAGTGAAAAAGACAACCTGACAGAGAGCGGAGTTTACAGTCCCCAGCACTGGAATTAAACCTTAGCAAGAAATGATGGGCCCCCAAGTGAGCAGACATCACCCCAGCCCCACATGGAAGGGCTCAGAGTGTCTTTATATTAAGCACGTTGTCTCCAGGATGTCTTGGTTATTGACTTGCTGGATGGAAATACATGGGGGATTCCTCAAGAATTACTGTCATTTTCACAATTCCAGGGTAGTGAAATAAACACGGCCCCAGAACGCTGAGCTCTCTTTGCACAGCAGAGGGAGGAGGGGAAAGTTTGTGCCACTCTTGGCTTCCCTGTGAGGCAGAAGGGCTCAGAGATTTAAGAACGTAAGAAGAGCCCTGCTGGATCGGACCAAGGGTCCATCTAGTCCAGCCTTCTGTTCACACAGTGGCCAACCAGCTGTCCACGGGAAACCCACAAGCTGGACATGAGTGCAACAGCACCCTCCCACCCATGTTCCCCAGCAACTGGTGTACAGAGGCCTACTGCCTCTGATACTGGAGGCAGCATCCCGTTGAGTGGTCATGTCCTGACCTTGGCCCTGTGTGAGGCTGAGCACCAGGAGTCGACCTGATCCTCGTGTGGCGCAGAGTGGTAGGTGGCAGTATTGCAACCGAAGGTCTCCCCACGACCTGAGTTCGATCCCAGAGGAAGCCGGGTCTCGGGTAGCCGGCTCAGGTCGACTCAGCCTTCCATCCTTCCAAGGTTGGTAAAATGGGTACCCCGCTTGCTGGGGGAAAGGCAGTCACGGCTGGGGAAGGCAATGGCAAACCACCCCACTATAGTCTGCCATGAAAACGCCAGCGTAATCTAGGCGTCCGCAGTGACTCAGTGCTTGCACAGGAGGAACCAAGATGGAGTCTGGGCTTTTTCCAAAGTTTTTTTTCACCCAGATTGCTGGCTGGGGAGAGGGAGGAGGAGCTGGCTGTGGCAGAGTTCAGTGATAGTTGGAGTTCCACCGTATGCAAGTTCTGTGTATAAGCTTGATGTTGCATAGGTGGTAGGAATGACTGCAAGGATCAGCAGGCCTCAGACACAACTGTTCTTTATTCAGCACACACAGATGTCAGAACTTCGCAGACTCTCCACCCACCGGTGCTACGCCCAGCTCTACAGGAGCAGCCAAGGTTCAAAAACCATAACTAACCCACAGTACCCCTTCCCCCCGATACATAACGTTCCTCCTCCCTTCGCTATCATAGTCTGTATATTAACCAGCGAGGAGGTGCCCTTTCCCGGCATGGTCTCTGCACTTGACTAGTAGGTGTAGATTGCTCAGATGACTTTCTTTCAGTAAGTGCCATGGGTAAGGAAGGAGTATTCCTCCCACCACTTAGTGGTTCTGGCACTTCAACTGGCAGTGAGAGAAACCAGTCCCAGATAGATTTTCAGCACCTACCTCTGCTGATGACAACCCACTCCGGCGAGAACGCCTTCTCAGCTGTTCAACATGGCGATGCCACATTGACCTGCCTGCACAGTGGACCTGGCATGACACAGGTCCAGTGACCTCAATGATAGAGGAAGGAACCCATCTCAGTCCAGCACCATAGTTCCTAGCAAACAGCTGATCTTGTGGGGCAAATGAACGGAGGGTAGGAGCTGAGAAGGCAGCATGCAGAGCTTGCTCCCCTTTCCTTTGTAAGTCTTCAGCTAAATCTGGGTGGAGACGGTCACCCAGATCTCGAGCAGTCAGCCTAACAATTTGCTCCGCCTGAAGAGGTGAGTCAGGAAGGGCCTCTAGCATAGAGACCTCCAGTGGAGGAGGTACTACAAAATCTGGAATTCGAAGTGGTACCCGACTCAATCCATCGGCATTAGCTATTGCCGTTCCTGGATTGTAGGCAAGTGTATAGTCACAAGCATGGAGCAGAATGGTCCAGTGCTGCAAGCGAGGTGATAGTATGCAGGGAGTAGGCCTACCAGGAGAGAAGATTCCTAAAGAGGCTTGTGGTCCATGCGTATTTCAAAAGCACGGCCATAGAGACAGTTGTGGGACATTTTGACTCCTGCAATAACAGTCAGGGCTTCTCTGTCAATTTTTTTACAAAGTTTCTTTCAGTGGATGACATGGCCCTTGAATAATAAGCAATTGATGCCTCTGTAGCATCTGGAAATGTGTGGCTTAGCCCAGCACCAACCCTGTAAGAAGACCCATCAGTAGTAAGGATTAGTGGCTTCTTTTCATCATAATGTACAAGCACAGAATTTGAACTCAGCAAGTGTTTGACATTCTGGAAAGCATTCTCATGCTGGCTGGTCCATTTCCATGGAGTTCTTTTTCTCAGCAAGCCTTGTAATGGCTCAGCAATGGTGGCCTTTTGTGGAAGAGACACGTGGTAGAAATTGGGAAGTCCCCCGAAGGCTTGAAGTTCCTGCTTTATTTTTGGAGCAGAGGCATCGTGAATTGCACGTATTTTGTCTTCAGTGGGGCGAATGCCAGAAGCATCAATACAGTGGCCCAAAAATATTATGCTGGAGCTTCACTGTCACATTTCTCCTTCTTTACATGAATGCTGGATGTGTCAGAACAATGTAGGACTTCTGGAAGTCATTCAGCAAGTTCTTCCTCTGTTGATCCCATGATCAGGACATCAACAAAATATAGTACAACACCTGGAATTCCAGAAAGTAGGATTTCCATGTATTGCTGGAACAGTCCAGAGGCCACAGAAATTCCAAATTGCAGTGCAGATGCTTTAGTCGGAATGCCTCTCGATGAGTGATTATTGTTTGGGCATCTGCTGTTGCATCATCAACGATCAACTGTTGATATGCTTGGGCCAGATCAAGTTTTTCAGAGACCTTCCCTGCTCCAAGAGCGAGAAGTTGATAGAAAGCAGGCACTGGATATGGATGCTGCTTAAGTGCTTATTCACAGTGCCCTTGTAATCCCCACATGGGCCATGTTTCCACGACAATGGAAGGGTGAAGCAAATGAAGAAATACCGGAGTTTTCCTGGAATTGGCAGGGCTCCGTGCAGGGCTCCACAAAGGACTGCACCGCACCATTATAAGTAACTGACGGAAACATACTTCCGGGTGGGGTGGGGGGACTGGAAGTGAACATCATCAGACTGGCAGGGGTTGCTCAACCAATAAGAAGGGATGTCAGAGAATTCCGCCATGGACTGAAATGGGATCGAATTCCCTTCAGTCCGTGCGATGGAATCCTCTGCGGAATGGCATCACAAGCTCCTGCGGAGCCAGCAGTTATGTGCCTTTTTTTTTTTGTCGTCCACAAAGAGTCGTGGAATTTTCGTAAATAAAAATGCAGTGTAGTATATTCCGATAATAAATGCATAAGTTATTTTAAATAGTAGTATGTAGTGTCTCAAGCCTAGCAGGACCCCTGTTCCCTGCAAGGGTATGCGAAGAAAGCTAATTGGGACACACACACACACACACACGAAATAGAATCTATTGAACAGGTAGGAAGCAGTGGTGGGGAAAGTAGGCCTGGATCTGCTGGTGGATCTCTGGATAGTCTGTGGGAGACCAGCACACACTTCCGACTAGAATTTGTGCAATAATTAGTGCTGTGCTGGTTATTTCCATTCTTCCATTTCCAGCATTTCGTGGGGGGCGGCAAAAGTTGATGGGGAGGTCAGAATTTTGAGTAACGTTCTCCTTGGGGAGGCGGAGAGGACTTCCGCTTGCCTTTTTAAGTATAGGCGGTGGCTGAGGGATTTTCTTTCTTTTTTACTTTAAACATGCCCCCCACCGCACTAGCAGCTGCCCAGGACTCATCAGACAGGGCTCTCCAGCCCGACAGATCTTTCTGGACTCCCGCGAGACCACGTGACCTCGCCCTTTCCTGCAGGCACTGAGGAAGTGCTCCCAGGCTGCACAAGCCTCTCCCCAAGGCAAGAACAAATGGGGCTTTGAGAGCTCTGTTCTTCCTCTATTCTCCCAACACAAACCTCCTTGCAGAGGGGCCTTCTGCAGGGAGGCCTTCAGAATCTCCTCTGGCCTGCAAGCCTCTCTGCAAAGTGCTCTGTCCTGCAAGTGAGGTGAGAGTTTTTCTAAAGCTCCGAAAGGCCCGTTTGTTCTTGTTCTTCAGCCAGGGAACCCTTTCCGATTGCCTGTGAGAGAGGGCAACTTCCTGTGGCCTCACGGGAGTTCAAGAAGTGCTGTTGGGTTGGAGAAGCCAGTCTGTGAAGACTCTCATGCTGCTGTAGAGGAAGAAGATCCTTCAGCTACCTCCTAAACTTAACAGGACATGTGTCCCCCACCCCAAGGAGAAAATTACTTGAAATCCCCCTCCCCCCATCCACATTAACGTTTTCAGGGCGCTGCTCTAGCACTCAACCAGAACATCTGCCTGGGCATGGCAGGGGACGTTCCCTGTTGCCTTGATTCCTGTGGGGTGAACCTTGGCTTTAGGGGCTCAGCTTCACCCAATGCCAAGGGCAGACACTGACAGCTCCAGGCAAATCCATCTACTTGAGGGTGCACTGGTGGCCAAGAATGTGGCCTCCTTCACTTCTGCCTCCACCACATGGTAGGTAGGGATGGCGGAGAATTCCGCCACGGATTTCAGTGAGGCCAAATGCACTGGATGCCAGTGCATTTGGCCCCCTGAATTCTGTGGCGGAATGGCCTGCCACCCCCACCCTCCCGCAGATCCCCCCCAGGACGAGACTTACCTGGGGTGGATGTTCTGGGCGGCGGCAGCAGCTGGTCTTCCAACCAGCTGCTGCTGCCGCCATTTGCAGTCTGGTCTTTTTTTTTACCCAGACATGATAGGCTACGTAAGGACTTACGTAGTCTATCACGTCTGGGTAAAAAAAAAAAAAATGCGTATGCAAATGGTGGCTGCTACGGCAGCTGCTATTTGCGTTCCTTATTTTTCGCCGTTTTAGTCTACATAAATATTTATGTAGACTGTTGGTTGTTTATTCGGTCAGTCACTTCTGACTCTTCGTGACTTCATGGACCAGCCCACGCCAGAGGTTCCTGTCTGCCGTCACCACCCCCAGCTCCCCCAAGGTAGGGTTGGCGGAGAATTTCTCCCCGAAACTTCGGGGGGCCGAGCGCCAACGTGTTTGGCCCCCTGAACAAGTTTCGGGGAGAAATCCTCCGAACCCCCCCACCCCCCGCACCCCCCTGGGACGGGACTTACCTTCGCCGAATGTCCCTCCCGGTGGCGGGTCCGGCCGGCGGTTCGGCGGGTGTTCGAGCGGGGCGGGAGCGGCAGCCGGTCTTTTGACCGGCTGCCGCCGCCGCCATTGCAATGAAAGAAAAAAAAAAAAGCCCCCTGATAGGCTACGTGACGATTCACGTAGCCTATCACGGCTAGATTTGCAAAGTCAGCCGTGATAGGCTACGTGAATCGTCACGTAGCCTATCACGGGTGACTTAAAAAAAAAAAAAAGTGTGTACGGATAATGGCAGCCCCCATAGGGAGCCACCATTCCCGTTCCATATTTGGTCGCTGTAGTCTACGTAAATGTTTACGTAGACTACGGCGAAAATAAGGGCAATGCTATTTGCGTTGCCCTTATTTTCGCCGTAGTCTACATAAACATTTACGTAGACTACAGCGACTAAATAAGGAACACGATTGGCGGCTCCCTATGGGGGACGCCATTCGCGTACACGCTTTTTTTTTTTTTTAAAGTCACCCGTGATAGGCTACGTGACGATTGATGTAGCCTATCATGGCTGACTTTGCAGATCTAGCCGTGATAGGCTACGTGAATCATCACGTAGCCTATCAGGGGGCGTTTTGTTTTTTTGTTTTTAACTTTCGCGTTCGCAGCCGGGCGAGGCGGAAAGCCTCCCGCCCGGCCTGAATTTCGGCCGGGCCGAGGCGGGAAGCCTCCCCCCCTGGCCGGAACTTCGCGGGGGGAGCAGCGAAGCGCCTCCCCCCACCGCGAACGTCCTTCGAGGACAGGTAAGTGACTTTCGTCCACCCCTACCCCAAGGTCGAGTCCGTCACCTCCAGAATATCATCTATCCACCTTGCCCTTGGTTGGCCCCTCTTCCTTTTGCCTTCCACTTTCCCTAGCATCAGCATCTTCTCCAGGGTGTCCTATCTTCTCATGATGTGGCCAAAGTACTTCAGTTTTGCCTTTAATATCCTTCCCTCAAGTGAGCAGTCTGGCTTGATTTCCTGGAGTATGGACTGGTTTGATCTTCTTGCAGTCCAAGGCACACTCAGAATTTTCCTCCAGCACCACAGTTCAAAAGCATCTATCTTCCTTCACTCAGCCTGCCTTATGGTCCAGCTCTCGCAGCCATAGGTTACTGCGGGGAATACCATTGCTTGAACTATGCGGACCTTTGTTGTCAATATGATGTCTCTGCTCTTCACTATTTTATCAAGATTTGTCATTGCTGTCCTCCCAAGAAGTAAACGTCTTCTGATTCCCTGGCTGCAGTCAGCGTCTGCAGTAATCTTTGCTCCTAGAAAGACAAAGTCTGTCACGGCCTCCACGTTTTCTCCCTCGATTTGCCAGTTATCAGTCAAGCTGGTTGCCATAATCTTGGTTTTTTTGAGGTTGAACTGCAACCCAGCTTTTGCACTTTCTTCTTTCACCTTCGTCATGAGGTTCCTCAGCTCGTCCTCGCTTTCAGCCATCAAAGTGGTATCATCTGCATATCGGAGATTGTTAATGTTTCTTCCAGTGATTTTAACTCCAGCCTTGGCTTCATCAAGCCCAGCACGTCGCATGATGTGTTCTACGTACAGGTTGAATAGGTAGGGTGAGAGTATACAACCCTGCCATACTCGTTTCCCAATCTTAAACTAGTCTGTTGTTCCGTAGTCTGTTCTTACCGTTGCTACTTGGTCGTTACACAGATTCCTCAGGAGGCAGACAAGATGACTTGGTATCCCCATACCACCAAGAACTTGCCACAATTTGTTATGATCCACACAGTCAAAGGCTTTAGAAGAGTCAATAAAACAGAAATAGATGTTTTTCTGAAACTCCCTGGCTTTCTCCATTATCCAGCGGATATTGGCAATTTGGTCTCTAGTTCCTCTGCCTTTTCGAAACCCAGCTTGTACATCTGGCAATTCTCGTTCCATGAATTGCTGGAGTCTCCCTTGCAAGATCTTGAGCATTACCTTACTGGCATGTGAAATAAGTGCCACTGTTTGATAGTGTGAACATTCTTTGGTGCTTCCCTTTTTTGGTATGGGGATATAAGTTGATTTTTTCCAATCTGTTGGCCATTCTTGTGTTTTCCAAATTTGCTGGCATATGGCATGCATCACCTTGACAGCATCATCTTGCAAGATTTTAAACAGTTCAGCTGGGATACCGTCATCTCCTGCTGCCTTGTTGTTAGCAATGCTTCTTAAGGCCCATTCAACCTCACTCTTCAGGATGTCTGGCTCTAGCTCACTGACCACACCGTCAAATCTATCCCTGATATTACTATCCTTCCTATACAGATCTTCTGTATATTCTTGCCACCTTTTCTTGATCTCTTCTGCTTCTGTTAGGTCCTTGCCATCTTTGTTTTTGATCATACCCATTTTTGCCTGGAATTTACCTCCGATGTTTCTAATTTTCCTGAAGAGGTCTCTTGTCCTTCCTATTCTATTATCTTCTTCCGCTTCCGCACCTTGCTTGTTTAAAAATAATTCCTTATCTCTTCTGGCTAACCTCTGGAATTTTGCATTTAATTGGCCTATCTCCCCCATCACTGTTGCCTTTTGCTTTCCTTCTTTCTTGGGCCACTTCCAGTGTCTCAGCAGGCCATCTTGCCATCTTGCCATCTTGCCTTCTTGGTTTTCTTTTTCTTTGGGACGTTTTCTGTTGCCACCTCCTGAACAATGTTGCAAACTTCTGTCCATAGTTCTTCCGGGACCCTATCTACTAAATCTAGTCCCTTCAATCTATTCTTCACCTCCACTGCATATTCATGAGGAATATTAGTGAGCTCATATCTAACTGATCCATGGGTCTTCCCTATTCTCTTGAGTCAGAGTCTAAATTGTGCAATAAGAAGTTCGTGATCTGAACTACAATCAGCTCCAGGTCTTGTTTTTACCAACTGCATAGATGTCCGCCACCTTTGGCTACAATGGATGTAGTCAATCTGATTTCGGTGTAGACCATCTGGTGAAGTCCATGTATAAAGTTGTCTCTTAGGTTGTTGGAAGAGAGTGTTTGTTATGCACAGTGAGTTGTCTTGGCAAAATTCTATCAGCCTATGTCCTGCTTCATTTTGTTCTCCCAGACCATGCTTGCCTGTCATTCCAGGTGTTGTTTTGACTCCCCACCTTAGCATTCCAGTCTCCTGTAATGAAAATAACATCTTTGTTTGGCGTACTATCCAGTAGGTGCTGCAGATCCTCATAGAACTGATCTACTTCTGCTTCTTCAGCAGCTGTGGTTGGGGCGTATATTTGGATCACTGTGATGTTAAATGGCTTACCCTGAATTCGAATTGAGATCATTCTGTCATTTTTTGGATTGCATCCAAGCCCTGCTTTAGCCACTTTATTATTAATTATGAAGGCTGCTCCATTTCCTCTGTGGTCCTCTTGTCCACAGTAGTAGATGTGGTGGTCATTTGATGTGAAGTGGCCCATTCCAGTCCATTTCAGTTCACTGACACCCAAAATGTCTATACTTAATCTTGACATCTCCCCAATAACCACATCCAATTTGCCCTGGCTCATAGATCTAGGGATGTACGAAAGTAACTTACCTTTCTGCGGATTATGTTCATGGTGGTGGGGGAGGCGATCCATTCCTCCCCCCCAGAATCCTTGACGGCCGGCTGTGCTCCATGGCAGCTCCGTGGAGCAGCCGGCCAGGCCCAGGCCAGAGCCCTCTGCACCTGGATTTCCGGCCGTGGAGGGCTCTGGGTAAAAAAACAAACAAACAAAAAAACCGCGTATGCAAATGGCAGCGGCTTCGGCCGCCGCCATTTGCATTCCTTATTTTTGGCCGTCTTAGTCTACCTCAATATTTACGTAGACTATTACTGCAAAAATAAAGGGGAATGCAAATAGCTTAGCGGGCGCTATTTGCGTCCCTTTTTGATTCGCTGTTTTAGCCTACGTAAATATTTACGTAGGCTAAAAGGGCAAATCAAAAAGGGACGCAAATAGCGCCCGCTAAGCTATTTGCGTTCCCCTTTATTTTCGCCTTCATAGTCTACGTAAATATGTACGTAGACTAAAACGGCGAAAAATAAGGAACGCAAATGGCGGCCGCTGTAGCCGTCGCCATTTGCATACGCTTTTTTTTTTTTAACCCAGACGTGATAGGCTACGTAAATATTTACGTAGCCTATCATGGTTTAATACAGGGACGCACACGGCGGCTATGGCAGCTGTCCTTTGCGTCCCTGCTACCCAGCGGCTGGATGTCCGGCTGCTGGCGGAGCTGGCCAGCAGCTCCACGGAATCCCCATGAAGTGGAGCCAGTCGGGAGGACTCCGGGGGGAGGGACGGAGCACCTCCCCCCCACCGCGAAGCAGATCCGCGAAACGGTAAATGACTTTTGTACATCCCTAGTGGTAGGCATGATACTGTGCTCTCAACTGTGCTGAGCCGTGCTTGTCCTGATCCTCATGCCTCTGGAGAGCCAACTGGAGCCACCTAAGCCCCGCAGTTCCAGAGTGGACACTTTGTCTCTCAAAGTGAGAATGGGGCCTCAAAAAACAACAGCTTCCCCAAACATTCAGGAAACCCTGACATTACACAGGTCTCTGAGTGTGGACCACCCTCACCGGCCCTCTGCACCCTGCAGGATGTTCTGACTGAAGCCGGATCAGTCATGTCCTCTAGCAGTACCGTATTGCCCAGCCCTGCACTGCTGCAAGCAGGCACCGTCTCCATCAGTACAGACAAACCTTGGCACCACCCCAGACTCCATCTTGGATTCAGGTGATCAGACTGACACAGGCCAAAGGTCAGAATCTGAAAATTAGGACAAGTCGAACTGGCCCACAGTGAAGCAAAGATTGAGACCAACTGTCGTTTCCCCCCCGCTCAACGGTGCGAAGGGAGCCCAGCGTTCTGGGGCTGTGATTGTTGCACTACCCTGGAATTATCAAAATGACAGTAATTCCTGAGGAGTCCCCCATGGATTTCCACCTAGCGAGTCAATAACAAAGAAATCCTGGACAAAACGTGCTTAATCTAAGTACACTGTGAGCCCTTCCGTGTCGGCCCGGGTGGTGTCTGGTCACTCGGTGTCTCATCCTTTCTGGCTAAGATATAATTCCCCTGCTGGGCCTGTGCAGTCAGGTCTTTTTCAGCTTCCGCTTGTCTCTGATGTAGGAGGGAAATTCTCTCTGTGCCTCTGATTTGGCAGCCGGTGCTGTTCTGGCCCCTGTCTGAGGACACCCAGGGGATGCTGAGGACCAAGTGCCGCTTGATCAAGAATGACAAACTGAAAGGTAATTACAGGCCACATCTGTAATGTGCACAACTCCCAGCAGAATCAGATAACTCCATTCATATCCCAGAGAGGAAAGAACCCTATCAAATCAAAGGCATGTGTAGCTACAAATCAGAAAGCCCCTGGTTCAAGTCTTGCCACTGTCATGAACACACTTGGTGGCCTTAGGCAAGTCCCCCCACCCCCACCCCTCAGCCTCAGTCCCCTCATCTGCAATATGGGCGATAATAATACTGACCTTACAGGGTTGTGTTAAAATTACCATGAGAAATTGTTGTTGTTGTTGTTGTTGTTACTATTAGGGATGTATGAAAGTTTCGCCATGAATCTCGGGGAGGCCGAATGCCAGCGCATTCAGCCCCCTGAAATTGGTGGCGAAAAGGCCCGCCCCCCCTGCAACCCCCCCGGGATGGGAGTAACCCTGGGCGGATCTTCCTGGCGGCGGTGGCTCCGACCATCTGCCGCCGCTGCCACTTCCAGTTAAAAAAAAACAAAACACAAAAAGTAATAGGCTACGTAAAGATTTACGTAGCCTATCATGGCTAGATTTTTAAAAAACACTGTGGTAGGCTACATGAATGTTTACGTAGCCTATCATGGCTGATTTAAAAGAAAAAACAAAAACACGCGTACGCAAATGGCGGTGCCCATGGGCGCCACCATTTGAATTCCTTATTTTGGCATGTCTTAGTCTATGTAAACGTTTTCGTAGACTAAGACGGCGAAAATAAGGGGAACGCAAATAGCGTAGATGCCGTAGATGCCGCCATTTGTGTACGCACGTTTTTTTCTATCTTTTAAATCAGCTGTGATAGGCTATGTAAACATTTACATAGCCTATCATGGCTGACTGCAGGGACGCAAATGGCGGCGGCTACGGCCGCCACCATTTGTGTCCCTGCTAGCCAGCGGCTGGATATCCGGCCGCTGGTGGAGCCGGCCGGCGGCTCGGCAGAACCCCTGCAGAGTGGAGCCGGCCGTCCAGGATTCCGGGAGGAGGGACGGAACGCCTCCCCCCCAACCATTAGCATAATCCCCGAAAGGTAAGTGATTTTCATACATCCCTAGTTACTACTACTACTACTACATTTATATCTTGCCTTTTATTTTCTCTTGCTAGGAACACAAGGCAGCTCACATTGTTCTCTTCCCCTCCATTTTGTTTACCTCAACAACCCTGTGAGGTAGGTTAGGCTGAGAGTCAGTGACTGGCCTAAAGTTACCCAATGAGGTTCCTGGCCTAGCAAGGACTAGAACCCGGATCTCCCGAGTCCTAGTCCAAAACTCTAACTGCTACCCCACACTGGCTCTCTAATGCTTGTGAGGCACTTAGAAGACTAGAATTATTATTATTAGTAGTAGTAATATTCCCACAATCCTTTTAAAATAGGGTAAGACCCAATCATGCATTTGAGGGAATGTTTACAACCATCGTGGTGCCACCATTGAAAAGGCCCTGTCCCACCGGGACCCACCTTACCACCTGGCAGAGTGAGGTGGCTACTAATTTGGGGTGTCAGGAAAGGGCAACACATTGTTACTTCCCAATGTATTCTGATTCTTGTAGTGTTACACTGAAAATAAAATAAAATCCGATGCTGTAAAGAACAATATTGTTTAGGAACCTGGAATGTCAGATGAATGAATCAAGGTAAGCTGGAGATGGTCAAACATGAGATGGCAAGATTGAACATCGACATCTTGGGAATCAGCGAACTCAAATGGACAAGCATGGGCAAATTTAATTCAGGTGACCATTATATCTACTACTGTGGGCAAGAATCCCTTAGAAGAAATGGAGTTGCACTCATAGTCAACAAAAGGGTGGGAAAAGCAGTCCTGGAGTACAATCTCAAAAACGATAGAATGATCTCAGTACGAATCCAAGGCAAACCATTCAACATCACAGTAATTCACGTCTATGCCCCAACCACTGATGCCAAAGAAGCTGAGGCTGATCGGTTCTATGAAGACCTACAACACCTTCTAGAAGTAACACCAAAAAAAGATGTCGTCTTCATCATAGGGGATTGGAATGCTAAAGTAGGAAGTCAAGAAATCACCGGGATAACAGGCAAGCATGGCCTTGGTGCACAAAATGAAGCAGGACAAAGGCTAATAGAGTTTTGCCAAGAGAACACGCTGATCATAGCAAACACTCTTTTCCAACAATACAAGAGGCGACTCTACACATGGACATCACCAGATGGTCAATATCGAAATCAGATTGATTATGTCCTTTGCAGCCAAAGATGGAGAAGCTCCATACAGTCAGTCAAAACAAGACCTGGAACTGACTGTGGCTCAGATCATGAGCTTCTTGTTGCAAAATTTCAGCTGAAATTGAAGAACGTAGGGAAAACCACTAAACCATTCAGGTATGACCTAAAGCATATCCCTTATGAATATACAGTGGAGGTGAGGAATAGATTTCAGGGATTAGACCTGATAGACAGAGTGCCTGAGGAACTATGGATGGAGGTCCGTAACATTGTTCAGGAAGCAGCAACAAATCCATCCCAAAGAAAAAGAAATGCAAGAAAGTAAAGTGGCTGTCTGATGAGGCTTTACAAGTAGCTGACGAAAGAAGGGAAGTGAAAAGCAAGGGAGAAAGGGGAAGATATATCCAACTGAATGCAGATTTCTAGAGAATAGCAAGGAGAGACAAGAAGGCCTTCCTAAATGAAAAATGCAAAGAAATCAAAGAAAACAATAGAATGGGAAAGACTAGAGATCTCTTCAAGAAAATCAGAGATCTCAAGGGAACGTTCTTTGCTAAGACGGGCATGATAAAGGACAAAGAAGGCAGGGACCTAACAAAAGCAGATGAGATTCAGAAGAGGTGGAAAGAATACACAGAAGAACTATACAGGAAAGATCTTAATGACCCTGATAGCCATGACAGTGTGCTCACTGAACTTGAGCCGGACATCCTCGAGAGTGAAGTCAAGTGGGCCTTAGGAAGCATTACTAACAACAAAGCTAGCGGAGATGACAGTATTCCAGCTGAGCTATTTAAGATGCTAAAAGATGGAGCTGTTAAAGTGCTGCACTCAATATGCCAATACATTTGGAACACTCAACAGTGGCCACAAGACTGGAAAAGATCAGTTTACATTCCAATTCCAAAGAAGGGCAACGCCAAAGCTACGTGTTCAAACTACCGCACAATTGCGCTCATTTCACAAGCCAGCAAGGTGATGCTCAAAATCCTACAAGCTAGGCTTCAGCAGTATGTGAACCGAGAACTACCGGAAGTACAAACTGGGTTTCGAAGAGGCAGAGGAACTAGAGATCAAATCGCCAATGTTTGCTGGATCATGGAGGAAGCAAGAGAATTTCAGAAAAACATCTATTTCTGCTTCATTGACTACACTAAAGCCTTTGATTGTGTGGATCACAACCAACTGTGGCAAATTCTTAAAGAGATGGGAGTACCAGACCACCTTACCTGTCTCCGGAGAAACCTATACGAGGGTCAAGAAGCAACAGTAAGAACCAGACATGGAACAACAGATTGGTTCAAAATTGGGAAAGGAGTACGACAAGGCTGTATATTGTCGCCCTGCTTATTTAATTTATATGCAGAGTACATCATGAGAAACGCCGGGTTGGATGAATCACAGGTCGGAATTACGATTGCTTGGAGAATTATCAACAACCTCAGATGCGCAGACAATACCACCCTAATGGCAGAAAGCGAAGAGGATCTCAAGAACCTCTTTTTGAATGTGAAAGTGGAGAGTGCAAAAGCTGGTTTGAAACTCAACATTAAAAAAACGAAGATCATGGCATCTGGCCCCATCATTTCTTGGCATATAGAAGGGGAAGAAATGGAAGCAGTGACAGATTTTACTTTCTTGGGCTCCAAGATCACCGCAGACAGTGACTGTAGCCATGAAATTAAAAGACGCTTGCTCCTTGGGAGGAAAGCTATGGCAAACCTAGACAGCATAGTAAGAAGCAGCGACATCACCTTGCTGACAAAGATTCATATAATTAAAGCTAGCAACGTATGGCTGTGAGAGCTGGACTATAAGGAAGGCTGAGCACCGAAGAATTGATGCTTTCGAACTGTGGTGCTGGAGAAGACTCTTACGAGTCCCCTCGACTGCAAGGAGGTCAAATCAGTCCATCCTAAAGGAAATCAACCCTGAGTGCTCATTGGAAGGACAGATCCTGAAGCTGAAGCTCAAATATTTTGGCCACCTAATGCGAAGAGAAAACTCATTGGAAAAGACCCTGATGCTGGGAAAGATTGAAGGCAAAAGGAGAAGGGGACAGCAGGGGATGAGATGGCTAGATAGCATCACCGGTGCAATGAATATGGACTTGAGCACACTCCGGGGAGAGTGCGCAGGACAGGAAGGCCTGGCATGCTGTGGTCCATGTGGTCACCAAGAGTTGGACACGACAGAATGACTGAACAACCATAACAAGAAGTGTTACACCAAGAGGGTTTTGTGAGATGTTCTGCTACAGGTGTGTATTGTGTGTGTTGGGGGTGTGCGTGTGTGTTAGGCATGTAAGTCTGCTTGTGCCATTCGCTGTTCTCTCTCGGGTAGGAAATGGTCTTGGGATGACTCTGGGTCACTCACTCTGGGTGTAATTGCTAGGCCTAAGAAAACAAGATATGGCCAGGCTCATTTGCTCCCAGTGTAGTTCTCGATGCCAGTACATACTTTCAACGTCCTAAATGGCTTGGCTCCCAAATGTATACACTTTTAAAAATGGCCTGTAATAACCTTCTTTCAGGTTGTAATTCTTGTTCAAGAGGCACTTGGCCCTCAGCAACCTCGGGTGGCCTTAGGCAGGGGCCAAAACTAGTTTGGGGTCAACACTTTTCTCCTAAACCAAGCCCCCTACAGTATGAAGCCAGGCCCCATGGTTTCCACCCCACTCCCCACAGTGTTGACAGTAGGAAAAGTGATGTTACATTCAGAACCATACGATCTGGAATCTTAAATTCATTGAAGGAGAAGGACCATAGCTCTGTGATAAAGCCCCTCTTTGCATGCAAAAGGTCCCAGTTAGATCCCCAGGATCTCCAGGGAGAGCTGGGCTGGGCAGGACCTCTCTCTGAGACCCTGCAGAGCCTCTGCCTGTCAGCATAGTCAGTGATGGTCTGGTCTGGTTGGGTTTCTGGGAGCTTCCGGATCGGTCTTGTCACCTCAAAGGGAGCAAAGTTCAGTTCTGCCTAGTTGAGGAAATTTTATCTGTGGAAATATTACAGGACTCAGTTCTTCTCAAACAGTTTCCCAACTTTCTGCCATCTTTTCGGCCTCTAATTCTTAGGATATTGTGTATTTCTATACCACCCCATAGCCAAAGCTCTCTGGGCAGTTTACAAAAGTTTTTAGGGATGTACGAAAGTCACTTACCTTTTGACGAAATTGATTCGCGGTGGGGGGGAGGCGCTCCGTCCCTCCCCCTGAAATACTGCCCGGGGGGGGGAGATGCTCCGTCCCTCCCCCCTGAAATTCTGGCTGGGGGGGGGAGGCGATCTGTCCCTCCCCCCCGAATCCTGGCCGGCCGGGCCCGCAAATAGCGGCGGCCATAGCCACCGCTGTTTGCGTCCCTGCAGTCAGCTGTGATAGGCTACATAAATGTTTACGTAGCCTATCACGGCTGAGTAAAAAAAAAAAAAAGCGCATACGCAAGAAGACCGGCCGCCGCTACTGCCGCCACCACACCGCTGCCGGAGCCGCCGCCTGAGCCACCACCACCAGGGAGATTCGCCGAAGGTAAGTCCCGTCCCGGCGGGGGCGTTGGGGGCAGACCGTTTTGCCACTGATTTTGGGGGGCCGAATGCACTGGCATTCGGCCTCCCTGAGATTCGTGGCGAAATTCTCTGGCATCCCTAGTTTAAACATTAAAATAAAATATATGACGTTTGAAAGCTATTTACATAAAAACCTATAGACAATACATATAAACAACATATAACTAAAATAACTTTGAACTAAAACCAATTTACCAAAAAATAAAATAAAATAAAAATCCAACAGTAAACAACACAGCTTAGGTTACACTACCTAAAAACAGTCTACAAAAGTCAGCAAAAGGAACTCTTCTATTCTTCCGGAATCTCGTTGTAACTTCCCCTAAACAGCAATTTCTTAGGGCACCATTGCACGAGGCTTTTATCATGCACTTGTGGTGGGTATGCGGGTCATTTTCATGACGCTGGCACCCTCCAGGGCACATCCAGTGGTATTTCCTGGTTTTTCCATCTTAAAAAGAGATAATGAGCTATTCAAATATTTAAATATCCTGGATTTTCCTTACTGTGTACTTTTGTTGTTGCACTATTAAAATAGCCACTAGGAGGCACTGTTTCACGGAGGTCTATGGAACACTGAACATTAAAAAACGTCCCCACTCAGCAATCACGTGGTCATCATCTGGGAGACCGAGGTAAATGCGGAAAGGCTCCACAACAGTAGGACTGCGGGTTTTCCTTAATGTAGAGACGCCCTTAGTCTTCCCATAACTGTATCTGATCTCTGATGTTCTTCATGTTCAGCGACTGCTTCTATTAAAGGTCTGCACTGACCGCAAGGTTTCACTTGGATCCTGATGTAGCACTTCAGAAAATGGGTTGATTCTGCTTGGCCTGATTCAGAGGATATCTGCTTCGGCTTGGGTACCAACCCAAATTGAGATTTGAAAACCTGGGTCTTTGTGCCTCGGTAAACTAGCCTGGGCAATAAAACAATGGCTACAACTCCCCCCCCCCCCCCGCGCACCATTTCTGAGCTATGGATGAAATGTGCAGGCTTAGTAAGGCCTTAGGAGAGGAGTCTGCGTGCCAGATTTCAGAAACATTTAAAAAAAAACTGTTTGTGTTACATCCCATTGCATGGGGGGGGGGGGTAGTTAAAGAAATTACCAATAACATTTTTACTTCTTGGCAGAATGGGATGAAATGTGGAGGGATAGCTTTTCCTTCTGCAGATAAGTTACAAATAAAGAGGTGACGAGTTGTTTGGGGCAAGAGAGCAGACATTACATGTTGAGCACACCCGAGTATAGGACACGTGTATCCCCTCATTAACTTGTGGACCATTCTTCTGAAAATGGCAGGCAGCATAGAGGTGCCGCTGCACAAGTAAGTTGCAACGTTTCGGAAAGAGAGGGGCTTCATATGGAAGAGGAGTCCTCATTTGGGGTGGATGATATGAGATGGGCTTCCCCTTCCCTCCCTTGATTTTGGGCAAAAGGCCTATGAAAACGATACACTTCATGGCGCTGTTTCTGGGGAACAAACCTGCCACATATCGGAAGGATTGGGGCAGGGACTAGGGAGCTATGATTATGAAAACTCTAGCACTAAACATAAAAAATGTGGCAGAGCAGCTTTTAAACTAAACTCTGGGGAAGCCAATAGGAGCTGGGAAGCATCTGGTTCTGGTTAAATCATCCCTAGGGGATGGAAATAAAGAAAATATTTTTGATTGCCCAAATGTAGAAGGAGAGGAAAGAGGCCATGAGTATATGGTGGAACAGGATAACCAATCACAGAGGCCTAGGTGCCACAGCAAGACCTAATTTTCCAGTTTTGTCAGGACAGAATATTGACATATTTCACATTGCCATACGGGGATAACCAGCATTTTCCATAATTCAGCATAATATTCCCTTTAATAACAGGTGGTGAGTGCTGATAGAAATCGAGCCAAAACGGGGCTACTAAGAAACACAAGTGAGGTATCAGCATGCTCTGGGGAACATTTGCTGAAGAACACCCACCCCCCAAAGGAAATCTAGCCCCCCCAAAACAACCCAGGGAGAACGTTCAATAGCCACCCTATATTATGCCAGTTGGAAGAGAAGAAGAGGAAACGATGGTGTCATGAGGAAGGTGGAATGCTCTCCTTGCAGTAGAATTGAACTCCGTATAAACTATGATATCCCAGAAGAGAGCACGAGAGGCTGGCAGGGGTCCCTAACCCTTGGGGCAGAGGATATACTGCAATACTCCATTGCAGGTGCCACGGGTTATAGATATCACACCAATTCCTGACAGTGCATTCACATGATTATGAAATGATTCTACAATGGAAGGCTGTTTATGAGGAACATACTGCCATACACGAAACTGTTTTAAGTCCACTTCAAGTTGACTGAGAAAGAACAAATGCCCCAGAAGTGGACAAGGACCACATTGTCTAAAGGACCCCGTTGTTTAACAAAACACTCAGAGCATTAATTTTTGAGTGATTTTATTAGCCTCCCCAAATACAGTGGTGAGAAAACATTTGTGAACCCCTTAGGATTGTCACATATTTCCAACCTAAGATGTGATTACACCTTGATCTAACCACATAGTCCTAGATAAAGAACAACAGATAACCTGATTAAACAAATGACACACTAACATGATGCTGATCCAAAACTGCTTCAACAGTCAATATCTATGTGGGAAAAGAATGTGAACCTTTAGATTCAATACCTGGTGGCACCCCTTGAGCAGCAATGCCTTCAAGTTAGGGATGGGGGAGAAATCCTCCACGGACCCCAGTGAGGCCAGATTCAAAAGAATCTGCCCCCCCTGAGTCCGTGGAGGTTCAGAAGACTTACCTCCACCTCCTGGAGGAATCCTCGCCAGCTGGATCCTGCCACCAGCCGGCTCCGGAGCACCAGCAATAAGGCTGCCATTGCCATATTGCTGGCTGAGCGGCTTGACTGCGGACACAAATGGTGTCCACGATGCCATTTCCGGCCGTAAAGGTCTTATGTTAAGCTAAATGCATCCGTAAAGCCATTTGCGTCCGGAGACAGTCCCTCTCAGCCAGCAATACGGCAATGGCGGCTATATCGCTGGCTCTGCAGAGCGGCCAGTGGCTCCACGGAATTGCCATGGAGCGGAGCCAGCCGGGTAGGATTCCGGGGGGAGGGACGGATCGCCTCCCCAGCCGCAAACCCTCCCCCGGACCTGGAGGTAAGTATTTCGTACATCCCTACTTCAAGTAACTGTTTCCTGTAACTGTTGGTCTGTCTCTCACATCGTGAGGAATTCTGGCCCATTCCTCCTCACAGAAGTGCTTCAACTCAGTGACATTTGAGGCCTTCCTTGCATGAACAGCTCACCTTAGGTCCTCCTGCCACAACATTTTGATGGGGTTTTGGTCCAGAGTTTGACTAGGCCATTCTAAAACACGGAATTTCTTCCGCAGCCATTCTTTAGTAGATCGGCTTGTATTTTACAATCATCGCCTTGTTGCATGAGCCAC
This sequence comes from Heloderma suspectum, assembly GCF_057233095.1. NCBI lineage: Eukaryota > Metazoa > Chordata > Lepidosauria > Squamata > Helodermatidae > Heloderma > Heloderma suspectum. The sequence goes on along the minus strand of NC_139459.1, from coordinate 361,150,002 downwards.
TTTTGATTTCGCTTCAGCTCATGGACGGATGGCCTGAAATTCTCCTCTACAACCTTCTGAAACACTGCAGACTTCATGCTTGTGTCAATGATGGCAAGCTGTCCAGCTCCTGAGTTAGGAAAGCGGGCCCAAACCATTTCCACCTCCTTGCTTGACAGTTGGGATGAGGCTCTTCTGTTTGAATTCAGGGTTTGTTTTTTGCCAGACATAAAGATTCTCACTGAGGCCAATAAGTTCTACCTTTTTGGTAAACGCATCTGTCCAGAGAACATTGTTCCAGAAGTCTTAGGGATCATCTATGTGATCTTTAGTGAACTTCAGACGGGCAACAATGTTCTTTTTAGAGAGCAGTGGTTTCCTCCTGGCTATCCTCCCAAGAACACTATTCTGGTTCAGTCTTTTTCTGATCATTGAGTCATGAACATTAGCCAAGGCGAGAGTGGCCTGCAGATCCTGGGACACAAACGCTCCTGGGTAGAGTGACTGTGGCCTTGAACCTTCTCCATTTCTGGTCGATCGATCTGACTGTGGATTGGTGGAGCCCCAAATCCTTAGAAATGGTTTTGCAATGCTGTGAGCAGTGCTACCTGCTTTTCTGAGGTCCTCAGAGATGTCTTTTGATCATGGCATGACATGTTTACACACAAGCGTATGGTCAGCACCAAACTCCAAAAGTTTCTGATCCTCATCTAGAGTAGGGCCTCCCAAACTCACCCCTGAAGGTCTGCCTAATTACTTAAACATCTGATTCTAATTAATCCCTTTAATTGTGCTGATGCAACCAGGGGTTCAATTACTTTTGCACATCTCCTGACTCTTAAGTACTCATTATATGCCTTATTTATACATTTTTTTATTTCACAAGACATGCAGTTGGGAAATATAAACTCTATTGGATATTTAGAAAAGGTCTGGCTTTGATTGATGAAGGCTATTTTTGTAAAACTATGGGATTTCCATAATTACTGTTAAGGTTTACAAACGTTTTCTCGCCACTGTAGATATAATTGACAAGGAACTAGACTAGCAGGACATGTTCCTAAAGTGAGTTTCTTTAATAATTTTTCCATATAAGATGATCCCTGGTGTTGAGATGGGGCCTCAGCACAATAATGTAGCATTTGGGGAGAAAGATGCAACCCAGGAGACCAGCCCCAGAGGCCAGGATGGAGAAGACCTCCACAGCCACCATGGTCTTCCCCTTGGTGCTCAGGTAGGTTGGAACAAAGGAGATCCACACACTGCGAAACACCAGCATGCTGAAGGTGATAAACTTGGCTTCGTTAAAGCTGTCAGGCAATTTCCTTGCTAGGAAAGCCACTGTGAAGCTGATGAGAGCCAGGAAGCCCATGTAAGCCAGGACAGCGTAAAACATGGTGACTGAGCCTTCATTACATTCCACTATGACCTCTCCAGCCAAGGCATGGAAGTCCAAGTTTGGGAATGGCGGAGAGGTCACCAGCCAGACAGCACAGATCACAGCCTGGATGAGGGGACAGGCCAGGACAATGGAGTTTGTCAGTTGTCTCCCCAAGAGTTTTCTTGCCATGTTCCCTGGCTTGGTGGCCATGAAGGCCAGAACCACCGTCACCGTTTTTGCCAACACGGAAGAAACAGCTACAGAGAAGGTGAGGCTGAAAGCAATTTGTCGGAGAAGACAGGTGACCGTTGTTTGTCGGCCAATGAACAGGAAAGAGCAGAAGAAGCAGAACAGGAGGGCGATGAGGAGTACATAGGTGAGGTTTCGGTTGTTGGCTTTCACTATTGGTGTGTCACGGGATTTAAGGAAGATTGCCAGGACTACAGTTGTGAGTAGAGACAGGGCAAGGGCAAGAGAAGTTAAAATGAACCCCAGTGTCTCTTGATAGGAAAGGAAATGGATCTTCTTGGAGATGCACTGGTCTTGCTTCCTGTTCGGGTGTCGATCTTCGGGGCATGGGGTACAGCGATCTGCATCTGGAATGAGCAAAAGGAATGGAAGCAGCTCAAAAATGACATACATGTTCTTTATATGGGGCAGTTCAGCCCACAAAGAAGGAGATGGAAATATCAATTCCATAGCTTTCTTTACACCTAAGGTACAGCTTCCCTTTCATTATTTTATCTTTAAACATCAGCATCATATTTCATATGACAAGAGTCAGAAAAAGTACGAAATGGCTTTTTTCTCCTCCATATCATGGCCTCACGTACCAGACTCATGTTCAATATTCTGCAAGGAAGAAACCTCCCAAAGCTGTAAGCAGAAGTGAAAATCTGGGAACTGTATGAAGTGAACCACCATTGCACACCTGCAGTGCCTCCTGAATGGTAAAGAAATAAAGAAATAATGATCTGTAATTTTCTTCAGCTGATGGACTGTCCCCTTAGGAGATCTGTTGGTGCAAAGGCTGGCAAACACCATGATGTAATCACTATGGATAGAAAGGCAACCTGTTTGAGATTGGGAAAACATGCTCCAGGTGTTCCAAAGATGACCAGCCACCTGCCCTGATCGATGTTCTGCCCAAACAGCTTCAGCTCTGATGCCAAAACATTTGAAAATGGAGGTACGGTGTTAAAAACACAGTATGGAGAGATTGGCCAATGTGAGTATCTAAGAAACCGCAACAGATTCTGTACTTGTGAGTGTTAATAATGTAATGAGAGTCATTGTTTTATTATTTAAATAGAAGGTTTCTTCAAGAAATTGTGAAGACTTTGCAAACCACTAAACCACCAAGTTAGGCAATCACAATAGGATTTATGGAGAAAATATTCCTATGGAAATGGCTCACTCTTTTTCTTGCCTCTGGTTTTCCTATGTCCTCACTCGACTCTTGCCCCAGTATGTTCTGCACTTTTATGTGGCTCACAAAGTTTGTGGTACCTTTCCAGTTAGAAATGGTCCCTTCTGGACAACGATCGCATCTATAGCAGCAAACGGGCTTCTCCTCTGGAACTCTTCTCCAGTGCCCTGGATAGCACTGTTCTACACACCGGGCAAGGGGTGTCTTCTTAAAGGGAAGAGAGAAATCATTGAGGTTTTACATATGGTAGGCATCACACTCAAAAGCACTTGGAGTTACTCAGCCAAGTTTCCCATCACAGTATGGATAGGACCACCTTTAGGAAGGGTGAATCTTTTCTTGACCTGGCTACCGAGCACCCCAGAGCTTGGTGAGTGGCTGGGAGCCCCGCTTAGGACCTGTACCTCCTCAGCTGGCTGTCAAGGAAGCTCTTGACAACCAGCATGGGCAAGAAGGGCCTCAGTGGCACCCCAGTGCTCTCGTCCTGTCCTCCTCGGGAAGAGGACAGGGCAATCGTGCTGAGGGGTGGCGAAGCCGGGACCTGTCCTGCCCTCACCATCTGTCAAGGAAGTTCTTGACAACCGGCATGGCAGGAAGGGCCTTGGCAGCACTCCAGTGCTCTAGCCCTGGCCTCCTCGAGACGAGGCCAGGGCTAGAGTGCTTGGGGGCAGCAGGGGGGAGGATGCGCCATGCTGAGGACTCCAGCAGTCAAGGACTCCGCCCTTGTGTGCATAAAGCACAAAGACTTGACTGCCGGAGTACTTGGTGTGGAAAGGAGGCATGGGTCATGCGGCTCATTGGGGAAACAGGGAGGCCCACCAAGTGGATCCGGGCCGCGCGAGCGGAGGGGGAAGCTCGTCAAGCTCCCTTGCGCCCTGGACGGAGATGTGTCCATCCATCCCTACCTGCAGGTTCTTTAGAACCATCATGATAGATGATGATATAAAAATATTCTAAGACAGAATCAGAATGATTGGAAGCTCCCTTCTACCGAGTCAGGCCCTTGATCCAACTAACCCTGTATAGTCAGCCCTGACTGGCAGCGGCTGCCTGGGCATGGAAGGAGAGGCTTTTTTCCAGTCTTGCCTGAGATGCCCTGGGCTGAACCTGGGGGCTTTGCATGCAAACATTGTTCTTTATCACTGGACTCAATAGGCCTTTTCTTCTCAAGTGACAGAACTACGATATTCTTTCCTTCTCCCTTGATATTCACCACAAACTCACCTCTGTAGCCCACACAATCTCATCAGAGTGAATGGTGAATTCTTGGCCGGGGGGAGCTTCTGGATCCACCTGTCCAACTTTCCTGGGAGCAAAGGATGTATTTGGGAAGAAAATCCAGTTCTCAATATCGTATCTCTCTCCCTTTTTGTAAAAAGAGACTTCCTCTCCAAGGCTGTTGTTAAATCGGACTTTCCTCAAAGAGGCAAGAATCTGAAATGGAAGAGAGAATTAGAAATCAGGGTAATTGTGGGTGCATTCTGGTGTCTTCCAACATACCTGTCAGAATTGGACCCTGTCTCCCTGCAGAGACCATGGAAGAGGAACCAAAGCTTCAGGGAGCTCACAGAGACAGGGAAGGACCTTCCCAAGGGCAGGCTAATCAGTGGGATCGAAGCCCAACCTTAACTTCTCCTTCTGTGAGAACCCAGCAATTCACAGAGAGGGAGGTGAGTGTGACAGATGCATGGATGAAATGTACAGTCAAGAGGGAGGAGCAGCACAAGGAGGTCAGGCATTCCACCAAGCTGGCCCATCACGGGAGGTCTCTTGGGCAGGATTCTCCCTGAGGGGGGGACTGAGACAGCCCTTCAGGATTCGTGCTGTAGAGCAGAGTCAGAAGTGCAACAGCTTTCTCCTCTGTGGTGTGCATCCCTCAGAGTGAACTTCAGATAAGCTGTTTAGGGTTGTGTCAGCTTGATCAGGGACCTTAGCACTGGGTTGTCAGAAGATGACCAGGCCTGTCACCCGACTCGCTGAGCGAATGATAGCTTTGCTCAGCAAAACCTGTTGACTTGGAGACTGACTTCTTTGTCTGAATACACACAGGTCGGAAGGGCTTGAAACCTGACAATACCGTGATTGCCATCATGTTATGAGACTTTTTTTTTTCTGTACTCCATTGTTTAGTGTGCACTTAAGATGCATCAAGATATTTTCATTGGGCACTAACTGCTCAGATCTGCTTGCCCAGTGGTTAGACTTTTTCCTTTGGCATCTGCTTGCTACAAGCCGCCCTCATGCCTTTGAATGGGTGGCAGAAGCATTAGGCTCGAACCCTCAAAGGAAGCAACTCCTGGGGTTCTGCAGGTGCCTCGAGGGGGTGGGGGGAGGGTTGCCTGCTGTTTGCTTCTGCTGATTCTGCGGGGGGGGGGAGGGCAATGCTTGCTAGATTAGCACTATGGCTTTGGGGTGAGGGCTTGCTTGATTTCTTGCTCCTCAATAGCCACCTTAGTCAATACATAAATGTTACAGAAACAGTGTGAGTCTCTGCTGCTCTTCACTCCCTTCGTAAGGCTCTTCAGGGGAAATGACAGGCATGAAAGGATATCCGTGGGAAATGTCTTTCTTTGGAGCCTTAGAGTGGACTAATAGCCTTTCTCCCAGGCTCGCCCTTTGCTTCCAGGATCAGACCACTGAGACCCAGGTGCACATTCTAAAAAATTGCCAAATTTGAAGGAGGACATTACCTGCCACGGCTGGATATTCGGAAGCCACTTGCCTTCCCCCTTCATTCCACGTCTGGGTCCAGATGAGGACACGGAATGTAGCGCATGTGCCACGGAATAGACAGCATTGAAGATGCTGTAGCTGTGACTGGACATGGTCATTTCCAACTTGTAGGACTCCAGGTCCTGCACCTTCTCCTCCCCGGTACATCTTCTCTTTGCCTTTGGAGAAGTTTGGCCTGATTTCAGAAACTGACATCCAAATATGTATTCCCACCATTGACAGAGAAAGGCATCTCCTTGTGGTTCGTTTGGATCTAAAGCCCAGAGAAAATGCTTGAATCCTGGCACATCCCTCCTGTGGACTCTGAAGTGAAAAGCACCCTGGAAGAAGTTGGCCAGGTCTGTCGAAGAACTTTCCCAGTGGGATGTCAGGATCCAAACCTTCCTAAATGAGATCTTGGTCTTTCGTTCATGAACACCCAAGAACACTGTTAATATCTGTATAACACTGGGGTCCCCAAAGACAATCATCACTTGAGCGTCAAACCAAGAATGAGGAATAGAGCCAGATAGTGCTTGTTGTAGAAGGAGGTTGTTTCCTGGGTTGAACATGTCAGTGACGGCTACGCAGATGTCATTCTGCTTGAGCATTGGTGTCAGTGCCTGGATGAAATGTTCACCAGCATCATCAGTTAAGGCAACCAGCCCAATCCAGTTCCAGTGGAAATACAGGAGCAGCTGGACTAAGCCCACATACTGGGAGGTTTCACTGGGATCAATCTGGTAGAAGGAAAGAAATTCCATTGTCTCGAACAAGCCATATCCGAGCTGAAGGAAGGAATTTGCTGTTAGTCTGTTCAGTCAGAACTTTGTGGCACTGTAAAGACTGACACAATTTTTAATGACTTACGCTCCCATGGACAACTACAGCCCACTTCAGATGCATGAAGGGCTATCCAGAGGGAAGCTGTCTATTTTAAAATGGATATCGAAATATGGAGTGAAGCTTTATGAGAACTTTTAGCAGGTCTTCATCAGAAATTCCTGAAGTGCCACCACTCCAAACACTTTCTGTTTACATCATAAGGTGTGCAGCTGAAACAGAAGCTATTTTATATCGAAATGTGTCCCAATACATGAAACACTGACACATTTTATCTTGCTGGTGTAGGGGGCTCCCCACAATCCCCGAAGGGGAAGCTGCATTAGTCAATTGCAGCAAGAACAACAAGGATCCTTTTGGCACGTTGTACATTTTTTATTCCTTAAGGGGTGGCAAAACTCCTTGTTATGTCTCCCAATACAAAACCTTTTGAACAGACTGATTGCTGGCTGGGATTAGACACGCAGTAGCCACCTGAGATTCCTAGCCACCACCAAAGCTATTGCATGGCAGGTTAGGCAAAGCCAGAAGGTCCCCCAGTCCTGCCACCCAGAATCAAAGCAACCCACACACTGCACAGGCAGATCTGTTTCCAGATATTTGCCTTTCCACCTTGGTGTTCCTGAGGTCTGTAGGCCCCCCACATCTATCCCCAGGTGAATCCCCTCACCTGTGGGATCTTGAAGATTCCCATGAAGGAGGCAATCTCCCTTGAGGATTTGGAGTCCAGACCCCAAATAACAGACAGCAGTTGATCATGCTTGTGACATCTATAATTCGGAAACATTTGGCCCCGTGTGGAGAGGAGAGACAGACTGTTCAAGTAGATCCATCTTGCAGTGTTGCTGTGGTCACAGATGCGGAAGCCAAGAGTACAGTTGGGTAGGAGAACAGGATCCGTGTTGAGCTCCTTGATGGTGAACGCCAAGGCCAGGAGTTGGGGGTAGTACTTTAATGTCATCCTGCAGTGATGAGAGTGGCATTGGGAGGTGGGTGAGGATCCCAACAGAACTGCCAAGAAGTGGAGGGTTAAAATGTCCTTCTGGTTTAACCCTTTTGTACAGACACAAAACTTCTAGACCACAGATGTCGACATGAAGGATTCACAGACAAATTCAAGTTATTCTTTTGACTCAGAGGGACACCAATTATTGCTGGATGCATTTCATAGGAACACCTGAAAAGCCCTGCTGGATCAAAGATCTAATTCAGCACATTTATAATTTTTTTTTACTATATATTTTCATTATTGATGTTCCACCTTCCAGGATACAGATGTTTCCAAGGTGGCTTACACATAAAACCAAAGTGCAATACAAATATATACAAACAATTTGACAGGGTCCTTCCCACTGTGCAGCTCTATCAGGATTAACAATAGCAAAGTGTTCTCAGTTCAACCAGCCTTCTCCATGAATTGGTTGAAGGACATAGATAGAAGAACATCAGATGAGTTCGGTTGTATCAGACCAAGGTGGTTCCCTCTAATTCATCATATGTTTTCCAACTGTGGCCAACTTAGATGCTTCCTGGGTGCCCCACAAGATAGATATGAACATAGCAGCCATAATTTCTTCTTCTCCCTCCTCTCAGCAGCTCTTGAATGATCAGTGGTAGACTGCCACCAACAGTGGGATCTCTATTTCTGAGCTTCCAATAGGCCTGTCCTCCAGGAATTTGTCCGATTCTTTTACAAGTAAAGTTAACCCAGGATTTATCACTACATCTCCAGTAACTCTTTCTAGTGAAGCAAGATTTTACACATGTGATTCAGAACTACTGTGGAGAAGGACCATAGCTCAGTGGTCAAGGCAGCTTTAGTCCCTGGAATCTCCCAGGAGGACTGAGAAAGAGCCCTCTCTGGAACCCTAGGGAGCCGCTGCCAGTCATTGCAGGCAAGATTGACCCAGAGGTGCCAAAGCCCTGACATGGCATAGAACACCTTCCTACTTAAATCAGTCCTTCACTGAGAACCATGAGGACCAGAAACTTGTTTACTCTTTAGATGAAGGAACGTAGTTCAGTGATAGAGCACATCAATCAAAAGCAGCTGGTCCCAGGATCCATGCCTGGCTTATACAGGCCACCATGGGAGAGACCCCCGATGTCACACCCTGGAGAGCAACTGCTACATACTGAGCTAGAGAAGATCTATGGGCTGACCCAGGATGAGGTCGCTTCCTTTCTGGCTTTATTCGGAAGCCATGAGAACCGAAATCTTAGGTAAAGGACCCAAGGAGCACCTGCTTTGCACATGGAAGCCCACAGGGTCAATCCCTGGAAGCATTTCTAGGTAGGAGAGGGAAGGAAAGCCGCTGCCTCTCAGTGCAGGTGAGACTGAACGAGAGGGAACAAAGGTCTGAGTTCCTCGACTTCCGTTTTTTACTAGCCCCCAAGGTCCCGCAACCGGAGCCTGGTGCAAAAAAGACACACGAACTTAGAATGAAATTATTCTGAGCCAAGGAGTTTCTTTTCAGCACCAGAACTGAAGGGGGCTCACAGTCCTTGGACACAAGACCCCACTCCTGCCTACCCCGAAGTTTCCTTCGTTTCAGCAGCGTAATTTAGGGCGGAAGGGAGTCCGTTGTTGCTGCTGCTGTTACACAACTGGGAGTCAGCAATGCTTGCTGATCCACCGCAGATCCCCAGAGATCTACCCGTAGATTCAGACCTACCTTTCCTTGGATGAAATCAGCTCAGACATTTCTTAGTTGTTTTCCAATTCTTAACATGAAACCACATTTTAGCTTTTTTCTGCCTACCCTCCTTGCACTCAGGAGCCCCAGAGGGAAGTGAGTTGTCCCCTTAGTGAGCAGGGATGTGGACATATGATAGCAAACTCTCCACAGGTCACTCCCACCCCAGCTCACTTCAGAGCAGGGCTTTGTAAAGCAAGCTCAAGAATCCAAAAATAATTTATTCTAAACTCAATGGCAAGCAAGGCCAGTCTGCAGTCACTTCTCTGTGGGTGGACCAAAGTCCGAACTTTCTGCCTAATCTGCAAGTTGAGTCTCCAAATCCCAGCCTCCAAATTCGCATTCTTGGCCACACACGCACACACACACACCACATTCCACATGTCTTGCATTGCAGCAGGGCTTGGCCCTTCAATCCCTGGAAATTTTACTTCTCTGGCTTCCTGTGACCTTACCACAGCACCACTGATTGTTCCAGAGGGGCAGCAGGGAATTCTTCTCTTGCTAGTCAGAATGGGGCTACAGCTCAGTGTGTCAGGGCACATGCTTTGTTTGCAGAAGTTCCCAGATTCAATCCCTGCCTCCTCCAGATAAGTGGGGAAACACTCCTGCCTGAAACCCCAGAGAGCCGCTGCTGCCAGTCAGTGTCGACAGTACTGGGCTAGATGGACCAAGGGTCCAACTCACTCTGAGGCAGCTTCTTGCATTCCTAGGAAGCCAGCGGAGACCCCTGAAGTCTCTGATTCTCCTTACAGGTTGAAGCCAAATCATGATAACCCTGGAAGGAGCTAGGGGAGGCGATCCGTTCCCCCCCCCCCCGGAATCCATCCAGACCAGCTCTGCTCCGCCTCGATCCTGCGGAGCCAGCCGCCTGCTCCGCATCGCCGGCGAATGTCGATATGGCCAGCAGCCACTGTCATGCCGTATCGCTGTAAGTAAGTCTCCGGATGCAAATGGCGTAGTAGGCACAATTTGTGGCCATAGACTAATCTACCAGCTTTCCCCCCTTCATGGATCACTGCCTTGTTGTGGCGAGGGGCTTGTGTAACTCAGTGAAGCCATAAGCTATGCCGTGCAGGGCCACCCCAGACGGACAGGTCATGGCGAAGAGTTCTGACAAAATGTGGTCCACTGGAGAAGGAAATGGCAACCCACTCCAGTAGTCTTGCCAAGAAAACCCCATGGAACGTATCACAAGGCTAAAAGAGATGACGCCGGAAGACGAGCCCCTCAGGTCGGAGGGTGTCCAATATACTACTGGGGAAGAGCAGAGGGTATTTCCAAGTAGCGCCAGAAAGAGTGAAGCGGCTGGGCCAAACCCGAAAGGACACTCAGCTGTGGATGTGTCTGGTGGTGAAAAGAAAATCCGATGCTGTAAAGAACAATATTGTTTAGGAACCTGGAATGTCAGATCAATGAATCAAGGTAAGCTGGAGGTGGTCAAACATGAGATGGCAAGATTGAACAGCGACATCTTGGGAATCAGCGAACTCAAATGGACAAGCTTGGGCGAATGTAATTCAGGTGACCATCATATCTACTACTGTGGGCAAGAATCCCTTAGAAGAAATGGAGTAGCACTCATAGTCAACAAAAGGGTGGGACAAGCAGTACTGGGGTACAATCTCAAAAACGATAGAATGATTTCAGTACAAATCCAAGGCAAACCATTCAACATCACAGTAATTCACGTCTATGCCCCAACCACTGATGCTGAAGAAGCTGAGGTTGATCGGTTCTATGAAGACCTACAACACCTTCTAGAACTAACACCAAAAAAGGGATGTCCTCTTCATCATAGGGGATTGGAATGCTAAAGTAGGAAGTCAAGAAATCAGTGGGCTAACAGGCAAGCATGGCCTTGGTGTTCAAAATGAAGCAGGACAAAGGCCAATAGAGTTTTGCCAAGAGAACACGCTGATCATAGCAAACACTCTTTTCCAGCAGCACAAGAGGTGACTCTACACATGGACATCACCAGGTGGTCAATATCGAAATCAGATTGATTATGTCCTTTGCAGCCAAAGATGGAGAAGCTCTATACAGTCAGTAAAAACAAGACCTGGAGCTGACTGTGGCTCAGATCATGAGCTTCTTGCTGCAAAATTTCAGCTTAAATTGAAGAACGTAGGGAAAACCACTAAACCATTCAGGTATGCCCTAAATCATATCCCTTCTGAATATACAGTGGAGGTGAGGAATAGATTTAACAGATTAGACCTGATAGACAGAGTGCCTGAGGAACTATGGACGGAGGTCCGTAACTAGGGATGTACGAAACACCTACCTGGCTCCGCGCCAGGCAATCCACGGTGGAGGGGAGGCGCTCCATCCCTCCCCCCGGAATCCTCGACAAGGGGGGAGGCAATCCGGTCTTCCCCCCCGGAATCCTGCCTGGCCGGCTTCGCTCCGTGGCAAAGCCGCGGAGCCACCGGCCGGCTCCGGCCGCCCACAGCCGGACATCCGGTGGCTGGGCAGCCCTGCAGGGATGCAAATTGCGGCTGTCGTAGCCGCTGCCATTTGCGTTCCTGTATTGAGCCATGATAGGCTACGTAAGTATTTATGTAGCCTATCATGGCTATGAAGAGGAGGAAGCGAATGGCGGCCGCAGGATGGTCGCCATTCACAAAGCAACGTGGACGGGAGCAGATAAGTGCTCTGTTTTGTGCGCCTTTTTTGGGTTGTGGGGACGGGGGCTTCGTTCCGCAACAGATTTTGAGGGGCTGAATGCACTGGCATTCGGCCTCACCGAGATCCATCACGGAATTCTCTGACATCCCTATCTGTAACATTGTTCAGGAGGCAGCAACTAAATCCATCCCAAAGCAAAAGAAATGCAAGAAAGTAAAGTGGCTGTCTTATGAGGCTTTACAAGTAGGGATGGAGGAAAGTCCCTTACCTGGTCCTGCAGCTTGCTTCACGGTGGGGGGAGGCGCTCTGTTTCTCCCCCCGAAATTCTGGCAGGGGGGGAGCAACCCGCCTCTCCGGCCCTGAAAGTTCTTCTTCCGGGAAGAAGTAAAAAAAAAAAAAAGTGATCAGCTACGTAAAGATTTACGTAGCCTATCACGGCTAGATTTTCAAAAAACAACATGATAGGCTACGTAAATCTTTACATAGCCTATCACGGCTGACTTTGGGGGGGGAAGCACGTAAGCAAATGGCGGCGCCCATCAGCGCCGCCATTTCCATTCCTTATTTTGGCACAGGTAATCTACGTAAAGATTTTCATAGAAAATCTTTGCCGTACACTACGGCAAAAATAAGGGTAACGCTATTTGAAAATAAGGGTACCGCTATTTGAAAATCTAGCCATGATAGGCTACGTAAATCTTTACGTAGCTTATCACTTTTTTTATTTTTTTTTACTGGGAAATGGCGGCGGCGGCAGCCGGTTGGAAGACCAGCCGCCGCCGCTCCGCCGCCGCACCACCGCCGGGACCCGCTGCCACGAGGGACATTTGCACGGGGTAAGTCCCATCCCAGGGAGGGGCAGGGGGGCGGATCGTTTCTCCACCAATTTCGAGGGGGCCGAATGCGTTGGCATTCGGCCTCCCGGAGATTCGTGGAGAAATTCTCCGACATCCCTATTTACAAGTAGCTGAGGAAAGAAGGGAAGCGAAAAGCAAGGGAGAAAGCAGAAGATAAATCCAACTGAATGCAGAGTTCCAGAGAACAGCAAGGAGGGACAAGAAGGCCTTCTTAAATGAACAATGCAAAGAAAGCGAGGAAAACAACAGAATGGGAAAGACTACAGATCTCTTCAAGAAAATCTGAGATCTCAAGGGAACGTTTTGTGCAAAGACGGGCATGATAAAGGACAAAGAAGGCAGGGACCTAACAGAAGCAGATGAGATTAAAAAGAGGTGGAAAGAATACACACAAGAACTATACAGGAAAGATCTGAATGTCCCTGATAGCCATGATAGTGCGGTCACTGAACTTGAGCCGGACATCCTAGAGAGTGGAGTCAAGTGGGCCTTAGGAAGCTTTAGTAACAACAAAGCTAGCAGAGTTGACAGTATTCCAGCTGAGCTATTTAAAATCCTAAAAGATGATGCTGTTAAAGTGCTGCACTCAATATGCCAACAAATTTGGAACACTCAACAGTGGCCAAAAGACTGGAAAAGGTCGGTTTACATTCCAATTCCAAAGAAGGGCAATGCCAAAGAGTGATCAAACTACCGCACAATTGCGCTCATTTCACATGCCAGCAAGGTGATGCTCAAAATCCTACAAGCTAGGCTTCAGCAGTATGCGAACCGAGAACTACCGGAAGTACAAGCTGGGTTTAGAAGAGGCAGAGGAACTAGAGATCAAATCGCCAACATTCGCTGGATCATGGAGAAAGCAAGAGAATTCCAGAAAAACGTCTATTTCTGCTTCATTGACTACGCTAAAGCCTTTGATTGTGTGGATCACAACAAACTGTGGCAAATTCTTAAAGTGATGGGAGTACCAGACCACCTTACCTGTCTCCTGAGAAACCTGTACGAGGGTCAAGAAGCAACAGTAAGAACCAGACATGGAACAACCGATTGGTTCAAAATTGGGAAAGGAGTACGACAAGGCTGCATATTGTCACCCTGCTTATTTAACTTATATGCAGAGTACATCATGAGAAACGCCGGGTTGGATGAATCAAAGGTCGGAATTAAGATTGCCAGGAGAATTATCAACAACCTCCAATATGCAGATGATACCACCCTAATGGCAGAAAGTGAAGAGGATCTCAAAAGCCTCTTGTTGAGGGTGAAAGAGGAGAGTGCAAAAGCTGGTTTGAAACTCAACATTAAAAAAACGAAGATCATGGCATCTGGCCCCATCACTTCCTGGCATATAGAAGGGGAAGAAATGGAAGCAGTGACAGATTTCTTTTTCTCGGGCTGCAAGATCACCGCAGACGGTGACTGTAGCCATGAAATTAAAAGACGCTTGCTCCTTGGGAGGAAAGCTATGGCCAACCTAGACAGCATAGTAAGAAGCAGAGACATCACATTGCCGACAAAGGTCCGTCTAATCAAAGCTATGGTTTTCCCAGTAGTAATGTATGGCTGTGAGGGCTGGACTATAAGGAAGGCTGAGTGCTGAAGAATCGATGCTTTCGAACTGTGGTGCTGGAGAAGACTCTTACGAGTGCCCTGGACTGCAAGGAGGTCAAATCAGTCCATCCTAAAGGAAATCAACCCTGACTGCTCATTGGAAGGACCGATATTGAAACTGAAGCTCCAATATTTTGGCCACCTAATGCAAAGAGAAAACTCTCTGGAAAAGACCCTGATGCTGGGAAAAACTGAAGGCAAAAGGAGAAGGGGACAGCATATCTGAGATGGCTAGATAGCATCACTGATGCAATGAATATGGACTTGAGCACACTCCGGGAGAGAGCGGACAAGAGGGCCTGGCGTGCTATGGTCCATGGGGTCACGAAGAGTCGGACATGACTGAACAACTGAACAACAACTGGAAACCACCTTTCCAGTCACAGAGGGCGCCCACCACTATGTCATTTCCATCCAGAGACTTACTTACAGCGATACGGCACGGCATTTGCTGCTGGCTGCATCGACACTCACCAGGGATGCAGAGCAGGTGGCCAGCTTCGCAGTATCGAGGCAGGGACAGATCCGACCCAGAAGGATTCCGGAGGGAGGCGGAGGTAAGTGCTCCGTTCCGTCACAGGCTGGATTCTTGGAATCCGGTCTCATTGGGGTCTGTGGCAGAATTCTCCCCCATCCCTAGAAGGAGCCCACTAATCTGAAAGCAAAGTAGGCAAACCTCTATCCCTCTTTTGTGGAAACTTACAAGGTAAGTGTGAGGAAGTTTGGTGGGGCTAAACTACGGAAGTCTGGTATCCATAAATGAGAATAACAGCCGAGTGGGAAATTCCCACTGATAAGGAGGTCTCCTGGGCTGTGATAGTCTTGCAGTTCCTTCGGCCTGGTCAAGAGGCAGGGGGTGCCAGCATCCTCTGGGTGGCCTGAGGCAGGAGCCAAAAGAGCAGCACCTCCAGCAGCCAAATCATCAGTGGCACAGAGACCTTCTTTCCTGGGTCAGTGACAAAGACAACCTGACAGGGAGCTGAGTTTATAGTCTCCAGCAGTGGGATTAAACCTTAGCAAGAAATGATCAGCCCCCAGGTTAGCAGACACCACCCTAGCACCACATGGAAGGGCTCAGAGTGTCTTTTTATTAAACAGGTTTTCTCCAGGATGTCTTGGTTATTGACTCGCTGGATGGAAATCCATGGGGGATTCCTCAAGAATTACTGTCATTTTCACAATTCCAGGGTAGCAAAATAAACACGGCCCCAGAACACTGAGCTCTCTTTGCACAGCAGAGGGAGGAGGGGAAAGTTTGTGCCACTCTTGGCTTCCCTGTGAGGCAGAAGGGCGCAGAGATTTAAGAACGTAAGAAGAGCCCTGCTGGATCGGACCAAGGGTCCATCTAGTCCAGCCTTCTATTCACACAGTGGCCAACCTGCCGTCCACGGGAAACCCACAAGCTGGACATGAGTGCAACATCACCCTCCCACCCATGTTCCCCAGCAACTGGTGTACAGAGGCCTACTGCCTCTGATACTGGAGGCAGTATCCTGTTGAGTTGTCATGTTTTGGCCTTGGTTGTGTGTGAGGCTCAGCACCAAGATGGAGTCTGGGCTTTTTCCAAAGTTTTTTTTTTCGCCCAGATTGGTGGCTGGGGAGAGAGAGGAGGAGCTGGATGTGGCAGAGTTCAGTGACAGTTGGAGTTACCAGCATATGCAAGTTCTGTGTACAAGCTTAATGCTGTATAGGTGGTAGGAATGACTGCAAGGATCAGCAGGCCTCAAACTCAACTGTTCTTTATTCAGCACACACAGAAGTCAGAACTTCGCAGACTCTCCACCCACTGGTGCTACTCCCAGCTCTACAGGAGCAGCCAAGGTTCAAAAACAATAACTAACCCACAGTACCCCTTCCCCCCGATACGTAACGTTCCTCCTCCCTTCGCTATCATAGTCTGTATATTAACCAGCGAGGAGGTGCGCTTTCCCGGCATGGTCTCTGCACTTGACTAGTAGGTGTAGATTGCTCAGATGACTTTCTTTCAGTAACTGCCATAGGTAAGGAAGTTACCCACCACTTAGTGGTTCTGGCACTTCAACCGGCGGTGAGCTACCTGTGCTGAAGAAAACCCACTCCGGCGAGAACGCCTTCTCAGCTGTTCAACATGGCGATGCCACTCTGACCCACCTGCACACTGGACCTTGCATGACACAGGTCCAGTGACCTCGGTGATAGAGGAAGGAACCCATCTCAGTCCAGCACCATAGTTCCTAGCAAACACCTGATCTTGTGGGGCAAATGAACGGAGGGTAGGAGCTGATAAGGCAGCATGCAGAGCTTGCTCCCCTTTCCTTTGTAAGTCTTCAGCTAAATCTAGGTGGAGACGGTCACCCAGATCTCGAGCAGTCAGCCTAGCAATTTGATCTGCCTGAAGAGGTGAGTCATGAAGGGCTTCTAGCATAAGGACTTCCAATGGAGGAAGTACAACAAAATCTGGAATCTGAAGTGGTACCCGACTCAGTCCATCAGCATTAGCTTGGGAGGAAAGCTATGGCAAACCTAGACAGCATAGTAAGGAGCAGAGACATCACTTTGCCGACAAAGGTCCGTCTAATCAAAGCTATGGTTTTCCCAGTAGTAATGTATGGCTGTGAGAGCTGGACTATAAGGAAGGCTGAGCGCCGAAGAATTGATGCTTTCGAACTGTGGTGCTGGAGAAGACTCTTACGAGTCCCCTGGACTGCAAGGAGGTCAGATCAGTCAATCCTAAAGGAAATCAACCCTGAGTGCTCACTGCAAGGACAGATACTGAAGCTGAAGCTCAAATATTTTGGCCACCTAATGCGAAGAGAAAAATCTCTGGAAAAGACCCTGATGTTGGAAAAGACTGAAGGCAAAAGGAGAAGGGGACAGCAGAGGATGAGATGGCTAGATAGCATCACTGATGCAATGAATATGAACTTGAACACGCTCCGGGAGAGAGCGCAGGACAGGAAGGCCTGGCGTGCTATGGTCCATGGGGTCACGAAGAGTCAGACACGACTGAACGACTGAACAGCACAGCAATCTATGCACAATAACTGAAGGGTTTGGTGAGAAATGCATCTTCAATAATCCCAGAAGTTCATCAAATGTCTTAGTTTGGGGGAGACAGGAGCAGTGGACGATCCTATTATGGCCAATGTCTGTGACCCACAAACAGTTAAGAGCACAGCTCGCTTTTGTTCAGCATTAGCTATCTTATTTGCCTCCAGATCGAATGAAAGCCGCTCTGCATAAGAATCCCAGGAAGAAGTTGACTCACATCAAACTCTTCAATATGTCCAAAGGCAGCCATTTTGATTTTGATTGTTTTCCCACAGGAGTGGGCCTAGCAGACTGCTTACCAGTTAGCTGCATTCATTGGATTCACAGTCCATGCTGCCCGTATAGCTCTCAGACCCCATCCTTGTTGCCAAAAAGTGTTGCATAGGTAGTAGCAATGACTGCAAGAATCACCAGGCCTCAAACACAACTGTTCTTTCTTCAGCACACCCACTGTTGCTACCCCCAGATCTACAGGAGCTGCCTGGGTTCAACAACAATAACTAACCCACGGTACACCCCGCCCCCGGACACATGGCACTTAAACAGACGTTTGTTTATCTTGCAGGCCAGATGAAAGTTTGCAGGGTTAGAGGAACAGCCCATCTGCTAGTCTGTTGTGACAGTTTATAGAGGACCGTTCAGGTGACATCTTGCTAGCTTGGGGCTGATCTTTCCCCCCTCTGTTAAAAGATAGTTGTGTTCATTAGTGAAGTTTTCTTGTGCCTGCTTCAGCTGCCTGTTCAGGTTTCTGGCCCACAAAAAGGAGCATGAGGCCGACTTGGAGCTCCATTTTCCTCTTACTCCCTACGGCTGGGGGATGTGGGGGACGGACGGACAGCCAGTACTTGACAGTCAAGGGATTTGTCAAGCAACGCTTACCCAGAGCACATTTCGTGACAGACTCCGCGACAGGCACCCCTCTGAGCCATTAGGAAGAACCGACGGGAAGAGAGAGCAGTCAGGACGCAGGCCCTGCTGAGTCCCAGCCTGCATGCTCTGAGGAGAGACGGCCCTGAGGGAGCCTCTGGCTCTGAGGGAGGGTTATGGACAGCCTTTCAGAGGGTGCTTCACGTAAAGACGAGGGCTCAGTGCTAAGGCCTCGTGCTGCTCTTCCGCCTTCCCTGAATGGATTTCCCTCAGAAGAAGGGGTGGGAGAGCATGGGAGGATTACAGGGTAAAGGCGACAATTAGGGGTGGACAAAAGTCACTTACCTGTCGTCGAAGGCCGTTCACGGTGGGGGGGAGGCGCTTCGCTGTTCCCCCCCCGAAATTCAGGCCGGGGAGGAGGCGCCTCGCCTCTCCCGGCCGCAAACGCGAAAGTAAAAAAAAAAAAAAAATGCCCCCTGATAGGCTACGTGACAATTCACGTAGCCTATCACGGCTAGATCTGCAAAGTCAGCCGTGATAGGCTACGTGAATCGTCACGTAGCCTATCACGGGTGACTTTAAAAAAAAAAAAGTGCGTACGCGAATGGCGGCCCCCATAGGGAGCCGCCATTCGCGTTCCTTATTTAGTCGCTGTAGTCTACGTAAATGTTTACGTAGACTACGGCTACCAAATAAGTAACGGGAATGGCGGCTCCCTATGGGGGCCGCCATTATCCGTACACTCTTTTTTTTTTTTTTTTAAGTCACCCGTGATAGGCTACGTGATGATTCACGTAGCCTATCACGGCTAACTTTGCAAATCTAGCCATGATAGGCTACATGAATCGTCACGTAGCCTATCAGGGGGCGTTTTTTTTTTTTTCCTTTCATTGCAATGGCGGCGGCGGCGGCCGATCGAAAGACCGGCTGCCGCTCCCGCCTCGCTCGAACACCCGCCAAACTGCCGGCCGGAACAGCCACCAGGAGGGACATTCGGCGAAGGTAAGTCCTGTCCCGGGGGGGGTGCGGGGTGCGGGGGAGTGCAGAGGATTTCTCCCCAAAACTTGTTCGGGGGGCTGAACACGTTGGCGCTCGGCCACCCGAAGTTTCGGGGAGAAATTCTCCACCATCCCTAGCGACAATGCCTGGGCTCTCCTTAAAAATTATGGGGCTGAGGCAGGGCAATGGCATGATAAAAGCCACGTCCGGAAGCCCCCCCGCTTCTTTTTTGGTGGGATTTTTGAGAAGGGGATTGGCCCACCTCATGTTCTTGTCCAAAACCAGAAGAAGCTTTTATGTTTTAACATGTAAAATGGGGGTGTGCGTTTGGTGCAATTAGAGCAGAGCAACGTGGTGCACATGAAGCTATAGAGCTGTCTGGTCCCCCCCCCACTCCGTGTGTCGTCACCTCCTGTGATGTGATATGAGCACATAGGAACAGTCACTCTCCACACAAACGCACACGCCAGCAGCAGCCTGAGCCAGTGCTGTGGAGCAGCCTCCCCCACCTGGCAGCCTCCACATGTGCTGGACTACAGCTCCCATCAGCCCCAGTCAGCACACCCAGCATTGCCTATCTGTGCAATTTGATGTGTGCGTTGTGAGCTTATATTCCAGACCACAGAAGGCCAAGCAGTCCCTCTGCAGGTGCTCTGTCAAGGAAGCAAAGCAAAAGACAATGAGCCACCTCAGCGGCTGCCTTCTACCGAGACAGACCATCGAATCCTAACGATAATTGTTGTCAGAAATAGGGATGGACGAAAGTCCCTTACCTGGTCCCACAGCTGTTTTAGGTGGGGGGGGAGGCACTCTGTTTCTCCCCGCGAAATTCTTGGCGGGTGGGGAAGCGTCCCACTCCTCCCCGCCGAAATTCTGACCTTATTTGCCCTTATTTTCGCCTTAGTCTATGTAAATCTTTACGTAGGCTACCCGTGCCCAAATAAGGAACGCAAATGGCGGTGCCCATGGGCGCCGCCATTTGCGTACGCACTTTTTTTTTTTCCAAAGTCAGCCGTGATAGGCTACGTAAAGATTTACGTAGCCTATCACGGCTGACTTTGCAAATCTAGCCATGATAGGCTATGTAAATCTTTACTTAGCCTATCACGTTTTTTTTGTTTTTGTTTTTACACTTTACTTGGAAATGGTGGCAGCCGCCGCCACCGCCGCCGAACTGCCGCCGGGACATGCCGCCGCGAGGGACATTCGGCCACGGTAAGTCCCATCCCGGGGGGGGTGTTGGAGAATTTCTCCACCAATTTTGGGGGGCCGAATGCGTTGGCATTTGGCCTCCCGGATATTCGTGGAGAAATTCTCCGACATCCCTAGTCAGAAACTCCTCGGGGTTTCGGAAAGGAGCTCTTTCCCAGCCCTGTCTTGAGATTTGGGGGACCGAACTGTGTGTCCTTCTCCATCCAAAACAGGGCCTCCACCACAGAGCTACGCCCTCCTCTGTCAGTGGTTTCATTGTGCAGTGCTTGGCTGCCATTTAACTGCATAATAAATAAGTGAAACCATCTTAATTTGTGGTCTACATTCGAGAGAGGGAGAGGAAGGCTTTCACGCACCTGAGTTCCCTGAGCATTCTCCCTCCTTCCGGGCAAAGGGGCTTTTGGACCAGACGTACATGGGTGTGCATTAGGAGGAGGGGAGAAAGCCAGACATGTTAAGAGCAGGAAAGCATCACATTGAACTCCTTCCCAACTTTGGCTAACGGCTCAGGAAGCTGGCAGTGGGTTGGAGGTGCTAGTCTCAGCCGGCTAGGTTGTGCTCAGCCAAATGGCTCATAGAGCATAAGTGAAAGGTGGGACATCCCCCTCCCCACTCCTTGCAAGACTCACAGGGGGTGCATCTACACCCAGCTTTCACTCCAGGGTGGGTGCGAGTCGAGGTCCCTAAATAAATAAAATAAAATATTATTTATTTATTTTATTTATGTATTTATTTCTATACCGCCCAATAGCCGAAGCTCTCTGGGCAGTCCACAAAAATTAAAACCAAACAGCACACAATAAAACTATAAAGCATTAAAACCACAATATAACAATACAACTGTTACAAAAATTGTGTTCTTTTCCCTGGTAGACTCTCCAATTTGTTTACCAAGAATGAGAGGAGGCAGAGATCTGGTCCAACACGATTTTATTCTTTTTTTTAATTTTATTTTGCATTTATACCCCACCTTTTTTCCTCTTGCAAGGAACCCAAGGCGGCTTACATTATCCTCTTCCTCCTCTCCATTTTATCCTCACAACAACAACCCTGTGAGGTGGGTTGGGCTGAGAGTCTGTGACTGGCCCAAGTCACCCAGTGAGCTTCCATGGCCGAGTGGGGACCAGAACCCAGATCTCCCAGCTCCTAGTCCAACACTCTTGCCACTACACCACACTGGCTCTCAATTTCAATTTCAATTTCAATTTCAATGATTCAAAAGAATCGATAAGATTCTTATTCTGCAGAATAAGGCAACCCTTGGGGCTAACGCTCCAACAAAGGTCACAATTAAGTGATGTGATCCCAAAGTTTATATAGGCAAGACCTTTGGGGGCTGTCTTACGCTTGTGCTGTACTAATTTCTTTGTCTAGCTGAGAGGGAAACAAAAAACAGACAGCACCTTTTATATATTTAGGCATGCACAGAGAAGTAACCTTGTACTCTAACATAAACACATTCTTGGCATTCCTGAGTCTCTGATAAGGTGCTGTGTCTTTGTTTAGCATGGCAATCTCACACAGAGGTAGAATAGACATAGCCTAGCTTACAAAATCATGGGATAATAGACATACTACAACTGAAATTTCTATAACACAACCACAATAAAACCTAGCAGCAATGCAGTAATTTAAAATACAGATTTAAAACAGCAAAGCTAAAAGTCTAGAAAGCTAAAATGCCTGGGAAAATTAAAAGCTCTTCACCTGACGCCGAAAGGAATACAATGTAGGTGCCAGGCGAACCTCACTTGGGAGCTCATTCCACAGCCGGGGTGCTACAGCAGAAAAAGCCCTCCTCCTAGTAGCCACCCACCTCACTTCCTTTGGCAGGGGCTCATGGAAAAGGGCCGCTGAGGATGATCTTAAGGTCCGGGCGGGCACATATGGGAGGAGGCGATCCTTCAGATAACCTGGCCCCAAGCCGTTAAGGGTTTTGAATGTTAATACAAGCACTTTATGAACTTGAGCACACTCCGGGAGAGAGCGGAGGACAGGAAGGCCTGGCGTGCTATGGTCCATAGAGTCACGAAGAGTTGGACACGACTTAACGACTGAACAACAACAACCAGCACTTTGAATCTGGCACGGAAATGGACTGGCAGCCAGTGCAGCTGAAAAAGTACTGGCGTAATATGAGCTCACTGGCCAGTCCCTGTTAACAATCTTGCTGCCCTATTTTGGACCAGATGAAGTTTCCGGACTGTTTTCAAAGGCAGCCCCACGTATAATGCATTGCAGTAATCCAGACAAGCAGTTATCAGAGCGTGGATAATTTTTATTTATTTATTTATTTATTTATTTATTATTTAATTTATTAATCGCCCATCTGGCTGGTCACCCAGCCACTCTGGGCGATGTACAACATACAATAAAACAATAAAATTCTACAATAAAAACATTTTCTAAAATACCCTAACCCACCCCAAATGCCTGCCTGAACAGCCACGTTTTTAATACACGACGGAAGCTCATTTAACAGGGGGCATGACAGAGTTCCCTAGGGAGAGAGTTCCACAGAGTGGGGGCCACTACAGAAAAGGCCCTCTCCCTCGTCCCCACCAGTCTAGCTGTCCTGGCTGATGGGACAGAGAGAAGGCCATCTGAGGCTGATCTTGTTAAGTGGCCTGTCTGGTGCTGCTGGAGGCGCTCCTTAAGATAACTGTAGCTAGGCTATCTTTGTCCAGATAAGGGCGAAGTTGGTATACCAGCCTAAGCTGATAAAAAGTGCTCTTTGCCATTGAGTTCACCTGTGCCTCAAGTGACAGTTCTGGATCCAAGAGCAACCCCAAACTACAAACGTGGTCCTTTAGGGGGAGTGCAACCCCTTCCAAAACAGGTTGAACATCACCTAGCCGGGCAGATGAACCACCCACTAACAGTACCTCCGTCTTGTCTGGATTGAGTTTCAGTTTATTGGCCCTCATCCAGTCCATTGCTGTGCCCAGGCCCTGATTCAGAACAGCCACTGCCTCACCTGGGTTTGATGAGAAAGAGAGGTAGAGCTGGGTGTCATCCGCATATTGATGGCACCTCAGCCCACACCTCTGGATAACCTCTCCCAGCGGTTTCATGTAGATGTTAAACAGCATGGGGGATAAAATAGAGCCCTGTGGAACCCCATGGCACAAATGCCATGGCACAGAGCAATAATCCCCCAGCACCACCTTCTGAAGTCGGCCATCCAAGTAGGAGCGGAACCACTGTAGTACAGTGCCTCCAACTCCCAACCCAGACAACCTATCCAGAAGGATACCATGGTCGATGGAATCGAAAGCCACTGAGAGATCCAGGAGAATCAACAGGGTCACACTCCCCCTGTCCTTCTCCCGGCAGAGGTCATCCCATAGGGTGATCAAGGCAGTTTCCATTCCAAAACCAGGCCTGAATCCCGATTGAAATGGATCTAGATAATCCGTTTCATTCAAGAGTGCCTGGAGCTGTCCTGCAACTAGGGATGTACGAAAGTCACTTACCTTTTCGAAGGGTGACATTCTCGGTGGGGGGGGCGCTCCGTCCCTCCCCCCGAAATTCTCTCCGGCCGGCTCCGCTCCGCGGCGACTCTGCAGAGCCACCGGCCAGGGCCACCCGCAGCCAGACATCCAGCCGCTGGGCAGCCTGCACAGGGACGCAAATGGAGGCTGCTGTAGCCACCGCCATTTGAGTCCCAGTATGTTGCCGTGATAGGCTACGTAAATATTTATGTATCATGGCAAAAAAACAAAAACAAAACAGCGAACGCAAATGGCGGCGGCTATGGCGGCCGCCATTTGCATTCCCTTCTTTTTCCACTGTGATAGGCTACGTAAACATTTACGTAGCCTATTACAGCAAAATAGAGGGGCGCAAATGGCGGCCACTACACCATTTGTGCCCCGCCGTTTTGCCGTGATAGACTATGTAAATATTTACGTAGCCTATCATGGCGGAAAAAAAGGGAACGCAAATGGCAGCCACCATAGCCGCCGCCATTTGCATTCCCTTTGTTTTGCCGTGATGGGCTATGTAAATACTTATGTAGCCTATTATGGCTTCCGCAGGGACACAAATGGCATCCCTGCGTTAGCCGTGATAGGCTACATAAGTATTTACATAGCCTATTACGGCTATATGGAAGAAGTGAATGGTGGCCGCAGATGCGGCCGCCATTCGCAATGCAGCGTGGATGAAGCAGGTAGGTGCTCCGTTCTGGGCCCATTTTGTGGGGGGGGGCTTCATTCTGCCATGGATTTCAGGGGGCCGAATGCACTGGCATTCGGCCTTACCGAGATTCGTGGCGGAATTCTCTGACATCCCTACCTGCAACCACCCACTCAAGCACCTTGCCCAGGAAGGGGATGTTGGCCACTGGCCTATAATTGTTAATATCCTCCAGGTCCAGGTTAGGCTTTTTTAGGAGTGGTCTGATTACCGCCTCTTTTAAAGCGGCAGGCACCACTCCCTCTCTCAAGGAGGAATTTACAACCTCCTGGATCCAGCTGGACATCCCCTCCTTGTTTGATTTAATAAGCCATGAAGGGCAGGGTCAAGCACACAAGTGGTCGATCGGACTTGGCCAAGCACTTTGTCCGCATCCTCAGGCCTCAGTAACTGAAACTCATCCAATAAAACTGGACCAGACAGTGCTCTGAATGCCTCTACCAAAGGAACTGCATTAATTGTGGTGTCCAATTCATGGTGAATCTGAGCAACTTTATCTTCAAAGTGCCTTGCAAACTCATCACAGCGTGCAACCGAGGTTCCACTGTCTCTCTCCCTGCCCTGGTCCAGAATGTAACAGGCCATGAACCACTTGGAAAATCTCTGCTGGATGACACTGAGAAGATGCAATGCTGGTGGAAAAGAACTGTCTCTTTGCTGCCCTCACCACCACAGAGTAGGCTCGATAGTGAGCTCTTACATGTGTTCGGTCAGACTCAGCACGAGTTTTCCTCCACCTGCATTCTAGCCATCTCCCCTCTTGCATCATTGCCCTCAGCTCAGGTGTATTCCAAGGTGCTGGCCGGGCTCTGCTCAGAGGGAGAGGGCGCTTGGGCACGGTCGCCTCAACTGCCCGAGTCATCTCTGCATTCCACAGAGTGACCTGTGCTTCGACAGGAGCACCAGCCATACCAGCAGGAAAATCCCCCTCTGGAATCCATCGGAATCCATTAGCCTCTGTGGGCGGACCATTTTAATAGGTCCCCCACCCTTGCAGAGGGGGAAGGCTGCCAGGAGACTAAACCTCAGCAGGAAGTGATCTCACCATGACAAAGGGACAGATGTTGATTCCTCCACTTTCAGATCAAGCGTGTGTCCTTTTATATGCATTGGGCTGATGACATGCTGAGACAGCCCCATGGTTGTCATGGTGGCCATGAAGTCCTGAGCCGCCCCGGATACAGCGGCCTCGGCATGGAAGTTGAGATCCCCCAGGACCATCATCTTGGGGTCCTCAACACCAACTCTGAGATCTCCTCCGTCAGCTCAGGCAGGGAGTCTGATGGGCAGCGGGGTGGGCAGCGGACCAACAGAATCCCTGATCTGTCCCGGGTACCCAACAGAAGATACAAACACTCAAGATCTGCACTTGAATGAGCAGAAACCCTAGAGAGGGAGATTGCATTCCTATAGACTACAGCAGCCCCCCCTCCCCGACCCTCGAGTCGGTGTTGGCGCCCTCCCGGGGCAGAACCTCACTCTAGGCCGAGCGGCACAGGTGCTACGGGCCAGGCCACTGGAGTATGTCCATAGCTGCTCCAATCTGATTAGCTGATCTGAGAAGAGTATGGGCTTCCCGGTGATTGACGGAATGTATGTTTTATGCCTTCATTGTATTGTCTTGCTTTTTCTTGCTTTATTAGTCCATTTGCATCCGCAGCCCGGAAGTGGAAGAGCCCATCTGGTGGCTCCGTGGACTTGCCGTGGAGTGGAGCCAGCCAAGGAGGATTCCAGGGCAAGGGACGAATCACCTCCCCCACCCCCACGGATGCCCCGGACCGGACCAGTAAGTGGATTTCGTACACCCCTACTCAAATGTAATTGAACATGGAGATGTTTTGCATCCCTGGTATAACAGGTATAGACCCGCCTTCCTCTACCTGATACTGTATAGTTTTTGTTTGCTTTTTGGAATCCAAATCATAGCCAATGGCCAAACTGGTGATGGGATTTTAAATCCAAATGATGGGAGTTTAAATCCAAAATATCTGGAAGTCCCTAGATATTTATTTTATTTATTTATTGCATTTATACCCTGCCTTTTTTCCTCTTGCAAGGAACCCAAGGCAGCTTACATGATCCTCCTCCTCTCCATTTTATCCTCACAACAACAACCCTGTGAGGTGGGTTGGGCTGAGAGTCTGTGACTGGCCCAAAGTCACCCAGTGAGCTTCCATGGCCAAGTGGGGACTAGAACCCGGATCTCCCGGATCCTAGTCCAACACTCTTGCCACTACACCACGCTGGCTCTCGGAGAACACTGGCACACACAATGCTGTCTGGAGCCTGAGAAGACTGAAGGCCAAGGGTCAATTAAAGTGCAGAGTGGGTCATCTGAGACGGGGTTAAGGCAATGTGTCATCCGAGGTCTGAGGGTTCCTGCAGGTCCCCGTCCACATTAATGTTTTCAAGGTGCTGCTCTAGCACTCAACCAGAACATCTGCCTGGGCATGGCAGGGGATGTTCCCTGTTGCCTTGATTCCTGAGGGGGGAACCTTGGCTTTAGGGGCTCTGCTTCACCCAATGCCAAGGGCAGACACTGACAGCTCCAGTCAAATCCATCTACTTGTGGGTGCAATGGGGGCCAAGAATGTGGCCTCCTTCCCTTCTGCCACCACCACGTGGTAGGCAGGCATGATATTGTGCTCTCAACTGTGCTGAGCCATGTTTGTCCTGATCCTCATGCCTCTGGAGTGCCAGCTGGTATCCAGCCTGCTTCACAGCCCCAAGCTCTCCTGAAATCCAGTAAGCCACCTGAGCCCCACAGTTCCAGAGTGGACACTTTGGCATGGCAGTGAGAATAGGGCCTCAAAAAACAAAAACTTCCCCAAACATTCAGGAAACCCTGACATTACACAGGTCTCTGAGTGTAGACCACTCTCATCGGCCCTCTGCACCCTGCAGGATGTTATGACTGCAGACGGACCAGTCATGTCCTCTAGCAGTGCCGTATTGCCCAGCCCTGTGCTGCTGCAAGCAGGCACCATCTCCATCGTGCAGATAAACTTTGGCACCATCCATCTTGGATTCAGGTGATCGGATTGACACAGGCCAAAAGCCAGAATCTGAAAATTAAGACAAGTCCAACTGGCCCAGAGCGAAGCAAAGATTGACACCAACTGTTGTCCCCCCCCCCTCGCTCAACGGTGCAAAGGGAGCCCAGCGTTCTGGGGCTGTGATTGTTTCACTACCCTGGAATTATCAAAATGACAGTAATTCCTGAGGAATACCCCATGGATTTCTACCTAGCGAGTCAATAACAAAGAAATCCTGGAGAAAATGTGCTTAATGTAAGTACGCTCTGAGCCCTTCCATGTCAGCCTGGGTGGTGTCTCATCACTCGGTGTCTCATCCTTTCTGGCTAAGATCTAATTCCTCTGCTGGGCCTGTGTAGTCGGGTCATTTTCAGGTTCTGCTTGTCTCTGATGTAGAAGGGAAATTCTCTCTGTGCCCCTGATTTGGCAGCCGGTGCTGTTCTGGCCCCTGCCTGAGGCCACCCAGGGGATGCTGAGGACCAAGCACCACTTGATCAAGAATGACGAACTGAAAGGTGATTGCAGGCCACATCTGTAATGTGCACAAATCCCAGCAGAATCAGATAACTCCATTCATATCCCAGAGAGGAAAGAATCCTATCAAATCAAAGGCACGTGTAGCTACAAATCAGGAAGTCCCTGGTTCAAGTCTCGTCACTGCCATGAACTCACTTGGTGGCCTTAGGCAAGTCCCCCCACCCCCACCCCTCAGCCTCAGTCCCCTCATCTGCAATATGGGCGATAATAATACTGAGCTTACAGGGTTGTGTTAAAATTACCATGAGAAATTATTATTGTTATTGTTATTACTACTACTACTGCCCTTAGTCTTCCCATAACTGTATCTTATCTCTGATGTTCTTCGTGTTCAGCAACTGCTTCCATTAAAGGTCTGCACTGACCACAAGGTTTCACTTAGATCCTGATGTAGCACTTCAGAAAATGGCTTGATTCAGAGGATATCTGCTCCGACTTGGGCAACAACCCAAACTGAGATTTGGAAACCTGGGCCTTCGTGCCTCGATAAACTAGCCTGGGCAATGAAACGATGGCTACAACTCCCCCCCACCCCTGCGCACCATTTCTGAGCTATGGATGAAATGTGCAGGCTTAGTATGGCCTTAGGAGAGGATTCTGCATGCCAAATTTCAGAAACATAGGCACAGCTCTGTTTGTGTTACATCCCATTGCATGGGGGGGGGGGATATTTAAAGAAATTACCAATAACATTTTTACTTCTTGGCAGAATAAGATGAAATGTGCAGGGATAGCTTTCCGTTCTGCAGCTAAGTTACAAATAAAGAGGTGACGAGTTGTTTGGGGGAAGAGCAGACATTACATGTTGAGCACACCCGAGAATAGGACACGTGTATCCCCTCATTAACTTGTGGACCATTCTTCTGAAAATGGCAGGCAGAACAGAGGTGCCCTTGCACAAGAAAGAGTCTAAGCTTTTTCCAAAGTCTTCTTCACTCAAATTGATGGCTGGGGAGAGGGAGGAGGAGCTGGATGTGGTAGAGTTCATTGATAGTTGGAGTTCGACTGTATGCAAGTTCTGTATATAAGATTAATGTTGTGTAGGTAGTAGGAATGACTGCAAGGATCAGAAGGCCTCAAACACAAGTGTTCTTTATTCAGCACCCTCAGAAGTCAGAACTTCACAGACTCTCCACCCACTGGTGCTACTCCCAGCTCTACAGGAGCTGCCAAGGTTCAAAAACAATAACTTACCCACAGTATCCCATCCCCCCGGATACGTATGATTCACCCTCTCTTAGCTATCATAGTCCTTATATTAACCAATGAGGAGGTGCGCTTTCCCGGCATGGTCTCTGCACTTGACTAGTAGGTGTAGATTGCTCAGATGACTTTCTTTCAGTAACTGCCGTGGGTAAGGAAGGAGTATTGCTCCCACCACTTAGTGGTTTTGGCACTTCAACCGGTGGTGAGAGAAACCAGTCCCAGATAGATCTTCAGCAGCTACCTCTGCTGATGACAACCCACTCTGGGGAGAACGCCTTCTCAGCTGTTCAACATGGCGATGCCACACTGACCCGCCTGCACACTGGACCTCGCATGATACAGGTTCAGTGACCTCAGTGATAGAGGAAGGAACCCATCTCAGTCCAGCACCATAATTCTGAGCAAAGACCTGATCTTGTGGGGCAAATGAACGGAGAGTAGGAGCTGAGAAGGCAGCATGCAGAGCTTGCTCCCCTTTGCTTTGTAAGTCTTCAGCTAAATCTGGGTGGAGACAGTGAAGGCAAGGTTTTAGATGCCGCCCATTAGTAACTCTGCAGGACTGACTCCTGTTGTTGCACAAGGAGTGACATGTTGAGCAACGAGCAACCTGGCAAGGCGTGTTGGCCAGTCTCCTCCCGCAACGCGCTTGAGGGCATCTTTTGTTGTCTGCACCATCCATTCAGCTTGGCCATTTGCTCGGGGATGACGAGGTGCAATGGGGACAGCCCGAATAAGGTTCTTGTCTGAAAATGTTTTACATTCAGCAGATGTAAAAGCAGTCCCAGGTCTGAGACTACAGGATCAGGCAACCCGTGGCTTGCAAATAAGTGGCGCAGTGCTGTGATGGTTGCAGGAGCTGTTTGTGATGGTTCTAAGGCTACTTCAAGCCACGTTGAGTAAGAATCTACCACAACCAAGAACTGCTTTCCTTGAAATGGTCCAGTGTGGTCAAGATGGCTTGAAGACCCTTATCTGCAATAACAACATGCTGATGGCATTCAAATGCCTGAAATTCCTCTGGCAGTTCCTCATGTGGCCATCCCCTCCATACCTAGCTTAAAATAGGAGCTAGTACAGGATCTTGAGCAGTCAGCCTAACATGGTGTGATTTCATTTTTCCTATTTTTCTTCAAGTTGTCTTTTTAATGTCTCCTCATATCCACTTATATTTCCCCTAAATATTTACTTCTAATATCTTATCACTTTTATTAATTTCTCTCATTTCTTAAATCCACCTCTACTTGATTTTTGTCAATGAAAATTGCTTCCCACTATAACTCACCCCACCCCCGCTCGAAGTAGATAGTCTTGTAGACTTGAGGGGCCACAATGTACTCTTGTTTTCTTCCGCAATGTAGCAAGTGTGGTGTGAACAGAAAGAGAATGCGATGTTTGACCCTGAATACAAGCTTGAATTGTAAACATCCTGAAATGTATTCTGCAACCTGTGAGATCTGAGTGTTACTTTAGAACACTATGAAATGTAAAAAGGTCAACAATCTAAACCAGCCCATGTCATGTGAATCACCCAGGTCAGGAAGGGGAGGTGTGAATGGAGGGTGAATGGTTTTATTGCAGGAGGGCCAGATGAGGGTGCTCTGGTATGTGCTGAAGATTGCCAAAGTATCAGTTACAGAAGATGGACATGGGCCAATAAAAGAGGGGTGTCTGCAGATGTTCTGATAACAAGGACGGCACTTTATGACCATAGAGATGTCGGGGAGTCGGAAGGAGGTGCCAGGCTGTCTATGACAAATGTCAATCTTGGAATTGGGAACATGATGTATTATCAACAAAGAACATACCGAACCCCTCTTTGATCTCATAAGCCCCAATGGGGGAAAAGGGTATAAAAAAACCCTGAATCTGCCATTGTTCAGGAGGGCCATGGTTGCATCTGGATCGTTGGTATGTGCACATACCAACAGTACCCTCGATCCATGGGACACGTATTAAGTGTTCTGGCCAAGTACTTGATAGCATTGTGGTGAGTCTGTGATGGGTAAAATTCAGTGGAAGGATTTTACTGTCCAGGGCTTAGATAAGGTACAGTTATCTTTGTTCTGTCATACTTAACCATTTGGGTTTAGGATATAAGAGAGCAGGCTTAGGGTTGGGCCTGGGCCTGGCTGACACTGTATCTCCATTATCTCAGTGGGCCATTTGCGGTGTGGACTGATCTGGAGCTGAGCAACAAACAGGGGCTAACTGTATATTTGGTCACTTAATGCACCACATTTGGGTAACTAAGTTTCTACCTAAGGGGCGTGCGACCCCTTAAGCCTCAGAGAAGGGTGCAGCTTCGTGAGGCTTGTTGGTTTGGGGCTCTTATCTAAGAGGCATGCAACCTCTTGCGCTTCAGAGAGCCTGAAACTCTTTGAGATTTCTTGGTAATTAAGTTTGTGCCTGAGAGGTGTGTAACCTCTTTAGCCTCAGAGAACGTGCAACTCTCTGGGAAGGTTCTACTTCTTTTATTTCAATAAATCTCCTTTTCTTTCATCTACATTGGTTGTGTGAGTGTTCTTCTCCACCTCATAAGATCCCAAACCTCTCAGCCTGATCAACTGAGTGATCCTGGGTACATTGAAATCCAGATTTCACAAGCCTACCAATTTGATTAGGGATGTATGAATCCCTTACCTGGCTCCACGCTGGGGCATCAGTGGGGGGGGGGGAGGCGCTCCGTCCCTCCGCCTGGGATTCTCCCCGGCTGGCTCCGCTCTGCCATTTGTGTCCTTGCAAAGCAGCCGTGATAGGCTACGTAAGTATTTATGTAGCCTATCATGGCAAAGAACAGGGACACAAATGGCAGCCGCTACGCCATTTGTGCCCCTGCTCTTTGCCGTGATAGGCTACGTAAGTATTTACGTAGCCTATCACGGTAAAGGCAGCTACGTAAATGTTGACCGCTACTCCATTTGCATGGCTGCCTTTACCGTGATAGGCTACGTAAATACTTACGTAGCCTATCAAGGCTGCAAGAATGCAAATGGTGGCCGCAGCAGCCCAGCTGCAGCTGGCCGGGAGACCAGCCGGAGCTGCCACCGCCACCGGAGCCGCTGCAGGAGCCACCGCCGCCACATCCACCCCAGGTAAGTTCCATCCCCGGGGGGATTCCACGGGATGGCAGGGGGCGGGAGGCTGTTCCACCACGTTTTCCGAGGGGCTGGATTCTAAAGAATCCGGCCTCACTGGAATCCGTGGTGGAATTCTCTGACATCCCTACATTTGATCCACCTGAAGAGGTGGGTCAGGAAGGGCTTCGAGCATCAAGACTTCCAGTGGAGGAGGTACAACAAAATATGGAATTCGATGTGGTACCCGACTCAGTCCTTCAACATTAGCTATTGCTGTTCCTGGATTGTAGGCAGGTGTATAGTCACAAGCATGGAGCAGAATGGTCCAGTGCTGCATGCAAGGTGATAGAATGCAGGGAGTAGGCTTACCAGGAGAGAGGATCCCTAAAGAGGCTTGCAGTCTGTGCGTATTTTAAAGGCATGGCCATAGAGATGGTTGTGGAACGTTTTGACCCTACAATAACAGCCAGGGCTTCTCTGTCAATTTTTTAGCAAAGCTTCTTTCAGTGGATGACATAGTCCTTGATAATAAGCAATTGGTGCCTCTGTAGCATCTGGAAATGTGTGGCATAGCCTAGCACCAACCCCATAAGAAGAAACATCGGTAGTAAGGATTAGTGGCTTCTTTTCATCATAACGTACAAGCACAGAATTTGAACTCAACAAGTGTTTGACATTCTGGAAAGCATTCTTATGCTGGCTGGTCCATTTCATAGAAAAATAGAATAGTAGGGTTGGAAGGGGCCTATAAGACCAACAAGTCCAACCCCCTGCTCATTGCAGGAATCCAAGTCAGAGCATCCCTGAAAAGTGGCTGTCCAGCTTCTTCTTGAATCCCTCAGTGTGGGGGAGCCCACTACCTCCCTAGTGAATTGGTACTAGGGACACTGGAGAATTTTGCCACGGATTCCAGGGAGGCCAAATGCCAGCACATTTGCTCCCCCCCGGAATCCATGGTGGAATGAAGCCACCCGCTCCACCACCCCATGAAATGGGCCCAGAATGGAGCCTACATTTGTCAGCCATTCCGGTGCTCCTCAAATGGCCATGATGGCCTCCTTTTGAATGGCTGTGATAGGCTACGTTAAGTATTTATGTAGCCTATCACAGCTAATGCAGGGACGCCATTTGTGTCCCTGTATTTTGCCGTGATAGGCTACATAAATATATACATAGCCTATCACGGCAATAGACAGGAACGCAAATGGCGGCCACCATAGCCGCCACCATTTACATCCCTGTCTTTTGCCGTGATAGGCTACATATATATTTATGACATATCACAACAGGGGTGCAAATGGCGGCAGCTACGGCAACTGCCATTTGCGTTCCTGCCTATTGCCATGATAGGCTATGTATATATTTACATAGCCTATCATGGCAAAAGACAGGTATGCAAATGGCAGCGGCTACTGTGGCCGCCATTTGCGTCCCTGTTCAGCCCAGCGGTCAGATGTCTGGCTGCGGGCGGCCCCGGCCAGCGGTTCCGCGGAGTTGCCACAGAGTGGAGCCAGCCAGGGAGAATTTCGGGGGGAGGAACAGAGCACCTCCCCCCCACCGTGAATGACCCCGGATGAAATGGTGAGTCAGTTTCGTACATCCCTAATCGGTACCATTGTCGTCTTGCTCTAACAGTCAGGAAGTTTTTCCTGATATTCATCCCGAATCTGGCTTCCTGTAACTTGAGCCAGTTATTCCGTGTCCTGCACTCTGGGATGATCGAGAAGAGATCCTGGCCTTCCTCTCTGTAACAACCTTTCAAGTACTTGAACAGCGCTGTCATATCTCCCTTCAGTCTTCTCTTCTCAAGGCTAAACATGCCCAATTCTTTCAGTCTATCTTCACAGGGCTTTGTTTCCAGTCCCCCGAACATCTTTGTTGCCCTCCTCTGAACCCTCTCCAGTTTGTCTGCATCCTTCTTCAAGTGTGGTGCCCAGAACTGGACACAGTACTCCAGATGAGGCCTAACCAGTGCTGAGTAGAGGTGAACAAATACTTCCCGGGATTTGGAAGCTATGCTTCTATTAATGCAGCCCAAAAGAGCATTTGGCTTTTTTTGTAGCCACATCAGATTGTTGGCTCATATTCAGCTTGTGATCGACAACAATTCCAAGATCCTTGTAGCTTGTACTATTGTTCAGCCAAGTATCGCCCATCTTGTAACTGTGCATTTGGTTCCTGTTCCTAGGTGCAGAACTTGGCATTTATCCCTATTAAATGTCATTCTGTTGTTTTCTGCCAAGCACTCTAGCCTATCAAGATCACTTTCAATTCTGTGTCTGTCTTCCAGGGTATTAATGATCCTGACCAATTTTGTGTAGGGATGTACGAAAGTCACTTACCTGGTCTCGCAGCTTGCTTCGCGGTGGGGGGGAGGCGCTTCGTTTCTCCCCCCGAAATTCAGGCCAGGGGGGAGGCGCCCCGCCTGGCCCAGCTGAAATTCAGGCCGGGGAGAAGCGCCCTGTCTCCCCGGCTGCGAACTTCAAAAGAAAAGAAAAAAAAAGCCCCATGATAGGCTACGTAATGATTTACGCAGCCTATCACGGCTAGATTTTCGAAGTCAGCCGTGATAGGCTACGTAAATCGTCACATAGCCTATCACGGGTGACTTTTTAGCATTGCCCTTATTTTCCCTGTAGTCTACGTAAATCTTTACGTAGACTAGACGTGCCAAATAAGGAACGCTAATGGTGGCACCCATGGGCCGCCGCCATTTGCGTACGCGCTTTTTTTTTTCCAAAGTCACCCGTGATAGGCTACGTGACGATTTACGTAGCCTATCATGGCTGACTTTGCAGATCTAGCCATGATAGGCTATGTTAATCATTACGTAGCCTATCACGGGGTTTTTGTTTTTCTTTAATTCAGCTGTAATGGTGGCAGCGGTAGCCGTTCGAAAGACCGGCTGCCGCCCCCGCCCCCGGACGAAAGCCCGCCGAACTGCCACCGGGACCCGCTGCCGGGAGGGACATTCAGAGCAGGTAAGTCCCATCCCAGGGGGGGCGGGAGGGTGGAGAATTTCACTGCCGATTTCGGGGGGCCGAATGCGTTGGCGCTCGGCCCCCCGAAGTTTCGGGGAGAAATTTTCCCCCATCCCTAATTTTGTGTCACCTGCAGATTTGATCAGCATTCCCTGCACCTCCTCCTCCAAGTCATTAATAAAAATGTTGAAGAGCACTGGGCCCAGGACTGAGCCCTGCAGTACCCCGCTTCTTACCTTCCCTAGTTTGAGAAGGTCCCATTGATATGCACTCTTTGAGTCCGATTCTGTAGCCAACTGTGGATCCACCGGATCGTTGTTTCATCTAGCCCACTTTGAGCTAGTTTGCTCATCAGGAGATCATGGGGCACCTTGTCGACAGCTTTGCTGAAGTCGAGGTATATTATGTCCACAACATTCCCACAGTCCACAAGGGAGGTTACTTGATCAAAAAAGGAGATCAGATTAATCCGGCACAATTTGTTCTTGACAAATCCATGTTGGCTTTGAGTAATCACTGCATTGTTTTCAAGGTGCTTCCAGATGGATTGCTTTATCATCTGCTCCAGAATTTTCCCAGGGATTGATGTCAGACTGACTGGTCTGTAGTTCCCAGGTTCCTCCTTTTTACCCTTTTTGAAGATAGGGGCAACATTAGCCCTCCTTCAGTCATCTGGCACTTCCCCCGTCCTCCATGATTTCTCAAAGAAAATAGACAGCGGTTCTGAGAGTTCTTCTGCCAGTTCCTTTATTGCTCTAGGATGCAGTTCATCTGGCCCTGGAGATCCGAACTCATTCAAAGGAATTCGGTGTTCCTTGACCATATGCCTATCGATCTCAAGCTGCAATCCTGCCCCTTCAGCCTGTACTTCGCCTTTGCCAGGGGGGTCATAGTCCTTCTTTTGGGAGAAGACTGAGCCAAAGTAGGAACTGAGCACTTCTGCGTTTTCCTTGTTATCTGTTATCATTTTGCCATCCTTATTTAATAACTGAACCACCATTTCTTTCCGCTGTCTTTTACTATGCATGTAGCTGAAGAAAGCCTTTTTGTTCCTTTAGAATCCCTCACTAACTTCAGCTCGTTCTCAGCTTTAGCCTTCTTGACACCATCCCTTCAATTCTGTGCTACCTGGCTGTACTCTTCCTTTGTCGCTTGGCCTTCCTTCCACTTCCTCTGTGTGTCCTTTTTTGTGTACAGGTCACCTATAAGCTAGTTGTGAAGCCACATTGGCTTCTTCTGTTGTCTTCCGCCTTTTTTTCTTGTTGGAATTGTTTGGAATTGTGCCTTGAGAGTTTCCTTTTTCAAAAACTCCCATCCATCTTGGACTCCTTTTCTCGTTAGAGTCACTTGCCATGGGACCTTACTGAACATTGTTCTGAGTTTACTAAAATCGGCTTTCCTAAAATCCAGGGTATGCTTCTGGCTACACTCGGCTTTTGCTTCCTTTAAAACCAAGAACTCAAGTATCACATGGTCACTTTCCCCCAGAGTTCCCGGAATTGAGCACCAAAGAATTGATTTGTTCGAACTGTGGTGCTGGAGAAGACTCTTATGAGTCCCCTGGACTGCAAGGAGGTCCAATCAGCCAATCCTAAAGGAAATCAGCCCTGACTGCTCATTGGAAGGACAGATACTGAAGCTGAAGCTCAAATATTTTGGCCACCTAATGCGAAGAGAAAACTCCCTGGAAAAGACCCTGATGTTGGGAAAGACTGAAGGCAAAAGGAGAAGGGAATGGCAGAGAATGAGATGGCTAGATAGCATCACTGATGCAATGAATATGGACTTGAGCACACTCTGGGAGAGAGCGCAGGACAGGAAGGCCTGGCGTGCTATGGTCCATGGGGTCACGAAGAGTCGGACATGACTTAATGACTGAACAACGACTGAACAACAATATCTCTGTTGGGTAGGATCAAATTGGTTAGGATGACATAGTCCTTGAATAATAAGCAATTGGTGCCTCTGTAGCAACTGGAAATTTGTGGCTTAGCACAGCACCAACCCTGTAAGAAGAAGCATCAGTAGTAAGGATTAGTGGCTTCTTTTCATCATAATGTACAAGCACAGAATTTGAACTCAACAAGTGTTTGTCATTCTGGAAAGCATTCTCATGCTGGCTGGTCCATTTCATAGAATCATGGAATAGGAGGGTTGGAAGGGGCCTATAACACCATCAAGTCTTATAAAAGGTACCCCTATAGTTTTTCAGTGGTCTGATCGTGAAAGCTAGGGATGTCCGAAAGTCACTTACCTTTTCGACGGGGTGATTCGTGGTGGGGGGGAGGTGCTCTGCTATCTTGGCTCCATCCGGCTCCGCTCCATGGCAGCTCTGCAGAGCTGCCGGTCAGGGCCATCCGCAGCCGGAGTTCTGGCCGCAGATGGGCTGCTGCGGACACAAATGGCGGCCGCCATAGCAGCTGCCATAGCGGCCGACATTTGCATCCTGCAAAGCTGCCGTGATAGGCTATGTAACTATTTACGTAGCCTGTCACAGCAAGCCCCCCCTCCCAAAACAGCGTATGCAAATGGCGACGGCTGCGGCAGCTGCCATTTTCATTCCCTATTTTGAGCCATTTTAGCGTACATAGGTTATTACGGCGAAAAAAAGGGAACACAAATAGTGTAATGGGCGCCATTTGCGTTCCTTTCCCCACTTCTGTTTTAGCCTACGTAAATATTTATGTAGCCCACTACGCTATTTGCGTTCCCTTTTTTTCACCGTAATAGCTTACGTAAATATTTACGTAGGCTAAAACGGCTCAAAATAGGGAACACAAATGGCGGCCGCCGCAGCCGCTGCCATTTGCGTACGCTGTTGTTTTTTTGGCTTGCCATGATAGGCTACGTAAATACTTACGTAGCCTATCACGGCCTCCGCAGGGACGCAAAAGGTGTCCCAGCATTAGCCGTGATAGGCTACTTAAGTATTTACATAGCCTATAATGGCTATGATCAAGAAGTGAATGGCGGCTACAGAGCGGCCGCCATTCGCAAGTCAGCGTGGGCGGCAGCAGGTAAGTGCTCCATTTCACGCGCCTTTCGTGGGTTGGGGGAGCGGGGGCTTCGTTCCGCCATGGATTTCAGGGGGCCGAATGCACTGGCATTCGGCCTCACCGAGATCCATGGCAGAATTCTCTGACATCCCTAGTGAAGGCACAGGGTGAGTCTGGAGGAAGTCCATTCTACAGCTGCTAAGGGAGCACTGCTATTGCCAGTAGACACTGTCTAGAGGGCCATAGGTAGGGATGTACGAAAGCCACTTACCTTTTCGCAGGGTGACATTCGCGGTAGGGGGGAGGCCCTCTGTCCCTCCCCCCGAAATTCTCTCCGGCCGGCTCCAGATTCCGCGGAGCCGCCAGCTGGGGCTGCCCACATCCGCCCACTGGGCAGTCGGCAGGAAGACAAATGGCAGCTGCCGTAGCCACCGCCATTTGCGTCCCTGTATTTTGCCGTGATAGGCTACGTAAGTATTTACGTAGCCTATCACGGAAAAAAAAAAATAGCTAAGGCAAATGGCTTTTCCCTTTTTTTTTTTTGCCATTTTAGCCTACGTAAATATTTACATAGGCTATTACGGCCAAAAAAAAAAGGAACACAAATGGCATAGTGGCTGCCATTTGCATTCCTTTTTTTTTGCTGTAATAGCCTGCGTAAATATTTACGTAGGCTAAAACACCAAAAAAAAAGGAATGCAAATGGCGGCCGCCATAGCGGCCGCCATTTGTATTCGCTGTTGTTGTTGTTTTTTCCATGATAGGCTAGATAAATACTTACATAGCCTATCACGGCCTCCGCAGGGACACAAATGGCATCCCTGCGTTAGCCATGATAGGCTACATAATTATTTACATAGCCTATAACGGCTATAATGAGGAAGCAAACGGTGGCTGCAGATGCAGCTGCCATTCGCAAGTCAGCGTGGATGGCAGCAGGTAAGTACTCCATTTCCCACGCCTTTCATGGGGGGGCAGGGGGCTTCGTTTTGCCATGGATTTCGGGGGGCTGAATGCATTAGGGGGGCTGAATGCACTGAATTGACCTCACTGAGATCCGTGGTGGAATTCTCTGATGTCCCTAGACATAGGATTTTTGGGTTCCCAGAAACCACAATCCCCACCCCCATCCCCTGCCTCTCATAGCCAGCACAATTCTCTCTGAGAAGGCTGCTTCTCCATGCTCACAAACAGAGCACAGAGAGGGTGCAGAGGGGACAGTCCCGGGGGTGGGGAGGGAAGGAGACCACCGAAGTCTCTTTATGAGGCTTTCTATGCACCGTGCAACCTCTCCTGCTAAAACATCCCTGGCTAGATGCATGAAATTGCATGGTTAGCTGAAAATGCTGGGTGGCCAGAGCACAGAGGAGAGGATCCCCCTGTGTTCCAGCTGCTCTGCATAGGATAGTCAGCAGCCTCTGAGATTGGAAGCTGGCAACTATCTTCATAGGATTACGCCCTAAGAAAGACATTCCTCAGGGATATACTTCCATGGCTGTCATTAGGGATGGCGGAGAATTCTGCCACGGATTTCAGTGAGGCTGGCCACCCGAAACCCATGGCGGAACAGCCTCCCACCCCCCGCCCCCCACAGAATCCCCCTGGGATGAAGCTTAACTGGGGGGGAAGTTCCGGAGGTGGCAGCTCCAGCAGTGATGGCGGCAAATGGCGGCCACCACGCCATTTGCGTAGCTGCCTTTGCCGTGATAGGCTACGTAAATACTTACGTAGCCTATCACGGCAAGCAAAACACACACAAAAAACTGCATACGCAAATGGCGGCGGCTATGGCGGCCGCCATTTGCATTCCATTTTTTTCATTGTTTTAGCCTACATAAATATTTATGTAAGCTATTACGGCAAAAAAAAGGGAACGCAAATAGCGTAGTGGGCGCTATTTGCGTTCCTTTTTTTCGCTGTAATAGCTTACGTAAATATTTGTGTAGGCTAAAACAGCGAAAAAAAGGGAACGCAAATGGTGGCTGCCATAGCCGCTGCCATTTGTGTACACTGTTCCTCCCCCTCCGGAAGGCTGCCCAGCGGCTGGATGTCCAGCTGCAGGCGGCCCCGGCCAGCGGCTCAGCAGAATTTCCATGGAGCGGAGCTGGACGGTTTAGGATTTCAGAATCCTAAACCGCGAATCACCCCGTTGAAAAGGTAAGTGACTTTCGTACATCCCTAGCTGTCATTTCTCTTAAAGAGCATGAAAAGTAGATTCAAAACTAGAGGAGATTTATCTTGCTTCTGTAAGACTTATGCATTTCTAGCTGTGGATATTGAGGACAGAGAAATCAGGCAAGACTCTACCCCAAACACAAAGTTCTAGTTTACAGAGCAGTATTTGCACCACTGAAGCCTCAGAAGGAAGCAGCAGGCAGCTCCCCCCCCCCAGTGTTCCTTTCTGACAGGCAGCTGAAGAACCCAGATGTTGGTCTATTTGCTGCTATGAGCAGACTCCTTCCAGCTCCCGCTGAAAGATATGAGGGTAGGTTATAGCAAGTAGACACCAGGAAAACATTCCTCAAACCACTGGGCAATCATATCTGAGCAGGCAGTGCCCAAAGAAGATGCATCTTAAGTATTAAACCGAACACCAGAGTCCCAGGGTGTGTGGGAGAAAGACCCTGTCTCCTCACTTGATGGCTGTCACGGTATATTAGAAGACACCAGAACGGACTCCCGTTACACTGTTTTCTAAATCTCTCTTCCATTTCAGATTCTGGCCTCTTTGGCAAAATCCGGTTTAACAACAGTGCTGGAGATGAAGTCTCTTTCAGTGAAAATAGGAGATATGAGATCCTGAACTGGATCTTCTTCCCAAATTGCTCTTTGGTTCCTGTAAAAGTTGGAGATGTGGATCCTGGAGTTCCCCCTGGCCAAGACTTCACCATTCATTCTGATTCAATTGTCTGGGCTACAGAGGTTTGGCTGAAGTGAATGTTTTCAAGTCATGGGGAAATGGAAGAATGTTGCACTTCTGTCCCTTGAGAACAGAAGAAGTCTTTCTAGATGAAGCCAAAGGCCTATTGAGTCCAGCAGGGGTTGGAAGCCAAGGGAAAGGAATGATCTCTGTATGTAAATGTCCCAGATGTGTTCCCCCACACGTCCACGTAGGGATGGAAAAGGGTTCTGGGCCTCCAACCCTAGAGAGGCCTGCCAGTCAGGACAGACAACACTGGGCTAGGTGGACCAAGGGTCTGCCTCGGCAGAAGGCAGATTCCAAAGATCCTGTTTCTGTCTCAGAACATATTTCATATCAGATTCGCATCCCAGTTGGGACATAAGGATTGTGGGAAGGAGGCACCTAACTCAGATAGGGCTGCAGCACGAGTGCAGGATATCTCCATGCAGAGAGAGGCAAGGAGCTCCGTGCCTCTCTGCGTGGAGGAGGGGAAAGTG
The DNA here is from genome assembly GCF_057233095.1 of Heloderma suspectum. Lineage (NCBI taxonomy): Eukaryota > Metazoa > Chordata > Lepidosauria > Squamata > Helodermatidae > Heloderma > Heloderma suspectum. The sequence goes on along the minus strand of NC_139459.1, from coordinate 361,108,324 downwards.
GGTTGGGTGGGCTCCCTGATGTCATGGGAGGGGGAGGGGATTTGCGGTGGGGGCTGGTCCCTTTGGCAGCATCAGGAAACAGCAGCTTCCAACATTCCAATTTCTGCCTTGCATGAAAAACACATTCTATATGAGCCTCTTTCATGACGTTTCTAACTAACTTGCTGACATCCAGGAGATATTTGGCTCTTCAGCCAGGGAACTCTTCCTGATTGCCTGTGACAGAGGGCAACGTCCTGTGGTCTCACGGGAGCTCAAGAGGTGCTGTTGGGTTGGAGAAGCCTGTGTGTAAAGACTCTCATGCTGCTGCAAGTGCACCAGACGTTTGTAAAGTTCAAAATGTAGAGAAAGGAGATCCTTCAGCCACCTCCTAAACTTAAAAGGGTATGTGTCCCCCGCCCTAAGGAGAAAATTACTTGAAATCTCCCCCCCCCCATGAAAGAGACAGAAAAAACAATGCCTCTTTTGCAGGGAGAAAGAGTTCCCAAAATTAGGGGGCAGGATTCGGCACAACACTAGTAATAATAGCAGCAACAAAGGACTCCTTCCCACCCTAAATCGTACACTTGAACTGAAGCACCAGCATCCCTGGGGCTCCCTCCTTTCCCTGGCCTTAGGGTTGTCTCCTTTCACCTTCCACAGGATCATATTCGAGGTGCAGTCCTAGCACTCAACTCGACCCTCAGTCGGAGGACAGAAAGGTCAAATCTGTAAACAAAGCAGGAGCTTGGTGCAGCTGTGATGTGAAGGCCATTCCTTGTTCTCTGGGTTCCTTGTTGATGGGGAAACACCCTCCCCCCAATAAAACCCTCAGTGAACTCACAGGGAATGGCTGCCATGACTCCCTGGAGGAGAGCCTCCTGATATCTAGTGGCATCGTCTACCCTCATTGCACTATAGATTCTCTAGTCCTGGAATGTAAGAGGGATGGGCCCTGCTATCAGTCCATACCTAGTTGCCCAAAGGTTCATCTCCCCCCTCCCTCCAGCATCAGGCCAAGCAGGGCCTTTCCCTGGATCTCTGCAAGCTCCCAGTTCACATGGGGGACAGGACCGAAATGAGCCAGCTGAGGTTACGACGACATCCCAGGAATCCACTGGCCTGCTGCCCCCCTCCCAGGTGCCTGGCCTTGGACACCACTGCGATGGTCTCTCTTAGACTTGGGCAATCCCTCCTGGGGCTCACCCATGACTTGACTTCTCATGGCTGCATGGGGACCACCATTAACATGCCAGCACTCAGTCAGCTTGGGATGGATGGCTAACTGCTGTAGGCCTCTGAGAGAGAGATACATGCACCAAAAGATGTAGTTTGTCCTGGCAACATTCAAGGGGCAGTAACAGAAGCAGTTGCTTTAGTTGCTCGAGAGCCATTTGGGCCTGTTGAGCTGTGCCTTACACTGTCACATCTCAGGCTGTTGACAGATTTGTTGTTGTTGTTTATTCGTTCAGTCGCTTCCGACTCTTCGTGACTTCAGGGACCAGCCCACGCCAGAGCTTCCTGTCGGCCGTCGCCACCCCCAGCTCCCCCAAGGTCAAGTCCGTCACCTAGATAAGCCCTTTTGGAATCCAAATCATAGCCAACGGCCAAACTGGTGATGGGATTTTAAATCCAAATGATGGGAGTTTAAATCCAAACTATCTGGAAGTCCCTAGATAGGGGAACACTGGCACACACAATGTTGTCTGGAGCCAGAGAAGACTGAAGGCCAAGGGTCAATTAAAGTGCAGAGTGGGTCATCTGAGATGGGTTAAGGCAACGTGTCATCCGAGGTCTGCAGGTTCTCCCAGGTACCCTTCCACATTAACGTTTTCAGGGCGCTGCTCTAGCACTCAACCAGAACATCTGCCTGGGCATGGCAGGCGACGTTCCCTGTTGCCTTGATTCCTGAGGGGGGAACCTTGGCTTTAGGGGCTCAGCTTCACCCAACGCCAAGGGCAAACACTGACAGCTCCAGTCACATCCATCGACTTGTGGGCGCAATGGGGGCCAGGAATGTGGCCTCCTTCCCTTCTGCCACCACCACATGGTAGGCAGGCATGATATTGTGCTCTCAACTGTGCTGAGCCATGTTTGTCCTGATCCTCACACCTCTGGAGCACTAGCTGGTATCCAGCCTGCTTCACAGCCCCAAGCTCTCCTGAAATCCAGGAAGCCACCTGAGCTTAGGGATGTATGAAAGTTCCGAAACGGATCTCGGGGAGGCCGAATGCCAGCGCATTCGGCCCCCCGAAATCGGTGGCATAACGGCTTGCCACCCCACCCGGGATGGGACTTACCTGGGGCAGATCTTCCTGGCGGCGGAGGTGCGGCAGCGGCGGCGGTGTTCACTCGGTGTCTGGTCCTTTCTGGCTGAGATCTAATTCCCCTGCTGGGCCTGTGCAGTCAGTTCTGCTTGTCTCTGATGTAGGAGGGAAATTCTCTCTGTGCCTCTGATTTGGCAGCTGGTGCTGTTCTGGCCCCTGCCCGAGGCCACCCAGGGGATGCTGAGGACCAAGCGCCACTTGATCAAGAATGACGAACTGAAAGGTGATTACAGGCCGCATCTGTAATGTGCACAAATCCCAGCAGAATCAGATAACTCCGTTCATATCCCAGGGAGGAAAGAACACTATCAAATCAAAGGCACGTGTAGCTACAAATCAGGAAGTCCCTGGTTCAAGTCCTGCCACTGCCATGAACTCACTTGGTGGCCTTAGGCAAGTCCCCCCACCCCTCAGCCTCAGTCCCTTCATCGGCAATATGGGCGATAATAATACTGACCTTACAGGGTTGTGTTAAAATTAGAATGAGAAAGAATAATCATAATAATAATTGCTACTGCTACTGCTACTGCTACTACTAGTACTACTACATTTATATCTTGACTTTTATTTTTTCTTGCTAGGAACACAATGTGGCTCACGTTGTCCTCTTCCCCTCCATTTTGTTTAACTCAACGACGTTGTGAGGTAGGTTAGGCTGAGAGTCAGTGACTGGCCTAAAGTTACCCAATGAGGTTCCTGGCCAAGCAAGGACTAGAACCCGGATCTCCCGGGTCGCAGTCCAAAACTCTGACTACCACCCCACACTGGCTCTCTAATGCTTGTGAGGCACTTAGAAGACTTGAAGTATTATTATTATTATTATTATTATTATTATTCCCACGATCCTTTTCAAATAGAGTAGGAACCAATCAAGCATTTGAGGGAATGTTTACAACCATCGTGGTGCCACCACTGAAAAGGCCCTGTTTCACTGGGATCCACCCTACCACCTGGCAGAGTGAGGCGGCCACTACTTTGGGGTGTCAGGAAAGGGCAACACATCGCTACTTCCCAATGTGTTTTGATTCTTGTAGTGTAACTCTGAGAGAGAGGATTTTGTGGGGTGTTCTGCTACAGGTGCGTATTGAGTGTGTTGGGGGTGTGCGTGCGTGTTAGGCGTGTAAGTCTGCGTGTGCCATTCGCTGTTCTCTCTCGGGCAGGAAATGGTCTTGGGATGGCTCTGGGTCCCTCACTCTGGGTGTATTTTCTAGGCCTAAGAAAACAACGCATGGCCAGGTTCATTTGCTCCCAGTGTCGTTCTCGATGCCAGTACATACTTTCAACGTCCTAAATGGCTTGCCTGCCTCCCAAATGTATGCACTTTAAAACATGGCCTGTAATAACCTTCTTTCAGGTCGTTATTCTTGTTCAAGAGGCACTTGGCCCTCAGCAACCTCGGGTGGCCTCAAGCAGGGTCCAAAACAGCAACAGCAGTAGCCAAATCCACAGTGGCACAGAGAAAGCTTCCCCCCTAGGTCAGAGACAAACAGAAATGGAAAGAGAGCTGATTTTACAGGCCTCAGCAGGGGAATTAGATCTTAGCTGGAAAGGACCAGGCACCAAGTGATCAGGCACCACCCCAGCCCCCATGGAAGGGCGCGGATTTTGGGGGACCATGGTCAGTGGGGGACCAGGCACTGTTCATGCAGACGGCCCCAGGTTTACTCCACAGCATCTCCAGGTAGGATTGGGACTCTTGTCTGGATCCCTGGAAAGCCACGGCCAGTCAGTGGAGATAGCTGTATGTGTTCCATTCTTCCCCAATCTGGGGCATTCCAGATGGTCTGAATATCAGACTGGGGCTGATTGGGGCTGAAGTCCAAATCACCTGGAGGGCACCAGGTTGGGAAGGCTGGAGCAGACGATGCTGAGCGGGGTGGGCCAAGGGCCTGACACTGTGTCAGGCAGCTTCCCATGCTGCTATTTTCAGGCAGCCCCTTTTTCATGTCACACTATGCAGTGCTGCCCCCTACTGGAATCCCCTGAGTTCCACCGTTTTTCACCCTGATGGGTTTTGTTTTGAAGGAACAAAAGGAGAAAGAGATTGTAAAGAAGGTCCCTGAGGAAATTGGGGTATAGGGAGAGATGGAGAAGAGAGGTCCTCAGAGGGCTAAGAAAACCCTGGAAAGGACAGGGCCAGCCGAAGTAGCATCCTCTCCTTCCCCGGAGATGGTTCAGCTACCTCTGGGTCCTCGACTGGAGACCTAGAGACAGTTCTTAAGAAACAACCTGACCTTTGTGAACCACACAAATATCATACTCTATCCCCTCAATGTTATTGTTTAAAGTCTTTAAATTGTGTATTCATCTGAAAATTGATTGTGCTTCCTGCTTGTTAAATAAATCCTAGTTCTTCATATATGTATGTATGTGTGTGTGTGTATCTATCTATCTATCTATCTATCTATCTATCTATCTATCTATCTATCTATCTATCATCTATCTCAGTTAGCTTTTCCTCCACTTCCTGTCAGAGAACATGGATCATGGTGGGCTCGGGGCACCAACGCTAGTTTGGGGTCAACACTTTTCTCCTAAACCAAGCCCCCTACAGTATGAAGCCAGGCCCCATGGTTTCCACCCCACTCCCCACAGTGTCGACAGTAGGAAACGTGATGTTACATCCAGAACCATGAGATGAGGAATCTTACATTAATTGTGGGGGAAGGACCATAGGTCTGTGATAAAGCCCCTGCTTTGCATGCAAAAGGTCCCTGTTAGATCCCCAGAATCTCCAGGTAGAGCTGGGCAGGACCTTTCTCTGAGGCCCTGCAGAGACTCCGCCTGTCAGCATAGTCAGTGATGGTCTGGTCTGGTTGGGTCTCTGGGAGCTTCCTTATCATTCTTCTCACCTCAGAGGGAGCAACTGCACAAAGCTCAGTTCTGTCTAGCTGAGGAAATTTTATCTGTGGAAATATTATGGGACTGAGTTGTAAGTTTCCCCTAAACAGCAACTTCTTAGGGCATGATTGCGCGATGCTTTTATTGTGCACTCGTGGATAAGTCTGCGGAGCTGCTGGCCAGCTCCGGCCACTGGCAGACTTCCGGCCGCTGGGACACAAATGGCGTCCGGCGTAGCAGACATCATTTGCATCCCCGCTCTTTGCCGTGATAGGCTGCGTAAATCTTTATGTAGCCTATCATGGCAAAGAGCGGGGACGCAAATGGCGTAGCAGACAACAGGACAGCAGCGGACGGACTGGACCTGGTCAGTGGCAGGTAGGACCTGTTCCGGGGCAACTTCGCGGGGTGGCGGAGGTGGGTGGCCCATCCTGCCACAGACTCCGAGGGGCCAGATTCTTTAGAATCCGTCCTCATTGGAGTCTGAGGCGGAATTCTCTGACATTTATTTATTTATTTATTCATTTCATTTCTATACCGCCCAATAGCTCTCTGGGCGGTTCACAACAATTAAAACCAAACAACACACAATAAAACAATTTAAAATATATAGAATATTAGAACCACAATATAACAATACAAACACAATAAAACCTAGCAGCAGTGCAGGAGTTTAAAATACAGATTTAAAACAGCAAAGCTAAGAATTTAGAAAGCTAAAATGCTAAAATGCCTGGGAAAATAAAAAGGTTTTCACCTGGCGCAGAAAGGAATACAATGTAGGTGCCAGGCGAACCTCACTAGGGAGCTCATTCCAGAGCCTGGGTGCCACAGCAGAAAAAGCCCTCCTCCTAGTAGCCACCCGCCTCACTTCCGTTGGCAGGGGCTCACGGAGAAGGGCCGCTGACAATGATCTTAAGGTCCGGGCAGGCACATATGGGAGGAGGCGATCCTTCAGGTATCCTGGCCCAAGCCGTTAAGGGCTTTGAATGTTAACACCAGCACTTTGAATCAGGCCCGGAAATGGACCGGCAGCCAGTGCAGCTGGAAAAGTACTGATGTAATATGAGCTCACTGGCCAGCCCCTGTTAACAATCTTGCTGCCCTATTTTGGACCAGCTGAAGTTTCCGGACCGTTTTCAAAGGCAGCCCCACGTATAACGCATTGCAGTAATCCAGACGAGAAGTTATCAGAGCATGGATAACTGTAGCTAGGCTATCTCTGTCCAGATAAGGGCGTAGTTGGTAGACCAGCCTAAGCTGATAAAAAGTGCTCTGTGCCACTGAGTTCACCTGTGCCTCAAGTGACAATTCTGGGTCCAAGAGCACCCCCAAACTACAAACGTGGTCCTTTAGGGGGGTGCAACCCCCTCCAGAACAGGTTGAATATCACCTAGCCGGGCAGACGAACCACCCACTAACAGTACCTCCGTCTTGTCTGGATTGAGTTTCAGTTTATTGGCCCTCATCTAGTCCATTACTGTGCCCAGGCACTGGTTCAGAACAGCCACTGCCTCACCTGGGTTTGATGAGAAAGAGAGGTAGAGCTGGGTGTCATCTGCATATTGATGATATTGACACAGATAATACAACAGACAACTAGGATGGAAATTAAGAATAAAGGAAATAAAAATGACGACGCCAGACCCCAGCTCCAAAATGCAGAGGGGTCCTCGCTATGGCCCCTTCCATCCATACTAACCCAGGAAGAGGACTCTAACTTACAGGGTCCATGGTCACCTATGCCATCAGGAATAAAATATTCCAGAAGAGGTCTTTAAATAGCAAGAACTGGAATTTAGTACTGAGCTGTAATATGCTAGTTTTATCCAACTACCCTAAACCTAAGGGGTTCTTACCAGAGAAGGAACACAAGTTACATCTTCTACAAATCTTAAATATGGTGTTCCCAGGCTTGTTTACCATCATTGACCTAGTATATGTGGAATTTATGTAAGTATTTACGTAGCCTATCACGGCGGGGGGGGGGATTCCCAGCGTACGCAAATGGCGGCAACTACCGCCATTTGCGTACGCTGGGGTTTTCCCCCTGCCGTGATAGGCTACGTAAATTTTTACGTAGCCTATCATGGCGAAAGAAAGGGACGCAAATGGCGGGGGCTACGACAGCCGCCATTTGCGTCCCTAGAGGGCTGCCCAGCAGCCGGATGTCCAGCTGTGGGCAGCCGGAGTTGGCCGGTGGCTCCGCGGCTTGGCCACGGAGCGGAGCTGGCCGGCCAGGATTCCAGGGGAAGGCACGGAGCGCCTCCCCCCCGTCGAGGATTCCGAGGGAGGGATGGAGCACCTCTCCCCCCAGCGGAACCCGGCGGAGCCAGGTAAGCAGGGTTTCGTGCACCCCTACTCTTAGGTTGTTGGAAGAGAGTGTTTGTTATGCACAGTGAGTTGTCTTGGCAAATTCTATCAGCCTATGTCCTGCTTCATTTTGTTCTCCCAGACCATGCTTGCTTGTAATTCCAGGTGTCGTTTGACTCCCCACCTTAGCATTCCAGTCTCCTGTAATGAAAATAACATCTTTGTTTGGCGTACTATCCAGTAGGTGCTGCAGATCCTCATAGAACTGATCTACTCCTGCTTCTTCAGCAGCTGTGATTGGGGCATATATTTGGATCACTGTGATGTTAAATGGCTTACCCTGAATTCGAATTGAGATCATTCTGTCATTTTTTGGATTGTCTCCAAGCACTGCTTTAGCCACTTTATTATTAATTATGAAGTCTACTCCATTTCTTCTGTGGTCCTCTTGTCCACAGTAGTAGATGTGGTGGTCATTTGATGTGAAGTGGCCCATTCCAGTCCATTTCAGTTCACTGACACCCAAAAGGTCTATATTTAATCTTGACATCTCCCCAGTAACCACATCCAATTTGCCCTGGCTCATAGATCTTACATTCCAGGTTCCTATGGTGTGTTGATCTTAAGAACATCGGATTCGTTGTTCACCACCAGCACCATTGGCTGTTAGCCGTCCTTTCGGCTTTGAACTAGCTGCGTCATCACATCTGGGGCTACTAGTTGAACTTATCCTCTGTTCCTCCCCAGTAGCATTTTGACCATCTTCCGACCTGGGAGTCCCATCTTCCGATGGTATACCGATGTATCTCTGGTTGTACTGATCCATTTAGTTTTCATGGCAAGAATACTGGGGTGGGTTGCTGTTTCCTTCCCCAGGGATTGTATTTAGTCTGACCTCTCTGCCATGACCTTCCCGTCTTGGGTGTCCCTTCACGGTTTAGCTCATGACGTCATTGAGGTGCTCAAGCTCCAGCACCATGACAAGGTAACCATCTCCTTTGCTGTCATTTTGCAGCACAGATTAATCCAACAGGAAATAAAAGTGAGCAAAAATGTACTAGGAGGGACTTAGCTTCTACAATAGCTAATGAAAATTCTGTAGTTCCAAAGTTTCCCACCTGGTCTGATATGAGATTTTTAGAAGATGAGGAATTGGCTGAGTCTGAGAGGATACCAACTCCTGTTTACCAGACAAATGCTGGCTGTCCAGTGATCTCAAATGTCAGCAGGTTGAGCCCAACAACTGCTGAAATCGAATATTTGGAAGAGGAGATGGGGGCTTTTCAGAGGGGAATGCAAAAACATCAAAACCAAATGAGAAGTGAGGTCACCACTGTGCATTTTGGATTGCCACCTACTCTGGATTGACAAACACAACGCCAACCTAATTCCCAGTTAAGACTTCTGTCCTGGAACATTGCAGGATAGTTGAATAGATTTCATTAAGAAATTTGATATTTTGTTACTGCAAGAGACCTGGGCAAGGGAGGAGTTAGATCTGAATGGTTTCGCTGCATACGCTCTCCAAGCTGTATCTAGTCACACGAGGGGATGCTCTAAAGGGGGTCTGAGTTTGCTAGTTTCCACTGAACTCAGAACCTCCATTACTAAACTAGTCCATCTGTCTCCTCTTGCCACCTCTTTAGTAATTAATCTTAGACCGATGGGGCTACTGATAATACATGTCTATTTGCCCCCGCAACAACACCAACAATCAACTAAGGATAATTGGTCAACATTGGAGGAGTATATTAATAAGATGTCCATCTTGTATCCAGAAGCCTCTGTGATTGTGGCAGGGGACTTTAATGCCTGGATTGGGCAAAATGAAGAGGACTTGTGTTCTCATTTTCATGTATTACTGCCTGAAATAGAGGAGGTGCACCCATCGCCTCTTAGACAATCCAAAGGCACGAGATGCAACTATGCTGGGCTTTGCCTTCTGGAAATGGTAAACAGGTTGGATTTAGTTATTCTGAATGGTGGAGCAGAGGGTGATAGGAAAGGTGAATTTACTTTTTTATCTGCTTTGGGTGTGTCTACAATTGATTATTTCTTAGTTTCCTATAATCTGTTAAATTTGGTGTCCAGCTATGAGGTGGGAGAGCATATCTAGAGTGATCAGCTACCCTTGATATTATCTTTAAATCTGAATAACCAGATTGCTTTTGCATAACAGGAGCAATATGCCCTTACCTATAAGTGGTTTGACCAGGAATGCATTGCCATGAAAAAATCTTTAGTCAAAAAATACAGGGCCTACAGAGAATTGAATTTGACAACACTCCCAACAGAGTGGTTTGTGTTAAAAAGCAGTTATAAAATCTTAATTAAAGAAAAAAAGAAACGGGCCCAGATAAAGACATGGCAATGTTTGCTAAAAGCATCCAGGACAAACGATACAGCCATATTTTGGAGGATTGTCTCTAAGGACTGGCAGAATACAACAGTTTGTCTGGATTATCATATTCCAGGTAATGTCTCGGAATCTCACTTTAGAGATATTTATGTGAGAGGTCAATACTGTCAACAGGTGACACAGACTAATATAAATAGTTTTCCTGGGCGGCCACCTGTCAGAAATTACTAACCTTATCTCTAAGCTCAAATCTGGTAAGGCCCTGGGGGGTGATAGCATTCCATCTGAATTGTTGAAGGCTAAATATTTTGGCCACCTAATGTGAAGAGGAAACTCTCTGGAAAAGACCCTGATGCTGGGAAAGACTGAAGGCAAAAGGAGAAGGGGACGGCAGAGGATGAGATGGCTAGATAGCATCACCGATGCAATGAATATGGACTTGAGCATGCCCCGGGAGAGAGCGGAGGACAGGAAGGCCTGGCGTGCTCTGGTCCATGGGGTCACAAAGAGTCGGACACGACTGAACAACTGAACAACAATATAGAGTGATGGGCCCCAGTGCTAGCTGCTTTATTTACCTTCATGGATGTTCCCATCCCAGCATCCATCCCAGAGAATTGGGGGCTTGCTATTATTGTACCAATTTATAAAAAACGGAAAAGTTAAGATCCTGCAAATTATAGACCAATCAGCCTGCTAAGTATTATCAGCAAAATATATGCCAGCCATCTTAAAGAAAGACTGCAGAACTGGCTAGAGCTAAGGATGTACGAAAGTCATTTACCTTTCCGCACCTTGGATTCACGGTGGCGGGGAGGCGCTCTATCCCTCCCCCCGGAATCCTCCCTGGGCCGGCTCTGTTCCACGGTGGCTCCGTAGTGGCTGCCATTTGCATGGCTGCCTTTACCGTGATAGGCTACGTAAATACTTACGTAGACCATCACGGAGAGAGCAGTGGCGCAAACGGCGTAGCAGCCGCCGTTTGCGTCCCTGCTCTTTACCATGATAGGCTACATAAATACTTATGTAGCCTATCACGGCTGCTTGGCAGGATGCAAATGGTGGCCGCAGCAGCCGGCCGAAAGACCAGCCGCCGCCGCCACCACCACCACCACCGCCGTCGGAGCCCCATGTAAGTTTCGTTCCGGGGGGATTCTACAGGGTGGAGGGGGGTGGGAGGCCATTCTGCCATGGATTTCAGGGGGCTGAATGCCAGTGCATTCGGCCTCACTGAAATCCATGGCAGAATTCCCCACCATCCCTAGCTAGAGCAAGGAAATATCCTGGAGGATGAGCAGGCTGGTTATAGGTCAGGTTGACCTACGGTGGATCAAGGATTAGTTCTTCAACATCTTGTTGAAAAAATTCTTCCAGCAGCAGGGCTCTATACGCAGCCTTCATTGATTTTAAGTCAGCTTTTGACTTAGGGTTGGCGGAGAATTTCTCCCCGAAACTTCGGGGGGCCGAGCGCCAACGTGTTCGGCCCCCTGAACAAGTTTCAGGGAGAAATCCTCCGCACCCCCCCGCCCCCCGCACCCCCCCCGGGACGGGACTTACCTTCGCCGAATGTCCCTCCCAGTGGCGGGTCCGGCCGGCGGTTCGGCGGGTGTTCGAGCGGGGTGGGAGTGGCAGCCAGTCTTTTGACCGGCTGCCGCCGCCGCCATTGCAATGAAAGAAAAAAAAAAAACGCCCCCTGATAGGCTACGTGACGATTCACGTAGCCTATCACGGCTAGTTTTGCAAAGTCACCCGTGATAGGCTACGTGACGCTTGACGTAGCCTATCACGGCTGACTTTGCAGATCTAGCCATGATAGGCAACGTGAATCGTCACGTAGCCTATCAGGGGGCATTGTTATTTTTTTTAAAACGTTCGCGTTCGAAACCGGGCGAGGTGGGAAGCCTCCTCCTCGGGCTGAATTTCAGCCGGGGTGAGGCGGGAAGCCTCCTCCCCGGCCTGAATTTCAGCCGGGCGAGGCGGGAAGCCTCCCCCCCCGGCCTGAACTTCGCGGGGGGACCAGCGAAGCGCCTCCCCCCCACCGCGAACGTCCTTCGAGGACAGGTAAGTGACTTTCGTCCACCCCTATTTTGACTTCATTTCAAGGGATAGATTATGGGAAACATTTGAGCAACAAATATTGATCGGCGGCTGCTAGCACTCATCTGCAGCCTTTATGAAAACACCCGTGTGAGGATAAGATGCAGTCGTGCGGGTCATTTATCTGGACCCATACCAACTTCTCGTGGACTTAAACAGGGGTGTGTTCTAGCTCCTACCCTGTTTAACTTTGATACTAACTCCTTGGTGAAAGACTTAGCCGAAATAAATTCCCACCCTCCCAAGCTGGCAAACAGATCTTTATCAATACTTCTTTACACAGACGATGCAGTACTCTTGTCACTCACAAGCGTTGGCTTGAGACGCCTCCTAAGGGCCCTCGATACCTATTGCAAAAAAGATGCCCAGTAATTAACTACACCAGGTCTAAGGTTGTGGTCTGCACCAAGAGAAGAATCAAATGCAGATGGCAGAGAAATGAGCACCCTGTTGAACAGGTTGCGATGTATAGATACCTGGGTGTAACTTTCCATTCATCCGGCTCTCGGAGAACTCAAATAACCAGTGCTACAGATAATGCCCAGAGGAATATATAGGCGCTCCTTCGCTTCTTTTACACCAAAGGGGGACAGCATATCCCATCAACCATTCAGGTATTTACAGACAAGGCCACCGCTCAGATGCTGGACGGTTCGCAGATATGTGCTTATGGCAATTATGCCCCATTTGAAATCATACAAACTAAATCTCTGAGAGCCATATTTGGAGTCCCGAGTCGTGTGCCCAATGTAATTTTATTATTAGAAGCAGGGCAAATTTCTGTAGAAGCTCATGCATGGGTTTATAAGATAAATCTTTGGTTGAAGATGATTTTCGTTCCTGTGGGATTGGCCCCATGAACTTTAATTGATGCCTTTCGGACAAAATGGATAAGAACATTCAATGAGAAGTTACGAGATCTGGGATTCTCCCCTAATGCCCTTGTAGGTCTTGGATACAAAAAAGCCAAAGTTACTATCCATCAGCGAATCTGGGATATTGAATTGCAAAAGCTTTTAGCTTTGGCCATACTATACCCTGACTTCAGGGATAATGGGAGGGCACTCTTGCCTGCAAATTATTTGTCAAATCTGATTATTCCCAAATTCAGAAAGGCTTTTACGTTGGCCAGATTCAATGTTTTGCCATCTGCACTCTTGGAAGGCAGATTTAAGAGGGCCCCATATCAACTACGCTTATGCCCTTGTGAAGTGGGGGAAGTGGAGACAGTTGGACACGTTTTGTTTTATTGTTCTTTGTATCATGATCTTCGATGCACTTTTATTGCCCCAACTTTACAACAAATCCCTGGCAGATCTGTTTTATCTTACTTATCATATTTTTTATCTGATCAGAATCCCCATGTAACAGCAAAAGTGGCCAGTTTTTGTGCAGCTGCTATCACTTGCCGGAGGGTGTTGACCAAATAATATTATTTTAACATTATTTTAACATTGTAATAATTTTTTATATTGGGTGTCAAGGGCTCCTTGGAGGCCTCTCTCAGTCTAATCCAGTAGCCAAAACCCGACACAGACAAAGGGATTCCTTTCAAAGCTTTATTCTTCTTTTACAACTTAACACCTCTACAGGTAGCAACTAGATTTGAGTAGCAGAGTACCTATGCCCTAAGTTGGAACAGTTGGTCCCCGTTTGAAAGGGAATTACTGGCAGACCCCTGAACTTAAGGACTAGGGAGAGTCCCTCCCCTTTTCCCTTGGATCCTCTGGGCGCAGCCATTGTTTGCGCGCCAACCGGGCACTACGCCTCCTTTCCATGCCCTCCATCTGGCGCCGCTCTCTGCGTCTGCGTCGCGCATCCACCAAGTCTGCTATTTGTGCTCGGTCACTCCCTGGATTGCTTTCTAAACTAGGAATGCTGGTGGGAGGAATCTCCGTCAGCTGCGGGCCCTGGGAAAGCGGAGCGCGCTCCTCTCCCAGGAGCGACTGCTCTTCCTCAGAATCAGAACTACTCTGGGATTCTATGGGCTCAGTGTCCACCCGGACATTGGGACTGTATGTTTTTCATCATGTTGTCTTGTGTTTATGTAGTCTGATAGCATGGGTTTTGTATGTTTGCTATTATTTATTTGCTGGTCTTGGACTGAAATGACCATATTCATTCATACATGTTCAGCACACCCGAAAATAGGACATGAGTATCCCTCAGTAACTTGTGGACCATTCTTCTGAAAATGGCAAGCAGCATAGAGGTGCACCTGCACAAGAAAGTTGCAACGTTTCAGAAAGAGAGGTGCAGGGCTTCATATGGAAGGGAAGTCTTCATTTGGGGTGGATGAAATGAGACTGGCTTCCCCTTCCCTCCCTCTTTGAATTTGGGCAAAATTCCTATGGAAAAGATACACTTCACAGAGCTGTTTTGAGGGTACAACCATGCCACAGTTTGGAAGGATTTGGGCAGGAACTAGGGGGCTATGATTAGTAAAACTCAAGCACTAAACTGATTAAAAAAAATGTGGCAGAGCAGCTTTTAAACTAAACTCTGGGGAAGCCAATAGAAGCTGGGAAGCATCTGGTTCTGGTTAAATCATCCCTAGGGGATGGAAATAAAAATATTTTTGATTGCTCAAATGTAGAAGGAGAGGAAATAGGCCATGAGTATATGGTGGAACAGGATAACCGATCAAAGAGGCCTACATGCCATAGCAAAACCTACTTTTCCTGTTTTGTCATGATAGAATATTGACATATTTCACATTGCCACCATGCACATACAGAGATAACCAGCATTTTCCATAATTCAGCATAATATTCCCTTTAATAACAGATGGTGAGTGCTGATAGAAATCGAGCCAAAATGGGGCTACTAAGAAACACAAGTGAGGTATCAGCATGCTCTGGTGAACATTTGCTGAAGAACACCCACCCCCCAAAGGAAACCTAGCCCCCCCAAAACAACCCAGGGAGAACGTTCAATAGCCACCCTATATTATGCCAGTTGTAGGGGTGCACGAAAGTCACTTACCTGGTCTCGCAGCTTTTTGCGGTGGGGGGGAGGCACTTTGCTGCTCTCCCCGTGAAGTTCAGGCCAGGGGGGGAGGCTTCCTGACTCGCCCGGCCGAAATTCAGGCCGGGGAGGAGGCGCCTCGCCTCGCCTGGCCGCGAAATTAAAAGTAAAAAAACAACAACATGCCCCTGTGATAGCCTACGTGACAATTAACGTAGCCTATCACGGCTAGATATGCAAAGTCAGCCGTGATAGGCTACGTTAATCATCACGTAGCCTATCACGGGTGACTTTAAAAAAAAAAGTGCGTATGCAAATGGCGGCCCCCATAGGGAGCCGCCATTTGCGTTCCTTATTTGGTCGCTGTAGTCTACTTAATCTTTACGTAGACTTCAGCGACCAAATAAGGAATGTTAATGGTGGCTCCCTATGGGGGCCGCCATTAGCCGTACGCGCTTTTTTTTTTTTCTTAAAGTCACCCGTGATAGGCTACATGACGATTTACGTAGCCTATCACGGCTGACTTTGCAAATCTAGCCATGATAGGCTACGTTAATCGTCACGTAGCCTATCACGGGGGCATTTTTTTTTTTTTAGTTTTATTGGAATGGCGGCGGCGGCAGCCGGTAGAAAGATCGGCTGCCACCCCCGCCCCTGACAAAGGCCCGACGAACCGCCGCCAGGACCCGCCGCCGGGAGGGACATTTGGGAAAGGTAAGTCCCGTCCCGGGGGGGGGGTGCGGGTGGCAGGGGGGCGGACAATTTCTCCCCGAAACATCTTCGGGGGGCCGAACACATTGGCGCTCGGCCCCCCGAAGTTTCGGGGAGAAATTCTCCGCCATCCCTAGCCAGTTGGAAGAGAAGAAGAGGAAACAACGGTGTCATGAGGACGGTGGAATGCTCTCCTTGCAGTAGAATTGAACTCCATGTAAACTGTGATATCCCAGAAGAGAGCATGAGAGGCTGGCACGAGTCCCTAACCCTTGGGGCGGAGGATATACTGCAATACTCCATTGCAGGTGCCATGGGTTTTATATATATATCACACCAATTCCTGACAGTGCATTCACATGATTATGAAATAATTCTGCAATTGAAGACTGTTTGTGAGGAACACACTGCCATACACAAAACCGTTTTAAGTCCACCTCAAGTTCACTGAGAAAGGAGAAATGCCTCAGAAGTGGACAAGGACCCCATTGTCTAAAGGACACCATTGTTTAACAAAACACTCAGCGCATTAATTTTTGATCGATTTTATTAGCCTTCCTAAATACAGTGGTGAGAAACCGTTTGTGAACCCCTTAGGATTGTGACATACATCCAACCTTAAATGTGATTACATCTTAATCTAACCACATCATCCTAGATAAACAAAAACAGACAACCTGATAGACATGACACACTAACATGATGCTGATCCAAGCATGATTCGACAGTCAGTATCTATGTGTGAAAAGAATGTGAACCTTTAGATTCAATACCGAGTGGCACCCCTTGAGCAGCAACGACTTCAAGTTGGGATGGGGGAGAAATCCTCCACAGAGCTCAGTGAGGCCGGATTCAAAAGAATCTGCCCCACCAGAGTTTGTGGAGGTTCAGAAGACCTACCTTCGCCTCCTGTAGGAATCCTCTCCAGCTGGATCCTCCCCCCCGGCCGGCTCCGAAGCACCAGCGATACGGCTGTCATTGCCGTATCACTGGGCTGGGCGGCTTGACTGTGGACGCAAATGACGTCCCGTATGCCATTTGCTGCCATAAAGGTCTTAGCTTAAGCTAAATGCAGCTCCATTTACCTTAATCTAAGATCTTTACAGCCGCAAATGGCATACTGGATGCCATTTGCATCCAGAGACAGTACCCCTCAACCAGCGATACAGCAATGGCGGCCGTCTTGCTGGCATTGGAGAGCCGGCCGGCGGCTCCACAGAATTGCCATGGAGTGGAGCCAGCCAGGTAGGATTCCAGGGGGAGGGAC
This sequence comes from Heloderma suspectum, assembly GCF_057233095.1. Taxonomy (NCBI): domain Eukaryota; kingdom Metazoa; phylum Chordata; class Lepidosauria; order Squamata; family Helodermatidae; genus Heloderma; species Heloderma suspectum. The sequence goes on along the minus strand of NC_139459.1, from coordinate 361,091,463 downwards.
GGATCACCTCCCCCCCTGCGGACCCTCCCCCCGGACCTGCAGATAAGTATTTCCTACATCCCTACTTCAAGTAACCGCTTCCTGTAACTGTTGGTCAGTCTCTCACATCGCGAGGAATTCTGGCCCATTCCTCCTTACAGAAGTGCTTCAACTCAGTGACATTTGAGGGCTTCCATGCATGAACAGCTCACCTCAGGTCCTGCCACAACATTTTGATGGGGTTTTGCTCCAGAGTTTGACAAGGCCATTCTAAAACATGGAATTTCTTCTTCCACAGCCATTCTTTCGTAGATCTGATTGTATTTTAGGAATATCGCCCTGTTGCATGACCCACTTTTGATTCAGCTTCAGCTCATGAATGGATGGCCTCACATTCTCCTCTCCAAACTTCTGATGCACTGTGCAGACTTCATGCTTGTGTCAGTGATGGCAAGCTGTAAAGGTCCTGAGGCAGCAAAGCAGGCCCAAACCATCACATTCCCACATTGAGAACATTGTTCCAGAAGTCTTGGGGATCATCTATGTGATCTTTAGCGAACTTCAGATGGGCAGCGATGTTCTTTTGAGAGAGCAGTGGTTTCCTCCTGGCTATCCTCCCATGAACACTGTTCTTGTTCAGTCTTTTTTCTGATCATTGAGTCATGAACATTAGCCAAGGTGAGAGTGGCCTGCAGATCCTGGGATGTTAGTCTGGGGTTGTTTTTGACTTCTTGGATGATGCGCCAGTTTCTTCTTTGACAGTTTGGTAGCACAAATGCTCCTGGGTAACGTGACTGTGGCCTTGAACCTCCTCCATTTCTGGACGATATATCTGACAGGGGATTGGTGAAGCCCCAAATCCTTACAGATGGTTTTGCAACCCTGTTTGGACTGTTGAGCAACAATACCTGCTTTTCTGAGGTCCTCAGAGATGTCTTTTGATCGTCGTATGAGATATGTTTACACACAACTGTATGGTCAATACCAAACTCCCAAAGTTTTTGTTACTCATATAGGGTAGAGTCTCCCAAACTCACCCCTGATGGTCTGTCTAGATACTTAAACACCTGATTCTAATTAATCCCTTTAATTGTGCTGATGCAACCAGGGGTTCAATTACATTTGCACATCTCCTGACTCTTAAGTACTCATTATATGCCTTATTTATACATTGTTTTATTTCACAAGACATGCAATTGGGAAATATAAACTCTAGGGATGGCGGAGAATTTCTCCCCGAAACTTCGGGGGCCGAGCGCCAACGTGTTCGGCCCCCCAAACAAGTTTCGGGGAGAAATCCTCTGCACCCCCCCCCGCACCCCGCACCCCGCCCGGGACGGGACTTACCTTCGCTGAATGTCCCTCCCGGCGGCGGGTCCGGCTGGCGGTTCGTCCGGTGTTCGAGCGGGGCGGGAGCAGCAGCCGGTCTTTCAACCGGCTGCCGCCCCCGCCATTGCAATGAAAGGAAAAAAAAAAAAAAGTCCCCTGATAGGCTACGTGACGATTCACGTAGCCTATCACGGCAAGATTTGCAAAGTCAGCCGTGATAGGCTACGTGAATCGTCACGTAGCCTATCACGGGTGACTTTAAAAAAAAAACAAAAAAGCGCGAACGCGAATGGCGGCCCCCATAGGGAGCCGCCATTCCCCTTCCTTATTTGGTCGCTGTAGTCTATGTCAATGTTTACGTAGACTACGGCGAAAATAAGGGCAACGCTATTTGCGTTGCCCTTATTTTCGCCGTAGTCTACGTAAACATTGACGTAGACTACAGCAACTAAATAAGGAACGCGAATGGCGGCTCCCTATGGGGGCCGCCATTCGCGTACGCGCTTTTTTTTTTTTTTAAAGTCATCCGTGATAGGCTATGTGACGATTCACGTAGCCTATCACGGCTGACTTTCCAGATCTAGCCGTGATAGGCTACGTGAATCGTCACGTAGCCTATCAGGGGACGTTGTTTTTGTTGTTTTTTTTACTTTCGTGTTCGCGGCCGGGCGAGGCGGGAAGCCTCCTCCCTGGCCTGAATTTCGGCCGGGTGAGGCGGGAAGCCTCCCCCCTCGGCCTGAATTTCGGCCGGGCGAGGTGGGAAGCCTCCCCCCCCCGGCCTGAACTTCGCGGGGGGAGCAGCGAAGCGCTCCCCCCCACCGCGAACAAGCTGCGAGAAAAGGTAAGTGACTTTCGTGCACCCCTAATAAACTCTATTCAAAATTTAGAAGAGGACTGGCTTTGGATGACGAAGGCTATCATGGTAAAACCATGGAATTTCTGTAATTATTGTTAGGGTTCACAAACGTTTTCTCGCCACTGTAGATATACTTGACAGGGAAATAGACTAGCAGGGCATGTTCTGAAAGTGATCGTTTCTTTAATTATTTTTCCGTATAAGATGATCCCTGGTGTTGAGATGGGGCCTCAGCACAATAATGTAGCATTTGGGGAGAAAGATGCAACCCAGGAGACCGGCCCCAGAGGCCAGGATGGAGAAGACCTCCACAGCCACCATGGTCTTCCCCTTGGTGCTCAGGTAGGTTGGAACAAAGGAGATCCACACACTGCAAAACACCAGCATGCTGAAGGTGATAAACTTGGCTTCGTTAAAGCTGTCAGGCAATTTCCTGGCTAGGAAAGCCACAGTGAAGCTGATGAGAGCCAGGAAGCCCATGTAAGCCAGGACAGCGTAAAACATGGTGACTGAGCCTTCATTACATTCCACTATGACCTCTCCAGCCAAGGCATGGAAGTCCAAGTTTGGGAATGGCGGAGAGGTCACCAGCCAGACAGCACAGATCACAGCCTGGATGAGGGGACAGGCCAGGACAATGGAGTTTGTCAGTTGTCTCCTCAAGAGTTTTCTTGCCATGTTTCCTGGCTTGGTGGCCATGAAGGCCAGAACCACCATCACAGTTTTTGCCAACACGGAAGAAACAGCTACAGAGAAGGTGAGGCTGAAAGCAGTTTGTCGGAGAAGACAGGTGACCGTTGTTTGTCGGCCAATGAACAGGAAAGAGCAGAAGAAGCAGAACAGGAGGGAGATGAGGAGTACACAGGTGAGGTTTCGGTTGTTGGCTTTGACTATTGGTGTGTCACGGGATTTAATGAAGATTGCCAGCACTACAGTTGTGAGCAGAGACAGGGCAAGGGCAAGAGAAGTTAAAACCAACCCCAGTGTCTCTTGATAGGAAAGGAAATGGATCTTCTTGGAGATGCACTGGTCTTGGTTCCTGTTTGGGTGTTGATCTTCTGGGCATGGGGTACAGCGATCTGCATCTGGAATGAGCAAAAGGAATGGAAATATCTCAAAAGTGACATACATGTTCTTTATACGGGGCAGTTCAACACACAAAGAAGGAGATGGAAATAACAATTCCATAGCCTTCTTTACGCCTAAGGTACAACTTCCCTTTTATTATTTTATCTTTAAACATCAGCATCATAGTTCATATGACAAGAGTCAGAAAAGGTACGAAATGGCTTTTTTCACCTCCAAATCATGGCCCCATGTTCCAGACTCATGTTCAATATTCTGCAAGGAAGAAACCTCCCAAAACTGTAAGCAGAAGGGAAAATCTGGGGACTGTATGAAGTGAACCACTATCTTACACCTGCAGTGCCTCCTGAATGGTAAAGAAATAAAGAAATGATGATCTGTAATTTTCTTCAGCTGATGGACTGTCCTCTTAGGAGATCTGTTGGTGCAAAGCCTGGCAAACACTGTGAAGTTATCACTAGCGATAGAGAGGCAATGTGTTTGAGATTGGGATAATAACATGCTCCAGGTGTTCCAGAGATGACCAACCACCTGCCTTGATCAATGTTCTGCCCAAACAGCTTCAGCTCTGATGCCAAAACATTTGAAAATGGAGCTGTGGTGTTAAAAAATACCGAATGGAGAGATTGGCCAATGTGAGTATCTGAGAAACCCCGACAGATTCTGTAATTGCGAGTGTTAATAATGTAATGAGAGTCACTGTTTTATTATTTAAATAGAAGTTTTCGTCAAGAAATTGTGAAGACTTTGCAAACCACTAAACCACCGAGTTAGGCAATCACAATAGGATTTATGGAGAAAATATTCCTAGGGAAATGGGTCACTCTTTTTCTTGTCTATGGTTTTCCTATGTCCTCACTCGACTCTTGCCCCAGTATATTCTGCACTTTTACATAGCTCTCAAAGTTTGTGGTACCTAGCCAGTTAGAAATTGTCCCTTCTGGACAACGATCACATCTATAGCAGCAAACGGGCTTCCCCTCTGGAACTCTTCTCTGGTGCCCTGGAGAGCACTGCTCTACACATCTGGCAAGGGGTGTCTTCTTAAAGGGAAGAGAGAAATAGTTGAGGTTTTACATATGATAGGCATCGCACTAAAAAGCACTTGGAGTTACTCAGCCAAGTTTCCCTTCACACTATGGATAGGACCACCAATTTAGGAAGGTCGAATCTTTTCTGGACCTGGCCACCGAGCACTGCAGAGCTCGGCAAGTGGCTGAGACTCGTCCCTCAGCTGGCTGTCAAGGAGGCCCTTGACAACCAGTGTGGGCAGGAAGGGCCTCAGTGGCACACCAGTGCTCTCATCCTGTCCTCCTTGATAAGAGGACAGGGCAATCGTGCTGAGAGGTGGTGAAGCCGGGACCTGTCCTGCCCTCACCATCTGTCAAGGAAGTTCTTGACAACCAGCATGGCAGGAATGGCCTCGCTAGCACTCCAGTGCTCTAGCCCTGGCCTCCTCAAGAGGTGGACAGTGCTAGAGTCCTTGGGGGGGGTGCGACGTGCCAAGGACTCCAGCAGTCAAGCCCTTGTGTGCATGAAGCACAAAGACTTGACTGCTGGAGTTCTTGGCGTGGAAAAGAGGCATGGCTCATGCGGCTTATCGGGGAAGCAGGGAGGCTCACCGAGTGGATCAGGGTTGCACGAGCGGATGGGCAGCTCGTCAAGCTCCCTCGCACCCTGGACGGAGGGGGGTCCATCCACCCCTACCTACAGGTTCTTTAGAACCATCATAATAGAAGATGATATAAAAAATATTCTAAGATAGAAGAAGGAACATTGGAAACTCCCTTCTACCAAGTAGATCTTCTCCCTTCTCCCTTCTATCTCTCCCTTCTCCCCTTGATCCAACTAACCCTGTATAGTCAGCCCTGACTGGCAGCGGCTCTCTGGGCATGGAAGGAGAGGCTTTTTTTCACTCCTGCCTGGAGATGACCTGGGCTGAACCTGGGGGTTTTGCATGCAAAGATTGTTCTTTATCACTGGACTCCATAGGCCTTTGGTCTCGTCTAGAAAGGAGACTTCTCTTTTCAAGTGACAGAACTACGATATTCTTTCCTTCTCCCATGACATTCACCACAAAACTCACCTCTGTAGCCCACACAATCCCATCAGAGTGAATGGTGAACTCTTGGCCTGGGGGAGCTTCTGGATCCACCTGTCCAACTTTCTGGGAGCAAAGGATGTATTTGGGAAGAAAATCCAGTTCTCAATATCGTATCTCTCTCTCCTTTTATAAAAAGAGACTTCCTCTCCAACACTGTTGTTAAACTGGACCTTCCTCAAAGAGGCAAGAATCTGAAATGGAAGAGAGAATTAGAAAATGGGGTAATTGGGAGTGAGTTCTGTTTTCTTCTAACGTATCTGTCAGGATTGGGCCCAGTCTCCCTGCAGAGACTGTGGAAGAGGAACCCAAGCCTCAGGGAGCTCACAGAGACAGGGTAAGATCCTACCAAGGCTAATCAGTGGGATCGAAGCCCAACCATAACTTCTCCTTCTGTGAGCACCCAGCAACTCACAGAGGGGGAGGAGGTGAGCATGACAGATGCATGGATCAAGCCCACAGTCAAGAGGGAGGAGCAGCACAAGGAGGTCAGGCATTCCACCAAGCTGGCCCACCACAGGAGATCTCTAGGGCAGGATCCTCATTGACAGCGGGACTGTGGAAGCCTTCCCGGATTCATGCTGTAGAGCAGAGTCAGAACTGCTACGTTCTCTTCTGCTGGTGTGCGTCCCTCAGAGTGAACTTCAGATAAGCTGTTTAGTGTTGTGTCAGCTTGATCAGGGACCTTAGCATTGGGCTGTCAGAAGTTGACTAGGTCTGTCATCTGACTAGCTGAGAGTATGATAACTTTGCTCAATAAAACCTGTTTACTGGGAGACTGACTTTGTCTGACTACGCACAGGTCGGAAGGGCTTGAAACCTGACAATACCGTAACTGCCATCATGCTATGAGACTTATTTTTTTTTCTGTACTCCATTGTTTAGTGTGCACTTAAGATGCATCAAGATGCGTTCATGGGGCACTAATTGCTCAAATCTGCTTGCCCAGTGGTTGGGCTTTTTCTTTGGCGTCTGCTTGCTACGAGCCGCCCTCATTCCTTTGAATGGGTGGCAGAGACCTCAGGCTCAAACCCTCAAAGGAAGCAATTTCTGGGGTTCTGCAGCTGCCTGGTGGAGGGGGAGGGGGTTGCCTGCTGTTGCTTCTGCAGATTGGGTGGGGGGACCAGCAATGCTTGCTAGATTAGCACTATGGCTTTGGGGTGAGGACTTGCTTGATTTCTTGCTCCTCAATAGCCACCTTAGTCAATACATAAATGTTACAGAAACAGTGTGAGTCTCTGCTGCTCTTCGTTGTTGTTCAGTCGTTCAGTCGTGTCCGACTCTTCGTGACCCCATGGACCACAGCACGCCAGGCGGTCCTGTCCTGCACTCTCTCCCGGAGCATGCTCAAGTTCATATTCATTGCATCGGTGATGCTATCTAGCCATCTCATCCTCTGCCGTCCCCTTCTCCTTTTGCCTTCAGTCTTTCCCAGCATCAGGGTCTTTTCCAGGGAGTTTTCTCTTCGCATTAGGTGGCCAAAATATTGGAGCTTCAGCTTCAGTATCTGTCCTTCCAATGAGCACTCAGGGTTGATTTCCTTTAGGATTGACTGATTTGACCTCCTTGCAGTCCAGGGGACTCGTAAGAGTCTTCTCCAGCACCACAGTTCAAAAGCATCAATTCTTCGGCACTCAGCCTTCCTTATAGTCCAGCTCTCACAGCCATACATTACTATGGGGAAAACCATAGCTGTGATTAGACAGACCTTTGTCAGCAAGGTGATGTCTCTGCTTCTTACTATGCTGTCTAGGTTTGCCATAGCTTTCCTCCCAAGGAGCAAGCATCTTTTAATTTCATGGCTACAGTCACCGTCTGCGGTGATCTTGGAGCCCAAGAAAGTAAAATCTGTCACTGCTTCCATTTCTTCCCCTTCTATCTGCCAGGAAGTGATGGGGACAGATGCCATAATCTTCATTTTTTTAATGTTGAGTTTCAAACCAGCTTTTGTGCTCTCCACTTTCACCCTCAACAAGAGGCTCTTTAGATCCTCTTCGCTTTCTGCCATTAGGGTCGTATCATCTGCATATCGGAGGTTGTTTATAGTTCTCCTGGCAATCTTAATTAGGGGTGCACGAAAGTCACTTGCCTGGTCTCTCAGCTTGCTTGGCGGTGGGGGGGAGGCGCTTCACTGCTCCCCCTGAAGTTCAGGCTGGGGGGGAGGCTTCCCTCTTCGCCAGGCCAAAATTCAGGCCGGGGGGGAGGCTTCCCACCTCGCCCAGCCGAAATTCAGGCCAGGGAGAAGCGCCCCGTCTCCCCGGCCGCGAACTTCAGAAGAAAAAAAAACACAACGCCCCTGTGATAGGCTACGTAACGATTAACGTAGCCTATCACGGCTAGACCTGCAAAGTCAGCCGTGATAGGCTACGTTAATCGTCACGGAGCCTATCATGGGTGACTTTGAAAAAAATAAAAGCGCGTACGCAAATGGCGGCCCTCATAGGGAGCTGCCATTCGCGTTCCTTATTTGGTCCCTGTGGTCTACGTAAAGATTTACGTAGACTACGGCGAAAATAAGGGCAACGCTATTTGCGTTGTCCTTATTTTTGCCATAGTCTACGTAAATCTTTACGTAGACTACAGGGACCAAATAAGGAACGTGAATGGCGGCTCCCTATGGGGGCCGCTATTAGCCGTATGTGCTTTTTTTTTTTTAAGTCACCCGTGATAGGCTACGTGAGGATTAACGTAGCCTATCACGGCTGACTTTGCAAATCTAGCCGTGATAGGCTATGTTAATTGTTACGTAGCCTATCACAGGGGCGTTGTGTGTTTTTTTCTTTTGAAGTTCGCGGCCGGGGAGACGGGGCGCTTCTCCCCGGCCTGAATTTCGGCTGGGCGAGGCCAGGTGAGGCGGGAAGCCTCCCCCCCGGCCTGAACTTCGCGGGGGGAGCAGCAAAGCGCCTCCCCTCCACCGCCAAGCAAGCTGCGAGACCAGGTAAGTGACTTTCGTGCATCCCTACTAATGCTTCCTAAGGCCCACTTGACTTCACTCTCGAGGATGTCCGGCTCAAGTTCAGTGACCGCACTATCATGGCTACCAGGGACATTCAGATCTTTCCTGTATAGTTCTTCTGTGTATTCTTGCCACCTCTTCTTAATCTCATCTGCTTCTGTTAGGTCCCTGCCTTCTTTCTCCTTTATCATGCCCATCTTTGCCCATCTTTGCACAAAACGTTCCCTTGAGATCTCCGATTTTCTTGAAGAGATCTCTAGTCTTGCCCATTCTGTTGTTTTCCTCGATTTCTTTGCATTGTTCATTTAAGAAGGCCTTCTTGTCTCTCCTTGCTATTCTCTGGAAATTTGCATTCAGTTGGATATATCTTCCCCTTTCTCCCTTGCTTTTCGCTTCCCTTCTTTCCTCAGCTACTTGTAAAGCCTCATCAGACAGCCACTTGGCTTTCTTGCATTTCTTTTTCTTTGGTATGGATTTCGTTGCTGCCTCCTGAACAATGTCACGGACCTCCGTCCATAGTTCCTCAGGCACTCTGTCTATCAGGTCTAATCCCTTAAATCTATTCCTCACCTCTACTGTATATTCATAAGGGATATGATTTAGGTCATACCTGAATGGTTTAGTGGTTTTCCCTACATTCTTCAATTTAAGCCGAAATTTTGCAAGAAGCAGCTCATGATCTCAGCCACAGTCAGCTCCAGGTCTTGTTTTGACTGACTGTATAGAGCTTCTCCATCTTTGGCTGCAAAGGACATAATCAATCTGATTTCGATATTGACCATCTGGTGATGTCCATGTGTAGAGTCGTCTCTTGTGCTGTTTGAAAAGAGTGTTTGCTATGATCAGCGTGTTCTCTTGGCAAAACTCTATTAGCTTTTGTCCTGCTTCATTTTGTACACCAAGGCCATGCTTGCCTGTTATCCCGGTGATTTCTTGACTTCCTACTTGAGCATTCCAATCCCCTATGATGAAGAGGACATCTTTTTTTGGTGTTAGTTCTAGAAGGTGTTGTAGGTCTTCATAGAACCGATCAACCTCAGCTTCTTCGGCATCAGTGGTTTGGGCATAGACTTGAATTACTGTGATGTTGAATGGTTTGCCTTGGATTCGTACTGAGATCATTCTATCGTTTTTAAGATTTTACCCCAGTACTGCTTTTCCCACCCTTTTGTTGACTATGAGTGCTACTCCATTTCTTCTAAGGGATTCTTGCCCACAGTAGTAGATATGGTGGTCACCTGAATTAAATTTGCCCATGCCTGTCCATTTTAGTTCGCTGATTCCCAAGATGTCGATGTTCAATCTTGCCATCTCATGTTTGACCACCTCCAGCTTACCTTGATTCATTGATCTGACATTCCAGGTTCCTAAACAATATTGTTCTTCACAGCATCGGATTTCTTTTCACCACCAGACACATCCACAGCTGAGTGTCCTTTCGGCTTTGGCCCAGCTGCTTCACTCTTTCTGGAGCTACTTGGAAATACCCTCTGCTCTTCCCCAGTAGTATATTGGACACCTTCCGACCTGAGGGGCTCATCTTCCAGCATCATATCTTTTAGCCTTGTGATAGGTTCCATGGGGTTTTCTTGGCAAGAATACTGGAGTGGGTTGCCATTTCCTTCTCCAGTGGACCACATTTTGTCAGAACTCTCTGCCATGACCTGTCTGTCTTGGGTGGCCCTGCACAGCATAGCTTATGGCTTCACTGAGTTATGCAAGCCCCTTCGCCACAACAAGGCAGATCCCTTCTTAAGGCTCTTCAGGGGAAATGACAGCCATGAAAGAATATCCATGGGAAATGTCTTTCTTTGGAGCCTTAGAGTGGACTAATAGCCTTTCTCCCAGGCTCGCCTTTTGCTTCCAGGATCAGACCACTGAGAAACCACCAAGGCACCTTCTAAAAAATTGCCAAATTTGAAGGAGGATATTACCTGCCACGGCTGGATATTCGGAAGCCACTTGCCTTCCCCCTTCATTCCACGGTTGGGTTCAGATGAGGACACAGAATGTAGTGCATGTGCCACGGAATAGACGGCATTGAAGATCCTGTAGCTGAGACTGGACATGGTCATTTCCAACTTGTGGACCTCCAGGTCCTGCACCTTCTCCTCCCCGGTACATCTTTTCGCTGCCTTTGGAGACGATTGGCCTGATTTCAGAAACTGACAGTCAAATATGTTTTCCCACCATTGACGGAGAAAGACATCTCCTTGTGGTTGGTGTGGATTTAAAGCCCAGAGAAATTGCTTGAATTCTGGCACATCCCTCCTGTGGACTCTGAAGTGAAAAGCACCATGGAAGAGTTTGGCCAGTTCTAATTTTGGTCCTGTCGAAGAACTTTCCCAGTGGGATGTCATGATCCACACCTTCCTAAATGAGACCTTGGTCTTTTGTTCATGAATAACCAAGAACACTGTTAATATCTTTATAACACTGGGGTCCCCAAAGACAATCATCACCTGAGGGTCAAACCAAGAACGAGGAACAAAGCCAGATAGTGCTTGATGTAGAAGGGGGCGGTTTCTTGGGTTGAACATTTCGGTGATGGCAACACAGATGTCATTCTGCTTGAGCATTGGTGTCAGTGACGGGATGAAATGTTCACCAATGTCATCAGTTGAGGCAACCAGCCCAATCCAGTTCCAGTGGAAATGCAGGAGCAGCTGGACTAAGCCCACATACTGGGAGGTTTCACTGGGATCAATCTGGTAGAAGGAAGGAAATTCCGTTGTCTCGAACAAGCCATATCCGAGCTGAAGGAAGGAATTTGCTGTTAGTCTGTTGAGGCAGAATTTTGTGGCACTTTAAAGACCGACACAAATTTTAATGACTTAAGCTCCCATGGACTACTACAGCCCATTTCAGATAGTGAAGTGCTATCCAGTGGGAAGCTGTCCATTTTAAAATGGACATCGAAATATAGAGTGAAGCTTGATGAGAACTTTTAGCCCCCTCCTCCTGTGTGGATCTTACCGCACATGTCAGTGCTTCTATGGAGGTAACCCAGACACAATTCCTAACCACTGAAATGAACAGGTCCTTCTGTGTATATTCAAGAAGTGTTACTCTCTATAAGCATATTGGGGGCTTTCTGGCTTCTTCCCCATAAAGGATAGTTTGGTCGCACTGGTTCCATTCCATATTGAAATACATCACAACACAAAAAATAGAAAATGTTGCACCAAGTTAGCAGGTCTTCATTAGAAATTCCCCAAGTGCCACCCCTCCAAAAACTTTCTGTATGTATCTTAAGGTGTATGGCTGAAACAGAAGCTATGTTATATGGAAATGTGTCCCAAAACATAAAACACTGACACATTTTATCTTGCTGGCATAGGGGGCTCCCGCCAATCCCCAGAGGGGAAGCTGCATTAGTCAACTGCAGGAAGAACAACAAGGATTCTTATGGCATCTTGTACGTTTTTGATTCTTTAAGGTGTCGCAAAACTCCTTGTTACATCCCCCAATACAAAACCTTTTGAACAGACTGATTGCTGGCTGGGATTAGACACGCAGTAGCCACTTGAGATTCCTTGTTGTTGTTCAGTCGTTCAGTCGTGTCCGACTCTTCGTGACCCCATGGACCATAGCACGCCAGGCCTTCCTGTCCTGCGCTCTCTCCCGGAGCATGCTCAAGTTCATATTCATTGCATCCATGATGCTATCTAGCCATCTCATCCTCTGCCGTCCCCTTCTCCTTTTGCCTTCAGTCTTTCCCAGCATCAGGGTCTTTTCCAGGGAGTTTTCTCTTCGCATTAGGTGGCCAAAATATTGGAGCTTCAGCTTCATTATCTGTCCTGCCAATGAGCACTCAGGGCTGATTTCCTTTAGGATGGACTGATTTGACCTCCTTGCAGTCCAGGGCACTCGTAAGAGTCTTCTCCAGCACCACAGTTCGAAAGCATCAATTCTTCGGCGCTCAGCCTTCCTTATAGTCCAGCTCTCACAGCCATACATTACTACTGGGAAAACCATAGCTTTGATTAGACGGACCTTTGTCGGCAAGGTGATGTCTCTGCTTCTTACTATGCTGTCTAGGTTGGCCATAGCTTTCCTCCCAAGGAGCAAGCGTCTTTTAATTTCATGGCTACAGTCACCGTCTGCGGTGATCTTGGAGCCCAAGAAAGTAAAATCTGTCACTGCTTCCATTTCTTCCCCTTCTATATGCCAGGAAGTGATAGGGCCAGATGACATGATCTTCGTTTTTTTAATGTTGAGTTTCAAACCAGCTTTTGCACTCTCCTCTTTCACTCTCAACAAGAGGCTCTGGAGATCCTCTTCACTTTCTGCCATTAGGGTGGTATCGTCTGCATATCGGAGGTTGTTGATAATTCTCCCGGCAATCTTAATTCTGACCTCTGATTCATCCAACCCGGCATTTCTCATCATGTACTCTGCATATCAGTTAAATAAGCAGGGTGACAATATGCAGCCTTGTCGTACTCCTTTCCCAATTTTGAACCAATCGGTTGTTCCATGTCTGGTTCTGACTGTTGCTTCTTGACCCTCGTACAGGTTTCTCAGGAGACAGGTAAGGTGGTCTGGTACTCCCATCACTTTCAGAATTTGCCATAGTTTGTTGTGATCCACACAATCAAAGGCTTTAGCGTAGTCAATGAAGCAGAAATAGACGTTTTTCTGGAATTCTCTTGCTTTCTCCATGATGCAGCGAATGTTGGCGATTTGATCTCTAGTTCCTCTGCCTCTTCGAAACCCAGCTTGTACTTCCGGTAGTTCTCGGTTCGCATACTGCTGAAGCCTAGCTTGTAGGATTTTGAGCATCACCTTGCTGGCATGTGATATGAGCGCAATTGTGCGGTAGTTTGAACACTCTTTGGTGTTGCCCTTCTTTGGAATTGGAATGTAAACTGACCTTTTCCAGTCTTGTGGCCACTGTTGAGTGTTCCAGATTTCTTGGCATATTGAATGCAGCACTTTAACAGCATCATCTTTTAGGATTTTCAATAGCTCAGCTGGAATACTGCCATCTCCGCTAGCTTTGTTGTTACTAATGCTTCCTAAGGCCCACTTGACTTCACTCTCTAGGATGTCCGGCTCAAGTTCAGTGACCGCACTATCATAGCAATCAGGGACATTCAGATCTTTCCTGTATAGTTCTTCTGTGTATTCTTGCCACCTCTTCTTAATCTCATCTGCTTCTGTTAGGTCCCTGCCTTCTTTGTCCTTTATCATGCCCATCTTTGCACAAAACGTTCCCTTGAGATCTCCAATTTTCTTGAAGAGATCTCTAGTCTTTCCCATTCTGTTGTTTTCCTCGATTTCTTGGCATTGTTCATTTAAGAAGGCCTTCTTGTCTCTCCTTGCTATTCTCTGGAACTCTGCATTCAGTTGGGTATGTCTTCCCCTTTCTCCCTTGCTTTTCGCTTCCCTTCTTTCCTCAGCTACTTGTAAAGCCTCATCAGACAGCCACTTGGCTTTCTTGCATTTCTTTTTCTTTGGGACGGATTTCGTTGCTGCCTCCTGAACAATGTTACGGACCTCCGTCCATAGTTCCTCAGGCACTCTGTCTATCAGGTCTAATCCCTGAAATCTATTCCTCACCTCCACTGTATATTCATCAGGGATATGATTTAGGTCATACCTGAACGGTTTAGTGGTTTTCCTGATGTTCTTCAATTTGAGCCAAAATTTTGCAAGAAGCAGCTCATGATCTGAGCCACAGTCAGCTCCAGGTCTTGTTTTGACTGACTGTATAGAGCTTCTCCATCTTTGGCTGCAAAGGACATAATCAATCTGATTTCGATATAGCCACCACCAAAGCTATTGCGTGGCAGGTTAGCCAGAATAAGAAGGCCCCCTACTCCTGCCACCCAGAATCAAAGCAACCCACACACTGCACAGGCAGATCTGTTTTCAGGTATTTGCCTTTCCACCTTAGTGTCCCTGAGCCCTGCAGGCTGCCCACCTCTATCCCCAGGTGAATCTCCTCACCTGTGGGATCTTGAAGATTCCCATGAAGGAGGCAATCTCCCTTGAGGATTTGGAGTCCAGACCCCCAATAACAGACAGCAGTTGATCATGCTTGTGACATCTATAATTCGGAAACATTTGCCCCCTTGTGGAGAGGAGAGACAGACTGTTCAAGTTGATCCATCTTGCAATGTTGCTGTGGTCACAGATGCGGAAGCCAAGAGTACAGTTGGGTAGGAGAACAGGATCCTTGTTGAGCTCCTTGATGGTGAACGCCAAGGCCAGGAGTTGGGGGTAGTATTTTAGTATCATCTTGCAGTGATGAGAGTGACATTGGGCAGTGGGTGAGGATCCTAACAGAACTGCGGAGAAGCGGAGGGTTAAAACGTCCATCTGGTTTAACCCGTTTGTACAGACACTAAACTTCTAGACCACATACATCGACACGAAGGATTCACAGACAAATTCAAGTTATTCTTTTGACTCAGAGGGACACCAATTATTGCTGGATGCATTTCACAGGAACACCTGATAAGCCCTGCTGGATAAGAGTTCTAATTCACCACATCTATAATTTATTTTTTTTACTACATATTTTCATTATTGATGTTCCACCTTTCAAGATATAAATGTTTCCAAGGTGGCTTCCACATAAAACCAATGTGCAATAGGAATATATAAAAACAGTTTGACAGGGTCCTTCCCACTGTGCAGCTCTATCAGGATTAACAACAGCGAATTGTTCTCAGTTCAACCTGCCTTCTCCATGAATTTGTTGAAGGACATAGATAGGAGAACATCAGATGAGCTCTGCTGTATCAGACCAAGGTGGTTCCCACTAATTCATCATACGTTTTCCAACTGTGGTCAACTTAGATGCTTCCTGGATGCCCCACAAGATGGATATGAATATAGCAGCCGTAATTTCTTCTTCTCCCACCCCTCTCAGCAGCTCTTGAATTATCAGTGGTAGACTGCCACCAACACTGGAATCTCTATTTAACTATCATGTTTATGAGCTGCCAATAGGCCTGTCCTCCAGGAATTTGTCTGATCCTTTTACAAGCAAAGTCAACCCAGGATCCATCACTACATCTCCAGTACCTCTCTGTAGTGAAGCAAGAGTTTACACATGTGATTCAGAACTATTGTGGAGAAGGACCATAGCTCAGTGGTCAAAGCAGCTTTAGTCCCCGGAATCTGCCAGCAGGACTGAGAAACAGCCCTCTCTGGAACCCTAGAGAGCAACTGTTAGTCAGTGCAGGCAAGATTGATCCAAATGTGCCAAAGCCCTGAGATGGTATAGAACACCTTCCTACCTGCATCGGTCCTTCATTCAGAAGCATGAGGACCAGAAACTTGTTTACTTTTTAGAGAAAGGAATGTAGTTCAGTGATACAGCACATCAATCAAATGCAGCTTGTCCCAGGATCCATGCCTGGCATATACAGGCCACCATGGGAGAGACCCCCGGTGTCACACCCTGGAGAGCAACTGCTATGTACTGAGCTAGAGAAGATCTATGGGCTGACCCAGGATGAGGTTGCTTCCTTTCTGGCTTTATTTGGAAGCCGTGGGAACCGCAATCCTAGGTAAAGGACACAAGGAGCACCTGCTTTGCACATGGAAGCCCTGAGGTTCTATCCCCGGATGCATTTCTAGGTAGGAGAGGGGAGGGAAGGGAAGGGAAGGGAAGGGAAGGGAAGGGAAGGGAAGGGAAGGGAAGGGAAGGGAAGGGAAGGAAAGCTGCTGCCACTCAGTGCAGGTGAGACTGAAGAAGAGGGAACAAAGGTCTGACTTCCTCGAAGGCAACCCCCAAGGTCGCTCAGTCCGTTCAAAAATTTGTCAGTGTTGAGTGCAACATGCATTTCAGTATGTTTGATGTTTTTTGTAATAGCCTATTCCTTGCAATAAATATACTACTGACTAACTGTTGATTATTTCAGCCTTTGATTATGGGAGGACTTATCTCTTGGGCTAGAAAAACCATACAATTATTGCATGCTACACAATTCCTTATGCATCCTGCAAAATGCCCAAAGCACCCAGCCACGGGGATGCTTTCTGTGTTTTGCAGTCTCAGGTCCCCAGATGCTGTTGCACTATAACTCCCATTCTCCCTGGCCATGGATGATAGAGGTCTAAAAGCTGGGGATGCAAGGCTGGGAACCACTCGTTTAGGTCAGGAGTGGGCAGACTTCGAGCTTGCGAGATCGCCTTCTTTTTTTCTAGTAGCCCCCCAAGGTCCTGCAACTGGAGCCTGGTGCAAAAAAGACACACCCACTTAGAATGAAAGTATTCTGAGCCCAGGGCTTTCTTTTCAGCACCAGAATTAAAGTGAGCTCACAGTCCTTGGACACAAGACCCCACTCCTGGCTACCCCAAAGTTTCCGTCATTTCAGCAGCATAATTTAGGGCAGAAGAGAGTCCCTTGTTGCTGCTGTTGTTATACAACTGGGAGTCAGCAATGATTGCTGATCCACTGCAGATCAGCCAGAGACCTATCAGTTGATCCAGACTAGATGAAATAGGCTCGGAGGGGCATTTCTTAGTTGTTTTCCAATTCTTAACATGAAACCACATTTCAGCTTTTTTCTGCCTACCCTCCTACTCAAGAGCCCAGAGTGTGGTGAGTTGTTCTCTTAGTGAGCAGGGATGTGGATAGATGACAGCAAACTCTCCGTAGGTCACTCAGCTCAGTTCAGAGCAGGGCTTTGTAAAGCAAGCTCAAAATCTGAAAGTAATTTATTCTAAACTCAGTTGCAAGCAGGCCAGTCTCCAGTCACTTCACTGGTGGTGGACGAAGGTCCAAATGTTCCCCCTAATCTGCCAGTTGAGGCTCCAAATCCCAGCCTCCAAGTTTTCTGTCATGCACGCACATGAGTGCGCATACACACACCACTTTCCACATCTCTTGCCTTGCAGCAGGGCTTGGCTCTTCACTCCCTGGAAATTTTAGTTCCCAGGGTGCCTGTGACCTTACCACAGCACCACTGATTGTTCCAGAGGGGCAACGGGGAATTCTCCTCTTGCTCGGAATGGGGCTGCAGCTCAGCGTGGCAGAGGACATGCTTTGTTTGCAGAAGGTCCCAGGTTCAATCCCCGGCTCCCCCAAGTAGGCCAGGAAACACTCCTGCCTGAAACTCCGGAGAGGTTGCTGCCAGGCAGTGTCGACTGTACTGCCCTAGATGGACCCAGGGTCTGACTCACTATGAGGCAACTTCTTATGTCCCTAGCAAGCCAGTGAAGAAGCCTCAAGTCTCTGACTCTCCTTATGGGTTGAAGCCAAATTGTGATAAGCCTGGAAGGAGCCCACTAATGTGAAAGCAAAGCAGGCAAAAGTCTATCCCAACTCCCTCTTGTGGAAACTTACAAGGGAAGAGTGCTGATGTATGGTAGGGCTGAACTATGGAAGTCAGGTAACTCTGTATAAAAATAAAAGCCAAGTGGTAAATTCCCACTGAGAAGGAGGTCTCCCGGGCTGTGATAGTCTTGCAGTTCCTTCGGCCTGGTCAAGAGGCAGGTGGTGCTCAGCATCCTCTGGGTGGCCTGAGGCAGGAGCCAAAACAGCAGCACCTCCAGCAGCCGAGTCATCAGTGGCACAGAGAGACCTTCCCTCCCCAGTCAGTGACAAAGACAACCTGCGAAACAGCAGAGTTTACAGTCCCTAGCAGTGGAATTAAACCTAAGCAAGAAATGATCAGCCCCCAAGTGATCAGACATCACCCCAGCCCAGCCCCATGTGGAAGGCCTCAGGGTGCTTTTATATTAAGCACGTTGTCTCCAGGATGTCTTGGTTATTGACTTGCTGGATGGAAATACATGGGGGACTCCTCAAGAATTACTGTCATTTTCACAATTCCAGGGTAGGGAAATAAACACGGCCCCAGAACACTGAGCTCTCTTTGCACAGCAGAGGGAGAAGGGGAAAATTTGTGCCACTCTTGGCTTCCCTGTGAGGCAGAAGGGCTCAGAGATTTAAGAACATAAGAAGAGCCATGATGGATCAGGCCAAGGGTCCATCTAGTCCAGCCTTCTGTTCACACAGTGGCCAACCTGCTGTCAATGGGAAACCCACAAGCAGGACATGAGTGCAACAGCACCCTCCCACCCATGTTCCCCAGCAACTAGTGTACAGAGGCTTACTGCCTCTGATACTACAGGCAGTATCCAGTTGAGTTGTCATGTTTTGGCCTTACTCCCATTTGAGGCTGAGCACCAAGATGGACCCCTTCATGGATCACTGCCTTGTTGTGGCGAAGGGGCTTGCGTAACTCAGTGAAGCCATAAGCTATGCCGTGCAGGGCCACCCAAGACGGACAGGTCATGGCAGAGGGTTCTGACAAAATGTGGTCCACTGGAGAAGGAAATGGCAACCCACTCCAGTATTCTTGCCAAGAAAACCCCATGGAACGTATCGCAATGCTAAAAGATATGACGCCGGAAGATGAGCCCCTCAGGTCGGAAGGTGTCCAATATGCTACTGGGGAAGAGCAGAGGGTATTTCCAAGTAGCGCCAGAAAGAGTGAAGCGGCTGGGCCAAACCCGAAAGGACACTCAGCTGTGGATGTGTCTGGCGGTGAAAAGAAAATCCGATGCTGTAAAGAACAATATTGTTTAGGAACCTGCAATGTCAGATCAATGAATCAAGGTAAGCTGGAGGTGGTCAAACATGAGATGGCAAGATTGAACATCGACATCTTGGGAATCAGCGAACTAAAATGGACAGGCATGGGCGAATTTAATTCAGGTGACCATCATATCTACTATTGTGGGCAAGAATCCCTTAGAAGAAATGGAGTAGCATTCATAGTCAACAAAAGGGTGGGAAAAGCAGTACTGGGGTACAATCTTAAAAATGATAGAATGATCTCAGTACGAATCCAAGGCAAACCATTCAACATCACAGTAATTCAAGTCTATGCCCCAACCACTGAGGCCGAAGAAGCTGAGGTTGATCGGTTCTATGAAGACCTACAACACCTTCTAGAACTAACACCAAAAAAAGATATCCTCTTCATCATAGGGGATTGGAATGCTCAAGTAGGAAGTCAAGAAATCACCGGGATAACAGGCAGGCATGGCCTTGGTGTACAAAATGAAGCAGGACAAAAGCTAATAGAGTTTTGCCAAGAGAACATGCTGATCATAGCAAAGACTCTTTTCCAACAGCACAAGAGGCGACTCTACACATGGACATCACCAGATGGTCAATATCGAAATCAGATTGATTATGTCCTTTGCAGCCAAAGATGGAGAAGCTCCATACAGTCAGTCAAAACAAGACCTGGAGCTGACTGTGGCTCAGATCATGAGCTGCTTCTTGCAAAATTTCGGCTTAAATTGAAGAACGTCGGGAAAACCACTAAACCGTTCAGGTATGACCTAAATCATATCCCTGATGAATATACAGTGGAGGTGAGGAATAGATTTCAGGGATTAGACCTGATAGACAGAGTGCCTGAGGAACTATGGACGGAGGTCCGTAACATTGTTCAGGAGGTAGCAACGAAATCCGTCCCAAAGAAAAAGAAATGCAAGAAAGCCAAGTGGCTGTCTGATGAGGCTTTACAAGTAGCTCACTAAAGAAGGGAAGCGAAAAGCAAGGGAGAAAGGGGAAGATATACCCAACTGAATGCAGAGTTCCAGAGAATAGCAAGGAGAGACAAGAAGGCCTTCTTAAATGAACAATGCCAAGAAATCGAGGAAAACAACAGAATGGGAAAGACTAGAGATCTCTTCAAGAAAATTGGAGATCTCAAGGGAACGTTTTGTGCAAAGATGGGCATGATAAAGGACAAAGAAGGCAGGGACCTAACAGAAGCAGATGAGATTAAGAAGAGGTGGCAAGAATACACAGAAGAACTATACAGGAAAGACCTGAATGTCCCTGATAGCCATGATAGTGCGGTCACTGAACTTGAGCCGGACATCCTCGAGAGTGAAGTCAAGTGGGCCTTAGGAAGCATTAGTAACAACAAAGCTAGCGGAGATGACAGTATTCCAGCCGAGCTATTTAAAATCCTAAAAGATGATGCTGTTAAAGTGCTGCATTCAATATGCCAACAAATCTGGAACACTCAACAGTGGCCACAAGACTGGAAAAGGTCAGTTTACATTCCAATTCCAAAGAAGGGCAACGCCAAAGAGTGTTCAAACTACCGCACAATTGCGCTCATTTCACATGCCAGCAAGGTGATGCTCAAAATCCTACAAGCTAGGCTTCAGCAGTATGCGAACCGAGAACTACCGGAAGTACAAGCTGGGTTTAGAAGAGGCAGAGGAACTAGAGATCAAATTGCCAACATTCGCTGGATCATGGAGAAAGCAAGAGAATTCCAGAAAAACATCTATTTCTGCTTCATTGACTACGCTAAAGCCTTTGATTGTGTGGATCACAACCAACTGTGGCAAATTCTGAAAGTGATGGGAGTACCAGACCACCTTACCTGTCTCCTGAGAAACCTGTACGAGGGTCAAGAAGCAACAGTAAGAACCAGACATGGAACAACCGATTGGTTCAAAATTGGGAAAGGAGTACGACAAGGCTGCATATTGTCACCCTGCTTATTTAACTGATATGCAGAGTACATCATGAGAAATGCTGGGTTGGATGAATCACAGGTCGGAATTAAGACTGCCGGGAGAATTATCAACAACCTCCGATATGCAGATGATACCACCCTAATGGCAGAAAGCGAAGAGGATCTCAAGAGCCTCTTGTTGAGGGTGAAAGAGGAGAGTGCAAAAGCTGGTTTGAAACTCAACATTAAAAAAACGAAGATCATGTCATCTGGCCCTATCACTTCCTGGCATATAGAAGGGGAAGAAATGGAAGCAGTGACAGATTTTACTTTCTTGGGCTCCAAGATCACCGCAGACGGTGACTGTAGCCATGAAATTAAAAGATGCTTGCTCCTTGGGAGGAAAGCTATGGCCAACCTAGACAGCATAGTAAGAAGCAGAGACATCACCTTGCCGACAAAGGTCCGTCTAATCAAAGCTATGGTTTTCCCAGTAGTAATGTATGGCTGTGAGAGCTGGACTATAAGGAAGGCTGAGCGCCGAAGAATTGATGCTTTCGAACTGTGGTGCTGGAGAAGACTCTTACGAGTGCCCTGGACTGCAAGGAGGTCAAATCAGTCCATCCTAAAGGAAATCAACCCTGAGTGCTCATTGGAAGGACAGATAATGAAGCTGAAGCTCCAATATTTTGGCCACCTAATGCGAAGAGAAAACTCCCTGGAAAAGACCCTGATGCTGGGAAAGACTGAAGGCAAAAGGAGAAGGGGACGGCAGAGGATGAGATGGCTAGATAGCATCACGGATGCAATGAATATGAACTTGAGCACGCTCCGGGAGAGAGCGCAGGACAGGAAGGCCTGGCGTGCTATGGTCCATGGGGTCACGCAGAGTCGGACACGACTGAACGACTGAACAACAACAACAACCAAGATGGAGTCTGGGCTTTTTCCAAAGGTTTTTTTTTCGCCCAGATGGATGGCTGTGGAGAGGGAGGCGGAGTTGGCTGTGGCAGAATTCAGTGATAGTTGGAGTTCCACCGTATGCAAGTTCTGTGTATAAGATTAATGTTGTATAGGTGGTAGGAATGACTGCAAGGATCAGCAGGCCTCAAACACAACTGTTCTTTATTCAGCACACACAAATGTCAGAACTTCACAGACTCTCCACCCACTGGTGCTACTCCCAGCTCTACAGGAGCAGCCAAGGTTCAAAAACAATAACTAACCCACAGTACCCCATCCCTCCGATACATAACGTTCCTCCTCCCTTCGATATCATAGTCTTTATATTAACCAGCGAGGAGGTGCCCTTTCCCGGCATGGTCTCTGCACTTGACTAGTAGGTGTAGATTGCTCAGATGACTTTCTTTCAGTAACTGCCATGGGTAAGGAAGGAGTATTGCTCCCACCACTTAGTGGTTCTGGCCCTTCAACCTGTGGTGAGAGAAACCAGTCCCAGATAGATCTTCAGCACCTACCTCTGCTGAAGACAACCCACTCTGGGGAGAACGCCTTCTTAGCTGTTCAACATAGCGATGCCACACTGACCCACCTGCACACTGGACCTTGCATGACACAGGTCCAGTGACCTCAGTGACAGAGGAAGGAACCCATCTCAGTCCAGCACCATAGTTCCTAGCAAACACCTGAACTTGTGGGGCAAATGAACGGAGGGTAGAAGCTGAGAAGGCAGCATGCAGAGCTTGCTCCCCTTTGCTTTGCAAGCCTTCAGCTAAATCTGGGTGGAGACAGTGAAAGCAAGATTTTAGATGCTGCCCATAAGTAACTCTGCAGGACTGACTCCTGCTGTTGCACATGGAGTAAAATGCTGAGCAATGAGAAAGCTGGCAAGGCGTGTTGGCCAGTCTCCTCGCGCAACGTGCTTCAGGGCATCTTTTTTGTCTGCACCACCCATTCAGCTTGGCCATTTGCTCGGGGATGATGCGGTGCAATGGGGACAGCCCAAATAAGGTTCTTGTCCGCAGATGTTTTACATTCAGCAGATGTAAATGCACTCCCATTGTCTGAGATTAAAGTAACTCATGGCTTGCAAATAAGTGGTTCAGTGCTGTGATGGCTGCAGCGGATGTATGTGATGGTTCTAAGACTACTTCAAGCCACGTTGAGTAAGAATGTACCACAACCAAGAAGTGCTTTCCTTGAAATGGTCCTGCAAAAATCAATATGGATTCTTGACCAGGGATTCTTGGTCACTTCCCATGGAGAGATAGGTGCGCTTGGTAGATTGTGCCTAGTGGCATGACAAGTATTGCACTCATTTACAGTTTTTTCCATATCTGAGTCAATACCTGGCCACCAGACATTTCTTCTGGCCAATGCTTTCATACAAATGATCCCTGGATAAGTTGCATGCAGGGAAGTCAAGATGGTTTGACGACCTTTATCTGCAGTAACAACACAGTTTCCCCATAGCAGACAACCCTTATGGGCAGACATCACATGCTGATGCCATACAAAGGGCTTAAATTTCTCTGGTAGTTCCTCATCTGGCCATACCCTCCATACCGAATTTAAAACAGAAGCCAGTACAGGATCTCGAGCAGTCAGCCTAGCAATGTGATCTGCCTGACGAGGTGGGTCAGGAAGGGCTTGGAGCATCAAAACTTCCAGTGGAGGAGGTACAACAAAATCTGGAATTTGAAGTGGTACCCGACTCAATCTGTCGGCATTAGCTCTTGCCTTTCCTGGTTTGCAGACAAGTGTATAATCATAAGCATGGAGCAGAATGGTCCAGTGCTGCAAGCAAGGTGATAGTATGCAGGGAGTAGGCTTACCAGGAGAGAAGATTCCTAGAAGAGGCTCGTGGTCTGTGCGTATTTCAAAAGCATGGCCATAGAGACAGTTGTGGAACGTTTTGACTCCTGCAGTAACAGCCAGGGCTTCTGTGTCAATTTTTTTTGCAATGTTTCTTTCAGTGGATGACATAGTCCTTGAAAAATAAGCAATTGGTGCTTCTGTAGCATCTGGAAATTTGTGGCTTGGCCCAGCACCAACCCCATGAGAAGAAGCATCAGTAGTACAGATTAGTGGCTTCTTTCCATCATAATGTACAAGCACAAAATTTGAACTCAACAAGTCTCTGACATTCTGGAAAGCATTCTCAGTCTGGCTGGTCCATTTCATAGTAGGGATGTACGAAAGTCACTTACTGTTTCGCGGATCTGCTTCGGGGTTGGGGGGAGGTGCTCCATCCCTCCCCCCAGAATCCTCATTGGGGGGGAGGCGCTCCGTCCTTCCCCCCGGAGTCCTGCCCAGCCAGCTCTGCTCCGCGGGGATTCCGCGGAGCCGCCAGCCGGCTCTGCCAGCAGCCGGACATCCAGCTGCTGGGTAGCAGGAACGCAAATGGCGGCAGCTGTAGCCGCCGCCATTTGCGTCCCTATATTCAACCGTTATAGGCTATGTAAATATTTACGTAGCCTATCACGTCTGGGTTAAAAAAAAATAATGCGTACGCAAATGGCGGCGGCTACGGCAGCTGCCATTTGCATTCCTTATTTTTCGCTGTTTTAGTCTACGTAAATATTTCCGTAGACTATTACGGCGAAAATAAAGGGGAATGCAAATAGCGTAGTGGGTGCTATTTGCGTTCCATTTTGATTCGCTGTTTTAGCCTATGTAAATATTTATTTGCGTTCCTTTTTGATTCTCTGTTTTAGCCTGTGTAAATATTTACGTAGGCTAAAACGGTGAATCAAAAAGGAACGCAAATGACGCCCACTACGCTATTTGTGTTCCCCTTTATTTTCGCCGTAATAGTCTACATAAATATTTACGTAGACCAAGACGGCGAAAAATAAGGAACGCAAATGGTGGCGGCCGTAGACAACGCCATTTGCGTACGCGTTTTTTTTTTTAACCCAGACATGATAGGCTATGTAAGTCTTTACGTAGCCTATCACATCTATGTAAAAAACCCAAACAAACAAAAGACCAGACTGCAAATGGCGGCGGCGGCAGCAGGTTGGAAGACCAGCTGCCGAAGCCGCCGAAGCCTCCACTGGAGCCGCCGCCGTCCAGAACATCCGCCCCAGGTAAGTCTCATCCCGGGGGGGGGATCTGCGGGGGGGTGGGGTGGCAGGCCGTTCAGCCACGGATGTCAGGGGGCCATATGCCAGTGCATTCGGCCTCACTGAAATCCGTGGCAGAATTCTCTGCCATCCCTATTTCATAGAATCATAGAATAGTAGGGTTGGAAGGGCCCTATAAGGGGGGAGGCCCCTAACTTTTTTAAAAATTTATTTGTCTTGTTAGTTACACACACTTCCTTACCAGTGGGACTCTGTTTTTAACCTACAGTGAGTAGAGGACCAGGCACAGGCTACTCTAGGACAACCAGGAAGCTAGACACAAAAAGGGAAAAGAGACTATGGAAGGACAGGACTCTCCAGTGATGGGGACCTGCAAGGTGTGTGCCATGTTTGTTTTCTTGCCTGATAACAACATGGCCTAGACCTGCAACAAGTGCAAGTTGATTACGCTGCTGGAAGAAAAAGTAAGAGCACTGGAGCGGCGAGTGTCGACCTTCCAGGGAATAAGAGAACATGAAGAGTCCTTGGACAGAATGGTGGAACTACAGCAGCAAAGCAAAGAACAGAAGCTAGAAGAGCAACAGCAAGCTGAGGCAGAAGAGGAAACTGCTGAGGTGAGGAAAAGTGAACTAGAGGATACTCCTTGGAAAAAGGTGACAGGAGCAGAAGAACTAGAAGACACTCAGCATCAGTGGAGGCAATGGAACGAGGGAACCATTTCCAGGTACTTGAGGATGAGACTGGAGGACAGGCTGCAGAGGAAGAATTACAGGGGAACCTGCATGAGAGCGAGCAAGAGGCTGAAGGTCAGCCAAGCAGAAGCGATGAAACCAAGGCCTACAGCTACAAGAAGAGAAGAGTAGTAGTAGTGGGAGACTCCTTGCTGTGTGGGATTGAAACCCAAGTATGTCGCAAAGACCCGTGGACTCGCCAGGTATGCTGTCTCCCGGGAGGATGGATTAGAGACGTGACTGAAAGGTTGCCAGCACTCATAAAGCCCACTGACAGGTATCCCTTTCTTCTCATCCATTTGGGAACAAATGATACCGCCAAGCGGAACTACGAAGAAATCACATCAGACTTCGAAGCTTTGGGAAGGAAACTCAAGAACTTTGGGGCCTAGATAGTTTTCTCATCCATCCTTCCAGTAGTTAGAAGAGGGATAGAAAGGGAACGAAAAATATGCCGGGTGAATGACTGGCTATGAAGGTGGTGCCGTCATGAGAGATTTGGATTCTGGGACCACGGGCTATACTTCCTGGAAGACGGATGGTTGGCAAGGGAGAGGTTGCACCTCACAAAGGATGGGAAGAATGTGTTTGGCTACAGCATGAATAACTTCATCAGGAGGGCTTGAAACTGAATCCAGAATCGTGATAGGCTATGTTAATCATCACGTAGCCTATCACGGGTGACTTAAAAAAAAAAAAGCGTGTACGCAAATGGTGGCCCCCATAGGGAGCCGCCATTCGCGTTCCTTATTTGGTCCCTGTAGTCTACGTAAAGATTTACGCTTTTTTTTTTTTTAAAGTCACCCGTGATAGGCTACGTGACGATTAACGTAGCCTATCACGGCTGACTTTGCAAATATAGCCGTGATAGGCTACGTTAATCGTTACGTAGCCTATCACAGGGGCGTGTTTTTTTTTTAACTTTTCTTGTAATGGCGGCGGTGGCAGCCGGTCAAAAGACCGGCTGCCGCCCCCGCCCCTGACAAAGAGCTGCCGAACCACCGCCGGGACCCGCCGCCGGGAGCGACATTCGTAAAAGGTAAGTCCCATCCCGGGGGGGGCGGAGGGGCGGAGAATTTCTCCCCAAACCTTTGGAGGACCGAATGCGTTGGCACTCGGTCTTCTGACCGGCTGCCACCACCACCATTTGCAGTCTTGTTAAAAAAAAAAAAAGACATGATAGGCTACATAAATCTTTATCATGGCTGGATTTTAAAAAAAAATGACGTGATAGGCTATGTAAAGATTTACGTAGCCTATCATGGCTGGATGGGTTTAAAAACAACAACAACAACCGCGTACTCAAATGGAGGTGGCTACAGCCGCCGCCATTTGCGTTCCTTATTTTTGGCCATCTGAATCTACGTAAATATTTATGTAGACTATGACAGCGAAAATAAAGAGGAACACAAATAGCGTAGGGGGCGCTATTTGCATCCCTTTTTGATTCGCCGTTTTAGCCTACGTAAATATTTATGTAGGGTAAAACAGCGAATAAAAAAGGAACGCAAATAGCACCCACTACGCTATTTGCATTCCCCTTATTTTTGCCGTAGTCTATGTAAATGTTTACATAGACTAGACATGCCAAAATAAGGAACACAAATGGCGGCGTACGCGCGGTCTTTTGTTTTTGTTTTTTACTCAGCCGTGATAGGCTACGTAAAGATTTATGTAGCCTATCACGGTATTTTTTAAAAATCTAGCCGTGATAGGCTATGTAAATCTTTACGTAGCCTATCACGTTTTGTTGTTGTTGTTGTTGTTTTACTGGAAATGGCGGTGGCGGCAGCCGGTCGGAAGACCGGCCTCCGCTACCGCCGCCAAACAGCCGCCAGAGCCGCCGCCGCCGCCGCCAGGAAGATTCGCCCAAGGTAAGTCCCATCTCGGGGGGGCAGGGGGGCAGACCATTTTGCCACCAATTTGGGGGGGCCGAATGCACTGGCATTCAGCTTCCCTGAGATTCGTGGCGAAATTCTCTGACATCCCTAGGGAGGTGGGGTTGCACTGTTTGTGAAAAATACATATCTCTGCACAGACATACAGGAGGATGAGCCTGGTAGCCCCATCGAGAGCATCTGGATCAAAATAAATGGAGCAAAGAATAAAAGAAACCTGGTCGGAGTCTACTACAGACCACCCAATCAAGGAGAAGATGAGGATGAAACTTTTGAAATGCAAATAGCCAATGTTTCAAGGAAGCATGATGTAGTAGTAATTGGGGACTTCAATTTCCCTGATATTTGTTGGGAGACAAATTCTGCAAAAACGGCGCCTCCAGGAAATTCCTGACTTGTGTGGCGGATAACTTTCTCCTACAGAAAGTACAGGTAGGAACTTGAGGATCAGCTATCCTTGATTTGATCCTGACCAACAGAGATGACTTAGTGGATAAAATAGCAGTTACAGGAACTCTGGGGAAAAGCGACCATGTTATCCTTGAGTTCTTGGTTCTAAAAGAAGCAAAAGCCAAGTGTAGCCAAACCCCTACCCTGGATTTTAGGAAAGCTGATTTTCATAAACTCAGAACAATGATCAGTAAGGTCCCATGGCAAGTGACTCTAACGAGAAAAGGAGTCCAAGATGGGAGGGAGCTTTTAAAGAAGGAAATTCCCAAGGCACAAGTACAAACAATTCCAACAAGAAAAAAAGGTGGAAGACACCAGAAGAAGCCAATATGGCTTCACTAAAAACTCAGAGATGACTTGAAAAAAAAAAAAAAGGACACATATAGGAAGTGGAAAGAAGGCCAAGCAACAAAGGAAGAGTACAGGCAGGTAGCACAGAATTTTAGGGATGTCAGAGAATTCCGCCCAAATTTTAAATAGGATCAAATTCTGACAAATCCCGTCTATGGAATCCTCCTCAGAATGGGGCGGCCCGGTCTACCTGGACCAGAGCTGATGTGGATCCATTTTTTTTTGTCCACCAAATGGCAGATTTTACGAAAATAAACATGAAAAGAAATCCATAAATCAGAAATGGAGGAAGAAGAACGCAAATGGCATTACCTTTTTTATGAGGCATTTTCCTGAGGCTTTCTTTCACTGGGACTGTGTCGCGAAGTCCATGGAAATCCTCCATCTTTTCTGTTAATTGCCTGTGGAGGTGAGGTCAGGTCAGGTCAGGTCAGGTCCGGTGAGGTCTGGTGAGGTCAGGTGAGGTCAGGTCAGGTGAGGTCAGCTGACCAGAAGTTACGTAGGGAATCCCCACGAAGGGCTTTACCCTTACAGAGACTGATGGTGGGCATGTGAAAAGGATTTTTCGGTGGTACTTACAGAATTATTTACGTAAGTTCAGGAAGCCAAAAAAAACCAGAGGAATCCGGGGCATGCGGACGGCGGAATGGGGCGGCTCTCAGCTCTACAGAATCCTTGCGGAAATGAGCTGCTCTGTGAGGATTCTGGGAGGAGGAATGGAT
Source organism: Heloderma suspectum (assembly GCF_057233095.1). Lineage (NCBI taxonomy): Eukaryota > Metazoa > Chordata > Lepidosauria > Squamata > Helodermatidae > Heloderma > Heloderma suspectum. Next base: position 361,062,497 of record NC_139459.1, on the reverse strand, counting down.
CGCCTCCCCCCCCCCAGATTCCCCACTGGAACAGATGGTGGGGAATCGATACATCCCTACAGAATTGCAGGGATGGTGACAGGAAGGCTAAAGCTGAGAATGAGCTGAGGTTAGTGCGGGATGCTAAAAGCAACAAAAAAGCTTTCTTCAGCTATGTGCATAGTAAAATCACAGATGACAAAGAAAAGGCAGAAGTGCTCAATTCCTACTTTGGCTCAGCCTTCTCCCGAAAGAGAGTCTATGAGTCCCCTGGCAAAGGTGAAGTACAGGCTGAAGGGGCAGGATTGCAGCTTCAGATTGATAGGCATATGGTCAAGGAACACCTAACTACTTTGAATGAGTTCAAATCTCCAGGGCCAGATGCACCCTAAAGTAATAAAGGAACTGGCAGAAGAACTCTCAGAACTGCTGTCTATTCTCTTTGAGAAATCATGGAGGACGGGGCAAGTGGCAGATTACTGGAGGAGGGCTAATGTTGTCCCTATCTTCAAAAAGGGTAAAAAGGAGGAACCTGGGAACTACAGACCAGTCAGTCTGACATCAATTCCTGGGAAAATTCTGGAGCAGTTGATAAAGCAATCCATCTGGAAGCACCTTGAAAACAATGCAGTGATTTTTTTTTTCTTGGAACATCCAGTCGGAGCCAAGTCGTCCCGGCAGTGACTTGTGGAGCTCTGCAGGTTGCTTATCTCAAACAGCTATGAAAAGGTTGAGAAACCTTTTTATCTTCCCCTGGAATTAAAAGGGGAAGCTTACAGTACCATCCGGAAGAAATCTTGGAAGAATAGCTGCTTCTGCGGAGAAACAGAGGGTCCGGAATCTAAGGTTAGACGCTGGAGTATCATCTACTGAATGCTGTTTGAAACTCCTAGCATAAGGAGACGTAAGGACAGACGACTCCAAATAGTATTTCTGAATTTAAACTACCAGCAATATCTGAGGACTTGCAATTAAATCTGCTTAAGTGTTTGTTTTTCTGTTTCTGCAATCATACTTGCTTGTTGTGCTTTTGAAAGTGGAGGATGGCAGTACCAAAGGAAAAAAAAGAAAGGCTTGGGAACACCATCTACCCCCACCCCCAATTACTCCCCCGGCAAAGATTTCTGGAAATACCAGAGATGAAGAGGAGTTGCTTGCTTTGATAAAAACTATGTCTTCTCAGCTATCAGTGCAGTCAAAGGAGCTTGAAACACTTCAGGACTCAATCATTGCCCTCAAGGGGCTGTGGACTTAATTAATATCTCTTTTCAAAAGATGGAATCGAAGGTTAATGCTCTCGAAGATCGGGTTACTGCTCATGAAACTGCCATGGAAGCATCTCATAATATTTTGTCTGCTCAAATTTCTCAACTGGAGGCCTTCACACATAGAGCGAATCTTTGTATCCTTGTATGAAAGACGTGGCTACTGATATATGTTTGGTTGAATTTATGGATAAACTTTTGCATGAGCTATTGGTTTTAGCATCTGATTTTCTGCTTGATATTGAGCATGCATATCGTGTTCCTGGTTCAATACGTGGCACTAAAGGGACTTTTGGGACTGTTATTTTTCAATTTTCACGAGTCTCTACAAAAAATTATCTTATGTGTCTGGCAAGAGAACGAGGTGAGCTTCAGAGGGGACCAGCAAATGACAAAATCATGCTCTTCCCTGATTATGCTCAAGAAATTGCTGACAGAAGAAGGCAACTGACCAAGGCAAGAAGTTTGGAAAAGCAAATTAACCTGCAATATCATATTAAATATCCAGCTGCATTCTGCATTTGTTTTGAAGGCCAGATAAAAAGGTTTTTAAAATCTGATGCTGCAGAGTCATTCCTTAGTGGTATTAAAATTAAAACAAGGGAACGAACTCTCTCAGCCTCTGGAGTTCGAATTTAGCAATCTTTAGTGTGCTTTTGAAGTGCTGCTTGGGTTATAGTTGATAAGATGTCTAGGCAGTATGCCAGACTAAATGTTTGCATATTTCTGTTTCCTTTCTCCTTTTTTATGTTATATTGTAATAAAATGCCTGTACACATAAAAATATATTGTTAGATATGATATTACTTATACAAATGGTTTGCTTTTTTAATTTTTTAATCTTTCTTAAAATTCTTTATATTATTATTATTATTAAACATCATTATGGGATTATGATTATTACTATTCCTTTCTGGCTAAACCTTTAATCATAGAATCATAGAATAGTAGGGTTGGAAGGGGCCTACAAGGCCATCGAGTCCAATCCCCTGCTCAATGCAGGAATCCAAGTCAGCGCATCCCTGACAAATGGCTGTCCAGCCTCGTCTTGAAGGCCTCCAGTGTGGGAGAGCCCACCACCTCCCCAGGTAATGGGTTCCATTGTCGTATTGCTCTTACAGTCAGGAAGTTTTTCCTGATGTTCAGCCGGAATCTGGCTTCCTGTCACTTGAGCCCATTATTCCGTGTCCTGCACTCTGGGATGATCAAGAAGAGATCCTGGCCTTCTTCTCTGTTATCGTTTTGCCATCCTTATTTAATAGCTGAACCACCATTTCTTTCCTCTGCCTTTTACTATGCACGTAGCTGAAGAAAGCCTTTTTGTTGTTTTTAACATCCCTTGCTAACCTCAGCTCATTCTCAGCTTTAGCCTTCCTGACGCCATCCCTGCAATTCTGTGCTATCTGCCTGTACTCTTCCTTTGTTACTTGGCCTTCTTTCCACTTCCTATATGTGTCCTTTTTTGTTTTCAGGTCATCCCTAAGCTTTTTGTGAAGCCACATTGGCTTCTTCTGTTGTCTTCCACCTTTTCTTCTTGTTGGAATTGCTTGTAATTGTGCCTTGAGAATTTCCTTTTTTAAAAGCTCCCACCCATCTTGGACTCCTTTTCTCGCTGGCATCGCTTGCCATGGGACCTTACTGATCATTGTTCTGAGTTTATGAAAATCAGCTTTCCTAAAATCCAGGGTACGCGTTTGACTACACTCGGCTTTTGCTTCCCTTAGAACCAAGAACTCAAGTACAACATGGTCGCTTTCCCCCAGAGTTCCTGTAACTGCTACTTTATCCACTAAGTCATCTCTGTTGGTTAGGATCAAGTCAAGGATAGCCGATCCTCTAGTTCCTTCCTCTACTTTCTGTAGGAGGAAGTTATCTGCCACACAAGTCAGGAATTTCCTGGAGGGGCCATGTTTTGCAGAATTTGTCTCCCAACAAATATCAGGGAAATTGAAGTCCCCCATTACTACTACATCATGCTTCCTTAAAACATTGGCTATTTGCTTTTCAAAAGTTTCATCCTTGTCTTCTCCTTGATTGGGTGGCCGGTAGTAGACACTGACCACCAGGTTCCTTTTATTCTTTGCTCCATTTATTTCAACCCAGATGCTCTCGATGTTTAATATTTATTAATATGTGTTTATTTTATTTTATTTATTACATTTCTTAATCATCCATCTGGCCGGTCACTCGGCCACTCTGGGCGATGTACAGCAGTACAATTTAAAACCGTAAAATTACACATATTTTTTTTTAAAAAAATACCCTAACCCACCCCAAATGCCTGTCTGAATAATCAAGTTTTCAGTGCATGGAGGAAGCTCATTAAAGAGGGGGGTATGGTGGATTTCCCTAGGGAGGGAGTTCCACAGAGTGGGAACCACCACAGAGAAGGCCCTCTCCCTCATCCTCACCAGTCTAGCTGTCCTGGCTGATGGGACAGGGAGAAGGCTATCCAAGGTTAGGGATGTACGAATCCCTTACCTTGCTCCTTTGAGTAAGAATGTACCACAACCAAGAAGTGCTTTCCTTGAAATGGTCCTGCAAACATCAATATGGATTCTTGACCAGGGATTCTTGGTCACTTCCCATGGAGAGACAGGTGCCCTTGGTAGATTGTGCCTAGTGGCTTGACAAGTATTGCACTCATTTACAGTGTTTTCCATATCTGAGTCAATACCTGGCCACCAGACATTTCTTCTGGCCAATGCTTTCATACAAATGATCCCTGGATGAGCTGCATGCAGGAATGTCAAGATGGTTTGATGACCTTTATCTGCAGTAACAACACAGTTTCCCCATAGCAGACAACCTTTATGGGCAGACATCGCATGCTGATGGCATATGAAGGGCTTAAATTCCTCTGGCAGTTCCTCATCTGGCCATACCCTCCATACCGAATTTAAAACAGAAGCCAGTACAGGATCTCGAGCAGTCAGCCTAGCAATGTGAACTGCCTGAAGAGGTGGGTCAGGAAGGGCTTGGAGCATCAAGACTTCCAGTGGAGGAGGTACAACAAAATCTGGAATTTGAAGTGGCACCCGACTCAATCTGTCGGCATTAGTTCTTGCCTTTCCTGGTTTGCAGACAAGTGTATAATCATAAGTATGGAGCAGAATGGTCCAGTGTTGCAAGCGAGCTGATAGTATGCAGGGAGTAGGCTTACCAGGAGAGAAGATTCCTAGAAGAGGCTCATGGTCTGTGCGTATTTCAAAAGCACGGCCATAGAGACAGTTGTGAAACGTTTTGACTCCTGCAGTAACAGCCAGGGCTTCTGTGTCAATTTTTTTTTGCAACGTTTCTTTCAGTGGATGACATAGTCATTGAAAATAAGCAATTGGTGCTTCTGTAGCATCTGGAAATTTGTGGCTTGGCCCAGCACCAACCCTGTAAGAAGAAGCATCAGTAGTATGGATTAGTGGCTTCTTTCCATCATAATGTACAAGCACAAAATTTGAACTCAACAAGTCTCTGACATTCTGGAAAGCATTCTCACTCTGGCTGGTCCATTTCATAGTAGGGATGTACGAAAGTCACTTCCTGTTTTGCGGATCTGCTTCGTGGTGGGGGGGAGGCGCACCGTCCTTCCCCCCAGAATCCTCGTTGGGGGGGAGGTGCTCCGTCCCTCCCCCCAGAATCCTGCCTGGCCAGCTTCGCTCCGTGGCCAAGCGGCGGAGCCACCGGCCAGCTCCGGCCACCCGCAGCCAGACATCCGGCCGCTGGGCAGCCCTGCAGGGACGCAAATGGCGGCTGTCGTAGCCGCCACCATTTGCATCCCTGTATTGAGCCATGATAGGCTAAATAAATATTTATGTAGCCTATCAAAGCAGGGGGAAAAACCCCAGCGTACACAAATGGCGGCGGCTACCGCTGTTTGTGTATGCTGGGTTTTTTTTCCTCCTGCCGTGATCCGCTATGTAAGTATTTACGTAGCCAATCACGGCGGGGGGGGGGGGAACCCAGCATACACAAATGGCAGTAGCCACTGCCATTTGCATATGCTGGGGTTTCCACCACCCCCCGCCGTGATAGGCTACGTAAATTCACTGCTTGAAGAGGAGGAAGCAAATGGCAGCCGCAGGATGGCCACCATTCGCAAAGCAGCGTGGACAGGAGCAGGTAAGTGCTCCGTTTTGCACGCCTTTTGTGAGGTGGGGGAGGCGGGGACTTCATCCCGCATGCCTTTCGTGGGTTGGGGGGGCAGGGGCTTCATTCCGCAACAGATTTCAGGGGGCCGAATGCACTGGCATTCAGCCTCACCGAGAGCTGTCACGGAATTCTCTGACATCCCTATCCAAGGCTGATCTTGTTGAGTGGCCTGTCTGGTGTTGCTGGAGGCGCTCCTTGAGATAGGCTGGGCTGGAACTAGGGATGTACGAAAGTCACTTACCTTTTCAAAGGGTGACATTCGTGGTGAGGGGGAGGCGCTCCATCCCTCCCCTCGAAATTCTGGCCGGGGGGGGAGGCGCTCTGTTCCTCCCCCCTGGAATCCTGGCTGGCCAGCTCCACTCCGCAGGGATTCTGCGAAGCCCCTGGCCGGCTCCGCCAGCGGCCGGACATCTGGCCATTGGCTAGCAGGGATGCAAATGGCAGCGGCCGTAGCTGCCACCGCCGTTTGCATCCCTGTAGTCAGCCGTGATAGGCTAAGTAAATGTTTACGTAGCCTATCATGGCTGATTTAAAAGAAAAAAAATGTGCATATGCAAATAGCGCACCCATGGGTGCCGCCATTTGCGTTCCTTATTTTGGCACGTCTTAGTCTATGTAAACATTTACGTAGACTAAGACGGTGAAAATTTACGCTATTTGCCTTTCCCTTACTTTTGCCGTCTTAGTCTACTTAAAAAAAAACGCGCATACGCAAATACGCAAGAAAAAAACACGCATAAGCAAATAGCGTCGCCCATGGGCGCCGCCATTTGCGTACACGCGTTTGTTTGTTTTTTTAAAAAAAATCAGCCATGATAGGCTATGTAAACATTTATTTATTATTATTATTTATTTAATTAATTTATTAATCGCCCATCTGGCTGGTCACTCAGCCACTCTGGGCGATGTAGAACATACAATAAAACAATAAAATTCTCCAATAAAAACATTTACGTATCCTATTACGGTGTTTTTTAAAAATCTAGCTGTGATAGGCTACGTAAATCTTTACGTAGCCTATCACTTTTTTTGTTTTTGTTTTTTTAACTGGAAATGGCGGCAGCTGGTCAGAAGATCGGCCGCCACAGCCGCCGCCGCTGAACCGCCGAACCGCCGAACCACTGCTGCCGCAGCCGCCAGGAAGATCCGCCCAAGGTAAGTCCCGTCCCGGGGGGGGGGCAGATCGTTCCGCCACCGATTTCGGGGGGCCGAATGCGCTGGCATTCGCCCTCCCTGAGATCCATGGCAGAATTCTCTGATATCCCTAGCTGGAACTGTATAGAGTTATAAGGTCAAAACCAACACCTTGAATTTGGCCCAGAAAACAACTGGTAACCAGTGCAACTCCTTCAGCACCAGAGTGATGTGACCATGCTGGCGGCTGCCTTCACTCAAGCGAGCCGCTGCATTCTGCACCAGATGAGAGGCGACCAGGGCAAGTACTACGATGGGAGCAGATGGTCGGGAAGGTAGTGGCGCAGCTGCCATATCAGAAGGAGTTGATACAATGCTGTCCAGCTCACGGCTGACCCCTGAGCCTCCATGGACAGCTGGGAATCTGAAATGAACCCCAGGCTGCGGACCTGGTCTTTCAATGGTAGCCATACCCCTTCAACACCGGGTCAGCATCCCCCAACCTCCTCTTGTCTCCCACCAAAAGTACCTCGGTCTTGTCAGGGTTCAGCTTCAGCTTATTCCTCCCCATCCAGCCACTCACCATCTCCAGACATTTGGACAGGGATTCTACGGCCAACCCTGGTCAAGATTTGAACAAGAGGTAGAGCTGTGTGTCATCCGCATATTGATGACACTGCACCCCAGAACTCCTGATGATAGCCCTCAGCGGCTTCACATAGATGTTAAATAGCATCGGGGAGAGGATGGAACCCTGTGGCACCCCACACGTGAGTGGCCACAGATCCGACACCTCCTCTCCCAGTGCTACCCTCTGGTACCTGCCAGAGAGGAAGGACTGGAACCACCATAATACGGTGTCTCCAATGCCCAACCCCTCCAAGCGGTCCAGGAGGATACCGTGATCAATGGTATCAAAAGCCGCTGAGAGGTCGAGGAGAACAAGGAAGGAGCATTCATCCCTATCCAAAGCCCTCCTCATATCATCCACCAAAGCGACCAAGGCTGTTTCTGTCCCATGCCCAGGCCTGAAGCCCAATTGAGATGGGTTTGGATAATCAGCTTCTTCCAAGTGTGCCTTCAACTAAAACACCACCACCCACTCAATGATCTTGCCCAAAATGGCAGATTCAAGTCTGGGTGAAAGTTGTTCAAAACTTGTTCAACTACCATGTTAATTGAATGGTAATATACGGCCAATGGAAATGGATTGTTTGATCCCGTTCCCTTGCTATAAGACGGAAGTTATGACACTGAAAGATAAGGTTCATCATTGGTGGTGCAGAGGATTGAAGATTTAATAATACCTGCAATGTTTGGAAGAGTGCTGTATAGGTATAATCTGCAAGTGGGTTTATATTTGGATATTTGGTTTGCTTTAAGATATAATCCTTTTCTTCTTCTTCTTCTTTTTTCCCCTTCTTCTTTTGCTCTCCCCCCCTCCCCAGAATATTGTATTGTTGGAAACTGAAGATTCCGATTATGTTGTTGGTATTGTTTATTTCATTTATAAAAATAAAATAAAAATAGATTCAAAAGAAAGAAAGAAAACAATGCAGTGATTACTCAAAGCCAACATGGATTTGTCAAGAACAAATCCTACCAGATGAATCTGATCTCTTTTTTCTTTTTTTTTTGATCAGGTAACCTCCCTTGTGGACTGTGGGAATGCTGTGGACATAATATACCTCAATTTCAGTTGTTGTTGTTTTGACCCAGCCATGATAGGCTACATAAGTCTTTACGTAGCCTATCATGGCTGAATACAGGGAAGCAAATGGCAGCGGCTACGACAGCTGGCATTTGTGTCCCTACTAGCCAGTGCCCGGATGTCCGGCTGCTGGCGGAGCCGGCCAGCGGCTCAGCGAAATCCCCGCAGAGCGGAGCCAGCCATCGAGGATTCCTGGGGGGAGGGACGGAGTGCCTTCCCCCCCCAGCGGATGCCTCGACCGGAACAGGTAAGTGATTCGTACATCCCTACTGGGCAGAAAACAACAGAATGACATTTAATAGGGACAAATGCCAAGTTCTGCACCTAGGAAAAAGAAACCAAATGCACACTTACAAGATGGATACGTGGCTCAAGAACACTACAAGTGAGAAGGATCTTGGCATTGTTGTCAATCACAAGCTGAATGTGAGCCAACCATCTGATGTGGCTGCAAAAAAGGCCAATGCCATTTTGGGCTGCATTTATAGAAGTGTAGCTTCCAAATCCCAGGAAGTACTCATTCCCCTCTACTCAGCTCTGGTTAGACCTCATCTGGAGTACTGTGTCCAGTTCTGGGCACCACATTTTAAGAAGGATGCAGACAAACTGGAGAGGGTTCAGAGGAGGGCAGCAAAGATGATCAGGGGACTGGAAACTAAGCCCTATGAAGAGAGATTGAAAGAACTGGGCATGTTTAGCCTTGAGAAGAGAAGACTGAGGGGAGATAGAATAGCGCTCTTCAAGTACTTGAAAGGTTGTCACAGAGAGGAAGGCCAGCATCTATTCTCCATCCTCCCAGAATACAGGACACGGAATAATGGGCTCAAGTGACAGGAAGCCAGATTCTGGCTGAACATCAGGAAAAACTTCCTGACTGTTAGAGCAAGACGACAATGGAACCAATTACCTAGGGAGGTGGTGGGCTCTCCCACACTGGAGGCATTCAAGACAAGGCTGGAAGCCATTTGTCAGGGATGCTCTGATTTGTATGCCTGCACTGAGCAGGGGGTTGGACTCGATGGTCCTGTAGACCCCTTCCGACCCGACTATTCTATGATTCTATGATTCTATAAGACCATTGAGACCATTGTTGGCTCATATTCAGCTTGTGATAGACAACCATTCCAAGGTCCTTGTAGCTTGTAGTATTGTTCAGCCAAGTATCGCCCATCTTGTAACTGTGCATTTGGTTTCTTTTTCCTAGGTGCAGAACTTGGCATTTATCCCTATTAAATGGCATTCTGTTGATTTCTGCCCAGCACTCCAGCCTATCAAGATCACTTTCAATTCTGTTTCTGTCTTCCAGGGTGTTTGCTATCCCTCCCAATTTTGTGTCATCTCTAGGGGTGTTGGAGAATTCCACCACGGATTCCAGGCAGGCTGAATTCCAGTTAATTAGGCCCCCCAGAATCCGTGGCAGAATGAAGCAACTCCCCCTGCCACCCCCCGAAATGGGCCCGGAACGGAGCCTACCTGTTTGCGGCCGTCCGGTGCTCTGCGAATGGCGTCTGCGTCTGCGGCCGCCATTCGCCTTCCCACGAATGGCCGTGATAGGCTATGTAAGTATTTACGTAACCTATTACGGCTAATGCAGGGACACCATTTACATCCTTGCGGAGGCCGTGATAGGCTACGTAAATATATACATAGCCTATCACGGCAAAAGACAGGGACGCAAATGGCGGCAGCTACGGAGGCCGCCATTTTTGTCCCTGCGCAGCCCAGCAGCGGCAGGATGTCCAGCTGCAGGGGGGCCCGGCCTGTGGCTCTGCGGAGTCACCGTGGAGCGGAGCCAGCCAGGGAGGATTTCAGGGGGAGGGACAGAATGCCCCCCCCCCACCGTGGATGCAGGTAAGTGTTTTGTACATCCCTAGTCAACTGCAAATGTGATCAGTATTCCCTGCACCTCCTCATCCAAGTCATTAATACAAATGTTGAAGAGCACTGGGCCCAGGACTGAGCCCTGCAGTACCCCGCTTCTTACCTCTCCCCAGTTGGAGAAGGTCCCATTGATAAGCACTCTTTAGTCCGATTCTGTAGCCAACTGTGGAGCCACCTGATCGTTGTTTCATCTAACCGACTTTGTGCTAGTTTGCTCATCAGGATATCAAGGGGCACTTTGTCGAAAGCTTTGCTGCAGTTGAGGTGTATTATGTCCACAACATTCCCACAGTCCACCACAAGGAACATTACTTAATAAAAAAAAATCAGATTAATCTGGCACGATTTGTTCTTGATAAATCTATGTTGGCTTTGAATCATCACTAGGGATGTACGAAACTGACTTACCTTTTTGCGGAATCTTTTGCGGTGGGGCGGGAGGAGCTCCATCCCTCCCCCCGGAATCCTCGATGCGGGGGGAGGCGATCCGGTCTTCCCCCTTGGAATCCTCTATGGCTGGCTCCGGCCCATCCGCAGCCAGATTTCCGGCCTCGGACGGGCTGCTGTGGATGCAAATGGCGACCGCCATAGCGGCCGCCATTTGCATCTAGCCAGGCAGCCGTGATAAACTACGTAAGAATTTACATAGCCTATCACAGCTAAACCCCCCCCAAAAAACCCAGCATACACAGATGGCAGCAGCTACAGCAGCCGCCATTTGCGTTCCCTATTTTTCGCCCATTTATCTTACATAAATATTTATGTAAGATAAAACGGCAAAAAAAAGGGGAACGCAAATAGCGTAGTGGGTGCTATTTGCATTCCTTTATTTTTCTCCATTCTAGCTTACATAAATATTTATGTAGGCTAAAACGGCAAAGAATAAAGGAATGCAAATAGCGCCCACTACGCTATTTGCATTCCCCTTTTTTTCGCCGTTTTATCTTACGTAAATATTTACGTAAGATAAATCGGCCAAAAATAGGGAACGCAAATGGCGGCCGCCGTAGCCGCTGCCATTTGTGTACGCTGGGGTTTTTTGGGGAGGGGGTTAGCCGTGATAGGCTACGTAAATTCTTACGTAGCCTATCACAGCTGCAGCAAGGATGGAAATGGCAGTGGCAGCAGCCTGGCTGCGGCCGGCCAGGAAACCAGCTGCTGCCGCTGCAACCACCGCCGCCGAATCTGCCTCCTCCCCACCGCGGACGCTCCGGATTGGAAAGGTAAGTACTTTTCATACATCCCTACTGTGTACGTAGGTGAAGAAAGTCTTTTTCTTGCTTTTAGCATCCCTCGCTAACCTCAGCTCGTTCTCACCGTTAGCCTTCCTGACGCCATCGCTGCAATTCTGTGCTACCGGCCTGTACTCTTGCTTTGTTGCTTGGCCTTCCATCCACTTCCTGTATGTGGAAGCTTGTTGTGAAGCTTGTTGTGAAGCCACATTGGTTTCTTCTGTTGTCTTCCACCTTTTTTTCTTGTTAAAATTGTTCGTAATTGTGTCTTTAGAATTTCCTTTTTTAAAAACTCCTACCCATCTTGGACTCCTTTTCTTATTAGAGCCACTTGCCATGGGACCTCACTTATCATTGTTCTGAGTTTATTAAAATCAGCTTTCCTATCATCCAGGGTACGTTTTTGGCTACACTCAGCTTTTGCTTCCTTTAGAACCAAGAACTCAAGTATGACTTGGTCGCTTTCCCCCAGAGTTCCTGTAACTGCTATTTTATCCACTAAGTTAGGGATGTCAGAGAATTCTGCCATGGATCTTGATGAGGCCGAATGCCAGTGCATTCGGCGCCCTGAAATCCGTGGTGAAACGAAGACCCCACCCCCCCAAACCATGGAAAGTGCGCAAAATGGAGCACTTACCTGCTGCTGTCCACGCTGACTTGTGAGTTTCAGTTACACATTACACCTCTCAAGTCATAATTTCCCTCCTGTATTAAGAGTTCAAGTTCTTTCTGTTTGTTTCCCATACTGTGGGCAATAGTGTATAGACATGGAAGACCATGTGCTTTATAGTCTGGCTTTCTTCTTACATGTTTGTGAAGACTATTATTGGGTGCTATTGGAGCTGTTCCCTCTGTTGCATTGCATGAGCCTATGTCCACTGTTACCCCCAGCTTTATATCTCCCTTCCCCGTAGGATTCAGTTTACAGCCCTCCTGATGAAGTTCTTCATGCTGTGACCAAACACATTCTTCCCAGCCTTTGTGAGGTGCAACCCATCCCTTGCGAACAGCCCATCTTCCAGGAAGTATAGCCCGTGGTCCCAGAATCCGAATCACTCATGACGACACCACCTTCGTAGCCAGTCATTCACCCGGCGTATTTTTCTGTCCCTTTCTATTCCCCTTCTAACTACAGGAAGGTTGGATGAGAAAACTATCTGGGCCCCAAAGTTCTTGAGTTTCCTTCCCAAAGCTTCAAAGTCTGACGTGATTTCTTCGTAGCTCCGCTTGGTGGGATCATTTGTTCCCACATGTATGAGAAGAAAGGGATACCTGTCAGTGGGCTTTATGAGTGCAGGCAACCCTTCAGTCACATCTCTAATCCATCCTCCTGGGAGACACCGTACCTGGCGAGTCCATGGGTCTTTGCGACATACTTGGGTTTTGATCTCATGCCACAAGGAGTCTCCCATTATTACTACCCTTCTCTTCTTCTTGTTGCAAGCCTGGGTTTCATCACCTCTGCTTGACTGACTTTCAGCCTCTTGCTCACTCTCATGCAGGTTCCCCTGTAATTCTTCCTCTGCAGGCTGTCCTCCAGTCTCATCCTCAAGCACCTGGAAATGGTTCCCTAGTTCCACTGCCTCCATCAATGAGCAGTCAGGGTTGATTTCCTTTAGGATTGACTGATTTGACCTCCTTGCAGTCCAGGGGACTCGTAAGAGTCTTCTCCAGCACCACAATTCGAAGGCAACAATTATTCGGTGCTCAGCCTTCCTTATAGTCCAGCTCTCACAGCCATACGTTACTACTGGGAAAACCATAGCTTCGATTATTAGACAGACCTTTGTCGGCAAGGTGATGTCTCTGCTTCTTACTATGCTGTCTAGGTTTGCCATAGCTTTCCTCCCCAGGAGCAAGCGTCTTTGAATTTCATGGCTACAGTCACCGTCTGCGGTGATCTTGGAGCCCAAGAAAGTAAAATCTGTCACTGCTTCCATTTCTTCCCCTTCTATATGCCAGGAAGTGATGGGGCCAGATGCCATGAATCTTAGTTTTTTTAGGATTGGCGGAGAATTTCTCCCCGAAACTTCGGGGGGCCGAGCGCCAACGTGTTTGGCCCCCCGAACAAATTTCGGGGAGAAATTCTCCGCACCCCCCCGCCCCCGCACCCCCCCCCCGGGACGGGACTTACCTTTGGCGAATGTCCCTCCCAGCGGCGGGTCCGGCCGGCAGTTCGGCGGGGCTTCGTCCGGGGCGGGAGCGGCAGCCGGTCTTTTGACCGGCTGCAGCCGCCGCCATTCCAATAAAAGAAAAAAAAATGCCCCCGTGATAGGCTACGTGAGGATTAACATAGCCTATCACGGCTAGATCTGCAAAGTCAGCTGTGATAGGCTATGTAAATCGTCACGTAGCCTATCACGGGTGACTTTAAAAAAAAAAAAAGCGCGTATGGATAATGGCCGCCCCCATAGGGAGCCGCCATTCCCGTTCCTTATTTGGTCGCTGTAGTCTACGTAAATGTTTACGTAGACTACAGCAACTAAATAAGGAACGCGAATGGTGGCTCCCTATGGGGGCCGCCATTCGCGTACGCGCTTTTTTTTTTTAAGTCACCCGTGATAGGCTACGTGACGATTTACATAGCCTATCACGGCTGACTTTGCAGATCTAGCCGTGATAGGCTACGTTAACCATCACGTAGCCTATCACGGGGGTGTTTTTTGTTTTTCTTTTACTTTTTAGTTCACGGCCGGGCAAGGCGAGGCGCCTCCTCCCCGGCCTGAATTTCGGCCGGGCGAGGCGGGAAGCCTCCCCCCCGGCCTGAATTTCGGCCGGGCGAAGCAGGAAGCCTCCCCCCCCGGCCTGAACTTCGTGGGGGGAGCAGCGAAGCGCCTCCCCCCCACTGCGAAAAGCTTCGAGGACAGGTAAGGGACTTTCGTGCACCCCTAGTTTTTTTTAATGTTGAGTTTCAAACCAGCTTTTGCACTCTCCACTTTCACCCTCAACAAGAGGCTCTTGAGATCCTCTTTGCTTTCTGCCACTAAGGTGGTATCGTCTGCGTATCTGAGGTTGTTGATAATTCTCCCGGCAATCGTAATTCCGACCTGTGATTCATCCAACCCGGCGTTTCTCATGATGTACTCTGCATATAAGTTGAATAAGCAGGGCAACAGTATACATCCTTGTCATACTCCTTTCCCATTTTTGAACCAATTGGTTGTTCCAAGTCTGGTTTTAGGGATGTACGAAAGTCACTTACCTTTCCATGGATTATGTTGATGGGGGGGAGGTGTTCCATCCCTCCCCCCGGAATCCTTGACGGGGGGGGAGGCAATCCGTTCTTTCCCCCCGGAATACTCCACGGCCGGCTGTGCTCCGCAGCAGCTCCATGGAGCAGCCAGCCAGGCCCAGGCCAGAGCCGTCCCCAGCCAAATTTCCGTCCACGGAGGGCTCTTGGTAAAAAAAAAAACCGTGCGCAAGTGGCAGCGGCTACAGTGCCATTTGCGTTCCTTATTTTATAAATATTTATGTAGACTATGACTGCGAAAATAAAGGGGAACGCAAATAGTGTAGCGGGCGCTATTTGCGTCCCTTTTTGAGTTGCTGTTTTAGCCTACATAAATAGCCTATGGATCGCCTCCCCCCCCAGGGAGGATTCCAGGGGGAGGCAAGGAGCGCCTTACCCCCACCGCGAATCAATTCCGCGAAAAGGTAAGTGACTTTCGTACATTCTTACTTGTAATCCCCACATGGGCCATGTTTCCACAACAATGGAAGGGTGAAGCAAATGAAGGAATACCAGAGTTTTCATGGAATCGGCAGGGCTCCATGCAGGGCCCACAAAGGACTGCACTTCATCGTTATAAGTGGCTGACAGAAACATACTTCCGGGTGGGCTGGGGGGACTGGCAGTGAACGACATCAGCCTGGCAGGTTGGCAGTCTCTTAGTGGCTCGTATTGGTTGGCAGACTGCTCAGCCAATAGGAGAGGCTCCCCCTTCCAGGATCCCCTTAATGGCAATCTCGGGAACAAGCCTCATTGACCACAATGGGAGTTACTTCTGAGGAGACTTCCCGGACCAATGCCCCATTCCACCCATTCCGCCTGCCTTTCCCTCTAAATACCAGGCTACCAGGCTGGAGTTAAAATCGCTGGAAGAAACATTAACAATCTCCAATATGCAGATGATACCACTTTGATGGCTGAAAGCAAGGAGGAGCTGAGGAACCTCATGACAAAGGTGAAAGAAGAAAGTGCAAAACCTGGGTTGCAGTTCAACCTCAAAAAAACCAAGATTATGGCAACCAGCTTGATTGATCACTGGCAAATGGAGGGAGAAAACGTGGAGGCCGTGACAGACTTTGTCTTTCTAGGCAAAAAGATTACTGCAGACTCTGACTGCAGCCAGGAAATCAGAAGACATTTACTTCTTGGGAGGACAGCAATGACAAATCTTGATAAAATAGTGAAGAGCAGAGACATCACACTGACAACAAAGGTCCGTATAGTTAAAGCAATGGTATTCTCCATAGTAACCTATGGCTGTGAGAGCTGGACCATAAGGAAGGCTGAGCGAAGGAAGATAGATGCTTTTGAACTGTGGTGCTGGAGGAAAATTCTGAGAGTGCCTTGGACTGCAAGAAGATCAAACCAGTCCATACTCCAGGAAATCAAGCCAGACTGCTCACTTGCAGGAAGGATATTAAGGCAAAACTGAAGTACTTCGGCCACATCATGAGAAGACAGGATACCCTGGAGAAGATGCTGATGCTAGGGAAAGTGGAAGGCAAAAGGCAGAGGGGCCGACCAAGGGCAAGATGGATGGATGATATTCTGGAGGTGACGGACTCAACCTTGGGGGAGCTGGGGGTGGTGACGGCCAACAGGAAGCTCTGGCGTGCGCTGGTCCATGAAGTTACGAAGAGTCGGAAGCGACTGACTGAATAAACAACAACAACCAACTGGCCCACAGCGAAGCAAAGATTGACACCAACTGTCGTTTCCCCCCCGCTCAACAGTGCGAATGGAGCCCAGCGTTTTGGGGCTGTGATTGTTGCACTACCCTGGAATTATCAAAATGACAGTAATTCTTGAGGAGTCCCCCATGGATTTCCACCTAGTGAGTCAATAACAAAGAAATCCCGGACAAAATGTGCTTAATGTAAGTATGCTCTGAGCCCTTCCATGTCAGCCTGGGTGGTGTCTGGTCACTCGGTGTTTGTTCCTTTCTGGCTAAGATCTAATTCCCCTGCTGGGCCTGTGCAGTCGGGTCTTTTTCAGCTTCCGCTTGTCTCTGATGTAGGAGGGAAATTCTCTCTGTGCCTCTGATCTGGCAGCCGGTGCTGTTCTGGCCCCTGCCCGAGGCCACCCAGGGGATGCTGAGGACCAAGTGCCTCTTGATCAAGAATGACGAACTGAAAGGTGATTGCAGGCCACATCTGTAATGTGCACAAATCCCAGCAGAATCAGACAACTCCATTCATATCCCAGAGAGGAAGGAACCCTATCATATCAAAGGCACGTGTAGCTACAAATCAGGAAGTCCCTGGTTCAAATCTCGCCACTGCCATGAACTCACTTGGTGGCCTTAGGGAAGTCCCCCCACCCCCACCCCTCAGCCTCAGTCCCTTATCTGCAATATGGGCGGTAATAATGCTGACCTTACAGGGTTGTGTTAAAATTACCATGAGAAATTGTTGTTGTTGTTGTTGTTGTTGTTGTTGTTGTTACTACTACTAGTAGTAGTAGTACTACTACATTTATATCCTGCCTTTTTTTTTCTCTTGCTAGGAACACAAGGCGGCTCACATTGTCCTCTTCCCCTCTATTTTGTTTACCTCAAGAACCCTGTGAGGTAGTTTAGGCTGAGAGTCAGTGACTGGCCTAAAGTTACCCAATGAGGTTCCTGGCCAAGCAAGGATTAGAACCGGGATCTCCCAGGTCCCATTCCAAAACTCTGACTACCACCCCACACTGGCTCTCTAATGCTTGTGGGGCACTTAGAAGACTTGAAGTATTATTATTATTAATAATATTCCCACAATCCTTTTCAAATAGAGTAGGAACCAACCAAACACTTGAGGGAATGTTTACAACCATCATGGTGCCACCACTGAAAAGGTCCTGTCCCACCGGGATCCGTCCTACCACCTGGGAGAGTGAGACAGCCACTACTTTGGGGTGTCAGGAAAGGACAACACATCGCCACTTCCCAATGTGTTCTGATTCTTGTAGTTTTACACTGAGAGAGACGATTTTGTGGGATGTTCTGCTACAGGTGCGTATTGAGTGTGTTGGGGGGGTGCGTGCGTGTTAGGCGTGTAAGTCTGCGTGTGCCATTCGCTGTTCTCTCTCGGGCAGGAAATGGTCTTGGGATGGCTCTGGGTCCCTCACTCTGGGTGTAATTTCTAGGCTTAAGAAAACAAGGCATGGCCAGGGTGATTTGCTCCCAGTGTAGTTCTCGATGCCAGTACATAATTTCAACGTCCTAAATGGCTTGGCTCCCAAATGTATGCACTTTAAAACATGGCCTGTAATAATCTTCATTCAGGTCATAATTCTTGTTCAAGAGGCACTTGGCCCTCAGCAACCTCGGGTGGCCTCAGGCAGGGGCCAAAGCAGCAACAGCAGTAGCCAAATCCACAGTGGCACAGGGAAAGCTGCCCTCCTAGGTCAGAGACAAACAGAAACGGAATGAGAGCTGATTTTACAGGCCTCAGCAGGGGAATTAGATCTTAGCTGGAAAGGACCAGGCACCAAGTGATCAGACACCACCCCAGCCCCCATGGAAGGGCACGGATTCTGGGGGACCATGGTCAGTGGGGGATCAGGCACTGTTCATGTAGACGGCCCCAGGTGTGATCCACAGCATCTCCAGGTAGGATTGGGACTGGAAAGCCACTGCCAGTCAGTGGAGATAGCTGCATGTATTCCATTCTTCCCCAATCTGGGCCATTCCAGATGGTTTGGATATCAGCTCGCAGCATTCTTGACCCTTGGCCATGTTGAGTGGGGCTGATTGGGGCTGAAGTCCAAATCACCTGGAGGGCACCAGGTTGGGAAGGCTGGAGTGGACGACACTGAGTGGGGTGGGCCAAGGGCCCGACTTGGTGTCAGGCAGCTTCCCATGCTGCTATTTTCAGGCAGCCCCTTTTTCACTCTGCAGTGCTGCCCCCGACTGGAATCCCCCGCGTTCAACCATTTTTTCAGCCAGGTGAGTTTTGTTTTAGGAATAAAAGGAGAATGAGATTGTGAAGAAGGTCCCTGAGGAAATGGGGGACAGGGAGAGAGGGAGAAGAGAGGTCCTCATGGGGCTAAGAAATGACTGGGAAGGGCAGCACCAGCCGAAGTAGCATCCTGTCCTTCCCCGGAGATGGTTCAGCTACCTCTGGGTCCTCGACTGGAGACCTAGAGACAGTTCTTAAGAAATAACCTGACCTTTGCGCACCATACAAGAATCATACTCTATCCCCTCAGTGCTATTGTTTAAAGCCTTGAAATGGTGTATTCATTTTCCTGCTTGTTAAATACATCCTAGTTCTAGATAGATAGATAGATAGATAGATAGATAGATAGATAGATAGATAGATAGATAGATGATAGATCGATTAGCTTTTCCTCCACTTCCTGTCAGAGAACATGGATCATGGTGGGCTCGGGGCACCACACGCGAGTTTGGGGTCAACACTTTTCTCCTAAACCAAGCCCCCTACGGTATGAAGCCAGGCCCCATGGTTTCCCCCCCACTCCCCACAGTGTTGACAGTAGGAAACGTGATGTTACATCCAGAACCATGAGATCTGGAATCTTCAATTGATTGTGGGGGAAGGAGCATAGCTCTGTGATAAAGCCCCTGCTTTGCATGCAAAAGGCCCCTGTTAGATCCCCCGGATCTCCAGGGAGAGCTGGGCAGGACCTCTCTCTGAGACCCTGCAGAGCCTCCGCCTGTCAGCATAGTCAGTGATGGGCAGGTCTGGTTGGCTGTCTGGGAGCTTCGTTATCGGTCTTGAGGGAGCAAAGTTCAGTTCTGCCTAGTTGAGGGAATTTTATCTGTGGAAATATTACGGGACTCAAATTTTATCTGTGGAAATATTACGGGACTTGTTTTTCTCAAACAGCTTCCCAAGTTTCTGCCATCATTTCAGCCTCTAATTTTTAGGAAATTGTATTATTAATTAATTAATTAGTTTATTATTCCATTTCTACACCACCCCCTAGCCGAAGCTCTCTGGGCGGTTTACAAAAGTTAAAACATTAAAATAAAATATATGACGTTTGAAAGCCATTTACAAAAAAACCTGTGGACACTACATATAAACAACATATAACTAAAAACAACTTTGAACTAAAAACATTTTACCAAAAATAAAATAAAAAATAAAATAAAAACCCAACCAAAGAACAACACAGCTTAAAACAACACAACTTTAAAACAGTCTACAGACGTCAGCCAAAGGAACTCTCCCTTTCTTCCGGAATCTCGTTGTAACTTCCCCTAAAGAGAAACTTCTCAGGGCACCATCGCACGAGGCTTTTATCATGCACTTGTGGTGGGTATGCGGGTCATTTTCATGATGCTGGCACATCCAGGGCACATCCAGTGGCATTTCCTGCTTCTCCCATGTTAGAAAGATCCAAAGATAATGCGCTATTCAAACATTTAAATATCCTGGATTGTCCCTACTGTGTACATTCATTGGTGCGCTATTACAATAGCCACTAGGAGGCACAGTTTCACTGAGGTCTATGGAACACTGGGGATGGGGGAGAATTCCGCCACAGACCCCACTGGGGCCCATGGTGGAACGGAGCACTCACCTCCACCTCCCCACAGAATCCATCCGGGTCGGATCCATCGCTGCCTCGATCCTGCGGAGCCGGCCGCCTGCTCTGCATCCCTGGCGAATGTCGATACAGGCGGCAGCCACTGCCATGCCATATCACTGTAAGTCAGTCTCCGGACGCAAATGGAGTACTGGACACCATTTGCGTCCCCATTCACACAATAGCCTATGCAAATATTTGCGTAGCCTATCACGTCAAAAAACAGGGACGCAAATGGCATAGTGGGCGCCATTTGTGGATGTAAAGCTGGTAGATTAACCTAAATGTTAAAGGTCTGCACTGACTGTAAGGTTTCACTTGGATCATGTTGTAGCACTTCAAAAAACGGCTTGATTCAGAGGATATCTGCTCTGAATTCGGTACTAACCCAAATTGAGATTTGGAAACCTGGGCCTTCATGCCTCGATAAACTAGCCTGGGCAATGAAACGATGGCTACACACACACCCCCACACACCATTTCTGAGCTTCGGATGAAAAGCGCAGGCTCTGTAGGCTCTTAGGAGAGGAGTGCATGAAATGTGCATGCCAGATTTCAGAAACGTGGACAGAGCTCCGTTCGTGTTACATCCCATTGCATGGGGGGCGGGGGCTAGTTTAAAGAAACTACCAATATTATTTTTACTTCTTGGCAGGTAGGGTTGTTGGAGAATTTCTCCCCGAAACTTTGGGGGGCCGAGCGCCAACGTGTTCGGCCCCTGAACAAGTTTCGGGGAGAAATTCTCCACCCCCCCACCCCCCGCACCCCCCCCGGGACGGGACTTACCTTTGGCGAATGTCCCTCCCGGCGGCGGGTCCAGCCGGCGGTTCAGCGGGTCTTCGTGCGGGGCAGGAGCGGCAGCCGGTCTTTCGACCGGCTGCCGCTGCCGCCATTCCAATAAAAGAAAAAAAAAACGCCCCCATGATAGGCTACGTGACGATTAACGTAGCCTATCACGGCTAGATTTGCAAAGTCAGCCATGATAGGCTACGTCAATCGTCACGTAGCCTATCACGGGTGACTTTAAAAAAAAAAAAAAGCGCGTACGGATAATGGCGGCCCCCATAGGGCTATTTGCGTTGCCGTTATTTTCACCGTAGTCTACGTAAAGATTTACGTAGACTACAGCGACCAAATAAGGAACGCGAATGGCGGCTCCCTATGGGGGCCGCCATTTGCGTATGCGCTTTTTTTTTTTAAAGTCACCTGTGATAGGCTACGTGATGATTTATGTAGCCTATCACGGCTGACTTTGCAGATCTAGCCGTGATAGGCTACATTAATCGTCACGTAGCCTATCACGGGGGCGTTTTTTTTTTTAACTTTTTAGTTCACGGCCGGGCGAGGCGAGGCGCCTCCTCCCCGGCCTGAATTTCGGCCGGGCGAGGTGGGAAGCCTCCCCCCCTGGCCTGAATTTCGGCCGGGCGAGGTGGGAAGCCTCCCCCCCGGCCTGAACTTTGCGGGGGGAGCAGTGAAGCGCCTCCCCCCCACCGCAAAAAGCTTTGAGGAAAGGTAAGTGACTTTCGTCCATCCCTATTGGCAGGATGGGATGAAATTCACAGGGATAGATTTCCCTTCTGCAGCTATGTTGCCAATAAATAGGTGCCCTGTTATTTTGGGCAAGAGCAGACTTTACATGTTGAGCCCAAGCGAGAACAGGACACATGCTCCCCTCAGTAACTTGTGAACCGTCCTTCTGAAAATGGCAGGTGGCATAGAGGGGCCCCTGCACAAGGAAGTTTGTGTCCCTGCTTTTTCACGCGATAGGCTAGGCAAATATTTACGTAGCCTATCGCATGAAAAAGCAGGGGCGCAAATGGCGTCCACTACGCCATTTGCGGCCATCAAGGTCTTAGTTTAAGCTAAATGCAGCCATTTACAGATGCATTTACCTTAATCCAAGACCTTTACAGCCGCAAATGGTGTACTGGACGCCATTTATGTCCAGAGACATTCCCCCTCAGCCAGAGATACGGCAATGGTGGCGTATCGCTGGCGCTGCAGAGCCGGCCAGTGGCTCCACAGAATTGCCGTGGAGTGGAGCCAGCCGTGTAGGATTCTGGGGGGAGGGACGGATAGCCTCCCCCCCGCGGACCCTCCCCCCGAACCTGGAGGTAAGTATTTCGTCCATCCCTACTTCAAGTAACTGTTTCCTGTAACTGTTGGTCAGGCTCTCACATCAGTTTTGAGGAATTCTGACCCATTCAACTCAGTGACATTTGCGGGCTACTTTGCATGAACAGCTCACCTCGGGTGCTGCCACAACATTTTGATGGGGTTTTGGTCCGGAGCTTGACTAGGCCATTCCAAAAAATGGAATTTATTCTTCTGCAGCCATTCTTTAGTAGATCTGCTTGTATTTTAGGATCATCACCTTGTTGCATGACCCACTTTTGATTCAGCTTCAGCTCATGGACGGATGACTTCACATTCTCCTCTACAAACTTCTGAAACGCTGTAGACTTCATGCTAGGGATGTATGAAAGTCATTTACCTTTTCATGGAACTGATTCACGGTGGGGGGGAGGCGCTCCGTCCCTCCCCCAGGAATCCTCAATGGGGGGGAGGCGATCCGGTCCTCCCTCCCAGAATCCTGCCCGGCCGGCTCCGCTCCACAGCGGCTCTGCGGAGCAGCTGGCCAGGGCCGTCCGCAGCCAGACTTCCGGCCGCAGACAGGCTGCTGCGGACGCAAATGGCAGCTGCTGTAGCGGCCGCCATTTGCGTCCTTACAGGCTGCCATGATAGGCTACGTATTTATGTAGCCTATCACAGCAAGCCAAAAGAAAAAAAAGTGTACGTAAGTGGCTGCGGCTACGGCGGCCACCATTTGCGTTCCCTATTTTTCACCGTTTTATCCTACGTAAATATTTACGTAGGCAACTACGGCGAAAAAAAGGGAACCGCAAATAGCATAGTGAGCACTATTTGTGTTCTTTTTTTTCCCCTCCATTTTATCCTATGTAAATATTTACGTAGGATAAAACGGCGGGGGAAAAAAGAATGCAAATTGCTCCCACTACGCTATTTGCGGTTCCCTTTTTTTCGCCGTAATTAATTGCCAACGTAAATAATTACATAGGATAAAATGGCGAAGAAAAAAAAAGAACGCAAATAGCGCCCACTACGCTATTTGCGGTTCCCTTTTTTTCGCCGTAATTAATTGCCAACGTAAATAATTACATAGGATAAAATGGCGAAGAAAAAAAAAGAACGCAAATAGCGCCCACTACGCTATTTGCGGTTCCCTTTTTTTCGCCGTAATTAATTGCCAATGTAAATATTTACGTAGGATAAAACGGTGAGAAAAAAAAAGAACGCAAATATTGTAATGGGCGCTATTTGCCGTTCCCTTTTTTTCGCCATAATTAATTGCTGATGTAAATATTTATGTAGCATAAAACAGCGAAAAGAAGAAGAACGCAAATAGTGCCCACTACGCTATTTGCGGTTCCCTTTTTTTTGCCATAATGAATTGCTGATGTAAATGTTTACGTAGGATAAAAATGGCTAGAAAAAAAAAGAACGCAAATAGCACCCACTCCGCTATTTGCGGTTCCCTTTTTTCGCCGTAATTAATTGCCTACGTAAATATTTACGTAGGATAAAACAGAGAAAAAAAGAAAGAACACAAATAGCGCCCACTACGCCATTTGCGGTTTCCTTTTTTTCACCGTAACTGCCTACATAAATATTTACATAGGATAAAATGGTGAAAAATAGGGAACGCAAATGACAGCTTCCATAGCTGCCACCATTTGGGTATGCTTTTTTTTTTTTTGGCTTGCTGTGATAGGCTACGTAAATACTTAGGTAGCCTACTACGGCTATGAAGAAGAAACAAATAGTGGCCACAGGGCGGCCACCATTCGCTAGTCAGCGCGGACGGCAGCAGGTAAGTGCTCCGTTTCACGCACCTTCATGGGTTGGGGGCTCGGCTCCACACGCCTTTCATGGGTTGGGGGGGTGGAGGCTTCGTTCTGCCATGGATTTTGGAGGGCCGAATACACTGGCATTTGGCCTCACCGAGATCTGTCGCAGAATTCTCTGACATCCCTACTTCATGCTTGTGTCAATGATGGCAAGCTGTCCAAGCCCTGAGGCAGCAAAGCAGGCCCAAACCATGACATTCCCACCTCCTTGTTTGACAGTTGGGATGAGGCTCTTCTGTTTGAATTCAGTGTTTGTTTTTTTGGCAAACATAACATTTCTCATTGAGGCCAAAAAGTTATTCCTTTGACTCATCTGTCCAGAGAACATTGTTCCAGAAGTCTTGGGGATCATCTATGTGATCTTTAGCGAATTTCAGATGGGCAGTAATGTGCTTTTTAGAGAGCAGTGGTTTCCTCTTGGCTATCCTCCCATGAACACTGTTCTTGTCAAGTCTTTTTCTGATCATTGAGTCATGAACGCCTAGGCGAGAGTGGCCTGCAGATCCTGGGATGTTACCCTGGGGTTGTTTTTGACTTCTTGGATAATGTGCCAGTTTGTTCTTTGAGAAAGTTTGGTAGCACAAACACTCCTGGGTAGAGTGACTGTGGCCTTGAACCATCTCCATTTCTGGACGGTCGATCTGACAGGGGATTGGTGGAGCCCCAAATCCTTAGAAATTGTTTTATAATCCTATTTGGACTGTTGAGCAGCAATACCTACTTTTCTGAAGTCCTCAGAGATGTCTTTTGATCATGGCATGACATGTTTACACACAACCGTATGGTCAATACCAAACTCCCGAAGTTTCTGATCCTCATATAGGGTAGGGCCTCCCAAACTCACCCCTGAAGGTCTGCCTAATTAAACACCTGATTCTAATTAATCCCTTTAATTGTGCTGATGCAACCAGGGGTTCAATTACTTTTGTACATCTCCTGACTCTTAAGTACTCATTATATGCCTTATTTATACATTGTTTTATTTCACAAGACATGCAAGTGGGAAATAAACTGTATTAGATGTTTAGAAAAGGACTGGCTCTGATTGATGAAGGCTATTGTGTTTAAACTATGGAATTTCTGTAATTATTGTTAGGATTCACAAACGTTTTCTTGCCACTGTAGATATAATTGACAGGGAACTAGACTAGCAAGGCATATTCCGAAAGTGATAGTTCTTTTAATCATTCTTCCGTATAAGATGATCCCTGGTGTTGAGATGGGGCCTCAGCACAATAATGTAGCATTTGGGGAGAAAGATGCAACCCAGGAGACTGGCCCCAGAGGCCAGGATGGAGAAGACCTCCACAGCCACCATGGTCTTCCCCTTGGTGCTCAGGTAAGTTGGAACAAAAGAGATCCACACACTGCCAAACACCAGCATGCTGAAGGTGATAAACTTGGCTTCGTTAAAGCTGTCAGGCAATTTCCTGGCTAGGAAAGCCACAGTGAAGCTGATGAGAGCCAGGAAGCCCATGTAAGCCAGGACAGCGTAAAACATGGTGACTGAGCCTTCATTACATTCCACTATGACCTCTCCAGCCAAGGCATGGAAGTCCAAATTTGGGAACGGGGGAGGGGTCACCAGCCAGACAGCACAGATCACAGCCTGGATGAGGGGACAGGCCAGGACAATGGAGTTTGTCAGTTGTCTCCCCAAGAGTTTTCTTGCCATGTTTCCTGGCTTGGTGGCCATGAAGGCCAGAACCACCGTCACAGTTTTTGCCAACACGGAAGAAACAGCTACAGAGAAGGTGAGGCTGAAAGCAGTTTGTCGGAGAAGACAGGTGACCGTGGTTTGTCGGCCAATGAACAGGAAAGAGCAGAAGAAGCAGAACAGGAGGGCGATGAGGAGTACATAGGTGAGGTTTCGGTTGTTGGCTTTGACTATTGGTGTGTCACGGGATTTAATGAAGATTGCCAGCACTACAGTTGTGAGCAGAGACAGGGCAAGGGCAAGAGAAGTTAAAACCAACCCCAGTGTCTCTTGATAGGAAAGGAAATGGATCTTCTTGGAGATGCACTGGTCTTGGTTCCTGTTTGGGTGTTGATCTTCTGGGCATGGGGTACAGCGATCTGCATCTGGAATGAGCAAAAGGAATGGAAGCATCTCAAAAGTGACACACATGTTCTTATACGCGGCAGTTAGGGATGGGGGAGAATTTCTCCCCGAAACTTCGGGGGGCCAAGTGCCAACGTGTTCGGCCCCCCGAAGTAGTTTTGGGGAGAAATTCTCTGCACCCCCCCGCACCCCGCACCCTCCCCGGGATGGGACTTACCTTTCCCGAATGTCCCTCCTGGCGGCGGGTCCCGGCGGCGGTTCGTCAGGTCTTCGACAGGGGCAGAGGCGGCAGCCGGTCTTTCGACCGGCTGCCACCGCCGCCATTCTAATAACAGTAAAAAAAAAAAAAACGCCCCCGTGATAGGCTACGTGACGATTAATGTAGCCTATCACGGCTAGATTTGCAAAGTCAGCCATGATAGGCTACGTAAATCATCACGTAGCCTATCACGGGTGACTTAAAAAAAAAAAAAAGCGCATACGGCTAATGGCGGCCCCCATAGGGAGCCGCCATTCCCGTTCCTTATTTGGTCGCTGTAGTCTACGTAAAGATTACGTAGACTACGGCGAAAATAAGGGCAACGCTATTTGCGTTGCCCTTATTTTCGCCATAGTCTACGTAAAGATTTACGTAGACTACAGCAGCCAAATAAGGAACGCGAATGGCGGCTCCCTATGGGGGCCGCCATTTGCGTAGGCACTTTTTTTTTTTTTTAAGTCACCCGTGATAGGCTACGTGACGATTAACGTAGCCTATCATGGCTGACTTTGCAGATCTAGCCGTGATAGGCTACGTTAATCGTCACGTAGCCTATCACGGGGGCGTTTTTTTTTTTATCTTTTTATTTCGCGGCCAGGCGAGGCGAGGCGCCTCCTCCCCGGCCTGAATTTCAGCCGGGCAAGGCGGGAAGCCTCCCCCCTCCTGCCTGAACTTCAGGGGGAGCAGCGAAGTGCCTCACCCCCACCGCGAACAAGCTGCGAGACCAGGTAAGTGGCTTTCGTGCACCCCTAGCGGCAGTTCAACCAACAAAAGAAGGAAATGGAAATAGCAATTCCATAGCTTTCTTTCCACCTACCGGACAACTTCCATTTTATTATTTTATCTTTAAACATCAGCATCATATTTCATATGACAAGAGTCAGAAAAATTATGAAATTGCTTTTTTTCACCTCCATGTCATGGCCCCATGTACCAGGCTCATGTTTAATATTCTGTAAAGAAGAAACCCCCTAAAGCTGTAAGTAGAAGTGAAAATCTGGGGACTGTATGAAGTGAACCCCTATCGGACACCTGCAGTGCCTCCTGAATGGGTAAAGAAATAATGATCTGTAATTTTCTTCAGCTGATGGACTGTCCTCTTAGGAGATCTGTTGGTGCAAAGGCTGGCAAACTCCTTGAAGTAATAGCTATCAATTGAAAGGGCAACGTGTTTGAGATTGGGAAAACATGCTCCAGGTGTTCCAAAGATGACCAACCACCTGCCCTGATCGATGTTCTGCCCAAACAGCTTCAGCTCTGATCCCAAAACATTTGAAAATGGAGGTACGGTGTTAAAAAATACAGTATGGAGAGATTGGCCAATGTGAGTATCTAAGAAACCGCAACAGATTCTATACTTGCGAGTATTAATAATGTAATGAGAGTCACTGTTTTATTATTTAAATAGAAGATTTCTTCAAGAAATTGTGAAGACCTTGCAAACCACTAAACCACTGAGTTAGGAAATTATAGTGGGATTTATGGAGAAAATATTCCCAGGGAAATGGCTCACTCTTTTTCTTGACTCTGGTTTTCCTATGCCCTCACTCGACTCTTGCCACAGTATGTTCTGCACTTTTACATGGCTCTCAAAGTTTGTGGTACCTGTCGAGGTAGAAATTGTCCCTTCCGGACAACGATCGCATCTATAGCAGCAAACGGGCTTCCCCTCTGGAACTCTTCTCCGGTGCCCTGGAGAGCACTGCTCTACACACCTGGCAAGGGGTGTCTTCTTAAAGGGAAGAGAGAAATCGTTGAGGTTTTACATGTGATAGGCAGCGCACTAAAAAGCACTTGGCGTTACTCAGACAAGTTTCCCATCACACGATGGATAGGACCACCAATTTAGGAAGGTTGAATCTTTTCTGGACCTGGCCACCGAGCACCCCAGAGCTTGGCGAGAGGCTGGCAGCCCCGCTAAAGACCCGTCCCTCCTCAGCCGGCTGTCAAGGAAGCTCTTGACAACCGGCATGGCAGGAAGGGCCTTGGCAGCAATCCAGTGCTCTAGCTCTGGCCTCCTTGAGAGGACAGGGCTAGAGTGCTTGGCAGTGTGGGGGGGTGCGCCATGCAGAGGATTCCAGCCATTAAGCCCTTGTGTGCATGAAGCACAAAGGCTTGACTGCTGGAGTACTTGGCGTGGAAAGGAGGCATGGCTCGTGCGGCTCATCAGGGAAGCAGGGAGGCTCACTGAGTGGATCAGGGTTGCGCGAGCGGAGGGGCAGCTCGTCAAGCTCCTTTGCGTCCTGGACAGAGATGGGTCCATCCATCCCAACTTGCAGGTTCTTTAGAACCATCATAATAAATGGTGATATAAAAATATTCTAAGACAGAAGCAGGATCATTGGAAACTCCCTTCTTCCAAGTCAGGTCCTTGATCCAACTAACCCTGTATAGTCAGCCCTGACTGGCAGCGGCTCTCTGGGCATGGAAGGAGAGGATTTTTCCACTCTTTCCTAGAGATGCCCTGGGCTGAACCTGGGGTTTTGCATGCAAAGATTTTTCTTTATCACTGGACTCCATAGGCCTTTGGTCTCGTCTAGAAAGGCAACTTCTCTTCTCAAGTGACAGAACTATGATATTCTTTCCTTCTCCTTACAAGATGGGGGATATGTGGCTCAACAAAACTACAAGCGAGAAAGATCTTGGAATTGTTGTTGATCACAAGCTAAATATGAGCCAACAATGTGATGTGGCTGCAAAAAAGACAAATGCTATTTCGTGCTGCATTAATGGGAGCATAGCTTCCAAATCCCGGGAAGTACTAGTTCCTCTCTACTCAGCACTGGTTAGGCTTCATCTGGAGTACTGCGTCCAGTTCTGGGCACAACTAGGGACGGAGAGAATTCCGCCACAGATCTCGGTGAGGCCGAATGGTAGGGATGTACGAAAGTCACTTACCTGGTCTCGCAGCTTGCTTCGCGGTGCGGGGGAGGCGCTTCGCTTCTCCCCCTGAAGTTCAGGCCGGGGAGGTGAGGGTTCCCGCCTCGCCCAGCTAAAATTCAGGCTGGGGGGGAGGCTTCCCGCGTCGCCCAGCCGAAATTCAGGCCGGGGAGAAGCGCCCCGTCTCCCCGGGTGCGAACTTCAAAAGAAAAGTTAAAAAAAAAAAAGCCCCGTGATGGGCTACGTAACGATTTACGTAGCCTATCACGGCTGACTTTGCAAATCTAGCCATGATAGGCTACGTAAATCATTACGTAGCCTATCACAGGGGCGTTTTTGTTTTTGTTTTACCTTTCTTGTAATGGCGGCGGGAGCGACATTCGTGAAAGGTAAGTCCCATCCTGGGGGGAGGCGGGGGGCGGGGGGGCGGAGAATTTCTCCCTGAACAACCTTCGGAGGACCGAATGCGTTGGCGCTCGGCCCCCCGAAGTTTCGGGGATAAATTCTCCCCCATCCCTACCGAATTCCAGTCCATTCGCCCCCCCCGAAATCTGTGGTGGAACGGCCTGCCCTCCCCGCCCCTCCACGGCTCCCCCCCGGGACGAGATTTACTTGGGGCGGATCGTCCGGGCAGCAGCAGTGGCGGCGGCTCTGGTGGCAGCTTCGCTGCCGCCGGCTGCAGCAGCTGGTCTTCCAACTGGCTGCCGCCACCACCATTTCCAGTCTTGGTAAAAAAAAAAAAAAGACGTGATAGGCTACGTAAAGATTTATGTAGCTATCATGGCTGGGTGGGTTT
The DNA here is from genome assembly GCF_057233095.1 of Heloderma suspectum. Lineage (NCBI taxonomy): Eukaryota > Metazoa > Chordata > Lepidosauria > Squamata > Helodermatidae > Heloderma > Heloderma suspectum. Next base: position 361,032,456 of record NC_139459.1, on the reverse strand, counting down.
AAAAAAAAAAAGACGTGATAGGCTACATAAATCTTTACGTAGCCTATCATGGTTGGGTGGGTTTAAAAAAAAAAAACACCCACGTACCCAAATAGCGGTGGCTACGGCTGCCGCCATTTGCATTCCTTCTTTTTGGCTGTTTACATAAATATTTACGTAGGCTAAAACAGTGAATCAAAAAGGGATGCAAATAGCACCCGCTACGCTATTTGTGTTCCCCTTTATTTTCGCCGTCATAGTCTACGTAAATATTTACGAAGATTAAGACGGCCAAAAAGAAGGAATGCAAATGGTGGCAGCCGTAGCTGCCGCCATTTGCGTACGCGGGTGTTTTATTTTGTTTTTACCCAGAGCCCTCCGTGGCCGGAAATCCGGCTGCATAAGAAGGATGCAGACAAACTGGAGAGGGTTCAGAGGAGGGCAACAAAGATGATCAGTGGACTGGAAACAAAGCCCTATGAAGAGAGACTGAAAGAACTGGGCATTTAGCCTTGAGAAGAGAAGACTGAGGGGAGATATGATAGCACTCTCCAAGTACTTGAAAGGTTGTCACAGAGAAGAAGGCCAGGATCTCTTCTTGATCATCCCAGAGTGCAGGACACGGAATAATGGGCTCAAGTTACAGGAAGCCAGATTCCGGCTGAACATCAGGAAAAACATTCTGACTGTTAGAGCAATACGACAATGGAACCAATGACCTATGGAGGTGGTGGGCTCTCCCACACTGGAGGCGTTGAAGATGAGGCTGGACAGCCATCTGTCAAGGATGCTCTGACTTGGATTCCTGCACTGAGCAGGGGGTTGGACTCGATGGCCTTGTAGGCCCCTTCCAACCCTACTATTCTATGATTCTATGATTCTCCTGTGACATTCACCACAAACTCACCTCTGTAGCCCACACAATCCCATCAGAGTGAATGGTGAAATCTTGGCCTGGGGGAGCTTCTGGATCCACCTGTCCAACTTTCCTGGGAGCTAAGGATGTGTTTGGGAAGAAAATCCAGTTCTCGATATCGTATCTCTCTCCCTTTTTATAAAAAGAGACTTCCTCTCCAAGGCTGTTGTTAAACTGGACTTTCCTCAAAGAGGCAAGAATCTGAAATGGAAGAGAGAATTAGAAAATGGGGTAATTGGGAGTGAGTTCTGGTCTCTTCCAAGATACCTGTCAGGATTGGGCCCAGTCTCCCTGCAGAGACTGTGGAAGAGGAACCCAAGCCTCAGGTAGCTCACAGAGACATGGAAGGACCTTCCCAAGGGCAGGCTAATCAGTGGGATCAAAGCACAACCTTAACTTCTCCTTCTGTGAGAACCCAGCAACTCACAGAGGGCGAGGAGGTGAGTGTGACAGATGCATGGATCAGGTGTACAGTCAAGAGGAAGGAGCAGCACAAGGAAATAAGGCATTCCACCTTAAGCTGGCCCAGGACAGGAGGTCTCTAGGGCAGGATCCTCCCTGAGGGCGGGACTGAGGAAGCCCTTCCGGATTCGTGCTGTAGAGCAGAGTCAGAACTGCAACGTTCTCTTCTGCTGGTGTGCATCCCTCAGAGTGAACTTCAGATAAGCTGGTTAGGGTTGTGTCAGCTTGATCAGGGACCTTAGCATTGGGCTGTCAGAAGATGACCAGATCTGTCACCCAACTAGCTGAGAGAATGATTGCTTTGCTCAATAAAACCTGTTTACTTGGAGACTGACTTTGTCTGACTATACACAGGTCAGAAGGGCTTGAAACCTGTCAATACCATAAGTGCCATCACGTTATGAGACTTCTTCTTTTTTTCTGTACTCCATTGTTTAGTGTGCACTTAAGATGCATCAAGACGCGTTCATGGGGCACTAATTGCTCAGATCTGCTTGCCCAGTGGTTGGGCTTTTTCCTTTGGCATCTGCTTGCTACGAGCCTCCCTCATGCCTTTGAATGGGTGGCAGAGGCCTCAGACTCGAATGCTCAAAGGAAGCAACTCCTGGGGTTCTGCAGCTGCCTGGCGGGGGGTGGGGGGAGGGTTGCCTGATGTTTGCTTCTTCCAATTGAGGTGGGGGGACCAGCAATGCTTGCTAGATTAGCACTATGGCTTTGGGGTGAGGGCTTGCTTGATTTCTTGCTCCTCAATAGCCACATTAGTCAATACATAAATGTTACAGAAACAGTGTGAGTCTCTGCTGCTCTTCACTCCCTTCGTAAGGCTCTTCAGGGGAAATGACAGGCATGAAAGGATATCCATGGGAAATGTCTTTCTTTGGAGCCTTAGAGTGGACTAATAGCCTTTCTCCCAGGCTTGCCCTTTGCTTCCAGGATCAGACCACTGAGACCCAGGCACCTTATAAAAGCTTGCCAGATATGAAGGAGGACATTACCTGCCATGGCTGGATATTCGGAAGCCACTTGCCTTCCCCCTTCATTCCACGTCTGGGTCCAGATGAGGACACAGAATGTAGCGCATGTGCCACAGAATAGACGGCATTTAAGGTGTTATAGCTGCGACTGGACATGGTCATTTCCAACTTATGGATCCCCAGATCCTGTACCTTCTCCTCCCCTGCACATTTTCTCTCTGCCTTTGGAGATGTTTGACCTGGTTTCAGAAACTGACATTCAAATACATCTTCCCACCATTGATGGAGAAAGACATCTCCTTGTGGTTGGTGTGGATCTAAAGCCCAGAAAAAATGCTTGAATCCTGGCACATCCCTCCTGTGGACTCTGAAGTGAAGAGCACCATGGAAGAGGTTGGCCAGGTCTGTCGAAGAACTTTCCCAGTGGGATGTCAGTATCCAAACCTTCCTAAATGAGATCTTGGTCTTTCGTTCATGAATAACCAAGAACACTGTTAATATCTTTATAACATTGGGGTCCCCAAAGGCAATCATCACTTGAGGGTCAAACCAAGAACGAGGAACAGAGCCAGATAGTGCTTGTTGTAGAAGGAGGTGGTTTCTTGGGTTGAACATTTCGGTGATGGCAACACAGATGTCATTCTGCTGGAGCATTGGTGTCAGTGCCTGGATGAAATGTTCACCAGCGTCATCAGTTGAGGCAACCAGCCCAAACCAGTTCCAGTGGAAATGCAGGAGCAGCTGGACTAAGCCCACATACTGGGAGGTTTCACTGGGATCAATCTGGTAGAAGGAAGGAAATTCTGTTGTCTTGAAGAAGCCATATCCAAGCTGAAGGAAGGAATTTGCTGTTAGTCCGTTCAGTCAGAATTTTGTGGCACTGTAAAGACTGACACAATTTTTAATGACTTAAGCTCCCATGGAGCTTAACAGCCCACTTCAGATGCATGAAGGGCTATCCAGAGGGAAGCTGTCCTTTTTAAAATGGATATCGAAATATGGAGTGAAGCTTGATGAGAACGTTTAGCCCCCTCCTCCTGTGTGGATCTCACCACAAATGTCAGTGCTTCTATGGAGGTAACCCAGACACATTTCCCAACCATTGCGATGCATAGGCCCTAGTGTGTATATTCAAGAAGTGTGACTCATTGTAAGCATATTGGGGGCTTTCTGGCTTCTTCCTCATCAAGGATAGTTTGATCACACTGGTTCCATTCTTTTCAAACATACATTATGACACACAAAACATAAAAAGGTCCACACAAAGTTAGCAGGTCTTCAGTAGAAATTCCTGAAGTGCCACCACTCCAAAAACTTTCTGTTTGCATCATAAGGTGTGCGGCTGAAACAGAAGCTATTGTATATCGAAATGTGTCCCAATACATGAAACACTGACACATTTTATCTTGCTGGCATAGGGGCTCCCCCCAATTCCCGGAGGGGAAGCTGCATGAGTCAACTGCAGAAAGAACAACCAGGAGCCTTTTGGTACCTTGCACGTTTCTGATTCTTTAAGAGGTCGCAAAACTCCATGTTATGTTCCCAATACAAAACCTTTTGAACAGACTGATTGCTGGCTGGGTGGCTACTAAACACGCAGTAGCCACCTGAGATTCCTAGCCACCACCAAAGCTATTGCGTGGCAGGTTAGCCAGAATAAGAAGGCCCCCCAGTCCTGCCACCCGGAATCAAAGCAACCCACGCACTGCACAGACAGATATGTTTTCAGGTATTTGCCTTTCCACCTTAGTGTTCCTGAGCTCTGCAGGCCCCTACATCTATCCCCAGGTGAATCCCCTCACCTGTGGGATCTTGAAGATTCCCATGAAGGAGGCAATCTCCCTTGAAGATTTGGAGTCCAGACCCCCAATAACAGAGAGCAGTTGATCATGCTTGTGACATTTATAATTCGGAAACATTTGGCCCCGTGTGGAGAGGAGAGACAGACTGTTCAAGTAGATCCATCTTGCAATGTTGCTGTGGTCACAGATGCGGAAGCCAAGAGTACAGTTGGGTAGGAGAACAGGATCCTTGTTGAGCTGCTTGATGGTGAATGCCAAGGCCAGGAGTTGGGGGTAGTACTTTAGTGTCATCCTGCAGTGATGAGAGTGACATTGGGAGGTGGGTGAGGATCCCAACAGAACTGCCGAGAAGTGCAGGGTTAAAACGTCCATCTGGTTTAACCCTTTTGTACAGACACAAAACTTCTAGACCACAGACATCGACACGAAGGATTCACAGACAAATTCAAGTTGTTCTTTTGACTCAGAGGGACACCAATTATTGCTGGATGCATTTCACAGGAACACCCGAAAAGCCCTGCTGGATCAGAGATCTAATTCAGCTCATTTATAATTTTTTTTTTACCATATATTTTCATTATTGATGTTCCAACTTCCAGGATACAGATGTTTCCAAGGTGGCTTATACATAAAACCAAAGCGCAAAAACAATATATATAAACAATTTGACAGGGTCCTTCCCACTGTGCAGCTCTATCAGGATTAACAATAGCAAAGTGTTCTCAGTTCAACCAGCCTTCTCCATGAATTGGTTGAAGGACATAGTTAGAAGAACATCAGATGAGCTCTGTTCTATCAGACCAAGGTGCTCCCTCTCATTCATCATACGTTTTCCAACTGTGGTCAACTTAGATGCTTCCTGGGTGCCCCACAAGAGAGATATGAACATAGCAGCCATAATTTCTTCTTCTCCCTCCTCTCAGCAGCTCCTGAATGATCAGCAGTAGACTGCCACCAACAGTGGAATCTCTATTTCTGAGCTTCCAATAGGCCTGTCCTCCAGGAATTTGTCCAATTCTTTTACAAGCAAAGTTAACCCAGGATTCATCACTACATCTCCAGTAACTCTTTGTAGTGAAGCAAGATTTTACACATGTGATTCAGAACTACTGTGGAGCACGACCATAGCTCAGTGGTCAAGGCAGCTTTAGTCCCTGGAATCTCCCAGGAGGACTGAGAAAGAGCCCTCTCTGAAACCCTAGAGAGCAGCTGCCAGTCATTGCAGGCAAGATTGACCCAAAGCTGCCAAAGCCCTGACATGGCATAGAACACCTTCCTACTTAAATCAGTCCTTCATTGAGAACCATGAGGAGCAGAAACTTGTTTACTCTTTAGAGGAAGGAATGTAGTTCAGTGATAGAGCACATCAATCAAATGCAGCTGGTCCCAGGATCCATCCCTGGCATATACAGGCCACCATAAGAGAGACCCCCGGCGTCACACCCTGGAGAGCAACTGCTACGTACTGAGCTAGAGAAGATCTATGGGCTGACCCAGTATGAGGCCGCTTCCTTTCTGACTTTATTCGGAAGACATGAGAACCAAAATCTTAGGTAAAGGACCCAAGGAGCACCTGCTTTGCACATGGAAGCCCGCAGGGTCAATCCCTGGAAGCATTTCTAGGTAGGAGAGGGAAGGAAAGCCGCTGCCTCTCAGTGCAGGTGAGACTGAACGAGAGGGAACAAAGGTCTGACTTCCTCGACTTCCTTTTTTTTACTAGCCCCCCAAAGGTCCCGCAACCGGAGCCTGGTGCAAAAAAGACACACAAACTTAGAATGAAACTATTCTTTTTTCTTTTCAGTTTCTTTTCAGCGCCAAAATTGAAGGGGGCTCGCAATCCTTGGACACAAGACCCCGCTCCTGCCTACCCCCAACTTCCTTCCTTTCAGCAGCATAATTTAGGGCGGAAGGGAGGCCGTTGTTGCTGCTGCTGTTACACCTGAGAGTCAGATTCTTGGAATCCGGTCTCATTGGGGTCCATGGAGGAATTCTCCCCCATCCCTAGAAGGAGCCCACCAATATGAAAGCAAAACAGGCAAACGTCTATCCCACCTCCCTCTTGTGGAAACTTACAAAGTAGAAGTGAGGAGGTTTGGTGGGGCTAACCTACGGAAGTCTGATGGCTTCGAATAAGAATAAAAGCCAAGTGGGAAATTCCCACTGACAAGGAGGTCTCCCGGGCTGTGATAGTCTTGCAGTTCCTTCGGCCTGGTCAAGAGGCAGGTGGTGCCCAGCATCCTCTGGGTGGCCTGCGGCAGGAGCCAAAACAGCAGCACCTCCAGCAGCCAAGTCATCAGTGGCACAGAGACTTTCTTTCCTGGGTCAGTGACAAAGACAACCTGACAGGGAGCGGAGTTTACACTCCCCAGCAGTGGGATTAAACCTTAGCAAGAAATGATCAGCCCCCAGGTGAGCAGACACCACCCCAGCCCCACGTGTCTTGTTATTAAGCAGGTTGTCTCCAGGATGTCTTGGTTATTGACTTGCTGGATGGAAATACATGGGGGATTCCTCAAGAATTACTGTCATTTTCACAATTCCAGGGTAGCGAAATACACATAGCCCCAGAACACTGAGCTCTCTTTGCACAGCAGAGGGAGGAGGGAAACCTTTGTGCCACTCTTGGCTTCCCTGTGAGGCAGAAGGGCTCAGAGATTTAAGAATGTAAGGTAGGGATGTCGGAAAATTTCTCCACGAATCTCCGGGAGGCCGAATGCCAACGCATTCGGCCCCCCAAAATTGGTGGGGAAATTCTCTGACACCCCCCCCCCCCGGGATGGGACTTACCGTGGCCAAATGTCCCTCGCAGTGGCGGGTCCCGGAGGCGGTTCGGCAGTGTTTCGGTGGCCGGCTGCCGCCGATGCCATTTCCAAGTAAAGTGTAAAAAAACCCACACACACGTGATAGGCTACGTAAAGGTTTACGTAGCCTATCACGGCTAGATTTTCAAAGTCAGCCGTGATAGGCTACGTAAATCTTTACGTAGCCTATCACGGCTGACTTTGGGGGGGGGAAGCGCGTGCGCAAATGGCGGCGCCCATGGGCGCCGCCATTTGCGTTCCTTATTTGGGCACGGGTAGCCTACGTAAAGATTTACGTAGACTACGGCGAAAATAAGGGCAACACAAATAGCGTTGGCCTTATTTTCGCCATAGTCTACGTAAATCTTTACGTAGACTACCCGTGCCCAAATAAGGAACACAAATGGTGTCGCCCATGGGCACCGCCATTTGCGTACGCGCTTTTTTTTTCCAAAGTCAGCCGTGATAGGCTACGTAAAGATTTACGTAGCCTATCATGGCTGACTTTGAAAATCTAGCCGTGATAGGCTACGTAAATCTTTACGTAGCCTGTCACGCTTTTTGTTTGTTTTACTTTACTTTTTTCTTTCGCGGCCGGGGAGACGGGGCGCTCCCCCCTGGCCAGAACTTCGGCGGGGAGGGATGGGGTGCCTCCCCCCGGCCAGAATTTCGGCGGGGATGGGCGGGGCGCCTCCCCACCCGCCAAGAATTTTGGGGGGAGAAACGGAGCGCCTCCCCCCCCGAAAAAAGCTGCGGGACCAGGTAAGGGACTTTCATCCATCCCTAGGTTTATCTCAGGTCACTTCACCAGAAATTCCACCTGTGGAGTCTCCACAGCTAATATTCCTTTGTGTCCTTTGGTCCCATTTTGCAAGATTCATAGTTCAGCTTTTGCATTACATGTGAAGGTGCTATCTCATTATAACACCATTGCACAGATCTTCCATCAGTACACATACCCTCTAAGTCAGTATCTCGCTATCACTCTATCACAAAATAGCACTAACATACATTTGCGCTATCGCGCGATAGCACATTAATTCAGGGTTGCCTGCTGACTCCTGTTGCAGTCAATGAGTCTTGTTCCTGAAAATGCACTATCACACACTTGTGCTATTGTGCGATAGCACATTTATTCAGGTGTGCTTGCAAAGGTGGTAGCCTGGTATTTAGAGGGAAAGCAGGAAGGGGGAAAATGGGTGGAACATTAGTCCGGGAAGTCTACTCAGAAGTAACTCCCATTGTGGTCAATAATGCTTGTTCCCGAGATTGCCATTAAGGGGACTAGATCCTGGAGGGGGGAGCCTCTCTTATTAGTTGAGCAGCCCATGCCAGTCTGATGACATTCACTTCCAGTCCCGTCCCCCCACCCGGAAGTATGTTTCTGTCAGTGACTTATAACGGTGCGGTGCAGTCCTTTGTGGAGCCCTGCACGGAGCCCTGCCGATTCCAGGAAAACTCCGGTATTTCTTCATTTGCTTCACCCTTCCATTGTCATGGAAACATGGCCCATGTGGGGATTACAAGTACACTGTGAATAAGCACTTAAGCAGCATCCATATCCAGTGCCTGCTTTCTATCAACTCCTCGCTCTTCTTGGTGAAGGGAAGGGAAAACTTGATCTGGCCTACGTATCAGTAGTTGATCGTTGATGACGCTACAGCAGGTGCCCAAACAATGATCACTCATCGAGAGGCATTCCGACTAAAGCGTCTGCAATTTGGAATTTCTGTGGCCTCTGGACTGTTCCAGCAATACATGGAAATCCTACTTTCTGGAATTCCAGGTGTTCTACTATATTTTGCTGATGCCCTGATCATGGGTTCAACAGAGGAAGTCATTCACTTGCTGAATGACTCCAAGAAGTCCTACATTGTTCTGACACATCCAGCATTCATGTAAAGAAGGAGAAATGTGAAACTGAAGCTCCAGCATAACATTTTTGGGCCACTGTATCGATGCTTCTGGCATTCACCCCACTGAAGACAAAATACGTGCAATTCACGATGCCCCTGCTCTAAAAACAAAGCAGGAACTTCAAGCCTTCGGGGAACTTCCCAATTTCTACCATGTGTTTCTTCCACAAAAGGCCACCATTGCTGAGCCATTGCAAGGCTTGCTGGGAAAAAGAACTCCATGGAAATGGACCAGCCAGCATGAGAATGCTTTCCAGAATGTGAAACACTTGTTGAGTTCAAATTCTGTGCTTGTACATTATGATGAAAAGAAGCCACTAATCCTTACTACTGATGCTTCTTATGATGGGCTTGGTGCTAGGCTAAGCCACACATTTCCAGATGCTACAGAGGCACCAACTGCTTATTATTCAAAGACTATGTCATCCACTGAAAGAAACTGAAAGCAAATGAGCAGAGAAGCCCCGGCTGTTAACTGCAGGAGTCAAAAAGTTCCACAACTATCTCTATGGCCATGCTTTTGAAATACGCATAGACCACAAGCCTCTTTTAGGAATCATCTCTCCTGGTAGGCCTACTCCCTTCATACTATAACCTCACATGCAGCACTGGAGCATTCTGCTCCATGCTTATGACTATACACTTGCCTACAAACCAGGAAAGGCAAGAGCTAATGCTGATGGACTGAGTCGGGTACCACTTCAGATTCCAGATTTTGTTGTACCTCCTCCATTGGAAGTCCTTATGCTAGAAGCCCTTCCTGACTCACCTCTTCAGGCAGATCAAATCTTACTAGGGATGGACGAAAGTCCCTTAGCTGGTCCCGCAGCTTTGTTCGGGGTGGGGGGGAGGCATTCCGTTTGCCCCCCCGAAAATTCTTGGTGGGTGGGGAGGCGCCCCGCCCCTCCCCGCCGAAATTCTGGCTGGGGGGGAGTGCCCCGTCTCCCCGGCCACGAAAGAAAAAAGTAAAGTGTAAAAAAAAAAAAAACTTGATAGGCTACATAAAGATTTACGTAGCCTATCACGGCTAGATTTTCAAAGTCAGTCGAGATAGGCTACGTAAATCTTTACATAGCCTATCACGGCTGACTTTGAAAAAAAAAAAGCGCGTACGCAAATGGCGGTGCCCATGGGCGCCGCCATTTGCGTTCCTTATTTGGGCACGGGTAGTCTACGTAAAGATTTATGTAGACTACAGCGAAAATAAGGGCAACGCTATTTGTGTTGCCCTTATTTTCGCCGTAGTCTACGTAAATCTTTACGTAGACTACCCGTGCCCAAATAAGGAATGCAAATGGTGGAGCCCATGGGCGCCGCCATTTGCATACGCGCTTTCCCCCCCCCCAAAGTCAGCCGTGATAGGCTACGTAAAGATTTACGTAGCCTATCACGGCTGACTTTGAAAATCTAGCCGTGATAGGCTACATAAATCTTTACGTAGCCTATCACGTTTTTTTTTTTTTACTTTACTTGGAAATGCCGAACCGCCGCTGAACCGCTGCTGGGACCCGCCACCGCTAGGGACATTTGCACGAGGTAAGTCCCATCCCGGGGGGGGGCGGGGGGGCGGAGAATTTCCCCACCAATTTTGGGGGGCCGAATGCATTGGCATTTGGCCTCCCGGAGATTCGTGGAGAAATTCTCCAATATCCCTAGATAAACCTAATTTTCAGGCTGTAGTGGGAGTACTTGCTTGCCTGCGATAGCACGCTTATATGCATTAGTGATCTATTTGCTTAATTTGCTTATTTTCAATGTTTTTTAAAAAGTTGGTCCCTTGCCATCCAGCTCCAAAATGGCGTTGAACCATCCAGAAAACAGGGAGGGAAAGGGTCAGTGAGGTCACAGGCAGATGAGCGACACTCCCATGGGCAGGGCTACGATACCCAAGCAAGTGCAGGTGATGGAACACACCCCAGCAGGACTGTAACCAAGCCAAAGTCAAGAGGAAAAGTCAGACTCTAACCAGTCTCAGAAGAACTGGTTTTTCTGCGATAAAGTACGGGACACCTGCTGGATGGCCATGACATCATGTAAACTGTGTGACCTCCACATGCGGCCAGGTTGGAGTAAATCGCTGGTGAAACACACCCACACTCTCACATCCCCATTAGGTTTTAATGCTGGCACAATGAGCGCAGCCCACTGGGTCTGTGCAACTGGTTCTAGTGCTCCTTGCTTGATGAGAGGATGAAGCTCTTCTTCAGTTTTCCCCGCAATGCAAAAGGCTCATTCCTGGCTTTCATGCAGATTGGTGCAATGGATGGATCCAGATGGAATGACACTGACTTCCCCTTGTGTTCTCCCAATTCCTCAGACCCTGGCCTTTCTTCTGCTCCTCCACAACTATAAGTGGAAGCTTTCCTTGGAAGGAGCCATACTGTACATCTACAGCCATTCTAAAACACGGAATTTCTTCTTCCGCAGCCATTCTTTTGTAGATCGGCTTGTATTTTAGGATCATCGCCTTGTTGCATGAGCCACTTTTGATTCCGCTTCAGCTCATGGATGGATGGCCTCACATTCTCCTCTGCAACCTTCTGAAACACTGCAGACTTCATGCTTGTGTCAATGATGGCAAGCTGTCCAGGTCCTGAGGCAGCAAAACAGGCCCAAACCATCACATTCCCACCTCCTTGCTTGACGGTTGCAGCGTTGAGAAAGATGATGCAGTTCTGCACTAGAAGCGGCCATGCCCTCTCCAGATGGCTGCATTTGTTTGTGAAGTTGTAATCTATGCACAATAACTGAAGGATTTTGTGAGAAATGCATCTTCAATAATCCCAGAAGTTCATCAAATGTCTTAGTTTGGGGGAGACAGGAGCAGTGAGGGATCCTATTATTTTTATTTTATTTATTAATTTATTTATTATTAAATTTATTAATCGCCCATCTGGCTAGTCACCCAGCCACTCTGGGCGATGTACAACATACAATAAAAACAGTTTAAAACAATAAAATTCTACAATAAAAACATTTTCTAAAATACCCTAATCCACCCCAAATGCCTGCCTGAACAACAACATTTTTAATGCATGAGGGAAGCTCATTAAAGAGGGGGCATGACGGAGTTCCCTAGGGAGGGAGTTCCACAGATTGGGGGCCACCACAGAAAAGGCCCTCTCCCTCGTCCCCACCAGTCTAGCTGTCCTGGCTGATGGGACAGAGAGAAGGCTATCCGAGGCTGATCTTGTTAAGCAGCCTGTCTGGTGCTGCTGGAGGCGCTCCTTAAGATAGGCTTGGCCGGAACCATATAGGGTTTTAAAGGTCAAAACCAACACCTTGAATTTGGCCCGGAAAACAACTGGTAACCAGTGCAACTCCTTCAGCACTGGAGTGATGTGATCTCGCCGGCGGCTGCCTTTAATCAGGTGAGCCGCCGCATTCTGTACCAGCTGCAGTTTCCGAACCGTCTTCAAGGGTAACCCCATGTAGAGCGCATTACAGTAGTCTAAATGAGAGGAGACCAGGGCATGTACTACCGATTATGGCCAATAATCTATTATGGCCAATGTCTGTGGCCCACAAACAGTTAAGAGCACAGCTCGCTTTTGTTCAGCATTAGCTATCTTATTTGCCTCCAGATTGAAAGAAAGCCGCTCTGCATAAGAATCCCAGGAAGAAGTTGACTCACATCAAACTCTTCAGTATGACCTAAGGCAGCCATTTTGATTGTTTTCCCACAGGAGTGGGCCTAGCAGACTGCTTACCAGTTAGCTGCATTCATTGGATTCACAGTCCATGCTGCCCGTATAGCTCTCAGACCCCATCCTTGTTGCCAAAAAGTGTTGCATAGGTAGTAGCAATGACTGCAAGAATCACCAGGCCTCAAACACAACTGTTCTTTCTTCAGCACACCCACTGTTGCTACCCCCAGATCTACAGGAGCTGCCTGGGTTCAACAACAATAACTAACCCACGGTACACCCCGCCCCCGGACACATAACACTTAAACAGATGTTTGTTTATCTTGCAGGCCAGATGGAAGTTTGCAGGGTTAGAGGAACAGCCCATCTGCTAGTCTGTTGTGACAGTTTATAGATGACTGTTCAGGTGACATCTTGCTAGCTTGGGGCTGATCTTTCCCCCCTCTGTTAAAAGATAGTTGTGTTCATTAGTAAAGTTTTCTTGTGCCTGCTTCAGCTGCCTGTTCAGGTTTCTGGCCCACAAAAAGGAGCATGAGGCCGACTTGGAGCTCCATTTTCCTCTTACTCCCTATGGCTGGGGGATGTGGGGGGGGGGACGGACAGCCAGTACTTGACAGTCAAGGGATTTGTCAAGCAACGCTTACCCAGAGCACATTTCGTGACAGACTCTGTGACAGGCACCCCTCTGAGCCATTAGGAAGAACCGACGGGAAGAGAGAGCAGTCAGGACGCAGGCCCTGCTGAGACCCAGCCTCCATGCTCTGAGGAGAGACGACCCTGAGAGAGCCTCTGGCTCTGAGGGAGGGTTATGGACAGCCTTTAAGAGGGTGCTTCACGTAAAGACGAGGGCTCAGTGCTAAGGCCTCGTGCTGCTCTTCCGCCTTTCCTGAATGGATTTCCCTCAGAAGAAGAGGTGGGAGAGCATGGGAGGATTACAGGGTAAAGGCGACAATGCCTACAGATGGCGGAGAATTTCTCCACGAATCTCCGGGAGGCCGAATGTCAACGAATTCGGCCCCCCGAAATTGGTGGTGAAATTCTCCGCCACACCCCCGCCACACCCCCCCCGGGATGGGACTTACCTCCTTCGAATGTCCCTCTCGGTGGCGGGTCCCGGCGGCGTTTCGGCGGCGTTTCGGCGGGGGCGGCGGCTGGTCTTCTGACCGGCCGCCGCCACCACCATTTCCCAGTAAAATAAAATTAAAAAAAAAACGTGATAGGCTACGTAACGATTTACGTAGCCTATCACGGCTAGATTTTCAAAGTCAGCCGTGATAGGCTACGTAAATCTTTATCTAGCCTATCACGGGTGACTTTGGAAAAAAAAAAGCGCGTACGCAAATGGCAGCGCCCATGGGCGCCGCCATTTGCGTTCCTTGTTTGGGCAGGGGTAGTCTACGTAAAGATTTATGTAGACTATGGCAAAAATAAGGGCAACACTTACATGCAGTATTTGCATTCCCAAATAAGGACCGCAAATGGCGGCGCCCATGGGCGCTGCCATTTGCGTACGCGCTTTTTTTTTTCCAAAGTCACCCGTGATAGGCTAGATAAAGATTTACGTAGCCTATCACGGCTGACTTTGAAAATCTAGCCATGATAGGCTACGTAAATCGTTACGTAGCCTATCACATGTTTTTTTGTTTTTTGTTTTACTTTACTTTTTTTATTTCGCGGCCGGGGAGACGGGGCACTCCCCCCCGGCCTGAATTTCAGCGGTGAGGGATGGGGCGCCTCCCCCTGGCCTGAATTTTGGCTGGGAGGGGCGGGGTGCCTCACCCCCGCCAAGAACTTCGGGGGGATAACCAAAGTGCCTCCCCCCACCGCAAAGCAAGCTGCGGGACCAGGTAAGGGACTTTCGTCCATCCTTAACAATGCCTGGGCTCTCCGTAAAAATTATGGGGCTGAGGCAGGGCAATGGCATGATAAAAGCCACGTCCGGAAGCCCCCCCGCTTCTTTTTTGGTGGGATTTTTGAAAAGGGGATTGGCCCACCTCATGTTCTTGTCCAAAAACAGAAGAAGCTTTTACGTTTTAACATGTAAAATGGGGGTGGGCGTTGGATGCAATTAGGGCAGAGCGACGTGGTGCACATGAAGCTATAGATCTGTCTGGTTCCCCCCCCCCTCCCGTGTGTCGTCACCTCCTGTGATGTGATATGAGCACATAGGAACAGTCACTCTCCACACAAACGCACACGCCAGCAGCAGCCTGAGCCAGTGCTGTGGAGCAGCCTCCCCCACCTGGCAGCCTCCACATGTGCTGGACTACAGCTCCCATCAGCCCCAGTCAGCACACCCAGCATTGCCTATCTGTACAATTTGACGTGTGCGTTGTGAGCTTATATTCCAGACCACAGAAGGCCAAGCAGTCCCTCTTCAGGTGCTCTGTCAAGGAAGCAAAGCAGAAGACAACGAGCCACCTCAGCGGCTGCCTTCTACCGAGACAGACCATCGAAGCCTAACGATAATTGTCGTCACTCAGAAACTCCTTGGGGTTTCGGAAAGGGGCTCTTTCCCAGCCCTGTCCGGAGATTTGGGGGACCGAACTGTGTGTCCTTCGCCATCCAAAACAGGGCCTCCACCACTGAGCTACGCCCTCCTCTGTCAGTGGTTTCATTGTGCAGTGCTTGGCTGCCATTTAACTGCGTAATAAAGAAGTGAAACCATCTTAATTTGTGGTCTGTATTCGAGAGGGGGAGAGGAAGGCTTTCACGCACCTGAGATCCCTGAGCATTCTCCCTCCTTCCGAGCAAAGGGGCTTTTGGACCAGATGTACATGGGTGTGCATTAGGAGGAGGGGAGAAAGCCAGACATGTTAAGGGCAGGAAAACATCGCACTGGACTCCTTCCCAACTTTGGCTAATGGCTCAGGAAGCTGGCAGTGGGTTGGAGGTGCTAGTCTCAGCCGGCTAGGTTGTGCTCAGCCAAATGGCTCACAGGGCGTCAGCAAAAGGTGGGACATCCCCCTCCCCACTCCTTGCAAGACTCACAGGGGGTGCATCTACACCCGGCTTTCACTCCAGGGCAGGTGCAAGTCGAGGTCCCTAAATAAATAAAATAAAATATTATTTATTTTATTTATTTCATTTCTATACCGCCCAATAGCCGAAGCTCTCTGGGTGGTCCACAAAAATTAAAACCAAACAGCACACAATAAAACTATAAAGCATTAAAACCACAATATAACAATACAACCACAATAAAACCTAGCAGCAGTGCAGGAGTTTAAAATACAGATTTCAAACAGCAAAGCTAAAAGTCTAGAAAGCTAAAATGCTAAAATGCCTGGGAAAATAAAAAGGTCTTCACCTGGCGCCGAAAGGAATACAATGTAGGTGCCAGGCGAACCGCACTAGGGAGCTCATTCCACAGCCGGGGTGCCACAGCAGAAAAAGCCCTCCTCCTAGTAGCCACCCACCTCACTTCCTTTGGCAGGGGCTCACGGAGAAGGGCTGCTGACGATGATCTTAAGGTCCGGGCAGGCACATATGGGAGGAGGCGATCCTTCAGATAACCTGGCCCCAAGCCATTAAGTGTTTTGAATGTTAATACCAGCACTTTATGAACTTGAGCACACTCCGGGAGAGAGCGGAGGACAGGAAGGCCTGGCGTGCTATGGTCCATGGAGTCACAAAGAGTCAGACACGACTTAACGACTTAACAACAACCACCAGCACTTTGAATCGGGCCTGGAAATGGACTGGCAGCCAGTGCAGCTGAAAAAGTACTGGTGTAATATGAGCTCACTGGCCAGTCCCTGTTAACAATCTTGCTGACCTATTTTGGACCACCTGAAGTTTCTGGACTGTTTTCAAAGGCAGCCCCACGTATAACACATTGCAGTAATCCAGACGAGAAGTTATCAGAGCGTGGATAACTGTAGCTAGGCTATCTCTGTCCAGATAAGGGCGTAGTTGGTAGACCAGCCTAACCTGATAAAAAGTGCTCTGTGCCATTGAGTTCACCTGTGCCTCAAGTGACAGTTCTGGATCCAAGAGCACCCCCAAACTACAAACGTGGTCCTTTAGGGGGAGTGCAACCCCCTCCAGAACAGGTTAAACATCACCTAGCCGGGCAGACGAACCACCCACTAACAGTACCTCCATCTTGTCTGGATTGAGTTTCAGTTTATTGGCCCTCATCCAGTCCATTGCTGTGCCCAGGCCCTGATTCAGAACAGCCACTGCCTCACCTGGGTTTGATGAGAAAGAGAGGTAGAGCTGGGTGTCATCCGCATATTGATGGCACCTCAGCCCACACCTCCGGATAACCTCCCCCAGCGGTTTCATGTAGATGTTAAACAGCATGGGGGATAAAATAGAGCCCTGTGGAACCCCATGGCACTATTTCCATGGCACAGAGCAATAATCCCCCAGCATCACCTTCTGGAGTTGGCCGTCCAAGTAGGAGCGGAACCACTGCAGTGCAGTGCCTCCATCTCCCAACCCAGACAACCTATCCAGAAGGATACCATGGTCGATGGTATCAAAAGCTGCTGAGAGGTCCAGAAGAATCAACAGGGTCGCAATCCCCCTGCCCCTCTCCCGGCAGAGGTCATCCCACAGGGCGACCAAGGCAGTTTCCGTTCCAAATCCAGGCCTGAATCCCGATTGAAATGGATCTAGATAATCTGTTTCATTCAAGAGTGCCTGGAGCTGTCCTGCAACTAGGGATGTACGAAAGTCACTTACCTTTTCGAAGGGTGACATTTGCAGTGGGGGGGAGGTGCTCCGTTCCTCCCCCCGAAATACTCCCTGACCGGCTCCGCTTTGCGGCGACTCTGTGGAGCCACCGGCTGGGGCCACCCGCAGCCGGACATCCAGCCGCTGGGCAGCCTGCACAGGGACGCAAATGGCGGCTGCCGTAGTCGCCGCCATTTGCATCTCTGTATGTTGCCGTGATAGACAACGTAAATATTTACGTAGCCTATCACAGCAAAAAAACAACAACAGCCAACGCAAATGGCGGCTGCCATTTGCGTTCCCTTTTTTCCCACTGTGATAGGCTATGTAAATATTTACGTAGCCTATTACAGCAAAACAGAGGGGCACAAATGGCAGCCACTACGCCATTTGTGCCCCTCTGTTTTGCCGTGATAGGCTATGTAAATATTTACGTAGCCTATCATGGCAGAAAAAAAGGGAACGCAAATGGCAGCTGCCATAGCCGCCTCCATTTGCGTTGCGCTTATTTTCGCCATTGTCTACGTAAATCTTTATGTAGACTACCCGTGCCCAAATAAGGAATGCAAATGGCGGCGCCCATCTAGCCGTGATAGGCTACGTAAATCGTTACATAGCCTATAACGTTTTTTTCTTTTTTTTTACTTTATGGGGAAATGGCAGCGGTGGTAGCCAGTCGGAAGACCGGCCTCCGCCCCCGTCGCCGCTGAAACACCACCGGGACCCGCCGCCGAGAGGGACATTCGACAGAGGTAAGTCCCATCCCGGGGGGGCGGGGGGCAGAGAATTTCCCCAACAATTTCTGGGGGCCGAATGCGTTGGCATTCGGCCTCCTGGAGATTCATGGAGAAATTCTCTGCCATCCCTAAATCTGAACGACTTTATCTTCAAAGTGCCTTGAAAACTCATCACAGCGTGCAACCGAGGTTCCACTGTCTCTCTCCCTGGTCCAGAATGTAACCGGCCATGAACCACTCAGAAAATCTCTGCTGGATGACACTGAGAAGATGCAATGCTAAGAGAAAAGAACTGTCTCTTTGCCACCCTCACCGTCACAGAGTAGGCTCGATAGTGAGCTCTTACCTGTGTTTGGTCAGACTCAGCATGAGTTTTCCTCCACCTGCATTCTAGCCATCTCCCCTCTTGCATCATTGCCCTCAGCTCAGGTGTATACCAAGGAGCTGGCCGGGCTCTGCTCAGAGGGAGAGGGCGCTTGGGCACGGTCGCCTCAACTGCCCGAGTCATCTCTGCATTCCACAGAGCGACCTGTGCTTCGACAGGAGCACCAGCCATACCAGCAGGAAAATCCCCCTCTGGAATCCATCGGAATCCATTAGCCTCTGTGGGCGGACCATTTTAATAGGTCCCCCACCCTTGCAGAGGGGGAAGGCTGCCAGGAGACTAAACCTCAGCAGGAAGTGATCTCACCATGACAAAGGGACAGATGTTGATTCCTCCACTTTCAGATCAAGCGTGTGTCCTTTTATATGCATTGGGCTGATGACATGCTGGGACAGCCCCATGGTTGTCATGGCGGCCATGAAGTCCGGAGCCGCTCCAGATACAGTGGCCATGGCATTGAAGTTGAGATCCTCCAGGACCATCAACTTGGGGTCCTCAACACCAACTCTGAGACCTCCTCCGTCAGCTCAGGCAGGGAGTCTGATGGGCAGCGGGGTGGGCAGCGCACCAACAGAATCCCTAATCTGTCCCAGGTACCCAACACAAGATACAAACACTCAAGATCTGCACTCGAATGAGCAGAAACCCTAGAGAGGGAGATTGCATTCCTATAGACTACAGCAACCCCGCCCTCCCCGACCCTCGAATCGGTGTTGGCGCCCTCCCGGGGCAGAACCTCACTCTAGGCCGAGCGGCACAGATGCTACGGGCCAGGCCACTGGAGTATGTCCATCGCTGCTCCAATCTGATTAGCTGATCTGAGAAGAGTATGGGCTTCCCGGTGATTGACGGAATGTATGTTTTATGCCTTCATTGTATTGTCTTGCTTTTTCTTACTTTATTAGTCCATTTGCGTCCACAGCCCGGAAGTGGACGAGCCCATCTGGTGGCTCCACGGACTTGCCGTGGAGTGGAGCTGGCCAAGGAGGATTCCAGGGCAAGGGACGAATCACCTCCCCCACCCCCGCGGATGCCCTGGACCAGACTGGTAAGTGGATTTCGTACACCCCTACTCAAATGTAATTGAACCTGGAGATGTTTTGCATCCCTGGTATAGACCCGCCTTCCTCTACCTGATGCTGTCTAGTTTTTGTCTGTTTTCTGGAATCCAAATCATAGCCAATGGCCAAACTGGTGATGGGATTTTAAATCCAAATGATGGGAGTTTAAATCCAAAATATCTGGAAGTCCCTAGATAGGGGAACACTGACACACACAATGTTGTCTGGAGCCTGAGAAGACTGAAGGCCAAGGGTCAATTAAAGTGCAGAGTGGGTCATCTGAGACGGGGTTAAGGCAATGTGTCATCCAAGGTCTGAGGGTTCCCGCAGGTCCCCGTCCACATTAACGTTTTCAGGGCGCTGCTCTAGCACTCAACCAGAACATCTGCCTGGGCATGGCAGGCGACATTCCCTGTTGCCTTGATTCCTGAGGGGGGAACCTTGGCTTTAGGGGCTCTGCTTCACCCAGCGCCAAGGGCAGACACTGACAGCTCCAGTCAAATCCATCTACTTGTGGGTGCAATGGGGGCCAAGAATGTGGCCTCCTTCCCTTCTGCCACCACCACATGGTAGGCAGGCATGATATTGTGCTCTCAACTGTGCTGACGCACATTTGTCCTGATCCTCATGCCTCTGGAGCGCCAGGTGGTATCCAGCCTGCTTCATAGCCCCAAGCTCTCCTGAAATCCAGTAAACCACCTGAGCCCCGCAGTTCCAGAGTGGACACTTTGGCATGGCAGTGAGAACAGGGCCTCAAAAAACAAAAGCTTCCCCAAACATTCAGGAAACCCACAGGTCTCTGTGTGTGGACCACCATCATCGGCCCTCTGCACCCTGCAGGATGTTATGACTGCAGACGGACCAGTCATGTCCTCTAGCAGTGCCGTATTGCCCAGCCCTGCACTGCTGCAAGCAGGCACCATCTCCATCGTGCAGATAAACTTTTGCACCATCAGGTTCAGGTGATCGGATTGACACAGGCCAAAGGCCAGAATCTGAAAATTAAGACAAGTCCAACTGGCCCAGAGTGACGCAAAGATTGACACCAACTGTTGTCCCCCCCCCCCCCGCTCAACGGTGCGAAGGGAGCCCAGCGTTCTGGGGCTGTGATTGTTTCACTACCCTGGAATTATCAAAATGACAGTAATTCTTGAGGAGTCCCCCATGGATTTCCACCTAGCAAGTCAGTAACAAAGAAATCCTGGACAAAACGTGCTTAATCTAAGTACACTCTGAGCCCTTCCGTGTCGGCCCGGGTGGTGTCTGGTCACTCGGTGTCTGGTCCTTTCTGGCTAAGATCTAATTCCCCTGCTGGGGCCTGCGCAGTCAGTTCTGCTTGTCTCTGATGTAGGAGGGAAATTCTCTCTGTGCCTCTGATTTGGCAGCTGGTGCTGTTCTGGCCCCTGCCTGAGGCAACCCAGGGGATGCTGAGGACCAAGTGCCTCTTGATCAAGAATGACAAACTGAAAGGTGATTGCAGGCCGTATCTGTAATGTGTACAAATCCCAGCAGAATCAGACAACTCTGTTCATATCCCAGAGAGGAAAGAACCCTATCAAATCAAAGGCACGTGTAGCTACAAATCAGGAAGTCCCTGGTTCAAGTCTCGTCACTGCCATGAACTCACTTGGTGGCCTTAGGCAAGTCCCCCCACCCCCACGCCTCAGCCTCAGTCCCCTCATCAGCAATATGGGCGATAATAATACTGACCTTACAGGGTTGTGTTAAAATTACCATGAGAAATTGTTGTCATTGTTGTTATTACTACTACTACTGCCCTTAGTCTTCCCATAACAGTATCTGATCTCTGATGTTCTTCGTGTTCAGCGACTGCTTCTATTAAAGGTCTGCACTGACCGCAAGGTTTCACTTGGATCCTGATGTAGCACTTCAGAAAATGGCCCGATTCAGAGGATATCTGTTTCAGCTTGGGTGCCAACCCAAATTGAGATTTGGAAACCTGGGTCTTTGTGCCTTGATCGTTTTATAGCCTGGGCAATAAAACGATGGCTACAACTCCCCCCCCCCCACGCACCATTCCTGAGCTATGGATGAAATGTGCAGGCTTAGTAGGGCCTTAGGAGAGGAGTCTGTGTGCCAGATTTCAGAAACATAGGCACAGCTCTGTTTGTGTTACATCCCATTGCATGGGGGGGGAGGGTAGTTTGAAGAAATTAGCAATAACATTTTTACTTCTTGGCAGAATAGGATGAAATGTGCAGGGATAGCTTTCCCTTCTGCAGATAAGTTACAAATACAGAGGTGATGAGTTATTTGGGGGAAGAGCAGACTTTACATGTTGAGCACTCCCGAGTATAGGACATGTGTATCCCCTCGTTAACTTGTGGACCATTCTTCTGAAAATGGCAGGCAGCATAGAGGTGCTCCTGCACCAGAAAGTTGCAACGTTTCAGAAAGAGAGGTTCTGGGCTTCATACGGAAGGGGAGTCCTCATTTGGGGTGGTTGATATGAGATGGGCTTCCCCTTCCCTCCCTCTTTGATTTTGGGCAAAAGTCCTATGAAAAAGATACACTTCATGGAGCTGTTTCGGGGGAACAAACCTGCCACATATCGGAAGGATTGGGGCAGGGACTAGGGAGCTTTGATTACGAAAACTCTAGTACTAAGCATAAAAAATGTGGCAGAGCAGCTTTTAAACTAAACTCTGGGGAAGCCAATAGGAGCTGGGAAGCATCTGGTTCTGGTTAAATCATCCCTAGGGGATGGAAATAAAGAAAATATTTTTGATTGCCCAAATGTGGAAGGAGAGGAAAGAGGCCATGAGTATATGGTGGAACAGGATAACCAATCACAGAGGCCTAGGTGCCATTTTTGTTGTTGTTCAGTCGTTCAGTCATGTCCGACTCGTGACCCCATGGACCATAGCACGCCAGGCCTTCCTGTCCTGCGCTCTCTCCCGGAGTGTGCTCAAGTTCATATTCATCCTAGGTGCCATAGCAAGACCTAATTTTCCAGTTTTGTCACGATAGAATATTGACATATTTCACATTGCCACTGTGCACATACGGGATAACCAGCATTTTCCATAATTCAGCATAATATTCTCTTTAATAACAGGTGGTGAGTGCTGATAGAAATCGAGCCAAAATGGGGCTACTAAGAAACACAAGTGAGGTATCAGCATTCTCTGGGGAACATTTGCTGAAGAACACCCACCCCCCAAAGGAAATCTAGCCCCCCAAAAACAACTCAGTGAGAACGTTCAATAGCCACCCTACATTATGCCAGTTGGAAGAGAAGAAGAGAAAACGACGGTGTCATGAGGAAGGTGGAATGCTCTCCTTGCAGTAGAATTGAACTCCATATAAACTATGATATCCCAGAAGAGAGCATGAGAGGCTGGCAGGGGTCCCTAACTCTTGGGGCAGAGGATATACTGCAATACTCCATTGCAAGTGCCATGGGTTATATATATCACACCAATTCCTGACAGTGCATTCACATGATTATAAAATGATTCTACAATGGAAGGCTGTTTATGAGGAACATACTGCCATACACAAAACCGTTTTAAGTCCACTTCAAGTTGACTGAGAAAGAACAAATGCCTCAGAAGTGGACAAGGACCGCATTGTCTAAAGCACCCCATTGTTTAACAAAACACTCAGAGCATTAATTTTTGAGTAATTTTATTAGCCTCCCCAAATACAGTGGTGAGAAAATGTTTGTGAACCCTTTAGGATGGTTAGATTTCCAACCTAAAATGTGATTACATCTTAATCTAACCCCATTTTGTTGTTCAGTCGTTAAGTCGTGTCTGACTCTTCGTGACCCCCATGGACAACAGCACGCCAGGCCTTCCTGTCCTCCGCTCTCTCCCAGAGTGTGCTCAAGTTGATATTCATTGCATCGGTGATGCTATCTAGGCATCTCATCCTCTGCCGTCCCCTTCTCCTTTGGCCTTCAGTCTTTCCCAGCATCAGGGTCTTTTCCAGTGACTTTTCTCTTTGCATTAAGTAGCCAAAATATTTGAGCTTCAGCATCTGTCCTTCCAATGAGCAGTCAGGGTTGATTTCTTTTAGGATGGACTGATTGGACCTCCTTGCAGTCCAGGGCACTCGCAAGAGTCTTCTCCAGCACCACAGTTCGAAAGCATCAATTCTTCGGCGCTCAGCCTTCCTTATAGTCCAGCTCTCACAGCCATACGTTGCTACTGGGAAAACCATAGCAATCTAACCCCATAGTCCTAGATAAAAAACAACAGACACCCTGATCAAAAAAGGACACACACTAACATGATGCTGATCCAAAACTGCTTCAACAGTCAATATCTATGTGGGAAAAGAATGTGAGCCTTTAGATTCAATACCTGGTGGCACCTCTTCAGCAGCAATGACTTCAAGTTAGGGATGGGGGAGAAATCCTCCATGGACCCCAGTGAGGCTGGATTCAAAAGAATCTGCCCCCCCCCCTGAGTCCGTGGAGGTTCAGGAGACTCATCTTCGCCTCCTGGAGGAATCCTCGCCGGCTGGATCCTCGACGCCGGCCCACTCCGGAGCACCAGCGATACAGCCGCCATCGCTGTATTGCTGGCTGGGCGGATGTAAAGGTTTTAGTTTAAGCTAAATGCAGCCATAAATGGCTGCATTTAGTTTAAACTAAGACCTTTATGGCTGCAACTGGCGTACTGGACGCCATTTGCATCTGGAGACAGTCCCCCTCAGCCAGCGATATGGCAATGGCGGCCGTAGCACTGGCACTGCGGCGCAGGCTGGCGGCTCCATAGAATTGTGGTGGAGCGGAGCCAGCCATGTAGGATTCTGGGAGGAGTGATGGATCACCTGCCCCCCCTGTGGACCCTCCCCCTGGACCTGGAGTATGTATGTATTTCGTACATCCCTACTTCAAGTAACTGTTTCCTGTAACTGTTGGTCAGGCTCTCACATTGGTTTTGAGGAATTCTGACCCGTTCAACTCAGTGAAATTTGACATGCTTCAACTCAGTGACATTTGAGGGCTTCCTTGCACAGACAGCTCACCTTAGGTCCTGCCACAACATTTTGATGGGGTTTTGGTCCGGAGTTTGACTAGGCCATTCTAAAACACGGAATTTCTTCTTCCACAGCCATTCTTTTGTAGATCGGCTTGTATTTTACCATCATCGCCTTGTTGCATGACCCACTTTTGATTCTGCTTCAGCTCATGGACGGATGGCCTCACATTCTCCTCTGCAACCTTCTGAAACACTGCAGACTTCATGCTTGTGTCAATGATGGCAAGCTGTCCAGCTCCTGAGGCAGCAAAGCAGGCCCAAAACATCACATTCCCACCTCCTTGCTTGACAGTTGGGATGAGGCACTTCTGTTTGAATTCAGGGTTTGTTTTTTGCCAAACATAAAGTGTCTCATTGAGGCCAAAAAGTTCTACCTTTTTGGTAGACACATCTATGCAGAGAACATTGTTCCAGAAGGCTTGGGGGTCATCTATGTGATCTTTAGCGAATTTCAGACAAGCAGCAATGTTCTTGTTAGAGAGCAGTGGTTTCCTCCTGGCTATACTCCCATGAACACTGTTCTTGTTCAGTCTTTTTCTGATCATTGAGTCATGAACATTAGCCAAGGTGAGAGTGGCCTGCAGATCCTGGGATGTTACTCTGGGGTTGTTTTTGACTTCTTGGGTAATGCGCCAGTTTGTTCTTCAAGAGAGTTTGGTAGCACAAATGCTCCTGGGTAGAGTGACTGTGGCCTTGAAAATTCTCCATTTCTGGACTATTGATCTGATAGGGATGGCGGAGAATTCCATCATGGATCTCAGTGAGGCCGAATGCCAGTGCATTCGGCCCCCCGAAACCCATGGCGGAATGGCCTCCCACCCCCCGCCCCCTGCAGAATCCCCCCTGGGATGAAGCTTACCTGGGAGGGAAGTTCCGGCGGCGGCAGCTCCAGCAGTGACGGAGACAGCAGCTGGTCTCTCGGCCAGCAGCTGCGGACTCAAATGGCGGCCACCACGCCATTTGCGTAGCTGCCTTTGCCGTGATAGGCTACGTAAATACTTACGTAGCCTATCACGGCAAGCAAAAAACACACAAAAAACTGCATACGCAAATGGCGGCGGCTATGGCGGCCACCATATGCGTTCCCCTTTTTTCACTGTTTTAGCCTACATAAATATTTATGTAAGCTATTACGGCGAAAAAAAGGGGAACGCAAATAGCTTAGTGGGTGCTATTTGCGTTCCTTTTTTTTCGCTGTAATAGCTTACGTAAATATTTACGTAGGCTAAAACAGCGAAAAAAAGGGAACGCAAATGGTGGCTTCTGTACCTGCTGCCATTTGCGTACGCTGTTTTTTTTTCCCCCCGGAAGGCTGCCCAGAGGCTGGATGTCTGGCTGCAGGTGGCCCCGGCCAGTGGCTCTGCAGAATTTCCATGGAGCAGAGCCGGATGGATTAGGATTTCGCAAATCACCCCTTCGAAAAGGTAAGTGACTTTCGTACATCCCTAGCTGTCATTTCTCTTAAAGAGCATGAAAAGTAGATTCAAAACTAGAGGAGATTTATCTTGCTTCTGTAAGACTTATGCATTTCTAGCTGTGGATATTGAGGACAAGAAATCAGGCAAGACTCTACCCCAAACACAAAGTTCTAGTTTACAGAGCAGTATTTGCACCACTGAAGCCTCAGAAGGAAGCAGCAGGCAGCTCCCCCCCCCCCAGTGTTCCTTTCTGACAGGCAGCTGAAGAACCCAGATGTTGGTCTATTTGCTGCTATGAGCAGACTCCTTCCAGCTCCCGCTGAAAGATATGAGGGTAGGTTTTAGCAAGTAGACACCAGGAAAACATTCCTCAAACCACTGGGCAATCATATCTGAGCAGGCAGTGCCCAAAGAAGATGCATCTTAAGTATTAAACCGAACAACAGAGTCCCAGGGTGTGTGGGAGAAAGACCCTGTCTCCTCACTTGATGGTTGTCACGGTATATTAGAAGACACCAGAACGGACTCCCGTTACACTGTTTTCTAAATCTCTCTTCCATTTCAGATTCTGGCCTCTTTGGCAAAATCCGGTTTAACAACAGTGCTGGAGATGAAGTCTCTTTCAGTGAAAATAGGAGATATGAGATCCTGAACTGGATCTTCTTCCCAAATTGCTCTTTGGTTTCTGTAAAAGTTGGAGATGTGGATCCTGGAGTTCCCACTGGCCAAGACTTCACCATTCATTCTGATTCAATTGTCTGGGCTACAGAGGTTTGGCTGAAGTGAATGTTTTCAAGTCATGGGGAGATGAAAGAATGTTGCAGTTCTGTCCCTTGAGAGTTTCTAGATGAAGCCAAAGGCCTATTGAGTCCAGGCAGGGGTTGGAAGCCAAGGGAAAGGAATGATCTCTGTATGTAAATGTCCCAGATGTGTTTCCCCACACACATCCACATAGGGATGGAAAAGGGTTCTGGGCCTCCAACCCTAGAGAGGCCTGCCAATCAGTACAGACAACACTGGGCTAGGTGGACCAAGGGTTTGCCTCGGCAGAAGGCAGATTCCAAAGATCCTGTTTCTGTCTCAGAACATATTTCATATCAGATTCACATCCCGGTTGGGACATAAGGATTGTGGGAAGGCGGCACCTAACTCAGATAGGGCTGCAGCACAAGTGCAGGATATCTCCATGCAGAGAGAGGCAAGGAGCTCCGTGCCTCTCTGCGTGGAGGAGGGGAAAGTGGGTTGGGTGGGCTCCCTGATGTCATGGGAGGGGGAGGGGATTTGCGGTGGGGGCTGGTCCCTTTGGCAGCATCAGGAAACAGCAGCTTCCAACATTCCAATTTCTGCCTTGCATGAAAAACACATTCTATATGAGCCTCTTTGATGACGTTTCTAACTAACTTTCTGACATCCAGGAGATATTTGGCTCTTCAGCCAGGGAACTCTTCCTGATTGCCTGTGACAGAGGGCAACGTCCTGTGGTCTCACGGGAGCTCAAGAAGTGCTGTTGGGTTGGAGAAGCCTGTCTGTAAAGACTCTCATGCTGCTGCAAGTGCACCAGACATTTGTAAAGTTCAAAATGTAGAGAAAGGAGATCCTTCAGCCACCTCCTAAACTTAAAAGGGTATGTGTCCCCCGTCCTAAAGAGAAAATTACTTGAAATCCCCCCCCCCATGAAAGAGACAGAAAAAACAATGCCTCTTTTGCAGGGAGAAAGAGTTCCCAAAATTAGGGGGCAGGATTCGGCACAACACTAGTAATAATAGCAGCAACAAAGGACTCCTTCCCACCCTAAATCGTACACTTGAACTGAAGCACCAGCATCCCTGGGGCTCCCTCCTTTCCCTGGCCTTAGGGTTGTCTCCTTTCACCTTCCACAGGATCATATTCGAGGTGCAGTCCTAGCACTCAACTCGACCCTCAGTCGGAGGACAGAAAGGTCAAATCTGTAAACAAAGCAGGAGCTTGGTGCAGCTGTGATGTGAAGGCCATTCCTTGTTCTCTGGGTTCCTTGTTGATGGGGAAACACCCTCCCCCCAATAAAACCCTCAGTGAACTCACAGGGAATGGCTGCCATGACTCCCTGGAGGAGAGCCTCCTGATATCTAGTGGCATCGTCTACCCTCATTGCACTATAGATTCTCTAGTCCTGGAATGTAAGAGGGATGGGCCCTACTATAAGTCCATACCTAGTTGCCCAAAGGTTCATCTCCCCCCTCCCTCCAGCATCAGGCCAAGCAGGGCCTTTCTAGGGATGTCGGAGAATTTCTCCACAAATCTCCGGGAGGCCGAATGCCAACGCATTCAGCCCCCCAAAATTGGTGGAGAAATGGTCCGCCTCCCCACCGCTCCCCCCGGAATGGGACTTACCTTTATCGAATGTCCCTGGCACTGGCGGCTCCCGGCGGCAGTTCAGCGGCGGTTCGGTGGCGGTTAGGCAGCGGCGGTGGCCGGTCTTCCGACCGGCTGCTGCCGCCGCCATTTCCAAGGTGGAAAAAAAAAAAAATCGTGATAAATCTTTACGTAGCCTATCATGGCTAGATTTTCAAAAAACACCGTGATAGGCTACGTAAATCCTTACGTAGCCTATCACGGCTGACTTTGGGGGGGGGGAAAGGCGCGTACGCAAATGGCGGTGCCCATGGGCGCCGCCATTTGCATTCCTTATTTGGGCACGTGTAGTCTACGTAAACATTTACGTAGACTACAGCGAAAATAAGGGCAACGCAAATAGCATTGCCCTTATTTTCGCCGTAGTCTACGTAAATGTTTACGTAGACTACACATGCCCAAATACGGAACGCAAATGGCGGCACCCATGGGCGCCGCCATTTGCGTACGCGCTTTTTTCCCCCCCCCAAAGTCAGCCGTGATAGGCTATGTAAGGATTTATGTAGCCTATCATGGCTGACTGCAGGGACACAAACAGCGGTGGCTACGGCCCCCGCCATTTGCGTCCCGGCAGGAGACGAGATTTGCGGCCGGAGGGACGGGGCGCCTCCCCCCCCCACTGCGAAGCAAGCTGCGGGATAAGTTAAGGCACCGTCTCCATCAGTGCAGAACTTTGGCACCATCCCGGACTCCATCTTAAGATTCAGGTGATCAGATTGACACAGGCCAAAGGTCAGAACCTGAAAATTAAGACAAGTCCAACTGGCCCAGAGCGACGCAAAGATTGACACCAACTGTCGTTTCCCCCCCGCTCAACGGTGCGAAGGGAGCCCAGCGTTCTGGGGCTGTGATTATTTCACTACCCTGGAATTATCAAAATGACAGTAATTCTTGAGGAATCCCCCATGGATTTCCACCTAGTGAGTCAATAACAAAGAAATCCTGGACAAAATGTGCTTAATCTAAGTATGCTCTGAGCCCTTCCATGTCAGCCTGGGTGGTGTCTGATCACTCGGTGTCTGGTCCTTTCTGGCTAAGATCTAATTCCCCTGCTGGGCCTGTGCAGTTGGGTCTTTTTCAGCTTCCGCTTGTCTCTGATGTAGGAGGAAAATTCTCTCTGTGCCTCTGATTTGGCAGCCGGTGCTGTTCTGGCCCCTGCCCGAGGCCACCCAGGGGATTCTGAGGACCAAGTGCTGCTTGATCAAGAATGACGAACTGAAAGGCGATTGCAGGCCACATCTGTAATGTGCACAACTCCCAGCAGAATCAGATAACTCCATTCATATCCCAGAGGGGAAAGAACCCTATCAAATCAAAGGCACGTGTAGCTACAAATCAGGAAGTCCCTGGTTCAAGTCTTGCTACTGGCATGAACGCACTTGGTGGCCTTAGGCAAGTCCCCCCACCCCCACCCCTCAGCCTCAGTCCCCTCATCTGCAATGCGGGCGATAATAATACTGGCTTTACAGGGTTGCGTTAAAATTACCATGAGTAATAATAATAATAATAATTGCTACTGCTATTACTAGTACTACTCCATTTATATCCAGCCTTTTCTCTTGCTAGGAACACAAGGCTGCTCACGTTGTCCTCTTCCCCTCCATTTTGTTTAACTCAGCAACGCTGTGAGGTGGCTTAGGCTGAGAGTCAGTGACTGGCCTAAAGTTACCCAATGAGGTTCCTGGCCAAGCAAGGACTAGAACCCGGATCTCCCGGGTCCCAGTCCAAAACTCCCACACTGGCACTCTAATGCTTGTGAGGCACTTAGAAGTCTTGAATTATTATTATTATTATTATTATTATTATTCCCACGATCCTTTTCAAATAGAGTAGGAACCAACCAAACATTTGAGGGAATGTTTACAACCATCATGGTGCCACCACTGAAAAGGCCCTGTCCCACCGGGATCCGCCCTACCACCTGGCAGAGTGGGGCAGCCACTACTTTGGGGTGTCAGGAAAGGGCAACACATCGCTACTTCCCAATGTGTTCTGATTCTTGTAGTGTTACACCGAGAGACAGGATTTTGTGGGATGCTCTGCTACAGGTGCGTATTGAGTGTGTTGGGGGGTGCGTGTGTGTTAGGCGTGTAAGTGTGCATGTGCCATTCACTGTTCTCTCTCGGGCAGGAAATGGTCTTGGGATGGCTCTGGGTCCCTCACTCTGGGTGTATTTTCTAGGCCTAAGAAAACAAGGCATGGCCAGGGTGATTTGCTCCCAGTGTCGTTCTCGATGCCAGTACATACTTTCAACGTCCTAAATGGCTTGCCTGCCTCCCAAATGTATGTACTTTAAAACATGGCCTGTAATAATCTTCTTTCAGGTCGTTATTCTTGTTCAAGTGGCACTTGGCCCTCAGCAACCTCGGGTGGCCTCAGGCAGGGGCCAAAACAGCAACAGCAGTAGCCAAATCCACAGTGGCACAGAGAAAGCTGCCCTCCTAGGTCAGAGACAAACAGAAACGGAATGAGAGCTGATTTTACAGGCCTCAGCAGGGGAATTAGATCTTAGCCGGAAAGGACCAGGCACCAAGTAATCAGACACCACCCCAGCCCCCATGGAAGGGCGTGGATTCTGGGGGACCATGGTCAGTGGGGGACCAGGCACTGTTCATGCAGACGGCCCCAGGTTTACTCCACAGCATCTCCAGGTAGGACTGGGACTCTTGTCTGAATCCCTGGAAAGCCATAGCCAGTCAGTGGAGATAGCTGTATGTGTTCCATTCTTCCCCAATCTGGGGCATTCCAGATGGTTTGGATATCAGACTGGGGCTGATTGGGGCTGAAGTCCAAAGCACCTGGAGGGCACCAGGTTGGGAAGGCTGGAGCAGACGATGCTGAGCGGGGTGGGCCAAGGGCCTGACTCTGTGTCAGGCAGCTTCCCATGCTGCTATTTTCAGGCAGCCCCTTTTTCATGTCACACTATGCAGTGCTGCCCCCGACTGGAATCCCCTGAGTTCCACCATTTTTCACCCTGATGGGTTTTGTTTTGAGGAACAAAAGGAGAAAGAGATTGTAAAGAAGGTCCCTGAGGAAATTGGGGTATAGGGAGAGATGGAGAAGAGAGGTCCTCAGAGGGCTAAGAAAACCCTGGGAAGGACAGCACCAGCCGAAGTAGCATCCTCTCCTTCCCCGGAGATGGTTCAGCTACCTCTGGGTCCTCGACTGGAGACCTAGAGACAGTTCTTAAGAAATAACCTGACCTTTGTGAACCACACAAATATCATACTCTATCCCCTCAATGTTATTGTTTAAAGTCT
Organism: Heloderma suspectum; assembly: GCF_057233095.1. NCBI lineage: Eukaryota > Metazoa > Chordata > Lepidosauria > Squamata > Helodermatidae > Heloderma > Heloderma suspectum. The sequence continues at coordinate 361,001,009 of NC_139459.1, read as the reverse complement.
TTAAATTGTGTATTCATCTGAAAACTAATTTTGCTTCCTGCTTGTTAAATAAATCCTAGTTCTTGATATATGTATGTGTGTGTGTATCTATCTATCTATCTATCTATCTATCTATCTATCTATCTATCTATCTATCTATCTATCTATCTCAGTTAGCTTTTCCTCCACTTCCTGTCAGAGAACATGGATCATGGTGGGCTCGGGGCACCACACACTAGTGTGGGGTCAACACTTTTCTCCTAAACCAAGCCCCCTACAGTATGAAGCCAGGCCCCATGGTTTCCACCCCACTCCCCACAGTGTTGACAGTAGGAAACGTGATGTTACATCCAGAACCATGAGATGAGGAATCTTACATTAATTGTGGGGGAAGGACCATAGGTCTGTGATAAAGCCCCTGCTTTGCATGCAAAAGGTCCCTGTTAGATCCCCAGAATCTCCAGGTAGAGCTGGGCAGGACCTCTCTCTGAGACCCTGCAGAGCCTCTGCCTGTCAGCATAGTCAGTGATGGTCTGGTCTGGTTTGGTCTCTGGGAGCTTCCTTATCGTTCTTCTCACCTCAGAGGGAGCAACTGCACAAAGCTTAGTTCTGTCTAGCTGAGGAAATTTTATCTGTGGAAATATTATGGGACTGAGTTGTAAGTTTCCCCTAAACAGCAACTTCTTAGGGCACGATTGCGCGATGCTTTTATTGTGCACTCATGGATAAGTCTGCGGAGCTGCTGGCCAGCTCCGGCCGCTGGCGGACGTCCGGCCGCTGGGACACAAATGGCGTCCGGCGTAGCAGACGTCATTTGCATCCCTGCTCTTTGCCGTGATAGGCTACGTAAATCTTTACGTAGCCTATCATGGCAAAGAGCGGGGGCTCAAATGGCGTCTGCTAGTGGATGCCATTTACGTCCCTTCTCTTTGCCATGATAGGCTACATAAATCTTTACGCAGCCTATCATGGCAAAGAGCAGGGACGCAAATGGTGTGGCAGATGGCAGGACAGCAGCAGACGGACCAGACCTGGTCAGTGGCAGGTAGGACCTGTTCCAGGGCAACTTCGCGGGGTGGTGGAGGTGGGTGGCCCATCCTGCCACAGACTCCGAGGGGCCAGATTCTTTAGAATCTGGCCTCATTGGAGTCTGAGGCAGAATTCACTGACATTTATTTATTTATTTATTTATTTATTTATTTTCTATACCGCCCAATAGCCGAAGCTCTCTGGGCAGTTCACAACAATTAAAACCAAACAACACACAATAAAACAATTTAAAATATATAGAACATTAAAAACACAATATAACAATACAACCACAATAAAACCTAGCAGCAGTGCAGGAGTTTAAAATACAGATTTAAAACAGCAAAGCTAAAAATTTAGAAAGCTAAAATGCTAAAATGCCTGGGAAAATAAAAAGGTTTTCACCTGGCGCAGAAAGGAATACAATGTAGGTGCCAGGCGAACCTCACTAGGGAGCTCATTCCAGAGCCTGGGTGCCACAGCAGAAAAAGCCCTCCTCCTAGTAGCCACCCGCCTCACTTCCTTTCGGCAGGGGCTCACGGAGAAGGGCTGCTGACGATGATCTTAAGGTCCGGGCAGGCACATATGGGAGGAGGCGATCCTTCAGGTAACCTGGCCCCAAGCCGTTAAGGGCTTTGAATGTTAACACCAGCACTTTGAATCAGGCCCGGAAATGGACCGGCAGCCAGTGCAGCTGGAAAAGTACTGGCGTAATATGAGCTCGCAGGCCAGCCCCTGTTAACAATCTTGTTGCCCTATTTTGGACCAGCTGAAGTTTCCGGACCGTTTTCAAAGGCAGCCCCACGTATAACACATTGCAGTAATCCAGACGAGAAGTTATCAGAGCATGGATAACTGTAGCTAGGCTATCTCTGTCCAGATAAGGGCGTAGTTGGTAGACCAGCCTAAGCTGATAAAAAGTGCTCCGTGCCACTGAGTTCACCTGTGCCTCAATTAACAATTCTGGATCCAAGAGCACCCCCAAACTACAAACGTGGTCCTTTAGGGGGGTGCAACCCCCTCCAGAACAGGTTGAATATCACCTAGCTGGGCAGACGAACCACCCACTAACAGTACCTCCGTCTTGTCTGGATTGAGTTTCAGTTTATTGGCCCTCATCCAGTCCATTACTGTGCCCAGGCACTGATTCAGAACAGCCACTGCCTCACCTGGGTTTGATGAGAAAGAGAGGTAGAGCTGGGTGTCATCCGCATATTGATGATATTGATACAGATAATACAACAGACAACTAAGATGGAAATTAAGAATAAAGGAAATAAAAATGACGATGCCAGAGCCCAGCTCCAAAATGCAGAGGGGTCGTCACTATGGCCCCTTCCATCCATACTAGCCCAGGATGAGGACTCTAACTTACAGGGTCCATGGTCACCTATGCCGTCAGGAATAAGATATGCCAGAAGAGGTCTTTAAATAGCAAGAACTGGAATTTAGTACTGAGCTGTAATATGCTAGTTTTATCCAACTAACCCTAAACCTAAGGGGTTCTTACCAGAGAAGGAACACAAGTTACATCTTCTACAAATCTTAGATATGGTGTTCCCAGGCTTGTTTACCATCATTGACCTAGTATATGTGGAATTTACGTAAGTATTTACGTAGCCTATCACGGCAGGGGGGGGGGAATCCCAGCGTACGCAAATGGTGGCGACTACCGCCATTTGCGTACGCTGGGGTTTTCCCCCTGCCGTGATAGGCTACGTAAATTTTTACGTAGCCTATCATGGCGAAAGAAAGGGACGCAAATGGCGGGGGCTACGACAGCCGCCATTTGCATCCCTAGAGGGCTGCCCAGCAGCCGGATGTCCGGCTGTGGGCAGCCGGAGTTGGCCGGCGGCTCCGCGGCTTGGCCACGGAGCGGAGCTGGCCGGCCAGGATTCCAGGGGAAGGCACGGAGTGCCTCCCCCTCATCAAGGATTCTGAGGGGAGGGATAGAGCACCTCCCCCCCAGCGGAACCCGGCGGAGCCAGGTAAGCAGGGTTTCGTGCACCCCTGCTCTTAGGTTGTTGGAAGAGAGTGTTTGTTATGCACAGGGAGTTGTCTTGGCAAAATTCTATCAGCCTATGTCCTGCTTCATTTTGTTCTCCCAGACCATGCTTGCCTGTAATTCCAGGTGTCATTTGACTCCCCACCTTAGCATTCCAGTCTCCTGTAATGAAAATAACATCTTTGTTTGGCGTACTATCCAGTAGGTGCTGCAGATCCTCATAGAACTGATCTACTCCTGCTTCTTCAGCAGCTGTGGTTGGGGCGTATATTTGGATCACTGTGATGTTAAATGGCTTACCCTGAATTCGAATTGAGATCATTCTGTCATTTTTTGGATTGTATCCAAGCACTGCTTTAGCCACTTTATTATTAATTATGAAGGCTACTCCATTTCTTCTGTGGTCCTCTTGTCCACAGTAGTAGATGTGGTGGTCATTTGATGTGAAGTGGCCCATTCCAGTCCATTTCAGTTCACTGACACCCAAAATGTCTATATTTAATCTTGACATCTCCCCAATAACCACATCCAATTTGCCCTGGCTCATAGATCTTACATTCCAGGTTCCTATGGTGTGTTGATCTTAAGAACATCGGATTCATCGTTCACCACCAGCACCATCGGCTGCTAGCCGTCCTTTCGGCTTTGAGCTAGCTGCGTCATCACATCTGGGGCTACTAGTTGAACTTATCCTCTGTTCCTCCCCAGTAGCATTTTGACCATCTTCCGACCTGGGAGTCCCATCTTCCGATGGTATACCGATGTATCTCTGGTTGTACTGATCCATTTAGTTTTCATGGCAAGAATACTGGGGTGGGTTGCCGTTTCCTTCCCCAGGGATCGTATTTAGTCTGACCTCTCTGCCATGACCTTCCCGTCTTGGGTGTCCCTTCACGGTTTAGCTCATGACGTCATTGAGGTGCTCAAGCTCCAGCACCACGACAAGGTAACCATCTCCTTTGCTGTCATATTGCAGCACAGATTAATCCAACAGGAAATAAAAGTGAGCAAAAATGTACTAGGAGGGACTTAGCTTCTACAATAGCTAATGAAAATTCTGTAGTTCCAAAGTTTCCCACCTGGTCTGATATGAGATTTTTAGAAGATGAGGAATTGGCCGAGTCTGAGAGGATACAAACTCCTGTTTACCAGACAAATGCTGGCTGTCCAGTGATCTCAAATGTCAGCAGGTTGAGCCCAACAACTGCTGAAATCGAATATTTGGAAGAGGAGATGGGGGCTTTTCAGAGGGGAATGCAAAAAAATCAAAACCAAATGAGAAGTGAGGTCACCACTATGCATTTTGGATTGCCACCTACTCTGGATTGACAAACACAACGCCAACCTAATTCCCAGTTAAGACTTCTGTCCTGGAACATTGCAGGATAGTTGAATAGATTTCATTAAGAAATTTGATATTTTATTACTGCAAGAGACCTGGGCAAGGGAGGAGTTAGATCTGAATGGTTTCGCTGCATACGCTCTCCAAGCTGTATCTAGTCACACGAGGGGATGCTCTAAAGGGGGTCTGAGTTTGCTAGTTTCCACTGAACTCAGAACCTCCATTACTAAACTAGTCCATCTGTCTCCTCTTGCCACCTCTTTAGTAATTAATCTTAGATTGATGGGGCTACTGATAATACACGTCTATTTGCCCCCGCAACAACACCAACAATCAACTAAGGATAATTGGTCAACATTGGAAGAGTATATTAATAAGATGTCCATCTTGTATCCAGAAGCCTCTGTGATTGTGGCAGGGGACTTTAATGCCTGGATTGGGCAAAATGAAGAGGACTTGTGTTCTCATTTTCATGTATTACCGCCTGAAATAGAGGAGGTGCACCCATCGCCTCTTAGACAATCCAAAGGCACGAGATGCAACTATGCTGGGCTTTGCCTTCTGGAAATGGTAAACAGGTTGGATTTAGTTATTATGAATGGTGGAGTAGAGGGTGATAGGAAAGGTGAATTTACTTTTTTATCTGCTTTGGGTGTGTCTACAATTGATTATTTCTTAGTTTCCTATAATCTGTTAAATTTGGTGTCCAGCTATGAGGTGGGAGAGCATATCTAGAGTGATCAGCTACCCTTGATATTATCTTTAAATCTGAATAACCAGATTGCTTTTGCAGAACAGGAGCAATATGCCCTTACCTATAAGTGGTTTGACCAGGAATGCATTGCCATGAAAAAATCTTTAGTCAAAAAATACAGGGCCTACAGAGAATTGAATTTGACAACACTCCCAACAGAGTGGTTTGTGTTAAAAAGCAGTTATAAAATCTTAATTAAAGAAAAAAAGAAACAGGCCCAGATAAAGACATGGCAATGTTTGATAAAAGCATCCAGGACAAACGATACAGCCATATTTTGGAGGATTGTCTCTAAGGACTGGCAGAATACAACAGTTTGTCTGGATTATCGTATTCCAGGTAATGTCTCGGAATCTCACTTTAGAGATATTTATGTGAGAGGTCAATACTGTCAACAGGTGACACAGACTAATATAAATAGTTGTCCTGGGCGGCCACCTGTCAGAAATTACTAACCTTATCTCTAAGCTCAAAGCTGGTAAGGCCCTGGGGGGTGATAGCATTCCATCTGAATTGTTGAAGGCTAAATATTTTGGCCACCTAATGCGAAGAGGAAACTCTCTGGAAAAGACCCTGATGCTGGGAAAGACTGAAGGCAAAAGGAGAAGGGGACGGCAGAGGATGAGATGGCTAGATAGCATCACCGATGCAATGGATATGGACTTGAGCATGCCCCGGGAGAGAGCGGAGGACAGGAAGGCCTGGCGTGCTCTGGTCCATGGGGTCACAAAGAGTCGGACACGACTGAACAACTGAACAACAATATAGAGTGATGGGCCCCAGTGCTAGCTGCTTTATTTACCTTCATGGATGTTCCCATCCCAGCATCCATCCCAGAGAATTGGGGGCTTGCTATTATTGTACCAATTTATAAAAAACGGAAAAGTTAAGATCCTGCAAATTATAGACCAATCAGCCTGCTAAGTATTATCAGCAAAATATATGCCAGCCATCTTAAAGAAAGACTGCAGAACTGGCTAGAGCTAAGGATGTACGAAAGTCATTTACCTTTCCGCACCTTGGATTCACGGTGGTGGGGAGGTGTTCTGTCCCTCCCTCCGGAATCCTCCCTGGGCCGGCTCTGCTCCACGGTGGCTCCGTAGTGGCTGCCATTTGCGTGGCTGCCTTTACCGCAATAGGCTACATAAATACTTACGTAGCCTATCACGGAGAGAGCAGTGGCGCAAACGGCGTAGCAGCCTCTGTTTGCGTCCCTGCTCTTTGCCATGATAGGCTACATAAATACTTACGTAGCCTATCACGGCTGCTTGGCAGGATGCAAATGGTGGCCGCAGCAGCTGGCCGAAAGACCAGCCGCCGCCGCCACCACCACCACTGCCGCCGTTGGAGCCCCATGTAAGTTTCGTTCCGGGGGGATTCTGCAGGGTGGAGCTGGGTGGGAGGCCATTCTGCCATGGATTTCGGGGGGCTGAATGCCAGTGCATTCAGCCTCACTGAAATCCATGGCAGAATTCCCCGCCATCCCTAGCTAGAGCAAGGAAATATCCTAGAGGATGAGCAGGCTGGTTATGGGTCAGATTGATCTACAGTGGATCAAGGATTGGTTCTTCAACATCTTGTTGAATAAATTCTTCCAGCAGCGGGGCTCTATAGCAGCCTTCATTGATTTTAAGTCAGCTTTTGACTTCATTTCAAGGGATAGATTATGGGAAACATTTGAGGCCACAAATATTGATCGGCAGCTGCTAGCACTCATCCGCAGCCTATATGAAAACACCCGTGTGAGGATAAGATGCAGTCGTGCGGGTCATTTATCTGGACCCATACCAACTTCTAGTGGAGTTAAACAGGGGTGTATTCTAGCTCCTACCCTGTTTAACTTTGATACTAACTCCTTGGTGAAAGACTTAGCTGAAATAAATTCCCACCCTCCCAAGCTGGCAAACAGATCTTTATCAATACTTCTTTACACAGACGACGCAGTACTCTTGTCACTCACAAGTGTTGGCTTGAGATGCCTCCTAAGGGCCCTCGATATGAGCACCCTGTTGAACAGGTTGCGACGTATAGATACCTGGGTGTAACTTTCCATTCATCCGGCTCTCGGAGAACTCAAATAACCAACGCTACAGATAATGCCCAGAGGAATATACAGGCGCTCCTTTGCTTCTTTTACACCAAAGGGGGACAGCATATCCCATCAACCATTCAGGTATTTACAGCCAAGGCCACCGCTCAGATGCTGGACAGTTCGCAGATATGTGCTTATGGCAATTATGCCCCATTTGAAATCATACAAACTAAATCTCTGAGAGCCATATTTGGAGTCCTGAGTCGTGTGCCCAATGTAATTTTATTATTAGAAGCAGGGCAAATTTCTGTAGAAGCTCGTGCATGGGTTTATAAGATAAATCTTTGGTTGAAGATGATTTTCGTTCCTGTGGGATTGGCCCCATGAACTTTAATTGATGCCTTTCGGACAAAATGGATAAGAACATTCAATGAGAAGTTACGAAATCTGGGATTCTCCCCTAATGCCCTTGTAGGTCTTGGATACAAAAAAGCCAAAGTTACTATCCATCAGCGAATCTGGGCTATTGAATTGCAAAAGCTTTTAGCTTTGGCCATACTATACCCTGATTTCAGGGACAATGGGAGGGCACTCTTGCCTGCAAATTATTTATCAAATCTGATTACTCCCAAATTCAGAAAGGCTTTTACGTTGGCCAGATTCAATGTTTTGCCATCTGCACTCTTGGAAGGCAGATTTAAGAGGGCCCCATATCAACTATGCTTATGCCCTTGTGAGGCGGGGGAAGTGGAGACAGTTGGACACGTTTTGTTTTATTGTTCTTTGTATCATGATCTTCGATGCACTTTTATTGCCCAGACTTTACAACAAATCCCTGGCAGATCTGTTTTATCTTACTTATCATAATTTTTATCTGATCAGAATCCCCATGTAAAAGCAAAAGTGGCCAGTTTTTGTGCAGCTGCTATCACTTGCCGGAGGGTGTTGACCAAATAATATTATTTTAACATTATTTTAACATTGTAATAATTTTTTATATTGGGTGTCAAGGGCTCCTTGGTGGCCTCTCTCAGTCTAATCCAGTAGCCAAAACCCGACACAGACAAAGGGATTCCTTTCAAAGCTTTATTCTTCTTTTACAACTTAACACCTCTACAGGTAGCAACTAGATCTGAGTAGCAGAGTACCTATGCCCTAAGTTGGAACAGTTGGTCCCCATTTGAAGGGAATTACTGGCAGACCCCTGAACTTAAGGACTAGGGAGAGTCCCTCCCCTTTTGCCTTGGATCCTCTGGGTGCAGCCATTGTTTGCGCGCCAACCGGGCACTACGCCTCCTTTCCGTGCCCTCCATCTGGCGCCGCTCTCTGCGTCTGCGTCGCACATCCACCAAGTCTGCTATTTGTGCTCGGTCACTCCCTGGATTGCTTTCTAATCTAAGAATGCTGGTGGGAGGAATCTCCGTCAGCTGTGGGCCCTGGGAAAGCGGAGCGCGCTCCTCTCCCAGGAGCGACTGCTCTTCCTCAGAATCAGAACTACTCTGGGATTCTATGGGCTCAGTGTCCACCCTGACATTGGCATTGTATGTTTTTCATCATGTTGTCTTGTGTTTATGTAGTCTGATAGCATGGGTTTTGTATGTTTGCTATTATTTATTTGCTGGTCTTGGACTGAAATGACCATATTCATTCATACATGTTCAGCACACCCGAAAATAGGACACGTGTACCCCTCAGTAACTTGTGGACCATTCTTCTGAAAATGGCAGGCAGCATAGAGGTGCACCTGCACAAGAAAGTTGCAACGTTTCAGAAAGAGAGGTGCAGGGCTTCATATGGAAGTGGTGTCCTCATTTGGGGTGGATGAAATGAGACTGGCTTCCCCTTCCCTCCCTCTTTGAATTTGGGCAAAATTCCTATGAAAAAGATACACTTCATAGAGCTGTTTTGAGGGTACAACCGTGCCACATTTCGGAAGGATTTGGGCAGGAACTAGGGGGCTATGATTATTAAAACTCAAGCACTAAACTGATTTAAAAAAATGTGGCAGAGCAGCTTTTAAACTAAACTCTGGGGAAGCCAATAGAAGCTGGGAAGTATCTGGTTCTGGTTAAATCATCCCTAGGGGATGGAAATAAAACTATTTTTGATTGCTCAAATGTAGAAGGAGAGGAAATAGGCCATGAGTATATGGTGGAACAGGATAACCGATCAAAGAGGCCTACATGCCATAGCAAAACCTACTTTTCCAGTTTTGTCATGATAGAATATTGACATATTTCACATTGCCACCATGCACATACGGAGATAACCAGCATTTTCCATAATTCAGCATAATATTCCCTTTAATAACAAATGGTGAGTGCTGATAGAAATTGAGCCAAAATGGGGCTACTAAGAAACACAAGTGAGGTATCAGCATGCTCTGGGGAACATTTGCTGAAGAACACCCACCCCCCAAAGGAAACCTAGCTGCCCCAAAACAATCCAGTGAGAACGTTCAATAGCCACCCTATATTATGCCAGTTGGAAGAGAAGAAGAGGAAACGACGGTGTCATGAGGAAGGTGGAATGCTCTCCTTGCAGTAGAATTGAACTCCATGTAAACTGTGATATCCCAGATGAGAGCATGAGAGGCTGGCAGGAGTCCCTAACCCTTGGGGCGGAGGATATACTGCAATACTCCATTGCAGGTGCCATGGGTTTTATATATATATCACACCAATTCCTGACAGTGCATTCACATGATTATGAAATAATTCTGCAATTGAAGACTGTTTGTGAGGAACACACTGCCATACACAAAACCGTTTTAAGTCCACCTCAAGTTGACTGAGAAAGGAGAAATGCCTCAGAAGTGGACAAGGACCCCATTGTCTAAAGGACACCATTGTTTAACAAAACACTCAGCGCATTAATTTTTGATCGATTTTATTAGCCTTCCTAAATACAGTGGTGAGAAACCTTTTGTGAACCCCTTAGGATTGTGACATACATCCAACCTTAAATGTGATTACATCTTAATCTAACCACATCGTCCTAGATAAACAAAAACAGACAACCTGATTAAACACATGACACACTAACATGATGCTGATCCAAGCATGATTCGACAGTCAGTATCTATGTGTGAAAAGAATGTGAACCTTTAGATACAATACCGAGTGGCACCCCTTGAGCAGCAACGACTTCAAGTTAGGGATGGGGGAGAAATCCTCCACAGAGCCCAGTGAGGCCAGATTCAAAAGAATCTGTCCCACCAGAGTCTGTGGAGGTTCAGAAGACCTACCTTCGCCTCCTGCAGGAATCCTCTCCAGCTGGATCCTCCCCCCCCGGCCGGCTCCGAAGCACCAGCAATACGGCCGTCATTGCCGTATCACTGGGCTGGGCGGCTTGACTGTGGACGCAAATGACGTCCCGTATGCCATTTGCTGCCATAAAGGTCTTAGTTTAAGCTAAATGCAGCTCCATTTACCTTAATCTAAGATCTTTACAGCCGCAAATGGCATACTGGATGCCATTTGCATCCAGAGACAGTACCCCTCAACCAGCGATACAGCAATGGCGGCCGTCTTGCTGGCATTGGAGAGCCGGCCGGCGGCTCCACAGAACTGCCATGGAATGGAGCCAGCCAGGTAGGATTCCGGGGGGAGGGACGGATCACCTCCCCCCCTGCGGACCCTCCCCCCGGACCTGCAGATAAGTATTTCGTACATCCCTACTTCAAGTAACCGCTTCCTGTAACTGTTGGTCAGTCTCTCACATCGTGAGGAATTCTGGCCCATTCCTCCTTACAGAAGTGCTTCAACTCAGTGGCATTTGAAGGCTTCCATGCATGAACAGCTCACCTCAGGTCCTGCCACAACATTTTGATGGGGTTTTGCTCCAGAGTTTGACAAGGCCATTCTAAAACACGGAATTTCTTCTTCCGCAGCCATTCTTTCGTAGATCTGCTTGTATTTTAGGATCATCACCTTGTTGCATGACCCACTTTTGATTCCGCTTCAGCTCATGGACAGATGGCCTCACATTCTCCTCTCCAAACTTCTGATGCACTGTGCAGACTTCATGCTTGTGTCAATGATGGCAAGCTGTAAAGGTCCTGAGGCAGCAAAGCAGGCCCAAACCATCACATTCCCACCTCCTTGTTTGACAGTTGGGATGAGGCTCTTCTGTTTGAATTCAGGGTTTTTTTCCAAACATAAAGTGTCTCATTGAGGCCAAAAAGTTCTACCTTTGACTCGTCTGTCCAGACAACATTGTTCAAGAAGTCTTGGGGATCATCTATGTGATCTTTAGCGAACTTCAGACGGGCAGTAATGTGCTTTTTAGAGAGCTATGGTTTCCTCTTGGCTATCCTCCCATGAACACTGTTCTTGTTCAGTCTTTTTCTGATCATTGAGTCATGAACGCCTAGGTGAGAGTGGCCCAAAATTAGTTTTGCATGTCTCCTGTCTCTTAAGTACTCATTATATGCCTAATTTATACATTGTTTTATTTCACAAGACATGCAATTGGTAAATATAAACTGTATTGGATGTTTAGAAAAGGACTGGCTCAGACTGATAACGGCTATTGTGTTTAAATTATGGAATTTCCGTAATTATTGTTAGGGTTCACAAACACTTTCTTGCCACTGTAGATATAATTCACAGGGAACTAGACCTGCAAGGCATGTTCCAAAAGTGATAGGTCCTTTAATTATTTTTCCATATAAGATGATCCCTGCTGTTAAGATGGGGCCTCAGCACAATAATGTAGCATTTGGGGAGAAAGATGCATCCCAGGAGACCAGCCCCAGAGGCCAGGATGGAGAAGACCTCCACAGCCACCATGGTCTTCCCCTTGGTGCTCAGGTAGGTTGGAACAAAGGAGATCCACACACTGCAAAACACCAGCATGCTGAAGGTGATAAACTTGGCTTCGTTAAAGCTGTCAGGCAATTTCCTGGCTAGGAAAGCCACTGTGAAGCTGATGAGAGCCAGGAAGCCCATGTAAGCCAGGACAGCGTAAAACATGGTGACTGAGCCTTCATTACATTCCACTATGACCTCTCCAGCCAAGGCATGGAAGTCCAAGTTTGGGAATGGCGGAGAGGTCACCAGCCAGACAGCACAGATCACAGCCTGGATGAGGGGACAGGCCAGGACAATGGAGTTTGTCAGTTGTCTCCCCAAGAGTTTTCTTGCCATGTTTCCTGGCTTGGTGGCCATGAAGGCCAGAACCACTGTCACAGTTTTTGCCAGCACGGAAGAAACAGCAACAGAGAAGGTGAGGCTGAAAGCAGTTTGTCGGAGAAGACAGGTGACTGTTGTTTGTCGGCCAATGAACAGGAAAGAGCAGAAGAAGCAGAACAGGAGGGAGATGAGGAGTACATAGGTGAGGTTTCGGTTGTTGGCTTTGACAATTGGTGTGTCACGGTGCTTAATGAAGATTGCCAGCACTACAGTTGTGAGCAGAGACAGGGCAAGGGCAAGAGAAGTAAAAACCAACCCCAGTGTCTCTCGATAGGAAAGGAAATGGATCTTCTTGGAGATGCACTGGTCTTGGTTCCTGTTTGGGTGTTGATCTTCTGGGCATGGGGTACAGCGATCTGCATCTGGAATGAGCAAAAGGAATGGAAGCATCTCAAAAGTGACACACATGTTCTTATACGCGGCAGTTCAACCAGCAAAGAAGGAAATGGAAATAGCAATTCCATAGATTTCCTTACACCTAATGGACAACTTCCATTTTATTACTTTATCTTTAAACATCAGCATCGTATTTCATATGACAAGAGTCAGAAAAAGTATGAAATTGCTTTTTTTCACCTCCATATCATGGCCCCATGTTCCAGACTTATGTTCAATATTGTGCAAGGAAGAAACCCTGCAAAGCTGTAAGCAGAAGTGAAAATCTGGGAACTGTATGAAGTGAACCCCCATCACACACCTGCAGTGCCTCCTGAATGGGTAAAGTAAAATGATCTGTAATTTTCTTCAGCTGATGGACTGTCCTCTTAGGAGATCTGTTGGTGCAAAGGCTGGCAAACACCTTGAAGTAATCACTATCGATAGAGAGGGCAACGTGTTTGAGATTGGGATAACATGCTCCACTTGTTCCAAAGATGACGAACCACCTGCCCTGATCGATGTTCTGCCCAAACAGCTTCAGCTCTGATGCCAAAACATTTGAAAATGGAGGTATTGTGTTAAAAAATACAGTATGGAGAGATTGGCCAATGTGAGTATCTGAGAAACCCCGACAGATTCTGTACTTGTGAGTGTTAATAATGAAATGAGAGTCACTGTTTTATTATTTAAATAGAAGATTTCTTCAAGAAAGTGTGAAGACCTTGCAAACCACTAAACCGCTGAGTTAGGCAATCACAGTGGGATTTATCGCAAAAATATTCCTAGGGAAATGGGCCACTCTTTTTCTTGTCCATGGTTTTCCTATGTCCTCACGCGACTCTTGCCCCAGTATATTCTGCACTTTTACATAGCTCTCAGAGTTTGTGGTACCTGTCGAGTTAGAAATTGTCCCTTCCGGACAGCGATCACATCTATAGCAGCAAACGGGCTTCCCCTCTGGAACTCTTCTCCAGTGCCCTGGAGAGCACTGCTCTACACACCTGGCAAGGGGTGTCTTCTTAAAGGGAAGAGAGAAGTCATTGAGGTTTTACATGTGATAGGCATCACACTAAAAAGGACTTGGAGTTACTCAGCCAAGTTTCCCATCACACGATGGATAGGACCACCAATTTAGGAAGGTTGAATCTTTTCTGGACCTGGCCACTGAGCACTCCAGAGCTTGGTGAGCGGCTGGGAGCTCCACTGAGGACTCTTCCCTACTCAGCTGGCTGTAAAGGAAGCTCTTGACAACCAGCGTGGGCAGGAGGGGCCTCAGTGGCACCCCAGTGCTCTCGTCCTGTCCTCCTCGGGAAGAGGACGGGGCAATCGTGCTGAGGGGTGGTGAAGCTGGGACCTGTCCTGCCCTCACCATCTGTCAAGGAAGTTCTTGACAACCAGCGTGGGCAGGAGGGGCCTCAGTGGCACCCCAGTGCTCTCGTCCTGTCCTCCTCGGGAAGAGGACGGGGCAATCGTGCTGAGGGGTGGTCAAGCTGGGACCTGTCCTGCCCTCACCATCTGTCAAGGAAGCTCTTGACAACCAGCGTGGGCAGGAGGGGCCTCAGTGGCACCCCAGTGCTCTCGTCCTGTCCTCCTCGGGAAGAGGACGGGGCAATCGTGCTGAGGGGTGGTGAAGCCAGGACCTGTCCTGCCCTCACCATCTGTCAAGGAAGTTCTTGACAACCGGCATGGCAGGAAGGGCCTTGGCAGCACTCCAGTGCTCTAGCCCTGTCCTCCTCGAGAGGAGGGCAGGGCTAGAGTGCTTGGCAGTGTGGGGTGGTGCGGCGTACAGAGGACTCCAGCAGTCAAGCCCTTGTGTGCATGAAGTACAAAGACTTGACTGCTGGAGTACTTGGCGTGGAAAGGAAACGTGGCTCATGCAGCTCACCAGGGAAGCAGAGAGGCTCCCTGAGTGGATCAGGGTTGCACGAGCGGAGGGGGCAGCTCGTCAAGCTCCCTTGCACCCTGGACAGAGATGGGTCCATCCTTCCCAACCTTCAGGTTCTTTAGAACCATCATAATAGATGGTGATATAAAAATATTCTAAGACAGAAGCAGGATCATTGGAAACTCCCTTCTACCGAGTCAGGCCCTTGATCCAACTAACCCCGTATAGTCAGCCCTGACTGGCCGCGGCTCTCTGGGCATGGAAGGAGAGGCTTTTTTCCACTCTTGCCTGGAGATGCCCTGGGCTGAACCTGGGGGCTTTGCATGCAAACATTGTTCTTTATCACTGGACTCAATAAGCTTTTGGTCTCGTCTAGAAAGGCGACTTCTCTTCTCAAGTGGCAGAACTACAATATTCTTTCCTTCTCCCGTGACATTCACCACAAACTCACCTCTGTAGCCCACACAATCCCATCAGAGTGAATGGTGAAATCTTGGCCTGGGGGAGCTTCTGGATCCACCTGTCCAACTTTCCTGGGAGCAAAGGATGCATTTGGGAAGAAAATCCAGTTCTCGATATCGTACCTCTCTCCCTTTTTATAAAAAGAGACTTCCTCTCCAAGGCTGTTGTTAAACTGGACTTTCCTCAAAGAGGCAAGAATCTGAAATGGAAGAGAGAATTAGAAAATGGGGTAATTGTGACTGAGTTCTGGTCTCTTCCAACATACCTTTCACGATTGGGCCCAGTCTCCCTGCAGAAACTGTGGAAGAGGAACCCAAACCTCAGGGACATGGAAGGACCTTCCCAAGGGCAGGCTAATCAGTGGGATCAAAGCCCAACCTTAACTTCTCCTTCTGTGAGAACCCAGCAACTCACAGAGGGGGAGGAGGTGAGTGTGACAGATGCATGGATCAAATGTACAGTCAAGAGGGAGGAGCAGCACAAGGACGTCAGGCATTCCACCAAGCTGGCCCACCACAGGAGGCATCTAGCAGAGGATCCTCCCTGAGGGTGGGGCTGAGGAAGCCCATCAGGATTCGTGCTATAGAGCAGAGTCAGAAGTGCAACAGCTTTCTCTTCTGCTGGTGTGCACCCCTCAGAGTGAACTTCGGATAAGCTGTTTAGGGTTGTGTCAGCTTGATCTGGGATCTTAGCATTGGGCTGTCAGAAGATGACCAGATCTGTCACCTGACTCGCTGAGAGAATGATAGCTTTTCTCAGTAAAACCTGTTGATTTGGAGACTGACTTCTTTGTCTGACTACGCACAGGTCGGAAGGGCTTGAAACCTGACAATACTGTAACTGCTGTCACGCTATGAGACTTCTTCTTTTTTCTCTACTCCATTGTTTAGTGTAACATTAAAGATGCATCAAGACGCGTTCATGGGGCACTAATTGCTCAAATCTGCTTGCCCAGTGGTTGGGCTTTTTCCTTTGGCGTCTGCTTGCTACAAGCCACCCTCATGCCTTTCAATGGGTGGCAGAGGCCTCAGGCCCAAACCCTCAAAGGAAGCAACTCCTGGGGTTCTGCAGCTGCCTCGTGGGGGTGCGAGGGTTGCCTGCTGTTGCTTCTGCAGATTGGCTGGGGGGATCAGCAATGCTTGCTAGATTAGCACTATGGCTTCGGGGTGAGGACTTGCTTGATTTCTTGCTCCTCAATAGCCACCTTAGTCAATACATAAATGTTACAGAAACAGTGTGAGTCTCTGCTGCTCTTCACTCCCTTCTTAAGGCTCTTCAGGGGAAATGACAGCCATGAAAGAATATCCATGGGAAATGTCTTTCTTTGGAGACTTAGAGTGGACTAATAGCCTTTCTCCCAGGCTCGCCCTTTGCTTCCAGGATCAGACCACTGAGAAACCACCAAGGCACCTTCTAAAAAATTGCCGTATTTGAAGGAGGACATTACCTGCCACGGCTGGATATGCGGAAGCCACTTGCCTTCCCCCTTCATTCCACGTTTGGGTCCAGATGAGGACACAGAATGTAGTGCATGTGCCACAGAATAGACGGCATTGAAGATGCTGTAGCTGCGACTGGACATGGTCATTTCCAACCTGTAGGCCTCCAGGTCCTGTACCTTCTCCCCTGCACATTTTCTCGCTCCCTTTGGAGATGTTTGGCCTGATTTCAGAAACAGACATTGAAATACGTCTTCCCACCATTGACGGAGAAAGATATCTCCTTGTGGCTGGTGTGGATCTAAAGCCCAGAGAAAATGCTTGAATTCTGGCACATCCCTCCTGTGGACTCTGAAGTGAAAAGCACCATGGAAGAGTTTGGCCAATTCTAATTTTGGACCTGTAGAAGAACTTTCCCAGTGGGATGTCAGGATCCAAACCTTCCTAAATGAGACCTTGGTCTTTTGTTCATGAATAACCAAGAACACTGTTAATATCTTTATAACACTGGGGTCCCCAAAGACAATCATCACTTGAGGGTCAAACCAAGAATGAGGAACAAAGCCAGATATTGCTTGAAGTAGAAGGGGGCGGTTTCTTGGGTTGATCATTTCAGTGATGGCAACACAGATGTCATTCTGCTTGAGCATTGGTGTCAGTGCCTGGATGAAATGTTCACCAGTGTCATCAGTTAAGGCAACCAGCCCAATCCAGTTCCAGTGGAAATGCAGGAGCAGCTGGACTAAGCCCACATACTGGGAGGTTTCACTGGGATCAATCTGGTAGAAGGAAGGAAATTCCGTTGTCTCGAACAAGCCATATCCGAGCTGAAGGAAGGAATTTGCTGTTAGTCTGTTCAGTCAGAATTTTGTGGCACTTTAAACACTGACACAATTTTTAATGACTTAAGCTCCCATGGACTACTACAGCCCATTTCAGATAGTGAAGTGCTATCCTGTGGGAAGATGTCCATTTTAAAATGGATATCGAAATATAGAGTGAAGCTTGATGAGAACTTTAAGCCCCCTCCTCCTGTGTGGATCTCACTGCAAATGTCAGTGCTTCTATGGAGGTAACCCAGACACATTTCCCAACCATTGCAATGCATAGGCCCTTGTGTGTATATTCAAGAAGTGTGACTCATTGTAAGCATATTGGGGGCTTTCTGGCTTCTTCCTCATCAAGGATAGTTTGATCACACTGGTTCCATTCTTTTCAAACATACATCATGACACACAAAACATAAAAAGGTCCACACAAAGTTAGCAGGTCTTCATCAGAAATTCCTCAAGTGCCACCGATCCAAAAACTTTCTGTTTCCATCATAAGGTGTGCGGCTGAAACAGAAGCTATTGTATATCGAAATGTGTCCCAATACATGAAACACTGACACATTTTATCTTGCTGGCATAGGGGGCTCCTCCCAATCCCCCGAGGGGAAGCTGCGTTAGTCAACTGCAGCAAGAACAACAAGGAGCCTTTTGGCACCTTGTACGTTTCTGATTCTTTAAGGGGTCGCAAGACTCCATGTTACCTCTCCCAATACAAAACCTTTTGAACAGACTGATTGCTGGCTGGGATTAGACACACAGTAGCCACCTGAGATTCCTAGCCACCACCAAAGCTATTGCGTGGCAGGTAAGCCAGAATAAGAAGGCCCCCCAGTCCTGCCACCCAGAATCAAAGCAACCCACGCACTGCACAGACAAATCTGTTTTCAGGTATTTGCCTTTCCACCTTAGTGTTCCTGAGCTCTGCAGGCCCCTACATCTATCCCCAGGTGAATCCCCTCACCTGTGGGATCTTGAAGATTCCCATGAAGGAGGCAATCTCCCTTGAGGATTTGGAGTCCAGACCCCCAATAACAGAGAGCAGTTGATCCTGTTTGTTACATTTATAATTCGGAAACATTTGGCCCCGTGTGGAGAGGAGAGACAGACTGTTCAAGTAGATCCATCTTGCAATGTTGCTGTGGTCACAGATGCGGAAGCCAAGAGTACAGTTGGGTAGGAGAACAGGATCCTTGTTGAGCTGCTTGATGGTGAATGCCAAGGCCAGGAGTTGGGGGTAGTACTTTAGTGTCATCCTGCAGTGATGAGAGTGACATTGGGAAGTGGGTGAGGATCCCAACAGAACTGCCGAGAAGTGCAGGGTTAAAACGTCCATCTGGTTTAACCCTTTTGTGCAGACACAAAACTTCTAGACCACAGACATCGACACAAAGGATTCACAGACAAATTCAAGTTGTTCTTTTGACTCAGAGAGACACCAATTATTGCTGGATGCATTTCACAGGAACACCTGAAAAACCCTGCTTGATCAGAGATCTAATTCAGCTCATTTATAATTTATTTTTTTACTATATATTTTAATTATTGATGTTCCACCTTCCAGGATACAAATGTTTCCAAGGAGGCTTCCACATAAAACCAAAGTGCAATACGAATATATACAAACAATTTGACAGGGTCCTTCCCCCTGTGCAGCTCTATCAGGATTAACGATAGCAAAGTGTTCTCAGTTCAACCAGCCTTCTCCATGAATTGGTTGAAGGACATAGTTAGGAGAACATCAGATGAGCTCTGTTGTATCAGACCAAGGCGGCTCCCTCTCATTCGTCATACGTTTTCCAACTGTGGTCAGCTTAGATGCTTCCTGGGTGCCCCACAAGAGAGATATGAACATAGCAGCCATAATTTCTTCTTCTCCCTCCCTCTCAGCAGCTCCTGAATGATCAGCGGTAGACTGCCACCAACAGTGGAATCTCTATTTCTGAGCTTCCAATTGTCCTGTCTTCCAGGAATTTGTCTGATCCTTTTACAAGCAAAGTTAACCCAGGATCCATCACTACATCTCCAGTAACTCTCTGTAGTGAAGCAAGAGTTTACACATGTGATTCAGAACTACTGTGGAGAAGGACCATAGCTCAGTGGTCAAGGCAGCCATAGTCCCAGGAATCTCCCAGTAGGACTGAGAAAGAGCCCTCTCTGAAACCCTAGAGTGCCGCTGCCAGTCAGTGCAAGGAAGATTGTCCCAAAGGTGCCAAGGCCATGACATGGCATAGAACACCTTCCTACTTGCATCAGTCCTTCATTGAGTACCATGAGGACTGGAAACGTGTTTACTTTTTAGAGGAAGAAATGTAGTTCAGTGATAGAGCACATCAATACACCCTGGAGAGCAACTGCTACATACTGAGCTAGAGAAGATCTATGGGCTGACCCAGGATGAGGTCACTTCCATTCTGGCTTCATTCGGAAGACGTGGGAACCAAAATCCAAGGTAAAGGACCCAAGGAGCACCTGCTTTGCACATGGAACCCCCAGGGTCAATCCCCGGAAGCATTTCTAGGTAGGAGAGGGAAGGAAAGCCGCTGCCACTCAGTGCAGGTGAGACTGAATGAGAGGGAACAAAGGTCTGACTTCCTCAAAAACAACCCCCAAGTTCGCTCATTCTGTTCAAAAATCTGTCAGTGTTGAATGCAACATACATTTCAGTATGTCTGAAGTTTTTCTCTAAAAACCTTTGATGATCAGAGGCCTTATTTCTGGGGTAGAAAAACACACACAATTATTGCATGCTACAGAATTCCTTATGCACACTGTAAAATGCCCAAAGCACCCAGCCATGGGGATGCTTTGTGTTTCGCTGCCTCAGGTCCCCAGATGCTGTTGCACTATAACTCCCATTGTCCATGGCCATGGATGATAGTGATCTAATAGCTGGGGATGCAAGGCTGGGAACCACTCATTTAGATCAGGAGTGGGCAGACTTCGAGCTTGCGAGATCGCCTTCATTTTTCTACTAGCACCCCGACATCCCGCAAAAAAAGCCTGGTGCAAAAAAGACGCACCCACTTAGAATGAAAGTATTCTGAGCCCAGGAGTTTCTTTTCAGTGCCAGAATTAAAGGGAGCTCACAGTCCTTGGACCCCACTCCTGGCTACCCCAAAGTTTCCGTCGTTTTAGCAGCATAATTTAGGGCGGAAGGGAGTCCTTTGTTGCTGGTGTTATTACACAACTGGGAGTCAGCAATGCTTGCTGATCCACTGCAGATCAGCCAGAGATCTACCAGTAGATCCAGACCTACCTTTCCTTTGATGAAATCAGCTTGGAGGGGCATTTCTTAGTTGTTATCCAATTCTTAACATGAAACCACATTTCAGCTGTTTTCTGCCTACCCTCCTTTAGGGATGGCGGAGAATTTCTCCCCGAAACTTCGGGGGGCCGAGCGCCAACGTGTTCGGCCCCCCGAACAAGTTTCGGGGAGAAATCCTCCGCCCCCCCCGCCCCCCGCCCCCCCCGGGACGGGACTTACCTTCCCTGAATGTCCCTCCCGGCGGCGGGTCCGGCTGGCGGTTCGGTGGGTGTTCGAGCGGGGCGGGAGCGGCAGCCGGTCTTTCGACCGGCTGCCGCCCCCGCCATTGCAATGAAAGAAAAAAAAAAAAAAGTCCCCTGATAGGCTACGTGACGATTCACGTAGCCTATCACGGCAAGATTTGCAAAGTCAGCCGTGATAGGCTACGTGAATCGTCACGTAGCCTATCACGGGTGACTTTAAAAAAAAAAAAAAAAGTGTGTACGGATAATGGCGGCCCCCATAGGGAGCCGCCATTCCCGTTCCTTATTTGGTCGCTGTAGTCTACGTCAATGTTTACATAGACTACGGCGAAAATAAGGGCAACGCTATTTGCGTTGCCCTTATTTTCGCCGTAGTCTACGTAAACATTGACGTAGACTACAGCAACTAAATAAGGAACGCGAATGGCGGCTCCCTATGGGGGCCGCCATTCGCGTACGCGCTTTTTTTTTTAAAGTCACCCGTGATAGGCTACGTGACGATTCACGTAGCCTATCACGGCTGACTTTCCAGATCTAGCCGTGATAGGCTACGTGAATCGTCACGTAGCCTATCAGGGGACTTTTTTTTTTTTACTTTCGTGTTCGCGGCCGGGCGAGGCGGGAAGCCTCCTCCCCGGCCTGAATTTCGGCCGGGCGAGGCGGGAAGCCTCCCCCCCCGGCCTGAATTTCGGCCGGGCGAGGCGGGAAGCCTCCCCCCCCGGCCTGAACTTCGCGGGGGGAGCAGCGAAGCGCTCCCCCCACCGCGAAAAAGCTGCGAGAAAAGGTAAGTGACTTTCGTTCACCCCTACCCTCCTTGCACTCAAGAGCCCAGAGGGAGGTGAGTTGTCCTCTTAGTGAGCAGGGATGTGGACATATGACAGCAAACTCTCCACAGGTCACACCCACCCCAGCTCACTTCAGAGCAGGGCTTAAAGCAAGCTCAAAATCTGAAAATGATTTATTCTAAACTCAGTTGCAAGCATGCCAATCTGCAGTCACTTTACCGGGGGTGGACGAAGGTCCGAACTGTCCCCCCAATCTGCCAGTCGAGGCTCCAAGTCCCAGCCTCCAGGTTCGCATTCTCTGCCATGCACGCGCACACTCACACATGCCGCTTTCCACATGTCTTGCCTTGCAGCAGGGCTTGGCTCTTCGCTCCCCGGAAATCATAGCTCCCAGGGTTTCTTTGACCTTGCCACAGCACCACTGATTGCTCCAGAGGTGCAACGGGGAATTCCCCTCTTGCTCGGAATGGGGCTGCAGCTCAGCGTGGCAGGGAGCGTGCTTTGTTTGCAGAGGGTCCCAGGTTCGATCCCCAGCTCCTCCGCGTAGGCCAGGAAACACTCCTGCCTGAAACCCTGGAGAGTTTCAGTGATGCTGCCCATCAGTGTCGACAGTACTGGGCTAGATGGACCAAGGGTCCAACTCACTATGAGGCAGCTTCTTGTGTTCCTTCCTAAGAAGCCAGCGGAGACCCCTCAAGTCTCTGACTCTCCACACGGGTTGAAGCCAAATCATGATAAATGGTTTCCGTAGCCTATCACATCAAAAAAAAGGGACACAAATGGCATAGTGGACGCCATCTGCAGCCGTAAACCTGGTCTATTAACCTGAATGCAGCAGTAAATGGCTGCATTTAGACTAGTCTTCCAGCTTTACGGCCACAAATGGCGCCCACTATGCCATTTGCGACCAGAGACTTACTTACAGTGATGCGGCATGGCAATGGCTGCCGTCAGTATCGACATTCGCCAGGGATGCGGAGCAGGCTCCTCAGGATCAAGGCAGCGATGGATCCGGCCCAGACGGATTCTGCAGGGAGGTGAGTGCTCCGTTCCACCACGGGTCCCAGTGGGGCCGGATTCTTGGAAAACGGCCTCTTTGGGGTCTGTGGCAGAATTCTTTCCCATCCCTAGAAGGAGCCCACCAATATGAAAGCAAAGCAGACAAATGTCTATCCCACCTCCCTCTTGTGGAAACTTACAAAGTAAGAGCGAGGAAGTCTGGTGGGGCTAAACTACGGAAGTCTGGTATCCTTGAATGAGAATAACAGCCAAGTGGGAAATTCCCACTGACAAGGAGGTCTCCCGGGCTGTGATAGTCTTGCAGTTCCTTCGGCCTGGTCAAGAGGCAGGTGGTGCCCAGCATCCCCTGGGTGGCCTGAGGCAGGAGCCAAAAGAGCAGCACCTCCAGTGGCCAAATCCTCAGTGGCACAGAGACCTTCCTTCCTGGGTCAGTGACAAAGAGAACCTGACAGAGAGTGGAGTTTACAGTCCCCAGCAGTGGAATTAAACCTTAGCAAGAAATGATCGGCCCTGAAGTGATCAGACACCACCCCAGCTCCACATGGAAGGCCTCAGAGTGTCTTTATATTAAGCACGTTGTCTCCAGGATGTCTTGGTTATTGACTTGCTGGATGGAAATCCATGGGGGACTCCTCAAGAATTACTGTCATTTTCACAATTCCAGGGTAGCGAAATAAACAGGGCCCCAGAACGCTGAGCTCTCTTTGCACAGCAGAGGGAGGAGGGGAAAGTTTGTGCCACTCTTGGCTTCCCTGTGAGGCAGAAGGGCTCAGAGATTTAAGAACGTAAGAAGAGCCCTGCTGGATCGGACCAAGGGTCCATCTAGTCCAGCCTTCTGTTCACACAGTGGCCAACCAGCTGTCAATGGGAAACCCACAAGCGGGACATGAGTGCAACAGCACCCTGCCACCCATGTTCCCCAGCAACTGGTGTACAGAGGCTTACTGCCTCTGATACTGGAGGCAGTATCCCATTGAGTGGTCATGTCCTGACCTTGGTCCTGTGTGAGGCTGAGCACCAAGATGGAGTCTGGGCTTTTTCCAAAGTTTTTTTTTTTCGAAAAAAAAAAAAGGTTTACGTTGGCTAAAACGGTGAATCAAAAAGGGACGCAAATAGTGCCCGCTACGCTATTTGCGTTCCCCTTTATTTTTGCCATCATAGTCTATGTAAATATTTACGTAGATTCAGACGGCCAAAAATAAGGAATGCAAATGGCAGCGGCCATAGCCGCCGCCATTTGCGTACGCGGGTTCCCCCCCCGAGAGCCCTCAGCGGCTGGAAATCTGGCTGCAGACGGCTCTGGGCTGGGCTGCTCCACGGAGCTGCCGCGGGGCACAGCCGGCCATCGAGGATTCCGAGGGGAGGAACGGAGCGCCTCCCCCCCAGCCAGGATTCCAGGGGGAGGGACAGAACGCCTCCCCCCCCCACCATCAACATGATCCGCGAAAGGTAAGTGACTTTCGTACATCCCTACTCTGCTCACCCCGTATGGGGAGGGGGCTAGAAAAGGTGCCCTAAACATAGTCTGCCTCATCTTCTCCCTGACTGGATTACCGTGTCCAGTGGGGTCACCATTTAGCAGTCGCAAAAGACAAATGAACTTTGGAACTTGGACATATACGGACACTGCTGGACAATACAGATAGTGAACGCCCTGAACGCAGGACTGCCATCATTGCAAGGGAGCTGAGACGTTGTAACATTGACATAGCAGCACTCCAAGAATCTCGAAGAGCAGGAGAGGGACAACTGAAGGAAGAAAAAGGAGCTTACACCTTCTTCTGGAAAGGACTGCCTGAACAACAATGATGAATACATGAAGTAGGCTTTGCTATTAAAAATGATCTTATGAAGCTTCCAGTCCCCTGATCATCTTTGTTGCCCTCCTCTGAATCCTCTCCAGTTTGTCTGCATCCTTCTTCAAGTGTGGTGCCCAGAACTGTACACAGTACTCCAGATGAGGCCTAACCAGTGCTGAGTAGAGGGGAACTAGTACTTCCCAGGATTTAGAAGCTATGCTTCTATTAATGCAGCCCAAAAGAGCATTTGCCTTTTTTGCAGCCACATCACATTGTTGGCTCATATTCAGCTTGTGATCGACAACAATTCCAAGATCTTTCTCACTTGTAGTGTGGTTGAGCCACGTATACCCCATCTTGTGACTGTGCTTTTGGTTTCTTTTTCCTAGGTGCAGAACTTGGC
Organism: Heloderma suspectum; assembly: GCF_057233095.1. Lineage (NCBI taxonomy): Eukaryota > Metazoa > Chordata > Lepidosauria > Squamata > Helodermatidae > Heloderma > Heloderma suspectum. Next base: position 360,976,162 of record NC_139459.1, on the reverse strand, counting down.
ATTTATCCCGATTAAATGTCATTCTGTTGTTAACTGCCCAGCGCTCCAGCCTATCAAGATCACTTTGAATTTTGTTTCTGTCTTCCAAAGTACTAGCTATCCTGCCCAATTTTGTGTCATCTGCAAATCTGATCAGCATTCCCTGCACCTCCTCCTCCAAGTCATTAATAAAACCATTGAAGAGCATTGGGTCCAGGACTGAGCCCTGCGGTACCCCACTCGTTACCTCTCCCCAGTTGGAGAAGGTCCCACTGATAAGCACTCTTTGAGTCTGTAACCAACTGTTGATCCACCAGATCATTGTTTCATCTAGCCCACTTTGAACTAGCTTGCTCATCAGGATATCATGGGGCACTTTGTCGAAAGCTTTGCTGAAGTCGAGGTATATGATGTCTACAGCATTCCCACGGTCCACAAGGGAGGTGACTTGATCAAAAAATGAGACCAGATTTGTCTGGCAGGACTTGTTCTTGACAAATCCAGTTGGCTTTGAGTCATCGCTGCATTGTTTTCAAGGTGCTTACAGATGGATTGTTTTATCAGCTGCTCCAGAATTTTCCCAGGGATTGATGTCAGACTGACTGGTCTGTAGTTCCCAGGTTCCCCCTTTTTAACCCTTTTGAAGATAGGGGCCACATTAGCGCTCCTCCAGTCATCTGGCACTTTAACCGTCCTCCATGATTTCTCAAAGAGAATAGACAGCAGTTCTGAGAATTCTTCTGCCAGTTCCTTTATTCTCTAGGATGCAGTTCATCTGGCCCTGGAGATTTGAACTCATTCAAAGGAATTAGGTGTTCCTTGACCATATGCCTATCGATCTCAAGCTGCAATCCTGCCCCTTCAGCCTGTACTTCGCCTTTGCCAAGGCCCTCTTTTGGGAGAAGACTGAGCCAAAGTAGGAATTGAGCACCTCTGCCTTTTCTTTGTCATCTGTTATCATTTTGCCATCCTTATTTAATAGCTGAACCACCATTTCTTTCCTCTGCCTTTTACTATGCAAGAGTTGGGCGTGATTTTGATTTGTGGCCAGGGACCATTGGGAAAGAAGGAGTCAACAATAGCAACCAGAATGGAATTCTACTTCTGACTAAATGTGCAGAGCATAATCTTGTCAGTACCAACACACTTTTTCATCAGAAAAATAAATTTAAAACATCATGGAAGCACCCTCGGTCAAAGCACTGGCATCTTCTAGATTATGTAATTGTCCGAGCCAGAGATCGCTGCGATGTACTCCTCACTAGAGCCAAGACGAGTGCTGAAGACTGCTGGACAGACCACCGATTAATTGGTTCCACGATGGCCATTAAGACTGTCCCTCAATGTAGGCTCCAAGGAAGAAAACCAAGGCGTAAAATGAACACCCAAGCCCTTCAAGACCCTGTTAAGCGAGCCTGCTTTCAAACAACCCTCAAGGAACATCCACCTATGGAAACCCCTGAAAATGTCGAGGAACACTAGAATAAATGGAAGACTTCCATTATCGCAGCCTGTGAACAAACTATCAGATACCAAACTAAGAAACATCAGGTTGATGATAATGATAGGGAGATTGAACGTATTATTGATAAGAAAAGGAAAGCTTTCCAAATATGGCAAAGAGACATCAACTGGGCCACTAAGAAAAAAATCTACGCCAGTGCAAAGGTTGAGGTCCAAAGAAGAACTAGAGAACTTAAGAACACCTGGTGGATAAAGAAAGCTCAAGAAATCCAGCATTTTGCAGATGCCCATGATGCATGGGGCTTTTTTTAATGCCACAAAGGCCATCTACGGCCCAACAAACCATGGTACAAACCACTTACGCTCAATAGATGGTGCCAAACTTTAGGACAAAGAGTCTATTGCACTGCGTTGGAAAGAGCATTGCCATAACCTCCTTAACCATAGCTCTATTGTGGCTGATGAGGGTTTCTCGCAAATCACACAGAAACAAATCACACAGAAAGATGAGCTTGCAGTATCCCCTAGTTTGGAGGAAGTAGGGATGGCGGAGAATTTTTCCCCGAATCTCCGGGAGGCCGAATGCCAATGCATTCGGCCCCCCGAAATTGGCGGTGATATTCTCTGCCGCCCCCCCCCCCCCCGGGATGGGACTTACCTCGTGCGAATGTCCCTTTCGGCGGCGGGCCCCGGCGGCGGTTTGGCAGCGGTTCATCGGGGGGGCCATTGCAAAATAAAAAAGGGAAGTAAAAAAAAAAACCCGTGATAGGCTACGTAACGATTTATGTAGCCTATCACGGCTAGATTTCCAAAGTCAGCCATGATAGGCTACATAAATCGTCAAGTAGCCTATCACAGGTGACTTTGGGAAAAAAAAAGCACGTATGCAAATGGCGGCGCCCATGGGGCGCCGCCATTTGCATTCCTTAGTTTGGCACGTCTAGTCTACGTAAATCTTTACGTAGACTACGGCGAAAATAAGGGCAATGCAAATAGTGTTCCCTTATTTTCGCCGTAGTCTACATAAAGATTTATGTAGACTAGACGTGCCAAACTAAGGAATGCAAATGGCGGCGCCCCATGGGCGCCGCCATTTGCGTACGCGGTTGTGTGTTTTTTTCAAAATCACCCGTGATAGGCTATGTGGCGATTTACATAGCCTATCACGGCTGACTTTGGAAATCTAGCCGTGATAGGCTACGTAAATCGTTACATAGCCTATCACATTTTTTTTTTCACTTTTTCGTTCGCGGCCGGGGAGACGGGGCGCTTCTCCCCGGCCTGAATTTCGGCTGGGTGAGGCGGGGCGCCTCCCCCCCAGCCTGAATTTCAGGGGGAGAAGCAGAGCGCCTCCCCCCCACCGCGAAGCAAGCTGCGGGACCAGGTAAGTCCCTTTCATCCATCCCTAGGAGGAAGTCAGTAAAGCCATTAACCAAATGAAAAATAATAAAGCTAATGGAGCTGATGGGATCCCTGTTGAAGTCTTTAAAGAAGGTGGGCCGGAAGCTACACAACAGCTTCACAAGTTCATCGAAAAAATCTGGATGAGGGAGTAGATCCCAGCAGAATTCAGGGATGCCATAATTATTACTCTCTTTAAAAAGGGTGATAGAATAGATTGTGGAAACTATCTACTATCTCGAAACAATCGAGGCATCTCCCTTCTAGCTACCGCAGGCAAAATCCTGGCAAGGATCCTCGCAAACCGCCTTCTACCTATCTCAGAAGACATCCTCCCTGAATCCCAAAATGGCTTCTGCCCTTCCAGGGGGACAGTGAATATGATCTTCACCGCACGACAGCTCCAAGAAAAATGCAGGGAACAAAACCAATGTACATGGCGTTTATTGATCTGACTAAGGCCTTCGATACTGTAAATCGTACTGCTCTCTGGACCATCCTTCTGAAAACCAGGTGCCCTAATAAATTTGTGAACATCTTGCGGCTCCTCCGTGATGACATGACGGCAACGATCCTGGATAACAATGGCTCTCAAAGTGATCCATTTGAAGTGGGATCAGGTGTTAAACAGGGATGCGTCACTGCTCCAACCTTATTAGCTATCTTCATCACTATGATTCTATACCTTGTTGAAGGGAAACTTCCCACTGGTGGAGAAATCATATATCGAACAGATGGAAAACTTTTTAATCTCAGTAGGCTGAAAGCAAAAAGTAAGGTAATTACATCCTCTGTCATAGCACTTCAATATGCTGATGATAACATAATCTGCACACATTCAGAGGAAAATCTCCAAACTATCCTAAACATCTTCGCAGAAGCATATGAAAAGCTCGGCCTCTCGCTTAACATCGGATTGACACAGGCCAAAGGTCAGATACCTGGGGCGGATGTTTCGGATGGCGGCGGCTCCAGCGGTGGCTTTGGCGGTGGCAGCAGCGGCTGCTGGTCTTCCAACCGGCTGCCGCCACCACCATTTGCAGTCTGTGTTTTTTTTCTTTTTTTCCTCCCCATAGACTTCATAGGCTACGTAAAGACTTACGTAGCCTATCACGTCTGGGTAAAAAAAAAAAGCGTACGCAAATTTGCCTTCCTTATTTTTCGCCATCTTAGTCTACGTAAATATTTATGTAGACTAAGACGAAGACAAGAAAGGGGAACGCAAATAGCGCCGAGTACGCTATTTGCGTTCCCCTTTCTTTTCTTCATCTTAGTCTACATAAATATTTACGTAGACTAAGATGGCGAAAAATAAGGAACGCGAAATTTGCGTACGCTTTTTTTTTTTTTTACCCAGAGCCCTCCACGGCCAGAAATCCAGCTGCAGACATCCCTGGCCTGGGCCTGGCTGGCTGCTCTGTGGAGCTGCCGCGGGGCACAGCCAGCCATCGAGGATTCCGGGGGGAGGGACGTAACACCTCCCCCCCGCCATAAACAGAATCCGCGAAAAGGTAAGTGACTTTCATACATCCCTACTTCAGACAGGCAGCAATGTTCTTTTTAGAGAGCAGTGGTTTCCTCCTGGCTATTCTCCCAAGAACACTATTCTTGTTCAGTCTTTTTCTGATCATTGAGTCATGAACACTCACATTAGCCAAGGTGAGAGTGGCCTCCAGATCCTTGGATGTTACTCTGGGTTTGTTTTTGACTTCTTGGGGAATGCACCAGTTTGTTTTTTGAGATATTTTGGTAGGATGGCCGCTCCTGGGTAGAGTGACTGTGGCCTTGAAACTTCTCCATTTCTGGACTGGCAGTGGAATGGTGGAGCCCCAAATCCTTACAAATGGTTTTGTAACCCTTTTTGGACTGTAGAGCAGGAATAACTGCTTTTCTGAGGTCCTCAGAGATGTCTTTTGATCGTGGCATGACGTGTTTACACACAAGCGTATGGTGAAGACCAAACTCCCATAGTTTCTGATCCTCATATAGGGTAGGGCCTCCCAAACTCACCCCTGAAGGTCTGCCTAATTACTTAAACATCTGATTCTAATTAATCCCTTTAATTGTGCTGATGCAACCAGGGGTTTGCTTACTTTTGCACATCTCCTGACTCTTAAGTACTCATTGTTTGCCTAATGTATACATTGTTTTACTTCACAAGACATGCAATTGGTTAATGTGAACTCTATTGGATATTTAGAAAAGGACTGGCTTTGATTGGTGAAGGCAATCATGGTAAAACTATGGAATTTCCATAATTATTGTTAGGGTTCACAAACTTTTTCTCACCCTGTAGATATATTTGACAGGGAACTAGACTAGCAGGGCATGTTCCGAAAGTGATAGTTTCTTTAATTATTTTTCCATATAAGATGATCCCTGTTGTTGAGATGGGGCCTCAGCACAATAATGTAGCATTTGGGGAGAAAGATGCAACCCAGGAGACCGGCCCCAGAGGCCAGGATGGAGAAGACCTCCACGGCCACCATGGTCTTCCCCTTGGTGCTCAGGTAGGTTGGAACAAAGGAGATCCACACACTGCCAAACACCAGCATGCTGAAGGTGATAAACTTTGGTTCGTTAAAGCTGTCAGGCAATTTCCTGGCTAGGAAAGCCACTGTGAAGCTGATGAGAGCCAGGAAGCCCATGTAAGCCAGGACAGCGTAAAACATGGTGACTGAGCCTTCATTACATTCCACTATGACCTCTCCAGCCAAGGCATGGAAGTCCAAGTTTGGGAATGGCGGAGAGGTCACCAGCCAGACAGCACAGATCACAGCCTGGATGAGGGGACAGGCCAGGACAATGGAGTTTGTCAGTTGTCTCCCCAAGAGTTTTCTTGCCATGTTTCCTGGCTTGGTGGCCATGAAGGCCAGAACCACCGTCACAGTTTTTGCCAACACGGAAGAAACAGCAACAGAGAAGGTGAGGCTGAAAACAGTTTGTCGGAGAAGACAGGTGACCGTTGTTTGTCGGCCAATGAACAGGAAAGAGCAGAAGAAGCAGAACAGGAGGGAGATGAGGAGTACATAGGCGAGGTTTCGGTTGTTGGCTTTGACTATTGGTGTGTCACAGGATTTAATGAAGATTGCCAGCACTAGAGATGTGATCAGAGAGAGGGCAAGGGCAAGAGAAGTTAAAACCAACCCCAGTGTCTCTCGATAGGAAAGGAAATGGATCTTCTTGGAGATGCACTGGTCTTGGTTCCTGTTTGGGTGTTGACCTTCTGGGCATGGGGTACAGCAATCTGCATCTGGAATGAGCAAAAGGAATGGAAGCATCTCAAAAGTGACATACGTACATGTTCTTTAGACGGGGCAGTTCAACCCACAAAGTAGGAGATGGAAATATCAATTCCATACCATTCTTTACACCTTAGGTACAGCTTCCCTTTTATTATTTTATCTTTGAACATCAGCACAATATTTCATATAATAAGAGTCCGAAAAGGTATGAAATGACTTTTTTTCACCTCCATGTCATGGCCCCATGTACCAGACTCATGTTCAATATTGTGCAAGGAAGAAACCCCCCAAAGCTGTAAGCAGAAGTGAAAATCTAGGAACTGTATGAAGTGAACCACTATCGCACACGTGCAGTGCCTCTGGAATGGGTAAAGAAATAAAGAAATAATGATCTGTAATTTTCTTCAGCTTATGGACTGCCCTCTTAGGAGATCTGTTGGGGCAAAGGCTGACAAACACATTGAAGTAATCACTATCGATGAGAGGGCAATCTTTCTGCAACAGGGATAACATGCTCCAGTTTTTCCAAGGATGACTAACCACTAGGGATGGTGGAGAATTCCGAGTGGCTGGCTCTACGGGATCGTCTCAGAGCAGAGCTGGCTGCTGAGGATTCTGGAGGGAGGAACGGATCGCCTCCCCCCACGGGTGGATTCCCCACGTACCAGCAGGTAGGGAATCTGCCCATCCCTCCTAACCACCTGCCCTGATTGATGTTCTGCCCAAACAGCTTCAGGTCTGATGCCAAAACATCTGAAAATGGAGGCATGGTGTTTAAAAATACAGTATGAAGAGATTGGCCAATGTGAGTATCTAAGAAACCACAACAGGTTCTGTACTTGCGAGTGTTAATAATGTAATGAGAGTCATTGTTTTATTATTTAAATAGAAGATTTCTTCAAGAAATTGTGAACCAGTAAAACACTGAGTAGGCAATCACAATGGGATTTATCCAGAAAATATTCCTAGGGAAATGGCTGCCGCCGTTTGCGTCCCTGCTCTTTGCCATGATAGGCTACATAAATACTTACGTAGCCTATCACGGCTGCTTGGCAGGATGCAAATGGTGGCCACAGCAGCCGGCCGAAAGACCAGCCGCCGCCGCCACCTCTGCCGCCGTCGGAGCCCCAGGTAAGTTTTGTTCTGGGGGGATTCTGCAGGGTGGCAGGGGGTGGGATGCCATTCTGCCATGGATTTCGGGGGGCTGAATGCCAGTGCATTCGGCCTCACTGAAATCCATGGCGGAATTCTCTGCCATCCCTAGCTAGAGCAAGGAAATATCCTGGAGGATGAGCAGGCTGGTTATAGGTCAGGCCGATCTATGGTGGATCAAGGATTGGTTCTTCAACATCTTGTTGAAAAAATTCTTCCAGCAGCGGGGCTCTATACCCAGCCTTCATTGATTTTAAGTCAGCTTTTGACATTTCAAGGGATAGATTATGGGAAACATTTGAGCAACAAATATTGATCGGCGGCTGCTAGCACTCATCCGCAGCCTTTATGAAAACACCCGTGTGAGGATAAGATGCAGTCGTGCGGGTCATTTATCTGGACCCATACCAACTTCTAGTGGACTTAAACAGGGGTGTATTCTAGCTCCTACCCTGTTTAACTTTGATACTAACTCCTTGGTGAAAGACTTAGCTGAAATAAATTCCCACCCTCCCAAGCTGGCAAACAGATCTTTATCAATACTTCTTTACACAGACGACGCAGTACTCTTGTCACTCACAAGTGTTGGCTTGAGACGCCTCCTAAGGGCCCTCGATACCTATTGCAAAAAAGATGCCTAGTAATTAACTACACCAGGTCTAAGGTTGTGGTCTTCACCAAGAGAAGAATCAAACGCAGATGGCAGAGAAATGAGCACCCTGTTGAACAGGTTGCGATGTATAGATACCTGGGTGTAACTTTCCATTCATCCGGCTCTCGGAGAACTCAAATAACCAATGCTACAGATAATGCCCAGAGGAATATACAGGCGCTCCTTCACTTCTTTTACACCAAAGGGGGACAGCATATCCCATCAGCCATTCAGGTATTTACAGCCACGGCCACCGCTCAGATGCTGGATGGTTCGCAGATATGTGCTTATGGCAATTATGCCCCATTTGAAATCATACAAACTAAATCTCTGAGAGCCATATTTGGAGTCCCGAGTCGTGTGCCCAATGTAATTTTACTATTAGAAGCAGGGCAAATTTCTGTAGAAGCTCGTGCATGGGTTTATAAGATAAATCTTTGGTTGAAGATGATTTTCGTTCCCGTAGGATTGGCCCCATGAACTTTAATTGATGCCTTTCGGACAAAATGGATAAGGACATTCAATGAGAAGTTACGAAATCTGGGATTCTCCCCTAATGCCCTTGTAGCTCTCAGATATGAAAAAGCCAAAGTTACTATCCATCAGCGAATCTGGGCTATTGAATTGCAAAAGCTTTTAGCTTTGGCCATACTATACCCTGACTTCAGGGACAATGGGAGGGCACTCTTGCCTGCAAATTATTTGTCAAATCTGATTACTCCCAAATTCAGAAAGGCTTTTACGTTGGCCAGATTCAATGTTTTGCCATCTGCACTCTTGGAAGGCAGATTTAAGAGGGCCCCATATCAACTATGCTTATGCCCTTGTGAGGCGGGGGAAGTGGAGACAGTTGGACACGTTTTGTTTTATTGTTCTTTGTATCATGATCTTCGATGCACTTTTATTGCCCCGACTTTACAACAAATCCCTGGCAGATCTGTTTTATCTTACTTATCATAATTTTTATCTGATCAGAATCCTCATGTAACAGTAAAAGTGGCCAGTTTTTGTGCAGCTGCTATCACTTGCCGGAGGGTGTTGACCAAATAATATTATTTTAACATTATTTTAACATTGTAGTACTTTTTATATTGGGATTGTATGTTTTTCATCATGTTGTCTTGTGTTTATGTAGTCTGATAGCACGGGTTTTGTATGTTTGCTATTATCCATGTACTGGTCTTGGACTGAAATGACCATATTCATTTGAATATTTCACTTGAGAAGGCAACTTCTCTTCTCAAGTGACAGAATTATGATATTCTTTTGTTCTCCCTTGACATTGACTTCGAACTCACCTCCAAAGCCCACACAATCCCATCAGAGTGAATGGTGAAATCTTGGCCTGGGGGAGCTTCTGGATCCACCTGTCCAACTTTCCTGGGAGCAAAGGATATATTTGGGAAGAAAATCCAGTTCTCAATATCATCTCTCTCTCTCTTTTTATAAAAAGAGACTTCCTCTCCAACACTGTTGTTAAACTGGACCTTCCTCAAAGAGGCAAGAATCTGAAATGGAAGAGAGAATTAGAAAACGGGGTAATTGTGAGTGAGTTCTGTTTTCTGCTAACGTACCTGTCAGGATTGGGCCCAGTCTCCCTGCAGAAACTGTGGAAGAGGAACTCAAGCCTCAGGAAGCTCTCAGAGACAGGGAAGGACCTTCCCAAGGGCAGGCTAATCAGTGGGATTGAAGCCCAACCTTAACTTCTCCTTCTGTGAGAACCCAGCAATTCACAGAGGGGGAGGAGGTGAGCATGACAAATGCATGGATCAAGGCTACAGTCAAGAGGGAGGAGCAGCACAAGGAGGTCAGGCATTCCACCAAGCTGGCCCACCACAGGAGGTCTCTAGGGGAGGATCCTTCCTGAGGGTGGGATTGAGGAAGCCCTTCAGGATTCCTGCTGTAGAGCAGAGTCAGAAGTGCAACAGCTTTCTCTTCTGCTGGTGTGCTTCCCTCAGAGTGAACTTCAGATAAGCTGTTTCGGGTTGTGTCTGCTTGTTCAGGGACCTTAGCATTGGGCTGTCAGAAGATGACCAGGTCTATCACCTGACTCGCTGAGAGAATGATTGCTTTGCTCAGTAAAACCTGTTTACTTTGAGACTGACTTCTTTGTCTGACTACGCACAGGTCGGAAGGGCTTGAAACCTGACAATACCATAACTGCCATCACGTTATGAGACTTTTTTTTCCTGTACTCCATTGTTTAGTGTAACATTAAAGATGCATCAAGACGCATTCATGGGGCACTAATTGCTCAGATCTGCTTGCCCAGTGGTTGGGCTTTTTCCTTTGGCGTCTGCTTGCTACGAGCTGCCCTCATGCCTCAGGCATGTAGTATCAAAGGAAGCAACTCCTGGGGTTCTGCAGCTGCCTGGCGGGGGGGGGGGGTTGCCTGCTGTTGCTTCTGCAGATTGGGGTGGGGGGACCAGCAAGGCTTGCTAGATTAGCACTATAGCTTTGGGGTGAGGACTTGCTTGATTTCTTGCTCCTCAATAGCCACATTAGTAAATACATAGTTGTTACAGAAAGAGTGTGAGTCTCTGCTGCTCTTCACTCCCTTATAAAAGCTCTTTACGGGAAATAAGCCCCATGGAAAAATACCTATGGGGAATGTCTCTCAGAGGATCTTGGCAATGGACTAATAGCCAACCCACATCTGGGGAACTTCAGCTGGCTGTCAAGGAGGAAGATGGGGAATGGGGACCTGCCTGCTGTTTGCTTCTGAGGGTTGGTGGGATCAAGACTGCTTTGTATATCAGAACTTTGTGTTTGGGGTAGAGGCTTCCTGATGCCTCCCTCCCCAATATCCAAAGTTTTAACTGCAGAATTATCACAGCAGCACTATACGTCTCCTCTACTCCTGACTCCCTGCTTAAGGCTCTTCAGGAGAAATGACAGCCATGAAAGAATATCCATGGGAAATGTCTTTCTTTGGAGCCTTAGAGTGGACTAATAGCCTTTCTCCCAGGCTTGCCCTTTGCTTCCAGGATCAGACCACTGAGAAACCACCAAGGCACCTTCTAAAAAATTGCCAAATTTGAAGGAGGATATTACCTGCCACGGCTGGATATTCGGAAGCCACTTGCCTTCCCCCTTCATTCCACGTTTGGGTCCAGATGAGGACACAGAATGTAGTGCATGTGCCACGGAATAGACGGCATTGAAGATGCTGTAGCTGTGACTGGACATGGTCATTTCCAACTGGGAGTCCCCAAAGTCCCGTACCTTCTCCTCCTCTGTGCATTTTCTCTCTCCCTTTGGAGACGATTGGCCTGATTTCAGAAAGTGACAGTCAAATATGTTTTCCCACCATTGATGGAGAAAGACATCTCCTTGTGGTTGGTGTGGATCTAAAGCCCAGAGAAAATGCTTGAATTCTGGCACATCCCTCCTGTGGACTCTGAAGTGAAAAGCACCATGGAAGAGTTTGGCCAGTCCTAATTTTGGTCCTGTCAAAGAAGTTTCCCAGTGGGATGTCACGATCCACACCTTCCTAGATGAGATCTTGGTCATTTGTTCATGAATAAACAAGAACACTGATAATATATTTATAACACTGGGGTCCCCAAAGACAATCATTACTTGAGGGTCAACCCAAGAATGAGGAACAGAGCCAGATAGTGCTTGATGTAGAAGGGGGTGGTTTCTTGGGTTGAACATTTCAGTGATGGCAACACAGCTGTCATTCTGCTTGAGCATTGGTGTCAGTGCCTGGATGAAATGTTCACCAGTGTCATCAGTTAAGGCAACCAGCCCAATCCAGTTCCAGTGGAAATGCAGGAGTAGCTGGACTAAGCTCACATACTGGGAGGTTTCACTGGGATCAATCTGGTAGAAGGAAGGAAATTCCGTTGTCTCGAACAAGCCATATCCGAGCTGAAGGAAGGAATTTGCTTTTAGTCTGTTCAGTCAGAATTTTGTGGCACTTTAAAGACCGACACAATTTTTTATGACTTAAGCTCCCATGGACTACTACAGCCCATTTCAGATAGTGAAGTGCTATCCAGAGGGAAGATGTCCATTTTAAAATGGACATCCAAATATAGAGTGAAGCTTGATGAGAACTTTAAGCCCCCTCCTCCTGTGTGGATCTTACCGCACATGTCAGTGCTTCTATGGAGGTAACCCAGACACAATTCCTAACCACTGCAATCAACAGGTCCTTCTGTGTATATTCAAGAAGTGTGACTCTCTATAAGCATATTGGGGGCTTTCTCGCTTCTTCCCCATAAAGGATAGTTTGGTTGCACTGGTTCCATTCTGTGTTGAAATACATCACAACACACAAAATAGAAAATGTTGACACAAAGTTAGCAGGTCTTCATTTGAAATTCCCCAAGTGCCATCCCTCCAAAAACTTTCTGTTTGCATCTTAAGGTGTATGGCTGAAACAGAAGCTATGTTATATGGAAATGTGTCCCAAAACATAAAACACTGACACGTTTTATCTTGCTGGGGTAGGGGGCTCCCCCCAATCCCCGGAGGGGAAGCTGCGTTAGTCAACTGCTGCAGGAACAACAAGGATTCTTATGGCACCTTGTACGTTTTTGATTCTTTAAGGGGTCGCAAAACTCCTTGTTATGTCTCCCAATACAAAACCTTTTGAACAGACTGATTGCTGGCTGGGATTAGACACGCAGTAGCCACTTGAGATTCCTAGCCACCACCAAGGCTATTGCATGGCAGGTTAGCCAGAATAAGAAGGCCCCCTACTCCTTCCACCCAGAATCAAAGCAAACCACACACTGCACAGGCAGATCTGTTTTCAGGTATTTGCCTTTCCACGTTAGTGTCCCTGAGCCCTGCAGGCTGCCCACCTCTATCCCCAGGTGAATCTCCTCACCTGTGGGATCTTGAAGATTCCCATGAAGGAGGCAATCTCCCTTGAGGATTTGGAGTCCAGACCCCCAATAACAGAGAGCAGTTGATCATGCTTGTGACATTTATAATTCGGAAACATTTGGCCCTGTGTGGAGAGGAGAGACAGACTGTTCAAGTAGATCCATCTTGCAATGTTGCTGTGGTCACAGATGCGGAAGCCAAGAGTACAGTTGGGTAGGAGAACAGGATCCTTGTTGAGCTGTTTGATGGTGAATGCCAAGGCCAGGAGTTGGGGGTATTATTTTAGTATCATCCTTTAGTGACGAGAGTGACATTCAGCAGTGGGTGAGGATCCCAACAGAACTGCGGAGAAGCGGAGGGTTAAAACGTCCATCTGGTTTAACCCATTTTTACAGACACTAAACTTCTAGACCACAGACATCGGCACGAAGGATTCACAGACAAATTCAAGTTGTTCTTTTGACTCAGAGAGACACCAATTATTGCTGGATGCATTTCACAGGAACACCTGATAAGCCCTGCTGGATAAGAGTTCTAATTCAGCACGTCTATAATTTTTTTTTTTACTACGTATTTTTGTTATTGATGTTCCAACTTTCAAGATACAAATGTTTCCAAGGTGGCTTCCACATAAAACCAAAGTGCAATGTTGTTGTTGTTCAGTCGTTCAGTCATGTCCGACTCTTCGTGACCCCATGGACCATAGCACGCCAGGCCTTCCTGTCCTGCGCTCTCTCCCGGAGCGTGCTCAAGTTCATATTCATTGCATCCGTGATGCTATCTAGCCATCTCATCCTCTGTCGTCCCCTTCTCCTTTTGCCTTCAGTCTTTCCCAGCATCAGGGTCTTTTCCAGGGAGTTTTCTCTTCGCATTAGGTGGCCAAAATATTGGAGCTTCAGCTTCAGTATCTGTCCTTCCAATGAGCACTCAGGGTTGATTTCCTTTAGGATGGACTGATTTGACCTCCTTGCAGTCCAGGGCACTCGTAAGAGTCTTCTCCAGCACCACAGTTCGAAAGCATCAATTCTTCGGCGCTCAGCCTTCCTTATAGTCCAGCTCTCACAGCCATACATTACTACTGGGAAAACCATAGCTTTGATTAGACGGACCTTTGTCGGCAAGGTGATGTCTCTGCTTCTTACTATGCCGTCTAGGTTGGCCATAGCTTTCCTCCCAAGGAGCAAGCGTCTTTTAATTTCATGGCTACAGTCACCGTCTGCGGTGATCTTGGAGCCCAAGAAAGTAAAATCTGTCACTGCTTCCATTTCTTCCCCTTCTATATGCCAGGAAGTGATGGGGCCAGATGCCATGATCTTCGTTTTTTTAATGTTGAGTTTCAAACCAGCTTTTGCACTCTCCTCTTTCACCCTCAACAAGAGGCTCTTGAGATCCTCTTCGCTTTCTGCCATTAGGGTGGTATCGTCTGCATATCGGAGGTTGTTGATAATTCTCCCAGCAATCTGAATTCCGACCTCTGATTCATCCAACCCAGCATTTCTCATGATGTACTCTGCATATAAGTTAAATAAGCAGGGTGACAATATGCAGCCTTGTCGTACTCCTTTCCCAATTTTGAACCAATCGGTTGTTCCATGTCTGGTTCTGACTGTTGCTTCTTGACCCTCGTACAGGTTTCTCAGGAGACAGGTAAGGTGGTCTGGTACTCCCATCACTTTAAGAATTTGCCACAGTTTGTTGTGATCCACACAATCAAAGGCTTTAGCGTAGTCAATGAAGCAGAAATAGACGTTTTTCTGGAATTCTCTTGCTTTCTCCATGATGCAGCGAATGTTGGCGATTTGATCTCTAGTTCCTCTGCCTCTTCTAAACCCAGCTTGTACTTCCGGTAGTTCTCGGTTCGCATACTGCTGAAGCCTAGCTTGTAGGATTTTGAGCATCACCTTGCTGGCATGTGAAATGAGCGCAATGGTGCGGTAGTTTGAACACTCTTTGGCGTTGCCCTTCTTTGGAATTGGAATGTAAACTGACCTTTTCCAGTCTTGTGGCCACTGTTGAGTGTTCCAGATTTGTTGGCATATTGAATGCAGCACTTTAACAGCATCATCTTTTAGGATTTTAAATAGCTCGGCTGGAATACTGTCATCTCCGCTTGCTTTGTTGTTACTAATGCTTCCTAAGGCCCACTTGACTTCACTCTCGAGGATGTCCGGCTCAAGTTCAGTGACCGCACTATCATGGCATCAGGGACATTCAGATCTTTCCTGTATAGTTCTTCTGTGTATTCTTGCCACCTCTTCTTAATCTCATCTGCTTCTGTTAGGTCTCTGCCTTCTTTGTCCTTTATCATGCCCGTCTTTGCACAAAACGTTCCCTTGAGATCTCCAATTTTCTTGAAGAGATCTCTAGTCTTTCCCATTCTGTTGTTTTCCTCGATTTCTTTGCATTGTTCATTTAAGAAGGCCTTCTTGTCTCTCCTTGCTATTCTCTGGAACTCTGCATTCAGTTGGGTATATCTTCCCTTTTCTCCCTTGCTTTTCGCTTCCCTTCTTTCCTCAGCTACTTGTAAAGCCTCATCAGACAGCCACTTTGCTTTCTAGCATTTCTTTTTCTTTGGGATGGATTGAGTTGCTGCCTCCTGAACAATGTTACGGACCTCCGTCCATAGTTCCTCAGGCACTCTGTCTATCAGGTCTAATCCCTGAAATCTATTCCTCACCTCCACTGTATATTCATCAGGGATATGATTTAGGTCATACCTGAACGGTTTAGTGGTTTTCCTGACGTTCTTCAATTTAAGCCGAAATTTTGCAAGAAGCAGCTCATGATCTGAGCCACAGTCAGCTCCAGGTCTTGTTTTGACTGACTGTATGGAGCTTCTCCATCTTTGGCTGCAAAGGACATAATCAATCTGATTTCGATATTGACCATCTGGTGACGTCCATGTGTAGAGTCGCCTCTTGTGCTGTTGGAAAAGAGTGTTTGCTATGATCAGCGTGTTCTCTTAGCAAAACTCTATTAGCCTTTGTCCTGCTTCATTTTGTACACCAAGGCCATGCCTGCCTGTTATCCCGGTGATTTCTTGACTTCCTACTTTAGCATTCCAATCCCCTATGATGAAGAGGACATCTTTTTTTGGTGTTAGTTCTAGAAGGTGTTGTAGGTCTTCATAGAACCGATCAACCTCAGCTTCTTCGGCCTCAGTGGTTGGGGCATAGACTTGAATTACTGTGATGTTGAATGGTTTGCCTTGGATTCGTACTGAGATCATTCTATCATTTTTAAGATTGTACCCCAGTACTGCTTTACCCACCCTTTTGTTGACTATGAGTGCTACTCCATTTCTTCTAAGGGATTCTTGCCCACAATAGTAGATATGATGGTCACCTGAATTAAATTCGCCCATGCCTTTCCATTTGAGTTCGCTGATTCCCAAGATGTCGATGTTCAATCTTGCCATCTCATGTTTGACCACCTCCAGCTTACCTTGATTCATTGATCTGACATTCCAGGTTCCTAAACAATATTGTTCTTTACAGCATCGGATTTTCTTTTCACCACCAGACACATCCACAGCTGAGTGTCCTTTCGGGTTTGGCCCAGCCGCTTCACTCTTTCTGGAGCTACTTGGAAATACCCTCTGCTCTTCCCCAGTAGCATATTGGACACCTTCCGACCTGAGGGGCTCATCTTCCGGCGTCATCTCTTTTAGCCTTGTGATACGTTCCATGGGGTTTTCTTGGCAAGAATACTGGAGTGGGTTGCCATTTCCTTCTCCAGTGGACCACATTTTGTCAGAACTCTCTGCCATGACCTGTCCGTCTTGGGTGGCCCTGCACGGCATAGCTTATGGCTTCACTGAGTTACGCAAGCCCCTTCGCCACAACAAGGCAGTGATCCATGAAGAGGATTGCACCTATACCCCACCTTTTTTTCCTCTTGCAAGGAACCCAAGGTGGGTGGGGCTAAGAGCGTGTGACTGGACCAAAGTCACCCAGTGAGCTTCCTTGGCCGAGTGGGCCCTAGAACCCGGATCTCCCAGCTCCTAGGCCAGCACTCTTGCCACTACACCACACTGGCTCTCACAAAATGGCCTTTACATACTGTACGACACACATTACTAACATGCCTAGACATCAAATGCTTACTGGTAACAGCAACCAGTAGGAGAACCATGAGTCCCAGCATACGTCGTGCCACCACACCAATTCTACCCCTCCAGCCCTAGAGAAGAAGCTTTGTGGCCCAGCCAGGATGATTCCACCCCCGCCTCAAGAACCTTGCATATGCAGGCAGCCCCTTGGCTTTGGCAGTCAACAAAGCTCTGGCCAGCCTTGCATCCATCAACATCTGAAACCAGCCCAGGCACGGGAGGCAGACTGCGCCTTTTTCTCTGCGTCCTGCAACCAACTTCGACAGGTTTGATATCGGCAACTGTGTTAAGGGTTGTGAGCACTGTGCCGCCTTCCTTTTCAAGTGTGAATTGTCAACTCTTTGCTGGCATGGCTGAAAGTTTTCACCACCACCACCCTTGGTTCCCATTCTCATCTGCAACATTGTCACCAATGGCTCCATTCTGGGAAAGAAATTCCTGAAGGACGTTCGCAAAGACAGCAGTACTCTAGGCCTTGCTTCCTGGTATGCACCCCTCAAGACTGCACAGCCACAAGCTCCCAATCCATTTATGTTCAGAGTGCAAGGGTCACTTTGCTGTCCAATGAGCACTGTGTGGTCAGATGCACCTCCAAGCTATGGCCAGCTGTACATCCTTGACACCGATGAGGCCACTATGGCTTGCCTTGAGCTAGCAGAGAACAGCACACTGGGCTGCACCTTGCTGGAGTCACTCACTAACCTGCTACTCAATGTTTACCCATGCGCTACTGAGAACTGGCAGGTCAGTGAAGTCCTTGAGCACGAGAACTCTGCTGCATTTGCTATACCTATGGACGTATCATTGTGCTTCCATCACGATGGCAGAATGATGAAGTTTCTGGCTCAGTCTGTAAATCTAATGTTCCCCGTGTCTCTGAAATTGCTTCTGTGTTCTTAGCTTGGATGGCTTTCCTCTGGCTGATGGTTGTCTGCCTACACCTCTATTCTGCAATGGACAATGCTATGTTGTCATGAGTCGCGTGCGCTCATTGGTAAACCTTAAGAATCAAGTGACTGATGGACCAGAACAAGGACGTTACGGGGGCATCCCTGGAGTCGACACCAAGAATGCTGTGTTTAAGGAAGTTTTGAAAAGTTCAAAGATGTAACACTTGGAATGTTTCAAATAATAATGTTAGTTACCTTAAACTTATCTTTACATTTCATTTTTCTCTGCTACCTGGGGTCATAACTAACCAATTTGTTGAATATAATTTAGTTCTTCCCGAACAAGATGATGAACAGTTCTGATGAGCTCACTGGAAGAACTAATAGGGGGAGATCCTTCCATTATATGGCAATCACCATTCGTTCTTTCATCACTGGTAATCCTGGCTGGGAAACTCCCCCAAGTAGTGTGCACCTTCATGCGAATAAGGAATGGGGAAGATGTGGCCCTCCTGATGTTCTCGGACTGCAACACCCATCATTTTTCCCCATGGGCTAGGCCAGTTTGGGCTGCTGAACGTGCAGTCCAGTGCAGTCCACTGCTATCTGGAGGGCCACACATTCCCAAACACTTGTACACATCCTAAGAGATTTTCCTTATCTTGGCTCTTTTGTGTGAATGTTTCGAATACAGGCCAGGCCAGGCTCACCTTTCCCCCTGGACAACCAGAAGATGGAGCTGCCTGTGTGACTTCTCACAAACATGTTTTTCTCCAGTTCTGCAGCTCGCCTTGAGGCACTCAGAGAGTCCATGAAGTTGCAGCTGTGAAGCTTCTCCTGATCATTATCAAAAACATAGCGATCTATTCTGAGTCTTGCCAAAGCTCAAGAGATGTTTTGCTTCCTGTTTTCCTTGGAGACCAATGATGTCAAAAACAGAATGAAAGGCAGCTCCAGGAACCCTCCTGCAAAGTGCCTGAAAAGCTTGGTGCATAAAATCTCTCCTGTGCTCCCGAGAGCCTGGGCTCAGATTTAGACAGGCCGAGATGGCCATCCCTGTGGGGTAGTTTAGTACACCACCTCCCACCGCTGCCTATGGCTCAGAATTGGATGTCATTGTAAAGACACTGCAGCCTCGTTCTCGCAAGACTTTTCTCACGTCTCCCGATTAGCTGGCTGTGGAGGTGAAAGGAAACTCAGAAAGCAGGAACAGCAGGAGGGAGGCGGACCCAAAATGATATAATTGCTGCTGCTGCTGTTGCTCCTGCTTCCTTATGCGGCCGGTCAACTGCAGGAGACGGACTGCCTGAGGACTCAGAAGAAAGACCAAGAGTTAGGGTCCCATTATTACCGGCCAGGAGACTACCTCATCAGCGGAGTCCTGTCTTCACAGTATTTCGTTTGCAACAAACCATACGTTTTCTCTGAGTCCCCTTTAACCAGGGTTGTCACGTAAGTGATGCTGATGATGTAAAGCTTCCAAACCCACACTCCGGTTGTCCCCATTTACTGGAGACTGTCCGTCTTTTCTGGTATCTCTGGTCATCCCTGATAAATTGCTCTCCTGACTTTTGCCACTCTGTCCTTTTTGAAGAAGAATTCGGAGCTTCATTAAAGTGAAAGCATCATTTAGTTCAGTACGCTCATGTATGACTGGATCCATGGGGTTCCCTTGCATTGTTTCATCCAAAAGAACCAGCAGCCTCTTTGATAGTAAATGTTGTGCTAAGACACAGGCTGGAGCTGGGGAGGTTCTTTCTTGGGACTGGTCCAAATGCAAATGTCTACACAGAGGTTCCCTGTCTGGAATAATTACAGGGCCATAGTTCTAAGGCTGAGCATCTTTCTTCCTCATCCACCACAGTACGTGACTGTAAATCCTACTGCACTCTGTGGGATTTACTTCTGAGGAAACCACATGTGTGTGTGTGTGTGTGTGTTTATGTAATGGGCGTTAGACCCATTCAAGATAAAACACAAGAGATAATATAAGGACACTGGGATACAGTTTCTTCAGTTTAGCTCGTACAATCAGCTGAGTGCTCACATGTATGATGATTAGAAAATAATTAGCCACCTCTTCGTTAAGGTAGCTGACTTTTCCCAGGACAGTGAATGACCAATCTTTCCTCAGAATGCCCTGGGAAGTTAGTCAGCAGAGCATACAGCATATGGCCTCTCAAATCAGAATAAAAATTACAATGAAAGAGTCCTTGGGTCAGAGTTGCAGGGACTCCTGCCTTACACAGACACGTTCTGCTTTCAATGAAAGTTCCCAAAACCTCCCCTGAAATGCTGCCGCTGGTCAAAGATTATGTCTTGCATGAATGAATGCTTCATGGCCCTGTTTATTCTGAAGAGACATCAAAGAAGAGGGTGAAGTACCAGAAGTAGGCAGCATCACATGGGGTCACTGGGGGAACACATTCTGCTGGGCAGGAGAGTAGTTCCTGTCACTCAGTATCATCAAGTCTCTGATTCAAGACTTCAGAAGCCTGTGGTTGCTCCTGTGTTAGAAGAGATTCAAGCCAAACACCAGGTTAGTCATTTTGTGTTCTGTGCATAGATTCCCTATAATGGAGAAAAGGCTTCTGGGATGGCAATGAACCAAAGCCCTTGGTTATCTTTTTGCTGATCTGTTCATTTCGGTTATTAGAAATAGGAGAATTAAGAATCTGTATAATGTGTCTCTAAATTTTGTCCATCTATATCTGTGTATATCAAATATACCGTGGCAGATCATCGACACCGAGCTACGCCTCTTGGATTATTAATATGTTGATCTCTTCTTCTTCCCCCACTCCTCCCCCAAATATAACGTGGCTTAAGACTATTAACATCCTTCGTGCTATTAAGGACTAGTTAATATTCCAGAATGGCTGAGGGGCTGGTGTGGAAATTCTCTTCTATTTGAATGCAGTCTTAAAATGGGGTAAAAACCTTGAAATGCCTTATAGTTTTCTGAGGCATAGTATATTCTACACTTTCTTCCTTCCTAAGCGGACAAACTGTTTTCCAAGAGACACTGTACAAACAGGAGAAATGATCCTCCCAAGTAGCCCTTATAACTGAAGTGGGAAAAAAATCCAGACAAAATCTGTCAAACTGCAGGAGCTCGCCTATCAAAATTAAACCTCCTAGAAAAAAGCAATTTCTGACCAGTTCTACTTCAAAATTGCCACAGGCCAACCTCAAATACACTTCTCCTCCACTATGAAGATTCAGACTGGTCTGTTGAGGCATTTTCTCAACATAAGGAATAGAACTACTCCCCCACCCCCAACCTCTGCTTATAAGAGAATACGATACCCCAGTTTTCTCCTCCACAACTGGAGTGGCACAGGCGAAAAGGCACTTGTCTTACTAGCCACCCACCTTGCTTCCTTTGGTGGGGGCTTCTGGAGCGAGATGGCTAAAGCTGATCTCAGGGTCTGGGCAAGTGTATATGGGAGCAGATGAAACTTCAGGTAGCAAGGGGGGGTGTCGGGAAGCAGATTGAGCATTCGGGGGCAGCAAGCTGTGCTGAGGGGCTGTGTTTTTTGAATATCCTGTCTGCAGTGAGCTAAGATGGCAAAAGCAAGTGACTGTAACCATCCTTTTAAGGTTCTACAGGTTGTGTGACTACCGACTGGAAAAATGGTGATCCTTCCAGAAGCGTTAAAGAGTGCTCCATTTTCAGTTTCCACTTTGATGTTATTTCCAGTGAGTAAAAGTGAGTGGGACACAGCTTTTCTTTGAGGCGACGTTCGCGAGCCCTTAACACTTCAAATACTGTATACACTATAAGGTCTAGGTAGGTAATAATAAAAAACATTATTTTTATTTATACATACTGAAACAGCATGGATAAGAGGGCACAGTTAATCTATGACATCTCCTCCCCATATTACTCACTTTTAAGTCTCTATGGGTGATATTCAGTAATAAAAGCTTGCAAAGCTAAAAGAGAAGTGATTTAAAGGTAATTTTGGGGAAAGGAGAGAGTGAAGCTGAACTCAAACCAGAAGTGAAATCCCTTGAAACACATACAAATATAAAGGCAGGAAGAAGGAGACCCATGGACCCGTGCATGCCCATGCCCACACGGGTGCACACAGAAGACCTGAAATTAGCATTTCTTCAAAGCATTTACTTACTTTTAAATATGCCAGCCTACTTTACCATCATTTGATTGGTCAGTACATACCCACTACATGTCCCTCCAGACATTTTTCATAGGGATGTCCGAGAATTACACCACGAATCTTGGGGAGGCTGAATGCCAGAGCATTCGGCCCCCCGAAATCAGTGGTGAAATGGTCTGCCACCCCCCTGCCCCCACGGGACGGGACATACCTTTGGCGAACCTCCCTGGCGGCAGCGGCTCCGGCCACGGTTCGGCGGCTGCGCGGCGGCGGCTGCGGCCGCCGGTCTACCGACCGGCAGCTGCCACCGCCATTTCCAGTAAAAAAAAAGCAAAAATACGTGATAGGCTACGTAAAGATTTATGTAGCCTATCACGGCTAGATTTTAAAAAAATACCATGATAGGCTATGCAAATGTTTACGTAGCCTATCACGGCTGAGTGAAAAACAAAAACAAAAAACCACGCGTACGCAAAAACCCATGGGCGCTGCCATTCCCGTTCCTTATTTTGGCATGTGTAGTCTACGTAAATATTTATGTAGACTACGGCGAAAATAAGGGGAACGCAAATAGCGTAGCGTCTAGCACTGCCATTTTGATCTCCCTCTCAAACAGCAGAAAACATGGCACGATGCAGAAAACAAAATGAAAACAAGGCCTACAATGGTGGCTAATGACTTGCATACATGTTAAAAAGGGTTATTTTTTAAAAAAAAAAAAATATATTCCACCATCCCCAACACAGGAGGAATTGGAAATCATCAATGTTTTAGACTTTAAAAAAAGTGTTTTTTTTCTTCACAAACTCTGATCCAAACAAGGTCACTGAAACATACTCCCCAAGTCACTTTGGACAGAGAGACTTTTTGGATTTTTTTTTTTTAAATAGCTGTGGCCGTATTGATTTCCCTCTCAAACACCAGAAAATATGGCATGATGCAGAAAAGAAAATGAAAACAAGTCCTACAATGGCTGCAGGTTTTCTCCCCTTCCTCCTCAACATCCAAAATCAAAAAGTGACAGGAGATCCTACTGACTTGCATACAAATTAAAAGGATTAATTTTAAAAAATGTTTTCCACCATCCCTACTACATGAGGAATAGGAAAGCATCAATGTTTCACTTAAAACAAACAAACAAAAAGTTTTGTTTTTTCTCCACAAACTCAGATCCAAAAAAGGTTGTTGGTACAAACTCTCAAAGTCGCTCTGGACAGAGAGAGGGGGGGTTTTTTGTTTCCTTGCTTCCTTTTTTCTCTTTATACTGCTGTTCCTCTCCCCATAGTTCACCAATAGACTTGGATATTTCATGGCATGTAAACACAACACTTCTTCTGGCACCTGTAATTTTCAAAAACATTGGTGAAACCATTCTGAATGATTTGTTGTTGTTCAGTCGTTCAGTCATGTCCGACTCTTCGTGACCCCATGGACCATAGCACGCCAGGCCTTCCTGTCCTGCGCTCTCTCCCGGAGCGTGCTCAAGTTCATATTCATTGCATCCGTGATGCTATCTAGCCATCTCATCCTCTGCCGTCCCCTTCTCCTTTTGCCTTCAGTCTTTCCCAGCATCAGGGTCTTTTCCAGGGAGTTTTCTCTTCGCATTAGGTGGCCAAAATATTGGAGCTTCAGCTTCAGTATCTGTCCTTCCAATGAGCACTCAGGGTTGATTTCCTTTAGGATGGACTGATTTGACCTCCTTGCAGTCCAGGGGACTCGTAAGAGTCTTCTCCAGCACCACAGTTCGAAAGCATCAATTCTGCGGCGCTCAGCCTTCCTTATAGTCCAGCTCTCACAGCCATACATTACTACTGGGAAAACCATAGCTTTGATTAGACGGACCTTTGTCGGCAAGGTGATGTCTCTGCTTCTTACTATGCCGTCTAGGTTGGCCATAGCTTTCCTCCCAAGGAGCAAGCGTCTTTTAATTTCATGGCTACAGTCACCGTCTGCGGTGATCTTGGAGCCCAAGAAAGTAAAATCTGTCACTGCTTCCATTTCTTCCCCTTCTATATGCCAGGAAGTGATGGGGCCAGATGCCATGATCTTCGTTTTTTTAATGTTGAGTTTCAAACCAGCTTTTGCACTCTCCTCTTTCACCCTCAACAAGAGGCTCTTGAGATCCTCTTCGCTTTCTGCCATTAGGGTGGTATCGTCTGCATATCGGAGGTTGTTGATAATTCTCCCAGCAATCTGAATTCCGACCTCTGATTCATCCAACCCGGCATTTCTCATGATGTACTCTGCATATAAGTTAAATAAGCAGGGTGACAATATGCAGCCTTGTCGTACTCCTTTCCCAATTTGGAACCAATCGGTTGTTCCATCTCTGGTTCTTACTGTTGCTTCTTGACCCTCGTACAGGTTTCTCAGGAGACAGGTAAGATGGTCTGGTACTCCCATCACTTTAAGAATTTGCCACAGTTTGTTGTGATCCACACAATCAAAGGCTTTAGCGTAGTCAATGAAGCAGAAATAGACGTTTTTCTGGAATTCTCTTGCTTTCTCCATGATGCAGCGAATGTTGGCGATTTGATCTCTAGTTCCTCTGCCTCTTCTAAACCCAGCTTGTACTTCCGGTAGTTCTCGGTTCGCATACTGCTGAAGCCTAGCTTGTAGGATTTTGAGCATCACCTTGCTGGCATGTGAAATGAGCGCAATTGTGCGGTAGTTTGAACACTCTTTGGCGCTGCCCTTCTTTGGAATTGGAATGTAAACTGACCTTTTCCAGTCTTGTGGCCACTGTTGAGTGTTCCAGATTTGTTGGCATATTGAATGCAGCACTTTAACAGCATCATCTTTTAGGATTTTAAATAGCTCAGCTGGAATACTGTCATCTCCACTAGCTTTGTTGTTACTAATGCTTCCTAAGGCCCACTTGACTTCACTCTCGAGGATGTCCGGCTCAAGTTCAGTGACCGCACTATCATGGCATCAGGGACATTCAGATCTTTCCTGTATAGTTCTTCTGTGTATTCTTTCCACCTCTTCTTAATCTCATCTGCTTCTGTTAGGTCCCTGCCTTCTTTGTCCTTGATCATGCCCATCTTTGCACAAAACGTTCCCCTGAGATCTCCAATTTTCTTGAAGAGATCTCTAGTTTTTCCCATTCTGTTGTTTTCCTCGATTTCTTTGCATTGTTCATTTAAGAAGGCCTTCTTGTCCCTCGTTGCTATTCTCTGGAACTCTGCATTCAGTTGGCTATATCTTCCCCTTTCTCCCTTGCTTTTCGCTTCCCTTCTTTCGTGAGCTACTTGTAAAGCCTCATCAGACAGCCACTTTGCTTTCTTGCATTTCTTTTTCTTTGGGATGGATTTCGTTGCTGCCTCCTGAACAATGTTACGGATCTCCGTCCATAGTTCCTCAGGCACTCTGTCTATCAGGTCTAATCCCTGAAATCTATTCCTCACCTCCACTGTATATTCATCAGGGATATGATTTAGGTCATACCTGAATGGTTTAGTGGTTTTCCTGACGTTCTTCAATTTAAGCCGAAATTTTGCAAGAAGCAGCTCATGATCTGAGCCACAGTCAGCTCCAGGTCTTGTTTTGACTGACTGTATGGAGCTTCTCCATCTTTGGCTGCAAAGGACATAATCAATCTGATTTCGATATTGACCATCTGGTGACGTCCATGTGTAGAGTCGCCTCTTGTGCTGTTGGAAAAGAGTGTTTGCTATGATCAGCATGTTCTCTTGGCAAAACTCTATTAGCTTTTGTCCTGCTTCATTTTGTACACCAAGGCCATGCCTGCCTGTTATCCCGGTGATTTCTTGACTTCCTACTTTAGCATTCCAATCCCCTATGATGAAGAGGACATCTTTTTTTGGTGTTAGTTCTAGAAGGTGTTGTAGGTCTTCATAGAACCGATCAACCTCAGCTTCTTCAGCCTCAGTGGTTGGGGCATAGACTTGAATTACTGTGATGTTGAATGGTTTGCCTTGGATTCGTACTGAGATCATTCTATCATTTTTAAGATTGTACCCCAGTACTGCTTTTCCCACCCTTTTGTTGACTATGAGTGCTACTCCATTTCTTCTAAGGGATTCTTGCCCACAATAGTAGATATGATGGTCACCTGAATTAAATTTGCCCATGCCTGTCCATTTTAGTTTGCTGATTCCCAAGATGTCGATGTTCAGTCTTGCCATCTCATGTTTGACCACCTCCAG
Source organism: Heloderma suspectum (assembly GCF_057233095.1). Lineage (NCBI taxonomy): Eukaryota > Metazoa > Chordata > Lepidosauria > Squamata > Helodermatidae > Heloderma > Heloderma suspectum. The sequence continues at coordinate 360,950,130 of NC_139459.1, read as the reverse complement.
CTTACCTTGATTCATTGATCTGACATTCCAGGTTCCTAAACAATATTGTTCTTTACAGCATCGGATTTTCTTTTCACCACCAGACACATCCACAGCTGAGTGTCCTTTCGGGTTTGGCCCAGCCGCTTCACTCTTTCTGGCGCTACTTGGAAATACCCTCTGCTCTTCCCCAGTAGCATATTGGACACCTTCCGACCTGAGGGGCTCATCTTCTGGCATCATATCTTTTAGCCTTGTGATACGTTCCATGGGGTTTTCTTGGCAAGAATACTGGAGTGGGTTGCCATTTCCTTCTCCAGTGGACCACATTTTGTCATTTTTGGCTTCATTGAGTTACGCAAGCCCCTTCGCCACAACAAGGCAGTGATCCATGAAGGGGATTCTGAATGATACCCCACCCCTATTAGGATTCTACATGACAGAATGATTGTTTTTACTGATAAGCCTTAACAAAAGAGATGTGTGTGTGTGTGTGTGTGTGTGTGTGAGAGAGAGAGAGAGAGAGAGAGAGAGAGAGAATGAGAGAGAGAGAATGAGAGAGAGAGAATGAGAGAGAGAGAATGAGAGAGAGAGAGAGAGAGAGAGATTACCTATCTAAGTATAGTCAGACAGACACTTATCTCCTTGATCCTTGCAATCTGCCAACATTCCCGCTCAAGGAATGTGGTACAAATATCTCCATCTTTCCTTTCATCAGGTAAATGGATATTGAATTACCTTGCAACACAGGTATGTTTGCTGCTCCCTATGAATGTCCAAAGCATTATGTTATGACCGGCTCTACTGGGATTGAAAAAGCATGAAAAAGAATTTGAGGGTATAAAAGAAAGAGACTGAGATTTGTTTTTGTTCAATGGAGAATGACAGCACAAGGCATTGCATTTAATTTTTGTTTATTTTTTGCAGTTTCCACACTACAAGGCACTGGCACATCCTGTATTTCATGTTTGCCATTCAGGAGATCAACCGGAACCCCAGGCTCTTACCCAACATCACCCTGGGCTACAACATCTACAAGTCCTTCTTCGACGGAAGTGCCACCTCCTACGCCATGCTGCAGCTCCTTGCTGGGGGTGAAAGCAACATGCCACATTACAGCTGCGGGAGGAAGAATCACCTGCTGGCCGTCCTTGAAGGGGCTGAATCGGACCTCTCCCTCCACATTTCCTCCATGTCGAGCATCTACAAAATCCCACAGGTGTGAATGGGGAGCGGACAGGAGGCCAGATGCATAGAAAGGGGAGCTGAGCACTGCTTGGGCTCAGCTCTCGCTGTTCAGTCCCTGTGCCTCCTGGGAATAATGGTTCTCTGGAGCGCATGTTGGAGGTGAGTCATGGCAGTGGTGGAGCTCTGGGATGGGAGGCCAGGCATCCCTGGGGGCAGGGATGGCAGGAGACCACGGAAGCTGTACTAGACATAGCCTATCACGGCAAAAAAACAGGAACGCAAAGGGCGGCCACCATAGCCACCAACATTTGCATCCACAGGCTCTGCATGCCTGCGAATGCACCTGGCTGGCAGCTCTGCCGAGTCGCCGCAGAGCAAAGCCAGCCGTCTTAGGATTTCCGTACCTCCCTCCCACTGGGTATCATCTTTGAAAAGGTAAGTGACTTTCGTACATCCCTACCGACAACGGCCGAGCTCCTGATTTCTGAACTATCGCCAGCTTTCAGAGGAGCCTTGAGGGCAGCCCCACATAGAGTGCATGGCAGTAATCCAGTCTTCAGGTTATTAGCACCTGTACCATGGTGAACAAGCTACCACATCCAGGAGAGGCCGTTGCTGGCGAACCAGCTGAAGTTGGCAAAAGACACTCCAAGCTGCATGGGCCACGTGGGCCTGCAGGGACAATGGACGTAGGACTCCCCGCAGATTACAAACCTGATTTTTGAAAGGGAGTGCAGCCCCATCCAGAAGAGGCAATGGCCCTATCTCCTGGACTTGGGAACCAGTGACCCACAGGGCTTCTGTCCTCTTCCAAATCCCCTCATGACTACTCCCAGTGAATTCATACAGATGTTGAGCAGTATTGGGGACAAGATGGTGCCCTGTGGAACCCTGTAACTCAACTGCCAAGGGGTCAAGAAATGGACACCAACATTACTCCCTCAAATCAGCCCCATCGTTTGAGTGAAACCATTGTAAGCCACTTCTTCCAATGCCCTTCCCACAGAGTCGATCCAGCAGGAAACCATGGTCCATGGTACCCAAAGCCAATGAGAGACAGAGCAGAATTAGCAGAGTGGCATTCCCCCATCCCTCTCTTGATATAGATCATCCAGCAGAGCAACCAAGGCTGATTCGGTCCTGTGACCAGGTCAAAACCCAAAGTGGGTTGCTTTTGTTCTCATGTGGCCCCTTGATTGCTTTAATTCTTGAATAAGGCTCCTGTGTGCTCCCCAAACAGAATCTAGAACATCGTTGCGGGCGAGGGTAAATCAATCCTTTTCAGTTCCCTGACGCAAGGCAGCGAGCAGGTCTAACCTCCATTGACTGGTTCCTGAAGTGTATCACTCTACAGTGTTTTGAGTGTGTATAAAGGACCCCACTGTTCCTCTTGGGCTGCACCACAAATGGACTTGAGATATTTTTGCACTCCCCGTCCACATCTTCTGCCTCATACTGACAGTAGGGATGGCGGAGAATTTCTCCCCGAAACTTCGGGGGGCCGAGCGCCAACGTGTTCGGCCCCCCGAACAAGTTTCGGGGAGAAATCCTCCGCACCCCCCCGCACCCCGCACCCCCCCCCCGGGACGGGACTTAGCTTCCCTGAATGTCCCTCCCGGCGGCGGGTCCAGCTGGCGGTTCATCCGGTGTTCGAGAGGGGCGGGAGCGGCAGCCGGTCTTTTGACCGGCTGCCGCCCCCGCCATTGCAATGAAAGAAAAAAAAAAAAAAGTCCCCTGATAGGCTACGTGACGATTCACGTAGCCTATCACGGCTAGATTTACAAAGTCAGCCGTGATAGGCTACGTCAATCGTCATGTAGCCTATCACGGGTGACTTAAAAAAAAAAAGTGTGTACGGATAATGGCGGCCTCCATAGGGAGCCGCCATTCCCCTTCCTTATTTAGTCGCTGTAGTCTACGTAAATCTTTACGTAGACTACAGCGAAAATAAGGGCAACGCTATTTGCGTTGCCCTTATTTTCGCCGTAGTCTACGTAAACATATACATAGACTACAGCAACTAAAGAAGGAATGCGAATGGCGGCTCCCTATGGGGGCCGCCATTCGCGTACGCGCTTTTTTTTTTTTTTAAGTCACCCGTGATAGGCTACGTGACGATTCACGTAGCCTATCACGGCTGACTTTCCAGATCTAGCCGTGATAGGCTACGTGAATCGTCACGTAGACTATCAGGGGACTTTTTTTTTTTTTTTTTACCTTCGTGTTCGCGGCCGGGCGAGGCGGGAAGCCTCCTCCCCGGCCTGAATTTCGGCCGGGCGAGGCAGGAAGCCTCCCCCCCCCGGCCTGAATTTCGGCTGGGCGAGGCGGGAAGCCTCCCCCCCCGGCCTGAACTTCGCGGGGGGAGCAGCGAAGCACTCCCCCCCACCGCGAACAAGCTGCGAGAAAAGGTAAGTGACTTTCGTCCACCCCTAATGACAGGCATTGATTTAGATACTATTCATTCATTCATTCATTCATTCATTCATTTATATCCTGCCTTTTTTCCTCTCTATGGAACCCAATGCAGGGCACATAATCATCCTTCTATTTTAGCCAAAATTATTTGACCTTCATCCAGAAAACAAACTGATACTAAACTACCGTCTCTGACTTTACTTTACTCCCTAGATCAGTTATGGCGTTGCTACTCCTGTTTCTAATGACAAAAGTCAGTTCCCTTTTGTCTACCACATGGCCCCAAAGGAAGAAACTCAGTACCCGGGGATCGTCCAGCTGCTCCTGTTCTTCCAATGGACGTGGGTCGTTCTCTTTGCTCCAGACACTGAGAATGGGGAGAGGTTCCTAGGTGCCTTGACACCCCTGATGATCAGAAGTGGAATTTGTGTCGCTTTCTCCAAAAGACTACGACGACATTTCTTAAATTACATATTCCAGATCGACCTTTCTTTCTTGGGGAAAGAAGTGAAGGTAATTGTTTACTATGCGGACTCCTACTATGGCTGCTTTCTGTTGACGTTCATACAAAGAACACTCGAAAAGAACCCAACTGGGGCAAAACTCTGGATAACACCAATTTTTCAGGACATTAACATCAACTTGTCTCTTGCACCTTCTGACTTCCATTTCCTCCACGGTTCTTTGTCCTTCATAATGAAGACCAAAATTATGACAAAATATGATTACTATGAGCCATTCTCCTCTTCTCTGGAACTGTTTTGGGATGAAACTTTTAAGTGTTTCAGTTCAATGCATGTTTTGTCGATGAAAATTTGGACAGGTTGCAGAGAGAAAGAGAAACAGGTGACGCTGCCCCAGGAGGAGATTGAGAGAGCCCTGTCTCAGGACAGCTACGTAACTTATAGCAGCATCCAAGCTGTGGCCCTTGCCTTACATGCTGCATATTCATCCCGACCCAAGCGGATGTTGATGGTGGGTGATGGAGAAAGGCGGGAACGTCAAAGGCTGCAGCCCTGGCAGGTATTCCCTTTTCCTTTGGAAAAACACCTCCATAAAGACTCATGATAAGATGACCAAACATGGGTTAGAGCAGATAATTGTTCCCTCTGCATGGCAGTGCAGGCAGGCAGTAGACCCTGTTTTCTGCCACCGTTACATGCTCAAGTAGCTTCCGTCCTCCAAAAATCCCTTACAAACGAAGCCCCAGGCCCATCGAGAAGCAGTTGTTGTTGTTTTCTGAAGCACCATCAGGATACAATCTCTTGACTTTGCAGTCAACTTAATGTTTTTGTTGGAGAAGTCCCATTGGGATCGATTTCTCTGGTCGCGGTCTTATGAAGTGCACAGGGAGTTTGCAGCAATGTGCCCCCTCTTACATGTCCTCCGAATATAAGCTAGCTGTGGAGGATGGGGTATGACCAGGTGGGTGCAGCCTGTGGTAAATAGGGATGTCACAAGCACCCACCTTCATCTGGGAGGCCAGCAGACTCCCCCCACCCAGCCCCTTTGACTCCGCTCGCCGAGCCATGTGGCGCTGACAGTAGGGGTGTACGAAACCCCACTTACCTGGCTCCACTGTGTTCCACAGGTGGGGGGAGGCGATCTGTTTCTCCCCACAAAATCCTCGACGGGGGCGACGTGATCCATTCCTTCCCCTGGAATCCTGCCCGGTTGGCTCCACTCTGCGGCCAGGCTGCGAAGCCACCAGCCAGGCCAACCCACAGCGGGGCCTCCAGCTGCTGCCAGGCTGGTGCAGACGCAAATGGCGTCCTGCATAGGGGATGCCATTTGCGTTCCTACACAAGCCCGTGATAGGCTACGTAAATATTTATGTAGCCTATCACGGCTAAAGCAGGGGCACAAATGGTGGAGGGGACGCTATTTGCATTCCTGCTTTAGCCATGATAGGTTACATCAATATTTACGTATCCTATGACAGCTAAAGCGGGAATGCAAATGGTGTAGGGGAAGACATTTGCATCCCTGCTTTAGCAGTGATAGGCTACGTAAATATATACGTTCCCTATCACGGGCTGGCATAGGGACGCAAATGGCAGCTGCCACGACAGCTGCCATTTGCAGCCGCAGCAGCCCGGCAGCCATTGGAGCCATCGCTGGACCTGCAGCCAGGTAGGCTCTGTTTCATGGGGCTTTCGTGGGGTGGAGGGGTGGGGGGCTCCATTCCTCCATGGATTCTAGGGGGCCGAATTCACTGGAATTCACCTCCCCTGGGATCCATGGTGGAATTCTCTAACATCCCTAGCTGACAGAGCTGGGCGCTGAGCAGCTGGGAACGGCCCCGAGTTCTCACCACACACACCCCAACCATTCTCACTCTCTCCTCCTTGCAAGGGGGAGATGGCATGTGTGGCTGGGGTATATACAGCACTGAGGCCGCATCTTGCCCTTTCGGCTGTCAAGGAAGCCCTTACCAGCTGGCATTATCTGGATGAGGCCTCAGCACACCACCCTCTCTATCCTTCTTCTCCTTGCAAAAAGACGATGGTAATTAGGGATGTACAAAAGTACTTACCTGTTTGCGGATTTTGCTATTGCTGGGGAGAGGCGCTCCGTCCCTCCCCCCCCCCCCGAATCCTGGCCGGCCGGCTCTGCTCCGCATTCCCCTTATTTTTGCCGTAGTCTATGTAAATGTTTACGTAGACTAAGACGAGCCAAAATAAGGAACGCAAATGGCGGCGCCCATGGGTGCCGCCATTTGCGTACGCGCGTGTTGTTTTTTTAATCATTTATTTATTTTATTTATTTCATTTCTATACCACCCAATAGCTGAAGCTCTCTGCCTTAGCCGAAGCTAATCAGCCGTGATAGGCTATGGAAACATTTACGTAGCCTATCACGGTGTTTTTTAAAATTTAGCCATGATAGGCTACGTAAATGTTTACATAGCCTATCACATTTTTGTGTCTTTTTTCACTTGGAAATGGCAGCGGAGCCACAACCGCCAGGAAGATCCGCCCCAGGTAAGTCCCATCCCGGGGGGGGCGCTCCGTCCCTCCCCCCCCCGAATTCTGGCCGGCCGGCTCTGCTCCGCATTCCCCTTATTTTTGCCGTAGTCTACGTAAATGTTTACGTAGACTAAGATGAGCCAAAATAAGGAACGCAAATCGTGGCGCCCATGGGCGCCGCCATTTGCGTACACGCATGTTATGTTCTTAATCAGCCGTGATAGGCTATGTAAACATTTACGTAGCCTATCACAGTGTTTTGGAAAATTTAGCCGTGATAGGCTACGTAAATCTTTACATAGCCTATCACGTTTTTTTTTTATTTTTAACTTGGAAATGGTGGTGGCGGTGGCAGCCCGTCGGAAGACTGGCCTCCGCAGCTGCCGCCGCCGAACTGCCGCCGGAGCCACCATCGCCAGGAAGATCTGCCCCAGGTAAGTCCCATCCCGGGAGGGGCGGGGGGCCGTTCCGCCACTGATTTCGGGGGGCCGAATGCGCTGGCATTCAGCCTCCCGTGATCCATGGCAGAACTTTCGTACATCCCTAGGATTGTTTGCTTGCTGGGCCAATGTGTGCTGAGGACTCCAGCAGTTAAGCCCTGTGGAGGCGGGTGGGGCAGCTCACTTGGATGACCTTGCGAGGCAAGCTGGGAGGCTGGGTGGGGGGCCTTTGGACCTCCCCCATGCCTTGGACAGAGGTGAGTCCATCCATCCCTAGTGGAGAATGCATCCCGATGTGAGGGAGTAGTGCCTGCTGTTCCTAAGGGAGCAGTAGTGTGACCATTTATTTGGAAACATTGTCTGGACTCTATGGTTTTGGATAAGGCTGTGCACATCTTCGGACTGAATCCCAAATAACTAAGCAAAGTGGGCTGCTTTGGAGGTGCCTTGTCATGATCCGAAGTGGATCAGAACAGCGCCAAGGTGCCCCGAAGCGAAGCAGCTCGTCGCCAAGGCTCCTCAGTTCCACTTGGATCTTCAGAGGCATTCTGATGCCTTCTGAAGCACAGACAGCCCATCTCCGAAAGGTAGCAACTTGCAAAAGATATGGGAGGGGGAGAGGAGGGGGAGGGGGGAGGGGGAAATGGTGAGCCTTGGTGAATGGCATCTCCAATTGCCAAATGAGGGCAGAGTTTAACCCAGCAGTCTCCAAACAGTGACAGTGGTGGAGGAGGGGGGCAGAATTGGAGTGGACTCATTGCAGAGTTCAGTCTGCTTTCATTTCATTTTGTGTGTGTGTGAGAGAGAGAGAGAGGGGGGAGAGAGAGAGGGAGGGAGGAGAGGGAGAGGGGGAGAGGGAGAGGGAGAGAGCGAGCACTGATTAGTTGGTGGTTTTGGTTTACAGCGTGTTGTGCGTACATGGTGTGCGTGCTTGTACTTTCTTCATCCTTCCAAATCCAACTTTTCTTTTCTTTTCTTTTCTTTTCTTTTGTTATATATCTATATGGTGTGTGTGTATTTGTACTTTCTTCTTCCTTCCCAATCCAACTTTTCTCTTTCTTCCTTCCTTCCTTCCTTCCTTTCTTTCTTTCTTTCTTTCTTTTGTAGATCCTTTATTTGAAAAACCAAACACTTGAAAAATACAGAGTGTGAGTTTCCCTCTTTCTGTTCCTGGTTCATTGTCTCTCCCCTCCCCCTTCTCTAATACGTTTTACACTTCATTCTTTTCTTGACTGTTTATTTTAAAAAGGAGAAATACAATAAAAACTACTTTCCTTTTCCTTCCCTTGCCTCTTTCTTTCGCTTCCACGACACCCTTCTCAATTTCTTTGCCCTTACTTTGATTCTGTCTGGATTTTACACACCCACACCCACGCACACACACACACACTACTCTCCTGTCCTTTTTCTTGGCTCTCCTCCATCTGCCCCCCTCCTCCTTTCCTATATTCCTTCCTTTCCCATTTTTGATCACATTTCCCTTAAACAACAGCAAGAACAAGAAAAGTTAAAAACCACGTTGTCTTCTGTTGTCCTCCTGCCTTGCTTGTAGGTAGTCCAGCATTTACTTTTCTTCTGATCCCCCCCTCTCTCCCTCCTTGTGTGTTCGTTTTTGTGTTTGTGTTGTGCTCAAGCAAGCAGTGTGTGTCAAAGTATGACACAGTCCACATTTCAAAAAACAGTAGGCAAAGCACTAAACACACATTAACATCTATTATTTGAATAACTCAAAACCACCCTGTGTTGCAAATAGGGATGGGGGAGAATTTCTCCCTGAAACTTTGGGGGGACGAGTGCCAACGCATTCGGCCCCCCAAAATTGGCGGTGAAATTCTCCGCCACTCCCCCGCCCCCCCCCCCAGGATGGGACTTACCTTCTCCGAATGTCCCTCCCGGCGGCGGGTCCCGGTGGCGGTTCGGTGGGCTCTCGTCCGGGGGCGGGGGCGGCAGCCGGTCTTTTGACCGGCTGCCGCCGCCGCAATTACAGCTGAATTAAAAAAAAACAAAACCGTGATAGGCTACGTAACGATTAACGTAGCCTATCATGGCTACATCTGCAAAGACAGCCGTGATAGGCTATGTAAATCTATGTAGCCTATCACGGGTGACTTTGAAAAAAAAAAAAAGCTCGTACGCAAATGGCGACCCCCATAGGGCTCTGCCATTTGTGTTCCTTATTTGGCACGTCTAGTCTACGTAAAGATTTACGTAGACTACGGTGAAAATAAGGGCAACGCTGCGTTGCCCTTATTTTCGCCGTAGTCTACGTAAATCTTTACGTAGACTAGACGTGTCAAACTAAGGAACGCTAATGGCGGCGCGCATGGGCCGCCACCATTTGCGTACGCCCTTTTTTTTTCAAAGTCACCCGTGATAGGCTACGTGATGATTTACGTAGCCTATCATTGCTGACTTTGAAAATCTAGCCATGATAGGCTGCGTAAATCATTACGAAGCCTATCACGGGGCTTTTTTTTTTTTTGAAGTTCGCGGCCAGGGAGACGGGGTGCTTCTCCCCGGCCTGAATTTTGGCCAGGCGAGGTGGGAAGCCTCCCCCCCGGCCTGAATTTCGGCCTTGAGAGGTGCGAAGCCTCCCCCCCCGGCCTGAATTTCGGGGGGAGAAGAGAAGCGCCTCCCCCCCACCGCAAAGCAAGCTGCGAGACCAGGTAAGTGACTTTTGTACATCCCTAGTTGCAAAGCAAGCAAGCCCAATATGGGGCAGCTTCAGCGCATTGTTGGCAGGGGCAGAGCAGAGGTGGACGAGGTGGGGCTGGGATTAGCAGCACTGATCAGTCAGGCTGTCCCCCAGTCCAGATAGTGAGTTCTGGTGTAGTGGGGCAGCTGAATGCGGAGGCAAGTTGCGGTGCTCAGAGGTCACTGACCGAGGAGGCACTTCACAGCAACCTACAGCAGAGATCAGGGACAGTGACCTCCTCCACTCCAACAACTAACTTCTCACATTATTATCCCTGCTGAGTTTGGTTTGTAATTCTGAGAAAAGCACATTGTAGCAGTGCCTAGCACAACAACTACTTTGCCAGATGGTCTGAAATTTGGCAGGTGGAATCCCCTCCATGGGTGATGCCAGGTTGCCAAATTTCATGTGTTTAGCACAAAAACTGTAAACCTGACAGCCATTTCTATTTTTCAAAGCCAGTCAATGAGAACATGTCATATCAGAATGATTCGGATATCCAAACCTAGCTTTGGATTGGGGTCTGAAGAGAAGCAGATGGGGTCAGAATCAGCCTGAAGCAAAGCAGGGCTGCTTCAGAAGGCCCAAAGTCACATCCAAACCATGATAGGGACTTTGTTCACAGCTAGGGATGGACGAAAGGGACTTACCTTGTCCCTCAGCTTGCTTCGCGGTGGGGGGGAGGCGCTTCGCTTCTCTCCCTGAAATTCAGGCCAGGGGAGGAGGCGCCCCGCCTCGCCCGGCCTAAATTCAGGCCGGGGAGAAGCGCCCTGTCTCCCCGGCCGCGAAAGAAAAAGTAAAGTTAAAAAAAAAAAAAAAGTGATAGGCTACGTAATCATTTACGCAGCCTATCACAGCTGACTTTGGAAATAAGAAGTATTATAAGTAAGAAGTAACCCACCGCCGGGAGGGACATTCGCCAAAGGTAAGTCCCATCCTGGGGGGGGGTGGCGGGGGGTGGCAGAGAATTTCACTGCCGCTTTCACGGGCCGAATGCGTTGGCACTCGGCCCCCTGAAGATTCGGGGAGAAATTCTCCGCCATCCCTATTCACAGCCCTGGTTTTCGATAACTGCTGCCAGTCCTAATACCCCCCTTTGGCTAGTGGTCTCAAGAGGGAGGGTGGTGGCAGCCCAGCTGCAGTTCCTGGTTGTCCAGCCCCTTTCCATTTGGATTCCCTCTCTGGTTATGTGACTGAATCAATCTTGGTCTCAGGAAGGATGACCATTAAAAGAAACAAGGGGAAATCCACGGTGTTGATTCTACTTGATCTCACATCTCCTTTGACATGTCTGTTTCCTATTTCCTACCTGAGCAGTGCAGAGGAAGCTGCTGCAGCTGATCTCGGGACTATGGAAGCACGCAAGCTCCCACTCCCAGAGAGGGCGCGATCACAGCAAGCGAACAAGGAGAGCAGACGGGAGTTGGCCAGGGGAGTTGCAGAGTTGCAGGGGAAGAGGCGATGAAGGCAAAGCAGGGAGTGGGCTGGAGTAAGCCCAGGGGGCTTTCCTTTCCCTTCTGGGTCTCTGTGTGCTCCCCATGTGCTCCTGAGAGCTCCAATTGAACTGAGGGGGTGTGGCCTGAGTGATCTCTGCAGCTGTGTGGGCAGGAAGTTTCAGCCTGTGTCCCACCTCCCAAGGTGAACAGGGCAGAGGAGGCTGTTCCAGCTGGTCTAGGGACTATGCAAGGAAGCCAGCTCCCAAAGAGCAAGCCATCAGAGGGAGTGAACAGGGAGAGAAAACAGGAGATGGCCTGGGGAGTTCGGCAGGGGAGGTCAAGGGGGAGGCAGCTAATGATGTTTTTTTTAAAAAAAAAAATAATCCTTTTCTTGTAACACTCACTTCCATACCAGTGGGGCTGTGTTTTTAACTTCCATTGAATAGAGGACAAAGCACAGGCTATTCCAGTACAATCAAAAAGTGAGAAACATAAAGCTAGAAGAGCAACAGCAAGCAGAGGCAGAATAGGAAACTGCTGAGGCGAGGAAAAATGAAGTAAAGGATACTCCTTGGAAAAGGGTCAGAATTAGGAGCAGAACAACTGGAAGCCACTCTAGACCAGTGGAAGCATTGGAACTATGGAATCATTTCCAGGTACTTGAGGATGAGAGTGGAGGACACCGTGCAGAGGAAGAATTACAGGGGACCCCGCATGAGAGCAAGCAAGAGGCTGAAGGTCAATCAAACAGAGGCAATGAAAACAAGGCTTACAACAGTAAAGAGTCGACTAGTAGTAGTAGGAGACTCCTTGCTGTGTGGGATCGAAGCCAAAGTATGTTGTGAAGACCCATGGACTCGCCAGGTAAGCTGTCTCCCAGGAGGATGGACTAGAGATGTGTCTGAAGGGTTCCCTATGCTCAAAAAGCCCAATGACAGGTATCCCTTTCTTCTCATCTGTGTGGGAACAAATGATACTGACAAGCAGAGCTACAAAGAAATCAGGTCAGGCTTTGAAGCTAGAATGACTGGCTATGAAGGTGGTGCTGGCATGAGAAATTTGGAGTCTAGGACCGCGGGTTATATTTCCTGGCAGATGAAGTGTCCATCAGGTGGATCCACAGTTGGCTACAGAATCGGACTCAAGGAGCGCGTATCAATGGGACCTGCTCAAACTGGTGAGAGGCATAGAGTGAGGTACCACAGCGCTCAGTCCTTGGCCAAGTGCTCTTCCACATTTTTATTAATGAGTTGGATGAGAAGATGCAGGGAATGTTGATCAAATCTGCAGATGACACAAAATTGGGCAGGATAGCTAATACCATGGAAGACAGTTACAGAATTCAAAGTGATCTTGGTAGGCAGGAGCTCTGAGCAGAAAACAACAGAATGCAATTTAGTAGGGATAAATGCCAATTTCTGCACCTAGGATAAAGAACCCAAATGCACAATTACAAGGTGGGGAATACTTGGCTCCAAAGGACAACAAGCGAGAAGGACCTTGGAATTGTTGTTGATCACAAGCTGAATCTGAGACTTCCAAATCACGTGAAGTACAAGTTCCTCTCTACTCAGCACTGGTTAGGCCTCATCTGGAGTACTGTGTCCAGTTCTGGGCACCACACCTTAAGAAGGATGCAGACAAACTGGAGAGGGTTCAGAGGAGGGCAGGAAAGATCATCAGGCGATTGGAAACAAAGCCCTACTAGGAGAGGCTGAAAGAACTGGGCATCTTTAGCCTTGGGAAGAGAAGACTGAGGGGAGATACAACAGTGGTCTTCAAGTACTTGAAAGGTTGTCACAGAGAGGAAGGCCAGGATCTCTTCTCGATCATCCCAGAATGCAGGACACGGAAAAACTTCCTGACTGTTAAAGCAATATGACAATGGAACCAATGACCTAGGGAGATGGTGGGCTCTCCCACACTGGAGGCATTCAAGATGAGGCTGGACAGCCACCTGTCAGGGATTCTTTTTCTTGGATTCCTGCATTGAGCACGGGGTTGGATGCAATGGTCTTATAGCCCCCTTCCATTCCTACTATTCTATGATTCTATGATTCTACCATCAAACCACGTATCCTTCTGGGCCTTCTACACTGGTGTTGGAGGCACTGAACTCCAGTTCCCCTGCTACCTGCAAGGGTGGTTTCAGAAATTAAGATTCGGTGATCTCTGGAGCTGTGGCATCCCAGACGGTATATGACATTGTCCACCAATTTTGTTTTCATTTTGGTAACCATCCTCTCTCCATTGTTATCTGGCTATCTTCTTGATGTGTTTTGTGAGCATCCCATCTTCTGTGGCACGAAAGGGCTCCTGGCATTCACTCCTGGTGGCCTATCCAGTGTCCAAAATAGCACTTGGCCATAGAGAAAGCCCATGGCAGTTAGAGCATTACCCACAGTGGAAGAGACTCTATCCAGCAGACTCTATGGTCATGGCCTGGAAGTCCTCTGGAGCCTGTTGAAACACTGGGGAGTCCGCCAGATGACACGATAAGTCACCTCTGGCCCCTTAACACTTTTGCAGAGGGGTGGTTAGTCGGGGTGGCTTACTAAGCATGGGGAATGTGGTTTTCTCCCCCACATGACACACCAAGGCACCAAGGTGAGCAGAGATTCCTTAACCATTATGGCTTAGCATGATGTCTGAACATGCCTGGTATCTTCATTATGAGTAGGAATGGGCAGGATTTGTTTTAAAACGTCTGCAGATAATCAGGCGTCTTTACTTCTGCCCCCTGTTCATTGATGGCATGCACTTTTTTGTACGAGGATTTTGGTCATGTGCCAAGGTGCACTTTTTACTAATGTGCACTTGCACCTCCCCCTCGTAAAACAACAACAAAAAGGTCCTGCAAGTTTCCAGAATCTGTGCAACCTGGGAAAAGCAATCACTTGAATATGATCACATTTGAATTGATTGCGGATCATTCTGACAAGTCTAGTTGTGACTCTGAACAGCCAAAGAATGTCATTGTGAGCCCGGATGGGATATGCACTGAACATGGAAGTTCACCGCTCAAAGTGATGAGGCCTAAATATGGACTACATTTTGATTTTCATGATTTCTAAACCGGGGCTGTTTTCTCTGTCACTCTAGCTTCATACTTCCTTACGAGACATCCAGTTTTCTAATGCTTCCATGGGCGGACTGTATCTGGATAAGACTGGGAACTGGCAGCTGACTTTGATATCGTGAATTGGGTGATGTTTCCCAATGAGTCGCATTCTAGAGTGACCATTGGGAGTGTGGAGAGACAGGCATCTCCAGACATGAAACTCACCATTAAGCGGGAAGCCATTGCATGGCCCAGCCAGTTTAATGAGGTAGGGAAAGGATTCCTGTCCTATTATTGGCTTGAGACATCTCTTAAGCTCTAAGAATATCTATCCTGTCTTGTGTGTCCCAACCCCCACTCCCATCTTCTAAACATTTATTTATTTATTTATTTCATTTTATTTCTATATCGCCCAATAGCCGAAGCTCTCTGGGTGGTTGACAAAAATTAAATCTACAAAGCATAGCATGAAACAATGTAAAATATGAACGCTTGAAACCACAACAGAACACTACAACCAGAATGAAACCTTTCAGCAATGCAGAGATTTTAAAATACAGATTTAAAACACTAAAGCTAAAAGTCTAGGAAGCTAAAACGCTGAAATACTGGGAGAATATAAAGGTCTTCACCTGGCGCCAGGAGGAGTACAACGTAGGTGCCGGGCAAACCTCCCTAGGGAGCTCATTCCACAGCTGGGGTGCCACAGCAGAAAAAGCCCTCCTCCTAGTAGTTACCCACCTCACTTCCTTTGGCAGGGGCTCACGGAGAATGGCCTCTGAGGATGATCTCAGGGTCTGGGCAGGAACACATGGGAGGAGGCGATCCTTCAGATAACCTGGCCCCAAGCTGTTAAGGCCTTTAAATGTTACTACCAGCACTTTGAATCGGGGCCGGAAATGGACTGGCATGCAGCGCAGCTGGAAAACTACCAGCGTAATATGAGCTGGCTAGCCAGTCCCTGCTAACAATCTTGCTGCTTTATTTTGCACCAGCTGAAGTTTCTGGACCGCTTTCAAAGGCTGCCCCACGTATAACGCATTGCAGTAATCCAGGCGAAAGGTTATCAGAGTATGGAGCTGGATGCTCCAGAGCTCCATCACTGGAGCTGGGCTCTCTCTGTCCAGATAAGGGCTTAGTTGGGATACCAGCCGAAGCTGATAAAAAGTGCTCCGTGCCACTGAGTTCACCTGTGCCTAAAGTGACAGTTCTGGGTCAAAGAGCACCCCCAAACTATGAACGTGATCCTTTGGGGGGAGTGCAACCCCCTCCAGAACAGGTTGAATATCACCTAGCCGGGCAGATGCACCACTCACCAGCACTATCTCCATCTTGTCTGGATTGAGTTTCAGTTTATTGTACGGATGTACGAAAGTTTACGTAGCCTATCATGTCTGACTTTTTTTAAAAAAGCAACAACACGCGCACGCATCCGCTATGCTATTTGCGTTCCCCTTATTTTCGCCTTCTTAGTCTACATAAATGTTTACGTAGACTAAGACGTGCCAAAATAAGGAACACAAATTGTGGCGGCCATGGCCGCCACCATTTGCGTACGCGCGTTGTTGTTGTTGTTTTTTAAGTCAGCCATAATAGGCTACATAAACATTAACGTAGCCTATCACGGCTGACTGCAGGGATGCAAACGGCAGTGGCATTTTGAGTCCCTGCTAGCCAGCAGCTGGATGTCCGGCTGCTTGCGGAGCCGGCCGGCGGCTCCGCAGAATCCCTGCGGAACCCAGCTGGCTGGCCAGGATTCCAGGGGGGGGAGGAACGGAGCGCCTCCCCCCCCCGGCAAGGATTCCGGTGGGAGGGACGGAACGCCTCCCCCCCCAAACATAAACATAATCTGCAAAAGTTAAGTGCCTTTCGTACATCCCTAGCCCAGGCCCCGATTCAGAACCGCCACTGCCTCAGCTGGGTTTGATGAGAAAGAAAGGTAGAGCTGGGTGTCATGCGCATATTGAAGGCGCCTCAGCCCACACCTCCGGATAACCTCCCCCAGCGGTTTCATGCAGATGTTAAACAGCATGGGGGATAAAATAGAGCCCTGTGGAACCCCATGGCACAATTGCCATGGCACAGAGCGGTAATCCCCCAGCACCACCTTCTGGAGTCGGCCATCCAAGTAGGAGCAGAACCACTGCAGTGCACTGCCTCCAACTCCCAGCCCAGACACTCTATGCAGTAGGATCTCATAGTCAATGGCATCGAAAGCTGCTGAGATGGTCTCACACTCCCTCTCTCCCTCTCAAAACAGAGGTCATCCCACAGGGCGACCAAGGTAGTTTCCACTCCAAAACCAGGCCTGAAGCCCGGATCTAGATAATCCATTTCATTCAACAGTGCCTGGAGCTGTCCTGCAAGTTGCAACCACCCGCTCAAGCACCTTGCCCAGGAAGGGGATGTTGGCAACTGGCCTAAAATTGTTAACATCCTCCAGGTTTGGCTTTTTTAAGAGTGGTCTGATTGCCACCTCTTTTAAAGCGGCCGGCACCACTCCCTCTCTCAAGGAGGAATTTACAACCTCCTGGACCCAGCCGGACATCCCCTTCTTGTTTGATTTAATAAGCCATGAAGGGCAAGGGTCAAGCACACAAGTGGTCAATCGGGCTTCGCCAAGCACCTTGTCTGCATTAGGGATGTCAGAAAATTCTGAGATGGACCTCAGTGAGGCCAAATGCCAGTGCATTTCGCCCCCCAAAATCCATCGTGGAACAAAGCCCCCACACCCCCCAACCCATGAAAGGCACAAAAGGGTTGCAAATAGCACCCGCTATGCTATTTGCGTTCCCCTTTATTTTCGCCGTCATAGTCTACATAAATATTTACGTAGATTAAGATGGTTTAAAAGAAGGAATGCAAATGGCGGCGGCCGTAGCCGCCTCCATTTCCGTACGCGGTTTGTTTTTTAAACCCACCCAACCATGATAGGCTACGTAAAGATTTACGTTGCCTATCACATCTTTTTTTTCTTTTTTTTTTAAACCTAGCCATGATAGGCTACGTAAATCTTTACATATCCTATCACATCTTTTTTTTTTTTTTACACACAACCCTGGAAATGGCAGCGGCGGCAGCTGGTCGGAAGACCGGCCGCCCAAGCCGAAGCTGCTGGCGCAGCTGCTGGCACAGCCGCCGCCGCCCAGAAGATCCGCCCCAGGTAAGTCTCGTCCCGGGGGGGGATCCACAGGGGGTGGGGGGTGGCAGGCCATTCCGCCACGGAATTCGGAGGGCCGAATGCCCTGGCATTCGGCCTCACCAAGATCTGTGGCAGAATTCTCTGACATCCCTACTGAACTCACCTCAACCACCCCTGAAGCTGGGTTGACCCACTTCTCCAGTTCTGAAGCAACATCTAGAGACCTGAAGCACAAGGGGGGTAACCCCTAATGAGAGTGACCCCCCACTGTCATTGCCACCCCCACTAAACCCCCACTCCTTACCTGGATCTGTTGGGAGTGCCTGCACCCATTGGCCTCTGCAAGGGGGTCACCTTTATTTATTTTTTTTAATGGTATTTCCTTGTACTGGAAGAAGAGTCACCATTTTGAAAGGAAATGGCAACTCTCTCCATGAGAGTGATAGCTGCATGTGATTCCCAGAAGACAAGGTAAGGAGTGAAAGGCTCACACAGCGGGGTGGGGTTGCTGTCTGCATCGGGCTGAAGCACCCCCATCGCTCTTCAGAGTGATCCAACCCATATTGGAATTTTTTTGGCCTGAACCTGACCTGCTCCGAAATTGCACCGCTTTGCACCGCAGCACCCAGACACGCTAGGGATTCAGGCTTCAGACTGACGTGGCTAAGTGCCCTAGTAAAAATGCCCTCTTCCACATGACTCTTGGATATGTTGTCTTAGAGCTTCTGATGAGGCCTGCTCCAAGTGGCAAGGCCAGCTGAGACTTGGCTGGTGACAATTGACAGGAAGGCATTTTGTGGTGTGGCAACGTCCCTGGAGATGTTAGTCTGCCATGAGTCTCAAGCAGGAAGTGCTTTCTGTTTCAAGAGGCCTTTCTATTATTTGAATGGGATTTTCATGTTGTGATCCTTTTGTGTTGAATTGTTGGGTTTACGTAGTTCTTTTATTCATTTAATTTGACGACTTCTGTGGTTTGGTACACTAGAGCCTGGTGGCTCTGATTACAGGGAGGTTGTGGATCCCTTCTGGGTTTTAGTCAGAACCATCCAGAACTATACAACAGTTATCCAAGGTGCTGAACATATTTGGGGGATATAAATCCATCAGGTACCCCCCTCCTTAAAATGCCTTTCCGTCTCCAGCTGTGCCATGAGGCCTCCAATCCTCCCTTTGCCTTCTGCCCTGCCACTGAAGATCAAAACACGGAAGAGGAGAGGGCCTTGCCAATGGTGGTGCCTATCCTCCCACAAAAAGCTCATCTCCCTCCCCCATTGCTCACCGTCATTGCATGCACATTATTTGAAGCCATTTATTGCTGTTGCTTGTAATTTCTGTTATTCTGGGATGCACAAATAGTGGTTCCCTGAAACAAGGACCTGGCATCCCTTCTACTTCATTTAGGGTCACAAGCGCTAGAAACCCTGTTGGGTCCTGTCTAAATTGTAGGACTCATTTCCATAGGAACAAATATTCATAACACTGTTTTCCTGGATGCTCCTTCTTTTTGATAGACCGTGCCTCATTCCAGATGCACTGAGAGCTGCCGTCCTGGAGACTACAAGGAGGTCCAGGAAGGAGAGCCACCATGCTGCTATGCTTGCGCTCCATGTGCGGAAGGAACCATCTCCATTCAGGAAGGTAGGCAAGATCAGAAGAATGCGAGTTCCCTAGGGCTAGGGATGTACAAAAGGCACTTACCTTTCACGGATTATGTTGATGGGGGGGGGGAGGTGCTCCATTCCTCCCCCCCCCTGGAATCCTGGCTGGCCAGCTGTGCTCCGCAGGGATTCTGCAGAGCCACCGGCCGGCTCCGCCAGCAGCCAGACATCCGGCCGCTGGCTAACAGGGATGCAAATGGCGGCGGCCATAGCCACCGCCGTTTGCGTCACTGCAGTCAGCCGTGATAGGCTACGTAAATGTTTACGTAGCATATCACAGCTGACTTAAAACACAACAACAACAACAACGCGCGTACGGTTGTAAGCTATTTGCGTTCCCCTTATTTTCACCATCTTAGTCTACATAAATCTTGACGTAGACTAAGACGTGCCAAAATAAGAATCGCAAATGGTGGTGGCCGTGTCCGCCGCCATTTACGTACATGAGTTGTTGTTGTTGTTTTTTAAGTCAGCTGTGATAGGCTAAGTAAACATTTACGTAGCCTATCACTTTTTTTTTTTTTAACTGGAAATGACGGCGATGGTGGCAGCCAGTCACAAGACCGGCCGCCGCCGCCGCCACCGCCACCGCGGAACCGCTGCCGCCGCTGGAGCTGCCGCTGACAGGAAGATCCTCCCCAGGTAAGTCTCATCCCGGGGGGGGCGGGGGGCCGAGCATTCCACCACTGATTTTGGGGGGCCGAATGCTCTGGCATTCAGCCTCCCCGAGATCCGTGGCGGAATTTTCTGACATCCCTACCTAGGGCAACTCCTTGAATATGCCAAATAGTCTCCACAGCCCTATTTTACTTCTCTCTTCTTTTCTCTTAAACCCCTTGAGCAAAACATTCCATGAGTAGGTAAGAGAAGAAGGCTTCATGAATGACTGTTGCTCCTAGTGTAAAACATCATGGGAATCCCTTATGGTCATGGGCCATTCACTACTGCCCATCCTGAAATACTTCATGATGCCCTTCTAGTACATAGTGTGATTTTAATGAAGACTTGTCCCATTCGACTGAATGCTAATTTCATTCATTATTCGTTGCTCTTCTTCTACAAGGTTTTATTCTTCTGGTCCATACATCATTGTGATCGTTGTTCTGATGTGCAATCTCAAAAGCATTTTAATTAACACATTAAATATTCATACATCTTTGGAACAGATGCTAAAGACTTTTGGAACTCTGACCCCTACTTGGCTTCAGTTTATTTTTAATCTCCACCATTAATCCCATGAAGTGAGTGGAAAGAAAAGATGATGGGAGTGAATCTCTGGGGTGCAAAGCAGGGGGGATGCTTAGTGCACACTGTTCGTGGTATAAATCATGCCCCCCCTCAAAAAAAAACACCACTCTGCTTTTTCCATGATTGGGACAGGGCAGCATGTACAGACATGGTTGGCCTTTCTCCATTATACACAGAGAATTGTCTGCACTGTGCTGTGATCCTGAGGCAGGAAAGCAGGCGGTCCCTGGCAGAAAAGGGGATGTGACAATGGTGCAACCCCCACTTTCTGGTGATCAGAGTCCTCCCCTGCTGAACGCTGATTCAGTCTTCCATTTTTTTAAAACCTCTTTAGTAAAACTTGATTAAAATAATAAGATAGCTTTATGGAAGTTTCCTATTTCGGATTTCAACCATAATCAGGAGTCCCTTGAGCACCGTCTTCTGGTAGAAAGGTGGGGCATAAGTTGAGAAAATACATAAATCACAAGCCACTCCGCTACCAGGTAGCTTTAAATGCCTTACAGGATTATTATGAAGATAAGAACAGGATAACATCACAGACACTCCCTTACCCCGAACAACGTTGGGATAAATACCCTCACATTTCCATATTTAAACCAGGTAGGGAGCTGTGTTTATTCCAAGTCAGCCCATCAATCCATCTAGCCCACTCTTCTCTGTTCCTCTCTGACTGACACTCTGTAATGCCTCACAGAGATATTATGGTACCTTTCCTGGCCCTGCTACTACTAAAGTCCTCCCTTGGTGATGAGGCCATAGACTGCTCTGGTCACAAAACAGGTCCTCTGTGAGGGAATGTTTCTCTCTCTCCTTGCCCAACTGCACATTTTTTCTGGAGGTACAGTGGATGTAAATCCTGCTGAACTCACTCTCTGTCTTCTCAGATGCTGACCATTGCAACAAGTATCCGGAAGATCAGCATCCAAACACAGACAGAGATCAATGTGTCCCCAAGGAGATAACCTTCCTCACCTATGAAGAACCTTTGGGGATTGTCCTGATTTCCTTTGCTCTATTCTTGTCCTTATCGACAGGCTTCGTATTAGGAATCTTCATGAAATACCAAGAAACTCCAATAATCAAGGCCAACAACTGAGACCTGTCCTACATTCTCCTCATCTTCATCATGCTTTCCTTCTTGTCCTCCTTCCTGTTCATGGGGCGGCCAAGGAAAGTGACTTGCCTTCTCCGACAAACAGTCTTCAGCATCATCTTCTCAGTTGCCGTTTCTTCGGTGTTGGCCAAAACCATCACAGTGGTGTTGGCTTTCCTGGCCACAAAACCAGGGAACAGAGTGAAGAGATGGCTGGGGAAGAGTCTTGCAAACTCCATTGTCAGTTCTTGTTCCGGTGTCCAAGTTGTCATCTGCACCATCTGGCTGGGGAGCTCTGCCCCATTTCCTGACTCTGACATGGACTCCCAGCCTGGACCGATCATCTTACAATGCAACGAAGGATCTGTTGTCTTGTTCTATACTGCTGTTGGCTACATAGGCTTCCTGGCTGCCATCTGCTTCACGGTGGCTTTTCTGGCCAGGAAGCTGCCTGGGGCCTTCAATGAAGCCAAACTGATCACCTTCAGCATGCTGGTCTTCTGCAGTGTTTGGCTGTCCTTTGTGCCCTCCTACCTGAGCACCAAGGGGAAATACATGGTGGCTGTGCAGGTCTTCTCTATCTTGGCCTCCAGTGCTGGGCTGTTGGGCTGCATCTTTATTCCCAAGTGCTACATTATTGTGCTGAGACCTGATCTGAATACAAAGGAGCATATCATGTTCAAAACTAACTAGGGCATCTGATCCATAAAAGTAGGGTTGTAGGAGAATATTTGGTGTAGCTTTGGAGGAGATAGAATTTTGGTGAGATTTTAGTTATCAGAGCCTTTTGATGTGCTTATCTCTTCAGTTGCACAGTTTCAGTTTTCCTGTTACAGGAGACAGGCAAAGCTGAGCCTTGGGGCTATCACTCTGCCAGTGACCGCCATCCGCATCTGAGGTAGTGGTGAGGCTGGAACTATACCATACTCACATTGTCAAAATAATGTAGGGATGGCAGAGAATTTCTCCACGAATCTCCAGGAGGCCAAATGCCAATGCATTCGGCCCCCCGAAATTGTTGGTGAAATTCTCCGCCCCCCCCCGAGATGGGAATTCCCTCCTTCAAATGTCCCTCCCGGCAGTGGGTCCCGGCGGTGTTTTGGTGGTGTTTTGACGGGGGCGGGGACAGCGGCCGGTCTTCCGACCGGTTGCCGTCGCCGCCATTACAAAGTAAAGTAAAAAAACAAAACAAAACATGTGATAGGCTAGTAACGATTTACGTAGCCTATCACGGCTAGATTTTCAAAGAACTTCGGGGGGAGAACCGAAGCACCTCCCCCCCACCGCGAAGCAAGCTGCAGGACCAGGTAAGGGACTTTCGTCCATCCTTAAAATAATGCATCTGTTGAAGGTGTGGCCCTTAACAGCTGCAGTGTACCAGTATTTTGCAGCTTGAGTCCTAGGGATGGCATGAATTCTGCCACGGATGCACTGGCATTCGGCCCCCCTGAAACCCATGGCGGAACGGCCTCCCACCCCCCGCCACCTGGCAGAATAGCCCTGGAACGAAACTTACCTGGGGCTCCAGAGGCAGCGGCGGCTCCGGCGGCAGCAGCGGCGGCTGGTCTTTCGACCAGCTGCCGCGGCCGCCATTTGCGAGGCTGCCATGATAGACTATGTAAGTATTTATGTAGCCTATCACGGCAAGCCCCCCCCCCAAAAAAAAACAGCGTACACACATGGCGGCAGCTAGAGTGGCCGCCATTTGAATACCCTATTTTTAGCCGTTTTAGCTTACATAAATATTTACGTAGGCTATTGCGTCGAAAAAAAGGGGAATGCAAATAGCATAGTGGGCGCTATTTGTGTTCCTTTTCCCCCCTGCCATAATAGCCTACATAAACTTTACGTAGGCTAAAATGGCTAAAAATCGCGAACGCAAATGGCGGTCGCTGTAGCCGCCGCCATTTGCGTATGCTGTTGTTTTTTTGCTTGCCGTGATAGGCTACGTAAATACTTACGTAGCCTATTACAGCAGGTTCACAGGACGCAAATATACGCCATTACAGTGGCCACCATTTGCGTCTACAGCATCCCGTCTGTGGCCGGAACTCTGGGAGGGATTCCGGGGGGAGGGACAGAGCGCCTCCCCCCCACCGTGAATCACACCTGCAAAAAGGTAAGTGATGTTCATACATTTTGCAGCTTGCGTGCACATGGAAAGCCCTGAATGCAAGACGTTAAATGGATGTTTGTTTGTTACTGGCATTGGTGGATTCTGCTTGCTCTGCTTGCTATGACGGTTTCATGCACTTGTTGTCATTAAGAATTATTCTCAAAGAATGCAGGAGTTTAATTCGGTACTTCCATTTCCTTGCTTCTCATTGTCATCTATGGTCATCACACATTTACTGCACAGAAATGATGTTTTTGATCAGAGGGAATTGTTTTTTTTCGAAGGGGACAGTCTCCTGAACAGAGAGATATTTGACATGGGATAGTCTTGTGCTCAGTTTTTGGTCCTAGGCCATTTAAACTTTAGATCCCGACATTCTCAGCCTGAGATTTTGGGCAGCTGCCAGTGGAGGCTGGCAGCTCTGATTTCAGTGGAGCTGTGAACCCATCTTGGGTTCCAGACAGAAACCACGTCTGGTGAAAATGTTTGCCAATGGCCAGATGTGTGCTTATGTTCAATTTGTGCAACTTCCCCAGTTCGATTTGTGCAAATTTCCATGGAGACTGAATCAGCCCCACTTTAGTCTATGGAGGGAAGTTTCACAAATCAGGAAATGGGTACAAATTTTGGGAAATGTGTACACATTTCACATTCAGTTGCTGCTTGATTTGTGTGATTTTCCTGTTTCTGCACAGTGAGCAGACATCATGATCAGGAAATATGACGAGCGATGATACAATATTTGGAACATCCTAGCTGTCTCGTGTCTCACTCATTCACTCGTCCCTACCAAAGGCAGCCCCACATACTGGATGCTAGCGCAGCCCAAACGGGGTGTAACTTAGGCATGTGTCACCTTGATCACATCTGACATCTCTGGAATGGGTGCAATTGGAACTCTAGCCTCACCCCTGGCCACTGCTCAAACCTGGATTCATGATCATGATCTCCCATCCTTGTCCCTTCCCAGCTGTTTTTTAAAAACATTTTTTGACAGGCTGGCAGAGAGACTTGTGAGTAGGAATGTTGGAGGAATCTGCAGGAGAACTAAGTGAGTTCAGATTTTTATGAACCCTACCAGCGGATGGGCTTTTCCCCTGGAGGGTGGATTCCGCAGATTTGGGGAACCATGTTTTTAACCTTCGACTGTTTTGCACAAATTTTGTTGTAAAAAAATGTCAGAATTTAAAAAAAAACCTGCCTGAAAATGCACATTTTCCCCATAGGTTAGGGAGTTAAAATGCATATTTGGGGGGAATTTGTGCATGGGGGGGGGGGCATTTTGCCCATGCAAATTTTCAGAAGTTTGGAAACTAAGCAAAATCAGACTCTGTCGACGGGAGGACGATGGAATAGAAAGTGGCTGACAATCCACGAAATGAAGAGGTTTTTCACAATCCCTAATTCCCTACCTGGGAACGGGAGTTGTGGTGGTCAGGCTGCAACTGGGGGAAGAGTTCGGAATGCAGAAGAACCAGCATCAGAGGCTGATGGCAGAGAAAGAAGGGTGGTGCAGGGCTCAAGAGAGAGGAAGGGCACAATAGGAGAGAAAGCAGCCACAAAGGTAGAGAATGGAATGTCAGAGGGAGGGAGAGAGAAAGGGAAACCAGAGAGGCAAGGGGTGGGAGAGGCACAAATACAGAAAAATGCTCTTGAGAGAGCACAGGGTTAGGGATGTACGAATTGCGTACCTTCCACGCCGCTTGACTCCCGCAGTTTGCGGCCAGTGCTCCGTACCGTCCTTCACAAGCTCCCGGAATTCTCCTCTTCTTTTCCGCTCTGAAAATTATGAAGATAAATCTATACCAACAACCGTAATTCCGGTGCCCAGCCATCTCCGTGAGTCTGCATAAATTCCGTAAGAAAGGCTATTTTTTGTAGATATTTACATACTTTTTCCCCTGCCCTGAGACGTGCAGTAATTCTTTCAGCCGAAACATTTCCTCCTCCTAGGGGTTCCCAAAAAAAGGCTGTCCTAAGTGTGCCTGAGTGATGCACTCTTGGTTTAAAGCAACGCTGTTTTAAAGAAAGAAAAAACCTTTTAAAATGACCATGCCGGTCTAGACCCTGCAGGAGGTAATATTCCCACTGCTAAGCCTGATATTTCCACATCCAGTGTTGTTGTTGACCCTGTGAGGCTAAAATGGAGAGGAGAACCAACCTTGTGCATGTCTACTCAGAAGTAAGTCTTACTGACTTCAGTGAGACTTACTCCTACACATATCAGCACCCCACTTGCCCCCAGCTCAGCTTTGTATTTCCACATCCAGCTCATGATCAAACCTCCTGTTAGTTATCTCACTCACTGGGTGATTTTGGGCTGGACTCTAACCACTACACCATACTTCTGTTATGAAACTCATGAAGAAAAAGAGACAGTATAATGGAAAGTTCTTTCTGAAGCAGTCACACTTGTACAAATGCAGCATGAAGGGAAAGATCAGCAAGCTTCTCTTTGTTTGAATAAAAAGCACACTCTGCACATGCTCAGGGAATGGACAAAATGAGGAAATTGAAGAATATTTGAAGAACCAGGGAATATGAAGAATGATATTCTTCCATTAGGGGTGTGTGTGTGTGTGTGTGTGTGTGCAGCTTCTCCCTCCATCCAGCTGTTCCCTGGAAACCCCCCCCCCTCCATTCACTGAAGGGCCTTCTGAGATAACTAACGGGAGGTTTGATCCTGAGCTGGATGTGGAAATACAAAGCTGAGATGGTGGCAAGTGGGCTGCTGACATGTGTAGGATTAAGTCGCATTGAACTCAATAAGACTTACTTCTGAGTAGACATGTACAAGGTTGGTTCTCCCTCCATTTTAGACTCACAATGTCACCAACAAGGCTGGATGTGGAAGTAGAAAGCCTAGCAGGGGGAATAATACTTGTGCAGGGCTCCAGACCAGCATGGCCTTTTCAAAAGTTTTTTTCTTTCTTTCTTTCTTTCAAACAGTGTTGCTTTCAACAAAGAGTGCATCGCTCAGGCACACCTAGGGCAGCCTATTTTGGGAAGCAACGAGGAGGAGGAGGAAGTGTTTTGGCTGAAAGTAAACGCAGACGGAGGATTTCAGTTGAAAAAGAACACCCACAAACAAGGCAGTGAGCACAATCCATTTAAAAAAAAAAAAAAACTTACATATTTATTATCAGAATATACTGCCTTGCGTTTTTATTTACGAAAGTTTCGCGACTCTGTGCGGATGACAAAAAAAAAAGCCGCATGACTGCTGGCTCCGCAGGACCTCGTGGTGCCGTTCCGCAGAGGATTCCTTGGCACGAACTGAAGGGAATTCGATCCCATTTCAGTCCGTGGCAGAATTCTCTGACATCCCTAATATATTCCACAAATTACTAACATGCTTAGACATCAAACACTTATTGGTAACAGCAACCAGTAGGTGAGCCATGAGTCCTGCTGCTGTGACAGCACTCCAAGCAGTGTTACCTGGCTGGGTCTAAACACTCTTTTAATCTCCCCCAGTGCCCCAGAGTAATGGTACCAAAGGGACATGGTGGGGAGTGTAAAGGTGGCTTGATTAGAGGTGGCCAAGTCAGGGGAAGTCATGACCCTGCTGGACTTCTCCTCCTCCTCGGACGTAGACCTCCCAGAGACAGGGTGATGCCTTTGAACCATGTATATCAGGAGACTTGGGGGAGCCTGGGCCCTTCGGGGAGAGGACCATGGGTACATCCCCACAGCAAGAGGGGAGCTCTGCTTAGAAACAGAGGCTGAGCAACAACCCCCCCCCCACCAGTCACAGGGAGTATCATCACCTAAAGAGGGCAATCAGCAGGGCTCCTGTAAGAAGTGCCCAACTGCAAGGAAGGTCTCCTTGGGAGAAAGTGCCTTCTCATGAGTAGGGCTCTGACCAGAGAACTCTAATGTACTGCAGCTGTGCTCTGGGTGGGGCTCAGCAGGCTTTGGGGTTAAAAGACTTCAGTGTCTGCCTAGCTAGTGCTAGAAACAGTGGTGTTCCTTCAGGTTCTGTGGCCTCTGTCTTGCCGCTTGGACCTTGCCCTGTGATGGATGCTCGGTGGTACTGATCCTTTCCATTTTTCTTCACTCTGCTTATGGACTGTGTAATATATCTGACTGCCCAACTGTTTTGACTTCTGTCTGCTTATCTGTGCTTTCGCCTTTGCCCGTTTCATTACCTTTCATCACCTTGCATCATGGTTACTCCATCCACTCAGAAATTGTGGAGGGGGCCACTGGACAGGGGGGAAATTGAGTGGGGCTCAGCCTCAGGGTGGGAATCTGCACACCAGTTCTACTCCTCCAGCCCCTAGAGAAGGCACTTTGTGGCCCAGCCTGGAAGCTTCCACGCCCACCTCAAAGGGCTTGCATATGCAGGCAACCCCTCGGCCTTTTGACAACAGCCAAGCTCTGCCCGCCTTGCATCTACGGTTGGCGGAGAATTTCTCCCCGAAACTTTGGGGGGCCGAGCACCAACGTGTTCGGCCCCCCGAACAAGTTTTGAGGGGAAATCCTCCGAACCCCCCCGCCCCCCGCACCCCCCCCCGGGACGGGACTTACCTTCACTGAATGTCCCTCCCAGTGGCTGGTCCGGCCGGCGGTTCGGCGGGTGTTCAAGCGAGGTGGGAGCGGCAGCCGGTCTTTTGACCGGCCGCCGCCGCCGCCATTGCAATGAAAGAAAAAAAAAAAAGCCCCCTGATAGGCTACGTGACGATTCACGTAGCCTATCACGGCTAGATTTGCAAAGTCAGCCGTGATAGGCTACGTCAATCGTCACGTAGCCTATCACGGGTGACTTTAAAAAAAAAAAAAAAAAAGTGTGTACGGATAATGGCGGCCCCCATAGGGAGCCGCCATTCCCATTCCTTATTTGGTCGCCGTAGTCTACGTAAACATTTACGTAGACTACAGCGACTAAATAAGGAACGCGAATGGCAGCTCCCTATGGGGGCCGCCATTAGCGTACGCGCTTTTTTTTTTTTAAGTCACCCGTGATAGGCTACGTGACGATTGACGTAGCCTATCACAGCTGACTTTGCAGATCTAGCCGTGATAGGCTACGTGAATCGTCACGTAGCCTATCAGGGGGCGTTTTTTGTTTTTGTTTTTTACTTTTGCGTTCGCGGCCGGGCGAGGCGGGAAGCCTCCCCCCCGGCCTGAATTTCGGCCGGGGCAAGGCGGGAAGCCTCCCCCCCAGCCTGAATTTCGGCCGGGGCGAGGCGGGAAGCCTCCCCCCCCGGCCTGAACTTCGCGGGGGGACCAGCGAAGCGCCTCCCCCCCACCGCGAATCGTCCTTCGAGGACAGGTAAGTGACTTTCGTCCACCCCTACTTGCATCCGTCAATATCTGAAACCAGCCCAGGCATGGGAGGCAGGCTGTGCCTTTCAGCCTGCGTCCTGCAACCAAGATCAACAGTTTCCCTATCGGCAATGGCGTTAAGGTTTGCGAGCACTGCAACGCCTGGCTTTTCAATGCCGAATCATCAACTCCCAGCTGCCACAGCAGAAAGTTTTCACTAGCCCCCCCACTCGCAGGTCCGGATTTCACCCGCAACACTGACACTGATGGCTCCTTTCTGGGCAAGCAATTCCTGAAGGGCGTTCGCAAGGACAACGGGCCTCTAGGCTGGGCTTCCCGGTCTGCACCACTCAAGACTGCACAGCCGCAAGGCCTCAGCGCACTTGTGTTCAGGGTGCAATAGAATTTTGGTGAGATTTTATAAGGAACCATATGCGTTCCTTATTTTTGGCCATCTTAGTCTACATAAATATTTACGTAGACCAGAGCTTTCCAAACTGTGTGTCGCGACACATTAGTGTGTCGCCGGCAGTGTGTAGTTGTGTTGCGCGGAAATTGTGCGGAAGGGCAGTATCACAGTCTACGTAAATATTTATGTAGATTAAGATGGCAAAAAGAAGGAACGCAAATGGCGGCGGCCGTAGCCACCGCCAATTGCGTACGCAGTTTTGTTTTTTTTAAAACCCACCCAGCCATGATAGGCTACGTAAAGATTTATGTTGCCTATCACGTCGGTTTTTTTTGTTTTTTTACAAGACTGGAAATGGCGGCGGCGGCAGCCGGTCGGAAGCCGTCGGTGTTGCCGCCACCCAGAACATCCGCACCACGTAAGTCTCATCCCGGGGGGGATCCACGGTGGGGCGGTGTGGTGGCAGGCCGTTCCGCCACGGTGTTCGGGGGGCTGAATGCACTGGCATTCGGCCTCACAGACATCTGTGGCAGAATTCTCTGACATCCCTACTTTATATACAGTACTCCACACATTACTACCATGCCTAGACATCAAATGCTTACTGGTAACAGCAACCAGTAGGTGAACCATGAGTCCCAGCATACGTCGTGCCACCACACCAATTCTACCCCTCCAGCTAGAGAAGAAGCTTTGTGGCCCAGCCAGGATGATTCCACCCCCGCCTCAAGAAGCTTGTGTATGCTGGCAGCCCCTTGGTTTTGGCCAGCCTTGCATCCATCAACATCTGAAACCAGCCCAGGCACGGGAGGCAGGCTGTGCCTTTTCCCCTGCGTCCTGCAACCAACCTCGACAGGTTTGATATCGGCAACTGTGTTAAGATTGCACAGCCACAAGCTCCCAATCCATTTGTGTTCAGAGTGCAAGGGTCACTTTGCCGTCCAATGAGCACAGTGCGGTCAGATGCGCCTCCAAGCTATGGCCAGCTGGACATCCTTGACCCCGATGAGGCCACTATGGCTCAACAGCACACTGGGCTGCACCTTGCTGGAGCCACTCAATAACCTGCTACTCAATGTTTACCCATGCGCTACTGAGAACTGGCAGGTCAGTGAAGTCCTTGAGCTTGAGAACTCTGCTGCATTTGCTATACCTATGGACGTATCATTGTGCTTCCATCACGATGGCAGAATGATGAAGTTTCTGGCTCAGTCTGTAAATCTAATGTTCCCCATGTCTCTGAAATTGCTTCTGTGTTCTTAGCTTGGATGGCTTTCCTCTGGCTGATGGTTGTCTGCCTACACCTCTCTTCTGCCATGGACAACGCTATGTCCATGACTATGTCCATGACTATGTCCCAGGGCGCTGCCCTTTATCCTTCTGACTGGCTGTGAGCTCACCAGGAGCTTCTGAGAGCTCCAACTGAATTGGAGGGGTGTGGCCTGAG
Source organism: Heloderma suspectum (assembly GCF_057233095.1). Lineage (NCBI taxonomy): Eukaryota > Metazoa > Chordata > Lepidosauria > Squamata > Helodermatidae > Heloderma > Heloderma suspectum. The sequence goes on along the minus strand of NC_139459.1, from coordinate 360,919,560 downwards.
TACTCCCAGCAGCTGACTGGGCGGGAAGCTTCAGTCTGTTTCCCGCCTCCCAGCTGAGCAGAGCAGAGCAGAGCAAGCTGCTCCAGCTGGTCCAGGGACTACAGAAGCAGGCAAGCTCCCAGAGAGCGAGCGACCAGAGCGAGCGGACAGGGGGAGCAAACAGGAGTTGGCCAGGGGAGTTCGGCAGGGGAGGTCAAGGGGGAGGCCCCTAACATTTTTTTTTTATTTTTTTTACTAACTTTTTTTCATTTATTTGTCTTGTAACACACACTTCCACACCAGTGGGACTCTGCTTTTAACCTCTACTGAGTAGAGGAGCAGGCACAGGCTAGTCTAGAACAATCACAAAGCTAGACACAAAAAGGGAGAAGAGGCTATGGAAGGACAAGACTCTCCAGTGGTGGTGACCTGCAAGGTGTGTGCAATGTTTGTTTTCTTGCCTGAGAACAACATGGCCTACACCTGCAACAAGTGCAAGTTGATCACGCTGCTGGAGGAAAAAGTAAGTGGACTGGAGCGGCGACTGTCAACCCTCCGGGGAATAAGAGAACACGAAGAGTTCTTGGACAGAATGGGGGAACTACAGCAGCAAAGGGCAGACCAGAAGCTTGAAGAGCAACAGCAAGATGAGGCAGTGGGAAATGCTGAGGTGAAGAAAAATGGAGTAGAGGATACTCCTTGGAAAACGGTGACAGTTAGGAGAAGAAGAACTAGACGCCACTCTGCACCAGTGGAAGCGGTGGAGCTGTGGAACCGATTCCAGGTACTTGCAGATGAGACTGGAGGACAGCCTGCAGAGGAAGAATCACAGGGGAACCTGCATGAGAGTGAGCAAGAGGCTGAAGGTCAGTCAAACAGAGGCGATGAAACCCAGGCCTACAAGAAGAAGAAGAGAAGAGTGGTAGTAGTGGGAGACTCCTTGCTGCGTGGGATCGAGACCCAAGTATGTCGCGAAGACCCGTGGACTCGCCAGGTATGTTGTCTCCCGGGAGGACAGATTAGAGACGTGACTGAAAGGTTGCCTGCACTCATAAAGCCCACTGACAGGTATCCCTTTCTTCTCATCCATGTGGGAACAAATGATACCGCCAAGCGGAGCTACGAAGAGATCACGTCAGACTTTGAAGCTTTGGGAAGGAAACTCAAGAACTTTGGGGCCCAGATAGTTTTCTCATCCATCCTTCCAGTAGTTAGAAGAGGGATAGAAAGGGAACGAAAAATACTCCGGGTGAATGACTGGCTACGAAGGTGGTGCCGACGAGAGAGATTTGGATTCTGGGACCACGGGCTATACTTCCTGGAAGATGGGCTGTTGGCTAGGGATGGGTTGCACCTCACAAAGGCTGGGAAGAATGTGTTTGGCCACAGCATGAAGAACTTCATCAGGAGGGCTTTAAACTGAATCCTACGGGGAAGGGAGATGTAATGTTGGGGGTAACAATGGACGTAGGCGCATGCACTGCAATGGAGAGAACAGCGCTGATAGCGCCCAATAATAGTCTTCAGACACATGTAGGAAGAAAGCCAGACTATGAAGCACATGGTCTTCGATGTCTATATACTAATGCCCAGAGTATGGGAAACAAACAGAACGAACTTGAACTCTTAATACAGGAGGGAAATTATGACTTGATAGGTATAACTGAGACTTGGTGGGATGACTCTCATGACTGGAATACAGCAGTTGAAGGATATAACTTGTTCAAAAAGAACAGGAGGAACAGAAAGGGAGGCGGGGTTGCACTGTATGTGAAAAATACATATCTCTGCACAGAAATACAGGAGGAGGAGCTTGGTAGCCCCATCGAGAGCATCTGGGTTGAAATAAATGGAGCAAAGAATAAAAGGAACCTGGTGGTCGGAGTCTACTACCGGCCACCCAATCAAGGAGAAGCCAAGGATGAAACTTTTGAAAAGCAAATAGCCAATGTTTTAAGGAAGCATGATGTAGTAGTAATGGGGGACTTCAATTTCCCCGATATTTGTTGGGAGACAAATTCTGCAAAACATGGCCCCTCCAGGAAATTCCTGACTTGTGTGGCGGATAACTTCCTCCTACAGAAAGTAGAGGAAGGAACTAGAGGATCGGCTATCCTTGACTTGATCCTAACCAACAGAGATGACTTAGTGGATAAAGTAGCAGTTACAGGAACTCTGGGGGAAAGCGACCATGTTGTACTTGAGTTCTTGGTTCTAAGGGAAGCAAAAGCCGAGTGTACTCAAACGCGTACCCTGGATTTTAGGAAAGCTGATTTTAATAAACTCAGAACAATGATCAGTAAGGTCCCATGGCAAGCAATGCTAGCGAGAAAAGGAGTCCAAGATGGGTGGGAACTTTTAAAAAAGGAAATTCTCAAGGCACAATCACAAACAATTCCAACAAGAAGAAAAGGTGGAAGACAACAGAAGAAGCCAATGTGGCTTCACAAAAAGCTTAGGGATGACCTGAAAACAAAAAAGGACACATATAGGAAGTGGAAAGAAGGCCAAGTAACAAAGGAAGAGTACAGGCAGGTAGCACAGAATTGCAGGGATGGCGTCAGGAAGGCTAAAGCGGAGAACGAGGTGAGGTTAGCGAGGGATGCTAAAAACAACAAAAAGGCTTTCTTCAGCTACGTGCATAGTAAAAGGCAGAGGAAAGAAATGGTTGTTCAGCTATTAAATAAGGATGGCAAAATGATAACAGATGACAAAGAAAAGGCAGAGGTGCTCAATTCCTACTTTGGCTCAGTCTTCTCCCAAAAGAGGGTCTATGACCCCCCTGGCAAAGGCGAAGTACAGGCTGAAGGGGCAGGATTGCAGCTTGAGATCGACAGGCATATGGTCAAGGAACACCTCATTACTTTGAATGAGTTCAAATCTCCAGGGCCAGATGAACTGCATCCTAGAGTCATAAAGGAACTGGCAGAAGAGCTCTCAGAACCGCTGTCTATTCTCTTTGAGAAATCATGGAGGACCGGGGAAGTGCCAGATGACTGGAGGAGGGCTAACGTTGTCCCTATCTTCAAAAAGGGTAAAAAGGAGGAACCTGGGAACTACAGACCAGTCAGTCTGACATCAATCCCTGGGAAAATTCTGGAGCAGATCATAAAGCAATCCATCTGGAAGCACCTTGACAACAATGCAGTGATTACTCGAAGCCAACATGGATTTGTCAAAAACAAGTCCTGCCAGACAAATCTGATCTCATTTTTTGATCAAGTCACCTCCCTTGTAGACCGTGGGAATGCTGTAGACATCATATACCTCGACTTCAGCAAAGCTTTCGACAAAGTGCCCCATGATATCCTGATGAGCAAACTAGCTCGAAGTGGGCTAGATGAAACAACGATCATGTGGATCCACAGTTGGCTACAGAATCGGACTCAAAGAGTGCTTATCAATGGGACCTTCTCAAGCTGGGGAGAGGTAACGAGTGGGGTACCGCAGGGCTCAGTCCTGGGCCCAGTGCTCTTCAATATTTTTATTAATGACTTGGAGGAGGAGGTGCAGGGAATGCTGATCAAATTTGCAGATGACACAAAATTGGGAGGGATAGCTAATACTTTGGAAGACAGAAACAAAATTCAAAGTGATCTGGATAGACTGGAGTGCTGGGCAGAAAACAACAGAATGGCATTTAATAGGGACAAATGCCAAGTTCTGCACCTAGGAAAAAGAAACCAAATGCACAGTTACAAGATGGGGGATACGTGGCTCAACCACACTACGAGCGAGAAGGATCTTGGAATTGTCGTCGATCACAAGCTGAATATGAGCCAACAATGTGATGTGGCTGCAAAAAAGGCAAATGCTATTTTGGGCTGCATTCATAGAAGCATCGCTTCCAAATCCCGGGAAGTACTAGTTCCCCTCTACTCAGCACTGGTTAGGCCTCATCTGGAGTACTGTGTCCAGTTCTGGGCACCACACTTTAAGAAGGATGCAGACAAGCTGGAGAGGGTTCAAAGGAGGGCAACAAAGATGATCAGGGGACTGGAAACAAAGCCCTATGAAGAGAGACTGAAAGAACTGGGCATGTTTAGCCTTGAGAAGAGAAGACTGAGGGGAGATATGATAGCGCTCTTCAAGTACTTGAAAGGTTGTCACAGAGAAGAAGGCCAGGATCTCTTCTTGATTATCCCAGAGTGCAGGACACGGAATAATGGGCTCAAGTTACAGGAAGCCAGATTCCGACTGAACATCAGGAAAAACTTCCTGAGTGTCAGAGCAATACGGCAATGGAACCAATTACCTGGGGAGGTGGTGGGCTCTCCCACACTGGAGGCCTTCAAGACGAGGCTGGACAGCCATTTGTCAGGGATGCTCTGACTTGGATTCCTGCATTGAGCAGGGGGTTGGACTCGATGGCCTTGTAGGCCCCTTCCAACCCTACTATTCTATGATTCTATGATTCTATGTTGTCATGAGTCACATGCACTCATTGGTAAACCTTAAGAATCAAATGACTGATGGACCAGAACAAGGACGTTACAGGGGCATCCCTGGAGTCGACACCAAGAACACAGTATTTAAGGAAGTTTTGAAAAGATCAAAGATGTAACACTTGGAATGTTTCAAATAATAAAGTTAGTTTCCTTAAACTTATCTTTACATTTCATTTTTCTCTGCTACCTGGGGTCATAACTAACCAATTTGTTGAATATAATTTAGTTCTTCCCGAACAAGATGATGCACAGTTCTGATGAGCTCACTGGAAGTACTAATAGGGGGAGATCCTTCCGTTGTATGGCAACCACCATTCGTTCTTTGATCACTGGTAATCCTGGCTGGGAAACTCCCCCAAGTAGTGTGCACCTTCATGCGAATAAGGAATGGGGAAGATGTGGCCATCCTGATGTTCTCGGACTGCAACACCCATCATTTTTCCCCATGGGCTAGGCTAGTTTGGGCTGTTGAATGTGCAGTCCAGTGCAGTCCACTGCTATCTGGAGGGCCACACGTTCCCAATCACTGGTATACATCCTTAGAGATTTTCTTGATCTTGGCTCTTTTGTGTGAGTTTTTTGCATACAAGCCAGGGCAGGCTCACCTTTCCCCCTGGACAACCAGAAGATGGAGCTGCCTGTGTGACTTCTCACAAACATGTTTTTCTCCAGTTCTGCAGCTCGCCTTGAGGCACTCAGAGAGTCCATGAAGTTGCAGCTGTGAAGCTTCCCCTGATCATTATCAAAAACACAGTGATCTATTCTAAGTCTTGCCAAAGCTCAAGAGATGTTTTGCTTCCTGTTTTCCTTGGAGATGTCAACATCAGAATGAAAGGCAGCTCCAGGAACCCTCCTGCACCATGCCTGAAAATCTTGGTGAATAAAAATCTCCTGTGCTCCCGAGAGCCTGGGCTCAGATTTAGACAGGCCGAGATGGCCATCCCTGTGGGGTAGTTTAGTACACCACCTCCCACCGCTGCCTATGGCTCAGAATTGGATGTCGTTGTAAAGACACTGCAGCCTCGTTCTCGCAAGACTTTTCTCACGTCTCCCGATTAGCTGGCTGTGGAGGTGAAAGGAAACTCAGAAAGCAGGAACAGGAGCAGGAGGGAGGCAGACCCAGAATGATATCATTGCTGCTGCTGCTGTTGCTCCTGCTTCCTTATGCGGCCGGTCAACTGCAGGAGACGGACTGCCTGAGGACTCAGAAGAAAGACCAAGAGTTAGGGTCCTATTATTACCGGCCAGGAGACTACCTCATCAGCGGAGTCCTGTCTTCACAGTATTTCGTTTGCAACAAACCATACGTTTTCTCTGAGTCCCCTTTAACCAGGGTTGTCAAGTAAGTGATGCTGATGATGTAATGCTTCCCAATGCGCACTCCGGTTGTCCCCATTTAGGGGAGACTGTCCATCTTTTCTGGTATCTCTGGTCATCCCTGATAAATTGCTCTCCTGACTTTTGCCACTCTGTCCTTTTTGAAGAAGAATTCGGAGCTTCATTAAAGTGAAAGCATCATTTAGTTCAGTACGCTCATGTATGACTGGATCCATGGGGTTCCCTTGCATTGTTTCAGCCAAAAGAACCAGCAGCCTCTTTGATAGTAAATGTTGTGCTAAGAAACAGGCTGGAGCTGGGGAGGTTCTTTCTTGGGAGTGGTCCAAATGCAAATGTCCGCACAGAGGTTCCCTGTCTGGAATAATTACAGGGCCATAGTTCTAAGGCTGAGCATCTTTCTTCCTCATCCACCACAGTACGTGACTGTAAATCCTACTGCGCTCTGTGGGATTTACTTCTGAGGAAACCACGTGTGTGTGTGTGTGTGTGTGTGTGTGTTTATGTAATGGGCGTTAGACCCATTCAAGATAAAACACAAGAGATAATATCAGGACACAGGGATAGAGTTTCTTCAGTTTAGCTCGTACAATCAGCTGAGTGCTCATACGCATGATGATTAGAAAATAATTAGCCACCTCTTCGTTAAGGTAGCTGACTTTTCCCAGGACAGTGAATGACCAATCTTTCCTCAGAATGCCCTGGGAAGTTAGTCAGCAGAGCATACAGCATATGGCCTCTCAAATCAGAATAAAAATTACAATGAAAGAGTCCTTGGGTCAGAGTTGCAGGGACTCCTGCCTTACACAGACATGATCTGCTTTGCAATGGAGTTTCCCAAAACCTCCCTTGAAATGCTGCCGCTGGTCAAAGATTATGTCTTGCATGAATGAATGCTTCATGGCCCTGTTTATTCTGAAGAGACATCAAAGACGAGGGTGAAGTACCAGAAGTAGGCAGCGTCACATGTGGTCACTGGGGGAAAACGTTCTGCTGGGCAGGAGTGTAGTTTCTGTCACTCAGTATCATCAATTCTCTGAATCAAGACTGCAGAAGCCTGTGGTTGCTCCTGCGTTAGAAGAGATTCAAGCCAAACACCAGTTTAGTCATTTTGTGTTCTGTGCATAGATTCCCTATAATGGAGAAAAGGCTTCTGGGATGGCAATGAACCAAAGCCCTTGGTTATCTTTTTGCTGATCTGTTCATTTAGGTTATTAGAAATAGGAGAATTAAGAATCTGTATAATGTGTCTCCAAATTTTGTCCATCTATATCCGTGTATATCAAATATACGGTTGCAGATCATCAGCACCGCGCTACCCCTCTTGGATTATTAATATGTAGATCTCTTCTTCTTCCCCCACTCCTCCCGCTGAATATAACGTGGGTTAAGACTATTAACATCCTTCGTGCTATTAAGGACTAGTTAATATCCCAGACTGGCTGAGTGGCTGGTGTGGAAATTCTCTTCTATTTGAATGCCGTCTTAAAATGGGGTAAAAACCTTGAAATGCCTTATAGCTTTCTGAGGCATTGTATATTCTACACTTTCTTCCTTCCTAAGAGGACAAACTGTTTTCCAAGAGACACTGTACAAACAGGAGAAATGATCCTCCCAAGTAGCCCATGTAACTCTTGTGGGAAAAAAATCCAGACAAAATCTGTCAAACTGCAGGAGCTCGCCTATCAAAATTAAACCTCCTAGAAAAAAGCAATTTCTGACCAGTTCTACTTCAAAATTGCCACAGGCCAACCTCAAATACACTTCTCCTCCACTATGAAGATTCAGACTGGTCTGTTGAGGCATTTTCTCAACATAAGGAATAGAATCTACTCCCCCACCCCCAACCTCTGCTTATAAGAGAATACGATACCCCAGTTTTCTCCTCCACAACTGGAGTGGCACAGGCAAAAAGGCGCTTGTCTTACTAGCCACCCACCTTGCTTTGTTTGGTGGGGGCTTCTGAAGTCAGACTGCTAAAGCTGATCTCAGGGTCTGGGCAAGGGTAGATGGGAGGATACGATCCTTCAGGTAGCAAGGGGGGGTGTCGGGGGGGCAGATTGAGCATTCGGGGGCACCAAGCTGAGCTGAGGGGCTGTGTTTTTTGAATATCCTGTCTGCAGTGAGCTAAGATGGCAAAAGCAAGTGTCTGTAACCCTCCTTTTAAGGTTCTAAAGGTTGTGTGACTACCGACTGGAAAAATGGTGATCCTTCCAGAAGCGTTAAAGAGTGCTTCGTTTTCAGTTTCCACTTTGATGTTATTTCCAGTGAGTAAAAGTGAGTGGGACACAGCTTTTCTTTGAGGCGACGTTCGCGAGCCCTTAACACTTCATATACTGTATACACTATAAGGTCTATGTAGGTAATAATAAAAAACATTGTTATTTTTATTCATACATACTGAAACAGCATGGATAAGAGGGCACAGTTAATCTATGACATCTCCTCCCCATATTACTCACTTTTAAGTCTCTATGGGTGATATTCAGTAACAAAAGCTTGCAAAGCTAAAAGAGAAGTGATTTAAAGATCATTTTGGGGAAAGGAGAGAGTGAAGCTGAACTCAAACCAGAAGTGAAATCCCTTGAAAGTTGAAACACAGAGAACGATAAAGGCAGGAAGAAGGAGACCCGTGGACCCGTGCATGCCCATGCCCACACGGGTGCACACAGAAGACCTGAAATTAGCATTTCTTCAAAGCATTTACTTACTTTTAAATATGCCAGCCTACTTTACCATCATTTGATTGGTCAGTACATACCCAGTACATGTCCCTCCAGACACTTTTCATAGGCATGTCAGAGAATTTCGCCATGAATCTCGGGGAGGAGGAATGCCAGCGCATTCGGCCCCCCGAAATTGGTGGCAAAATGGTCTGCCCCCCCGCCCCCCCGGGACGGGACTTTCCTTTGGTGAATCTCCCTGGCGGCGGCGGCTCCAGCCACGGTTCGGCGGCCGTTCAGCGTCGGATCGGTGTCGGTGCAGCGGCGGCGGCGGACGCTGCTCTTCCGACCGGCACCCGCCGCCGCCATTTCCAGTAAAAAAAAAAAAAAAAAGCAAAGAAACGTGATAGGCTACGTAAAGATTTATGTAGCCTATCACGGCTAGATTTTAAAAAAATACTGTGATAGGTTACGCAAATGTTTACGTAGCCTATCACGGCTGAGTGAAAAACAAAACAAAAAACCGCGCGTACGCAAATGGCGGCGCCCATGTTCGCCGCCATTCCCATTCCTTATTTTGGCATGTGCAGTCTACTTAAATATTTACGTAGACTATGGCGAAAATAAGGGGAACGCAAATAGCGTAGCGTCTAGCATTGCCATTTTGATCTCCCTCTCAAACACCAGAAAACATGGCACGATGCAGAAAAGAAAAGGAAAACAAGGCCTACAATGGTGGCTAGTGACTTGCATACATGTTAAAAAGGGTTATTTTTTTAAAAAAAAATATATATTCCACCATCCCCAACACAGGAGGAATCGGAAATCATTAATGTTTTAGACTTTAAAAAAAGTGCTTTTTTTCTTCACAAACTCTGATCCAAACAAGGTCACTGAAACATACTCCCAAAGTCACTTTGGACAGAGAGACTTTTTGGACTTTTTTTTTTAAAATAGCTGTGGCCATATTGATTTCCCTCTCAAACTCCAGAAAATATGGCATGATGCAGAAAAGAAAATGAAAACAAGGCCTACAATGGCTGCAGGTTTTCTACCCTTCCTCCTCAACATCCAAAATCAAAAAGTGACAGGAGATCCTATTGATTTGCATACAAATTAAAAGGATTATTTTTTTAAAAAAAGTTTTCCACCATCCCCACCACACTCATGAGGTATAGGAAAGCATCAATGTTTTATACTTAAAACAAACAAACAAAAAGATTTGTTTTTTCTCCACAAACTCAGATCGAAAAAAGGTTGTTGGTACAAACTCTCGAAGTCACTCTGGACAGAGAGAGGGGTTTGCTTGTTTGCTTGCTTGCTTTTTCTTTTTATCCTCCGGTTTCTCTCCCCATAATTCACCAATAGACCTGGAAATTTCATGGCATGTAAACGCAACACTTCTTCTGGCACATGTATTTTTCAAAAACATTGGTGAAACCATTCTGAATGATACCCCACCCCTATTAGGATTCTACATGACAGAATGATTGTTTTTACAGATAAGCCTTAACAAAAGAGATGTGTGCGCGTGTGTGTGTGTGTGTGTGTGTGTGTGAGAGAGAGAGAGAGAGAGAGAGAGAGAGATTACCTATCTAAGTATAGTCAGACAGACACTTATCTCCTTGATCCTTGCAATCTGCCAACATCCCCGCTCAAGGAATGTGGTACAAATATCTCCATCTTTCCTTTCATCAGGTAAAAGGATATTGAATTACCTTGCAACACAGGTATGTTTGCTGTTCCCTATGAATGTCCAAAGCATTATGTGATGATCGGCCTACTGGGATTGAAAAAGCATGAAAAAGAATTTGAGGGTATAAAAGAAAGAAACTGAGATTTGTTTTTGTTCAATGGAGAACGACAGCACAAGGCATTGCATTTAATTTTTGTTTATTTTTTGCAGTTTCCACGCTACAAGGCACTGGCACATCCTGTATTTCATGTTTGCCATTCAGGAGATCAACCGGAACCCCAGGCTCTTACCCAACATCACCCTGGGCTACAACATCTACAAGTCCTTCTTTGACGGAAGTGCCACCTCCTACGCCATGCTGCAGCTCCTTGCTGGGGGTGAAAGCAACATGCCACATTACAGCTGCGGGAGGAAGAATCACCTGCTGGCCGTCCTTGAAGGGGCTGAATCGGACCTCTCCCTCCACATTTCCTCCATGTCGAGCATCTACAAAATCCCACAGGTGTGAATGGGGAGCGGACAGGAGGCCAGGTGCATAGAAAGGGGAGCTGAGCCCTGCTTGGGCTCAGCTCTCGCTGTTCAGTCCCTGTGCCTCCTGGGAATAATGGTTCTCTGGAGCGCGTGTTGGAGGTGAGTCATGGCAGTGGTGGAGCTCTGGGATGGGAGGCCAGGCATCCCTGGGGGCAGGGATGGCAGGAGACCACGGAAGCTGTACTAGACATAGCCAATCACGGCAAAAAAACAGGAACGCAAAGGGCGGCCACCATAGCCACCAACATTTGCATCCGCAGGCTCTGCATGCCTGCGAATGCACCTGGCTGGCAGCTCTGCCGAGTCGCCGCAGAGCAAAGCCAGCTGTCTTAGGATTTCCGTACCTCCCTCCCACTGGGTATCATCTTTGAAAAGGTAAGTGACTTTTATACATCCCTACCGACAACGGCCGAGCTCCTGATTTCTGAACTATCGCCAGCTTTCAGCGGAGCCTTGAGGGCAGCCCCACATAGAGATGCACTCTATGTGGGGCTGCCCTCAAGGCTCCTCTGAAGCACCTGTACCATGGTGAACAAGCTACCCCATCCAGGAGAGGCCGTAGCTGGTGAACCAGCTGAAGTTGGCAAAAGACACTCCAAGCTGCATGGGCCACGTGGGCCTGCAGGGACGATGGATGTAGGACTCCCCCCAGATTACAAACCTGATCTTTGAAGGGGAGTGCAGCCCCATCCAGAAGAGGCAATGGCCCTATCTCCTGGACTTGGGAACCAGTGACCCACAGGGCTTCCGTCCTCTTCCAAATCCCCTCATGACTACTCCCAGTGAATTCATACAGATGTTGAGCAATATTGGGGACAAGTTGGTGCCCTGTGGAACCCTGTAACTCAACTGCCAAGGGGTCAAGAAATGGACACCAACATTACTCCCTCAAATCAGCCCCATCGTTTGAGTGAAACCATTGTAAGCCACTTCTTCCACTGCCCTTCCCACAGCCTCGATCCAGCAGGAAACCATGGTCCATGGTACCTAAAGCCAATGAGAGATGGAGCAGAATTAGCAGAGTGGCATTCCCCCATCCATCTCTTGATATAGATCATCCAGCAGAGCAACCAAGGCTGATTCGGTCCAGTAACCAGGTTGAAACCCAAAGTGGGTTTCTTTGGTTCTCATGTGGCCCCTGGATTGCTTTAATTCTTGAATAAAGCTCCTGTGTGCTCCCCAAACAGAATCTAGAACATAGTTGGGGGCGAGGGTAAATCTATCCTTTTCAGTTCCCTGACGCAAGGCAGCGAGCAGGTCTAACCTCCATTGACTGGTTCCTGAAATGTATCACTCTACAGTGTTTTGAATGCGTGTACAGGACCCCAGTGTTCCGCTTGGGCTGCACCACAAATGGAGCTTGAGATATTTTTGTACTCCCTGTCCATATATTCTGCCTCATACTGACAGGCATTGATTTAGATACTATTTATTTATTTATTTATTTATTCATTCATTAATTCATTTCATTTATATCCTGCCTTTTTTCCTCTTTATGGAACCCAATGTGGGGCACATAATCATCCTTCTATTGTAGCCAAAATTATTTGACCTTCATCCAGAAAACAAACTGAAACTAAACCACCATCTCTGACTTTACTTTGCTCCCTAGATGAGTTATGGCACTGCTACTCCTGTTTCTAATGACAAAAGTCAGTTCCCTTTTGTCTACCGCATGGCCCCGAAGGAAGAAACCCAGTACCCGGGGATCGTCCAGCTGCTCCTGTTCTTCCAATGGACGTGGGTCGGTCTCTTTGCTCCAGACACTGAGAATGGGGAGAGGTTCCTAGGTGCCTTGACACCCCTGATGATCAGAAGTGGAATTTGTGTCGCTTTCTCCAAAAGACTACGACGACATTTCTTAAATTACATATTCCAGATCGACCTTTCTTTCTTGGGGAAAGAAGTGAAGGTAATTGTTTACTATGCGGACTCCCACTATGGCCTCTATCCATTGACGTTTATACAAAAAACACTCGAAAAGAACCCAACTGGGGCAAAACTCTGGATCACACCAGCTTTTCAGGACATTAACATCAACTTGTCTCTTCCACCTTCTAAATTCCATTTCCTCCACGGTTCTTTGTCCTTCATAATGCAGACTAAAATTATGACAAAATATGATTACTATGAGCCATTATCCTCTTCTCTGGAACTGTTTTGGGATGAAACTTTTAAGTGTTTCAGTTCAATGCATGTTTTGTCGATGAAAATTTGGACAGGTTGCAGAGAGAAAGAGAAACAGGTGACGCTGCCCCAGGAGGAGATTGAGAGAGCCCTGTCTCAGGACAGCTACGTAACTTATAGCAGCATCCAAGCTGTGGCCCATGCCTTACATGCTGCATATTCATCCCGACCCAAGCGGATGTTGTTGGTGGGTGATGGAGAAAGGCGGGAACGTCAAAGGCTGCAACCGTGGCGGGTATTCCCTTTTCCTTTGGCAACACCTCCATAAAGACGCATGATAAAGATGACCAAACGTGGGTTAGAGCAGATAATTGTTCCCTCTGCATGGCCGTGCAGACAGGCAGTAGACCCTGTTTTCTGCCACAGTTAAATGCTCAAGTAGCTTCCGTCCTCCAAAAAATCCCTTACAAATGAAGCCCCAGGCCCATCGAGAAGCAGTTGTTGTTGTTTTCTGAAGCACCATCAGGATACAATCTCTTGACTTTGCAGTCAACTTAATGTTTTTGTTGTAGAAGACCCATTGGGATCGATTTCTCTGGTCGCGGTCTTATGAAGTGCACAGGGAGTTTGCAGCAATGTGCCCCCTCTTACATGTCCTCCGAATATAAGCTAGCTGTGGAGGATGGGGTATGTCCAGGTGGGTGCAGCCTGTGGTAAATAGGGATGTCACAAGCACCCACCTTCATCTTGGAGGCCAGCAGACTCCCCCCACCCAGCCCCATTGACCCTGCTCACCGAGCCATGTGGCGCTGACAGAAGGGGTGTACAAAACACCTCTTACCTGTCTCTGCTGAGTTCCACAGGTGGGGGGAGGCGATCTGTTTCTCCCCACAAAATCCTCGATGGGGGCGAGGTGATCCATTCCTTCCCCTGGAATCCTGCCCGGTTGGCTCCGCTCTGTGGCCAGGCTGTGAAGCCACCAGCCAGGCCAACCCACAGCGGGGCCTCCAGCCGCTGCCATGTTGGTGCAGACGCAAATGGCGTCCTGCGTAGGGGATGCCATTTGCGTTCCTACACAAGCCCGTGATAGGCTACGTAAATATTTATGTAGCCTATCACAGCTAAAGCAGGGGCGCAAATGGTGTAGGGGAAGACATTTGCATCCCTGCTTTAGCCGTGATAGGCTACGTAAATATATATGTTCCCTATCACGGGCTGGCATAGGGACGCAAATGGCAGCTGCCACGACAGCCTCCATTTGCGGCCGCAGCAGCCCAGCAGCCATCGGAGGCATCGCCGGAGCCGGAGCAGCAGCCAGGTAGGCTCTGTTTCATGGGGCTTTCGTGGGGTGGAGGGGTGGGGAGCTCCATTCCACCATGTATTCTAGGGGGCCGAATTCACTGTAATTCGCCCCCCCTGGGATCCATGGTGGAATTCTCTAACATCCCTAGCTGACAGAGCTGGGCGCTGAGCAGCTGGGAACGGCCCCGAGTTCTCACCACACGCACCCCAACCATTCTCACTCTCTCCTCCTTGCAAGGGGGAGATGGCATATGTGGCTGGGGTATATACAGCACTGAGGCCTCATCTTGCCCTATCAGCTGTCAAGGAAGCCCTTACCAGCTGGCATTGTCTGGATGAGGCCTCAGCACACCACCTTCTCTAGCCATCTTCTCCTTGCAAAGAGACGATGGTAATAAGGGATGTACGAAAGTCACTTACCTGTTTGCGGATTATGCTATTGCTGGGGGGAGGCGCTCCGTCCCTCCCCCTGAAATTCTGGCCGGGGGGGGGAGGCACTCCATCCCTCCCCTCCCCCGAATCCTGGCTGGCCGGCTCTGCTCCGCGTTCCCCTTATTTTTGCCGTAGTCTACGTAAATGTTTACGTAGACTAAGATGAGCCAAAATAAGGAACGCAAATCGTGGCGCCCATGGGCGCTGCCATTTGCGTACACGCGTGTTATGTTCTTAATCAGCCGTGATAGGCTATGTAAACATTTATGTAGCCTATCACGGTGTTTTGGAAAATTTAGCCGTGATAGGCTACGTAAATCTTTACTTAGCCTATCACGTTTTTTTTTTATTTTTAACTTGGAAATGGTGGTGGCGGTGGCAGCCCGTCGGAAGACTGGCCTCCGCAGCTGCCGCCGCCGAACCACTGCCGGAGCCACCATCGCCAGGAAGATCTGCCCCAGGTAAGTCCCATCCCGGGAGGGGCGGAGGGCCATTCCGCCACTGATTTCGGGGGGCCGAATGCGCTGGCATTCAGCCTCCTGTGATCCATGGCAGAACTTTCGTACATCCCGAAAGCGAAGCAGCTCGTCGCCAAGGCTCCTCAGTTCCACTTGGATCTTCAGAGGCATTCTGATGCCTTTTGAAGCACACACAGCCCATCTCCAAAAGGTAGCAACTTGCAAAAGATATGCGAGGGGGAGAGGAGGGGGAGGCGGGAGGGGGAAATGGTGAGCCTTGGTGAATGGCATCTCCAATTGCCAAATAAGGGCAGAGTTTAACCCAGCAGTCTCCAAACAGTGACAGTGGTGGAGGAGGGGGGCAGAATTGGAGTGGATTCATTGGAGAGTTCAGTCTGCTTTCATTTCAGTGTGTGTGTGTGTGTGTGAGAGAGAGAGAGAGCACTAATTAGTTGGTGGTTTTGGTTTATGGCGTGTTGTGCGTACATGGTGTGCGTGCTTGTACTTTCTTCATCCTTCCAAATCCAACTTTTCTTTTCTTTCTTTCTTTCTTTCTTTCTTTCGTAGATCCTTTATTTGAAAAACCAAACACTTGAAAAGTACGGAGTTTGAGTTTCCCTCTTTCTGGTTCCTGGTTCTTTGTCTCTCCCCTCCCCCTTCTCTAATACGTTTTACACTTCATTCTTTTCTTTACTGTTTATTTCAAAAAGGAGAAATACAATAAAAACTACTTTTCCTTCCCTTGCCTCCTTCTTTCACTTTCACGACACCCTTCTCAATTTCTTTGCCCTTACTTTCATTCTGCCTAGATTTTTCACTCACACACAAGCACACACACTCCTCTCCTGTCCTTTTTCTTGGCTCTCCTCCACCTGCCCCCCTCCTCCTTTCCCATTTTCCTTCCTTTCCCATTTTTGATCACATTTCCCTTAAACAACAGCAAGAACAAGAACAGTTAAAAACCACGTTGTCTTCTGTTGTCCTCCTGCCTTGCTTGTAGGTAGTCCAGCATTTGCTTTTCTTTTGCTTCTCGCTCGCTCTCTCTCCTTGTGTGTTTGTTTTTGTGTTTGTCTTTGTGTTGTGCTCAAGCAAGCAGTGTGTGTCAAAGTATGACACAGTCCACATTTCAAAAAGCAGTAGGCAAAGCACTACACACACACTAACATCTATCATTTGAATAACTCAAAACCACCCTGTGTTGCAAAGCAAGCCAGCCCAATATGGGGCAGTCAGCTGCTCCCCCGGTCCAGATAGTGAGTGCTGGTGTAGTGGGGCAGCTGAATGCAGAGGCAAGTTGCAGTGCCCAGTGGTCACTGACCGAGGAGGCACTTCACAGCAACCTACAGCAGAGATCAGGGACAGTGACCTCCTCCACTCCAACAACTAACTTCTCACATTATTATCCCTGCTGAGTTTGGTTTGTAATTCTGAGAAAAGCACATTGTAGCAGTGCCTAGTGCAACAACTCCTTTGCCAGACTGTATGAAATTTGGCAGGTGGAATCCCCTCCATGGGGGATGCCAGGTTCCCAAATTTCATGTGTTTAGCACAAAAACTGTAAACCTGACAGCCATTTCTATTTTTCAATGCCAGTCAAAGAGAACATGTCATATCAGAATGATTTGGATATCCAAATCGAGCTTTGGATTGGGGTCTGAAGAGAAGCGGAGGGGGTCAGAATCAGCCTGAAGCAAAGCAGGGCTGCTTCAGATGGTCCAAAGTCACATCCAAACTGTGATGGGGACTGTGTTCACAGCTCTGGTTTTGGATAACTGCTGCCAGCCCTAATACCCCCCTTTGGCTAGTGGTCTCAAGAGGGAGGGCGGTGGCAGCCCAGATGCAGTTCCTGATTGTCTAGCCTCAGGAAGGATGACCAATCCAAGAAGGATTGTCTTGGTCTCAGGAAGGATGACCATTAAAAGAAACAAGGGGAAATCCACGCTGCTGATTCTACTCAATCTCACATCCCCTTTGACATGTCTGTTTCCTGTTTCCTAGCTGAGCAGTGCAGAGGAAGCTGCTCCAGCTGGTCTCGGGACTATAGAAGCAAGCAAGCTCCCAGAGAGGGAGCGATCACAGCAAGTGAACAGGGAGAGCAGACAGGACTTGGCCAAGGGAGTTGCAGGGGAAGAGGCGATGAAGGCAAAGCAGGGAGTTGGGCTGGAGTAAGCCCAGGGGGCTTTCCTTTCCCTTCTGAGTCTCCGTGTGCACCCCATGTGCTCCTGAGAGCTAAAATTGAATTGAGGGGGTGTGGCCAGAGTGATTCCTGCAGCTGTGTGGGCAGGAAGTTTCAGCCTGTGTCCCACCTCCCAGGTGAGCAGAGCAGAGGAAGTTGCTCCGGATGGTCTAGGGACTATGCAAGGAAGCCAGCTCCCAAACAGCAAGCCATCAGAGGGAGTGAACAGGGAGGGAAAACAGGAGTTGGCCAGGGGAGTTCAGCAGGGGAGGTCAAGGGGGAGGCAGCTAATGATGGGGGGGGGTTATTTATTTTTTTAATCATTTCCTTGTAACACACACTTCCATACCAGTGGGGCTGTGTTTTTCACTTCCAGTCAATAGAGGACGAAGCACAGGCTATTCCAGTACAATCAGAAAGTGAGAAACATAAAGCTAGAAGAGCAACAGCAAGCTCAGACAGAATAGGAAACTGCTGAGGCGAAGAAAAATGAAGAAAAGGATACTCCTTGGAAAACCGTGACAATTAGGAGCAGAACAACTGGAAGCCACTCTAGACCAGTGGAAGCATTGGAACTACAGAATCATTTCCAGGTACTTGAGGATGAGGCTGGAAGACACCGTGCAGAGGAAGAGTTACAGGGGACCCCGCTGAGAGCAAGTAAGAGGCTGAAGGTCAGTCAAACAGAGGCAATGAAAGCAAGGCTTACAACAGGAAGAAGAGATGACTACTAGTAGTGGGAGATTCCTTGCTGTTTGGGATCAAAACCTAAGTATGTCGTGAAGCCCCATGGACTCACCAGGTAAGCTGTCTCCCAGGGGGATGGACTAGAGATGTGTCTGAAGGGTTCCCAATGCTCATAAAGCCCAATGACAGGTATCCCTTTCTTCTCATCTATGTGGGAAAAAATGACACCGTCAAGCAGAGCTACAAAGAACTCACATCAGACTTTGAAGCTTTGGGAAGGAAACTCAAGAACTTTTGGTCCCAGGTAGTTTTCTCATCCATCCTTCCAGTAGTTGGAAGAGGGATAAAAAGGGAAAGAAAAATACTCCAGGTGAATGACTGGCTATGAAGGTGGTGCTGGCATGAGAAATTTGGAGGCCAGGATGGTGGGCTACATTTCCTGGAAGATGGACCAGTGGCAAGGGTCCATCAGGTGGATCCACAGTTGGCTACAGAATCGGACTCAAGGAGAGCTTATCAATGGGGCCTTCTCAAACTGGGGAGAGGTATCAAGTGAGGTACCACAGGGCTCAGTCCTGGGCCAAGTGCTCTTCCACATTTTTATTAATGAGTTGGATGACGAGATGCAGGGAATGCTGATCAAATCTGCAGATGACACAACATTGGGCAGGATAGCTAATATCATGGAAGAAGTTACAGAATTCAAAGTGATCTTGAGAGGCTGGAGCTCTGGGCAGAAAACAACAGAATGAAATTTAGTAGGGATGAATGCCTAAGTTCTGCACCAAGGAAAAAGAACCCAAATGCACAGTTACAAGGTGGGGAATACTTGGCTCCAAAGGACAACAAGCAAGAAGGATCTTGGAATTGTTGTCTATCACTAGCTGAATCTGAGACTTCCAAATCACATGAAGTACAAGTTGGCCTCTACTCAGCACTGGTTAGGCCTCATCTGGAGTGCTGTGTCCAGTTCTGGGCACCACACTTTAAGAAGGTTGCAGACAAACTGGAGAGGGTTCAGAGGAGGGCAGGAAAGATCATTGGGCGATTGGAAACAACGCCCTAATAGGAGAGGCTGAAAGAACTGGGCATCTTTTTCCTTGGGAAGAGAAGACTGAGGGGAGATTAGGGGTGGACGAAAGTCACTTACCTGTCGTCGAAGCTTGTTCGCGGTGGGGGGGAGGCGCTTCGCTGCTCCCCCCGTGAAGTTCAGGCCGGGGGGAGGGAGGATTCCCGCCTCGCCTGGCCGAAATTCAGGCCGGGGGGGGGAGGATTCCTGCCTTGCCCGGCCGAAATTCAGGCCGGGGAGGAGGCTTCCGGCCTCGCCCGACCACCAACTCCAAAGTTTAAAAAAAAAAAACAACGCCCCCGTGATAGGCTACGTGACGATTAACGTAGCCTATCACGGCCCATGATAGGCTACGTAAATCGTCACGTAGCCTATCACGGGTGACTTTAAAAAAAAAAAAAAGCGCGTATGCTAATGGCGGCCCCCATAGGGAGCCACCATTCGCGTTCCTTATTTGGTTGCTGTAGTCTACGTAAATCTTTACGTAGACTACAGCGACCAAATAAGGAACGGGAATGGCGGCTCCCTATGGGGGCCACCATTATCCATATGAGCTTTTTTTTTTTTTTTTAAAGTCACCCGTGATAGGCTACATGACGATTTACGTAGCCTATCACAGCTGACTTTGCAAATCTAGCTGTTACAGGCTACGTTAATCGTCACGTAGCCTATCACGTGGGCATTTTTGTTTTTTTTTCCTTTCATTGGAATGGCGGCGGCGGCTGCCGGTTGAAAGACCGGCTGCCGCTCCCGCCCCGCACCAACACCCGCTGAACCGCCGTCCGGACCCGCCGCCGGGAGGGACATTCGGCAAAGGTAAGTCCCGTCCCGGGGGGCTGCAGGGGGTGGAGAATTTCTCCCCGAAACTTGTTCGGGGGGCCGAACACGTTGGCGCTCGGCCCCCCGAAGTTTCGGGGAGAAATTCTCCGCCATCCCTAGGGGAGATAGAACAGTGCTGTTCAAGTACTTGAAAGGTTGTCACAGAGAGGAAGGCCAGGATCTCTTCTTGGTCATCCCAGAGTGCAGGACACGGAATCATTGGCTCAAGTTACAGGAAGCCAGATTCCAGCTGAACATCAGGAGAAACTGATCAGGCTGGACAGCCACCTCTCTGGGATTGTGTGACTTGGATTCCTGTACTGAGCAGGGGGTTGGACACAATTATCTTATAGCCCCCTTCCATTCCTACTATTCTATGATTCTAAGATTTTACCATCAAACCTTGTATCCTTCTGAGCCTTATACACTGGTGTTGGAGGCACTGAACTCCAGTTCCCCTGCTACCTGAAAGGGTGGTTTCAGATATTAAGATTCAGTGATCATTCTTTGATCTCTGGAGCTGTGGCATCCCAGACGGTATATGACATTGTCCACCAATTTTGTTTTCATTTTGGTAACCATCCTCTCTCCGTTTTATCTGGCTATCATCTTGATGTGTTTTGTGAGCATCCCATCTTCTGTGGCATGAAGCAGCTCCTGGCAGTCACTCCTGGTGGCCGCTCCAGGGTCCAAAATAGCAGTTGGCCAAGGAGAAAGCCCATGGCAGTTAGAGCATTGCCAGAGTGGAAGAGACTCTATCCAGCAGACTCTATGGTCATGGCCTGGAAGTCCTCTGGAACCTGTTGAAACCCTGGGGAGCCCGCCAGATGACACGATAAGTCACCTTGGGACCCTTAACACTTTTGCAGAGGGATGGTTAGTTGGGGTGGCTTACTAAGCATGGGGAATGTGGTTTTCTGCCCCACATGACACGCTTAGCCACCAAGGTGAATAGAGATTCCTTAACCATTACGGCTTAGCATGATGTCTGAACATGCCTGGTATCTTCATTATGAGTAGAAATGGGCAGGTTTTGTTTTAAAATCTCTGCAAATGATCAGGCATCTTTACTTCTGCCCTCTGTTCATTGATGGGATGCACTTTTGTGTATGAGGATTTTGGTCATGTGCCAAAGTGCGCTTTTTACTAATGTGCACTTGCACCTCCCCCACCCCCGTAAAACACCCACAAAAAGTCCTGCAGGTTTTCCTAATCTGTGCAACTTGGGAAAAGCCCTCTCTTAAATATGATCACTTTTGAATTGATTGCGGATCATTCTGACAACTCTAGTTGTGACTGTGAACAGCGAAAGAATGGCATTGTGAGCCCTGATGGGATGTGCATTGAACATGGACAATCACAGCTCAAAGTGATGAGGCCTAAGATATGGACTACATTTTCATGATTTCTAAATCGGGGCTGTTTTCTCTGTCATTCTAGCTTCACACTTCCTTACGAGACATCCAGTTTTCTAATGCCTCCATGGGCGGACTGTATCTGGATAAGACTGGGGAACTGGCAGCTGACTTTGATATCGTGAATTGGGTGATGTTTCCCAATGAGTCTCGTGCTAGAGTGACTATTGGGAGTGTGGAGAGACAGGCATCTCCAGACATGAAACTCACCATTAAGCAGGAAGCCATTGCCTGGCCCGGCCATTTTAATGAGGTAGGGGAAAGGATTTGTGTCCTGTTATTGGCCTTATCTCTTAAGCTCTAAGAATATCCATCCTGTCTTGCGTGTCCCACCCCCAGTTTCAAAACATTTATTTATTTATTTATTTATTTATTTCTATACCAAGCAATAGCCAAAGCTCTCTGTGTGGTTCACAAAAATTAAAACCAAACTTCCCGCAATAAAACAAATTTAAATATATAGAACATCCAAACCACAATATAACAATACAACCGCAATAAAACCTAGCAACAATGCAGGAATTTAAAATACAGGTTTAAAACAGCAAAGCTAAAAGTCTAGAAAGCGAAAATGCTAAAATGCCTTGGAAAATAAAAAGGTCTTCACCTGGCACCAGGAGTTATACAATGTAGGTGCCAGGCAAACCTCACTGGGGAGCTCATTCCACAGCCGGGGTGCCACAGCAGAAAAAGCCGTCCTCCTAGTAGTCACCCGCCTCACTTCCTTTGGCAGGGGCTCACGGAGAAGCTGCTGAGGATGACCTTAAGGTCCATGGATGGGTGTTTCTATGCTGTATTGATCTGGGGTCCTGATCCTGTCAGTTCCAGTCTTCAAGTCTTTTGATTATCAAGCTGAAATATGTCAATTGTGCAAAAGATGGCAGTTTCTGGATAGAAAATGGATGTAGAATAAATATATACAAAAAAGATCCACACCTCCTTTCAGGTGACAAAGCAGTTTGCACCGTGAATGTCTATTAGGGTCCCAGGTTCACAATTTTCTCTAGGCTGGATGCTTGCCTATTTCTCCTTAGAGCACGACCAAAGGAGCCAGCAAGCAGGATCTTACAAGTGTCTCTGTTAGATGCCTCCTTCTACTTATGAGCAATGCCTCTCCCCTCCTCTTTCACACCAAACGGCTGACACACTCACAAGAGTAGGGGGGGTTTCTCCCTTACCCAACAGGTGCTCAAAACATTTGGCCTGGGAATCTAATTGACCTGGGGATGGGGTTGGGAGAGTCGTCCAACTCTACTGTGATACTCAGGACAACTCACCCTCAGCTCTGTGGAGTTCAGATTTTATGCTCACAAACCAGCTCACTACGCATGCCAGTGCTAGAAGCCTTTGATTTATTTATTTATTCCATTTCTATATTGCCCAAGAGCCAAAGCTATCTGGGTGGTTCCCAAAAATTAAAACTACAAAGCGCAGCATGAAACAATGCAAAATATGAAAGCTTGAAACCACAACAGAACACGACAACCAGAATGAAACCTTTCAGCAATGCAGAGATTTTACAATACAGATTTAAAACACTGAAACTAAAAGACTAGGAAGCTAAAACGTTGAAATACTGGGAGAATAAAAAGGTCTTCACCTGGCGCCAGAAGGAGTACAACGTAGGTGCCAGGCGAACCTCACTAGGGAGCGCATTCCACAGCTGGGGAGCCACCGCAGAAAGGGCTCTCCTTGCACCAGCGAACTGCCTCACTTCCTTGGCAGGGGCGCACGGAGAATGGCCTCTGAGGATGATCTCAGGGTCTGAGCAGGAACCCATGGGAGGAGGCGATCCTTCAGATAACCTGGACCCAAACCCTTAAGGGCTTTAAATGTTACTACCAGCACTTTGAATCGGGGCCAGAAATGGATTGGCAGCTAGTGCAGCTGGTAAAGTACTGGCGTAATATGAGCTCACAGGCCAGTCCCTGTTAACAATCTTGCTGCCCCATTTTGCACCAGCTGAAGTTTCTGGACCGCTTTCAAAGGCGGCCCCATGAATAACGCATTGCATTAATCCAGGCGAGAGGTTATCAGAGCATGGATAACTGTAGCTAGGCTCTCTCTGTCCAGATAAGGGCGTAGTTGGGATACCAGCCGAAGCTGATAAAAAGTGCTCCGTGCCACTGAGTTCACCTGTGCCTCAAGTGACAGTTCTGGATCCAAGAGCACCCCCAAACTATGAACGTGATCCTTTGGGGGGAGTGCAACTCCCTCCAGAACAGGTTGAATATCACCTAGCCGGGCAGATGAACCACCCATCAGCAGTACCTCCATCTTGTCTGGATTGAGTTTCAGTTTATTGGCCCTCATCCAGTCCATTACCGTGCCCAGGCCCCGATTCAGAATAGCCACTGCCTCAGCTGGGTTTGATGAGAAAGTGACGTAGAGCTGGGTGTCATCCGCATATTGTTGGCGCCTCAGCCCACACCTCTGGATAAGCTCCCCCAGCAGTTTCATGCAGATGTTAAACAGCATAGGGGATAAAATAGAGCCCTGTGGAACCCCATGGCACAATTGCCATGGCACAGAGCAGTAATCCCCCAGCACCACCTTCTGGAGTCGGCCATCAAAGTAGGAGCAGAACCACTGCAGTGCAGTGCCTCCAACGCCCAGCCCAGACAATGTGTGCAGAAGGATATCATAGTCAATGGCATCGAACGCTGCTGAGATGGTATCTCACTCCCCCCGTCCCTCTCAAAGCAGAGGTCATCCGACTGGGTGACCAAGGCAATTTCCATTCCAAAACAAGGCCTGAAGCCCGGATCTAGATAATCCGTTTCATTCAACAGTGCCTGGAGCTGTCCTGCAACCACCCGCTCGAGCACCTTGCCCAGGAAGGGGATGTTGGCCACTGGACTATAATTGTTAACATCCTCCAGGTTCAGCGTTTTTAGGAGTGGTCTGATTACCGCCTCTTTTAAAGTGGCCAGCACCACTCCCTCTCTCAAGGAGGAATTTACAAACTCCTGGAGCCAGCTGGACATCCCCTCCTTGTTTGATTTAATAAGCCATGAAGGGCAAGGGTCAAACACACAAGTGGTTGATCGGACTTGGCTAGGGATGGATGGCACACTTACCTTCCATTCCATTGTGTTTCTGCTGGGGTGGGGAGGCGCTCCATCCCTCCCCCGGAATCCTCGACGGGGGGGGAGGCGCTCCGTCCCTTCCCCCCAGAATCCTGCCTGGCTGGCTCCGCTCTGTGGCCAAGCCGCGGAGCCGCCGGCCAGCTCCGGCCGCCCACAGCTGGACATCCATAGCCGCCATTTGCGTTCCTTATTTTTGCCATCTTAGTCTACGGCAATATTTACGTCGATTATTATGGCAAAAAGAAAGGGGAACACAAATAGCTTGCTAGTGGGCTCTTACCTGTGTTCGGTCAGACTCAGCATGAGTTTTCCTCTACCTGCATTCTAGCCGTCTCCCCACTTGCTTCACTGCCCTCAGCTCAGTTGTATACCAAGTAGGGATGTAGGAAACAACTTACCAGTTTCATTTCATGACATCCGTGGGGGGGGGAGGCACTTCGTCCCTCCCCCCAATATCCTTGCCACCCGGCTCCACTCCGCAACGAATCTACGGAGCCACCGGACGGGGCTGCCCATAACGAAATCCGGCTGCTGCTGTCCTGTGCAGGGACGCAAATGGCGGTTGCTGTAGCAGCCGCCATTTGCATCCCTTTTTCTCACCATGATGGAATACGTAAATATTTACGTAGACTATCATGGGATCCGCAGGGATGCATATGGGTTCCCGGCATTAACCGAGATAGGCTACGTAAATATTTACGTAGCCTATCACAGGGAAAATGGTGAAGCGAATGGCAGCCGCAGCCCTGGCCGCCATTCGCAAAGCGGCGCGAATGGCACCAAGTAGGTTCTCCGTTTCACATACCTTTCGTGGGGTGGTGAGGTGGGGGGGATTCGTTCCATGACGGATTTCAGGGGGCCACATGCACTGGCATTCGGCCTCTCTGAGATACGTGGCTGAATTCTCTGAATTCTCTGCCATCCCTAATACCAAGGAGCTGGCCAGGCTCTGCTCAGATGGAGAGGGCGCTTGGGCCTGATCATGTCAACCGCCCAAGTCATCTCTGCATTCCACAGAGCGACCTAGGCTTCAACAGGAGCACCAGCCATACCAGCAGAAACCCCCCCAGAGCCCTCTGGAATCCATCGGAATCCATTAGCCTCTGGGGGTGGACCATTTTAACAGGTCCCCCACCCTTGCAGAGGGAAAAGGCTGCCAGGAGTCTAAACATCAACAGGAAGTGATCTGACCATGACAATGGACAGATGTTAATTCCTCCACTTTCACATCACCATCCTCCTGCCCAGTCATGAGGTTTCAGGCAAGAGTTATTGCAGCCCTACCAGGGATTGAACCTGGGACCTTGTGCATGTAAATCAGGTGCTGTACTGATGAATTATGGCCCCACTGTGGGTAGAATAGGATTGCATTAAAGAGGTGGTGAAACCCATGGCAGAATGGCCTCCCACTCCCCTCCACCCCACGGAATCCCCCTGAGACAAAGCTTACCTGGGACCGAGGCAGAGGCGGTGGCGGTGGCTCCGGCGGCAGCGACTGGTCTCTCGGTCGGCTGCTGTGGCGGCAAATGGCGGACATTGTAGCGGCCACCATTTGCATCCTTCCAGGCTGCCGTGATAGGCTATGTAAGTATTTACATAGCCTATCACTGCAAAGAGCAGGGACACAAATGGCCACCGCTATGCCCTTTGGGTCCCTGCTCTTTGCTGTGATAGGTTACATCAATACTTAGTAGCCTATCACGGCAGCCTGGCAGGACGCAAATGGCGGCTGCTACAACAGCCGCCATTAGTGGCCGCTGCAGCCCAGCCGCAGCCGGAACTCAGGAGGATTCCAGGGGAAGGGACGGAGCGGCTCCCCTCCACCCCCCAGGTGGGCCTTCCTCTGAAGGCAATGGAGAGAGGTCTGGTGACCCCTCAGTTGACAACTGGGGCAGGGTGGAGAGATAGCACCACACCTGTTTTAAAAGAGATTCCTTGCCTAACACTCAGCTTCAGGGTGCAGATTAAGGTGCTGATCCATTTGAAGCCCTCTAAGATCAGCGTAGCAAAAATTAGGGCCATGCACAGCCCACCCAACCGAATTCAGATCTCAGTTTAGAAGACTCCAATCGGCCTGAACTCACCTCTCCCGCCCCTGAAGCTGGGTGACCCACTTCTCCAGTTCTGATGCAACATCTAGAGACCCGAAGCAGAAGGGGTGAAACCTGCACCGAAAGTGACCCCCCCACTGTCAATGCCACCACACAGAACCCCCACTCCTTACCTGGAACTGTCAGGAGTAGGGATGGACAAAAGGGACTTACCTGGTCCCGCAGCTTGCTTCACGGTGGGGGGAGGCGCTTCGCTTCTCCCCCCGAAGTTCAGGCGAGGGGGGGGAGGCGCCTCGCTTCACCCAGCTGAAATTCAGGTCGGGGGGGAGGCGCCCCATCCCTCGCCGCCGAAATTCAGGCCGGGGAGGAGCGCCCTGTCTACCCAGCCGCGAAAAAAAAAGGAAAGTAAAAAAACCACACACACAACCGTGATAGGCTACGTAACGATTTGCGAAGGCTATCACGGCTAGATTTCCAAAGTCAGCCGTGACAGGCTATGTAAATCGTCACATAGCCTATCACGGGTGACTTTGAAAAAAAAAAAAGCGCGTACGCAAATGGCGGCGATTTATGTAGCCTATCACGTCTGACTTTGGAAATCTAGCCATGATAGGCTACGTAAATCTTTACGTAGCCTATCACGGGTGTTTTTTTTGTTTTACTTTCCTTTTTTATTTTGCAATGGCAGCGGTGGCAGCCGGTCAGAAGACCGGCCGCCACCCCCGCCCCGGCTGAACCACCGCTGAACTGCCGCCGGGACCCGCCGCCGAGAGGGACATTCGCACGAGGTAAGTCCCATCCCGGGGGGGGTGGGGGGCCGGCGGAGAATTTCCCCACCAAATTCAGGGGGCCGAATCTCGAGAGATTCTCCGCCATCCCTAGTCGGGAGTTCCTGCACCCATTGGTCTCTGCAAGTGGGTCACCTTTCATTTATTTTTTAAAATGGCATTTTGTCTTACTGGAAGAAGAAGAGTCACCATTTTGAAAGGAAATGGCAACTCCTTCTTAGAGAGTGATGGCTGCATGTGATTCCCTGGAGACCAGGTAAGGAGTGAGGGGCTTACACAGTGGGGTGGGGTTGCTATCCACATCGGGCTGAAGCACCCCCAATGCTCTTCAGAGTGATCCAACCCATATTGGATTTCTTTGGCCTAGTCCTGACCTGCTCCGAAATTGCACCGCTTTGCACCGCAGCTCCCAGACGCACTAGGGATTCAGGCTTCAGACTGACGTGGCTAAGAGCCCTAGTAAAAATGCCCTCTTCCACATGACTCTTGGATATGTTGTCTTAGAGCTTCTGATGAGGCCTGCTCCAAGTGGCAAGGCCAGCTGAGACTTGGCTGGTGACAATTGGCAGGAAGGCGTTTTGTGGTGTGGCAACGTCCCTGGAGATGTTAGTCTGCCATGAGTCTCAAGCAGGAAGTGCTTTCTGTTTCAAGAGGCCTTTCTATTATTTGAATGGGATTTTCATGTTGTGCTCCTTTTGTGTTGAATTGTTGGGTTTACGTAGTTCTTTTATTCATTCAATTCGATGTATTCTGTGTGTTGGTACTAGGGATGTACGATACTCCCCTTACTTGGTTCCGCTGGGTTCCGCTGGAGGGGGAGGCACTCCGTCCCTCCCCCCAGAATCCTGGCCAGCCAGCTCTGCTCCGCGGGGATCCGCGGAGCCACCGGCTGGCTCCTCCAGCAGCCGGAAATCTGGCCGCTTGTTAGCAGGGACGCAAACGTTTGTGTCCCTGTAGTCAGCTGTGATAGGCTACATAAAGACTTACGTAGCCTATCACGTCTTGTAAAAAAAGGGGATCCGGGGGTGGCGGGGGGGTGGCAGGCCGTTCCTCCACAGATTTCGGGGGGCCGAATGCAATAGCATTTGGCCTCACCAAGATCTGTGGCGGAATTCTCTGCCACCCCTAGTTGGTACAGTGCAGACTGATGGCTCTGATTACGGCGGGGCTGTGGACCACTTCTGGGTTTTAGTCAGAACCATCCAGAACTATACAACAGTTATCCAAGGTACTGAACTTATTTGGGGGATATAAATCCATCAGGTACCCCGCTCCATAAAATGCCTTTCCATCTCCAGCTGTGCCATAAGGCCTCCGATCCTTCCTTTGCCTTCTGCCCTGCCACTGAAGATCA
The DNA here is from genome assembly GCF_057233095.1 of Heloderma suspectum. NCBI lineage: Eukaryota > Metazoa > Chordata > Lepidosauria > Squamata > Helodermatidae > Heloderma > Heloderma suspectum. The sequence continues at coordinate 360,891,141 of NC_139459.1, read as the reverse complement.
AAACACGGAAGAGGAGAGGGCCTTTCCAATGGTGGTGCCTATCCTCCCGCAAAAAGCTCATCTCCCTCCCCCATCGTTCACCATCATTGCATGCACATGTCTTGAAGCTTGTCCTTTTATTGCTGTTGCTTGTAATTTCTGTTATTCTGGGATTGTCTTTTAGTTTATTTCATTGTCATATCTTTTCCCCTCCAGTTAGTATATTGGCTTGAGTACATGTATAGTATAGGTGGCATAAACATTTTGACACAAAAGACCAAAAATGTCTGTGCCATGTTATGATGCATAAATAGTAGGGATGGCGGGGAATTTCTCCCCGAAACTTCGGGGGGCCGAGCGCCAACGTGTTCGGCCCCCCGAACAAGTTTCGGGGAGAAATCCTCCGCACCCCCCCGCACCCCCCTGCACCCCGCACCCCCCCCTAGGACGGGACTTACCTTCGCCGAATGTCCCTCCCGGCGGCGGGTCCGGCCGGCGGTTCGGCGGGTGTTCGAGCGAGGCAGGAGCGGCAGCCGGTCTTTCGACCGGCTGCCGCCGCCGCCATTGCAATGAAAGAAAAATAAATAAATAAATAAGCGACTAAATAAGGAACGCGAATGGCAGCTCCCTATGGGGGCCGCCATTAGCGTACGCGCTTTTTTCTTTTTTTTTTAAGTCACCCGTGATAGGCTATGTGACGATCAATGTAGCCTATCATGGCTGACTTTGCAGATCTAGCCGTGATAGGCTACGTTAATCGTCACATAGCCTATCACGGGGGCTTTTAAAAAAAAACAATGGAGTTCGCGGCCGGGCGAGGCAGGAAGCCTCCTCCCCGGCCTGAATTTCGGCCGGGTGAGGCGGGAAACCTTCCCCCCGGCCTGAATTTCACGGGAGGAGCAGCGAAGCGCCTCCCCCCCACCGCGAACAAGCTTCGACGAAAGATAAGTGCCTTTCGTCCACCCCTAATAAATAGTGCTTCCGTGAAACAAAGACCTGGGATCCCTTCTACATCATTTAGGGTCACAAGCACTAGAAACCCTGTTGGGTCCTGTCTAAATTGGAGGACTCATTTCCATAGGCACAAATATTCATAACACTGTTTTCCTGGATGCTCCTTCTCTTTGTTGCTAGACCGTGCCTCATTCCAGATGCACTGAGAGCTGTCGCCGTGGATACTACAAGGAGGTCCAAGAAGGAGAGCCACCATGCTGCTATGCTTGCGCTCCATGTGTGGAAGGAACCATCTCCATTCAGGAAGGTAGGCAAGATCAGAAGAATGGGAGTTCCCTAGGGCAACTCCTTGAATATGCCGAATAGTCCTCACAGCCCTATTTTACTTCTCTCTTCTTTTCTCTTAAACCCCTTTAGCAAAACATTCCACGAGTAGGTAAGAGGAGAAGGCTTCTGAAATGACTGTTGCTCGTAGTGTAAAACAACATGGGAATCCCTTATTGTCATGGGCCATTCACTACTGCTCAGCCTGAAATACCTCATGATGCTTGGGATGTACGAAACCCTTACCTTGCTCTGCTGAGGGGAATCCGCGGTGGAGGGGAGCTGCTCCTTCCCTAAATGGGGGGGAGGCGCTCAGCCCCTCACCCTGGAATCTTGCCCCGCCGGCTCCGTTCCACAGCCAAGCCGCGGAGCCTCCGGCCAGCTCTGGCAACCCGCAACCAGACATCCAGCCGCTGGGCAGCCCTACAGGGATGCAAATGGTGGCTGTTGTAGCCGCCGCCATTTCCGTCACTGTATTGAGCTGTGATAGGCTACATAAATATTTACGTAGCCGATCACGACAGGGGGAAAGTATCACGGCTTGAAGAGGAGGTAGCAAATGGCTGCCGCAGGACGACCGCTATTCACAAAGCAGCGTGGACGGGAACAGGAAAGTGCTCCGTTTCGCATGTCTTTTGTGGGGTGAGGGCGGGGGCTTCGTTCCGCGATGGATTTCGGGGGGTCGAATGCATTGGCATTCTTCTAGTAAGAAACTTTGCGGAATTCTCTGACATCCCTACATAATGCCCTTCTAGTACATAGTATGATTTTAATGAAGACTTGTTCCATTCGACTGAATGCTAATTTTATTTGTTATTACTTGCTCTTCTTCTACAAGGTTTTATTCTTCTGGTCTGTACATCGTTGTGATCATTGTTGTGATGTGCAGTCTCAAAAACATTTTAATTAACACATTAAATATATATACACCTTTGGAACAGATGCTAAAGACTTTTGGAACTCTGACCCCTACATGGCTTCAGTTTATTTTTAATCTCCACCATTAATCCCATGAAGTGAGTGGAAGGAAAAGACGATGGGATTGAATCTCTGGGGTGCAAAGCAGGGGGGAAGTTTAGTGCACACTGTTCCTGGTACAAATCATGCCCCCCCAAAAAACCACTCTGCTTTTTCCATGATTGGGACATGGCAGCATGTACAGACATGGTGGGCCTTTCTCCATTATCCGCAAAGAATTGTCTGCACTGTGCTGTGATCTTGTGGTAGGAAAGCAGGGGGTCCCTGACAGAAAAAGGGATGTGAAAATGGTGCCGAATGCTGATTCAATCTTCTGGGTTTTTTAAAACCTCTTTAGTAAAACTTGAATAAAAAACAAGAAAGCTTTATCGAAGTTTCCTACTCCAGATTTCACATGTAACCAGGAGTCCCTTGAGCACCGTCTTGTGGTAGAAAGGTGGGGCATAAGTTGAGTAAATACATAAATCACAAGCCACTCGGCTACCAGGTAGCTTTACATGCCTTACAGGAATATTATGAAGATAAGAACAGGATAACCTCACAGACACTCCCTTAACCTGAACAACGTTAGGATTAATACCCTCACTTTTCCATATTTAAACAAGGTAGGGAGCTGTGTTTATTCCAAGTCAGCCCATCAGTCCATCTAGCCAACTCTTCTCTGTTCTTCTCTGACTGACAACCACTCTGTAATGACCAGCAGAGATATTACAGTACCTTTCCTGGCCCTGCTACTACTAGGTCCTCACCTGGTGATGAGGCCATAGATTGGTCTGGTTACAAAACAGGTCCTCTGTGAGGGAATGTTTGTCTCTCTCACTGCCCAACTGCACATTTTTTCTGGAGGTACAGCGGATGTGAATCCTGCTGAACTCACTCTCCGTCTTCTCAGATGCCGACCATTGCATGAAGTGTCCGGAAGATCAGCATCCAAACAAGGACAGAGATCAATGTGTCCCCAAGGAGATAACCTTCCTCACCTATGAAGAACCTTTGGGGATTGTCCTGATATCCTTTACTCTATTCTTGTCCTTATCCACGGGCTTTGTATTAGGAATCTTCATGAAATACCAAGAAACTCCAATAATCAAGGCCAACAACCGAGACCTGTCCTACATTCTCCTCATCTTCATCATGCTTTCCTTCTTGTCCTCCTTCCTGTTCATGGGGCGGCCAAGGAAAGTGACTTGCCTTCTCCGACAAACAGTCTTCAGCATCATCTTCTCAGTTGCCGTTTCTTCGGTGTTGGCCAAAACCATCACAGTGGTGTTGGCTTTCCTGGCCACAAAACCAGGGAACAGAGTGAAGAGATGGCTGGGGAAGAGTCTTGCAAACTCCATCGTCAGTTCTTGTTCCGGTGTCCAAGTTGTCATCTGCACCATCTGGCTGGGGAGCTCTGCCCCATTCCCTGACTCTGACATGCACTCCCAGCCTGGACAGAACATCCTGCAGTGCAACGAAGGATCTGTTGTCTTCTTTTATACTGCCCTTGGCTACATGGGCTTCTTGGCTGCCATCTGCTTCGCAGTGGCTTTCCTCGCCAGGAAGCTGCCTGGGGCCTTCAATGAAGCCAAACTGATCACCTTCAGCATGCTGGTCTTCTGCAGTGTTTGGCTGTCCTTTGTGCCCTCCTACCTGAGCACCAAGGGGAAATACATGGTGGCCGTGCAGGTCTTCTCGATCTTGGCCTCCTGTGCTGGGCTGTTGGGCTGCATCTTTATTCCTAAGTGCTTCATCATTGTACTGAGACCTGATCTGAATACGAAGGAGCATATCATGTTCAAAACAAACTAGGGCATCTGATCCATAGAAGTAAAGTTGTGGAGTATATTTGGCATAGGGTTGGAGGAGATACAAGCCTGGTGAGATCTGAGTTATCAGAGCCTTTTGATGTGCTTATAGCTTCAGTTGCACAGTTTTGTTGTTTCTGTTACAGGAGACAGGCAAAGCTGAGCCTTGAGGGTCTCACTCTGCCAGTGACCGCCATCCGCATATGAGGTAGTGTTGAGGCTGGAACTATACCATACTGACATTGTCAAAAATGCCTCTGTTGAAGGTGTGACCCTTAACAGCTGCAGTGTACCAGTATTTTGCAGCTTGCGTGCACATGGAAAGCCCTGAATGCAAGACATTAAATGGATGTTTGTTACTGGCATTATTGTATTCTGATTGCTCTGCTTGCTATGACGGTTTCATGCACTTGTTGTCATTAAGAATTATTCTCAAAGAATGCAGGAGTTTAATTCGGTACTTCCATTTCCCTGCTTCTCATTGTCATCTATGGTCATCACACATTTACTGCACAGAAATGATGTTTTTGATTGAAGGGAATTGGGTTTTTTTGAAGGGGACAGTCTCCCAAACAGAGAGATATTTGACATGGGATAGTCTTGTGCTCAGTTTTTGGTCCTGGGTGATTTAAACTTTAGATCCTGACATTCTCAGCCTGAGATTTGGGGCTGCTACCAGTGGAGGCTGGCAGCTCTGATTTCAGTGGAACTGTGAACCCATACTGGGTTTCAGACAGAAACCACGTCTTGCCAATTGTTTGCAAATGGCCAGATGTGTGCTCGTGTTCAATTTGCACAACTTCCCCAGTTCGATTTGTGCAAATATCCCTGGAGACCGGACCTTCCCCACTTTAGTTTATGGAGGAAAGTTTCACAAATCAGGAGATGTTTACAAAGTTTGGGAAATGTGCGCACATTTCACATTCAGTTGCTGCTTGATTTGCGTGATTTTCCTGTTCCTGCAGAGTGAGCAGACATCATGAACAGGAAAAGTGACAAGAGGTGATACAATATTTGGAAGATCCGAGCAGTCTCGAGTCTCACTCATTCACCCGTCCCTACCAAAGGCAGCCCCACATACTGGAAGTTACTGCAACCCAAACAGGGTATAACTTAGGCATGTGTCACCTTGATCAGATCTGGCATCTCTGTAATGGGTGCAGTTGGTACTCTTGCCTCACTCCTGGACACTGCTGAAGCCTGCATTCATAATCATGATCACCAATCCCTGCCCCTTCCCAGCAGTTATTTTGGTTAAAAAAAGTTTGACAGGCTTGCAGAGAGACTTGTGAGTAGGGATGTTGGAGAATTTCTGCAATAGAACTAAGTGAGTTCACATTTTTATGAACCCTACCAGCGAATGGGCTTTTCCCCTGGAGGGTGGATTCCACAGGTTTGGGGAACCATCCAGCTCATTAGCAAACCTCCTGTTAGTTATCTCACTGACTGGGTGACTTCGGGCTGGACCCTAACTACTACACCATACCTCTGTTTAGGGATGGACGAAAGTCCCTTACCTGTCCTCCAAGCTTGCTTCGCGGTGGGGGGGAGGTGCTTCGCTTCTCCCCCCGAAGTTCATGCGAGGGGGGGGAGGCTTCCCACCTCGCCTGGCCGAAATTCAGGCCAGGCGGGAGGCACCCCATCCCTCGCCGGCGAAAGTCAGGCCGGGTAGAAGCGCCCCGTCTACCCGGCTGCGAAAAAAAAAACAAAAAAACGCCCCGTGATAGCCTACGTAACGATTTACATAGCCTATCACGGCTAGATTTGCAAAGTCAGCCATGATAGGCTACGTAAATCGTCATGTAGCCTATCAATGGTGACTTTGAAGAAAAAAAAAGCGCGTACGCAAATGGCGGCCCCCATAGGGCGCCGCCATTTGCGTTCCTTATTTGGTCCCTGTAGTCTACGTAAAGATTTACGTAGACTACGGTGAAAATAAGGGCAACGCTTTACGTAGCCTATCACGGGGGTTTTTTGTTTTTGTTTTTACTTTCCTTGTAATGGCGGCGGCGGCAGCCGGTCAAAAGACTGGCTGCCGCCCCCGCCCCTGATGAAGACCCGACGAACCGCCGTCGGGACCCGCCGCCGGGAGCGACATTCATGAAAGGTAAGTCCCATCCCGGGGGGGGGGTGGCGGAGTGGCGGGGGGGGGCGGTGGAGAATTTCACCGCCAATTTCGTGGGGCCGAATGCGTTGGCATTCGGCCCCCCGAAGTTTCGGGGAGAAATTCTCCCCCATCCCTACTTCTGTTATGAAACTCAAGAAGAAAAAGAGACAGTATAATGAATTCTTTCTGAAGCAGTCACACTTGTACAAATGCAGCATGAAGGGAAAGATCAGCAACCTTCTCTTTGTTTGAATAAAAAGCACACTCTGCACATGCTCAGGGCAGGGAATGGACAAAATGAGGAATTTGAGGAATATTTGAAGAACCAGGGAATATGAAGAACGATATTCTTCCATTCTGTTTGTGTGTGGGGAATCTCCCTCAATCCAGCTGTTCCCCGGAACCCCTCCCCCCTTCACCCAAGTGTCTTCTGAGATCCTGACCTCGGGGTGCCATTCTGCAGAGGATTCTGTGGCACGGACTGAAGGGAATTCGATCCCATTTCAGTCTGTGGTGGAATTCTCTGACATCCCTAATATATTCCATGAATTACTAACATGCTTAGACATCAAAAACGTATTCGTAACAGCAACCAGTAGGTGACCCATGAGTCCCAGCACAACTCATGCTGCTGGGCACCACTTCTACCCCTCCAGCCACTAAAGAAGGAGCTTTACACTCCAGCCTGGTTGGTTCCACCCTCATCTCCATCAGCCTGCATATGCAGGCAGCCCCTCGGCCTTTTGACAACAGCCAAGCTCTGTCCCGCCTTGCATCCGTCAATATCTGAAACCAGCCCAGGCATAGGAAGCAGACTGTGCCTTTCAGCCTGCATCCTGTGACCAACATCAACAGTTTCCCTATCTGCAATGGCGTTAAGGTTGTGAGCACTGCGATGCCTGGCTTTTGAATGCCGAATCATCACCTCCTAGCTGCCATGGCAGAAAGTTATCACTACCCCCGCTGACAGTTCCAGTTTTCACTAGGGATGGACGAAAGTCCCTTACCTGGTCCCGCAGCTTTTTTTGGGGTGCGGGGGAGGCACTCTGTTTCTCCCCCTGAAAATTCTTGGCAGGTGGGGAGGCGCCCCGCCCCTCCCCACCGAAGTTCTGGCCGGGGGGGGGGGAACGCCCTGTCTCCCTGGCCGTGAAAGAAAAAAGTAAAGTGTAAAAAAAAAAAAGTGATAGGCTACGTAAAGATTTACTTATCCTATCATGGCTAGATTTTCAAAGTCAGCCGTGATAGGCTACGTAAATCTTTACTTAGCCTTTCACTTTTTTTTTTTTTACACTTTACTTGGAAATGGCGGCAGCGGCTGCATGTCACAAGACTGGCTGCCACCGAACCGCCGCCGGACCGCCGCCGGGACCCGCTGCCGCAAGGGACATTCGGCCACGGTAAGTCCCATCCTGGGGGCGGGGGCAGGGGGGTGTCGGAGAATTTCCCCACCAATTTCGGGGGGCCAAATGCGTTGGCATTCGGCCTCCCGGAGATTCATGGAGAAATTCTCCAACATCCCTAGATTTCACCCGCAACACTGACACTGATGGCTCCTTTCTGGGCAAGCAATTCCTGACGGGCACTTGCAAGGACAACGGGCCTCTAGGCTGGACTTCCTGGTCTGCACCACTCAAGACTGCACAGCCGCAAGGCCCCAGCACACTTGTGTTCAGGGTGCAAGGCTCAGTTCAGCCTCTGATGAGCACTTTGCGGTCAGATGAGCCTCCAAGCTACGGCCAGCTGTGCATCCTGGACACCGAGGAGGCCACTACGTCTCTCCTGGATCGAGCAGAGACCAGCACTGGGCTGCACCTTGCTGGAGTCACTCACTAACTGATACTCAATGTTTGCCCATGCGCTACTGAGTACCAGTAGGTGGGTGAAATCCTCGAGCACGACAACGCTGCTGCACTTGCTGCTGGGCACGCACCAATGGACGTACCTCTGTGCTTCCATCGCGACCGCAGAATGATGAACAGTATTGCTCACTCTGGATGCGATAATGTTTCCGGGGTCTCTTGAATTGCTTCTGTGTGGACTAGCTCAGATGGCTTTCCTTTGGCTAATCGTTGTTTGGTAGTGTACCCTCAGGGTTGAGAGTGCTGCACGGTCTCCTATATGGAGATGCTGATGCTAAAGAAAGTGGAAGTCAAGAGGAAGAGGGGCCGACCAAGGGCAAGGTGGATGGATGATATTCTGGAGGTGACAGACTCAACCTTGGGGGAGCTGGGAGTGGCGACGGCCGACAGGAAGCTCTGGCGTGGGCTGGTCCATGAAGTCACAAAGAGTCGGAAGCGACGGAACGAATAAACAACAAATAGGTTGCATAGAGTCCATGTTCCTATAACATCAAACAGGCAAATCTGGGCCTTGGGTCTATCACTGTGCCCTTGACAGCCATCCACATCTCTCTAAAAAGTCATGGGCTGCCGGAACCAAAGAGGGAGCTAGGGTGGAAGGGAAAGCCTTGGGGTAGTAACCAAAATTGGCAAAAAATGGAGTTTGGCAGGTAGAAGCATGGCAGGCATTGTTATAAGCAAATTATGTGAGAGGCAGCAAGGAAAACCAGTCATCCTGCTGGTAATTTACATAACAGCGCAGATATTGCTCCAGAGTCGCATTGGTGCGCTCGGTCTGACCATCCGTCTGTGGATGGTGGGCGGAGGAAAGACGGAGCGTCACATGGAGCAACGCCAGTAGCTCCCTCCAGAAATGGGCAGTGAATTGGGCCCCCCTATCAAAAATGAGACCCTCAGGCCATCCGTGGAGGTAGAAAACATGCGCCAAATACAGCTCTGCCATCTCCCTGGCTGTGGGCAACCCAGAGCAGGGGATGAAATGGGCCATCTTAGAAAACAAATCCACCACCACCAGAATGGTGCTCTTACCGTGTGAGTGAGGCAAGTCAGTGATGAAGTCAAGGGAGAGCAGTTTCCAAGGTCCTGAGGGGGTAGGGCTTGCCTGAGGGGGCCTTCGCCCTCTGGCAGGTTGGGCAGGAGGCGACATTGGACTTGACATCCCAACACACACGAGGCCACCACAGATCCCTTGTCACTCCATGCAGGGTCTTGGCGACGCCAAAATGCCCAGCTGTGGGGGAGTCGTGGCACTGATAGAGGACCTTCTCATGGAGGGTTCTAGAAGGCACATAGACCCGGCTGAAATGGTAAAGCAGCCCACCTCGCAAAGAGAAGGGGGTAGAGTGGGGGGGCAGAGGCTAGCCCCAATTCCTCCACCTTTGTGTGAAAAAAAGCATCCTGAGCCTGTGCAGAGAGAAGCAGCTCCTCCCAAGAACGAGGTACCGCAGCTACCGCCAGGCCTTGGGGGTGAAGAATCAGAGGGGGGGATTTTCCTCACTCCCTGGCTGGAGGTCAGGCTTACGGGAAAGAGCATCCGCTTGTAGGTTGTCGGAGGCTTTCACATGGCGAATCTTAAGGTGGAACCAAGAAAAAAAAAGCAACCACCTAATCTGCCTCTGGTTTAAGGCATGGGCTGTCTGAAGATGTTCCAGGTTGCGATGGTTGGTTCTAACTTTGACTGGGTGCTGTGCCCCCTCCAGGAGATGACGCCAGGTCTCCAAAGTGGACTTGATGGCCAACAGTTCCTTCTCCCAAATGGTATAATTCCTCTCAGACATGTTCAGTTTCCTGGAGTGGTAGGCGCAGGGTTGCAGCCCGCCGCCCTCCCGATCTGGCTGAAAGAGCACCGCCCCCACCGCAAAGTCAGAGGCATCAATCTGCACTACAAAAGGCTTCCTTGGGTCGGGATGTAACAGGATCTGCTCAGAACTAAAAAGCTTCTTATGTTCCTCGAAAGTAGGGATGTACGAAAGGGACTTAACTTGTCCCGCAGCTTTTTTCGCGGTGGGGGGGAGGCACTTCGCTTCTCCCCCCGAAGTTCATGAGGGGGGGAGGCTTCCCGCCTCGCCTGGCTGAAATTCAGGATGGGTGGGAGGTGCCCCATCCCTTGCCGGCGAAATTCAGGCCGGGTAGAAGCGCCCCGTCTACCCTGCCGCAGGAAAAAAAAAAAAAAACACCCCCATGATAACCTTTTGATTAACGTAGCCTATCACGGCTGACTTTGCAAATCTAGCCGTGATAGGCTATGTTAATCGTTACGTAGCCTATCACGGGGGTGGGTTTTGTTTTGTTTTTTTCACGGCCGGGTAGACGGGGCGCTTCTACCCGGCCTGACTTTCGCCGGCGAGGGATGGGGCGCCTCCCGCCCGGCCTGAATTTCGGCCGGGCGAGGCAGGAAGACACCCCCCCTCGCATGAAAGTCGGGGGAGAAGCGAAGCGCCTCCCCCCCCCGCAAAAAACTGCGGGACAAGGTAAGTCCCTTTCGTATATCCCTAAAGTCCAATCCCGGGGGGGGTGGGGGGGTGGAGAATTTCAACACCGATTTCGGGGGGCCGAATGAGTTGGCACTCGGCCCCTCCAAGTTTCGGGGAGAAATTCTCCCCCATCCCTACTCGAAAGCCTGTTGGGCTGATGCCGTCCAATGAAAAGAAGATTTCCTGCCCTTAAGGAGGTCCATGACAAGAGAAGTCAGCCGAGCAAAACTGGGCAGGAACTTTCTGTAAAAATTTGCAAACCCCAGAAAATGTTGCAAACGTTGCTTCCTTTGGAGGGGGCTTCAGCAGTCAGACTGCTAAAGCTGATCTCAGGGTCTGGGCAAGTGTATATGGGAGGAGATGATCCTTCAGGTAGCAAGGGGGGGGTGCTGGGGGGCAGATTGATTATTTGGGGCACCAAGCTGAGCTGAGGAGCTGTGTTTTTTGAACATCCTGTCTGCAGTGAGCTAAGATGGCAAAAGCAAGTGTCCGTAACCCTCCTTTCAGGGTTCTACAGGTTGAGTGAGTACCAACTGGAAAAATGGTCTTCCTTCTAGAAGCGTTGAAGAGTGCTTCATTTTCAGTTTCCACTTTGATGTTATTTCCAGTGAGTAAAAGTGAGTGGGACACAGCTGTTCTTTGAGGCAATGTTCCCGAGCACGTAACACTTCAAATA